>NC_057847.1:64715000-67617500 GCF_910594005.1 Cervus elaphus
TTCTTCTTCCACTTAGCATTTTCTGGGTTAAGTCATTGAAGGGCTGTGTGCAAATACATGTATTTCTTTTGAGAGGAAGAGATGGGAAGACTCTGTCCATCTCTCCTGTCTTGGGTGGGATTCCTTGGTCAGGCTCACTTCACCTTCCACCAGGGCTGGAGCCAGAGGCATCTAGCACAGGCAAGTTTTAACCATGGATCTGAATAAAGACAGGGAGCTCAGCATGTGAAGAAGCACCCAGTAAAGTGATCCTCTCATCCTTGTAGGGACAGAGTCCTGAAAAGAAGCACAAATGGATCCAAGTCCTTTCTTCTTGGCTGTCTCTCACTTCAGAGTGATGTGTACTACCTCAGTCTGTGTTGGTCATGAGTGAATCGGGCTCGTCTCTGTCACATGACCAAGCCTAACTACTCATTAGAGAATTAGGCTTTTGATTTACATAGCTGAACCTTGATCTAGGCATTGCTGCCCCTCTGTTCACTAGGGGCAAATAAACAACCTGATTTTTACCCACGTGCCCCAAGAATAGATAGACACAATCATGGGGTGAAGGAAGGGCCCCTTAAGCTGCTGTTGCTCCGTGGTGTGGACCAGCATTTGTGGGCTCCATTTTCTTGTGACTCAGTCAACATTGCTTTCTTGACTCTGGACTCTCCTTTCATCCCTGACCAGCCAGCTCACAACACCACGAGGTGGATATGGGACCAGAATGCTAATGACTCAACATGGCTCTTTGTCTCCACGGTGAAGTCATGTATTTCACACGCTCCCCAGACAGAGACTTACCACCCCACATTCCTCCTGCTCTGAGAAAGAAATGCTTTATTTCTTAAAGAGGAAACTATGATGGCCCAGGAGGAAGTTGAGGGCGGCTGCCTCAACTTATCTCTCCTCCCTTCCCAGTGCCACTTCCTCACTGGCTTCATCTCGGACAGGGCAAGGAGGTAGTACTACTCTCTGTTGAGTGCTTTAGCTAAAATGTATGGACAAAACCCTTTTGACTTCAAACATTTTTATGCAGCTGAAACAAGAAGATTGTCAATCATGTGACCAGAAGTCCAAGGACAACTAAAGACCATGTCCATTGGGCTTCCAGCCACACTGCATCCTCAAGGACCCTCTTCCTGGTTGTGGATTCAGGCAGTGGAAGGAGCTCCATTTTAGCAGCTCTGACTTTGTCTACACTCGGTTCAGCTGATGATTCCGTTCTGAACCTGCTGCTGTCAGGTCCCCTCGGTTGCTTTACTAGCAATGATATATCTTAACTCCTTGGGTTTTATCTGCCCCAGGCCTGCCTCAGAAGTAGATTTCTAGTTCATTTTAATGATATGGCATCCTTTGAAATGGCACCAGCCTTTAGCTCTCGCTCTGGTGTGACCTTCTCAAATTAGGTTCACTTATGGTCTCATGTGTCCACTCACCTTTGTGCTCCTCTGCTTCAACTTCTGGTAACTGATTTTCCCTCCCCTCCAATCTCCCTTCCAAAGGAGAGTTGATGGGGCCAGCCTGGCTGGCCAACTCTGCAAGGTTGCATTGAAAAGTGAGAGGACCCTTTGCCTACAACTGTGTCATGTAGGATCAGAAGCAAAGGTCAAAATCAGGGTTGTAAGAGCAAGGAGATCGGATGCAAATTTCAGAAACTACAGTGTATTATTGGATTGGGTTAGTGTCTCAGAGTTCTGTAATAGCCTATCTGGGAAAAGAATCTGAGAAAGAATGGATACCTGTATGTCTATAACTGAGCCACTTGGCAGTACACCTGAAAATAACATTGTAAGTCAACTCTACTCCAATATAAATAAAAATTAAATTAAAAAAAGATGAAAATGAAAAACAGTGAGCAGGAATGAACAGGTGGCATAAGCCCTAAGCAATATGTATTATTCCCCCTGCACTGGATTTTGCACAGTTCCTTCCCAGAGTTTGTGGAGATGCAACAGCTCCAGTCACAAAGACTGGACAGATTGTCTCTCTAGCATGTAAACCTATACTGTGGGGTCAGGTCACTGCTGAACTTGGATTTGACATTTTGGTTTAGTAACAAGAAGAGTGAAATCACAATGAAAACACAGGCAACCACATATAATATCTTTTTTCTTATTCTGGGGACCTCAAAGAACTGAATAGAAAGAATATCTTTTCTTCCTTTTCTAGATGCCAAAAGTCTAACTCTAGTTTTCTTTAGCAGTTGACTTTGTCAAGTTTACTCCAATATAACAGCCTTTTGTATATTTTTTTCTGCCAAATCCCCTTGGCCTCTGAAGTAAAGCAAACTCCACTGAACGTTATTGCTGAAGAGCTGGCGGCATGTTTACGATATGTGTGACTTTCTCTGGCTGACCTCATGGAATGGGGCTGTTGCCTAGCCAGGGACCCATTTAGAGTGGCAGAGGATGAGAAATTATAGACCGTCCAGCCTAACCTCAGAGGTGGGCAGATCTGAGAGACGTTAAGAAGGAATGAGCTCACAAAACATCTGGAGAAATACGAAGTGACAAAAACTAGCCATTGTGGTTTTGTAAGGGTAAATCTTCTTTGACAAATGTGGTGGGACAAAGAGAGAGAGAGAAAGAGGGAATAAAGAAGAAAATGTGGAAAGCAGAGGGTTTTGAGACAGCGGACATCAACTATTAGAATATCCAAAAGACTGTGGATAAGATATTGCTGAATAGGGGCACACATTGGGTGGTACCTCTAGGCTTTCTAAAGGAGTGCACTTCAATCATTGCAATAAAGAGCTCAAGTCAAGCTATAATTATCCCCTTTCTTTTCCTAAGGGTACTGTCTTAGATTCAGTTATTACACACTTGGGTGATGAGACTAGAGCCAAGTAAATCTGTGGAGTTTAAGACCTCCAACTTTCTCTGCAAAGTGGTTAAAATCATCTGTTGGCTTGGGTGTTCATACAAAAATTATTCAGGAGAGACGACTGAATCTCTTGAGGAGGACAATCAAGACATCAATGAAATAGATTTTTTGTTCAATGGTCAGCCAACTACAGCCCACAAGCTAAATCCACCTGTGTTTGTAAACAAAGTTTTATTGGAACACAGCTATATCCTTTCATTTACATATTATGGATGGCTGCTTTGATGCTCCAATGGCAGATTTGAATAGTTGCCATGATATGGTCCATAAAGCCTAAAATATTGACTGTCTGGCAATTCACAGAAAAAGTTACCAATCCCTGTTCTAGTTTATCTGCAACCCACTCTGATCAATCATTTTATATAGTCCCTTGGTGAATCTATCCCTTCATTTTCTTTTACTTTCTCATAGCACATGTCATTTTTTAAACCATCCTGTTGAGTTTATACTTTTGAGTTTACAGTTATACTTTGACTATTTCCTCCAAACAGAAAGAAAATTCCTTGAAAACAGAGATCTTGCCTATTCTGTTCATCATGATGTATCCTCAGCTCCTGGCTCATAGAAGTAGTTCAATCACTTGTTACTGCACGAATGAGTGAGTGAATGAATAAACGCAGGTGAGAAAAATGGGAGTAAGAATGAAATGATGACAATGCTTAGTGACTGATAGAAAACAGAACAATTATATATTCATATTTTCTGCTTAACTGACCAGATAACATTAGTTTTAAATTAGTTAGAAGTAGCATCCACATTGATCTACCCACTCTGTTATGTCAAATTTTATACTCCACTCTAAGTCATCCAGTGCCTGTATTTCTCTTCATGGTTGATAAACATTTTCAGGAATGGATGTTGCATGTTTACCAGGAAGGCCTAGCCTAGTGCCTTCCTGGTTCTCCTGTGACTGTCTCATTGTTGAGTCCCTGACATCTGGGCCATGTCCCTGAGATGGGAAGACTGCTCACAGTGAGATGGAAGGAGGCAAAGAAGAGTCAAGACCTTGGGATCCTCTCAACTAAGTCTGTTTGCCATTTGGAACTTGGGTGTTACCTACATTATATTTGATTACATATGAACTTCTAGAAGGAATAGTCTTCCCTAGGGGCTCAGACAGTGAAGAAAGAGTCTACATGCAGTGCAGGAGACCCGGGTTGATCCCTGAGTTGGGAAGATACACTGGAGAAAGGAATGGCAGCCCGCCCCAGTATTCTTGCCTGGAAAATTCCATCCATGGGGATTTTCAAAGCCCCAATCCATGGGGTCACAAAGAGTCAGACATGACTGAGCAACTAATACACTCACTAGAAGGTATTACTACACAATTGGCCATTGCAGTTATATACACTTGTAATCTAATCATCAAGTCAAATAGAGCTTCGTGGTTTCCAGAAAACAATAATGTAAGCCTCTTAACAGTTAATCTGGTGGTTCAGATGGTAAAGCATCTGCCTACAATCCGGGAGACTGGGGTTCAATCCCTGGGTCAGGAAGATCTCCTGGAGAAGGAAAGGGCAGCCTACTCTAGTATTCTTGCCTGGAAAATCCCATGGATGGAGGAACCTGATAGGTTACAGTTCATGGGGTCGCAGAGTCGGACACGACTGAGCGACTTCACTTTCACTTAACAGTTAATAATAATAACAAAATCCCTAATATTTCTTGAGTGCTTGGAGAAAAATCTGCATGATAAAAGGACTTGGCTCTAGCCTCTGAATCCCTGCCTTTTTCCTGAAGCTTTTCTCAATGACCCTCTGAAGCAAGCATAATTTAGTGGGTGTGTGTGTGTGTTAAGATGCTTTAGTCATATCTGACTCTTTGTGACCCTATGGACTGTAGCCCACCAGAGTCCTCTATGCATGGGATTTTCCAGACAAGAATATTGCAGTTGCTATTCCTTTTTCCAGGGGATTTTCCTGACCCAGGGATAAAACCTGCGTCTCTTATGTCTCCTCCATTAGCAGGCGAGTTCTTTACCACTAGCTCCACCTGGGAAGTCACATTTTGTTAGATAGGCTGCCATCTGTGATAGAAGAGCAGTGCTTATCTGCATAAAAATTCTCTTTATTCTGTGGATTTTTAATTTGTCTTAAAATGACTGTCATGGGCTACTAGGGTCAAACAAAAAGGACTCAAGTGCCAACTTTAACCAGGCTCCACTGGTCAAAGATGAAATAATTTGAGTATCAAACAAAGAAATTAACTGCATTGGATTGATATTCATCAAATACAGTGAAGTCCATGAGTTCAAAATGGCATTGGGGAAAAAAAGAAAATGAATTGCTTGGTGTTGGAGGATACTAGGGAACCAATTCATTATTATGAACTCTAAAGGAAAATTATTAAATATTTCTTTATTTGTCCTATATAAACTGTACCACTGAATAGCTAAAATACATAGTAGCTATGCACATGAATGATAAGCTACTTAGTCATGTCTGACTCTTTGCAATCCCATGGGCTGTAGCCTGCCAGGCTCCTCTGTCCATGGGATTCTCTAGGCAAGAATAATGGAGTGGGTTGCCATGCCCTCCTTCAGGGGATCTTGCCAATCTAGGGATCAAACCTGTATCTTCTATGTCTCCTGCATTGGCAGGCAGGTTCTTTACCACTAGTGCCACTTGGGAAACCCATATAGTAGATAATGGGAAATTTATAGATGTAGCCAGCTGGGAAGTAAAGAAAAGATGGCAGCATTGGAATGTCACGATGATGGAACCAGTAATGAGGGAATGGATCAATGGCACCGAGCATGAGTGACTGCTAATAAAAAGAGACAACCACACATTGTGATCCTCCTGAAAAACACACCACTGCCTTTGAAACAGTCTTACCAACAGATAAAACTTGAATCTGATCAAGCCTCTAGATACAACAGCAATTTGCAAGAAATGCAGAAGACATGATCAGTGTAGTAGACACTGCCTGAATGCAGTTGGCAAAACCCAGATTGGTAAGCTCTGAAAATAAGTGATCTTATTCCTTTAATAAATAAATTGTAAGAAAGAGAAGATGAAGGGGAACTATGGATTGAAAGAAAGTTAAAAAGCATCATTCAGTCATAATTAATGGGTCTTATTTGCAACCTGATTATATAAGCAAAATATAATAAATTGTTAACATTTATGTTTCAATTGAACAGTAACTAAATATTTTATAGTAATAAACTATTGTTAATTTTTAGGTGTGATATAGATATTATACTTTTAAAGAGTCCTTTTAGAGATACTGAAATATTTTAGATGAAATGATACAATGTTTGAGATTTGTTTTAAAGTAATAGAGGGTTGAGAGTTAGGTGAGACTATTAGATGAGGCAAAGTCAGTTGTGAGCTGAAAGTTGTCGGCTTCATTGAGTTCATGGGGTTCATTATACTGTTCTCTCTGCTTTTATGGATGACTGACACATCCATTACACAAGGATTTTTTAAATGACTATCTTGGCAGAAAGAACAGCAGTTGTTCAACTAGTTCTTTTAATGGCAGATAGAGAAGGTGACATTTGACTATAAATCATTCATTGTGAGACTTATCTATGGGAACGTAGGCTATATATTAATAAATAAATATTTTGTGTATAATGTAATGTTTTTTCCTATTATAACATTAGATTATAATATATATAGTTAATCACCAGGTGATCTCAGTGATTTGTAAATATTTAAGTAGTCATTTAAAATATTTATTTAATGTAATACATGTTACTATTTCATTACTGGGTAACTATTAGACAAGGGCAGTTACAATGGGGGAAATACAAACCTTATTGATTAATTTCTTCTTTTTTTTGAAGAACGTTTCCCAAGAGTCTGCTATTAATATATGTCAGCACTAAGCTCGGTTCTGAGGATAAAACTCACCCAAGTCCTGCTCCTCCCCTGGAGAAATTCATTTTCTAGTGGGTGAAACAGACAAGTGGATACCACGCAACTACAAAATAGCAGCCAAGGAAGCCATGGCTCAATCTACCAAGGGAATGCAGCCAACCTGTCCTAAAGAGAGGGATGCTGGCCAGCAGGCTGAACCTTTGGTAGGTAGAAGGCAGGGGAGGGACAGAGAAGGTGGCAAGGCAGGGATGGCAGCCAGGCACCCTGGGAGGACGTTTACCTGTCTTTTGCTCTGTATAGCAGGATGGTTGTGTGCAAGGAAGCCATGGCTCATTCTACCAAGGGAATGCAGCCAACCTGTCCTAAAGAGAGGGATGCTGGCCAACAGGCTGAACCTTTGGTAGGTAGAAGGCAGGGGAGGGACAGAGAAGGTGGCAAGGCAGGGATGGCAGCCAGGCACCCTGGGAGGACGTTTACCTGTCTTTTGCTTTGGATAGCAGGATGGTTGTGTGCAAGGGGAAGAGTGAGAGCAGATGAGGATGCTCGGGGAACATTTAGTGCTCCATATTTCAGAGGAGGTGGAATAAGCAAAAGGTGCACTGCTCCGTGCACGGTCCATAGCATCTCATCCTGCTGACTTCCTGTCCTGCTCTTGACCATGACAGCTGACTTGAAGCAAAGCCTCTGTTGCTGAGGAGTTGCTCCTCAAATCCCCATCTACACACTCCCTTCTTGCCAAGCCTTCCTTCTGCAGCCTTTCATTCCTAACTTCCTGGTCTGTCCTCTCTCCCAGCCCTGGCTGCTTTTTCTTGCTTTTCGGTCCAAATCTCAAGAGGACAAAGGCTCTGTCTTTCTTTGCACTGCATTTAGCTTCACTTGCCTGCATTGGTGTTTCCCAGGGATCCTCATGGCCTTTTTTTTCCAGTTAAGCTTGTCAAGTAGAAAAGACTTTGGGAATGAAACAATTTTATTTTTTTAACTTGAAGAATGATCTTAAAGTGGTAGCTTGTTTTATGGGATCACTTATCTCTATTGCTTTGGTTTAATTTACCCCTTTAAAGCAAGGGGGAGAAAAAACTTGAGTAGTCCAATGAGGGTAATTTCTTGTCATTTATTGAGAGCTTTTTCTTGGTCAAAGAAAACATTAGCATTCTTAGCTGTTCACTTATTTATACTACAGGAAACCAACAGTTATGCAAAGTCATTGCCAACATAATCACGAGCTGCTGTGTGGAGTCTTAAGTACCTCATGGAAAAATAACTCTGAATTGGAATTCTTCCCAAAAGTAGACTTCATTAATGCTTTGACAACTGAGGTAGGCAAAGGAAAAAAAAAAAAAAAGGAGTCTAGAAAGAAGTTACAAACATGAATGGCTGTTAAACTTTTCAGCAGGGTGATTTAGTGTAAAAAATGTAAGATATTAGCACAAATGCTCTTGCAAGAATACCACGACTATGTCATGTCTTTAATTTGCCTAGAATTAATTGTAGGTTTAAAATGCTTTATAGTTTAATGAACAAACAGAAAGAACACAGCCTCAAGCATGTTTATTAACCTGGTTGTACCTTGTATTTTAAAGAGTCTGAAAATGTGGGAGACAAGGTGTGTGTGTGTGTTTGTGTGTGTACAAAACCATAGAAGCAGTGTGGAGCACAGTGGATATTAGGGCAGAGGGTGTGCTTTGTTGACAAAGTCATTATCAAAACTGTACATTTCACTTACATTGCAATTAAGTCTTGGACAAGTACATTCTGGTCCCTTGTCTTTAAAAGGAGTTTCTAGGTTTTTTGGTTGTTGTTCTTTTTATTTGTTAAATAGACTTTGCCATGAGCATTTCCTGAATGCATGTTTTTTCCTTATAAGTGAAAGGTTGGAGCTATGAATAAGAGTAAGAACTGTGAAATGAGAAGGGTTTCTAAGGTTATTGGGTACTTTTCATCCTTACTGAACAAACAGGGGGCAATGGTAGACACCACCTTTTGGGACAAAAGTGGTCCTTTAATCTGAGAGATGATGGGTAGAGACTGGATTTCTAGGACTTACATGCCTGGAACACTTCAGGGGGTGATCATTGTGTTTGTAGGTCAAACCTTTTCCAACGTTAAAAATTGTCACTTGCCATCTGCCTCTACAAAGATTAAGTCACAAACTGCTGCAGCTGCTGACCTTAAGCACACCTTGGAAAGAGTTCAGGGTGGAGATCAAGAATGAGGCAATTTGTGCTTTAGGAAAAACTGGCAGAACAGGCCTTCAGGTAGCTAGACATTTTCAGAAGATTGTGTGAGCCCATTTCTTGCATCTCCTTATTCCTAGTAGATTTGAGATTCTTGCTTTGTCACAAAAGAAGTCAGAGATGAAGCGATAGGTAGGAAGTAGATTTATTTAGAGAGAAACACACTCCACAGACATTGTGCAGGCTGTATCAGAAGGCAAGATTCCAATTAATTTGGGGGAACGGGCAGGGTTTTCCAGAAATTGAGCAGCTATCTTTTATGGTTGGCCTCAGAACTATCATGGCACTGGTAGATGTATTATTTAGCAGACTAGTGTATTACAATAAGCATATAATGTGACTCAAGGTCTATTGGAAGTCTAATCTTCTGCCATCTCAGACCCAGTTGGTTCAAACCAGTCTTTTCACGTCCTATGGCCAAGTCATTCTTTGAAAGGTTGTGCCCTGCCCCCTTTCCTCCTGTTTTATTCTCCCCTCAGAGATTTTACTCCCATGTTCTTATGGGAAGAAGAAGGGTGATGGTAGGTCTATCTTCCGTAACTGCTTCAAGACTGAGCAGGGGCATTGACCCTGCCTGTCAGGGAGCAAAAGTATCTGGATGCTTGATCTAGGGGCTGCAGGGGCAGGACAGCTTCTTGTGTTAAGTTGGTCTGGGATCCTTGCATATTGGAACTGTTGTAATTGCTTCCATAGCCTTCCTATGAATCTCCTTGATGATGAAGTGCTTTTTGTAACAGCATCAGAGTACAAAAATGTCTAAAAATGATGAAAGACTTAAAAGGCATGGTTTTCTGATTACAGTATAATAGATAAAGAAACTTGGTTACAATAACCAGAATTACAAATGATTATATTTAACTTATATCAAATAATCCTAGTTAAATATTTCTCTTTGAGATACCTTAGGGACTCTCTAAAGTATCCCAAAGTTAGCTGGAAATCAAAAGAAGTTTAACTGAAATTTGATATTTAAGAAGTTTGTCCAGAAATCTTAAAACACTTGGTCAAATAAGATCATAGGCTTTGTGAGACAATACTTATTCCTTAACCAAAGTGACAATAAAAGATTTCAAAGGCAAATACAGAACAGGTCACTTACAAGCAAAGAAACTTAAACCTGTTATCACAGGCAGTTCAACATTTTAAGAAAACGTGTCCTTTTAACAGAGAGAAAGCCTAAATTCCTGTTTGTACCAGCTTACTTTCAAAATTCATTTACTAAGTAAAGTTTATTCTAAACTTATTCAATCTT
The DNA here is from genome assembly GCF_910594005.1 of Cervus elaphus. NCBI lineage: Eukaryota > Metazoa > Chordata > Mammalia > Artiodactyla > Cervidae > Cervus > Cervus elaphus. Next base: position 64,725,185 of record NC_057847.1, read on the forward strand.
AACCATGCAAAAAATCCTTTTCTCAGGGTCCACTTTCCATAAACCTTCCATCACTTTCTTATCTATCACATAATTTGTTTTCCATCCAGAAACAACCAGAAGACAGACTTACCTTCTTTTCCCTTAGTAAAATGCAATTCCACTCCTCATACCTTCTTTACTGAAAACAGACATCCTACTGGACGTGTGAAAATCCCTTCCCAGTGATGGGCTGAGACATTCAAGCATGACAAGAAACTTGTTAGTGATGAGAGCCTTTTCCTTTTCTTTTAAAAATACCACATTTTAATATGAAAAGCTATTGTTTTTGCTGTTTAGTTGCTAAGTTGTGTCCAACTCTTCGAGACCCCTTGGACTGTAGCCCTCCAGGCTCCTCTGTCTATGGGATTTCCCAGGCAAGAATATTGGAGTTGGTTGTCATTTCCTTCTCCAATAAAAAATTATACTATATATTTCAAAAAGCTATACTATATATTTTTAAAAAGCCATGCTATAAATTACTACATAGTTATTGAGTAAACTCAATGCTCCTAAAAAATACCACCTCGGAAAACCGCATCAGAATGTCAAGTTTGCAGGACCTGAATTTCACAGCAAACTCTCTGTACAGAGGTATTTGCAACTTGGAAGAATGTGCATGCTGCATCTTCATAGGTGCTTTAGCACCTTCTAAGTCAATTTTTCTAGGCTGGTTCAGTGAGGTTCACAAATATATTGTTTTGCTTTTGTTTATAGTTCCAAGTCAACCGATTTTTCCGATTAGTGATGACAGATTGATGCTAAGCTAAAAAGTTATCTTGCTAGGAAAGAGATTTTGTAAAGGCACTATTAATAATATTGCCATAACCCAACTTCCAGCTACTTACATTTCTGGGGAAAAAACACAAAACAAAAACTAACTTACTAATCACCTAAAACTGACTATAAAGTGCAAGTTAGAGGGGTGATGAAATATTTCAGTTATTGCTTTCCTTTGATCCCAACAATAGAGCAGGTTTCAGTGGCAAGGGACCCAGTAAGTTAGAAGCCAGGACACAATAAGTGGCTCCTGGGTCCACTAGAAACTGGGCAAGCTTGCCTCCCAAGTCGGTGGTCACCCATGGTTCCTCCCTTGTAATGATGACTGTCTTTTGGGGAGTCTTGGAGGTTCCCAGGTCCTGTCAATCACCTGTTGCCATGACTGGTGTGGGGGAATTTCCTCTCTTCCTTAGGAGCTGGGGGCCTTCCCTCTTCCAGCGGCCCATCTTCTTAGAGAGCAGGCATGACTTTTGGGGTGTAGACTGGGACTTGCTTCCTAAGCATTCCTTGCTCCAGTGTTCGAGACTCCCACAGCTGAAACCAGCTCCCTTACCTGGCGGAGGTCCTCTGGGAGTACTTTTAGGGTGACCAGGAGCGGGGGGTTAGGTCTTGTCATGACAGCTGCCAAAAGTCTGGTGTGCCATTGTTCCTTCCTTAAGTCATGCTGTTCCTTCTTTTCCTCCTCATCCTGGTCCCTATTGTTAAGAAACTGAAGGCTGTGTCAATAAGAAGGTTGCCAGGGGTTTAGGGCCCGATGGCAAGCCTTTCATCTGGAATTCTTCAGTGAACCCATTAGGGTCCTCTGAGAATCTGCCTGAATCGGTGAGGCATTGGTTAAGTTCAGGCAAGGAAAAAGGGTTGTGGACTCTGGTAATTGCCTGAGGCTCACCTATTCCTGAAGGGGTCAAAGAGGCTCTAGCTGTATTTCTGGTAAGGAAGGGTAAAGAGGTGGAAGAGAGGCTGAAGATGGTAGAAGAGTATTGGGACTTGGGTCTTCTGTCTGGGGTACCTCTAGGGCTGCCACTAGAGAGGGTTTTTCCGCAGGCTGAATGAATCCCAGCCAGCAAGGTTCCCTAACACAGGACTTACATGGCTCCAGGTTTTCTCTTAGGGCCATAAAGGCCTGTACATAAGGAACTTTTGTCCATTTCCCCTGCTTTTTGCCAAAGATGTCTAATTATAGGATGGTATTATAATGAAGGGTCCCATTTTTGGCCAGGCTTCATCATCCTCAAGTTTATACTGGGACCAGGCTTTGTTCCAAAAGCAAATGAACTTTTTTGCATTTTAAAGAATTTAGAAAAAACATATCCCAGTGACTCAGAATATACCCAAGGGCTGAGTCCTTGGGGATGGAGGAGGTGTTCCCCATCATTCCTCAGGGAGAAGGTGCTTCCATACCAGAGAGGAGCACTAGTTAGGTCCCACGTGTCCCTGTCCATCTACTCTTATTGACTTCATTCACAGTGGAGTCAGCTACTCCCCCATGTGGCCATCCTGTTGGCCCCAGGGTCCTGAGGCCTGTGTCCTACTCTGGCACCCGAGGTACCCAGGATGAGTGATGACCTTCCTGAAGGCTTTTCTACAGATTCTATAGATTAATCCCTGTGTCCCAGGATATGTTCCCCTGGAACAGACATCCTCATGGTCTGAGACCTATTTAAATCCCAATCTTGTTCGTAAAAGATGGTAAGTTTCTGAAACCAGGCACTGGCCATTAAAGAAGATGGTCTGTGAAAAGGAAAAAAAAGCCTCTCTTTTCCTTTCCCTTTTGTGGGAGGAATCCCTGGGGCCTTGGTGGTTTCTCCCCCACATCCCTGTCCACATGTTCTCTGGCCAGCAGGCAGTGGGGCTGGGTGCAGGGGTGAATACGGCAGCCAGTGGAGAAACCATGACTTAAATTAGGGGAATGGAGGGACATTCCCAATCCTGTGACCCTGGGGAAGTAAGCATAGCCAGGGCTGGTCATTGCCTTGGGGCATATTTCCCTTGGGCTTCCCAGGTGGCGCTACTACTACAACTAAATCACTTCATTTGTGTCTGACTCTTTGCAACTCCATGGACTGTAGCCTACCAGCGTCCTCTGTCCATGGGGTTCTCCAGGCAAGAATACTGGAGTGGGTTCGAACCCATGTCTCTTATGTCTACGACATTCCAGGCGAGTTCTTATGCCTGCAAATGCAGGAGATACAAGAGATGTAGGTTTGATCTCTGGATTGGGAAGATCCTCTGGAGAAGGAAATACTCCAGTATTCTTGCCTGGAGAATCCCATGGAGAGAGGAGCCTGGAGGGCTACAGTGCATTGGGTTGCAAAGAAACAGGACACGACTGAAGGGACTTAGCATATTTCCGTAGGTTGGAGCCAAGTGCGAGAGCCACCCAACTTGAGTAGTCTGCCCCACTCTAACAGGGAGGGGTGGGCGTGGGGTCAAGGTGGACCCTGGAGTGAGTGAAAGTGAAAGTTGCTCAGTCGTGTCCAACTCTTTGCGACCCCACGGACTATGCAGTCCATGTAATTCTCTCAGCCAGAATACTGGAGTGGGGAGCCTTGTCCTTTTCCAGGGGATCTTCCCCACCCAGGAATCGAACCAGGGTCTCCTGCATTCAGACGGATTGTTTACCAACTGAGCTTCCAGGGCCCCGGAGGGGGCGGGACCAGCGCCCGGAGGAGCGCGGTGAATGATGGTCCCGCCATCCCCCTCTCCTCACACCTGACGGTGAGCGCACAAACTGCCTGTGCGCAAGGACGCTCCTGCAGGAACTGCGGCCGCTATAACCTTGGCACAGACTCCACGTCAGGCCGTATTTCACGTTTTTACACAACTGGACCTGTTAACAGTTAATTAAATGGTGGCTAAGGCAAACCCAGAGGGCAAAGAGCCTGTGTTTCCGGTCCCGAGCTGCTGTGAGGATGACTGGAAACTTTCCCCGACATTCCCTGTGTGCGTACAGTCAGAAGCGGAAGACCTGACGGCAAGGGCGGAACAGGCCTGGAAGGCTTCTGTTCACCCCTTACCAGCAGAGTAAGAGATAAGAGTGGAAAGAGTGAGCTACGGAGGGAGCCAGAGAGAGTGCGAGAGAAATGGCGGAAAGTGAGGCGGCGCCTCCAGCACGAGGGAGCGGAGAGGCTGAGGCTTCCTGAATTCTGGCAGGCTTTGCCAGTACGTTCCCGGTGAATTTGAGGTTCTTGCTTCGTCCAGAAAGAATTCAGAGATGAAGTGATAGGTAAGAAGTGGATTTATTTAAAGAGAAACACACTCCACAGGCAGAGTTGGGGCCACCTCAGAAGATGAGAGGGTGACCTGAAATATGGCGAGGTTGGTGTTTTGGGGCTGGGTAGTTTCATAGGCTAATGGTAGGAGGATTATTCCAAGAATTGAGGGGATTTCTAGGAATTGCGCCATCACTCACTTTCTGGTCTTTTATGGTTGGCTTCAGAACAGTCACAGCATCGGTGGGTGTGCCATTTAGCATATGCTAATGTATAATAATGAGTGTATAAAGAGGCTCAAGGTGTACTGCAAGTCGAATCTTTCATCATCTTGGACCTAGCTGGTTCTGATCAGTCTTTGTCATGTCCTGTGGCCATGTCATTCTTTTAAAGGTTGTGCTCTGCCATTTTCCCTGCTATGTCATCCCCATACCTAGAAAAGTATTAAAATTATTAATGGAGATGTCTGCTTTTCATGACTAGCAGTAACCTTCATGAGCAAGCTTTTGCAAAAATGTGTGCCTCATTGCACACACACCCCTTCACCAGAATCATGTATATCCTGACCTTCCCTCCCTACCTCTTCAGAGCAGTATTCAGAGCTATCTGAAATGCTGTCTCCTGGGATATATTCTTCATTTGTAGTTAAAACCTAACTCACATTTCTTACATTGTGCTTTTTTTTTCTTAACTCGTCGCCATTTTACAACTTCTGTCAGTAGTTACTTAGCCATAGATACTTAAACCCCTTTTGCAGCATACCAACTTCAGTCTCTTGGCTGCTTCAGGTGATTTGATCAATTTGTAAACTTAATTCCAAACTGGCAGGAGAAGCTGTGAGAGTTCAGTGTGATGTGACAATGATGACTATGGAAGCTAGTGTTGGTTCAAACTAACAAGGCACCAGGCATTGCACAAAACACTGGACCAGTCATCATTCCCTTTATGCAGGTGAGGAAACCAAAGCTTAGTGTGGCCAAATTAAGGACAAAGATACATGTGTGGAAAACTGGGTAGCTAATGCTAGAGCTTGGCTTTCATCTAGTGTGCTCTTGGGTGCCTCTCATCTCCTGAAACCAGAGGACTCCATTCAGCTTCCACCTTTGCCAGGAGACAAGTGGTTTCTCTCCAGATTGCTGGGTACGTGTGAAATTTTCAAGATGTCCATGAATCCCACTCACATTCTTTTCAGTTTTAAAATAAAAAGCAGTATTTCTAAACCTGTTGGAAGAAAAGAGAATGTTTTCCCAGATTAGAATTTTTTAGTGCAAAAGTGATTATGCTTATTATATTGAATAAAAATTTAAACATTATAAAATTATAAAACATTATAAAATGTTTAAAAAATTTAAGCATTATAAAATTATAAAAATGAAACTTTTATTTCTTGTTTGCTTTTTATTTTATTTTATTTTTAATTTCTATACTGACTTTTATTTTTTATTTTTATTTTTTCCATTTATTTTTATTAGTTGGAAGCTAATTACTTTACAGTATTTTAGTGGTTTTTGCCATACATTGACATGAATCAGCCATCAATTTACATGTGTTCCCCATCCAGATCCCCGCTCCCGCCTCCCTCTCCATCCCATCCCCCTGGGTCTTCTCAGTGCACCAGCCCTGAGTGCTTTTTATTTTAAACTCATCACAGTCTTCATCATCCAATCAACTCTAAACCCAGTTCCATTCACCAGATATAACCAAGGTTAAGAATTTTGAAATCTATCTCTTTATCTCTATCTCCATCTCAGTCTCTTTCTTTCTATCCTACTCACTGACCCCAATGCACACACTACTTGGCAGTGTTACGTGGACAGACTCCGGGGCTCGACTCCCTGTATTAAAATCCTGATTCTGCCGTTTATCAGCTAAGTGATTTTGTGCTAGCAGTCTCTGTATGGTTCATTTTCCTTATCTGTTAAATAGAGTTAATATTAGCTACATCATACATCATAGATTTATGTGAAAATGACACATATATGTATGTGTGTATATATATATATATATATATGTAGTGAATATATAAAGCAGTTAGAATAGAGATCAGCACAGATAACCCTCAATAAGTGTTCTAACTCTGTGTGTATGTATATGTGTGTATTTAACACACATGGAGGTGATAATGTATAAATTACTTTATATCTTTTACTTTTGAAAACATTATTTTTAGTAATATAAAACTTTAAAAAACTAATTTGCAATATTCTGTTGCATACATATAACCTGTTAGTAGATGTTTAACTATGTCTGTTTTTCACTCTGAATAAACAATGCTGTGATAAACTTCTAGGTACATAAAGCTCTACAGGGCAGTTGTAGGATAAATTTTTAGAAATGAAATTGATGATAAAATTGTATGCACATTTAAAATTTTGGTTGAAACTTCCAGAGTGCCCTCCCCAAAGGCCATATCAATTTGCAATTCAGAACATAAATTTTGGATATTTCTTCACAACTCTGTCAATGCTAATTATGAGAGTATTTTTTAATCCTTACCAGACTGATAGGTAAAAATCTTATTGCTGCTTTAATTTCATTTCTTTGACTACTAGTAAGGTTTAGCTTTTTTTAATGAGTACAAATGACTATTCATAGTAGTCTTTGTGAAATGACTGTTATTTTTCTACTGGGGCATCTTTTAAACTGATTTTTAAAATGCTTGTATATTAAGAATTTTTATCTCTTATCAGTCACATATATTAAAAGCTTCCTGCGTATTTGTTGGTCTCTTTTTAAACATTTTTATACTGCATAGAAATTTGAAATGTATACATAGAAATTTGAAATGTATACAGAGGCAAATCTGTGCATCTTGTTCTTTCTGGATTAGAAAGTTCTTGGCATCTCAAGTTTATATAATTCTATATTTTCTTTTGGCAGTTTTGGCGTTTTTTTAATATTGAAATATGTGCCAAATAAGATAAGGTTTATGACTGCTATGGTATGAGGTGGGGAATTTAACTTCATTTATCCTTAAACAAATGGGAAATTTTTAGAAAAGTTGAAGAAAGAAGGAAATGTATATTTGGAAAAACTATAGCACATATTTATTCATTCATTTAGCCAATTGATGAACACATATTTCTTGAATATTTATCATATGACATGTACTGTATAGGTCAGCACCAGCTGATAGAACTTTCTCTGATGATGAAAATAGTCTCTGTTCGTACTACTAAATACAGTAGCAATTAGCCACATGTGGGTACTGAAATATAGCTAACGTGATCAAAGAATTTTAAAATTAAAATTTAAAATTTAAATTTATTTAAACTTAAAGTAGAAAGTTACTTTTGGCTATTGGTTATCATAGTATAGAACAGTGAGGCTATAGATGATGGTAAAACAGCAGAAGTGTGTGTGTGTGTGTGTGTGTGTGTGTGTGTAAAGAGAAAAAGACGATATATGTAAGAATACAAAAAACACAGCCAAATGCTTTCTGTTAGAAATTGTAAAATTTTAGAAAAAGTCCAATTTTGCTATCTGTTAATTTAAGGATAGGAAAGTGAGGAAGTTTAGACAAAAGATAGGATACATTTTTGGCCTTGAAATTCCTGGCTCCCTACACAGGCAAGAAGGAGTCTGCTAGATAATAGCCCTTCTTTTTCAAGCATTTAAACTGCCTCTCTGCCTCAGTTCCGCAGACCCCCATCTCTTTTCTACATCGCATACATATATCTCTTTTTTGAGAAGGCTGTAGCAAACCTACAAACCCAACAACCTATCTCTATATTAGATTCTCCCTTCTGGGGATAATGATAAACTTCCTTTAAGAAATGAACCAAGAAGATGGATATCAAATAGAGAACATTCTGGATATGGCTTTTGAAATTTCTTTGATCTTTTCTGTAGGACCCCCTTGGTGCTTCAAGAGTTAGAGGTCATGGCTCTTAATTCACTTGCTACTGAATTGTTCAGAGTCATAGGGAATATTCATTTAATGATATCACCATGTCAATGTATTTGAGTGGTGGAAAGTCCTGCAGATTATAGGCAGTGAAACTTTTATTTCCATTTTGCTAAAGAAAATAGATCTATTCCTTTGTTGTGAAGACAAGCTGGTGAGAATTACAACAAAGTTGTTCTTCTGGCTTTGAGAGCCTATGGTTGTACATGGAGGAGGAGGTTGTTTGTGTGTGACAGGAGGAGGGGGAAATGCAAGCCTGGGTCTGGCAGCTTGAATCTGCAGGTGACCAGAGCCATGTGCAGGCTGTCAGGCATCGGGCCACCAGATTTATTACCAAGGTAAAAAGCATAGATTATGTGCAGAGCCAGCTGGTCACCTGTCAGGTGGAGAGCTGAGGCTGAAAGCAAGCTGTTCAACATGGAGGAGATAACTGCTTTATGGGGAATCAGCAGTGGGGGTGTTAAAGGAAAAAACAAAATCCTTTCCTGCAAGGTACACCTGCATCATTTTTTGTGTGATAAAACTGGAGGATGAGAAAACAAAAGCAAGTGCTGTTGAAGTGTTAGACCTTGAGGTTTAGAGGATGTTTGATGTGGCATCTCATAAAACTTTAATCATGAAATTCATTCAAATTCATTGAGATGAGCAGGATGATAGGAACTGACATGTGGCAGAAGCCGTCTTAGTGTGGGGTGGTGATTTATGGGGAGGCAGAGCTCAAGATACTGCTGGCTTCCCCCTCCACTCTCTCTTAACAACTTCATTAATAACCCAGATAAACAAGCCGTCTCCTTCATGAATAGCATCTGATATTAAATTGAGAGGTGTTGGGAATAAAAAGGAAATCCTTAGCAGACTATGGGCCCACATGGAGGAAAACAGAGGCTACTGACCAAAAGTAAGTAGGATTCTATTTGAGTATGGAAGATATAGATGTTTATTTCTGGTCATCTCCAGACACATTTGAGGAAATAATGGAAATCCTTCAAGTAATAATTAGTAATTATTGAGTACCTATTCCAAATGCTCTCATTGAATCTTCCCACCAACCTTAGGTTGTCGACTTCATTATCCTTTTTTTTTTTTTTTTCAAATGCTGTAAATGCAGGGTTGGGAAACAAAAGTAATTCATGCAGATAGTAAATACTATAGTTGGAATTGGATATCTAGGTCCCTTAGCCTTGGAAAACCAGTGCTGTTTCTTCTGTATTCATGCTACTCGAAGTGTGGTCCATATGCCAGCAGCATCAGATCATGTTGGAGTATGTCAGAAATGCAGACTCTCAAGCTCTTTCCTTGATCCCTTGGAAAGAGGATCTGCAGTTTTAGTAGGCTCTCTAGATGATATATATGCATATGAAAGGACAGAAATGGTATGGACCTAACAGAAGCAGAAGATATTAAGAAGAGGTGGCAAGAATACCCAGAAGAACTGTACAAAAAAGATCTTCATGACCCAGATTATCACGATGGTGTGATCACTCGCCTAGAGCCAGGCATCCTGGAATGTGAAGTCAAGTGGGCCTTAGGAAGCATCACTACGAACAAAACTAGTGGAGGTGATGGAATTCCAGTTGAGCTATTTCAAATCCTAAAAGATGATTCTGTGAAAGTGCTGCACTTAATATGTCAGCAAATTTGGAAAACTCAGCAGTGGCCACAGGACTGGGAAAGGTCAGTTTTCATTCCAATCCCAAAGAAAGGCGATGCCAAAGAATGCTCAAACTACTGCACAGTTGCACTCATCTCACACGCTAGTAAAGTAATGCTCAAAAGTTTCCAGGTCAGGCTTCAGCAATATGTGAACCATGAACTTCCAGATGTTCAAGCTGGTTTTAGAAAAGGCAGAGGAACCAGAGATCAAATTGCCAACATCCACTGGATTATTTAAAAAGCAAGAGAGTTCCAGAAAAACATCTATTTCTGCTTTATTAACTATGCCAAAGTCTTTGATTGTGTGGCTCACAATAAACTGTGGAAAATTCTGAAAGAGATGGGAATACCAGACCACCTGACCTGCCTCTTGAGAAACCTGTGTGCAGGTCAGGAAGCAACAGATAGAACTGGACATGGAACAACAGACTGATTCCAAATAGGAAAAGGAGTACATCAAGGCTGTATATTGTCACTCTGCTTATTTAACTTATATGCAGAGTACATCATGAGGAACGCTGGGCTGGAGGAAGCACAAGCTGGAATCAAGATTGCCAGGAGATATGTCAATAACCTCAGATATGCAGATGACACCACCCATATGGCAGAAAGTGAAGAAGCACTAAGAGCCTCTTGATGAAAGTGAAAGAGGAGAGTGAAAAAGTTGGCTTAAAGCTCAACATTCAGAAAACTAAGATCATGGCATCTGATCCCATCACTTCATGGCAAATAGATGGGGAAACAGTGGAAACAGTGTCAGACTTTATTTCTGGGGGCTTTATTTCCAAAGTCACTGCAGATGGTGATTGCAGCCATGAAATTAAAAGATGCTTACTCCTTGGAAGGAAAGTTATGACCAACCTAGACAGCATATTAAAAAGCAGAGACATTACTTTGCCAACAAAGGTCCATCTAGTCAAGGCTGTGGTTTTTCCAGTGGTCATGTATGGATGTGAGAGCTGGACTGTGAAGAAAGCTGAGTGCCGAAGAATTGATGCTTTTGAACTGTGGTGTTAGAGAAGACTCTTGAGAGTCCCTTGGACTGCAAGGAGATCCAACCAGTCCATCCTGAAGGAGATCAGTCCTGGGTGTTCGTTGGAAGGACTGGTGTTGAAGCTGAAACTCCAATACTTTGGCCACCTGATGCAAAGAGCTGACTCATTGGAAAAGACCCTGATGCTGGGAAGGATTGAGGGCAGGAGGAGAAGGGGACGACAGAGGATGAGATGGTTGTATGGCATCACCAACTCAATGGACATGAGTTTGGGTAAACTTTGGGAGTTGGTGATGGACAGGGAGGCCTGGCATGCTGCGGTTCATGGGATTGCAGAGAGTCAGGCATGACTAAGTGACTGAACTGAAAGTTTGAAAGGCCCTGCTCTATAGTTGGTGGATGGGAGAGCAAAGTCCTCATGCTGACAGCTCCCTGTAACCTTTGCATCCCTGCCCTGGGGTCATCCTCATGCTATCTACTTCTCAGTCAGTGTCTTCATTGCTCTGACATAGCCACTGGTGCCCATAGTGTCACATGCAGCCCTGTCCATTTGGGAAGTAAAGGGAAGTTTCCTGGTAAATAACTAACCTCTGCTGCCTTCATAACCTGTGTTTCCTACAAAGACAGCACTTAGTGGGTGGAACTGGAGTTGTTAGTGTAATTGTTGTTAATTTCCCATTAGCCTCTTAAGGCTTGAAGGGCAAGGGATTGTCTTTACCCATCTTTGCATCCCTGACAGCTGGTACAGCGCCTCACCTGGCCCAGTGAAGATGCCCAGTAAATGCTGTTGACAGACTGTGAATGAACAAATGAACGCTGGCAAAGATTTTATTTCAACCTGGGCTCCATCTCATGGATGACTTACCCTAGATGCTTGAAAACATCTGGAAAACTCTGGAGTTCCTGCCCCACATTAACCACAGGTATAGTTTCCTTGTAGACCCCAGCAGATGTTCTTTTCTGGCAAAAACTAAAGAAGGGAAATCTTCACTATCCTCTTGACAGTGAATTTAGAAATAAAAACCAGTTGTAAATAAGAAAAATTCTTTCACAGATGGAATTTTTATGTTCTCATTTCTGCTGCACGTTGCAATTTACAATGAAAGGCACAGATCAGGATACATTTATTCACTCATCTGACAAATATTTATGAAGACCTTTTAAGGCATCAAATGTTGAAGATACTCAGATAATCAGATATACAGCTTACCTACTCTTGTGGAGCATAGAGATTGACAAGTAAGATACGACTTTAAACTGGAATAACTAATTCAAAGTAATACGTGAAGTTCAATGAACTCGAGTCCCAGCTGTGTGCTGTGTGCACTGTGCCAGCCTCTGGGAGACAAAGATGCTTCAGACAAAATCCCTGACTCAGAACAGATCACAACTCAGGGAGACCAGCTCATAAACAGATCATCTCTCTGCTGTGATGGGGCAGAGATGGAGGGATACCCAAAATGCTAAAGGAGCATGATGCAGGGTGGGGTACACAAGTGGGGTGTGGGGCAAAGTGAGGTGGGAATTAGAAGAGTTCTCAAAGGAGAAGATACCCAAGCTGAGTTCTTAAATATGAGGAGGGGTTTGCCAGGCAAGAAGTACGTGAGCAAGGAGTCAAAATTTCTGTGGCTCAATTGAAGGATCAAAACAGCTAAGGGCCAGAATATAGGAATACTGAAGAGCTCTGGGAATTCTGAAGAAGGAGAGATCAGTTACGTCTCAGAGATAGGTGGGACCTCATGAAGGTTGAGTAGGGTTTGCAGCTTTGGGACAGGACATCCTGTGCTAATGGAAAGTGTCTGAGCAGACATACAAGTGGTTTCCTGTCTCTCTTTCTCTTCTAATCTTGGTCTTTCTTGCTCTCTGAACGCTCATCTTTTGAGATATCTTGTACATTAAGAAATTCAGGTATTAAAATTATATATTTTTAAAGTTTCAAAATTAAAACTATTTAAACACAAAAGATAATCATGAGATTTATTTCATGTATCAATTTTTTGTTCACTAAAGTTGGTTGGTGTTGTCTAAGTAGTGGGCAAGGGATCACTTACCAATCTCATCCATGTATTTCTGTAGTTAACTGCATGAACAGGTTCTTTTGAGGATGGCTTCCAAAGTCTAGATTTGAAAGTCCCTTAAGAATGTGATACTTGGCCCAAATGGTTCTTCTGTCCCAGCTTCAGACTATGGTGGATATTTTCCCTTTAGTTTCAAAGAGTATCTGCTGAGGATGTCATGGGTGTACTTTATGGTTTGGAGGGGACATCTCAGTTCTAGTGCACATAAGCCTTCTGGCTGTTCTCTCTATGTTCTATCATGTTAGGCTTCTGCTTGGGTTCAGAGCTTAAATCCAGCCTCCAGGATACCTTCCAATGAGAGCAGAAAGCTCTTCACTGCCCTAATCCCTGGCTGGGACCCAGATGTGAAATTTGTTCATCTTACAAATCAATAATGAAATGCTAGGAACAGCTTGGTGCCTTCCTAAGATGCTGATGGAGAAACTCAGTTGGAAATTCCAAGGCACTTTAGAGCAGTAAAGCTCTCAAATGAACTGACATGAAAGGGAACACCAGTGCCCTTGTGTATATTGTCCTCCTGTTCCCTGGTGATCTCAAAGATTTCTCTTAATTTTTGTTGTGTTTTTAAAATAGAGTTTTTCCATGCTCTGGAGCTCTCCTCTTTGGTATCTAAGAGGAGAATTACAGGTAACTTGGAGGGTCTCAGAGGGTCTGTATGACTAACCACTGCTCATAAATATGAGTGAGGTCAGAAACCCCTGTGGTGATTCCTCATGGCCTCGCCCTAAATCACAGCCAAATTTTTCATGGGAGGATTTTCAGGGAAGCCAAAGGTTATGTTCTCTGCTTTCTTTTTTAACTATGTCACAGAACCTTGGACCTAGAGACTTGGGGCCCCTCACAGCTGGTGGTACGGTCATAGCTGTGGTCTTTATTAAGATTTAAATCACTTAAAATCCCATAACTCTTTCCCTGACCTCCAATGTAAAGATGTACAACACCAAAAATAGTTTTCTGTGAGTCTATGATTTCTTTTTAAAGTTAAAACACTGTTGACATAATAATGTGTAATTCTTTAGGTTACAAAATCTATGCCACATGATAATTTTTTTTCAAGTAAGCTCAGATGGTCAATTTTTTTTAATATAACAATGAATCCCAATTGTGGCATTTTTCATATTTAGTTCAAATGATGTGTAATAGAGGATATGTGAGGTGATTTACTTCCACAAAATCAAGTGTAGTTGCCTAGGTAATAGTAATAATGGTAGTAGTTGTGGAAATAGTGCCTTGATAGTGGAGTGGAATATGGATAATTTTCATGTCATTACTGTATAAAACCCATAATTCTTAGCAGCAAATCCATTTACACGTAGCTTTAAGGGCCAAAAAAGCTTGAGCAAATTTCCAAAGCTGGCTCTCATATTACCTAGCTTTCATGAATTAGACATATTTACTATGAAGTAGTATCATAAATACTTAAAATTAAACTACAACTGTCAAGATGAAGAAAATATGCTTTATGATCCAGAATGTCTCCTTTTATGGCTATATTTAGTAGCCTCTCATCCCTCAATTTCATTAATCCATAAAAGATTTCCTGTTCGATAATACAAAATAAGAAAGTGCCATATTTTGGCTTTTAGTGTAATTTTTAAAGCAAAATTATTTCTCCGTGTTTGTGCTAATTTTGGCAAGGGAAGGAGAATTATTATTTTTAATCCTCAAGATTATACAGTAAAGTAATAAATAATAAGTGCCCTTCATCTTGTGAGTGTATTCTTTTTTTTTTTTTTAAGAGATGCACTGTTTGTCATGAATATGACATTTGTTTGTTTGAAGCTTATTGTGGAATCATATTTGGGCTAAAGTTTAGGCTACTGTGTAGTCTTAGGCAAATCAGTTAACCTCTTTGAGCCTCAGTCTTTTCATCTGTAGAATGGGGATAATATCTAAATCTTGGGCTTTCTTGTAAGGATTAGTGATATTGCATATATGTTGTATAGTGCCTAGCTCCAAGTTGATGCTAAAAAAAATGCAGCTATGATATGAAAATAAATTATTATATAACAAATAAATGCAAAAAATAAATGATAAGTAAATGTATCTATTCTATACTAGATACTGTGTTATCTACTGGGAATTTTTTGAAAAAGCAAATTTTAGCTTCTGTTCTCAAAAAGCTTTTGATTTGGGGAGATAGGAGGGCAAGAGAGATGCATACAGAAAATTATGAAATGAGCCAGACCATGTTTAGATTTCTACACATGGGATTATGGACAGTGCTTGGGAGCCCAAAGGTGGGAGTAATTCATTTTGGCTAGGGTAAGGGAAAGGAAGGAGTCAATGAGATATTAGGGAAAATTTTATTTTAAAAAATCATATTTGAGTTCCTTGAAGAATAAACAGAATTTGGATCAGTGGAAGAAGAAGGAACATCCCAGCAGGAGCAGATACCGTTAGAAAAGGTACAGTGGCATAGGACATGCCCACAGAGCTTGAACTGTAACTTGGCCCTTCCCAGGTCTCCAGACTCCTGGCCTAACCTGCAGATTTGGGGGTTGCCAGCTTCCACATTTGCATAAGCCAGTTGCTTATATCAATCTCCTTCTCTTGTAGATAGATAGAGGTAGAGATGTATAGATATATGTGTGTATATGTGTACTTATTTACACAAACATCCCATTATATATACACACACATCCTATATATGTACATCCTGTATATATCCTATGTGTGTGTGTGTGCATGTATATGTATATACACATATATTGTTTCTATTTCTCTGGAGACCCTAATATAGATAGAAAACTCATATTTTAAGAATTTATGGAAAATTGAAAGGACTTGCTTCTATTTAGATATGAATGATGGCCATAAGCAGTGTCAAGATACACTATTAGTTTCAGAGTCCCTCAAAAGAGGCTCAACTCTTTTACTGAAGTCATTCTCTGTTTTTATCAACTCACTGTTTCTTGAGTTTTCAGTCACCCATTTACTACCTGGCCCTCCACCAGTAGCATTTTGGATGTGATGGGGTTAAGGTGTGTTGCCAGGGCACCATTCTCTGGCAGCTGCCTGAAATGATTGCATCTGTTGGGCTCCCTTTTCACGTTCCCCGCTTCAGGAGTCAGAGAGAATAAGGCACGTGTTATCTTGTCATGTTTTCTGCATGGCTGTCTGAATTCCTTAACACCTAGATGCACATTACCAGATTCCAAGGTTTGCAACCACTTGAACTGAATTATTCTTAAATGAAACCTGTAAAAAATCATATCTTTCCATGCCCTGCAGAAGCTGATGCGTGCTGCATTAAAAAACCAGGGGCCAGGAGTGGCCCCATCTTACTGATGCTTTTATTATAATAATAACATCTCATATTTGATGGCTGCTTCATTTACTGCTTCATTTACTTTTATAAGTGTTATCTCATTTGATCTTCACAAATACTGGATCGGGAAGGAGTTCTTATCCTAATTTTATGTACAGACACTTATGGAAGCCTTGAGAAGTCAGGTGGATATAAACACACAAGTGAAAGTATTAAATCACTCAGTCGTGTCTTACTCTTTACAACCCATGGACTATAGCCTGCCAGTCTTCTGCGTGTGGAATTTTCCAGGCAAGAATACTGGAGTGCGTTGTCATGCCCTTCTCCAGGGGATCTTACTGACCCAGGGACCCAGGTCTCCTGCATTGTAGGTGGATTCTTTACTCTCTGAGCTACCAGGGAAGCCCATAAACACACAAGCTGATGGTAATTGGGGGAGTTGGAATCTCCATCTTCATCTTCCAATTCTAAATCTCAGGTTTTCTCTCTCCTCTTAACCTCCCACCTCTCAATCCATCCTTCAACAACACTTATTTATTAATTTCTATGTCAGGTATTGTCTCAGGTATTGGAGATACAGTGGGCAATGAGACAGACCTCTTCTTGGACCATTTTCATGGACCATCTTTATGGAGCTTGAAGTCTAATATAGAAGATGGGCTTTAAAGAATATAAATAGTTAATTTCAGTTGTGAGAAGTACTATGGAAGAAAAATATAGGAGGGCTTTATAGTGTATAAATATGTTCATTTATCCAGCCTTGTCTCAGAATAAAATGTTGCCTATAAGCAAATATTCCAGATAACTGAGACTGGCCCCTTCAGATGTAACACTTTCATTTTGGATGAAAGTGTTTTGAAAATATAATAGAATTTTCTCTGCCTTCGTAGGGGCATGTGGAATATGTGTTATCCTTACCCTCTGGATCAAGGAATGACCTATGGTTTTAGTACTGTATGGAATTCATACTCATCAGGAAGCAAATGGCACACTCAAAAAAGGTAATTGGGGAGGAATTAAATGGAATCCTTACAAAGCTGTGCTGTTCTTAGTCTCTCAGTCATGTCTGACTCTTTGCAACCCCATGGACTGTAGCCCGTCAGGCTCCTCTGTGCATGGGGATTCTCTAGGCAAGAATACTGGAGTGGGTTGCCATGCCCTCCTCCAGGGGATCTTCCCAACCCAGGAATTGAACCCAGGCCTTCCACATTGCAGGCAGATTCTTTACTGTCTGAGCCACCAGGGAAGCCCTACAAAGGTATACATAAGTCCAAAAGAAAGAGAGGGAACAGTTTCCAGAACTGAAGTTGTGTAGCTGTAGGAGAGGGCTGTTCCCTTCAGCCAAATACACACCAACCTCATTCTCGTCCTGCCTGCTCTGGTCTGCTGAGCCAGCCTGCATTCAGAGGGCAAAGGGGCTTATTAAATGTGCCCATCCAGCTACCCTCCCGTAGGGCAGGTGAGAAGAGTGTGGAGGGTCTGGACTGGCAAATGAATGAATGGTAGATGAGTAATAGCCTCTTCTGATCCTTGCCAGCTCATCTGATTCTCACAGACTTCTCTGCCATTGTTTTTAACTCCTATAGCCTTAGGAATGGTCTCCCTGCTTGCATGCATAGTTGGCCCTTATAGAAAATCCCCTCTTTTGCCCCCAGAAGCCAAATTGATTTTAGAAAAAGCCCATGAAGCAGATAATGTGCTCCCTGCCTCTACCCCACTGCTTACAAAAGGCCAAATGCTTTCCATTGCCCCTAGATGAAAATCCAGACTCTTCCCTAAACTTGGGGCCCTACCTAAGCAGCCCAGCCTCCCTTCCTAGCTTCTCTGGGTACCATTCCCTTCTTTGTGAACTCCTGTTGCCTGTGATGCCAAATTTGTTTTTGCATCAGGAGCTTCATACTTTCTGTTCCCTCTGCTTGATGGTCTCTCAAACCTGGCAGTTTACTTCTTCCATTTCTTCTTCCTTTTCCTCCACCCCTTCCTCCTTGTTTGCCAAAGCAACTTACTTTTTTTTTCTTGAGGTATAATATCATACATTAATGTTTAAAATTACAAGTGTGCACACCTCAGTGAATTTTCACACACACACACACACACACACACACACACACACATCTATATATCTCTTTATATATATAGATATAAGGCATTTCCAGGTACCCTGGTGCTCCTGCCAGTCAATATCCACCCCCTTTCCTCAAGGTATAAAAGTATTCTGAGCTCTATCACCACAGGCCAGTTGTGCCTGCTTTTGAACTTCACATAAATGCAGTGACACATTTGGATCATTCTTCTGCTTAAGAATGTCTATGAGATTTTTCCATGTTGTTCTTTACACCAGCAGTTGGTTGCTTTTGCTACATAGTATTGCAGTGCATGAATGAACTAGAGTTTATTTATCCATTCTACTGGCTGAAAGACAATTGCTTCTAGTTGCTGTTTCTAGTTTCCGGTTGCTATTACGGGGAATACTGCTGTAGGTATTCTGTTGGGTATATATGCCCAGGAGTGGAATTATTGGGCCCCAGAAAAAGGTTTATTTTAGCATCTCCAACTCTGTCCCACACCACAAAGTCCCACTACTTCCTCCACCTCCACAAACTTCTAACTACTCCTCAGGTTTCGAGGTATACCCACCTTTGGAGTGATTCACCACATGGGACAGACCCTAGAGTCAGGCTTGAGCCATGTGGGCAGGTCAGTGGGGTTCTCAAGCCCCTGGAGTGCAGTCTAGAAGGGGGGGGTGGGTTCAGGCTACAAAGTGGGTGCATTCTCAATGCCCACAGAATTCCCCTAATCCTTTCTCTCCACCTACCATGGGGTGGTCCAGGACTTTGAAAGCCAGAGCAAGGCTGAGGGTGGTGGGCCTTCTTGAGCATGTCCCTCCCCTATACAAGTGTTTCCTTATCATTCTTCTTTATTTATTTTTTCTGAAGTTACTTCTTTATTTTTTTCCTTGTTTATTATCAGTCTTCCCTACTAAAACTGATGCTGCAGAAAGGCAAGGATCTCATTTCTCTTATTCACTACTATATCCCCTGGCGTAGACTCATACCTAGAACATAAGTGAGAAAACAGACATCTGGACTTGTTAAAAAATGCCCCGTAAATAACTGTCACAGACATTGAGATTAAGGGCCCAGAGGGTGAACTGAGGAGCAGTGACCCTTTTTGTTTGCTCTCTGGTTTTTGTTGAGAGGCCTGGGATGGCAAGGTGACTAACCCATCTCCGGGACTTTCTTGATTGTAACAATAAATTTCAATAAACAATAAATTTATTAACAATAAATTTCTGCCTCTTGCCATCCTGAGTCCTGGGCAAATGGAGACCCCTGATTGATCTCCCCATCAGGTATGGTCAGAAAACTGATTCAGGACGAGTTGAATTTCTCTGATGGTTGAAGGACCAACTTGGTCTTCTTAGCACCTCCTTACAATGTTAAGAAAAAAAAAAAACTTCTCAGAATTGAGTGAAGCTGAAACATGTATGTTGTATTCTGATCAGAATTGGATTAAACATCATGTGATGAGAGAGAGCCATTTTCAAAAGTATGTCATACCAAGGCTGAAAATGTGACTTGTGATAAAGAGAATGTAATTGGGATGAGATCTCATTTTCAGCAGCTTTCTCTTCATTATTTTCTGAATGAAGTTTAGGTTCTGTTCTTCCTCCATTTGTTTAAAGATTTTATGAAAATGCACTACTTGATGACATTTTGGGCACCACTAATGATGAAGACTTATTGTCCATGATGCTACGCTGAAGAGAACAGAAATTACAGTGTCTGAGGAAGGTCTGGCAGCAACAGCACAGGGTCCAACATAGCAAGAAATTCCAATGAAAGGGGCAGAGTGTACATATACAGTACTGTTCCCAGGAGGGTGCCCAGCTCCAAAGTGATTTCTTGCTAAAGCAGAACATTTAGCTGCCGAGACACCCCTCTCCATGAGGTACTCTTTGGATTTCTTTCTGCTGAGAGTTACAGGGACCTGAACAAGAGTTGCTAAACTTTGTGAAGGGGTTAATGTCTACCACATAGAGTGAAGTCAAAAGGTAGCCGGTTCAGGACTTCAGCTCCATTGTGCCAGCAGGGACTAGTTGCTAATTTTCTGTGTAGCCATTCTTACCTTGTGGTTTTTGTCCTAATGCTTATTTTAGGATTCTAAGATGGTTGCTTTACCACCTATATTTGTTTCTGTTCCAGTCGAGGAGGAAGGGAAGAGTGAAAGGCAAAATGTGAGTGCCAGGGAATTAAAAGAGTTTTCAAAGAGGCATCATCTAGCATTTCCTGTTTGTATCTCATTGGCTAGAGCTGTGTCACATGGCCATCTATCCATCTCATTGGCTAGGACTTTGTCAAATGGCCACCTGTCCATCTCATTTTGTTGTTGTTGTTCAGCCTCTAAGTCGTGTCCAACTTTTTGTAATTCCATGGACTGCAGTAGGCCAGGCTCCTCTGTCTTCTACTATCTCCTGGAGTTTGCTCAAATTTATGTCCATTGTGTCCATGATATTATCCAACAATCTCATCCTCTGCTGCCCCCTTCTCTTTTTGCCTTCAGTCTTTCCCAGAATAAGAATCTTTTCCAATGAGTCAACAGTTCAGGTTGCTGAAGGATTGGAGCTTGAGCTTCAGTGTCAGTCCTTTCAGTGAATATCCATCTCATTAACTAGAGCTGTGTCACATGGCCACTAGTCCATCTCATTGGCGAGGACTGTGTCACATGGCTGACATCCATCTCATTGGCGAGGAATGTGTCACATGGCCGACATCCATCTCATTGGCGAGGACTGTGTCACATGGCTGACATCCATCTCATTGGCGAGGACTGTGTCACATGGCTGACATCCATCTCATTGGCGAGGACTGTGTCACATGGCCGATATCCATCTCATTGGCGAGGACTGTGTCACATGGCCGATATCCATCTCATTGGCGAGGACTGTGTCACATGGCTGACATCCATCTCATTGGCGAGGACTGTGTCACATGGCTGACATCCATCTCATTGGCGAGGACTGTGTCACATGGCTGACATCCATCTCATTGGCGAGGACTGTGTCACATGGCTGACATCCATCTCATTGGCGAGGAATGTGTCACATGGCCGATATCCATCTCATTGGCGAGGACTGTGTCACGTGTCTCCTATAGCTGCAAGGGATGAGAAGGTAGTCTTTTTAGCTGGGAACATCACTGTTTTCCCTCCTACCTCTATTTCAAATCAGAGTCCTATTAGTGGGGAAAAGGAAGAGCTATGGGGTAGGCAGTTAGCAGTGTTAGTCACAAGAAAAGGGTCTCTCCATCACCTTCTCCAAGATTAGAAACCTATGTCTTATCAGGGTGTCTGCTTAGTTGGAGGGAGTATATAAAATACAATAGAAACTCCAGGCAATGTATTACGCAGACTCCCTTGGTGAGATGAAATACCAAACAAATGGGAATAAGCAGTAGGAAGACTTCAGAAAATGTCATTTAAGTATAGTGCAAGGGAAAAAATATCCAAATGTAACTTTATTTAGAAGAAATGAGAAATACTTTAAATTAATCCAGCACATGGTTCATACAGTAACTAAACTTATGATTTAACACTGTGCTATTGATTTCAGAGATAATGCTAATTGCTACTTTTGTCTTTTTAGATGATCATATTTTCACTGGTGATATAGGACTAATACATGGAAAGTTAAATAAGAACCAACTGAATAACTTCCCAATAAAAGATGGGGAGGTCACTGGGCTGAAGTGGTCAGGAAAGGCTTCATTGAGAAAGGGAGGCTTGAATGGGGATAGGGGATTGGACTTGTGCAATTGGAGAAATGGTACAGGAGTCCCAGGGTTATTGCAGTTATAAACTTGGGATGAGTTGTTCTGCATAAGGATATATGAGAAAATCATCTTAAAGGTAAGTGTGTGGGGACTGCTAGAGGCCTACATATTACTATCCTCTCCCCTTTCTTTCATTGGAAAATCCCTACTTTCATTGGAATATTCTCTTCTTCATTGGGTATAGAAATATGTCCATTTATAAAAATACACTTCGTAGCGTGTCTTGCAGCAAAAATGGCAAATGAAGTATAACTATAAATCTTTGGGGGAGACTAATACTCCCAGGACAGATCTTTAAAAGGTCCTGATACAATTGTAAGCATGTACTTTTTGTTATTTTTTCCCTCTCTTCTGCTGCCTAAAACATTGATGTGATGGCTGTAGCTACAGTGGCCATTTTATGACCATGAGGTCATCTTGAAATTGGCAACTATAAGGTAAATATTACAGAGCAAAAAGGTATACTGTGCCTGCTGTTCTTTGGTGCTAACAATACACGAGAAGATTTCGGTGGTTATCTGACCAAGGGTTCAGATAATATGCTCAAGAAAAAATGTGGTGAGGAGCAAGATATACTTAGTGTTAAGCCTTGGGCCGTAATCCCCAAATCTGGCCACTGAAGAGTCTTGCCCAGAAAGGAGGATCAGGACCTACCTGTTTTATGGGGTCTAGTGCATGGGCTCCTTGGATCTCTCAAGGGCCTTCCAGGAACATCCTCTGTCCTCTTCTAATGATCCCTCTTCCTTCCTAAGTCATTTTGATCCTCCGTAAAGCCCATGCTGAGACTGAGTTAGGGGCACAAGAGACTGAGGCAAGGGGGCCGGGAAGGGGAAGAGGTAATATCTAAGAAACACGGAGGAGCAAGAAGAGCAAGATGGTGCAGGGGGAGATGACCAACCTCAGCCAAGGCAACAGAGGGCTTTGGAACATAAATGCCCATGACAGGGGTCCTGCTTTGGGCAGAAATGGTCAGATACTCTTGCCATCCCTTGCTGATGGATACCCAGGAAGGGTGTGGCCTCAGCAAAAGAGCTGAGAGAAGACCTGAAGGTGCTAACAGAAGGAGGCCATCAGCCAACTGCTTTTCTAGCTGGACAGCAGTTCTTCTTGAAAGGATCTTAACAGCACCTCTGTGGCTGTCACAGCCCCCTTTCCACATTCCTCTCCATTCCTTCCCCAGAGCTCCCTACCAGACTTCTGAGACTATCTACCCCATCTCAGAGACCTGTGAGTTCTGAATCCTCTCTTGCATCTGGCACATTTCTTGACCTTGGAAATCCACTTACTGCTGAGACATCTCTCCTCTGCCCTTTCTGCTGCCGTGTGATGTGGACAACAAAGTCCTGTTTTAGGGTCTCCCAGCTTGGAGACTGGGAGGGAAGAGAGTGAGTACTGGCTATCTGGTGGTTGGGGAGGGCTGCAAAGAGAAGTTCCATGCTGGCTGCAGCTTGTTCTTGGCTAACATATTTAAAATGCAACAGACCTCACAGCTCAAAGATGACTGTCTTCCACAGACCCCCATGTACATAGTTTGAACACTAATTCCTAAGAGCTGTTCACTCAGATCGTGTTATGCCAAGAACACATCTGCTTCCTTCCCAGAGCAGCATGTGTTTCCTGGACCCCAGAGGGAGCTGGGCTCAGTTCCCTGTACTCCAGGTGACCTTCCCTGAGGAGAAGGAGACTCACTCAGGTCCACTCTGACATCCCACAGTGATCCCATTCCATCCTCATAGTCACCACGCAATGGATTATGTTCATTACTTATCATTCCGGGCAGTCAAGATGCCATGTGTTGAGGCAGTTGAACAGAGGGAATGAGGACATGGATGCAGGTCCCCAAGGCAGCCAAGTCCCTTCACTGTCTGATGGCGCATGCTCACTATGAGAGTCTGGACTGTATGGATCCATCCATTCATTTGTTCAGTATCAGGCTCTTCTGTGAGCCAGTTGGTTCCTGATTCTGGTTAACTGTGTTATATTTCTTTAAAATAATGTTATTTTAATTAATTAATTTATTTTTGGCCGTGCTGGATCTTCATTGCTCTATGGGCTTTTCTCTAGTTGTGGTGCTCAGGCTTTTCACTGTGGTGGTTTCTTGTTTTGGAGCACAGACTCTAGGTACGTGGGCCTCAGTAGTTGCAGCACATGGGCTTAGTAGTTGAGGCTTCTGGGCTCTAGAGCACATGCTCAGTAGTGGTGGCGCTGCTCCACAGGTTACCTGCTCCACAGCATGTGGAATCCGTCTGGATCAGAGATCAAACCCATGTTTCCTGAATTGCCAGGTGGATTCTTTATCACTGAGCCACCAGGTAAGACCTGGGTAACTGTGTTTTAAAGGAGGCACAGACACTAATGCCATTTGTGACCTTAGCTAATATGGACCAAACACTGCCAGACTCAGGCTGAGCCCTTCTCCTATGCTTTCTTCTCATAGCACCCCATGAAGAAGTAGGAGATATTTTCAGTCTGCACTTTGCTGCTGATGAAGCTGAGGTTTAGGAACATGGAGCAGTTTGCTCAAGATCACATAGCAGGTAAGTGGCAACGTTCTGACACCAGGGTTCAGATCCTCTGTTGTTAGGCTGTATGGCTGCTTTCTGAAATGAGGAGACATCGGAGGTCTTTAAAGCAAAGCATGGACTGCTAAAATTCACATGTGGGAGGGAGTACAGGGTGATGTGCTGCTGGGCCAGGTTGCCACCAAAGGCACCAGAAGAGCCAGCATGCTGGGACCCAGATAGTCTTGAGAGATGCAGCTGGAATGATCAAGGGATTTTCCCCTTAGGACCGATTTTTGAAAAGAATCTGCAGTTAAGAAAGATTAAAGATGGCCTTGGAATATAATTCCAAGTCCATAAAAGCAACCACTGGTTATAGACCATGTGAACACAGACTTATTCTTTTAAATCCAGGAGATGAGAAACAGGTGCTCCCTCCTGTTCTAGGACAAAACGTGGGGCTGGTTGCTTTCCGCAGCTGGCAGTGTGTGTGAGCACTGGGGGCTTTATGTAGATCAGAAAGAGCAAGTACTTTGTCCCCCCTCAGGCCACTGCTGAGGGAATCTGTGGTTTCCAAAGGTCTTACAGTAAATGTGGAGCTTTTGTTCAGATGATATTTTGTGAGACAAATCCAAGAGGTGCTGCTGTTGGGGAGTGGAGGGCCTCCTGTTTTCCAGCAGCTTCACAGAGCAGGACTGAAAACCATAGGGAGAATTCGGGTTCCATGTCTGCATGCAAGCAGCATTTCTGAATCTTGTGATGCAATAGCACTTCTGGGGCATCCGGCGGCATAAGAACCTTTTGAAGTTGTCAAGTAGTAAGAAAGTGAATAATAGACCTGGGAACAAGAAAGTTAAGAAGGAACAGCATGCAAGAGGTGGTATCTGCAAAACCTGGGAGAAGGGCCTGTGAAAACGCTGCCCTGGGCACAGCCAGCCTGGTGGATGGAATTAGGAGCAGAGATGATGGTGGGGTTGTGGATTTAAGCACACACATCTGCTTCCTTGGGGTGTTTGTGTGGGGAATTAAAGGAAAAATCCCTGTTATCAATTCAGCCTGAAATTGTACAATGCTTGTGATTTGTGAGAGTGGGATGTACAATCCAAGCATCTGGTCTGAGATGTGCTCATATCCAGTCATAAATTAGGATATGGCTGGGGGTAAGGTTTTCATCCAGTTATAAGATTTGTGATGCTTATTTTTATGTTTTTGGTTTGGAAGTCAGAAGAGAAGTGCAAACCATATTTGGACTGACTTTCACTTTTGGAATGAGATAGTAGCTTTTAAACAATTTTTTCAGTTGCTTCCAAATATTTTTTTAAGGAGCAGAATTGTTTTCAAATGAAATCTTACTTGAGATTCCATGATATTGAATAAACAATGCAGTAGTCTATCAGCAGAAATTTATTCTGTAAGTCCAAATGTGTAATATTTCTTTTACATAAAATTTACCAGGGAGAAAAATGGATCTGTCTTGATGATCAGTGATATTTGAAATTAGAACTTAATATCACAGTCTTTATTAGTTTCCAAATCCAATTTGTTCCATGTGTTTTTTCATTGTTACCACAGATTTGAGAAGACAATGGTGTATACATATAAAGGGCAGTAAAAACTATGAGTTGTAAGTAACTTGCTGTTTCAGTTCAGTTCAGTTCAGTTCAGTCACTTAGTCATGTCCAATTCTGCAACCCCATGAACTGCAGCACGCCAGGCTTCCCTGTCCTTCACCAACTCCCGGAGGCTACTCAGACTCAAACTCATGTCCATTGCGTTGGTGATGCCATCCAACCATCTCACCCTCTGTCGTCCCCTTTTCCTCCCGCCTTCAATCTTCCCCAGCATCAGGGTCTTTTCCAATGAGTCGGTCCTTTGCAATCTGCTGTTTAGTCCCACAGAATTTTCTTTAATTACCCACAAGTAGAAGAAGGTATTTTATCCAAAGTTTTCCCTCAGAATAAGTTTCATTGGCACATCAGCCAGTATACTAGTTTTTCCCCATTAAGTAAATTTTTAAAAATTAAAAATAGACACTTTGGCTTGTTGTAGTTGTGGTACCCAGTGATATTTCTTCCTGCTGTTTTCCTGTTTCAAATTACACCTGCTTTTAGGTAGTTCCAGAATCTTCTGGGACAACCTCGGTGCCATTTGTAATCCATCATTTTACGGGTTTTTAATCTGAGTTCCAGAAATTCCTTGGTGGTCCACTGGTTAGGACTGTGCACTTTCATTGCTGGAGCCCTGGGTTCAATCCTTGGTCAGGGAACTAAGCCAAGGGGCTTGGCCAAAATAATAATAATAACAAATCTGAGTTCTGTGTAACCCAGGAGTTTGATGATTTGATTTCATTTAAAAATACATTACCTATTTTCAAAATGTCATCTTAAAAAACACACATATCTTTTTTTTTTTTTTTTAATTTTTTTATTAGTTGGAGGCTAATTACTTCACAACATTTCAGTGGGTTATGTCATACATTGATATGAATCAGCCATAGATTTACACTTATTCCCCATCCCGATCCCCCCTCCCACCTCCCTCTTCACCCGACTCCTCTGGGTCTTCCCAGTGCACCAGGCCCGAGCACTTGTCTCATGCATCCCACCTGGGCTGGTGATCTCTTTCACCATAGATAGTATACATGCTGTTCTTTTGAAACATCCCACCCTCACATTCTCCCACAGAGTTCAAAAGTCTGTTCTGTATTTCTGTGTCTCTTTTTCTGTTTTGCATATAGGGTTATCATTACCATCTTTCTAAATTCCATATATATGTGTTAGTATGCTGTAATGTTCTTTATCTTTCTGGCTTACTTCACTCTGTATAATGGGCTCCAGTTTCATCCATCTCATTAGGACTGATTCAAATGAATTCTTTTTGACAGCTGAGTAATATTCCATGGTGTATATGTACCACAGCTTCCTTATCCATTCATCTGCTGATGGGCATCTAGGTTGCTTCCATGTCCTGGCTATTATAAACAGTGCTGCAATGAACATTGGGGTGCACGTGTCTCTTTCAGATCTGGTTTCCTCAGTGTGTATGCCCAAAAGTGGGATTGCTGGGTCATATGGCAGTTCTATTTCCAGTTTTTTAAGGAATCTCCACACTGTTTTCCATAGTGGCTGTACTAGTTTGCATTCCCACCAACAGTGTAAGAGGGTTCCCTTTTCTCCACACCCTCTCCAGCATTTATTGCTTGTAGTCTTTTGGATAGCAGCCATCCTGACTGGCGTGTAATGGTACCTCATTGTGGTTTTGATTTGCATTTCTCTAATAATGAGTGATGTTGAGCATCTTTTCATGTGTTTGTTAGCCATCTTTATGTCTTCTTTGGAGAAATGTCTGTTTAGTTCTTTGGCCCATTTTTTGATTGGGTCATTTATTTTTCTGGAATTGAGCTTCAGGAGTTGCTTGTATATTTTTGAGATTAATCCTTTGTCTGTTTCTTCATTTGCTATTATTTTCTCCCAATCTGACGGCTGTCTTTTCACCTTACTTATAGTTTCCTTTGTAGTGCAAAAGCTTTTAAGTTTCATTAGATCCCATTTGTTTAGTTTTGCTTTTATTTCCAATATTCTGGGAGGTGGGTCATAGAGGATCTTGCTGTGATTTATGTCAGAGAGTGTTTTGCCTATGTTCTCCTCTAGGAGTTTTATAGTTTCTGGTCTTACATTTAGATCTTTAATCCATTTTGAGTTTATTTTTGTGTATGGTGTTAGAAAGTGTTCTAGTTTCATTCTTTTACAAGTGGTTGACCAGTTTTCCCAGCACCACTTGTTAAAGAGGTTGTCTTTTTTCCATTGTATATCCTTGCCTCCTTTGTCAAAGATAAGGTGTCCATAGGTTCGTGGATTTATCTCTGGGCTTTCTATTCTGTTCCATTGATCTATATTTCTGTCTTTGTGCCAGTACCATACTGTCTTGATGACTGTGGCTTTGTAGTAGAGTCTGAAGTCAGGCAGGTTGATTCCTCCAGTTCCATTCTTCTTTCTCAAGATTACTTTGGCTATTCGAGGTTTTTTGTATTTCCATACAAATTGTGAAATTCTTTGGTCTAGTTCTGTGAAAAATACCATTGGTAGCTTGATAGGGATTGCATTGAATCTATAGATTGCTTTGGGTAGAATAGCCATTTTGACAATATTGATTCTTCCAATCCATGAACACAGTATGTTTCTCCATCTGTTTGTGTCCTCTTTGATTTCTTTCATCAGTGTTTTATAGTTTTCTATGTATAGGTCTTTTGTTTCTTTAGGTAGATATACTCCTAAGTATTTTATTCTTTTTGTTGCAATGGTGAATGGTATTGTTTCCTTAATTTCTCTTTCTGTTTTTTCATTGTTAGTATATAGGAATGCAAGGGATTTCTGTGTGTTAATTTTATATCCTGCAACTTTACTATATTCATTGATTAGTTCTAGTAATTTTCTGGTAGAGTCTTTAGGGTTTTCTATGTAGAGGATCATGTCATCTGCAAACAGTGAGAGTTTCACTTCTTCTTTTCCTATCTGGATTCCTTTTACTTCTTTTTCTGCTCTGATTGCTGTGGCCAAAACTTCCAACACTATGTTGAACAGTAGTGGTGACAGTGGGCACCCTTGTCTTGTTCCTGATTTCAGGGGGAATGCTTTCAATTTTTCACCATTGAGGGTGATGCTTGCTGTGGGTTTGTCATATATGGCTCTTATAATGTTGAGGTATGTTCCTTCTATTCCTGCTTTTTGGAGAGTTTTAATCATAAATGAGTGTTGAATTTTGTCAAAGGCTTTCTCTGCATCTATTGAGATAATCATATGGTTTTTATCTTTCAATTTGTTAATGTGGTGTATTACGTTGATTGATTTGCGGATATTGAAGAATCCTTGCATTCCTGGGATAAAGCCCACTTGGTCGTGGTGTATGATTTTTTTAATATGTTGTTGGATTCTGTTTGCTAGAATTTTGTTAAGGATTTTTGCATCTATGTTCATCAGTGATATTGGCCTGTAGTTTTCTTTTTTTGTGGCATCTTTGTCTGGTTTTGGAATTAGGGTGATGGTGGCCTCATAGAATGAGTTTGGAAGTTTACCTTCTTCTGCAATTTTCTGGAAGAGTTTGAGTAAGGTAGGTGTTAGCTCTTCTCTAAATTTTTGGTAGAATTCAGCTGTGAAGCCATCTGGTCCTGGGCTTTTGTTTGCTGGAAGATTTTTGATTACACTTTCGATTTCCTTGCCTGTGATGGGTCTGTTAAGATCTTCTATTTCTTCCTGGTTCAGTTTTGGAAAGTTATACTTTTCTAAGAATTTGTCCATTTCATCCAAGTTGTCCATTTTATTGGCATAGAGCTGCTGGTAGTAGTCTCTTATGATCCTTTGTATTTCAGTGTTGTCTGTTGTGATCTATCCATTTTCATTTCTAATTTTGTTAATTTGGTTCTTCTCTCTTTGCTTCTTAATGAGTCTTGCTAATGGTTTGTCAATTTTGTTTATTTTTTCAAAAAACCAGCTTTTAGCTTTGTTGATTTTTGCTATGGTCTCTTTAGTTTCTTTTGCATTTATTTCTGCCCTGATTTTTAAGATTTCTTTCCTTCTGCTAACCCTGGGGTTCTTCATTTCTTCCTTCTCTAATTGCTTTAGGTGTAGAGTTAGGTTATTTATTTGGCTTTTTTCTTGTTTCTTGATGTAAGCCTGTAATGCTATGAACTTTCCCCTTAGCACTGCTTTTACAGTGTCCCATAGGTTTTGGGTTGTTGTGTTTTCATTTTCATTCATTTCTATACATATTTTGATTTCTTTTTTGATTTCTTCTATGATTTGTTGGTTATTCAGAAGTGTGTTATTTAGCCTCCATGAAAAACACACATATCTTATCACATCAGAGACATCTGATACACTGACTTTACTGTGTATCACCCTAACTTCTTTGGACAGATTTTGCATAAAGCATATTCTGTTATCTTTGGTTAATGGAAGAGTGTACTGAGATTAATCAAGGACTTATCTTCTGTATATCAGAGATTTATAATTACTTTTGCAATACGTTATGCTTCTTTCTAAAAATGGGACCCACAACAGTGTACCCAGCTAGCAGACATTTCCCAGTCTTCTTTGCAATAAGATGAGGTGGCATGACCTAGTTCTAGTGAATGATGTATAAACAGAGTATTGTATTGCACTTTCAGGATATTCCTTATGGAAGATTCAGTTCTAGGGTATTCTCCTTTATTGTCCTTCCACACTTTCCGTTTCCTTTGTCCTGGAATGTGAATGTGAAAGCTGGCATTTCAGCAACCACTTTGGGCCATGAGGTGATCTTGAGGACAGCAACTTACAGATGATAATTTGCTTGATAGAAGAGACCTGAGTTCACGATGACTGTAGAGTCATTATACTAGCTCTGGAATTCCTACCTCTACCTCTTTCACTTCTTGTTTAAACTGTACTTATATATGCCTACATGCATGTTCAGTTGCTCAGCCATGTCCAACTCTTGCAACCCCATGGACTGTAGCCTGCTAACAGTCAACCTAATTCTGATGCTATCAGAAAACTCTGGTCAAGAAGGAAACTATGAATCTTCAGGTTGGTAGATGTTCCAGTTAACATCCTTTTGATTTCATGTTATGGACACTCAAGTAATGGTGGATTAAATAGTACATTTATTTTATATAATGGAAAGTCAGAAGATAGGTGGTTACAAAGTTGGCTCAACAACTTGGTAATCTCACAGTAGATCCAGGCTCTTGCTCCTTTTCTGCTTTTCCAACCTCTACATTTAGGAAATATCTCCCCCCTCAGTCTCAAAATAGCTACACAAATTTACACTTGAAGAAGAGAGCAAGGAGGCCAACCTATCTTTGAGCATCCCTATATATATATACATATAATACATATATATATATTTTTTTAATCAAGAAGTATATATTTCCAATATACCCTCAAGTATACTTTGCCTTATTTGCCAGACCTGGAAATCTTGCCCACCACTGGACCATTCACTGACAATGAAATGGATTACCATGATTGACTTAAAAGCAAATACAAGTTATCCCTTGAGATTGTGCACTTTGCAATGTAAACAAAACTGAGATTCTATATACCAGAGGAGAAGAATTAAATGACTCCTGGATCAGTAACATAATAGACTTTCCTAAGAGATTTTTTTTTTTTTTTTAATTTTTTTATTAGTTGGAGGCTAATTACTTCACAACATTTCAGTGGGTTATGTCATACATTGATATGAATCAGCCATAGATTTACACTTATTCCCCATCCCGATCCCCCCTCCCATCTCCCTCTCCACCCGATTCCTCTGGGTCTTCCCAGTGCACCAGGCCGGAGCACTTGTCTCATGCATCCCACCTGGGCTGGTGATCTGTTTCACCATAGATAATATACATGCTGTTCTTTTGAAACATCCCACCCTCACCTTCTCCCACAGAGTTCAAAAGTCTGTTCTGTACATCTGTGTCTCTTTTTCTGTTTTGCATATAGGGTTCTCGTTACCATCTTTCTAAATTCCATATATATGTGTTAGTATGCTGTAATGTTCTTTATCTTTCTGGCTTACTTCACTCTGTATAAGGGGCTCCAGTTTCATCCATCTCATTAGGACTGGTTCAAATGAATTCTTTTTGACAGCTGAGTAAAATTCCATGGTGTATATGTACCACAGCTTCCTTATCCATTCATCTGCTGATGGGCATCTAGGTTGCTTCCATGTCCTGGCTATTATAAACAGTGCTGCGATGAACATTGGGGTGCACGTGTCTCTTTCAGATCTGGTTTCCTCAGTGTGTATGCCCAGAAGTGGGATTGCTGGGTCATATGGCAGTTCTATTTCCAGTTTTTTAAGGAATCTCCACACTGTTTTCCATAGTGGCTGTACTAGTTTGCATTCCCACCAACAGTGTAAGAGGGTTCCCTTTTCTCCACACCCTCTCCAGCATTTATTGCTTGTAGACTTTTGGATAGCAGCCATCCTGACTGGTGTGTAATGGTACCTCATTGTGGTTTTGATTTGCATTTCCTAAGAGATTTTTTTTAATTGCGTTAGCAGGTCAGCTAAAGAGCAGTGAGCCTAATGGAACCAACCAGTATGCAGGGCCTCCTGGGACTCACCTCTGTCCATAAGGGAGGGTAGAGGTAACTCCTAGACTAGCCTTGTGGAAGCCAGAGAAGTCTATCAGGCAGGATGTGCTTGAGAAATATTGCGGTTCTCCTGCGGCAGTCGGGTGAAGCTGCAAGGGACCTGCTGTCTGCAAAATCCATGCCCACGAGCCTCAGTTCATCTGCTGTTACTGGGAAATGAGATTAACTACATTAACAAAATGTGTCTCAAGTGTTAAATCATTTTTCCTGTAGGCTATGGTGTTTTCAGTCATGTTGACCCTATGGACTGTAGTCTGCCAGGATCCTCTGTCCATGGAATTTTCCAGGCAAGAATACTGGAGTAGGTTGCCATTTCCTACTCCAAAATAATTTTTCCTAAAATATTTATTATTCAGCTTTCTCTGCTAAAATATATGAATTTTTTTTATTTTGGCCACGCCATGCAGCTTGTGCGATCTTATTTCCCTGACTAGAGATCAAATCAGTAACCCCTGCGTTGGCAGCATGGAGTCTTCATCAGTGGACTGCCAGGGAAGTCGAGTATGAAATATTTTTAAGCATTTTTTGGTAGATCACAGTCATCTTCTTAACAGCTTTGTTAAGATATAATTTACAGGCCATAAAATTTATAACCTGTTTAAGTGCTCGTTTCAATGATTTTGGGGCTTCCCGGGTAGCTCAGCTGGTAAAGAATCTAACTGCAACACAGGAGACCCCGTTTCGATTCCTGGGTCGGGAAGTTACCCAGTGATTTTTAGTATGTTTGAAGTTGTCTACCCTTCACCACTATGTAATTTTAGAACATTTTCACCACTCCGAAAAGAAACCCTGTACTTAGCAATCACTCCCCGATACCACTCTCCTACACACCTTCATGCATCCTTCTCCCAGCCCCAGCCATAAGCAACCTCTCATCTGGTATTTGTCCCCATGAATTTGCTTACTCTGGGTATTTCAGGTAAAGGGGATCACATAGTCTTTAGGTATGACTTCATTCACTGAGAATGTTTTTGAAGTTAATTCACATTGTAGCATATATCAGTACTTCATTTTTATTGCCCAATAGCATTTCATAGTATGGATATACCACATTCTGTATATCAGTGGATGGACGTTTGCACTGTTTTCACTTTTTGGCTATTATTCATTATATTGTCATGAACAGGTGTATTTGTGGTTTTGTGTGGACATAAGTTTTCATTTCTAAGAGTATCAATTTTTATAGTGTTTTGTGGAAGAAGATGATGTTAAATAATAATAAAGAGGCATAAAGGCTTATAAATAGAAGGTAGAGTATGACTTCTCTCCCTGATTATTTGTGTGGCAATAGTGATACTGTTTAGAGCCATTGAGGAAGGTTCAGAGAGGGCAGAATTCCAATGAGGGGAAGAAGGGCAGTGAGAGGTGGGTGTGTGTGCATGTGCATGTGTGTGAAAGAGAGACTGTGTATATACCTATTCATATGTGTATCTTGCTTTAAGCCTTAGTGTCATTTACTAATCCGTCTTCTCCCACTGACTTACATCATAGTATTAACTCATTTTAGCAAATAACCACTGAACCCTGCCAGTGTACAAGTTACTGAAAGTGAAAGTGAAGTTACTCAGTCGTGTCCGACTCTCTGTGACCCCGTGGACTGTAGCCCACCAGGCTTCTCTGTCCATGGGATTTTCCAGGCAAGAATACTGGAGTGGGTTACCATTTCCTTCTCCAGGAGATCTTCCCGACCCAGGGATTGAACCCAGGTCTCTCGCATTATAGGCAGACGCTTTATCTCTGTGTTCACTCTGGCAACTCACATTTTGTCTGATGTCTGTCAGCTTCTCACTGTCCCCTGGCAGCTGCCTCCTGGTTAGTAAAGGAATATTTGGTAGATTGGAGTACAGATGTAGGCACCATAATTTCAGAATTTTAAAATATATCTATTTATTTGGCTGTGCCAGGTCTTAATTGCAGCATGCAGAATCTTTCGTTGCAGCATTCAAACTCTTAGTTGAAGCATGTGGGATCTAGTTCCCTGACCAGGGATGGAACCTGGACTTCTGCACTGGGAGCTCGGAGTCTTAGCCACTGGACCACCAGGGAAGTCCCCTGAATGTTTTTCTAAAGTGCTTAATCTTTTATAAATCAGATAACTTTTTCTTTCTTTTTTTCTTTCTTTTTTTTTGTAGGTTTGGATATGTGTGAATATAGATGAAGAGTAAAAATAACTACCTTTTAGTGAGTTATCTTTATTGCTAGGCAAGAGATTTTTCACCCTAGCTGCACATTAAAATCATGTGAAGGAGCTTTGAAAATGTCCTGGCCCCACTCCTAGAGATTACTGATGTAATTGGTCTGGGATGAGACAGAGGCATTAGTTTTATTAAAATATCTCCAGGTAATCCTGAGCTACATCCTGGCTTAAGAGCCACTTACACCAAACAGTGTCACGGGATGGTGCTTTTCATGCATTATCTCAAATCTTCTTCATAGCCTGTATGGTGGATGTCAGTATAACCTATTATAGATTTTAGAAACATTTCTTGAGTACTTACTAGGCGGTAAGCATTTTGAAACATTGTACATGCGTCGACTCATTGAATAATGACAATGACCCTTTGGAGTAGGTGCTATTATCACCTGCATTTTATAGATGAAGAAGCCGAGTCTCATAACATTTGAGTAACTTGCTCAACATTGTGTAACTAATAAATGGAGGATGTGGAGGAGTTAGAATTGGAGTTCCACAGTCTTAATGCTCAAGCTGTATTGCAGAGGAGGAAATGAAATTCCAGTTTGTTCTAGGAAAATAAGTTATTCACAAAGCTAGTTTGGAAACCAGGCCTTCCGACTTCAAATAATAGCAATACTTCTTTAATACTAGACATAATTACCACTCGTAGTTGTAACACTACTACTACTAAAGAAATGATCATTTCTACATTTTGCTCCCATTTATTGAAGGCTTTCATGATTCAGATATTGTGCAAAGGACTTTGTTTCATTTAATTCTTGTACCAACTTACTGAAGCAGCTCCTATTATCTGCATTATTTTTTTTTTTTCTTGTCTGGTAATTGAAACTTAGAAGGGTTAATAATGGTACCCGAGGTTCTTGTTGGCGCTGGGATTCAAACCCAGGTCTGGCTGACTACAAACTCCCACCATCTCCATGGCACTCTGTGCATATAAACATGAATGTATGTACACAGGAATATTGCTATTCTGTTCAGCCCTTCTGGTGACTCCTTCTTAGGGGCAATCAGATTCCAATTTTTTTTTTAAAGTTACCAAAGACAGTTATTCTTATTTGAATAAGCGATTCTGAATGAATATTGGCACACGTAGGAAGAAAAAAAGATAAAGGGTATATTCAGGGGAAAGTGGAAAAAGTTATAAAAATTTAGTCTGGGCTTCCGGGGTCAAAAATAAGTTTCCGTCATGGGTGTATGAACCACGTCCAAGGCTTGGGTGTGCTGTAGGGGAAGGAGAACTCTCGGAGGGAGGAGGCACAGTTGAGGAGGAGGGAGAGATTGTCCCACCAAAAGAATGAGGGAAGACTGGAAGATGCCTTGTGGGACCATCGGACCCAGTCTGTGTAACTGATACTTAGTCCTGGGGCGGGGAGTACTGATTGGCAGTTAATATAGAGGAAGACTTGTGACTTGATAGGATGAGGATGCAATTAGTTTCATGTCCTGGAGACGGGCACTGTCTGCTCAGTTGCTCAGTCGTGTCTGACTCTTTGCAACTTTGTGAACTGTAGCCCATCAGGCTCCTCTGTCCATGGAATTTTCCAGGCAAGAATACTGGAGTGGGTTGCCATTTCCTCCTTTAGGGGATCTTCCCAACCCAGGGACTGAACCCACATCTCTTGCATTGCCTGCATCTCCTCCTCTTTAACATTGAGCCACCTGGGAAGTCCTGGAAACAGGCAATCTGGAGGTCTAAAAGAGCTCCAAAGAAACAAACAAAGGAAGGGATGGCATTGGCTCATAGCTTATGATGGCAATTCCAAATACAGGCGGATGGGAAGTGGGGGTCACACCTTTGATTTTTCAGTAACAAGAAAAACTGGGGAGAATTGATGAAACTAATGCTTCATGAGCATTTCTAGGCAACATTCTGGACAAAGTGTATGCTAAAAAGGCTTCAAGGTACATGCTTTGGGTCAAACTGACGAAACAGAACAGATATTGAAATGTTAGGTCACTGACTCCTTTGCCTGCAATAGGACCATAATCTTTCACTTATGAAAGGTGAGTTTAACCTGGTTGAGAAAGGATATAGCATTCAATTCTGACGTCCTTCATCAAGGGGCCCCTGGCAACTCTCAGCCTCCAGTGGGCTACTGAGGACCACGTGGTATCCCTGACCACTTCTAAGTTTGGGAATTTTTGGCAGCAGTGTTGAATTCCATGGACTTCCACCCAGAGGTGATGAATTTATTGAACAAATATGTTCTATCTAGAGAACAGGTCCGTTCACAGTCTGTCTCGCGCAGCCTCTGAAAGCCAGTGTTGTTATTTCTCCCCGGGTGTGTGAGTGTGTGTGTGTGGGCACACATGTGTGAAGTTGTAGGTGGGAGCAGGAGGTGGGGAAAAGGGTGAAGGTCAATATTTATGAGTGGGTTTCTAAGATTTTATTTTATTTTTCTTATTTCATTTCCATGATCAACATATGCCTTCTGGTGTCTAAGACCCTGTGATTTTGCATTTATAAGTGACTCAGAACAAAACCTTATTATAGGAAATTAAATTCTTTTGCTTTAGCTTATTATTCATTTTTGACTTCATAAAAATGGAAAGAAATTCTATTACCAGAGAGAGGGCTTTCACTTAGAATGTTATTAAAACAAATACCCCAAATGCCTGTGATCCAGACTGGACTCTTTCTGTAAAATTGCAAACATTGGCTGAATTTTCTGCACACCTCTCTCTAGGCCTGGCCCATGTAACATGCCTTTTCTCTCCTCTCCAGGCTGCAGGTCCCTTCTTGATTTCTTCCTTCTTTTAATTCCTTGCTGTCAGTATGAGGTACTTCTCCTCTTTACACATGACTAACTTTGCCTGGAACCGCTCAGATTTCACTGGGGGCAATCTCATACCCATAGGCCTTCAGTTCTAATTATTTAAACCACATGACTAATCTATGGAAAATCCCCAGGTTTTAGCGATTTTCAGACATTCTGGCATCTTTGCAACAAAGATGTGATTTTTCCAAAAGACTGAGTTTCTTGTTTGTTGTTGTTGTTCATTTACACCATTCAGAGTCTTTCCTGATGAATCCTGTTGCCCTTGCTAAAGAGATGACCTATTTTTCCAGTGTCTGGTGTGAGTGGGGATGTTGTTTTTGCCTGAGTATTGAATGCAGAGCAGCAGCGTTTATCGAACGCCTACTGTGCGCTTAATACTGAGACTGGCAGCTGCAAGTGAGTTGGAAAGAAAGCGCTGACACTGTCTTTGCCCTCAAGGAACTCACTCCCTAATGGGGAAATGGGGTGAAAGACAAACATAGAAGAAAACAATTTAAAAAGAGAAGAGAATCAAATAGCAATGACCTCAAGTGTCCAGCTTTGGCTGTCTGCCCATGATGGGACCCCCCCCCCCGCCGCCCCCACCCAGGAGCTGAACCTGAGTGGGAGAAAAGGGAACAGGATGGAGGGCCACGTCTTAGGGACATGCTCTCCCTAACTCAAATAACTTGAGTTATTAGGGGGCTATCACAATTGCTGCTATGTCCATGTCCTCGTAATTTTTAAACATTTTACTCACTTTTTAAAGGTTACATTTATTTATTTTTTAAAAAATTATTTAAAAATTAGGAGGGAATATTACTATCAGTATTATTACCCTGAATGTAAATAGGTGATAATAAAGCACATATGCCTTTGTATCCATTGTATAAGTACAATGAAAACAAAACAACATCATGACTTTTAGCCAGCTCTTGCTGTCTGAGACTGTTGTCTTGTTACACAGGGGAGACTGATAGTGGTGGAGATTTAACCCAGCAGCATGGAGCTGAGACTGCTCTCTGTTGTAAGAAGGGGTGGGAAGAGACGCAAAAGGGAAATGATGTTCCTAATGTTGTCTCTGTCCCGTGGTTACAACCTGAAGGAACCTGATGTCTGACCTGGAAGGGGTCACACTGCAGAAAGGCCCTATCTGTCTAGGGACGGCGCCCTAGTGAACGAGTCACAATTAGGAGTCTGTTGCTGCTGAGGGTGGCTAGGTACAGTGGCCAAAGTGGTTCAGTTGTGTTTTAGCAAAACCACTGCTGGATGGTCAGTTTCATGGGTGGAGCCAGGCTTTCCTGGTGGATGGGAGCAATTCAAAAGTCACCCAGGCTGTGATGGTCCATGCTGACAGCTCCCTCCTCAGGTCCAGATGTGTACCTGTGAACAGTATGGAGGAGGCAGATCCAACCTGGGGAGAGGGATGAAGCAGAGATAACTGGCTGCACAGGTACTGGGAGCTCACTCCAACCTGGGGACCACTTCTGGTTCACCGCTTTCCGGTTTTCTCCACCTGTCTGCCCAGCCCCTTGACACTTGTCTTTCCTGCTCTGCCTACAATGTGATCTGCCCTTTGTTGGTTATCTCCTGGCTCCTTGCTGTGCCATCCACACAACCCGTGAGACTTTAAGATTCTCATAAAAAGGTGTTAAAGGAAGCAGAATAAAACATGACTACAGCACTGATGGTCAGACTTTGAGAAGAAGGTATTGAAAGGGTGGTGCCTTCAGGGGCTGGCCCCACTTGCAAACAAGTGTCCAAGTTCCTTCCTCCTAAAGGATTCAAATGAGAGCTTGCCCCTCCTGAGGTTCAGAACTGGCCATGCCGAGGAATTCCACTTTCCCTTCATGCCCTGCCCCACCGGACCCCCAGCGCTCTCAGTGGCTGTGTCTGTCCCCATGGCCATGGCTTGTCTGTGACACGATGGAAGTCCAAGTCTCGGCCCTGAATAATGCAAGATAGACAGAGGGAAGGACATGGGGGCCCAGCAGTTGAGGCTGCACTTCATCCCTGGGCTGTGGGTTTTGAGCCCTGCTAAGTGACAGCTTAGCTTTGCACTAATGGCATCCCAGACTTAAGGGGTGGATGGTGGCCTCTGTCTGTGCGTGGCAGAGGGTCTGAGGGTCGTGAAGTCAGTGTCCATTGCCTAGCTGCAGAGGGGCATGCACCTTTCCAAGCAGGCTCTCCCTTCCTCTGCCCTGCAGCACTCAGGTCTGTTTGTATGCCACTTCACAGCTCGATCATTGCATCCCATTGACGGGCTTGAGCCTGTTCCCATCCAGGCCATGGAATCTTGGAGGCTGCATTCACATCTTATTTGTCTTTGCATCTGCATTCCCTACTGTGGCATTTAGCAAAGTGTGGACATAGCAGCCAGCATTCTTAGCTGGTAGCAGCTGAGCCTCCTGTACTTACAGCAAAAAATGTACAAATGAAATATATGAGTTCACGTGTTCACAGAGTCTGTGCAAGGACTGGTATGAGGCTTGGAACAATGCCCACCCCATCCCCCCATCCCATGAGGGTTGTGAGTAAAGACCTTGAAAAAGAATGTGTATGTATTAATAATAATAATACTCTGCTTGTGCCACTGGGCGCAAACACCTCAGCTCCCAGCCTGACAAGGGCACTGTCAGTGCTGCTGCTTCTCAGCATTGCTTCTCCACCACCACCAACTGGAAAAACATTCCTCCTGGTTCAGCCTCCTTAGCTTCCCTTTACATCACCATCTCTTGTGAGCACCTCTGATTTTTGACATCCAAGACTGAGAAAGATATGGATCTCTAGTTTCTACTAGGGAAAGTCAGAGCTCTTAAGGAAGCAAATTCTCCAAATATAGGAAGGCTGTCTAAAGGATGATAGCAGCCATGAAGCCTGATAAAGTCCCAATGGTAAATATATGTTGAAGGAATGAAATAGAATGCCTCATTTATTTTTTCAAAAATTCTTTAAAATGGACCCAAACTGTTGTTTTACATTCATGCCCATCTGGCAGGAGAATCTACATAGAGGGGGATTCCTGCAGCTGCTGGAGTGACTAAAATTTTCAAAAGCATCTTCTGGGTATTTGAGGGCAGAGTGACCAGAAGGACCATTCAGTTTTCAGAGTGTAATCAACAGATACTTTATTAAGCACCAACTATGTGCCAGGTTGAGCTTTGGACAGATTCCCACCAGCTTACTTAAACTCTGAGCCACATACTGACAATTTTCCACACCATGAATGAACAAATGTGAAAACCCGAGAGAAATTACAGGGGTTTTCATCTGCACTGCATTGTGATGTGGGAGCTAGTCCCCTGGTTATATGGCAAGTCAACTGGAAAATTACTCCAGGCTGACCTGTCTCAGGAAATATTCTAATTTACATCAGTTCTGCAAAAAGGCAGAAGCTGTCTCCTTCTCTGTGGCTGTGTTGGAGGGCTTGTACCACATCTAGACAGAATTAAGTCTTTTTTAAAGCATTAGTTTTGTTAAGAGGTGATTTGGCCTCTATTGGCTTACCCAGGCTTACTGAAACTGGACACCAGAATATCAAATAAAACAGTTAGCTCTGATACCCTGAGCTCAGAAACTTGTGTGCAACTATGCCTGCAGGGCTCTGTAACACAGAGGCTTATGGCAATGACAAAAGAATTTGTTGAGAGTGACTGAAACCAAATTCCAAAAAGAGAATAGCTTTTATCAGTCACGTAGTGTGGGATGGGGAGGGGAGAGGTACAAATAACCTAGTTTCTTCCCCTAGTTTATAACATTCCTCTTCCACTCCCCCCCCCCCCTATCAAAATGTGACATCACAACACTAGAACAAAATTTTAAAAGTATTTGCCAGGAATCTCAGAAACCATGAAGCACAATAATGAATGAAATCAGCTACACAAATTTTTTTTTTTTTTTAATTTTTTTATTAGTTGGAGGCTAATTGCTTCACAACATTTCAGTGGGTTTTGTCATACATTGATATGAATCAGCCATAGATTTACACTTATTCCCCATCCCGATCCCCCCTCCCATCTCCCTCTCCACCCGATTCCTCTGGGTCTTCCCAGTGCACCAGGCCGGAGCACTTGTCTCATGCATCCCACCTGGGCTGGTGATCTGTTTCACCATAGATAGTATACATGCTGTTCTTTTGAAATATCCCACCCTCACCTTCTCCCACAGAGTTCAAAAGAAATTTTGAAACTTGCTTTTTGGTTTGATTTTTTTCAGGCACATCGTACATTTTTCAAATTTCCCATCATAGTGGTAACAAAAAGCAGGGTAAACTATTTTCCACACATCGAGGGAAGCCTCCACCACTGCATGTCAGCTTATGCCTCTTCTGTTACAAATCTGTTATCTCTGATGTAGGGAAGGCAGGTTGGGTATGTCTATAATTTAACTTATTACAGATATGATTAATGAAACAACACAGTACGAGCCTGTGGACACCGTACTGCTAACTTAAGGCAGATGGAAGGTAGCCAAGCAGGCTGTTAAACAGTGCTCCATATGCCTGTCTTGCTCCTGCTCCTGCTCTGCTGTGTCATCCTTGTTTGAACACCTGAGCCCTTACCTGGTTCTTTGTGCTTCAGCTCCTACCTTGAAAGACAATTCCTGTCTCCTGTTGCAGTCTCGTTTCCCTCTGTCTGGCTTGTATCCTGTCTGGTGTTCAGATTTCCCAAGACCTGGGAATGTACCTTGTTTTTAAGTGGATACGGAATGTGGGTTTTTATATCTGGTGTGACTGCTTTGGCAAGACCCTTCTGTCTGACCCAGGCCATATGCCAGCCCAGATGTCTGCAGTCACAGCTGCCCTACCCCCCTCAGCTACAGATTGTCTGTCTGGTATCTGGTCCTTGCCCTAGCAAATCCTGCCCAGTTGATTTCTGACTAGCTGGTTCTGATAGTAGATTAATGTAAGTGATGGAGAAAATTGGCGGTGTCATCTCAGAATGCAGGTTGATATCTAGTCAAGGAGGATTTTGAATGTTTATGAAAGGATTCAGAGTTCATTGTGGAGATCATGGAGAGTGACTGTTCTCTGAGCAAGGTAAGGAAGGACAGGGTCTTAGCTGTGGAAGGAAGTGATGTCAGACCTATTTCTAGGAGAGAGAGGATGGGACATCGTGGCAACTATACAGATGGGGTATTACAAAGGCCTAAAACAGGGTGGAGGGTACCGGAGTAGAGGTGGAGG
The DNA here is from genome assembly GCF_910594005.1 of Cervus elaphus. Lineage (NCBI taxonomy): Eukaryota > Metazoa > Chordata > Mammalia > Artiodactyla > Cervidae > Cervus > Cervus elaphus. The sequence goes on from NC_057847.1 coordinate 64,767,703, forward strand.
AAGGTGAATGAAGAGTGATAAAAGAAATTTTTACAGGGACTTCCCTGGTAAGTCCAGTGGTTAAGACTTCACCTTCCAATGCAGGGGGTGCGGGTTTGATCCTTGGCCGGAGAGCTAAGATCCCACATGCTTTGCCCAAAAAACATAACATAAAACAGACATGATATTGTAACAAATTCAATAAAGACTTTTTGAAAACAGTCCATATCAAAAAAATCTTTTTTAAAAAAGAAATTTTTACATATTGAGATATAGGGAAATCATTCTGTCTTATACATGAGTTAAGTTGAATGTTATGCTAATTAAAACAGCCTGTTGTGGCCTATCCAGATTTCTGGAGAAGGAATGGCAACCCACTCCAGTATTCTTGCCTGGAAAATCCCACGGACAGAGGAGCCTGGTGGGCTACAGTCCGTGCGGTCACAAAGAGATAAAACTGAGTGCATACATGCATTGTACATCTGCTTTAATTATTAAAGAAAAGGGCACCCTGACCAGAAATAAAGAATGTGTATGTTAAAAATAAAGATGAAATGCCCCTCTTCCTGGGATACCAATGCTGGTCCTCCTTTGATGATAAGACACTGTTCCCAGGCATCAAGGTCATGCTGTACCTGCTGGATGTGTACGTGCTAGTCTTTTTTTTTTTTAATCTTGAAAAAGTGACGCCCTGACTTGTTTAATATTCTTTGTTCTGACAAGGTATAAAACTGTGTTTTTAAAAGCCTGCTTCTCCAGAGTAGTTTCTCTGAGTTGTCTGGGAAGCAGTTTTCCAAGCTAGCCCTCAGTTTGGCTCAAATGAAACTCTTTTCTATTGTTGTTATTAATTGTTTACTGATTATTTTCATCGACCAGAGAAAGGCATGGTGATGAGTTTCCACCTGAGTGATTGGGTGGGGCTGACTCATGGGATATGCTGATTGGGTGGTAGGGAGGGGAGAGAGGATGAGGTGCTTTTGGATTTTCACATGGAAACTTTGAGTAGAGTGGGGGCTTCGGTGAGGACTGATCCAGAATCACTCAGATGAAGGCATGGAGCCTGGTAGGAGGAGTGTGTGTCAGTGTGGAGGTGTTTGACATGACACTGCTCAGGTGCTCTTGGCTGAAAAGTCTTTGTACTCCATGTAAACTTGAACTTGAGCTCCAGGACAGCCTCAGGTCCTCTGGAGCCTGACACAGATGACAAACACACAAAAGAGTACAGGCTATCAGGCAGAAGAACTAAATTCAAACAAAACTCACCTGCTTAGGAGCTGGGTGATGTGGGGCAGCTTACTTAACACCTGTGAGTCCGCATCCCCTCATGTGTGAAATGAGATTAGTGAGGATGCTCTGGAGCAGTGCTGGGAGGCGCACTGATGCATGCTTTCAGTGCTTCCCTGTTTCCTGCCACAAAGCAGGTCCATAGTGAACTGGAGCTATTATAGTTCCTGACTTGAGTGTTCACAAATGATTATGATATTTTGTGAAGTCATTGAATGAGTCCCCCCTTATTTATATATTTTCTTTCTCACATTTGCTTTATTTAAATTTATTTGTTAATTTAGCATTTTAATTGATGTGTAGCTTATGTATATTATATAAGTTACAAGTGTATAATATAGTGAGTGATTCACAATTTAAAAGGTTATACTCCGTTTACAGGTATTATAAAATGTTTGCTATATTCCTCATGTACAGTATATTCTAGTAGTTTATTTTATACCTAATAGTTTCTACCTCTTAATCCCCTTCCTGTATTGCCCCTCCCCACCAACAGATGGGACTTCAGTTCAGTTCAATTCAGTCGCTCAGTAGTGTCCGACTCTTTGCGACCCCCTGAATCGTAGCGTGCCATGCCTCCCTGTCCATCACCAACTCCTGGAGTTTACTCTAACTCATGTCCATCGAGTCGGTGGTGCCATCCAGCTGTCTCATCCTCTGTCTCCCCTTCTGCTACTGCCCCCAGTCCCTCCCAGCATCAGGGTCTTTTCCAATGAGTCAGCTCTTTGCCTCAGGTGGCCAAAATATTGGAGTTTCAGCTTCAGCATCAGTCCTTCCAATGAACACCCAGGACTGATCTCCTTCAGGATGGACTGGTTGGATCTCCTTGCAGTCCAAGGGACTCTCAAGAGTCTTCTCCAACACCACAGTTCAAAAGCATCAATTTTTCGGCACTCAGCTTTCTTCACAGTCCAGCTCTCACATCCATACATGACTACTGGAAAAACCATAGCCTTGACCAGATGGACCTTTGTTGGCAAAGTAATGTCTCTGCTTTCTAATATGCTGTCTAGGTTGGTCATGACTTTCCTTCCAAGGAGTAAGTGTCTTTTAATTTCATGGCTGCAATCACCATCTGCAGTGATTTTGGAGCCCCCAGAAATAAAGTCTGACACTGTTTCCACAGTTTCCCCATCTATTTCCCATGAGGGGATGGGACCAGATGCCGTGATCTTAGTTTTCTGAATGTTGAACTTTAAGCCAACTTTTTCACTCTCCTCTTTCACTTTCATCAGAGGCTTTTAGTTCCTCTTCACTTTCTGCCATAAGGATGGTGTCATCTGCATATCTGAGGTTATTGACATTTCTCCCGGCAATCTTGATTCCAGCTTGTGCTTCCTCCAGCCCAGCGTTTCTCATGATGTACTCTGCATATAAGTTAAATAAGCAGAGTGACAATATATAGCCTTGACGAACTCCTTTTCCTACTTGGAACCAGTCTGTTGTTCCATGTCCAGTTCTAACTGTTGCTTCCTGACCTGCATATAGGTTTCTCAAGAGGCAGGTCAGGTGGTCTGGTATTCCCATCTCTTTCAGAATTTTCCACAGTTTATTGTGATCCACACAGTCAAAGGCTTTGGTATAGTCAATAAAGCAGAAATAGATGTTTTTCTGGAACTCTCTTGCTTTTTAAATAATCCAGCGGATGTTGGCAATTTGATCTCTGGTTCCTCTGCCTTTTCTAAAACCAGCTTGAACATCTGGAAGTTCATGGTTCACGTATTGCTGAAGCCTGGCTTGGAGAGTTTTAAGCATTACTTTACTAGCGTGTGAGATGAGTGCAGTTGTGCAGTAGTTTGAGCATTCTTTGGCATTGCCTTTTTTTGGGATTGGAATGAAAACTGACGTTTCCCAATCCTGTGGCCACTGCTGAGTTTTCCAAATTTGCTGACATATTGAGTGCAGCACTTTCACAGTGTCATCTTTCAGGATTTGAAATAGCTCCACTGGAATTCCATCACCTCTACTAGCTTTGTTTATAGTGATGCTTTCTAAGGCCCACCTGACTTCACATTCCAGGATGTATGGCTCTAGGTGAGTGATCACACCATGGTGATTATCTGGGTCATGAAGATCTTTTTTGTACAGTTCTTCTGTGCATTCTTGCCACCTCTTCTTAATATCTTCTGCTTCTGTTAGGTCCATGCCATTTCTGTCCTTTATAGAACCCATCTTTGTATGAATGGAATGGGTGAATTTAACTCAGATGACCATTGTATCTTCTACTGTGGGCAGAAATCCCTTAGAAGAAATGGAGTAGCCATGATGGTCAACAAAAGAGTCTGAAATGCAGTACTGGATGCAATCTCAAAAATGACAGAATGATCTCTGTTCGTTTCCAAGGCAGATCATTCAATATCACGGTATTCCAAGCCTATGCCCCAACCAGTAATGCTGAAGAAGCTGAAGTTGAACAGTTCTATGAAGACCTACAAGACCTTTTAGAACTAACACCCCCAAAAGATGTCCTTTTCATTATAGGGGACTAGAATGCAAAAGTAGGAAGTCAAGAAACACCTGGAGTAACAGGCAAATTTGACCTTGAAGTACTGAATGAAGCAGGGCAAAGGCTAATAGAGTTTTGCCAAGAGAACACAGTGGTCATAGCAAACACCGTCTTCCAATAACACAAGAGAAGACTCTACACATGGACATCACTGGATGGTCAACACCGAAATCAGATTGATTATATTCTTTGCAGCCAAGGATGGAGAAGGTCTATACAGTCAGCAAAAACAAGACCGGAAGCTGACTGTGGCTCAGATCATGAACGACTTATTGCCAAATTCAGGCTTAAATTGAAGAAAGTAGGGAAAACCACTAGACCATTCAAGTATGACCTAAATCAAATCCATTATGACTATACAGTGGAAGTGAGATGGATTTAAGGGACTAGATATGATAGACAGAGTGCCTGATGAACTATGGATCGAGGTTCGTGACATTGTACAGGAGACAGGGATCAAGACCATCCCCATGGAAAAGAAATGCAAAAAGGCAAAATGGTTGTCTGAGGAGGCCTTACAAATAGCTGTGAAAAGAAGAGAAGTGAAAAGCAAAGGAGAAAAGGAAAGATATTCACATTTGAATGCAGAGTTCCAAAGAAGAGCAAGAAGAGATAAGAAAGGCTTCCTCAGTGATCAATGCAAAGAAATAGAGGAAAACAACAGAGTGGGAAAGACTAGAGATCTCTTCAAGAAAATCAGAGATACCAAGGGAACATTTCATGCAAAGATGGGTTCAATAAAATGGGACTTAATTAGGCTTAAAAATTTTTGAACAGTAAAGGAAACCATCAATAAAACCAAAAACCTACTGAAAGGGAAAAAATATTTGCAAATGATTTGATTGATTAGGGGTTAATACCCTAAATATAGAAATAGCTTGTGCTGTCAATATCAAAAAAACAAACAGCGTAATTAAAAAGTGGGTAGAAGAAGTGAATACACATTTTTCCAAAGAGGAAATGTAGATGGTCAACAGTGGCATGTAAACATGCTCAACATTGCTAATCATCAGTGAAATTCAAATCAAAACCACAATGAAATATAACCTCACACTTGTCAGAATGGCTATCATCAAAAAAAATACTGCAGATGGTGATTGCAGCCATGAAATTAAAAGACACTTACTCCTTGGAAGGAAAGTCATGACCAACCTAGACAGCATATTAAAAAGCAGAGACGTTACTTTGCCATCAAAGATCCGTCTAGTCAAGGCTATGGTTTTTCTAGGAGTCATGTATGGATGTGAGAGTTGGACTGTAAAGAAGGCTGAGTGCCGAAGAATTGATGCTTTTGAACTGTGGTGTTGGAGAAGACTCTTGAGAGTCCCTTGGACTGCAAAGGAGATCCAACCAGTCCATCCTGAAGGAGATCAGTCCTGGGTGTTCATTGGAAGGACTGATGTTGAAGCTGAAATTCCAATAATTTGGCCACCTAATATGAAGAGCTGACTCATTTGAAAAGACCCTGATGCTGGGAAAGATTGAGGGCAGGAGGAGAAGGGGACGACAGAGGATGAGATGTTTCAATGGCATCACCGACTTGATGGACATGGGTTTGGGTGGGCTCCGGGAGTTGGTGATGGACAGGGAGGCCTGGAGTGGTGCGGTTCATGGGGTCTCAAAGAGTTGGACACGACTGAGCGACTGAACTGAACTGAACTGAACTGAGCTGAAAACACTGGTGAGGATGTGGAGAAAAGGGAACCCTCCTACTCTGTTGGTAGGATTGTAAATTGGTACTGTCGCTGTAAGGAACACTATGAAGGCTGCTCAAGAAAACTAAAAATAGAACTACTATGTGACTGAGAAATTCTAATTCTGGGTCTATATTTGAATAAAACAAAAACACTAATTTGAAAACATACATGTACCCCAAAGTTCATAGCAGCTTTATTTAAAATGGTCAAGACCTGGAAGCAACCTAAGTGTCTATCAACGGATGAATGGATAAAGAAGATGTGGTGATTTTTTTAAATTTAAAATTAAAGTTTGAATTCCATTAAAAATTTTCAGATCAAAGTTGTATATTTTAATGTCTACACCATGGTAATTAGGTGTGTGTGTGTTTAGTCACTCAGTCATGTCTGACTCTTTGGGACCCAGTTGTGTATGTATATATAGACACACAAATGGTGAAATAATTATTACAATTAAGCTCATTAACATAGTCATATCCTCACAGTTACCTTTTTATTTTGTAGTGAGAACACCTGAAATTACTCTCTCAGCAAATTTCTAGTGTGCGGTACAGTATTGTTAACCATAGTCATCTTGCTATGTGTTAGATCTCTAAAACATATACATTCTTTACAGCTTTGATTATTGTCCCTTCATTTCCCCCAAACAGAGATCTTAAGCTGTAGAGGCTTCTTTATTGTACTTTGATTCTGTCCTTATTTTTGAAGGTTCTGATTTATACCTGGCGTATCAGAAAAACACAGTGTCCTATTGTAAATTAAGAGCCCCAGCCATCATCTGATGGTTTTATTTCTTGTCCCATTCATAGCTAAAAGTTACTATTTTGAAATTGTATATGTTTGGTTTGTAGTATTTTTAAAGATTTTATTTATTTATTTACAGCTGCCCTGGGTCTTTGTTGCTGCTTATGGGCTTTCTCTAGTTGCGGCAAGTGGGGGCTGTTCTCTTGTGGTGGTGTGCAGGCTTCTCATTGCGGTGACTTGTCTCGTTGTGGAGCACAGGCGCTAGAGCTTGGGCTCAGTATTTGTGAAGCACAGGCTTAGTTGCCCCTCTGTGTGTGGATTCTTCCCAGACCAGGGATCAAACCTGTGACCCCTGCATTGACAGGCAGATTCTTTACCACTGGACCACCAGAGAAGCCCAATGTTTGTTTTAAATTCAAAGTCTTTGGTAAGAGTCACATGTTAAGGATGACTGAAATAATTCCAAGGGAGCCATGTTGGAGTAGTTGTAGACAATGTATTTGAATTAATGTGACATAAAACTACAATAAAATGAAAATTTCATGTACTTGCCAAAATTCTCAGTTTGTAAAATAACCTTCATCTCTTTGGCATCAAATGCTTACATTCATAGTCATAAAATAAGATATGGACATTTTCCATTGTTGTTCAGTCGCCAAGTTGTGTCCAACTCTTTGTGACCCCATGGACCACGGCACACCAGGCTTCCCTGTCTCTCACCATCTCCTGGAGTTTGCCCAAGCTGATGTCCATCGAATCAGTGAGGCCATCCAACTATCTCATCCTCTGACATTTTCCATAAAACATGACAAAACAAAACAAAACAGGAAAAGCTCTACTCTCTGTGAATTCAGTATTTTTAGATTCCACATAGAAGTGAGGTCACAAAGTATTTTTCTTTTTCTGCTGAATGTTTAAGTTCACGAGTTTCAGTAAGGCTCTCATGACTAGGCAGGATAGGAAGCATTGAAATGTTTTATGGATGAGGATCCCAAGGCCAAAGTGGGTGAGGCATGTAGTGAAACCATGGGTGGGCCTGCCCTTCACACCCACAGTTGTGAGAGGAATATGCTGCATTTCACCAGATTCTTAGAACTTCCCTCTTTCTGCTTTGAATTGGAAAATATCCCTGGGAACACAAATTAATTATATGCCTTAAGTAACCACCTGGATGTAATTGCTTGCTTGCTGTCCCCTTCAGAGAAAAACAAGTGCCCATCCCCATCCCCCAGCTCTTCAGCTTTCTGTGCAATTGATTTGTGCTAATCCTGGAACGAATTTGCAGATTGGAAGCCTTGTCCTCCAGAGTCCAGGATTCCACCTCCAACCCTGTAACCATCTGGCCAGACTGTGTGGAAATGGAGGTGGGGGGATAACAGCAGGCAGCAGGCCCTTTACAGGAGCAATAGTGCCGGGCTTTAACTTGCAGAGGGCTGGGGCATCCCCGCCCTGTGCACCAGCATACAGGTCAGTGGGGCAGGTCAAAGGAGAGGGTGCAGGAACCCGGGAACAAAACCTGCCTCTCATGGCTGTTCACTGCTGCCAGTGGAAGCCATCCATCATGCTGCTTCTCTAAGCAGCTGGGTGCACCAGAGCTGCCTCCCACGGGATCTTTCCTTTCTCTTGCCTGTCCCAGGAGCACTTGATGGCTGTCTTTTCAAAGCTATTTCCTCTTAAGACCCTTATGCACAACGTTTTGAATGCTGTGAGGCCAGTCGCATTTTGGGCTCTTTTGAAGTTTTTGCGTTGTGATGGGTAGGGGAATACAAACCAGGGATCATCTTGGCTTATCCCTCAGAAGTTTTTCACAACAAAATGGGGGGAGCCTTGAAGTCGGGCTTTTAATGCAAAGACCTGTGATGCGTTGGAGTTCCCCCTTGTCATGATTAAGTAGGAAGAGCAAGTTGCATGCATCAGGCTGCCTGTTGCTTGCATGAATCAAGTGCTTTTGCCTTTTTTTCCTTGACTGATGTGATAACATGAACACTGGACTCCCAGTGAATCTTTTATTTTGTGTACGCATCACCCAGTCCTTGTTAAAATGTTGTTGCAGAACTTTTCCCAGAGTAACGAGTGAAATCTGGGTATGATTCAGTTTTGATGGAAACTCGCTGCATGTATGTTGCAAGGTAACAGATTAGATTTAGTGACTCAAATGGGCTTAGATTTAATAGGACTGTAATTGTATAGCGAATTTTAAATGCCCTTTTGCTTATTGCATCAGGGTTATATTGAAATACATACTTGTCATTATGTCTTGACATTTTAAAAACAATTACATCAAATCTAATGAGAGGGAACCCAGTAAAAAAAAACTCAATTACCTCTCAAGGGTGCCAGGTTTTCCATTTCAGTTCTATGGTTTTCAATGACCTTGGCGTTTTTCTCCCAGTGGTGATAGAAAGATAATAAATTTGGTTGGTATAATTAGTCATTATTCTCATTATAGTGTTTTCTAATAAGCACCCCAAATTATCCAGTCTGCATTTTTCTCCTTCAGGCTGCTTCCAACACCCTACATTTGTTTTTGTCTCATTCTCTAAAGACTGGTGAAGATATACCATGGTTCCTGGGATAAATGTGCTTTTTAGTTTAATTCAACAATTTGAGTGCCTGCAACATGCCAGGTTTTAAACAAGATATAGAGATACAAAAATGAATTCAGACATTATTTTGTTGTCAATAAGCTTTTCTCTTTTCGTCCTCTTCCTCTTCTTCCTCTTTCGTCATCATAGTAGTCATTGTCCTTCTTGCATCTATTGAAATTTTACCCTAAGGAGTCACTGTGTTCATTTCTTATCTCTTGTCTCATCTAACAACTGCATGATTAGGTGCCATTATTCCCCTTTGCAGATGAAGAAATCAAGACTTAAGTTAAATACCTTGCAGAGAAGCTGAGTTCAAGGTGAGGTCTGTATGACTGCAGCTTCCACCCTGAGAACCGTAAATGCATATGACTTTTAATGTCATTCTGTTGTTCTCAACACTTGGAACAACTTTCCAGAACCTGCTGCATAGGGTGAAATTCTTAGGGTGCTTCATAATGGAGCCTCAGTTACCTTTCCAAGCTCCAGCTTTACTTCTGTTATCTCTGAGTTAACGTAACAGGTGGAACCTACTGTACTCAACTCTATCCTTCACCCACTCTCCAGGCCCCGTGCACATGGCTCCCTTCGTCAGCAGTGCCAGCAATGCCTTTTTATTCCTTTCTCTACCTGTCAAAACCCTTCCTACTTTTCAAGGTGGCTCCAGAAGTGGTCTCTTCAAGGTGGTCTCCCTGAAGCTCCCTCTTATCCTCTAATAATTAATATCTTCCTCCATGATGGAAGATGTTGATAGTACTTCTCTTGCTGTTTGTAGCTCATTCTGCTTTGTTAATTGTTAACTCTTCACACCCGATACCCTCAACCACTCTGCATGTTCCTTAAATGGACCTTCCCCATCTTGCTAGCTCCATGATACCCAGTACAATGTCTTAGGAACTCTAAGAAAATACATGCTGAATTGAATATTTATTTAGCTGCAGGAGATGCATCATGCAATTTCAGGTGGCATGTGTTAGGGGAAATGTATTCTATAATGCCAACCTATAGTTTCTGAAATTCTCCATTCAAAACTTCTTTATAAGAGTACAGTCATTCAGGGAGGACTAATGTATGGCAGAAGCCAACACAATATTGTAAAATAATTATCCTTCAATTAAAAATAAAAAAGAATGCTTTTTAAGAAACAGATCACTAACTACTAAAATTCTAAACAATCATGGAAAGATAAAGCTATTGTTTCATACTAACTTGAGGCTACTCATGGAAAGCAAGTTTAATATTTTTCAATTTATTTAAACTAAAAATAAAATGAAACAAAACAGTATACTCATTTCTCTTACCCCTGTTCCCTTCTGGCAACCACTAATCTATGTATCTGTGAGCTTAGTAATTTTTTTTTACATTCTGTATGTTAAAGAAATCATATAGTATTTGTGTTTTTATGTCAGACTTATTTCACTTAGCATAATGCCCTCAAAGTCCATCCTTTTTTTGTTACTCATAAATGGCAAGATTTCTTTTTTGTGTCTGAATAATATTCCAGGGAATATATATACCACATCTTTTTTATCCATGCATCTACTGATGGACACTTAGATTGCTTCCATAGCTTGGTTATTGTAAATAATCAAAGAATATGAGGATGCATATATGTCTTCAAATTAGCATTTTTGTTTTCTCTGGATAAATATCCGAAGCGGAATTGTTAGATCATATGGTCATTCTATATATTTTTAATTTTTTGAGGAACTCCATACTGTTTGCATTCCCACCAACAGTGTACAGGTGTTTCCTTTTATCTACATCCTTGCCAACGCTTATTTCTTATCTTTTTGATAATAGCCATGCTAACGGATGTAAGGTGATGTCTCATTGTGGTTTTAATATGCACTTCCCTCAAATGGCAACCCACTCCGGTATTCTTGCCTGGAAAATCTCATGGATGGGGGAGCCTGGCAGGCTACAGTACATGGGATTGCAAACAGTCGGACATGACTGAGCGACTCCACTTTCATGTTCATGATTAATGATGTTCAGCAGCTTTTCAAGGCTTCCCTGGTAGCTCAGCAGCAAAGAATCTGTCTGCAATGCAGGAGACGCAGGTTTGATCCCTGAGTCAGGAAGATCCCCTGGAGGACAGCACGGCAACCCATCCCACATTCTTGCCTGAAGAATCCCATGGACAGAGGAGCCTGGTGGGCTACAGTCCGTAGGGTTGCAAAGAGTTGGACACAACTGAAGTGACTTAGTATGGAGCTTTTCATATACTTGTTGGCAATCTGTATGTCTTCTTTAGAAAATTTTCTATTTAGATCTTTTGCTCATTTTTTAATTAGATTTTTTTTTTTGCTAGAGTAACATGAGTTCTCTGTTATTATCAGAGATATGCTGTACACATATTTTCCCCCATTCAGTAAGTTACCTTTCATTTTGTTGATGATTTTCTTTTCTGTGTAGAAGTCTTTAGTTTGATGATTGCTTATTTTTCCTTCTGTTGCTTTTATTTTTGGTGTCAGACTCAAAAAACCAATGCTAAGACCTATGTCAAAGAGCTTATCTATGTTTTCTTCTAGGAGTTTTATGGTTTCAGGTATTATGTTCAGGTCTTTGATCCATTTTGAGTGATGCTTTGTGTATGCTGTAAGATAGAGGTCCAGTTCCAATCTTTTGTCTGTGGCTTTCCAGTTTTTCCAACACCATTTATTGAAGAGACTGTCCTTTCCCCATTGCGTTCCTCAGTTCTTTTGCAATAAAATAACTGAATATGCTTGCATGCTCAGTCACTCAGTTGTGTCTGAGTCTCTGTGACCCCCAGGACTGTAGCCCACTAAGCTCCTCTGTCCATGGAATTTTCCAGGCAAGAGTCCTGGAGTGAGTGCCATTCCTTTCTCCAGAGGATCTTCCCGACCCAGGGAAGTGAACTCGTGTCTCTTGTGTCTCTGGCATTGCAGCTGGATTCTTTACCACTGGGCCTCCTGGGAAGCCCAAAGTAATTGTGTGTCAATTCTTTATAAATTTATCATTTTCTTATCTAAAAGGTATAAATATTGCTTGCTTTGGTTACTTCTTTGAGTCTCATTTGAGTCCCATATGTACAAAATTAATTTTTTTTAGTTCTCCTGTAAATCTTTCTTTTGTCAATTTAATTATTAGACCAACCAAGAATCTAGAATGGAGGGAGGAAAATGCTTTCCTTCCTCTACAAAAATAACATGATCGTGAAAGAAACAACTAAACATAGTTAGGTATAGCTTACCCCAGCTGACTTCCTTTGGATATAAAATAATGGAAAGGAATTAGTGTGGATTTGTAAATTCAACTATGCTGGTTGTAAGACTAGGCTATGTATATATTCTGCATTCAGTGCCAATGTGGGGGAGAAGGTGGTTTCTTCACACCAAGAAATTCTTGGACACCGACTTGGTGTCCTGCAATACCACTCAATTCTGATACTATCTACTAATACCTGGAGATAGCATTAGATCCCACAGGTTAAGGACTCAGTCCTACAGGACTGCGCCCCTCCCTTCAGGTGCCAGTTGTATGTCCAGGTTGTCACCTGTGCTTCTGACTGATTGGCTATAGATGAGAGGTTCCAATGACCCCTTTTCCTTGGGTTTGATTATTCTGCTAGAGCAACTCACAGAACTTAGAGAAATATTTTACTTATTGGATTACTGGTTTCTTATAAAAGGATATAACTCAGAAATAGCCCGACGGAAGAAATGCATAGGGCAGGGTATGAGGAAAGGGCACAGAGCTTCCATGCTCTCTTGGAACATAGCACTCTCCTAAAATCTCCATGTGTTCACTAATCCAGAAATTCTCTAAACTCCCACCTTTAGATTTATATGGAGGCTTTATTGCATAGTCATGATTGTTGAATTATCAGCCACTTTGTGATTGATTCAATCTCCAGCTCCCATCCCCTCCCCAGGGGTCAGTAATCCCCGGTGTACTCTAATAACATGGTTGTCTCCTCTGGAAATCAGCCCCTACTTAGGTGCTTTCCAAAAGTCACCTCGTTATGTAACAATACACCTTCATGGTCCTCATCTCTTAGGAAATGCCAAGGGTTTTAAGAACTCTGTGCTAAGAATGTGAAAGAAGACCAAATATACATTTCATATTATTAATTACAATATCACAAGTCTTGACTTTAGGATTGGGTAGTCCCTCTTCTGTGCCACATGCCCCTATGTTCATGTCTCTTGATGCATTTACTGTATATAAATTCTTTGTATCCCCTATTAAATGATGAGTTTGCTGAGTCATTGCTCAGCGGTATGTGCTTAAAGAAATAGTTGTTGAAGTGAGATTTTAATCCATTACAGTAAATAAAATTACTTACCTATAAAGGAAGATCATACAGTACTAATCACACTCTTTCTTCTGTAAATAGCTCTTAAACTTTTATGTAGACCATCTTAATGTTTGGAAACTGATGTATACAGTGCACAAGATTCTAAGTACTTCTATTCTAAGCTTCTATTATTATCCTCTTTTATATATCGAGAAACAGGCATAGAGTTTAACTAACTTGCTCATGGTTACACATCTAATAAGAGGTGGACTTTAACCAGAGCCCAATCATCACAAAAATGCTGGAGATAGTAATCTTACCCTGTACATGATTATGTCTTAATTCTTTGCAAGTGCCGTAGCAATTGTCTTATATTATTCCTATTTACTGAACAACTTTAACAATTGCACTTTTTCCTGAGGAATGAAAATAAAGTAGTGGTCAGCTGATCTCAAAGACTTTAGTGTCTAGTAGGAATGAGCGCAGAAGAATTGATGCTTTTGAACTGTGGTGTTGGAGAAGACTCTTTGAGAATCCCTTGGACTGCAAGGAGATCCAACCAGTCCATCCTAAAGGAGATCAGTCCTGGGTGTTCATTGGAAGGACTGATGTTGAAGCTGAAACTCCAATACTTTCTTGAAGTTTATTGAAGTTCAATACTTTATTAAAACTCCAATACTTATTGGCCACCTGATGCGAAGAGCTGACTCACTTGAAAAGACCCTGATGCTGGGAAGGATTGAGGGCAGGAGGAGAATGGGATGACAGAGGATGAGATGGTTGGATGGCATCACTGACTCAATGGAAATGGGTTTGGGTGGACTCCAGGAGTTGGTGATGGACAGGGAGGCCTGGCGTGCTGCAGTTCATCGGGTCGCAAAGAGTCGGACATGACTGAGCGACTGAACTGAACTGAACTGAGGAATGACGTCAGTGTGGCAATGTGGCCTCTTACATTTCTGACGTAGTTATTAAATATTGTGATGTTAGGCAAGGCATGTCATCTCTCTGAGATCAACTGAATGGTAGGGTTGGGATTAAATAATCATCAAAAGCTCTAATGCACTTTTCATCAACAGCCTATAGTGAATGTGCAATATGTTCCATATCTCACAAGGTAGGTTACAGAACCAGGTTAAATCCCAGGAGTTAAACAGCTAGTTGCTTAGAAAGGGGCACTTCCTTACAGCTGACACAAAGCCCTTTTAGTTTTAGATGGAATATGAGGAGTTTTACTTGTGTCTTTTGATTCAAAACTTAATAAAATCCATATCTAAAATGGATATCTCATTCCCTTAGTTTGGTTGCTATGTATAGTTATACAGGCTTTGCACTGTACAACTCCAGGGGGTACTGCTCACATAAATTGTGATGAATATGACATGTCTGGAACTGGACAGTGTAGTGACCTGATTCTTGACAACTCCATTTCCCATAAAAGCAGACCCTGTGACATTATTGACATTTCTATGTTAAGGCAAAATTCCATATTGTATAATAAGAAATTAACATAATGAGACTGCATCTGCACATCTGTGTGGTACAATGGATACACATTTCCAATCCTGTAGGTCTTTTTCTCTCTTTATCCAGCCTTATTTACTTTGTGTAGGCTCTAAAATCATCATGTGGTCACATATGGCCAGTGTTGCCTCTTTCCTATGAGTACATGAAAGAAAAAAAAACTGAGCCACTGATAGAGTTGCAAGAAGAGTACAAATCTGGGAGGAGATCCGGAGGGAATGCAGCAAGTTTATCAGACTTGTGCAAGGGATGAAGAGGGAGGTATATCTGAGACTAGGCATGGAGACAGAGTCTAGGGATGAAGAATATTTGGCAGATTCAGCCTGAGAGGGAAAAACAGTGCAGAAGAATCAGGACTTACATTTGTTTTAGTGGGTTAGTTTTTCAGTCCATAATCAAAGATTCCAAGAGGTCCTCATCTTTCTCTTGAAGGCGTCCAGTCACTTCTTTAGTAGTAATTACTCTGAGGGGCCTGAAAACTGACTGTATCCTACTTATCCTAGAGGTTTTCTAAATATAGGCCTAGATATGATAGTAGAAGGTGATAAGTGAATTTTAAGCGATAGTTGGTAAAGACATTTTGGGAACGGGACATTTCTTGGAATGCCTCAAATCAGACAACCCCCTGCCCATGCTTATGAAGCTCACCATGGTCCAAAGAGGGCAGAAAGCACAAGCATACCTGAAACACTTGGTCCCCAAAGAAACAAATGTTTCCCTAAAACTAAGAAACATTTTTCTTTTCACTTCAGTTCCGTTCAGTCGCTCAGTTGTGTCTGACTTTGTGACCCCATGGACTGCAGCACGCCAGGCCTCCCTGTCCACCACCAACTCCTAGACTTGGCTCAAACTCATGTCCATGGAGTCAGTGATGCCATCCAACCATAATAGCTAATACATGGTCTGTATATTATTGAGTTCCTTTGTGTCGTCTTTTAAAAACATTTTTGTTTTCATCATTTGGATATTATCAGTTACTATTTAGAGTCTGGAGGACGGGCAAAAATAAAAAATTTTTCCTGACTCTCCTGAAGTGCCTTAATGGCTGTGTATCAGTTGAAATGAAAGCACTTAATTAGTTACTCAATTCAAGGTAATTGTCCATATCACTCATCTAAGTAGTTACAGAATGTTCTAGCTCCCCGGAAAATACCATCAATTAGAAAATGCCAAACTCTCTGCAATTCTTTAGTTTCAGATAATCTATTTTCTCTTTCTGTCATTTCAAATACATACTCCTCACATTTTTGACTTATGACATCCACTGACCTCTGGTATAGTTTTTAAATAAATGCTTATAGTATTTTCCTTATTTACACTTCAAAGTATACTACCCAAAATAAGCTTCTTACTTCTGAGGAAATGCATACATGTTTTGAGTATTTTATTTTCTAAAAGACCTGAGGCATTTTACATCCATGGACTCCTCAGTTCTGCTCTGCTCAGCTGTCGTTTTTTAAATTAATTTATTTTTGACTGCACTGATTCTTTGTTGTTGCACATAGATCTTCTCTAGTTGCAGTGAGTGGAGGCTAATTTCTAATTGTGGCGCAGGGGATTCTCATTGTGGTAGTTTCTCATTGCAGAGAATGGGCTCTAGGGTACACAGGCTTCAGTAGTTGTGATGCATAGGCTCGGTAGTTGCAGCTTGTAGCTTGCGGGCTCTAGAGTATAGGTTCAGTAGTCATGGCCTTTGGGCTTACTTGTCCCATGGCATGTAGAGTCTGCCCAGACCAGGGATCAAACCTGTGTCCCCTGCCCTGGCAGGTGATTCTTAACCACGGGACCACCAGGGAAGTCCTCCACTCAGTTTTGATGTACTGTAGAACACACAGCTAATTATTATTCAAGAAGGGATTGGAATCCTAACTTTTCCTTTCTAGGCAACCTTTGGTAGAATGCCCTTTTGCATTCACCTATCAGTCATCCCCTTTGCCTTTCTAGTACTGACCGGAAGGATTCTATAGTCCTCAAGCTCTCCCGGAGACTGTACTGTGGTGTTCTTCCTCTACCCCTTCTCCTTGGACTAAGAGCAGTACTCCATGCTCTGGAGTTCTCTCCCTTGTCATAACACCTTTATACCCTGTAGTATAAATATATATATTTATATATAATTTATATATTATTATCTTTTTTTTTCTTTCTGCTCAGTTCCTGGCACAGAGTTCCCAAAACCCTTGGAATTTCCTTAGTGATAAAAATGTCTCTTTTATGCTAATGAGATTATTTATGGTGTGAAGTCAGCGGGGTTGGGATGTAAGAGGGTGAAAGTTGGGGGCTAAGTAGCCATGATTGGAAGGTTGAAATTTCTAGTTCCACCCCTGGTCCTCCAGGAAGAGGAAAGGGATTGGAGAGTGAATTTAGCAGCTAATGGCCAATGATTTAATCAGTCATGTTTACCCAACAAAACCTCTATAAAAACCCCTAGTCAATGGGTTTCAGGAAGTTTCAAAGTATGTGAACATATCCACATACTGTAGGTGGGAGAGTGCTTCCTGACACCTGGGGGACTGAGGCTGTTGCCCTTGGAACCTTGCTGAACCTTGCCCTATGTACCTATTCACCTGGCTGTTTATTTGTATCCTTTATAATAAGCTGTGATAGTAAATATAGCACCTTACTACATTCTGTGAGTTGTTCTGGGGAATTATTAAACCTTAGAGAGGGGGTCATGGGGAACTCTCAAATTCATAGTCCACCTGGCAGAAGTGTTGGTAGCTACTGAGCACCTCATTGATGGCTGGCATCTTAGTTGGAAGCAGTCTTGTGAGACTGAGCATTTAATCTGGGTGTATTTCCTAGAGGTTCTAGTTCTCTGGGTAAATCCTGACTAGTACCTAAGCCTTGATGCTCTCTTCTCCATTTCAAAACAACTACTATCTTAGAATGTGCCACTGGCCTCTTATTGCTTTCCACTCTGGCCTCCTATCATTCACTCTCTACCCAGCAATTACAGGGATCTTTTTATGACATGAAAGTAATCATATCACTTCCCTAAATCAAAAACCCTTCAAGGCTTACCTTTATACTTAAGAACAAAACCCATACATGTCATTCCAGGACTACTTGACTGGCCCCATTCACTTCTTCCATTTCCATCTCCACTTTCTGCCACACTCCCTTCTCATTTACTGTCTTATGCACATGGGGTCCCTTCCACCTTTCTCTTCCAGAGGCAGCCTAGAAACATAGGTGAGGAAGGAGAACTTTAAGAAAGGTTAGCCCCCAAACCATGAAAACATGCTTGTGATAAGCCAAATATGATGGAACCAGAATTTTTTTGTTTTGTTTTGTTTTTCCATTTATTTTTATTAGTTGGAGGCTAATTACTTTACAATATTGTAGTGGTTTTTGTCATACATTGACATGAATCAGCCATGGATTTACATGTATTCCCCATCTCGATCCTCCCTCCCACCTCCCTCTCCACCTGATCCCTCTGGGTCTTCCCAGTGCACCAGCCCCGAGCACTTGTCTCATGCATCCAACGTGGGCTGGTGATCTGTTTCACCCTTGATAATATACATGTTTCGATGCTGTTCTCTCGAAACATCCCACTCTTGCCTTCTCCCACAGAGTCCAAAAGTCTGTTCTGTGTTTCTTTTTCTGTTTTGCATATAGGGTTATCGTTATCATCTTTCTAAATTCCATATATATGCGTTAGTATACTGTATTGGTCTTTATCTTTCTGGCTTACTTCACTCTGTATAATGGGCTCCAGTTTCATCCATCTCATTAGAACTGATTCAGATGAATTCTTTTTAATGGCTGAGTAATATTCCATGGTGTATATGTACCACAGCTTCCTTATCCATTCGTCTGTTGATGGACATCTAGGTTGCTTCCATGTCCTGGCTATTATAAACAGTGCTGCAATGAACATTGGGGTGCACATGTCTCTTTCAGATCTGGTTGGAACCAGAATTTAAAATATTTTGGATCATGATCCACAGTAAGAAAATCCACTTGACGTTGCAACCTAGTGTGTGCATACACATACACAACAGTCGTTTCATTAAACAATATAATATGGCATTTATGTGGTCTACACTCTGATTTTTCCTATTCTAGGCTATTCCCTCCTCTTCCCTTCCCTGAGAAAAGTTTTGGGGACTTACCTGGTGGTCCAGTGGCTAGGAATCTGCCTGCCAATGCAGGAGACTCAGGTTTGATCCCTGATCTGAAAGGATCCCGCATGCCACAGAGCAGCTAAGCCCATGTACCACAACTACTGAGCCTGTGCTCTAGAGCCCTCGAGCCACAACTAGTAGAGCCCAAGTGCTGCAGTTGCTGAAGCCTGTGTGCACCTAGAGCCCATGCTCCACACCAAGAGAAGCCACCGCAGCGAGGAGCCCATGCATAGCAACTAGAGAGTAGCCTCCACCCCCTGCAACTGGAGGAAACCTGTGCACAGCAACACAGACTCAGTGCAGCCAAAAGTAAAGAAATAAAATGCTCATAAAAGATTAAAAAATGTTGGCCATGAACCATAAATTAATTTCATGATTCACCGATGGGCCATAACTTGCCATTTGAAGTGCATTGGATACAACAAAGAGGTTTTGGGGTGGGGGATTAGGGCTTTGAGGACTCTGGATCCTGAGAGCCACTAGAGAATAAGAAAAATTGGCTCGTGTTAGATCATGACTTTTGGTTTAACCTCTGTCATCTCTATTTGGTTTGCTCTTCTGAAAAGGAATCAAGACCTGGGCTGTAGGTTCTGAATGCTTTCTCTGTTCTGTGTTAAAATGTTAAGTCTCATAAAGGTCTGTGTTATCTTGTTTACTTTCTAAGTGTCAGTGTCCTCATCTTAAAATAAGAATGATAATAATTCCAACTTTTTGTAGTCATTGTGAAGATTGTATGAGGGAATGTACCAAAAGGACTTAGCACATAACTGCATGTAATAAACAACCAATAAGTGGTAAGGTGTGAGCTAGGCAGTCCCTAAAAGGCAGGTGCTACTAGCGTCATTTTGTGGTATGCAAACAGAGATTCATTAAGTCAAGTAGATTTGCCCCAGATTCAGCGATTTTTCAGTGTTTCATTTTCCTGACCCAGTTTGAACCACTTAGAGATAAACAAAGAAGCTAGTCAGATAGGGATTGAAATATCTGTGACACTTGTCTTAGGTATGTGGCAAGAATGGGTGCATCTCTGAGTCAGGTACCGTGGAGCACCCATGGGTCTCCCCAGTAGTGTAACTGGCCTAAAGGCAAATATGCGTTGCTGTTCACATCGTTTTCTTGGTTAATCATGAACTTTTTATATATTGGAGTTTAAATTGATCTTTCATAAAATCCTTCTCAAGAATTGGAAATTGTCTCTGACAAATTGCATTGATATCATTGGCTTTTTCTTTATAACTGTGTTATTTAAATTAAAACATTGTTCTGAAATATTAAAGGTCAAATGTGTGAGAATTAAATTCATTTAGTACCAATGTACTTGACAAAAAAGATTTTGAAAATTTCTAGAAAATGGTAAATTAATATTTTTACTCAGACTCCTTCTTCCTTGAGCTGTTCATATCTTTCTGCTACCGACCTTTTTATATCACAGATTTAAACAGTCTAGAATATTAACATAGTATCTACCATGCCACTAAGTATTTATAACTCTGCTTTAAGCTGACATCCATTATAAATAGCACATTGCTTACATCAGTGTTTAAAAAACAAACTTTTCATGTGACACAGGTAGCACCTGTATCACAAAGGCAAATAGTATGAATTATTGCTTTTGAATGAAAGCTTGTCTCTGAGCCCAATGGTGTATATGTGTGTGTGCGCTCAGTAGCTTCAGTCATGTCTGACTCTCTGCTACCCTGTGGACTGTAGCCGCCAGGCTCCTCTGTCCATAGGATAGAGGTCCAGTTCCATTCTTTTGTATGTGGCTGTAGAATTTTCCCAACACCATTTATTGAAGAGACTGTTCTTTCCCCATTAGTTCTTTTGCTGTAAAGTAATTGGATGTGCGTGCATGCTCAGTCACTCAGTCATGTCCAACTCTTTGCAACTCCCCTGGACTGTAGCCTGCCAGAATCCTCTGTCCATGGGTTTTTCCAGGCAAGAATATTCAAGCGGATTGCCTTGCTCTCCTACAGGGGATCTTTCCAACCCAGGGATCAAACCTGCATCTCCTGCATTGCAGGTGGATTCTTTATCTGAGCCACCTGGGAAGCCTCCAGTGATATATGTTAAATAATAATGATAATAAAAATTTACCTACTAGCATTGCAGACCAAAACAAAAATATCTTGCTAAAGTATTTTCTGTTCAGGAAAATACATCTCTTGGGTAGCTTTTTCTTCTCTGACCTGCATGGTAATTGGAGGTTACTGGTTTGGTCTGATAAATTGCTTGGCATATAAAATAGGGTTTAACAAATTATCTTCTTGGCTGACATATTTTAGAAAATCCTGCAGGCATTTGAACTACAGAAGGGAGTATTTTACCATGACAAATACAATTCTGATCAATAAAATCTGATCAAGATATGTATACTTAGTCGCTCAGTCGTGTCTAACTCTTTGCAACCCCATGAACCATCGCCTGCCAGCCTTCTCTGTCCATGGGATTTCCAAGGCAAGAATACTGGAGGGGTTGCCACTTCTTTCTCCAGGGTTCCTGATCCAGGGATCAAACCCAGGTCTCCTGCATTTCAGGCAGATTCTTTACCATCTGGGCCACCAGGGAAGCCCAAAATCTGACCAAGAGGGCTTTTTAATTTTTTCCTCAAAAGATCATTGGTTCACAAAGCCTCCTATATGGCTTAACTTTTGGAAGTGCTAAGACATGATGCTGGGAAAGATTGAGTGCACGAGGAGAAGGGGTGACAGAGGATGATCAGAGGTTGGATGGCATTGTCGACTCAATGGACATGAGTTTGAGCAAACTCCAGGAGATAGTGAAGGAGAGGGAAGCCTGGCGTGCTGCAGTCCAGGGGTCTCAAAGAGTCAGACATGATTAAGTGGCTGAACAACAACAAGAAAGACATTACAAAAAGGTTTCAAAAAGTTCTTTGTGCTTTGCAAACTCCTGGAAAAGTAGGGAGCCAGGAATACCCTAGTGGGAGAGAGTCATTCACAGGATGGCTCCACTGTCAGTTTCTTCCCCAGTACCAGTAACAAACATGGCATTTCCTCCTCCTGCTTTAACACTTGGCAGAGGATGCCTCACTTCAGTCTGTGAGGCATCCTCTGCCTGACTTCTCAGAGGAAGTAGTTTTCTTTTCCTTTGCTTTCACCATAAGTCTACCATGACTCCCCCTTTCTTCTTCCCAGTTTATTTAACTTCATATTACCAAATTCTTTCCCTCTCATTACTCTTAGGGTTTTGAGGAATGATCATTATGAACCATATGAGGAAAAGACAGACATAGGATAAGGTGTCAAATACCCATTTGTTGTTATTGTTGTTGTTGGTAAACCACAGTTGAAGATTGTGGCTGTGATCTAAAACTGAACAACAAAAGGCTCTTTCCCTCCCCCAGCCCCCGACTTCTCCGATGTGTGAAATTCTAACCTGCTAAGTTAGTTTGCTATTTAGAAGAGGAAAAAGCAGGGAGGGAGGGGAAGAATGATGGTCTTTGGGTTCACAGGTTCCAAGGGAGAGAGCCAAAGAGAGCTTCAGACAAGCAGGGATAATGACCCATTTTACCAAGGTCACCAATGAAATAAATCCTTCTTTCCTTGGGAAGGACAGAGTGAAGGGGTCAAAGAAGAACAGAATTTCTCTGTTAGTTAAAATTATTTATTCCTCAAAAAATTAAAAACAGAACTACCATATGATCTAGCAATTCTACTTTTGGGTATATGCATCCAAGGAAATGAAATCACTATGTTGAAAAGATAGCTGCACCTCCATGTTCCTTGCAGAATTTATAGTAGCCAAGACATGGATTTAACCTAAGTGTCCATCAACAGATGAATGAATAAAGAAAATGTGAATCACACACACACACACACACACACACACACAACATAGAATACTATTCAACCATATAAAGGAAATCCTGCCATTTCTGACAACCTGGATGGAACTTGAGGGCATTATGTCAAGTGAAGTAAAACAGAGAAAGACAACTACTATATGATCTCACTTATATGTAAAATATATTTTAAAAAGAAACAAACAACAAACAAAAAGGCTTAAAAAACAGAGATCAAATTTCCTGAGAAGAAAATGAATCTGCCCTCTGTCTTGGAAGTAGACTCTGTCTCTGTCCTTCAGGCTTTTTTTTTTTTTAAACTATATAAACATTCTTGAAAAGATAGTTTGAGCCAATAGCTTTTACAAAATGTGTAGAAACATAATGGAGAATTACTTCTCAACACAAAGAACAGATGAGACAAATAGCAGCAAGATGGTAGATTTTAATCCAGCTATGTCAATAGTCACATTAAATGTGATCAGTTAGCCATTTAAAAGACAAAGATTGTAAGGTTGAATAAGAAAGCAAGACCTAACTATACTGTCTACCAGAAACTCACTTTAACTATAAAGACATCAGTAAATTAAAAATAATAGAGTTGAAAAATATATGCCATGTAAATATGAACCATAAAAAAGTTGGAGTGAAAGTAAAAAGAAAGAAAGTGAAAGTCACTCAGTCATTTCTGACTCTTTGCGACCCCGTGGACTATACCGCCCATGGAATTCTCCAGGCCAGAATACTGGAGTGGATAGCCTTTCCCTTCTCCAGGGGATCTTCCCAACTCAGGGATTGAACCCAGGTCTCCCGCAGTGTGGATGGATTCTTTACCAGTGGAGCCACAAGTAGCTGTATTGAACAGTAGATTTCAGACAAGGAATATTATCACAGATAATCAGGGATATTGCAAAAAGATAAAAAGAGTGACCATCCAGGAAGACATAATAGTCATAAATGTGTATATATCTAGCCACAGAGCTTTAAAATAAATGAAGCAAAAGCTGATAGAACTGAAGGGAGAAATGGACAAATTTACAATCATAACTGGAGATTTCAATACTCTGAGTATTTAATAGAGCAAACAGAAAGACAGTAAGAATGTAAAATCTGAATAACCACCTACCTTGACCTAATTGACATTTATAGAATATTCCACCCAATAACACTAGACTACAATTCTTCTCAAATGCACATAAAAGATTCACCAATGTAGACCACATCTGAGGTCACAAAATAACCCCCCTTACCAAATGTAAAAAGAATAGAAATCATGAAAGTATATTCTTAAATCATTCCAGAATTAAATTATAAATCAATAGCAGAAAGGTATCTGAAAAATTCTTATATATTTGAAACGGTAAACGCATTTCTGAATGACAAATGTATTAAAGAGGAAATCTCAATAGAAATTTGAAATAAAATAAAAATCCAACATATAAAAACTTCTGGGATAGAGCTAAATTTATAGCATTGCAGGCTTATCTTAGAAAAGGACAAAAGTCTCAAATTGGTAATCTAAACTTCTATTTTATGAAATTAGAGAAGAAGAACAAAATAAACCAAAAGCAAGCAGAAGGAAGGAAATAATAAACACAAGCGCAGAAATGGATAAAATTGAAAGCACGTAAACTGCAGAAAGGGCTTCTCAGGTAGCGCTAGTGTTATAGAACCTGACCGCCAGTGCAGGAGCTGTAAGAGACATGGGTTCTGCCCCTGGGTTGGGAAAATTCTCCTGGAGGAGCGCACAGCAACCCACTCCAATATTTTCGCCTGGAGAATCCCATGGGCAGAGGAGTCTGGTAGGCTGTGGTCTGTAGGGTCGGACAAAGTTGAACACGACTGAAGCCACTTAGCGGGGAAACAACAGGAAAAAAAAATCATGAAACACACAGCTGGTTCTTTGGGGGAAAGCAACAAAGACAGTAAAATTGAATTGGTAAACTACTAGGCAGACTGACTAAGAAACAAGAGAAGACAAATTAGTTTTTCAGATTTTCTGTAAGATTATATCAAGTGATAATATTTTAAATGATAATGGGGCTATTCTCTCACCATAAAAGATTGGTTGTATTATATACTCGGTAAATATTTGCTGAAATAAATTGAACTCAATATCCAGAGTCGGACACAACTGAAGCTACTTAGCCAGCAGCCGCAGCAGCAGTATCCTGGTAGCATGGAGCAGAGATTAAGATCTAATAATCAGTGGTTTACAGGCATGTGCAGTTACTCAGTTGTGTCCTGCTGTGCAACCCTACAGACTGTAGTCTGCCAGGCCCTTCTGTCCATGGGATTCTCCAGGCGAGAATACCAGAGTGTGTTGCCATTTCCTTCTGCAGGGGATCTTCCTGATCCAGGGATCAGACCCATGTCTCCTGCATTACCAGATGGATTCTTTACTGCTGAGCCACCTGGGAAGGTCCCAATGAATGGTTTGCCAAATATGTTACTTCAAAGTTTAAGTACTATTGTGAACTGAGAAGTCTACCTGCAATTTAGTTTGTGAAAGTCATTGTTTGGATTACTTACAACGATTTTTAAGTCACTTCATAAAAATGTTAGAATTGTATATTTGAATTTTGATTATGATCTTTTTACCAGAAAATCTTGTCACGAGTCTAACCTAGGGATTCTTAAAAATTTGTTGCAAGTGCACTTCAGTAAATGAGTTCTGGTGTATCATTTGAAGCTCAGTGCATTTAGTGAGCTTTGCCAAATTTTTCTTTGACTTGGGGTTGGATGGGTGTCTTTTTTTTTTTTTTTTTTTATTAGTTGGAGGCTAATTACTTTACAATATTGTAGTGGTTTTTGTCATACATTGACATGAATCAGCCATGGATCTACATGTAGATGGGTGTCTTATCTTGGATGAATATCTAGAGAAAGTTCCTATTTTATTACCTAGAATTTATATAGCTCTGACCTACTAAATACCACTCTTCATATTGCCTTTATACATTATAATTCCTTACATGGTTGTCATAGTCATGGCTATATTCATCATTAATTCACCCATCAAAGTGAAATTATTGCTTGCAAAGAATTCTGTTTCCCAGTTCCTACCAGGTCCTTCTGTACAGAACAGGTGCAGGCAAATAGATAACCCTGGTCTTGTGCAGTGTTCTTTGTATTTGAGTTTTACTGAGAGGAGCTGTGTTATTTTAACCTTTTCTTACTGTGCCTAGCTTGAAGGGTTCTTTGAAGCTGGTCTGAACGTGTTTTGTTCCTCGCTGTGGGGTCTCTTTCTCCCACAGATTCTGTTCTCCCATCCCTTTGGGGGTTGCTCTTGCATGCCTTTTTCTCTTCCTCTATTCACTCCCAAGCTTTATCATTTTACTTTTGACTTTGGCTTTGTTCTTTCAAACTTTTTGCTTTCATTTGACAAGCCCTCCAGGGGTAAGAACAAAATGATCCAGGAAAGTAGCGATTGAAAATAAATGTTAAATCCTCAGTATTGCTCTGCTATATTAATTTGTGTTGAAATTTTGGGTGATGAGGGGGGAAAAAACCTATATTTTTAAAAGAAACATCTCAAGCTGTATATAATACTATTTTGCCTTCAAAACATTTGTTTCTACAACCTTAAGTAGAAATTTCCATACAAAGTTTCTCCATTGGCAGTCTGTGAGTTAGTTTCCCTTGTCTTTAGTTAGCTTTAATATACTCTCTAGTTAGACAAACAAAAGATCTTTGAGCCAACTATAGTCCTGGATTGATAGAAATCCAAAGACTCATATAGATTCAGCTTTAATGTGTTTTGCTCTGCTGTCTGGAGTAATACCAGCTTTATGGGAAGAGGGTAAAGGGCTTGGGAGGCAGAAAGACGGAAAGAAGCCAGTCAGTAGGAAGATAAAAGACAGTGAAGTGCCATTCTAACACTTTTTAGAATGTCCCACATCACCTGAAACCCTTTAATTGGATGTTTTTTGTATGTTTTATACCCCAGCCCACAGTCAAGACATGCAAACACACATTCATTTGCAGGCAGATATGAGATATATGAAACACAATTTCATAAAACAATACCTTTCCTTATACCTGACAAATGCTCATGTTTTCTATTGTGTCCCTTGTAACTGTTGGTCACAGATGACTAGTTAATTTCATGACCCCTTAGTATGTGGCAACCTGTGGCTTGCATAACACTGCTGAAGAGATTGCAGCTCTTCATTGCTGGGGATAAATTCTCACATTTTCTTATTTTTCAGTAAATGTTTTTATCATCTTTTTCTCATCTCAAGCACTGAGCGGTACTATTTGTCAAATGGAAAGTGACTTTTTCTGACCTAGTTAAAGGCTTAGAGATGTAAATAAAGGGAAGATTGAAACCCTGAAAACCCAGGGTTTAAATGTCAGAAAAGTAAACTCACAGACCAAACCTGTTGGGAACGAATAGGAGATTACAAACAGGAGATTACGTGACAAAGAAAAGAAAGGGATAAAGAAAACCTGTTAATCACAACCAGAATCTGAGAGTTTAATGTAAGCAAAGACCACATTCTGTTCAGCAAAATGCATGAGTTTACAGATAAAAAAATATTCAGATTTCATCCAAAATCGGTACATTGTATAGAAGGAGATATTAGTAACTGTTCCCTCAGTGGTAGAATAAGATGCTTACTCTTACGAACTTAATTGAATCCACCCATGGAACAACAGGGATAAATGCTATTAAAGGTTAATGTCACTCCTGAGTAATAGCCCCACCCCCACTCCAATCAAAAAAGCAATGAGATTCTATTTTACATAATGGGGGGACTGCTGAGTCACTTGGGGGAGGCTGTAGCTCATTACCTCCTGGAGAAAGAATTCTGTCATTTGTGGAAAAGCACCTATGCTGAGTGCTCCTCCACTATGGGGGTGTATGTAGAACCACAGGTGAGCTTTTTATAAACACTGATCCAGATGAGCCATCAGGATGAGTACAATTCAAGTGAAAGGAAATACATACTGGCAAACACCAAAAAGGAAATCTGAGCTGAGGACTCACAACTGAACATTGGATTTGGCCCTCCTTCCCACCCATTTCCACTTCAGCTATTGTGATAGGCTTGGGGTGCAAAGGGCATCAGACTTTCCCATCTGAAGCCCTGGGAAGTTCATACCCTTTCTACTCAAGTGTGGTTCACACACCAGCATATCAGCATCACCTGGGAGCTGGTTAGAGAGGATGGAGCAAATGACAACAGCCCTGGATGTTGCTAAGGGAAGAATGGAAAGACCCTTTATGCTACCGGCATGTTTTCTTTTTTTTTTTTTTTTTATTAGTTGGAGGCTAATACAGGCATGTTTTCAAATAGAGAGACTCAAGAAAGAGGATAACTCCTACACTGTTTGTGGGAATGTAAATTGGTGTAGCCATTGGGGAGAACAGTGTGGAGGTATCTCAAAAAACTAAAATAGAATTGCCATATGATCCAGCAATCCCACTCGTAGGCATATATCTGAATAAAACTATAATTCAAAAAGATACATGCACCCCAGTATTCATAGTAGCAGTATTTACAATAGCCAGGACATGAAAACAACCTAACTGTCCATCAAGAGATAAATAGATAAAAGAAGATGTGGTGTGTGTATATATATATATACATAATGGACTATTAGCCATAAAAAAGAATGAAAATAATACTATTTACAGCAACATGGATGGACCTAAAGATTATCATACTAAATGAAGTAAACCAGATGAAGAAAGACAAATACCATATGATATCACTTTTATGTGGACTGTAAAATATGACACAAATGAACTTATCTAAGATACAGAAACAGGCTCACAGATATAGAGAACAGACTTGTGGTTGCCTTGGGGAGGGATGGATTGGTAGTTTGGGATTAGTAGATGCAAACAATTATGTATGGGATGGATAAACAATGAGGTCCTATTGTATAGCACAAGGAACTATATTCAATATCCTGTGTTAAACCATAATGGAAAAGAATATGAAACAAAAAATAAAAAAGAAAGAGGGTAAGACAGTTCCTTTTACTCATCCATGTATGACTGAGGGGAAGAGAAGTTGTCCAATATTTGGCTTTCTTATGTACTTCCCACTGTAAACACAACTGATAATGAAATTTCTGGATCACATGAAATGAAAAGTCAGAGGGTTACTTGCTTCCTGTAATACAATGTAGGCACCATAAGATCAGGAAATTTTTTCTATTTTATTTCTTGTTATAATAACATCTGAATCAATCTTCATTTCCCCTACCGTCATGCAGACACCCACTCTCATACACAGAAGCATTGCTTTGGTTGGGATAGGCTGTATTGCAGTAACAAACAAAAAGGCTTCTCATTCATATGCAAGGTCAGTATAGTTCATCAGAAAAGTTTTGCTCATAGTGTTAGTGAGGCTGATGGAGGCTCCATCTCAACGTGTGCCTCTCAAGCACTATGGTAGAGGTAAATCAGCTCTCAAACGCTTCAACCCTAACTGACCTAATACTTTCGCTCAAATTTCTTTGGACGAAGCAAGTCACATGGTCACACCAAAACTTGAGAGGGCAGGAGAGTGAAACAATACCATGCATCCAGAAGGAAGAGAAGGAGAAACATCTGATGAACCACACTAATGACTACTGGGAACCAATGACCCTGGAACTAAATAAAGCTGATGAATCAAGTTCTATGTAAACACAGATGTTGTTGCTTGGTCATGTCTGACTCTTTGTGACCCCATGGACTGCAGCATGCCAGGCTTCCCTGTCCTTCACTGTCTTCCAGAGTTGGCTCAAACTCTTGTCCATTGAGTCGGTGATGCCATCCAACCTTCTCATCCTCTGTCAACCCCTTCTCCTCCTGCCTTCAATCTTTCCCAGCATCAGGGTCTTTTCCAGTGAGTCAACTCTTCCCATCAGGTGGCCAAAGTACTGGAGCTTCAGCTTCAGCATCAGTCCTTCCAATGAGTATTCAGGACTCATTTCCTTTAGGATGGATAGTTTGATCTCCTTGCAGTCCAGGGGACTCTCAAGAGTCTTCTCCAGCACCGCAGATGGAAAACATCAATTCATTGGTGCTCAGCCTTCTTTATGGTGCAACTGTCACATCCGTACATGACTACTGTAAAACCGTAACATTGACTATATGGAGGTTTGTTGGCAAAGTGATGTCTCTGCTTTTTAATATGCTGTCCAGGTTGGTCATAGCTCTCTTTCCAAGGAGCAAGTGTCTTTTAATTTCATGGCTGCAGTTGCCATCGGCAGTGATTTTGGAGTCTAAGAAAATAAAGTCTGTCACTGTTTCCATTCCTTACCATTCTATTTGCCATGAAGTGATGGGACCAGATGTCATGATCTTTATTTTTGAATGTTGAGTTTTAAGCCAGCTTTTTCACTCCCCTCTTTCACCTTCATCAAGAGGCTCCTTTAGTTCCTCTTTGCATTCTGCCATAAGGGTGGTATCATCTGCATATCTGAAGTTATTTATATTTCTCCCAGCAGTTTTGATTCCAGCTTGAGCTACATCAAGCCTGGAATTTCGCATGATGTGCTCTGCATATAAGTTAAATAAGCAGGGTGACAGTATACAACCTTGATGCATTCCTTTCCCAGTATGAACCAGTCTGTTGTTCTGTCTGGTTCTAACTGTTGCTTCCTGACCTGCATACACGTTTTTCAGGAGGCAGGTAAGGTGCTATGGTAGTCCCATCTCTTGAAGAATTTTCCACAGCTTGTTGTGATCCACACAGTCAAATGCTTTAGTGTAGTCAATGAAGCAGAAGTAGATGTTTTCCTGGAATTCCCTTGCTTTTTCTATGATCCAGTGGATGGTGGCAATTTGCTCTCTGGTTCCTCTGCCTTTTCTAAATCCAGCTTGTACACCTGGAAATTCTCGGTTCCTGTACTGTTGAAACCTGCTTGAAGGATTTTGAGCATTACCTTGCTAGCACGTGAAATAGTGCAATTGTATGGTAATTTGAACATTCTTTGGCTTTGCCCTTCTTTGGGATTGGAATGAAAGCTGAACTGTTCCAGTCCTGTGGCCACTGCTGAGTTTTCCAAATTTGCTGGCATATTGAATGCAGCACCTTAATAACATTATCTTTTAGAATTTGAAATAGCTCAGCTGAAATTCCATCACCTCCACTAGCTTTGTTCATAATAATGCTTCCTAAGGCCCACTTGACTTCACACTCCAAGATGTCTGGCTCTAGGTGAGTGATCACACCATCATGGTTATCTGGGTCACTAAGACCTTTTTTGTATAGTTCTTCTGTGTATTCTTGCCACCTCTTCTTATTCTCTTCTGCTTCTGTTAAGTCCATACCGCTTCTGCCCTTTATTGTGCCCATCTTTGCATGAAATATTCCCTTAGTATCTCTAATTTTCTTTTTTTTTTCTAATTTTCTTGAAGAGATCTCTAGTCTTTCCCATTCTATTGTTTTCCTTTATTTCTTATTGTAAGGGATTTGATTTAGGTCGTACCTGAATGGCCTAGTGGATTTCCCTACTGTCTTCAGTTTAAGTCTGAATTTTGCAATTAGAGTTCTTGATCTGAGCCACAGTCAACTCCTGGTTTTGTTTTTGCTGACTGTACGGAGCTTCTCCATCTTCAGCTGCAGAGAATGTAATCAGTCTGATTTCGGTATTGACCATCTGGTGATGTCCATGTATAGAGTCGTCTCTTGTATTGTTGGAAGAGGGTGTTTGCTGTGACCAGTGAGATCTCTTGGCAAAACTCTGTTAATCTTTGTCCTGCTTCATTTTGTTCTCCAAGGCCAAACTTGCCTGTTATTCCAGGTATCTCTTGACTTCCTACTTTTGCATTCCAGTCCCCTATGATGAAAAAGACATCTTTTTTTGGTGTTAGTTCTAGATGGTCTTGTATGTCTTCATAGAATCATTCAACTTCAATTTCTTTGGCATTAGTGGTTGGGGTGTAGACTTGAATTACTGTGATATTGAATGGTTCGCCTGGGAAACAAACCAAGATTGTGCTGCTGTTTTTGAGACTGCATATAAGTACTGCATTTTGGACTCTTTTTTTGACTATGAGGGCTACTCCATTTCTTCTAAGGGCTTCTTGCCCACAGTAGTAGATATAATGATCATCTGAATTAAATTTTCCCATTCCCGTCCATTTTAGTTCACTGATTCCTAAAATGTTGATGTTCACTCTTCAGTCAGTCAGTCAGTTCAGTCACTCAGTCCTGTCCAGCTCTTTGCGACCCCATGAATCACAGCACGCCAGGCCTCCCTGTCCATCACCAACTCCTGGAGCTTGCTCAAACTCATGTCCATTGAGTTGGCAATGCCATCCAGCCATCTCATCCTCTGTCATCCCCTTCTCCTCCTGCCCCCAATCCCTCCCAGCATCAGGGTCTTTTCCAATGAGTCAACTCTTTGCATGAGGTGGCCAAAGTATTGGAGTTTCAGCTTCAGCATCAGTCCTTCCAATGAACACCCAGGACTTAGCTCCTTCAGGATGGACTGGTTGGATCTCCTTGCAGTCCAAGGGACTCTCAAGAGTCTTCTCCAACACCACAGTTCAAAAGCATCAATTTTTCGGCACTCAGCTTTCCTCAAAGTCCAACTCTCACATCCATACATGACCACTGGAAAAACCATAACCTTGACCAGATGGACCTTTGTTGGCAAAGTAATGTGTCTGCTTTTTAATATGCTATCTAGGTTGGTCATAATTTTCCTTCCAAGGAGTAAGCTTCTTTTAGTTTCATGGCTGCAGTCACTATCTGCAGTGATTTTGGAGTCCCCAAAAATAAAGTCTGACACTGTTTTCACTGTCTCCCCATCTATTTTCCATGAAGTGATGGGACCAGATGCCATGATCTTAGTTTTCTGAATGTTGAGCTTTTAGCCAACTTTTTCACTCTCCGCTTTCACCTTCATCAAGAGGCTTTTTAGTTCTTCACTTTCTGCCATAAGGGTGGTGTCATCTGCATATCTGAGGTTATTGACATTTCTCCCGGCAATCTTGATTCCAGCTTGTGCTTCTTCCAGCCCAGTGTTTCTCATGATGTACTCTTACCATCTCCTGTTTGACCACTTCAAGTTTACCTTGATTCATGCACCTAACATTTCTGAAAATAAATGATAGAACTTTAACATACTTCCAAATGTTGACCTGTTCAAAGAAGTTGGAATTGTTTTTTTTTTTTAACATAGACTCATATCAATGCAAGAAGATATTCTTAATGCAAAAAATATTCTCTACTTCTAAAATAAATCGTACGTTTCTCTGCTCTTTTTCTCATTTTATCTCCCCCGCCCCCGAGCCCAATGGGATGTGTCCCTTCTTCATTTTTCTTTAGGTGTTTGATAGATTCTTGTGATACCAGTATAGAAATGTGGGCTGGAGCCTATAATGTTGATAGATTTATAGCTGATGAATGATTTGAGGTTGTTTGGATGAAGATCTTCAGTAGTCTGCCAAAGTTTTCTCTCTTCTTTGAGAATTTTTGTCATAGATTTGAATTAAGACACAAAAAGCATAATATACCACATTTTCAGATGACATGACACTGGGTGTGGGAGAGTTATGTCATGTTATCTAGAAAAAAATCAGACTCCAGAAAGATGTTGTAACAAATGTATGGAAAAACCACAGGATACATTTCACAATGAAATTCTTACTTCCAAGTTAAAAAAATTGTTTAAATACTTTATACAATTACATAAATCACTTTGTTCCAATACAGAGATATAATAATTTTTAACAATATATGGAATTATATAAGGTGATCTAAATTAGAAGTAGATGAGAGAGAATAAAGAAAATGAAAGTTGGGGCAAAGAAGGAACCAAGAAAGGAGGTTAAAAGTCCTTCTAGTGATGATGTATGAGGTATGGGAAAGTGTATGAGAACAAGATTGATAGATACAATGTTCAAGATGACTGGACAAAACAGCATTCAACATGGCTCAGGATGGAGTCAAGGCAGGGCTGACAAGAAGAGATCGGCTAATATTTCAATTCTAATTGATTGGTAAGTGGATTTTTAGAGCAGCAGGAGAGGAGGGTTTCTGAGACTGGGTTTAGCAGGAGCAGATGTGGTCATACAGCAGTCATTAGTGGAAATGGGTGAAGCAGCATTTGTGTTGGATCTTTGGCAATCCTAGGTGAAGTCTCTCCGTTTTATGCTAGCAGATGTCAGATGGCAAAGCAAAATGGTCAGGGGTGAGGAAATTAGATAAGATTAAGTGGCAAGTCCAGTGGTGGGCTCATTCAACACCAATGCCAACTCTCTCTTAGTGCAAGGAAACTGCTTGGACCACATTTTATAGGGCCTGATGCCTCCTTCATAGGTAGGGAGGGATTTTGGTGGATGCTAGAATGTATTAGAAACATTTGACTTGGGAAAGTCTGACCTTGATATGCATGCCTTTTACTTTGGAATTCCCCATATCATCAGAGAGTCTTTATTTTTATTACATTGCCTTCTGCTCCCATTATGCATCCTGGAGTCCCTAGTCTCCCATCTATTCTATCATGGGGGTTGTTTAAGACAGAGTGGAGGATGATCTCTTCTGAAAGTTGCCAAGTCATATCTGTCCACTTTCTACATACAGCTGTCACCCTAGGAATATAAAAGAGAAGTTTTTTGCACTGTGAATTCTGAGTTTAACTTACACAAGTTCTGGGTGGTGGTTTTCTTCCCCAAAAGATGGAACTTGGAGAGAGAGTTACATGGAGCAGATCACGTGGGATGAAGGTTTACCAATTAGCTTTTGCTATATAAGATGTCACCAAAATCCAATATCTTAATAACTTTTCTTATTTCTCATAATTCTGTGCATTGGGTGGCCATTTCTTCTGGTCAGCTGATTTCTACTGCCCACTGGTGACTCTACTGTGACCAAGTTGGCTAGACCAACTCTCTCACCTATCTGTTTGTGGGCTTTCTGTCATTTGGGTGAGTATTGACCTTGCAGTGTTCCCAAGAGCAAGAGAGAGCAAGTTCCAAGGCCCAAGTGTTTTGCAAGTCTTTCCTTGTGTCACATTTGCTGTTGTATCATTGGCCAAAAATAACCACGATGATGTGATCACTCACCTAGAGCTAGACATCCTGGAGTCCAAAGTCAAGTAGGCCTTAAGAAGCATCATTATTAACAAAGCTAGTGGAGCTGATGGAATTCCAGCTGAGCTATTTCAAATCCTAAAAGATGATGCTGTAAAAGTGCTGCACTCAATATGACAGCAAATTCGAAAAACTTAGCAGTGGCCACAGGGCTAGAAAAGGTCAGTTTTCATTCCAATCCCAAAGAAAGGCAATGCTAAAGAATGTTCAAACTACTGCACAATTGCACTCATCTTACACGCTAGCAAAGTAATGCTCAAAATTCTCCAAGTGAGACTTCAGCAATACATGAACCAAGAACTTCCAGATGTTCAACCTGGATTTAGAAAGGTTAGGGGAAGCAGCAATCAAACTGCCAACATTCATTGGATCATAGAATAAGCAAGAGGATTCCAGAAAAACATCTACTCTGCTTTACTGACTACACCAAAGCCTTTGACTGTGTGGATCACAACAAACTGTGGAAAATTCTCAAAGATATGTGAATACAAGAAAACCTTACCTGCCTCCTGAGAAATCTATATGTAAGTCAAGAAGCAACAGTTAGAACTGGACATAGAGCAATGGACTGGTTCCAAATTGGGAAAGGAGTACGTCAAGGCTATATATTGTCACCTTGCTTAATTAACTTATATGCACCATGTGAAATGCCGGGCTGGATGAAGCCCAAATTGGAATCAAGATTTCTGGGGGAAATATCAACAATCTGAGATATGCAGATGACACCACCCTTATGGTAGAAAGTGAAGAGGAATTGAAGAGACTCTTGATGAAAGTGAAAGAGGAGAGTGAAACCACTCTCACCACTACTATTCAACATAGTGTTGGAAGTTTTGGCCACAGCAATCAGAGCAGAAAAAGAAGTAAAAGGAATCCAGATAGGAAAAGAAGAAGTGAAACTCTCGCTGTTTGCAGATGACATGATCCTCTACATAGAAAACCCTAAAGACTCTTCCAGAAAATTACTAGAGCTAATCAATGAATATAGTAAAGTTGCAGGATATAAAATTAACACACAGAAATCCCTTGCATTCCTATATACTAACAATGAAAAAACAGAAAGAGAAATTAAGGAAACAATACCATTCACCATTGCAACAAAAAGAATAAAATACTTAGGAGTATATCTACCTAAAGAAACAAAAGACCTATACATAGAAAACTATAAACCACTGATGAAAGAAATCAAAGAGGACACAAACAGATGGAGAAACATACCATGTTCATGGATTGGAAGAATCAATATTGTCAAAATGGCTGTTCTACCCAAAGCAATCTATAGATTCAATGCAATCCCTATCAAGCTACCAACAGTATTTTTCACAGAACTAGACCAAATAATTTCACAATTTGTATGGAAATACAAAAAAGCTCGAATAGCCAAAGCAATCTTGAGAAAGAAGAATGGAACTGGAGGAATCAACCTGCCTGACTTCAGACTCTACTACAAAGCCACAGTCATCAAGACAGTATGGTACTGGCACAAAGACAGAAATATAGATCAATGGAACAGAATAGAAAGCCCAGAGATAAATCCACGAACCTATGGACACCTGATCTTTGACAAAGGAGGCAAGGATATACAATGGAAAAAAGACAACCTCTTTAACAAGTGGTGCTGGGAAAGCTGGTCAACCACTTGTAAAAGAATGAAACTAGAACACTTTCTAACATCATACACAAAAATAAACTCAAAATGGATTAAAGATCTAAATGTAAGACCAGAAACTATAAAACTCCTAGAGGAGAACATAGGCAAAACACTCTCCGACATAAATCACAGCAAGATCCTCTATGACGCACCTCCCAGAATAGTGGAAATAAAAGCAAAACTAAACAAATGGGACCTAATGAAACTTAAAAGCTTTTGCACTACAAAGGAAACTATAAGTAAGGTGAAAAGACAGCCGTCAGATTGGGAGAAAATAATAGCAAATGAAGAAACAGACAAAGGATTAATCTCAAAAATATACAAGCAACTCCTGCAGCTCAATTCCAGAAAAATAAATGACCCAATCAAAAAATGGGCCAAAGAACTAAACAGACATTTCTCCAAAGAAGACATACAGATGGCTAACAAACACATGAAAAGATGCTCAACATCACTCATTATTAGAGAAATGCAAATCAAAACCACAATGAGGTACCATTACACGCCAGTCAGGATGGCTGCTATCCAAAAGTCTACAAGC
This sequence comes from Cervus elaphus, assembly GCF_910594005.1. Lineage (NCBI taxonomy): Eukaryota > Metazoa > Chordata > Mammalia > Artiodactyla > Cervidae > Cervus > Cervus elaphus. Next base: position 64,804,459 of record NC_057847.1, read on the forward strand.
AATAAATGCTAGAGAGGGTGTGGAGAAAAGGGAACCCTCTTAAACTGTTGGTGGGAATGCAAACTAGTACAGCCGCTATGGAAAACAGTGTGGAGATTTCTTAAAAAACTGGAAATAGAACTGCCATATGACCCAGCAATCCCACTTCTGGGCATACACACTGAGGAAACCAGATCTGAAAGAGACACGTGCACCCCAGTGTTCATTGCAGCACTGTTTATAATAGCCAGGACATGGAAGCAACCTAGATGCCCATCAGCAGATGAATGGATAAGGAAGCTGTGGTACATATACACCATGGAATATTACTCAGCCATTAAAAAGAATTCATTTGAATCAGTTCTAATGAGATGGATGAAACTGGAGCCCATTATACAGAGTGAAGTAAGCCAGAAAGATAAAGAACATTACAGCATACTAACACATATATATGGAATTTAGAAAGATGGTAACGATAACCCTATATGCAAAACAGAAAAAGAGACACAGAAGTACAGAACAGACTTTTGAACTCGGTGGGAGAAGGTGAGGGTGGGATGTTTCAAAAGAACAGCATGTATATTATCTATGGTGAAACAGATCACCAGCCCAGGTGGGATGCATGAGACAAGTGCTCAGGCCTGGTGCACTGGGAAGACCCAGAGGAATCGGGTGGAGAGGGAGGTGGGAGGGGGGATCGGGATGGGGAATACGTGTAACTCTATGGCTGATTCATATCAATGTATGACAAAACCCACTGAAATGTTGTGAAGTAATTAGCCTCCAACTAATAAAGAAAAAAAAAAAAAAAGAGGAGAGTGAAAAAGCTGGCTTAAACCTCAACATTCAAAAACACAAAGATCATGGCATCCAGTCCCATCAGTTCATGGCAGATAGATGAGGAAACAGTGGAAACAGTGACAGACTTTATTTTTTTTGGATCCCAAATCACTGTGGATGGTGACTGCAGCCATGAAATTAAAAGACGCTTGCTCCTTGGAAGAAAAGCTATGACAAGTCTGGACAGCATATTAAAAAGCAGAGACATTACTTTGCCAACAAAGGTCCATCTAGTCAAAGCTATGGTTTTTCCAGTAGTCATGCATGAAGGTGAGAATTGGAGCATAAAGAAAGCTGAGCACTGAAGAATTGATGCATTTGAACTGTGGTGTTGGAGAAGACTCTTGAGAATTCCTTGGACTGCAAGGAGATCCAACCAGTCCATCCTAAAGGAAATAAGTCCTGAATATTCATTGGAAGGACTGATGCTGAAGCTGAAACTCCAGTACTTTGGCCACATGAAGCAAAGAACTGACTCTTGGAAAAGACCCTGATGCTGGGAAAGACTGAGGGCAGGAAGAGAGGGGACGACAGAGGATGCGATGGTTAGATGGTATCACTGACTCGATGGACTTGAGTTTGAAAAAGCTCTGGGAGTGGTGATAGAAGCCTGGTGTGCTCCAGTCCTTGGGGTCATAAAGAGTTGGACACGACTGAGCAACTGAACTGAACTGATTTACCAAAGCAAGTCACGATGACTGCACCTGAACTGAAGAGGTAAAAATATATTCACTACCACTGGATCAAGGAGGGATATATCGATTCTATCCCTCTACTTTGAAACAACCTGCCAAGTCAGATTGCAAAGAGGTGTATATAGAAATGAGAGGTCTCTGTGGTCATTTTTGTAGCCTATCACAGAAGAGGGCACCTGCTTACCTACATCGAGCAGTCAAGTCAATCATTGCAGATTGTCCTCCCGTCACTGTGTTTAAAATTGGAACTGGAATCCTACTTTCCCAGTGAAACACTTTGAACTATGTTTAGGGCCTTGCTGCTGCTGCTGCTAAGTCGCTTCAGTCATGTCTGACTCTGTGCCACCCCAGAGACAGCAGCCCACCAGGTTCCACCATCCCTGGGATTCTCCAGGCAAGAATACTGGAGTTTAGGGCCCTTAAGGAGGGTTTATTCCTTGTTATTGGACCACCACTATATGACCACGTTGGAAATCTAGTTCTAAGTATTCAACTTTAAAGTGACCTTTGAAAATACAACCCATTTCTAATTTGAGGTCTACCTGTCTTGTTGACTGAAACAGAGTTGCAGAAAAGACTAGTGCCTTTCTTAAAAAAAAAAAAAAAAATCATTCTGTACTCTCACAGTAAGAATTCCTTTCTGAGGTAGATACAGATAATGACCTCGTGGTCTGAGTTTGAAGTTTGCTATTTCATTTTTTGGCTAGTTATAGTCAGAACTGCTATTTTCACTGTAGAGCCAAATGATTATTTATACTTCTCCTGGATCATTCTTTATGTACCATTAGCAATGACATGCAAAGCACAAGGGATTGAATATTTACATCCAAAATTCTGAAGTGAATATTCTCTCTTTGGCAGATACAATTGCTCAGGGTTGTGAGGCCCAGTAATAAAGAACCATATGTCATTTATGGATTGGTTGCTGCTGCAGCAATAGCTTTTGAGCAGCTGAAGCTCTAAATTTCCCTGCTTTTCACTCTGTGTCTGAGTGTGGCTGAGTGTTGCTTTGGTGTTGTCTGTTAAAGAAATGTGGAAGATGATGAAGATATCTTTCTTTGAATTTTCCTAATGGCTAATCCTTAAGAGTTGTTTTTTTTTTTTAATAAATGGAGTATTATAATTACAGCATGGGAGGATTAAGAGTTCAGTGCAGAAAGTATTTCTTAAGCATTTAGGAAGATTCTGAACTTGAGGTTGGTCTGATGATGTATGGAGCAAAAGACATGTTCCTTGGCCTCAGCCAGCTTATGTACTAATCAGATTGTAAGAGAGGAACATAAATAATTCCAGCAGGTCCAGAATATGCTGAGTCCCAAAAAGAATGCAAAGAAGGGAGTATGAAGTTCAAAGAAAGGAAGGAGCAATATCATTCAACTTACATTCATAGCAATGAGGACATGGCATTTAATCATTGTTTTTCTTGTCTCCCTGATGGCAGAAGTTTAGACTCCCCTGGGTTTTATCACCTCTATTGACTTTCAAAGTGCCTGCCACCCAGTAGAATAGATGGCAATGAATTTATGTGAAATGAACAAATGGATGAATGGATTGATTCACTTAGGAGGAGGAAGAAAAACTGTGGATGTGCAAAAAGTTGCAAGGTGCTTAGAAGAATTGGCAGACAGCAGTGGATTAGGGATAGGAAGTGTTTGTGATGGAGGGCACAGACTGAGCAAAGATTTGAAACAAGGAAAGTACAAAACAATTAGGATGAAAATAATCCAGTTTGGCTGCAGTGTGGGAGGATGCATTTATATCCTTGAACTTTTGGTGTAAACATCATCAAGCCATGAATGGTGCTTCTTAGCTCCTGTCCTCTTTCCTTTAAGGGATGAACATCAACTCATCCATTCTATCCTTGATTCCAACTGGAGATTTGGGCAGAGTGAGGCACAGCAATAACAGGGAGAAGAGCCAGCAGTGACATCAATGGTTCCTGAGCCCCTAGACAAGGGACTGCCATCATCATAATAATAATGACAATAATGGCTCCAAACTTATGAACTCATACTAATTGTCAGGCACTGTGTTAACTACTTAACATGACTATCTTATTTTATGCTTCCAACAGCCCCAATTCTTGCTGTGACAAAGGAAAACAATACATTCTGCATAGAGATATTTGAATGTATAAGGTAGTCACTTTTTTTTTAAGCCTAATTTTATCTTCATAAAACTAAGATCATGGCATCTGGTCCCAACACTTCATGGCAAATAGATGGGGAAACAATGGAAACAGTGACAGACTTTATTTTGGGGGGGATCCAAAATCACTGCAGATAGTGACTGTAGCCATGAAATTAAAAGATGCTTGCTCCTTGGAAGAAAAGTTATGACCAACCTAGACAGCATATTAAAAAACAGAGACATTACTTTGCCAACGAAGGTCCATATAGTCAAGGCTATGGTTTTTCCAGTAGTCATGTATGGATGTGAGAGTTGGAGCATAAAGAAAGCTGAGTACCGAAGAATTGATGCTTTTGAACTGTGGTGTTGGAGAAGACTCTTGAGAGTCCCTTGGACTGCAAGGAGATCCAACCAGTCCATCCTAAAGGAGATCAGTCCTGGGTGTTCATTGGAAGGACTGATGTTGAAGCTGAAACTCCAATACTTTGGCCAACTGATTGGAAGAACTGACTCATTTGAAAAGACAAAGGAAAAGATTGAAGGCAGGAGGAGAAGGGGACGACAGAGGATGAGATGGTTAGATGGCATCACTGACTCAATGGACATGAGTTTAAGTAAACTCCAGGAGTTGTTGATGGACAGGGAAGCCTGATGTGCTTCAGTCCATGGGGTCACAAAGATTTGGACATGACTGAGCGACTGAACTGAGCTGAATTTTATCTTCCCTTTGTGTGCATGCATACTCAGTCACTCAGTCATGTCTGAGTCTTTGTGACCTCATGGACTGTAGACTACAGCCCTTCAGGCTCCTCTGTCCATGGGATTTCCCAGGCAGGAATACTAGAGTGGGTTGTCATTTCCTACTCCAGGGGATCTTCTTCACCCAGGTATTGAACCTGCGTCTCTTGTGTCTCCTGCACTGGCAGCCAGATTTTCTACCACGGGGCTACCTGGGAAGGCTTTGTCTTCCTTTTATAGTCCCCAATAACTTTCACATATTATTTGTTCGTATTAAATTCATACTGATAGCATATATTAGTATTTATGATAGAAGTGAGGTAGCTCAGCACAGTGGTTAAGAGCATGGACTCTGCAAGTATATTTCCTGCCTAGATTAACATTCTGGCTCAGGCACATTCTGTGTCTGTGACTGCGGGCAGGAAATGTATCCTCCCTGTACCTTAGTTTCCTGATCTGGAAAGTGTAAATAGTAACAGAAGAACCTATCTCATAGTGTTGCTGTGATAATTAAGTGAATCATTATTTGCAAAAGACTTCAGGAACACTCTATAATTTTTGACTGTTATAACTATTACAGTGTTCATTTTACAAATGGGGAAACCAAGTCACAGGAAGGGAAAGAAACTTGCCCTGCAGTAGTTAGCAAGCAGTGGGACCCAGCATACTGAGTTCAGGGTAGCACCTCCAAGACATGAAGGAACTAACTCTCTCACGGACCTTTGATTGTCCATCAGAGTTGCATCTTTTATGGTTGCATACTTGACGTAGTCTCAGTGGACTGACCCAGGCAAATAATCTTAGTGAACTTCCTATTTCTTCCTGTTGGAAGAGTTTTTAAACTTACTGATAGACGCTTATGCTGAAGCTCCAATACTTTGGCCACCTGATGCGAAGAACTGACTCATTGGAAAAGACCCAGATGCTGGGAACGATTGAAGGTAGGAGGAGAAGGGGATGACAGAGGACAAGATGGCTGGATGGCATCACCGATTCAATGGACATGAATTTGAGCAAGCAGCTGCTGGAGATGGTGAAGGACAGGGTAGCCTGATGTCCTGCAGCCCATGGGGTCACAAAGAGTCAGACATGACTGAGTGACTGAACAACCATGCTAGAAAAAACATGAACCCTGGTCTTCAGAGTGCCATTGATTACTTTCTCTGCACAAGGCATGGAAGTCAGGGTTCTAGAGAAACACCTGGCAACACTCTGTAGCTCAGAGAGCTTACAAACAATTATAAATAGATGAAATGTATTCATGAGAAAATTCCAGAATAAGGCATATTTTACTTCTATTTACCACTTACATAAAAAGAGAGATCAATCAATCACTATGGGCTGAAATGATTAGGAATGGAGACTCCTTTGTGGGGTAGGAGTTACCTTGAGTTTTGTAAGAGACAGCCAAGAATTATATCCCTAGGGGCACAGGTACAGGTAGATGTGGGAAGGGTTGGCGTGTGTGTGTGTGTTGTGTATAGAGGACATGTCCACAATGTTATAGGAAGAATATATAGAGCAGGTCCAGAGGACAAATGTGATGACAAGCAAATTAGGATGAGGAAACAAAACGAGGAAACAAACAGTGGCCTGAGGACCAATATCTAAGCTTGAAAGAATGTAGGAAATTGTGGTCGTAGGTCTAAGATGAACCCCTCTGCTTCATCTGGCACTTCAGAGCACAGATACCTTAATATTTCAATCTTGTTTTTTTCCCTAAATGGCCTTAATTTTTACATAGGTTAACAGAAACAGGAACGCTGCAATCTTTGGGATGAAAGCTTTATATTTTCTATTTCCCTATTGTTCATTACTAAGGTATCCTAGCAGTATAAAAGCAGAATGTGTGTTTGGGTCAGTGTTCTTCTAAAGGCAAAGAATAGAGGAATTAAATTCTAGAAGAATATCATCTAATTATTACCGCACTGTTCTGATCTTAAGCTTTGAAGTAAATGGCTTCTCTTTTGGTCATTTATTGATTTCCTCTTTGAAAGTTTTTTGCCCCATATATCATCATTTTGCATACATTCTTGCTAGAGCTCTCTAGTTGATTGCTATTATAAATTTTACCTTATTTTCTTACATGGTTCAAGTCAGTTTTTTTTTAGTTAAAACACATGAATGAGTAATAAATACTTACATTATTGATCTCTTCTCGACATCTTTGCTGGATGTGAAACTACCATTTTCTAAACTTATCATATTTGTGTAGTAAAAAATTTGCTGTAGCTTTACTGGTCTTATATTAAAATTTTTTTCTATGACATTCCCTGTCTTCTTTTCTTAAATGCCTTTCCTATAATTTAATGAAATAGGACAAAAGTAGAACACAGGAAAGACATTGAAAAATGGCAATGGGGAGGATAAGAAAGATGCTCTTTAAATATAGTGACGATGAAAGATTAACTTTTTCAAGTGCAACCGTATTTATAAAAGTTAGTTTTTTTGCTACTTTTTAAAACATAGGATATAATATTTCTTTGAAATGATTTTTAAGGTTATGAATTAATTTTAAGTGCTCTTATCATTAAGTTATTTTAAAGGTTTATCAGACTGGTTAAATCTGATGAGCAAACTAGCTTGTGAGCCCATATGTTTTCTGGTTTCTTCCAAATGTGATTAGAATTCAGTAACAGTTTGGAAGCCCTACAGAATAATTCGATGATATTGTTTACCATTTCAGGTATTTACCATTATAAGGCCTTTCTTAGCAACTGATTTTACTTATGCAACTAACGTCATTAGGAGCCTCAGTGCTTGTTTATCATATTTTTTAAGTCCAGAGTATTTGAGGTTCATGAGTAAGAATGCTCCAACCATCTTCATGTTAGTAGTTTTAGCCCGGGGATGAAAATGGAAGAGAAGTTCACATTAGGGTCTGCTGATAAACTGGACATTTTCACCTTTTATATTGTGAAATACATTAAAAAATAGAATATATTAGTGAGTGCATTCTGTGTACTCCTTACAAAGTCATATTGTCATCCCTCCTTTGAGACGAAGACTCTGAGACACAGAGAGGTTAAGACATCTACTCAAGTTCACAGGGATAGTAAATGACAGAGCGGAAGTTGACCTTAGATGAGTCTAACTATGAGGACTGCCATCTCTCTGGGGGATCTATTGCCTCTGCCTGAATAAGAGGAGTTTCTTTCTGTAAAGAAGCAGTATATGATGCAGAGATGGGTTTGGGCAGCTGGTGAACCTGGAAACAAGGCTTGAGAGAAGTTCAGGTCCAGAATCCTTCCCTTCTCTCTTCCTCCTCCCTTGCATGGCCACCCTTCTCCAGTCTATCACTTTTCTTTACCTACCCTCCCGTCTCTAAGGAGAATTAGCGTGATAGTGAAGAGCCAAGGTAGATTTTGTAGGCAGCAGATGCCCATGAGAAAATCTGTAAATCCAAGACAAAACACCACTTTGATTTTGAAGGTACTGAGCCTTGGCAGAAAACCGTCAGTTTGCACAACATGCTTTAGGGAAACATCTTTCCAGGCGAAATAAAAACAAAGCAAAATTTAAGCTGTCTGTGAAACTGGACATCTATAGACATCTACGTGGGGGAAGGATGCAGAAAAGATACCCTGACTGTTGGAGAAAGTAGTAAAGACCAGACACAGCAATAAAATCAGTCCAGATGAAACTGGGGCTCTGTGCTCAACCACTCTATAACCAAAGGCCAGGACAGTGTGTTGCCAAGAGGGCCAGGATGGGCAGTAGTTTAGAAATGAGATTTCCTCATTCAAATCAGAGCTTTTCCACTTATATCATGTCAAGTCTCAACTTTTCCATCTGTAAAGTGGGAGGAACAATGACACCTACTTTGCAGAGCTATATTATTGGAATATAGTATATACTTGGAATGGGACCTGCTACATAGAGAGAAAGTGGTCTCCCCGTCCTACTCCTCCGCCATCTTGGCTCCTCCTCGAGGCCTGCTACATAGAAAGCCCCATGCGTAGATTGACTCTCGAACCTGCTATTGAATTGCCTTCTCATGTAATCAGTCAATGAAGCCCTGAAAATATATGACCTCCTTATAATCCTACATGTGACAAAAATTAGGAGGGGTTACTGTACCCCCCCCCAAAATGCGTTTCTAAACCCCATAGCAATGATATTACTTCTCACTCACTACTTTGATGAACTCTTCAGTGGGCAAAGATAAAATGGAAATTGGCATTGTATACTTGCCTGCAGCAGCCACTATCGTATGTGGTCCATCATCTGTGACTCACCAAAATATGGTTGAATTGATTCTCTCCTAATCTTCTGAGAGATCTTTCAATATTAGTACTTTAAAGTGCAGTCAGTGGAGACAAACACAATTCAGCATATTTCTCTCTCCTCTCTCACTGCCTCTCCCCCCCAGCTATAAATCGTTATCTATTCACTGGATAAACAGCATCTAAATTCCCTGGTGCCCAACAGCCCACTGATTTCACTCAAAGGTTGTCTCATCCAGCTCTGAATCTGGAGTCTGGTGTCTGAATGGCCAGCAGGATTTATTTTCCCTGGTGGTTAGAGCCGATCTATTTTACTCAGGCAAACCAGTTTCAACAGAGGAATAAATACTGAGGTGAAATTATTTGCATAAAATAAGTGAACCCCATCAATGAGCTGCATTTTATTTTGTTATCAGAGAGCTAGCTGCCTGCTAGCGCTGCCCATCAGCAGATGGCCTCTCTGACCTTTCTGACTTTAGTTCACAGTGGATTGCACTTTTCACTAGTAGTAGCCTAGATACTCAAATCAATGTCATGGTTTCATACCCAGAGCCTCTGACACCCCTAGGCACCAGACTTGTGGGGATAAGGAGACCCCATTAGAGGCACTATTTCAACTAACATGAGCTTCCCACTTGCTTCCTGTTGCTTCATTTAGAGTTGGCAGGCAGTGTGGCTTTAGGAAAACATAAAGAAAGCTGGGATTATATCTTGGCTCTGCCTATTTCAGGTGGTGACAATGTCAGCAGAAGTTTTGACATATCTGAGCTTCAGTTTCTGAATCTGTAAAATGAAGATAAATACTATTTTATTCAGCATTTTTTGAAGGCTAATAGAAGTGCTGGAAGTTGTGTCTAGCATAATACCTGCCACCTAACAGGTGCTGGTCAAATGTTTCCTACATCGTTTTTCTCCTTCCTGTCCTCCTTATCCCCTCCCTTCCTTCTTTTTTCCCCTCATCCTTCCATTCTCTTTCTTCCTCACATATAATTTTCAGTTTGCCTGGGGCTCCTTTTGTGATTCTAAGTGATCACTTCTGGGGTAATTGTCATTTTTGGGGCCTAAGATATGGCCTGAAAAGCCTGAACATCAATCTAAGTTTTGCCCACCAGCCTTCAGCCTCCCTTCCCACCCATGGGACACTCCCCTGCAGAGATCCAGTCTCTAAGTCTGATTTTCTCCAAAACTTAATAATCAATTTACTTCACCCCTAAGATAACTGTTGTTATCTCATGGGCAAAAATTCAGTAGATGTTTAAAAAGTGCTTGATAAATTGAACCTATGATAGCCAAACTACAGGCACTCATGGAGTATGAGATACAGATTCTGGACACTAAGGGTTTTGTAGTCCTGATAATCAAATGTGTCCACAAGCCTGGCGTCTGGAAAAATGGCTAGGTGTCAGGTTAAGAGCTCTAGAATCATGTTGGCTCGTCTCTGTGTCCTCCAACAAATCTCTTAATTTCTCTAAATCTGAATTTTCCCATCTGTTAATAGGTGATATAAGGTGGTTTTGGAGCAAATAAAAAATGAGCCCTAAAGTACTTAGCACAGAGTCACTTGGCTAGTGGGAGAAACAAACAATGGCTAGTCCTGAGATAATCTGAAAGAGATCTGTTATGGCCCCCAACCCTAACCCGATTCATATATTGAAGTGTAACCCCTTGTGACTATTATTATAGTCACAAGTTTTAGTTAAAGAGTTTTTAGAGAGGTGATTAAGTTAAAATAAGGTAATTAGGGTGAGACCTAATCCAATATGAATTGTGTCCTTAGAAGACAAGATGAGGGCATCATTCAGTTCAGTCCCTCAGTCATATCCAACTCTTTGTGACCCCATGAATCGCAGCACGCCAGGCCTCCCTGTCCATCACTAACTCTGGAGTTTACTCAAACTCATGTCCATTGAGTCGGTGATGCCATCCAGCCATCTCATCCTCTGTCATCCCCTTCTCCTCCTGCCCCCAACCCCTCCCAGCATCAGGGTCCTTTCCAGTGAGTCAGCTCTTTGCATGAGGTGGCCAAAGTATTGGAGTTTCTGCTTCAGCATCAGCCCTTCCAATGAACACCCAGGACTGATCTCCTTTAGGATGGACTGGTTGGATCTCCTTGCAGTCCAAGAGACTCTCAAGAGTCTTCTCCAACACCACAGTTCAAAAGCATCAATTCTTTGGCGCTCAGCTTTCTTCACAGTCCAACTCTCACATCCATACATGACTACTGGAAAAACCATAGCCTTGACTAGACGGACCTTTGTTAGCAAAGTAATGCCTCTGCTTTTTAATATGCTATCTAGGTTGGTCATAACTTTCCTTCCAAGGAGTAAACGTCTTTTAATTTCATGGCTGCAGTCACCATCTGCATGATTTTGGAACTCCAAAAAATAAAGTCAGCCACTGTTTCCACTGTTTCCCCATCTGTTTGCCATGAAGTGATAGGACCAGATGCCATGATCTTAGTTTTCTGAATGTTGAGCTTTAAGCCAACTTTTTCACTCTCCTTTTTCACTTTCATCAAGAGACTTTTTAGTTCCTCTTCACTTTCTGCCATATGGGTGGTGTCATCTGCCTATCTGAGGTTATTGATATTTCTCCTGGCAATCTTGATTCCAGCTTGTGCTTCCTCCAGCCCAGCGTTTCTCATAATGTACTCTGCATATAAGTTAAATAAGCAGGGTGACAGTATACAGCCTTGATGTACTCCTTTTCCTATTTGGAACCAGTCTGTTGTTCCATCTCCTCTTCTGACTGGTGCTTCCTAACCTGCATACAGGTTTCTCAAGAGGCAGGTCAGGTGGTCTGGTATTCCCATCTCTTTCAGAATTTTCCACAGTTTATTGTGATCCACACAGTCAAAGGCTTTGGCATAGTCAATAAAGCAAGAATAGATGTTTTTCTGGAACTCTCTTGCTTTTTCGATGATCCAGCAGATGTTGGCAATTTGATCTCTGGTTCCTCTGCCCTTTCTAAAATCAGCTTGAACATCTGGAAGTTCACGGTTCACTGTGAACTGTTTTGCTGAAGCCTGGCTTGGAGAATTTTGAGCATTACTTTACTAGCGTGTGAGATGAGTGCAATCGTGCTGTAGTTTGAGCATTCTTTGGCATTGCCTTTCTTTGGGATTGGAATGAAAACTGACCTTTTCCAGTCCTGTGGCCACTGCTGAGTTTTCCAAATTTGCTGACATATTGAGTGCAGCACTTTCACAGCATCATCTTTCAGGATTTGATATAGCTCAGCTGGAATTCCATCACATCCACTAGCTTTGTTCATAGTGATGCTTTCTAAGGCCCACTTGACTTCACGTTACAGGAGGTGTGACTCACTCACCTAGAAGGTGAGTGAGTCACACCATCATGAAGATCTTTTTTGTACAGTTCTTCTGTGTATTCTTGCCACCTCTTCTTAACATCTTCTGCTTCTGTTAGGTCCATACCATTTCTGTCCTTTATCAAACCCATCTTTGTGTGAAATGTTCCCTTGGTATCTCTAATTTTCTTGAAGAGATCTCTAGTCTTCCCATTCTGTTGATTTCCTCTATTTCTTTGCATTGATCACTGAGGAAGGCTTTTTATCTCTCCTTGCTCTTCTTTGGAACTCTGCATTCAAATGGGAATATCTTTCCTTTTCTCCTTTGCTTTTCACTTCTCTTCTTTTCACAGCTATTTGTAAGGTCTCCTCAGACAACCATTTTGCCTTTTTGCATTTCTTTTCCATGGGGATGGTCTTGATCCCTGTCTCCTGTACAATGTCACGAGCCTCGATCCATAGTTCATCAGGCACTCTGTCTATCAGATCTAGTCCCTTAAATCTACTTCTCACTTCCACTGTAAAGTCATAAGGGATTTGATTTAGGTCATACCTGAATTGTCTAGTGGTTTTCCCTACTTTCTTCAATTTAAGCCTGAATTTGGCAATAAGGAGTTCATGAAATGAGCTACAGTCAGCTCCCAGTCTTGTTTTTGCTGACTGTATAGACCTTCTCCCTCTTTGGCTGCAAAGAATATAATCAATCTTATTTCAGTGTTGACCATCTGGTGATGTCCATGTGTAGAGTCTTCCCTTGTGTTGTTGGAAGAGGGTGTTTGCTATGACCACTGTGTTCTCTTGGCAAAACTCTATTAGCCTTTGCCCTGCTTCATTCAGTACTTCAAGGTCAAATTTGCCTGTTACTCCAGGTGTTTCTTGACTTCCTACTTTTGCATTCTAGTCCCCTATAATGAAAAGGACATCTTTTTGGGGTGTTAGTTCTAAAAGGTCTTGTAGGTCTTCATAGAACCATTCAACTTCAGCTTCCTCAGCATTACTGATTAGGGCATAGATACATACAAAGGAAAGGAAGAAGGAAATGGCAACCCACTCCAGTATCCTTGCCTGGAAAATTCCATGGATGGAGGAGCCTGGTAGGCTATAGTCCATGGGGTTGCAAAGAGTCAGACATGACTGAGCAACTTCACTTTCACATACAAAGGAAAGACCATATGCAGGCACAGGGAGAAGCCAGCCATCTGCAAGACCCCCTTTCGGGTCTGAAGAAACCAACCCTACCAACACCTGAATCTTGGATTTCCAGCCTCCAGAAATGTATGAAAACAAATTATTGTTGTTTAAGTTCCCCAGTTTGTGGTATGTCATTATGGCAACCCTAGAACCGTCACTCGAAATGCCAGGCTGGATGAATCACAAGCAGAAATCAGGATTGCTGGGACAAATATCAGCAACCTCAGATATGCAGATGATACCACTCTAATGGCAGGAAGTGAAGAGGAACTAAAGATCCCATTGATAAGGTTGAAAGAAAAAAGTGAAAAAGCTGGCTTGAAACTCAGCATTCAAAAAACTAAGATCTTGGCATCTGGTTCCATTACTTTATGGCAAATAGAAGAGGAAAAAGTGGAGGCCATGACAGATTTTATTTTCTTGGGCTATGGATGGTGGATGGTCCAAAATCACTTTGGATGGTGACTGCAGCCATGAAATTGAAAGACACTTACTCCATAGAAGGAAAGCTATGAGAGACCTAAATAGTGTATTGAAAAGCAGAGGTATCACTTTGCTGACCAAGGTCTGTACAGTCCAAGCTGTGGTTTTTCCAGTACCTGTGTGTCTAGTTGTTCATTTGCATCTGATTCTTTGCAATGCTATGGACTGTAGCCTGCCAAGCTCCTCTCTTCATGGGATTTTCCCAGCAAGAACACTGGAGTAGATTGCCATTTCCTCCTACAGGAGATCTTCCCAACCCAAAGATCAAACCCACGTCTCCTGCATCTCCTGCATTGGCAAGCAGATTCTTTACCACTCAGCCATCTGGGAAGTCCATGATTTTTCTAGTAGTCATGTATGGATGTGTGAATTGGATCATAAAGAAGGCTGAGTGCCAAAGAATTGATGCTTTAACAATTGTGATGCTGGAAAAGACTCTTGAGAGACCCTTGTACTGCAAGGAGATCAAATCAGTCAGTCCTAAAGGAAGTCCACCCTGAATATTCTTGGATGGAATTGTTGCTGAATCTGAAGTTCCAACACTTTGGCCACCTGACGTAAAGAGGCAACTCATTGGAAAAGACCCTGACCCTGGGAATGACTGAAGGCACTAGGAGAAGGGGTAGCAGAAGGTGAGATGGTTAGATAGCATCACTGACTCAATGGACATAAATTTGTACAAACTCCAGTAGATAGTAGGGGACAGAGGAGCCTGGCGAGCTGCAGTCCATGGGGTCAAAAAGAGCCAGACATGATTTAGTGACTGAACAACAACAACAAAAAGCCCCACCCTACACCAGGACTGTTTCGCCCAGCCCTATGATCCTGAAGAGAACTTTGCACTCAGCCTGGGCTCAATCAATGATGATATGTTTGAATTTAACAAACTGAGTGCTTTTCTGTTTCCTTTTGGAGCTTTCCTCCCTGGTGACTAGTATCTCTCAGTCATAGGCTGGCCATGTTTCAGAATAAGTTCCTGCTTTGCATGTGGAAGCCCTCTTTGAGCATCTTTTCAACACCAGTATCTTAATCCATTTACTGTTTGCCCCTTTATTTCCTTATGAACCAAGAAAAGTGAGCTTTGATTATTTTCTGAACAGTTTGGCCATCTACCTGTGTGAGTTTTCCGGTTTGCCAGAAATAGGGACCTCGTTGCTCCATCTCTGTCCTTGGATTCTGACCCACTGCCACATTTGACCTTGGTTTTCCATGTGGGCCCTGAGTACTTTCTAAGCTTCAGTGGCTCAAGCACCTATATAATTGAGGAATGGGAAAAGCACACACATTCTAACATTACTTTGAGTGGTGAGTGTAGTTTGTATAGCTGAGTCATGCTACCCATGGACACATGAAGAAATTGAGGCCCAGTCAGGGTCAGTACCTACACGGTCAGTATCACACTTCAGTTTGCTTCTCAATAGCACCAAGACCTTCCTGTTCCTGCACAGAACCTTTCACTTTGCCTTCCTGCCTCTGACGCTTGACTACTCTAACCTCCACAATCTACCAGATCATTCTAATAATTAATTGTTTGACATTCCCAAAACATAGTTTCTAGCTTTGTGTCCGTGTCCCCATATATGCCTCTATGTGGTTCCATAAAGATCAGCTACAGTGTAATGCAAGGGTCCCCAACCTCTGGGATCTAATGCCTGATGATCTGAGGTGGAGCTGATGTAATAATAATGAAATAAAGTGCACAATAAATGTAATGCACTTGAATCATCTGGAAACCACTCCCCCCCACCCCCTAACCCCAGTACATGGAAAAATTTCTTTCCACCAAACCGGTTCCTAGTGCCAAAAAGGTTGGAAGCTACTGGTTTAAGGAATCTCTGACCCTGAAGCTATACCTCTGAGTATGGATAAAGAAGATCAGCATTTGCTGACAAGATCTGGAAGTGACTTAAAACAGAATTGTTTTGCTACTCCTTGGACACTGAGCTTCTCAAACTTGCCTCTAGTAGTAAGATTACCAGGATACATAATAAGCTCTATAAATGGCAGAGAGGAATTTATGTCATGAGATCTAAAAATTCCTAGGTGGCCTTGTTCTATGATGACTATGCCATGTGTCTTGTGTGAGATCGGATTTCCTTAGAGATGCAGCATGGTCAGTGCATGAAAGTGATTCATAAGAGGAAGGCAAGGAGTCAGAATTTGAGCACTTGAAATAAATCTGGAGGCACAAAAGCAGACTAGATCTAGGAAAATATCTAGGCGTCAGTAGGCAAGTCAGAAGGGGGAATCATTTGGGCGGTCCGATATAGGAACGGGCATAGAAAAAGGAAGTATGTGACTTAGACACATTGTTTTGTGAACTTTCTGTGAAGTCATTAATTGTTTCTTGCCTCAGTAAATCCTCTTTATAAAAATAATAGGTTGGACAAGTTGCTCTCTAAATTCTATTCTGTTTCCCCAACACTAATCTGTTTTATTTGTTAAGTACCACTGTCAGAGCACATTAGCAGTTCAGCTAACAGACATAAGATACCAGCACTATTGAGTATTTGACATCTGAGACCAACTTCTTTTCTAGAAGAAAAATTATTTTTTGTATGTTTTTTACTAAGGCTAGAGCAGGTCAAAATCCAGGTGTAAGGGTTGGTCTTAGAGAACACTTTTGAGAGCAGAAGGTGACCCATGGATACTCATTTCACATCTCTAGTAACTTGTGAGCTATTTGGCCCCATGGCAGTGGGTCAGCAGTGCTTTTGAGGCTTTGGCACTGAATTTGACTTTGTCAAACCATGAATCAATATTTAGGAGGATTTAAAAACAGAAGATAGCTCCACGTGGAGCTTTCTGTCCACAGAATGACAGTGGGGAGAGGCGTTTGACTACATGGGAAGCAAAATCTTTCTGAACCAGTGAGATGAAGTGTTACAGTGAACCATCAGTTCAGGGTGAGCCAGTTAGAACCCCCCCAGATAACTCTTACTGCCCTTGTGTTTACTGGAGAGATTCTTCTTCCTAGGCCAACCTCCTTAACCCTTGCATTTACTTTAAAACCTGTTAGAACATAGGGCAAGACAAAAGTAGGCTGATATCTACACCCTCAATATGATATTCCCAGCACTTTTCAACTTTGACTATGTGTTAATCAGATTTATGCTGTCTTCCTCAGGACCAGCTACATAATTTCCTAAGCCCAGTGCAAGAGGAAAATACAGGGCTCCTAGATAGATCAGTCAATAAAGAATCTACCTGCAATGCAGGACACCGCCTGCAATGCAGGTGACCCGGGTTTGATCCTGGGCTTGGGAAGATACCCTGGAGAAGGAAATGGCAACCCACTTTGTATTTTTGCCTGGGAAATCCCATGGACAGAGGAGCCTTGCAAACAGTAGTCCATGGGATCACAAGTGTCAGATGTGACTTAGAGACTAAACCACCACCACCAGTTCAAAAGTGAAGAACTTAAAGGTGGTGCTGGCACAGGATTAATCCAAGTGCAGATCTCTTCTGAGCGTGAGGTTCTGTGTGCCTGTACAGGCTGGATGTCTGTGGAGCTGACACTCATCCTGTCCCCCAATCTTCTGTTCCTGGAAAGGAGCCTGTTCAAGTGGGGTGCTGGTTTTCATCTCTGAGCTGTTGGACAAATCCACTCAAGCAAGCTCGTGTATACCATTCTCTGTCTTGTACTGTCTTGTTAGGAACCACAGACAATTTTGCTGAAGTGAGGAAAAGGCATCAGAACAAATTTGACAATGTTTTCTGGTTTACATTTTCCATTGAGAGGCATCCTCAGGTTGCCAAGATGTTCCTACATATGCTGCCTCTAAATCAGGGGTTCTTAATGAAGGGTGAAAATCAGGATTACTTGGGATGCTTCTTCAAAACATACTCCTCAGAGATTCTAAATCTGCCAACATAGTTTACATGGGGTATTGAAAAGTCTTTGAGCAAAACATTGGTAAAGAACTACTTGAAAAAAAAAAAAAAAGAACTACTTGAAAATTATTCCATTTATTTGTTGTTTTTGAGGAATGTATGTTTACATATCTGTATATCCACCTACCTCCTTGATGTTAGAATCTGTTGAAACTGACTTTTTTTTTTCAGAGTGCTTTAACCTTTACTTCAGTGAATATATTCTGGGTGGTGACGATTATCCACTTTGACACAGAGTGTCAAAGAATTTATTTGTGACCTGCTTTCACGGAGACCACAAACTAGTTATTGCAACCAACCAAGAAAAAAAAAAAAGAAAAGAAATGAAGAAATACCACAAGTACTGGCAATATTTATTGCAGCATATGGCTAATGTGTAAAGAGGTAACAGAACGACGTATCTCAGGGGATCATTCAAAAGGAAAATTACTTAAATTAACTTCTCAGGCAAACCAAATTATGCACCATGCCCCCTCCTGTAATGCTATACAAAGTCAATGTTTGTGGAGAGTAGAACTGGGGACTATCAATCAAGTCTTTCATAAGAATGGTTGTGTCTGCAGGGATTTATTTTTTTCCTTTGCATTTTTGGCTTTTAGATGAATGAAGAATTTTTCTCAGCAAATTATTAATTACTCCTACTTGCCTGTCGAATTGAGTTCACTGTAGTTATGTAGGAGTCAATGGTATTCAAACTGCAGCTTTTGATGAAGTAATCGGCTGCTTCTGGGGCCTCTTTCAGCTGCCCTGGGCGTGCTTCACATGTAAACGACTGCCAAATGGATTCTTTCGACATTCCAGCCAATTAAAATACATTTAAAGTGCAGCTGGTAGAGAGGGAAGCCGGGTGATTGTGTGGAGAACTTCAGGGCAGAGAGACAGAAAACAAACTTTGCGGAACCCAGTTCGGGCAGCCCAGCCAGGGGCTGGGGGACAATGGAGAGAGTCCCCCAAAGAGGGTATCTTTAGTTGCTGTCATCATCAAAGATGACACTTTGAGCACCACCTTAAAAGACACAAAAGAGGGAAGCATGTTTGTTAGGGTGTCAGTTTTCTCCCCTTGCCTCTTGAAACTCTGTGTTGGCTGGCTGCCCAATGCGGTGCTGCATACAAATATTGACAGAACACAGCGGTGTTTGTTAAACCCGGTCTGGGGAAGCCAGTGATTAAAACTCTTGAAGGAAGATCCGAAAACCCCAGGAACTCTCCTCAGTAGCCTTAGAACACTGACCGAATGCAAGAGAAAGCACTGAGTGGGCTAAAGTGAACATATTCACCGTCCCTGCTATGCCTTTTCGGTAAGGTCAGAATTTTCTTTTCTCTCTCTTTTTTCTTTAATGTTTCTGTTGGTGTGGAGACAAGAGCTTCCAACATGCTCAGTGCTCTGCTTCAGATCTCTGATTTGCAGAGCATAGGGTTTGCCTGTGATTTTTCTGGAGGGCTTGAGGGTATTGCAATGTGTAAATAGACACAGGGCATCACCCAGCACACATGTGGAGTCTGCCAGTGCTTTTCCAGAATTCAGGACACATTTTTCAATATTTGCCTCTGTTGATCTGTCCCAGGATTTGCTGCCTGTGTCCAAGTGTCCTGAGGTTGATTACAAACAGATTCCTCCTTTGAACCAATAGGTATGCTGTATGTGCTTGTTTCATTTTTATTTTCATCATCAATGTCTTGTGCATTCTGTCACCAGCCCCTTGCCTGTGCATGCGGAAAGTGTATTTTTCCTCCTGGGTTAATATTCAATCAGACACAAGTGTTCTGTCTTACTCAAGCAAATCCCAAATGTTTGGAAATGCCTTGCTTTATCTCAACTTTCCTTGGAGAAGCTGCTAACTTGGGAATTTGTTCTGAATCACTCTTATACTGGAAGAGGGCAGCTGCGGTTGCACTATCTCTATGGTTCTGCAAGCTCAGTAAATACCCGGCTCTGTGGGTTGGACTCCCAGGCCCCTCTTAAATTCCCGAGAATGTTTAGGAAGAGTAGGGCTGATGAGGGGTATTGATTGCTATCCATCAATTGACCAGTGAAAGACACACACAGTTCCTGATTGTTTCTGATCCTAGCTTGTCAGTTGGCCCTTTTTGGCTTTGGTTTTGTTCATTGCAAACAAAGAATCTTGCACATTTCATGGTGAAGGATCACGTTGCAGTTCAATGCTCTTTATTAATCTTTAATGTGCCAGTAGCTCTGAGGCTATGCCAAGCTGAGCCTTTCCAAAACTCTTCAAGCTACCTGCTGCCAAGATAAACGGTGGTAGGCTCAGAAGGAATATTTTACAGAAACTTGCAAGAGCAAAGTTTTAGCTATTAAATTTGTTATGGGTCAATGAAAGAAATCTTAAATACAAGAGATTTCAGAAAGGGCTGCTTCAGCTCTGCCCTCCACGTGAGAGACCTGCTGTTGGGGCGCATGTTCTCACACACACAGTGGTCTGTGTTCTGGGTGTGGAGAGTATACGGTGACCTACTGTGTGGGTGTTGGGTTGGGTTTATGAAGTGGGTGCTGTGTGAACGGAGGCATGCAAATGCAGAAGGCCTTCCTGCTCATGGCAGTGTTGGAGCCCAGGGGTAAACATGGCTCCACATGTGGTGGCTGCTTGTCCCATACAACCATTTCAGACACACCAAATGAGTCAGTGATGTACAGCGCTCACCAGAGTACCTGTGGACACAAACGTAACTATGTACAAAAGAAGAATGGCATGGTATACCTCGAAAAATTGGGCCCTGGAGGTGATCTAAGAACTCAGATGCAATGGAAACTTACTGTGAGGCCGTGGAGAATGGAAGGCTGTGGCCTCTTGGATCTGTCAGTTGTTCACCAGGCTAATACAAGGTCAATGGTGTCATCATCGCTTCTTAGGAATGCAGGTAAGAGTCAAAAGAATCCTGCCGGTAGACACCAGTGCTGTAAGCAGAGGTTCCATTTGTTATGATTGCTATCAGAACACTGAATTGAAGTGAGAGGAGCTTCAAAGTCCTTTCTGATTTAGAGTCAATGATGTAAAGACTTTACACACACACACATGTAGACAGTGATGAGAAAGGGGCAAGGGTGAGGGAATCCTTCATTAAGTGGGTTTTGTTGATTTTAGAGTCAAGCCCAGTCTTCTTCCTGTGGCCTAGAATAGGGTTGACAAACTAGGCATCACAGACTAAATCTGATCACCATGATTTTTTTTAATAGATAAATTTTCATTAGACCCAGCCAAACCCCTTTGCTGATATATGGTCCACAACTGCTTTTGTGCTATCATAACAGAACTGAATAGTTGCAACAGAGATCCTATGACCCCACAAAGCCTAAAACATTTATTGCCTGTCTCTTTACAGAAAAAGTTTGAGAGACTGGACATGGAGGACAGTGCTTCTTAAACTATCTCATAGATTGGTTTTGTTTTTAATTTCCAGTCTGTTTTGGACTGCAAATAATTTTATTAAATGTGGCAAAATGTTGCTTCAAGGTTGTGGCAATACCAAATTGCTACAATATTTCTAAACATTTACTCTTAAATTTTGTGCTTATCATGGATCCTTTATTTTAATTAATTTATTTATTTGGCCAAGTGGCTTGTGGTATCTTAGCTTCCCAACCAGAAATGAAACCTGGGCCCTCAGCAGCAAAAGCTTGGAGTCCTAACCACTGGACCATTAGGGAATTCCCTGTCATGTATCCTAAGCAAACAGTTTGCAGACCGGTTCCAGTCCTGGGACCACACTTTGAGAAGCTGTAATCCCTACTCAATTTTCTAGTTTCATCTTGTGACATTTCCCCAAATCTCTAATCATACTACTCTTTCTGAAGACTGGATGCAATAAACTCTTTTCCACATTTGGGCCTGTGTTATGACTATTTGCTGGTCCTGGAACTGTCTAAATCTTGCCTTAGCTTTTTCTTTGTATGAGGGCTCTGCTTTGGTTCATTTCATCAAGAAGACCTTTTGACCACTCTGTCTGAAAAGTCTTTCCTTACCTTATATCACTCTGTCTTTATTTTATATATTACAATCAATGCTTGTGCTGTTTATGTTGCTATTATTTGTTTCCCTCCATTGGTCTGGATTCAGTAATGATCCATTTCAGCTGGTTCAAGCAGAAAGGGATTTCATATTTGTTTTAGGTGGCATGTGAAATCCTGCAGGTGCTGGGGAGCCAACAGAGCTTCTGAGATAATGCTCAGAACAACAGAACAAAATTTACCATTACATCTCTGTCACTATACAAAGCTAGGATTCAGGAAGCTGATGCCACCATTGCCAGCTTCAGGAGCACATTGCCTCTGCAGTCATCTCTTCCACCAAAATGAGCATTTCTGTTTCTTGAAAACACATAAACCTAAGGACAGGATACTGGGATCTTTTCTAAACAGATTTTCAGAATACCCCAAACCTCTGGCAGGAACAGCAGAAATATAGCATTTACCACATGATCTTCACTCTGATTTTCAAATGCCACTGGATGGGAGGTAAAATCTGGGTGAAATCTGGATCACTGCAGAATTTGAGCTGTGAGAGCATCAGGGAAATGCCATATTAGGTTTTTTAGTCTTTAATGCTGTAATGGAATCACCAGAGCATGCCTTCATCCCCTGTTGGAATTTCATCTCTATGATGGTAGGGACCCTATCTGCTCATTCATCACCCTTCACCAGTGCTAAATTAATGCCTGATATGTGCCCAGTGAATGTTGATAGTAAGAATGCATGTGAATGGCATGTTCCCCAGAAGTCCATGATTTATATAGGAGGGTAGCATGTGGAACACCTGGGAGAGATTTATGGATATCAGTCAGCTTGGGAAATGTCTCTGGTGGGAGATGCAAGACTGTCTATTGGTGACAGTCTCAGTTTTGAAACATACCTTGTTTTTCAAAGCTGAAACATATTTATGTAGCTGTAGTTAATCTGTTTAGGACTGGGATTATTCTACTACCTAATATCATTTTTTGAGGATATTCAATGAGGATATTTAATAATATCATTTGCTGAGTAACACAGTACACTAAGTGTTATATATAATTAGTTCATTTAATCTGAAAAATATCTTGATGAGGTGACATTACTTCCACTTACAAAGAGAATAGAGGTTTTGAGTAGAAGAGTGTCTTCTCAAGTCACAGAGCTGGCGAGTTGTAAAATCAGATTTTATCCCATGACTTTTGAAACCTAAGTTTATATCCTTCACTTCTAGTTATAACCCTCCATATAATTTATCTTTGTGGTTGCTCTCTCTTCACTTAAGACTTCCTAGTTTTGTTTCCATCCTGAAAGTGAAAGTGAAAGTGAAGTCACTCAGTCCGACTCTTTGCGACCCTGTGGACTGTAGCCCACCAGGCTCCTCCATCCATGGGATTCTCCAGGCAAGAACACTGGAGTGGGTTGCCATTTCCTTCTCCAGGGAATCTTCCTGACCCAGGGATTGAACCTGGCTCTCCTTCATTGGAGGCAGACACTTTAACCTCTGAGCCACCAGGGAAGATTTGTTTCCATCCTACTGGTTGGTTAATTTACTGCATTATCTACTTTGTGCCTTAACAAAGTAAATCTAGTCATCAGGACTGAAATATCAGTACAGGTTTCTGGTTATCATATTCATGCTGACTGTCAGCAATGAGTCTGTGGGTCTATAGATGATGATATAAAAGTAGGTAGGAGAGAACTAAATAAGTAGTGATCAAGATATGAAAAGTTGCACTTAGGACAAAAATCCTAGAAGGTGGGTTATTTCTCTTGTAATTGTACAAACTTTCAGCCCCACAGAATTAACAATTTCAGGTCTTTTTCAGTGTTGTGGAATGAGATTTCCATTGGGGCTTTCAAAAGCTCACATATTCCTGGAAATATAAAAGGCATGCACATGCACAGAGGTGTGCATTTTCTCAGGAAAGACCTGAGAAAGCCCCAATCTCTCATCTATTACTGACATTGAGCCTCTGCACAAGCAGGGAGTGAAAATTAAGAATTGTAAAGAGCTGGCAAATTGAAGGTGTGCCCCTATATACACAGAAATCCCCTCAGCAAAGCCTGGAACTTATTGGCTAAGGGCATTATTTTTATTATTATTTTAAAAGAAGTTTTAACCCATTATCTGGCCACTAAGCTAACCACACATGAAAAAGAATGCAAATTTTACAGAATATGGTTAGGGAAGTCACTAAACAAATAGGAAGAATAATTACAGCAACAACAAACAAAAACAACAAACCATAGTTAGGGGAATGATATGATTTCAAGTATTGATGTTTTATATTATTTTAAATGTCCACTTTTCAAGAAAAATAACGAGACATGCAAAGAAACTGGAAAGTGTGTTCTATTCACAAGGAACAAAAGGCAGTCAATAGAAATTATCTTTGAGGAAGCCCAGAGATTGGATTTACTAGAGCAAGACTTTAAATCAGTGACCATAAAAATGTTCATAGAACTAAAACAAATCATGTCTAAAGAAATAAAGGAAAATATGACAACAGTATATCACCAGAGAATATCAATAAGGGGTAAAATTTGTAAAAAGCAGCCAAATAGAAATTTTAGAGCTGAAAAGTACAATAACTAAAAAAAAATCACTACTGGGTTCAACAGAAGGTTTAAGTAGGCAGAAGAAAGAATCAGAAAATTTGAAGATAGGTCAAATGCAAAGTACATAATGAGAAACGCTGGGCTGGAGGAAGCACAAGCTGGAATCAAGATTGCTGGGAGAAATATCAGTAACCTCAGATATGCAGATGACACCACCTTTATGGCAGAAAGTGAAGAAGAACTAAAGAGCCTCTTGATGAAAGTGAAAGAAGAGAGTGAAAAAGTTGGCTTAAAGTTCAGCATTCAGAAAACTAAGATCATGGCGTCCAGTCCCATCACTTCATGGCAAATAGATGGGGAAACAGTGGAAACAGTGGCTGACTTTATTTTGGGGGGCTCCAAAATCACTGCAGATGGTGATTGCAGCCATGAAATCAAAAGATGCTTGCTCCTTGGAAGGAAAGTTATGACCAACCTAGACAGCATATTAAAAAGCAGAGACATTACTTTGTCAACAAAGGTCCATCTAGTCAAGGCGATGGTTTTTCCAGTAGTCATGTATGAATGTGAGAGTTGGATGTAAAGAAAGCTGAGCACCGAAGAATTGATGATTTTGAGCTGTGGTGTTGGAGAAGACTCTTGAGAGTCCCTTGGACTGCAAGGAGATCCAACCAGTCCATCCTAAAGGAGATCAATCCTGAGTGTTCATTGGAAGAACTGGTGTTGAAGCTGAAACTCCCAATACTTTGGGCACCTGATGCGAGGAACTGACTCATTTGAAAAGACCCTGAGCTGGGAAAGATTGAAGGCAGGAGGAGAAGGGGACAACAGAGGATGAGATGGTTGGATGGCATCACCGTCTCAATGGACATGAGTTTGGGTAAATTCATGTTGGTGATGGACAGGGAGTTGGTGATGGACAGGGAGGCCTGGAGTGCTGCAGTCCGTGGGGTCTCAAAGAGTCGGACACGACTGAGCGATTGACTGAACTGAACAAATGAGATTATTCAATCTGAAAAGAGAAAGGAAAAAAAGAAAAATCAGCAGAACTTTGATGAGACAGTATCAAGTATACCAATATACACATAATGAGAATCTGGGAAAGAAAGGAGAAGCAGAAAGGGACAGAAAGAATATTTGAAGAAAAAATGGCTGAAAACTTTCCATATTTGATGGAACATGAGAATCTATATATTCAAGAATCTCAATGAATTTCAAGTAGAATAGATTCAAAGAGGTTCACTTTGAAACAAATTATAGTCAAATTGTAAAAAATCAGAATCTTGAAAGCAGCAAGAGAAAATCATCATGTTATGTATAAGGAAGTCTCATTTATATTAATAGGTAGTTTCTCATCAATAACCATGGAGGTCAAAAAGCAGTGGAATAATATAAAGTACTGAAAGAAAAAAAAGACTGTCAACTTAGATATATATCCAGCAAAACTGTTCTTCAAAAATAAGGATAAATTAAGACATTACCTGGAGAAGGAAATGGCATCCCACTCCCGTACTCTTGCCTGAGGAATCCTCTGGACAGAGGAACCTGGTGGGCTACAGTCCATGGGGTCACAGAGTTGGACACAACTGACACACACACACAAGATATTACCAGGTTAAAAATCTGAGAGACTCTGTCACTGACAGACCTTTCCTTCCTTAAATTACTAAAGGAAGTCCTTCAGACCGAAATAAAAGGAACTAGACAGTAACTTGAATTTGCACCAAAAAATAAAGAGCACTGCTAAAATATAAAAGGCAGTTTACATGTATTTTTTGTTTATACTTCCTTTCTTTTCCTCCTGCCTGATTTAAAAGACATTTGCAAGCTATTAGCATAAAACTATATTGATGAGCTTATAATATATAAAGGTGTAATGTGTATTACAATAAGAGGACAATGGAGACTAGCTCTATAAAAGTGAAGCTTTTGTACAGTGTTGAAATAAACTAGATATTAATTCAACTAGGCTATTATATTAGATAATCGAGATAAAATAGAAAAATTCCTAGACACAAAATACTGGAACTGACTCAAAAAACAAAATATGAATAGACTTTTAACAATAAAAATATTGAATTAGTTATCAACAGACTTACCACAAAGAAGAGCCCAGGCCAGGTAGCTACCTGTTGTATTCTAGCAAAAAAGAAGAATTAACACTAATTTTTCACAAACTCTTCCAAAAAATAAAAGAGAAACAAACACTTTCCAGTTCAGTCTATGAAGAGGGTATTATTACTCTGATACTAGGGGAATAAGAAACAAGAACTATAGCCTGATATGTCTTACTATTATGGACACTATAATTGCCAACAAAATACTAGCAAACCAAATTAAACAACATATAAAAAGGATCATACTCCATGACTAAGTAAGGTTTATTCCAGGAATGAAAGACTGGTTATGCATAGGAAAAAAATCAATGTAACACAACAACATATTAATGGAATAAAGGGAAAAACCATATGATTGTTTCAATAGATGTATAAAAAGCACTTGACAGTAGCCAACACTTTTTAATGGTAAAAGTCTCAACAAACTAGGAATAGAACTGTCTCAACCTGATAAAGGACACCTACAAAAACCTTACAGCTAATATTATATCCCAAAGAAAGGCAATGCCAAAGAATGCTCAAACTACCACACAATTGCACTCATCTCACACGCTAGTAAAGTAATGCTTAAAATTCTCCAAGCCAGGCTTCAGCAATACGTGAACCATGAACTTGCAGACGTTCAAGCTGGTTTTAGAAAAGGCAGAGGAACCAGAGATCAAATTGCCAACATCCGCTTATCATCAAAAAAGCAAGAGAGTTCCAGAAAAAACATCTATTTCTGCTTTATTGACTATGCAAAAGCCTTTGACTGGGTGGATCACAATAAACTGTGGAACATTCTGAAAGAGATGGGAATACCAGACCACCTGACCTGCCTCTTGAGAAATTTGTATGCAGGTCAGGAAGCAACAGTTAGAACTGGACATGGAACAACAGACTGGTTCTAAATAGGAAAAGGAGTACATCAAGGCTGTGTATTGTCACCTGGCTTATTTAACTTATGTGCAGAGTACATCATGAGAAATGCTGGGCTGGAAGAAGCACAAGCTGGAATCAAGATTGCTGGGAGAAATATCAATAACCTCAGATATGCAGATGACACCATCCTTATGGCAGAAAGTGAAGAGGAACTAAAGAGCCTCTTGATGAAAGTGAAAGAGGAGAGTGAAAAAGTTGGCTTAAAGTTCAACATTCAGAAAACTAAGATCATGGCATCCAGTCCCATCACTTCATGGCAAATAGATGGGGAAACAGTGGAAACAGTGTCAGGCTTTATTTTCCTGGGCTCCAAAATCACTGCAAATGGTGATTGTAGCCGTGAAATTAAAAGACTCTTACTCCTTGGAAGGAAAGTTATGACCAACCTAGACAGCATATTAAAAAGCAGAGACATTACTTTGTCAACAAAGGTCCGTCTAGTCAAGGCGATGGTTTTTCCAGTAGTCATGTATGGATGTGAGAGTTGGACTATAAAGAAAGCTAAGCGCCAAAGAATTGATAATTTTGAGCTGTGGTGTTGGAGAAGACTCTTGAGAGTCCCTTGGACTGCAAGGAGATCCAACCAGTCCATCCGAAAGGAGATCAGTCCTGAGTGTTCATTGGTAGGACTGGTGTTGAAGCTGAAACTCCAGTACTTTGGCCACATGATGTGAAGAGCTGACTCACTGGAAAAGACCCTGATGCTGGGAGGGATTGAGGGCAGGAGGAGAAGGGGAGGACAGAGGATGAGATGGTTGGATGGCATCACCGATTCAATGGACATGAGTTTGGGTAAACTCCAGGAGCTGGTGATGGACAGGGAGGCCTGGTGTGCTGCAGTTCTTGGGGTTGCAAAGAGTTGGACATGACTGAGTGACTGAACTGAATTTTATACTTAATAGTAAAAGACCTTCCTGCCTACAATCAAGAAAAGATAAAATTCTGCTCTCATTATTTTATTCAGTATTGTACTGTAGTTCTATCCAGAGAAATTAGATAAGAAAAATAAATCCAAAGGCACCTAGATTGGAATAAAGAAGGAAAACTGTCTTTATTTGCTGATGACATAATTTTGTGTATATAAAATCCTAAAGAATCCATTTAAAATACAATTAATAAACAAATTAATGCTACAGAATACAAGATCAATATACAAAAATCAATTGCATGTCTATACAATAGCAGTGAGCAGTTGAAAAATGAAATTAAAAAAAGGAGCTCAATTTATAATGGCCTCATAAAGAAAAATGTTTAGAAAGAATTTTAACAAAAATGTAGGACTTGTAATACTAAGTATTGCTAATGAAATTAAAGAAGGCCAAAATAAATGGAAAGATATTCCATGTACATACCTTCAGTGACTTAATATTTTTAAGGTGACAATACTCCCCATATTTATCTAGAAGTGGAACACAATTGTTATCAAAATCTAAGGTGCCTTTTCTTTCAGAAATGGCAAGCTGATAGTAAGATTGGTAAGAAGTGAAAATTACAGGGGGCTTCCCTGGTGGTCTTGTGGTTGAGACTCTGCCTGCCAATCAGGTTTGATCCCTGGTCTGGGAAATTCCCATATGCTGCAGAGCAGCTAAGCCCCACGCACCTCAACTACTGCTCTGGAACCTGTGAGTCACAATCACTGAGCCCCTGCACTGCAACTACTGAAGCCCATGTGCCTACAGCCTGTGTTCTGCCACAAGAGAAGCCACTGCAGTGAGAAGTCTGCGCATCACAATAAAGAGTAGCCCCTGCTAGCCACAAACAGAGAAATCTTGCACGCAGCAATGAAGACCCAGCACAACCAAGAGTGAATAAATAAATCTTAAAAAAATGAAAATTACCAAGAAAGTCAAAACAATCTTTAGACCAAAATTGTAACTCACAGTTCTTGATTTCAAGTTACTGCAAAGCAACAGTACTAAAAACAAACAAAAAGTATGTTATTAGTATAAACCTACATATATAGATCAATGAAATTAAATTGAGAGTTCAGAAATAAACCTTTACATTTATGATCAATTGATTTTTGACAGTGGTGCCAAGACAATTCAATAGGGAGAAAGAATAGTCTATTTAACAAACGGTGCTGGGAAAGGTGGATGTCCACGTATAAAAGAATACATTTGGAGCTCTTAACTCACAACTCAAGCAAATATTAATTCAAAATGGATCACAGAGCTAAATGTAAGAACTAAAACTATGAAACTCTTGGAAGAAAACATAGGAGTAAATTTTCATGATTTTGGATGAGGTAAAGTTTTCTCAGATACAACACAAAAATCAAAAGTGACAAAAGGAAAAATAAAGACTTTATCAACATTAAATCTTTGTACTTCAAAGGACATCATTTAAGAAAGTGAAAAGATAGCCCACCCAATGGAAAAAAAAATTTGCAAATCATAAATTTAATAAGGGACTTGTGTCTCATACAATGACATATTCAACCAAAGTATATAAAGAACTCCCACTATCAAACATAAGACAAATAATTCTTTTAAAAAATGGGTAAAGGATTCAAAGTAATTTTCTTCTAAAAAGATGTACAAATTGCCAGTAAGCACATGATTTGAGGGTTTGAGAGAGTTTGAGATCATTAGTTATTGGTAAAATGCAAATCAAAAGCAGGAGAAATACCACTTTGCCCCTATTACAATGACTATAATGAGAAAGATGAACAATAACAAATGCTTGCAAAGATGTAGAGAAATGAGAACTCTCATGTATTGCTGGTAGGAATGTAAAATGGTGTAGCCATTTTAGATAAGATTTGACAATTGTCAAAATGCTAACCATAGAGTTCCCACATGATCCAGAAATTCCTCTCTTATGTGTATACCCAAGAGAATCGTAAATGTATGTCCATACGAAAACTTGTACACAAATGTTCTTAGCAGTATTATGCATAATTAACAAAAAGTATGTGGTATATCCATACTATCAAGTCATATAAAGGAATTAAATACTGATACCTGCTAAAATATGGATGAATCTTGGAAATATTATGCTAATGGAGAAGACACAAAAGGACACATATTGAATATATATATTCTATTATATGAAATGTTATGCAAATCTATAGAGACAAGGGGAGAAACCAGAGTAATTGGACACCTCAGAGTTAAGTCCACCTTTTCCAATTT
The DNA here is from genome assembly GCF_910594005.1 of Cervus elaphus. Taxonomy (NCBI): domain Eukaryota; kingdom Metazoa; phylum Chordata; class Mammalia; order Artiodactyla; family Cervidae; genus Cervus; species Cervus elaphus. The sequence continues at coordinate 64,834,642 of NC_057847.1, forward strand.
TTGAGCATAAGGCAAGAGTGCAATTAGAGGTTCACATACTATAAGTTAAATATTTTAAAATTATAAATCAAGCAAATACCATCTTAAATATGTCTATTCTCCTCCTTTGACAAGTATATCTTTGTCCAAAAACAGCCTTGTACTATTGGCTATGGGGTGTCAGTAAAAACTTTAAGAAAAACAGTAATGTGATTATATTATCATTTGTGAAACAGCCTGCTGGCAGACTTGTCCATGTGTGAATAAAAAGGTGTCTGGGGATTGCAATTGTTAAGCTAAAGTGATGGTTCTATCAGGAACTGGGGAGTACTTAAACCAACGTCCTAAATATGGAGAGAGCGTTACAGATAAAACAGAGATTCTAAAACTTAGATCAGCAGAAATGAATGTGGAAGGGAAAGGAAGGAGGAGAGAAAAGAGAGAGGCCAGCTGACCTTTAGCGCATGAGTGACTCAGGCTAGTGACATCATTACCCAAGAGGAAAAAGAAGCAGTTTTTATGGGAGTGGAGGAGTCTTGTCAGCTGGTCTTTGGGTATGAGAGGCTGAGCTATCTATGGGACATCTGGTGAAACTGGCCAATTAGCATTAGGAAGCATATGTGTGTAGCTTGGAAAAGAGGCCTGAGTTAATAAAATGATTTAGAAGTCATCAAAGTTATAAAAAAATCCCAGGAGGGAGTAAGATTTCATAAGGGGAGAGTAAATAAAGACTAAGAACCAAATGGAAAGAGACACAACAGAGTGGTATCATTAATAATCAGACTTGAGAGACTTCCTTGGTGGAAGGGAAGGGAAGTGGGTGTAGGTTTGATCCTTGGTCAGGGAACTAAGATCCCACAAGCTGCTTGCTGTGGCCTAAAAAAATTAGACTTGAATTGTTTGCTAAAAACAAATGAAAAATATAACAGCATTTTTATAATAGAGTTTCAATCACATGGTAAGCTTGATGCTATTGATTAGACAATGGTGATTATGATATGATCCATAACTAGCAGCAGTTGGGAAGAATAACCAAAATTAGCTGAAGCATATATGGAAAAACATATAACTAGCTTTTAATACATATAACTGCTTTTATATAAATATATATACATATATATGTAAAACTAAAGATGTATGTATAACTGGCTTTAGTTTGTTAGGGTTGTTTTTGTGTGATCACCTATGTTTGAAAGAAGAAAAACAGGCTGTTAATTGCCTTAACTGGATGATGATGGTGCTATTTAATATTATTATAGGATTTTATATCTTGAAAGCACTTCAGAACCATTAATTAGGCACTCCTTATCAGCTCTCTGCACTAGACATTACCGTTCTGCTTGTGTTCTTTCAGCCACTGCTCCACATGCTGTCTTTTATGACAGGGTATGTGATTGGAGTTCATGGGAAAAGATCTTAGAACCAAGAAATTGCTTAGTTTTTGTTTCTTTGAAATAGCATTGATTTGAGTTTGAAACCTTGGGTTTGCAGTTTTTTTGTTTGTTTACTTACTGAATGAGTAAAATTTGCTTGTTTTCAAAGACTTAAGCTGTTGTCTGAAACACTCTTCTGTCCTTTGATTGACAAAATGCAGGGCTATGACTACGTCTTGTCACCCAAGCCTAGTCTTAGGAGTCACTGTTTTTACATTATCACCAGGAAATTGCCCAATACTGGGGCAGTGTTCTTTTTCCTTGGTTTCCCTGGGATTTAGCATTTCTAAGAGAAGCAAGTAATTTGTACAATAAGTAATTGAACTTTGTTAGTGGAATTTAGGAAAGTAAGAAGTTAAATGAGTTAATTAGACTTTTAGTCTCAAATTTGCAGCAGTCACCCATTTTCAAGGAACCATGAAAGAGCTTGTTTTGGGGAAATCTTTACAAGAGATAAAGATTTCATACATACCTCTCCATGTTGATTCTACCAAGTCATTTCAATCTTCTCTGCCCTCGCTTCTAGAAATTCTGTAGCAGGATTGACTGTCTTCTCCCTCTGTGACTTGTATGCTATGCTCTTTATGTCTTTACCTCTCTGCATCCTGTTTTATTACTGTGATTGGATATAAAATGGGTTGCTATGAGGTAGGTGATCTCATAATCTGATAGCTGAAGTGTAAATTGGTGTGGCTTTTATGGAAAGCATTTTAACAATGTATGTTAAAGTATTTTAATCTATTCAAAAGAGATAATGTGTGATATATAATTACCAGCTTACAAAATTATTCATTACTATATTAATGCTAAAATGAAGAAAACAACTACCCATCAACAGGAGAGCTGTCAAATAAATTACGGACTAGAGAGAACTCTTACAAATCAATAAGAAAAAGATCACTATCCCAATAGAAAATTGTTAAAGGAAGTGAAATGCAATTTTCCAAGGAGCAATATAAATTGCCAAGAAGCATTTGAACAGATGTTCAACCTCATTACAAATTAACAGGATACAGATGAAAATAATGAGGTATTATTATGTTACCTATTATTAGCAGTGATTAAACCATCCTCATTGGTGAAAAAGTAGAAATCAGGCATTCTCATTTACTACTCTCAGTGGGAATGTAATTGGGATGAATAAGGGGGCAGTTTGGCTGGGAGAAAGCATGATTTTTGACTCAGCAATGCACTGCTAAGAGTGTTATTTTAAATAAAGTCTATAAAGAGTATGTATAGGATATTTATTACAGTAACATTTATACCAGTGAAAACTGAATAATCCAAAGCCCACTGGTAGGTGGTTGTTAAATAAATTGTAGTACAACTACACAGTGGACACTATACAGCCACTAAATACAGGTAATGATCTAGTAGATAGGAGTGATGCCTGTGAGATATTAACAGTAAGTGAAAAATGTAGGCTACACGTGTGTATTATAAAGTCATTTTTAGAAAATGTTTTTATTCACATGTATGTGTCTGCATACAAAGAAAATTTGAAAGTACTTCCACTAAAATGCGAAGATCATGTTTACTTTGTTGTACATTTTTGTTTTGCTGAATTTGTTTTCAATTCGCATACGTTAATGCCATAATCAGTAAAATGCAGCCTCACCATTGTAATCAAAGAAGGAAAATGTTACACCCATAAGATGATATATTATATAGGAAGTTAAAACAGGAATTTTGAAAAAGTAGTCAATTAAATGGTGCTAAAGAAAAAATAACCTCAGAGAAGAAAGACTGGAAGGAAATGTATCAAATGTTAACAGTGTTTAATCTACAATAACTACAAAAAGAATTACAGCCATAACCAAATTATTTGTAATAAATATCTATTAATTCCATATTTGGAAAAAGTTTTGAAAACAATTTAAAAGAGTTATTAATATTGTGACCAGGTTCTCTATAGTCTCTCTTTTTTAGGTGTCACAAATCAGAATGCCATAGTTATACCTGTAAACACTCAAATAAAAAAATAAATGTTGCACATGTGAGATATATGTTATAAGTCAATTAAAAAATTGTATGTAGAAGCTTCTGTAATAGTGGATACTGTAGGCATTGTGGCAGACAGATTTTTAGCTGGCGAGTCTTCTGGAAAATTAGGGAGAAGGGTCATATACACACAGAACATTTCTGCATATTTAGTAGACAATCCAAGACTTGGGTAAATGGTAAAAACAAACTAGAGAAACAGGGCTTCCCTGGTGGTCCAGTGGTTAAGACACTTCCACACTTCCTCTGCACTTCCACTGCAGGGTTATGGATTAGTCCCTGGTTGGGGAACTAAGATCCCACATGCCACAGGAGGTGTGGCCAATAACTAACTAAGATATAAATATAAAACAAATTCCGAAGTATATTATTATACTATTTGCTGTTTCAGATAGAGAATTGGGAAAATTGGGTAAGATATTTTTCACCAATCCATCTAAAACGCTTTAATAATTTATACCCCATGCCCCATCAAATTATCTTAAAGTGATTTATTCTTATAAATCTTCTTTTAGTTTTGTCACCTTCTTAAAATATTTTTGATTTTCACAACAATCTTGTGAAGCAGGAAGGACAAGTATTTACAATTCACTGCTAAGAAACGAGATTCAGAAAGGTTAAAACCATTGCTCAAGATCTCAAACTAGAAAATTTAGGAGCTGGGATCTGAACCTACATTTTCCTGATAATACAGGTTAGTTCCAGTTATTACTGGGACTTGAGTCTGAGTTTACTGACTCCAAATCCAGTTATGCCATACCATTCTATTCTTCTTCCAGAAGTTTAAGATGCCTTGGATTGAATCTGGATCTGTCTTTTAACAAAGCAGCAGTGAGCAAAAGAAAAGGGAAATTCCTGGTAGAGGAATGATTGTGGTAAGGCAGTTGTCAAGGGAAGGGGTTTGGATGTGGGAGCGAAGTAGGGAGAGTCTCAAACCCAACATCTGCAAAGGATCTCCAGGTGATATAAACAATGTAAGCCTGCCAGGAGTAAGAAAAACAAAATCATGATAATAAATGGAAATACCGCTGGATTTCATTGTGGTAGAGACAGCAGGGATTCATGAGGAAGTAAGTGAATTGGAGAGCATGTCTTGTGAATGTCTAAAGGATATAGGTGTTACACAACACCAGTAATTGCTGCCAGAATAAAAGCTAACTCTGTATTTTAATTTTTAAAAAATTATTTAAAAGAAGCTGAAAATCTGTTTTTTAGGTCAAATCATCCCATTTTTAAATGCTAGCATTAATTTAAGAATAATATTGTGTAGGCTGACTAAAATATTGGGTTGGCCAAAAAGTTCATTTGGCTCTTTATACCATATTTACGGATATACTCAAATGAACTTTGGCCAACTCAGTACATCCAAAGGCCATCAAAGCTCTTCGAGTTGCCTCAGTTTGTGATTTCTGGGACATTTTCTGTCTTATGAGACTTCTTACTGATCAAATTCAGTTCTGTTTCCTTGATGTCTTAATTACATCACTGTGATTCTTGACATTTGTCCTTACACATTTAGGATGGCATCCAACTTTCATCTTCTTCACACTTACCTCAACCAGCCTCCTCTATCCTGGTTCTTTCTCAGCCTCTATCTAAAAGATTGCAAGAAGAGGTTGCTCCTGAAAGGATTTCCCCATTGTATCCCCAGAACAGTCTGTGTAAACACCGCTGTATGTGAGTGCCAAGGAATGACCCTCAGGGCTTGGGAAAGATGTGCATTAATTAAGTTATATTTCTGACTTAAATTATTGCCTAGACCAGAACTTCTTCCAAGACTGTAAATGTATGGGTGGTGGCTTGGTAATACAAATCACTCAGGTTTTCTTTATCTAGGAAAAATTCCACCAAGAGGGGAAAGTTCATGAGACATGTGAGCAATGATGCAAATCACCATGTTAAATCTGCAGACTAGATTAAACATTTGACTGCAGTCTTGACCTGAAATTGGCAAAGACAAATGTCCTCCTAATCCCACAGGAAGCACCACAACAAAGGCAGAATGTACACATATCTGACTCTCTCTTTCTTTTTCACACACACATTTAGTTCAGTGAACATTCTAATATGTCTTTGGGACCATCTTCACTTTGGAGATAACTGTCTCAGGGCTAGTTTATAATATTTAAGTATGTAATTTTTAATTCATAGTGTGTCTTTAATAATGATTCTTTATAGAACATTTGGAAAATACCACAGATTGTGTGGAAGAAGATGAAAAATTACATATAATCCCATCATCACCCAGAGATACTCACTCTTAAAATTCTGGCATATGCTCTTCTAACCTCTTGGCTATACTTGTATGAAAAAACAGACAAAACAAATGAATAATGACAATAACAACAACAATAACAAAAAAACCCCAAACCAAGCAAACTCTTGACTTTATATGGAGAATTTGAATATCAAATAATAGACTTTGTGGTAAATTCATTCAAGATAAGTAAACAATGTGGAAAAATGCTGAGAGGTGAGGCTACAGAAAGTCAGAATCTAACCCCTAAGTGGAGAGAATGCTTTCTCAGGAACATGTTTTGACTGAAGGGGTAAAGGTCAAGGAGGACAAAACTATCTGGGGTATTGGATACACTTATGGCAGATGAAACACATATGAACATAATTTAGAGCTCCTGATAGAAATATACAGGATTCTTACCAAAAAAGACATCAATTTAATGGTTTTGGGTGGGAAGAATTCTTATCCTAATCTAGCCTGAAGTCTCTTTCATTAGTCATTCTATTTCTAGTACTTTCTGCCTAATCAGTCAATCATCAATCATCATAAATAAAAGCAACAAAAATCTACATTTTCAACACTTATTACATGTACTCTTGTATGTAAGTTTCAATGTGTACATTTTATATATGTACTCTATTATGTGTACACTGTCATTTAATTTTTTGGTAACTTCACTGAGATATCATTTATATGCCACTTAGAATATATAACAGTGATTTTTAGTGTCTTCACAGATTGTGCAATTATCACTACTATATAGTTTTTTAAAATTTATTTTTTTGAAGTATAGTTGCTTATAATGCTGTGTTAGTTTCTGGTGTACAGAAAAGTAATTCAGTTTCATAAATAAGTGTGTATACACCAGTCAGGATGGCTGCTATCCAAAAGTCTACAAGCAATAAATGCTGGAGAGGCTGTGGAGAAAAGGGAACCCTCTTACACTGTTGGTGGGAATGCAAACTAGTACAGCCACTATGGAAAACAGTGTGGAGATTCCTTAAAAAACTGGAAATAGAACTGCCATATGACCCAGCAATCCCACTTCTGGGCATACACACTGAGGAAACCAGATCTGAAAGAGACACGTGCACCCCAATGTTCATCGCAGCACTGTTTATAATAGCCAGGACATGGAAGCAACCTAGATGCCCATCAGCAGACGAATGGATAAGGAAGCTGTGGTACATATACACCATGGAATTTTACTCAGCCGTCAAAAAGAATTCATTTGAACCAGTCCTAATGAGATGGATGAAACTGGAGCCCCTTATACAGAGTGAAGTAAGCCAGAAAGATAAAGAACATTACAGCATACTAACACATATATATGGAATTTAGAAAGATGGTAATGATAACCCTATATGCAAAACAGAAAAAGAGACACAGAAGTACAGAACAGACTTTTGAACTCGGTGGGAGAAGGTGAGGGTGGGATGTTTCAAAAGAACAGCATGTGTACTATCTATGGTGAAACAGATCACCAGTCCAGGTGGGATGCATGAGACAAGTGCTCGGGCCTGGTGCACTGGGAAGACCCAGAGGAATCGGGTGGAGAGGGAGGTGGGAGGGGGGATCGGGATGGGGAATACGTGTAAATCTATGGCTGATTCATATCAATGTATGACAAAACCCACTGAAATGTTGTGAAGTAATTAGCCTCCAACTAATAAAAAAATTAAAAAAAAAAAAAAGAAATAAGTGTGTATATATATATATATATATATATATATATATATATATATATATATGCTATATGAATGCATGCATGCTGAGTTGCTTCAGTCATGTCTGACTCTGTGCGATCCTATGAACTGTAGCTTGCCAGGCTTCTCTGTCCATGTGATTTAACAGGCAAGAATACTGAAGTGGATTGCCATGCCCTCCTCCAGGATGTATACTATATATATGTGTGTGTGTGTGTGTATGTATATATATATGGACTTCCCCAGATGGTAAAGAATTTGCCTGCAATGCAGGAGACCTGGGTTTGATCCCTAGGTCAGGAAGATCCCCTGGAGAAGGGAATGGCAACCCACATGCACACATGTATGCATGCACGTGCACACACACACACACACACACACACACACACACACACACTTTTTCAGATTCTTTTTAATTTTATGTTATTACAGTGTATGGAATATAGTTCCCTGTGCTATAACAGTTTGCATCTGTTAATCCCAGACTCCTAGTCCATCCCTCTCTCCACCCACAAAAGGAACCAATTGCTATTACCAATTGCTGTCATTCACTGTAAACAAATCCAGTACATTCTGGTACTGGACCCTTATCTGATGTATGATTTGCAAATAGATTCTTCCATTCTATGGCTTGTGTTTTCATTTTTTGATAGTATCCTTTGATCCTCAGAAGTTTTGTGTGTGTGTGTGTGTGTGTGTGTGTGTGTGTGTATAAGTATTGTGCTTTAATGAACTCCTTAGATAGAAATGTCACGACGAAAATATACAATTGGAAGAGATAGGGTGTCCTGTATATATTTCATACTCATAGAAAACTATGAAGGAAGAAGTAGAAATTGGAATTAAAGAAGCCACAAGAGGAGGTGAGAAGGAGGTCTGTAGGCCATCTTGTTGGCACTGGTAAACAGTATAACTGATTCTCACAGTTTACCAGTGCAATATTAAAAATTTCCATTTCAAAGGAATGGAATTGCCCTGAAAAAAGAGGCAGTTGTTCTGGATTGTTTTTGTTTCTTAATTCTTCAAATGACAAGAAACTATTTAAACCAAACAAGGCAGAGTGAGAGCTGGATAAGGTTAGCACCACTCATCTGCAATGGAACCTCAGGTCAGTGATCTTGTTTATGAGTTGGTGTATGAAAGTTGAGGCAGCAAGACCAGATAAGAAAACTCAAAGGATTAAACAAAACTCTCCCTTGCCCCAGACCACCCTCTGCCCTGCCCATGAGAAAGCCAGCAATTTCAACAGGATTGGGAGAGAACGGTATTTGGATTTCTTTCCTTGGAGTGATCCTCAGGAGATATTCATGGTATCCATTTCCTTAATAACTCCTGAAGATGGGATAGCTCATCCTCGAGGCCAGAGACTGTGGGAGCTGAGAGGCCCATCTGTACATCAGGCCTTCCCCTCAGATAGCAGCGTCTTCAGAGCCTGATCTGGGTCACAGACATTTAGGCAGCAACAGCCCTGGGGGTAAAGGGCAAGTTCCCCATTATGAGGGGAGCCCCTACTCCTGATCAACCAGGCTTTCAGAAGAGATAGCAGGTCAAGGGAGCCAATGAGAAGAGACTGGCAGCAGGGAGGGCCTGTCCCACCAAAGACGAAGCTGATTCAGGGGTGTCAGAGCCCCTCTAGAGAAGAGTCACGCAGAACTGGGAACCCAGGAACCATGAAGCTTGGCTGCTGTCTAGGGAGCCAGGAATCTGGGCAATGTTCTGGGTCATAGCCTCGATTATGAAATTGTAGTATTTGTTCACTGCTGTAGCATAAATTCCAGTCCCACACAGATAGCTGTGGGTTAATAGAGTTCCCAGACAGGGGCTGGGAGTACCCAGCAGTATAGATTTGTGTATAGTTTTTGAACTCACTTTTCATATTCAAGACTCCAGAGGTTTTTTAATTTTGCTAAGTCCAATTTATCTTTTTTTTTTTTCGCTTGTTCTTTTTTATTTCTAAGAATTCACTGCTTAATCCAAGGTCATAAAGATATACTTCCATATTTCTTCTAAGATTTTTATAGTTTTAGTTCTTACATTTTGGTTTGTGATACACTTCTAGTTAATCTTTGTATATAATATGAGGTAGGAAGGCATCAACTTCATTTTTCTACAAGTGCATACCCAATTGTTTCAGTACCAAATATTGAAAAGACTATTATTGCCCAATTTAATGTCTCATTTAATTTGCACACTAGTCCAGTGAAGTAGAATTATTGCCCCTGTTTCCAGAAGAGGAAACTGAGACTTAGCAAGTTTAGTGACTTGTCTGAAGCCCCAAAGAATTCCAAGTAAGAAGAAAAATTTAATTGGGCTCCAAGGGCAGGGTTCTTTCAACAATACCAAAATGGGCATTTATGTCATGCCAGCTGATGGTAAAAGAAAAACATACAAAAAAGAAATTGAACAAATTTTTCTTTTTTTTTTTTTTTTCAGTTAAATACAGTCTTCCTGAGGAGCCATGTGTATCGAGAACTCCAGGACTAGGAAAGATAAATAAGCATAGTTCTTATTTTTAAAAGCTGACAATAATACAGTAAAAATAAGGGATTCCCTATGGATGGAGGAGCCTCGTATGTAGGCTGCAGTCCATGGGGTTGCAAGAAGTCGTACACGAATGAGCAACTTCACTTTACTTTTTACTTTAGGATGGCTGCAGAAGTCATAGTTTGGGTCACAGAAACAGAAAGTAGCTTACACAGCCACAGTCAGAGTCAGCAGAAACCTGGAGAACCAGCAAACAGACCAGAACTGAGGCAGGTCCAGTCACTCAGAAGCAGGAAGCCAGGGGCTGCCTTGGGCAAGCCATAGGGCCAGGACATCACAGCCATTGCAGAATCCCACTGTGGACACTTTAAGTGAGCTTCTTTGGCTCCAAGTCTTTGCATCAATAGGTTTAGATCCAGAAAAAGGTAGGGGAATGAGTGGCTGGTTGAGCCTGAGATGTCTTGTCCTGCTGTGTGGGCAAGAGGCCAAGGGGCATTCCATCCAGTCCTTAGTACAGACAGTGAAGTATCCTCCAAAATAAGTGGAGGATGCTGGAAATAAAGGGCTTCCCTGGAGGACTCAGTGGTATAGAATCTGACTGCCAATGCAGGAGACACAGTTTAAATCCCTGGGTCAGGAAGATCCTTTGGAGAAGGAAATGGCAGCCCACTCCAATATTTTTGCCTAGAAAATCCCATGGACAGAGGAGCCTGGTGGGCTATAGTCCGTGGAGTCACAAAGAGTTGGACACAACTTAGCCCCTAACAACAAGAACATGCTGGAAATGCCCATACCCAGAACAGGGGAGAAATCACTCTTCCCTCTGCTATTCCAATTGTTTTTGTTGCATCAGTAGTTACAGAACCAGTCTCTCTTATTTTTAGTTCTCAATATTTCACATGACCCATTTTCTAATGAGAATATAATTTCTTAGTGGTTAGGACCTACTAGTATTTTATATGCCACTACTTTGCATCTCTCATTGTACCCTAAATACAGGTTCACGGGATGTATTTTCTTTTCTTTTTTTTTTTTTTTTACCATCTCTTCTTTTTTTTTTTTTTATTAGTTGGAGGCTAATTACTTCACAACATTTCAGTGGGTTTTGTCATACACTGATATGAATCAGCCATTTTCAAAGGACTGATGATTCCTAGCCTATCCCAGGGACCACAGTCCAATCTTCAAAATCCACATCTGGATTCTGTATAGCAGTTTCTAATCTTAAGTCTGATTTTCCTCGCTGCTCCATATGATCCTGAGGACCCTACCTCTACCATTGGTTGAGGATACACATTTGGTTGGGCTCTGTTAAGGGAGGTTCTGGACCAAGTCATAGCTTTCACCTAGCACAAACATTTCTACTAATACTACCTTTGCTTTGAATGCTCCAATTCTTTGAGGTAGTTCTTTTTAGGGCTTCTTTCATCCATCAACATTCTGTGGAGTTTTGGGTTCTTTCCCTTGTTTATCATCAGGGGCCAGAACTGTTTGTCTTTTCTGCTTTACTAACCTCAAGGGATGTGAGTGGAATCCCCCGAAATAGCTGAGCTCTGACTCAGAGCTTTGAGGACCTTCTGCCTCACCCTCTCCTCACTCCCTTCATCACTTTCCAAAGTTTACAAAGCCCTAAGGTCGTGTGATCCACTCACAATAAAAGTATCTTGACTGCATGGCAAAGTAACATCAGGTTCTTATTTTACTCATACACATTGAGGGTGAAGGCTGCTAGACAACATGAAAAGCATTCATTTGTTGTTGTGTCATGTCTTGCTATAGTTCTTCTTATCCTTGGAGCTATAGGCTATAATGTCACTTGACTTTTTTGAGAAAGTAGATGACCACCATTAGCCTTTGGAAAGAGCATGCAATTTTCCTGAGGGACAGATGGATGGAAGGCCAAAGTCAGGAAAGATGAATAAATGCAGTCATTAATTTTTAAGAAGTTCACCAAAGGTTGCGTGCTAAGAGAGTATTTTTATCTTGGGCACCAGTGGTTCCCCCTGATGGAATGAAAACACATTAAATGAGATTCAGTGGTTTGAACTATCAATATCTTTCATTAATGGATGGATAATATGTGTAGCCAGCCACCTCTTTTCCCCTAGAACATGCACTCTTGATCAGCAGCTGTATTGCCAGTCTTGTTCTCAGTTATTGAGAGGCCTGCAGAAGGTAGGGGTGGGTGGGTGGGAAGCTGGTCAGGACACACAATGAGCTGTGTTTAATGTTACAGGGAGACAAAGTTATTCTGTGATGGTGGTGGTGGTGAAGGGAGAATTGGTTGGAGGGAAAATAATCAAAGGAGAAATAAAAAGACATCTCCAATTATGAAACTTTAAGTAAAATCCTATTTGTATTTAGAGTCCAGACTGTTGAAAACAATCATACACTTGACAACTTTTAATTTGTACTTGGATTGTTGATAATTCTTTACTCCATTAAGACAAGAGCCTTTCCAGTACCATGTGTGTCTAGAAATAAACAGAATTCTGAAGCAGGGGAGTTGTGAGAAGGAGTGGAGGGGTGAAGATTTATCTTTATTACTTCCCATGATTATTTTAGGTTTCTCTCTCCTGTCTTGGAGGTTACACTCCAGACCCTATGTACCAGGCAACTGTCCCTATCCCATTGTTCAGATCTGCTATAAGAATCCTAATGATAGGATTCCATTAATACTTTCTCATTGAGCACCTACTGTGTACCAGACCCTATTTAACAACAACCATATCAGTAGCTACTGTATTAATATTTATCATGTGGCAAGTGCTTCGTGTATCTCACCTTACTTCCTCCTCAAAAGATGACTGTTTTGGAGATGGGGCACTTGAGACTCAGTGAAGTTGATTTGTCCAAATCAAATAGCTAATGGGGGCTTCCCTGGTGGCGCAAATGGTAAGGAATCTGCCTGCAACACAGGAGATGGGTTCAATCTGGGAAGTCCTATGGACAGAGGAACCTGGTGGGCTCCAGTCCAGCAAATAGCTAATGAGTGGTAGAATCAATATTTGAACTCAGGTCTGTTTGACTATAGAAACCACATGCATTTTGTTGACTAACTTTTAATAAGCGCGTTTTTTTCTGTTTTTAAGGTGGACGTCGCAACTGACTAGGGCAAGGGAGATACATTAAAACCTTTGAAAACTTCTGAGGCCAGGTACCTAACAACAGATCTGACAGAGTAGAGCAGGTTCAGCAGCTGAGAGACCCCTTGTGGATGCTATAATCTCTGATACTTTTGGTTACTAAGCTCTGTCCTCTATTGCCCCATCCCTCTAGCCTTGAATATACAGGCAGAATGTCTCCAATCTCTTCTGGCTCGCTGTATCTTTGGGACCCCCCATCTGCTCAAATGAGCACCAGAACCATGTTGCTTTACATATGGAGTCTCTGAATTCCTGCTGGGGCTCTGTTCTCTCTTGACATACATATTGTTCCCAGGTCTTTGGCTAGTGTTTTCATTGTAATGTAAGACCATATTAGACAAGAGAAACTTAAGATCAGAAATGAATTCTCACTGTGGGCATGATGGCTTATATTAATGAAATATAATTTCACCTCTAACAGATCACCAGCCCAGGCTGGATGCATGAGACAAGTGCTCAGGCCTGGTGCACTGGGAAGACCCAGAGGAATCAGGTGGAGAGGGAGGTGGGAGGGGGGATCAGGATGGGGAATACATGTAAATCCATGGCTGATTCATGTCAATGTATGACAAAAACCACTACAGTATTGTAAAGTAATTAGCCTCCAACTAATAAAAATAAATGGAAAAAAAAATTTCACCTCTAGAAAAAAAAATGTGCTCCTCATGTTACCTTAATTGATTACAGTAGGAAGTTAAAACTAGGTATTTGTAAAAACTTGCAGAAGAGAAAAGGTGAATTATTTCACAGTAGAATGGAATCACCTGTAAGATATGGGGGATGTCACTGCAATTGGGAGAGTATTTCTTCATAAGGTTGCCATGATCTCTTTAGCTGTAAGAGTAAATAATTTCTCTTTATTTCCTCATTTATAAATGCCAGAGTTGAGCCCAAAGAAAGAATTAAATGATGGAGTGAATGATGGTCAATGCCTACAGTTAAAAGTTCACAGATGAAGGCAGCTTTGGTTGAGTTGGAGTTGTAACTCAGTTGAATTGCCAGGCCTCATGCTTCTGCTATGTGATACATGAATCTGCCCCAAGACTCTAGTTGAAGGTTATGACACTTCCAAAATATTGAAAAGAGCCTAAGTAGGAACCTCTGTGATGGTAAAGAAGATGGAAAATATGCCATTGATTCCTCTACCAATCTCACTGATCAAACTACTTGTGAAAGCTCAGCACCAGGGAGGAATACCTTATTCATTCAGAAACTATTTAGAAGCTACTATGTGTTTGATATTGTGCCAGGCACTGGAATGATTTTGTGAATATGAAACAATTGCTGTCTTCAAAAATGTACCATCAATAGGACATAAGGAAAATATAAGACATGAGCCCACATTGGTCCAGAATCTACAGAGAAGGGGCTCCTCAGGAAGAGCCAAAGGGATAGAGATGGAGCCTTTGGTGGCACAAGCAGGAAATTATTGCTCCTGATGCAGGACTGGGACGAGATTGGGCTGAGTGCTACTATTTATCTCAGTCATCTTGGTCATCCTGAGTTTAGAGATTTGAGGAATTTTTTTTTTTTGAGGAAATTTTTAACTTGCATATGATGAATCAAAAAGAATGCCAGACCCAAAGACCAGAGAACTTTATGTATAATCACCAACAAAACCATGACAACTGCCCCCTACCCCAACATTTATTTTGGCAAAATGATCAGAACACTCAGGGTCTTAATTATTTGATAAGTCAAGTGGTAACAATGATAGATTCTTCCCTAAAGGTAGAAGTCTGGACCTCCTGATTTTGTTAATTTTCTTTCAGTTCTCAGGTCTGTGATCTTATGACTACTCAGTAGATAAAGGTGACACAAAGGCTGAGTTTTTGCAGAAGTGTGTTATTTGCTTGACCAAACATTGTACCTACCTTTGAAAATGTGAACAACAGCCATAGAAACTGCTTCTAGTTTCAGTTTCTATAGAAAGTAGTCCTAGATGTTGTTGAATTCATTTCAGTCAAGGCTAAAATGATTTGCAGCTTTAAGAGCAAGACAATTTGTAGAAATTTCTGCAATACTATTTAACCATCTGCATTTCTTAATGAATTAAAGATAATGTGCAATAGTGTTATCTTTAAAGGCCCTTTTAAGATCAGGCACTCATGAAAATGTATTTTATAAATGAGATAGACTCATGTTTGTTTATGGAAAATTCTCTGATTTGTTTCATAAAATAATGGGTTAACAAGTATCTGATGAGTGCCCACTATGTATAAAGAATCAAACTGGGCTTTCTTGTATAGGAGCAGAGGAGTAGAAAACATTCTTTTTATTTTTAAGAGCCATACCATTTATTTGAAATGAAGCATGCATCTGAGAATAATTATAGAGCAGCTTAGCAATACATTCTTTAATATGCTTTGAATCAAAGACACTCGTTACAATTGTTGGCAGAGTAAAGGAAAGAATAGAAAAGGAAAGATTACATTGAGTTTTGAGTCTTGGAGGAGCTGATAAAATGCTTTCCCAAGGCTGTGTCTGATATTAAATTCATTTAACAGCCTTCAAACCAAAGCTGGACACAGGTGGCAACCAGAAGACAGACCATGGACTAATCCCTAATATTGGGAATATAGGATGCATTAGAACAAGAGAGGGCAAGTGAGAAAACTTCCCCTGGCAAAGCCTGATTGTGAACCAGGTACTTAAAACTTATTACTGTGATAATTCCATGTGATAATGTCCCCCCTGTTACTGATCAGGAGACTGAAGTCCAGAGGGGCAAGGTAAAAAATTTATCACTTATTAGGGCAAGGTTTGGGCTTGTTTGTACATCTACCAGGATGAAAAAAATCTGTGTGAAAGGTGACAAGTGATGCAAAGAAAATTGAATGCAGTTCATCAATTTATTCTCATATAGTCAAATAAACTAATTGGTAACAGTAATTGGCTGAGATCATTAGCCACTCCAACTGTACTGGAAATTTAGATAGAAACTGGGCAGACAATGGATTGCAAGCCTGAGAGACAATGTGTCTGTGCTTCTTATTCCCTCAGTAGGTTTTATAAAGTTCTCTGGCCAAAAGGAAACTGCAGAGCAACTCGAAAGCTATATAAAGCAAATGTGTAATGCTGTTGGCAGTGTTCTGAAGGGAGCTACCAAGAATGCATACTACAGGGAGGAATAAAGAACTGATTTCTGGCTGAAATTCCTTTTGGATGAAAAACTTTAATGGACAAATTCCCCATCAATATGTTGCTGCTTTCCATTTAATTGTCATCATTCACTATTTGATTTTTAAATCTTTCTGCATGTACATACATGACTCCATTGGGAGGCTGTGGAAATTATGTTTTTGAACTGTGTGTTCTCTTTCCTTAGAGAATGAACAACTGTCTGACTCAACACGGTATCCTCTTCTCTTGCCTCGTGATTATTGTTAGCTTTTTTTAACATTCAATATAGATCTTGGTCTGGTGTTCCACCTTACCTGCTTCCGGAGAAACCTGCATGCAGGTCAAGAAGCAACAGTTAGAACTGGACATGGAACAGCAGACTGGTTCAGAATCAGGAAAAGAATATGTCAAAGCTGTATATTGTCATCCTGCTTATTTAACTTATATACAGAGTACATCATGCAAAATGCTGGAATGGATGAAGCACAAACTGGAACTAAGACTGCCAGGAGAAATATCAACAATGTCAGACATGCGGATGATACCACCCCAATGGTAGAAAGTGAAGAGGAACTAAAGAGCCTCTTGATGGGGGTGAAACAGGAGAGTGGAAAAGCTGGCTTAAAACTCAGCATTCAAAAACTAAAATCATGGTATCCAGTCCCATCATTTCATGGCAAATAGATGGGGATATTGGGCTTCAATCACTGCAGATGGTGACCGCAGCCATGAAATTAAAAGACACTTGCTCCTTGGAAGAAAAGCTATGACAAAACTAGACAGTGTATTAAAAAGCAGAGACATTGCTTTGCT
Source organism: Cervus elaphus (assembly GCF_910594005.1). Taxonomy (NCBI): domain Eukaryota; kingdom Metazoa; phylum Chordata; class Mammalia; order Artiodactyla; family Cervidae; genus Cervus; species Cervus elaphus. The sequence continues at coordinate 64,851,566 of NC_057847.1, forward strand.
GGCAAAGGTCCACCTAGTCAAAGCTGTGGTTTTTCCAGTAGTCATGAATGGATGTGAGAGTTGGACCACAAAGAAAGCTGAGCACCAAAGAACTGATTCTTTTGAGCTGTGGTGCTGGAGAAGACTCTTGAGAATCTCTTGTACAGCAAGGAGATCAAAGGAGTCAATCCTAAAGGAAATCAACCCTGAATTTTCATTGGAAGGACTGATGCTGAAACTGAAACTCCAATACTTTGGCCACCTGATACTAAGAAATGACTTATTGGAAAAGACCCTGATGCTGGGAAAGACTGAAGACAGGAGGAGAAGGGGACTATAGAGGATGAGATGGTTGCATGACATCACCAATTCAATGGACATGAATTTGAGCAAACTATGGGAGATTGTGAAGGACAGGGAAGCCTGGTGTGCTGCACTCCATGGGGTCACAAAGAGTCAGACATAACTTTAGCAACTGAACAACAACCAAAGATGTTTCTCTATTAAAATTTGAGAACTTGATTTTCCCTCTTCTCTCTTTCCTCATTAGGAATCACATGGGTGAATCAGTCCTTCTACTTTAATATGTAATTATGGGATCTAAACTTTTATGTGCTTATCAGGTGCCTTTCATGGCTTTTATAAGGTGGTGATGGTGAGTCACTCAGCCATTCCTGAGTAGTTTTGCAGATCATGACAGATCAAGAGATCATCCCACTCAGATTTTTTGTTTTGTTGATTTCTGGGGATGTCTCCAGTGATTGTTCCTGCCAATGGGCCATGAACTCTACGAGTGGGAGGGAAATGCTGGGTTATTGCGAAGGGTGTATAAATTCATATCTAACCCAAGCAGCAATACACGTACTACTATTTTTCAAAAGCATATAGTAGTAGGGGGAAAGAGTGGGATGGGATAAATTGGGAGATTGGGATTGACATATATACACTATTGAAAAAGTGAAAGTGAAGTTGCTCAGTCATGTCCGGCTCTTTGCGACCCTATGGACTGTAGCCTACCAGGCTCCTCCCTCCATGGGATTCTCCAGGCAAGAGAATACTGGAGTGGGTTGCCATTTCCTTCTCCAGGGGATCTTCCTGACTCAGGGATCAAACCCAGGTCTCCTGCATTGCAGGCAGACGCTTTAACCTCTGAGCCACCAGGGATACTATGTATAAAATAGATAATTAATGAGAACCTATCGTACAGCAAAGGGAACTCTACTTAATGCTTTGTGGTGACCTAAGTGGAAAGCAAATCCAAAAAGAGGGGCTATATGTATACATATAACATTATTTTGCTGGACAGTAGAAACTAACACAGCGTTTTAAAGCTACTGTCTGTGTGTATGTTAGCTGTTCAGTCGTGTCCGACTCTTTGCGACCCCATGGACTATAGCCTGCCAGTCTCCTCTGTCCATGGAATTCTCCAGGCATGAATACTTTTCCTATACTCCAATAAAAACTTTTAAAAGTATGTAATATATATGTGTGTATACATAATGCAGTATCATGAGTTAATGGATCAGAATACCCTTTAAGCATGTTGAAGTTTACTGAACTCATAGTAGGTTTAAATTATAATCTATTTTTGAATCAGCACATGCAAAAAAAAAATTAACATGTAGAAGGTCATGGAAGTTTTTGAGGTTAAAAAAGGAAACTTCATAATAACAAAAAAAAGTATGATCTTATGCTCTACCTCAATTCAAACCTGTTTAAAGCACTTACATCATTCACGACCTGGAGTATGGGCATAACAAACTTGATCAACATATTTTCCTTCACTTTGCAAAGCAAAGAAAGAAAAGCCTGAAAAGGTTAATTTCCTCCAAATATTTATATATTTCCTTTCTTTCTTTCTCTATTCTCATTGTGTCAACCCAAAATGTTTTATCATTGCCTCTGATACAAAGAGGAAGGATGCTCATGTTTTATTATTTAATATATTTAGCAGTTGGTTTTGGGTAGAACCTCTTTCCTGTATTATGGAAGTATGCTTCTATTCTGGATTTACTTTTTTTTTAATAAGCAAAAATCAGGAATAAATGTTGAATTTCACAAACATAATTTCAGCTTCCTATAAATGTGTATAAACTTGACTACTCGATCTAGTATTATAATAGATTTTATGATAGCAAACCATTCTTGTTTGTGATGTTGTCTTCCTTTTCAAACTGCTGATCTTGGTTACTCTTTTATTTGAGGCATTATAAATGAGTCTGGCTTGTAGTTTTCCATTTTTATTAGTTACTAGCTTCGTCAAGATTGCTATCAGATTTATGCAAGTTCACAAAATGAATTTGGAAGATGTTCATCTTTTTCTGTGTTTTAGAAACTGTCTATATAGATAAGGCAGTGAAGAATAGCCTTTGTGCCCATGGTCTTTGGGGATATACACAGATGTCTATATGATTCTGGGCTGTTCACTTCGAAATTTCATAAAATTGGGCTAGTTATTCAACTTGTCTAAATATCATTTTTGTTACCTACAAAATGTAAACACAAGTACCTATCCTAGAAGGTTTTGTGCAATTAAATAGGCAAAGCCCTTATCACAGTTCCTGGCTCATTGTGAGCTTTAAATAAATGTGGCTTCTGTTGAGATAATGGTGATGAAGATGATTATGATGATGATGATTCCATTGTTATCATTGCATGGAAATTATCTTTCCCTTGAAATTAGTCGTGTTCAATAGTGCAACAGTTTTCTAAAAAAGAATTAGGGACAATTTTCCTCAAGTTCTTCTTTAACTTGTCCAGTTTTCCTATTTTTATTCAGTTAATTTTAATAGTTTTTTTAAGAGAAACTTGTCTTTAGACTATGGAGCTCTTCAAAATTGTTAGGCCAAGTAAAATGTGTTTTATGAATGATCCCTCTCTTTCTTTATCTCTCTCTCTCTATATATATATGTTTATATTTATACATATTTCTATATGTATTCAATGAAATTGTGAGCCATGCCATGTAGGGCCACATAAGATGGACAGGTCTTGGTGGAGACTTCTGACAAAATATGGTCCACTGGAGAAAGGAATAGTAAACCACATCAGTATTCTTGCTTTGAGAACCACATGAATGGTATGAAAAGGCAAAAAGATATGACACTAAAATAATTCCCCAGGTTGGTAGGTGCCCAATATGCTGCTGGAAAAGAGCAGAGAAATAGCTCCAGAGGAATGAAGAGGCTGAGCCAGAGGGGAAAAAACACCCAGTTGGGGATGTGTCTGGTGGTGAAAGTAAAGTCTGATGCTGTAAATAACAATATTGCATAGGAACCTGGAATGTTAGGTCCATAAATAAAGGTGAAATAGGAGATGGCAAAAGTGAAAATCAACATTTTAGGAATCAGTGAATTAAAATGGATTGGAATGGGTGAATTTGATTCAGATAACCATTGAATCTACTACTGTGGGCAAGAATCCCTTAGAAGAAATGGAGTAGCTCTCATAGTCAACAAGAGTTCAATATTCAGTACTTGGGTGCAGTCTCAAAAATGAAGGAATGATCTCTGTTCATTTCAAAGGCAAACCATTCAATATCACAGTTCTGTTCAGTACAGTCGCTCAGTTGTGTCCCATTCTTTGCGACCCCATGGAATGCAGCACACCAGCATTCCCAATCCATCAACAACTCACAAAGCTTGCTTAAATTTATGTTCACTGAATCAGTGATGCCATCCACCAATCGACCCTCTGTCATCCTCTACTCCTCCTGCCTTCAGTGTCTCCCAGCATCAGGGCTGGGAGTCAGTTCTTTCTAATAAGTCAGTTCTTCACATCAGGTGGCCAAAGTACTGGAGCTTCAGCTTCAGCATCAGTCCTTCCAATGAATATTCAGGACTGACTTCCTTTATGGATAGATTTGTTTCATCTCCTTGTAGTCCCAGGGACTCTTAGGAGTCTTCCCCAACACCACAGTTCAAAAGCATCAGTTCTTCAGCACTCAGCTTTTTTTATGGTTCAACTCTTACATCCATACATGACTACTGGAAAAACCATAGATTTGACTACACAGATTTTGCCAGCAAAGTAATACCTCTGCTTTTTAATATGCTATCTAGGTTTGTTATAACTTTCTTCCAAGGAGCAAGTCTTTTAATTTCATTGCTGAGGTCGCCATCCGCAGTGATTTTGGAGCCCAAGAAAATAAAGTCTGTCAACATATCCATTGTTTCCCCTTCTATTTTCCATTAAGTGATGGGACCGGATATCATGAACTTTGTTTTTTGAATGTTGAGTTTTAAGCCAGCTTTTTCACTCTCCTTTTTCACTGTCCTCGAGAGACTCTTCAGTTCCTCTTCACTTTCTGCCATAAGTGTGGTATCATCTGCATGTCTAAGGTTATTGATATTTCTTCTGGCAGTCTTGATTCCAGCTTGTGCTTCATTCAGCCTGGCATTTTGCATGATGTGCTCTGCATATACGTTAAATAATCAGGGTGACAATATACAGCTTTGAAGCACTCCTTTCTAATTTGGAACCATTCCGTTGTTCCATGTCCGGTCCAAACTGTTGCTTCTTGACTTGCATACAGATTTCTCAGGAGGCAGGTAAGGGGGTCTGGTATTCCCAACTCTTTTAGAATTTTCCACAGTTTGTTGTGATCCACACAGTCAAAGGCTTTAGTATAGTCAACGAAGCAGAAGTAGATGTTTTTCCTGGAATTCTCTTGCTTTTTCTATGATCCAGGGGATGTTGGCAATTTGATCTCTGGTTCCTCTGCCTTTCTAAATCCAGCTTGAACATCTGGAAGTTCTTGGTTCACGTACCGTTGAAGCCTAGCTTGGAGAATTTTGAGCATTACATTGCTGGCATGTGAGATGTGTACAATTGTGCAGTAGTTTGAACATTTTTTGGCATTGCCTTTCTTTGGGACTGGAATGAAAACTGACCTTGTCCAGTCCTGTGGCCACTGCTGAGTTTTCCAAATTTGCTGGCATATTGAGTGTGGCACTTTCACAGCATCATCTTTTAGGATTTGAAATAGCTCAGCTGGAATTCTATCACCTCCACTAGCTTTGTTCATATTGATGCTTCCTAAGGCCCACTTGACTTCGCACTCCAGAATGTCTGTCTCTAGGTGAGGGATCTTACCATTGTGATTATCTGGGTCATTAAGATTTTTTTTGTACAGTCCTTCTGTACAAAAGGAGAGTGAAAAAGCTGGCTTAAAACTCAACATTCAAAAAACAAAGTTCATGATATCCGGTCCCATCACTTAATGGAAAGTAGAAGGGGAAACAGTGGATATGTTGAGAGACTTTATGTTTTGGGGCTCCAAAATCACAGCGGATGGTGACCGCAGCCATGAAATTTAAAGATGCTTGCTTCTTGGGAGAAAAGCTATGACAAACTGAGACAACATATTAAAAAGCAGAGGTATTACTTTGCTGGCAAAATCTGTGTAGTGAAAGCTATGATTTTTCCAGTAATCATGTATGGATGTGAAAGTTGGACCATAAAGGAAGCTGAGCGCTAAAGAATTGAAGCTTTTGAACTGTGTTCTTGGAGGAGACTCTTGAGCGTCCCTTGGACTGAAATGGGATCAACCAGTCAATCCTAAAGGAAATCAACCCTGATTATTCACTGGAAGGACTGATGCTGAAGCTGAAGTTCCAGTACTTTGGCTACCTGATGCAAAGAGGTGACTCAGAAACGACACTGATGCTGGGAAAGATTGAAGGCAGGAGGAGAAGGGGATGACAGAGGATGAGATGGTTGGATGGCATCACTGACTCAATGGGTATGAGTTTGAGCAAGCTTTCGGAGCTGGTGAAGGATAGGGAAGGCTGGCGTGCTGCATTCCATGTAGTCGCAAAGAGTCGGACATGACTGAGGGACTGAATAAGAACAACATGTATTTGTATTTCTATATATTTGAATATATACATATATAGAGGGAGAGGGAGAGAGGGGGAAGATCTATTATCTCTATGTATTCTCATATTCACTTTATAATTTTTATTTGTGAATCTTTGTAAATTTTCTTTTTTCATCATAGTATTACCATGGGTTTATTTTTGTCCTTGTGGAAATTAGACTTTAAGTTTATTTTCAAACTGTTTATATTTTGTTTTTAAAATCCTTTCTACTTCAATCCATATTAATTTTTCTATGTTTTTCTAAGTTTATATTTCAATATTTTTGAAGATTGAGATTTGGTAATTTATTATTTACTCTTTTTTTTTGGAATGTTGAAATCATTAAAAGATGTTGGTTTAACTATGAATACAATTTTCCCTGCATCTCACAAGTTTTTCTATGCAGTGTTTTTACCACTTTTGTTTTTAATTATTCTATAAGTTAAATTTTGATATTATCTTTGATCTGAGAGCTTTTTAGGTAAATATAACTTTTCAAATTTTTGTTTGCTACTATTTATTAATTTATTTCTAAGTTTTTTCTTGTAGATATCATAGAACAATGCCTATCTTTTGCTTTAGGAACTGTGATTTTTATTTTATAAATGTTCAAATTTGGTAAATATTCCATGAGTAATGGAAAAGAAAGCATATTATTTTGTAGATCATAGAGTTTGAAGACTACATAAAAATGTGTATGTGTACATATATTATGCATGCATGCTAAGTCACTTCGGTCATCTCCAACTCTTTGCCACCCCTTGGACTTTAGCCCACCGGACTCCTCTGTCCGTGGGATCCTCCAGGCAAGAATACTGGAGTGAGTTGCCATGCCCTTCTCCAGGAGATCTTCCATACCCAGGGACTGAACCCATGTCTCTATGTCTCCTGCATTGGCAGGCATGTTCTTTACCACTAGCACCACCTGGGAAGCCAGGACATAGAGGCATATACACAGACAAAACAACACATAGAGTCAGTCATTATTGTTTAGGTCTTGTTACCTTTTTTGGGGTCACTTTTTGCTTTAAGAACAACAGAAAAACTGGTAAAACTCATTTTATCTTATGATTTTATGAATTTTCTTGTATTTACAGTATTTTTCTTTATATACTTTAATGCTATGTTATCTGTCATATTAACATCAATAACAATTATATCTTGCTAATACTACTGTTACTGATACAGATACTAAAAACAACTATTAGTTTTTGAGCATGTACTGTGTGGCAGGTATTGAGTCTGGTGTTTTAGATGAATTTTCTTATTTAATATTTATGACACATTTATAATAAGGTGGCTATATCTATCACTTCCAGTGGGGATCCTTGTGGATTTTATTCTTCACTAACAGACATGCAAATAAAAAACAAGTTTTACATAAATGTTTTTTGCCTTATCACTTCTTCTTCAATGTTAATATTGTGATTCTTGCTTTCTTTTTGTCTGCATTTGCCCTGTGTACCTGTCTCTCTTAACATGTAAACTTTTTGTCACTGGGCTTTCCTGGTGGCTCAGTGGTAAAGCATCCACCTGCAATGTAGCAGACACAGGAGATGGGGGTTCAATCCTTGCATGGGAAGATCCCCTGGAGGAGGGCTTGGCAACCCACTTAAGTATTTTTGCCAGGAAAATCCTGTGGACAGAGGAGCCTGGCAGGCTGTGGTCCATGGGATCTCAAAGAGTCAGACATGAATGAAGCGACTGAGGACGTAGTCACTTAGCCTGGTATTGGTATATAGTGGATAGCCTACAATGTCTGTAGGATGAACAGACCTTTTGGAGTCTTTTTGTTTAATGTGTATCTCTTCTAGGAGGCATATAACTGGATTTTGTTTATGATGCAGTGTGAGATGCTTATTAGGGGCTTATTAGGGGAGTTTAACCCACTTATAGTTATTGTGTTAATGATATGTTTGTTTTACTTCTAACATTTAGTGTTTTGTATTTTTTTTTTTTTTTACCATTTCCTTTATTTTTCTTTTACCCTTGCCATATGGCTGTGAGCTCTTGATTAAATATACATACAAGTTGGTATGGAGAGTGTACATCTTGTTTTCATTTCACTTTTGATTGACATCTGGCTTGTCCTACAGCTGAGTACATTCACACTCTTGGCATGATAGTTAAGAGTTTCCATTGCAGCTGCTGCTTCCCTAGGCTTTACATTCATGTGCCAGTCTACAGTAAATTATGTTTATGGTCCTGAATTTCTCATTTTGTTTATGATCTCATCTGAAATAATTTATTCATTTGAAAATGAAACATATTTGTTACATTGTGTAGTCTTCATCTGTTAGTTTTATCCTTATCATATAACAAATGTTAAAGGATATGTATTGATTATATCTTATATACACTGGCAAACTATGTGAACTCAGAGAAGAAAGAAGAGGAATGCAGAGTAGTTCTGTTCCTGTTTTTAAGTTGCTTAAAGTAACTTGGACCAAGTTATTTTAAGCATGGCTCCTGCCATGGACCAAGCAATTGGCAGGAGACTAGATGTATATCTATAAAAAAGTTAAATAACTCAAAAGTTAAAATAGAAATGATGTCACTGGCACTGTGTAGAAATAAATATCAAATGAGAAACATACGCAAAATGTGCCATGAATTCAGAGGTCAGAATTACTGCCTAGGGTTGAAATGTTTGGAGAAATCTTTAAGGAAGAAGGAAGCCACCCCAAGATGAATGAATAGTGTGAGCACAGATGTGGAGATGGGCATGTATAGGGTGTGTTCATGAGATGACAAGCAATGATCATGGACACATCAGAGGTTCATGCAATTGGAGATGCTTGTTAGGGTAAATGATTGATTTTACATATCTTAAGCACATAGTACCCAGAGAGAGTACAGAGGGCATGTAAGCCAAGGTGTAGGGGCAGAGGTGTGTCTGGGAAGGCTTCCATGTGAAAGCCCTAAAGGACAAGGAGGTGTTCAACCAGGAATAGTTTCAGGGAGGGGTGGGGAAGTTGGGAAAAGAATAGGGGAAGCTAAAGATACGAAAGCTTATAGGTAAGAGAGAACTTGGTGCTTTCAAGAGCTGTAGCTATTTTCCTGTGGTTGGTCTATGAAATGTGAATGGGGAAACTGGGCAAAGAGTTTGGAGCGAGAAAAACTAACCCAGGTTATAAAGGATTTTGGGTACCATGATGGCTTTTGGTCTTTATTACAAGACTGGGGGAGCCTCAAAATGACTAGGACAGTGGAGCTGGACTGTAGACAGCAAGGTTAAAGGTGGGGAGATTGATTGGGAGGATATTGGATTAATTCAGGTGAAAGATATCAAGGGAGAGAACACAGAGGTTGTGTGGGTAGCAGTGGGGATAAATGGGGATATAATTGAGGACAATTAAATGTTAGGAGCTACAGTTTCTAGGTCATGGAGGAGTTGTAGGGTAGATTGAGATAATTTCATATAAATATATATATATATATACATATGAATTTCCCATTCTTTATGGCATTTTCCTACTGAGTTTAGTATAGTGGGGTTTTATTTATTTATTTATTTTTTTGTGGGTTTTGTCATACATTGATATGAATCAGCCATAGATTTACACGTATTCCCCATCCCGATCCCCCCTCCCACCTCCCTCTCCACCCGATTCCTCTGGGTCTTCCCAGTGCACCAGGCCCGAGCACTTGTCTCATGCATCCCACCTGGGCTGGTGATTTCTTTCACCATAGATAGTATACATGCTGTTCTTTTGAAATATCCCACCCTCACATTCTCCCACCGAGTTCAAAAGTCTGTTCTGTACTTCTGTGTCTCTTTTTGTGTTTTGCATATAGGGTTATCGTTACCATCTTTCTAAATTCCATATATATGTGTTAGTATGCTGTAATGTTCTTTATCTTTCTGGCTTACTTCACTCTGTATAATGGGCTCCAGTTTCATCCATCTCATTAGGACTGATTCAAATGAATTCTTTTTAACAGCTGAGTAATATTCCATGGTGTATATGTACCACAGCTTCCTTATCCATTCATCTGCTGATGGGCATCTAGGTTGCTTCCATGTCCTGGCTATTATAAACAGTGCTGCTATGAACATTGGGGGTGCACGTGTCTCTTTCAGATCTGGTTTCCTCAGTGTGTATGCCCAGAAGTGGGATTGCTGGGTCATATGGCAGTTCTATTTCCAGTTTTTTAAGAAATCTCCACACTGTTTTCCATAGTGGCTGTACTAGTTTGCATTCCCACCAACAGTGTAAGAGGGTTCCCTTTTCTCCACACCCTCTCCAGCATTTATTGCTTGTAGACTTTTGGATAGCAGCCATCCTGACTGGCGTGTAATGGTACCTCATTGTGGTTTTGATTTGCATTTCTCTAATAATGAGTGATGTTGAGCATCTTTTCATGTGTTTGTTAGCCATCTGTATGTCTTCTTTGGAGAAATGTCTGTTTAGTTCTTTAGCCCATTTTTTGATTGGGTCATTTATTTTTCTGGAATTGAGCTGCAGGAGTTGCTTGTATATTTTTGAGATTAATCCTTTGTCTGTTTCTTCATTTGCTATTATATTCTCCCAATCTGAGGGCTGTCTTTTCACCTTACTTATAGTTTCCTTTGTAGTGCAAAAGCTTTTAAGTTTCATTAGGTCCCATTTGTTTAGTTTTGCTTTTATTTCCAATATTCTGGGAGGTGGGTCATAGAGGATCTTGCTGTAATTTATGTCGGAGAGTGTTTTGCCTATGTTCTCCTCTAGGAGTTTTATAGTTTCTGGTCTTACATTTAGATCTTTAATCCATTTTGAGTTTATTTTTGTGTATGGTGTTAGAAAGTGTTCTAGTTTCATTCTTTTACAAGTGGTTGACCAGTTTTCCCAGCACCACTTGTTGAAGAGGTTGTCTTTTTTCCATTGTATATCCTTGCCTCCTTTGTCAAAGATCAGGTGTCCATAGGTTCGTGGATTTATCTCTGGGCTTTCTATTCTGTTCCATTGATCTATATTTCTGTCTTTGTGCCAGTACCATACTGTCTTGATGACTGTGGCTTTGTAGTAGAGTCTGAAGTCAGGCAGGTTGATTCCTCCAGTTCCATTCTTCTTTCTCAAGATTACTTTGGCTATTTGAGGTTTTTTTGTATTTCCATACAAATTGTGAAATTCTTTGGTCTAGTTCTGTGAAAAATACCGTTGGTAGCTTGATAGGGATTGCATTGAATCTATAGATTGCTTTGGGTAGAATAGCCATTTTGACAATATTGATTCTTCCAATCCATGAACACGGTATGTTTCTCCATCTGTTTGTGTCCTCTTTGATTTCTTTCATCAGTGGTTTATAGTTTTCTATGTATAGGTCTTTTGTTTCTTTAGGTAGATATACTCCTAAGTATTTTATTCTTTTTGTTGCAATGGTGAATGGTATTGTCTCCTTAATTTCTCTTTCTGTTTTTTCATTGTTAGTATATAGGAATGCAAGGGATTTCTGTGTGTTAATTTTATATCCTGCAACTTTACTATATTCATTGATTAGCTCTAGTAATTTTCTGGTAGAGTCTTTAGGGTTTTCTATGTAGAGGATCATGTCATCTGCAAACAGTGAGAGTTTCACTTCTTCTTTTCCTATCTTATAGTGGGGTTTTAAATGGTAGCATTGCCTTAAGACTATCATGGGTGTATAGTAATGGTAAAATTACTAGGTCAATAAAGTGTGTACAAATGTACAGACTTGTTGATTAAACAAACTTTTATTTAGCTCCCAATCCCATAAATGGCCAAACAATTAACAATGATAAAGTTTGTTTCAGTAACAAAGCCTCCCAAAGAAAGGGAGATTTGGATGCCTTTCAACAAAATAAATTCCTTTCTTCTCAGATGACATGTAAACTGATGTCATTTCTCATTCCATAAAAAAAAAAAGAGAGAGACAAAGAGGAAACTTGCTATGGTTTGCAGTATTCCAGTGATGACATTCTTCCTCAAAGTAATCTAAAAAAAGACATTGTGAGCAAACTTGTACTTCCCCTGCCAGAAATGCATGCCTGGCTATAATGCAAGTCTTTCTTATTTAGTCATTTAGATAATGGTTTCTACATGAACTTTCATAACATTTATTTACTGCCATAAATTAATGGACCAAGTTCTGTTAGAAGCCAGGAATCCAGTTCCTCAGCAGTTTTATTTCTCACTACTTTATCTCAACATTATAAAGAGTGCTCTGAAAGTGGTCTTTCTTGTCAATAATTCAGAGGCAATGTGAAATGTATGAATATCTCAATTTTGTACTTTTACAGTTTTGCCTGCTTGGGAAATTTTTAGCTTCATTCTATGAAGACTATGCTCTAGTTATAAATATTTCAACTCCCCACCCACACTCTTTAGGGTGTATCAAGCACATTTTCTTTTCCATTCCCTCTGACTGACATTCGTACATTCTCTGAGTTGTTGCTACAAGAAAAATTAATACAGTCAGAGGCTGCCTGATTCTAAGACAAGTCTTTCTATATATTCATCTTGATAAAATGGTAAAATATTACTTCGGCTGATCTGCTAATGAGAGTTTAACCAGGATAGATGTGTTGATCACTGAATGGAGAAAAGCGTCTTGCTATAATAGGTTTTCCGTTTACATGGTAGAGGCGATGGAGGATGATTCTCCCTGAAAGAATTTGAATTCCAGATAACTTTGCTCAGCAGATGTCTGACTTGTTGAAGTCCCACTACCTCCTCTGGTCCCTACATGCTGAGGCGTGGGGTTCCCTCAGGTTGAGCTGGTTAGACTGGACAAACCACAGTCTCCCAGAGCAGACTCTCAGTCCATGGCCTCGGGGGTGGCTCCTGCCCTGGCAGGAAGCTGTGCCCACGTGCTTGCCTTCATCATCTCCCACTCTGCTAGCTCCAAGCGCAGCCAGGCGGGAGCAGGGCATGGCCACGCACAGGGCAGTCCGTGTCTGACTTTAGCCTGCTCTAGAAACATTATTCCAGAGTGCTCTCAGATCTTGGCTGGCATCCTGCAAGGGACTAGGATTAGAGATCAAATTTCAGGAACCTCAGAAAACAGAACCAGATGCAGCTGTGGAGGAAGATGGTGGAGAAAGGTAAAAATAATTGATCTTTTAAAATAAAATTAGAGTTTATTTTTAAATGTGGTATTTATAAGATATTTTTATACAAAAGTCTTCTATGTTTTCTCTCATAAAGTAATTGGATTGCTTGAAGGCATGAGTAGGGGCGAACCTCAATAAGACAGGTAGAAGGAAAGAAAACAATTAGAACATTTTACTGTGGGAAAGCAGAGAAATATCTAGTTGCTAACATTTGCTGCTCTTATAGCTATTAAGAAACCTCTGCTGTCCACATGAACAGAGATGCACATAATTGCATAGGATCCTCAAATATCAGAGAACCTCCAAAGAACTTGTTTTTGATTCTACAATTTAACTGTCAAATTTACCCACTGTATCTATGCCTAATTGCTGAAGAGGGATTCAGAGAAATGGAGCAAAATCCTTGTTTTCACAAAGAGTGCAGGAGAATGGGGGAGTCATTACCTTGAGAGGTGTGAGTGTTGTGGTGCAAATACGGTGTAGATTCTTAGGAAGCAGTTTAACTGTCTTCACATCCCCATTGTCTAACACAGGGCTTAACTGGTGGTGTGGGTCTTCATATTAGTTGAAAGTTGTACTTTGGTTGCAGTCAGCATGAATTTGAATCTTCTCAGCACACACTAATTTCATTAAGTGGTTTTCACTCATTCTATTTATTCATCCATTCACTGGGAAAATACTTACAGAGAGAACTACCATACAAGACCAGAAGTATGTACATATATATATATATATATATATATATATATACTATATACATACATATATACATATATGTATATATACATATATATGCATACATATATATATATGTATACAGTGCAATTACAGACTAAATTTTGATGTTTGCATAAGTAATCTAGAAACTTTTTTTGCAAGTGAAGTGATATTGTGTATAGAGGCTGTTTAGTAGTGGGTTGGCCAAAAAAGTTCATTCAGATTTTTCCATAAGGTGTACAGAAAATCCCAAATGGAACTTTTGGGTCAACCCAGTATATTGAAACATTGGCAAAATAGATTACTTGTTGAAGAAGATTGCCTCATTATTTAAATAAATAAATAAATAAATTATATAATTCCCAGGCCAGTAAAGATATGATTTTATTTATAATCATCTCAGTGCTATAAAATGATTCCAGAATATTCTGAGAATGTCTCCCTTTTGACTCCCATTCAAGTGATCTCCCAGAGATTCTACATCTCCCTAACCTAGGAGAAACCTTCTTCAATCTTTATGAATTTCCTCCTTTATAAGAGTGATATGTTCTAACTCTAGTTTTTACTTCATACCCATTCATTCAAAATATTTATTATGAAATATTTCAGAAACATTATATGAAATATTATGAAATATTTCATAAAGACCCATGTTTTACCACTCAGACTAAGAAATAAAACATTACTAATAAAATTGATGTTCCTGTCCCCTTGCATCTTACTTCCTTCAAATGTGCAATCATGCAACCACTATCTTAAATTTGGATTTGATATTTATCATTTCTATATCATTCTTTACAGTCATACTAGATATGCATGCATCCCTAATAAACTTTACATGATGGTATTAGGTGTATGTATTATTCTATCATTTGGTATCTTGGTACTTTCATTCATTATTTTGTTGGTACTGTTCATCCATGATGATAGTGTTCCTCTGTATGAAATCCCACAATTTGTTTCCACACTCTCCTGTGAATGGACATTTAGTTTGTTTGCAACTACTGTGTCAAGGGGTCAGGACAGATATCATTAGTATCACTTGGTGTAAAAAGGGACTCATTGGCAGGAGGGTGGTCAGAATCTCATCATCCTTTTCAGAGGTGTGCTTGAGCTCCAGGGCATTTGGATGCACTGTGGAATGGGTCTCCTGCAGACAGAGTCCACCAGTGGGATGTTCCCCCTCTTGATGCTCTCTCTTTCTGTGAATTGAATAGGAGAAGAGCCTTGAAAGACTTGGGGGCAGACTGCTTTGGTGTCAGTATGAAGGTGAAGTGTAAACTGTTTGCAGTTGTTGGGGACATTAGCTACCTCACACTGGAGGTTTAAGGGGGATGCCTGTAATGCACTTAGTTTCTTACCAGGCAATATAGAGGGAGCACATTATGAATTGTCATTTGTCACTACAAATCAGTTTTTTCTTGTTTCAAATACTGTTGCCATGATCATATCCCCTTGTGTACATGTACAAGAGTTGTGAAGGATATGTAACTAGGAGTAGAATTAATGAATGTGGGGATTGTACCTTGTCAGATTTCCTGGAGGTTGCCATTTGTTCTTTAAATCATTGAACCAGTTTATACTCCCACCAGTCATATGTAAGAGTAATACATTGGTCCACATCCTCTCTGACAACTAATAATGTCCAAATGTATTAACTTTTTGTAATTTGACAGGTGGTATGATAGTACCTCAGAGAGGTGTTTTGCTTATGATTAAGATTGAGCAGGTTGAGGCGGGTAGGAGGAAGGCTCAACAGGGAGGGGATATATGTATCAGTTCAGTTCAGTTCAGTCGCTCAGTCACGTCCGACTCTGCTACCCCGTGGAATGAAGCACACCAGGCCTCCCTGTCCATCGCTAACTTCCAGAGGTTGCTCTAACTCATGTCCATCAAGTCGGTGATGCTATCCAACCATCTCTTCCTCTGTCGTCCCCTTCACCTCCTGCCTTCAATTTTTCCCAGCATCAGGGTCTTTTCCAGTGAGTCAGTTCTTTGCATCAGGTGGCCAAAGTATTGGAGTTCAGCTTCAATATCAGTTCTTCCAGTTAATATTCAGGACTGATTTCCTTTAGGATTGACTGGTTTGATCTCCTTGCTGTCCAAAGGACTCTCAAGAGTCTTCTCCAGCACCACAGTTCAAAAGCATCAATTCTCCGGTGCTCAGCTTTCTTTATGATCCAATTCTCACGTTTATATATGACTACTGGAAAAACCATATCTTTGACTAGACGGACCTTTGTCGACAAAGTAATGTCTCTGCTTTTTAACTATGCTGTCTAGGTTGGTCACAGCTTTCCTTCCAAGGAGCAAGTGTCTTTTAATTTCATGGCTGCAGTCACCATCTGCAGTGATTTTGGAGCCAAGAAAATATACTAGCTTATTCATAGTGTTGTACAGCAGAACAGCTTTTAATTTCAATAATTATATATCTATTTTACATCAGTGATTATATTTTAATTTCTGTAAGTCTAATTATTTTTTAAGATTTCTTATTTGTATTTTGTATCTTTCACAAACTTTGATATACGAACTTCTGGGACATCTACTTTTGAAGGTTTTATTTCTACAAATGCTTTCCCCTAGTGGCCTGTTTACTTAGATATGTTTTTTGAATTAATCTCTTTTTTCATTGAAGTAGAGTTGATTTACAGTATTATATTAGTTTCAGGTGTACACTATAGTGAGTCATCATTTTTTTAAGTTATTTTATATTATATTGAGAACTTATATCTGACTGCTGTTTATCTGTGAGAATCCTGAGAGCTCTGGGTGAGTGTGTATTTCTTTTTTTTTTTTTTTTTGAGTGTGTATTTCTTTGCATTTACTTCTACCACACATTGTGCGATGCTGACCAATTAGAACATCATTCAGTTAGCATTTTGGTTTGCAGACTTCCAAACCCTTGTGTAAATTTGCACCCCAAGCTCACATGGAATAGGCCTATGTTTAATAACTTTTGGTTGTGGGAAGGGGTGGGAAAGTCAATAAATTTATCAGTAAACAAATTTTTTTTTCATCTAGTTAAATTTGATTTTCAGGGTTTTATTTTTTATCTGGCTACTTGTGGCCAGTGGATGGAAAAATTTTGTTTTCCTAAGAAGAGCTAAAACTGTATGATAAATGTACATATTGTCTTCCTTTGTAGGTGAAGAGAATCGTTTTCTAATCTATCATTTCACGGAGCATCTAGTCTTTCAGAGTTCTTGGGTTTTCATCTAAGTCCCAACTCCCCACCTTGTGGAAGCTTTGTGCCCTGTTCCCCAAGTTCCAGGCCCCTGGAATGGGGAAATTCTATCGGCATAGTTACTGATCCAGCATTTGCTTTCCTTTCTGGTTTTCTGTTTCCTTTTTTGTTTGGTCATTTGGTATTTTTAGTGCTTAGGATTTTCCCCTTTCTTTCAAGTGAGATATGCATTTTAACGCGCATTTGCTATATTTTCATCAGTTATATTACTGGAAGCAGAAACACTTCCATTCACTCCTAACCAAGCCTTAGCCTTTACCACTGTTCTCAAATTGCCCTCTGAAAGTTCTACCTGGGATGCTTTATTGCTAAATCCACTGTCGCTTCTTGAGTGCTGCCTACTTGAAAACTTTCATTCCTTGACTATCCTTTCTCATTCACTGACTTTCATGACTCCAGTTTTTCATGTTCTGCCTCTCTGACCAGCCCTTGTCAGTATTCTCGAATGGGTCTCTTTCCCTCTGCTTTTCCTTTGGTATAAATATGCCTCTCAGATAACCAGTTTACTCCTAAACTAGTGTCCTGATCTCTAAACTGTGCAGACTTGTTACAAATTGTTTTCTATGAAAATCATTTTTAAAAACAGATCTTATGAGTATTCTTGCCTTCAAAAATCTTTGATAGCTTTTAACTGCCAAAATACATCATTTTAGCCTTAAAATTCCTCCATAATGTGACTCTTAAGCTCTACCGTATCCAGCTTTCTCAACTGCCACTTTCTCTACTCATTGCACTGCTCTGTGCTTCTTGGATCATGTTGCCATTTCACTCCTTTGTTCATAGCCCTAGAGTAGCTGCTGTTTGCTGTCTTATATTGAAATCAGACCCTCCCTTTAAGGTTAGGTCAGATTTCCCCTTGGTGAAGGTGGAATACATTCACCTATATTTTGTGCTATCACAGTTATTTTTGTATCTCTCTTGCATTTCGGGGGTACAAACTATTGTTTATTCATCCTGTCACTTTAATTTTGAGCACAATGCTGTCTACTTGGTAGCCTTCAACAAATTTGTTTTAATCAAGGTGCTTTTCTATAGTGTTTACGAGGACGTATTAGAGAGGCTTATAATATCATACCAGGTTTTATTAAAAAACTGAAGATCAGCTTAGAAAAATTGCTAGAGCTGCATAACAGTATGGGCCTTCATTTTCAGTTTGGAAGAGTATTTCCCTTGATCTTCTATATTATCAGAGGGTTCAACTTCTGTGTTGTATTTTCATGCAGACCGATGGTCACAAGTCTAGAATCTCATGAAAAGGTCTCCCAGGAAATATCCAGTCTCCATGGCCTTTGTCTGTTCATTCATTTCCCCAGATTCCTTTTTTCCTTCCTCTATTTTAAAATCATCACAATGTGTAAATTAGAGTTAGGCAGCTTATGTCTGTTTAGCACATTTGTTCTAAAAGATCACACTACTATATCCCCTTCAAATATCTGTAACACCTGTAACACCTGGGAATCTTGTCCTCCTTCCTTTTTCTCTGTCTATGGTTGCCAGATTTTGCAAATTAAAGACATCAGCAAAACTTGATTTTCAGGTAAACAATGCACACATTTTTTAGTATATATTTTAGTGTCACTTGGGACATTCAATAAAAAAAAGTCATTACTTATCTGAAATTCAAATTTAACTGGGCATCTTGTATTTTATCTGGCAACCCTATGTCTTTACCACTTCCAATTCTTGTTGCTTGTCATCTAATCATCTAAAAATACACAAAGGCCCTCCATATTCAGAAATGAAGTTTCCCTAAAAGTGATTCTTCCTGGAAAACTCTCAAAGATTTCCTAGCTTGCAAATCTTAAGTGTGGAGAAGAATGGTAGCATGGCAACAGGGTAATTAATTCTAAAGTGGGGTGGTGAGAAAATAGTACCGTAGTGGAAAACTGGTCTCAGCTATGGGAGTTGATTAGTGTGAATATGTTTCTGATCATTTTTCCAATACAATTAACGTATTGTGGCAAGCACGTCTGGGTGACACACATTCTGTAACTCAGTAAAAATGCTTGGGAGAAAGCACGCGTATGTGTATGTGTTGAGTTAAACAGCCTTTTGTTATGAGGGAGTGGAAAAGGGCCATGAACATTGGGCTGAAATGCAAGCTAATTGATGGATAGTATAATCACCACCTTAGTTAGCACCCCGGGACTCTTTTCATACCAGTAAGCTGTAAATTTAAATGGAAACCAAAAGGCTAGTACTCAGCCCATAACTCTGCATTCCATTACTTCATGTATGAAATATTCAGTGAGTAAGAAAGAGGCTTAACAGATAATAGCTGGAGAGGAGCTGCATGGTGATTAAGGTAAGACTGAAGTGGTTGGCAAAAGTCTCCATCTAACCATGTACAGATAAGAGCTTCTGTTTGAGGGATTAAACTGTATTCTTTGCTCAGAATGTACTTATGTGTGTTGAACAACCCAGCGATCTCTTCTATTCAGCCCTAGTCCAAGACAGTATGTTCTTTTTGAGATTTTATGATTTTGGATAAGAGGGCTCTATTCATGAGCCCAGTCAATCATGGTATATTTATTTTTCAGAGGCCTGCTATTTAGTGTCATTGAAAGTACCTGAATTTTCTAATCAGATTGCATGTGTGGGTGCGTGCTGAGTTGCTTCAGTCGTATCTGACTCTGAAATCCTGTGGACTGTAGCCCACCATGCTCCTCTGTCAATGGGATTCTCCAGGCAAGAATATTGGAAAAGGTTGCCATGCCCTCCTCCAGAGGATCTTCCTGACCCAGGAATCGAACCCGTATCTTTTCTGTCTGCTGCAGTGGCAAGTGGGTTCTTTACCACCAGTGCCACATGGGAAGCTCCTAATCAGACTGATTTGGATTCAGATCCCACCCACCTCTACCCCTTGAATCATAATATAAACTTTCTAAACCTTTTTTATATTCATCTATAAAATGAAGTTGATACCATCCATCTCTCAGGATTGGGATGTGGATTAACCAGGTTTATTACACACAAACTGGATTTTCTTCATTACATCATGAAAAGTAGGCTTTTCCTTCTCCATCTGTATGCTTTCTTACTTTCTTCTCTTTGCTTAAGCTTGATGGCAGGGATGCTGCTTTCTAATCTCATACATTTCCTGGTTGCATTTCTCCTTTTTTTGTGACACCTTAATTTGAAGGTGTGTTACTGAGCACAAGTCAGGTGAGGCAAAACAAACCTAAATGTAAGAGTTTAGAGCAATGAAAGGTTTATTGCAGAGCCAAGCAAGGACAATGGATGGCTTATGTTAAAAAACCAGAACTCCCTGCTTATTTGGGGTGAGAAGTTTCTGTAGACAAAATTTAGGATGAGGTCTACAGGGTCGGTGACTTCTGATTGGTTGGTGATGAGGTAAGAGGGTAGTGCTCTAGGAGTCTTGTGCTCAGCCTGAAGTTACCATCCTTCACCTGCATGGGGGCATTGGTCCCTACAGAAAAACTCAAAGATATATATATATATATATGTGTGTGTGTGTATATATATTACTTGAAGAGGAATCAGGACCCTGCCCCACAGTTATACTGTTGTTTTCTTGACTGTTTCTCCGTTGTTTTTCCATCCCCTCCCTTCCTTGATAAGCAAGGAAGGAGTTTGTTTGAATTTGCCCTTTGGAACTCAGGGAATGTAGAGTGGCTGAATGAAGCCTATTTTCTACAAATAAAAAAAGAGGGATGCAGAAAGGATTTGTTTCCAGGAGGGCCCCATACAGTCCTGCTCCATTTCAGGGGCACCGTGGGTGAGGGAGAACATTTACTTTAGGTTGCAAATGGCAGAAGGCTGTTCTTTCCCAGGCTGACTCCCATCAGTGGGCACTGGGCCCTGGCTGCCCACCACAGTGTTGGGTAAGCTCATGAGACTGCCTGGGTATGCTGAGAGATAGCTCCTGGCTGACTGATGCAGGCTTCCATTTGCTCAGGGAGGGGAGAGCTGTGTGGTTGTTGATGGGGCGCCCCTTGGTCACGTTACAAAGCCGGCATCTTGCCTTCAGGAACATTACCATCCCTACTCCCACTCTTTCATCCACTTCTTGTGTCACCTTCCTAGGTCCACTAGTGTTTATAAACTGGCTGTGGGACAGAAAGTGGACAAACTCATTCATTTCTTTTAGGATCTGGGTACTTGGCAATCAGTTCTTTCTGCAGAGTGCCCTGAAGGGAAAGCCAGTGTGCTCTGGGATCAGCCTTAGCTGCCAGTTTCCCCAGATGCAAGCTGGTGGTCCTTAGCTTGTATCTGTGGCTGCTACATGGCAGCCCTATGCAGGACTATGGAGGAAAGAAAGTTCCTTCAAATCATCTATCAGGTCCTTTGAGGTTCTAGTCTCTGAAAAAAGGTTCAAGGAATCTGGCTTTATATGCAATGAAGTTTAAAAAGAAAATTCAATTATCCAGGGGCCTATAGGGATAATTTCTTAGTTTCTGGGAAAGGCCAGACAATGCAAACTACCTTTCTGGCTTTTGGCTATTGACTAGATTCTCACTGATGATGGCTGCATTTCTTTAACTTACACCTCTGTTAAAACTTAAATTTTCCTGAAAAAACCTAGGGTGGCAGCATTGAATAGAATATTTTATGATAGATTGAAGAATGAGAAAGAGAAATTATATCACTGTGAATGCAAAATATAGACTTTCCAGGAGGAGAGGGAGACTCTCTGAAGCAGGTACGGTAAGACGGAAGAGTTCTGGGGAGGTTCAGTCTTTCACACAGCTACACATTGTTCTTTTTCTTAAGTTGGATGGTAATTACTTTACGGTGTTGTGATGGTTTCTTGCCATACATCAGCATGAATGGGCCATAGGCATACATGTGTCCCCTCCTTCCTGAATCCCCTTCCCACCTCCCTCTCCACTCCATCCCTCCAAGTTGTCACAGTACATTATTCTTAAAGAAGGCTATCTGATCAGTTTTTTTAAAGTAGCATTTTTTTTTCTGATTATTATGGTAGAAATTTTGCAAAAATGTGGAAAGAATACAAAAGAAAATAAAAATTTCTAATAACCCCACAGCAAGGATTGACCCAGTTGGCTAACATTCTGGTGCATTTCCTTCTAGTCTTTTTCCTGCATAGACATTTACATATTTGCACATAAAACTATCAACCCCAGCAGCACTTGTTTGCCTGAGGCTACAAAATAAGGTGACCTTGTTAGTTTTCTTTAACCTTCATTTAAAAAAACAAATAACAGTAAACATTTATTGTCTCACAGTTTTTATGGCTCAGGAATTCAGCAGTGCCTTAGCTGGGTGGTTCTAATTCAGAGTCTTTCATAAATTACGATCAAGATGTCAGTAGACTGTAATCTGAATGCTTGACCAGGGCTAGAGGACCTGCTTTCAAAAAGGCCCACTCCCATAGCTGCTGGCTGGAGTCCCAGGTCCTCCCCACATGTGTCTCTCCATAAGGTGGCTTGCATGTCCTCACAATGTAGCTACTGGCTTCCTCAGAGTGATGATTCTCAAAAGGGCAAGGAAGGAGTCCTAGTGTCCTGGCCTTGGAAGTTACACACTATTACTCACATCTTGTTCTGTTTATTAGAAGAAAGTTGGGAAGCCCACTAAGTGACCTTGCAGTACCCTGGACTTGGTCTTTTGTGGCCTGCTTGCTTTAACCATCATTTTTAATGTCCAGTTATGCTAATTTGTGTTCCAATAATGGAGTTGCGAGACAGTGTTCCTCAGCAGCTTCTGAGAGTTTTTCAGAGGCTTAGCCTCATAAAAGCTTAAAAATAGACTTGTTCTACTGTGGGCCTCTACTGTATACAGCCATGCTATGGCAGCTGCTGCCCATGTGACTTGATCAATTAGGTGTTTCTTCTCCTGGTCCTCTCTGATGACTGCTAGTGATATGGCCACTCTACCTTTCAGAACAGGACACAGCTCATTCTGTGGTCTTTCCCATCAATTTTTGGAACAGCCCTTCCCTAATTCCCTGATGCACAGCTGAGGAAATCGGGCATTTTCCAGAGAGTTTACTGAAGTTTAGGGGATACAGAAAATAAATCTGACATAGAGAACAGCTTAAAACTGCTTCTAGAAATGCCTACTCATAAAACTGACCACAGTTTTTAATGGAATGGAAATCCACCCACTCCAGTAGAGTCCAAGAGCAGCCTTCTTGACTCTTTATTGAATGCCTCTGTGTTAACCCTTTTACAGAATGATTAAAAGTAGGGACTTCCATTCCCTTCAGAGAATAGAAGACCCCAGCCCCACCCACATGGAGATGATCTGTCTGACCATTGGGGCAGATGACTTACTTGTACCACTCTTAGAGTATATTTCCCAAAGTCAAAATTATTGCTGCATGAAGCCCAACATGGACCTTGATTTCCAGATATCCTCCAATATCACATGAACAGAAGATCAAACCTCTCCATCTTTGAGCTATACCTCACAGAACAACAGTGCATCTCTCTTTAAGGACAAGCAATGATTTGATGGTATATAGCCATCTAAGTCCAAGTTTAAAGAAAAAACACTCTTTAAAGGAACTGATCTTCAGAGATATAATTTTAAAATGCAGCTGTTTTACATTTATTAAACAGAACATCTCAGTCAGAACCTTCTGCATATAGATTGCTTCAACACATTTACGTATTCACTCTCGCTTTAGGTTGTATAACTTCAAGGGACCACACAGAAGTCAGAAGTAATCTCCCTAAAGACAAAGTGAGACCTTGCATGAAAATTTGAAAACAGTAATTTTCAAAAATAAGTCTTCAGACCAAATCTCCATCTGTGATACAACACACATATTCGCATAATTGGAAATCATATTTTGCATATAATTATAATCAGCTGTAATCAATTTTCTATTGTAAATATTTTAATGTCATTAAATATTTTATCATTGATCAAACCATCAATGATAAAATATCATTACATTTTGAAAATATGATTTTTAATGATTTCATGATCTCAGATCTGTAGTTATTATTAACCTAATTCTTTCATGTTGGACACTTATATTGTTTCCAATTTATTAATATAGATGATCTTAAAATGAACATCTTTGTACATGTAATTGCCCATTTTTTTTATTACTTTTTAACAATTTAGCTTTTATTAAGAGACTACTTCAAACTTAATGGCTTAAACCTACGAACATTTATTATTTTTCATGATTCCATTGATTGACAGAACATAAGTTTTTCTGGTCTGGGTTGGCTCTGCCAGGACTGAGTGGTCTAGGATGGCCTAACTCATGTGTCTGGGATGACTGGCACTGCTGAGATCATTGGGCCTCTCCCCATATTGTCTCTCATCCTCCAGGAATCTAACCACGACTTATTCATGATGGCAGAAGGGTCCCCAACAGCAGGAGAGGGCATGCTGCATGCTAAGTCACTTCAGTCATGTCCAACTCTTTGCACTGCTATGGACCTTAGACCACGAGGCTCCTCTGTCCATGGGATTCTCCAGGCAAGAATACTGGAGTGGGTTGCCATGCCCTCCTCCGAGGGATATTTTCAACCCAGGGATTGAACTTGCATCTCCTTATGTCTCCTGCATTGGCAGACAGGTTCTTTACCACAAGCATCGCCTGGGAAGACAGGTGGTTTTTAATTTTTAGCTTAAGTCACATTTTCTCAAGTCCAGCTGGCTAAAGAAAGTACCATGGCCAAAGTCATATTCAAAGGATAGGTAAATAGACTCCACCTCCTGATGGGAGGGGGAGAAAATCACTCTGAGAAGGGGCCTGGAAACTGGATGGAATGATGGCAACTGCAGCCATTTTTGCATACAACCTACTGTGTGTGCATGTTCAGTCGCTCAGTCCTCTCTGACTGTTTGTGATCCTTTGGACTGCAGCTTGCCAGGCTCCTCTGTCCATGAGATTCTCCAAGCTAGGATACTGGAGTGGGTTGCCATTTCCTCCTCCAGGGGATCTTCCCAACCCAGAAATCGAACCTGTGTCTCCTGTGCCTCCTGCCTTACAGGCAGATTCTTTACCTACTGAGGCATCAGGGAAGCCCTCGTAACCTGCTGTAATTTCCTTGAATTTCTGGAAGTATTGAGTTGGCCAAAAAATTGCTTTGGGTTTTTCCATTAGATCAAATGGAAAATCCCAAATGAACATTTGGGCCAACCCAACAGAATGACCACCTCAGAAAATATAAATATTTGTTTATAAATGTTTCTTACTATATATTGCCATACTTAGCCCAGAGAAAATTTCTTGTGGTTTGCATTTTTAACAGCAGTCTATTATAGTGCCTATAGAAAACATTTATGGCAGCATTAAATATTTTAAAATTTTAAGTATATAAATTGTACATATTATTTATTTTGCATGCATTTCCTTAATTACCCATGGAGACTGACATTTTCATAAATATTATCCATTATATTCTGTGCTTTGTGAATTTTCTTTTTGTGCCCATTTTCCCTGAGGTCCTTGTATTTTTCTCATTGATTTGTTCATGGCTTTTATGAAGGAATAATATTAACCATTATTCTGTCAGAGTTTATCAAATATTTTATCTAGTTTTTTTTGTTTGTTTTTAAGACATAGGAATTTTAAGCTTTTATGTAGTCCATATATTTTCCTTTGTGATTATTTCATTGCTTTTAAGATGGGAAATTTACTACTGCCAATGTAAAAATATTTATCCATCTGTATAGTCTTTACTTTTTGTGTGATATCCTTTTTTAAACATTTAACTGATTCGTCTGAAATTTATTTTGGCATGTGATATTACATACATTATTTTTTCCTCAAAAGCTACTTCTCTTTAATTTCTTTTAAAATATATACTCCTTTTTGAAAGACTTATCCTGAATAATTTCAAACATATATAAACTTAGAATAGTATAGTAAATCTCTATGTATCTATTTCCCAGATTAAAAAGTTATCTATAAATACCCAAAATTAGTTTATCTGTTCTTATTTCCTCACGATTTTCAGATTATTTGTGTCAATGAAAAAATTAATCAATAGTCTAAGAAAGAAATGGAAAATTTTATTCAAGACAACCTGAAGATTATAAGCTGGAAGGCAATCTTTCAGAAAACTATTCCAAAAAGGTAAAAGGGGAGGTCAGTATATACATGATTTTTGGAGAAGGGTTATGTGCAATCAAATGCAGCTTAGTAGAAGGTTGCTACAATTTGGGAGGAGCAGATATCTTGGTTAATGGTTTTAGTGCTTTTCTAAGTATGGGAAGAACAAGAAACTGAGTTCACACAATTTTCTTCTGAAATATCTAACTATCTGAGGGTCAGTTCTCTCAGTTTTCCGAGAGCACAAAATGCCTAATCCTGCTCTTAGCTCTGAATTCTTTTCAGAGTGTACTTTAGGTCAGTGACTGCAGTAGCTAATGACTTGATTCTTGTAGAACTGGATAGTGAGCAACATTCTTCATTTTACAATGCCTTCCCTTTTGGTCTTAATTTTGACCAAGATTTGAGAAACATTTCATGACCAATTTGTCCCTGGGAATGCTCACTCCCAGGTCAGGAGAGGATCTCGATAAGCTATTCAATGTACTATTACTGGACTAGACCTTTTAACAGTAACCAAAAGCCTCTGAATTGCCTGTTTTACTAGCCTGGAGCTTCCCAGCTGGCGCAGTTGGTGAAAAATATGCCTGTCAATGCAGGAGATGCTAGAGAGGTGGAGTCAATGCCTGGTCGGGAAGCTCCCCTGGAGCAGGAAATGGCAACGACTCCAGTCCTCTTGCCTGGAAAATCCCATGGACAGAGGAGCCTAGTGGGCTACAGTCCATGGGGTCACAAAGAGCTGGCCATGACTGAGTACTCACACATACACACAAACATCTGTTATGGTCCAGGGAATGTTTTCCTCTTATATAGACTTCTTCCTGTATCTAGAGTTAGACACTGTTACAATCAGGGATCTTATAGGGCTATATATATGATCAGTCTCTTCAGGTTGCCTAGTCATCCTTATTTTTATTGGAGGCTCAGTCACATATTTGGTAATGCAAGACAGAATGATCTTATAAAATAGGCAGAATAATGAGTAATATAACTACCAAAATTAATAAGGGCATAAGTAAATATTTCAGCTAAGAACTTCCAATGGGTGCTGCCCAGTATCTCCCCAGACTGTCTGACTAGTTTGTTCTGCACCAACCCCTGTCTTTAAGGGAAACGATATATTAGCATCGTACATAAAGTTCACTAAAGATGGCTGCACATACAAGGTAAGTAGTGGGTCATTGTGATCCCCTAAGTGATTGAGAAAGGCATATTATCTTGTAAGGATTTACATGGGTGATGCCAGAAGGAGAAATGTAGATCTTTGTAGTTGAGCAGGTATTTCTGCCACTGGGGAGTTCAGGTTAATGCAAGATGCAGATGAGAGAAGGGAGGGAGAAGGCCGAAGGGCAGTGAAAACATTTTATGCTTTCCTGCCCTGCTTTCAAAAATGAATATTTATTCCACTGACAGACATTCTATCATTTCAACATCTATTTCTGAAAGATAAAGACCTTTTAAAAGCATAATAATGTCATTATTATACCCCAGGTATTAATAATTCTCTAATACAAAATTTTCACAATTGTGTCATAATTTCTTTACATTTCGAATAGGAGTCTAAGTAAGTAAATACACTGTGATTGGCTGCTATGTCTCTTAAATCTCTTTAAGCTGCTAAGACTCTTTTATTTCCTTTGCAATGTATTTGTTGAAGAAAATAGATTGTCCTATAAGGTCTTTCCTTTTCTAGATTTTGCTGATTGAATCTTATGGTCTTGTTTACCATGTTTCTTTATGCTTACATTTCCTTTAACTTGGTATTTAGATCTAGGAGCTTGATTAAATTCATTTTACTTTACTTTTGAGCTGGAATATGTTCTAGATGATATCGTTATATATTTCCTTCAGTATGCACATATTATCAGGTTGTCTGTCTTTGAAGAATAATAATCACTAATGATTATTACCTAGATCCATTAATTCTTCATGGATCTAGGTGTTGCAGGAAGGGGTACCCCTTTCAGGGCCCGAAACTGGGCTCTTGTCTAACACTTGGAGATGAATTGTCTGAGGAGACACATGTGCTGACAAAGCAAGAGATTTTATTGGAAAGGGCACCCGGGTGGAGAGCAGGAGGGTAAGGGGACCCAGGATAACAGCTCTGTCACATGGCTCGCAGTCTCGGGTTTTATGGTGACGGGATTAGTTTCCAGGTGGTCTTTGGCCAATCATTCTAATTCAGAGTCTTTCCTGGTGGCTCACGCATCGTTCAGCCAAGATGGATGCTAGCGAGAGGGATTCTGGGAAGTGGATGGACACGCGGTGTCTCCTTTTGACCTTGCCCAATCTCTTCTGGTTGCTGGTGGCTTATCAGTTCTGTATTCCTTACCAGGATCTCCTGTCATAAAACAACTCATGCGAATGGTTACTAAAGGGCCTGGCCAGGATGGGCAGTTTCAGTCAGTGTGCTTCCCCTAATATAGGGAGTAATATTCTAATTGTATCCCTTGATCCTCATTTACTAGGAGAATAATTTGATAAAAGGAAACGTTCCCTCACCTACATGTTACCTGTGGTAAAATTTATAAAGGAAAACCTTGATTCTTTGCTTTTGTTTAATAGCTTTCAAAGTGATAAGTTAGTTCTTTAGCATCCTCCTATGGTGACTAAGCATTTACAAATACTATTATGTACTTTAACATTTAAAAACACATTATGTTTTAAACCATTGCAGTGAGGCTCAATTTTTTCTCATGTTGGTCAGTAGGAGCTTCTTCTTCAAACTGGTGCCTGAATCTTTTTGGCGTGAGCTTAGAGTTCTTTGGAAGCTTCCTTGCTCTCTGATATGACAAGAAAGTTCAGTCTTCCTGTTCTGTCTCCTGCCTTTTAATGGGATCTTAATGAGAAACCCTGATTCATTCTGGTGGAAATTGGAAAGCCTGATTTGATTTCTTGGAGGACTCATTGCTAGAGGGTTGGTCATTGTTTCCAGCTGTTGCTTTTTTCATCATTCAGAGCTAAGGAATTGTATACTGTAATTATATAATTGTATAAAGTATGTCATGGATTTAAATGCTGATTTTTCTGATTCATATTCAAGACCACAGAATTTTAACTAAACCATTTGATCTTATACCTGTACTTCTTTTTCCAGTGGCTGAATATTACTTTACAATGATATCAACATAATTAGTTACTAATTTGGTTTATTTTACAGTGCATAGGCAACAGTCTGGGAATAACCAGCAAATGTACCCCAACTATAGATTACTGAAAAAAGTTTCAGACCTTTGTTAGTTGTTTATTGGAGTTGTGTGTGTGTGTATGTGTGTGTCCCCTCTTGGCGTGTATTAAGATGTTTAATGGAAGTCATTGAGTGTAAGAAACTAAATTACAATTACAATTTATCTAGTAGAGCTAGATAAATATTATGCAGCTACTGTTACTGCAACCTTAATTCACATTCTTTTTCGTTTCTTACAGCTTCTTAATTCACAATATATTGAGACTCTATACATTGTGCCGACAACTCAGACACAGATTATTTCATTTTGCTTTCAGTTTTTAGGGTTTGCAACATTTTATCAATCCGTAAACTTTTTTTAAAATCTAAAAGTTTCCTCTTAGAGCTGTCTCTTATAGTTGGAACATTAAACGAAAACTGTCATTAAGAGTATGATATGTATTACATGGTATCCAAAATCATCATGTGTGTACTGAAACATGCCAGGGTTCTGAATCTTGAGTCCATAAAGAGTTCTTAGGGCAGGAAATGGCCCTACTCAAACAGCATCATAATGTTGAAGAGACACTAAATGAATAGTCCAGTAACTGACAGCTTTTACATGCTCTGAAAAACATCATGTAGCAATTGTGCTGTAATTATTGCCAACTTGTTTACTGTTGTTTTGAGCCTTTTCATCCCTTCAACTGTGTTGCCAAAATTCTAGTGTCTGAAAGAGTGCCCTTAACATAAACCACAGATGGAGGAGGTGGATAGAGCATTGCTGGGCCGTGGTGGTCTTGCTCCAGGAGCCTGGAACAACATAGTACATCTGTACCAGGGTTTTGTTGTAGCAGGACCTGAGAAATTTTGGGGGATGACACTTGGGGGACAGAACTCGCTTCATTGACAATGGATGGTGGGAGAGGCTGCTTGACAAAATTCTTTGACTGCTCTCTTCAAGAACTCATGCAAGAACGACGAGAAAGAAGCTGTAAGAAACTAAAAAGAATGCTTTCTTTTTCTTTTAACACTCTAAGAACACAACCAATTCCAGTTTTATAGCCCCAGTGTAGTCATGTGCTATGCAAGTGATTTCCCACTTCAGTAAAGGGAATGCTGGACCACCCATAATACAGGGAAGAGAAGAAGAGGGAGGTCTTGGAACAAAGTGGAGCCAGTCTCCATATGGAACAGAAGCAGCTGTATAGGACATTAACTTAGTGAATTTGAGGAAACGGGATAGACAGCTCTGTAGCAGGCAGGAGAATAGCGACTGGGGCCACATCACAGCCAAAGGATGGGGTTAGAAGGAATCTGTAACTCTGTTTCATATCCTTGATTATTCTGCTTTCAAGCTAATGTTAAACACATTCTTCCTTGTTCTGAATAACTGAATAGTGGCTAAAATTTCTTGGTGAGCAGTAGAGCTAGATAAATATTATGCAGCTACTGTTACTGCAACCTTAATTTTAGTCCTGGGCTGGTATTATTGCAGGATAGTCTTCAGGAAGTAACTCAGTCTCCATAATCACAGCAGTGGGCATCTGTATAAATCTTTTCCCTTACAAAGTAGTTTTGCATCCATTGAACATAAGAGAGGTGAAATACCCCTCCCCCCATATTGTGAACTTTCAGTTAGGGAAATAATTCTATCAAAAGTCATAGAGGTGTTACTACGGGGATGTCTACATGAGGCCTATGATTTGACTCTACTGTTCTATGATCTTTTTAAGGGTGATTTTAGCTTTTATTTATTTTTGGCCACATCAGGTGGCTTGTGGGACCTTAGTGCCCTGACTAGGGATCAAACCTGGCCCCCTGGCAATGAAAGTGCAGAATCTTAACCACTAGACTGCCAGGGAAGTCCCCATTCTATGATTTTTCTCTATGATTCGTGGAGAAGTAAGGACAAAATGCCTTTGAGGTGGGACTTTGGATATTTAAATTTAGCTCTGCTTCCCTGGTGGCTCAGAGGTTAAAGCGTCTGCCTGCAATGCGGGAGACCTGGGTTCGATCCCTGGGTCAGGAAGATTCCCCTGGAGAAGGAAATGGCAACCCCCTCCAGTATTCTTGCCTGGAGAATCCCATGGACGGAGGAGCCAGGTGGGCTACATTAGTCCATGGGGTCGCAAAGAGTCGGGCATGACTGAGCGACTTCACTTTCTTTCAGCTCTAGGGATGCTCTCTACCTCGCCCTTCTCAGCTGTTTGTTCTCACTAGTTTCTTCCTTAACATGCTAAGTTTCCTTCATGGATATCTATTTTGTAGCGTCCATTCGGATGGATTCCGTCTCAGTACCTGTTATTTATCAATGCTGTATGGTAGGTACTCAGTCCAAGTTCCTAAAGGGCTGGGTGATTGAACAGCAAAATCCTCTTAAGGACAGCATTGCAGAAGGCTTTATCACTGCTATATATGAAATAAATAACAAGGACCTGCATATGGTACAGGGAGCTGTACTCAATATTTGTAGTGACCTATAAGGGAAAACAGTCTGAAAATATAGATCGATCTATCTATCTATCGTCTACCTATCTATCTATCATCTATCTATCTATCTATCTATCTATCATCTATCTATCTATCTACCTATCTATCTATCTATCTAACGGAATCACTTTGCTGTGCTCCTGGTCCTAACACAACATTATAAATCAACTACACTTAAAAAAATAAAAGAAAAGAAGGCTTTACATTTATTCAACCTTTCTTAAATGTCAGGCAGACAGAGCTAAGCATTTCTTGGCATTAATTGGGTCCATCTCCCCATTCTTAACACACTACTATGTTGTGGCAAATACAGGATTGAGAAACTTGTGCCTCCAATTTTCTTAGCATTTTTTAGTGCCACCATATTAACAATGAGGAGCTTCCCAGATGATGCTAGTGGTAAAGAACTCGCCTGCCAATGCAGGAGATGCAAGGGATGAGGGTTCAATCCCTGGGTTGGGAAATTGCACTGGAGGAGGGCATGGCAACCCACTCCAGTATTCTTGTCTGGAAAATCCCATGGACAGAAGAGCCTGGTGGGCTACAGTCCATAGGGTCACAAAGAGATAGACATGAAGTGACTTAGCACACACACTTAACAAAGAGGCAAGAAGAAATGAAGTTCCTCTACAGAGAATATGTACATTGATCATAGACAAGAGTTTATGACCAGAAGAATAAATTGCTAGTCTAATGATCATGATATCTTACACTTACTCATCATTTTGCAGTTTAAAAAGTACTTCGATATGTATTATCTGGGAGACCAATAAGGGTGATTGATCGTGTAATGAAGTACCATCCTTTTAAATGTTCTCGCTAAAAACAACACTGAGTATATTTGAGATGGAAGATCAGGAAAGGATAAAGATGCGCTTTTTCAACCCAGATGCTCTTAGTGGTTTCAGGTTTTTCTCTGTTCTGTGAGAATCCATCAGTTGTATCATTTGTTGTGAGACTTAATGCAGATATTCTATCAATGCCCACTTCTCCTTTTCTTTATAAGATAATATCTTATTTCCATAATGGAGCTTGGGATATCGCTCTAGAAACCTTTCTGGCATTTTCTGGTTTCATATTTCCTTCTTATCTGTGAATTCAAAAGTTTATTGATGGTGTTAGAATTTTAAAGAATATGAAATGTTCATTATGGTCTATGAGTGGCAGCCAGACACAGTAGTGAACTATCCATGAAGAAAAAGTTTACGCTTAGTCTGTATGAAAAGTTAATAATGTGTATATTGTGAACATAACAGAATGTTGAAATGCCTCTCTTGATGTCCAAGATTCTTGGTTGACATGTCAAAGCTGAAATCTGTGGGTGCTAAGTACACCCACATTCTATAGGGTACCGCTAAATACTTCTGCATAGGATGCCGGTGTGCGTGCCACGTTGCTTCAGTCATGTCCAGCTCTTAGAGACTCTATGGACTATAACCCACCTGGTTCCTCTGTCTGTGGGTTCTCCAGGCAAGAGTGCTGGACTGGGTTGCCATGCCCTCCTCCAGGGGATCTCCCCATCCAAGGACTGAACCCATCTCTCTTATATCTCCTGCACTGGTAGGCAGCTTCTTTACGACTAGTGCCACTTGGTAAATCCCTACATAGGCTGTGTCATAGAAAATTAGGTAAAAACCTCCATCCTGCTTAGTCTGTAAAAGAGAAGATTAGAAGTTTGAAAACAAGGATATTTGAAGGGGGTTTGATAGAAGAGAGGATGTTTTAGCATTTCTCTTTTAGAACGAAGTTAGAGGTCTCTAATACCCTGCAGGAGCCCATAGGGAGAGCCTGTTAGTTGCCACATTCCCCTCCCCCAGCGTTTTCATCTTGGGTAGAATAATTTAAAGTGAATCTCAGACATCATGTCATTTCATGGGGTGCAAGGAGTCTTGCTATATTATTGAAGATAAAAGACAAACCAACAAAATAACACAAGAACCCTTTTTGAGGGGAGAATTCCTTTTGTCTTTGACTGACAGGCAAGCAAACAAGTAGAAACATAGACCCTTTGGGGAATGGAGGATCCCACAAACCATCCACCCTAACAGATAGTGCAAAAAAAGCAATAAAGTGAAAAGATGAATTCTTCCCAAATGATCACCTGCCTGGTTTTGGCTGCACTCTGGGTCCCACCTTGCAAGACTGTGGCTGCTCTTACTTGGAGGACAGGGGAAAGGGTACAAGAAATTTTTTTGCAGCTGCCAGAGGTGGAAGAATGCAACAATCCATTTCTTGCAAGTGATCTGATGGATGCATCACACATCAAAAAAGAACAGAGAAACACTTTACCTCCTGTTTTTGAATGCAATGCCCCTTTTCAGGCATTTAGCTTGTGCTAGTATTTCAAATTTAAATCCAAGGTCATTTCTCTGGGCAGGGGGTCATTCTCACATTTCTAAGAAGAGAAAAGGAAAAAGTACAAAAGCCCCAGAAAGCCCTGAAAACAAAGACTGTATTCTGCCCTTCCTATTGAAACACCTTGTTAACCCCACTGTCCCCTTTGACCAATACCGATGGCATTTTCATGGAAATCTTGGTCAGTGGGAAAGAGCTGCTTGTTGAAGGGAGAAGATTTTCTGATATAATTGTGTTCTTATTTTAAAAAGAAAGCAAGTTTACTGTAGAAAATAGAGATACATAGAAAGAAGAAAGATAAAATAACCCATAGTACTATCACTCAAGAGCGAGCGCTATCAATGTCTTATTTTCTTTTGGTCTGTTTTTTTCAATCTTTAAGCCTTTTATTCCATAGCTTTAAAAAATTTTATTTTATATTAAAATATAGTTGATTTACAGCGTTGTGTTAGTCTTAGGTGTACAGCAAAGTGATTCAATTGTGCACATACATATATCCATTGGGGTGAGTATGTGTGTGTGCTCATTAATTTTAACCAGTGGAATAATTCCAGACTGTTTTGTGGCTTTCATTTTTCACCTGAGCCACAAGGACAGCCTGAAGAAAAGACTATTCACCCTTCTTCTGGATATGGGGTTGCCTGGAACTTTTCAGCACCCCTCCCGCTCTCCACATTTAGGCTGGCATGTTGAGAGGGAAAAAGAACATGCCCCTCTTTGGGCACACCTTGTTCTGTTGGGTAGCACTGCAGAGATCAGAGAGGCCAGCACAGTCATGTGAGGGGCTCTGAGAACACTGGTCCTTTAGCCCAGAGTGGAGAAGTTATCTCCTCCAGCTTCTCTCTTCCCCAGCATACAAATATATCTCTAATTCATTTTCTTCTAAACACAATTTATTACCTCCTCCATCTCTTTCATCAAACTTTGTACTTTGGGGTACTTAGAAGGTTGCTATCCTACAAGAAATATACCCTTTATAGCCATCAGGGCACAACTTCATATAGAAATCACTCCATTGTATTTCTCTTCATGGTGTTAAGGAGGAAAGAGATGATCTAAGAGCAAAAGCCCATATTCATATGAGTTCTGGGTAAATCAAGCTACTTATTGACAACGAGGAAGAAAGGAGACCCAAGAAAGCAGGAAGGTACACTGTCATCTCAAGATCTTTGCCTCCTACTGGGATTAAGTGGGTTTCTGAAGGTTAAAAAATACCACATTTCTCTAGAATGAAGCTGATCCAGGAATTTAAATTAAAATTCCTAAGGGACTACTCTATGTGGGTGGTGCCCTCTTTTCTGCTAATTGCATTAGTTATTATTGCTATGTATTATGAGTAACTCTTGACACACCCTCTCCAAATGTTTGAGCTTCATCATTCTGGAAAAACTTTCTGAAATGTGTGATGGATATTTGTTATGTATTTCTAGCTTCCTTGTTCATTATCTGGGTAACGTTTGGGGTATAAAATCCAGTTCTGATGAGTTAACTTGATACAGAAGCCCAAGCCATCCAATAGAGATTATCCTGGATGTGAGCTTAGAAGTCTGGTTGTCTTTAGGGAGTACAAATGTGGAAGATGGGCCACAGTCCCAATTTGGCTCCCCTCATGGCTCAGAGCTAGTAATCAAACTAGCTAGAGAAGAAAGTATTGAATGAGTGTGATTTATCAAGTTGGTAGCAAATAAGGTCCAAAGCCTTCACATGCATGAATTATAACCACTCATTTCTAGAATAAAAAATGGCAGAAATTGTCCTTCATCCTTTCAGAGTTTTTGAGGTGCCTGGATATCCAAACCATATAAATTTCAAGCTGGATAAAACATAGTTTATTCATTCAACAAGCATTTGACAAGTGGTTTCTATTTACTAGCATGGAGATAAAGAGATGAAGAGTGAACAATTTCTTCTCTCAAAGAACTTCTAATCTAGTTGTAAAGTAATAAAGAAAAAATCCCATGAAGCGGACTGAAATTAGCACTATGTTAGAAATATACATAAAGTGTCATTATAGGGAAAATAAAGTAATACAGTTCTGATGCCTGGCACATAAAAGACACTCCAAAGTAATTGAATGAGTGAATGTTATCAGGGAAAGTGTCTTCCAGGGAATGTTACATTTGAACTGATCATCTAGGAGAGGTAGAATTTCGTCATGAGCTGACTAGACAGTTTGTGCAAAGATCCAGGTGTGAGAGCACGTGAAATGTTCAGAAGTGTCGGTGGTTTGTGAGAACACAGAGGGAAATAGGGAAGCACATGACTTATGAAGGATCTTGAGTACTATTGAATTTTATTCTCTGTATAGTGGGCAACCAAGAGTCTCTGAAGAGGAAAGCTACATGATTTGACTTCTTTTAGGAACAGAATTCTGGGGGCAGCTCAAGAAAACTTGCAAAGGCAAAAGTGGCAGTATGCAACTATACTATCTTGTGCTCACCTCTATTACCGATTCTTGAATCTCAAATGAAAGCCTTGAGGCAGTAAGATTTTGATTGTTAACCTCATTTTCCTTAGAGGAGAATACACTTGGAGAGGGGGTGAGGTTTGCCCAGGGTGGCACGCTGAGTGACACAGAAATGCTCCAAGAAGCCTGGTCTCTTCCTTCTATTCCTGGTGCTGCCAACACTCTTTTCTTCCCTTGAAAGAAAGAGGCAATGTGATGCCAGGATCTCCTCATTATGACTGTGTGTCTGCCTCTAAGCTACTTGTTTTCATTCTAAATTAATACTAAAGGAATATCAGGACTGTGGGACATAAAGTTTTTGATCACAGGAGCAATGCTACTATTATTATTATTCAAATTTTATAGGCAAAATTTGTTACTATGAATCATGAAATTCATTCTGGACTCTTGTGCCCTTTATTTCACCAAATATGTATGTGATTCTTCTTTCCTTGACTATTACCTACCATTTGGATATCTCTGTAGCTGGGATTTACTTGTTAATAATATGCCTTATTCTTGCTGTTCAGTCGCTAACTCATGTCCAACTCTTTGCGATCCCATGAACTAAGCACGTCAGGCTTCCCTGTTCTTCACTATCTCCTGGAATTAGCTCAGACTCATCTCCATTGAGTCAGTGATGCTTTCTAAGCATCTCATCCACTGCTGCCCACTTCTTCTCTTGGCCTCAATCTTTCCCAGCATCAGGGTCTTTTCCACTAGGTCGGCTCTTCGCATCAGGTGGCCAAAGTATTGGAGCTTCAGCTTCAGCATCAGTCCTTCCAATGAATATTCAGGGTTGATTTCCTTTAGGACTGACTGGCGTGATCTCCTTGCTGTCCAAGGGACTCTCAAGAGTCTTCTCCAGCCCCACTTTTACATCTGTACATGACTACTGGAAAAACCATAGCTTTGACTATGCAGATCTTTGTCAGCAATGTGATGTTGCTTTTTGATATGCTGTCTAGGTTTGTCATAAGAGCTATTAGCTTATTTGGAGATTAGTCTTTTAAACTAATAAATAAATAGTTAATGTATTGATTCCATACAATCCTATAAACTTACTCTCACAAAGTCAATGAAGAATATTTGAAAATGGCTGAGACACACCTTCATAGAGCAAGGAATCTTTGATTATGAAAATCAAGGGGCTATTAATGAGAATTTCAGTAAGAAGGATTAGAGTGATAGAACTTTATTTCAGTTGAGATGTTGTATGTGACTAAAAGCTGTTTTTTAGGAGTTCCATCAAATTAAATAAATAATTTTATCCTGAAAGCAGATAAAATGTTAAAATCAGGTCCATATTACATATTCATCAGAGCCATAGGTTTTGTGTTTTTCTTTAAAAAGTCGTCCCCCACCCCCCGCCACCAAAAAAAAAAAAATCACTGAAACTTGATACTGGAACAGGAATTTTCTGAGAAGATGTGAGTTAATATCAGTAAGTTGTTATTGAGTTTCATCAGCATTAAACTATCATGTTAAAAGCTGAAGCTCGTGACCATGATACAGTCATTAAAATGAGTCCCAGACTCACTCTACAAGAAAATACATGTAGGGATTTCCTTGTGGCTCCTTGGGTGGGATAGGAATGTCAAAAGTGATGGCAGGATTTGAATCATACTTGTCTGAGATTTGTGGCCTTTCTAAGCAAGTGCTTAGAAATTTCAGCCTTTCCTTTAGTAAATCTAAGGTTGAACTTTTAAAATTATGGATGCTTTCTTTTTTCCCTTCTGTCACATTTTAACTTCGGAAGCTTTGAAAATACCCTTAGGCATGTTCAAATGAGTTTCATAACGCACAGAATCTGTTATTCCCAGGTGAGCGTCTTCAAAGAGTCTCCTTTCCTCAGTCCCTTTCAACTGCCCCCGCTTCCCAATCTTAATTCAGTGTTGTTTCAGTTCGTTGGATTTTGGCAAACATACAGATCTAACTGACTCAATAATAATAATTGAAAAGTGAAAGTGTTAGCCACTCAGTCGTGTCCAACTCTTTGCAGTCCTGTGGACTATAGACTGCCAGGCTCCTATATCCATGGAATTCTCCAGGCAAGAGTACTGGAGAGGGTAGCTATTCCCTTCTCCAGCAGAATGTCTCAACCCAGGGATTGAACCCAGGTCTCCTGCATTTCAGGCAGATTCTTTACCATCTGAGCCACCAGGGAAGCCCAAATCTTCAATAATAAGTGAAGAAATGCCATTTTATCCATCCAAATGGGCATACCCCACCCAGGTATCTCTCATGTCTGGCAAGTGCTTGGGAAGGAAGTAAGGAGCTCTCTTCTGTGACTCAGAGGTAATTAATGATGTACTCAGGTAATTTCTGTGAAAAGGCTACCTGGAAACAGCCTTTTGGCATTTTTTTCTCAAGTCGAAATTATTAAAATTACAAATTAAGCAAGCTGGAAATTATGAGAATTTTCTGTTACAGAGAATAGATATTGACCTCATAAACTATAAAAGTCTGTTAAGAAGATGGTAGATTTTATTTTTTTTAATTAAAAAAAATTTTTGATGTGGACCATTTTTTAAAGTCTTTATTAAATATGTTACAATATTGCTTCTGTTTTATGTTTTGGTTTTTTGACTGAGAGGTATTTGGGATCTTAGCTTCCTGGTCAGGGATTGAACCTGTATCGCCTGCTTTGGAAAGCACAGTCTTAACCATTAGACCACCAGGGAAGTCCTATGATGGTAGATTTTAGTATATTTCAGGCTCAGTTTTGGGGATGCAAAAAGTAAAAATAAAAAGGATTAATCATGGATTCATGGACATGAGCTTTTGTCCCTCATTTAGAATTTCTCACAGGTACTTTTATATCATCTAGTGCCAGTGGTGGGGTACTTACTGATTAGGAAAGGAATTTTGGACACCAGCTGAGTTGTACCTTGTGACTCCTTCCATTTTACTCTCTTTATTCCCTGATGGACAGTATCTGGAGAGAAACAAACAGTATACTATCTAAAATGTCCTGAGATATTAATGCTGCTGTAACCTAAGCTGGCTAGGTGGTGGACACACAGCAAACACTTTTGGATTCAGTATTCTGACAAGCTCTTAGGCCTGGCCCCAACCTTCCCCTCTCTTGGGCTTCTCTCTACTTTTGGACTGGCTTTTAAAGCAGCAATTCTCAAACTTGCTGAGCATCACAATTGTGGGGGGCAAGTTGGTAACAGTTCAGAGGGCCAGGCCCTGTTCTCCCTCAACAAGCACAGGATTCTGTCCTTTTTCATAAGTTCTGCTGGTGATTCTGATACAACCCAGAGTTTGAGAACCATTCTTTTAGAGGCTTAGCAGTAAAGAATCCACCTGCAATGCAGGAGACACAGTTTTGATCCCTGGATTGAATTCCCATGATCAAATGGAATCCTGTGGGTTGGATCCCCAGAATTTTTTTGCCTGAAAAAAATGAGCTGCAGTTCATGGAGTCAAAGAAATTCAGACACAACTGAGCTCGCAGGCATGCATAGTTGGTTCACAATGTTTTGTTAGCTCTCTCTGTACAGTGAAGTGAATCAGCTGCAAGTTTACATGTACGCCCTCCCTCTTGGGTCTCCCATCCCACCCCCATTCCACCCATCTAGGTCACAAAGCTGAGCTTCCTGTGCTTTATAGCAGGTTCCCACTAGCTATCTATTATATACATGACTGTATATATGTCAGTCCTAATTTCCCAATTCATCCCACTCCTCCTTCCCCCTACTGTGTCCATACATTTGTGTCTCTATTCCTGCCCTACAAATAAGTTCATCTGTATCATTTTCCTAGATTCCATGTATACATGTTAATATACAACATTTGTTTTTCTCATAGTTTCTTCTTTAGGCAATTCTACTTTAAAGGATTTTTGAAGCTATATCAGAATATGATTTGAGCTACGTTTGGTCACTACTAGCAAGGCCAAGGTGAGGACTAATGCATGTGAAAATAGCATTTTAAAAATTAATCTGCTGATGCAATTATGTCACATGCAAAGAGATAGCCTCAGTTTTAGTTATTGTATTCCTTGGTACTTTTTAACATTTTATTATGATTCTTTGGCTCATGGAATCGCCTGCTGTCTTTTTCTACTTCATTTATCCAGGTCATTGCAACTTGGTTAAGACGTGTGCTAAAGTAGCAAGGAATTAAATTTTAAATATGCCTGAAGAGCTGAAATGCATTTGTAACACTTTGTTCTGAGTTTTCTCAAGAAATAAGATGCCCACACAGGAACAAACCAAATCAACAAAAGCAAAGCACGGAGCTAGGCAAAACCCTGATGCATAGATATATCCTAGATAAAACAAGATTTTACAAATCGATGAGCAGATTTATTTCTTGCAACAGTTTCTAAGTAGGACCCTATGACTAATTCAGGGACCATGCTTTCAGGCTATTCTACCCAGTTATCAAATCCATCCATATCCTCCAGCCCTGCTCCTTCTCCACTCTGGACCCCTCCCTCATGCCTTCAGCCACTCCATGAGTTTCTCAGAAACCCAGCCAGGAGGTCAGGGACTATAGCATCGCCTGTCAGAGTCACTTCAGGATTGAGCCCCAGCTCTGTGCCCAGACCACACAAACATCCCTACCTCCCCTCGCCCAAGGCAAGGATCAAGGATTTTCACACTTAATTGCACCAGGCAGAGGATAAACTTAAATTCACACAGACCAGCCAACCAATTTAAAGAGAGCAAGGAGACTGTTATATGAGATGAGGGGGCAGTGGCTGAATCAGGTTGAAAGATCCAGAGACCAGCTCATTTGGTGAGAGCACAGTGCCTGTCTGCTAAGAGGCTTAAGGCACCGGGTTGGGATTAATTCTACAAACAGCCCTGGGAGGTAGATAAATCTGTATTAATTAAAACTGCAAAATGTTCTCTACCTGCCTAGTTTCAGTCTTGTGAAAAAAAATATGTTTCCCAAAAGGCATGGGAAGAAAGGAGATGATGATGGCTGTAAGATTGGTTCGATTTTCACCTACATTCTCGGTGAGAAAAAGAGAAAGGGTCAGTCCTTGGTGCTGGGCAGGGGGACTCCTTGGACCTCCAGCCACTTCTTCCATGTCCTTCTAGTTAGTCCCCGGGATAAGCAGAACAGGAAAATGCAGAGGAGAGCACTGACCTAGGACTTAGGACGACACAGGTCTGAGCCCTGCAGAGACTGACCGTCTGATGCCTGTGATGGTCCATGCAGCGGGCTCTGCTCTTACCTACCCCTCTTGCAGAGGGAGAAAGCTGAGGTCCAGAAAGGGGAAGTGACATGATCAGACAGCGTGAGATTCAAACCTGATTGCTACGTCAAGTCCTCTTTCTGTGTTACTGAACTCTCTTGCCTCTCAGTGATAACCAAGGACAGTAAGGCTGGAGGAAAAAAAGGAAAGACTCAAAATCACCCTGTGTGTTCTAATATGAATTATGCAATGTCCTAAAGACTGTTATTATTTCTTGGGGAGCCTGCTCCTTGCTGTCATTAGCTGATTTTCATGTTTCTCTCCCCACCTAGACATTTCTCACCTGCCTTACCTGCCCTTCTGAACCCTCCTTTTCCCAGGAAGCATTCCCAGACACTGCAATGAGCTGTCCCTCCCAGATCCTTGGTATCTCTTGCCTCTCCCATGACTTAACAGTAAAGATTGCACCACATGGTCTGTCACGGTCCTTTAAAGTGTCTAGTCCAAGGTTACAGAGTTGGCAGGTGCTCAGGAAACAGGTGCTGCCAAATTGCCAGAGGACCCGCATAAGATGTGGGAGAAGCTAGGCAGTGGATGCAATCCCTGATGTCATCAGCACCACCAGCCCACTTCTAGGGGTGAAATGCTCTTCTGGGAGTTGCCCAGAAGGTTCTGTCATCCTGCAGTTCTCTGATCATTCTTTTGCAGCTGACTCCATGCTTTGTATTTTTGGCTGTCTAATAAACATAGATGTGTCTTCCCTTTGTCTTCTCTCTGCATGCATGTGTGTGAGCACGTGTATAAGTCTGCAGCTTAAACCACCCCCCACCCTTTGCTTGCTCTTCATTTTAGCTAAGGAATAAAGCCCTTCTGCATGTTACTATTACTAGAAGTTTTTGAATCACCCTCTGCCCTTCTGCACTTCCACTTTGCCCCTACCTCCCTTGACAGTTTGCGCAATGCTTCTCAAATTTGTGTCCTCGCTTCGATCTTTGGTCTAACTCAGTCTTCCACATCTTCTATAGGACCAGCTAACTTCTCTCCTTCGTCTAATCCAGGGGCTGGCAAACTACAGCCAGCAAGCCAAATCCTGCCCAAGGCCTATTTTTTTTTTTATCAAGGCCTATTTTTGTAAGTTACATTTGATTGTAACAAAGCCACACCCTTTGTTTCTGTATTTGTCCAGGGCACAGAGTTGAGTAGTTGCAAAAGAAAACTTACAGCCTGTGAAGCCTAAAATATCCATTCTCTGGTCCTGTGTAGACAAAGTTTGCAGACCTCTGCTCCACTTCCTTCTCAGAGCTTGTCTCCCTGCTGCAACCTTGACTTCTGTGCTCTCGCTCCCCTCCTAAGCAAGCCCCCTCCCTCACTCATGACATATAAGACTGATATTTCTGCCCAGCATTGAGGCCCTCCCCACCTGGTACTCAACGGCCTTCCTGACCTCATCTCCTTCCACCTCCCTTTCTATACCCAGTCTCCAAAATCACCTCCCTGTTCAGCATACCGGAACAAACCCTATTCATTCCTCTGCTCCTTGCTGTACCCAGATCTCTCAGGCTCGACTCAAACGCTGCCTCCTCGGTCATCCCCACACTTGGAGATGCTTTGATTCTCTGGTTCTAGACATTCTGTTTTTTGGATTCCTGGCAGTTTTCCAAAGGTACTTCCTATGATGGTCCACAATAAATACATGGTCCTATAATAGCTCTTCATTGGTTTCCTTTTCTACTCTTACTCTCTTGCAATCTGTTTTCCACAGAGCAGGTACATGAATATTTTTTATTTATTTTGAAGTTTTGGCCCGGCCTTGTGGCAAATAGGACCTCATGAATCTTGACCAGGGATTGAACTTAACCCTCAGCTTTGGAAGTGCAAAGTCTTAACCCCTCGACCACCAGGGAAAATGAAAGTGAAAGTTGCTCAGTCGTGTTCAACTCTTCGAGACCTCATGGACTGTTGCCTGCCAGGCTCCTCTATCCATGGAATTCTCCAGGCAAGAATACTGCTCTTCCCAACCCACAGGTCAAACCCAGGTCTCCCACATTGCAGTACAGATGGATTCTTTACCATCTGAGCCACCAGGGAAGCCCAAGAATACTGGAGTGGGTAGCCTATCCTTTCTCTAGGGGATCATTTCAACTCAGGAATCAAACTGGGGTCTCCTGCATTGCAGGCGGATTCTTTACTAGCTGAGCTACCAGGGAAGCCCTGGACCACAGGGAAGACCCTATGATTCAGATGACTTCACTTCCTGCTCCTCTGAGTTCTGTCTAACCTCCCACTGGCCACTGCCTGTGCTGTACCCTGACTGCACTCATCTTTCTGCTCCCAAACATGCCTTGCTTGTGTCTATCTCAGGACTTTTGCCTTTGCAAAAAAGGAGTTTTAAAAACCCTTCAAGGTAGGAATTAAACGAACAAAATCTTGATGCCCATTGTATTCCAAAGGCTCCAAAAGCCTTTTGTTGGTGCCAAGAAATATTTGCTGAATAAATGATTAAGCGGGTGAGTCTTCCTGGTCCCCCAAACTGGCAATGGCCACTGAATCAACACATTTCCTGATTCATTCATTCAGAGGCCAGC
The DNA here is from genome assembly GCF_910594005.1 of Cervus elaphus. NCBI lineage: Eukaryota > Metazoa > Chordata > Mammalia > Artiodactyla > Cervidae > Cervus > Cervus elaphus. The sequence continues at coordinate 64,895,634 of NC_057847.1, forward strand.
AGACAAGGCTGGCTGCTTTATATTTCAAAGGTCTGGTTTCATTGTACTAGTACATCTGCTGATAGTTCGTGGCAGACAGCTCACTTCACCCTCCCATTATTCCACCTGGCCATTCAGACTCTGTGGACCATGAGTGGGCTCCGCTGGGAGGGTCTGGGGTTTACACTAGGTGGGCTGAGGCTGTAAGAAGAAGCTAAATATATCATTCTCAGAAAGAGTGGCCATGGCGAAGGCTGGAAAGGTGGTGGCCAGGTGAGAGGTGATGTGGAAACTCTTGAAGTCAGAGGTAGAGATCAGGAAGGCACCAGGGTGCATGTGAGGAACAGGTGTGAGAAAGCAGGTCCCCATGTGCCTGCTGGAAGGGGCTAGATTTTGCTTTCAGCTTGGAACAGCAGTGCTGGGAGCTCAACTCACAGGAAAGGAGCCCTCAGTGAGTCAGGTGGGCCTTAGTGACCGCTTCAGAGCAGGATTCCCCTGTCATGGTCCAGTCACCCCCATGGGAGTGGGTGCAGAGCTCACGTATGAGGGACTGTCTGTCTGACAGCTGCTGTCAGGGGTCTGGCTGTCCGGAAGGATTCGCTTGTAAAGAACTTTCTCCACTGCATGAGACCTTTTCTCAAATCGAGAGTGAAAGTACCACACCTCAGGAGTGAGAGGAGCCAACCAGGCCTCCCATTCAGGGAATTGATAATGGAACTTCATTTTCCACCAATTTGCAGACAACTCCCGGGCTCCCGGCTTGTAACTCGGTCAGCTCTGCTTCAGTGGACACGTGAGCGGCTCTCAAAGGCGCCCCTACAGCTCATTGTTCTGGGTCTGGCCTTGGAACAAAAAGGGTTTTGTGTGCTTGCCGTAGTGTGTGCCAGGACTAAAGTGTTTCTCTCTTTCCCTAGAGGCTAACTTCTTTCTCTCTCTCGCTTGCTCTCTCTCTCTCCCTCTCACTTTGAGTTCTTGTCTTGAGAAACTGGAAGAAAAATCTTCTATCAGGCAAATGCCCATGAGATCAAATCCATTTCATTGGAAGACTTAGGTCCCTTGGATATGTGCAAGAGGACAGTTGATTCCTGCATGGAATGAAGATCCTGGATGATCTGTTATTAAATGATGGCAAAATCACACTCACTTTGTTTCAGGGTGCCTTTTGGGTGCTGGCTCCCTACCATCTTTTGCGATGAGTTTATCTTCTTGATAAACAGGGCTTGATATCAGGGCTTCCCTGATAGCTCAGTTGGTAAAGAATTCGCCTGCAATGCAGGAGAGCCCGGTTCTATCCCTGGGTTGGGAAAATCCCCTGGAAAAGGGATAGGCTACCCACTCTAGTATTCTGGCCTGGAGAATTAGAGTTGCAGTTAGAATTGCAAAGAGTCAAACATGACTGAGCGACTGACTTTCACTACCCTTTTGAAAGCCCTATTTCCAGACATACCCTACAATGTGTCCCTTAAGCCATTCCCACCTCATTGGAGACACGAATAAGCAGGGTGCCATTATTTAGACTGGGTGGTGGGTAAGCCCAGCAAAGCTGAACTTCAGCCAGTGGACCTGACAGGAGGCAGCTGCCACTCCGGCCCTCAATCTTTCCATGAGCCTTAAATCTCACTGTGGGGTGTGTGACGGATTGGCTTTCACACCGTTGCTAAGGCATGGATAAGCTGATTGGAGCCATCCCAGGAGGCAGTGGGAAAGCCCTTCTTCTCTCCTCATTCTGATTTCATGGCCTCTGGGGGCAGTGACAGAGTTTCCAGCCGAGGCATGTGGAGGTGGCCCTGACTCCAAGCATCTCACCCAGTGTTCCAGACGTGGAGGGCATGTGCTTACCAGCCCTGCCACCCCCATCTGCCTGCCCTCGCCCTCTCTCCTCCCACTCTCTTCCCTTTCTCAGGCAGCATAGTCAAGTTTGAAATCAAGGCTGAGCATGCCTTGAGGCTGATGAAGTGCATCTTATATGCTAGATAATGTCTCCACATCTAAACATTGAGTACACCTAGTACTTACAAAGGACTCTGTTCCATGCTTCTTTCCAGCCAGAACCCAGTGGGCTCCTTCCTTCTACCAGGCCATATCCTCAGTCCCCCACTTGGACATTCCCTTTGGACTTTTTGCATCCCTGTACTTTCTCTGTTCTTTGCCTCCATGAGGCAAGCACCTGGCAGAAGAGCAGGCGGGGAGCCCTCCCACTGCTCCAGGCAGGCGTGACCTGAGTGACTGATTCCCAGGTTCCTTCCTGCCGAGGCTCCTGACCACCTCCAGTCCTCACACAGCCTTGCACACAGGCTGCTTTCAACAGCTCCGAGTTTGCACTCGAGACAAAACATCTGCCATCTGTTGTGGATTGAATTGTGCCCCCAAAAAGAAATATTGAAGTCCTAACCAGAGGTATATTTGTGAATGGGGCCTTATATGGAAGTAGGGTCTTTCACATGTAATCAAGTTAAGATGATATCATGCTGGATTGTCATTGTTCAATGGCTCAGTTACGTCTGGCTCTTTGTGACCCCACGGACTGCAGCATGCCAGACTTCCCTGTCCTTCACTATCTCCTAGAGTTTGCACAAACTCATATCCTTTCAGTCAGTGATGCCATCCAACCGCCTCATCCTCTTTCGCCCCCTTCTCCTCCTGCCCTCAATCTTTCCCAGTATCAGGGTCTTTTCCAGTGGGTTGGCTCTTCACATCAGGTGGTCAAAGTATTAGAGCTTCAACTTCGGCACCAGTCTTGCATGCTGGATTAGGGTGGCCCTAAGTCCAATGATTGGTATCCTTATAAAGAGAGGGAGACTCAGGGATATGCTGACACACAGGGAGAAGTTGCAGTGATGCAGTGATATAAGTCAAGAAACAACAAAAGTGGTTGGAAAATACCAGATTCTAGGAAGCATTGAGGAAGGATTCTTCCCTAGAGCTTTCAGAGGGAGCAGGGTCCTGCTGACATCTCAGTTTTGGACTTAAAGTCTTCAGAATTGTAAGAGAATAAGTTTCTATTGTTTCAGCCACCTAAATTGTAGTAATTTGTGACAGCAGCCCTAGGAAACAGACAAACCATTTTTGCTTTCCCCATTTCCACCCTGGTCAGAATCCTAGGCCTCTGGTACAATACTCTGACTCCCTGTTTTGGAGATTTCAGCCTCGTCCACTTTGAGAGGGTTGGTGGAGATTCAAGGAAGAGGAGACCCCCAGTACAGCTTAGCGCACCTGAGTTCTTGTCAAGGAGGAAGGGTCCTTCAGTGGACTCACTGGACCCATGGAGAGGTAAGGGCCCTGGGACTAAGGTGACACTGTGAGTCTGGTGGATAGAACCACTAGGCCTGCTTCGAGATAGTCCTTTGAATTAGAGAAGAAGTAAAGGAAAGTTCTCAGAGATGTGTGCTTGAGCCTGGTTCATGAATGTAGGGCATTGTACAGGATTTGGAAGACAAGGCCTAAGTTTGCCAGGAAGAGGGTTATATTTTCTTGGGGATCTTCAGAGCTTGGTTGCCCCATGAGCATACAGTGTGTTATGGGTTATGTGGTTGATTGAAATGAGGAATTTCCTGCTTAGAAATAATAGTAAATAGCACTCAGGTAGCACTGTGTGCCACGCACCGCTCAATGTGTTTTGTAAATATTAACTCATGTAGTCATCACAACAACCTGAGGAGCAACATACTCTAATTATCTTTACTGTAAAGGTAAGGAAACTGGGCACAGAGAGGTTCAATAATGGGCCTGAGACTACCCAGCATTGTAAGTGACTGAGCAGAAATTCTCATTTACGCAGTCTCACTTCTGAACTGTACTCTTAACCATAACACTCTTTAGAGCCCTTCTTTCTCCGAGTTTATCCAGATGGATATTCATACTCCCATTAGTTTTTACATCATTGGGGCAAACTTCCTTCAGCATAGCTGAGCAGTGGGCATGAAGGCTGGGATGGAGAATTTTTAACCTTACTCAGCAAGAGCCTCATGGCCTGTGCGATTGATGCCGAACTGAATTTTGGAGACAGAGTTTTGGGTGAAGTAGAAAAAAATAGCTTTATTGCAGGGTGCCAGGCGAAGAGTCTAGGACAGTTAGTGTTTAAAAGACCCAAACTTTCTGAAAGCTTTCAGAGAAAGATTTATAAAGGCAGGGTGAGGGTGTGGGGTGTGTGGTCAGCTGATGGGCATTCTTCTGATTGGTTGGTGGTGAGGTAAGTGGGAGTCTGCATCATCAACCTTCTGGTTCCAATCCAGTCTAGGGTCTATTTGCTTGTGGGCAGCATTCAGTTAACTTCTCTCACCTGGTAGGGGTTTCAGCATCTGCAAAAACAGCTCAAAGGACCTGGATCAGAATATTATCTATAGCCCTTGAGGAGGAACTAAAGGTCCTTGACTTTGTTTCATGGCAATATTATTATTATGTCTTGTTTGATTTGTTTTCCTCTCTTTTTGCATTTTCTCACTTCTCTTATGAAGTTTATTCTTTGACTAACATTTTTCTACAGACAAAAGAAAGACAGGCAGAAGATATAGGTGGGGATCTATTCTAGTAAGGCCTCGGAGAGTCCTGCTCAGTTACACCCTTGCCTAAGAGTGAAAGGACTGGCATCAGTTGTTCTGAATAAACCAAAACAGTGAGGAGGGGGTGAGCAGGGGAATGTCAAAGGTCATGGCAAGGACAGAAGCAGCTGCCTCTTTTAGGTCATTGGTTTTTAAACTTGAGTATCATCAGAATCACCTGGAGGGTTTGTTAAACCACAGACTAATGGGCTCACCTCCAGAGTTTCAGTAGGTTTGGGGGATCAGGCCCAGGAATCTGCATCCTCTCAAGTCTCCAGGTGATGCTGATGCTGTTTGTCTGAGTACCACATTTTGAGAATCATTATTTGAGATTAATTCCCACTCTCCAGGATGCTATGATAGGTTCCTAGGTAACCACAGAGACCATAAGACCATATACTAAGATCTTTAACATTTTTCTTTCTTCCAGTTATACTATTGGCAACTTTCAGAGGAGCAGATTTATCATGCAGCAATTTTCATGAAGATGAGTGAACTTAACAGCTTTACAGTGTTCATCCACAGGGGTTATTGTCAGTGGGCCTCCACCTCTGCTGCAGCAGAATGAGAGGAAATTAGCATGTTTCGCATGGAGGATGTAGTTTACACTGCCTGCTGTTGCTGTTGTTCAGTCGCTAAGTTGTTTCCGACTCTTTGTGACCGCGTTGACTGCAGCAGCCAGGCTTCCCTGTCCTTCACCATCTCCCTGAGTTTGCTCAGACTCATGTCCATTGAGTCAGTGATGACATCCAACCATCTTATCCTCTGTTGTCCCCTTCTCCTCCTGCCCTCAGTCTTTCCCAGAATCAGGGTCTTTTCCAGTGAATTGCCTCATGTGGCCAAAGTATTGGAGCTTCAGCTTCAGCATCAGTCCTTCCAATGAATATTCAGGGTTGATTTCATTAAGGATTGACTGGTTTGATCTCCTTGCAGTCCAAAGCACTCTAAAAAGTCGTCTCCAGCACCACAATTAGAAAGCATCAATTCTTCAGCGCTCAGCCTTTGTGGTCCAGCTCTCACATCCGTACATGACTACTGGAAAAGAAGGAAGAATTCTCATTGGTCTGGGATGATTTAATTCTGAATTTCTCTTGAGGTGGAAAGATCAACAGGATTCCTCCTTCCTGCCCCTCTATCCCTAGAGTCTGTGATGATATAAGCCATGTGTATTCTTTATAACAGTTCCAGTCACTGCCAGGGCCTTACTCTACCCACATACCCTATAAGTTCCCAAGGTGGCTGCATGTCTGAAGGAGAACTTTATGTGTGCATTCCTGACCAATTTTGGTTTCTCTCAGTTCATAGCAACATCTTGTTCACTTATCCATGCTGGAAACCTGCAGGTCATCCTTGACTCATCTGTCTACCATCTCTCCCACTTCCATGATCACAGTTCCTCCAGTCTGATTTTCTGCCCCTTTTCCATGCCAGGCTCAGAATCATGTTTTTTTTTTGGGGGGGGTCACCTCTCACCTGGGCCATTGCAATGGCCATCTAAGTGGTGATTGTGCTTTTAGTTCTGCCATCTTGCCTTCATCTTCATCACTCTCCCACAGTGATCCATCTAATATAAGGACTGGTAAACTAATTCCTGGTCATATTTGGCTTATCTAATTTTGAATAACTCATGAACTAAGATGGTTTGTACATTTTTTAATGGTTAAAAACATTGAAAGAAGAATAGTGTTTTATGATGTGAAAATTCTATGCAATTCGAGTTTCAATGTTCACGTATAAAGTCTTGCTGTAAAACATTCCCATGGTCATTCATGTACACATTGTCTGTGGCTACTTTCATGTCTACATCCACAGAGCTATGTACTTGTAACAGAAACTATATGACCCACAAGTCTAAAATATTTACTTCCTGGGCCTTTATGAAAAAGATTTCATTACCCCTGATCTGCAAAGAAAATCTGGGTCTATCCTCTGCCTTGAAACCTTCATGGAGTACTTAAGAGGCCTTACTCAGGGTGAAGTTCAAGCTCCACCAAGTTCTTGGCTCAAGTTTAAGTGAAGCGCATGGCCCGCCAAGACCTCTGTGACCCAAACTCTGCCTACCTCTTAGGTTCCCAGCTTTGCCAACTTAAATGCCATCAAGGGTCAGGGTGGCGATGGTTAAAAAAAAACAACAGCAAATAAGACTGATAAAATGGAGGCCACTGGTGAACTGGAGTGTTCATGCCCCACAAAAACGTTCATTAAAATAAAGCAAAACAATACAAGATGAAAGCAATATCAACCACAGAGCAACCATTTGCACCTACACTTTGACAGTCAGGGAAGGTCATGGAAACTGAGTGAAGCTTCTTTTCTGCAAATAAGAAACAGGGGACATTAGAAAGGCTTTTGTGCCCAGGAGCCCCGCAGGTTCTACTCACTGTCGATACCAATGGTCCCAAGGTATATGCTACTGTTTTTCAAAAATTTTGTAATGAAATTCCAAAGTCCAGGATCCTGTCATCTCTATTACACAGATGATTAGAGTACCTTCTTCCTTTCTCTTTTGTGAAGACGGCCAAGGGAACTATACACACGTCTGTATGTATGCATACACAGAGATGTATTTATGTACATGTTATCTGTGAAGAAAAGTGCAACATTAAATACATTTTAAAGAAGCATTTCTGGGCTTCCTGTGGATTCTGCTTCAGCTTTGTTGAGATATAATCTACTTAAAATTATGGTAGCAATGACTTTATATTATAAACACTGTGAACTATTGAAACTTGCTCAAAAAGAAAATTCAGGACCCCACTGCCCATGGGTTACAGATGGCATTGGAACTGTATTTTAACAGGACCAATCCAGCTGCTTTCTGCTTCAAAGATATTCTGTATTTTGTCTCCTGGGGCCTGAACTGAAGTTGAGAACAAGACTTGACTCCAGTGAATCACCATTAAGCCCCTGATGAAGCTGAGTATGTTTATAAAACTAAAATTTAAAATCTCTACATGTTTGTGTTTCAGACAAAATAGAAAAACAAAAACCAGTTTTCCTCAAAACCTGAGCATGAACTTTATACTCATTTCAAACAAGCACAAATAAACAAATGTTTCCCTTTTATCAAAGGTCATGGGGCACAAAACATAAAGAAAAACCAAAGATGCCTTTATAAAAGTAAATGGATGTTAATTTATACATCCCTGTATTGCATAACATCAGTTCAATGAAACTGAGAAATTCAGTGAGCAGTTTGGTCTTGGTGACATCAAATTGGTGGTGGTGTTCTAATGACTAATTCCCAGTGTTCTGAGAATGCAAACCCCAGGGCCCACATGGAGTCAAGAAACTGTCTCCCAGTTCCTTGCTAGCAATTCAAGGATCTGACAGGGGAATGGGAAAAGAGTTCAAAGGCAAGCCAATGAGAACAGCGTTCAGGAAGGAGAGGTCTGAGTGTGAAGGTCTTAGGCCTTATCTGACACTAGGTGTTGTATAAATAAAGAAATATCTACACATATAAATAACTTTAATTTTGCCTGAGGCTCGCCTGGAAAACTCATTCTCTGACTAGAGCAATATAGTTTTTTAGCAAGAGAGCCTGGTATGTACAGCAAGGTACTTGGGTTTGAAACCATCTAAACATTCATCAGCAAGGGCCTTACATAAACCAGGGTGCACTGACTCAAACAATTCTATGTATTAATGGATGGTATACATGGGCTTCCCAGGTAACGCTAATGGCTTTCAGCAAAGCACCTTTAAAGGCCGGGCGAGGGAGTGGCATGTTTGCTTCTTGCACACTTCTTGGTATAGCAATCGTTTGTTCTTGCAGCTGTCCACATAGGTCATGTCACTATGATCCTGTAACCCTCCAACAAGACAAATGTTGTTCTCTGTTCTGCAACTTTTTATCTGTATATAAATGGGAAAGTGCTATATCTTTAAAGATTGGAGCCTTGAGAATGGGCTATCATGTACATTTCAGACTGTAGGCAACATTCTTAACTGGAAGCAAAAGCAAAAGAATACAGAGGTTCAAGTCAAAGAAATAGATTGAATATGGAATCAGATTTGTTCTTCCCTTATTGTACTCGGAAGGAACAATTTTTTTTCCCACTTTTTGCCTTATATACTCTTCTGTACAGTTTGGAAAAAAATACCATCATCAGTATGCATTACTTTTATGATAAATATTAAGAAAATTAAAGGCTTTAGGCTCATTTCTGAGATTGCTTCTGTAAGACTAAGTTTTCTGAGCTTCAGTTCATTTTCAGGGTTAAGAGGAACAAAAAGAATGACCCATGTAAAAGTCCTCTGCACATTCTAAAGTAGTGTCCAAGTGTTTTCACCCCTTTTTTTCAAATGGAGCCCAGGAGCCCTCTCTTGGAGTGTGAAGGAGCAAATGCCAACAGGGACAGTTATAGTAAAGTTTTCTCCAAGCTATTTAGAAGGCCAGGCTTTTCAGACTGTATTTGCCCTGCAGCCTCTGACAACTGCCTGGATCCTGCAGCGCTGTCCCCCTCCTTCCTGGAGACATGTGGCTCTGTGTTCCCAATGCAGTGGGAGATGCCTGTGTTATGTGGAAAGGGCAGGGGACAGCAGTAACTCCCCTGGCAGCAGAATGGGGCAGCTGTTTTCTGAGACATGTGACTTCATGCAACCTCGGTTGGCAAACATATCACCTCATCAGGAAGGAAAATTCAGCCATTCAAACGCTTTTTGAGGCCCCAATTTAGCTCACACTGTTTATTTGGGCTCTCAGTTGAATGTTGATCACTAGGATCTAAATAGTGATTCATGGCCTCACCTGACTTGCAGCCCCATTTTATCTTCCAGGTAGGGAGGAAGTTCCCGCCAAGTGGATCTTGGCTTTAATACAGCTTCTCTGCAGTCTGAGCCCCAGCACAGGTGTGATTCAGATTTAAAGAGATAGAAACACACACAGACTCACACACACTCACACATGCACCAGTCCCTCACACACTAAAAACACATACCACTCACACACACATAGAGCACACATCACTCACACACTCAGACCCACACTCACAGGCATTCACACACACATCCACACATAGATACCACTCACACACATTCACAACACTGGCAGCACTCACACACATGCAACATATTATTGGGTTTGTCAAAAAGTTCATTCGAGTTTTTCCAAAGGATTGTGCAGAAAACCCCAAACAAACATTTTGGCCAACCCAGTACACCCTCACACACACCATACATGCACTACAGCATTTCTATGAACGAACACTCTGAAATATGAGAAAACATACAGAAAACTGCTTATCAAAGTAGGCGAATCTTTTGCTCCAGGGCTTGGCAAAAAGAGCAATTTTTCCTTCTAGATATCTAGGAGGGGCCACTGTAAACAAAAACAATGCCTTAGGCAATGGTATTTAAAGACACAGGATAATTCACTAAAATGAGGCTTGACCAGTTATGCCTGCTTATGGGGCTGTTCCTGTTATTGTTTGGCTTTGTGGTTTGCTGTAGCTGTCAGGACCCCTTTTCACCTACTGCCAATCACAATGCTTTTCCCTAAAAGTGTTGAAAGAAGGATACTCAGGATGGACAGTTGGGGAGATTACCGTGTTCACCAGGTCCAGCTGAGGTGATGCTTCTTGGGAGAATGTCCTGGAGTTCTGGGAAGTGAGGCAGAGCAGGCTGAGGGTGGGTCAGTGAAGAAGGAAGGCAGGAAAGGGGTCTTGGAGGATCGGGGTGGGGCTCCTGCGGAGATGGGCTTCTGCCCTAGCCCATGGGGGGCTTGACTGTGCACAGCCTCCTGGCTGAGTTTGCTTTCAGGCAGCAGAGAGAGACCTGATGAAAGTTCTTCCACCTGTGGAAATCACATCACTTTGAGTTTAATGTTCATTAACAAGTCTCTTCTTCTCCTTCAAGACTGAATGTTTTTGTATCTTCTTTTCACTTAAAGGTTGTAAATGCCTGGCACCAGCAGGCAGTCAGTCACTGTTTATTGCAAGAAGGAAGAGCAGCTTCCCTGATGCTGCAGTCCAGATATTTCTGTACAGTCCCCTACATACATATAAAGGGTCTTTGGCCATCTGGTGGGCATGAAGACAATTATGAAGTGCTTGAACATTACCTCACTGTCTGAATATCTTTTCTTCTTTATTTATGTGTACTTCCTTGGTGATCTCATCCAGCCTCATGGCTTTAAATACTAGTTATATACTGACAACTCCCAAATCTATACCTCCATCCCAGATCTCTCTTCTGAATCCCAGGCTCCTGTACCCAGAGGCTTACTGGGCATCTCCTATTAGATACTTAATAGGCATCCAGCCTTAACATGTTCAGAATGACTCTTCCTTTCTTCCTGAAACCTATTTCTCCTGTAGGCTTCCCCTTCTCAGGAAAGGCAACTTCATCTTTTTGGTTTCTCAGACACAATCCTTGGATTTATTCTTACCTTTTAAAATTTCTTTCACACTCGTATTTACCTCATCAGTGTGTCAAATCTACATCCAAGCACATTCCAACACCTCCACTGCTCTCTCTCTGGCCAGAGTCACCCACCATGTTACTCTCTGGATAACAAGTTGTCCTGGTTGGTGTCCCCATGTCCTGTCTTTACTTCTCTCCAGTTCATCTTTCCCCGAGTGTTCTTTTAGAAATGTTGGTGAGGTCAAATCAGCCCTCTGCTCCAAAAACAGTAGTGGGTTTGCATCTTGCTTCAAGTGCAAGCCAGAGTCCTAATCTTGTCCATCACCCTATCTCATCTGCCACCCATTTGTCCCCTCGTTCCTGCCTCCAAACCACAGTGGGTTCCTGCCATTCTTCCCGCACCACGCAGATTATCATCTCAAGGGCTCTGCGCTTCCGGTCCCTCGGCCTGGAACTCCCTTTCCCTAAATATTGTTTTGGCTTTCAGTAGGCTCTCAATATATTTGTGATGAATGGAAGAAGGAAGGGAGGAAGAAAGAAAGAGAGAGAGAAATAAAGAAAAGAACCATGAGTTCTATTAAGCCAGCACCCAAATACATCAGACGATGGGGCATTAAAGCAGTATTTCTTAAACCATTTCAATCATGAACCTTCAGTAAGAAATTCATTTTACATTAGGACATAATTGGCAGATGTAGATGTATGTATAGTACAATGCTTGCAGTCTATTTTCTATTCCTTTTAATCCTATTTTAATGTTTCCTATTTTATTTTCACAATAAAATACTGTTCTGGACTCATTAAGCTGATTTAGCCATCAACAGGTTATGGACCATGATTTGAAAAATGCTGAACTATAGTGACTGGAAAGTCTTGATGGGGGATAAAGGTTAAAATGCAAATAAAGTGAGCAATCATTACACTATCTTGTAATTTAGAAAATCAAATTGCTTTCTTTGCAAAAATCTGGCCTCTTTGTTAAAGTCAGGGAGAAACAGATGATTTTCTAGTATGGGTGATTTGTGGAGAGACAGCATGAGTTGGATGCTGAAGGCAACGTGTTTTCAAATTAAGAGGATGTTAAGAGAGGCTAGGGGAGGCACTTCCCTGGTGGTCCAGTGGTTAAGACTCAAGTTTCCAAGGCAGGGGTCGCAGGTTCAATCCCTGGTTGGGGAACTCCCATGTGTCACAGGGTGTGGTCAAAAACAAACAAAAATCCGAGAGAGGCTAGAGGAGAGGCAGGTGCCAGGAAAAGCTCATCCTCACAGTCCAGGGAAGTTAATGTAGGCTAACTCGTTCCCTGTACCATCCACATTTCAGACTGGGACAAACCCAGATTCAAACCCCACCTGCTTCTCCTCTGCCACACAGGATTTTTCCCATCCTTCCCTTCAGATGGAGTCTGTGTGTACAACATGTATCCCCTCTTCTGTCATCCACATCAGTGTCTTTCCCAGGAAGATGTAATTAGTTCCAGATTTTTCCATTCCAGTGTTCCCTGTCCAACTGAGAGATGACTGAGTATATCATCCTCAGGTTATCTTCTCCAAAGCAGTCATGAGGCATTTCAGTTGGTCATGCAATGATTGTTATCTGACAATGAGTCTTTATTTTGTGCCAGACATTGTTATAAGTAATTACAGCAGCTCTATGAAATGGTGGTGCCATTAGTCTTCACATTTTACAGATCTGAGCCTGATTAGGTAAGTTCCTCAAGGTTACCTAGCTAGCAAATGGGGGACTAGGATTCAAACCCAGGCCACTGGGCTCTCTAGTTCTTGTTCTCACTCACCACTTGTTCTTGCAAAATATGATGACTGATATGATGGTGAAATTGGTGCCAGCCCGTTGCTTCATGAAGGGAAATGAGGAGAACTTCTGTGGCATCAGAGGTGGCCTGTGAGATTAGGGCCAGGACACACCCCTAGGACAAATGCCATTATTCAATCTTTGTGTGAAATCAACTTTTTGATAGAAGTGCAATTAATCCAGGCTAAAAGATGGATTGTTCAATATAGAGATCATGAACTTGCTGCACACCTCTTTTGTTTGGTCCACTAAGTACTTAAAAAACTGTAGATCTTTTGCTGGCTATGAACTTTGCTGCTCATCACAGTCTCCACCATTCCTCACTGTCCCCACTCTTTCGTTCTCTTAGGTCACTGCCTTGTTCCTGAAGGTAATGTGTGTGTGTGTGTGTGTGTGTGTGTGTGTGTGTGTACGCATGTGTGTGTTGCTGTCTCAAATGGGATCAAGTGCCAACTGACTTTACCCCCTATCTCTTAACATGATCTTGTTAGTGTTAATCTGCTCATGCCCCTACTCTGAGGATTAAGAGAAGGCAGACTGGGCATGAATTTAGCTAGTATTCTTGTTACATCTAAAGGAACATGCATGATTCTCATTAGTTAGAGGAAAACCCGCTGGGAGCACCACACCTTAAGAATCATCTGTTATCTCTTTTCCTGAAGTTGACACTGTTAAATGTGATCCAATAACAAGTGAGAGACTCCTGAGGGAGGAAATTAAGGTGATGGTAAACTACCCACTTAAAGCATCAGGGTTCAAGAGTGAGTGAGGGCAAGAAGATAAGCCCCCGGGTCAAGTACAGAGGTGTTCAGGAACTGGTCAGGGATTAGAAGCACAAGGGAAGGAAGCGATGGGGCATTCAGTGAGAATATCATTGGTCAGCCAGTCACATGGCACTTGTGTTGGCAGCTTACTGGGTAGTTCTGAGACACAGGTTTTTACAAACATAGAGAATGTTTGGCTTCAATTGATCATTAACATTTAAGTATTTAATGAGGCCCTACTAAGGGTCTGAGTTCATTGTAGCTGAGTGAACTTTTACTATTGAAGATATAAACTCTTAATGAACTCTGTGCTGAAGATGCTAAAGATGAAATGCCAGATCTGCCTATTATCTCTAATATCGGCTCATGCTTAATCCCAGGCTCTCACTTTTTCTTTTTTAATGATTAGCACTATGCCAAGATCTTATTTATGCCAAAACACAGAAACTCCCACAGCATAAGAGGTAGGAGGAGTTGGAGGAATCTTTTTCTCTAGAAATGTTTCAGAATGGAGAAATTGAGAACAGCACAGATTTTTCTGTAGCCCAACAGATGGTTTGAATTCTGGAGTTGATACTTTCTACCTGCATGTACTGGGCAGATTCTTCAACCCTCTGAGTCTCAGTTTTCTCATTTGCAAAATAAGGTGATTAGTACCTAGAATGTTACAGTATACAAAACATTATTTTATAAATATATATATATACACACACACATATATAGTGTATAGAACTTTAGAGCATATTGAACTTGTTGTAAAAAGAAATAACACATACAATGATTAATAAGCCTAAAATGTATTATGCATTCAATGATTTTAATTTTTTTTTATTTATTTTTTTTATTAGTTGGAGGCTAATTACTTCACAACATTTCAGTGGGTTTTGTCATACATTGATATGAATCAGCCATAGAGTTACATGTATTCCCCATCCCGATCCCCCCTCCCATCTCCCTCTCCACCCGATTCCTCTGGGTCTTCCCAGTGCACCAGGCCCGAGCACTTGTCTCATGCATCCCACCTGGGCTGGTGATCTGTTTCACCATAGATAATATACATGCTGCTCTTTCGAAACATCCCACCCTCACCTTCTCCCACCGAGTTCAAAAGTCTGTTCTGTACTTCTGTGTCTCCTTTTCTGTTTTGCATATAGGGTTATCGTTACCTTCTTTCTAAATTCCATATATATGTGTTAGTATGCTGTAATGTTCTTTATCTTTCTGGCTTACTTCACTCTGTATAATGGGCTCCAGTTTCATCCATCTCATTAGAACTGATTCAAAGGAATTCTTTTTAATGGCTGAGTAATATTCCATGGTGTATATGTACCACAGCTTCCTTATCCATTCGTCTGCTGATGGGCATCTAGGTTGCTTCCATGTCCTGGCTATTATAAACAGTGCTGCGATGAACATTGGGGTGCACGTGTCTCTTTCAGATCTGGTTTCCTCAGTGTATATGCCCAGAAGTGGGATTGCTGGGTCATATGGCAGTTCTATTTCCAGTTTTTTAAGAAATCTCCACACTGTTTTCCATAGTGGCTGTACTAGTTTGCATTCCCACCAACAATGTAAGAGGGTTCCCTTTTCTCCACACCCTCTCCAGCATTTATTGCTTGTAGACTTTTGGATAGCAGCCATCCTGACTGGCGTGTAATGGTACCTCATTGTGGTTTTGATTTGCATTTCTCTGATAATGAGTGATGTTGAGCATCTTTTCATGTGTTTGTTAGCCATCTGTATGTCTTCTTTGGAGAAATGTCTGTTTAGTTCTTTGGCCCATTTTTTGATTGGGTCATTTATTTTTCTGGAATTGAGCTGCAGGAGTTGCTTGTATATTTTTGAGATTAATCCTTTGTCTGTTTCTTCATTTGCTATTATATTCTCCCAATCTGAGGGCTGTCTTTTCACCTTACTTATAGTTTCCTTTGTAGTGCAAAAGCTTTTAAGTTTCATTAGGTCCCATTTGTTTATTTTTGCTTTTATTTCCAATATTCTGGGAGGTGGGTCGTAGAGGATCTTGCTGTGATTTATGTTGGAGAGTGTTTTGCCTATGTTCTCCTCTAGGAGTTTTATAGTTTCTGGTCTTACATTTAGATCTTTAATCCATTTTGAGTTTATTTTTGTGTATGGTGTTAGAAAGTGTTCTAGTTTCATTCTTTTACAAGTGGTTGACCAGTTATCCCAGCACCACTTGTTAAAGAGGTTGTCTTTTTTCCATTGTATATCCTTGCCTCCTTTGTCAAAGATCAGGTGTCCATAGGTTCGTGGATTTATCTCTGGGCTTTCTATTCTGTTCCATTGATCTATATTTCTGTCTTTGTGCCAGTACCATACTGTCTTGATGACTGTGGCTTTGTAGTAGAGTCTGAAGTCAGGCAGGTTGATTCCTCCAGTTCCATTCTTCTTTCTCAAGATTACTTTGGCTATTTGAGGTTTTTTTGTATTTCCATACAAATTGTGAAATTCTTTGGTCTAGTTCTGTGAAAAATACCGTTGGTAGCTTGATAGGGATTGCATTGAATCTATAGATTGCTTTGGGTAGAATAGCCATTTTGACAATATTGATTCTTCCAATCCATGAACACGGTATGTTTCTCCATCTGTTTGTGTCCTCTTTGATTTCTTTCATCAGTGTTTTATAGTTTTCTATATATAGGTCTTTTGTTTCTTTAGGTAGATATACTCCTAAGTATTTTTTTTTTTTTGTTATTGTTGCAATGGTGAATGGTATTGTTTCCTTAATTTCTCTTTCTGTTTTTTCATTGTTAGTATATAGGAATGCAAGGGATTTCTGTGTGTTAATTTTATATCCTGCAACTTTACTATATTCATTGATTAGCTCTAGTAATTTTCTGGAAGAGTCTTTAGGGTTTTCTATGTAGAGGATCATGTCATCTGCAAACAGCGAGAGTTTCACTTCTTCTTTTCCTATCTGGATTCCTTTTACTTCTTTTTCTGCTCTGATTGCTGTGGCCAAAACTTCCAACACTATGTTGAATAGTAGTGGTGAGAGTGGGCACCCTTGTCTTGTTCCTGATTTCAGGGGAAATGCTTTCAATTTTTCACCATTGAGGGTGATGCTTGCTGTGGGTTTTTCATATATAGCTTTTATTATGTTGAGGTGTGTTCCTTCTATTCCTGCTTTCTGGAGAGTTTTAATCATAAATGGATGCTGAATTTTGTCAAAGGCTTTCTCTGCATCTATTGAGATAATCATATGGTTTTTATCTTTCAATTTGTTAATGTGGTGTATTACATTGATTGATTTGCAGATATTAAAGAATCCTTGCATTCCTGGGATAAAGCCCACTTGGTCATGGTGTATGATTTTTTTAATATGATGTTTGATTCTGTTTGCTAGAATTTTGTAAGGATTTTTGCATCTATGTTCATCAGTGATATTGGCCTGTAGTTTTCTTTTTTTGTGGCATCTTTGTCTGGTTTTGGAATTAGGGTGATGGTGGCCTCACAGAATGAGTTTGGAAGTTTACCTTCATCTGCAATTTTCTGGAAGAGTTTGAGTAAGATAGGTGTTAGCTCTTCTCTAAATTTTTGGTAGAATTCAGCTGTGAAGCCATCTGGTCCTTGATTTGAATTTTTATGGTCAGTTTTTCTTGAAATACTTGGAGGAAATCTAGATGGAGGTGGTCTATGACTTATGACAAAATGTTACTTTGTATGTTCCTTTCCGTAAAACAGAAAGAAAAATAAGAAAGCCTAGTTGGCATTCCTAACCCTAACCAAGATACGTCAGACCACTTAAGCTATGAGAAGTGGTAGACAATGGAGTCTGCAATGCATGAGCTTTGATACAGACAAACTTGACCTTGATCTCTATTTATTGTGATTTTGGATAGTCAAGCATATGTGTATGGATCTTTTCCCAGTTTGGCATAATAAAATACTGTGTGTTCAGTTAGTCATGTCCTACTTTTTGTGAGCCTATGGATTGTAGCCTGCTAGGCTCCTCTGTTCATGGGATTCTCCAGTCAGGAGTACTGGAGTAGGTAGCCATTCCCTTCTCCAGATCTTCCTGACCCAGGGATTGAACCCAGGTCTCCTGCATTGCAGCAGATTCTTTATCTGAGCTACCAAGGCAGCCCAATAAAATACTGTAACCATTCCTAATACATCAGTCATTTCTATTCAGTTGTTTTCAGTGCCTATCTCTGTGTGTTCCCATGAACATAGGTACTATGTGTTAACTTACAATTAAGAAAAAATAGGCTCTCACTGTTTATAAAATTTTGCATCCTGTGTTTTCACTAAACTTTACCTTGTGATTATTTTTTAATAAATTGTGCTCAAGAATCAATTTATAATTGGCTGCTTTATAGTCCATCTTGTAGAAGAACTAGCTTATTTAACCGTGTATTATTTGAAATGTAGCTTGTTTCCCCTTTTTTCATTTTAAAAAATATGGTTAGAGAGAAATTTCTTATATATTAATCATTTTTTCCATCTCTGGGCAATTTCCTTTTGGTCAGTTCCAAGAAGTGTAATTAGTAAATCAAATGATATGCCAAACTTTTTCCCAGAAAGGTTGTACCAGTTTACAACTCCTGTTGGCATTGTATGAAGATGCCTGTTTCACCATGACCTCAGCAACAGTAGGCATCATCCCAAATTCTGTTCTGTAAGATGATTTTATCCACGAAATTTTTTTATTAGCTGTCTGGAGACATCTTGAATAGATAACAGTGTATCCCTATCCCAGTCTCTTACCTGGTCAAGGCTGAGTGAGACTTAGAGAATGTCTTAGGAGTTCAGATGTCGAGATTGACTGGACCATGAGACTGGAAACATGCCATTCATTAGAACAAAGGGTAAACCCAGATCTATTTTTATAGTCTTAATTGAAAGATCACTGGCAACTTCGATTACCAGCATCTATAAAATGGGGAGTTTTATGTCTGCCCCATGGAGGAATTTTGAGTAGAATTTCTTGGTGAGTTGATACATCTGGATGTCTGAAGAGCTGCACATGTTACAGCTAATTACTACTATGTGTATGGGGAAGGGAGGTATAATTGTGTGGGAGCAGGGAATTAGACAGCTACTACTAGTAGCATCTTTCATGAGAAAGTAGGAATAGCGTGGATTAGATATAGCTGAAGCAGGACTAGATCATGATGGAGTGATGATTCAGAGAGCATGTGTAACTCTCTAGAGCAGCAGTCCCCAACCTTTTGGCACCAAGTGACCAGTTTCATGAAAGACAATTTTTCCACAGACTGGGGACGAGTCGGGGGAGACAGTTTAGTCAATTTAAGACAGTTTAAGTCAATTTAGTCATGTCCGACTCTTTGCAACCCAAGAGGCCGAGCTCCTCTGTCCATGGGATTCTCCACAAGTAAATACTGGAGTGGGTTGCCATGCCCTCCTCCAGGAGATCTTCTTGACCTAGGGATTGAGCCCATATCTCTTATGTCTCCTGTATTGACAGTCATGTTCTTTACCACTAGTCACCTGGGAAGCCCCATTATATTTATTATGCCTCCATAGTCTGACAAGAGGCAGAGCTCAGGCAGAAATGCAAGCATTTGGGAGTGACTGTAAATACAGAAGCTTAGCTCACTCACCTGCCTGCCTGTCTGCCACTCACCTCTTGATGTGTGGCCCAGTGCATAACAGGCCATGGACTGGTACCAGTCCCCTGGTACTGGGGACTGGGGACCCCTGCTCTAGAGTAAGCCTTACACTTCCTCAATTAGACCATATCAAGTTCTAGCTTCACCTAGAATGTAGTTTTCAAACTTTTCTTGCAACAAAATCACTTGGGGGGATATTTTTAAATTATTTTTTATTGAAATATAGTTGATTTACAATGATTCAGATGTACAGCAAAATGATACAGATATATATGCAACAAAAGATATATATATATATATATGGGCCTCCCTGGTGGCTCAGAAGGTAAAGTGTCTGTCTGCGATGCAGAAGACCTGGGTTCAATCCCTGGGTTGGGAAGATCCCCTGGAGAAGGAAATGGCAACCCACTCCAGTACTCTTGCCTGGAAAATTCCATGGATGGAGGAGCCTAGTAGGACTATAGTCCATGGGATCTCAAAAAGTTGCACATAACTGAGCAACTTCATTTCTCTCATATATATATATTCTTTTTCAGATTCTTTTCCATTGTAGGTTATTATAAGATATTGACTGTAGTTCCCTGTGCTATACAGTAGGTCCTTGTTGTTTATCTCTTTCATATACAGTAGTGTGTATCTGATCAACAGATTTGTGACAAGGGAGGGGTAGGGGTTTGTTGAGACATTGTTGAGTCCCACTCAGAGTTTCTGATTCAGTAGGTGAGGTTGGACCTGAGAATTTGCATTTCTAATAGGCTCCCAGGTGACACTGATACTGTGTTCAAGGGACCACTCTTTAAAAACCACTGGTCAGACTGTTGTAGTGGTTCAGTGGTTAAGACCCTGTGCTTCCACTGCAGGGGGTATAGTTTTGATCCCTGGTTGTGGAACTCAGATCCCACATGCCTCAAGGAGTGACCAAAAAAAAACCCCCCAAAAAACAAAAAAACCCCACTGGTCTACAGTATCCCTTTCAGCACTTTATCCTTCTATCATTAAATTAAACCACCACCTGCTGTGGATTTGTGTTTTTTTCAGTAGGAGGCCACCTAAATTTACATACTAGCAGCATTAAGCTTCACCAAAAAGTAGTCTTCTAATTATTTCTCCAGGACATGGTGTTGTGTCTTTGGAAAACGTATATACATTAAGTTAACCTCTGCATGATCCATATCTTCATCTGGTGTACACATGTAGTTGAATGTGTATTACATGGGCATGCCCAATATTGCAAAAAAGGAATATATTCTAGCCAGTGTTAGCATTAACTCCTGCTTTTCCAGCAGAGCTCTCCAATTTAACAGTGATTTACAATGAAAAGTGAAATTCCAGACTCATTTCAGGCAAGTGGAAGATCTCCTATTTCCAAATGCATGTCTCTGAGAACCCTGGGCCTGAGTGGCCTGGGAAAGATAAGGGGATATTCCATAATTTCAGAGGGGACCTCGGCCCAGAGGCACTGAGCTGTGGTCAGTGAGCAGATAGCCCTGTTTGGTTCAGCCCTCTTCCAGGGAAATGGCTCCAGTCCAAACACATGAGCAGACCAGAAAGCAGGATTATGTAATCACCTGGAAGCTCAGCCTGCCACTGAAGTTGTTGGAGAAACCTGTCACAGTCAGCTTGCCAAGGTCCCAGGGCCAGACGCCTTCTCTAGGAGGATCACTCCCAAACTGACCCCTGGGCTTCAGGATAGCCAATGAGATTCCACCAAGTGGAACAGAGGGCCCCAAGTTAGCCAGTGTGTTCCAATCAGAAGGAGTCACTCTCCATAGGAGCGGAAGAATCCCACAAAACAGGAAGTGGCAGGGAAAGGAAAGAGATGCAGACGTCCTATTAGATAACCATCTCCAAACATGGCTTATATGCATGCAGCATTTTGATGCTGTTCTCTGGGAACCCAGATGCATCTGAGACATTTCCTTCCCGAGTTTACTTTAAAAATTTTTTAAACGCCTTTTGAAGGGAGGGAAACAAATGTCCTCATTCAATAGAGATTTATTTTAGCAGCAATGGAGGATTAACTTGTGATGAGGTCATTCCGTGTGAAACAGTTCTGAAAAAGAGTGAGTGCTAGTGCCTAATGTAGATATGATTACATTCTTCTTGACTTAAATCATATGAGAAGGATGGGCAAGAAGACAGAAAAGAGGAAGGCGATTGGAAGAAAAGGGAAGAAACAGGATATCAGCTGAGCTTTTTAATAAGTGATTGCAAATAGTTATTGAGTTTGGAACTACTTTGTTCCAAAACTCAATGTGTGGGGGGGGGGGTGGGGAGACTTTATACTGATTACACATTCTGGGTGGGTCATGTATTTCTGTATTTGCACAAATGCCTGAGATATGGTCTTAAAAACAATGACTAATGTTTTAAAAAATGGTATTTTTATGTATTCAGGATGGAAGCATCACACACAAAAGCGTAGTCCTTCCACAATGTTCCCTTACCTCTGAGGGTATGTGCATTGAATGTTCTAAGGTACCAAGAGGTGATTAAAGCTTGTGGGGAAGTGCTGAATCTGTCTTGGAAATAAACCATGCTGATTTGTTCTAAGTGAGTAAGAGGCTTCCCTGAGCCTTCAAGAGACAGTCTGCATTAGACAGTCTGATTTATGCTGCACCGTGACTACATTACACTGGCTGAGGTAGAGGGAGCCATCACCCCAAGTTATTAAAGCTGTTAATTTCTCCATAGTGCTCTGTGGAACATAGGATTTCCACGTAAAAGAGAAAATAGCTGTTTTCCTTTCTACATATCTAGCCTGGGGTTCAATTTCCACATCCATCTGAATAGTGCACAGAGCTCAGAGAAACAGAGACACTGAAATGTAGATCCTGCTTGACTAAAGACTTGGAATATGAATAATCTGCAACGTAGGATTTTTAAAAAATTTATTTATCTTCAACTTTTTCTATTTTCTGCTACCAAGAAGCAGAAGGTAGGATGTGGTTTAAAATTTCATCTTTGAGAAGCAGAAGTGACCTGGGTTATCTCAGTTCAGCAGTAACTCATGGGTGAGCGGACAATTCACAAAGGAAAACAGGCGACTTGGGCTTCCTGAGTATGAGGGAAGGAATCCAAGGCTCACCCCTGTACCCTTGGATTGATGTGTTAGTTCATTGGTTTATCTAGTTTCTCTGCAGCATCCTGGTTGGATAAAAGGAAAAGAAAAAATTTTGTATCTATTATTTGTGCTATGTACTGAAGCCAACATTTCTCAGGGTGTGTTCTTTATCTGTCTTGCTACTGCTGCTGCTAAGTCGCTTCAGTTGTGTCCGACTCTGTGTGACCCCATAGACGGCAGCCCACCAGGCTCCCCCGTCCCTGGGATTCTCTAGGCAAGAACACTGGAGTTGGTTGCCATTTCCTTCTCCAGTGCATGAAAGTGAAAAGTGAAAGTGGAGTTGCTCAGTTGTGTCCGACTCTTGGCGACCCCATGGACTGTAGCCTACTAGGCTCTGCCCTCCATGGGATTTTCCAGGTAAGAGTACTGGAGTGGGATGCCATTGCCTTCTCTGTTATCTATCCTATTTTCTGGGAATTAAAGGAATTGAATTTTCATAGTGGAATCAAGATGGGGATAGAAAGGTACCTAAATGATACCCACAAGTTTGAGAATGGGCCTGGCTGTATCTCAGTTTAATACAGAGGATTTCCTTATCCAGGGAGAAAGGAGGGCCATCAAAATATTTATGTGGTCTATTGATCCTGGAGGGGATGTTTATTGCCATGGGATGAGGGCATTAACCTTATCACTTGTTTCCCTTCCACTGAGTCAAGTTTACTTCCTATTTCTATCAAGATTTGTCTTTATTCCTGCATTTCTCTGTCCAGGTACATTCATTTATCTGCCTTCACATGCAGACCTAGGCAGATCAACCCTGAATTGGCCTCCTGTGATATAAGCGAAGGATGGATGTGAGGCCAGAATCCTGCTATAGAATCAAGATCTCTGCTGTGATGGGCTGTTCTCATGTCCCATCTGACCTGTCCCTTTGAGTCCTGTGTGTCTTCAGGTTCCTTACCACTTGATTTCTCACTCCCATTTACCCTCTTCTCTAGTTTGATTATAGATACATGGAGTACACGTATTATATTCACATCATATAGAATAACAGATTGGGGGAGTCTTTGGGGCCAGTTGTTTAGTTAAAATCCTAGCTCTTCCCACACTTTGGCTGTTCAGCTTTGAGCACTCACTCCATCTATGTGTGCCTCAGTTTCCTCACCATGAAATGCGGATAATGGAAGGACCCAACTCACGCTGTTGAGATGAGACTTTACTGAGCTAAGACACAAAGCACTGTGAAAGGCGTTGGGCACATACTAAGTGCTGCTTAAGAGCTTATGGTCACTACAGTTTCCACTACACTTATTTGACCTTACGCATCTTATTTAATTATTAAAGCTGCCGTTGTGCTTCCACTTTGTGTTTCTTCCAGGTTATCTGTTCAGTTGTTTCCACCTTGCAGCGTGTGCTGTGGTTTTTCAGATTGCAATTTCTCATCCTGATTCGGTATCCTGGTTATCTAAGAAAATAGACTTTGCTGATTACTCTGGAGAAACTGTACTTTCCCCTTTTTAATAATGTAAAGTTCTCAATGTTGGAGGTTACAATATAGGTTTGGTTCTCTGAAAGCAGGAAGTAAGTCTTATATTGAGTGATTTAGGCTATTGTGGGATGTTGTGAGATGCACACCTGCATGAGGGCAGGGAGGAATCTGGACAGAACACAAGGAGAAGGTGATTTATGATGCAGGCCCAACAGAGCCCCAGCCAGCCCTGCAGGCAGCTGGGGAATGCATATGGCCTTGGAGTGACCCAAGTCAACTTGGAATTTCTTGACCTTTGTATTCCTACATGGATCAGTAGCTGGAGATGAACCACTTGGGAAAGGATGGGCCATTGGGTGAGGCAGATCCTGAGGAGCTGGCTGATGGGGGCTCTCTGCTGCTTGTGGAGGGGTCTAGCAGTGCAAGCACACAGGTTAAATTCTCACTGAAACATGCAGCCTTCCCAGGAGGGCGTACCACAGCATCTCTTGTAGAGACTTCACAGCTTACTCAAACACCTGTTACTGAAATAGGTTGGGGAAGAAAAGGAGGTCGCCCAAGGGTAAGGGATAATGCTGAAGGAAGGAAGGATGGCAGGGAAGAGGGATACATGGAATAGAACAGAGGTTTATGTTATTGCAAGAAGTGGGGCTCAGTGGGAAAAAGAGGAAGCCAAGTAGAATCTTGACATGAGAGGGGCTGATGGCAATCCAGTAAGTGTTAAGGGACTTGTGTAGAAACATGCCATTTCCACTTGCATTTGTTTTTTGAGGCTTTCAAAAGTGTTAGTCATTCAGTCATGTCTGACTCTTAGTGGCCCCATGGACTGTAGCCCACTAGCTAGGCTCCTCTGTCCATGGGATTCTCCAGACAAAAATATAGGAGTGGGTTGCCATTCCCTTTTCCAGGGATCTTCCCAACCCAGGAATCAAACCCAGATCTCCTGCACTGCAGAGAGATTCTTTACCATCTGAGCCACCAGGGAAGCTTGGGAAGCCATCAGGGAAGTTGCTAATAGAAACTGTGGTGGGTTTAGAGTAATCAACCCTCTTTTGCCTGGACTAAGGGGTTTCCCAGGATGCTTGCCTTTTAGTATTGAAGTTTCATCCTAGGTGGGTTGATACTAACTGTTTTCCAAACTACCTCATGGAGTTACAACTGAAGCCATGGAATAATGCAAGGACAGAGGGGTGGGAAACCATGGGCAGATATTTTTCTGTTTCGAGTGACAGGGAACAGACGCATTATTGATGGTTCTTGCAGTGCCTCACGTGGCCTTGGCAGCTCATAAATACAGATCAAGAGGAAATGGAACATGAGGGCAATGAATTAAAAGAGAAAATGATTTGGAACAAACTGCTGAGGACAGGGAAAGAATAGTAAAATAGGCAGTAAATCTAGAATGAAAACCAGAGCTAAGTGTCATAATGCACCTGGATACTTACAGTGTCAGAGGGGTCGGGCTAGGTCCTGAGCCAGTGTCTTTGGTTCAGATCAGGGTGCTCCTGTGCCCATGTGTATCATGGAACAACCCTCTCTCTGCACTTGTCCTCACCTCACAGATTCTGGAATATCCTTTCCTTCTTTCCTTCCTACTCACTCACCAGAGGGGTGATATGTTATTCAAAGTTAGTGGCAAGCCCACTTCTACCCTCTGACATATCCACCCTCTCCCCTCCCAGAAGGAATGAGTTTCTCCTAGGACTGGACGTGTTGTAGGCCTGGTTTGGAAGTTTGGGTGGGGGAGTGGGGGTGGGGCATGCTTTTACCTGCTTTGGAGAGTGCATTTGTAGGGGTTCCTTGCTCCAAGTCCAAGACCCAAAAAGTTTGCTGGAAACATACACCTGCTTACTTTGTTTCCAAGCTATGTAATGTGTTCCAGGAAAGGCTGACAAGCTGTTATGATTATTCACTGGTTGTGACCTTTGACTTTCTGACCTCAGACAGACTGTGGTCCACACGCATCTTCAGGGAAGACCTGGGCTCCTCCAGGAACATGTTCTTTTTATCCAAGATGCTGGTCCATCACGCTCACTTCCCCGTACTTTATTGTCAGGTTGCTTCACTTCTCGAACTCACAATCTCAGTTATTCTCTCTGGGCCTTAGAGTAGTGCCTCTACAGGTTGATTTTATTTTTATGAAAATAGGGATTGAAATATCTTTTTCAGTGTATTTTTCCATTATATCTCCCAATCAGTAGAAATCCAAGGAATGTTCTATGAGTGTTCATAGCTGCTCAGATTCCAAAATAAAATAGAGTCTGGAATTCAGGAGGTGCTCAATGAAGATTTGCTGTGTACACTGTAAACTGCTTCATGTAATGTTTTGTGAATGACTCAGCGGATGAATGAGCAAATACAATTGCAAATTAAAAGATAGTGATTCTGAAGATTAGTGCTTCCATGTAGCCCTCAAGTTCACATGACATTTGTTAGACGATAATGTATTATTTTCTCTGGACTTTCAACATACTGTTCACCATTATTAAGTGATGCTGATTGCATCTTCGGGAAATAGGTGGAAATGATCATCTGCATCTGACGTATGATTTCGAAGAGGGCGCTGAAGAAGGGACAGGAGGAAGACAGAGAAGAAAGCCAGTCAGGTTTCCTCATCTGAGACTCTGATGTCCACATGCCCGCCACCTCACCTCCCATTCCAGCCTGTCACTAGCATCCCAAATTGGATCAGATCTTCCTGCCTGCTAACTTTTAGTCATCCAGTGACTTTAAGTCTCCTTCTCTAACTGGAACAAACAGCTTGTGCATGCCCAGGACCAGGCTGGCACAGAGGGAACATGGTCTCTGTGTCAGGATGACGAGAATCTGCTTGGGAGGTAAGAGCTGCCTGCAGGAAGCAGATGTGAACACACAGGTCCTTGCTGTGCATCATGAAGTGCCAAGTTGGGTGGTGCAGAGGGTATGGGCCAAGGAGCTGAGGGCAGAGGTCCAATATAGGGTGAAGTAAACAGGGAAAGCATGATTTCATTTAGCTCAATTCATCCAGCCCCGTCTGTAAAATGTGTATCTTCTCTCTTCTCTTTCCTGCAGGTGGGAGTTGGGCTAGGCTGGCAGGATGGGCTGTAGGACCTCTCCAGGGACACTACCCTCTGAACTGTTGTATGTCACTAAATTCTGCCCAAGATTTCATTTCAAAAGTATCCTATTGCTAAAATAACATTCCCAAGCCTCCTTATTATGTTGACTACACTCTTCTTAGAAAACAAAGAATTTATCTTTTTATTGAAGTATAGTTAATTTGCAGTGTTGTGTTAGGTTCAAATGTACAGCAGAATGATTCATGTGTATTTGATTCATACTTATTCATATACATATGTATATGTGTATTACACACACACATATATATATACACACTTATGTTCTTTTTTCATTCTTTTCCGTTATAAGTTATAAGATATTAAGTGTAGTTCCCTGTGCTTTCCAATAGGTCAGTAACATCATTTTTATATTTATTCCAAAAGTATTAGCTATATTCTTTTTTATTTATTTATTTATTTATTTATTATTAGTTGGAGGCTAATTACTTCACAACATTTCAGTGGGTTTTGTCATACATTGATATGAATCAGCCATAGATGTACACGTATTCCCCATCCCGATCCCCCCTCCCACCTCCCTCTCCACCCGATCCTCTGGGTCTTCCCAGTGCACCAGGCCCGAGCACTTGTCTCATGCATCCCACCTGGGCTGGTGATCTGTTTCACCATAGATAGTATTAGCTATAGTATTAAAGTATTAGCTATATTCTTAAGCAGTTTCTAACCTAACAATAGCATCTCGTGACCTTGATCAATAGGACTGGCATTACTACAATTTGTCAAAATAATAAGTGATAACCAATAAATTGAATCGTTATTCTCCTTTGTTAATAGTCTCTGCTTTAAAATAATTTCCTCACCAACAGATTTTTAGGTTTCAGAATAGATTATTGTACCTGGAAAAGGCTTAATCTGTTTTAAATCTGTTCCCCTGGATTTACTTTAGGTGTAAAATCTAAAACAGCAGTGATGACAGATCTGAGGGCTTTACTACCTCCAAAGGTCTTAGAGCTTAGAGTTCGGTCCCTTAGCCTTTCTGACTTCTCAGCAGAGTTATGGAGGCTTTTAAAATTTAATTTAATATTTCTTTTTTTTTTGGCCACACTGCTTGCAGAATCTTAGTTCCCTGACCAGGGATTGACCAGGTTTCCAAGCTGGGCACTGTCCCCTGGGGAGCCACCTTCTCTCTCCTCTGGGGTGCCTCCTTCCTGGGCATCCTCGCTGTTAACAGCCTTTCCTCTAGGCCTTGTGTCCCATCCCTGGCTAATGTCCAGGGCTGGTAAGAGGAGATGGGAGCAGGGCTAGTATGTGCCAGAGCCCCAGGTTTCAGGAACCACAGGGATCTTACTGTCAATGCCATGCAGGGCAGATTTTATCATAGGCATTAATCACCCAGTAATCCTGGTGGCAGGCATCGAGCTGGGAACACCAGTGTCTGTCCCCATCCCCTTCCTTTCCTGAGAGCTTATCTCTGATTGTGATGGCCTAGCCATAGCTGGTGAAAATTGAACTCAGGGCCTTTTTCTTTAGACAATCACCACGAACCATAAAATACTCTCACTTTACAGACAGCCGGGTCTCTTGAGGCCTCCCCGTGGGTTCTGGTTTCATAAAGACTCAGTTCTCAGGTTAGAAGGAATGCAATGTGCATCTCCCAGTTTACTGAATTTACACAAATCTCCGAAGCAGCATTGCTGGACATGGCTTGCAATTGCAGACTTTAATGCTGTTCACTGATTTGTATAAAATCAAAATTGGGGAGGGTAATGGCCCCCTTCTTACCCTCTTTTCCCACAGACTCTCACCCAGCCCTTTTTATTTGGGGCCTGCGAAGTAGTTAAAAATGTCAAACTCACAGTATGCACTGTCAACATCACAATGAAGAAGCTGAAATCAAATCCTTCAACTTCTGAGGTGATACTTTATGCTTATACACAGGCCTTTCATCAGAGCCTCCAGCACCTTAGGGAGCATTAACCCTTGCTGTGCCTCCTGGGATTGGGCCTGGAGCACAGATGTGTTGGGGGAGGGGAGCAGCACCCCATTTCCACGGCGAGCCCCAGGTCAATTGTCACAGATGCTCAATTTTTTTCTCTCTTCCCTCCACCTCCTCTTTCAAGGGGCATCTACCCTATCACCCTCCAAAGGCTCCCGGTGCCCCAAGGGTGTCAACAGCCCAATAAATAGGCTGCCTATGTGTTGAGAGCACCGGCAAGCAGCCCTCTCTCCCCCATTGGAAAAAGAAAAAAAGCATTTCTAGGCTTGAAATGTGACCTATCACGAATGCATCTAAGCCTCTGTTATGGGAGTAATCTGAACTTCGTTGGACTTCACACTTTATGGTTTCCTCTTGTTTTTGTTGGATTTGTGTATGGGGGATGGTGGTGACATCGGCAGCAAGAAAAGCCTGTGAATGACTTTGTCCAGTGACAGGTCTGGTGCCGTCCGTGTGGCACCTGCTGTGTCTTTTCCAAGTTGCACTTGGTGCCCCAACTTTGTGTAAGGTGTGATCTATTATCGGTGAGAGTTACCAGGAATTTGCTGTTTGATCCCAGTGCTCATTCCGTGGAAATGTGGACTTGATCTTTATCAATGTCTGATCTTAGATGAAAGGGTCATATATTTACTTCTCTTGGTATAAACAGTGTTTCTTAAAATACACTCTGAGGCCCATCTGCATGAGAATGATGTGGATCACTTTCCCACTTTCCCCAGAGACTCATACTCTTCAAAACTATGGTAATTTGTTTAGGAAACGCTGGAGTGTTCCTGTGTTACTCCTCCTAACATTTCTGCTTCCTATTTCTGATCCTGTTAACTTTTATAAGGCAGACTCGCTGGCCACAGGCTGTTTCTTAAGCTTTGGTAGAACCATTACCATGATGAGCAAAGGAACCAAAGTTACTGAAGGTTCTCAGCATAAAGGGAAACAGGGTGTAAACATGATTAAATGCCTGCCTCCAATATTTCCTCCTTCTCGTATCTGGATCTTGTGCATCTCCAAGGGCATGGAGCACTTACTCCATCATGATACTGTGGGACTAAGCCCTGGGAAATGAGTCCCATGGTCTTTGAGGCCTATAATACATCTCCTCTAAGAGCCAAGCACAGGGCCTGGGTTATAGAAAGCAGCAGTAGTCACACTAGTTCAAAACTGAAGTCTGAAGGTCACTGCCATCTATCTGTGTATAGAATTCAGAACTGAGTAATGAAGGCTCTGAGTGTGTGCATGCTAAGTTGCTCAGTCGTATGGACTCTTTACAACCCTATGGACTGTAGCCTTTACAACCCTATAGCCTGCCAGGTTCCTCTATACATGGGGATTCGCCAGGCAAGAATACTGGAGTGGATTGCCATGCCCTCCTCCAGGGGATCTTCCTGACCCAGGGATCAAACCCATATCTCTTTTGTCTCCTGCATTGGCAGGCAGGTTCTTTACCACTAGTGCCACCTGGAAAGCCCATAATGATGACTACATGCTTTCAACCCAATTTGCCATTATTCATATTGGTTTACCAACTCTCTTTTCAATGTTTATAGTCCTCCGAGGGATCTAGGGATTCTAGGCATTCCCCGGGACACTGGAAGGTCAGGCAGAGTTGAAATGGTGGAAATTATCATCTGCGTGATCAGAGTCAAATCACTTAAGTAACATCTCTCTCTGAGCCTCAGTTTCCTTGGTTGTAAAAGGGGACTGGTAATGAAAGTATGTAATTCACTAGGATATTTTAAATTAGATGATGTATTTAAAGCAAGTGGCACATATCCATGCTTAAAAATGGCAGTAGTTATATGTGTTTATCAGGATGAGAAGGGTAGATGCATGTGTGCTGAGTCGTGTCTGACTTTTGCAACCTCATGGACTGTAGCCCACCATGGAATTTCCCAGGCAAGAGTACTAGAGAGAGTTGCCATTTTCTTCTTCAGGGGATCTTCCAGACCCAGGGATTGAACCCACGTCTCCTGCATTGACAGGCAGATTCTTTACTACTGAGCCACCAGGGAAGCCCAAGGTAGAGGGGGGATTAGATCTTGGAGGTAGAAACTGTATCTGAGGACAGTCTTGATCATTGCCATCACCAGAAAACACCTCCAAAGCAGGTCTTGGCTATGTTTCACATCTTGCAGATATGATTACCATCTCTGACTTTCCAGTTTAAGACAGAAAACACTTAAACATGAAGAATACAGCATAACACTTTAAAAATAATGAAGAGACACATATATGCCTGTTGTAACTGCCCAGCCGTTCCCCAAGAGGGAGAACAGCCTGATGGAGAGAGAGGAAATTGCCTAAATGAAGGACTAGAAGGCACTGGAAGGGAAGCCGGGCCAAGCATCTCAGCACGTGGAAGTAATTTTGGCAGCAGTGTTAATGATCACCTGGTCAAGGTGGGACAGCAGGCCCTGCCCACTCCCTTTTCCCTTATTTGTTTTTATCCTGAATTGTGGAAGTGTTAGTTGCTCAGTTATGTCTGACTCTACAGCCCCACGGACTGTAGCCTGCTAGGCTCCTCTGTTCATGGGATTCTCCAGGCAAAAATACTGAAGTGAGTTGCCATTCCCTTCTCCAGGGGATATTCCTGACCCAGGAGTCAAACCCAGGTCTTCTGCATTGTGGGGTGGATTCTCTACTGTCTGAGCTACCAGGGAAGCCTGGTACAATTACAATCAGGGAATTTCAGGGAATCTTGAATTGTAAGTCAAGTTAAATGCTTGTTTTTAACTCTCAGTTGGGAAAGTGTGACCCTATCACACCCAAGGGGCTCCAAATGTGCTTTTAAATAGAATCTGGCCTCAGAATCCTAAGATATGTGGATGAATAGATGATAAAAAAACAAGCAGGAAATATGGCTGTGCTTTCATTTTTTTCTTGAAATGATTACAGACATAAGATATCTTCTCACTATAAAGTAAGACAAGACTCCAGTATGTTTTCTCTAGAGGAATGGAAATAGTGCTTTGGGAAATCTATCTTACCTTGGAGGAAGTCTTCAGTCATTTTTTTCCTTAAAGAAAAATGTAGTATCTAATCTATGGCTTATCTTTGTTACTTTCTGCTGTGGAGGCCTGGAGGCTGTGTGCTGGGCATCGTAACTCCTGACCACTGACTTTTCCAAAGTCCCGAGTCCCCTTGTAATAAAGCTCCAGAGACTCTGTGTAGATTAGACTTTCCTAACCTCCCTCACTGGAGGGTTCCTTAATGTTACACCAGCCATGACAAGGATCTGGGCAAACCTGTGTCCTTACCAGGTTCCTGAGTTTCCCTCCAGAGCTTGCTGGCGATCAGTGAACTGAACCAAAGCGGTTCTTGCTTGTCCTACCTTAAAACTCCATTTGTCAAACAACAGTTGCACAAGGGAAAGGTCAGCACTTTATGTTCTGAGCACTTAACTTTAATCATTTCTTAAAGTGGACAGAGTCCAAGAGGTTTTCAAATTAGTCCTTAAATGTAAAGGAAAGGAGGTCGGTCATTCCATCAAGAATAAAAACCCAGTGCCTGTTGTCCTTCTTTGTTATCCCAATCCATCCCCCCATACTGCTGTATCCTAGTAGAAATGTCACAGATCTGCAACCAATCAATAGATCTTTTTTAAGCACCTACTATATGCCAGACATTTGTTGAAGGAATAGCTAGGTTTTTCCTTATGATTTATTTTTAAAATTGCACAATCATATTTACTTTTATTATTTTTTAAATAACAAAAGTGGAACACATTCATTAAAAAAAAATGTTAAACCACACAGAAAAATTCCCCAGGGATAACCACTGCTGATAATGTGCATAATTCCTCCTATCATACACAGTGATTTGCTGTATTCAGGCAACAAGCTACCTACTTCTTTCCATGTCAGTATATGCACTATAAGCTCAATTTTTTCAACCCCTTCTAAGTTTTTTTCTACTATACAAGTACCACAATTTGTGTGACTTATCTTTTCTCATATTAATGAATATTTATGGTGTCTCTACTTTATTGGCTTACAAAGAATGCTGCAAAGAACATTATTGAGCTTATATCCTTAGGCTCTTGTGAGCATATTTGCGGGGTCACTTTGGAAAAGAGGAATTGTTGGGTGTCCGGGTTTGTACTTAAAAAACTTTAGGTACTTCTAATTTGCTTTCCATAAATATAGAGTTTATTTAAACCCATAAGTGGCATATAAGATAGGCACTATCTTTAACCAATTCCTACATGAAAGTGAAATATTTGGGGACCTTAATACCCTACCAAATCAATAATAATCAGTGCTCTTTGAAAAAACAGTTTTTGGAAGTGGCAAAGAGCATCTACTCACATGGTAACAGGGGGGTGCAAGTTAATTATTTCCCAAGGGCAGGGAGAGTGCTTATCTAAACATACACCCCATTCCATGGGCTCTGCTAACCTTGTTCCTGCCTTGGCCCTCAACGTTTTCCTCCCCCCATTTCTGCTTAAGATTCATGATGGCAGGAGGTATGGGTATAAACAAATAACACAATGGCTGCCCTCAAAGACCTTTCAAAGTGACTTGGGGAGACAGAAACACAGATGGCTAAAAAACAAGCTAAAAATATATCAGTATATAAAAAGCAGCAAATAAATATAAATAGTCATCATCATTATAGCAGTTCAGAGGAAGGAAGGAAAACAGTGGGCTAGGGTGTCCCAGCTTCACAGCAGGGATGTGGTATAGGGTTTGTGGATTTCTCAGGTTGGGGCGGGGGGAGATAAATCATAAAAACCAGGAGTAAGAATCAGTTCACAGAAGAAGGGAGATTTCTTGAGAGAGTGGAAAGTAGCAGGGGAGGCACCCATTTTTATCCTGCCAATTGGAAGTGGATGGGGCTTATAGTACTTCTTGAGATAATTAGAGATACTTGGCAGAGATGATTTATTGATTTGATTTTTGGTGTGATGAGAGTTGTGTAGGAAGGTGATTATGAATCTGAAGAAGGCTCTTCTCAGAAAAGAATGCTCTGATTTGCACATACATAATTTGGGGTACATTTCAGGGAGCCCTATTCCCAAGTTGAAAAACTTTACAGTATACCTGAAAAGAGTTTCATCTTTCCTAGGACAAGCCATCTAGGAGAAAAAGTCAGCCAGGTACACACACACACACACACACACACACACACACACACACACACACACACGTATCAGTCAAGGAGGTGTGTGTATATATATATATACATGCATATATACATAAACATATATATTAGTAAAAGTTGTTAGGCAGTATGAGACATAAGTAATTGTTATGTTGTTGTTACACACTTAGGCAATGTAAAACGTAACTAATATTCATTTATTCATGAATCCTCAAACTCTGAAGCTGACTGGAAACAGGTGGGTAACAACTTGTCAGGGGCCAATGGCTCCCGCATGGCTTCGGCTTAGCCAGCGTCAGTCGGAGGAGGTGATTCTCTTCCTTTCTCAGGAGAAAGGATCTGACCTGAGGGAAACTAGGCTCCTGAAAATTTGAATCAATGGGATTATTTACGCTTGCATCACCGGAATCCGCTCGGAGATGCCGATTTTGCTGCAGAAAAGATACTCTTGCTCCCCACCCCCTCCTTTCTTTTTGACAGTCAGTTAATAAAGACTCAACAATAAGCAGCTGCCAGTGATGTCATGTGGGACTTTGTCCACGGAGCTTGTATTTACAAGCTCAGAGCAACCACGGAGCCGCAGCCGGGGGAGCAGCCGACTCTCGGCAAACTTGCTCTGAATTTGCGGTAGCAACTTTTGCTGCTGCTTTGGCTGTTGAGGAAAACTGGCTTATTCTCTGCGCCCAGCCTTTTCAGGCTTCACAAATAAACAGAGGATCAACTCGGGAGGAAATGTTTAACTGGAGAGAGTTGCAGTTCCTGTGTTTGTCTCCAGGGCTGTGAGATGTGTTGACTGCAGAGCTGACGACAAGTAAGACTGTTGGAATTTTTTTTTAAACTCTTGTAACAGTTTTTTGTATTTTATGGCTTGCTTTGCTTTTAAAGTGAGATGATGAGGTGTATGTATTTCTCTGGGCTCTCTCGCTGCCGCAACAAGTATGCATTTGTTTCAAGTAGTAATTACAGTGCACTGAAGTTGATGGGGTGGGTGCAGAGAACTTGCACGTAGCTGATAACAAGATACTGAGTTCCTGATCCTCATTTGCCTCTGCAGGGAGGTTGGAATTTTTTTTTTTTTTTTTAACGAAAAGCAACCAACCATACAGAAAACTATTAGCTTGACCTAGGAATTTTAGTAGAACGCTGTAAAGACTGATTTTTAATTAACTGTTTGTGTTGGAAAGGAAAACACACTCTTGTTTTTCTTCTCTGATCCTTTCTGTGGTTTATAGATTTTAATGTGTGTGTGTTCAATGTCTATTTCCCTTCTTGATTACGCCCTCCTTCCAAACACACACAAACTCATTCATTCTCAGGGAATTTGAACGTCTAGACAAATGTTTTGCAATGGAAACCATTTCTATCTCGATTTCTTCCCTTTAGGTATTGGGAGAAATGTTCGCTGTTCTGACTTGTCCTCTGAGATGGGAACCTGAATGAAGGTGCTACTGAAAAAGTCAAACTTTGACACTTAGCTCTGTGGGGATGGGAGACCCACATCCTTGCTTTCACTTTCCTTCAACTCTTTCAAACTCTCTGAATACATTCTTTGGGGAATTGGAAGTGTGGGCTCTGCATACCACCAGCCTGGACCAGGGATCCCTCTCATTACGGCTGCCAGGCGCCACCTGGAAGCGCTGCATCAGAGCCACGTGGATTTGTCTTTCAGCTGCGTGCTTCTAGATGCAGGGTTTGCACCTGGGCGCCTGCGGTTCAGCCCCTTGTAATCAGTAGCACGATCTGGCCAATGCCTGCCATCCAGTCCTGACAGCCCTGCCGCATAGACTGGCAAGTGGCTGTTAGCCTGTTACCGCCTGAGCGTGAGCCCCATGACTTGATCCAGGAGACCTGGCTGGTCCTCGGTTCAGCAGCTCTGTCACCAGCTCACAAGAGCGGTGACAGCCTTCAGTGCCTTTCCCTTTTTCTCTGGTCTCAGAATTGTAAAAAGTCAGTGCCCAAAAGCTCCTAAAATATCCGACAGTTTGCAGTGGAGTTCTGATATGGGCAGCCGCCTCATGCATGTTTGTCAGCTCCAGATTTTTTCATCAGAGCACACTCTCTTGGACATGTTATTTTTTTGTTTTGTTTTTTAATTTTATTGAAGTGTATTTGATTTATAATATTCTGCTATACAGCGAAATGACTCAGTTTTATATATATATATATATATATATATATATAAACATAATTTTCCTTTTTTTTTTGACTGTGTTACACGGCATATGGGATCCTAGTTCCATATCCAGGGCTCGAACCCCCCACTCCCTGCTTTGGAAGCACAGAGTTTTAACCAATGAACTACCAGGGAAGTCTGGTTTATCACAGGATATTGAATGTAATTCCCTGCACTTAGACAGTAGAACCCTGTTGTTTATCCATCCTGTATCTACTAGCTAGTACTGGTTATGTTTTATGTATTAAAACTCAATGCTTTCTGTAAATTTTTATTTTAAAAAGGGGGTGTGCTATTAAAATAGTTTCCAAACCATGAGTCAAAGCTTACCATTTACAGAAGAAAACCTGAGGCATGAAGAGGGGAAGTGACTGGTCCAGAGTCACCTAGCAAGACAGTGGGAGAGCTCCAACCAGAAAGCCATGCTCATCCTCGCATGCATTTCACATTTCAGTTCTTCCAGGATATAGAAGAAAGAGGACCCATGTGTGGTTACTAGCCTTCTTGCAGGAGCTGGCTGAGTGAAGGTGTATAGGTGAAGGTGGTCTGGTGAAGAGAGAACATTCCTGTTTTGTCTTTGGCTCCGGGTATATTTCTTGACAACTCTGTTCCTCATTAGTTTGGCTAGAGAACCGAAGAGCACTTTGTGATTACTTGACAGTTGATGACCTAAAGTTAATCGAGACATTTCAGGTGGTGGGATAGTACATAAGGCAGTTTGCATCAGGTGCAGGTTGAGAGACCAAAGTTGGTTTTCAGCTCTGACATTTTGTGCTTCTGCTTTACTTACATCTCTCATTTCTTTTATTGACCACACCCTTACCTGTTTTCCTCCTGTCTCCCAGCCTCATTTTCTCACTGCAGCCTGGACCTCTGATGCTAATATTCAACTTGATTCCACTAACGCCCTGTGTTCCTCTTTTCTCCGGAGCCTTCCTTGTCCCTGATACTTCTGCCTATGGGATGCCTCCATGGATTCTTCAAGTTGAAATGATGATTTTCTTGTTTGGACCCTCATGGTATCCTGTGCTGATTTTTGCTGTGGGATCTGAAGCTCTTTGTCACACAGTTAAATACATCCTTCCACCGAAAGCCAGGACTATGGTTCAGTACTTCTATATCCACAGCATTGTTACAGAGTGGTGGTTAAATATATAATAGTAAAGAAGTGAAGGACTGGATTGCTAATCTTAAGTATCCCTTTTCCTAAACCAAACATGCATGCCTCTACACATGGCTGACAAAAATATGTAAGTGTGCTGAGTGGCTTGAAATCCATCTTCACCAAATGAAGGCCCTCAATATTGGACTCTCAAGCATGCAAACAGGGCTATTCCTGAAGTGATGCCTGCAACCTCCCCTGCCTCATTTCTCTCCACTCCCTCCTATGTACTCTGTCCATCCTGGAGATTCCTGACCTGATGATTCATCTGTGTCTTCCGTCAGGGGTTGAAGAGCAGCATGGTAGAGCCAGTCAGGATTTGGGTTCTGGAACCGGACTGCCCAGCTCAAGTCCTCCTTTCATTACTGGCCAGATTTATGATCTTGGTTAATTCACTTGAGTTTTCTCTTTCTGCTTTTCATCTTTAAAATGTGGCCAATATGAGTGCCTACCTCACAGGAGTATTGTTGTTCAGTTAATAAGTTGTATCCACTCTTTGCAGCTCCATGGACTGGAAGTACACCAGGCTTCCCTGTACTTCAGTGTCTCCTGGAGTTTGCTCAAATTCATGTCCACTGAGTCAGTGATGCTATCTAACCATCTCATCCTCTGCCACCACCTTCTCCTTTTGCCTTCTGTCTTTCCCATCATCAGGGTCTTTTCTAGTAAGTGGGTTCTTCACATCAGGTGGCCAAAGTATTGGAGCTTCAGCATCAGTCCTTCCAGTGAATACTCAGAATTGATTTTCTTTGGGATTGAATGTTGTGATCACTATTAGCCTGACCAGTGCTCATGTTTCACCCTAGACTTAATGAATCAGCATCTCCAAGGTGGGATTCAGACTGAGGCATAGTTAAAAAGTTCCTCAGATGTTTCGGTTTGGAATTCCTGTGTTAGCGACCAGGAGGTGCTTTCTGTTACCTACACGTGCTGGGCTTGTATGTTCTCTAGCACCTCAGTACCTTTACACTCTTGCATGTGGCACCTCCCCATCCACCTCATTTATCCTCCAGGTCCTGGCCAAATTTGTAATCTCACACCTAACTAAGCACCTGGCCAGAGTGAGTTCCCAAGAGATGATGAAAAATAAAAGTGTATGAATGCATGCTTGATAGGTACTCTAAGAGAAGATTTAAACTTTCTTCCCCATAGTCGGTACCACATTTCTAAACTCTTCACAGGTGCTATGTCATTATGATCGTTTTGCTCATTTTCTAGGTAAAGATACTTAGGTCCAAAAAGGTGAGGTAATGTGCAAAGATCACATGGGCAGTAAAAGAGGCAGAGACAGGACCTGAACCCTGACCCCAAACTCTTGACCTTTCACGGTAAGACTCTCCGGACGTATGGAAGGCAATCTTTCTTGTGAGCTTTACCATTGGTGGAACTTTGATTTTTCTTGTCTTTCCATGCAGTGATTGTACTGGAGAGCTACACATCAGATGAACACTTCTAGGTGCCAGCTGACTGAAGGGATGATTCACATTTTCTAGCTTTGCAGAAGGGTCAAAGCCCATGCCCAGTCCTTTGGCATTTTTGTTTTTCTTTTCATCTCAGACATGAATCCCCTTGAAGGTTGGCCCAAGTTTATGGTACAACATCAAGATTATTTGCATTCTTGGTAGAGACGTTGGTAGGCTGAGTTCAGCTTGGTCAATAGTATGATTCAGGGGATTTAGGTTAAAAAAAAAAAGTGGAATTGATCTTTGGCCATTCAGTTGGTCTCTGGAAAAGTTTACCAGGGGAAGTGGTAGTATTTTGTTTAAATAGCCAGAATGGTTGAGGTTGAACACTGGGAAGTCATGGAACCAGTTAAATGCAAGATACCTTATAGCCTTATTTTTCTCTACTTCTCTAATTCTACAAAGTTTAATGCCTTTGGAATTTTAGATTCCCAACTGTGCTTTCTTTAAAGATGGAATAATAAATCTCTCAGATACATAAGAACATTACCCACAGCAGTTACTGTGCCTGAATACATACTTGTCTAATGAAGTGTGTCCTGTCCTTTTGGAAGCCTCCATTACACAAGGTACTTCCCAGTAGTTACATAAATTAATCTGGTATTTTCAGGGCAAGAAATCAGATCTCTCCTTTTAGAAATAAACTTTCTGGACTAGTGATTCCTTTGAGTAGAATTTGGATGCACTATAAGAAACCAATGGACTGAGTTCAAGAAGAAAGTCTCAAACCCATTTTGGAACTTAAGCTTGGATAATAATATGATAGATACATAATGTTGAAAGAAAAACTGTTATTTCTAAAACATGGGAATGAGTATTACTGTCACGATGCGTGTCTGACAAACTATTCCAAGAAGGGTCCTTGCTTCATTTGACAAACTGAACATGGAATTATAGACCCCTGATCCAGGCCAGTCCAAAAGATATATCCGAAGCGGGTTCCATTGCCAGGGCTGACCTGTCCTTGGAAACAAAAAAACAAAAATCAAAGCAATACATGTTCATAATGTAGAAAACCAAAGAGTACAAAGATGTCTATATAAGTAACTATACTCACACATGACACTTGGTATATATTAAATGGTAGTCCTAAAATTAAGGTGGACACCACTGAACAACTGAGCATGCATGTACTAAAATGTTTACATATATGAACAGTGTTTGTATATATGACGATATATATATATGTTTGACAGTCCTGAGTGACCTCCAAACCCCATTCCTCAGCCCTGCTTTTCAGAGGGTTTTCTTTTAGCTGTTTTTTCTATAATATTTTTAATAATGCTTTTTATATCTAATTATAATATAAAAATATTGTTTACCTTCTATTATGATAGATTACAATATATATTTGTTACACTTTCCATACCTCTCCTGTTCTCCAATGAAATTATATCACAATTTTGGTTAAATGTATATTCGGTGCTTTTTTTTTTTTTTTTTTTCGGTGCTTATTTTTATCATGACTATAACATTTATTGTTGAGTCAAATAATTATTGCATTTCCTTTCTGTTAAAAATATTTTTTTCTAAAGTTATTAATTGCCTCATTTAAAACACTAACTTGGTTTTCTAGGAATCTGTAGTTAAAATTGCCAACAACCTTTTGATGAATGTGCCAAAGATAACTTAATTTTAAAACATCATTCTATGGATAAGTTCTTAAGTCACCATATACTCTTTTCTTTTTTTTGGTTAGTTGTCAAACAGGAGAAGTTAATTATTATTTGTGTCATATCAGAATCAGTTTAAAAGGCCTGCCTTCAGCATTTTTTTTTGTTCTAATTATAGTCAATTACTCATGCGAATAAATAGACTGAAATGATCTGGTTTACTGTAGTTTGTAAATAACATTCATAATTTAGTTTTATGTTTGCATGAATATTAATACATTTCAGTGTAAGAAATAGCCTTTGTTTGAGTACCTTTGATATATAGAATAACTTTATCAGAGGAAAGCAAATGATACTTCATGTAATGTTATTTTATGAATAGCTAAATGAATGGCCCACTTAAAATGACATTTATTTCTTCCCTTTCTCATTTTCTTCTCATTCTTTCAGTCCAGATTTGCACAATCAGGAATGTGAGATGCTTTATTATTGAGAGTACTAGTTAAAATAGTTTAATTACTTAAAATAATTTGAAAGAGACTGTGTTTTTGGAGATTGCCAGTAGAGGGCCTTATTAAACTGAATAAAACTTCTCATACAGCCCAATTGCAACAGGTACCATGAAAGAAGCTGTTGTTTTTAGGACACCTGATTAACAGCAGTAAAACTACCAAGGTAATTTTTTTTTCCAAGGTAATTTTTTAAAGTGCCTTGTA
Organism: Cervus elaphus; assembly: GCF_910594005.1. NCBI lineage: Eukaryota > Metazoa > Chordata > Mammalia > Artiodactyla > Cervidae > Cervus > Cervus elaphus. The sequence goes on from NC_057847.1 coordinate 64,936,516, forward strand.
TTTCTTCCAGTCTGGAGAAATTAGAAGTCTTAACTCTTCTATTGTTAGGGAAAATTGGAACATTCAGATCATTTATATAGCTCATGTATCAAATCAGGACTTTGGATGCCAAGTCATAAAATATGTACGGCCATTCTTTTGGAGTTGGAGCACTGGTCCCTGAGCCTTTTGGGGAAACTAATATTGGCTGCTGAGTTTGGAGGGAAAAAAGGATGGTTCTTCTATCCTAGGAATGTATGTAGTTTATATGTGCTTCTATATTTGAGTGAGCCCACTCTCAACAAAATGGGTTTTCTGTTTCCTGCACCTGGGCTAGAATCTTCCCACTCTGTACCACATCCTCGATTCAGACACAGGGAAAGAGAATCTAGAGAAATCATGAATGCTGGAGAGCCTTAAGCTCTCCTAGTGCCATGTTGCAGTGAAGGAAAGCGCTGTGGAGACTTGAGCTGACTTGCCTAGAGTCATTTGTTGGGTTAGCACAGAGCTCTTCTCTTCCTACTCACCAAAATATCTCCTTCTGAGGAAGGCTGCCTGTCCCTCCCCAGCCTCACTGAGAGTTCTAAATGGCCTTTCCTCAGGAAAGTTTTCCCTATCTGTTATACATATGGAGAGCCTCAGGTCCTCACTTTGCATAGCATGTGTCACCAGGGGAATTAAACACATGGTCCGCTACTGGATTCAGAATGTCTCCCTGTACCGTTTCTTGTTCCATGGAGGCAGAACCTGCGTCTATCACATCTAATATTGTAGCCTGAGCATCAAAAGCAGTGGCTGATAAATGGTGGATGCCCAAAAGATACTTGGTGCGTGGACAGATACAAGCAAATTTTCAGACTTTAGTGCGAGATTTCTCCTCTCCATTCTTATACTTCTGAAAACATTCCTTTTTATAACTCAACTGATGGCATTCAGCATTCCTGTGGACACAGAGAACAAAGGCAAGACATTTCTTTTTACCCAACTTTCAGTGAGTGAGTGAGTGCCTGTTTAGTTTCAGTAGTATAGGTATCAGTATTCACTGCATTCATCAGTGGGGGCTCTATAGGTATGAAAGTAAATGAAGAAGAGGATGGACAGGATTTCTTTTCTTCCTTCATTGTTGAAGACAAGGGACTGGGAAGAGAAAGATGTCTTGAGCTGAGTAATGTGCCCTTTTACATTTTCCAACTTGGGCTGGCAGCTTTCTGGATACCCTTTCCCTGAGAGGCTGCCTTGTACACTAGAAAGACCAGGATTTTTTTTTTGAGTCCATTAATAGAGTAACAAAACAAGTAGCTAAAGCTCCTGCCCATGTGGCTTTAATCCTTAGATAGACCTGGGTTCCAGCCTCTGACCTGATCTCCATCAACTTTGAGAGAACTATTTAATTTCCTTGAGCTCAGTTTCCTTGTCCATAAAATGCAGTAACATCAACAATGATTTCACATTATGTTTATTAAGTGCTTGCAGTCTTGCTTTCTATTTATTTTTTCTATTTATTATTATTTAGCCCTGTCATGCTTTCTATTTATATTGTCTCATTTAATCCTCAAAATAGCCCTCTGAGATAGAAATTCCTATTAATTCTATTTCATAGATGAGAAGACCAAGGTCCCAAGAGGTTAATTTGTTCACAATTGCATAGTTAGACTTTGACCCAGATATTTGGATTATATTATCTCGTTATCACTATAAGGATTAAATGAGATAAAGTATGTCCAGCACCTGCACAAAACTAGACTCATAGTATGTGGTGACTGTTAACATTATTATTGGCTCCTTATCATTGAAGACCTTATAAGGGTCTTATTGGGCCCTTATAAGCAGGTGATTGTTGAAGGGAAGGGCTTCCCTGGTAGCTCAGACAGTAAAGCGTCTGCCTGCATTGCTGAAGACCTGGGTTCAATCCCTGGGTTGGGAAGATCCCCTGGAGAAGGTAATGGCAACCCACTCCAGTACTCTTACCTGGAAAATTCCATGGATGGAGCAGCCTGGTAGGCTACAATCCATGGGATCGCAGAGTCGGACCCGACTGAGCAACTTCACTGGTTGAAGGGAAATGAAAGGCTGATGTCAGCATCACATGTCTGGTCATAAGGACTTGTCGTTTAATCCCAACGTCAAATGTCAAGAACTCCATTTACTCAGCATGTTGGCACCTACTGGTATCTGCAGCCCCCAAGAGTTACTGAGGAACCTGTCCACCTCTATGCCTCCTGGGCCATGGATACATGTGTTGTATTCTCATTATTTGGGCATATTTCTCATTGCTCATTATCTTTATGTGTCTGTTTATGTGATGCCCTTGGCTTTATCATTTCTGCATTTTGGTTGGCAAAACTCAAATCCTGTGGTCTTTTGTATGGGTATAACTGCTTATTTGAAGTACAATAGAGTCAGGTTATGAGGCTGGATGGATATAAAGTGTGTTCAGTTCCTTTTGGTGGGATCTTAATTTGATGTGCTTTTCCTATATCCCTGGACCACCTTTCCTAGCTGTTCCTGCCCCCTCTTCCTTTTGTCCCCCTCTCTCTCTTTACCCTACCTTATTTCTCTATCCTTGTCTCTCTCAATCATCTCTCTTCCCTTCTCTCCCTCTTTTTTCATTCTTTTTGTTTTTCTCTTTCCTTATTTTAATTTACCTCCTCTTTCTCTCCTACTCCCCAGAAAGCTGAGTAGAGAAGTGATGGTGGTCATTGTTTCTCACTGGTGATGGACCAGGGATGGATGGAGAAGGGAATCATTTCAGTTTTCTACTTCTTCATAAACTTCAGATGTCCTAGGGCCTTATTAAAATGCTGATCCTGTTAAACAGAGAACACATCCAAGTTCCAAGCCAAAGTAAGGGAGAAGCCAAAAGACCAAGCAGAATGGTGGAATGGAGTGAAATCTGGATGGAGACTTGAACAACCCTGCTGGTAAAATTGTTCCACAGTCAGCTGTAGGACATGGGATCAAGTGGCCCCATCTGCAAAGTGAAAGGTGGAGATCAGATAGTCATAAGGCCATTTCTGACGCCATGATCCTGCTATTCCCTAACATACAGTGACTTCCATCTGACTCATAGTCCAGATAATCCAGTACAGCACTCTGGAACAAGGCCCCTCCTCCAGGACAGCAGGGGCAGGTCTGGGCTGCAAGCACGAAGACCCTCACAGCCTCTGAGATCTCTTGAGAAGCCTGGTTTTTCCTAAGTGCTGAAGTGATTTTTGTCACTGCATAGTGCTGTGGGCCTTCACAACAGATGTTGAAGGATCACCCTTGAAAGGGTGTTTCTCCAGAGCATTTAATTATAACCTCCAAAGAAGATTAAGAGATGTTATAATTGTCTTTTACTCTTTGATTAAATAGTTTCTGCATGAGTAGCTTTCTTAGATTTTCCTTCTCTGTTTTGTATGTTCTTTAAAAAGAACTGACATGTGTCTGCAATTTTCTAGAGATAGCTCCTCAATGGGCTTGGTAGGAATCTTTGCAGATTTATAATTTCATCCTTTCTCTTTTCCTTATCTAGCTGTCTCTCTCTCTGCATTTCTCTCTCTCTCTGCCATCTCTCTCCATTTCTCTGCCATCTCTCTCTGCCATCTCTCTTGTCTCTGCCTCCTCTTTCTCTGTGTCTCCTCTCTGTCTCTGCCATCTCTCTCTGTGTGTATCATCTATATATCTATCAATCAATCAGTCAAACCTGGGCCGAGGCCAGCTGCTCTTCTATAGATTGGAACCATTGGTTATAAAGGCAGCTGGGTGACGGGACTATGAATGTGGCTAGGAAACTGGCCACTCTTTTTACCACGTGTCCAGGAAAGTGACTGATGCCCACAAATATTCTCTTTGGAAAAAGCTGTGCAAGTGGGAAAAGAAAGTTGTGCAATCCTCATGCAGCAACTAAGCATGCCAGGTGCCAAGTGTGCAAATGAGTGTGTGAGCAGAGAGAAAACCAGTGTTCACTATGTAAATGTCTGCAGATTTCCTTGGCAGTATTTTCTCTGGGAAGATAAGTCATCAGCCAGAATCCTTATCAACATCAAAAGCATTATTGTCATTCTGTTATTGAGAACCCAGGATTCATCCTTCCCTTCAGAGATGTGGTTTGTGTTCTAGGGCTCATTTATCTCACCTTCTACTTAGCCCAGCAAGAAGGAGGATGCCCCTAACTTTACATGAATAAGAATGCTTCTTTCTCAGCATCCAATGTCTTTTCCTTGAGAAGAAAAAACTATAGGGAAGGGGTTCAGACATGAGGTCAATTTATGGTTGATGATGATAAGAGAAATAAATAAGTACTGAATCAGTGTTTTATAGGGGTCTGCCTGGTGACTGTTCCCACTTCACCATGTGGAAACATCTGAAAAGGGCTCATCCATCAGGGCAAAGATCAATCCTTAGATGAGCTTGAGGGAAGAGAGCAATCATTGACTTCACTGGATAAGTTAGTATTAAACGTTTCATTGGGAGAAAAAGGGAAGAAAATACTTAGGTTGTGAATTTGATCTATTTTATCCATACTTGCTAAGGAAGAGGAGGGAAAAAGTATTTTCTGAGCATGCAAGGGATTTTTGAATATATGTGCTACTAGAAAATCAAAAGGGAAAAATGTCTGTCTGTATGGCGTTTAACTTATATGCAGAGTAGATCATGAGAAACGCTGGGCTGGAGGAAGCACAAGCTGGAATCAAAATTGCTGGGAGAAATATCAATAACCTCAGATATGCAGATGACACCACCCTTATGGCAGAAAGTGAAAAGGAACTGAAGAGCTTCTTGATGAAAGTGAAAGAGGAGAGTGAAAAAGTTGGCATAAAGCTCAACATTCAGAAAACTAAGGTCATGGCATCCGGTCCTATCACTTCATGGGAAATAGATGGGGAAACAGTGGAAACAGTGTCAGACTTTATTTTTCTGGGCTCCAAAATCACTGCAGATGGTGACTGCAGCCATGAAATTAAAAGACGCTTACTCCTTGAAAGGAAAGTTATGACCAACCTAGACAGCATATTAAAAAGCAGAGACATTACTTTGTCAACAAAGGTCCATCTATTCAAGGCTTTGGTTTTTCCAGTAGTCATGTATGGATGTGAGACTATAAAGAAAGCTGAACGCAGAAGAATTGATGCTTTTGAACTGTGGTGTTGGAGGAGACTCTTGAGAGTCCCTTGGACTGCAAAGAGATCCAACCAGTCCATCCTAAAGGAGATCAGTCCTGGGTGTTCATTGGAAGGACTGATGCTGAAGCTGAAACTCCAATACTTTGGCCACCTCATGCGAAGAGCTGACTCATTTGAAAAGACCCTGATGCTGGGAAAGATTGAGGGCAGGAGAAGGGGACGACAGAGGATGAGATGGTTGGATGGCATCACTGAATCAATGGACATGAGTTTGGGTAAACTCAGGGAGTTGGTGATGGACAGGGAGGCCTGGCGTGCTGCGGTTCATGGGGTTGCAGGGAGTTGGACACGACTGAGTGACTGAACTGAACTGAACTGATGGGGCTTACAACATATTGGAGGAAAGGAGTTAATCTCACGGGGACATTCACAGAATGTTATAAACCAACAAATATTAATTTCCAAATGAATGATCAGAGCTTTGCCAAATTAAAAGGTTTTATTAGTTCATGACCAGGATCTTGAACGTTCTGTAACCCATATGTATAAGAAATGGCTAAAGAAATTTGATTTACTCAGATGATTTGGAAGAGGAAGAGGATTTTAAAAAATTTTTTGAAGTGTAATATACATGCAGGTAAGTGCACGTAAGTATACTGCTTGACTTATTTTTATGAAGTGAATACACCTCAGACTGGTTCAAAATTGAGAAAGGAGTACATCAAGACTGTATATTGTCACCCTGCTTATTTAACTTCTATGCAGAGTACATCATGTGAAATGCTGGGGTAGATGACTCACAAGCTGGAATAAAGATTGCTGGGAGAAATATCAATAACTTCAGATATGTAGATGATACCACTCTAATGGCTGAAAGCAAAGAGGAACTAAAGAGCTTTTTGATGAGGGTGAAAGAGGAGAGTGAAAAAAGTGAGCTTAAAGCTCAACATTCAAAAAACGAAGATCATGCCATCCAGTCCCATCACTTCATGACAAATAAATGGGGAAACAGTGACAGAATTTATTTTCCTGGGCTCCAAAATTGCTGCAGATGGTGACTTCAGCCATGAAATTGAAAGATGCTTGCTTCTTGGAAGTAAAGCTATGACCAACTTAGACAGCGTATTAAAAAGCAGAGACATCACTTTGCTGACAAAAGTCCCTATATTCAAAGCTATGGTTTTTCCAGTAGTCATGTACAGATGTGAGAGTTGGACCATAAAAAAGACTGAGTGCCAAAGAATTGATGCCTTTGAATTGTGATGCTGGAAAACTCTTGAGAGTCTCTAGGACTGCAAGGAGATCAAGCCAGTCAATCCTAAAGGAAATCAGCTCTAAATATTTGTTGGAAGGGCTGATGCTGAAGCTCCAATACTTTGGCCACCTGATGGGAAGAGCTGATTCATTGGAAAAGACCCTGATGCTGGGAAGGATTGAGGGCATGAGGAAAAGGGGGTGAAAAGGATGAAATGGTTGGATGGCCTCACTGACTCAATGGACAAGAGTTTGAGCAAACTCTGGGAGATAGTGAATGAAGTACAGGGAAGACTGGTAGGCTTCAGCTTATAGGGTTGTAAGGAGGTGGACATGACTCGGTGACTGAACAACATCACTACCACCTGTGTTACCAGTTCTTAGACCAAAAAATATCACCAACACTTCACTAACACCCTTCTCAAGTTCTGTTCTAGTCACACCCCTCAGGACATCAGCCTGAGGGCTTCCAGTAGCATAGATTAATTTTGTCTGTTTTTACCCTTTATATAAATAGAATCCCCCAGTATGTATAATTTTCTTTCATTCAAATTGTATTTTTGTGATTCAACCACATTGCTGTAGGTCTAGTCATAGAGTTTTCATGCTCATTGTTGTATAGTATTCCACTGTGTGACTATATCATAATATATTATTTCTACTGTTGATGGGCATTTGAATAGTTTCTAGTTTGGAACCATGACTTATAGTGCTGCTATGAATATTCTGGTACATATCCCTCAGTGAACAAACATAGACATTTTAGTATCTGTTAAGTGTGTTTGTGTGTGTGATTATTGCATCACAGGGAATCTAGGAGACACTGCTCAATAGGTTTCCAAGGCTGTTGTACCAACTTATATACCCACCAATAATATGTGAAGGTTATGTGATGCTTGAATTTACTCAAGAGAATACTATTTAACTTCCACTATTACTTAAGGGTAGAAGTTAAAGAGAAGCAATTGTGGCCTAAATGTTAGGCAGAAATTTTGGTCATATGGAAATTCACAAACAGAAACTGGGACAGTATAAAATAGTTTCTTGTCTCTAGAGGTGCTAGACAGTAATGGGATGGATGGTTTTTATTGGAAAGGATGGTGAGCTGGAGGGTTCCAAGTCCTCTTCCATCTGTGGACTTTTTAGATCACAATTAATAAACTATGGAAACTGAAAGATGCAAGAGGTTAAAAGTGGTCATTGCCATGGACCAGATAGTCAGATGGTAGGAGACCAGATGTGAGTCAACAGGAGTGATTACAAAGACAATGCTGACTGTGAATGAAGACAGATGCCATTCAATAAAGGGATACAGGCACTTGGAACTGAAGAGGATGTAGTGGAGTTGAATGGGGTCATAAAAAGAAATAATATATTAGTAGATGGAAGAAAAAGGAGTAGTTTAGAGGCAGCCACAGGTTTATTTTAAGAGTGTGTATGGAACACATGTTGACACAGTTCAGTGCTAGATGCTTAGAACCAACTATAAACATCCTAAAGGGAAGTGGAGACATTTGATCAGCTCTATCAGAGGTCAAAGGATGCCTGAAAAATGCCCTGGAGGAAAGTTATTCCATAGGGTGCTGGCCAGATAACACTCCCCAGGGCATAAGAACATGGCAGCGTTTCTGCAAGACCCATTGGAGACTATGCTTCTGTACCTGTCTCCTTTTCACTTCACCTTCTAGGAAGCTTAGACTCAAACTTAAATGTTTAGTTGCAAGTGCTCTGTAGGCTCATATCCTACATAGCTGCAATTTTCCATCCTCTCATCTTTGTAGCTTGTGGTAGACAGAATTCCATGATAGGCTAAGAAGCCAATTCCCTTGAATAATCCTCCCCTCCCTTTGTGTGGGCAGAGCCTAATCACTCTCATGATTAGGTTACATGATATGGCAAAGGTGGAGAGATTTTTGCAAATGTAATTAAAGTCTCTAATCAGTTTACTTTGAGTTAATAAAAAGAGATTTTCTTGGGTGAGCCTGACCCAATCAGACAAGTCCCTTAGAGCAAGTCTTGAGATTAGAAGTTTGAAGCTTATGTTTTCCTGCTGAACTTAGAAAAGCACGTCACCATGAGTTCTACAGATATAAGAAAATGAATTCTGCCAACAGCCACATGCTCTCAGAAGAAGACGCTAAGCCTCAGGTGAGACCTGAACAAGGTCCCAGATAGGTTGTTGTCAGATTCCTGAGTCATGGAAACCATGAGATAATAAATGTGTGTTCTTTTTAAGCCACTCAATTTGTTACACAGCAATAGATAAGTAATATTAATATATACATTTTCACCCATCTCTATCTCAGTTTTATCCTTTATTTGTTGTGTAGATGGCCTCTTTGTTTTCTTTGTAATTTGATTAAAATTGAATGGATTAAGGAATAAATAGTGTCCTAGGACCCCTGACACCTACTCCAGGGTGACAGGGTGGTGCTATCCCTTCATCACATTAGGCTCCCTCCCACCTCTGTGACTTTCATTTATCCCTACTTCTTCAAACTTCATCCTGATTTAGAGGCTCAGCTTGAGTTCTCCATCCTCCATAATTCTTACAGTCTGAGTTTTTGGAGGTTTGTTTTCTGTTTTTCTTTCTAAAATCCCTACAGCAGGGGTTGCCAGTCTGAGGGCTGACAGCGTCATAATTACTTCAAGGAGGTTTTAAAAAATGCAGATTCTCAACATTGTCTCCCTCTCTGCCTTTTCTAGAAATTCTGGTTCATTACTGAATTTTTGAAAACCTTCCCAGGTTGTATCACTGGGCATCGAGGTTTGCTAACAGTTGCCCTGTCAATCTTAACACAATGTTGGCTGTGTATATAGTGTCCTGTGTGACTTACTGCCTGGGCTTGAGGCTTTCAAAACTTTAAGCCAAATACACAGATCACCTGTAGCCTGGACAGCATATTGTACATTTCTTTAATATTAACCTTGGTTTTATTATGTTTATACTAGTAGCTTCCCTTTGGCTTTCCTTCTTCAATTATTTTATAATTTTCTTTTTGTGTATATTTTTGTATTAATAAGTAATCACAAATCCTTGTTGGGTGGGGTGAGATTGGGAATGAATAAATAGAAAACCAGTGTCCTCATCCCTAATATTTTAATATATGTGAATCTTGTTTCCTTGGCAACAGTAAAATTTTCTAAACCACAAACTCTGACTTATCCTCTTTAATGCCCTCATTATACCTTGCACAGTTTGAGCATATAGGAATGGTATTCAGAAAACTAAAGATTGATGGTTGGACTGATAAGAAAATGCTCTTGCTTTATACAAAGAGTATTCCTTCCTGTCCTTTCCGCTCCCACCTTGTCTCCTTCCTCACCTGCTTCTCCTATCTTTTGAAGCATTGAACAAAGAATTACTCTTTTTCCTGGACTCAATCATTCAAGACTGGCACAATGCAGAGATAAGGCTTTAGAATTCATAGGAGGACTCTTTGTCTCTTTCAGGGGGTTTCATCTGCCTGAAATGGCTTTACCCTGAGGTGTATTATTTTTTTTAACCTCTTGGTTCTGTGAACAGGCACAGTTTAGACACAAGACTGGAGGTGTGAGCAGGAAGGAACAGGAGGAATAATCTTTGGATGCTGCCTTTTCCCTTTATAAAGCCTCATTAAGTGGGCTGCATTCGAGACAGCACCTACGCTCTTTTATGCCAAAGCACGCATCTGTGGTACCACTGGAAATGGTATTGTGCAAGCTATAGTTGGTGAGTGGAACATTATTGCGTGAGGAGGGTGGTTTATCATGTAGAGCTGAGGAATGCTCCAGGGAAGTTCTACAGAGACCGTCGTTGTGGAAAAATTGATAAATTGTACTCCTCTAAATACTCCTTTGAAGCCTTTTCAACTGTTTTGAAAATGTGTACTCTCTTGGGCAGTGAGGAGTCCTTGTGTCTCTCTACTTGTCCTTTCTGTAAATCTCTTTTTTACTTCGATTCTCCTCAGTGGGTGAGTATTTTTTTTTTTTTTTGCTATTGACTTTCTCTTGAATGTATTTGATTGTATCTGAAGATCTGAACTGGTGGACGTAATAAAATATGCTGTGTATTTATGTGTGTGTACACGTGTGCATATATGTACATAAGCATATGCATTTGAGTTTCAGGGTTCCTGTTTTTTTTTTTCTTTTTTTTGCCGTTTCCATTAGACAAAAACAGAATGCTATTTCATACATCCTCCAATTTCCAAATTAAACCAATTGAATTTAGAAGGCACTCTATCAGAAACTCAAATAATCCCAGGGCATTTTAAATAGTGGCATTTATCATTTGCTGCTAAAATCAAAAAGTACTTTCGGCTTGATGGAAAAGTTTTTGTGCCATTTTCTCCAATATAGTGGGATTACACTTAAACCATTATAAATCTTATCAATGGTAAGTGTTTGGGCCATTAAATTCTGCCTCTTTCCTACTTCCATCACCCTATGTACTTGTAAGAATACAGAATTTTCACACATGACTCAAAATGTTTCAGTTTTGTTTCTTAGATACATATTTAGTGAGAGACCATGGAAGCATTATACACTGTAGGTTCTCAGAGCCAACGTCTTGCATGTAGAGGAGATCTGTGTAGTAGTGACTGAAGCTGACTAGACTTGGAGTCAGTCCAGCCTGAAATGCTGGGCTGAATGAAGCTCAAGCTGGGATCAGAATTGCTGGGAGAATAACCTCAGACATGCAGATAACACCACCTTTATGGCAGAAGTGAAGAGGAACTAAAGAGCCTCTTGATGAAGGTGAAAGAGGAGAGTGAAAAAGCTGGCTTAAAACTTAACATTCAAAAAATGAAGATCATAGCATCTGGTCCCATCACTTCATGGCAAATATATGGGAAAACAATAGAAACAGTGACAGACTTTGTTTTCTTGGGCTCCAAAATCATTGTGGATGGTGACTGCAGCCATGAAATTAAAAGACGCTCCTAGGAAGAAAAGCTATGACAAACCTAGACACTGTATTAAAAAGCAGAGATATCACTTTGCCAACAAAGGTCCATATAGTCAAAGCTATGGTTTTCCAGTAGTCATGTATGGATGTGACAGTTGGACCATTAAAGAAGGCTGAGCACCAAAGAATTGATGCTTTTGAACTGTGGTGTTAGAGAAGGCTCTTGTGAGTCTCTTGGACAGCAAGAAGATCAAAGCAGTCAATCCTAAAGGTAATCAACCCTGAATATGCATTGGAAGAACTGATGTTGAAGCTGAAACTCCTATACTTTGGCCACCTGATGCAAAGAACTGACTCATTAGAAAAGACCCTGAAGCTGGGAAAGACTGAAGGTGAAAGGGGAAGCAGGTGACAGAGGATGAGTTGATTGGATGGCATTATTGATTCAATGGAGCAAACTCCAGGCGATAGTGAAGGACTGGGAAACCTGGAGTACTGAAATTCATGGGGTCTCAGAGTCCAACACGACTGAGTGACTGAACAATAACTACATGAGGAGCAGCAGAGCCTGTAGGCAGTCATGTGTGTGTGTGCACGCGTGCGTGTGCATGCATATGCCTGCTCAGTCGTGTCCCACTCCTTGAGACCCTATGAACTGTAGCCCACCATGCTTCTCTGTCCATGAGATTCCCCAGGCAGGAATACTAGAGTGAATTGCCATTGACAGGTGGATTCTTTACCAATAGCACCACCTGGAAAGCTCTTAGACAGCCATGCAGCACATCAAATACCATTAAATGCTAAACCGTGATGCTCCTCAGTTGAAACAAAAACACATATTTTTAGAGATTATACATGCCTTACAGTTTCCTTCACCACCTTCACTCTCTGCCTTGGCCTCCAGCTTATTAAATATATGCTTATCACAGGCAGAGAGAAGTGGAGAACTTAGTGTGTGGTGAGTTTTGTTGATAAAGCAGCTCTGGGTGCAGAGTCCCACTCTAGGAGCCACCTTTCAAACTCAGCAACCTAACCTGGCTCTTTCTGTATCTCCTGCCACATTGACTTCAAACAGCAATAAGCAGAAAATTTTGCCAAGGATAGCTTAAGCAAAAAGTTCAATGTTGTATAACAGATAATGAAGAAAATTGGATGAAAAAAAAAAATGAGTTTAGCTTCAAGTTCTCCACACCAGCTGCCTTCAATATTTGGTTCCATGTCTGTCTCCATATTTTTGTGTGTGTGTGTGATGGGGGGAAGTGTCCTTCCTGAAACCTAATCAGGACTTTGTGTAAGCCTTTCTTGCCCAGGCTTCCAAAGGAGTTAGTGAAAGTGAAAGTGAAGTCGCTCAGTCGTGTCCGACTCTTTGCGACCCCATGGACTGTAGCCTACCAGGCTCCTCAGTCCATGGGATTTTCCAGGCAAGAATACTAGAGTGGGGTGCCATTTCCTTCTCTAGGGGATCTTCCCGACCCAGGGATTGAACCCAGGTCTCCCGCATTGTAGGCATACGCTTTACCGTCTGAGCTAGGAGTTAGGCCTTCCTTAATCAGACTTGCAGAGCTGTTGAGAATTATGCTTACAGGGAGGTTGTGGTTAGCAGAGCACTGAAAATAGAGTGCACAGGAGTTCTGGGTTAACGACACAGAATTACTTGAAAGTGAATTATTGTACAGACATGGGGCATTTTAAGGGGGATGTGAATTTGACTCTGAGGTTGATAGTTAAATTTCTGGGAGCTGATAGGCATCATTCTATGCCTTTCTGAATCAAAAATATAAGCAATCATTGGGATGAAAGAGGAAGCAGTTAATGGTTCAGATAAATAAGAATTTGGGTGTATTCAAAAGTGGAGGGGACCTTTAACTATCCTAGAAAACAGTTCATCTGTATGCTTGCAGTGGTGTGTGCAAGGGTGAACATTGTGACATCACTTGTAATACTGCTCAGTTATCACAGGCTAAATGCCCATCAGTAGAGGAGCACTAACCCTCCGTTTACACTACAGAGCCCACTTAGCGTTAAAAGAACAGAGGAGACCCATATGTATCCTCACATTGGAAGACCTCTTGGACAAAGTACTGAATAAAACAAACTGTCAAAAATATGTGGAACAGGGTACCATTTCTGTTTCCAAAGTCTTCTAAAATTGTTCATACATATAATCTATGTAAATGGATTGAAAATGTTCTAGAAAGATAACAAATCATTCATTGTTTTTTCCCCTCTAATTGAGGAGATATCATTGGGAGCACATAAAAAGGAAACTTTTGCTATTCTCCATATTGGTTTCTATATAATTTTTAAATATTTTCATTTTGAGAATATGTTCATGTTTTAAGAATGATCTACATGTGTGTATGTGTGTATAACTGCATATTTGTTTATATATACTTTAATAATAAGGGGATATTCTGAAAGAATATTTCATAGGATTATGAGAAAGGGAGTTATTTTTTCCCAGATAAGTAATCTGAGGTAACCAAAGGTAATATAGAAGAGGAACAAAATCTCATCTGTTCTCTGGTTGGGTTACAGTTTCCAGACATGGTCATGTCAAATGTGAGATACAAATAAAAGCTGTTAAGATACCAATCACCAGCTATTTCTCAGTACACATGAAGCAGCATGTTATTTGCAAAGAAATCCATTACTCAGGAGTTTAATTTCATTTCAAACAAGTTGAGCTTGTCCCAAACATTCAGTCTTGGGACTGGGGATAACTTGATAAGTGAGCCCCAGTCTTGGTCCTAGAGGGTAAACAGCTGTGGGAAGGACAGGCATGTAAGCACTTACCATTTATTTACAAGTCCCCACTCCAGTAGAAGCCTGAGTGAAGGACTCAAGGGAAGGACAGGCTGTGGGCATGCAAAGAGAAAAACAAATATTGTTTTCAGGGAGATAAGAAATCTATTTTCATGAAAAAGCATATGAAGCAGATCCTGGGGTCTAGGATGGGCACAGGGGGAATGAAGATGGGACAGGGCTGAGAGCCTGGGAACCTGATGATGGTGCAAAGACTAGAGGTTTTGATGCTGATGAAAGTTCATTTCTGGAAGTTAACAGTGATAATAATTGGTTGAAATAATAATATTGGATGTGAAACTTCCAGGGACCTGAAAACAGGCAACTTTATATGGCTAGCAGTTGACATATCCTTTTTTTATTGAAGTATAGTTGACTTACAATATTGTGTTAGTTTCAGGTATATAGCAAAAGGATTAAGTTTTATGTATGTGTATATGTGTATGTATGTTATTTTACACATTCTTTTCCATTACAGGTTATTATAAGATACTGAGCATAGTTCCCTGTCATAATACATATACAGTTCCCTGTATAAGAGCTGACATTTTTTGATCACTTTGTTGTTGTTGTTCAGTTACCCAGTCGTGTCTGACTCTTTGTGACCCCATGGACTGCAGCATGCCAGGTCTCCATGTCCCTCTCCATCTCCCGAAGTTTGCCCAAGTTCATGTCCATTGCGTGGGTAATGCCATCCAGCCATCTCATTCTCTGACACCCTCTTCTCCTTCTGCCTTCAATCTTTCCCAGCATCAGGGACTTTTCCAGTGAGTCGGCTATTCACATCAAGTGACCAAAATACTGGAGCTGCTTCTTCAGCATCAGTCCTTCCAATGAGTATTCACGGTTGATCTCCCTTAAGATTGATTGGTTTGATCTCCCTGCAGCCCAAGCCACTATCAGGAGTCTTCTCCAGCACCACAATTCAAAGACATCAATTCTTTGGCAGTCTGCCTTCTTTACGGTCCAGCTCTCACAACCATACGTGACACTGGGAAGACCGTGGCCTTAACTGTATGGACCTTTGTCGACAGAGTAATGGCTCTGCTTTTCAACACTGTCTAGGATTGTCATAGCTTTCCTGCCGGGAAGAAATCATCTGATTTCATGGCTGCAGTCACCATCTGCAGTGATTTTAGAGTGCAAGAAGAGGAAATCTGTCACTGCTTCCACCTTTTCCCCTTCTATTTGCCATGAAGTAACTGGGCCGGATGCCATGATCTTAGTTTTTTTAATAGTCAGGTTTAAGCCAACTCCTTCATTCTCCTCCTTCATGCTAATCAAGAGGCTCTTCAGTTCCTCTTCGCTTTCTGCCGTTAGAGGTGGTATCACCTGTATATCTGAGGTAGTTGCTGTTTCTCCCATCTGTCTTGATTTCAGCTTGTAATTCCTCCAGCCTGGCATTTCTCACGATGTGCTCAGTGTATAGGTTAAATAAACAGGGTTTCAGCAGACAGCCCTGTGGTACTCTTTTCTCAATCCTGAACCAATCAGTTGTTCCATGCAGGGTTCTAACTGTTGCTTCTTGACCTGCCTACAGGTCCCAGGAGACAGATAAGATGGCCTATTATTCCTATTTCTGTAAGAGCTTTCCACATTTTATTATGATCCATATAATCAAAGGCTTTAGCATAATTGATTAAACAGAGGTAGGTGTTTTCCTGGAATTCCTTTGATTTCTCTGTAATCCAGTGAATGTTGGCAATTTTATCTCTGGTTCCTCTGTCTTTTCTAAACCCACCTTGGACATCTGGAAATTCTTGGTTCAATTAATGCTGAATCCTAGCATTCGAGATCTTAAACATGACTTTACTAGCATGCAATTGTCTGATGGTTTGAACATTCTTTATTACTACCCTTCTTGGGAATTGGGCTGAGGACTTTTCTAGTCCTGTGGCCACTGCTAGGTCTTCCAGATTGCTGACATATTGAGTGCAGTACTTTGATAGCATTATCCTTTAGGGTTTTGAATAGCTCTACTGGAATTCCATCGCATCCACTAGCTTTATTGACAGCAGTGCTTCCTAAGGCCCACTTGACTTCGCTCTTCAGAATGTCTGGCTCTGGGTGACTGACCACACCATCATAGTTATCTGGCTCATTAATATCTGTCTTTGGACCGTTCTATCTCTTCTTGAACTCTTCTGCATCTACGAGGTCTCTACCATTTCTGTTCTTTATTGTGACCATCTTTGGATGAGATGGTCCCTTGATGTTTCCAATTTTCCTGAAGAGATCTTTAGTCTTTCCCCTTCTGTTGTTTTCCTGTATTTTTATGCACTGTTCATTGAAGAAGGCCTTCTTGTCTCTCCTTGCTATTCTTTGGAACTCTGCGTTTAGTTAGATGTATCTTTCCCTTTCTCCCTTGCTTTTTGCCTCTCTTCTTTCTTCAGCTATTTGTAAAGCCTCCTCAGATAACCACTTTGCCTTCTTACTTTTCTTTTTCTTTGGGATGGCTTTGTTCACTGTCTCCTGTACTATATTATGGACCTCCATCCATAGTTCTTCAGGCACACTGTTTACTACATCTAATTCGTTGAATCTATTCATCACCTCCATAATAGCTGACATTTTTTACTTGTTGTTATAGCTAACATTTCTTGAACACTTTACTATATTCTTGGTACTCTACTCAGTACATTATGTGAGTTATCTTACTGAATCCCTAAAAGTAACATGATGTAAATAGCATTGTAATCCTACCTATATGGTAATGTTGTGATTTCCATTTTATAAATAAGCCATGTTGAGACTCAAAGAAACTAACTTACTTATAACACCAGATATGAATAGCTCCAAACCTCTGATTTTATTTATGTGGATATTGCCCCCAGAAATAGACAACCTCAAGTTTTTGTCCTAAAGGGAATAACTGGAGGTATAGTTTCCAGAGGTCAAGTACCATCAGAAGATAAGAACATAACACATGGCTATCCTGAAAAAGTGAAGTTGCTCAGTCGTGTCCAACTCTTTGTGACCCCATGGACTGTAGTCTACAGGCTTCTCCGACCATGGGATTCTCCAGGCAAGAATACTGGAGTGGGTTGCCATTTCCTTCTCCAGGAGATCTTTCCGACCCAGGGATTGAACCTGGGTCTCCCACATTGTAGGCAGACTCTTTACCATCTGAGCCACCAGGGAAGTCTGAGCCACCAAGGAAAGCTGTCTTGAAGGACTGTTAAAATGGTGACAGGATGAAAATCACATCATAAAATATTTCCAGGAAATCCATGTGAAGGTTGGCCCCACCTCTGGTTATTGTGGTGAGCAAGGAGGAAAGGAAAACTGAACAGGAGCTCAGTTCAGCTCAGTTCAGTTCAGTCGCTCAGTCGTGTCCAACTTTTTGCGACCCCATGAATCGCAGCATGCCAGGCCTCCCTGTCTATCACCAACTCTCGGAGTTTACTCAAACTCATGTCCATCGAGTCAGTGATGCCATCCTGCCATCTCATCCTCTGTCGTCCCCTTCTCCTCCTGCCCCCAATCCCTCCCAGCATTAGGGTCTTTTCCAATGAGTCAACTCTTTGCATGAGGTGGCCAAAGTACTGGAGTTTCAGCTTCAGCATCAGTCCTTCCAATGAACAGCCAGGACTGATCTCCTTTAGGATGGACTGGCTGGATCTCCTTGCAGTCCAAGGGACTCTCAAGAGTCTTCTCCAACACCACAGTTCAAAAGCATCAATTTTTCGGCACTCAGCTTTCTTCACAGTCCAGCTCTCACATCCATACATGACCACTGGAAAAACCATAGCCTTGACTAGACGGACCTTTGTTGGCAAAGTAATGTCTCTGCTTTTTAATATGCTATCTAGGCTAGAGCTCCCCAAAATGGCAGCATGTTCTGAAGCTCGATAGTTGTAGACAGTAGTAAATGAGTGGTAAGACTCCACGCTGTGGGATGAAAGGGATGTGATAGAGGACATTTAACAATATCTCTGAGGTCATAACCTGAAACAAAAGATCATGGCTGGTTACAAAGTTTAAGCAACTGATACAAAAATTTGGAAACCATCTACATGTTTAATAAAAAGGGATGGCTAAAAGACATCATGGTGCATTCAATTAATGGGATGCTGTCAGTCCTCCAAATGGTACTGTGGAAGAATGCTTAATGACATTAAGCGATACTACATAGCTGTAGGTGGAGAATTTTTTTTTTTTTTTTTTTTAAATATATATTTATTTATTTATTTGACTGCATGAGGTCTTAGTTACAGCACATGGGATCTTGTTCCCTGACCAGGGTTTGAACCCGGGCCCCCTGCATTGGAAGCACAGAGTCTTAGCCACTGAACCACCAGGGAAGTCCCGAGGTGGAGAATTTTATAGCATGTTTTCCCATTTTTGTAAGCATGTCATCATAGACATCTGTTATGTCTGTGACTGCTTGTTATCTTACGAACAGCTATTTTATGTTTGGGGACATTCCCTTGTTATGACCATCTCCTTCCTGACCCTGAAGCCAGGATTCAAATTTCCAGCCTACCTTACAGCTTCTCTCCCTGAATGCGGATTGAGCTCCACCAATCAGATATACTTTGTGAGAGAAATCATTTTTGAAACGAGTAATGCATGCAAACCATTCCTGTGCAAAGCTTTTCATTTTACTAAATGGGTGATGGCAAGAATATTGAGCGTTGAGTTTGGGGTTCAGGGGGAAGCTGGGTTTGGAGGGAACAGCAGCAGCTTCCTTATCAGCCCAGTTCTTTAGTGTAATTTAGGGTTTGTTTCTGGCAGTTTAGCCTTGAATCTAGTTCCCAGCCCTCCCAACCATTTTGTGAGTCACTCAGTAAGGTTTTTAAAGTAATTTGCTTCTTAATCAGTCAACATCATTTCCAAAATAGAGTTGATTCTAGTCTTTTGTTAGTGCTCTTTTTCTTGGTTTTCTACAAATATTCTTTCAACAGAAAGTTACCGATTACTTACTATTTGCTGAGTACTTACCCAGGTATTACAGATAAAGATACTTGATGATGCTTTTTCTATTTCCAGTCCACGTATTATATATACAGTCAGGAAAGTTTCTTTAAATGATTATTTTAAGGATTTCTCTATAGGATATATGGGGATATTAATAGCTTGGACAACTGTGATGCAATTAGCATATACTGCATGAAGCTTGTTTAAAAATTGTTATTGTAATCAACTCTGAATTAATTCCTATTGTTAAATTAGCCCATTTCCTCTGTGGCTGTTGCTCTCATCTTTTGTCCTCATTTACATAATTCTCCATTTCAGTTAAGTTCTCTTTTTTCTTTTTAAGAAAAGTAACTTGATTGCTAAATTTGCTCTATTATTACCTCTTCTTTGTAATTAAAAGTTAAAGCAACGTTTAAAAAAAGACTAAGAAAAAATCATACATTTTGTCTTCAGAATATCCTTCAGTGCATTTTCATTGAGGGTCTGGGGAAAGTAAACTTTTTGTTTTAGTTGGTCTGAAGAGTTTGTTTTTTTATGTCTTTTTCTCATGCTTGGGTTGTATTGTAGCTCAATTTGGAATTCTAGGTTCACAGTTACTACCCCTCAACATTTTGAAGACATTATTCTCTTGTGTTCAGGAACTGACTTTTGCCACCTAGAAATATGTTGTCAGGCTAGCTATTCTAACAGGCTTCATTTGTATGTCACTGTAAAAATTATCTCTAGTAAGTATTAAGATTTTCTCTTTAGCTTGATGTTTGTATAGTTTTAATATTATACATGTTGATAGGAATTTACTTTTATTTTTACTGTACTTCAGTCATAAAAACACATGTTCAGTTTTGGAAACATTTTAGCCATTATTTTTTAGAATATTTCTTCTATGTTATCTTATTTTCTTTTTCTTTTTTAGGGGGGATTCTGTCGATGCATTTGAGAAACTTTCAATCAAATTTCCCCATCTATAACTTTTTTTTGTGCTTCATTCAAAGTGAATTCATTAGTACAATTTTTTAATTCTTAATGTTCTCTTTGATTGTCTTGTTAGGTTTTATCTGGGTTATGGCATTTTATTTCAGACCATGGTTTTCTTTTCTAGATTTATAATCCTTCTTCACACTGACTTGTTTATGTTCTTTACTTCCCTGTTCTTGCATCACAATTTCTCATGCCTTTTATTAATACTACTGCATTTTTATATTTTGAGTTTTACTTGTTCTTTTCTTCAG
The DNA here is from genome assembly GCF_910594005.1 of Cervus elaphus. Taxonomy (NCBI): domain Eukaryota; kingdom Metazoa; phylum Chordata; class Mammalia; order Artiodactyla; family Cervidae; genus Cervus; species Cervus elaphus. The sequence goes on from NC_057847.1 coordinate 64,956,699, forward strand.
CTTTATTGAGGTATACTTGACAAAAATGGCATATTTTAAAGCATTCTATGTGATGTTTTGGTATAGATATACATTATAAAATGAGTACCACAATCAAGCTAAATAACATTAACATCACCTCATATAGTTATAATTTTCTGTGTGTGTGTTTGGTGAGATACTCAAAATCAAATCTCCTAACAAATTTCAAGTACACAATATAGTATTACTAATTATAGTCACCCTGCTATACATTAGATCTCCAGAATTTATTCATCCTGCGGCTGGGCCTTGGTACTCTTTGACAAACATGTTCCTGTTTCCTTCATCCCCCACGTCCCTGGATAGTACTATTCTACTCTCTACTTTTATGAGTTAAACTACTTTTAGATTTCTCACTTAGGTTATTTCTGTATCCTGGCAATTATGAATAGTGCTGCAATGAATTTGGAAGTATAGATGTCTCTATATATATATAGTGATTTTTTTTTTCCTTTGGATATATACCTAGGAGTGGGATTGCTGGGTCATATGGTAGTTCTATTTTTAATGTTTTGAGGAATCTCCATATTGTTTTCTAGAGTGGTGACACCAATCTGTGGTCCAGCCAGCAGTGTACAAGGGTTCCCTTTATTCCATATCCTTGTGAACACCTGATATTTTTTGCCTGTTTGATAATACATATTTTGGGGAGGACAGGGGGAAGCTACTTTATTTATTCTTCTTTTATTGAAGTGTAGTTGCTGTGTGTATTATATAAGTTACAGGTATACAGTATAGTAGGGCTTCCCTGGTGGTTCAGTGGTAAAGAATCTGCCTGCCAGTGCCTACCAATGCAGAAGATGTGGGTTCAAACTCTGGGTGAGGAAGATCCCCTGGAGAAGGAAAAGGCAGTCCACTCCAGTATTCTTGCCTGGAAAATCCCGTGGACAGAGGAGCTGGCAGGCTACAGTGCATGGTTCACAAAATGTTGGACATGGCTTAGTGACTGAAGCAATGAAAATAATACAATATAGTAATTCACAATTTTTAAAGATTATGGCTCATTTATAGTTATTATCAAATACTGATAATATTCCTGTGTTGTACACTATATCCTTATAGCTTTTTTATGCCTAATTGCTTGTACTTCTAAATCCCCTTATCCCTAAATTGCCCTCCCCGCTTCCCTCTCCCCACTGGTAACAACTAGTTTGTTCTCTGAATCTGGGTCTGTTTCTTTTTTGTTATACTCACTAGTTTATTTTTAAATTCCACATATAAGTGATATCATACAATATTTGTCTGTCTCTGACTTATTTCACTTAGCATTATGCCCTCCAAGTATGTCCATGTTACTGCAAATGACAAATTTCATTCTTTTTTATATCTGAGTAGTACTTCTTTGTATATATATATGTGTATATATATATCACTAGATCTTCATCCCTTCATCTGTTGATGAACTCTTAGGTTGCTTCTATAGCTTGGCAATTCTAGATAATGTTGCTATGAGCATTGAGGTGCATTTATCTTTTCAAATTAGTGCTTTTGCCTTTTTCAGACATAGACCCAGGAGTGGAATTGTTGGGTCATGTGGTAGTACTCCTTTCAGTTTTTGAGAAACTACAATGCTGTTTTCCACAGTGGTCGCACCAATTTACATTGCTACCAACTGCGTATGAGGATTCTCTTTTCTCCACATCCTCACCAACATTTGGTATTTGTGTTCTTTTTGATGATAGTCATTCTGGCAGGTGTGAAGTGATAGCTCATTGTGGTTTTAATTTGCATTTCCCTACTGATTTGAACTGTGGTGTTGGAGAAGACTCTTGAGAGTCCCTTGGACTTCAAGGAGATCCAACTAGTCCATCCTAAAGGAGATCAGTCCTGGGTGTTCATTGGAAGGACTGATGTTGAAGCGGAAACTCCAATACTTTGGCCACCTGATGTGAAGAGTTGACTCATTGGAAAAGACCCTAATGCTGGGAAGGATTGGGGGCAGGAGGAGAAGGGGACAACAGAGGATGAGATGGCTGGATGGCATCACTGACTCGATGGACATGAGTTTGAGTAAACTCCGGGAGTTGGTGATGGACAGGGAGGCCTGGCGTGCTGCGATTCATGGGGTCGCAAAGAGTGGGACACGACTTAGTGACTGAACTGAACTGATTAGTAGTGTCGAGCATCTTTTCATATGCCTGTTGGCCATCTGCATTTCCTCTTTGAAAAAATGTCCATTCAGTTCTTCTCATTTTTTTAGTTGTTTGGTGTGTTTGATGCTGAGTTGTATGAACTGCTTATATATCAGCTATATTATTTGCAAATACAAGATTTTTTCTCATTCAGTAGGTCATGTTTTTGTCGATGGTTTCCTTTGCTGTGCAAAAGCTTTTAAGTTTAATTAGGTCCCATTTGTTTGTTTTTGCTTTTATTTTCTCTACTTTAGAAGATAGATCAAAACAATTCTTTTGCCATGATTTATGTCAGTGTTCTGCCTATGTATTCATCTAGGAATTTTGTAGTATCTCATCTTACACTTAGATCTTTAATCCATTCTAGTGTATTTTTGTACATGGTGTTAGAGAATGTTCTAACTTCATTCTTTTACATGTAGCTGTCCAGTTTTCCCAGCATCACTTACTGAAGAGACTGTCTTTTCTAAATTTTATATTCTTGCCTCCTTTGTCATAGACAGATTGACCACAGGTACAAATAATATCCATTTTAATAGCTGTGAGATGATATCTCAGTGTAGTTTTCATTTTTATTTTATGATAATTAGTGATGTTGAGCGAACATTGACATTTTAAGAATCAGCGAACTAAAATGGACTGGAATGAGTGAATTTAACTCACATGACCATTATATCTACTACTGTGGGCAAGAATCCCTTAGAAGAAATGGAGTAGCCATCATAGTCAACAAAAGAGTCTGAAATGCAGTACTTGGATGCAATCTCAAAAATGACAGAATGATCTCTGTTCATTTCCAAGGCAAACCATTCAATATCACAGTAATCCAAGTCTATGCCCTGACCAGAATGCTGAAGAAGCAGAAGTTGAACAGTTCTGTGTTGACCTACAAGATCTTCTAGAACTAATGCCCAAAAAAGATGTCCTTTTCATTATAGGGGACTGGAATGCAAAAGGAGGAAGTCAAGAAACACCTGGAGTAACAGGCAAATTTGGCCTTGGAGTACGGAATGAAGCAGGGCAAAGGCTAATAGAGTTTTGCAAGAGAATGCACTGGTCATAGCAAATACCCTCTTCCAACAACACAAGAGAAGACTCTACACATGGACATCACCAGATGGTCAACATCAAAATCAGATTGATTATATTCTTTGCAGCCAAAGAAGGAGAAGCTCTATACAGTCAGCAAAAACAAGACCAGGAGCTGACTGTGGCTCACCAAATTCAGGCTTAAATTGAAGAAAGTAGGGGAAAAAACTGGACCATTCAGGTATGGTTTAAGTCAAATACCTAACACTTTTACAGTGGGAGTGACAAATAGATTTAAGGGACTAGATCTGATAGACAGAGTGCCTGATGAACTATGGATGGAGGTTCATGACACTGTTCAGGAGACAGGGATCAAGACCATCCTGAAGAAAAAGAAATGCAAAAAAGCAAAACGGCTGTCTGAAGACGCCTTACAAATAGCTCTGAAAAGAAGAGAAGCAAAAAGCAAAGGAGAAAAGGAAAGATGCACCCATTTGAATGTAGTTTTCCAAAGAATAGCAAGGAGAGATAAGAAAGCCTTCCTTAGTGATCAGTGCAAAGAGATAGAGGAAAACAATAGAATGGGAAAGACTAGAGATCTCTTCAAAAAAATCAGAGATACCAGGGGACTATTTCTTGCAAAGATGGGCTCAATAAGGGACAGAAATGGTATAGACCTAACAGAAGCAGAAGATATTAAGAAGAGGTGACAAGGATACACAGAAGAACTGTACAAAAAAGATCTTCATGACCCAGATAATCACGATGGCATGATCACTCACCTAGAGTCAGACATCCTGGAATGTGAAGTCAAGTGGGCCTTAGGAAACATCACTACGAACAAAGCTAGTGGAGTTGATGAAATTCTGATTGAGCTATTTCAAATCCTAAAAGATGATGCTGTGAAAGTGCTGCACTCAATATGCCAGCAAATTTGGAAAACTCAGCAGTGGCCACGGGACTGGAAAAGGTCAGTTTTCATCCCAGTCCCTAAGAAAGGCAATGCCAAAGAATGCTCAAACTACTGCAAAATTGCACTCATCTCACAGGCTATTAAAATATTGCTCAAAATTCTCCAAGCCAGGCTTCAACAACACATGAACTGTGAACTTCCAGATGTTCAAGCTGGTTTTAGAAAAGGCAGAGGAGCCAGAGATCAAATTGCCAACATCAGTTGGTTTATCAACAAGAGAGTTCCAGAAAAACATCTATTTCTGCTTTATTGACTATGCCAAAGCCGTTAACTATGTGAATCACCACAAACTGTGGAAAATTCTGAAAGAGATGAGAATACCAGACCACCTGATTCCTGCCTCTTGAGAAATCTGTGTGCAGGTCAGGAAGCAATAGTTAGACCTGAACATGGAACAACAGACTCATTCCAAATCAGGAAAGGGGTATTTCAAGGCTGTATAAATGCTGGGCCAGATGAAGCATAAGCTAGAATCAAGACTGCTGGGAGAAATATCAATAACCTCAGATGTGCAGATGACACCACCCTTATGGCAGAAAATGAAGAAGAACTAAAGAGCCTCTTGATGAAAGTGAAAGAGGAGAGTGAAAAATTTGACTTAAAGCTCAACATTTAGAAAACTAAGATCATGGCATCTGGTCCCATCACTTCATGGCAAATAGATAGGGAAACAGTGGAAACTAACAGACTTAATTTTTTTGTGCTCCAAAATCACTGCAGATGGTGACTGCAGCCATGAAATTAAAAGATGCTTACTCCTTGGAAGGAAAGTTATGACCAACCTAGACAGCGTATTAAAAAGCAGAGACATTACTTTGCCAACAAAGGTCCATCTTGTCAAAGCTATGGTTTTTCCAGCAGTCATGTATGGATGTGAGAGTTGGTCTTTGAAGAAAGCTGAGAGCCAAAGAATTGATTCTTTTGAACTGTGGTGTGGGAGAAGACTTTTGAGAGTCCCTTGGACTGCAAGGAGGTCCAACCAGTCCATCCTGAAGGAAATCAGTTGTAAATATTCTTTGGAAGGACCGATGTTGAAACTGAAACGCCAATACTTTGGCCACCTGATGCGAAAAGCTGACTCATTTGAAAAGTCCCTGATTCTGGGAAAGATTGAAGGCAGGAAGAGAAGGGGATGACAGAGGATGAGATTGTTGGTTGGCATCACCAACATCAATGGACGTGAGTTTGAGTAAACTCCAGGAGTTGGTGATGGACAGGAGGCCTGGTGTGCAGCAGTCCATGGGGTCACAGAGAGTTGGACATGACTGAGCGACTGAACTGAACTGAGCACCTTTTTGTGTACTTGTTGGCCATATTTGTGTATCTTCTTTTGTTGTTTTAGGGGTTTTTTTGTCAATGAATTCTCTGTATTTTAAATTTTCTTTCTCTACTCACTTTCCATGTACTTTGTTTTCTATTTCATCTTGAGTTTAGATTTCCCCCCATTTTCTCTGCATGCTCCTCTCTATCTAGAGGGTTAGAGGATACCTCCGGAAGACTTACAGAATACCCAATCCAAGATCAGGTTTTATGTGAGTGACTTGCTGCATCTATCCAGTAATATATAATTGGGCACATGCCATATAAAGTTGAGCTAATAAATGACTTGGTTAAACTTTTATCTTTGAGACAGTCTGTCCTTCTGTTGTATGGATCAGCAAACTATATTATCTGAAGTCTAGGATAGCAATCTGTTTGTACCAACCTTCTCTTAAGTTTGAGAAACTCTTTTTTCTGAAGGTAACATGCTGCATTTTGGCTTCAAACCTTATAGAATTTTTTTTAATGTTTTATTCTTTTAATTAGAAGATAATTACTTTACAATATTGTGATGGTTTTTGCTATACATCAACATGAGTCAGCATTAGGTATACATAGGTCCCCTCCTTGACCCGCCTCTACCTTCTTCCCCATTATTTGTTCTAGATCTGTGAAAAATACCATTGATAGTTTGATAGGGATTGCAGTGAATCTATAGATTGCTCTGAGTAGTACAGTCATTTTCACATTATTGATTCTTCCAATCCAAGAACATGGCTTATCTCTCCATATGTTTGTGTGATCCATGAATACTTTCATCGGTGTCTTAGAGTTTTTGGCATACATGTCTTTTGTCTCTTTAGGTAAATTTATTCCTAAGAATTTTATTCTTTTTGTTGCAATGTTGAATGAGATTTTTTCCCTTAATTTCTCTTTCTGATTTTTCATTGTTAGTGTATAGTAATGCAAGGGGTTTCTGTGTATTAAATTTATATCCTGTGACTTTACTATATTCATTGATTTGTTGTTGTTGTTCAGTTGCTCAGTCATATCTGACTCTTTGTGACCCCGTGACTCCCAGAGTTTGCTCACACTCATGTCCATTGAGTCAGTGATGCCATCCAATCATCTCATCCTCTGTCGTCCCCTTCTCCTCCTGCCTTCAATCTTCCCTAGCATCAGGGTCTTTTCCTAATAAATCTACTCTTCGCATCAGGTGGCCTAAGTATTGAAGCTTCAGCTTTAGCATCAGTCCTTCCAATGAATATTCAGGACTGATTTCCTTTAGGATTGACTGGTTTAATCTCCTGTAGTCCAAGGGACTCTCAAAAGTCTTCTCCAATACCACAGTTCAAAAACATCAATTCTTTGTTGCCCAGCCTTCATCATGGTCCAACACTCACATCCATACATGACTACTGGAAATACCATAGCTTTGACTAGATGGACCTTTGCCACCAAAGTAATGTTTCTGCTTTTTAATATGCTGTCTAGTTTTGTCATAGCTTTTCTTCTAAGGAACAAGCAACTTTTAATTTCATGGCTGTAGTCTTCATAGGCAGTGATTTTGGAGCCCAAGCAATTAAATTCTGTCACTGTTTCCATTGTTTCCCCATCTATTTGCCATGAAGTGATGGGACCGGATAACATGATCTTTGTTTTTTGAGTGTTGAGTTTTAAGACAGCTTTTTTACTCTTCTCTTCACCTTCATCAAGAGGCTCTTTAGTTCTTTATTTTTCTGCCTTAAGGGTGGTATCATCTGCATATGTGAGGTTATTGCTATTTCTCCCAGCAATCCTGATTCCAGCTTGTGCTTCATCTAGCCCGACATTTTGCATGATGTACTCTGCATATAATTTAAATAAGCAGGGTGACAATATATAGCCTTAATGTACTCCTTTCCCAATTTGGAACCAGTCTGTTGTTCCATGTCCATTTCTAACTGTTGCTTCTTGACCTGCATACAGATTTCTCAGGAGTCGGGTAAAGTGGTCTGGTATTCCTGTCTCTTTACGAATTTTCTACAGTTTGTTGTGATTCACACAGTCATAGGATTTAGTGTGGTCAGTGAAACAGAAGTAGTATTTTTCTGGAGTTCTGTTGCTTTTTCTATGATCCAGCGGATATTGGCAATTTGATCTCTGGTTCCTCTACCTTTTCTAAATCTAGGTTATATATCTGAAAGTTCTCAGTTCACATACTGTTGAAGGATTTTGAGCATTGCTTTCCTAGCATGTGAAATAAGCACAATTGTGCAGTCATTTGAACATTCTTTGGCATTGTAGTTTTTTGGTATTGAAATGAAAACTGACCTTTTCCAGTCCTGTGGCCACTGCTGAGTTTTCTATATTTGCTAGCATATTGAGCACGCCACTTTCACAGCATCATCTTTTAGGATTTGAAATAGCTCAACTGGAATACCATCACCTCCACTAGCTTTGTTCATAGTAATGCTTTCTAAGGTCCACTTGACTTCACACTCCAAGATGTTTGGCTCTAGGTGAGTGATCACACTATTGTGGTTATCTGGGTCATTAAGATCTTTTTTGTATAGTTCTGTGCATTCTTCTCACCTCTTCTTAATATCTGCTGCTTCTGTTATGTCCATACAGTTTCTATCCTTTATTGTGCCCATCTTTGCATGAAAGAGTCCCTTGGTATTTCTAATTTTCTGGAAGAAATCTCTAGTCTTTCCCATTCTATTGTTTTCCTCTATTTCTTTGCATTGTTCACTTAGAAAGGCTTTCTTGCCTCTCCTTGCTGTTCTTTGGAACTCTGCATGCAAATGGGTATATCTTTCCTTTTCTCCTTTGTCTTTTTCTTTTCTTCTTTTCTCATCTATTTTAAGGCCTCCTCAGACAACCATTTTGCCTTTTTGCATTTCTTTTTCTTGGGGATGGTCTTGATCACTGCTTTCTGTACAATGTTACAAACTTCCATCCATAGTTCTTCAGGCACTCTGTCCATCAGATCTAGTCCCCTGAATCTATTTGTCACTTCTACTGTATAATCGTAAGAGATTTGATTTAGGTCATATCTGAACAGCCTATTGGTTTTCCATACCCTTTTTTTTTTTTTTTCAATTTAAGTCTGAATTTTACAAATCTGAGTTCATGATCTGAACCACAGTCAGCTCCTGGTCTTGTTTTGCTGACTATATAGAGCTTCTCCATCTTTATCTGGTAAGAATATAATCAATCTGATTTTGGTACTGACAATCTGATGGGGTCCATGTGTAAAGTCATCTCTTGTGTTGTTGGAAGAGAGTGTTTGTTTGGAAGAGAGAGTTGTTTGGAAGAGAGTGTTGGCAAAACTCTGTTAGCCTTTGCTGTACTTCATTTTGTACTCTTAGGTCCAAACTTGCCTGTCACTCCAGGTATCTCTTGACTTCCTCCTTTTGCATTCCTGTTCCCTGTGGTGCTTCCCAGATGACTCAGTGATAAGGAATCAGCCTACCAATGAAGGAAGCACAGGAGATGGAGGTTTGATCCCTGAGTCTGAAAGATCCCCTGGAGAAGGAAATGGCAACCAACTCCAGAATCCGCCTTTAGGTCTTCATAGAATCGTTCATCTTCTTTGGCATCGATTGGCATACAGACCTGGATTACTGTGATATTGAATGGTTTGCCTTGAAAATGAACAGAGATTATACTGTCATTTTTGAGATTACACACAAGTACTGTATTTTGGACCCTTTTGTTGACTATGAGAGCTACTCCATTTCTTCTAATGGATTCTTGCTCACAATAATAGATAAAATGGTCATTTGAATTAAATTTACCCATTCAGGTCCATTTTAATTCACTGATTCCTAAAATGTCGATGTTCACTCTTGCCATCTCCTGTTTGACCACTTCCAGTTTACCTTGATTTATGGCCCTAAGATTTCAGGTTCCTAAGCAATATTGTTCTTTGTAGACATGGCCTTTACTTTCACCACCAGACACTTCCACAACTAGGCCTTGTTTCCACTTTGACTCAGCCTCTTCATTTCTCAGCTATTTCTCTGGTCTTCTCCTGTAGCATATTGGGTACCTACTGACTTGGGGAGTTCATCTTTCAGTGTCATATCTTTTTACACTTTCATACTGTTCATGAGGTTCTCAAGGCAAAAATACTGAAGTGGTTTGCCGTTCTCTTCTTCAGTGGACCACATTTTGTCAGAACTCTCCATCATATCCATTTTATACAATTTTGTACTGAAAAGTTTTTTAAAAAGATAACCTAGGTACACACAGTTGATTTACCTCAAAGTACTTACAAATACAGTATAAACATTTGAGAGGCACAACAAATTCCACTGTGGTTCAAATATTCATTAATTAGGTCTAGTAATTTTCTGGTAGCATCTTCAGGGTTTTCTATGTAGAGAATCATATCTGCAAACAGTGAGAGTTTTACTTTTTCTTTTCCAGTCTGAATTCCTGCTGTTTCTTTCTATTCTCTGATTACTGAGGTTAGTACTTCCAAAACTGAAGAATAGTGGTGAGAGTGGGTTTCCTTGTCTTGTTCCTGAATTTAGAGGAAATGCTTTCAGTTTTTCACCATTGAAGATAATGTTTGCTGTGGGTTTGTCATATATGGCCTTTATTATGTTGAGGTATGTTCCTTCTATGCCTATTTTATGGAGAGGTTTTTTTTTTTTTTTTTTTATCATAAGTGGGTATTGAATTTTGTCACAGGCTTTCTCTGCATCTTTTGATGATGTTTTTATTTTTCAATTTGTTAATATGGTTAATCATACTGATTGATTTGTGTATATTGAGGAATCCTTGAATTCTTGGGATAAAGCCCACTTGATTATGTTGTATGACCTTTTTAATGTGTAGTTGGATTCTGTTTGCTGGAATTTTGTTGAGGATTTTTGCATCTATGTTCATCAGTGATATTAACCTGTAATTTTCTTTTTTTGTGTGGTGTCTTTGTCTGGTTTGCTATTAGGGTGATTGTTACCTTGTATAATGAGTTTGGGAATTTTCATATCTCGGCAATTTTCTGGAAGCGTTTGAGCAGGGTAGGTTTTAGCTCTTCTCTAAACTTTTGGTAGAGTTCACCTATGAAGCCGTCTGGCCCTGGCTTTTGTTTGTTGGAAGATTTTTGATTTCTGTGCTTGTGATTGGTCTGTTCATATTTTCTATTTCTTTCTGGTTCAGTTTTGAAAGGTTACACTTGTCTAAGAGTTTGTCTATTTCTTCCAAGTTGTCCATTTTATTGACATACAGTTGCTCAGAGTTTTCTCTTATGAGCCTTTGTATTTCTATGCTGTCTGTTGTAACTTTTTTTTTATTTCTAATTTTATTGATTTGAGTCTTCTCCTTTTTTATCTTGATGAGTCTGGCTAACAGTTTGTCAATTTGGTTATCTCCTCAAAGAACCAGCTTTTAGTTTTATTGATCTTTGCTATAGTCTCTTTCATTTCTTTTTCATTTATTTCTGCTCTGATCTTTATGGTTTCTTTCCTTCTACTAGCTTTGGGGGGTATTCTGTTCTATTTAGTTGCTTTAGGTATAACATGAGGTTGTTTATTTGATGTTTCTCTTGCGTATTAGGTATCACCCTCTTTCTCATTTTTATGTGAACTCAGTAGGCCCAAGATGTTAGTACCTTTTCTGAGCTCAGTTTCTGGTTCATAGAGATGTTTATCTTGTTTATAGATAATATAAAATAGAGGATGTGTAAACCTACAAAAATTATGTATCTTTCTCAGCTATTAATTAATGGGAAGCTCTTACTTTGAGGTCCATTTATCTACCCATGGTTGGGCTGCAGATTACCATAAATCCTTAAAATTGTGCAAAAAAAAATGTACACATAGTTAATGTTTGTGTTTTTCCAAGGTGTTGTGTATTTAACTTCTTCTGATCCTTGAAGTTTTTAAGAGCCACTGACCTAATTTGACTCTTTCAATCTAAATACATGTTATATCTGCCAGGAAAAGACACAGTAATCAGAATTTATCTTATTGTTCCTCCAAGATGTATAATTACATTTTTTTTAACCTTGAACAAGATTAGCATAATTTTAAAAGGCAGTGGTATGGTGGCAGCTTTGGAAAGGTTTGAATGGAATCCCCCAAAGTAAAGCTGAAATTCAGCTTCATTGTACAATTTTACTTTTTCTTTTGGCAGTCAAAGGAAATGCTTTCTTTAATGGGAAAATGCAAATGTTTAAAGCAACAAGCTGGGAAATGATGAGTGTATTTATTATGTGTTAGTCTCTTAACAACTGTTTTTCTGACATTATGGAAGTTAAATACAGTTTGCTTGTTCAAGATAGAGAAAAATGTGTGAGTAGCAAATGTGGGAACTAAGACAATGTCACTGCTGTGCATTCAGTAAGGAGTCAGTGTGCACTAGTGCAGGATGATGGAGTCTGTTGCCATTTATTCTAAATCTTTCTGAGTAGCCAGGCATTCAACTTAACTTCAATTCACACATTTTCTCTACCACTGTTATGAATCTTTTCACAACTTAATTAAAAATAAAATGAAAAAATAAAATTTGAAAATATAAGTATATTATGTAGAACTAAAATAAAAATGAGTGCATCATTTAATGCAACACACACAAAAAATGTTAGAATGAAGTATGACCTAATTTTTCATCTTGAAGCTTAAAAGGGATAAGTGCAATGAACAATCCAAAATTCTAATCAAGGAAACAGTCTCATGTACAATAGCAACCAAAAGAATATGCCATCTAAGAATAAATTTAGCAAAACATTGTAAGACTTACACACCAAAATTCACAAAATATTGTTAAAAGAAATTTTAAAAGATCTAAATAAATAGAAAGGCTTTCTATTTTCATGGATCAGAAAACTTAGCATCGTTAGGATGGAAATGCTCTCCAGGTTGATTACAGACTCAATGCAATCTGTATCAAAACTCCAGCTGGCTTTTTTCAGAAATTTATAAGCTGATGCTAAAATTCATATGAAAATACAAGGTATATTCATATGGAAAATAGCCAACATCATCTTGAAAATGAAGACTAAAGTTGAAAGACTCACACTCCCAATTCAGAACTGACTGCAAAGCTATATTAATCAAGATACTATACTTCTGACATAGGCCAGACGTAAATTTCAGGTGAATAGAATTGAGAACATAGAAATAAACTGTCACACATATGGTCAATTATCTTTGACAAGGGTACCAAGACAATTCTCAGGGTGAAAGAATAGTTTCTTCAATAAATATTACTAGAACAATTGGATGTGCTTGCTGGGCTTAGTCATTCAGTCATGTCCAACTCTTTGTGACCTCATGGACTGTAACCCTCCAGGCTTCTCTGTCTATGGGGATTCTCCAGGCCAGAACACTGGAGTAGGTTGCCATGCCCTCCTCCAAAGAATCTTCCGAACCCAGGGATTGAACCCATATCTCCCACATTGCAGGTGGATTCTTTACTGTCTGAGCCACCAGGGAAACCCAAGAATACCGGATTAGGTAGACTGTCCCTCCCCCAGGGGATCTTCCGGACCCAGGAATTGAACCATAGTCTCTTGCGTTGCAGGCGATTCTTTACCAGCTGGGCTACCATGGAAGCCCCAACAATTGGATATCCACATGTAAAAGAATGAATTTGGACCTCTACCTCACATCATATACAAAAATTAAATCACAGACCTGAGTGTAAAATATAAGATCATAAAAATTTCTATGTTTCAGGGCTTCCCTGGTGGCTCAGAGTAAATCTCAGGAGTAAATCTTCACAACTTTGGAGTAGGCCGGGGGTTCTTAGAAATGACACCGAAAGCATTAGCAACAAAACAAAAACATAGATAGCTTGGATGTCAATAAAATTAAAAATATTTGTGCATCAAGGGACATTGTCACAAAAATAAAAAGATAACCCCCAAAATGAGAGAAAATATTTGCAAGTAGTATATTTGATCGGGGACTTGTAACCAGAATAAAGAAAGAACTGTTACAACTGAACAATAAAATGAGAGATTATCCTATTAAAAAATGGGCAAATGTTTGTATAGATATTTCTCCAAACAAAGTAAACGCATGAAAAGATGCCAAGCATTATTGGTTATTAAGGGAATGGAAGTCAAAACTACGATGAAAGATCACTTGAAATCCACTGAAGTGATTACAGTAAATATAGACAATACCAAATGTAGGCAAAGGTGTGGAGAAATTAGAATGCTAACACATTGCTGGTGAGAATATAAAATGGTATAACCACTTTGGAAAACAATTTGGCAGTTTCTCAAAATGCTAAACTGAGAGTTTCCATTTAACCCAACAATTGTACTTTTAGGTATATTTCCAAGAGAAATGAAAACATATATCCATTTGAATAATTGTTAATGAATGCTCAAAGTAAAATGCAGAAACAATCCCTAGGTCCAATGGCTGGTAAATCAATAAACAAAATACAGTATTTCATACAATGGATTATTATTCAACCATAAAAGGGGATAAAATACTGATGCATGCTATAGCATGAGTGATTCTCAAAAGCTTTACATTATGTGAAAGAAGACTGTCACAAAGACCATTCATCATGGTTCCACTTGTGTGAAATGTCCAGAATAAACAAATCCGTGGAAACAGACTGTAGACTTAGAGATTGTCTGCAGCTAGGCAGGGGAGAGAGCATGGGGAAGCACCACAAATGTCTATGGGTTTACTTCCTGGAATGTTGAAAATTTTCTAAAATTAGATTGTGCTGATAATTGCACAGTTCTGTGAATTAACTAGAAACTGCTGAGCTGTACACTTTAAATGAGTCAATATTATATGAATTGTATCTCAACAAAGCTGAAAATTAAAGAGATGCAATTAATTTAAAAACCAAAGGTTTTCATGTATCTAAATTGCTTTACAGTTCAACATATTTTGAGGTCAAAAGAAATCTTAAAGATCACTTAGTTTTCCTTTATTTGTGAGATGAGGAAACTGAGATCTAGATATTTTGGTTAATTTGTTGAAGATATATAAGTAGTAACAGAACCGGATATATAAAGCCTGTTTTATTTGAATTTCTAAAATGTATTGAGATTTGCTAAACCCAACAGAGACCAGCCACACAGCAAAATATGAGGTATAGATATGGTCATAATTCAGATAATTAGTGTGACCAATCAGAATATCCACGTGACGTTAATTATTTTTTGAGTGGATGAGACACAATTACTAATACTAAATACTAATACTAAGGGAGAAAAAACATAAAGGCAACCAAAAGATTACAGAAGTATATATTCACATACCTTGAATAATTATTAAATTAAGGAAATATTGAAGATATATAAGTAGTAACAGAACCGGATATATAAAGCCTATTTTATTTGAATTTCTAAAATGTATTGAGATTTGCTAAACCCAACAGAGACCAGCTACACAGCAAAATATGAGGTATAGATATGGTCATAATTCAGATAATTAGTGTGACCAATCAGAATATCCACGTGACGTTAATTATTTTTTGAGTGGATGAGACACAATTACTAATACTAAATACTAATACTAAGGGAGAAAAAACATAAAGGCAACCAAAAGATTACAGAAGTATATATTCACATACCTTGAATAATTATTAAATTAAGGAAATATATAAAATTGTCTTTGAAGGAAAGACTTTTAACTCTCATGCTATACAGTATAGTGGAGTAAGTAGCCGTTCCCTTCTCCAGGGGAACTTCCTAATCCAAGGACTGGACCCAGGTTTCCTGCATTGCGGGCAGATTCTTTACCATCTGAGCCACCAGGGAAACCATATAATGGCATACATGAATATCTAAAAATTATTCAGTAACCCAAGTAATACTTTAAAGTAAGGAGAAGAAACCTTTATGCTCTCAGAACTTATTCTATGACTTACAGTAATTGCTTCCACATTTTGACTTCATGTAAAAGGATAATAAATTATCTTTGAGCAGAAAATTTGGATTTTTTTTTGCATACACAGGTGGTGGGAAATTAAATTGCAACCCCCCCCCAACAATTGCTCTTCTTAGTTTTTATCACTAGTGTTTAAGATTACAATTTTATTGGAGTTTAAAGTTTATTCAAAATTTTCAAAATAACTATCAAGTTTTAGAGGAAGAAGGTGGTTTGTAAGAATTCCTGTAATCAAAATTGGCAAGTTTGTAGCTTATAGACTGCATACTTCTCAGAGATGAATTTTACTGGGCTTGTGACATGTATTTTTAAAATCTAAGCCATGTTTTAAAGAGGAGAGATTTTGTGTTAATATCTGAACTTTGGGCTACTCTTGAAAAGTTGAAGGGCTTGATAAAATGAACCTTTATTCCCGCATGGTAGTTTTGGCTGCATTTGAATGGTAGCTTCCTTTTTGGAAAAGATGTGTGTTACCCAGGTGGGCGCAGTCCCTCCAGGGCCGGTTTCCCTCATGTACATTACATTCCTGATATATTATCCTTTCGGGTTTGTTACTGCTAACTATGCCCAATCATCTCCCCTACCCTACATTTCCCATAAGGCATTTCATCAAATGACTGTGCACCTAGTGAAATAACTCAGAACTCATGGTCACTCTGGCACCTACTCTTGGTCAGAAGAGTTACAGGTCTTGCTGACTATGTAACAGAGTCAAGTTGACTTTCCCCAAAAAAGGAAATTGAGAATCTGGAACGTATTTCATATCCTTAGAGAGGAAAGTTCTCAACAGGGACAAAAATTGGTAACTGGGGCAAAAAATTTAGAAATCAGAATGTATCATGGTACTTCATGGGGCCACAGTACATAAATAGGTATACAGTATATCTATGGTAATAGTTTCATGGGAGCAGGGGAGCAATTAGAAGAAAAAAAATTTTAATAAAGAAGATTTAAACACTATAAATAAAAGATATAAAAATTTTAAAAGGTGAGAAAAGCAATGCAAAATTAAAAAAGAAATCCACTGAAAAAAGGAGGACTCAAGACTCAGAAAGGTCAATTCCTGGTCTAGCATGTTCTTGTCAGTTGTGGTTCCTTCCTATAAGAAGAACCCCAAGTAAATGTATAAAGAAAGTTGTAATCAGGTAGAGTAAATGCACTGCCTTCAATTCAGCTGCTCAGGAGGCTATCTAATCCATTCACAAAAATAACCAAGGAGGCTATCTAATCCATTCACAAAAATAACCAAGGATTTCGTTTCTCCATTCCCCCCACCCAAGCTTTACTGAAATATAATTACACAAAGTATAAGTTTATGGTATACAGTGTAATGACTTGATACATGTATATATTCAAAATGATGACCACAATAAAGTTAGTTAATACCTTTATCACTTTACATAATTATAACTGTGTGTGTGTGTATGGTGAGCACATTTTCATATTTATTATCTAGCAACTTTATACAATACATCATTATTAACTATAGTCACCATATTGTACACTCACACACATACACACATAGACATACATGTGAATATATCCAATGGAATACTACTCGGCCACAAAAAAAGAAGGCAATTCAGCCATTTGTGACAACAGGTAAATACCTTGAGGGAAGTATGCTAAATAAGTCAGAGAAAGACTATGATTTCACTTACATGTGGAATCTAGAGAAGCTAAACTCACAGAAGCAGAGAGTACAGTGATGATTGACATGACCTGGGGGGTGGGGAGTGGAAAGATGTTGGTCAAAGTGTACACGCTTTTAGTTATAAAATGAGTAAGTTCTGGGCATCTAATGTACAGCATGGTGACTAGGAAAAGAACCATGTACACATTGAGCTTTGTTATTATTAGGGAGCATTTCAAATCAGTGGGGGGAACTTCAATCACAGAATTAGTGAGTATCTTTAAAAAGCAAAATTAAAACCATGCTTTACACCATGGATAAAAGTACATTCAGATGTGACCATAAAAATGTGAAGAGAACATCATTCAAAATGTCCTTTCAGTTTAGAAAGTTTAAAGGCAAAGATTGATGCATTTGACTACTACTGTTACAGCATTCTATACAGTGATGAACAAAGTAAAGAAGCAAAAGACAAACTTGAAAGAAATATTTGCAAAACCTCATAACGATGAATAGATACTCAGAATGTATTAATAGGGAAATAATTTAATAAGCAATGCAGACAAAAATATTTCATTTGACCAACAAACATATAAAGATGTCCAGCCTCACTAATAATCATGGTATGTATAGTAAAACCATGAAACCTTCCTTCCTTTCTTCCCTCCCTCCCTCTTTTCCCTCTTTCTCTCTCTTTCTCCCTTCCTTTCCTTCTCCTCCCTTCCTTCCCTTCTTCCTTCCTTCCCGCCCTCCCTTCTTTCTTCCCTCTTTCCCAACCACCTTGGAAAAGTTTAAAGATTGATTCTATTCAGCAATGAGAATCATGTGAAAAATAGGTAGTCTCATACACTGCTAGTGATAATGTACAATCTTAAAATATTTTCAAAGGCTATTAGCAATTTCAATCAAAGTTAAAAATTTTACACTATGCTGTGTGCTTAGTTGCTCAGTCATGTCTGACTCTGCAACTCCAACAGGGAAACCCTTTTTACACTATAATTATACCTTTAAAGATGTATACTTTATAAAGGAACTTCTAAAGGCACAAAAGAAGCATACGTAATGCTCATGGCAGCACCATCTAGAACCAGAAAATATTGATGTCCATCTGAATTTCTGTTCATAAATTAGTAAGCAATTTATTGTTCATTCTGTAGAATAATACAAAGCTATAAGAAGGATGAATTAGGCCCATGTATAGGAAATGGCAACCCACTCCAGTATTCTTGCCTAGAAAAATCCCATGGACTGAGGATCCTGGTAGGCTGCAGTCCATGGGATTGCAAAGAGTCAGACACGACTGAGCAACATCTCATCATCATGTTGAACCTACCAGGTGTAAGAAATGTCACAGAACAATAGATGCTGATCCTGTTTATATAAAATGGGAAAAAAATCAATGTTAATAAATGTACATGTTTCTACAGTTAAAGAAATAGAAAAGCTATTTAAAATGATTACCTCTGGGGAGAGCAGTTAAATAGGGAGGCAGTGAAATATACAGTTTTACATTACAATCTATATACATTTTTTTTTTACTGCTTTTATCTTTTACAAAGAATAAATGCACATATTATGATGTAATTTTTTTAAAAAAGAACTAGGATAAAAGACATTATGTCATGGAATTTCATCAAGTTCTAGCAAGTACTACAGACAGTGACAAAGAGGGTAAGGTCTTTAGCAACTTTCTCCTAAGAGAAAATGTTGAAGAAGAAGCCTGGGGTATTTTGCTTGAGTAAGATAAAACTTTTTTTTTGCTCCAGGGAAAAGAGATGATGCCCGGTGGGTGAAAATTCAAGAGACAGATTGAAATGTTCTAACCATGCGAGAACCGCAAATGTGAAATGGGATGCTGCGAAAGGCAGTGGTTTGTGTGAATGCATGTGTGCTAAGCCTCCTCAGCCGTGTCTGACTGTTTGCAACCCTAGGACTGTAGCCTGCCAGGCTCCTCTGTCCATGGGCTTCTCCGGGCAAGAACACTGGAGTGGGTTGCCACGCCCTCCTCCAGGGGAGCTTCCCAACCCAGGGATCGAACCCGAGTCCCTTACTTCTCCTGCATTGGCAGGTGGATTGTTTACCACTGGTGTTTGTCCTGGTAGATTCAAGTGATTACCAAAATTTACCAAATACACTTGTTAGGTTTATTTTAGAAGCAATGACTGCTCTGGTGGATAAGTGAAATGAGATCCTAGAAGAAAGCATTTAAACCTCAGGATCTGGAATTGCAAGTATGAATAGAAGCTAGCACAAGAATTATTGTACATGATGAGTGAAACTGTATAGTCAATGAAGGATCTTAAGTTATGTCAAGAACTACATCATCAGAACATCTAGCTAGATGAGCATAGCTTTATGAGAAAATTCTCAGAATTTCACTCTTCTTTGTATAGAGATAAATTCTCTAAGTTGCAGATCCTTTGTTATCAAAGTGCAATCCACAGACTAGGAACATCAACTTATTAGAAATGAAGAATCTCAGGCTTTAGCAAGACCCAGTGAATCAGAATCAGTGTTTTAATGAGCTCCACCAGTGAGTCCTGTTCTTGAATTTGAGAAGCACTGGTTTACCCAGCAATCCAGCAGTTCAGTTCAGTTCAGTTCAGTTGCTCAGTCCTGTCGGACTCTTTGCGACCCCATGAACCGCAGCACACCAGGCCTCCCTGTCCATCACCAGCTCCCGTAGTTTACCCAAACCCATGTCCATTGAGTTGTTGATGCCATCCAGCCATCTCATCCTCTGTCGCTCCCTTCTGCTCCTGCCCTCAATCTTTGCCAGCATCAGGGTCTTTTCAAATGAGTCAGCTCTTCACATCAGGTGGCCAAAGTACTGGAGTTTCAGCTTCAACATCAGTCCTTCCAATGAACACCAAGGACTGATCTCCTTTAGGATGGACTGGTTGGATCTCCTTGCAGTCCAAGGGACTCTCAAGAATCTTCTCCAACACCACAGTTCAAAAGCATCAATTCTTCGGTGCTCCACTTTCTTTATAGTCCAACTCTCACATCCATACATGACCACTGGAAAAACCATAGCCTTGACTAGATGGACCTTTGTTGGCAAAGTAATATCTCTGCTTTTTAATATGCTGTCTAGATTGGTCATAACTTTCCTTCCAAGGAGTAAGCGTCTTTTAATTTCATGACTGCAGTCACCATCTGCAGTGGTTTAGGAACCCAGAAAAATAAAGTCAGCCACTGTTTCCACTGTTTCCCCATCTATTTGCCATGAAGTGATGGGACCAGATGCCATGATCTTAGTTTTCTGAATGTTGAGCTTTAAGCCAACTTTTTCACTTTCCTCTTTCACTTTCATCAAGAGGCTCTTTAGTTCTTCTCCTCTTTCTGCCATAAGGGTGGTGTCATCTGCCTTATCTGAGGTTATTGATATTTCTCCCGGCAGTCTTGATGCCAGCTTGTGCTTCCTCCAGCCCAGCGTTTCTCATGATGTACTGCATATACATATAAATTAAGTAAGTAGGGTGCATACAAGTTAAGGAAGTAGGGTGACAATATATAGCCTTGACATACTCCTTTTCCTATTTGGAACCAGTCTGTTGTTCCATGTTGAGTTCTAACTGTTGCTTCTTGACCTGCATACAGATTTCTCAGGAGGCAAGTCAGGTCATCTGTTATTCCCATCTCTTTCAGAATTTTCCACAGTTTATTGTGATCCACACAGTCAAAGGCTTTGGCATAGTCAATAAAGCAGAAATAGATGTTTTTCTAGAACTCTCTTCCTTTTTCAATGATCCAGTGGTCATTGGCAATTTGATCTCTGGTTCCTCTGCCTTTTCTAAAACCAGCTTGAACATCTGGAAGTTCATGGTTCACGTATTGCTGAAGCCTGGCTTGGAGAATTTTAAGCGTTACTTTACTAGCATGTGAGATGAGTGCAGTTGTGCGGTAGTTTGAGCATATTCTTGAGCCTTCAAAGCCCAAATAAAATTAATCAACCCATCACATGAAAAAATAAACTCAAGTAATGAGAAGTTTTGATTGTTATTGTCTATAACTTGGGAGAAATAAGAGAAAAACATAACCATATATACGTACATATGCATATATGTGTACACATATTTATATGTGCTATGTAAATATATGTACATGTGTGGATAGCACATATACATATATTTATATTAAACATATAAGTAAATGCATATACACACATACACACAAAAGCAAAATTTATGTCTTTCTAGCTTCAATTTAAGTGGGTGGTCAACTGTTTTACCTTTTAAAGAAATTTTAGCTTATTTTCCTCCCCCCAAATGAACAGCACTCAATTTAATTAAACACTGAATTAAGAAGGTAAACATCTTTGAGACATTTTGTATACCTTTTATTTTGACAGCTACTATGACTTAGAACATCTTTAATATCATATTATACACTTTTGGTTTATTAAGAATTCTTTCTGTGGCTTTCAGCATATTGATGGGTTTTTAAGACTTAATCCCTTAATTTTGATTTACTAGGATTCTAATATTTTTTTTTTGCGTCAAGATTATTTGGGGCAGGGTTATTGTGTGAGGAGGTTACTATAAAAGAAGACTGGATAAAGTGAAAAAAGCTTAAAAAAAAGCTTCCAGGTAGGGAGACATATTCTAATTACCAGCTAAAGCCTTGACAAAAATGTACTGGCTTTCAATTGATTTTACTAAATCCATTTCCTGAATCATTTTGATGTTTCATTTGTGTGCAGAGACATATAATGAGTAATAATGAATTCAGCAGTGTATGGGAATGTCATGGTAAAATCTTTTGCTGGATTTTTAAAACTGATGCTTTTCATAAGCTGTTTCCTTAAGAAGTCATGTTGCCTCTCAGCCATCTTTACAGAGTTTAAAGCATACTCTCCCCAACTGGCCCCAGATGGAAAATACTCTCTTGAAATTGAATTTTTTTTTTTTTAAGTGTAGCTCTGCATGGCCTTCTTAAAGGGAAAAAAAAAAAAAAAAGTTTGAACAGAATGCGTTTGGTAGTGGGTCTATAATTCCCCCAGCATGCCACATATTTGGATTTTTCCCTTTTGGCAGTGGAATTTTTCTAATTTAATTAAATCATTAGCGTTAGCAGATGACAGCATGAAAATTCTTTTCCCTAGTCCCTTATCTAAATATTCTTCCAGTCCACTGGGGTTATGTGCACACTTTATCTATTTTGAAAATGCATTTATTTGTTTCATTTCTACATTGACTTTCCCATTCAGAGTTTATGGGCAATGTGTAGACATTTCCCATAATGAACTGCAACTCTTTTTTCAAGCAATAAATGGAGAAGAGGCCAAAGAGGGAAGTAGACAGTGGAGAAAATCTTTGCAAAGAAAGACTGGGAGAGAAACAGCAGATGGTTCCGGAAGAGCAGCCAGAGCTGAAATGCTTATCCTGGTCCAAGCCCCTGCCCTTCTGTCTCTTTCTTTGTAGCTCATACACTGTAAAAATGTGACAGTGCTTTGTGTCTAGAAATTAGCTGGCGATACTTCAAATGACAATAAAAGCAAGTTTTTTAGGATTATCTGAATCAAAAGTGAATCTTCTTTGCACTGAAACCTTTCACTCTTTCATTCACATGGTTTTAAACCTTACTTTTTACTGTTGATATATACATCTTCCCTTCTTAGATTTTAAACTTCTTTGAAATTTGAGGATATATACTTTACATCTTCCTTCTTTCCTTCTTTTTTTCTTCTCTTTCTCTGCCCCCATTCCCCCCCCGCTCCAGATCCTCCCTTTTCTCTCCTCCACCTCCTCCTTTTTCCTTCTGTCTTCTTTCTCTTTTCAGGGCCTAACTCAGGGCCTGGGACAAAATACATATTGAATAAACAAATTTTACTGAATTCTGAGTGAACGGAATTATGTTGCATCATTCCTAGCTGTTACTGAATATCTACTGCAATATTTTAAAACAGGCATCATTTTAATCCTGAGAACAGTCTTGTTAAGATGATTGCTGTCATCATTATCTTAATTTTGTCCATGAGGACATAGGGGCAAGAGATACTAAATAAATTGCTCACAGTCACAGAACTCTTCAGTTAGAGAATTTGAACTCAGGATGGTCATGGATGCTCAAAAGGTTGGTGACACTAGACAGTTAGGATTGATGAAGCTCAAGCAGTGATGAGGGATCTTCTTTGCATTTCTATAGCATATCTCCAGTTTCTGTCACAAATAAGTCAGTTTTGGGTGGTAGAAAGGGTTGACTCTGAATTGCACACTTTAAAAAAGTGAATTTTATGGTATGTAAACTAGATATCAATTTAAAAAGATTTAAATAATAAGGATTGGAAATGAATGAATTTTGGACACTTTAGATGTTCTAAGAGCGTTCCCATCCTTTGTTCCTTTAGGATCTTAGTTCACATTAACATCAATTCTTTAACTGTTCAATTTCCTGAAGCTACATGTTGAACCAATATCCAAAATTTCCAGGCCCAGATTTTACTGTATCCTTAGTTCCCTGTGTTGGAGGCACCGTTTATCTGAGGAGGGGATCATGGAACAGTGATTCCTAGGAGTCTGTCCAGCATTTAAATCATCAACTATAAGCCACTGACTAGCTTCTAGGTTGAGAAGTTTAATAAATAAGGTCTCATGAAACTATTATGAAATAAGTCAGAAAGACGAATACTCTATGTTATCACTTATATATGAAATCTAAAAAGTAAAAGAAACTAGTGAGTATAATAACAAACAGACTCACAGAGAGCAAATAAATTAGTGGTTACCAGTGGGGAGAAGAAAGTGGGGAGGGACAAGATGGGGTTGGAGATTAAGAGGTACAAACTACTATGTATAAAATAAATAAAGCTACAAGGATATAATAGACAACACAGAATATACCCAATGTTTTATAATAGCTATAAATGGAAGATAATCAGATTTTTGAATCACTATGTTGTACCCCTGAAACTAATATAATATTGTAAATCAACTATTCCTCCATCTAGAAAATTAGAAAAAAACAGTTTTCATCATGATGCACAATCTTCCTCCACTTCACATAAAACAAAAAAAAGAAGCCTGTTGTCATATCCCTCAGAGAGTGTTTCCAGACACTAATGTATCTGGCAAAGATGAGATACCACATTCGGGAAGTCTGTTTTCAGTCTTCTTCTAAATCCATTTCAGGGTGCTCTTACAATTTAAATAGATGTTCCCTGCTGAGTCAGATGGTAAAGAATCTGCCTATAATGCAGGAGACTTGGGTTTGATCCCTGGGTCAGGAAGATCTCCTGGAGAAGGAAATGGCAACCCACTCCAGTATTCTTGCCTGGAGAATTCCATGGATAGAGGAGCCTGGTGGACTATAGTCCATGGGGTCACAAAGAGTCAGACATGACTGAGTGACTATAGTTGAAAGTTACATAATTTGGTATTTTTTAACACTGGTATTTTTAAATGCTGTCCAGAATGGAGACAGCAGTCTTTTGTTTAGTTGCACGTGCACACACACACATGACATGACACACACATGCATACACATATACAATCACACATGTACACAAGCATATGTACACATGCACACGCATTTATGCATACAACTCATGAATGGATGGTACCATAGCAGAAAGTTGTTATTTAGTCACTAAGTCATGTTCGACTCTTTTGTGACCCCATGGACTATAACCTGCTAGGCTCCTCTGTCCATGAGATTTTTCCAGGCAAGAATACTGGAGAGGGTCGCTATTTCCTTCTCCAGGGGATCTTCCCCACCCAGGGATTGGGCTCATGTCTCATCTCCTGCATTGACAGGTAGATTCTCTACCACTGAGCTTCCAGGAAAGCCCCAGCAGAAAGTTATTGAGGTAATACATCTTCTGATAGGAAACTGTCGTATGTATATATTTAAAGTTTAAGTGAAGTGAAGTTGCTCAGTCGTTTCCAACTCTTTGCAACCCCATGGACTGTAGTCTACCAGCCTCCTCCATCCATAGGATTTTCCAGGCAAGAATACTGGAGTGGGCTGCCATTTTCTTCTCGGGGGGATCTTCCCAACTCAAGGACTGAACCCAGGTTTCCTGCATTGCAGATAGACACTTTTCCGTATGAGCTACCAGGGAAGCCCATTTAAAGAGTAAGGAAAACCAATTGCTTTCCTTTATGTGGACTTAATCAGGATGAAAAGACTTCAGACAAAGCTGACAGGAGTTTCAAATGTTCTGTTTGATAACTATATGCAAATATGCCAGATTCATAACTTTTTTTTCCCCTCCTGCTATTTGCACTTTAAAATAAGAGCAGGATGCTTGTGGGGAACAGGAGAGAGAGAGGTGGGAGTGGGATTGGGAGCATTTGCAACAAGATTTTTTAGTTTTGTCCTGGGTAGAGGAAGTTCTTTCCTTCCTTTTCTAAGTGATGTGGTAGCCTCACCCTGAGTTTCTATGATATTTGCTTGTTAATTTGGAATCTAGATTTGATATTTCTGTCTTTAATAAACTTTATTACCTCCATAAAGCCAAAGACCAGTTTAAGTAGGATGGTTAGAGTAGTGGGATGGGAGGAGGGTGCAGGTCCAAATTGCTTATTTCTAATGTTTCTCTTCTTTGGGGTCAGAGTTTGCAAATTAGGAATTGCTGGTTGCTGTGACGAAAGAAAGGCAGTTGCTGCTGTCAACAACTTTGTCTCTCAGCCCTTGAGAAAGGGAATGAGATCAAGGAAGAGTACCTAAAATATATTGCTATGATTTATGTCAAAGAGTGTTCTTCCTAGGTTTTCCTCTAAGTGTTTTATACTGGCACATACCCTGAGAAAACCATAATTCAAAAAGACACATGTACCCCAATTTTCATAGCAGCACTATTTACAATAATCAGAACATGAAAGTAATCTAAATGCCCATTAACAGATGGATGGATAAAGAAGACGTACGTATACAATGGAATCTTACTCAGCCATAAAAAGAAATGAAATTGTATTCTTTGTAGAGACATGGATGGAGCTGGAGAGGGACATACAGAGTGAAGTAGATCAGAAAGAAAAACAAATGTCATATATTAACACACGTATACGGAATCTAGAAAAATGGTACAGGTGAACCTATTTGAGGGATAAGAATAGACATAGGGAATGGACATGTGGACGTGAAGGGGAGTGGTGAGATGAAATGGGAGCTCAAGATCGACATATGTGCCCTGCCGTGTGTAAAACAGAGAGCTGGTGGATACCTACTCTGTAGCAGGGGGAGCTCAGCTCAGTGCTGTGTGATGACCTAGATGGGACGGAGGAAGAATAGGGGAAGGTCCAACATGGAGAGGAGATAGACACACACACACACACACACACACACACACACACACACACACACACACAGAGGTGATTCACTTCATTTTATAGCAGAAACTAGTACAACATTATAAAGCAACTGTGTATGCATGTGTGCTCTGTCATGTCTAACTCTTTGCCACCCTATGGACTGTAACCCACCAGGCTCTTCTGTCCATGAAACTTTTCAGGCAAGAATACTGGAGTAGGTTGCCACTTCCTACTCCATGGGATCTTCCCAACCTAGGGATCAAACTAGCTTCACTTGCATCTCCTGAGTTGGCAAGCGGATTCTTTACCCTTGCACCACCAGCTGTACACCAATAAAAAAAATAAGGCAGGGTGCATACCTTCACCTCTGCAAACTGTGTTCCACTGGGTGTGTGTTGGAGTCATTCAGGTATCTTAGAAGGATGAGAAGTTTCCACCTTTAGTGATGCAGTCCTGATTTATTCAGCCTGGGGATGCGTTTTGGTGATTCCCCAGTGAAACTAACATGCAACAAAAACTGAGAACCATCACTCTCACCAGTGGTTGCCATCCTGGCTGCTGTCCCCATACTCTGGGTTGGGTGCCGTGCCGTGCCCCAAGAGACTTCAGGGATCTGGGATGGGGCCTGGGCATTGGTATATTTTATAAGCTCCCCAGGGGTTCCTAAGGAACAGCCAGGAAGGAGATCTTCTGAGCTACCTGGTCAGCAGCTTTTATCTTTGTCCTTGTCATATTCAACTCTGAAATTACTTTGTAGGGTTTATATCATGTAGGAGCCAGTGTGTTGGGTGCTCAAAGGATGTGCCAATGATTGATACAGTGTCTGTCCTCTGGAGGCTATTAGGCTGTGCACAGTCATAATATTTTATGTTGTTTGTTGGCTAATGAAGCTGATTGAAAACTACCTTAAATCTAAATGTAGAAGGCTTTTTCTTGCATTATTTCCCCCAAACCCAACCATCTCTTGAGGAGAGCAAATTATGAGATGTAAATTCATAGAAGTTAGGAAACATGTTCACATTTACATGGCAAAGAGCGCTGGGAACCAAACCTTCAAAAGACTTTGACTCTACCATTTCCCCCCATGTCTTCTGGCACAACCATCTGTGAACATTTTAAAGCAGGGGTGGGGAGTGGAGGAATCAGAGAGGCAGAAATTGAGATGGAGAAAACTATTTTCAGAATGTTTGTGAGCATATGAGTGTGTGTGTGTGTGTGTCTGCATGTGTGTGACCCTTGCATATGAGAAAATATGCCTCTGGGGTTCTATTTAATGGTATTGTTCTTGTCCCTTGAAAATTATACAGTCTTTTAAAGTCTAACTAAAAAAAGAAATTACTGACATCTTTAGGAATATTAAAGTGTCTGTCTGACACTGAAAGGCCATTACTATCTGTGAGGAGAATTAAAGAGAGTTTATTAAGGCCAACTCAGATTTCTACTGATACCAAGAAATAGTATTTTAATCAGCTAGAAAGAGATGTATGTGAGGGCAGATCGCTATCAATGACCATCAGTCACCAGAAGATGCTTAATATCCTGTCTTCCTTAAACACTGACCATTTTCCTCCTCATACAGGGAGGGAGAGACATCCAACCCATCACTCAGAGGCAGGTATGTGCCCTTTATAACCAGAGTTGTAAGAAGCCATAGAAAAGACACGAACACAACTGGATTACGGTGCTTTGTAGGTGCAGTCAGGGCCCAAGCAGTAATGTTTAGGTTGACAGTGGCTTTAAAATCATAATAAAATGTTGTCTTTGAGGCTTGGATATGTCTGTGTGTTTCTCTAAAAAAGTAATTTCAGTGTTATGAATGTCCATGGCTTTTCTTTGCTTTAACAATGTTATGTTGCTTCCCAGCTCTTTATGTGTTCATGAAGATAGCCATAAACATTCAGGCATTCATTTATCCATGCAAACAACAAATGCTCATTGAGTGCCTGCCATATTGCTATGCATCAAGCATTATACTACCTAGGAGAACATAGGGTATAAAACAGTTTCCCTGCTCTACAAGAGCTAAGTGCCTAGTGGAATTTTTAATTTCCATGCTGTCATTTCAGAGTGTATTAAAAAGCAGAGACATCACTTGCCAACAGAAATCTGTGTAGTCAAAGCTATGGTTTTCCAGTAGTCATGTACAGATGTGAGAGTTGGACGGTAAAGAAGATTGAGCACTGAAGAATTGATGCTTTCAAATTGTGATGCTGGAGAAGACTCTTGAGAGTCCCTTGGACTGCAAAGAGATCAAACCAGTCAATCCTAAAGGAAATTAACCCTGAATATTCAGTGGAAGGACTGATGCTGAAGTTGAAGCTCCAATACTTTGGCCACCTAATGCAAAGAGCTGACTTATTGGAAAAGCCCCTGATGCTGGGAAAGATTGAAGGCAAAAGGAGAATACGGTGGCAGAGAATGAGATGGTTAGATAGCCTCAGTGATTCAGTGGATATGAACTTAGACAAACTCTGGGAGATGGTGGAGGTCAGAGGAGCTTGGCATGCTGCTGTCCATGGGGTCACAAAGAGTTGCATATGACTTAGTGACTGAGCAAAAACAACAAGTTTCAGAAGGTTCACAAGAAAGAAGCCAGGGATTACTCAAGGAAGACCAGCTGCCTGGTCCAAAGGCATCTCCGTCTTGACCTCAATCATGGTCAAGCCTGGAAAAAAGAAACTACTTATTTTAAGCAGAGAGGGATTTAATGCAAGGAATTAGTTGTGAAGCTGTTGGAAGGATTAGAGGGGCAAAAGACATAAGGTTATGGTACTCAAGGCTGGGCAGCTGCTCGTGCCCTTTCTTAGGATGAATGGTTGGAGGAATCATGGAAGTTACTGGGGCTGGTAGTCCCTGCTTTTAGTCCTGCCCATCTAGGGATGGAAGCAGAGTGGCTTCTCCCTTCCTGTTGTCTTCTGATCTCTCATTACCTCTTGTTGGTGGCATCCAACTTGACCAACCAGCTAAGAAGTCTTGATAATGTAGTTGGTACCTCTAGACTTGTAATACAGAGAAAAAGCTATAGCAGTGCAAGGCAAATGCAGATGATTGTGGTCATGAATCCAGTAATCAAATAACTACTAGAGAGAGGTGGGGTGTGGGAGTAGTCACTGACACCCAGAGTTTTCCTGACTTGGTACAATGAGATGTGACCAGGCTTTGCAATCTGACTGAAACTATTATGGACTGAAATGTATTCTTCCACCCAAATTCATATGTTAAAGCCTTAGCCTCCAATGTGCCTCCATTTGGAGATAGAGCATTTTAGGAGATATTAAGGTTAAATGAAACCATAAGAGTCGAGGTCTCATTCAATCTGTGTGTTAGTTCCTCAGTTGTGTACAACTCTTTGCAACCCCATGGACAATACTTGCCAGGCTCCTCTGTCCATGGAATTCTCTAGGCAAGAATACTGGAGTGAGCTACCATTCCAGGGGATCTTCCTGACCTAGTGATCGAACCCAGGTCTCCTGCATTGACAGGCACATTCTTTACTGTCTGAGCGCCCATTCAATCAGACGGGTGTCCTAATAAGAAAAGGTAGAGACACCAGAGGCATGTGTACAAAGAAAAGCCATGTGAGGATTCACAGAGAAGGCAGCCAAATGCAATTAAGGAGAGATGCCTCACCAGAAACCAACCCTGCCAGCATCTTGATCTTGAACTTTGGGCTTCCAGAACCATGAGAAAATAAATTTCTATTGTTTAAGCCACCCAGTCTGTGGTATTCACTTTTGGCCACAAAAGCTGACTAATACACTAAGGAAATATATAAATGATGACTATAAATAGTCGAATGTCAAATTGCAAATTTTTGCTATAAGTGTAACTTTCTAAAAGGTTGCCTACTTATATTTGCTGGACAGAATGTTCTTCTTCTACAACTAAAACTACATGGTGGGGGCCTTCTCTGGTGGTCCAGTGCTTGAGAAACTGTCTTCTAGTGCTGGGGACATGGGTTTGATCCCTGGTCAGGGAACCAAGGTTCCACGTGCTGCAGGGCGACTTAAGCGTGCTAGAACTACAGAGCCCATGAGCTCTGGGACCTGTGAGCTACAACTGGAGACAAGCCTGTACACTGCATGGAATAGTGTGCATGCCATGATGAAAGATTCCCTGTGCTACAGTGAAGATCCTGTGTGCACCTAAGACCTGACACAGCCAAGGAAAAACTACATGGTAATCAAATAAAATTATGAGGTTGTTTGATGACAGTCTCTGATCAGGGGAGTTTGTTGGAAGATATGAATAGCCAGTGTCATAACAAAATGTCCTCTCTCTGTGGAATTCTCCAGGCAAGAATGCTGGAGTGGGTAGCCATTCCCTTCTTCAGGGGATCTTCCCAACCAAGGGATCAAACCCAGGTCTCTTGCATTGTGGGTGGATTCTTGAAGGTCTGAGCCACCAGGGAAGCCCCAAAGTACCTTTCAAGTCTGACATACCCATTTTTCCTCTAGACCCACAGTCCTTGTTGGGTTTATATACACGAGGGCACTCCTACCCCATAGTATATATAGGAGGGTATATACAGGAGGGCACTCCTCTGCCCCTTGGGGCAGAGGGTAACAACCTTTCTGATGTTCCCTTTGTGGCTTCCTCCTCTTTTCATACTGACACATCCTGGCTGCCATTTTGTTTCTTTTGGGTGGTCTTGCATTGACCCTTTTGGATAACTCACTTTGATCCTTTGCATGTGTTTTATTGTGTAATTTACAAATGTTCAATTCTTGGGGCAGAGGTAGTACACACTTAGGCTGGTAATTGCCCAGGATACACTGCTAGAGCGGTACTGCCTGTTGCCTTTGTTCCCTTCTGATCCATCAGTACTTGTGCTGCCTGAGTCACTAAATGTTTTGAATGTCAGTCTTTGCCTATGTAATTAGCACCATAAAGTGTGAAAAGAAATTGACCAGGTTAAGCTGTTCAATTAGCCTTCCATATAGCAGACTAGACTATTTGAGAACTGTCAAAAAGGTTTCCATTTCCAAACATAACAGCCTATCTCAGAGCATAAAATCCAGTCACTAGAGTTTCTCCTTAATAAATTTAATCTTATTTACCAGAAGGGATAATCAATATGTCTAACATTTAAAACTTAACTACTATGTGATCTTTATTTAATTAAG
This sequence comes from Cervus elaphus, assembly GCF_910594005.1. Lineage (NCBI taxonomy): Eukaryota > Metazoa > Chordata > Mammalia > Artiodactyla > Cervidae > Cervus > Cervus elaphus. The sequence continues at coordinate 64,987,990 of NC_057847.1, forward strand.
TTTTTTCTTTTGTGGGAGGAGCGGAGAAATGTTTATTGCAGGGCCAAGCAAGCTTAAAAAACTCCAAACTCCCTAATGGTTTGGGGGGAAAAGATTTCATGGGCCAGATTTGGGGTGAGGGTAGCAGGGCGTATAGCTTTCTTCTGATTGGTTGGTGGTGAGTAACAGAGGGGTGTCCCAGGAAGTGGTGTCCTAGGAATCCTGTGTTCATCCTGAAGTTATCATTCTTCACCTGGGTAAGAGCCTTAGTTCCTGCAAAAGAGATCAAAGACATTGTTATGTATAGTCTTTGAGGAGGAACCAGGCTCCAAGTAGTCCTTGGAGAATTGTTTCTCCATTATTGTTTCTCCACTATTGTTTCTTGGCTGCTCCTTCCTAGTTTCTTCATCCCCTCCCTTCCCTGATCAGCACCTGATTGGATATGCCCTTAAGAACTCAGGGAACGTCATGGAGGCTGAATGAAGTGTTTCCTACAAACAAGAAATGGGGAACACAGAAAGGATGTGTACCTGGGAGCCCCACAGGATCCTGCTTGGTTTCAATCCCCCCTTTTATCTGATACTTCTCAGTGTTGAGGAGAGCAGGTGTTGGACAAGAAAGAGCATAACGTTTTGGATAGTTAATTTGTTTAGTCTCTAAGTCATGTCTGACTCCTTTGTGAGCCCATAGCCCACCAGGGTCCTCTGTCTTTGGGATTTTCCAGGCAAGAATACTGTAGTAGGTTTTCCTTCTCCAAGGGATCTGCCTGACCCAGGGATTAAACCTGCTTCTCCTGCATTGGCAGGTAGGTTCTTACCACTGCGCTACCAGGGAAGCCCCAACATTTTGGATAGAGACTTTAGTCATAAACTCAGCAGAAGAACTCAGTTTTAGGGGGACTCAGTTTAAATTCTACTATGTGATCTTTAAATGGACCGTCTCATTCAACATCACAACAATCCTACTAGGAAGAAAGAAGTGAAAGTGTTAGTTGCTCAGTCATGTCCAACTCTGTGATCCCATGGACTATAGCCCATCATGCTCCTTTGTCCATGGGATTTTCCAAGCAAGAGTACTGGAGCATATTGCCATTTCCTTCTCCAGGGTATCTTCCTGACCCAGGGATCGAACCCTGGTCTCCTGCATTGTAGGCAGATTCTTTACCACCTGAGCCACCAGGGAAGTCCATTACTAAGAAGAAGGTCACGTTATTAGTGTCCTTTCATTGATGAATCAACTGGAACTTCAATAGGTTAAATGATTTGTTAGGACTTCTCTGGCAATCCAGTGGTTAAGACTTCACCTTCCAATGCAGAAGGTGTGGGTTCCATCCTTGATCAGAAAGCTAATAACCCCCATGCCTGGTAGCCAAAAACCAAAAACATTAAACAGAAGCAATGTTATAACAAACTCAATAAAGACTTTTAAATGGTCCATGCTTAAACTCAGTATTCAAAAACTAAGATCATGGCATCTGGTCTCATCACTTCATGACAAATAGATGGGGAAACAATGGAAACAGTGACAGACTTTATCTTCTTTGCCTGCAAAATCAGTGGATGGTGACTGCAGCCTTGAAATTAAAAGATGCTTGCTCCTTGGAAGAAAAGTTATGAACAATCTAGACAGCATATTAAAAAGCAGAGGCATTACTTTGCTGACATAGGTCTATATAGTCAAAGCTATGTTTTTTCCAGTAGTCATGTGTGGATGTGAGAGTTGGACCATAAAGTAAGCTGAGCGCCAAAGAGTTGATGGTGTTGAACTGTATTGTTGGAGAAGACTCCTGAGAGTTCCTTGGATGGCATGGATATCAAACCAGTCCATCCTAAAGGAAATCAGTCCTGAATATTAATTGGAAAGACTGATGCTGACGCTGATGCTCCAATACTTAGGCCACCTGATACAAAGAACCGACTCATTGGAAAAGCCCCTGATGCTGGGAAAGATTGAAGGCAATAGGAGAAGGGGACGATAGAGGATGAGATGGTTGGATGGCATCACCAACTTGATGAACATTGAGTTCGAGCAAGCTCTGGGAGTTGGTGATGGACAGTGAAGCCTGGCATGCTGCAGTCCATGGGGTCGCAAAGAGCTGGACACGACTGAGTGACTGGACTGAACTGATGTCACAAACAGAACAACAATAATAATTTGTTTAACATGAGCAATTGGTAAAGAGTAGAGAATCAAATCCAAAGATTAACCATTGTGTTTAGAACAAACAAGTCACCTCGACCTACCAGATCCTGTATGATCTAGTTGTTACATTTTAGAACTTTTCTCAGACTCTTCCTAACTTGCTTTATTCCTAAGAACATGGTCCCAAGTTCTGGGGCACACAAACCTTTTCCCCAGCTATTTCCCAGCAGAAAGACTGACCCCCTCTACTGGGAATGCTCTTTACCCATGTTTTTATATGGCTAGTTCCTCCCCTTGCCATTCTATCTAAAATTTGTTCTCTTTTCATATACCTGACCCTATTTTATACCAACTACTGGTGGTTATTTCCTTCATAGTGAAACCAGTCTAGGCCCTATGGGGCTACCGGACACAGAGGACTCCCCCCTGCGTCCCACCTCTGTTTCTTAAATGTAAGACTCCAGCCCCCACAACCTTCCCTGAGTTCCAAAGGGCAGATTTGAACAGTTTCTCATGAAGGGAGAAGCAGTCACGAAACCATCTAAGGCAAGATTGAAGAGACCAGAGGAGCTCATCAAGTTTGGGAGAGCTGACCACCTGAGGCAAGGTGAAGGGAGTTCAGGCCCTACACACACCCTAGTCTTGTCAGGGACCCCACCTTTGAACCATTCTTATAAAACCCCTCATCGAGTCCTCTGGGGTTGGGACACAAAGTTTTCAAGAGCAGGAGCTCACTGTGTCCTGCTTTGCCTCACTTTGCCTGGCAAAGCAATAAAGCTATCTTTTCCTACTTCACCCAAAAGTCTGTCTCTGAGATTCAGTTCTTCACCAGTATAGAGAGGCCAAGCTTGGCATCAGTAGCAGGCATCTATCATAATTTGGAATTGTTCACTTATTTGTTTTCTGTATCCTCCCACTTGTCTTCCCAGGTCTCAGTGGTAAAGAGTTCACCTGCCAATGCAGGAGATACAAGAAACGTGGGTTTGACCCCTGGGTCAGGAACATCACCTGAAGTAGGAAATGGCAGCCTGCTCCAAGTATTCTTGCCTGGAGAATCCCATGGACAGAGGAGTCTGGTGGGCTACAGTCCACGGGCTGGCAAAGAGTTGGACGTGACTCACACACACACACACACACACACACACACACACAGTCCTCCCACTAATTTTCATGAAGGCAAGGGCTTGATCTTTGTTATATGTGGCTGTGTCGCAAACACAACAGAAATATTGAGTCCTCCGTTTATTAGGCACTTAACAACTTATTGACCAGATATGTATTAATATATCTTTTGTTATCCGAATGTTATTGAGTGGAAACTTATCAATATTCACTTAAATAACAAAGTGCTGAACACACACATTAGTTTCTGCAAAAATCCTCTGATCAATAATGTTAATAAATATAAGCTAAATGCCAAAGTATCATCTATTGTGATCTATTAAACCCCAGAGTTCTTGGGAATAAGACTCAGGATAGTATGCTTTTGTTGGACAGGGACCTCTCAGAGTCTGAGTGGTCTCTGTAGCTGGACTGATCATCACAGAGAATATTCTGAGTCACCAGTACATAAAGTCACAGAGATGAGGAGGGGGCTGCAAAATGGCTGGGGACAGCTGAAAGCAGGAAAGACAAGCTGCCAAAGAAATTTCAGTTGACTCATATGCTCAATCACCTCCAACTCTTTGCGACCCCATGGAGGGTAGCCCTCCAAGACTCCTCTATCCATGAGATTCTCCAGGAAAGAATCTGGAGTGGGTTGCCATGCCCTCCTCCAGGGAGTCTTACTGACCCATGGATCAAACCCACATCTCTTACATCTACCCACATTGGCAAGCAGGTTTTTACCACTAGCACTACCTGGGAAACCCTCTTAGTGTGTTTGGGGATTGTAAAAGACTGGTTGGCAGGAACTAGACCTTGAACATGACGTTGAAAATTTTGGATTTTATCCTTGTTAAAGTGGACTCCTAGGAGTTTCTGAGTGGACTAGTGATGAATTAAAATGAATGTTTCTGAAAGTGAGAGATGGAATGATTAAGATGGAAGAGGGAATGTGTACTGGAAAAGGAGCCCATCAGTTTCTGACAAATTGACTATAATGTGGGCAAACCCTGCCTGGGGCACAGCTGTCTCAACTCTCTTCCTGGCAGAGGAAACCAAGGGAAAGAGGCCACATACTGTGTATGGGCTGTGCAGTCTCATCTGTTGTATCCTTGTTAAACTTGGAGCAGTTGGAATCATTCTAAAAGATATTTCTTCTCAATTCTATTAGAAACTGATTGGTAAGGTACTTTGTTAATCTCAGCTCTTCTATATTGGCAGTACAATGACTAATATGAAAAGTGTTTCCTGCAGATGATGAGCAATTTCTGTACCTCAGAGTACCTTCTGAATTATCAAAGACATATTAAATTATGTTGACTTGTATTTAAGGTTAACTGGTTTTTAACATAATCTTTGCATAATTAGAACTTAAATATAAGTTGTCATTTAAACCATTTTTATATACATCATTGATGGCCATTTGTTATCTCTTGTTGCGGTGGAGAAAGATTAGCTTCAGAGAACCTCGGTGTCTTGTACAAGGTCACTTGGCTAGTAGGTAGAAACACCTGGGTTTAAACCTTTCTTTCATTTCCAGCGTTTTATATCTTGGTGGAAACTGGAAGCTAGTGTTTAATACATATAATGCATCCTTACTAACCAGAATTCTGAATCATTATAGAACAAGCAACTCAGTGGAGTGCAGGGGTTGACTCCATCTGATTTGGTGAAATGCAGTGAGTGTTCAAATCACTCAGTGACGATAATGATGTCATCACCATTCATTCTGATTCAAACCACCCCAAGGTGAATGTATCTTATAATGTTCCTCAAATAGGTTTAAATTAAGTATTTTTTAATTAAATATTGACAGTAATGTTCAGGCTTCAGCTTCCCCTCATTGGGTTTTGGACTCAACAGCTCTAGGATATGGAGTGTGGCTTTGTTCGTTTGGTCTCCTGGAATTTGCAGACAGCAGCTATGTACTTGGCAACAGGTTGATGCTGGCGGAGAGAGAGAGGACGGGTATGAAACAAGTGTGGCATGAAGCTGTTTGCTTTTCTCCACCACAGTCTGCTGATTCGACCTGCAAGCCCATTCCCCAACTCGGCCAGCAAAACCTGTGAAAACATAGGGGCCTCTATGAAGACGACGCTGACCTTGGCAGCTGGAGAGAGCTTCTGAGTCCAGTTCTAAACTTGTGATTTGGGCCTGGGTATTTTTGGATTCAACACTTGCCCTTGGTTAGAAAGTGAAAAACAAGGGTCTAAACACTATTCACTCGGATAGTAAAACACATGTTCACTTTTTGCAGTGACCCTGGCAACAGAAGGGGAATTCTTATAAATCACAAAGGAAAATAAATCACTTCACCCATGGAGGGAAAGAGACAGCTTGAGAAAAGGGACTTTGGAAAAAGGCTGTCTTTAGATAGCAGTCTCGTGGTAAGTACTAAATATTCATTACACTGTATATGTTTTGGCTTGAAATGCATTATTCTTTATGATTTCTTGAACCCCATGCTTTCAAAAGCCTCTATTCCAGTTACCCTATTAGCAATATCCCCTGGGATTTTTGTTTCACTTATTTTTTTACAAAGTCAAAAGCCAGCAAGTTATTGGAATGTTTATATAGTGTCCTAATAGGCAAATGTCATAATCTGTCAGCATTACATGTAATTACATTAATTCCAGCTGAAGTAGACTTTAACCCATACAAAAACACTACTGTACAGCTAATGCCAAATGCCAAGCCTATTTATAGTTGCTCTATCACCCACTTATCTTAACTTTGAGGGTAAGTTGAACAAGAATTCAGTAGAGTTTCTAATACTGAAGAGAAGAGAAAATCTCTGAGATCTTAGGTATAGAAATTAGTTAATTGTTCCATAAACTTTATAAAGTTTGAATGCTGATGATCATCATTCTTAAATTGGTTGGGTTTCATGTATGAGAATATGGTTAGTTCAAAGAAATAGACTATATCAGTGATTTCTGAATGTTGGCACTTCTTTCTTAGTCTGAACTAAGATGTTTGGGTCACTTACTCAAGTAGGCATCTGAACAGAATAAGAAACCAAATGGAGCAAGTCACTTCTTTCTCTTTTGGTTATTTACTCACATGAAAATTTAGCTTAGTTCCTTCTTTGGCATGTTGTTGAGGAATGTGGTTTATTCATTTTGTGTCTTCCCGGTCCCTGGCCTGGAATTGGGGTCAGAGTAAATGTCCAATAAAAGATATGTTGAGTTGATTTATCAGTTGCCCTTTTCCAATCTCTGACTGCTGAGGTTTCACATCACAAACTGTTTGTAGATGTGAGTTTCTGGGAATTGAGGAAAGGATTGCATTAAACTTTTGTGTCTCCTTTGGTTATTAACATCAAATTCTCTGTCTCTGTGACCGAGGTAGGCACTGAGCAGCATACCTTCAGAGGCTAAGAACTCTTCTAGGATTTTAAGTTCTCCTCCCAATGGATGCACCTTCTCATCTCTGAAGTTTTTCTGTCTCTAGGTAGAGTGTGGTGGGAATAGTATGTATGTGTGTTTCTGTCTATACCCTTTGCAACTTCTAGGGAAACTTAGAATCAAAAGATAGTTTCTCAGCCTCCCCTTTTTCTCTTTGCCAAAGGAAACACTTCTAACATATCAATCTGCCAGTAGGGTCTGTCTTATGCTTAGCCAGGCACTCACATTGTATATATAATATGAGTAGTAAAAGAAAGTTTCTCTTAACCCAGAAGTATCGTCCTTGCTGATTACTCCCTAAAGCTCATAATTCTGCCTTGGGTCCCAAAGAAGCTAAGCTAAGCCATTGTCTTTTTTTGATTGAAGGGGGGGTGTTATACTATTTTATTCACATTTAAATTTCACCAAGAGTTCAGGAATATGCTAGCCTTATTTTCAGATTTTTGAAATGAAGGTAAAATGGACTCACAGCTTTAAGGGTACAATGTATTAATGTTTAACACTGCACAATATTTACCAACTAGACAATCTAGGGGATGGTGTGACTATATGCTTTGGAGCACAATATAAGGACAAGTCCTGGAATTGAAGGAAAAAGCCACCATTCAGGACTGAACAGAGGTCCTTGGTTGCTGATAGAATCTCCCCTTGACTTCAGACTTGAGACAAACTGTGAGAGTCTGTCAGTATACAAGATCCCTTGACTTCAGGACAAACAGTAACAGGATAGATTGACCAGAGCCCTTTAGATTGTGGTGGCCTGTCTGAAGCAAGCAGGAGTGGCTGGAGGCTGGAAACGTTGCAGCTGAGGTCTGGGATCCCTAGATGAGAGCAGCTATCTTCGAAAATTCGCTGATTTCCAAACAAGTTCCTAAGATGTGTCTCCCAAACAGTGTAAGCTATTGTCTTTTAATCATTCACAGTAGCACTCATTAATAAAAGGCCCTGGATCATTCTCAGGTGTCAGCCAGATGAGTAGAGTTTTGTGGAGGTTGTTGGTAAAGGAACACATGCAGAGCATGGAGTCCTGGTGTGCCAGGACTGGGTTGGGGCAAGGAGGGAAGGGGACATGGATTATCACAAGGGTATGAGGAATCTGAAAGTCAGAGAAGGTGTTTCAATGAAGTTTTGCCCACATTTAAATTTTCCTTAGGGCAGACTTGCCTGTGAGCATAAATCAAAGCCCTTCATATTACCTGTGCTGGCTGAAATCCCCAGGCTGAGCTTGCATTCCCACTGGCATGTGGCTCTAGCCTGAGTCTTGTAGGGGCTGTGGATCTGTCTCTTTACTTACAGTTTAAGAGAGCACTGTGAAAAGAATGTGTTGCTTGGTACCACTTGAGAATCATCATCCTGTTAAATCTCCCTAAATGATGACTGGAAGGGTTTTTGCACTAAAGAAATATCTTCCTTGTTTCCTGGAGGCAGATTGAGTGTGACATTTGCATGTACATGTTGGGAAAAATCCTGAAAGAGTGTGTGGGTATTCTCTCCTGTGACTCTGTAGCTCCATGTACAGGGATGCTTGAATACCACTCATCATTATACAATACAGGCCATATGACTAATTTTTGTCCTCTATTCCACTGTTATGTTCTTTCCTCACATAGGATACCACTGGTGGAACAGTGATAGCAAAATGATTCTTGTCAGGTTGGTTTTTAGGGTGTGAGAACCATTGAAAGGCGCTTAAGTGGATTTTATTGTGACTCTAAGAGAAACAGATGAGGGAGATTAAAGCTGACCGACCTGTAAAGGACTTGAACCCAAGACTTTGTCCTCTTCTTGGGCTCCATGCCAAAACCACACAAATAACTAGGCAAGAGGCACACAAGGATGATTGCAGACCAGGGTTTCTGGGAAATACAAGAAAAAAGAAGAAACACCTGGCATTATATCACACACACTTCATTACCAAGGCATGTTTACTTTGGGTCATTCTATCCCACTCTATTCTATGCTATTTTTAAATCGTAGAATGCAATATGAGAATGGGTTATCTAGTCCCCCCACTTTATAGAAGAAGTATTGCATTGGTCAAAAAATTCATTCATATTTTTTCAGTAAATGTTATGGAAAAGCCCAAACAAACTTTTTGGCCAACCTGATAGTTAATAATCGGCAGGGTTAAGTGCTTTCCCTGAGGCTACACAATTAGGATACAACCAAGAGTAGAAGTGAAGTTTCCAACCTGAAGATTCACTTCTTTGTTTTTCATTCTCTATAATAGCCAAGTAAGAGAAGACCCTTTTGGAAAACTGAGCAGAAGAAAGAGAAACATAACTGAATGCTTAAGTCTTGACATTCTACTGCAGTCATCGTTATGAGCCATATTTTTGAGAATTAGAGGGCCCAGAGGTAATTTCCACTTACAGATTTTTGCAGGCAAAAAATTCCTTAGAATGTACTGCAAGGATAAGGGACTATTAACTTCATTACAGCTTTTATTTTTCATAATCAAATTGTGAAGTGTTGAGTAGAAATTATTGCCCCCCCCGAAACAGTTTTTAAAATTTTATGCTGGAGGAACCACAGAATAAAAAAAAAACCTCGCAGTCAGGATACTGAAGAAAAGCTCCAAATGAGGGAATACGAGTTTGTGGTCCTTGGTCACAGTTTTTCTTTCAGGATGTGACATGGGGAGGGTGTGTGTGTGTGTGTGTGTGTGTGTGTGTGTGTGTGTGTGTACACATGCCCACCCTAGTGAGGGTTGAGTATTCTTTGATGTTGATGATTTTTTACTTGATAAATCATCCTTTTAAAGACAAAAGTGGCAGGGAAGTGAAACTGAAATGAAAAATATGCTTCAATGTCAGGGGTAAAGACCCTGAGAGAAAGACAAGTGACTGCACATTTGCCTCCTCCAGTAGGAGTGTGCCAAGTAGCCACGTATCCATGGCAAGCGCAGTCGTCTCTCTGATGACAATAAAAATCACCCCAGAAATTGGGGCTTCTTCTTTACCCAAAGCTCTTCAGCCCACACCCCAGGATGTTTTCTGATCAGAAAAAATCAGCTTTTCACAATGTGCTTTATTTATAAGAATCGTCCCCAGGCTATGTGTTTAGCTATTTGACACTTGTAGCTGTGATAGCATTTAGCTGATGAGCAAGTCAGGGAGTGAATTATCATTTTTACCAGCTCACATTTCAAGAGCAAAGATTCTCTTTTAATTTTGGGAAGAATGCTTTTTGCTTTTAAGCACAGATAGGAGTAACAGTTTCTCTTAGGAATGATGAATTGCAGTTGGTACCCCAATCCTTTCTTCCTCACCAAAAGGAAGACAAAACGTACTAGATCCTTGCACCTAACCTCAGCACAGTTTTGATAGACTTGCGGCAGCAGGAAAAGCCCTATGCATGACTTTCAGTTCATCCTTCAACCTCTTTGATGGTTTGCATCCAAATCATTAGAGTAATTAGGCCTTCCAGAGGCTACATTAACTTTGTTGATCAACAAGCACTACTGAAAACCTGCTTTATATTTAAGATGCTTTGGCAGCCATGGGATGTGCTGGATAGTTGCCGTTCTGCCACCCCAACCCCACTCCAGATGCACTCCATCCTTCTCTACCTGGCTGTCCTTCCCTGCAGGGTACCACATGGACCTTGTCAAAAGAATCCCTGGCCTTCTTGGCATCTCGTTCAGTTTGGCCAATGGGATGACCTAGCAGGACGTCATTGGTTGGGAGGAGAGAGAGGTCAAGGTAACTGCTTTCCTGCTGTCTCTCTGCCTGGCTGTGGCCCACAGTGACTGGGCTATTCTTCCCAAGGCCACGGCTTTTGTTGGGCAATCCTATCCCACAACTCTAGCTGCAGTTATAATCACAGCTCTTGTGTTCTGGCACTTTCTCTCTCCCCAGGTTCCTCAAACATTATGGTAGTGATGATTCCTCGATGTCGCCAGCCCATCTCACATTGTTTTGTTTTCGGTCTGCCCACACTTCAGTGAATAGTTTCTTTTACCAAAATTTCCTCAGTTAGGTGGTTTGAGTATGTTATCTTTTTCCTGCAGGGTGCCCCTGCCTGATACAAGGTAGCACTCCTTCTCAAAGTGTTTATGGTTTATTTGTAGAAGCTAACCTATTAAAGAGGAAAAATGGCATAACACGGAGAAGGTAAACCAGGTGTGACATTGACGGTGATAGGAGTTGCGATCCTTCTGGGAGGATGTAAGGAGACACCACACAGGGGCTGCAGTCAGAGCTGTGCTTTGAAGCAATGGAGAGAATTTAGGAAGTGAAGGCCGGGATAGAAGAGAAGAAAGAGGCAACCCGCGGATATAGTGCCATGCCCCTTGGCGACAGCTCACTTCATTGCTGAATTATTTTTTTCCCAGGAAAGCTTCTTCCTTATATCAAATTGTGATGGTTAATTTTATATTCACTTCAACTGGGCTAAGGGATGCTAAGATAGCTGGCGAAACATTATTTCTGGGTGTGTCTTGCTGGTATTTCCATCAGAGACTAGGATCTGCATTAGTAGGCTGAATATAGAAGACTGCTTTAATCAATGGGGGTGGATATTGTCTGATCTGTTGAGTGCCTGTATAGAACAAAAAGGCAGACAGTGGGTGAATTCATCTTCTTCTGTCCTCAGACAAGGGTGTTCCTGCTTGTTAGGCCTTTGTACTCAGACTGAGACCTGTATCACTGGCTCCCTGATTCCCAGGCCTTGGGGTTTGGCATCAACTATACCACCAGCTTTCCCGGGCCTCCAGCTACCAGAGAGTGATGGGACTTCTCAGCCTCCATAATCACAAGTGTAATCTCTCATGATAAATCTCTTTATTCACACACACACACACACACACACACACACATACACACACACACACACACACACACACACACACACACAGAGCTCTGACTAACACACAGAATAAAACCTTTCTGTTGTTTTATCTTGTTACATCCCCCTGTTTAGTGACTGGAAGCTATTCAAAGTAGGGGTCAGCAAACTCTCTAAACAGCCAGAGAATGTCCGGTTGAGTCATTGCAGGCCCAAGGAGTCAGGATGACTCAACTCTGTTGTTGTAGCCTGGGAACACAGACAAGACACGAATCAGTGGGCGGGACTTGTGTGCCAATAACACTTTATTTACAAAGACAGGCAGCAGGCTGGATTCTACAGGGTATATGCACACGTTATAGAAATGGCAAACTTTTGAGAGTCCAGGTTGGATTTTTCCTGGGTGCTGCCTTTCTGAGTAGTGATTTGTGTTTCCGCTCAGGATACACAATACGTCAAGGCAGGCAAAGGGGTAGATTGAGGCTATTAACATAAAAAATGAAGATCTTCAAGTGGCCAGAAGTTGAGCAAAGGGAAAGACTTTAGAAAGTTCCCGACTCACTGAGACTTTTTCTAAACATGAAGTAAGGTCATGGTTAGTGTGGCTCAAAGTAGCCATTGGATTGTGAATACTCAGGGAAAGAATCTGCATCTTGGAATGCTCCAGGCATTTCTTTAGCCTTCTCTACTCTTTTGGTATTACAGTTAGACCACCCCTCACTGGGGGGATGCTGTGCAAAAACCACCAGTTTGCAGGAGAAGGTTTCTAGCTACTCAAATCCTAACTACCCTTGACCCGTTCCACTAATGGAAGCAAATATAAAGTATGGTTTACTCAGTGCTGTGACCACTGGGCAAAGGCCAAGCTGTCCCCTGGGAAGCCTGACCTTTGTTCTCTGGTGTCAGGATTCTTTGAGATTTCCCAAGTGAGCATCAAGTGGAGGAGGGTCAAGGAATGTGAGGGAGCTTCTTATTTCCCAACCACATTATTCCCTCTAATGGGGCTATTCTCTTATCCATCTGTTAGATGTCCTAAGAACAGACAATGCATTGGAGCCTAGTGTTGGAGGGTTTGGTTTGATGCCTGAGGGTCCAGCTGGTCTTTTTTAAAGAAAAAGCAACAATGGAGAACAGACCAGCTTTTATCTAGGTTAGTCACCTTTCTGAAGTGGCATGCTGAATCTGACTGCTCCTCTTGAAAGTGGAAAATGGTAGAGTTTGAGAAGTGTCAGATCCTTATATGGATATTTACCTAGTGAATCTGCCTACTAGCCTAGCCCAGCATCTTGACCATCATGGCAGGTAAAGAGAAGACGAGAAATACCCTGTCCAGCTGCCCAGTAGCAGCATAGATCCTTGGGGACTATGGATAGATTCAGGGCAGATGAGTGGGGGGTGGAGGTGGGGGGGAAGACCAGAGAGGCTTGGCCAAGTGGGCATAGCCCACAATACCTGGTTGCTAAGGGTTGTAAAGGGGCTCCGGACAAACAGAGAGAGATTGTGATCCAATGAGAACAGTGGTGGAAGGGAGGTTAAAAAACTGAGCAATGCTACTGCTGGGGACAGAGTCTGAAGGGAGAGTAGAACAGAGGCCCACGTGTAGAATATGCCCAAGCCAAGGGGCCTAGAGTGTCAGCAGCGCGGCTGGTTGAATCTAACACAGAAGCCACCGTAGCAGACATCTCAGCATGTTTAGGCCGAGAGTCATGCATTGAATCCCAACCAGGAGGGCTTTCTTCCCTTACTGATAATAGTGGCAATTTGTTGAGGCATACTGTGTGCCAGGCACTCTGCTCAGTACTTTAGGTGGAAACTGAAACTGTCATTTAATACTCATGAAGCCCTTTAAGGTAGGAACTCTAACTATTCCTACTTTACAAATGAGAGCTCTGAGGCTTAATGAGCTCATCAACTTCCTCAAGGCTAGAGGACTGCAAAGGGAATTAGAGTGAGTGATGAGCTGGGATTTCAACTCAGATCTGGCTACCTCTAGACCACTCTCTGCTGTGCAGCTTGGAAGCAGAAAACTTTTTTCTGCCAGTGACTGGGAGCTCCTCACGTGATTGCTTCCCAACCATAAAGAGCTCCAGACTCAACAGGGCTAGAGGTTTACATGTGCTTTGGCTCATCTGCCACATCTTTGCCTCCCGATGACAGAAGGCTGGTCCTGATTTTGACAAAAGAATTGTCAAGGGGCAGAGGTTGGAGGCAGAGGGTTGTAAAGAATGAAAAAAATGTGTGTGTTGAAACTTGGTCTAGGCCTAATCTGGTCTTGTATTTTTTCATATGAACCAGGTCTTGGAACCAACTTCTATAAAGATGAAACTTTGTAGTACACACACAACTTATATATGATAGATACATATTTATAATATATAATTTATCTGTAAGTTAATGTTTTTAGCCATATGAGGAATTATTGTGGTGTGTACATGTACAAGGTGAAATTATTGACTAGACAGGAGTAGAGTTGGGAGAAAGTGGTGAATGATGGGGTACATCAAAAATACAGGTGTCCCCCAGTAAGAAGCAGGATGTATGACTTGAGTGATGCCTACCAAATGGCTCGACCTCCTTTTGACTGGGCCACTGCCTGATGGAGATGGATACGGAGCCAGCATCATTTTCCGTGAGGAGATTCCCAGAATATGTCATGTGTTTGCCCACTCCTTGTAATTGGTGCCCCTTCCTCCGATGTCGCCCATAAGAGGGTCTACCTTTATTATGGTGATGGCTCCCCTTAAATGACTATTCTCGCTCTTCTTTTCTTCATCTCGTTATTGAAAATCAGGAAGATGTAAATAAATAAATCAGAGTTCTTATTAAAATGTCTTTTCCTAAGGTGCTGTAATGGTCACTTCTGATCTTTATCTCCACACGTACCGCTTGAGCACACGCTTGTCTACTGAAGAGCCTCAGCCGAGGCACTGCCGGCTTTTTGGACCCTGTGTTTCTCTGTTGTGAGGGCCGCCCAGTGCATTGTAGAATGTTTAGCAGATTCCTGGCTTCTGCCTACTGGGTGTCAGTAGCACTCTTCCTTCAGTTGCGATGACCAAAACCGCCTCCAGACATGGCTGAATGTCCCCAGGGGAGCACAGTCAGCCCTGACTGAACTGAATGCCCCGTGAGGACATGGGCCTTTTCATACTTATATTTGCATCCCTAGAGTCTGATGCATAGAAAACTTTCCATGAAATGAATGAGTGAGTGAATGTACCAGTGAGTAGCTGTTTATGGCATGGACCAACCAGCAGGAAATACTGCGTATGGGGGAAGATGCAACTACTTGGTAAACAATGAATGCTGATTGGGAGGGTTGATGATACTCTGCTTTTCTGTTTTGCCCAGGGATGAGTCTAATGTGTGGCTAAAGTTTTTATTATTATACATCAGAAATTTTACCATATCTGTACCCTGAGTCCCAGGGTACTTGATAGGCACATTTATGACAAGATTTCAGAGGTTTAAATTTTCTGAAATATATTAGGTTTTTTGTGTATATGCTTAAGTGTATTTTTCGGAGGGGTGGGTCCACAGGTATAATCAGATTCTCAAGAGCATCTGACTCAAGAATGGCTAGGTGGCTCTACCTGCTATTAGTCTAGAAAGTCCAGCCTGTAGCACCTGCAGACAGATGGCTTCCCTTCCCCAGGTCACAGAGCAGGTCTCAACAGCACCTGCTTCCATCACCTGTGCTCAGCTGCTGCCGTGAGTGCTGTCTGCCTGTTGTGCATAGGTAGCATCTCACAGATCACCAAATCAAACCAGGAACTGAGAACGTTTTGAAAGCTCTTTGCAAACACTGTGTTATGAGTGGATGATGAAATGAAACTATCTCTACACAAGAAATAAGTACAAATGAGCAGAGACGTTTGCTTGGCGTGTTCTGTGTTGTCTTAAGACTCAGAGATCTGCTTGCCATTCTCCTGGTGTCTCTCCATCTTTCAACAGTGGGAATCATCAGATCAGACAAGTTTCCATGGCAACTGAGTTTTCTGCATCATTCTCTGGCAGCCTGAGATCATTCCTGCAGCGGACTCTCTCTAGTACTTTGTCCCTAACAAGAGGTAGAGCTTTCATCGATCGCCTTAAAAGCAGGTCCTCAAACCCGAAAGGTAGCTGGGGTGTCCTCTCTGATAGGTGCTTGCTTTCCTTTCTAGAGTTTCTAATGAATCAGCACAGGCACTGAGCATCTAGCAGGTCTGAAGCACTGTAAGGTGAGTGCTGAGAAATGCATGGCGTGATTTCTGCTTTACAAAGCTTAAGAAATCTGATCACATGTACAGAAATCGTGGTAATAACAGCAGGTATGCAGTGGTCAAGCAAGAAGGCTGGGGTTTAAAAAGGAGAGGCCGCTCTCTGGCTGTATTGATCGGGGAGGGGGGCTTCTCAAAGGAAAGTTTTCACATCCCCCTCTAGAAAATTGGTCCACCTTAATCTATGGTGTCTCTGAGTTCCCGGAAGCAGAAATTGATTGAGAAAACCACAGTGTCTTAAAAGAACAGACCAGGACTCCGAGGTGCCTGGTTTATACTTGTGGAATTGCTGAGACCCTAAGAAAGCTCTATTGTGATCCTGAATTATCATCTTAACTTTCCTCCTGTCCCCTCTAGCCACCCCTCCCCACCCTTTTATTAATATTCTCTTACCCATACATCCTGGTGCCAGGCAAAATGCACCTCACAGATAAATCACTTTTATTTTCCTTTCTTCTCATTCATTTATCAGTGTATACCCACTGTATATGTATATTAGCTGCATTTCAGCAGCTTAACTGTCTCACAGTAATTTACCACCCCATACTCTAGTTCATTATTATCAATTAATATTTATTAAATATCCACAGGGTTCATGGCTATGAATTCAGCATTTTTATTACTTTCTGTTGCCTTGCCGTGTTCTGTGGACTTGGCTCAGCTTAGCCAGTATTTATGATCCTCTTGCCAGTTTTCTATTCATGTGACAGCCCTCATATTCATCCCAATTTCAATTAATATTTCAAAAGCAAATCCAGGAGCCATCATATTAAAACGCTTCACTTAACACCAGATGCACTGCCTTGACTCTTGTCCCTTTCATGTACTAATTTTGCAGTTTTCGCCTAACACAGAATCCCATTTGTCTGGGCTGCTCTCTACAAGCCCAAACAGTGGTTCCTTCTGGTTCCTTTGCATTCCAGGCAGCTCCAGATGTTTCCTCCTCATAAATTTCAGTCCCTTAACTAGGCTTAATGGATCATAATTGTCCATTTCCAAAGATGCCTCTGAGGTTTGCTTGCCTTCTGTCTTTCAGCACCTTTTCGGTTCTTAGTTTGAAGCAGTTGTCTTCAGCTTGGTAGGTTTCCTAATACAATTAATCCATTGACTGCTCTCATGCATGTGTTGAGGGAAATAAAATCATTTGGTCTAGTGAATTCTGGGATCCATCTGTCAGGGCCAGCAGAGAAGCAGGCTCAGGGGCTGTTAGCCTTTTTGTGAGGTGGAGCTGTGATCAGAGGCCTGCCACCCCTAGAACGGCGAGGCCTTGAAGGCTGTCGGGGGTTGGTGTCGGTGGGTACAACCTGAGATGACATTCTTGAAGGCACCCACTAGATATGACTGGGATGTAGCTGGTACTGTCTGTCATTCCCTCCTCCCTGGTTGGAATCCTAGCTAGATGGTGGTAGAGGGAGCTATTTGGTGATCTCCTGGGCCAAGTTTGGAGCTCTGCAGAATACCTGACTTCATTCCTGTTTTGTGAGGTGCAGTAAGGAGGAAGTGAGGCTATGAGAGAGTCAAGTGTCACATGGTTAGCATTTGCCATCCTCTTAGGAGGACCTGAATAAGGGTCCATAGTTTTGCCTACACAGATGGTTCAGCAACAACCTTGTTTCCTTATTTATTGCATCCATTGAGGTTCTCAAAGGAAACAGATGCACTCTGACCCAGAGGAGGGTTTAGTAAAGAACCTCTTTGCCAAGAGGTGATGGAATTCAGGGAAACTTACATGACCAGAGTGCAGCACCAAGGTTGGAAAGAGTGGGGCACCACTATGATGCCAGGCCTGAAAGGACTGGGCAAGGGGAGGAGGTAACCAGAAAGCCATGTGGCTGTCGGCAGGGAGCCCCTTGGTAGGAGGTGTCATCTTAGATGGAAGGACGCAGACGACCAGCGGGAGGTGATCGGGACATGAAAACTCTCACTGTGGGTCCCCTCTCACTCTCCAGGCTCCTGCTGCTGCTGCTGCTAAGTCGCTTCAGTCGTGTCCGACTCTGTGCGACCCCATAGATGGCAGCCCACCAGGCTCCCCCGTCCCTGGGATTCTCCAGGCAGGAACCCTGCAGTGGGTTGCCATTTCCTTCTCCAATGCATGAAAGTGAAAAGTGAAAGTGAAGTCGCTCAGTCGTGTCCGACTCTTAGCGACCCTGGTCCATGGGATTTTCCAGGCAAAAGAGTACTGGAGTGGGGTGCCATTGCCTTCTCCAGGCACCTCCCATTTGTCAAACCCAATTGAAAGCCAGAGAGAAAAGGGCTCTCAGAGCATCTGGAAACTGGGGCAGTGCAGAGAAGCATGGAGGGTGGGTGTGTAGGGGCACACAGGGAGTATTCAGTGCACGTATCCCGTATAAATATATGCCCTACCTCATTCCCTCTCTTCTGACATTTCTGGGGTGAGAAGATAATGCTATCCTAAGTCAGACTAGTTTATTATTTATATACTAGAAATGGATTCTTGCCTGTTAGATTCGCCAACTTAATTTGACTTGAGCAATATGATGTCACACCTTCAGAAGATAAGTTCCACGTGACCAGAGGCATGGTTTTCTCTTCCAGGGTCCTCATAAAAATGCCCAGTACAGGGCTGTGCATGTGTTGTGCCATGGCTGGGGTTCAAAGAGTGTGATCTAGTGGATTAATCACTGTATTAGAACTCGAAGTCTGTAGTGCACCCTTTAGTAGATGTGTGGGCTTCAGCAAGTCTTTGAAACTCTCGGAATCTCTGTGTCCTCAGTGGTGGGGATGCCATGAAGGCAAAATTAAATAAAGAGCAAGTAGTTATTATACTAAGTGAAGTCATACAGGGAAAGATGGGTATCATGTGATCTCACTTGTAAGTGGAATCTAAAAAAGTGATACTGATGAACTTATTTACAAAACAGAAATTGACTCACAGACTTAGAAAGCAACCTAGCCAAAGGGAAATGAGATAGAGGGAGGAATAAATTAGGAGTTTGGGATTAACATATACACACGTCTATCTTCTGTATATAAAAGAGTTACGTAAACAGCGAGGACCTATTGTGTAGAACAGGGAACTATCCTCAGTATCTTATAATAACCTATAATGGAATAGAAGTTGAAAAATAATATATGTTTACATGTATTATATACATATATGTATAAAACTGGGTCAGTCTGCTGTATTCTTGAAACTAACATAATGTTTAAATCAACTGTTCTTCAATTAAAAAAAATTAGTGATGAAGACAGAAAGTCTGTAACTCCACATAATTTATGTGCATAATAAAGTCACCATTGGCATTGAACAAAAAAAGAACAAGAGGTTGTTCTGGAGGCTGTAGGATGCTTTGTAAATGAAACATCTTGTGTCATGGCCCTGCTGCAGCTCCTACCTGCTAACCTTCAGTGGATCAAAAATATACATAGCAGTGGCAGCTTTAGGAAGAAATACACACTCAGAGCCTCCTGTGGACAGAATACTCCTTTCAAAGGCTACAACAGAAACCAATGTCATGTCATGTAGTGGAAAGAGCATGGGCTGGCTGGAGAATCAGCCTGAACTGGATTTGAATCTCGGCCTGCCCAGTTCTGCCTACCTGTGTGAGCTTGGCCATGCTCTTTATCTCCTCTGAGACTCCGTGCTCTCATCTATAGGAAGAGGTGCTAATCTCCTCCTCAAAGGGACGTTGAGAGAATGAACAGAAAGGATTCAAGCAGAGCACACAGCCCAGTGCTTGGCAAGTGGGCTCCTCTGTGCTGAAAATCTGTGGAGCTGGCCACCGTGGGGCCTCCAGATGGCAGTTTTCTTTGTCTGCAGATGGAAGGGGGCATTCAGAAAAGATGTTTTCTTAATGTGTGGTTTGCATATATTCTTACATGATGTTTAAAAGCTGAATGGCATCTCTGTGATGTTATTAATATTAGCTAGAAATGCTCACCCAGGTGTTAACTCCAGGTTGTGCCTGACCAAACCTTGGATTCCTTTCTTCTTCGTCCAGTGGCTCAGTTGGTCTTTGCCTATTAATGAGCTGTACTCCAGACCTTCTTATATGGAGCGTTATGTTTTTTCTGGAACTTTTGGCCTACTGCTGTCACCCTTGAAGCCCAGCCAATGTCTATTTATAACAGGCAATTGTATTCGAAAGGCTTCCAGAAGTGCCCACAGTTTTCCAAGCAACTGTACAATGACCCCCTGTGCACAGGGGCCCGCTGGGTCTTGGGCCCCAGGCCCTGTGACCCTGATAAAATCAGGCAGGAGGACTGGGCATCAGAGCTCCCCTTTGTCTGCCTGATGCCTTCGCTTGCTTTGAGATGTGCCAGCTCAGAGCAGTGGGACATGAGATTCGGGGAAGGGGCTGGGGACCATTTCCCATGTGACTCCCTCTCTTCACTGCAATGGGGTGGGGTGGTGGGGGGAAGACTCGGAGGAGTCGGAGTGGGAAAGATTTTCCACTACATAAAGAGAACGAGAAAGGAAACAGGGGCCCTGTGGCCTCTTGCCAGGCCCCAAGAATGCACCAGCCCTGGGAATTGGCCCCTGGCCAGCCTCCTCAGAGGCTGCTGACTTGGGAAAACAGGCTCCCTGGCCACTGCCAAGAATGCAGACAATGGTCTTTTGGATATTTCACTTTTGAAAGTTAGGCTTTTTGTTTTATTATCACCAAAGGTAACATTTATTGGGCACCTATGTATGCCTGCCAAGAGATAAAGCGCATGATTGGAAGTCAGTGTAACTTAAACTGAGCAGAAACACCAAGGTACTCATATAATATTTACAACCTGCTTCTAATTAGGGCCTAATCCTTTGCTTGGGTACTTTGCTACCTTAAATGTGAGTGCTGAGTGGTACTGTAATTTTAGAATTAAAATTCATTTGTAAGCGCTCAAGTGACTCATATTATGTTACCTGAAAGGGAATCAGCTTGTCCAATTGTCGTTTGGCTGAGAAAGGATTTTGAGAGAATGAAGCACAAAACTAGTGTGTTCTGTTGGAGGAAAAGAGGACAATATCCAGCTATTGGTTCAGGATGGAGTAGCTTCAATGTATAGGATGTGAATTCTGAGATAGAAAGAGGGGGACCAGTTACACACGCCCCTCAATGTGTCATCACATTGTATGAAATGATGATGACGGTGTTATGGAAAAATCAGATGACCTTAAAATATTCTTTATGATTTTTAATTCCCATTTGAATAAGTGGCATTGATAATAATAGCAGCTAACATTACAGAGAATTTGCAGTATCCTGGGTGCTGAACTTAAATATTTTACTTATGTTCAATTCATTTAATTTTCATAACAACTCTACAGGGAGGGACTGTAATATCCCCATTGTACAGATGAAACTGAGGCTCAGAAGTTAAATGAGTTGAGTGCTCCAAGATCACTCAACTAATAAACTCCAAGGTCATTCTTACCAAAAAGCTCATGCTGTTTGTAATGCCTGCACTGTCCATGTGTATCTTGAATGCATTTTAGAGTTGAGAGGAACTTGCCTCTCTGGGTTTCACCGGGGGCTTTCTGACTTCCCTTTCCCATGGTGATGGGGTGGTCTACTTACATGATACCATCTTCTGGTGGGTTCTCAGCTGTAGCTTCAACAGCCATTTGACAGTGGTTCTTCTCAAAGCAGTTTTCCTGTTGGTTTGAAGGCCTTTACATCTGATATCAGTGTAGCCTTCTTCATGTTTAGAAACCTTCCTCAGTTTTTTGATGAGAGGTCCTACCAAGATTCTGGGCAGGCAGAAGGATGGAACAAGCTGCCGTGAAATTCCAGGAACTTCACCACTTTGCAAGTGAGGCTGGGCTCACACCTTGGTTTAAGAAAGTTCTATTTATATGACTCTAGGTTTCACACAAAAGATGCATGGGGGGGTGCTTTTTTGCTCTTTCCACAGAGATTCCTCATATAACAAAGGACTCCCCAGAAAGTTTCTTTAAATAGACTTTGATGCATTTTAAATTGAATTGAATTTCCAAAATTCAGTTTGTGGTGGTAGTTTCCCATGGAGCTAAACACCCCAAATCAGACATTTTTAAAAAAAATTTTCCTATGATGGAAAACAGATCATACATGGTATTTGGGGTCAGAGCTCTTTCCCCAGGAGCCCTGAAGGGGCTAAGACCTTGTGACTGTCAGTTCAGTTCAGTCACTCAGTCGTGTCCAACTCTTTGTGACCCCATGGAATGCAGCACGCAGGTTTCCCTGTCCACCACCAACCCCTGGAGCTTATTCAAACTCATGTCCATTGAGTCAGTGATGCCATCCAACCATCTTATCCTCTGTCGTCCACTCCTCCTCCTGCCTTCAATCTTTCCCAGCATCAGGGTCTTTTCTAGTGGGTCAGTTCTTTGCATCAGGTGGCCTAAGTATTGGAGTTTCAGCTTCAACATCAGTCCTTCCGATGAATATTTAGGACTGATTTCCTTTAGGATGGACTAGTTGGATCTCCTTGCTGTCCAAGGGACTCTCAAGAGTCTTCTCCAACACCACAGTCCAAAAGCATCAGTTCTTCGGCACTCAGCTTTCTTTATAGTCTGACTCTCACATCCATACATGACTACTGGAAAAACCATAACTTTGACTAGATGGACCTTTGTTGCAAAGTAATGTCTCTGCTCTTTAAGATGCTGTCTAGGTTGGTCATAGCTCTTCTTCTGAGGAGCAAATGTCTTTTAATTTCATGGCTACAAACACCATCTGCATTGATTTTGGAGCACCCCACCCCCCAAAAAGTCTGCCACTGTTTCCATTGTCTCCCCATCTATTTGCCATGAAGTGATGAGACCAGATGCCATGATCTTAGTTTTCTGAATGTTGAGTTTTAAGCCAACTTTTTCACTCTCCTCTTTCACTTTCATCAAGAGGCTCTTTAGTTCTTCACTTTCTGCCATAAGGGTGGTGTCATCTGCATATCTGAGGTTATTGATATTTCTCCTGGCAATCTTGATTTCAGCTTGTGCTTCCTCCAGCCCAGCATTTCTTATGATGTACTGCATATAAGTTAAATAAGTAAGGTGACATTACACAGCCTTGACTTACTCCTTTCCCAATTTGGAACCTGTCTGTTGTCCCATATTCAATTCTAACTGTTGCTTCTTGACCTGCATACAGATTTCTCAGGAACTTGGAGGTAATTTTCACTCAGGACAGTAAGAGGAGGATCACCACCAGGACTCTTAGGTTTGGCTCTTCCTGGGAAGGTTTTCTTTCATTCTTTTTTTTTTTTAATTTGTTTGTTTTTTTAAATATTTTGGCTTCACCGCACAGCATGTGGGATCCTAGTTCCTCAACCAGGGATTGAAACTGCATCCCCTGCATTGGAAGTGCAGAGTCTTAACCACTGGGCCATCAGGGACGCCCCTCCTTTCCTCACTCTTGACAGCTCTGGCGGGGCTCATGGGCAGTGCTCGCTGTCATTGAGAATGGGTGATAACCTACAGTTAATCCCAGCAACTCAGACACCTTCACAACCCTCTCACATGTCACTGGAAGACTTTCTTGGTAGTGTTTTCTATGAAACTCTTTTTAAAGGACTTTTTTATATAAAAGTTCTTCCCTCCTTGCCAATTATATCCATTAAACATTTATTTGTACAGATGCCATGGAGCCCAATCCTCTGAATAAATGAAAGAAAACATCGAAATGGAAGACATTAGCTTAGAATTAGATTATGTCTCATTCAGGATACTGTACTGATCCAGGTTACATATTTTAATCAATCCTTTAACAAATATTTATTGTGCTTGATTCTTTAATGAATTCTGTGGTTAAACAAGCAAGCCAGATACTGGCCTTCTCTAATGGAGTTTATATTCCAGTAAGTTTTCCCAACAGTCTGTGAAGCAGGTATCATGCTTTCCATTTTATAGATGTGGAAACTGAGGCTCAGAAAGGTTCAATCACTTGCCCCAGACAGATCACCCACGTTAGTAAGAGGTGGCATCTGTTTCAGAACCAGAACCAAGCTCAACCAAAAGTCAGTTGCTTAGTTTTTCTATACCCTGCACTAAATATTTGAAATACTTAATTAATGATCAAATCTATATTTCTTTTATATTTATTTGATAATTGGAGATTATCTGGAAGACACAGCAGCAAAAACAACAACAAAAAACCCCTGGTTTTAAGTGAGGAATTAACCAAGATGAGTGTTAGTAGAATAGGACCAGAAAGATAGTTAATCCTTTTCCCTATGTGGTTACCATATCCCCAGTGGGAAATTGGAAAAGTATTTATAGTGGTTGTTAGTGAAAGCACAGCTTTGCAAGTCACACGTTCGGTATTTAAAGTCCTTTTGCCCAGAGAGGATCGACTGTCCCTGTTGATAAGCGCATTGCTGCGGGGCTCCTTTAGAAAGGAAGAGCGGACAGGCTGGCAGAAATGCCGCGTAACTCTCAGTGCCACAGAATGTGGCCCAGCTCTGCTGCTGCCTGGCTATGTGCCCTTTAACCTTTTCTGAGCCTCTGTTTTCTTCAGGACTTATTTTAGAATCAAGTGACATGAGAAGAAAAAAAAACTGAGAGAGTTAAAAATTATACCCCAGTAAACAAAATAAAATAAAAATTATACCCCAGTAACAAATGAGAACAGTAACAATATGGAATTAGGATAAGGAATAAGGGTTTTGACTTGCGTACGGTGAGACCCCCCCAGTACCTGGTGGAGGGCCGCTTTCCAAGATGGTCCATGAATGGCTGAGCAAAAGAAAATGAAGGATAATGGTTGCACTAATGAAATAAAAACAAAGTATCATGGCAGTGACCCTGGCTTTGTTCTTTTTATGTGTCCCTACAGCCACTACATAAAGCTCTGTTTTACTGAGTACAGAGAGTGAGCCACACACATTCTTTTATTTTTAAAATTTTAATTGAAGTATAATTGATGTACAGTTTATGTTAGTTTCAGGTGTATAGCACAGTGATTCAGTTACACACACACACACATACACACACACATGCACGCACGCACACACACAAACTTATTATCAGTGAATCACTGTGCTGAAACTAACACAACACTGGGTTGAGAAGATCTCCTGGAGAAGGAAATGGCTACCCATTCCAAATGAAGATTTCTATGTCCATAGCCTTTGTATATATACCTAAGTAATAAATTGACTAACTAAATGAATAAACTAAAATTCTCTTGGTTGGAGAAGTCCATGGACAGAGGAGCCTGGCAGGCTATAGTCCATGGAGTTGCAAAGAGTCAAACACAACTGGGCAACTAACACACACACACATAGATGTATATACACATGTATATTCTTTTTGGATTCTTCCCCCTTATTTCTTAATTAAATAAAAAAAATGACAACTTGCCCCTGAGAGTGGTAGGTGCATCTGGCCACTCTCAGATGCCCAGGAAGCAGTTCAGACAACTTGATGTGATCTAAGAAAGATCGTGGTGGATACCTGCAAGGAAAAGGGGTTGCCTCCATCCAAGGCCCCACCTCCTGAAAGAGCTTCAGCTTTTCCTGGACACATTTGTAGGCTCACCATTTAGTCTTCCATTTATCACATGTTTATTGAGTAGCTTCTGTGCAAGGCATTCTCCTCCTATTCAAATCTCTTAAAAATGTAGCTCTCTTAAAAATTCACTGTTTCTTTCTCTCCGGATTTCTGCCATGCATCCTTCAGAGCTGTGATGAGGGCCCTCTTGGGAAGCTGCACAGATGGGAGTCACAGAAGCTTGTAACATGTGCTGTGAAGAGCTGCATTCAAAAGTGTTGTCTTTTTCTGCGTTGGTCCTTTATGAATGTTGAAAGTGGAAGTGGATGGGTGACAGAAAGGGGAAAGAAGGCAGAGAACCGAGTCAGTCCTGAGGTTGGAATAACTCTCTAGAGATAAGCTAGTGACTTACAGGCTGAAGGAAAATGAGAGACTAGAAAAATGATCACATGACACACACACATAGATGCAACAATGACACACACATGCACACACAGACACAACAGATATCCAATAATCGGATCCAGTTTCTTCTCTGCTTCCTCACTTCCCAGATATGAGCCAGCATTTATGTGATATCCCAGGGAAGGTAAGGACCCTGGTTCATAATGTCTGCATTATGAAGGGAAGCAAAGGCCCCTGAAATGACACAGCTCAAGCATTATACTTTTTTGCCCATCTCCAAAATGGGTTAAAGTTAGTACATTTGGGACAAGACACAGATCAGCCAGATACAGAAAATGTGCAAATAGACCAGACAGAACCATGCATGGAGTTCTTAGATGTTGGGGAAATCCAAGGCCAGAGCCAGACACAAAAGTAGTGGGCATTGTACTTACCACAAGTACATGAGGGTGATGGGAACTCAGAAATCTAGGGAGCCTCCGTGCTCTCATGAAGCAAGGGCTGTGTGTCAAGTGTTGGAAGTTAATACTCCTATCCTTTTGAGCTCTGTGATTCATATCCTTGTCCCATGGTTCAGACAGTCCCAAGAGGACTTGAAATTGATAAGGTGCCACCTTGTGGTATTTCTTAAAACTAATTATCTCAGAGAATTCATGGAAAATTGAATGGAGTAAGGGTTCACACTTGACTAAGATTCACTATCATGCATGACAATGTAAAAATTGATCCTTTAGGAAAGTTAATAACTTAGCCAATGTTAATAGTAACCAGTTAGATCTGAACATCAGAATTAATCAAGATTTCTGTGTCTACAGTCTTTGTATACACACCTAAATAATAAATTGACTAACTAAATGAATAAACACAAATTTAATTCTGAGTATATAATTAAAAAGCTTGAGCTCTCTCTTCACAGTCTACAAATGCAATTTTTTTTAATTAGTAAAGTTAAAAGCACATCTGTGGGCTCTGAGTTCTAGTACTTCTTTATGGGTGCAATATTCTAAGGATACCAGTTTTATATCTCATTTATGAAGTTCATTAGATCAATTCACAAGGGTTAAGAACTAACTTCTATGTTTACAGGTAGGCAAGTAGATTCATTGTAAATATTGGGTTTTGAGTCTGGCTAACTAGGCCTTTGACTGTGTGGATCACAATAAACTGTGGAAAATTCATCAAGAGATGGGAATACCAGACCACCTGACCTGCCTCTTGAGAAACCTGTGTGCAGGTGAGGAAGCAACAGTTAGAACTGGACATGGAACAACAGACTGGTTCCAAATAGGAAAAGGAGTACGTCAAGGCTGAATATTGTCACCCTGCTTATTTAACTTATATGCAGAGTACATCATGAGAAACGCTGGGCTGGAGGAAGCACAAGCTGGAATCAAGATTTCCAGGAGAAATATCAATAACCTCAGATATGCAGATGACACCACCCTTATGGCAGAAAGTGAAGAAGAACTAAAAAGTCTCTTAATGAAAGTGAAAGAGGAGAGTGAAAAAGTTGGCTTAAAACTCAACATTCAGATAACTAAGATCATGGCATCCGGTCCCATCACTTCATGGGAAACAGTGGAAACAGTAGCTGACTTTATTTTGGGGGCTCCAAAATCACTGCAGATGGTGATTGCAGCCATGAAATTAAAAGACACTTACTCCTTGGAAGGAAAGTTATGACCAACCTAGACAACATATTAAAAAGCAGAGACATTACTTTTCCAACAAAGGTCCATCTAGTCAAGGCTATGGTTTTTCCAGTGGTCATGTATGGATGTGAGAGTTGGACTGTAAAGAAAGCTGAGCACCGAAGAATTGATGCTTTTGAACTGTGGTGTTGGAGAAGACTCTTGAGAGTCCCTTGGACTGCAAGGAGATCCAACCAGTCCATCCTAAAGGTGATCAGTCCTGGGTGATCAGTTCTTCATTGGAAGAACTGATGTTGAAGCTGAAACTCCAATACTTTGGCCACCTGATGTGAAGAGCTGACTCATTTGAAAAGACCCTGATGCTGGGAAAGATTGAGGGCAGGAGGAGAAGGGGACGACAGAGGATGAGATGGTTGGATGGCATCACTGACTCAATGGACATGGGTTTGGGTGAACTCCGGGAGTTGGTGATGGACAGGGATGCCTGGTGTGCTGAAGTTCATGGGGTCACAAAGAGTCGGACACGACTGAGCGACTGAACTGAATTGAACTGAACATCTATATGAAAAGGCACTTGTAGTCCTTTCCTGGCCTAGCCCACAGAGGGCTCAGTAAAGGCTTGGGAGGTCGATGCCAAAACTTGGCCTCTGTGCATCAGTGCTGAGTTGAATCTCGGAGGAGAGTTTGGGGTAAAGTAGAAAAGCATAACTTTATTGCTTTGCCAGGTAAAGGGGGACACAAGGGGTTTGTGCCCCCAAAATCTGTGTATCCCATCCTGGGGGGATTTGGTGAGTTTTATAGCAATGGTTCAAGAGTGGGGTTGCTGATAAGAATCAGGGTGTATTCAGGGACTGCACTCCTTTAATCCAGCCTCATGTGGTCTCCTGACAAGCTTCTGTGGTTCTCGAGGTTATCAAACTGTGACCCTCTTATCTAGAATGAAGAATGCTTCATCAGATAATTAACATCTTCCATTTGTTGGGGGTTTTAGTTCTGTAAAGAGCTCAAAGACACTATTAGGTACATCCCTTGAGTTGGAACCAGGCTTCTGTCCCAAGAGCACTATTGTTTCTTGGCTGCTTCTCCCTTGTCTCTGCATCTTCTCCCTTCCCTGATCAGCAAATATTTGAACCTGCCCTTTGGAACAAAGCAAACTGCAAGAAGCAAGGAACACAGAAAGGCTTCCCTGCCCAGGAACCCTACAGGGTCCTGCTCAGTTTCAAAGTGAGTTGCCAAGTGCCTGCAGGCTCCATCCTTCTGGGCCCAACCTTTTCTCTAATGACCTGAGTCACTCTAGACAATTTTCCTTTTTCTTCTGAGTTTTTGCTTCACCTTTTTGTCTTTGTGATCAGAGGATGGGGCCCAGTTACCTGTCAACTTCCTTGGACCTCAATGATTCTGTGATATCAAGTGCCTGACATACTGTGAGGAATGCCAAAGATGGGGAAAAGCAGATTCCAGCTACCACACTGTTCCCAGTACAGCTCTGGAGATGGAGTTTTGGTCACTGAGAAGGCATAGCAGGCCTTTCCTCTGGGTTGTATTTAAATATGTGATAAAGGGTGGAATGTCTAATGATGGAATTGCAGGGAGAGAACAGAGAGAATAAAGGGAAAGAAATATATGTTACAAATGTATCACTATCATAAGAAACTCACTTGTAAGGTTCTGAGGAAAATTCAATAGGAGATAATTTGTACTATCTGAAAGTTATTTGCTTAAATTCCTTTCAAATGCATAAAGTAATATTTATTACTTTTTAAAATATTTATTTATGTTATCATTATTTATTTGGCTGGGCTGAGTCTTAGCTTTGGCACAGGGGATCTTGAATCTTTGATCCTGCATGTGGGATCTTTTCTACTTGTGACATGCAAACTGTTAGTTGTGGCATGGGGGATCTAGTTCCCTGACCAGGGATTGAACCTGGGCCCCCTGCATTGGCAGTACTGAGTCTTTTAGCCTCTGGACCACCAGGGAAGTCCCAAGATAGCTTTTTTTTTTTTTTTTAAGTCAGTTTACAATCCCATCTTAATGGTTTAATTTCTCACCTTGTCCAAAGCCATCTTGTGAGATTTACAGTGAATTTAAGGATTTTAAGGATTCTATTTTGCCCAGAACACTGTTGCTTCAATGGGATGTGGCCAATTGGTATTATATTTGAGAGACGTTATTCCTATGTCTGCTTTTCATATTTCCCACTAGAGTTGTTCCTCTTCTGCTTTCCAAAGTTATACTTCAGAAAAACACATGTCAGTGGAACAGTGTCTTTGACCTGATAAGCATGCTTAAGTTGTAAATTATAAGGAAAAGTCTTGTCACAAGTCACACTTTTGTGGACTTCAGTGGGGTTGAGTAAATGGTCAGACCTCACTGATTTGAAGGCTTTGGAGTTGATGGTATGTGTGACTGAATATTTTTTAAAAGACTGACGGTTAAGGCATTTAAAATTTATAGTTGAATTAACAGTGAACAGAATTTTTTCACTCTGTTTGAAAGATGAATAAATAAGTTATGATTGGTATCACTTTACCAAAACATCCACATCCCTCTCCTCCTTTTCTTCCTCCTCCTTTTTGAAGAAACCCTTGCCTGGAAGAGGAAAAGGAGGGGAGAAATGAAGAGATGGACGCATTTGAAGAAAGTATAAATAAAATTGCATTGGGGTAAATAAGAAAACAAGCTCCACTAGCTCAAAGTCTCATGGGCAAGCCTGCAGAAGGGTCTGGACTAAGACTGTTAGGATAGGGACCGCTTTTGCCTTTATATGCTTTGAGAATGAAAGAGCACCCAGCCCATTAGATGCCAGTTGAGTGAACGAATGATATTGTGATGAAGAAATACTGTAAAATGGCTCTGAGGGTCTAGGATAAGGACCCACAGCCAGCAAAGCCCCAGGAAACAGAGGTTGGCCTCTGACTGATAACTCCCACTTGGTACCAGTTCTGAACTTTAGAAGTTTGTCAGTCAGGTGAGTGCGAGACCTCAAGTTTTTATTCTCAGCACAGGGGAGATATAATATCTATTGAATGAATGAATGCAGAAACAGGCATCCATGTTCCTAAAAGCAATGGATCCTTTTCACAAAATTCCATGTTTTTCTGTAAGTTGATATAGAGTCAGTAGATTTCAGATGGAGTAATCTTACATTTCCAGGTAGTCAACTCAAAACTCATGAATGTTTACAGTGTCTGCTCTTCTAAATCCTTGTGGCTAATCATAGAAACTATTTGAAAAATATCTTTGGGTCACAAACAAATTGGGATCCACTTTTTACCTCTGAAAAATCAGAAATCTAAAAAATAAAAACACTTCGGTTTTGTGTCGCTTTTCCTTGGCATCAAATTGTGGGTTTTTTTATCCATAAATATTTTCAGTAAATATTGTATTTATCAGTAAATATTTTCATGTGCATTTATAAAAAACATTCCTGGTTGGGTTTTGATGAGGTGGCAAGAAGAGGTGTCTGCCTGGCATGGATTATAGCATATGACCTTTGAAAATGTGATTCTTCTACTTAGTTCATGTGTTTTTAGGACTCAGAGATGATTGAGACAGAAAGATAGACATGTGTTCCACTATCTTGGGATAGTAGTTTAACTTGCAAATAAGCTTTTGGAGTTAAATGTTTATCTCATATCCAGATAATATAAAACTTTTCATTTAAAGACTGGTTCATTTTTACCTATTTGGTACTGGGTTGCACACCAAAAATAGCTCATAATTCTTCAGTAGAAGTCCTTTTGACTTTGATCAAATCTGCAAAAGTTGCGAGCAAAAAGATAAAGCCAGGGACTCCTGGCCACTCCAATTTAGTGACTGGAATGTTACCAATGACTTCCCAGTTAGTTTTAAAAAGCTACCTTCTCCCCACACAAAGAAAGCAATGTTGACTTGCCAACCTATATTAGAACTCAAATAAAATGTCAGCCAGCAAGTTCCTTGAATCAAGAGGTCACAGACCTGGGCATGACTGCTACATTTCAGATAGGCTTGGGTTATTCTTGGAGCAATAAAACAACTGTATGTGTGGAAGCTGAAACAATCAACCATCAAATCTTGTGAGATAATCATGTCAAGCTTGGGGATCTGAGTTGATCACCTCTTGAAAAGGACAAGCTCTCTCATCTCCTTCTAGACCTTCAGGTCAGCACAGCCAAAATCACTTCCATCTTCTTTTACAAGTGTTTTTGCTGCCTTTTCTTTTCCTTTTATTTTGCCAACTGTTGCCTTCATCCCTTCCATTTTTTCCCTCCATCCCTTCCATTTCTTCCCTCACACACATTCTGCCTAATTACATGTCAATGTAAATATCCTGAAAGGAATCCATGAATTCATCTGGACCCTCTACTCAGGGCCTTGTTCAGCAGATTGGCTTATCAGCAATAAACTCTTACCTTACCTTCCAAAATATGAAACTCTGAAAACTACCTCTAGCGCTTGAAAATGTGAGGCTCAGCTCTCAGATGCTGAGCATTTACAAACACAACCTCCCAATTAGCATATTTACTTATGGACTTTTTTTTTTTCCTTGACAAAAACCTCAATCACTGAGACCTAGCATGAAATTTCAAAGGCTTAGTCCCTGTGAGAAGCTCCATGATCAGAAAAGTAGAGAGTTTTAAATCTGGAAGGGGTCTTAGATATTTGAATAGATGTTGAATATAAGCCCAGCTCTGCAGGTCGCATTTGCTGATTTTGAACATCCTGGTTTGTGTTACCTGAGGTTCTTTGTGTCTGTCTGAGGATGCAGAGACAGAATCCCCTAGGGGTCTCTAATTTTTACTGGAGACAAAGGCCTGTGTCAGAGCACAGTTAGCCATGTTTTGAACTTGTTTGCTTTCTTCCCAGTTGGTCACAGTCATATATAAAATTTGAACATGCCAAAATTGCCCAAGGAACAAACAAACAAATCTTTCAGAAGTCTAAAGCAATTTCTCCCTGCTTTTCCATGCTCAGGAATGGCAGATAGCAGATCTACTATTATTAAAAGCAGACCTCATTATACAGCAAATGTGTCCTCTGTGATAAGGTCATTAGTGAGGACCAGGAAAGGAATGCCAGAAAGAGTGAATAGAGGCTGGATCAGTCTTAGTGCTTTGTTACTTCCTGGTGATCTTCCTGGTGGGATGCTCTATGGCAGGGGCTTGGGCTAGGAAACCCTATCTGTGAGCATCTTATTCAGCCCATTCATAGCTCACTCATGACTGAAACTTGGCACGCTGGAGTCCAGGCAGGAGGCCATGGTAACCCATTTAATACCAATGTTCAGAACAATCTCCTTGTAATGATGGCAGTATTAAGAAAACAGACCTTCTGCCTCATTCTGGCCAGAGCTTAAAGATGCTAGGTTGTGTTGTAGTAGGGCTTTTCTTTTCTCTTAAGTCAAATTTTTATCATCCTTTATCCTCAAATATAGATGAGCCATGTTTGATATTTGGAAAATAAATTCGTGGTATCAAATTTTCAATGCTAATCTTATAAAATTGGCAATTGCCTTAGCTCAGTTATATGTTCTCTAACCCTATCAATCTGTATAGTACTTGGTTTCCATGGGAATAAGCTTTGCACGTTCATTCAGCCCAGAACCTGAATTAATTCAGGAGGCTGTGGTTGTCCTGACACTCAGTGCTAAGCAGTTCTCCTGATAATTAGAAATATCATCTGTCTTGCTCCATTAGACACGCATTTCTCTGTTTTGTGTGTGTGTGTGTGTGTGTGTGTTTTCATATCAATAATCTTACTGTGCTTGCTTTCTGCAAGAAGTAGTTCTTTGCCAAGATAATTGGAAGTTTGTTTTTTAATTTCTTCAAATCCATCATAAAACCTCAATCTTTCCTTTTTCTCATAAGCTAATCAAATTGTCCAAATAGACACTGATTTGTAATCATAGGACCATAATTCTCCAGTTTTGAGATAAAAGTTAAAATCACACAGAAGGCTCAATAGAACACAGATTACCGGTCCCACCCCAAGAGTTTCTGATGAGCCAGGCCTGGGTGGGGCCATGAACTTCCATGTCTGACAGTTTCCCAGGAGAGGCTGATTCTGGTGCTGATGGACTGGGATGTACACCTTGAGGCCCATGAGGTTTGTCAATGTTAAGCTGTCACAAAAGAACCACAAGGCTCAGAGAGAATTTCTGGAGAAGTTGCTATGTGCTTGGTTAGCATGTTGTAAATGTTGTCAGATGTATTTTTTTACTGTCTTGACTTTATGTAAATTACATGCAAAGATAAGAGGGATGCACAATGAAACCTATAAATGGAGAAGGAAAGAGAATGAATATGAGGGGGAGGACGCAGAGTAGGCTTTAAAGAAGATATTAGACTAGAGCTGACCACAAAGCAAGTGGAAAATGTAATTTCCATAAAGCAGATAATTGTTTTTTCTTTTTTTATAGGAAGGAAATCGCATAGTTGATTTATTGTTTAAATTATAGAAAAGCAGTTCAGTTATAGGACATGTTCTTGCCCTTAAAGGATCAGTTTTTCCATATAATGGCTCTGTAATTTGGGTTGAGAAGTAGATTCCAGTTCCAAAGAGTGATCATGCTTTTGAAATTGTGTTTTCAACCAGCTCTATAGGTATTTTGATTGATCTAAACTTAAGTTATTGTCAAAGTTTTAGAAGCAAATCTTTAAAAAAATTTTTTTTGAAATATAGTTGAGTTATAATGTTGTGTCAGTTCCAGGTGTTCAGCATAGTGATTCAGTTCTACAAGTATATATATATTCATTCTTTTTCAGGTTATTTTCTCATATAGGTTATTACAGATTATTGGTTAGTGTTCCCTGTGCTATATAGTAGATCCTTGTTGGTTATCTATTTTATATATAGTATTGTGTACATGTTAATCCCAAGCTCCTAATTTATCCCTCCCCTCAACTAAAACAGATGATTTTCTCTTATTTTTTTAAATAGCTTATTTATTTATGGGTCTCCTGGGTCTTTGTTGCTGTGTGGGCTTTTCTCTAGTTGCGGTGAGCAGGGGCTACTGTCTAGTTGCGGCGCTCAGACTTCTCACTGTGGCGGCTTTTCTTGTTGCCGAGGACAGGCTCTAGAGTGTCCAGGCTTCAGGAGTTGTCGTTCCCGGGCTCTCGAGCACAGTCGCGGTAGTTGTGGAGCACAGGCTTAGGTGTCCCACAGTCCATGGGATCTTCGTGGACCGTGTGTCTTGCATGAGCAGGCTCATTCTTTGCCGCTGAGCCGCCAGGGAGGCCCCAAGCCTGGTGCTTTTTCAATCGGCAGTTAACACGTAGCACAGACTTGGGTTCAAGAGATGTCCCGTGTGTCGCCCACAAGGTTAACTGTTGCATGTGTAAGCAGGATTTCCACCTTATAAACCATCAGAGATTCAACAGTGATTCAACAATGGCTGCTTTTTAAATGTCTCCTTGCCTATAAATAATGTCCAAAGTTGGCTTGTTCACTAATATCATCTCCAAAAGGATTTTTTTAGATATATTTGACTGAACCACTGGTAAAAAACAAACGACGACAAAATCCACATTTTGTAACCTTGAGTATTGTTGGATTTTGTACACACTCCTGGTTTTAATGAACTTCTGAATAGACATATGATGATCTGTTAAAGCAAGTGTACTTATTTCATTTAATTGAGACCTTGAGATATTGTGACACTCTATGAGGAGGACATAAAATTTTGCCTGAGAGTAACCAGTAAGGAAATGTTTTACTGCTTATTTATTTTAAATGTAATCATTACCTAATAATTCCTTGTCTAGTGTTTAAAACTACACAGATGCATTAGCGGGTTTATTCCTAAGTGAGAGTAATTGACACCCCCCCTTCCCCACCCCCTCCATACCCATGTCCCTGGATCAAATCCTTCTGTGCTATCCTGAGGTCTTTCTGTGCACATGTAACCACAGCCCTTCAGAATCAGACTGTCATGAAACAGCAGTTTCAGTATTAAAGAAGAACTAAAGAGGCTGCTCTGGCTTTGGACTCTACAAATCTCACAGGAGTTTAAATCATACTAGTTCTTGGCAGGTAATGGCTGGTTGTCAGCTCATTCTGAGTGTGAATCTGTGCATGTGTTGCTTGGTCAATTTGCCGTGTTAGTGTGTTCCTGGTATGCACACCTCTAGTCCTTCGTAGCCGGTCGACAAGGCATTCTATCACATAA
The DNA here is from genome assembly GCF_910594005.1 of Cervus elaphus. Lineage (NCBI taxonomy): Eukaryota > Metazoa > Chordata > Mammalia > Artiodactyla > Cervidae > Cervus > Cervus elaphus. The sequence goes on from NC_057847.1 coordinate 65,023,293, forward strand.
GTCTGCCAGAGATCATATTTTCAGTTTCTCCTTTCAGATATAGTCATTGGATTGTTGTACTCTCCTTCCCACGGACCAGGGGTCTTGTCTGGGACTGGTAGCAATTTCTATCCCCTCAACCTCCCAAGTGGCGGTAGCCATACACTTGATTGTTTTGTGGCTGTCTTCTGACCTCTGGCAAATCAGCAACTACATTATTAGCAGGAAGAACAGGAAGGGCAGATCTGAGAGACAGAGATGAATGCATTTATTCATTAGGTTGGCAACCACTTAATGAGCATTAGACGTATCTTCTATGTGTATGTATGTGTGTTCATATAAATGATGCACAGTCTTCAGCCTTGGGGAGAGGTGATTAAATAGTTTATAATCTAGCACTATGGTTCCTATGATAGAAAGAGAAGATGCTACCGACACACAAAGGTGAGTGGTTGGAGGGCTGCCTAATAGAATTAGGGAAATCTCCAGTAGGTTTTAGAAAGAGAGGAGATTGGAAGGAAGATGACAGAAGGAAGGATGTTTTGAACAGAGAAATGTAGAACAAACTTGATAGTATGAGACAGCTAGTGTGCTTCCGGAATGGCAGGTGGATGGGCAGAGTCAGGAGGCAGAGTGTCACCAGAGAAGTTGGACATGAACCTGGAGAGGGTAACAGGAGCCAGGTCATGAAGAGTGTTATATGCTGTGCTAAGGAATTGGATTTCAGTACAATGATATATGATGAGGACTGCCTTTTCAACTCACACCGGGGATGAAAATATTGAAAATGGATTCAAGGGGCATATGACTTGAAGCCCAGAGACTGGTTAGAAAATATTTTTGTTAGTTTAAGAAAAACCCAAGAATAAGAGCTAGGGTCATGGCAGTGGGAATGCAGATAAGAAGGCTATTATGAAAAAGAGGATGGGGAAATTTTGGTGGACAGGAAGAATGGCTAAGTGAAAGCCTGAGGTTCCAGGTTGGGGCCAGATAGGAGTTAATCTCTAGTAACAAGTTTGTTAGATAGCCCCTCCGGCTTTTGGTGTGGTGAGGATGAGCAGTAAAGGCACAGAGAAGAGTCAGTCTTGAGCTAAAGAGGCAAACCTACATCTCTCCATTGGTAAAAAGAAATAGAAAATGGGCCCTTTGAGGGCCTTGTAATACCCACTCCAGAGGCTGCATTATGGTCCATAGCATCATCTCTGAAAAGGAAGGTCCACCAAAAAATGCATATTCACGTAGAACAAGCTAAAGGACCACCAACCTATTCTCATAAATCCTTTCTTCCCTGATGTTACAATGAGTTCTTGGGTAAGTAAGAAAAATTTGACCTCTCTCTCTTTGTTCTATTGCTTCCCGGAAAGTGAGTAGTCTTCAGGTGGTGGAACACAGGGCAACTGGCTGATTTCAGACCTTCCAAGTCCTCCCTTTTGTCATCATTTCTTGGTTGCATCATCTCTTCAGTCTGCTCCCTTTTTCTTTTCTTTTGATGGTGCTACAGATTCTAATGTATTACTCGTCTCTGTACTGCAAGCAAATAGAAAAGTTAGCTCTATAAAACAATTAGCGGCAAGTTTTTAATTGTGTAAGAGGATGATGACTTCATAACATTCTACAGTGGAACTTGAAAAACTAATTCACAACTAATGAGTGGAAGGGCTGGAATTAGAATTCACATTTTTTCTGACTCCATTTTTACTGAGGGCCTCCACAGAGATGACATGGATATACATGCAAAATAAAAACAAATCCAGATCCTGAATCCTGCATCAGGTGCTTGTGGGGCAGGTATTATGAAGAGCAGTAAGTAGACTCGAAGAGTTAGGTCAAAGAAAGGAGCAAGCGTTCTGGGTGGACTAGCTGGGAAGGCCTTCCAGAAAGCCTACGAAAAAATGAAAGTTCATGGGGGAAGTCACACAGAGAAGAAATGGAAAAATAATCTTCCTCCAATAAAAGTAAGAAAAATATATGAAAGAGACTGAAGCACATTCATCTCTCTTTTCTCTGCCATCCTCTGTGCAGTTGCATTTGCTTCTCTCCATGTCTTCTCCCAAGACTTTTAAGATTAAGTGATTCTTTTGCCAAAAACAAAAGCAGGATCGTCTCATTCCCCAATGGTTTTCATGAAAACTGGTAATAAAATCAAGTACAAGAAAATGGATACAATTCCTTGCTCACCTGATGCCCACATGTTGGATTTTTACAAAATATTTTTGTAGTGTCCATACTGTCAGTGAATGTGATAAGCTTGCCAAAATTATGGTGAGGATACTGTAATATCCTTGAGCAAGAATGGTATGGAGATATTTAGTCATTGGTTAGAGATACTTGTTACTTTCACCCACGTTTTCTTTTTCGGGTGCCCAATCTGGATTCTTCCTGCCCTATGGACCTGTACTGACATTCGTGCCTAAATTATTTTTCAACTACTGCACACCTGGCTCCGCCTCCCATACTTTGAAGTGTATCAGCCGAATGTGAGTCCTGTCAAGGTCAGACTGTCATTTAGAATTGCAAAAAAGTTGCTGGGCATGTCTATTCGGGCACTGTGACCTATCTCCACCCAACTTTGCCCTGCCATTCGGTGAGATATCTATAGAACACTACATGACTGCTTCAGATAGAGGGACTTAAGCTGAAATAAACACAAAGCGATTTGTCAGATTTACCAGTGCAGAGTCCATTAATGACCTTTACCTTGGAAAGAAATACATGGGGGGTTCTGATAACCCTGAGCTGAGTCACATGTACCTTAACAATGGCCTTCTCCTTGTGACTTCTGTTCTGTGCAACATCAGAATGGCTCTCACTATCCCTGGTCTTCTAGTCCAGGAAGGAGTTGTCAGAGAAAAGTACTTAGTCTATGAATTTCTTTCTAAAAGAATTACAGCTTCACATAACTGAATTTTGTATTAAATCATCAAGAATTAAGGAGTTAAGAGCCACAGAATCAGAGGTTTTAGAGCAGGAAATGCTTTCTTTTTTCTATATATTATCTTGCGGATTATATCCAATATCCTTGTGAGGTTAGCATGATTTTTCCTATTTTGTAGATGAGGAATTTGAGGCTCAGAGGAGTTACATGACCTTTATTCTTGGTCGTATAACTAGAAAGTGACAGAACCTGAAAGGAATCTATCTCTGATAATTCTAAACCCTGCGCTTTCTGGAACATGTAACACTATCCTCAAAGACCATTGATAGGAAGCATAATGTGTTATAAAGAAAAGTGGAAACAGTGACATATTTTATCTTCTTGGGCTTCACAATCACTGCAGACAGTGACTGCAGCTATGAAATTAAAAGAAGTTTGCTCCTTGGAAGAAAAGCTATGACAAACCTAGACAGCATATTATAAGCAGAGACATCACTTTGCCGACAAAGGTCCATCTAGTCAAAGCTATCGTTTTTCCAGAAGTCATGTATGGATTTGAGAGTTGGACAATAAAGAAGGCTGAGCGCTGAAGAATTGATGCTTTTAAACTGTGGTGCTGGAGAAGACTCTTGAGAGTTCCTTGGATAGCAAGGAGATCAAATAAGTAAATCCTAAAGGAGAACCCTGAATATTCACTGGAAGGACTGATGCTGAAGCTGAAGCTTCAATTCTTTGGCCACCTGATGGGAAGAGCTAACTCAACGGAAAAGACCCTGATGCTGGAAAAGACAGAAGGCAAATGGAGAAGAGGGCAGCAGAGGATGAGATGATTAGATAGCATCACCAACTCAATGGACATGACTTTGAGCTATCACATAGCTCAGGACAGGGAAGCCCAGCATGCTGTAGTCCAAAGGGTCACAAAGAGTCAGACATCACTTAGTGACCGAGCGACAACAAAGTGTTATAGGTACTGTGGGACATAACTGAATATCAAAGGCATAGCCCCTTATTACAAAAACCCATAGCCCTGCTGATATCTGTTCCCATGCCCAAACACCTGTTTATATTGTTCCCTCTTTACAAACAGGCTGTAGGTACTAGTGCTCACATTCTATTTTACAGTGAAGTTTGAAAAACTAGTTTACAACCAGTGAGTGGAAGGGCTGGAATTAGAAGTCACATTTTTTTTCTGACTCCATTTTTACTGAGGGCTTGTCCAGAGATGACATAGAAGTAGATGCAAAACAAAAAGAAACCTAAATTCTACATCCTATATTGGGTGCTGGTGGGGCAGGTATTATGCAGCTCAGGAGACTTCCCTGATGGCTCAGTAGGTAAAAAGTCTTCCTAAAATGCAGGACACCCAGAAGTCGTGGGTTTGATCAAGATTCCCTGGAGGAGGAAATGGCAACCCAGTATTCTTCCCTGGGAAATCCCATTGATAGAGGAGCCTGGTGGGCTATAGTCTATGGGATGGCAAAGAGTTGAGCACAGTAGCACACACACACACACACAGACTCCAAAGAAGAGCTGGGTCAGAGAAAGGAGCAAACATTCTGGCTGGACTAGCTGGGAAGGCCTTCCAGAAGGCCTGCAAAAAAATTGGGAGCGCCCGGGGGAAGTCACGCAGAGAAGAAATAGAAAAATAACCCTTCTCCAATAAGAGCAAGAAAAATGCATGAAGGAGATTGAAATGCGTTCATCTCTCTTCTAGTCTCTGCCATCCTCTGTGCAGTTGAATTTGCTTCTTGCTGTGTTTTTTCCAAGACTTTCAAGATTAAGTGATTCTTAGCCAAGAAACAAAAGCAGGATCATCTCATTTCCCAGTGGATTTTCATGAAAATGGGTAATAAAATCAGGTACAGTTTCAAGAAAAGAAGAATCAGGCTGAGTCTATAAGGAGTCCCGCACATGAGCACGTGAAGTGGCACACTTATTTATGCTGTGTCCAGATCTCTTGCATCTCACGCCATCACTCTGAGAACATCACTACTCTCTGAACAGCTGTATGTGTTTTATTGGAAAAATAATTTTTCTCTTTGTGTCAGTGTTTCTACTCCAGTGCTTTGGCTCCATAATAAATATGTGAGACCTTTTGTTGAAAAAGGAAAGAAATATGAGCACATTTACAAAGAAATGCATTAAACTTTCACACGCCTTTATGAATGGACATAAAGATATTGCAGACCTGTATGCATGATAAGCCCTGCAGCGAGGCAGTGACTAAGTGGTCTCCTGTTTCTACCTTAGCCTGCGCCAGTGGCTTTAGCTGACCTGCTCATCTTGAGGTTCTTAAGCTGTGCTCACATCTCAGAGCAAAGGCTAGCTAACCCTTTACATCTTGTCAAAATTCCTTCCCTCACATCATAGGGACCCCTGTTCAGAGAGCCATCCCTGACTACCTTATCTAAATAGCTCATGCCAGGCACTCAAGAACCCCAACTCCTCCTATATTTTCATTCAGGGCAATTGTCATTACCTAGCTTTAATAACAAACTTACTTATGTGTGTTTTGTCCATCACCCATACCAGATAGCAAACTTCACAGGAGTAGCTTCTTATTAACCATTTTTTCTAGTGCTTAAAACAGAGCCTAGCATGTCAAAATGTCCAGTAGTTATTGAATGAATGATTGAATGAATATTCAATGATGTGGATAAGATATCTTAGGTGGGCATGTGATGAGTTTTCAAATTCCTAGTGTTCTGTCTCTCTCTCTATCAGTTCTCTTCTTTTCCCACTTCCAACTGAGCATTTCCCTGACATCTCTTCTGGTTCTTCTTTGGAAAATAAGCATACCTACTTTTTTTTTCATTTATTTTTATTAGTTGGAGGCTAATTACTTCACGATATTGAAGTGGGTTTCGTCATACATTGACATGAATCAGCCATGGATTTACAAGTATTCCCCATCCCGATCCCCCCTCCCACCTCCCTCTCCACCCGATTCCTCTGGGTCTTCCCGGTGCACCAGGCCCGAGCACTTGTCTCATGCATCCAACCTGGGCTGGTGATCTGTTTCACTATAGATAATATACATGTTTCGATGCTGTTCTTTCAAAACTTCCCACCCTCGCCTTCTCCCACAGAGTCCAAAAGTCTGTTCTGTACATCTGTGTCTCTTTTTCTGTTTTGCTTATAGGGTTATCATTACCATCTTTCTAAATTCTGTATATATGTGTTATACACCATACACAAAAATAAACTCAAAATGGATTAAAGATCTAAATGTAAGAATAGAAACTATAAGACTCCTAGAGGAGAACATAGGCAAAACACTCTCCAACATGAATCACAGCGGGATCCTCTATGACCCACCTCCCAGAATATTGGAAATAAAAGCAAAAATAAGCAAATGGGACCTAATGAAACTTAAAAGCTTTTGCACAACAAAGGAAACTATAAGCAAGCTGAACAGACAGCCCTCAGATTGGGAGAAAAATAATAGCAAATGAAGCAACAGACAAAAGATTAATCTCAAAAATATACAAGCAACTCCTGCAGCTCAATTCCAGAAAAATAAATGACCCAATCAAAAAATGGGCCAAAGAACTAAACAGACATTTCTCCAAAGAAGACATACAGATGGCTAACAAACACATGAAAAGATGCTCCACATCACTCATTATCAGAGAAATGCAAATCAAAACCTCAATGAGGTACCATTACACGCCAGTCAGGATGGCTGCTATCCAAAAGTCTACAAGCAATAAATGCTGGAGAGGGTGTGGAGAAAAGGGAACCCTCTTACACTGTTGGTGAGAATGCAAACTAGTACAGCCACTATGGAAAACAGTGTGGAGATTTCTTAAAAAACTGGAAATAGAACTGCCATATGACCCAGCAATCCCACTGCTGGGCATACACACTGAGGAAACCAGATCTGAAAGAGACACATGCACCCCAGTGTTCATCGCAGCACTGTTTATAATAGCCAGGACATGGAAGCAACCTAGATGCCCATCAGCAGATGAATGGATAAGGAAGCTGTGGTACATATACACCATGGAATATTACTCAGCCGTCAAAAAGAATTCATTTGAATCAGTCCTAATGAGATGGATGAAACTGGAGCCCCTTATACAGAGTGAAGTAAGCCAGAAAGATAAAGAACATTACAGCATACTAACACATATATATGGAATTTAGAAAGATGGTAATGATAACCCTATATGCAAAACCTACTTTTTTTTTTTAAAAGGACCTCTCCTTGAGGGAAAATCACAGTTTTTCACAAAACAGATTATGAACTCAGTAAATACAAAGCAAATGGACAGTGCTTGAGTCTCTGATGACTTGGCTAAAAAGGAACATTGCCTTGAAATTGAGCACCAGAAACTCTGTTGTTAACTGTGTCAGTGGTGTTTTCCTAGGGCTAGCAGCCTGGGTCTGCCGGGTTATGCCCACAGGTATTAAACATACTGATATAAAGCTGAACGATGATGCATGAGCTGCTCTCTTTTCCTGTCCCTTCACTCGACTTTGCATTCAAATAAACCCTAAGTCTCTTGGCTCTGTACCTTGTTCCTTATGCTGATGGTGTAGAACATGCTCTGTACAATGGAGATCGTGCTTTAAATTTTGGGTGGGACCTTTTTTGCCTTTGCCCTACACCATTCTTTCTCATTCCCACCTGGCTTCAGTTGCTTAGAGATGTGTTTTGATTCAGACATAACCTTGGTGATTCTCTTGGACTTTTCTGCACACACCATTATTGCCATGGAGCAAGTGTTAACTGCTCACTCTGCAGGCCTGAGGAATCTGGAAACAGTGTTGAGAGGGGTCACTTGTGTTGCTTTCTGGACCAGCTTTGGAATCGCTTGAGAATAAGTGCTCCTTTAGGGCTCTAGAGAAACTGGCATCACCATAACTACGCTCAGTGGCCCATTCTTGGCCTCGCTGGGGACCTGTGTCCTAGACTTCACTCAGGATGTGGGAGTAAGGGTGGTTGAAGCACCGGGGCTGCATCTAGCTCCAGGGTGTCGATCACTGATGGTGGCACAGCCAGAATGTCATGAGTACTCCCAGCACTCATGTCATGAGTACTCCTAACTTGGACATTTGGGAAATTATGTCAGAAATCATTAGATTGCCAAGAGGAGGTCCTTGACCCTTTATAGCACTGGTCCTGTCTCTGAGACCCCTGGGTCCCTGTTCTGTCAGCATCATAAGCCTGTTTTCTGCCACTCTTCCATAGCCACCCTTGCCCAGCACACTGGGAATTCCCTGCCTAGTTCTGCCTAGATCTCTGTGTAATAGAATCCGTAGGTTAACAGAGTTGATTATCACAGTTTCTACCACTCAGATTGAATCTTGGGTTTCTGGGTATTCTGCCTGCTCCTGAAGCATCTTTCTGTCTCTGAGTTGCCCCCATAGCTCCAGTTCACATCTGAGGATTCAACTAAGGCTACCTACGATAGCCTTCAGCCATGAAAAAAATCACATATAAGGGAAAAACTCACGCAGTTCAAACCAGTGTTGTTTAAAGCTCAGCTGTAGTTACCTGGGAAAGTAAAAGGAAGATATTCAACTAAAGATTTTGTTTGGTTTCTTTCTTGCTACTTTAAAATTCTCTGATTCTACTTTACTGTAGAATGACCATGTCAATGTGAGTTAGAAGTGAAGATGACTAAAAATACAGTACTACCAAAGCCTTGCTTTCATATGAGAACTTCCATGAGTCCTTCTGGATAAAAGATTGTTTTTTTCTCCCAGGTCTTCCCAGAAAGATCCCCTTTGTAACCCATTTTTAATTTTTATCTCCCTGAACATAGACTAATTTCTCAGAGTGTCTTTCTCTCATGTAAAATGATTTGTCCTTTGAGAGCCATTTCAGATGATCTAACCTCATATCTGCAGAAAAAGCAGACATGAACGTTAGGATCCTGACTTTAGACGAGCATTTATACCTATAGTTTCCATATATTATTGACTGATTTCTCAGCACATTTCACAGAAGCAGAAATAGTAGAGGAAATATCCCATCTGATGACACTCCCAACATACAGGTGTATGTTCCTCATGATGAGAGGGGTGAGAGGTCAGGGAAACACTTTGCATGTCTAGGCTGGATAGAAAAATGTGCATTTGTTGCCCTAGGGAAGTCTAATCATAAACTTGGAGTCCCGGTTTCAAATGTTTAGATTTGCTCACTAAGTGGACCAGGGCTTCCCAGGTGGCACTAGTGGTAAAGAACCCGCTTGCCAGTGCAGGAGACACAAGAGACTTGGGTTCAAATCCCTGGGTTGGGAAGATCCCCTGGAGCAAGGCTTGGCAATCCACTCCAGTATTCTTGCTGGGAGAATCCCATGGACAGAGGAGCCTGGTGGGCTACAAAGGGTCGCAAAGAGTCGAACACGACTGAAGTGACTTACCGAGTACTAAGTGGTCCACATTAGGGATACAGCCTGATTTTTGCCTGCTTAATAGAGCTCATGTCAATGTGCAGGCAACTGCTGCTTGACCATCCCATGCCAGAAGACTTTCTTTTTCCCATGGAAGGTGTTAGAGTGATTCAGGAGGTCAAAAGACCTGGGAAAACAGACAAACATTACTTCAAGCTAAGTAAGTAAAATACTCTGTAAAAATGTTAACAAATACTAGAAGATAATGTCTACTGAGTGTTTAACCCTGTGCCATGTACTTGATAACTACATTTAAAGCTTGTAACTGCATTTCTGTCTCCATTTTGGAAAATTAAAAGGAGCAACAGCAATAGTTGAAGGTCAGGGAAATACTAAGCAACTTACCAACACAGGTCATGTGGCCTCTAGTCAAAGGGTGTGCATTCTGCCATCTTGAATTTGTGAGCCCTGGGAAGGAACATTCTTTGGGCACCACAGAAGATAGAAGGGAATTTTATGGTTATGGATCTCTGAGAATTAGACTGTGGGCTCCCTTGGTGCTTCTGTTGTAGCCAGGAGGTTGAGGACAGCTTTCTTATTATCCATTTAAGCAGCCGTCCTAGGAGGGGCAAAGCAATGACCATGAAGCTGGATGTGCTTCAGTCTGCCTCATCTTCAAATCCCTTAATACCCTTCCCAAGGGGACTGGAACTTACATATTTGGCAGGTGAATCCAGCATTCCTTCCAGCTCCTCCCCCCACTAGCCAACCTTCTCTATAGGTTCACACAATATAACATTTTTGGAATTAGAAGGAATTCTTACAGACTGTCCAACTCTGTCTCTTTTACCCTCTGCCCATTTTATGGAAGAGACCTGGAGATGTTTGGGGGCATGCCCAAGAATGGGGGCATGACTAATTCCCATCAGCACCAACAAAAGCCTTGATTTTTCTAATTTCTGCTACAGTGCCCTTTTCATATCACTTCTGAGAGACAACCTTTACAAATCCTGCCCTTTTCGTCTTGCCTTCCTGCTTAGTTTAAATTTATCATTATTTAAAAGTATCTCCTCTCTACTCTCTCTACTCCTCCTAAGTTTTCCTCATTTTTCCCTTCATTGTGTCTATGACTCTTCCTGTGCTATTTTTGAAGGCACATTAATGTTGAATAATGTCCATTCCTTCATCCAGTTTTAGTTTGTATTTTCTTTGTGGCAGGGAGGGAAGTATGAAAGAAATGTGTGCTATGAACAGCTGTTACTGAGCTCTCCAAACAGGAAAGTGCCCTGGGCTATTTATAAGCCCTGCTTTCAAAGATGCAGGTCGGGGCACTGCCTTTTACCCCTACGATGTGCTGGGCTGTGTTTTCCAGGGTCCAGTTGATAAAAGCTGTGGTTATTGTTTCTTCAAGGGTTTGTCTTCCTCGAAGTGGGACCCAGTCAATGACTGCACTTGTGAAAAAGTGTGGGAAGACTGAATTACAGGAAACACAATGACCTATTGAATGAACTGGTGTCCATCAATGATTCTAGTGAATAGATTATGAATTGTTCTTACCAGAACAAAAATAAGTTCTTCGTAATGCCTAACCCTATTTAACTACAATGTCTGGGCATTTTGCATAATTGCTGAGAGGAAAAGATATTTTTAAAAGTTCACTACTCAATCTGTTATAGAATAAAAAAATTTGTTAACCCAGTGAGATCAATTCAGCTGATTGAATCTGAGTTCTATATTGACATGTGTTGAACACTAACCCATCTGCAGTCTCTGATTCTCTGATGGTATGTTTAAAAGCATTTGAACATTAAATTACAGGTACGCATATGAAGGATTGCCCAGAATGTACCTCAGGTGACAGACAAGTGTTTATCATCATTATCACATGACCAGCTCCATGTTATTGGAGTTTGAGTTTCCATTCCAAAACAGTAAAAAAAAAAAAAAAAAAAAAAATCATGGTAGTGATGCTGCTGCTTATAGCAACAACAGTAATAATGAAAGATTTCAAATGAAATTAGACCAAGGACTGAGGGATCTTCCCTAAGATATTTTTCTGGATGTTTACCTACCTTGGCATTTAGTGTAGACCTGGCAACTCAGCTTTCTGTGAAAGAATACAGTGGACTTTTACAGGATGATTAGAGACTAGCTGTGGTCTATTCCATTCCATGTATCTTCTATGTAATCTAGTCTATGTGTTTTCTTCCATGTCATCTGTTGTTTTTGGAATTCACTATTAGTGTCTATGTGGACTTCGCAAGTGGCTCTAATCATAAAGAACCTGCCTGCCAAAGCAGGAGATGTAAGAGACTTGAGTTTGATCCTTGGGTGGAAAGATCCCTGGAGGAGCACATGGCAACCCACTCCAATATTCTTGCCTGGAGAATCCTATGGACAGAGGAGCCTGGTGGACTGTCATAGTGTCGCAAAGAGTCGGACATGACTGAAGCAGCCTAGCACAGTGTCTATATAGCAGCCTTTTGACATAGAGACATGTGGTGTCTGTATGTGTGTGTGTATGGACACATATGTCTGCATGTTTGCCAATTAGCTACGTAACTTGGAAATGATTCAGTCACTTCTTTAGCCTGTAGTTTTCTTCTTTCAGATGGATAGATCACCCCATCTACTGCACGTAGTTGTGAGGGTATATCTTATGTGGCAGCTGACTTAAAGACATCATTGAGGTTACAAATGTGATCTGGTGTAAACTAATGTCTTGTTAATGGAATTTATTAAGCTTGGGTTAACCTTACCACCCCAGTATTTAACAAGTAGGATACCACAGTAGATGTTTTCCATGATGGAGATAAATTTCACCAAGCTTTCCATATGCTCTTGGGTTCCTTTACAATCATCTCATGCTTGGGAGAAGAGCCAATGTTAGTAGTTTATTTTGTGGCCATGAAACATTTTTTCTAAGTGAAGTTAATGGGCCTTAGTTTATGACTTTGACCTTGCTGTTAGTTCCTAGCCAAGGGATAATGTTGACACTGAGGTCACATCTTTTGTTTTTAAAGTTTGGAGACCCTGTTAGTTTTCTTAGAAGATATTTACATAGCTACCTAGCCCTGCAAGCAGAGTGTGGATACTTCCTTACAAAGTATATGTCTACAATTATCTAGAAGCTGCCAAAATCTGATAAGACTGATCAGTTTCATACTCATGGGTAAATCAGTTCATTTGGAGAGTTCCTGGAATGCACAGCCATCTGCCTTTCCACACTTCAGTGATTTAAAGGGCCAGGTGTGCTGTCTAGGGTAGGAAAGATTACAGCCTAAATAGTTCCTTTAGAGTGCCTCACCATCTTTCTTTTCCTCCTCAGAAATAGTGTCAATGTAATTACATAGGCACTGTTTGTTCATTATTTGTCTGTTTTCCTTATGACTGTAAACTGTTTGTGGTCAGGGAGCATATTTGTCTTATTATTTCCTGCTTTTACCCAGTATGTAGCCATTGAGTGGTACACTCAAGGCCTCCATGAGGGATTAAATAAGTGTTGTATATACAACATCAAGCCAGAAAGGGTTTAATTTCTTCAACTTGGAGATGGAGAAATGAAAACATAAGGATATTTATGGTTAGCCTGACTTGGCTATTTTTGTTAGCAGCAATGTTGGGACTTCTATCTTGATATCCTGACTCAGTCTACGGTTCTCTTTATGGTGTCATGCTTATGTTTGGATTATAATCCATCCTTTCATATTGTTTTAAGTGTAGTTTTTTGGTTCTAGGGGATACCTTAGGGAGAGGTTAGGGAAAAATCATCTTTTACTGTTCATTTGGGGTTGGGACATGCCAGCTTCCTAGCTGCACCAAGTGGGCCTAAGGAAGAATTTATTCACTGTTGAGATGCGAAACACAAGATGTGAACTCTCCCTGCCTTGAAATTCCTAGAAGCAAATCACAACCACATGAAGACAGGGACAAAGCCAGATGGTCTCTCCTCATCCTTTCCAGCTTTCTGACTCAATCCCGATGATTCAGCCAGGTTGGAAATAACTTCACATCTTCCCCCTCCCCGGGGCCTGTCCCCTACAGAAGAGCTATCAGAACTACAGTAATCAAGGATCAAATTATCATAGAAAGTCTTTATTTAAACTTTTCGAAGGGCTTTTTCAAAATGGAGGATTTGGACACAATAACGGTCCAATGATTTCCCATCCAGGTTTTTCTTCCAAAACATAAATCCAAAGGAAATTAATAGAATAAAGTTATAATCACAGGCACTAAAATTTTAACTGCTAAGGCAATATTTAATGTTCAGACTCGAGACTCTAGGCATGCATGGTTTTAAAACCTGGCTGAGTATCAGAATCACCAGGGAAACTTGGTCCTACCTGCCAGAGATTCTGCTTCAGTAGGTTTACTGTGGGACCCTGGAATCTTCTTTTTTTTTTAAATTGACAGCCCCGCTGAGTGATTCTAATGATGGGCTGCATTTGGAAGCCACTGTTCTAGAAAACCTTAAGAAACTTTCCAAATGGCAAGTTCTATTTTTAAAGCATTGTTTAAAAGCAAACCCCTTGTTCATGATTCTATTTTAGGAGATAAAAGGCCCATTACTGTGTGGAGTATTAACAAAGTTCTCAAACAGTTATTCATCTTTGGTTAAGTTGGATTTTTCTTAGCATTTTTTTTTTCTTTTTATAAATTCAACAGAGTGTAAAACACACCCCACCCCATCCCCGAGCAGGGGCAGGGGCGTCTTGGACTCATTTGCAAGTTTCTTAGTCAGTGGATTTTTATGATCTCCTTGGCATCGGGTCAGCTAGACTTAAACTGCTCCTGTATGGAGGAGTGCTGTGAGTCCAGGAGTCTCAACTCTGTTTCAGCAGTTCTTTTAGTGTAGTTTATGTACTATATTAACTTATGAGTTAGACCCACACATCTGGAGAAATCATGACAATAAAAGATACAACAGATTACGAATTAACAAGGACCAGATGCACCAGAGTAATGTAGATTGTTCTATTTGCAATTTCAAATGCAGATTTTAGAAAAATGGCCACTTTTCAGGACTATACATGTGTATTTGGAATCACTTAGTAGTTAGGTAGAAGACGGATGATAGGAAGAAAGTAGGATGATAGCTAGATAACTGAATGGATGATAGATATAATTGGAGTTAATAGGAATCTAGCCTGTTTATTTCAAGTGGCACTGGAAAGCTGTATGATTTACTGTATAAAAAGAGTCTTGGGAAACCATGTATTTGAATCTTGCATCTGTTCTCCAGTTCCTTACCTGGAAAAGTAAAAAGCAATTTGTGTTTTCCTCCAAAGATTGCTCTATCATGGGAGTGGACCTTAAGTAAGAAATGACAGAAGGTAATGATTTCAGAGAATGGTGGGTGAGCTAATAGAGAAGGCATAAAATCATATGGAGTCTTAGTTTTAGATGCCCAGGCAGTTGTCAGGGAAATGCTGGATTTCAGCACTTCAACATGCCAGGTGTGGGCATTGGCAGAAACACCATGAATCATTTGCCAGATGACTGTACAGCTCATCCATAATGTTCGTTTTTTAAGAGCAACTTAATAATACTGTCAGATGTTTCAGAATTTCTTGCCATCTAAAGTAATAACCACACTGATCACCAGCAAGGTTTGTATGTTTGTATATATGTATAACTTTTCTCCTATTATTCAAAGGTATAATATGGGTCCACTTGAAATAAACCTATAAATATATGCAAGTTATTTGGTGGTAAGGAACAGAAATGGATGCCAGCTGCAATACACAAGTGGAGCAAGAATGTTATTGGATGAGTGGAGGATAAACTGGGGCTTCCCAGGTGGTGCGGGTAAAGAATCCGCCTGCCAATGAAGGAGACATAAGCGACATCTTCCCCCTGGGTTGAGAAGATCCCCTGGAGTAGAAAATGCAATCCACTCCAGTATTCTTGCCTGGAAAATTCCATGGACAGAGGAGCATGGCAGGCTGCAGACCACGGGGTCGCAAAGAGTTGGACATGACTGAGTGCTAATACACACACATAGAGGATAGATGAGTGACAGAGGGAAAGTTGCATAATCTCGCCTTGGGAAGGATGGGCAGAGAGCAGTTTTGGCGTCTCAGTATGAAGAACTGTCTTCACTTGGGTTTTCTCCAAGGCAGAGCATAAATAAGAACTTGTAACAGGCAGCTCATTTGGGAAGTGTTTCCAGGGAGCAGCAAGGGTGAGTAGGGGGACAAGCAAGGGTGAGTCAGAGGAGAGGACAACTGTGCAAAGGTGTGTTCATGAACTGGCCACCATTGTGAGCTACGGGTGGTCCATCTGTCTGGTGCCTTCTGAAGAGCAGTGTTGTCTACTCAAGGTATAGAAGGTACACCAGTAGCCCTGTGCTGCCTCTGGGGGTTGACTCCCTTTCACTTCTAGATCAGTGTATCTGAGCATGCCCTGAGGGCTCTTGCTACAGCATTAATGAAGCTCCAGGGGAGAAGAATGACAGTCGATTCTGCAAAGGAAAGACCATGAAAGCATGATGTTACCAAAAGGTGGGGAAACAATGAGGCAAGCAAAACCAACAGACATTCCTTAATTGAAGTCTGAGGATGTTCCTGCATCTGTGAGAGAGAGACTTGATTAGGATATTAGGACCTGGTAAGTTATTCATATTTACCCCGGCTTTCCTTCATGCTATTCCTTCTACTCCTCCTCCATTCATCCAAATCTTAACTAACCCAAGGCTCCAATCCTCCTATATGTCTTGAGAGTATCGTATTTCTCATCATTGTATTATTTTGTTCTTTTCTCTAAAGCCTTATCACAGTGTCTCCACCACTGAACTTAAACTCCAGTTATCCCCCAAGACTTTAATGTTTGACTCAGTTTCTGGTAGAAATACTTGAGTTTTTGCAATAGCCAGAATGAAGCTAAAATTATTATTCTGCCATTAACTGTGAAGAAAGCTGAGTGCCAAAAAAATGATGCTTTTGAACTATGGTGTTGGAGAAGACTCTTGAGAGTCCCTTGAACTGCAAGGAGATCCGATCAGTCCATCCTAAAGGAGATCAGTTCTGGTTGTTCATTGGAAGGACTGATGCTGAAGCTGAAACTCCAGTACTTTGGCCACCTCATGTGAAGAGTTGAGTCATTGGAAAAGACCCTGATGCTGGGAGGGATTGGGGGCAGGAGGAGAAGGAGACGACAGAGGATGAGATGGCTGGATGGCATCACCGACTTGATGGGCATGGGTTTGGGTAGATTCCAGGAGTTGGTGATGGACAGGGAGGCCTGGCATGCTGCGATTCATGGGGTCACAAAGAGTTGGACACGACTGAGCGACTGAACGGAACTGAACTGGTTAATGCCATGTTCTCTTGGGCAAGTCACTCCTTGTACCTTAAGGTCAATTCATCAGTAGAATGAGTGTGATAGTAACCACTTGGTAAGTTCATAAAGATTATATTAAAGCAAACTATTTACTTTTGCAAAGTGGATGTTAGGCGCTTAATAATTATTAGGTCCTCTGCTTTGATAACAAGGACTAGGCCTTATGCTTCTTTTGAATAGTCCCTTAAAATATTGGTTCGGAATGATTTCTTACTAGAGTTCAGAGTTATTTCTTGGTCATCCATGCAAACTCGGTTGTTGAAAGCCTTGCAACAGAGATTGCAAACTCTTGTGATCCATGGGGCAAATCTATCAATGATGAATTTGACTATTATACGTTCAATAACTGATTGAAAGGCCAACAATAAAAACTCTACATATTTTGCTTACAGAAATATGGATTGCTGCTTTTCTTAAAATATTTGGCTTACCTTTCTGCGTGGTACAATTAATTGGACCCGGTGTGAGCGCCGCACTTTGGCAAGACATGGACCCTCCAGTTTGCTACAGTCCTCAGCACACTTTACATAACCTTATGCTAGGTCTTCTTTTTACATTTTTGGTGTCTCCCTGATCCTTCTGCATTTGTGTTTAAAACTCCAGCTTATTCATGAGGATAGAAAAAGATGAAAACTTAAAATGCATTTTAGTTGACTACAGTCAGAGTGGTGAAACCAACTGTCTTGTATGACTTATCTTAAATATTTGCTAGTTTGTGTGACAGCAGTACTTAGTTGGATGATTTTTAGAGCATCTGTGTGAGCCCTGGTGGTTTGAAAAGTGGCCTGGCAGATTATACTTTATGGGACCATCACCCATAATCCTGGCTTTGAGTGACAGGACAAGTGGCATGATCATCCCCATCTAATGACAAGAAACCAGCCTCTGTGGGATTATGAAAGTATCAAGGTCCCAGTACCAGTAAATGGTGGAATTACTGACTCCAAATCCAGGATCGTGCTGATGTCTGGTGAAGGAAATTTTAAAGAAAGCAAAGGTCATTGACCTCAAGGAGTTTGTTATCAAATGATATTTCTAGAAAAATGCAAGGAAATGTGTCAGGAATATTTATTGGGAATACATATAATGGTACAAAATGAGCTACTGGTACGAACGAACTGCAGAGGACTTGCTGGCATGATTAGTTAGGGTAAACTGATTCGTGATTCATTGTGATAGACAAGAAAGAGAAAGTAAGTTTGAAGGCACATTCTGAAGATTTGGTTCTTTTTGCATGGGCTTAACTTTTCCCTTTATGTTTTAAAGTTATAATGTAGATCCATGTGAAATTGAGTAATAGGAGAGTGTCTGTGGGGAAACACTGTCATATCATTAAAAACTCGGTATTTAAGTGGAAGATGTATAAAAGCACCAACAGCAACTTGGTCTTCCTGGAACAGATAGAATAGAATGTCTAAGCTGAAATAAAAACAAATCAGCAAGAAGATTTTTTCAAAGGGAGAAGGTACAGCTCTCCAATTGCATGCTAAGGGCAATAGCCAGAGTTCATTGACCTTGAGATTATAACAGGAGCAGTCAACTAGTCAGGCCGCTGGGTCAGGACACCTGGGCTCAGGGCCAGTGTTCCTCTCTCTTTTCCTCTTCTGAGGAAGTAAAATTAGGGTCATATTGCTCAACAGCTTTGGAAAAAATGTACAGAGTAGTTAAAATCAAAGTTAAATTTTCTCCATAAGGGAAAAATCATGATCAAAAACATGCTTCGGGAACATGTTGAAACTGACCAACAGAAAATGAGAAAAGAGAAAAAAAAGGTTGTACAGAGCAAGACTGGGTAGATTCTGTTCTGGTTGCCTGGGCAATTTCAAATAGGGAACCATGATATGAATTCCAGTCTCATGTCTAGCTCGTGATGGGAAGGTGTTCAGAAAGAGAACAGGTAGTTATAACAACATCCTCAGCCACTACCTTTTGTCTTTAAGCACTTTATATTGGAGGATCTGGGAAATTAGATGCATTTTCCTAAAGAAAATCTTCATCCATAATGTAAAAATCAATGTGCTATATATGAGCATGAAGGATAGTCAATGTGAATGGGAAAAGGTGAACTAAAGATAGATGACCCTATTTAAATACTTTAAAATATAATTTTACCTGTTAATTTATTTTTTCTTCTTGTATATTGATTGATATCATTGGCTCTAGGGGAAGAGTAAGCTAAAACAGTAGAGATTAACTCCTCTACTAAAATGTAAGCGCACAGAAGGCAGGATATAGGGCTATCATATTCTGCTTGATGACTTGATAAGGGCTCTGGAAACTGAAGGATGCTGTCAGCAGAATCAGAAGCTTTAATTACACAGGTGTGAAATTTTCCAATGTGAGGGCAGCCTGATTAGAATGGATGGACCTTGGCTAATAAAAGCCTTACAGGTTATGAAGTTACAGTTTATAATTAAAGAAAATCACTGTTATCTTAAAGTGTTTTTTATTTCTCCATGGTTTAACGCTTAGTCAAGATGAAAGAGAAACCTGACTTTGCATTCCTCTCTGAAATGAATTTTATTGACACTGAAAGTATGAATCAAAGGGCACCATTGGCAATACCTTTTCCTTATTAGGAAAAAAGGACTCAAGAAACCGGTTAAATTCAATTTTAGTTTTATATTTGATGATTGTCAAGTCACACATTGGCCTAGGAACTAGACAACTCCAGAACCAAAGGATGCTAAAGAAAAAATTTTCTGGTTTGACTTTCTTTCTGACAGGCATACTACAGAGTGTTTTTTTTTTTTCTTGTTGTTTTTGTTCGGGAAGATTTCTTAAAATTATTAAATAGATAGGAGACAGCTGGCTCTTGGATTGATGCATAAATCTTCCTGTTTCCAAACACTGTGATTAATTGCATGCTTGTGAAAGATTACCTGGAGTTATGATAAGGGAATACTGATGCCTTTAGTCATTGTCATGAATCACACTCATCATTTCCCTCTTGAAAGACACACCAAGATAATGCTGCTTGATGCAAATACATCCAGTGTTTATATTAGATGACTTAGACCAACATTTTCTGTGCATCTGTTGAAAGTGTGGCTGAACTCTAGGTGTTTGTTTCATTGTGAGAAATCTAACATGTCACTGAGAAAGTCCAAAAAGGGCAGTTATGGTATGTGAAGCAAAACGCTGTTTGCCATGTCATAAAAGAGTTTACATTTAGTTGTTCATTCAGTCTGTCTTGTTTATTTCTGTATGAAGAAACAAGAGCACCTTCATACCCATTTCTTAGGCACACTGCATTTGGAAATAAGAATCAAGTGTAAGATCTAGTTTCTGTTCTTGAGCTGCTTTGTAGTGAAGACTAGTATTTGTACAAACAGTTTAATTGAAATAAATGCTTTCATATAAATTTTCACCAAGTGTCGTAAGATCAGAAAGGACAGCATCACTAAGGCTGTATGTGTGTGTACGTGTGTGCTGTATGCAAATTGAGAGTATGGTTGTGGGTAGCATGCATACTAGGGAAGCTGCATTAAGGAACTGACATTGATCTTCCCTTTGAGAAGAACACAGTGCAACTCTATGTTGCAAACTTATGGGCCTTGGACTGAGTTCAGACATCATATGGTTTCATTGTTGAAAATTTTTTGAATCCATTGCACATATCTAAGGATCTGGAGATTTTGCTTAGAAATCTGGATTTCTGGCTTCTTTTGAAAAACATCAGAAGTCTTAACAATAGTTTCATGAGGATAATAACAGTGAGGAGCTGGGGAGAGGCTGAACCTTTAAATAGAACTCTCTTCATGTTGTCATTCTCTTGTTTCATGCATTCTTGACTCCCTACTTGGTCTACATGCATATTTGAGTTTGTGACTTCATTTAGTTATTTGCCAATAGAAAAAGAAAACTTGTGCTAACCAGGTTCAAGGTGGTGGAATAGAAGAACCTGCACTCATCTCCTGTGAGGGCACCAAAATTGCAACTAGGTGGTGAACAACTATTGACGGGAGGATGCTAGACACCACCAAAAAAAGATACCCCACATCTAAAAACAAAGAAGAAGCTACAACAGGATGGTAGGAAGGGCACAATGACAGCAAAATCAAACCCCTTACCTGTTGGCGGGGAGACCTCCAAACTGGAGAATAGTAATACCAAAGAAGTTCTCCCATTTTTGTGAAGGTTCTGAGCCCCACACCAGGCTTCCCAGCCTTGGGATCCAAAAAAGGGACTGGGAATCCCCAGGGAATCTTACTTTGAAAACCAGTGGGATTTGATTGCAGGACTTCCACAGTACTGGGGGAAACACTCTTGGAGGGCACATACAAAATCTTGTGTGCACGAGAACCCAGGGGAAAGGAGCAGTGACTTCATAGGAGAGTGAACCAGACCTCCCTGCTGGTGTTGGAGGTTCTTTTTCAGGGGCATGTGTCCCCAGTGGTTCACCATGGGGACAGGAGCACTGGCAGCAGCATCCCAGGAGGTGCCCCTTGGTGTAAGCCCTCTTGGAGGTTGCCATTAGCCCTACCACAGACTCCAGAGTTAGGTTGCTTCAGGTCAAATAACCAACAGGGAGGGAGCACAGCCCTACCCATCACCAGACAATCAGATTACAGTCTTGCTGAGCATGGTCAGGCACACCAGAGACAGTGCCGCTTTTACCCACTGCCAGTCCCTCTCATCAGGAAGCTTGCATAAGCCTCTTAGCCTCATCCACCAGAGGGCAGGTAGAAGAAGCAGGAGGAACTGCAATCCCATGGCCTCCAGAACTGAAAACCAGAATCATAGAAAGTTAATCAAAATGAAAAGGCAGAAGATTATATCCCAGTTGAAGGAACAAGGTAAAACCCCAGGAAAACAGCTAAATGAAATGGAGACAGGCAACCTTCCAGAAACAGAATTTAGAATAATGATAGGAAGATGATCCAGGATCTTGGGAAAAGAATGGAGAAGATGCATGAAATGTTTACCAAAGACCTAGAAGAACCAAAGAACAAATAAACAAAGATGAACCGTATACTTGAGGGAATCAATAGAGGAATAACTGAGGCAGAGGAATGGATAAGTGACCTGGAATACAAAATGGTAGAAATCACTGCCAAAACAAAATATAGACAAAAAGGATGAAAAGAAGACAACCTAAGAGACCTCATCCCAGCTGGCAAAGTGGTAAAGAATCTCCCTGTCAGTGCAAGAGATGCAGGTTTGATTCCTGGGTTGGGAAGATCCCCTAGAGGTGGCATGGCAACCCACTCCAGTATTCTTGCCTGGACAGTTCCATGGACAGAGGAGTCTGGCAGGCTACAGTCCACGGGGTCCCAAAGAGTCAGACACAACTGAAGTGACTTAGTGTGCACACACACAGGAGACCTCTGGGACAACATTAAATGCAATATAGGGGTCCCAGAAGGAAGAGAGAGAGAGAAAGGACCTAAAAAATTATTTGAAGAGATAATACTGAAAACTTGCCTAAACTGGGAAAGGAAATAGTCTTGGCTGACTATTGGCTGACTAAGTCAAGGAGGCACAGAAGAGTCCCAGGCAGGATAAACTCAAGGAGGAACACACTGAGACACATAGTAATCAAACTCACAAAAATTAAAGACAAAGATAAAATATGAAAAGTAACAAGGAAAAACAACAGATAACATATAGGAATTCCCTTAAGGTTATCAGCTGATTTCTCAACAGAAAAAGGCGGCTTGGATACAAGGGCAACTCTGGCAACCATCTACAAGGAGGGGCAATTCTGAAAGCAGTTAGGAGATAGCATAGTTGGTAATTTCAGCAGGCAGAAAAGTCATTTTCAGTGGTCAGCTCTACAAAGTAAGGCTGGATGAGTAAAGTGAGTCCAAATTTTAAAATATGCACAATTAGATTGTCAATTATTAGATTATCAATATTATTTTACAGACTAGCAGATTTCAATGAGTTGTCCCCAGACTAGCAGCTTTGGCATCCCCTAGGAACTTCTTAGAAACACAGATTCTCTGGCCTGACCCCAGATCTACTAAATCAAAAATTTGGAGGGTGGGACCCAGAAAACTCTGGTTTAACGAGTCCTCCAGGTGATTCTGATACATGCTGAAGTTGGACAATGATATTAGCAAGAGAAAAAACTAATAAAATACTTAATTGGACAAACTTTGCTTAAGATCAGATGGGTTACAGTGGTAAATTGTCAGCATGGAAACCAACTGCAGACAATTATTATATAAGTAAAAGGTGATAAAGACCTAAAACAAAGCAGTGACCATGAGGGAGCCAGTAAGAGAAGCACCCCAAGGTGTGGAAGAGATTTCTAAGACAGTGTTAAGGAGGACTTGAGACCTATTGGATATGGAGGAGAGAGAGAGAAGAGATTCCTAGTGTAGTTGCCAACCTCAGAGATTGGATGAATCTTGGTGCCTTTACCTGGGTGCCATTACATGTCCACCTGGAAAGCAGAGTAATTTCTAGAAGTTTGTGTTTACTGCTTGTGAAAATATTTGAGGTTTTGGTGGATATATGTTTTCTGGCTAACATATATAGGTCTGGGGCCCTGGAGAAAGTAAGGCCTTGATTATGGATGATTTCACCCAGATGAGAAGAACAGTGCAGAAAGAGAATTATTCGTGAAACCCAAGAGAATCCTGACTGTTGAAAAGTGGATGGTGGAGGCGGAACTTATAAAAGAGATGGAGAAGGAATAATAATAATAATCATCCTAACAAAATAACCAAAGTTTACAAAATCTATATGTGCAAAGATATCCCTCACAGAATTGTTTAAATAAGAAAAATAAAAAGCCACATTAATGTTTGATAGCAAGATTAATTATAAGAAATCTAAAGAAAGATTACATAGGCATCAGAAATGATTGTCATAAAGCCTATAGTATGGTATAAAAATGAATATTTACAACATGAAACCAAGCAAAATTTTAAAGTACACACCATTTCATGTAAATATTATTTTAGTTGTGTAAAATTACGTATAAACTGTAGTTTGGTGCATGAACATGGTAGAAGTAAGAGAGTGAGATGGTGAAATTATGGGTGAATTTATCATTGCTCCCAGAATTTTTTTTTAATTTATTTTTAATTGGAGGGTAATTGCTTTACAGTTTTCATTGATTTCTATGCATGAATCAGCCATAGGTTTACCTGTCCCCTCCCACGTGAACATCCCTCCCACCTGTCTCCCCACCCCACTCTTCTAGGTTGTTATTGAGCCCCAGTTAGAGTTCCCTGAGTCCTTCAGCAAATTCCCATTGGTTATCTACTTTACATGAGGTAATGTATGTTTCCATGTTAGTCTTTACATACCTCCCACCCTCCCCTTTCCCCCACCCCACAGCCATGTCCGTAAGTTTGTTCTCAATGCCTGTGTCTCCATGCTGCTTTGCAAATAGGTTCATCAGTGCTGTCTTTCTAGATTCCATATATATATATATTAGTATACAATAATTGTTTTTCTCTATCTGACTTACATCACTCTGTATAATAGGCTCTAGGTTCATCCACCTCATTAAGACCGACTCAGATGTGTCCCCTTTTATGGCTGATTAATATTCCATTGGATATATGTACCACAACTTCTTTATCCATTCATCTGTTGATGGACATCTAGGTTGCTTCTGTGTCCTGGCTATTGTAAATAGATCTGCAATGAATATTGGGTTAAATGTGTCTTTTTCAATTTTGGTTTCCTCAGAGTATATGCCTAGTAGTGGGATTGCTGGGTCATATGGTGGTTTTATTCTTAGTGTTTTAGGGAATCTCCATATTGTCTTCCATAGTGGCTGTTTAAATTTCCATTCCCAGCAACAGTACAAAAGGGTTCCCTTTTCTTCACAACCTCTCCAGCATTTACTGTTTGTAGATTTTTTGATGATGGCCATTCTCACCCATATCTCATTGTTGTTTTGACTTTCATTTCTCTAATAATGAGTGATGCTGAGCATCTTTTTATGTGTTTATTAGCCATCTGTATTTAGAGAAATGTCTGTTTAGGTCTTTTGCCCATTTCCTGATTAAGTTGTTTGTTTTTCTGGTATTGTATGAGCTGCTTGTATATTTTTTAAATTAATCCTTTGTCACTTATTTTATTTGCTATTATTTTTCCTAGTCTGAGGGTTGTCTTAAAATACCTAGGACTAAGCCTGCCTAAGATCAGTCCTGGGTGTTCATTGGAAGGACTGATGCTGAAGCTGAAACTCCAGTACTTTGGCCACCTCATGTGAAGAGTTGAGTCATTGGAAAAGACCCTGATGCTGGGAGGGATTGGGGGCAGGAGGAGAAGGGGACGCCAGGGGATGAGATGGCTGGATGGCATCACCGACTCGATGGGCATGAGTTTGAGTAAACTCTGGGAGTTGGTGATGGACAGGGAGGCCTGGCGTGCTGCGATTCATGGGGTCGCAAAGAGTCGGACATGACTGAGCGACTGAATTGAACTGAAGGAGACAAAAGAACAGTATACAGAGAAGACACTGATGAAAGAAATCAGAGACAACATGAGTAGATACGGACATATTCCATGTTCCAGGGTTGGAAAAGTCAATATTGTGAAAATGACTATACTACAAAATGTAATCTACAGATTCAATGTAATACCTATCAAATTACCAATGGCATTTTTCACAGAACTAGAACAAAAAAGTCTTTGTATGGAAACACAAAAGACTTGAATAGCCAAAGCAATCTTGAGAAAGAAGAGGGGAGCTTGAACAATCAACCTTCCTGACTTCAGACCATACTACAAAGCTGTAGTCATCACGACAGTATGGTACTGGCACACACACGCAAAAACAGAAATGTAGACCAATGGAACAAGATCAAAAGCCCAGAGAGATACCCACGCACCTATGGATGCCTTATTTTTGACAAAGGAGGCAAGAATATACAATCAGACAAAGATAAGTGCTTATTGAAGCAGCACTTCAATAAGTGCTGCTGAGAAGACTGGACAACTACATGTAAAAGAATGAAAATAGAACACTTTCTAGCACCATATACAAAGATAAACTAAAAGTGAATTAAAAGCTTAAATGTAAGACCATAAACTATAAAACTCCTAGAGGAAAACATAGAACACTCTATGACATAAATCACAGCAAGATCCTCTATGAACCACCTCCTAAAGCAATGAAAATAAAAACAAAAATAAACAAGTGGGACCAATCAAACCTAAAAGCTTTTGCACAGCAGAATATTTTTTCCCTTTTTTTTTTTTTATTAGTTGGAGGCTAATTACTTTACAATATTGTAGTGGTTTTGCCATACATTGACATGAATCAGCCGTAGATTTACATGGGTTCCCCATCCTGAACCCTCCCCCTACCTCTCTCCCCATCCCATCATTCTGGGTCTTCCTAGTGCACCAGCCCTGAGCACTTGTCTCATGCATCCAACCTGGACTGGTGATCTGTTTCACACTTGATAATATACATGTTTCAATGCTATTTTCTCAGATCACCCCACCCTCTCCTTTTCCCGTAGAGTCCTGTTCTGTACATCTGTGTCTCTTTTTCTGTTTTGCATATAGGGTTATCATTACCATCTTTCTAAATTCCATATATATGTGTTAGTATACTGTATTGGTGTTTATCTTTCTGGCTTACTTCACTCTGTATAATGGGCTCCAGTTTCATCCATCTCATTAGAACTGATTCAAATGAATTCTTTTTCATGGCTGAGTAATATTCCATAGTGTATATGTACCACAGCTTCCTTATCCATTCATCTGCTGATGGGCATCTAGGTTGCTTCCATGTCCTGGCTATTATAAACAGTGCTGTGATGAACATTGGGGTACACGTGTCTCTTTCAGTTCTGGTTTCCTCGGTGTGTATACCCAGGAGTGGGATTTTCTTGGGTCATATGGCAGTTCTATTTCCAGTTTTTTAAGGAATCTCCCCACTGTTCTCTATAGTGGTGCACAGTAGAATATTTTTTTTTAATGTTGTTATGTTACAATTGGGCTTCCCTCGTGGCTCAGTGGTAAAGAATCTGCCTGCCAATGCAGGAGACGTGGAGTTGACCCCTGGGTTGAGAAGATCCCCTGGAGAAGGAAGTAGCAACCCACTCTAATACTCTTGTCTGGGAAGTCCGATGGACAGAGCAGCCTGGTGGGCTACAGTCCATGGGGTCGCAAAAGAGTCGGACATGACTTAGTGACTAAACAACAACAACAGCCTGTTACAATTACTTCTAAAAGGTTATTCAATTAAGATTATGCATAATGAACACTAAGTTGAAATAAAGAGGAAAAAATAAACAAAAATTTATTAGCAACTACTGATTCAAACTAAAGCATAATTTATAGTGTTAAAAGTCTGAGACTTAAGAAGAGTGCTTTGAAGGGGTTGTAAGCAAGGTTTGCATCATTTTCTGGGCATTGCAGAGGGAGCCCTGAGTAGGCAAGGGATAGGAGATCAATGTCTATGGGCAAGGCAAGAGGAGTATTATCTTGTCAATTGTTCCTTGGGAAAAAAAGTTAAAAAGGAATTTAACCTGTGATGAAAAACATCCGTGGAAGCTATGTTTTATTTACACTTGAAACACCAGTGGTCCAGATAAAACACTGTCAGAAGGTCATCAGAGTTGCCCTCTTTCTGAATGCTTATGCCCAACAGCCTTGGGCATCTGTTCCTGCATGGTCACTTCTCTCCTCCATCCCAGATTTTCATTTCCCCTGATTTTAGAACCTTGAGTTTTAGGTTCTAAATGAACCTAAATAGAAATAGTTCTATCATTAGGCTCCTTGCAAAGGCAGACAAAATTTAAAATAATGAGATAACTATAAAGAGAAATGCTACTGCTTCTTTCTTGGGTTAAGGGTTGGCAAGATAAAAGCTGGTCCAGTAGACAGGGGTGTTCATGAAGGACACTTTATTTTTTTCATCCTTTTCTGGATGAGTACCACTGGCTAGCGTGAATGCAAAGCTTGTGGGCACTTTAGTAACTATGACTACTCTAATAGTGCATAAAAGCCCTTTGTCAAACAGGGAAAAGATGCGCTGAAAGTCTGAGAGATTGTCATTGCAACGAATATACCTATTGAATATACAGCATAAAATAAACACTAATACAAATTATTGGTTAGAAGGGAGGTGTTCAATTTTACAACTGGATTCTTAGGCAAAACTATGGTAAGATTAAATATCCTGTAAAAGATAATCCTCAAAATCACTGTGTTATGTTGATCTTGGGAAATCTGGAGAAGGATAAGGCAGAGATGGTGGTGTATTTGGCTATTACTGATAGGATTCCAAAACCATGCAGTGCTATAGGCCATCTTGATGTACTGGCATGTGCCTGGAAGATGCCGTGGAAGGAAACATTGGAAATGCATTGATATCTCTAGGGAAGACAGCCCAGTTTGGGGCCAGCTTTGCCCCAAAGTGTTGTTGGATGTCCAGGCAACATGGTGAGGAAGGAAGAGCCTTGGTAAGAACCAATAGACTTGAGTCTGTATTCTAAATCAGTGACCCCACATCTCTGTGACTGTTTCTTCACCAACAAAATCTTCATCATCATAATGCCTGCTTTTATATTAATAGTT
The DNA here is from genome assembly GCF_910594005.1 of Cervus elaphus. NCBI lineage: Eukaryota > Metazoa > Chordata > Mammalia > Artiodactyla > Cervidae > Cervus > Cervus elaphus. The sequence continues at coordinate 65,051,340 of NC_057847.1, forward strand.
AAGATGAAATGGAATATTGAGGAAAACTGTATTTCAAACTACAAAGTATTATACAAAAGTTTATTCATACTTTTCAGTTATCTGCCGTGGATTTAACTTTAGTGTATTATATGTGGTCTCTCAGTTTATTGTGTTTCTGTCTTTCGACTCAGAATATCTGTTTGCTGAAACTTTGAGATATTCCCAGAAGCCCCAGATGTCTTATATAAATTGCCAAGGCAGCAGACAGAAGTGTGGTATGACCCAGAGCCCATTGATGAGGCATTGGGAAATGCAGATTCAACAGTGCTATTTGCAGGCATTGGGAAATGCAGATTCAACAGTGCTATTTGCAGTCATTCCACGTGAAGATGCTAACCTGAAATCCCCAAGCTTGGTCCAATGGGATGCTTGCTGAAATATATGGTTAATAGGAGAAAGAGATTAGATTATAAATCTTTGGAAGTAAGACTTCTGAGATAGCATCTGATGCTGGGACCTCAAGGGAACCTAAATTCTTTAATCGATTGAAAACCTGCCTTGCAAAAGCTTTTAAACATTTAAACACCATCATATAAATCAAGTCAGAAACATCCCACCAAGGAATAAAGGGGTCCTTGCCATGTAAAATATTAATTCATCCTTTCAAGGCAGAACAAACCCTTCATCTAGAAGAACATTGGCTAGGAAGTGATGGAAGAAGCAGAAAATATAGAGTAAACTCATTGCATTGACTTTGGATGCCCTCTTAAATGTCTCAGATCTTTGGGCTTTTACTTATACTGAAAAGTGAAGATCATTTAGTGCTTTGTTCTAGAGTATTTTACGCAAAGTTGTTCTCATGTCTTTGATCTCATGTTGCACATTAGTTGTTCCCAACTGTTTATTAATAAGTGATCTGCAATTTAACAGTTGATTTCAGTCTAGAATTTAACAGATAGGCTCCTGGAATGGCAAAGGAATATTGGCAGTGGTACTAGATTTTAAAACACAGTTGCTCTACAAAAACAACTATGAATGAATTACAAAAGGGCAAACATCTACCACATGGCCATTACTTCATTTGCTACAATATACATGCATCAGAAGTAACACTGAAGCCAGCCTGGAAGACGACCAGAAAGGAAACTATATGATTAGCAAAGTTAAAATCTGATTTGCATCTAAAAAATGTAGGGTATGTTCATTTATGTGCAAATGTAATGGGAAAAGGCTGTAGGTAAAGTGACTAAAGCCTAAACAAAATAAACACTTAATTTTCTTTTATTGTACCCTATGACTATTAATAATATTATGGTACCAAGTCAGAAACATTAAGCCAAGCAGGGGAGCAATAAATGTTTCTAGACTGTGCACCACTGTTGATATTAGCAACTAATCACTCCAGAGTTCACATAAAATTCAGATCGGAGTACAAGGAAGATATTTGATGAAATCAGCAGTGGTAGGAACCATTCACCGGTGAAACCAATAACTAGAGGGCTGACTCAGCAGGGGCAGGCCCTGGGGAAGAGATCGAGAAAGGCTTCGAGAATCATTGCTTTTGAACGTGTCTGTACCTGTTGACATATGGATGTTCTTAAGCTCATAAGTTTCTTGATTTTAATCTCAACTGACAATATTGTTTGAGAATTTGCAGAATTCTTTATCATTTGATCATTATCATAACGTGATGAGATGTGTATGATGACTCCGGTTCTTCCCATCTTTGCCATGCTAGTGAGCTCAGTCATATCCAACTCTTTGCCACTCCATGGACAATAGCCAGCCAGGCTCCTCTGTTCATGGAATTTTCCAGGCAAAAATACTGGAGTGGATTGCCATTTCCTATTCCAAGGCATATTCCTGAGCCAGGGATTGAACCCACATCTCCTGCACTGGTAGGCAGATTCTTTACCACTGTACCACCTGTCTTCCCATAAGCAAGAAATCTGAGTTGTGAGTATGGTCCTTTGACAGAAAAAATTCAGGAGTAAAACTCTAGGCTTATGATTCTAGCTTTCTTGTTCTTTTGATGATCTTTCTTAAATAATTATATATGCATAAAACATATATATTTACATATATAATTTATGTAAGTGTGTATGTCGTTATAATTTATGTAAATGTGTGTGTCATGTAACATGGTATTTGGGGCTTTCATCTCTGATGTGTCTTAGACAGAAAACCCCACACCCAAGAAGAAAATTAAAATGCTGGTTAAAGTGTAAAACAAACAAATAAATAAACCTCATAATTTTAAGTGTATTGCAAAGCTGGAACAAAAGCAAGGATTCCAGAAAGGCCAAAATTTAAATAGCAACAAGAATTAAGGAGGGAAGTGGGCACCAAGAAACTAAAGGGTATCTGCCAACCCATTAACTGCCATTCTGATGGCTTCATAGCATGACGTAACATGAAGTAAAAGCTCAGGGCCACTCAAGGTGAGCCCTAAAAGGACTGTGATCTCAGAGTGGTGACAGCTGGAGATGCGTGCAATGCCCTGTAAAGATCCACAGGGAAACTCGTCTGGGAGGGCTAACAGGACTTAAATCAATTTAACATTGTTTAGGATTGCTAAAGGCAAATATATTTGCTCCCTGGAAGAATGCAACTTCAACCCAAGCCTCAAAACATTCCCACAGGAATGCAAACTAGTACAGCCACTATGGAGAACAGTGTGGAGCTTCCTTAAAAAACTGGAAATAGAACTGCCATATGACCCAGCAATCCCACTTCTCAGCTTACACTCCGAGGAAACCAGATCTGAAAGAGACACGTGCACCCCAGTGTTCATCGCAGCACTGTTTATAATAACCAGGACATGGAAGCAACCTAGATGCCCATCAGCAGATGAATGGATAAGGAAGCTGTGGTACATATACACCATGGAATATTACTCAGCCATTAAAAAGAATACATTTGAATCAGTTCTGATGAGGTGGATGAAACTGGAGCCTATTATACAGAGTGAAGTAAGCCAGAAAGAAAAACACCAATACAGTATACTAACGCATATATATGAAATTTAGAAAGATGGTAATGATAACCCTGTATGTGAGATAGCAAAAGAGACACAGAGGTATAGAACAGCCTTTTGGACTCTGTGGGAGAAGGCCAGGGTGGGATGGTTTGGGAGAATGGCACTGAACCGTGTATATTATCATATGTGAAACGAATCACCAGTCCAGGTTCCATGCATGAGACAGGGTGCTCGGGGCTGGTGCACTGGGATGACCCAGAGGGATGGCATGGGGAGGGAGTTGGGAGGGGGGTTCAGGATGGGGAACACATGTACACCCGTGGCGGATTCATGTCAATGTATGGCAAAACCACTAAAATATTGTAAAGTAGTTAGCCTCCAATTAAAATAAATAAATTTATATTAAAAAAAATTCCCACAAAAGATGTCCCATAGAAGATAAACTCACAGTCACAAATCACAAAGAACAAAGGGCAATATTACATGATAAGTAAAAAACAGAAAACAGCAGATTCAGACTTCCAGAGACTTTGATAGTAGATGTATTAAGTACATAGTATAACATCTTTATGTTTCATGTTGTTGCACTCATTTCACATGCCAGCAAGATTATGCTCAAAATCCTTCAAGCTAGGCTTCAGCAGTATGTGAACTTCCAGATGACAATCTGGATTTAGAAAAGGCAGAAGTACCAGAGCCCAAATTGCCAACATACGCTGGATCATAGAAAAAGCAAAGGGATTAAAAAAACCTGCTTCATTGGCTATGCTAGAGCCTTTGCCTGTGTGGATCAAAACAAACTGTGGAGAATTCTTAAAGAGATGGGAATACCAGGCCACCTGACCTGCCTCCTGAGAAACCTGTATGCAGGACAAGAAGTAACAGAACTGGACATGGGAAAATGGACTAGTTCAAAATTGGGAAAAGAGCACATCAAGGCTGTATATTGTCACCCTGCTTACTTAACTTATATGCAGAGTACATCATGAGAAATGCTGGGCTGGATGCACCACAAGCTGGAATCAAGATTGCAGGGAGAAATGTCAACAACCTCAGATATGCAGATGATACCACTTTAATGGAAAAAGTGAAGAGGAACTAAAGAGCTTCATGATGAAGGTGAAAGAGCAGAATGAAAACCTGACTAAAACTGGAAATAGAACTGCCATATGACCCAGCAATACCACTCCTGGGCATACACACTGAGGAAACCAGATCTGAAAGAGACACGTGCACCCCAATGTTCATCGCAGCACTGTTTATAATAGCCAGGACATGGAAGCAACCTAGATGTCCATCAGCAGACGAATGGATAAGGAAGCTGTGGTACATATACACCATGGAATATTACTCAGCCATTAAAAAGAATTCATTTGAATCAGTCCTAATGAGATGGATGAAACTGGAGCCCCTTATACAGAGTGAAGTAAGCCAGAAAGATAAAGAACATTACAGCATACTAACACATATATATGGAATTTAGAAAGATGGTAATGATAACCCTATATGCAAAACAGAAAAAGAGACACAGAAGTACAGAACAGACTTTTGAACTCTGTGGGAGAATGTGAGGGTGGGATATTTCAAAAGAACAGCATGTATACTATCTGTGGTGAAACAGATCACCAGCCCAGGTTGGATGCATGAGACAAGTGCTCGGGCCTGGTGCACTGGGAAGACCCAGAGGAATCGGGTGGAGAGGGAGGTGGGAGGCGGGATCGGGATGGGGAATACGTGTAAATCTATGGCTGATTCATATCAATGTATGACAAAAAAAAAACCAAAAAAACCTCAACATTCAAAAAACTAAGATCATGGCATCTGGTCCTGTCACTTCATGGCAAATAGATGGGTAAAACGTGGAAACAGTGTCAGATTTCATTTTTTTGGTCTCCAAAATCAGTTCAGACAGTAACTGCAGCCACAAAATTAAAAGATGCTTCTTCCTTGGAAGAAAAGCTATGACCAACCTAGACAGCATATTAAAAAGCAGAGACATCACTTTGCCAATAAAGGTCCATATGGTCAAAGCTATGGTTTTTCCAGTAGTCGTGTGTGGATGTGAGCGTTAGACCATAAAGAAGGCTGAGTGCCAAAGAACTGATGCTTTCAAACTGTGATGCTGGAGAAGACTAAGAGTCCCTTAAACAGCAAGGAGATCAAACCAGTCAATCCTAAAGGAAACCAACCCTGAATATTCATTGGAAGGACTGATGATGGAGCTGAAACTCCCATGCTTTGGCCACCTGATTCAAAGAGCTGACTCATTGGAAAAGACCCTGATTTGGGGAAAGATTGAGAACAAGAGGAGAAGGGGGTGACAGAGGATGATGGTTGGATGGCATCACTGAGTTTGAGCAAACTCAGGGAGTGAAGGACAGGGAGCCTGGTGTGCTGCAGTTCATGGGGTTGCAAAGAGTCAGACACAACTTAGCAACTGAGCAAGAACAAAGATGTTTCATAAAATAGATCCTCACCTATTCCATAGTTAACAGTAGAGGACACACTGCTGCCTAGTTTGACTGCATTCCCCTGTTCCCTTTGGAATCAGATGTGTAATCATAATTAGGTTCTCACAAACAGAATGTATGTGAAAGTGATGTGTATGTATCACGGCCACCTCTTGCCCCTTCACACTTGAATGAAGCCCAGAAAAGTCAAAACCAAGCTTTCACTATGCCCATGTTGACAGTGTTTTAGGAGGTGGAAGAATAGTGTGTCTCTGAATGAACATAGAAAGACCTAGGTCATTCAGACTCAGACCAGGTGAAAGAGATGTAAACCTCTGAGTTATTTAAGTCTCTGTATTATATTGTTGAAACTCTAGCTTTGCCCTTAATAATATATATATATCTGCTTTTCAAAAATAGTGAAGAAGCTTGAACATACAAGCAAAAAAACCACCAAATTAATGGATCAATAAAAAGATCAAGGAGGGAGATTTGAAAACAAGAGTGAAGTAGAACTTTCAGAAAAAAAATTTTTCATTCAATTTAAACAACTTTAAAATATAAGAAAACCTAAGGAAATGGAAAAGGTTATCCATATTTCCAAAGACAGTGTTTACATTCAGAGGTTCTTCCTCCAGTGAAGATTGCCAAAGACCAGGGTGCATTCTCCTGCAGCCCTCTGTTCACTGGCCCATCCCATCTCCATTGCTGCTTTGTGTTGCTTGGGCACAAAAAATATCATTTAGATTTTCTGTGGACTAACGGAAGACTCACTTAAGCCACTTCTTCTTAAAACTCATTTGGAAAAATAGGTTTTTTTTTTTTTTTACTTTAATAAAAGAGATAGGTTTGTTTTTCTCTAAAAATTGTAAGTAATGTACTGATCCTTTGATTTATCTATACTATTCTTTGTAAATTCTGTACTTTGTCTTTATTTTGAAAAGTTTTTGAGTCTTCGAAAGTGAAAGTGAAGTCGCTCAGCCGTGTCTGACTCTTTGCGACCCCTTGGATTGTAACTTACCATGCTCCTCCATCCATGGGATTTTCCAGGCAAGAGTACTGGAGTGGGTTGCCATTTCCTTCTCCAGAGGATCTTCCTGATCCAGGGATTGAACTCTGGTCTCCCACATTGTAGGCAGACGCTTTACTGTCTGAGCCACAAGGGGACTTTAAATATTAACTATTTTGTAAGGGAGCTATTTTAAGTAGAAAAATACAAGAAAGTTTGGTTTATTTTTCTTAGCAAAAATATTGTTTTTCTCAAGATGAAATTTCTTAGCTATTATTAATTTATTTGGGTGCTATTTCTGTTAGTTAAAGGAAAACATTTATGTTGCAATTTATGGTTGCACATAACAATTCTAGTTAAATGACTTTTCTTCTGTGCTTTTATAATGATCATATAAAATCATCATATAATGATCATACCTGATTATGTTAAGTGTTATTCTACCAAATGAGCTACACTTATTCTATTCTCAAAGTTTAAATTTTAATTTCATTTAAAGTTGTAATATGAAGTAAATTGGTGGATGTTTCTAAACTTCTTTTGATACTTAGTAGTAATAATATACTTACAGCAAAACCAGTGTTAAGAATATATTGCTTAAATTGGTAATATTCATAAAATGAAAATATATTGACCTTCCTTTTAAGATTTATTCTACCATTAATCCTAAAATCGGGTAGCTCTAAGTAGACCTCCAGCAATACAATGATTCATTAATGGATCTATTTCAGCCCTGCATCTGATTCAGCTCAGTAAGGGAGCAATTTAGAATTTTGCCAAATATCAAAGTGTAAAACTAGGAATGGAACCATTTTGGGTGATAAATATGTGTGAGCTAATTTCCCCTGTTAGTTTTGGAAGGGTAAAAAGAGGAAAATGTTACTGGGCACTTTTTTATCCATCCAATGAGGACAGAGTACAATATAAAATCATAAAACTAGGCATTAGCCAAAAATAGCACTCTTCTTCTATTTGCTGATTGACTAGTAAAAAGATAACTGAATTGATGTGAAGTTTTCTTTTCCTCCCTTTCCGTGTGTCTTATTCTCTCATGTACCTATAATCATTTTAATATTCAAACAGATATAATACTGAACTTGATATTTGTATTTCAGTTTCTTTTTTTCTTATTTGAAGTATAGTTGATTTACAATGTTGTGTTAGTTCCAGGTATACAACAAAATGATTCAGTTATACATATACATTCTTTTTCATATTCTTTTCCATTATGGTTTATCACAAGATATTGAATACAGTTCCCTGTGCTATACAGTAGGACCTTGTTGTTTATCCATTCTATATGTAATAGTTTACATCTACTAATCCCAAATTCCCAATCCACCCTTCTCCCAACCCCCCTCCTCCTTCGCAACCACAGGTCTGTTACATATGTTTGTGAGTCTGTTTCTGTTTAGTAGATAAGCTGAACTTGATATTTGAAACATAGAAACCTTTGTTCCCGGTGGACCTATACACATTTGAGTAACATTTCATGTACCAATGACAGCAAGGAGATCAAACCAGCCAATCCTAAAGGAAATCAACCCTGAATATTGTTGAATGGTGTTGAAGCTGAAGCTCCAATACTTTGGTCACCTGATGTAAAGAGTCGATCATTTGGAAAAGACCCTGATGCTGGGAAAGATTGAGGGCAAGAGGAGAAGGGGGCAACAGAGGATGAGATGGTTGGATGACATCACTGACTCAATGCACATGAATTTGAGCAAACTCCGAGAGATAGTGAAGAACAGGGGAGCCTGGGGTGCTGCAGTCCATGGGGTCTCAAAGAGTCAGACACAACTTAGTGACTGAGCAACAACAACAGTGCTTCCTAAAGGAAGTGTTAGCTTCTCATTCCTGACCAGATATGTACGATGCTCATCATTACTTATTTGTAGATCTTTACAGGCATTTAGTAGGTCAGGAGAGTCTGGCCCATTCCAGTTTTCAGAATGCCAGTCTATTAAAAAAAAGTACGAACGCTAGTCAGTTAGGAAAATGGATGGATTTTAAATGTTCCCATTGAACAACTAAAGTGAAATCACCCATGTGAAATTCTTTCAATCCTTACAGTGTAACTGTCCATACATAGGCATAATTTTAGTTGGAGAAACCCAGAAGTTTAAATTTGAAACTGCTGATAAAGAGGAGACCTGGCCTAAGTGGCCACTCAACTCCTCCTAGGATAGGCCCTAGAGGAATCCTACAGAAATGTATTCAGAAAAGCCAAAGAGACAAAATGTTAATCCCTGATGCCTTGGAGCTTTGCTCAGACCCACATCCCAGTATGGGAGAAATGTACAAACATCCTGGAATCTGCTTTTGTGATGAAAAATTCTGAGAAAACCCTTTCTCAGCCAAGTGCTCAGTGCTTCAGCTGTTACAGATCCAGCCTTTGTGCTAGTTCTTCTCATGAGCTTAGCTCTAGAGAGAAAAGAGCACAAGCCTGCATAAAGTTGAAGTAAAGCCAGCACAGTTGGTAACAAACCAGAAATGGAATACATGCATATCTAGATTTCATAAGGCAGGAAGTCACCCAAGAGTCCTCCTCCAGGAAAGTTTATGATAAACATTGGAAGCCATTTTAAGGATTTTCTAAGTTAACATATTTGTGAAGATGAAATTCTCTGTAGGCCAGTCAATAATGTTCCCATCTCAATTTGATAGTATTGATGACCTGCCTATTTAAATACCTGTCTTCTCAAATCCTACGATTCTTAGCAGCCTCCTCTTCACCCCTCAATCCTTCCCCTCACTGTCCTGTTGTACCGAGGAGTGATTTCTTCATAAATGTTCTGAAGTAGTAAACACAACAATGAAAAAGATTCTATTCTCTTTGTTAAGGGCTTATTTTTTTCCTGCAGGAGCCTTCTAAAAGGTGACAATCAGAATCTAGAGACTTGATATTTGCTTTTCAGTTTCTTTTTTTTTTTTAATATAGTTATTTACAATGCTGTGTTAGTTTCAGGTGTATAGCAATATATATATATATACACACACACACACACATATATATAAAACACATATACACATTTTTTTTTCATTTTTTTGTCATGTCCCATAGTCGATTTAGAAGGTAGGTGTGGCGTGTGGATAGGGAACAATCCACCTCCAATCCCTTGCTTCTTCTCTTCTGATCAGATGGCAGCCAGGATATTGCAGTGGTCCCTAAAGTTTTTCCTGCCTCTGCACATTTGAAATATCTAAATGCCTAATACATAATGTTGCTCATGTTTTTAAATTGTCCTGATGCTTAGGATATGGTCTTTTAAGATTGTTTGGGGGACAGAGAAAAGATGGAAATCTTCATGGGAGGAGGGAACATTGTTTTCACTGTTAAAGGAGTTTCATCTTCCAAAGTACACCATGAGGAATACCAGCCCCCATCCTCTTCCCTGACAAACAGTAGATTTTAATTAATCCTATAAATGTGATTCAAGCTACTACTAGTCAATACCTAGTCCAGTGGCAATGGATGGGTCTATTGTAAATGCAACTGTGTTCTCTTTAACTCTGCTTATGTAGCTTAAACTGAACACATCTTTATGAATGCTCCTGGAACTCAGAATTTTTTTATGTAGCCACTGGGCATGGTTGCACATGCCAGCTGAGCTCATAACGGATTTATTGGCTGCAATATGAGGGAACAGAGGCCTGACATCAAGGCTGAACACAGGAAGTGGTGAAAAGGGGCCTGCATGCTTATGTACTAGTCTAAGCAAAGGAAAAGGGAGAAAATCATGTTTAATCTTTGTCCTAGTACAACTGTCTGAAATTTCAAAGTATATAATTTTCCTTTTATTACCAGTCATTATGTATAGCCTGAAGAACATTGAAAAAAAGAATTAGGGTTTACTTGCACTCTTAGTTTAAAAAAAAAAAAAAGAGGGAGACACTAGCCCTTTAAGAAGAGATTTCTGCATTTCCCTTTTTAGATTACACAAATGAAGATTATTAGGTAGACTTGTTTGTATAGTCAAAGTTATGATATTTTTACAGAAGTCATGTATGGATGTGAGCATTGGACCATAAAGAAGGCTGAGCACTGTAGAATTGATGCTTTCAAACATCAGTGTGGTGCTGGAGAAGACTCTTGAGAGTCCCTTGGACTGCAAGGAGATCAAACCAGTCCATCCTAAAGGAAATCAATCCTGAATATTCATTGGAAGGACTGATAATGAAGCTGAAGCTCCCATGCATTGGCCACCTGATTCGAAGGGTCAGTTCATTGGAAAAGACCTTGATGCTGGGAAATATTGAAGGCAGGAAGAGAAGGGGATGACAGAGGATGAGATGGTTGGATGGCATCATCAACTCAATGGACATGAGTTTGAAGCAAGCTCGGGAGATGGTGAGGGACAGGGAAGCCTAGCGTGCTGTAGTCCATGGCATTGCAAAGAGTCAGACATGACTGAGTAACTGAACAACAAAAAGTAGACTTCACTGAGTGGCCTTACACCTCACCTCACTTGGCAACTCATGAATGTTATTTTTGATGTGGATTATTGATTGTTCTGAATGAAATAGTTTCCATAAGATTTTTTTCCTTCAGGGTATCAAAAAATAGTTACTTTAAAATTTATCTTCCCGTCTTAAATATTTTACTTTTGTTCTTGAGCCAGCTCTATGCTCTTTCGAAAGTATCCTATTTTGAAATGTGAAGATGAAGTATGTATTATCATTCCATCTGGGACATGGTATTAATGTAAGTGCTTCTGTGAACATCTTTGCCTCCGCATCAAATGGGAAAGAATTCACAGTGGCAGCATTTGATATCTAACCAAGGGAAGGATTGACTCTTTGAGGTCAGATTGTAGCTTTGACTCTGCAAACCCTAGAAGCCATTATCTTAAAATGATATAAATTCAGTTACAAAATGGAAAGATGATTACATGATTAATGGAAGTTAATAAAGATCATTGAAATCTTAGCCTGGATGAGGCCATCGGAAACTACTGAATCCAATTTTCTTTGGCTCCAGGCAGGCCACATGGGAACCACTTTGTCAGATGGAATCTCTCTCCTCATCACGTACCTCTCTGGGGAAGTCAAGTCCCTTTTTAATATGAAATATTATACATCTTAAGTACCTATTTTTACCTGGGACTTCTTTGCTACCAGTGTTTCTCACTAGAAATTAAGCTCTTGGCTGTGGACTAATAACAGGAATTGGTTGGACAGTGTGGGAACTGAAACAGAAAGCACTCCCTCCACTAATGACATATCCAACTGTCCTGAAAACTTTAGTAAGCATTCGCATGGCTGCTGAGAGTACGGCGGTTAGATTTATATGATTGACACCCTATTTGTTGTTCACTTGCTCAGTCATGTTCAACTATGCAACCCCATGGACTGCAGTACTTCAGGCTTCCCTGTCCTTCACTGTCTCCCAGAGTTTGCTCAGACTCATGTACATGGAATCAGTGATGCCAGCCAACCATCTCATCCTCTGTCATCCCCTCCTCCTCCTGCCTTCAATCTTTCCCAGCATCAGAGTCTTTTCCATTGAGTCAGCTCTTCACATCAGGTGGCCAAAGTATTGGAGTTTCAGCTTTAGCATCAGTCCTTCTAATGAATGTTCAGGGTTAATTTCCTTCAGGATGGACTGGTTGGATCTCCTGGCAGTCCAAGGGACTCTCAAGAGTCTTCTCCAACACCACAGTTCAAAAGCATCAATTCTTCAGTGCTCAGCCTTCTTTATGGGCCAATTCTCACATTGGTACATGACTACTGGAAAAACCATAGCTTTGACTATACGGACCTTTGTTGGCAAAGTGATGCCTCTGCTTTTTAATATGCTGTCTAGGTTGAGAAAGGACACTCACAGGGTACATTTGACAGTCCTTTAGTTCAAAATATATAGGAAATACTACTTCTGTTTAAAAAAAGAAAAACAAAAAAGGCCAATTAAAAAAAAAAGTTCTATTTGTTCTATCTAACCTATTCTCACTAATGGAAAAACAACTTGATTAATGTATTACTGATTTGGGGTCAGCAGCCTTCTTCAAATTCACTAATAATAAGACTATTACATCAGTTAGGAGTTGGGTACACCTGTAAATAAGAGATATGAAATATCATGAAAATATCTTAAACAAGAAAGGATTTTTTTTCCTCTGTAGCATGAATCTTGGAGGAGGCAATCCAGAGCTGATATTTGTGACTCCTGGATGTTATCATGGAACTGTACTCCTTTTTTCAGCTGTCCCACCATTCTTGCTATATAGCTTCGATTATCAAGGTCTCATCAAGGTTACTTCAGATCACAATGTTATTGAAGGAAGGAGGAAGAGGGAGATAGGAGGGGAAAGGGCCAACTGCCAACTTGGACACCTTTGAACAGTTTTCCTGGGAGCCCTGGCACAACAACAGTGACTTTAGCTTACATTTCAATTGTTACCTCTTTCCTCTAAGGAGCCTACAAAATGCCCTTTTGCAGTTGGGTGCAATGCTACCCTTGCAATATTGAGGTGTTGTTAGTGAAGTATGAAAGGAATAAGGAAACTTTCCCAGGAAACTGCCAGTCTCTGCATCAGGTTCTGTCCTTAATTTTTGCTTGTGTGGGCTCTCACCTGGGATCACAAAAGGATGATTTCATTGCTCATAAAATAATAAAAGTTCAGAGAATCAAACAAGATATGGTACACAGTCACTCCGTAAATTCAGAGCCCAGATGTCTTTCCATTTTGATATTGTTTGATTTAGTGAATTTCAGCTTCCTCTTCTTCTCAACTGTGGTTGGGAAAATAAGTTACGGGGTGTTTTTACCTTTGTACTTTTATCAGTGGACTTACTTGTATCTCAACATTGCTGATGTAAGACTTAATGCCTGCAAGGTTTTACCTTGGCAGCTATTTGATTGTTAGGATTTCAAACCCTAAAGAGTTTTATGTTCTATTTTTCTATAATAAAAAAAAAACTAACTGGGTTTTTCAATTGCAAGGACTTTTTCATAGATAATCCTTTATGCTCCCATTTCATATTGTCTTCATATTTTGCTTTGTTTTTTTCAGGGAAGAGGTGGGGGGTAGAAGTGGTATAAAGTGCATTTGGATTTGAAGGTATCTTAGCTTCTGATCAGAATTTGAACAAGCAGAAAAACCTAAGATAGAAAAAAAAAGTAGAAATATTGTAAATTAGAGTAAATGAAGAATGATCATTATATAGTGCAGTCTAGATATAATTACTCCGTTAGTTAGGAATTCCTGAGAAATGGATTTGATATATACAGCCCAGTGACACAAGTGTGCAAGAGTGAATTTGGAGTAATAATGAATACTTTAGAATATTTGTCCCACAAATGACTAAAGCCACTAACCTATGATAAAGCATGGAAGGGGGAAAAGCCATAATTCTAATATTCATAAAGCCATATCAAATGACTGACCTTGAATTTAGACAGGGAGGAAATGGACATGAACTATATCTCCATGTGGCATTTTAGACTTTACAAAAAGAATCTGAATTGTTAAGACTTTAAGATATTATAATCATACCCCCAAAATTGCAGAGTCTTTCTTTTTGGACTATATAAAGAATATGGTGTTGTTTTGTTGTTGTTGTTGTATTACCTGAAACACATCCAGGCGTGATTAAATTTTTGTGGCTTGTAGAAAGCTATACTTTACCCAATATTTGCATAAAGATTCTGACCAATCATCATGAAGTATATTTTGAAAACTGAATCATAGGGTTTGGTTCATTTCATCTGTGAAATGTGTTGGTTGTAAAATAACCGCTGTTACGTCTTCAAGGGTGCAATGAAGTTGTGGATCTGGGGTTGTTTTTGTGGCCTCAGCACTTCCTTTGACTGCTCTAAGGATAGTCAGTCTTCTGACCTGGTGCAGTTCAGGGGATGCAAATATCTTAATAGTCATATTTGTCCCAAAATATGTCCCAAAATATATTGGGTTAGCCAAAAAGGTCATTTTAGTTTTTCCTTAACATCTTATGGAAAAACCAGAGCAAACTTTTTGGCTAATCCAATATTTAACACCTTCCTCTCTGAATTCCCCAAGAAAGACTCTTTTGAAAATTACTATTTGTCCTTCCTATCAGTTCCAAGTGAAAATGCTATTGTGTTTATAATCTGAAGGAATCAAGGAATCATCAGCTATGTTTAAAAAAAATGTTTTCTCTGTATGATGGGCTCCAGTTTCATCCAGAGGAATCTGGTGGAGAGGGAGGTGGGAGGGGGGATAGGGATGTTCGGGAATACATGTAAATCCATGGCTGATTCATGTCAATGTATGACAAAAACCACTACAATGTTGTAAAGTAATTAGCCTCCAACTAATAAAAATAAATGAAAAAAAAATGTTTTCACTCAAGCTGCTAGTAATCTACCAATGCTGAATATCAGGCCACATATTTGCTCAATTCATACATTTTGGATAAAAGTATGTGACCATTGGTCCAGATTCTCTCTGTGTGATAGGTAACATCCCAGTTGTTTTCATTTTGGATTGATTACCAGAACTGAAAGAGTATCTTGGGTTGTGCAAATAATAGGGTAAAATATTTCAACCTATTAAAAAAAGTTAGAGAAAAAGTCCCTGAAAGGAGGTAAGCCCCACAACCTATTTATGCAAACAGCCTTGAAAATCAAAACCATCTATAGAATGTAGACATGTTTATACTTAACTGGACTTTCTAGGTATGATTATTTTGAAAATCTCAGCTATGTCCAAAGCACTTCAGTTCTTACAGAAGCTGACATCTGAAATACTAAACAGATTCTTTCTTGGTGCAGAGAGGGTTTTGAGTTTACTAGTATATTGTTTGATCTAAAATGTTGATAGCCATTATTGATGCAAATGATTGTTTGATAAATACTACATGGTTTGATTTGAGTTTTAAAGATATGCTCATCTCAAAGGCACAGAGCACTGTTACAGATTTCTAAAGTATTTCTATATTTTCTTGTCTTTAATGACCTGACTCAGGTAATAGGCATAATATTTATCAAAATCTTTTGTATGTTGAAGTATAGTTCTGTAGGAAATGATTTCACTGTAAGTTACGGAGTTCAAAGTAAGCCAGCCATGCTTTACATGTGGTAATCACTGGAATCACGGGCTCATTCCGTTTCAATTGTTTTGTCCAGCTTTACACCCTGAGAGCTGTTTCGCTAATGCTATTTAGAAGAGAAGTTTGAACAATATTAGCTTGATTTCTAATCATAAGTGCCTAGTTTCTTAGCTTCTACTCATATTATTGAAAATGAACATGTACTATCCCTTTTACTGATTTGCAACTGCCGACTGACATCAAAATAACTTAATAACTACTATTGCCCTTTTCTGGAGAAGGAAATGGCAAACCACTCCGGTACTCTTGCCTGGAAAATCCCATGGATGGAGGAGCCTGGTAGGCTACTGTTCATGGGGTCGCAAAGAGTCGGACACGACTGAGCGACTTCGCTTCACTTATTGCCCTTTTTAAGATAATTATTAAAGTAAACTCAAAATATGTGACAAATTCTTATATGTAAGTAACAGGCTTGAAAGTGCTTGGAAGTAGTTTTAAACCCTGACTCTCCTGTGTCACTTCTTATTTTCAACTTCTGCTTTTCATTGAGGTATAATTTATTAGTTTCAGGTGTATTACATAATGATTTGGTGTTTGTATATATTGTGAAATGGTCATTCACAAGCATGCATCTGAGTGGCACAAGAGTGGACGGAGGAGGAAGTAGGGGGCAGGTGACACATTTCCTGCCTGGATAGAATCTTCCCAAATGGACCCTGCTTAACAATTTCTAAAACAGAAGATGTCAACATGAAAGAAAGGCCATCAGAGGAAGCAGTGTGAAACCAACCTGTTTACCATTCAGCTCTAGTTAATATCCATTACTGTTTATAGTTACACATTTTTTCTTGTGTTGAAATCTTTTAAGATCTACTCTTAGCAATTTTCATTATGTAATACAACATTATTAATTATAGTCATCGTGCTGTGTATTAAATCCTCATGATATTTATTTTCTAACTGAATGTTTGTACCTTTTGACCCCCTCAAATCATTTTGCCACCCCACCCCCCAACTCCCTGTGTCTAGAAACTACCAGTTTGTTAGTCTGTTCTCTGCATCTAGGAGTTGGGGGTTTGCAAGTGTTGTTTTACATTCTACATATAAGTGAAATCAGAGTATTTTCAACTTTATTTTTTTGTAATTTATTTGAATGTGTTTCTGAGTATGAAACTAATACTTGATAATTATAAATATAGCCATGAAAGTTCAAAAACTCAGTCAGCATTTGGGATGGCTGCCCTGCCTACCTGCCTTCATTCCTTCTGACTGCCCATCTGTCTGTCTGTCCATCCATTAATTTGTGAGAGACCATACTGAGTGTATAACCTTTCATTTTTCTGTTTTCATGAACACTGTCTTATCCATGTTTTCCAATGGAGTGATAAAATCTGAAGCCGTAGTACTTCTACTGGCTACATTGCATGCATGTTCAGTTGCTCATTTGTGTCTGACTCTTTGTGATCCCTTGAACTGTAGCCTGCCAGTCTTCTCTTCCGTGGAATTATCCAGGCAAGAATACTAGAGTGGATTGCCATTCCCTCCTGGGTCAGGATCTTCCTGACCCGGGGATTAAACCTGCCTCTCCTGCTTTGGCAGGAGAATTCTTTACCACTAGGCCACCTGGGAAGCCCAAATATTCCATCAAGTAAATTGATCTTATTCTGTTGATTTCTAAATGCATTCCCTCCCTCATTCCCTTCCTTCTTCCCTTCCTTTCTTTTTCTTTTCTTTTTATTTTTCTTTTCTTTTCTATCACAAGCAGCAGTGAACATCTTTGCTTATAAGAATTTGTCCGTATCTATTACTTATATACTAGGAAATTTTATTTAAATAAAGTTATTTCATTTATGATGTGCAGACTATTTTCTTTAGAGTCTTTATTAGTAGGCAAGATTTTCTGTTGAGATTATTGCAGCTTAATCTAAGACTATTGGTTGGCTTAAGGAGATGGAGGATTCCAGGGTTCTTTATCCTGTGGTTCTATAAATGTCTTGAAATAGTTAAATAATAAATTTATTTTGATTATTTTTGCTTTTAGGATTTTCTGACTTTCACAGATCTTATGATTGAGGTGACTTGATGACTAGGGGGAATCATACATTGTTTCACTTAACTGTCTGATGTTCTTTATTTATATTTAGGTGATAAAGATAATAAATACTTCAAGTTCTATTTTTTCTATAAAGTTGAAGCTATTGTTTGATATATTACTGAATAACTTATTTGGAGATTTTTAAATCTCTCCTGCCTTGTGTATAAATTCACTTATTTAGCAATGACTTTATGTATGTAGCAATGCAAAGAACAGGAGGAAAAACACGAAGAGAAGAGTCTCCCTCAGGGAGTTCAGTATCTGGTGATGTGAAGAAATATGCTAGATTAGACTTCCCTGGTAGTGCAGTGGGTCAGAATCTGCCTGCCAGTACAGGGAACATGGGTTCGATCCCCAGTCCAGGAAGATGCCATATGCCACAGAGCAACTAAGCCCGAGGACCGCAACTACTTAGCTAGTGCTCTAGAGCCTGTGCTCTGAAACAGGAGAACCCGCCACAATGAGAAGCCGAGCACTGCAACAGAGAGTAGCCCCCTTTTGCCACAGCAAGAGAAAGCCCGCACAAAGCAATGAAGTGCCAGTGCAGTCAAAAATAAAGTGTTTTTTTTTTTTAAATACACTAAATTGCAATAAGTTGAAGAGTGGCAACTTCTAATAGAGGATACAGCAGAGGCAAGGTGCCCCTTGGCCACCTACAGGTAGGGCTTTGCATTGCACAATTACATGTAAAAATGTACCTTACTTTGGTGACAACTTTTTCTTTTTTTGGCTGCTACGTGTGACTTGCAGGATCTTAGTTCCCTAACCAGTGATTGAACCTGGGTCCTAGCAGCGCAACTGCAGAGTCTTAACCAATGGACCACCAGGGAATCCCCAATGACATCCTTTTCTTACATGTTTCACAATCTAACTCCTGAGTCTTGTCCTGAATGGATTGATAGATTGGTTTCACACTGCTTCCTCTGATGGCCTTTCTTTCATGTTGACATCTTCTGTTTTAGAAATTGTTAAGAAGGGGCCATTTGAGAAGATTCTATCCAGGCAGGAAATGTATCACCTGCCCCCTACTTCCTTATCCCCCAACTCTTGTACCACTCAGATGCATGATTCTGAATGACATTTTCTGGGGAGGTTCGGTGAGAGTTTCTCTATCCCATGTTATCAGCCATAGGTCTAAATTGATAAACTGTTGATATTTTTATTGATAAACTTATTGATAAAGTTATTGATAAACTATTCTCCACCAGTGGATTTCCTTCTTGGGCACATGTTCCTTGTAATCAGGGCTTCCCCTGGTCCCATATTCCTCATCTCATGGACTGCTCCAGAACTACTGGTTATTTTCCTAATCATGGAGTCTCTCCCAGTAGGCTGTGTTTCCCACTTTGGTTCTTCAAATGGTCCCATGTCCTGGGAACATGGATGCCCTTCAGTGCACACTGAACTTGCATAAATGGGAAACAGTTCTCTCAAGGAGAGGAGGTTGCTTTTAGCATAGTGCTCTTTTTGAGTCATACATTACTATTTTCGGCCAGCTGGCAGTTTTCTTCTTCATCTCAGAGAATTGAAATATGTTAGTGAAATGAGCTGGGTAGCTGTCTCAGGAGACTCATTTGCCAGATCACCTGTCCTGAAGAAGACTAAATGAAATCCTTTATTTGTGAAGTTTCCTCTCCTCTGAATAGGCTTGTGTGCTGTACACACAGACCTGGTTACTCAGTATGTGTGTGTAATTGAGTGTGAGGGAAGACCATCCACAGTTGTATTTTAGAAGAGAGTGTTTGAAGCTCCCATCACTTCTTTTCTGCCCAGTAGGACCTATTAGTTTGGATCGGCAAAGCCACACAGGGGCTCTAGCTCAGAAAGAGTAAAATGTCACAATTCGTTCTTAGGTCTCGGTTTCTGGGACTGAGGGATTGCTTGGCATCAGACAGCACTAGGGATGCAGGTCATCTGGCTGATTGACATTGGTATTGTCACTCTCTCTGCCTTGCTATGAAAACAGAAGGTTTAGCTCAAAAATCAGTGTGTTTTTAGTGAAGTGGATCTGTTACCCAGGCAGAAAAACCGGTGCGGTACTTTTGTGTGATTGTTGCATGGCTGTGTGTGGCATTCCAGGGAAGAGATTCTTTAGAAGACAGACAAGATCTCACAACTCACATTTCAGCAGACTTAGTTTTCACTGATGAAGTTGATTACTGGGAAGGATACTCTTGAGTCCTTGGGCTATAAGCTTTCTGATATCTGCATGTGAATAGACCCCAGTCCAGTTCCCTGAAATGTGGGCCTTCAATTTCTTTTTTTTTTAAACTTTTATTTTGTATTGGGGCTTCCCTGGTGGCTTAGACGTTAAAGCATCTGCCTGCAATGCAGTTTCAATCCCTGGGTCAGGAAGATCCCCTGGAGAAGGAAATGGCAACCCACTCCAGTACTCTTGCCTGGAAAATCCCATGGACGGAGGAGTCTGGTAGACTACAGTCCATGGGGTCACAGAGAGTCGGACACGACAGCGACTTCACACAGTCGATTAACAATGTTGTGATAGTTTCAGGTGAATATCGAAGGGACTTAGCCGTACATACACATGTTCATTCTCTCCTAGACACTCCTCCCATCCAGGCTGCCATATATAGCATTGAGCAGAGTTCCATGTGCTATTCACTAGGTCTTTGTTGGTTATGCGTTCAGTTTCTTTGCAACGTGAAAGATGGAGAGAGGTGAGGTGAGAGCTGGTTTCCAGTGAACCTGCATTGCATTTAATGGGTGATGCTGAAGAACAGGAAGTAGTGAGATACATTACCACAACATCAGAGTCAAGGATGACCTCTGATTCTCACTTAAGCATCTCTGTACAGATGTACAAGACTGTACAGATGGCAAGATTTCCCACTTGCTTATAGAATTGCCCCATGATACTGAATGATCTACAAAAAGCATATTCATATTACAGATCAATTGTATAATTGAGTATTCATGTATCATAGGTTAAAAACTAATTAACATGAGGACAATATAAAAGACCAAGAAGAAGGAAAAAAGAAACAATATACTGCATAGTATATTCTCTCTGATAAGTGGAAAGGTTAATTTTAAAATTTAGTAAAAATTCCTTAAAATATATAACTTTACTTCATATTTTATATTAACATAACATGTTCTTTAAAGTGTTATAGTGTCTCATTCAGGCTGTTTCAGTTCAGTTCGGTCGCTCAGTCATGTCTGACTCTTTGCAGCCCCATGGACTGCAGCACACCATACTTCCCTGTCTATCACCAACTCCGGGAACTTGCTCAAACTCATGTCCATTGAGTCGGTGATGCCATCCAACCATCTCATCCTCTGTCGTCCCCTTCTCCTCCTGCCTCTATCTTTCCCAGCATCAGAGTCTTTTCCAATGAGTCAGTTCTTCACATCAGGTGGCCAAAGCATTGGGGTTTCAGCTTCAGCATCAGTCCTTCCAATGAACACCCAGGACTGATCTCCTTTAGGATGGACTGGTTGGATCTCCTTGCAGTCCAAGGGACTCTCAAGAGTCTTCTCCAACACTACAGTTCAAAAGCATCAAGTCTTCGACACTCAGCTTTCTTTATAGTCCAACTGTCACATCCATACATGACTACTAGGAAAACCATAGCTTTGACTAGATGGACATTTGTTGGCAAACTAGACATGCTGTTTACCAGGATAAACTATTTCAACTTATTTCAAATGAATTATTTGCTTTTTGAGGCTTATTCTTCTAACAATCATTTGTTGGAATGTTTTGTGTATGTGTGTGTTCATGCATGTGGTATTGTGTGTACCAGCAATGGACACAGTTGAAGTTTGGTGCTATAGTGGTTACAAAAAGAATATTATTCCTTCCCTCAGTAAGGTTATAATATAATTGGAAGTATAAGAGTACCACTCAAGAAATAATTGTAGAACATGACAATGTATGTTACTAGGTGGTAAGTTCTGTAGTTCTCCTTTTAATGACTAAGTAGTGAAAAGAAGGGAGAGATGAATATGGAATTGTAGTAGATGGGGCAGGGAACATACTTGGTTTGCTCATATGATTTGGGCTGTTTGAAGGCAGAAGCCTCCTGTTCTCCATATGATACACAATATATACATTTCTCCCTATGATACTGTGCATTAGTATCCAAGAGCTAGTGGAACAAATCATACTCACTGTGTGGCTTGAAAAAAAATTTATTCTCTCACAGTTTTGGAGACTAGGAGTCTGAATTCAGGGTCCGCCTGACTCTGTACCCTCTGAAGGCTCTAAGGAAAAATCCTCCTTTGCCTCTTAGCTTCTGGTGATTGCCAGCAATTCTCAGGCATAACTTCATTCACTGTATTCTAGTTCACACAGCCATCTTCCCTCTGTGTCTGTATCTGTGTCTACATCTCTGTTCCCTTATACGGGTCCTCATCCTTGCACAGAGCCCTATATGACATCATCTTAAACTAATTTCATGTGCAAAGACCCTGTCTCCAAATAAGGTCACAGACTACTGAGTGAATATGAATTGGGGAAGGAGGGAACACTATTTAACCCAGTACACACAGTTTGAGCAATACAATAATAAATTTTTCTCCATCTTATTTTTGGCAAAGCATTCTTTAGTTTTATCTTGTGGAAACTTTCCCCAAGATTTCTCATTTTCCCTTGTGGAAAATGTGGAGAAATGTGGTCTGGATGCAAATACTATATGATGGATTAGATCTTGGTTGAGTTATTGCCCCCAAAGAGAGATTGTTGTCAGTCAAAAGGTTTTCGTGGCATACTCCACAGTGCTTTTCGTGGTCTTGGGTATGTCCAAGTTTCTAGTCAATTATGTGAATGGAGGTAATGAAAACATTGTCTATCTCATTTGAAGATAGCACATAGTTGATTTTTTTAGTTTCAGCCAAATAATGATGTTAAAGGATAAATAGAACTAGAAAATGGATATTTTAAAAAATGAATATAAATTTTGATATGGTTCTAAAATCAAGTGTGCATTGGAGCATCAAGGGCTGTTGGCTTAGTGACAATATGTATTTAAATAGTCAATATTAATCTCAATATGAATGGCTCCCAAAATAGTAATGTGTAAACCAGGAACTGCCCTAATGGCATGAGAGAGGCCATCATCTTCCTCTGCTTTAGGCTGGTCAAATTATATTGCTAATAACTATGTCCATGGGAGGTTACCAAATATTAAAAGAAATCTGATGGAGATTTGAGAATGTATTCATAGAACAATGGCCAGGGGAGTAAATGACCCAAGATGACATTGCTTGAGGGATAGGTAAAACTCGAAATGCTAGCCTGAAGAATGAACGGGAAGAACCAGGCTGAACAAGTCAGCTTTTTAAAAAAAATTTCAAGGCTGTTTGTGTGTATGTTTGCTTGGAAAAGGGATTCTATTTTATTTTTTTGGGCTCCAAAATCACTGCAGATGGTGATTGCAGCCATGAAATTAAAAGACGCTTACTCCTTGGAAGGAAAGTTATGACCAACCTAGATAGCATATTAAAAAGCAGAGACTTTACTTTGCCAACAAAGGTCCGTCTGGTCAAGGCTATGGTTTTTCCAGTAGTCATGTATGGATGTGAGAGTTGGACTGTGAAGAAAGCTGAGTGCCAGAAAATTGATTCTTTTGAACTGTAGTGTTGGAGAAGACTCTTGAGAATCCCTTGGACTACAAAGAGATCCAACCAGTCCATCCTAAAGGAGATCAGTCCTGGGTGTTCATTGGAAGGACTGATGCTGAAGCTGAAACTCCAATACTTTGGCCACCTCATGTGAAGAGTTAAGTCATTTGAAAAGACCCTGATGCTGGGAGGGATTGGGGGCAGGAGGAGAAGGGGACGACAGAGGATGAGATGGTTGGATGGCATCACCGACTCGATGGACTTGGGTTTGAGTAAACGCTGGGAGTTGGTGACGGACAGGGAGGCCTGGCGTGCTGCGATTCATGGGGTCGCAAAGAGTCGGACACGACTGAGTGACTGAACTGACTGACTGACCCCAAGAGGCCACATTTAGACACATCAGTGCATGGTTCTGGAAGGTATATCTTTGATACTTTGTAACCTCTTCTCTGAGATCCAGGGATTGCTTAGGGGACAGTGAGTTCCAAGAACTGGAGGTGCACAAGCAAAAATGGATGGTCATTTGACAAAAGGGTTTGTCATGACAATTCAGTCAATGGTAACAGTGCTATTTGGCCTCTAAGAGGCCTTATACCTCTGAGTTTTATAACTTCTTTTGAAAGAAAATTCTGTAAAACTCTGTGAGGTTTGCATGGGCTGTAATGCTGTTAATTATATATTATAACCTCCCTTTATGGTTCAAATTGATACAGCATGTAAAAGAGAAATGGTAATAAAGTCAGGATGATAAAATCTATGATTTCAACTTTGACATGAAATTCACTTCAGATTGGCCTGTCAGTCTTGGAAAGGGAGCATTTTGGAATTTGAAAAGTCATATTATTAAAAAGAACTGCTGTGCTTGGGGCAAACTGTTCTATTTCCTTGTTCAGAGAATTCTTT
This sequence comes from Cervus elaphus, assembly GCF_910594005.1. Classification (NCBI taxonomy): domain Eukaryota; kingdom Metazoa; phylum Chordata; class Mammalia; order Artiodactyla; family Cervidae; genus Cervus; species Cervus elaphus. Next base: position 65,075,354 of record NC_057847.1, read on the forward strand.
AGGTTGGAAGGGACCTAAAAGTATACCTATTTCTGAGGTATCTGGGTCTAGTATTTCTGTCTTCAGGAAGAAGATATATTCCCTGTCTATCTATACAATGCCATTTACAATTATCTATATAGTCTATATAATGCCATTTACATATTTTGATAATTTCTCTATATTCTAACATATTTTAAAATTATTTAAATCTTCTCAGTATAAAATAGATGACTTAGAACCGCTTTTGCCTAAGGCACTGTGTCTTTCAGCTAAAGTTGAAGAAAAAAAGAACAAAAGCTAGGGTCAGAAATTCAGATTTTTCTAACGTATATGAAAGTTGATAACAGTTTAGGGAATATTTTTTTCATTCAGCCATTTACTGACCCAACAAAGATTATGGCACAGCTACTCTGATAGGAAACAGAAATGTAAAGTGGATAGAAACTATCCTTAATCTTGTACTTTCAGTCTAGGAGGGAGAGATAGCTTTATATAGTATGAGAAGTGCTCTTATGGAGGAATATTCAGAGTGCCTAAAAGTTTCAGAGAGCATCAAATCCACAGGGCGGAGAAAAAAACCACCAAGCGCAGCCTATATATAAGATGGATAATCAACAAGGACTTACTTATTAGCACAGAGAAGTATAGCCATTATTTTGTAATAAGCTATAATTGACTAAAATCTGCAAAAATACTGAATCACTATACTGTACATCTGAAGTTAGTAGAATATTATAAATTAATTATACTTCTATTTTTAAAGTAATAAATGCATTTTTGAAAACAATAGACTCACTTGAATAAATGTAGCTTCATAGATAACCCCAAAAAAGAACAGCCTATGTCTTTGTTCATGTGTGCGTCTTGTAAACATCTGTGTAAACATAGCATCTTACCTACCTATGTTATTTTACAGAAAGGAGAAAGATGGTTAGAAAGTTTGAGAAGCAGATAGACTAAAATGCTAAAATAGCTATAGAAGTCAGGGCTCCTCTCTTATCAATAAGCTTTTTTAAAGGGAAAAAAAAAATTGCGGAAAAGCTGCCCAAACATGTTCTTCTAGGTAGACTTTGCAGCCTTTAGAGAAATCGTGAAGAATACCAAGTCAAGCATTTACATGTACTGCTTTTGTTTTAAGATTTAGCAAGTCTTTCCTCTTGACTGCTCAGGGTAAACAATTGGATTACTTGACATGATTCTATGCAGAATGGATTAAATTTGTTCCTCCCAAGTCAATGAAATGCATGAACTTCCTCACGCCAGAATGGTTCAGAAGTTTGATTTATGGTGAAGAGTTTCCAGGAGCTTACAAATTGTAAAAATTGTGCCTTTTTTTTTCAGAATAAATATCAAGCTGCTTATTGGAGTGAATGCTGACAAAGGGGAGAATACATTCAATAGGAGAATAAGTCTTGCCTTTATTTCAGAGTTAACATAATCGAAATACTATGGGAGGAGTAAATTAGAAGTAGAAATTTTAAGTATATGGATTTAGGACTCTGATCTGCTGATTCATCTCTACTTTAGTCTGTTGCTACGTCTGTTGCTTCACGTGTGTCTTTTTATAATATAGTCAATAGGTGTGTTTGCTTTAGTCTGATCAGTATTCTCAGTAGCGCCCTTAATGCTGCACAGGCCAAGAGCCCATGCATGTGGACAGAACTATTGGAAGTACCGTCTGTGGAGCTCTGTCTCAGCAGGCTAGACAGACCAGCTACCCTTTAGAGCATCAAGATGAGGCCACGGAGAGAAGGGCAAGATGATACTGCCTCAAGACTGAGTTTTCCTCCATTTAAAATAAATAAACAGACTTTGAAAATAAGTTGTTAAACAGATTAACTTTGAGTTTATTACTTACCTAAAAAGACTGTTTTACTTTAAGAAAGAGTTCAGGGACCTTGCCATTGACCTCCAAATTCTACATGTCACTCAGTAGAAGATGCAGATGGTGTTTTGTCTTAAATATGAAACCTCTCTTGGGTTTATGGTGATTTGTTTCTGGTTTTCTCCTGGCTTTGTTGAGGAGAGGGTGGGAGTGGCTGGTGGGGAAAGTTGGAGTTGGGAGTTGCAGCCATTTGTGTTAGTGTTACTCACCGTAAAGCCAAGAACTCTACCTCGACTCCATCAGAATCACCAGCTCAGCTGTACCAATGGCCTTGCTTGGTTGGTTCCTTGCTTAACTGACCTTCTGCATTTAGTTTTAATGGGATCATGCTTGGAACTTACTTGGAGGTCTTCCTTTGGTGACTTGCTCTAGTTCTTCTTTCTCACCTACTAAGTGTGTATATTTCTGAGTTGCATTCTTTATCTTCCCTCCCATCTCTGCTCTTCCTTCCCCTCACTTCTCACTGCTTCTCCCTGCCCTTCCCCTCTCCCTCCGGACCAGCTCATCCTCTTTGTAAGTCCAGTTGACAGCTCTGCACAGATGCCCTCCAGAAGTGCACTTTTATCTTCCGTTACTTTTACACTTCATCCTTGACTTTGACCTGCTTCTTTGCATCTTCATCTGGTTGATCCAGGGCATAAGAAGTGACTGCTCCTGAAAGAACCAGATAGCACCTTGTGTTCACTCCCCTGAGGGACACTGATTGCTGCAAACCAAAGTTCTGAGCCTTGTGCAGTGAGAAGGGTTTGGAGTTTGAAGGAAGGGGATCTGGAATTTTAATCGAAGGTCTGCCGAAGTCAGTCTCCATTTATTGCTTACATAACTGTCGTAACAATAATAGTCAAATCACAGATTTTTTAAATGAGAATTAAGTCAGATATGTATGAAAAACATTTTACAACTAGCACTTTTTAAAAATCCTAGTTTTATTTAAGAACTAGTTGCTTTGCATTTCATTTTTAATATATTCCCCACAGTCCTTATGTATTGTACTCTATTCAGGATTGGTGTTGAATAATTATTTTTGACTAAAGCTGTAAGATTCAACTTGCAAAACTTTCTAACCACAACTTCCTTCTTTTAAATAACCCATCTTTCCTATTAGAGTTTCCCAGGTGGTGCTAGTGGTAAAAAGAAAAACCCGCCAGCCAATGCAGGAGACATGAGAGACTTGAATTCAATCCCTGGGTTGGGAAGATCCCTGTAGAATGATATGGCAACCCACTCCAGTATTCTTGCCTGGAGAATCCCATGGATAGAGGAGCCTGACAAGCTACAGTCCATAGGGTTACAAAGAGTTGGACGCAACTGAAGCAACTTATGCATATTAGTTGAAATCTACTAGATATAGGGGCTGTGTCAAGGCGGTGAAACATGAGAGAAAAAGTTCACATTATCTAATACTTTTGTAACTTGCCCTTTCATATAAGGAAAATGACCTTTTAATAAATTATTTCATTTCCTAAATGAATCAGTCACAAGAGAATGTTTAGCAATGTTTAGCATCCTCTGATGAGATAAACAAAATGATCTAAGAAATCACTTCTTATTAACAACTAACATCTCTCCTCGCTCCTTAAGATCTTAAAAGGCAAAGTATTCAAACAGTTCTTCACATGGAGAGCACAATCTATGAAAGAATCGTATTGGGTAAAGGTTCAAAACATTAGCTGAGGAGGGAACATTTAGAGAATAGGTGGATTCAAAGAAGCAAGGAGGCCACTGCCTGGCCTGGTGTCAGGTCTTGGGTTAAGAGAGGCTAGCAGTCAAGTGAGGAGTGAACTCTTGTTCTGCTTGAGCCAATAAGTGGGAAACCGAAGGCCAGGGTTTGAGGAGGTGCCCCGGCAGAGCCCACAGGTAACACACAGAGAGACGTCTAATCATCTCCTGACTTGAGATTGATGTCTTACATCTGTCATCTCACTTTATCCTTTCAACCCCCTGCTGGAATAAGGCGAACAAGGTTCATTATCCTCTTGTTTGACAGGAAAGAGAGAGGTACACTGGGTCTCTCTTGTAGACTGTATCAAGAAGGTATTTTTTAAAGCAATACCAGAAGATGGATAGCTCTAAAAAAAAAAATAAATCTTTCCAGTTTTTGTCTTAAAATGTTCTTTATAGTTTGGAAAGTTCCTGGGGTTCTCTTGGCCTTATGTTAGTTGTTCCATTGTATTTAAACCGCCCTAAGATGCTGTGGGCACTTTTCTAGACTGTGTTCCCAAAACTTGAGCACATCAGTCCTTCATTCTTTTTTTTTCCCCTTTATTTTTATTAGTTGGAGGCTAATTACTTTACAATATTGTAGTGGTTTTTGCCATACATTGACATGAATCAGCCATAGATTTACATGTGTTCCCCATCCCGATTCCCCCTCCCACCTCCCTCCCCATTCCATCCCTCTGGGTCATCCCAGTGCACCAGCCCCGAGCGTGTGTCTCTTGCATCCAACCTGGGCTGGTGATCTATTTCACACTTGATAATATACATGTTTCAATGCTATTCTCTCATATCATCCCACCCTCGCCTTCTCCCATAGAGTCCAAAAGTCTGTTCTATACCTCTGTGTCTCTTTTTCTGTCTTGCATATAGGGTTATCGTTACCATCTTTCTAAATTCCATATATATGTGTTAGTATACTGTATTGGTCTTTATCTTTCTGGCTTACTTCACTCTGTATTATGGGCTCCAGTTTCATCCATCTCATTAGAACTGATTCAAATGAATTCTTTTTAATGGCTGAGTAATATTCCATGGTGTATATGTACCACAGCTTCCTTATCCATTCATCTGCTGATGGGCATCTAGGTTGCTTCCATGTCCTGGCTATTATAAACAGTGCTGCGATGAACATTGGGGTACACGTGTCTCTTTCAGTTCTGGTTTCCTCAGTGTGTATGCCCAGAAGTGGGATTGCTGGGTCATATGGCAGTTCTATTTCCAGTTTTTTAAGGAATCTCCACAGTGTTCTCCATAGTGACCATACTAGTTTGCATTCCCACCAACAGTGTAAGAGGGTTCAGTCCTTCATTCTTTCTGATCTCTTTCCTCATCTGGAGAATGGGACAAAATGTTGGAGGCCTGGATACCTACCAGCTTTATTTAAAGGCCTTGTGTAGGTCAGTCATAAGAAAGGGAATTTTGGACAATGAAGTAGACTAAAAAAATAATAAACAAACCATGGGCCATATTTAAAAGCACTCACCAGGAGTTGAAATGTCTCAAAATTTTACACTTGCCAGGTTTTTCTTGTACATTGATTAAGCATCTTGCATGCAGTTAGGAAGGAGCAGCCAGTTGCCCTGGGCAGTGGTGTGAAATGAATATGTTTCACTGGAACATATTAGTGAAAAAGTTTGTTGGAATCTTGACTTCTAGTTTCAAATGTCAGCCCTTAAGTTCAAACACAGGAAAGATCACCAGGAGAATGAAAATGTACTTGACTGGTCCCTTTACTCATATTTCCCCCACCCCTTTTTTACAGTAGAGAAACAGCACTGAAGAGGAAAGATCATATGTGAAGAGGGAGCAGGACACTCAGGGATGAACTGGGGCAGCAGTTGATGGAAACCTACTTGAAGCTTGGCAGTCACAAGAAAGTGTGACTGTCTATGACTGTGGCCTGGCTAAATATAGAGCAGCTGCCTTGGGGCACATGCCCTAGGCCGTGTGGCACAGTGGGCGTGGTAGGGTGATTCATGCCAGAGAGGCTGGAGTCAGCTCAAAGTTCTCAGAAAGTTCCTGCAAGTAGAGTCCAAAATTGAGCTATAGAGAGGAAGGTCCATGGAGGAACATCAGGAGGAAACGCGAAGGTTCCTACTAGGGATGGGCTGAACCTCAGTGCTTTGCCACGCCATGTAGTCTGAGTGGAGTTATGGAATCCTGCAGACTAATCAGTGGCCATCACTGAGGACCATGATTGTTTGCTTTTGTTAAATTCCAGGAAGAAGAGGCAAGGTTAGAGCAAGGGCCAGCACTGAACAGAAAGAGCAGGACAAGAGAAGAGCTCGTCTCCCTCCCCTGGAGGAGTCTGTGAGGTTCACATGGTGACATCCCTTAAGCCTGCATCTCTGGTGACACCGGCTTGAGAAAACTCTGGAGTGACTAGTTTAAGATTCTATTTTTGTTTTTTTTAGCCATCTAAGAGGATAAGTACAGAAAGAAAAGCTACATTTTGGTAAATATGTGTCTGGAATAATGCAGTTCATTATCACTTAAAATAACATCTAGCCTCAAATTAGAGATGAATATTCAGAAATTTACACGCAGATGATGGCAAGAATGTTCTGGAACAAGAACTTTGTGGCTACCTCTTTTTCCCAGGCAAGAATGTCTTCAAGCCTGCAGCCTCTGCCACTGAGCAGTTATCTGAGATGGCCTGACCTGAGGCTTCCATGCTATGCTGGCTGGGAGCTGGCTTCATCTCAGAGGCCACAAGTATCCCCTTTCAGGGGCTCAACAGACACATATAGGGTATGTTATATGTACCTAGTGCTGCTGTCAGAGCTGGCTGGACTAAAGGTGGGTAATGCATTGTCATAACACCAGGGAGCCAGCCCTCAGTCCAGTCGGGCAACAACTTTTGAGGTACCAATTATAAAGCAGTAGAATAAGAGAGCCGCACTCGAGGGCCAGCATGGTGTGGACCTTAGGAGGGCCTTATGGCTAAGGTGATGCTGGCCACATCAACCTGGGTCAGTGATTTGTGCTTTTCCCTGGCCAACCAGAATGGAAAGAAGATACAACAAAAGTGGAGTAGGGAAGAGGGTGAAGAAGAGGAAAAGAGGGAGTGGGAGGTGGTCTATGTTATTTCTGCTCCGCTAAAGCTTCACAAAGCCCAGGTACATTGCAGTCATTGCCATGGGAAGGACTAGTAGAAACTCAGCAGCATCCTGAGGCAGGCAGATGAATTTTTACCTGGCTTGGACAGCTTTGGGACATTTCTCTAAATTATATGTAAAAGCATCTTTTAGAATGCCCATCTTTCATTGTTTTCTCTCATCAACTAATGGGAATGATGCGGCAGTCTAGCCCTCACTTCTCACTGCTTGATCAAATAGAAAATGGTGCTTTTTGCCATGGCATCTGTGCCCAGCGAGATGTGCGATTAAAGCTGCCAAAAGGCAACTAACTTCCTTCAGCCTTGACTCACAGAAAAATAGACACATCTTGTCTTTTCTCTTCTTCCCTCATTCACACACTGCCCACCACTTGCAAGGCCCTGTGCCCAGCATACTGGGCCATGGCATGAAGTATCGTGTGGTCCATGTTCCAAAAATACTTAAAGGTGCATAGAGACTCAATGCATATACCCAGTAAATAGAGCTAAAGTTCAAGGCCGTGAGGATTTGGGGCCAGATAGCAGTGATACAGAGCAGTGTTTTCAATCACTGTGTGATTGACCCTCTGTTGTGTGGCTGTCCTGAGCATTGTAGGATGTTCAGTGGCCTCCCTGTTGTTTACCACTAGAGATAGCATCCTCCCAGTTGTGACCACCAGAAATGTCTCTAGACATTGGCAGTGTCCCCTGCAGGGGCAAAAATCCCCCCTAGTTGACAAGCACTGGTACCAAGAGTAAGTCCATCAGATGTCAGAGGGGAGTTGCTAGGTGCCTTGGAGTCATTACAGGGATGTGAATCTCTGCAGTGACTCAGAGATGAGGAAGGTTTTGGTAGGCACAGTGGAGCAGGGAAGTCTTTCCAGAGGATGGTTCTCTTTGTCATTACCACCCTAGCTCCTTCTATCTGTATAACTGTCTAGAGTCATTTATTCAGCTCAATCACTGCAACGCTATTCTATTCCCTCTTCCCCTTCCTTCCTGCCTTGATGTGTGTCCCTGACTCCTTTTCTGTCGCTGAACAGAGCTTTGTTGTGAGACAGTAGCTGCCCTTTCAGAGCACCAGAATAGCCTCCTTTTTGTCTGACGCCTCTCCCAAGAACTCGGGTTTCATTAGACATCTACCTGATGTTTCCGTGAAGGGCTGCAGGTAACTCTCTGGTAATCAGCCTTCCTCTGTACTTAAGATTTTCCTGTGAAATCACATTGTCTGTTTCTTCATTTGGTCTTTTTAGTTGTTACATTCTGTTCCCTCTGAAAGCCATGTGGGCCCAATTCTTATTGTTTGCCTGATTTGCAATGCATTCGAATCCTATTTGGGTATAAGAAAAAGAACAATACTTGGCAGAGTTTCTATGACAGAAGAACTGAAAGAACAAGATTGATACAGAGAAGACTCGTATAAGTATATACATGAAAATCACGGCAATGATATGAGTTTTTCCTGAGCTGTTTTGGGAAATATCTAAAGCAGCTGGAGTGTCCTGTGAAGGTCATTGTAAACGACTGGTGACTAGAGAAGAAGCAGCAGCAAGGCCAGTAGCAAGGAAGATGTGTGGGATGGTGGTCGGTAGCAGAGGGCTGTTTCAAAGAACTTAAGTACTGAATAAGTCACAGAACTAGTTTATTATCTTAGCTCATTGTCCTTCTTGATGCTGAGCCCACTGGACCTTTCTTGGAGTCCCCAGGTTATTTTGCACGTTCACCGATGTGCAGCTGTGTGGATAATTTGTACCTACTCTTGGAAGGTGTTTTGTTTCCCCGTCCTCTGAAGACTTCCAGCCAGTTCTGTAATGCACTTTGTGCTGACACAGCCAATCTGCTGGACGAGGCTTCATATATAGACACTGATGAACTTCATTCAGTGTTTCCCTGAAAGTTCATCTTAATGACGGGCTCTGAGTCCAGACCTTTGCTCTTCAAGCATCTATTTTAGATAAGGCACTTCTGGCTCACCAAAAAGACCATGGCTAGAGAAGACATATTCTGACAAACAATCTTCAAGTTGAATATTGGGTTTGAGTTCAGGTCTCCTTTTCAAGCCAGCTTCCTAGCTGGTTATGACAGGTCATAAATTGGTGGGCCTTTAGATACTGCATGTAGCAGATGAGTGAGTTGTGACAGAGCAAGGAAAAAGATGAAACTCTGATGTATGTGTGTAGACATTGGGGACTGTCTCAGTATGTACGTTATGTTATTTTATTTGTGGGGCTTTAAAGGAAAGAGTATATATGTTTTCTTTGCAGAACTATAGATTCAGAGTTTCAAAGACCTTAAAGTAAACTAAGTTCATTTGTGTGTCTTAGGTAGTGTCATCCTTGGTAATACTAAAGCCACATACTTGTCTGTTTCAGCACTCATAAGGGACGTACAGGTGTTAACTCATGTAACCCTCACTCTCTAGGGACATGGATACTGGTAGTATCCATATTTCACAGGTGAGGACACTAAGATGTACAAATGTTAAGCAGTTTGCCCCAGATTCCACAGCCAGAAGGTTTAGGATTGGGGTTTGAACTTAGGCAGTCTGGTTCCAATGTCCTTGCTCATGAGTGCTGCCCTCCAGTCCTTCTCATATCCCAAAATCTTTCTTGGGTCAGGGCTTCTGTTCAACAAGGGAATGACTATAAATTGAACTTCCACTGCACACCAGACACTGCACAAATTTCATATAACATCATCACAATGTGGGCCTCACGATGGGTTATTACGCCCATTCTACAGATATGGAGACTGATTCAGGCTCACACAGATGTGAAAGGTCAGGGATGGGATGAAAATTCCAGATTTTGGCTCCCAAACTAGTACCACCTCCTCCCCTCAACACACACACACACACACACACACACACACACACACACACACACACACACACACACACACACACACACACACACACACACACACACACACACACACACCCCAACTGCATTTAGAGAAGTAGTAATTAAGCTCCTACTATGGTCACCTAAGAACAGAAGAGTCAGTCAGTGTGCCCTAGAAGCACTCACACCACTGCCATGGGTCCACTGTGCAAATAGAGATGTAAGTCTATTATCTGTTAAAATGCCAGTGTTTAAGATATAGAAGAAAAAATATCCCAGAAAAGTTTACAGAGGGAGAGTTTTATGGAGACTGCACTCTTCGACAGTTCCAGTTTTTAAATATTTGACTTGTCAGATCTCATATCACAATTATTAGTCCATAAAATTTGCTTCTGTGGTTACTAGAACCTTGTGGAAGATGACAGTTTTCAAAGCTGAGCTGCAGTGGCTGGGAAACAGGTGGGTGGGCTGAGAAGTGAGCGTGATGGGTGTCCCTTGGGTCAGCAACTCCCAGGACCGTGGTGTATCTGGTGTGTAGTCAGCAGAGGGGACGGGTCAGAATAGTGTGTCCTGATTATCCTTTGAGGCATTTATAAGTTTATTTTTCCCTCAAAGGTGGTGCTCAGTATCATACAATTTTCCACTCAGTTCTTGAGCTGATGAAAAACAATGGCCCAGCCTGTTCCAAAATCACATAAATATATGGCATTGAAATAGGTCTTTGCTCTTACATACGCCTGGCCCTTTAAGTGTTGAATTGGCAGCGTTGCCCCCTACATCTTTTTCTAGCTTTGTTAATCTTATTTTCGACTTCTGCAAAGATCAATATGTCTACATATAATCATTAATTGAATATGATTCAATCTGGTCCCATCTTTAATAAGAAACCAAAGAAGGAAATTCAATTAGGCTCACCCTTTCCATTTCAAAAGATCAAGTCCTCCCCTTTCACAGTTAAAATTATGAAAGCTTATCTTCTTAGGGGAAGGCTACAGGAAAATTTGGATTCCTGTCAAATATTTAGTGTAATAGCCCGGGATCTGGATTAATACAGTTTTTCAGCAGCTTGCTCTGAATTTCTGTCGATGTAATCTCTCTTCTGAAAGCCTTTGAATAAAAGGCATTCTGTACCCTTGCGTGACTCAAAGTATTCAGAAAAAATGGTAACAAGATCAAACAGTTTTAGGACAAGTTATCTTGCCTTCTGGTCATAAAAACACAGATACCTCAATCTCATTCCCATAGCTTGGTATGATCCGCTAACTCCTTGGAGAATATTGAAATGATTGTAGTCTATGTGAATATTTGGGGATTGATCTAAAAATCACAAACAACAGCAGCAGGAAGAAATAGCATAGGATAAGATGAAAAACAACCTAATCATCTTTGCTGGAATTTTGTAAAATAATATTATTAATAATTACCAATGCAACATTGTAAATCAAGTATACTCCAATATAAAATAAATTTTTAAATAATTACTATTATTATTACTATCAGAGTTAAGGCTTATTGCATCTATTTTAGGTTCTTGATACTCAAAATGCTTTATTTTCTCAAACGTGTGTCTGACTCCAAAGATATCTGCTATATTACCTAGACTGCAACCCCCAAATTCCACTGCTTTTTCAACCCTATTGATAGTCCTTTTTTCCAAGAATGAAATATCTCCTATTATATTTTATGCAAAGTTATCCACAAATCTGCTTTGGGAGCAAGACTTATGTATAAATAACTGGGACTGTTTTGTCCTCCCAAGCTTTATTTTGCAGTCTGATGGCATGATGTGTTACAAATATAATCATAAAAGAGTTGATTTATGCAAAGCTTTCCATGTCATTTCAATGAATTCTGCCTCAAAGCTCTATTCAAACAGAAACTCTAGTGTCCCCTGGTATTCCAGCTAAAAAGGTAAATATTTGTAATAGGTATATTGCAGTCATATTCCCAACACTGGCAAGAGTGTTCATTTCTTTCTATGCCATGCTGCTAGAAGCTGGCACCCACCAGCACCTGTGGCTTGCTCTGAAATTTAAGTCATGGGTTGCTGGGTTTTTTGTTTTTTGCCACTAACATGTTCTAGGGAGCAGGCAAGGCATGGGCTTGTGTCTCTGAATAGCAGAGGACAGGAGTAACACTGGCTCCATCAGCCACTCAAGTTACAAAGATCCCAAGGGAGAGTCAGGTTGAAATCTCTATAGTCAAACATTTCTAGAACCGTGTTTTCACAAGGTATTTCTTTTTAATGCAAGCAAATCTCTTCTTCAAGTGAAATTTTATTTTAAGTACAATAAGTAAAATAGGTAAAAGCATAATGGTTGCTGTTTCTCTAGGGCTTTCTCTGTGACAGGCACCATGATAAACTCCCTGCATAGTTTTCCTCATTTAAAATCTGTGATTGTGTGAGTAGGTACATTATTCTCCATTATAAAGCTGAATTAGAGAGTTTACATAACTTATCCAAGTCATGGGTCTTCCCAGTGGAAGAACACAATGCAAATGCAGGTAGCCTGACACCAGAGCCCAAATCCTTGGCCACAAAAAGCATTCTTGCCCTTTTGAGAATAGACACAGGCTGGAGTCACTCCCAGTAATCATCTAAATTTTAGTCCTCACTCACCTGATGACTTGTCCACATCCCTATGGTCCAGAGGACACCCAGAAGTATGCACAGTGATGGTAGGCTGAGAAAACTACAGTTTACACTCAGTAGTCATAGTTTTGAGGAGCAATTACAGTTTGTTTCTGTGTCTGGTGGTGGTGGTTTCATCTCTGAGTTGTGTCCAACCCTTGCAACTGCATGGACTATAGCCCACCATGCTCCTTTGTCCATGGGATTTCCCAAGCAAGAATACCAAAGTGGGTTTCTAGTTCCTTCTCCAGGGGATCTTCCTGACCCAGGGGTTGAACCCACATCTCCTGCAGTGCAGGCAGATTCTCCACCACTGAGCCACCAGGGAAGCCCTGTTTCTGTGTTGTCCTCTGTAAATTTAATCACTTCTCTCTCTTTTCCCAGATGTATTTTTTATTGAGGTATGATTGACAAATGAAAATTGTGTATGTTTGCAGTGTACAATGTGGTGTTTTGATATATGTGTGCATTGTGAGAGATTTCCAAAATTGAGCTAATTAACACATCTGGCACATCACTTGGTTATCTTTTTTGTGTATGTGGTAAGAACATTTACTTCCTTAGCAAATTTCAGGTCTCTGCTGCTGCTAAGTCGCTTCAGTCGTGTCCGACTCTGTGCAACCCCATAGACGGCAGCCCATCAGGCTCCCCCATCGCTGGGATTCTCCAGGCAAGAACACTGGAGTGGGTTGCCATTTCCTTCTCCAATGCATGAAAGTGAAAAGTGAAAGTGAAGTCGCTCAGTCATGTTGGACTCTTAGCGACCACATGGACTGCAGCCTACCAGGCTCCTCCGTCCGTGGGATTTTCCAGGCAAGAGTACTGGAGTGGGGTGCCATTGCCTTCTCCATTTCAGGTCTATAATGCAGTGCTGTTATCTGTAGTCACCAAGATAGTATTAGGTCTCCAGAACTGAATCATATTGAAAAGCTAAAACTTTGTTCACTCTGACCAAATCTCCCATTTCCCTCACCTTTTAGCCCTAGAAGTCACCATTCTGCTCTCTGGTTCTTTGAGTTTCACTTTTTAAAATTCCAAGTACAAGTGAGATCGTTTCAGTAATCGTCTTTCTGTGTCTGGCTTAATGAACTTAGCATAATGTCCTCCAGTATCATCCATGTCACAAAAGACAGGATTTTCTTCTTTTGTAAGAGCAAATAACATTTCTGTGTGTATATATGTCTGTATGTGTTTGTGTACATGTATGTACACATATCTCGCATGTTCGCTATCCATTCATCCATTGATGAACACAAGTTAACCCTGTATCTTGGCAAATGTGAATAATGCCATAATGAATATAGGAGTGCAGACATTCCTTTGAGATAAGACTTGATTTAGATTTTTCCATAGGTTTTCCTAAAGGTTGCTTCTGAAGAGGATAAGATAGCTTGCCAGTTACATAATACCTTTCTTCCTTCCTTCATTTTTTGAGAATACAAACATATACCAAGTTTTAGGAATTGTATGAGGCATGGAGATTAGAACAAAGACTAGAACTGGGTCACTGGCCTCTGTGATCTCACAGGTAGGATGACTATCAATTTCCCATCCATGTTAAGACATCCTGGGGACTAAAATGGGGCCCTGTTACTAACTAAAAGGGGACAAAGGCGCAGGCTGTGAGTATCCTGAGAAAACCAGCTCATGGGGAAGTGGACGATCCATGTGTATGTGACCAGTTTTACAATGTCTTACAAATGCACTGATAGAGGTGCCCACAGGGTGTGCCACGCACAGAGCAGTGGTACACAGCACATTAGAATGAAAAAAACTCTCAGAAAAGTGATGTTGAAGCTGAGTCTTTAAGGATGAATAGGCACCCAGTCGGGAAAGAATCTGTCTGCAATGCAAGAGACCCAGGTTTGATTCCTGGGTCAGGAAGATTCCCTGGAGAAGGAAATGGCAGCCCACTCCAGTATTCTTGCCTGGGGAATCCATGGACAGAGGAGCCTGGAGGGCTACAGTCCATAGGGTCACAAGAGTCGGACATGACTTAGTGACTAAACCAAACCAGGTGCTAACCAGGTGAAGAATAGGGATCAACGTGGTGAATAAAGAGGAGAGAATGAGCCCAGAGCTGAAGTAAGTGGAGCAAAAGATGTGAGGCAGTGTCAGGGCATAAATAGAGAGGCCACAGAGAGTTAAGGAATTTGGGATTCACTTTCTAGACATTGGGCAATCACTGAAGAGATTTAGGCAGAATGGGTAGATGAACATTATAGATGGAGCATCCTGGTACTTCTTCAGGGTGTGGTTGTAGGGGGACAAAACCAGAGCCAGAGATAAGAACAAGAAGAGTGATATTGAAGTCTGACTCCACTAAAGTCACGTTCAGTTCAGTTCAGTGGCTCAGTCGTGTCCGACTCTGCGACCCCATGGACTGCAGCACACCAGGTCTTCCTGTTCATCACCAACTCCCGGAGTCCACTCAAACTCATGTCCATTGCGTCGGTGATGCCATCCAACCATCTCATTTTCTGTCGTCCGCCTCTCCTCCTGCCCTCAATCTTTCCCAGCATCAGGGTCTTTTCAAATGAGTCAGCTCTTTGCATCAGGTGGCCAAAGTATTGGAGTTTCAGCTTCAACATCAGTCCTTTCAATGAACACCCAGGACTGATCTCCTTTAGGATGGACTGGTTGGATCTCCTTGCAGGCCAAGGGACTCTCAAGAGTCTTCTCCAACACCACAGTTCAAAAGCATCAATTCTGCTATGCTTAGCTTTCTTTACAGTCCAACTCTCACATCCATACATGACTACTGGATATGGAGCCCAAAAAAATAAAGTCAGCCACTGTTTCCACTGTTTCCCCATCTATTTGCCATGACGTGATGGGACTGGATGCCATGATCTTAGTTTTCTGAATGTTGAGTTTTAAGCCAACTTTTTCACTCTCCTCTTTCACTTTCATCAAGAGGCTCTTTAGTTCTTCACTTTCTGCCATAAGGATGGTGTCATCTGCATATCTGAGGTTATTGATATTTCTCCCGGCAATCTTGATTCCAGCTTGTGCTTCATTCAGCAGTGCCTAGGCCCTGCCCTATCCTGAAGAAAACCACATCTCGTGAAATGGATCCAAGCCCTGGTCATGTTTTCAATTCCCTACGTGATTCTAGCATTCAGCCGTAAGTGAGAATCCCCGAGCTAGAAGAATATTGGTTAAGATACAAGAAAGAATTGATAATTTAGAGTGTACAGTGGTAGTTGGGATGTAGGGAACGGATTTTAAGAAATGTTTTTTGAAAGGGATATATCAGTGTAGGAAGAATTGATAACCAATTGGATGGGGTTAGGGAGAGAGAATGGTTCCGTTTGGGAAACTAGGTGGAGGATAGTGCCAGTGACCAAAGTAACAAATTAATGAAGAGTAGCTGTTTTACTGGAGAAGACAAAGGGTTAGATTTTGGCAATGTAGAATGTCAGGTATCCCAAAACAGTTGTAGAACGTATACAGAGTCACAGAAGCAGGAGCCAGTGAAGCATCCCAATAGGTAAGTAGCAGATTTAAAAAAAGAAAAACAGTGTGAAGGAGACAGAGAAGAACAGAGATGTCAAGGAGATTCACCTAGCCTTCACCATCCAATATGGTAGCCACTAACCACTAGCTGGTATCCAAAATGAAATCCATTCTTGACAAGATTTGATGAATGGGAAAGGCCCTGACTCTTTCTTCTAAAATCTTTTGTAGGTCATTACCTTCTCTAACTTCATTGTATGTGTTCATTCAATCATACATTCATTATCTCACTCACTTCCTTGCCCACTCTTTTACCCCATTGTGTCTAAGATGAAAATGGTGATGCCACACCCAGATCATAATAAACACTGTAGAGGCTGGCTATATTCCACCTTGGTAAAGCCAGTCTGTCTCCATTTTGAATGATATGAGCTGTGTGTCTAGCCATCCTATTATCTTGCGGTTCCTAGGAAATACATTGCTCTTTCTAACTCCAAAAATAAGAATTGCATTTTAGTGGTGAGTGATGTGACTACTAAGTACATGGATTAAAAAAAAAAAACAAGTTAAAAACGACTCTGGGATTTCCCAGGATAAGAAGTCATTGCCGACATTGTGTTGTTTCAGATGTCTTGGAGATTAAATAGGCCTACATCAGCTTCTGAGCATTTTATTAGTGAATCTGTGTCATTTGAAAAATCCTTCCCTGAAACTTTCCTACCCACTCTCCAACCCCCACTTGAATGAAGAAATAATTAAGGATGAGATCAGAATCTCCACTTCATCTTGACCCGTTCCAGATGGTGTAATAGTCATGGCTTTATCAGTAAAGAGTAGAAAGGCAGGCCTGGGCTATGCCAAGAAAATTGTACTTGCATTTATTCAGCCATTTGGATTTGCGTTAAGACTCTTACTTGTCTTTTATCTGATACTGTTCATCACTCTCTCATTATTCATTCTGTTGCTGCATTCAGGTACATGCACCCTGCACCCTGGAATTGTTTCTGAAAGGTACCTGTATTGTCAGTCCTGTGTTGCGCTGTCATACTTTGAAGACACAAGGAAATGCTGTCCTTTCAAGAAATCCTAGTAGAAAAGTCTTTATAGTCATCCTTTTATTCAACAATTATTTATGAATCACCTACTATGTACCCTGGTGATGTTGGTTCTAAAGAGTACACTTATATACTATTTGCAAGATGTTAATAATCTCATATGGAGAATACTTGGTGTTATGTGCTGGACACTGTTCAGAGTGTTCTTACATATTTAACTCACTTCATCATCACAACACTGTGAAGTTGATAATGTTATTATCAACCCCATTTTGCAGATGAGGAAATTGAGGAATATGGAATTTAGCAACACATCCCAAATTGTACAGCTAATAAAGGCTGAGCTGGTATTAGACTAAGGCTGTCCATCTCCAGTCTCTGTTCTTAACCACTGTACTTTATCTTCTCTCTCCCACTCAGCTATGGTCTCCAGTGGGAGACAAAGTTCCCCTTGAAATGAATTTTTCATAGAATGTGGTTGTTGATTTTTCTGTGGTTGACATTTAGCTCTTTATATATTAATGATTCTTGAAAAGGAACATTTTAAAAATACTCTTTCTCTTCTTACTATGCATCCCTCAGCCAAATAGAAATGAAAGAAGAAGTAAACATTTAGCTCACCCTGCACACCTTGGGTTATCATTAAGAATGTTTGACCTTTCAAATCTAAAATATTTGTATAAGTATTCCTGGGCTCTTACTTTCTTTCCAAGCATTTAAGCAATGAATATCTAGAACAATGAGAATGCCTTGTTTTGGAAGTCACATATAAACATTTATATAATAATACCAACCTCTGAGCTTTACAAACCAGATTCCACCTTGGGCCCTGTTGCAAATTGCCTAGATTGTCTACACATTCCTGAATAGGTCTATCCCCCAAACCAAAAATACTTGAGTTGTATGAACATAAAGAAGTTAGATAGACCAGTAGTCCCAGAGCACTTACAGAGCAATTTGATCAGGACTTGGGTTTCTGGGAAGGTTTTATTTTATCACTCCACTATTATCTTGAATCTGCCATTCACTCAAAGGTTTTTGTTGGCCTTAATTCAATTCTCTACCTTCTGGGCTATCAGTGTGTTGCTGAGCACTTTTCTCTCCAGACAGATAACATGATTTGGTGACAGTTGTCAATTGTATTAGCACTGAAACTTTGGTGGGTATAGGGTTTCTCTGTGTGGGCTGGTCCCTGACTGTGACTTACTTCAGCTATCATTTATGGCTCATAAAACTGGCCTGACTCTACCAAATAACTTACTAATTCTGCCAGAATGAAAACCTCCAGAGGTATTTATCAACACACGTGTAAATAATCTTGGGGCCCTGGTCTATCATATAAGTCCGTTGAGTAAAGAGATCCTTGGCAATAGAAGTATTAAGATCACCTAAACTTCAGCTTTCAAGGCTCCTGTTGTACTTTTGAGAAGGAATATCAAAGGAACCAAACTGTCGATAAAGTTATGGTGCCGAAGTTTAATGAAGTATCTGGGAAAGGCTCCCGTACGCAGAATGGGGAGTAGTTCTTCAGCTGATGGACCAAAGAAAAAAAAGAAACTATAACTAAACAGAAAACAATGCTCAATTTACAAAATTAATTCCATTCAAATTACAACAAAATATCATTAGCGTTTCATTCTCCCCTCTAGTTATCCACTCTTTTAAAAACCCTTAATAGCTAATCTTCATGACAAGTGGTAAAATTTATTTTTCCTTGTTTACTTATGCCATTGTTCATGTAAGTCATTTGGCAAGAATCTTAAAAATGTTCTGATTCTTTGGCCCATTAATTCTCCTTTTGAGAACTCAAAATATGGAAAAATCACATGAGTAAAGTATTAATCCCAACAGTGTTTAATATGGTGGTAAAAGAAGAAACAATGCAGAAGTATTTAAAGAAATTATAATATCCTCATTTTACAGATGCACAAAGTTCAAAGATTCTTATAGGCTCCATTCAACATAAGTATTTATTGTCTTCTGTGTGCCAGGTAGGGCTTGCCAGGTGGCTCAGTGGTAAAGACTCTGCCTGTTCATGCAGGAGCTATAGGAAATGTAGGTTCAATCCCTGGGTCAGAAAGATCCCCCTGCAGGAAGAAATGGCAACCTACTCCAGTATTCTTGCCTGGAGAATCCCATGGACAGAGGAGCCTGGTGGGCTACAGTCCATGGGGTCACAAAGAGTCAGACACAACTGAGTATGCATGAATGCATGATCCAAGTACTGCTCCAGGTTCTGAGACTATCCTGATGAATAAAATATTTACCATTTGCTACTGAGCAGTCAGGGGAGTTAGATATTAGTGAAATTAACACACCACCTTCATGAGCAGGTATGTAGCAGGGCCAGTTTGATGGTTAAAAGATTGGCCTTAATATACTACCTGACAGAATTGCATTTGGAGCTGACTTTGTGCACAGGATGGTAATCTTGATGGTATGTTTATCCCTGGCTTAGTAGTGACAACAGGCAGTGAGAACATCTGAGCAGCCTGCGGGAAGGGCAGGGTGGAACTCTCAAGGCACTCAAGTGATCAGTGCTGTTATGAGGTCTGAAATCCAATGTTTTGAAGCTCAGCTGAGTCTTCTGTTTTCAAAACTAAATGTTTAGGGTAACAACACTTTTGTTTCTCTTGTATATATATATTTTAGGTCCTGTATACTAGAAACAAAATATGAATAATTAATAAACAATTTTTATTGTATCTCATGAAACTATAATGATGCTAAGCTTGTTGCATGATATAGATAATGCAGTAGCATTAGCTGCACCGTTCGACTGTAAACGGTGATATTCCCTCTTCACAGTTTAATGAGCTCTTGCTGTGGGCAGCATTAGGCACTCACAGAAAAGTCATGTTTCAACTTAACTTGCTAAGGTTAAGAAATGATATATGATAGATTCCATGACTTGGATATTTATCTGATGATTCAAGTGTTTGGCAAAATGTGTATGTTTCAGAGGGAAACATGTTTATTTCTTCTCAATAGGACCCTCTCTTATATGGACAATTTTACTCAAAAGTTATCCTCTTGGATTCTTGGGTTGTGCTTTCTTAATTTTTATTTTCACATACATAGATTTGATTCTTCTTCTCATTTGCATGGAAAACTTACTCCTTGTTCTTGCTTTCATGATAAAGGAAATTGTTTTCTCACCTCTCACTTTCTTCTTTATTAGCATCACTCCTACTCTCCATCTCCCTGTTTGATACTGGTAATAGGAAGAAATCTTTACTTTTGAGGTTTAGGTATAATTGCTAAGAAGTAAAAGAAAAAGAATCCTCTCCTTTATGTACAAAATACAAACCTTGTTCTGCTATGGAAAGCACAACTCACTTAAGCAGGTTACCCTGGTTCTCTGTGCTTCTGGGTTGATGCAGGCAGGCACTGTAAAGAGACGTATTATTGCTGACCACTGCAGAGATCTCAGATGATCTTTGCAACAACTTCAGCATGTTTTCTCTGAGGATGAGTCAGTGAAACCAAAAGGCCACATCAAAGAGACAGCCTTCAGGCCTTCCAAGCTGTGTACCTTGGAAATGGCTTTCTCTCTTCTCCTCAAGCTGGAAGGTCAGAGGTGGGAGTGGGAGGTGGTTAACATGTCTCATCAACACACAGTAATTAATTCTATGCTGGAAATAGATTATACATCTGAAGACAACTAGAAACAGCCAGTTTAAACATAGGAAACATGGGCAGTAGGACTGATTAGCTCGGCAGAATAGCTGAGTTCTGTTGATGTTTGTCTTCTGGGGAATTATTATTTCAGTATTCTGAGGCTCTGTCAAATGCAGGACTAGTTTCCTTTATGTCTCATTGGTACTTGGGCATCTCAGCAGAACTGGATACCTGAATTTATGGACCCCTAAAAAATAAAACTATTTCCGTGATACAGCAAAACTTTATGTAGCCAGATGTTTCTGTCTCTCAAAAATAAAAAAAATAAAGTTTTGAGATTTTTATTTTCTTTCTTGTTACTGTGTAGTATAAATAGTATAAAATTACTGTTTGTTTATATTTATCTTATTTCTCAGTTGCCTTAATATAGTCTCTGAACTTTTTAAAAGATTGTGCTGTGTATCTTGAATGTTCTATATATCTATATGCACAATTTAATGGATAATTATTGTTTTTATATACTATTTCCCAATATTTATGTATATATTTCTTTTTCACATCTTATTACATCTGCTAGCTGCTCTAAAGTGATGTTGGGCAGTATAGCAATGAGGGAGATATTTATGACTTTAATATGAATATGGTTTGTTTTGGTTTCTAGTAAACAGTTTCTCATGCTTATAAAGCTTCCAATGGTGTTTCTTTTACTTAAAGTCAAGATTCTTGGAAAAATGTCGTAAGTGATTTCAGCATCTAATGATATAATTACATATTTTTGTTTTGATTTGTTAATATAAATTCAGTGGATAGAAATGTTGATTCATCCTTATGTAACTAAAATAAACTATACTTGGTCATAGTTTATTATAAGGCTGAAAGCCATTTACTAACATTCTATTTAATACATTTAACTTTTTAAATAAAATTGGAATTAACTTGTCTATGCCAGGTTTATCAGGCTTCAGTATTAAGATATACTGGCTTAACAAAGTTAATTATAAAATGTGTTTTCTTTTCTCTGACATAATTTGAATTATATATGAATGGTCTATTGCTTAAAATTTTACAGGGCTTCCTGGTGGCTCAGATGGTAAATAATCTGCCTGCAATGCAGGAGACATGGGTTTGATCCTTGAGTTGGGAAAATCCCTTGGAGGAGGAAATGGCTACCCACACTACTATTCTTGCCTGGAGAATTCCATGGACTGTTTATTTGCTTACTTTTAAACAATAGATCTGTAGCAATATTTTAAATTTCTTTTATTTTACTCTATTTTACTCAGCCTTATTAGTTTTAGTCATCTGTATTTTACTTTAAAAATATTCAGTTCCCAATGCAATGTCAGTGAATTTCACATAATCTTTTCATTTCTCAATATACATCAATATCTTATTGCTTAGTCTTTGCATTGTATACTTTTATCATTTTTCCTTAATCAGAATGCCAGAGGGTTGCTTATCTTGTCTTCCTGAATAACCAGCTTTCAATTTAATTGCTCCTTTGCTTTTTTATTTTGATGTTGTCCCTCTCTCTGGAACATCTCCCCACAGATTTCTCCTTGAGCTCTCCCTTCTTCATTATGAGAGTCTCAGCTCAAATGCTGCAGAGGAAATTTTGCTGATCACCCTTCCCAGCCATCCTCCCATCCCAGGACATCCTGTTACATTATCCTATCTCACATTCTTTGTAACTTTGCTTTCCTGGTGGCTCAAATGGTAAAAAATCCACCTGCAGTGAGTGAGACATGGGTTTTATCTCTGGGTTGGGAAGATCCCCTGGAGAAGGAAATGGCAACCCACTCCAGGATTCTTGCCTGGAGAATCCCCATGGACAGGGAAGCCTGACAGGGCTACAGTCTGTGGGGTCGCAAAGAGTCAGACACGACTGAACAACCAAGCCCAGCAGACAGCACATCGCTATCTGAACTCAGCCACTTGTTTTTAAAATTTCAGATAGACTTTGTTAGAACATTTTTAAGTTTACAGAAAAGCATGACCAGCTAGGCAGAGAATTCCCATATCAGTTCAGTTCAGTCACTCAGTCATGTCGAACTCTTTGGGACCCCATGAACCACAGCACGCCAGGCCTCCCTGTCCATCACCAACTCTCGGAGTCCACCCAAACCTATGTCCATTGAGTCAGTGATGCCATCCAACCATCTCATCCTCTGTCGTCCCCTTCTCCTCCTGCCTCAATCTTTCCCAGCATCAGGGTCTTTTCAAATGAGTCAGCTCTCTGCATCGGGTGGCCAAAGTATTCAGCTTCAACATCAGTTCTTCCAATGAACACCCAGGACTGATCTCCTTTAGGGTGGACTGGTTGGATCTCCTTGCAGTCCAAGGGACTCTCAAGAGTCTTCTCCAACACCGCAGTTCAAAAGCATCAATCCTTTGGCACTCAGCTTTCTTTATAGTCCAACTCTCACATCCATACATAACCACTGGAGAAACCATAGCCTTGACTAGATGGACCTTTGTTGGCAAAGTAATGTCCCATATACTCTATATCTAGTTTCCTCTGTTATTAGCATCTTATATAAGTATGCTGTGTTGATCACAATTAATGATACATTATTATTTTTATTAACTTACTATCATCATTCTTTATTTGAATTTCCTTAGTTTGTTTTTTTTTTTTTTTCTTTTTTGACTCTTCCACATGGCTTGCAGGGTCTTAGTTTCTCAACCAGGGATTGAACCTGTGTCCCCAGCAGTGAAAACACTGTCTAAACCACTGGACCGCCGGGGAATCCCTTGAATTTCCTTAGTTTTACTTACTGTTCTTTTCCTGTTCCAAGATCCTGTCCAAGATGCCACACTGACTTTGGGTTGCCCTGTCTTTTCAGGCTCCTCTTAGTTATTGCAGTATCTCAGTGTTTCCTTATTTTCCAAAACCTTGACAGTTTTGAAAAGTACTGGTCAGGCAATTTTTAGGATGCTCTTCTCTTGAAACGTGTCTGATTTTTCTTTCATGATTACACTGGGGTTATGGGGCTTGAGGAGGAAGCCCAGGGTGATAAAAGTGCCGGTGTCATCACATCATATCAAAGGTACAAACTATGAACAGAATATATCACAGTTGATGTTTATCTTGATCACCTGGCTGATGAATGTTTTTCTGGTTTCTCTACAGTAAAGTTACTATTCCCCCACCTCCTTTCCATATTGTACTTGGAGAGTAGCGAGTTATGCTCCTTCTCACTGAAGGTGGAATATCTACATCAGTTATTCATCCATTATTTTTTGCTCATCTATTTGGTAATGGTTTTCCTTCACTGCTGTATTCACTGAGTCTAGAAGAGTAGGAAAAAGCAAACAACAACAGAGGTAACTCCTAGGTACTATTCAATAAGTGTTTGTTGAATCAGCTGATGTATAAATTGATTATTAGCCAATTTATTTCATGTTTTTTCTATCCTTTTTAAAGTTTATTTTATTTCATTAGGTCCCTTAATTCCTTTAGGAATTTTGAGATTTTAATTTAATTATATTCAATTAAAAAATAAAACTGTTTAAAGCTATATATTTTCTTTGCATTCAGCTGCATCCCAGTTTTGATAAGAATGGAGTATTCTTGATTGTTGTGCTTATATCTAAATAACTTGTACTTTGTATTTTTATTGCCTTTTGGACACTTGGTTTAGTTAGGAGACTATTTTTTTCATTGAAAACCACTTACATTTTCTTCTTTTGTCCTTTCCTCATTCACTTCAAGGAATCTTAGTGTCTTCTTTGTGTCCATATGCCTAATCACTTCCTGTAAATTTATGCCCCATGGGCAAAAAGAAGGCCGCATGTTTCCTGTTTATAAATGTCTGTGCGCACACACACACACACACACACACACACACACACACACACACACACACACACACACACACACACACACACACACACACACACACACACACACACACACACACACACACACACAGCTTTGTACCCGGTCTCCTGGCTCTCCCATGTGAAATATTTAGAATTTTGGATTCAGACTCCCATTGTATTTGCTGTTACAATATGTACCTTCTGTTTTAGGAAGCAAAGCCTTTAAACCTTTATATTATTTAAATCTACCATGTTATGGTCATCCATTTAGATTTCACTTTTAGTTACTTTTTAAAAAAGCATTTTTTTAAACACCAAAAGCATTTTGTATTGGGGTATAGCCAAATAACGATGTTGTGATAGTTTCTGGTGAACAGTGAAGGGACTCAGACATACATATGCAAGTATCCATTCTCCCCCAAAACCCCCTCCCATCCAGGCTGACATAACATTGAGCAGAGTTCCATGTGCTATGAAATAAGTTTTTGTTGGTTATCTATTTTAAATATAGCAGCAGTATGTACATGACCTTCCCAAATTCCTTAACTATCCCTCCCCCCCGGCAACATGGATGGACCTAGAGAGCATCATACAGAGTGAAATAAGTCAGATAGAGAAGGAGAAATATCATATGACATCCCTTATATGTGGAATCTAAAAAGAAATTATATAAATGAACTTACTTACAAAGCAGAGACACAGATTTAGAAAACATTTAGTTACTTTTGGCTTATCACCCTTTTGGTTTTGCTTTTCTTTCCTTTTTCCTTTTGCCAAAGGGTGTTTGTGCTGCCCTCTAGACCTGGAATGCTGTCTTCTATAAAACCCTTTATCCCTTTTATTATCTGGTACAGTTCCTGTGCTGACAGCTCCCCAGATCATTTTACAAAAGGAAATCATGTACGTACCCCTTTGGAACTTGCTTAGTCCCAGACTAGTACGTCCAAATATCAAATTGATCCACACATATGTGTTTATTGGCTCCTCAAATCTCCCACTCCAAAATAGATTTGTCCACATATGTCAGAAACTTGCTTTTTCTCATTTAGACTTGAATTACATTTTATAGCCTCCTCAACTATGAAACTAGAATTCACAAGGCATAACAACATAAATTATAATGTCTTTCATTTCCTTGATCAAAAAGCTTTGACTTGCAGGAATGTTTGTTTTTTATAACTCTTATCAAATGATTTTATGGAGGTTTGTTCCCTCTTTGGTTGGTTGGTTGGTTTAGTTGCTAAGTCGTGTCTAACTCTTGCGACCCCATGGACTGCCAGGCTCCTCTGTCTGTGAGAGGTTCCAGGCAAGAATACTGGAGTGGGTTGCCATTTCTTTCTCCATGGGATCTTCCCGACCCAGGAATCGAACCTGGATCTCTTTGCATTGCAGGCAGATTCTTTCCCAGCTGAGCTAAACAAATTCTAAAACAGTGCTCTTCAAACTGTCATGGCTTCAGACACCCAACAGTCTTCCAGAAATGCAGGTTCTGATGCAGGTCTGGGGTGGGATAGGTTTGTCCATTTCTAACAAGTTCTGGTGATACCAATATTGCTAATTCCGTGGATGCACTTTGAGCAGCAAAAAAAAAAATTTTTTTTTTCAATTTAGTTTCTGAACCTCTCAAAAAAGAAAACTCTATAACTGATGAATACTTCTCATTTTTTACATCAAACTTTTCACCCACCTTGGAAATCCATTGTGGGGCGGGAGGAGTTGGCTGGCTCTAAATATTTATTTCAAAAAGCCAACTGAATTCTGAAGAATCAAAATTTGTTGGCTCAAAAAGATATAAATAATTGATCATATACTATGTTGACTAAAAAGATGCACAATGTGCAAGTTGCGAGTTAAGTTTTATTTGGGGCAAAATGAGGACAGTTAACTCTGAGAGACTGCTCCAAAAAGGCAGTGGGGGTAGGTCAATAATAAGATTTTGGTGAAGGGGGAGTTACAATCAAGGGCTTACTTGCAAAAGGTCTTGTGTTAGTCATGACAGGAGAAGCTGATGTCACCATGAAGGGATTTAGTGCTTTTCTAGATATGAGACCCTACAAGGATTAGGATCATAAAATCAGTTCCTAAAAATATCTAACTATCCTAAGACCTGTTGCACCAGTTTCCCTGGAGCACAGAGTGCCTCACTCTCCACCCTGGATTCCCTTCAGGGGGTGTTGAAGGTCAGCAGCTGCGGCAGCACAAGCAGATGACAAATGCCCTTGCTATTGTTGCTCGGTCACTGGCAGATGCTCTTGGCAAGTGCCAATCTGTAGTTGACAGGTGAGTGCCAGTTTGTAGCTGACAACTACAGAGTCAGTTCCCAGCACAGAGTTCTAACATGAGCCAAGCAATAGGAAGTTCAGTGGCCAGCCCATAGACTGCCCCAGACTTTGCTGGTGTTAGCACTCGACGTCATGCTTGTTGGGAGTCCTGCCCCCAGTCCTGGGCAAACTGGAACAGTTAATAGCAGCCTGAGAAGGACTCTGTGACCTTGAACATGTCTTATGCTCTCAAAGTGACGGTTTTAAAAGGCCCAGGATTCCTGCCACACCGGAGTGCTGCGTGCTTTCAGTAATCATCGCTTGTCCTTGATTACTCCTCATGAGAGGCGGGCAGGCCCAGCCACCTCATTTCAGGGGTGAAGTGCCTTGCTCAGGTTCACATAATATCATAGTATTGACTGAGGCTTCAAGTTCTTTGTCTATATTCGTGATGAGTATGTAATGCCACTTCCTTTCTGAAAAAGAAGACTATTTAATTGGCTTTTGGGCAATTTGTTTTATCTTGGAAATTTTCTTTAAGATGACTTATTAAAAACAAGCAAACAAACCAAAAACCCCAAACCCTCTTTCTTCTATTTTGTAAAGCTGAGTACACAAGAGATAAGCAGGGTATATTTGAAATATTCTGTATTTTGAAAGAGGCTTCCCAGGTGGCACAGTGGTAAAGAATCTGCCTACCAATGCAGGAGACACAAGAGAGGCAGGTTTGATCTATGGGTGGGGAAGACCCCCCTGGAGTAGAAAATGGCAACCCACTTCACTATTCTTGTCTAGAAAATAACATGGACAGAGGAGCCTGGTGGGCCACAGTCTATAGGGTTGTAAAGATTTGGACACAACTGAGGATGCATGCACGTCTTTTGAAAATAGAAATTCTTCATAATTGACATCTGGATATGTCAGTGCATTTGCTTATTATTTTCCATGGGATGATAGTTAGTTATCTCACCACCTCTGATACTGTGTTATTTGAAAAGTGTCCCTCACCTTGCTATAGTTTACTAAAATTGTCTTTAAAAACAAACAAAGGTCATATAGTACCATGTCCTACTAGTGGGATTGCAAGATAAATGGCACAAATCCACTCTAATTGGATCCAGAAATCCCTAGGCATTGGGCAATTAGAACTAACAATTGTTCCATTAATAATGTATAGTATTCTCCTTGCCAAATGTGTTATGTGTTATTAAGAAAAGAGATTCTGAAAACATCTTGTTTTTCTTTTTTTTTTTTCAAAAAAAGAGCAAGCTTGAATGTGATAAAGCTTCAGTTTTGTGATGATTTAACATGCACTGTGGATTTATTAAAGACTGAAATTAAACCATGTTTCCAGGATGTGACAGAGGCATTTGGGGCAGGATTCTGCTAAACATTACTGACCGATTAAAAAATGTCTTTGGCCACAACCAAGTCATCGGCATTAGTTCCAGGTCACCAGTTTTCACTGGAATGGTGGCAATGTAAGTTAGTATCTGTCAAAACCTTAAATATCTTGTAGTAAAATATGGAAACAGACTATAAACGTTCGCTTTAGAAACAGTTGGGGAAGTGGACGTGTGGAGCTGGGAAATGGCCTGAGAAACTGACTGTGAGAGATGCTTCCATGCAGAGATGCTCTTGAGCTTGGAACATGTCCCAGATTAGATGAGTTGAGATCCTCAGACTGCGGTTTGCAATTCAAATATCCCAACACTTTATGTGGCAGTCTCTTAGGCTCCCAATGGTGAGGTCCTTTGAATGTTCACACATAAATGGGGAGCTTTGTTCTCTGCAGCATGAAACTGAAGTCAGTTTTGGTAGAAAAGAGATTAGGTGGGCATATGTGAGGGCTATGCTGGGTGGTAAACTCAAAGTTTGAAAAAATTCCTAAGTTGAGTAGCATTTGAGCCTTCCTGATCACAGATGGGATGAAAGGCCACAGTTTAATATTGCCCAGTGGCTCTGTAAATCTGTATGTATTATGATTTTAAATTAATTTATTTATTTTTGGCTGAGCTGGGTCTTTGTTGCAGCGTGGGCTTTCTCTAGCTGTGGCGAGTGGGGGCCACTCTGTAGTTGCAGTGCTCAGGCTTCTCATTGCAGTGGCTTCTCGTTGCATGAGCCCTCAGGCACACAGGCTTCAGTAGCTATGACACATGGGCTCAGTAGTTGTGATTCCTGGGCTCTAGAGCACAGGCTCAATAATTGTGGTGCATGTGCTGGTGGGCTGCAGTCCATGGGGTCACGAAGAGTCAGACACGACTGAGCGACTTCACTTTCCCTTTTCACTTTCATGCATTGGAGAAGGAAATGGAAACCCACTCCAGTGTTCTTGCCTGGAGAATCCCAGGGACGTCGGAGCCTGGTGGGCTGCTGTCTATGGGGTCACATTGAGTTGGACACGACTGAAGCGACTTAGCAGCAGCAGTAGCATGGGCTTAGTTGCTTAGCAACGTGTGGGATCTTGCTGGATCAGGGATGGAACCCTTATCTTCTGCATTGGCAGGTGGATTCTTTACCACTGAGTCACCAGGGAAGCCCCTCTCTGTCTTATTTAAAAGAGTCATCATCTGTTCATTAAGTGTCATAATTTTTGTATTTTTGCTTTGGGATAGCCATGAAGAGATTAGAAGGGTATTTGGCAGATCCCTGTTTACCTGTGGCCAAACCATGTTGTCCCAGATTAATTCCTTTGATCGGGGAAGAATGGTACTCTGTTATGCAAACTCTTTTTTCCCTGATCTTGAAAATAGGTCCCAGGTAATCTCCTTTATTCTCTAGGTTTATCTGCTATTTGAAAGATCTGAAGAGTCACCCATATTTATAACACTAAGGGACCAATAGACTTCAGTCAGTTTTCCCTGTTGAGACATCTGTGTTCAAATATTCAGTCTTAGAAATAGCTGGAGAGAACAGATGTTGTTTAAAAGTACAAAAATGCAATGAGAGACAAATATGTCCTAGAGATCTAATGTACACTCAAGTGGATATAGGAAAGAATATTGTATTATAGTCATCAAACTTGATAAGAGGATTAGATTTTAATGTTTACAACCCCCCAAAATAAATGGTAACTATGTAATATGATAGAAGTGCTAAGCATCACTACAATGGTAATCACTATAACATAAATGTGTCAAATTAACATGTTGTACACCTTAATATACACATGTTATATCCCAAGTAAAATTCAATGAAAAAAGAGAAATAGCTGATAATCCAGCTCATCAATAAAAAATGAGAAATGACTGCCCTCTCTCAATACTTTGCCTGTGGTACTTATGCTTGTAATCCTGCTATGCTGTAGACTGGTAGAGCTCCCTGTGTTGAGTTTCAGCTCCTTGAGGATAGAGGCCATGCATTTATCCTCCTGTGCTTTCCTGGATTTAGCTTGGCCCATTAAGGGTGTAATTCTGAGTGTCCCCATCTTTGGAAAATTCTCTGGTCCCATTCATGCCATCTCTCGGCAGCCACCTATGATGGGGGACTCTCCTACTCTGCGTGGGCCAGCATCCTAACACAAAACACACAGTCTTGATTGCCCAAGGATGAGATCTTTCATTCCTGCATCTTCACTGCAAATTCACTAGGTGCTCAATGAGTGCTGAAAGAAATGAATGTGTGGAAGGCACTTGATAAAGGTTCAGCTCAGTACAGTTCAGTTTCTCAGTCACGTCTGACTCCTTGCAACCCCATGAACTGCAGCATGCCAGGCCTGCCTGTCCGTCACCAACTCCCGGAGTTCACCCAAACCCATGCTATTGAGTCAGTGATACCATCTAACCATCTCATCCTCTGTTGTCCCCTTCTCCTCCTGCCCTCAATCTTTCCCAGCATCAGGGTCTTTTCAAATGAGTCAGCTCTCCGCGTCAGGTGGCCAAAGTATTGGAGTTTCAGCTTCAGCATCAGTCCTTCCAATGAACACCCAGGACTGATCTCCTTTAGGATGGACTGGTTGGATCTCCTTGCAGTTCAAGGGCCTCTCAAGAGTCTTCTCCAACACCACAGTTCAAAAGCATCAATTCTTCTGCCCTCAACTTTCTTTATAGTCCAACTCTCACATCCATACATGACTACTGGAAAAACCATAGCCTTGACTAGATGGAACTTTGTTGGCAAAGAAATGTCCCATATACTCTATATCTAGTTTCCTCTGTTATTAGCATCTTACATAAGTATGCTATGTTGGTCACAATTAATGATACATTATTATTATTTGCTATGAAGTGATGGGACCATGATCTAAGATGCCATGATCTTAGTTTTCTGAATGTTGAGCTTTAAGCCAACTTTTTCACTCTCCTCTTTCATCAAGAGGCTTTTTAGTTCCTCTTCACTTTCTGCCATAAGGGTGGTGTCATCTGCATATCTGAGGTTATTGATATTTCTCCCAGCAATCTTGATTCTGGCAATATTGATTCTTCCAGCCCAGCATTTCTCATGATGTACTCTGCATATAAGTTAAATAAACGGTGACAATATACAGTCTTGACGTACTCCTTTTCCTATCTGGAACCAGTCTGTTGTTCCATGTCCAGTTCTAACTGTTGCTTCCTGACCTGCATACAGGTTTCTCAAGAGGCAGGTCAGGTGCTCTGGTATTCCCATCTCTTGATGAATTTTCCACAGTTTCTTGTGATCCACACAGTCAAAGGCTTTGGCGTAGTGAATAAAGCAGAAATAGATGTTTTTCTGGAACTCTCTTGCTTTTTCCATGATCCAGAGGATGTTGGCAATTTGGTTTCTGGTCCCTCTGTCTTTTCTAAAACCAGCTTGTACATCTGGAAGTTCACGGTTCATGTAATATTGAAGCCTGGCTTGGAGAATTTTGAGCATTACTTTACTAGTGTGTGAGATGAGTGCAATTGTGTGGTAGTTTGAGCATTCTTTGGCATTGCCTTTTTTAGGGATTGAAATGAAAACTGACCTTTTCCAGTCCCATGGCCACTGATGAGTTTTCCAAATTTGCTGGCATATTGAGTGCAGCACTTTCACAGCATCATCTTTAGGATTTGAAATAGCTCAGCTGGAATTCCATCACATCCACTAGCTTTGTTCGTAGTGATGCTTCCTAAGGCCCACTTGACTTCACATTCCAGGATGTCTGACTCTAGGTGAGTTACCACACCATCGTGATTATCTAGGTCATGATGATCTTTTTTGTACAGTTCTTCTATGTATTCTTGCCACCTCTTCTTAATATCTTCTGCTTCTGTTAGGTCTGTACCATTTCTGTCTTTATTGAACCCATCTTTGCATGAAATGTTACCTTGGTATCTCTAATTTTCATGAAGAAATCTCTAGTCTTTCTCATTCTATTGTTTTTCTCTATTTCTTTGCATTGATCACTGAGAAAGGTTTTCTTATCTCTCTTTGCTCTTCTTTGGAACTCTGCATTCAAATGGGTATATCTTTCCTTTTCTCCTTTGCTTTTCACTTCTTTTCTTTTCACAGCTATTTGTAAGGCCTCCTCAGACAGCCATTTTGCTTTTTTTCATTTCTTTATCTTGGGGATGGTCTTGATCCCTGTCTCCTGTACAATGTCACAAATCTCCTTCCATAGTTCATCAGGCACTCTGTCTATCAGATCTAATTCCTTAAATCTATTTCTCACTTCCACTGTATAATCGTTAGGGATTTGATTTAGGTCATATCTTAATGGTCTAGTGGTTTTCCCCACTTTCTTCAATTTAAGTATGAAATTGACAATAAAGAGTTCATGATCTGAGCCAGAGTCAGCTCCCAGTCTTGTTTTTGCTGACTGTATAGAGCTTCTCCATCTTTGGCTGCAAAGAATATAATCAGTCTGATTTCAGTGTTGACCATCTGGTGATGTACATGTGTAGAGTCTTCTCTTGTGTTGTTGGAACAGGGTGTTTGCTATGACCAGTGTGTTCTCTTGGCAAAACTCTATTATCCTTTGCCCTGCTCCATTCTGTACTCCAAGGCCAAATTTGCCTGGTACTCCACATGTTTCTTGACTTCCTAATTTTGCACTCCAGTCCCCTATAATGAAAAGGACATCTTTTGGGGGGGTTAGTTCTAAAAGTCTTGTAGGCCTTCATAGTAGACTGTTCAACCGTTCAACTTCAGCTTCTTCCTTGTTTCTGGTCAGGGCATAGACTTGGATTACTGTGATATTGAATGGTTTGCCTTGGAAACAAACAGAGATCATTCTGTCATTTTTGAGACTGCATCCAAGTACTGCATTTCAGACTCTTTTGTTGACTATGATGGCCACTCCATTTCTTCTAAGGGATTCCTGACCACAGTAGTAGATATGTTAGTTGAGTCAAATTGAATCGAGCAGGCACACCCTCTAGTTATCGCTGGAGTGGGATTTAGTGCAGGTGGTGTAATGTAACTTGACAGGGTAGTTAAATATTGACAAGCAGGAGGAAACATACTGGTCCTGTTGAAAAGAGGAAAGAAAGATCTGGCTGTCAGATCAGGGAACTGAGGCTCTGAGGGGCCAAACTGAGAAGCTGCAGTGATCCCGGTGACCCAGTGAGGTCACTCCCTGGTGAAGACTTCTGCTTCAGTTGAGGTAAGGACTGGAGCCCAGTTGGGACGCTAATGGCTTGTGATGTGAATCAGTGCAGATTCTGAGCCTGTGGCTTGGAGATGCTTGGCGTCTCGGCTGGCTGCCCCTTCGTATGCAGCTCAGGCTGATCCTCATTTAAGGCAAGGTGTGTGAGTTCTATTTGAGTCTGTCCTCCCCTCACCGCACCTTACTGCCCTCTCCCAGGTGATTTATGCTTTAACATAACCTCCTGAAGTGTGTGGGGTTGGGTGTAGGTGCATGTGTTCTGAATGCTTACTTGAGGAGCTTGTCCACATGAATTCACATGTAAGTGTTCTTTGATGACAATGAGAGACACACATGCAATAGAATGAGAATGTCATAAACAAGTTCAGTGCTATCTAGATGTTTATTACGTATTTAGGGACAAGATGAGAGGTACATTAGGCAGTGCTTTTAGCTCTAATATTTAGTGAGGAAGAAAGCTGAGGTAAGTTCAAGGAGAATATTGGGTAAGTGAGAAAATGTCAACAGACAGCAGACAGAGAAGTGGTTTAGGCAGGTCTAGCTCTGCATTTAGAAAAGGGCACGTTACCTTGAGAGAAAAAGGCCCCATTTGGCTTTAGAAAGACTGGCATATTGCAGATTAGCTTTTAAGAAAAGTTGCTCTCCTCTTCATACTTAAGTAGTCAACTTGCAACAGTAAGAAGCAGCCAAGGGAAATCATTTCTATTCAGTTTCATGTCTTTGAGAGGAGGAAATACTGCATGACTGATGTGGGTTCACATATCAGCTTAGCGAGTAACTACTTAAGGAGGCCTAATCTCTGAGAGCCTTTATTTGCTCATCTATGAAATGGTCAAAATGAAATCAATTGGCACGTTGCTGTGAGGCTTGAATAAAATCACACACACTTACACACACACACAGAGGCTGAGTCTGCCTGGCCCATAGCAGATCCTTTCAAAATATTAGTTCCCCTTTCCCAATTACAAAAGGCTTATTTGGTTTTTAACTTTCTTTAAATAAGAGATTTACTGAGCTGTAATTCACATACCATGATATCCACCCATTTATAGCATCCTATTCAATCATTTTAGTATATTCACAGACTTGTGCAACCATCACCACAGTCAGTTTGGGGACATTTTTATCTCCTCCAAAAATAAACCTCATCCCCACTAGTAGTCATTCCCACTTCCCCCCAGAGTTGCCAGTCATGGGCGACACTAATCTACTTGCTGTCTCTATAGATTTTACCTATTCTAGACACTTCATGTAAATGAAATTATACGATGTTATACTTTGAAATGGCCTCTTTCACTCACCATACCATTTTCAAGGTTCATTCCTGTTGTAGCATGTATCAGTACTTCACTTTTTTAAAATTAACAAATAATAATGTTTTATTGTATAGATGTAAAATATTGTAATTATCCACTCATCAGTTGATTCAAATTTAGATTGTTTCTACTGTGGACTTGTTATGAATAATACTGCTATGAAATTCATATACAGGTTGTTGTGTGGACATATGGGTCTAGCTTATCTTTTTAATATAGATATAAAACTAGGTTCTCCACCTGCCCCATCTTCCTGAGAAGTTACATGGGAGCACAGTAGAAAAGACTAGGGGAGGCTACATCTTACCCAGTGGAAATTGAGAAAAATGGCAAAAGGGTCATCATTCTCCTTCAGAATATTGTGCTACAAGTAGGACTTTATCAATATTTAAAGTCTTAGGTACAAGTGGGTATAATAAACAGGCGTCCTGTACTAGCTTATGTGAATGCATATTCACTATAAATCACTGTAGGATCAAGATTGTGCCGTGTGAACTTCCGTGGTGGTAGAGTGGATGAAAAGTCACCTGCTAGTATAGGGGACATAGGTTTGATCCTTGATCCGGGAGGATTCCCCATGCCTTGGAACAACTAAGCCCATATGCCACAGCTACTGAGATTGAGCTCTAGAGTCCTCAAGCTGCAACTACTGAGCCTGCGTGCTGCAACTTCTGAAGCCCCTGAGCTTAGAGCCCATGCTTTGCAACTAAAAGTCACTGCAGTGAGAAGCAGCCCATGCACTGCAGTGAAGAATAGCCCCTCACTCATCTCCACTAGAGAAAGTCTGAGAGCAGCAACAATGACCCAGTCCAGCCAAAAATCAACCAACCAATCAATCAAGAAAGAAAAGTTTTTTGTTTTTTTTAAAGTGTGTCATCTATGCAGGTAGACATTAAGTTTCATGTTTGTTAGTTCTTTGCAAAAATTATCATGATTACTATTTAGGAAAATAGAAACAGCATATGGAACAGAAGGAATTGCAAAATCAAATGTTCCCATGGCCCATGAAAATAAGACGGATGAATGAAATGAATGGTTAAGATAATCAACTGTGCAAGTATGGTGATTCATTCTGAACTCCTGTGACCTCATGTCATAGTGACATTGGGGAGTGGGGTGAGTATGGCAAACTAGAGACTACATGTCACATCTACAGGGGACTGAAAACATGAAACTCTGGCTGATTGTGCTCAGGTATATGAGCTCCCCTGACAATGCCTTCTAAATTTTCAAGGCAATTAACTTTGAATTTAAAAAATTGACTTTGTGGGCCAAATAAAATATAACTATGAAACCTATTTACCTCACTGAAGATCCGTTTGTGGCCTTTCAAATGGAGCAAATCATATGACTTAGTGACCACAACATTTTCCCTGTGGGGCTACTTGGGGCTAATTCCAGTGTTGTCCTCCTCCTAATTGTATTATTTTTAGTTTGTCTCTATTTCTCTAACCTTCTATTTCCTGTTCAGAAAGTGAGGATATTTGATGAAATATACTTAGTTGGTCTTTTTGCCTGTAACATTCGAGAGCTGCATGAAGACTGCCCAGTTCAGAGCTCTGACTCTGATAGCAGTAGCTCAGACCACATAATGAACAGAAGTGATGTTCCAACCCATGACGAACCTAAAAAGGCAAGGGTGCATTCCGCTTCTTGGGAAAAACTTAGATCTGCTTGGGACAGTCTCTCACCTTTTAATTTCCCTTCATTTTCAAAGGCTTTTTTCTCCATAGCTAGAATTCTGGATGGACAAGTTTTATTTTCTTATCTGGTAACTGAATATGTCTTCAGCCTGAATTTGCTCTAGGGGTAAAAATTTCCATCACCTTATGACTATGCTAAAACACTTAGCATTCCACTAGTCTTGCCTGGAAAATCCCATGGACAGAGGAACCTGGCGAGCTACATTCCATGGGGTCACAAAGAGTCAGACATGACTGAGTGAATAACACACATACACAAAACACTTATATTTATTTGTCAATTTTGTATTTATTTAAAACATACCTATAACAAGTACCAAGGTCAGTAGAGTTCTCTAGTTCTGATATTTGAGAATTTCATGGTGGTGTTTCCAGTCGAAATGTCCAAACATTTTGGAGACCACAGCCCTGTTTACAACACCTTATGTGTTTGCTTTGCACTGGTCTAGGCTTCCTGGTTGTGCCCAATGTTGGGCTGCAGATCTGGGAAAGACAAGAAGGAAACAGCAGCCTGGACACCGGCATTCTTTGATCTTGAGTTCTCAGTCCTGCTGACCCTTCTTTTTTCTCACACAGAGGCTCATTAGAAAAATACTAAGGAAGCCAGGTATTTTACTATTTGGGAGTAGCCCTGAGGTCTGAATAGTCTAATTACTACATACTTGGGTTCACTGTGATTTTCATTCCTTTTATAATATGTCTCTCCAAGCAGTCCTCCAAGGGACAGTTAAGGAAATTGAGGTTCAGTGCTTGTTTGAAGTCTGAGAGTTGATTAACAGCAGAGTTGACATCAGGATGCCCATCATCCGAGGTCTTGATATGTCACTTGGCCACAAAGGCAAGTCCCATCTCAGCTAAATAAGTTATTAAAGCAAGGTTTAGGGAATCCTGCATGGCAACATCAAATACTATCATTTTAAAAAAATTTTAATTCAAATATAGTTGCTTTACA
Source organism: Cervus elaphus (assembly GCF_910594005.1). Taxonomy (NCBI): domain Eukaryota; kingdom Metazoa; phylum Chordata; class Mammalia; order Artiodactyla; family Cervidae; genus Cervus; species Cervus elaphus. The sequence goes on from NC_057847.1 coordinate 65,112,254, forward strand.
ATGTTGTTAGTATGTTTGTTGTTGTTTGTTGTTCAGTTGCTAAGTCATGTCCGACTCTGTGACCCCATGGACTTCAGCACCCCAAGCTTCCCTGTCTTTCACTATCTCCCAGAGTTTGCTTAAACATGTCCATTGAGTCAGCAATGCCATCTAGCCATCTCACTCTCTGTCACCCGCTTCTCCTCCCACCCTCAATCTTTCCCAGTATCAGGGTCTTTTCCAATGAGTCGACTCTTCACATCAGGTGGCCAAAGTATTGGAGCTTCAACTTCAGCCTCAGTCCTTCAAATGAATATTCAGTGTTGACTTTTTTAGGGTTGACTGGTTTGATCTCCTTGCTGTCCAGTTGATTCTCAAGAGTCTTCCCCAGCTCCATGGTTCAAAAGAATCAATTCTTCAGTGCTCAGCCTTCTTTATAGTATCTACTGTATAGCAAAATGAATCAGCCATACATATACATATATCCTCTCCCTTTTTGACTTCCTTCCCATTCAAAGAGACGTCAGTCATAAGGGGCACTGGTGAAGGCCCAAATTCTGTTTTGCACATGGCTAACTGAAGGGGACTCAAAGGACCCCTGTCTTCTCCCTGCATCCAGACAAGTTTGCTTTTAAAACTCTCAACTGAGAAAATCTGAATTTTAAAACACAAAATATATTCCTGTCACCAATGTTAGTATTTAACAGCTCTTACTTACTATTGGAAATTGCAAACAAGAATTTCCCCATCCCAGTCTACATTCATTCTCTCCTTCTGCTTTTCTTCTCACACAGAATGTTGAACAGCTGGCCATGTCGACAACATAATAGCCCCACTACCATCCTGGCCTCAAGACCCCCTCCAGTTTTAGCTTTTCTTCCCCCCAGAAAATACTACCCAGGCCCTGGACCCTTTGCTTGAAGGTCCTCCTCTGCCATCCCTTGATCCCCATTGTGGTTCTCCTCTGAATCTCCTTTTGGAGGCCAGCAGGACAATAGCTCTGTCTCATAAAAAGTGCACCGAGGCCTCCCAAATGAGAGGTCACAAAGCCTGAGGCTCCCATCACCACCCTGAATATTAGCATATTTCCCACATCCACATCAGGGGAGCTCTCTGACAGGCAGGACACCTGCCGTCATTCAGGCAGTTGGCCAACTTGTTGACAGCGTGAGTTCCCACACTCATAAAATCAACCAGGGAAAGTGAGGCAAAGGTTGATTGCATGCTGTGATGTCTGCAGGTTCACCTTATGGGACAGAAGCACCTGCCTTTGGGGAGAGAGGCAATCAGAGGTTAATGGGAAACCACCATTTGGGGTTGTCACAATCATGAAATGCTGGGAGAGCTGACCCCTCTAGACCCTCCAGGGCTGATAGGAGCAAAGTGCCAACTGTCAGGACCAATAATTGGAAAAAATCAGATGAGTCAGATGGAAGAGAATATGGTTTTTAATAGAAACAAACAAAAAAATGCTTTCTTTTTATTCTAAAGAAATAGAATGGGGCAAAAAAGAAAGATATTCCCATTATTCACATAAAAGTGCGAGAAGAAAAGTGTTTCTCATTTGAAGCAACATTTTGAAGGCAGGGTATCTGGCAATGCTTTTATTGAAACGTGGGTTTCCCATTCTCTTACTAAGCATGGCCACTCCCTTCGGTGCATGCAAAACCAAATGTTTGGCAGGGAGAGGAGTTTTGTAAAATAGAAAGATGCTGCCCGTTGGGGCCTCTTTTTTCTTAAGCTTGAGAAGTTGCATGTTGCTTCGGAACTGGCGTTTTCTCCAGGATGGTCCAGGAGATGAGATATTTCTTACACAAAGCTTAGAATGATGAACCTGGGCTGAGTTGAAATCCTACTGAGAGATAAAAATAGAAAAACAGGCTGTGAAAATCCTTTAGGATATAGTTACTCCAATATGATACTAAACTAACTTTTTCGGATGATGCCAGAGGAAATCACTTTCATTGTCAAGTTGGGCCTAAGCCCCTTTCCCTGCAACTCCACATGTGTAATGAGGAGATAGGGAACCCACCCAGTCTTTCAGATGTAGTTGGGCATTCTCAAGAAGCCTGTGCCTTCTGTTTACTGTGATCCTTGTCATTAAGAAGGTGGCTTCTTAACTGAAACAGATATGTAATTCAACACTTTACAAAAATTGATGCACACTCAAATTTTCTACTCTTTTTTTTTTCAATAAAATGCTACAAGAGTGTAAAAAAAAAAAAAAAACGAGTGAAGGGGATCAAAAAAAAAAAAAAAAAAGAGTATGGCTTCTTTTCTTTTCTAAAGATCCCCCATTCTCAGAAATTGAAGCTTTTCACAAATGTGAAAAAGTTGTTCCAGAATATATGTTTTTTTTTTCTCTCTATAGTCTGATAGATGATTTCTGAAAAGCAATTCTAAAGGGATTTTTTTATTGAGCCTATGTGGGAAATTTCCCATATCTTGGATTTTGAAAACAGAACATATGTGTTTGCTAGGAAAGAATAACTAGACAACCACAGCCTGGGCAGGACACGGGCCAGCCTGGGAGCGCGTAGACAGACAAGATGGCAGTGGAGTGGGTTGTGGCCCCTCCACACAGTTGCAGTTGGCCAGAACGAGTTCTGGCTCTGTGACCCAACCTGGGAGCCCCAGGTCAGCAGACATTCCCAGGAAGAGGGAAGGAAACCCACAAGGCTGGGGGCAGGCCCTGACTCACAGGAATGAGGACACAACACTTATTGCCAACCTGCAGTCACCCCGAGAGTGCCTTGCCCTGGCCAAGTGGGTGTCTGCAGCCTCTCACAAGAACTCATTATCCAGCCCCTCACCCTCTGTCACCTCCCCCTTCAGTAATAAACCCTGGGTCTTGGCAAAAAAAAAAAAAAAGAGTAACTAGAGAAATTTCTGTTCATTTCAGTCTGTGAAAGAAGGGACCTCATCTTGCTTGTTCCCCATGAGACCCAGAGTCCCATGTGGCGCAGGGTACAGAGGAGGATGTTCTCTAGATATCTGTTTAATCATGATAACCTGCCACATCATGAAGAGGGCAGGGAGGCCTGAGGTTTATCAGGGGCAAACAGAAATCTGAGATCGCTTAGTAGCAGAGAGACCTGGCACTAAATGATAACAGGAATATTTTATTCAATGAGACTGTTGATTTGACTCCTCAAAATCAAACCAAGTTGCTTTCAATCTACCACTCACAATGATGTTTTACTTTTGCTCCAATAAACTCATCTCTGGCAAGCAAAACCATATTTGATTGCTATCTTTACCTCTATCTATAACTATAAATCTATTCAGAATAAGTACATGATTTCAAAAAAGGAATCAATCATTTTTTCAAAAGTTTCAGTGAGAGAGCCTTTGTATACAGAGAGGGGATCCATGGTTGCAAAAAAATATTTGAGTAAGAAATAAATACAAGTACCATTTGGAAGTGAAGCTTTAGATGGGGGTTGGAGTTTACCTTAATTAGGGAAGCTGCAAATTATTTGCCTGATTTGTTGCCCGATGGTCAATGGAACCCCTGGTGACCGAACACACTTGTTCAAAGTAAGAGCCAAAGCCCCTTTGACCTTTTGATGCATTGTCTGCAGGATGGATGGTCAGCTGGCTCCATAAGTGAGCTGGGCCAGCAGCTGCACCGCCAGCTGGCCGTCACACGCACGCAGCGCACACGTGGAGGGGCCTCATGGCCTCACCAGATGCCTTATAGCAGGGTCCAGCTGATGCCACATGCAGTGCACCACCAATTTAATGTTACAAATAAAATTTCTTGGTTTCAGATGTCATCGACATTACCTTCAATTCAGCAGAACCAGCATCTCATGCTTATAATCTAGTTTCCCAAATGCACGAGCTATGGTCTGATCTGTAGCTGCTGGGGACAGCCAGATCACAGGCTCCAAGCATTTTGCAAGGAATTCCAGATAGGCACTCTCTTTGGCAGTGACACAGTGCAAATGGTAACATTAATAACTCCCTTCTACCAGTGTGAACTGAGGCAGCATCTGTGGGGACTAGAGGGTTGAATTAACCTGTGTAGCCAAACTGAATAAATCTGAGGACGTAATGGACAAAAGCAGCTTGGTCTGTGTATTTACCAATTTGGAAAACAGCTAAGCGGAAAGGGAACATATTGTGGGTCAAAGTTCAGCACCAGGGAGGATGAGAGAATCCTATCAGTGAATCCTTGACCTAACAGGCCACATGAGGGACCATTAGCCAGAACCTCCATCTGCCCCTGAATTTTAAATGCAATCTATTTATTTATTTAATTTTTAAAAATTTTATATTGACGTATAGTTGATTTCCAATGTTGTGTTACTTTCAGGTGTATAGCAAAGTGATCCGTTTTACATATACATATATTCATTCTTATTCAGGTCCTTTTCTCATATAGGTTATTATAGAATATTGAGTAGAGTTCCCTGTGCTATATAGTAGGTCCTTGATGATTATTTTATATATAGTAGTGTGTATATGTTTTAAATGCAATTTAACTCTCTTGATAAGCTAACTTATATGTGAAAAAGTATGTAAAAAACATCATACTTTCTCCTCATTATATGGTTTATGTGCTATAATATTCCAACTCTAATAGACTTCTTTTGGGGCAAATCTGGTTTTCTTGGCTAAAATTATGAGAAAGCATCACTATTAGAATGGCATAACCAGGAAAAACTATGTCTAAGCATGACACATATAGTGAAGAGATGCTAATAGAGGAGATGGACCATCCATTGAGTAGGCCAAGGATCATACAAAATAACTTTTAATAAACACAAAGATGGAGTTAAATATGTGAGTCAATTTCATGCCTTTTTGGTGCAGCAAGGAATGAATGACCTTAATTCATCCTTCCTGTCTTTACCCCATTGGTGTTTTTGCCCTTTGCTGCTTAGTGATAATGGGAACATTGCATTGCCTTTCGGGTAAATGATTCCACTTGAACAGTTTACCATGTGGAAACCAAAGGGAACGGGTTTTTAATGTGGAAAATATTTAATCTCAGAAAACTAAAAGGCAGACTCCATTTGGAATGACACGCTGTCTTTGAATCCTAGTGTGTATGTATATGAGAGCTCCAGTTAAATCATGTGTCTATGTATTTTCAACTTTGATTAATTAGGCCTTACCTGATTCTTATTTCATTAATAATTTCAGAGCCTTTGTGACTTTAGGAACTCCCTATATTTTATATGACTCCTGAGTTGTGACAGAGTTGTAATAACATGGCATTTAGTATGTCATTGATTTTTCTTGGAACCCATCCTAAGTGGTTCAGTGATTATAGAAGAATACTAAAATGGTACCATTTATGTTCACAACCCCAGGGGGACAGAGATAGTGAGGTGTCCTTGTATTCTCATTTATGATGCAGTGTTAAACCTGAGACAGACTGTGCAAACTCAGATGACTTCTTGGGCAACCTAGCTTTCATCTCCATAATTCTTTATAGAAGGATGGGAGGAAGCTAGTGTCTGTGGGTACCAGACAAATAACATACATAAGTGTGGCAGGCTGGGTAGTGAATGTGGTAAAGTGAAGATTTTAAGGCCCATCTTTAAGAATCAGATGCTATTCCCCTTCCTCCAGTTGTTATGATGGGATACCATGCTACTGTGGGAACAAGGTATAAGGCTGCTATTGCCAAATCTTCCAGATTTTCAAGAACAGCTGGAAAATAAAATGTTTATATGCAATCTTCTGATTTATAAAGGTTAACTCATTTTCTTGAGTTAAAGTTTAAAACATTTTTTTTGTTTTGAATAATTATAAATTTTTAAGCAGCTGCAAGAAATAATACAGAGAAATCCCATACACCCTTCTCCTTATTTCCCCTGGTGTTAACATCTTGCATACTACAGAATATTACAATCAGGAAATTGACATTAATATAATACACTGACCTTATTGGCTCGTTCTTTTCCAACTCGGTACATATCCACCAAATTATAGCTGTGGGGCAGAGTTAGCCTGCTTTACTATTTCTACTTGCAACAAGTGTCTGTTATGATCTTGCTAGAATCAGAGAACCAGCCCATGGCTCTGGGTCCTCATTGCTGAAGACAGAGAAGCCTGTTTAGAACCTGGCTAGAAGATGGACCCCTCCTATTTTTTCCTTTCTGAATGCCTTTCCGTTCTTCTGGTCTGATCCCATTCTCATCTTGTCTGTTAGTGAGAGCCCAGCAGTGGTCATGCTCTGACACCCCCTCCTTCTCTCCCCACTGTGCAGCTCCATATTCTGGCCTTGCTTTCCACTGAAGCTTGGTCAGCTCTGCATGCGTCCTTCAGGTGAGCCTGTCCCTGCAGGCTCTGGCCTTGGACATGCCCTCTGGGCTCACAGGCATCTCAGACTTGCTTTCTTCACATTCCTTCTTAATTTCTCCTTCTCTCTCCCTCCCCACTGAAGGCAAACACTTGAAGGTGGTGGATATCCAAATTATTTATTTGTTTGTACTGGAATTTTGAAATCTCAAATATTTATTTAAAAGAAGTGAGCTGTAATTTGGAGATTACAGTTATGGAGTTGTTTTGTTTTGATACCATCTGTCATAAAAAATAAATTTTCTACTGTAAATGGCTTTAAGACCCCCATGATATCAAAAAGAAAATGCCAATAAAGTCTTAGAGTATTGAGGGTGGTAATATGCTTCTAGATTTCCTGCTGCTATAAGGGAAAAGTCTCCCTTGAATGTTTGTTGACTGTTATAGACCTCAGTGCCTTGTCCAGCCTCAGTGTGGGATGGTTCCTATGCCACAGTGTTGTCATTCCAGGTTATCGTGACAGAGGTAATAGCAGGCATTCTTGGAATAAAAAACACTTTAATTGGAGACCTGAGATTTCTGAGTACCAACCAAGGTCAGAATGAGGGGTTCAGAATTGGAAGGAATGTGTCAGAGAGGAAAAGAGGGGGCAGAGCCCAGTGACCAGCACACGGTGACCACGATGACCTATGAGGGGTTGAGGTCTAGAGCCAGCTGCTTTCTTCCCAATATTGTGCGTAAACAGTAGTTGGAGGCAGAAGCCATGAAGCTTAGTTTGAAGCTTCTTCTCAGATGACAGTGAACCATCGTCACCCAGCAGAGCTAGTGATTCAGAAGTTGTGTCTCTCATGGAGAAGAAGCAGAGGAAGGAGATGAGGATAGAGACAGTGGACTCAGTAAACACAAAGTTGAATTTTCCTGAAGTTAACTACTTCATTTCTGGGCTCCCATCCTTTTGAGCTAATGAACTTGTGTCTTCCTTACCAAGCAAGAGAAAATGGTTGTAGAAGGATAAATGAGCTACATTGTCCCTGGGTCCCCCCTTCATCTTTTCCAGCCTGACCAGAGTGCACACAGATATTCATCCCATTCTGTTTTGGATGAATGCCTCACTCTCCAAGCCCTTCTATGTTGATTTGGAAATCAAAATCTCCAGGGGTCCTAGCCAACGCTGCCTGCCCCTCTACAGGCCCCTGTGACAGTGTCTCCATCCTTGAGCACACTCACTAGTCACCCCTTCCTGATGCTGCTCCTTGTCTTGCCCCACACATCTCCCACCAAGTCCTATGAGACCCACAGTCCCCTTTCTAGATGTTACATTCTCTAGTGAATACCTAGCAGCTCTGCTTTTTGGCACTTAAGCCAAAAATATTCTAAGGTTTACCAATGCCTTATCCATCACCCTTTCTCTTCCCCTCACCCAGACACATGACTCCCCAGCAGAGAGCACCCAGCAAAGACTGGTCCTGGTCTTCCTGCTATTACTGTGGGTGACGCTACAAATGAAAAAGACATTAGAATTCAGTTTTCACATCTGAAAATATAAACATGTGGCAGGGATTGCTACTGCCTCTGTTTTGTAAGTGAAGATGCTGAGACTCAAAGAAGTGTAGAAAACTTCCCCAGTATCACACAGCTACTAAGTGGTGTGCAGGTCTGCATCCAGAGAGGACGACTGCACGCTGATGGATCTTCAAGTATCCATCACAGCCTGAAGAAAGGGAGAAAAATGGACTTCCCTGGGCTTCAGAATAAATAATTTAAATCACTGGGGGTCCTTCAAATAACTATCAATGCCTGGGGTTCTGATTTAGTCTAAGGTAGATTTGAGTATCAATTGTGTTTAAAAGCATCCAAGGTGATTTTAATGCTAAGCTGTGATTGCAGTTCACTTCTCTACATCAGCAATTCTTCAGTGAAACATCTATCAGAATTGTGCGGAGTGCTTGGTAACATACTCTCGCTGGGCTCTACTCCTAGGGTTTCTGGGTTCTGTTCATCTGCGGTGGGCTTGAAAATTTGCATTTCTAACAAGTTCCTTGTGATGCTGCTGCTGCGCATCATAATTGAGGACCACAACTTCACACACACCTAAATGGAAGACTGGGATGGGGCTACATCTTAGCCTTTATTGCATACATGCTAGGTACTAGGCAGAATGATTATGTTATATAACTTGGCCAACAAATGGCACAATCTTCCCACAAACCTTTTGATTTAGGTTGGATTATTCCTATTTAATTTATGGAGGAAACTGAACCTCAGAGACGTTAAATCTGTGCTTCTCAAACTGGGATCTCTGGGGATATAGCAGAAATTATGAAAACCACACAATGGATAACATGTAACTTCTTGGACCATGAATTTCATTGGCATCAGATGAACTCTTTGCTGAACAGGCTTGAACTGTTTGAGAGGGAAATGTCCCTGTTACCTGTACATTGATTATCTTAACTTTGATGTATATTCTAGGCCTGTAGTAGAGAGTCAAGTCATGGCTGTAAATTTTCCCCATTCTACTTCATCCTTGATGTGAAAAGACAAATGGAGATTGAAATGAGGCTTGGGAATTATTACTATTACCCTGTACACATAGTCACGTCTCAGAGAACCTTGAGCCCTTTTTTTACTGCATCTGTGATTGACTTATGTAATGGAGAAGATGAAGTTTCCCTCATTGCAATGTGTCAAGTACCATTTTTATTAGTCATTAGTTCAGTTATAAGGACATTTCTTAAATAAGCTCTTACCTCATTCAAGTTGTTATGCTTAAGGGATTTTTGGGTCATTTTGATAAGTCTGTTTTTTATATGGTCTACAGTTTGATCTTCTATAGCAAAGTCTGAGTAAATGCACTTATTATATAGTCATACAAGTCATACAATAAGTCATATACAGGTTTCCCCATTGAACACACATTTTTCATCCTTTCTGAGTCAAGGGCTCTTTAAGAAATCTGATGAACAATATAGATTCAGCACAGAACAGTACACACACACACACACACACACACACACACACACACACACAGCCTTGCTTTCTGGAGCTTTTATAGACCACTGAAACCCACCCATGAATCCTAGCCACAGGCCCCAGATTACGAACTCCTGTCCAAGCTTGAAAGCTTCTCTGTGGCAAGGTTTGTGACTTGTCTGAAATGGACTCTCTGCCGTCTAGTGCACTGGCTGGCTGGAAGGGCACTCAGTCAGTGTCAAAGAATGAATGATTTCTACTGGAGTGATGAAGCAGGGGATGAGCTTGAGCACTTGTGGTTATTGTGACATAGGTGCTGTGTTTGTAGCAGTGTGTCAGGACATTACAGGTATGACGAGATACTCTGGACCTCTACTGGCTGTCCAGCAGGGGTTACAGGGAGCATTCCATCTGAATCCAATGTGAGTACAATGTCAATGTCCTCCGCTCTCACACCGAGGCTTTGCTATCTGACTTCCTGCCTGGTATTTCCTCTGCTGGATTTAGGGCCATGATCCCTTGCAATTTTTGTTTAAATAATCAGAACAACCTCCTAATGTTGCTTGTTTTTATTTCCTTTTTTTTTTTTTTTTTTTGCTGAAGTCCTGGCTGAGGTGTGAGACCCCAAGCTGTTGTTTCCACAGTAAACCTGTCATAGGCAGGAAAGACTCTCACCCTAGGTATGGCAGGCTGGGTATTTCTGGAGGGTGAATCAGAGGCAATAATTTCTGTGTCATGGTGTCTGCAATTTACTTCAAAATACTTTGGATTAGTGTGATTTTATGTATGTGCTAACTAGTTTAATTTTCAAATTAGGTTACAGATTTCTAATTGCAAATCCCCATTCCAGGGCTGGACAATCACACTCCAGGGCCAGCTTCTACAAGCATTTCAGCCAGCCACCTAAGGTTTTGTGAATGTCAGACATTGCTTTTATTTGTGAAATTAGTAAATTGCTAATTAGCTTGATAAATGTTAGAAATGGTCTTATTAATGAAGTTCAGGTATTACATATTTGATAATAGTTAGTTTTAGATATATGGGGTTCACTGGTGGCTAGACAGTAAAGAATCTGCTTGCAGTGCAGGAGACTCGGGTTCGATCCTTGGCTCAGGAAGATCCCCTGGAGAAAGGAATGGATACGCACTCCAGTGTTTTTGCACGGAGAATTCCATGGACAGAGGAGGCTGATGGGCTGCAGTCCATGGGGTCACAAAGAGTCAGACACAATTGAGAGACTAACAGTTTTTTTTCACAGTTTTAGATATAGATAGAGAATAGATAGATTCACCTTTGAGGCATAAAACAGGGATGAAAGCCTGACAGCTGGGTCTTGACTTCTAGAAGTCCTTTGGCCCAGGCCTCGTTACAAAGAGTAATGGTTGCTTGCTGCCTAGTAAAAGACATGCTGCCTCTGGTTTGTTTGGTGTCAGCTTCTGGAAAACATTTCATGACGGGGTGAGATGAACATCAAAGGACAGAGCTCTGGCACTTTCTTGAACTTGCACAACAGGTTCTAAGGACCATTTTTATGGCTGCTGACTCAGCCATGCTTATTTATCAATGTTTACATTTGTGGAGGAGCATCTGATCTGAGATTTGCTTCCGTTATAACTTAGCAGCGAGGTCAGGCTTCTTTGAGAGATGTCATTATCTACCAGAAAGAACCTCAGTGTTTTGTGTGGTCTAATTGGCTGAGAACGGTTCCCAGCACTTCAGCTCTATGGTGGATTTGCTTTTCAGAGAGATTCCATGTATTAAATCACGTGTGGTAACAACCCAGGAAAAAACACATTGGCTACACTAACCAACATCCATTTCTCATTCATGGCTCTTTGGGTTAGCTCTGGAGCTGCTGGTTCTTGCCTGGCTTGTCTGTGCTTGGGCAGCCAGATGAGTTGGGTCTGCCCCTCCTACCTTATCCCAGAGCCCAGACGCAAGGAGCAGCCCCACCTCCCATTCAGGAGCGTGTTTTCCTCACAGGGGAGGTGGGAACACAAGAGGGGAAGGCGGAGAGGCTCTGCCTGAGGCTGGCACAGGGCGACTTCTGCCCGTGCTCACTGGTCAAAGCCTGTTCCATGGCGAATCTCAAAATCAGTGGTGATAGGAGGTGGTTTTTAGTTCTCCCTGAACAGAAATGGTAGAAAAAGGAGAATTATGAACAGATGGCACAATCTGTCACCCTCCAAGTTAAATGGTAAAGCTTTCAACGTCCCCTTAGTCACCCAGCAGGCAGTCCTCTCCAGTCAGTTCCTTAAACATTACCAAGTTAGTGTTAATTGCCATACACCTGTAGGATGGGAATGAGCCAGAAATGTGAAAGGCATAGACCTTGGCCTTGAGGAGCTTTAAGTCTCAGAGAGGAGAGATTTTGTCTGTCTCACAGAGCCTATAGGTTTACTATGGAATAGCATTCTGGCAGAATTAAAAAAAAATACAGATGTGTGATCAGGCCACTCAAGATGACTGTTCTCTTGCTGTTTGACAAGGTCCTGCTTCACCTACACCCTGCTGATATGACTGACCTTCCCTCTTCATCATAGAGTCTAATCAGTAAATGCCCATGTACTTCCCTCCGGCCCCAGCTAGGGTTTGTTCTCATCTTTAGATCAGAACAACTCCACTATGATAGTTTAAAGGGGAAAATTCCTCCTATAACTGGTAACACCACCCCCCTCCTACTGCCTACCACCGCAGTGAAGCCTGCCGCCATATCCTGTCCGTCTTCTGCTGTACACAGTGGGGTGTTACTCCAGGACCTCACTTCAGACATGTAAGGTCCTCCATCCATTAAACCACAGATATCTCTTTTGTTGCCTCCTTTTTTTTCTTCAGTTTGGTGGCTGGGCAGGAACAGAGCTTGCAGGCCTACAAGGTGCAGCCTAATAACACACTATACACGAAAAGAACACAAAATGTGTGCCAGCGCAGAAAACATTGTTAGAGTAGTAATCGTAGGTCTCGCGTCCCATTTTAGCACCAGCTGTGCTCCACACCATTAGGAGACCAAGGGTCTAGGATCCCCTCTTTGTAGTGAACTGCAGTCGGATCTTCTTCCCCAACTCAGCAGCAGGAAGAAAGGAACATATGCCAAGAGGCCAGACCCTGGTCCTAGCTCTCCCCTGGGATGTGCAACTCTAGCAAACTGCTCGAGTTTTCAGGAGCAAACTGCTCTCAGATTTCTAGGGCTTCCCAGGTGGCTCCATGGTAAAGAATCTGCCTGCTAATGCAGGAGATGAAAGAGACATGGGTTCGGTACCTGAGTCAGGAAGATCCCGTGGAGTAGCAAGTGGCAACCCACTTCAGTATTCTTGTCTGGAAAATTCCACGGACAGAGGAACCTGGTAGGCTACAGTCCGTGGGGTCACAAAGAGCTGGACACAACTGAGGGACTGAGCGCCTCAGATTTCTCATTGACAAAGTAGAGCCTGCACACTAGCTTGTGAAGTCTACGATCCTGAAAAGTCAGCTGTGATCTGCCTTCAGTTTCCTTTGGTCTCTGTCCACTCCCCTCCCATCAGGGCACTCAAGAATTGTGAGACTGTTTCCTCCTATCTATTGCTGGTTAATCTTGATCCTCTCTATTCCTCTATTATTTCTTCCCTCCCCAAACACCAACTGTAGATGAAGCTCATTTATATATATTCTTGAAAAACACAATTCAATTGAGTAAATTTATAGCCTATTAGCTTTCTTCAAAGATTCGTAAATTGGGCAGTATTCCATCAGATAGAAAGGAGATCTGAGGAACTGTACAAAATGGAAGGCTTTATAGTCAGAAGGGGGAGGACCAGGAAGTTATTAGCAAAGAGTAGATTGTTTGTCACATTCCATTAGGAGACAGCAGGGGTCTATTAGGCAGATAGATACCTTACTGGTGCTGGTCAGGTAATTCCAGATTGACTGGTTTAAGATTCTATCCTGAGAGCCTGAAAAATGTAATTAAGTTAGATATTAAGCCTTGGTTTGCTGACATGCATTTATCACAAGTGACCCCATTTTGGGTCAACTGGCTCTTTTTAAAACGATGTATACTGTAAACTTGTTCTTATTTATAGTCCAACACTAGATGTTCTTCTCTTCACTCTTAGAAGAATTGAAGATTAAGAAATTGTTGCATTTTAGTTGTGATATTTCTGTGTTTTATATGCTCAGGGATGGCATATATCTGTTATCTTTGCTTGGGATAGTCACAGCATGATGCAGATTCCAAAGAAGTCCACTTGGGAACTTGAGGGACACTTGTTTGCATCCCTATCTTCTTCTAAAAAACCCCAACTCAGCTTGTTAAGTGGATGGCCCAGTCACCTCTCCCTGTGAAAAGGAATAGCAGACATGATTTGCCGTCTCCCAGCATCTTCATTTCCCCCCACACCCCAACCAGTCCAAGGTCCCCAGTCCCACTGCATGTTAGCTTTCCTCTCAGACTTGCTCAATTGTTTTGACTGCTGTGGTAAATGAATTATTCTTAAATGGAAGCCTGGGCAAATCTGGTTTGGACTGGAAACCACTCAAGGTTTTAAAAGAAGCCAATAGGAGAGACTAGGATTAGTTTGGTTTCTCTGTTTTCATGGTGTACTGACAAGCCCTAAAATAAAACAACATAGTTATCCTGAGAGCAAACACTTGTGTTTCTAAGAAAACTTGAAAATCAACACTGATCAGCCCCTGAACAATAGACTCTCCTTACTTGCAAGTTAAGGCAAAATTCTTGGAGCCCTTATTTCATCTTTCATACTTGGCAGATAAACAGTCCTTATCTCAGGACTCTGGCTCCTGTACTTTTCAGATGCTGTTGTATGAGTTCAGTTCTTTGGCAAAACAGATATGCCTAGAGAGTCAAGTATGAGCTTGGGGCACAGAAACACCCTATTTCCCATTTAAGGGAGAGCTTGCTCTCTGTGCTCTTCCTGTTGGATCTGAGATATAGAAAGGCTCAAAAGGGCTGTCAGAATTGTTGGATTCATGTTAAAAACGTTGCTAAAGGCTGCTGCCCTCCCTGCTCTCAACCCCCAGTAGGAGAGAGAAGAGCTTGGATTTGCCATCATAAAAATCCCCTGGAGGGCAGAGCCAGGTGGAACTTGATATGGACTTTGCTTTTTGTTGGGAGACTAAGGAACTCCATGGTGGCCTGAATCATGTTTCTTGAGTGCAACTTCTCTTGTCTGTGAGTTTACTCAGCAGAAAGCCGTATCTGCATTCCTTCCACAAAGAGATTCCCAACTTGATTAATTAATCATTAAACTCATTTTCTCATTAAACTCTTTTTTTCTAACTGGTTTTCAGTTTCTGTCCCCCCTGCCTTTCTCCTTCTCTCTCTTCCTTCCTTCCATCTTTATTAAGAATTTTCTTGGGACTTCCCTGGTGGTCCAGTGGTTAAGATGCTATCCTTCCACTACAGTGGGTATGGGTTCAATCCCTGGTCTGGGGACTAAGAGCCAAAAAAGGTAAAAGAATTTTTCTTTCTTCCTTCTTTTCTTTATTTTTCTAAGCAAATTGGGGTCAAACCAAAAAAGCATGAGGCAGGCCCAACCTCGAGCAACACTGTGAAACAGAGGTTTGATTCTGAAGGCCTCGCACCTCCCTTTCTTTCCTCCTTGTTATGTTTTGTATCCCTTCTCACCTCCAGGAATCCCTTGCCTTCATGCTGAATCTAGTTCTCCAAAGCAGCCCTTTCCTTCTGCATATCTTTTCTCACATTTTGCCTTTCTCCAAAATCACTACCCAAAGTTCATCAAAATGCTTCTATCTCTTAGCTTAGTTAACAAATCAGCTTAGTTAAGTGAAAGGAAATCGTCTTCATTCATCTGAGAGATAAGAGAATAACAAATCTTTATCAGTACTCAGGTGAAACTGCCCCAAATCCCCTCTTCTCTCAACAGTTTAGTACTGTTTCTAATTTGAGAGGCTGCTGTTGACTTATTGATGACATGTATGATTAAATAAAATCCCAACATAATAGGAAAAGATTATAGGCTGGAACTTCATAGAGGGTGCTTTTTAAAAGTAGTGGATCTTAAAGTTGGGGATTTTTTAGACCTGTAAAGTTTGGATAATGTCAAAGATGGCCTATGTATTCTGTTTTGCCAAGAAAGCACATCTTATGAAAACAGTTGTCACTAATTAATTCATCAATTTGACAAATATCTATTGAGTACTTAGTATATTGAATTCTAGTGTATAACTGGGTATACAGTGGTAAAATAAGGAGACAAGCTATAAATTTTGGAGGTTACACTTCTAATACTGTTGCTGTCTAAAAGGAGAGACAGCAACAATATAAAAACATCTGATAGAGGTGGTTCCTAGAAAGAAAATTAACCAAGGGATGAGATCAGGTGGGACCCAGTGGGAACTGGTTATTTGTATAGGGAGGTCAGTTAAGACCTATAGTGTAAGGAAGACAATAAAAATACTAATATACTAAGGAGCCAGGCCTCCCAAGATCTGGGCGAGGCACAACCGAGGTAAAGAGAACAGCAAGTGCAAAGGCCCAGAGGTAGGGGTGAGCTTGGGCTGACTTAGAAATGTGGAGATCAGTGATTGGTGTTGTTCAGTTGCTAAGTCATGTCTGAATTTTTGCGACCTTGGGGAGAAACAAACAAAACTATTGAAAAGAGGCGAGGTTAGGAATGTAGGAGGTGTCAGGTTGTATCTGACTTTAGAGTTCATGTAGAGCATTTGAATCTGATCTAACTGAGGTGGGAAACTGGGGACTGGGGATGATCCCTCAAGTGATCTCATTCACAAAATGTAACTGATCATTTAAATACTGATGGAGAATTGACAGAAGAGAAACAAATAAGAAAGGCCTGTAGTCTAGGAGTAAAAAATGTTGGCTGGAAAGAGGAAGGCACTCCAGCATTTAATAAAAGACAGTCATTTGCAAGAAAGAACAAGTGAAGAATGTCCCCTGATATAATACAAACGGAAGAGTAGAGTTTCAGCTTTTAAAGTGAGAGCTTCATAATGTTGCTTTGCATCTTATTGTGCTTTATGTTGCTCAATTTGGGGCTGTATTTCAGTAGGATAGGGAAGCCAAATGACCACTGCCTTTTCCGTCGTGGTCACAGTGTAGTTTTGTTACTGAACCAACTCTGGGCCCAGTTGCCCATGTGCGGTGGAGCCAATCTACTGACACAGCTGGGATGTGATGATGCAGAGTGCCAGGCAAGGAGTCCAGTTAGCTAGTGTTCGAAAGACCTGAACTCCCTGAAGGCTTCCAGGGAAAAGTTTATAAACACAAGGTGAGGGAGGGGATTTGTAGGGTGTGTGATCAACTCATAGAAATTCTTCTAGTTGGTTGGCAGTGAGGTAGTTGGGAGTCAGCACCATCAAACTTCTGGTTGCAACCAGTTTGGGGTCACCAGGCTTGTGGGCAGCATAAGGTTAACTTCTTCCACCTGGTAGGGGTTTTAGTATATGCAGACAGCTCAAAGGATATGGCCCAGGATATTACCCGTAGTCCTTGAGGAGGAACTAAAGGTCCTTGACTTTGTTTCACAGCTATACTATTATTATTTTGTCCTGCTTGACTGCTTTGCTTTCTTTCTGCATTTTGTCACTTCTCTGATTAAACTTATTCTTTGAAGCTCAGGGAAGGCCTAAGAGGCTAGTGTTTTCTACAGAGTAAGGTGGAGGACACAGGAGGGATATGTCCTGGGAAAGGCCCTATAGGGGCCTTGGTTGGTTACACTTTCAATGAAGTGTGTTGACAGAACTGGAAAGTAGGCTCCTAATTCATTCAATTCAGAATACTTGGGAGACAGAGAGGAAAGCTGAGGCACAATAGCTGTGGTACCTGAGCCTCTGGGAAAAACCAGTCTGTAGGCTGTGTGGGTATGAATAGCAAGTCTGGGGACCCTGGAGCTGAGAAGTAGGCCTTCACAGGGCAGTCAACAGGCTCAGAACTGATTGGGAAAAACTCACCTCTCCATATATCCCTCCTGCCCTGGCTCCTAGCCAGCTGTGGGAGCCCTGAAAGTGAATGCACTGGTTAAGCACTTTCATTTCCTGCACCCTCTGAAAGGCTGGATGAGGATGGACTGAAATGATGTGAATCCTCTTTGTTCCATTTTACCTAAAAAAGGAAGTTGGGGCTGCTGCTGGTGAGATGGACGAGCACTTGGAGCATTATAAAGAATGTGCCCAGAGGAGCATGTTCTGTAGGACAGCATTTTGCAAAGGAGATGACAGGAAGGGCCACAGTGACAACAGTTGTTTGCATCATCTACTGTTAAAGCTAATGTCAGCCTCAAGTTATTAAAATTACATCAATAGATGGGCTTTCCTGAAAATCAAATATATTTCACATGGATGTGAAATGCAGTCATTTTGAACCAAGAGTCTTGTGTTAAATGCTAGACATTCAGATTTTTAAAAACTCAATAAAACATTGTTGGCTAGACTAAATACTTTGAGTAATACATAGAAGAAATAACAACACCATGTGGTCGTACATATCCACCACAGGCCATTTACTTTACTCTTTTAAGGTGCTGGCTAAAGTAAATTTAATTAAATCAATTTCTGTATTTTTTTAACACTGTGGAAATACCAATTGTCACTAAATAATCAGTGATGCATGGCATTTTAATTATCCATTAGTCATTTCCTTTATAAAATAAATGCCTCCATCCTAATGAAATGAACATTTGTGGTCCTACTTTATTAGTCATGACCTAGGACTTTCTTAGCTGTTTGAAGCATAATCAGTGGATCACAGTGCTATCTCATTTCTGTGGTATAACTTCTTCTTTTCAAAGCTATTCAAAGATTTGTGCTATGTCATTTTGGGTCTGGAAGTTTTTCTCCACAGGGATATAAAACTTAACCCTGGTCAATTATTTCCACAACTGAAACAATCTCTCTGTTCCTTAGAAGTCACTGGGAAATGTAAACAGTAAATAAAGATATATTGCTGTGTCTTACATTTTACGTTGCTATTATTTTTATTGCTGGTGACCTGTGTGTGTGCATGCCCAGTCATGTCTGACTCTTTGAGACCTCATGGACTGTAGCCCACCAGGCTCCTCTGTCCATTGAATTCTCCAGGCAAGAATACTGGAGTGGATAACCATTCCCTTCTCCAGGGGATCTTCCTGACCCAGGGATCAAACTTGTGTCTCTTGCGTCTCCTGCATAGCAGGTGGATTCTTTACCACTGTGCCACCTGGAAGCCCACGGGTGACCTCAAACTCTTCTCTTATTTTGCAGCTGCCATATCTCTATGACCGAAAGAGAAATGTTTTCTCCATCAAATCTAGCATCCCAAACCAAATCCCCCACTTCCCATCTAAGCTCCTTTCTCATCTCCTCCTCACATCCAGATGACCAGTCACTGGGAGCCTCATTCTAATGAGGACTTTCTAGGTGGGTCTATGTTGTACGTCATCAGAAGTGCCAGTCAGACAAAATTGCAAGTTGAGCTATTCTTTAGCATGGGAGGTCTCCTATGGGTTTGCCTTTTCCCCTATTTATCCATCAAAAATAACTTTCTGAATTGAATCATAAATACAGTGTGCATAGATTATTAATTTGAAAGACACCAGGCTCCTCTGTCCATTCTCCGGGCCAGAATACTGGAAAGAGTAGCTGTTCCCTTCTCCAGGGGTTCCTCCCAATGCAGGGATCGAACCCAGGCCTCCAGCATTGCAGGCAGATTGTTTACCGTCTGGGTCACCAGGGATGCCCCAAAACTTCACAGCATCCCTGATAAAGCTGTACAGGCTACGATGGTGACTGACACCATGGTGTCCGTGAAAGGACATAAAGGATTTCACAATCTTATTCTTTGAGCTGATTTTTAAGAAGTCAGGGAAGGCAGGTTTGGAAGCCACAAGTAGATTAGAGTAGTGCAGTTGGTCCAAGAAAACAGTACAGTGAGAGAGAAACTTGGAGAGGTAGGTAACAGCCAGGCCTTCCTGGCCATGCTAAGGAGTTTAGTAAAACAATATGACTCAGAATTACCAGGTAATGCCCTGAAGCTAAGGGATCTCCTAAAACCAGACATTGTATTCCGAACTTAATAGAAATTAGCCAATTTATTTATATATCTATCCCAATAGTAGGGTAAATGCATCTTGACAAAGGGATATGATCTTCCTGTGCCTAGCACAATGCCTGAGACACACCAAGATCTTCTGGAATTGAACTACTCCTTAATTCTGGTACAAAAGCATGGATATCATTATGTGTTGTGCTTTTTACTGGCTTCATTTGGTGCTTACCTTGCAGAATATATCTTGCAGTATAGCTGTGATTTTTCCTCATGGGTTATAGATTTTATTCAATTGTTGTGGTAACTAGCAACATTAAATCATAAAGCATATAAATGTTTAAACACTATTGCCATTGAAAAGTGTTTTGTGACTTTTTTAAAATGAAGAGCATTTAGAGATAAACTTTACCTTAGCTTCTAGTTTTATTACTAGTGCTTTATTATAATATACTTGCATATGTGAGTACTTAGTCATTCAGTTGTGTCCAACTCTTGTGACCTCATAGACTGTATGTAGCCTGCCAGGCTCCGCTGTCCATGTGATTCTCCAATTAAGAATACTGGAGTGGGTAGCCATTCCCTGCTCCAGGGGATCTTCCTGACCTAGGGATCAAACCCGGGTCTCCTGTATTACTGGCAGATTCTTTACTATCTGAGCCACCAGGGAAGTCCATAAGATACTTATTTTTAATCATTTTAGAGATAACAGTGGTAAACAAAATCAGCATTTTATGTATGTCATGACTTTAATGAAAAGCAAATAAAAATAAATGGGTATCATTTAATCATGATGACAAATTACCAAACACATGGTGGTTTAAAACAACAGAAAATGTTCTCTCACAGTTCTGGAAGCCAGGCATCACAAATCAGATTGGGCTGTGCTCCCTCTGAAGTCTCTAAAGGAGAGCCTTTCCTAGCTTCTTCCAGCTTCCTGTGGCTCCAGTCCCTGCTTGGCTTGTGGCTTCATTACTCCAATCTCTGCTTGCATCTTCACATGATCATCTTTTTCTTTTCTTCCTTCTCTGTCCTCTTAGTGTCTCTTTAAAAAAAATTAATTAATTTGTTTATTGATGGCTGTGCTGGGGTCTTCGTTGCAGCTTGAGGGCTTTCTCTAGTTGCAGCAAGGGGGGGCTATTTTCTAGTTTCAGTGCACAGGCTTCCTTTGTGTCCCTCTCTTGTTGGAGAAGGCAATGGCAACCCACTCTAGTATTCTTGCCTGGAGAATCCCATGGACAGAGGAACCTGGAGGGCTACAGTCCACGGGGTCGCAAGAATTGGACACGACTTAGCAACTAAACCACCACTTGTTGTGAAGCATGGGCTCAAAGACACGGGCTTCAATAGTTGTGGTGTATGGGCTCAGCTGCCCCAGGGCATGTGGAATCTTCCCAGACCAGGGATTGAACCCATGTCCCCTAAATTGGCAGGCAGACTCTTAACCACTGGATCACCAAGGAAGTCCCTCTTAGAGTCTCTTCTAAAGAAATTTTCCCTTGGATATAGCGCTCACCAGATAATACAGAATGATCTGAGCTGGAAATCCTCAGGCTTCCCTGGTAGCTCAGTTGGTAAAGAATCCGCCTGCAATGCCAGAGACCCCGGCTCAATTCCTAGGTCAGGAAGATCCACTGGAGAAGGATAGGCTACTCACTCCAGTATTCTTGGGCTTTCCTAGTGGCTCATCTGGTAAAGAATCTTCCTGCAATGCAGGAAACCTGCGTTCCATCCCTGGGTTGGGAAGACCCCCTGGAGAAGGGAATGACTACCCACTCCAGTATTCTGACCTGGAGAATTCCGTGGACTGTTCAGTCCATGGGGTTAGCTTACCTATCTTCAGAGATCTTTTTCCAATAAGATCACATTCCATGGTTCAGGGTATGGGCATATCTTTTGGGTAGACCACAGTTCAACCTACTATAATGTTGACTAATAACATTACACTTCTGATGTTTCTCCTCTGACAACTAGAAACTGGGTTTTGAGAGACTGAAAATGACAATCTTCATTAATATAAAACTATTTTATGTGTAAATATATAAGAGAAAAGGATAGATCTGCCCTCTACCCTCTGTCCTCCACAAAATAGTGTGTGAAGATAGGGGGTAGAGAGCAGATAAGATACTTAAGAATTCAAATTAATTTAAAAATATTTAAGAATACTGTGTAAGGAAGATTTAGATTAAAAATGGAAAAACTTTTGTTTGCCAAAAACATGTTTGTGCAGACATCTAGTATTACAGACCTGCTTTATATATTTATGTCGCAATTTAATAGGAGCCAAAAATGTGGTCAGTATCAATGGGACTTTTCTGTTTTAACTTGGCACGCCATTATGTGTAAACTGACTGGTTTTCACAGTTACTTAAGCATATTTAAATTGGGAGAACTACTGAGACCCCTGAACCCCCCTTTTTCCCCTTAATTTTGATACACAAAAGTCTATCTGTACTATGCTGTGTGGTCAGAAATAGGGTCCACACCAGTTACTTGCAAATGTGAGGAATGAATCAAGTTAGTCCTCCTACATAGATTTCTAAATATTATTGAAGTTTCCACACTGTCTTTCTTAATAATCTGCAAAAAGTATTCTTATTGAAAGGGATTTATCTTCAGTGGAAATTTTAGGAGGAGGGGAATAAAACCTCATATAAAATGCTGAGAAAAAATCCTGAAGTGAGCTTTTCCAAATCTCAATTCTTGCCTATCAATATGGATAGAATCTTATGAAAACTCTTCTCTCCGGGCTACTGCTGCCCCTCCCCAACCAGCTCTGTAAAGATAGCTAGTCTTTCAATCTTAGGGTCAGTTCCTTATCTGTGAGCCTTATTTGGCTGCAGAGACCTCCCTAACCTTATTCCTTCTTTCTCCTCTTTTCCTGGGCACTCCTGCAGCTTTTGTTACAAAACTGTGGCTGTAAGGAGCACAAGCTCACTGAGGCTAGCTCAGATAAAGAATGAGGGTGTTTCGTCGCACAGTTCCAGGGCTCGCTCTAAACAGAAGCACACTCAACAGGAATTGAACTTAGGATCCAGGAAGCCATCTCTTTTGATAAACTTCTCTGGTTTTCTGTTATCTCCACTGGGCTCCTCTTTTCTCAAATTTATTTATTTATTTGCCCTTACATTTTGAAAAGTGGCCTCTCTAGGCAATCTTGGTTTATGTGACTTTTGACACCATTATATGTGATGCCAATTCTCAGACCGACTCCATGTTAGAAACTTTCACCCGCTGTTTCTGGCTCCCTGCTTCCTGATGCTTTTGATTGGCTAACTTTGAGTCAGGTGATCAAAACTTATCCAATCACACCCACCCAGTGGGCCCCAGCCCTCTCTCCTTTCCCTGTATCCCCATCCACTGGGGCTTTGCTACCAGTTACCCCGTAAGTCTCTCTCCAAATACATCGCTACTGGTGTATCCACACTTTTGTCCCCCTGAAAATTTATCGCTGCTATTTTTCCTACTCTCCAGTTAGAAAATGTATTAATTTAAAATGGGCACATTTTCTTTTTCTCCATATGTTCATTATATTGGAAAAGTATGGTTCAGAGTGATTCTATTGACTGGCCTTATTGGTCAGATTGCTCTTTTGTACGGAGACAACTAGGATAATTCAATAAAACTTTCCTTTGGATGTATTAAAATGCACTAAGTCAAGATCTTAATCACATATCAGGGTGCCCAATTTCTACCAAATATTACCTTATTTCAGTTGCTTCTTATCTTGAGAGTTTCTTATTGTTGAGTTTGTTTCTTGTCCAGAAGAGTCAACTGTGATGAGTGAAGACGACAGGGTGGCCAAGTCTCTGCTCTCACATAGCAACCAGAGGGCAGAACATTTGCCAGGAAGAAATTCATACTTCAGCATCTTCATTTCTTCAATGCTGGCAGAATCGCCACTCACCCACGAGTCCTTCCTAAGTAAAATTGTTCTTCCTGAGCTAATGCTGAGGGGGAGGCTGTCCCTGACATAGGACTCATCAGAAGATTTTCCCCAGATTAACTTTTCACATGATGCTAGAAATGGCACAGACTTTCTTCCTTTGGTTTAGCTCTCCTTGCCTGAGACTCTCCTGAGAGAGTGATGTGTAATCACTGGCAGCACAAACGAGGGTGGCCTTTGCATCCTCTTCATGCAAATTAGAAAAAGCATCCCTTCTCATACAGATTAGAAAAGTGTTATAACATTCAGATTTATACTAGAGCAAGGCCTTGTAAATGTTTGCTCAAGAATTGTCACCATATTTATAACAGTTTACACTCTTGTCTATAAACTGCTCCAAACTACTCAACTTCAAAATAATTTACCACTTAGTCCCCCAAAATGCATCTATGTTTTTTTGCTGCAAGTAAATTTTAAGAATAAGGAAAGAAGAGGCAACACAAATACTCCCAATAGACAGTGAATATAAGGTTAGTGAGAAAGAATAGACTGGGAAACAAAGGTAACTTTCACAGTTGCACAACTTTCCCATTGAATTATATAGAGAAGGTAGTTAACAAAAAGGCTATTTTTGAAAATATTTTTCAGATATCGTTGAATGCACTGTTCTTCCATCCCAAGAGATTGCAATCAA
Source organism: Cervus elaphus (assembly GCF_910594005.1). Lineage (NCBI taxonomy): Eukaryota > Metazoa > Chordata > Mammalia > Artiodactyla > Cervidae > Cervus > Cervus elaphus. The sequence goes on from NC_057847.1 coordinate 65,136,041, forward strand.
GTGATTCAGTTCAGTTCAGTTCAGTTGCTCAGTCGTGTCCGACTCTTTGTGACCCCATGAATCGCAGCACCCCAGGCCTCCCTGTCCATCACCAACTCCCGGAGTTTACTCAAACTCATTTCCATCGAGTCGAAGATGCCATCCAGCCATCTCATCCTCTGTCATCCCCTTCTCCTCCTGCCCCCAATCCCTCCCAGCATCAGGGTCTTTTTCAGCATCAGGGTCTTTTTCAATGAGTCAGCTCTTTGCATGAGGTGGCCAGAGTATCAGAGTTTCAGCTTTAGCATCAGTCCTTCCAGTGAACACCCAGAACTGATCTCCTTTAGGATGGACTGGTTGGATCTCCTTGCAGTCCAAGGGACTCTCAAGAGTCTTCTCCAACACCACAGTTCAATGGCATCAATTTTTTGGTGCTTAGCTTTCTTCACGGATTAGATGGACTCAAATATGAAAAGACAAGAAGGATTTTTTTAGATTTCTTTCTGTAGACTTGAGTAAACAGCCGTAAATAAAAACCTATCTTTATTATGAGGACAGAATATTTAGAGTCTTAGGGGGTAAACAAAGATATTTGAGTGATTTTTTTGAATTATTTTTAAGATGTTTCTTTTTTTGGAACAGAGGAGAAAGCTTGATTTTGCTGTATTATTTTTGTTTTATGAAAATAATGAACTGACTTGATGTGGGTTAATTTACCTGGTTGTAACTAGTTATTGGTGACCTGTAATGTACAATTAGCGTTCCCAGGTGGCTCATTGTGGCAACCTACTCCAGTATTCCTGCCCAGAAAATCCCATGGACAGAGGAGCCTGGCAGGCTACAGTCCATGAGGTTGCAAAGAGTCGGACACAACTGAGCGACTGAGCACACACGCAATGTACAAATACTTCTTTATAGAAGCTGCTCTCCCTGCCTTGGCTTCACACCATCCTTGCATGATAGAGATGTTATCTGTATGTCATATAGTAGGGACCCTCAGAGGTGAATTCCAGTCTAAGTCCATCAAGCTACAAGCTTGCACCTTTCCCATTGTAATTGCTGCTCCACAGACTCTGTTGAATAATAATAATGGTAAAGATATTAACATGTGTCATGGATTGAAATGTATCACCCAACAATTTATATTATTTAAAAGAATTTCTGTTTATTTCTATTATTAATTTAAGTCCTAACTCCCAGTACTTTAGAATGTGACCTTGTGTGGAGACAGAATCTGTACACAGGTAATCAACTTAAAATGAGGTCATCAGGATGGGCCCTGGTCCAATATAAGTCATGTCTTTAGGAAAAGGAGAAATTTGCACAGATACACACAAGGAGAATACCATGTGAAGATCAAGGCAGAAATTGGGTGATGTCAGCAAACCACCAAAAGCTAGGAGCAAGGCCTAGAACAGATGCTCCCTCAGAAGGACCCAACCCTGCCAGCACCTTTGATCTCAGACTTGTAGCTTCCAGAAATGGGAGAAAGTAAATGTCTGTTGTTTCAGCCACTTGTCTATGGTACTCTGTCACTGATGTCCTAGCAAACTAATACACTGTTTGCCTAAACTCATATACTGTCTGAGTTAGGCAGAGATCCTGAATCTCATTTTGGTTGCCTTCCTATGATGCAAAAAGCTTGGAGGAACCAGTTGCTATGAGTTTTGAGAGAGGAAAGGACCAGAGTGGGATTAGTGATTCTTTTTTGGTGAGAATCAGCGGGGGTCATCTTGACTGCAAGAGCTGAGGTGTATAAATAGGAATTCCTGCTAATTTCAAAAGCCCCTGCAACCACATTGTTCATTTATTAACGGTTTTGCCTCATGCTTCCCAATGTTGTTTCTACCTCTTGTTGTAGTAGACAAAGTTCATTGACCTTTATATACTTTGATTAATTCCCAGCAGAATTTTTATAATGTCCCTCAGCTTGCCAACACTGCTGGCCATATTCCTTGGATTTTATATATCTTGGTGATTCAATGACTCTTCCATGATATTCTCTTGGGCAATGGATAGGAGAGTTGAAAAGAGGAGTATGGGAGAGATGAGGGTAAATAGAGAGATTTATAAAAATGGTGCTGAAAAAAAAAATGGTGCTGGATAGGGGGATGGTTTATCCTTGTTATATATATGACAGTTTGTGTCCTGAGGAAAATGGGTTTTTGGATGAAAATAAGATAATTTTCCATTTCTACACACAACAAATAATTATTAGAAGGGCAGCTGTCTCCTGCTTGTAAACCACGAGATCACTTGATACCAATACCATTCATTTGACATGAAAGCTATGCTTGGTCTGACCCAAACAAACCTTGTATATATTGTTTTCAAGGAAGTCTTCAGCCCAGTCATTAAATATCAACAAAAGATTCTTCTTCTTTAGTGTTGAAGAGTATGTCTGTGAACAGAAGTCTGTGCAGTATGTAGAGTTCATTACCTAATCCTTCCAGCTCATCCATCTCTCCTAGGTGGACAGCTCTGTGGGAACAGAAACTGAAAGATGAGGCAGGGATGCTCCTCACACACCCCACCCTTGGCTCCTGGGGTTCCCTTTTTATTGTTGTTCAGTCCCTAAATCATGTCTGACTCTTAGTGACCCTGTGGACTGCAGCACATCAGGTTCCTCTGTCCTCCACTATCTCCTGGAGTTTGCTCAAATCCCTGTCCATTGAGTTGATGATGTTGTCTTAACTATATCATCCTCTGCTGCCCCTTCTCCATTTGTCTTCAGTCTTTCCCAGCATCAGGCTCTTTCCCAATGAGTCGGCTCTTTGTATAAGGTGGCCAAAGTGTTGGGACTTCAGCTTCAACATCAGTCTTTGCAGTGAAATTCAGGGTTAATTTTCTTTAGGATCGACTGGTTTGATCTCTTTACTGCCCAAGGGACTTTCAGGGTCTTCTCCAGCACTACAATTCAAAAGCATCAATTTTTTAGCAATCAGCCTTCTTTATGGGTTCTATTTCAGTTCAGTTCAGTTCAGTCCTTCAGTCGTGTCCAACTCTTTGCAACCCCATGAGCTGCAGCACGCCAGGCTTCCCTGTCCATCACTAACTCCTGGAGCTTGCTCAGATTTGTTTCCATTGAGTCGGTGATGCCATCCAACCATCTCATCCTCTGTCATCCCCTTCTCCTTCTTTTAGTCTTTCCCAGTATCAGGATCTTTTCCAATGAGTCAGTTCTTTGCATCAGGTGGCCAAAGTATTGGAGCTTCAGCATCAGTCCTTCCAATGAATGTTCAGGACTGATTTCCTTTAGGATGGACTGGTTTGGTCTCCTTGCAGCCCAAGGGACTCTCAAGAGTTTTCTCCAACTCCACAGTTCAAAAGCATCAATTTATCAGTGCTGAGCTTTCTTTACCGTCCAACTGTCATATCCATACATGATTACTGGAAAAACCATAGCTTTGACGAGACAGACCTCTGTTGGCAAAGTAATGTCTCTGCTTTTTAATAGGCTGTCTAGATTTGTCATAGTTTTTCTTCCAAGGAGTAAGCATCTTTTAATTTCATGGCTGCAGTCACCATAGACAGTGATTTGGGAACCCAAGAAAATAAAGTCTGTCACTGTTTCCATTGTTTCCCCATCTATTTGCCATGAAGTGATGGGACCAGATGCCATGATCTTAGTTTTGAGAATGTTGAGTTTTAAGCCAGCTCTTTAACTTTTCTTTCACTTTCATCAAGAGACTTTTTAGTTCCTCTTTGCTTTCTGCCATAAGGGTGGTGTCATCTGCATATCCAAAGTTATTGTTATTTCTCCTGGCAATCTTGATTCTAGCTTGTGCTTCATCCAGCCCAGCATTTCACATGATGTACTCTGAGTATTAGTTACATAATCAGGGTGACAGTATACAGCCTCGATGTACTCCTTTCCCAATTTGGAACCAGTCTGTTGTTCTATGTTCGGTTCTAACTGTTGCTTCTTGATGTGCATACAGATTTCTCAGGAGGCAGGTCAGGTGGTCTGGTATTCCCATCTCTTTAAGAATTTTCCACAGTTTGTTGTGATCCACACAGTAAAAGGCTTTAGCGTAGTCAATGAAGCAGAAGTAGATGTCTTTCTGGAATTCTCTAGCTTTTTCTATGATCCAACGGGTGTTGGAAATTTGATCTCTGGTTCCTTTGCCTTTTCAAAATCCAGCTTGAACATCTGGATTTCTCAGTTCATGCACTGTTGAAGCCTCGCTTGTAGAATTTAGAGCATTACTTTGCTACTGTATGAAATGAGTGCAATTGTGCAGTAGTTTGAACATTCTTTGGCATTGCCTTTCTTTGGGATTAGAATGAAAACTGAACTTTTCCAGTCCTGTGGCCACTTCTGAATTTTCCAAATTTGCTGACATATTGAGTGCAGGACTTTCACAGCATCATCTTTTAGAATTTGAAATAGCTCAGCTGGAATTCTATCACCTCCACTAGCTTTGTTCATAGTGATACTTCCTAAGGCCCACTTGATTTCACACTCTAGGAAATCGAGTCTGGCTATAGGTGAGTGATCACACCAAGTGGTTCATCGTGGATCATTAAAAACTTTTTTGGATAGTTCTTCTGTGTGTTCTTCCCATATCTTCTTAGTATCTTCTGCTTCTGTTAGATCCATACCATTTCTGTCCTTAATTGTGTCCATCTTTGCGTGAAATGTTCCCTTGCTGATTTTCTTGAAGTGATCCCTAGTCTTTCCCATTCTGTTGTTTTCCTTTGAAAACTTAATATGAATTATTTGCTTCTTAAGATATGCTTTTCCTATCTAGATCAATGTATCACCTATATTATGAACTGGTTTCTCATAGATGATGATAACACTAATAACAACAATAGTACCTGACCTGTAGGGAACATTTTCTATTGGCAGATGTATTGCTAAATATTTTATTTATCTCATTCCTTAATTCAGAAGGAATAATCCCCTTGGTTATTTCAAAACCAGGTTAAATTTGCCTTTTAATTTTTCTGTCCACTGAATTTTTCTATCCTTTTAATTTTCTGCCCAGAGCCTGGGTTAGGTATTTTCACATGGTTTAAAGTTTTGTTCCCATCTCCTTGGGTCTATCTCTGAGGCCACAGAGTCATAATTTCTTTGGTCTGTTTCCTCCTCCTGCCTTCCTGGTGACTTCTTTGATTAATTGAATCGCATCTCCCCTCATATGATCTAATTCTCTAATGTTTTTCAAGGGTCCTCCTCCAAAATGACACCTGGAATTTCTGTTAGGAAGCATCACTACTTATTCTTTGGATTCATTTGCAAGGTCAGGATAATCATTTCCAAAGCCCATGTTAGAGGACCTATTATCTCTGGTTCCTTTTGCTGCATAAAACCTTCCTGGAATGAACATTGTAGTCATCCTGACTCTAGGCTTTAAATCAACACAGTGTGTCTGTGTTCTTGCTGGTTTGCCAGTCCCATGGCCTGCAGGTCCCTTAGCCTATGTTCTCTACATCCAGCTCTTTCATCATTTTTAGCTCTTGCCTTGAATGGCCAGTCTCCTTAGAGACTTTTCCTGGAAACCTGTGTCTGAGTTTGGAACCCTTGCTAGATGTTTCCATGCATTTAACCTACCCAAGACCTAGGTCACTGTTCTGTGATTGTGTATTTACTGTCTGGGGCTTCCCTGGTAGTGTTAGTGGTCTAAAGAATCCACCTTCCAATGCAGGAGATGGAGGAGATGTGAGTTTGATCCCTGGGTCAGGGAGATCCCCTGGAGTAGGAAATGGCACTTGGTCCCAATATTCTTGCCTGGAAAAATTCCACAGACAAAGGAGTCTGGTGGGTTATATTCCATGGGGCTACAAAGAGTTGGGCACAACTGAGCAACTGAATATGCTCACATTTACTGTCTGAACATCTGTGACAAACAACTGGCTTGATTTGGTTCTCTGGTACTTAATACAGTATCTGACATCCGAAAGTCAAGCCAGACTATTTATTGAAAGAGTGACAGAAAAAGACATGTCTCTTCCCTCACTTTTACCAAACTGTGTGACTTCTTATGTAAATTGCCCGTTATACAGAAAATATCTTTGAAGACATTGTCTTCCTAAATGGTCTTTGTGCTCCGAGTGCTCAGTGGGGAGACCAGGTCACAGATAGGTGCCAAATGAAGAAGTAAGCAAGTGGCGACCAAGATCCCTAATAAGAATCTCTTACATCATCTTGCATCATGTTTTTGGCAGTGAGAATTCAGAAATGAGGAGAAACTCTGATTTGCTTCTTAATTTTGCTCTACCACTAATGACGCTGACAAAGCACAGCAATTTCCCTTCCAATTATTTACAGCACCAAGGTTCTTAGTACTGCTTTGTTTTCCCTTCATAGATAGGAAGGTGACTTAGGAAAGAGCCCCATGATGGGGAGGGTGAAAGAACTTGTTATTTATCACTTTCTATTTGTTTTGGAGGCTGGGTTACCTAGAATTCCAGAAACACGTGTTAGAACTAATATTTTTATAAATATGAAAACCTGCTGGCTTTATATCAATCTGTACTGCTGCACTAACTTGGCATGAGAGATGAATATAATTTATGTGTGGTTATAAACAGCGGCCATTCCCTGGATATTCCAGATCTGTTTTATAGAGTTGAAACATGCTTGGTTTTTGTTTGTAATTAAAACTGCAAGAATTTTTTATTAACTATTGCTCACAGTTCAGTGGTTCTCTGAATATTTCTAGGGCATTTGGTGATGACTGCTAGGCAGGTGCAGATGAATGTGAAATAATGTGCATATATAAGCACATTTTTGATAACTGAAAGCTTTCATGTGCTCAACTAAAGTTCAAACAACTTGGAACGAAGAGGCGGAACCAACAAGTTTTCAAAACGCTGCTGGATGTTGGATTTTGACAAGGTCAAACTGAGTTTATTACTCAATGGCTCAGTGGTTTCCACTCAAATCTCTAATAAAATAAGCATCCTGTATAATTCCTCCTTTGGAAAGCTCTGCTCCACTCATGCACATCTTTGGTGTAACATCTGAAAGTCTAGTTTCCAAAAAGAGCTGGTTGATTTGAATGTGGGACCGGCGGTCCAGTCAATAGCTCTTGATTCAGCAGTTGTTGCTATTGTTCAGTAACTCACTCTGTCTGACTCTTTTTAACCCATGGACTGCAGCACACCAGCCTCAGCAGACCAGCCTCCTTATTTGTCTGATTCTGTAATTTGGATTCTGTAATGAGATAATTTGAGTCTGTTTTCTGCTGAGAACTTTTTCTGAAAAACAATCAAATTATGGAAAGTTACAAGGTCAGTTTTAGGCTCTGTTGTTTGCTAAGAGTGTCATTTTTCACTAGTATTAATACTATACATGACCTCTCTATATCCTTCAAAAGGTATAGTAAGCTAAATTCTCCCAGTGTTGAATTAAATTGTCTTATTCATGTTGGGCTTCCCTGATAGCTCAGCTGGTAAAGAATCCACCTGCAATGCAGGAGACCCCGGTTCGATTTCTGGGTTGGGAAGATCTGGAAAAGGGATAGGCTACCCACTCCAGTATTCTTGGGCTTCCCTTATGGCTCTGCTGGTAAAGAATCTGCCTGCAATGCAGGAGACCTAGGTTCAATCCTTGAGTTGGGAAGATCCCCTGGGGAAGGGAAACGCTACCACTCCAGTATTCTGGCCTGGAGAATTCCATGGACTGGTCCATGGGGTCGCAGAGTCAGACACAACTGAGCGACTTTCATTTTTTTGTGTGCTGAGTATAATGGACCTTTGGGGTACATGTGAAGAGTTTGAGAGGAAAAAAAGCTATTTCTGGACTTTGATAGGTGAACATAAAATCTTTAAAAAGTGTGTTAGATTTTAAGCTTCTTCAGGGAATGTATGCTAGGAAAGATAGAGGGCAGAAAAGGAAGAGGGTATCAGAGGATGAGACGGCTGAATGTCATCACTGACTCAATGGACATGAGTTTGAGCAAACTCTGGGAGCTGGTGAAGGACAGGGAAGCCTGGTGTGCTGCAGTCCATGGGGTCGCAAGGAGTTGGACATGACTGGGCCACTGGATACCAGCAACAACAACAAAGGGGAGGCAGCATGCAGCATTTATAAGTCGCTCCTGAGTACTTGAGATGAATCAGTCATTATGCTAGATTTTGAAAATGTAAAGAAAGAAAAGTACAGTAATTTTATGGTCATAGTTACTGTCTTTAGGGAGTTCACCAATTGGGAAGATAGAAACGAAGACCGCTAATCACACTGCTGTTTTTTTTTTTTTTTTTTTTATTTATATATTTTTTTTCCAGTGGGTTTTGTCATACATTGATATGAATCAGCCATAGATTTACACTTAACTGGTATCATGCTTGAGATTATGCACTCAGTATAATGACAAATCAATTGATCATGAAGTGTGTGTATGATGGGAGTGAGTTTTTCAGACAGAGGTGCCTGAGCAATGCCATGGTGGTACAAGTGAGAAAGACCCTCGGTGGTCAAGGGAAGCTGCAAACCATTTTATGTTGTAGATTTATCATGGATTGGTAATACATTCTAGTTGAGGCTGGAGAGTTAGGTAGAGTCAGATTTTGGAGGGCATCTCATGCCTGGTTAAGGACCTTACATTTTTCTTTTGAGCAAAGGAAGAGCAGTGATATGAATCACATTTCTCTTTAGATGGTTTATCCTAGTGATTCTGCTGAAGATGGGACTGTAATTAGCAAAATAAATTACGGGACACCCATCAGCAGCCTTAGTGAGAAAGGATGAAGGCCTGAATCAGGGCAGTGGGGACTGGCCATGCAAATGAACACGATTTCTTGGAGAGAACAACAGATTTAGAAGATGAGGGGAGGGAGTGCCCAGGAGAAGCAGGAGAAAGAGTCTCAGGTTTGAACTTCAGTGACCAGACGGATGATGGGTCTGCCAACTAAGAGGATGCAGAAGAAGTAGGTCTAGTAGGAAGCTTAAGCATTTTTTTTGACACATTGAATTTGACTTGTCCATGGGATCCACCAAGGCAGATGTCCATGATGTAGTTACGTACACCAGTCTGAACATCCAGGTGGATATCTGGATTGAATATTTCAACTTGGAGACTCTCTGAAAGTAAATGATAATTGGATGGAGGCTGAGAGTTTTTTGGAGGGAGAAGAGAGTTCAGTTGAGAACAGGGAGGCTAAGGATGGGAATACTCAGAATGTCAATACAAAAGAAGGATGTATCTGTATATTTAGGCAAGCTCAGGGCCCAACACAGGTGCATGTAAAAATTTAATAAATATAAAATGACTAGATTATTCATAAATACATCCTGAATGAATGAATGAAAATTAAAAGGTACAATTAGGTAAAGAAGTTTTTGGTAGTGATTCTCATCCCTGGGGGCTTCCCTGGTGGTTCAGAGAGTAAAGCATCTGCCTGCGATGCGGAAGACCTGGGTTCAATCCTGGGTTGGGAAGACCTCCTGGAGAAAGAAATGGCAACCCACTCCAGTATTCTTGCCTGGAGAATCCTATGGACGGAGGAGCCTGGTAGGCTACAGTCCATGGGGTCGCAAAGACTGGGACACGACTGAGCGACTTCACTTTCACTTTTCACTTTCACTCATCCCTGGGTATATAATGAATCATGGAAGATCCTTTAGAAATGATCAATGAGGAAGTCTTACTCCCTAGCTGCTGTTGCTGCTAAGTCGCTTCAGTTGTGTCCAACTCTGTGTGACCCCATAGACGGCAGCCCACCAGGCTCCTCTGTCCCTGGGATTCTCCAGGCAAGAACACTGGAGTGGGTTGCCATTTCCTTCTCCCTTTGCTCTAGGGTAGGGCTGGAACAGAGGCACAGGCTCCTGTGTGTAGATTTTTAAGTCTCCATGTGATCCCAGTGTGAAGCCAAGGGGAAGAACTACTGCTCTAGAGGAAACAAGAATGAACTGGCAGGGTAAAGTGAAGGTAACACCCTGGCTGGGGAATGGGAAATGAAGCAAGAAAAAAATCAAGTGATGCAGTTTTAGGAAACAGGGAAAATTATGATTAGAAAGAGCATATTCCATAAGAAACCAGGCAAAGATCTTTTCCTAAGAAAAATTTAAAGAATTGGCTTAAAGAGCAGAACAAGTCTGGAAATAGGTGCGTGCCCTCCAGGCACCGGGTATGTGTTTGTTGCTGTGCATTCTGTCTGGTAGGTACCTCACAGGTACATTAAACTGGAAAATCAAGAAGTTAATCATCACTGACTGATACCCAGAACATTCCCAGGGGCTAAAATAGTCTCCGCTTATAAAATAGATGCCACTGGAAGCAGTCCTGTCCATCCTGGGGTCTGAAGGGTTCAAAGCACGGCCACGTCCTGTGAAGAAACGGTATGTGTACTCAGATATTGATACCAGTGGGCCTGGTTGCCAGGAATTGCCCAGTTTTACTGATAGACAGCTGTTGTCATGGGCGTGTTACTTCCCATTCTCAGTTGTGGGTGTAAGTTGGGATAAAGTGGAAGGCATTTTTGGTGCTGAGGGTTTGATCGAGATGCCTCAGGCATGCACGTGTGCTCAACTGTGTCTGACTCTCTGTGACCCTATGGACTGTAGCCTGGTAAACTCCTCTGTTTGTAGGATTTCCCAGGCAAGAATACTGGAGTGGGTTGCCATGCCCTTCTCCAGGGGATCTTCCCGACCCAGAGATTGAACCCGCATTCCCTGCATCTCCTACATTTACCACTGAACCACCTGGGAAGCCCTCGAGATGCTTCAAGTGTTCTCCAAACAGGGAAACTGGTCTAATCAAGCTATCACTTAGGTGGCCTGGAAGCCAAAGCGTCTGAAGGTTAATTTCAGTTTCAAGATTCTATTGTTGAAAGAACAAGCCACTAGATCTTCATTCTAAAGATGAAAAGTCATTTTGTATGAAAAGAACGTAATTTGTTGCTCAATGTTGGAGTTTTCTGACAAATAAGAACAGAGAAAGAGAGAGAAAGTGAGAGAGAGAGGAAGAATAAGGGCAGGAGTATGAGGGGATTGGGGAGGAGACCCTGCAACCAGGACTATATATGAGCAAGCACAGGGCCATACATTTCCAATTGTTGTAAACCCTGTGATCCAGTTGGCTGTGGCACATCTCAGAAACATGTGGGGTTGTTAGTATAATTATTGGCTTTGCATGTTAGAGACTTCTTCCAGACTGTGGTACAGGGCAGGAGGACCTTATGTTCGCTGCTGCCTTCCATGCTGAATCTCTGATAAATTCAAGCGTGTTAGGAACTGTCCTCTGGTAGGCTTTGGTGCTGACAGTGCTCAGGTTAGTCCTTGTCCCATACCTGGGACATACCTGGGTGCTCATGTATTTCATGGCATCTCTGCCCCAATTTATGAGGCTGACACCTGGGTGGGGAAGTCAGTCAGAGATGATAAGAAATAAGACATCATGGTGTCACGTCTGAACCTAGAGGTGTGGTTTGACTTGGGCCTTTTGGATACACATGGCTTCCAGGAATAGGCCATTTTGCAGAAATACACTGGTGAGATTTATGAGCCACTGGTACAGCTAAGGAGCTACTTCCCCTCGGAAATCCTAGAAAGCATCACTCTCATATGTACCTGGAAGCTGCAAATTATTACTAGCTGCTTCATAAGCAGTGACATAAATTTCAACTAACTTCTTTCCTTCCTTCTTTTTCCTTCCCTTCTTCCTTCATTTCTTCCCTCCCTCTGTCTCCATTCCTCCCTTCCTTCATTCTTTCTCTTTTTATCTCTGTCCTTCTTCCCTCCTTCTCTCCCTCCCTCCTTCTCTTCCTTCCCTGTTTAGTGGGTGTCTACTACGTGTCAGCTTTGGGGTAGGTACTGAGGATAAAATGGTGAGCTGTCAAGGACACAGTCTTGTTCTCATGGAGTTTGCAGACTAGTGAGAACAGGGTAGGTGACAGGCATAAATCAAAGAATCTCCTAATGAATGTAGGATTATATACTCATGGAAGGCCTCCTAAGGAAACACATACATAAGAGCATACTACTGAGCAGTGACTATACTGGTGAATCTGAAAAGGCTTCTTGGAGGAAGTGGGTTTAAAGCTGAGATGGGGGAGAATTAAGGGCTGAGGCAGGAGAGATGGATGGGGTCAGAACATGTAAGAAATTGAGGGTTGTACTAAACCTATGAGAAGTTTTTGAATGGCTTTAAGTGGAGGTGAGTGACATAGATATTTGAAAAAAATTACTCTGGCCACTGTCTGGTGGACACATGGGGGAGAGGGAAAAAATAAAAGTGAGAAGACCAGTTAATAAGTTACTGTACAAGTCTAGGCAAGAAAGGACAGTGTGTATGACTGTCATCGTAATGGAGAAAGTGTAGAGTGTAGAGATGTGGGGAATCCCAAGCTCTCTAGGGATGTAATTTATGGTGCTGCTGATCAGATTTGAGGTTTTGTTTTTTTTTTTTTTTTTTTTTTGACTGCACCATGTGATATGTGAGCTTCACTCATGGTTCAGATGGTAAAGACTCTTCCTATAATGCAAGAGACCTGGGTTTGACCCCTGGCTCGAAAGGATCCACTGGAGAAGGGAATGGCATCCCACTCCAGTACTCTTGCCTTGAGAATTCCATGGACAGAGGAGCCTGGCGGGCTACAGTACATAGGGTTGCAAAGAGGCGGACACAGCTAAGCAACTGATGCATGTATCATGAAAGATCTTAGTTTCCCAACCAGAGATTGAACCTGCTTCCCCGCCGTAGAATCATGGAGTCTTAACCACTGGACCACCAGCGAAGTCCTGAATTTGGGACTGAGGAGGAAAGAGGGATGGCCTCTAGTCGTTAGTCCTGCAAAATCTAAAGAGGAAGAACAGGTTTGCTGTTGCTTTGGCATGGGTGTACAGAACAAAGCATGAGTTAATTTTCAATATCTTGAGTATTCTGGGAGAGACCTAAGAACAGATGTTCAGCAAGTACAGCCTCAGACCTGACCTTTACAATTCCTTCTTGATACCCTCACATACAACACTCCTAGGGGTACCTATGCACCACCCTCTGGAGGAATTTTCCATTTTGTTGTTTATCTTTACCTGATGGCTGGCTACACAGCCTTACCAAGAAGCATGGGCCACCATTACATGAGTTTGATTTACCCCTACAACTAGGGGATGATATGGATCTCCATCTCTAAATCCATATGCATATCCATGCCCAGTTTATCCTTCCAGTGGCTGTCGTGGTTTTAGGAGTCATCTGACATAGCAGGAGAAATCCTGGTTAGATACAGTCGATCCCCAGTTGGGCTCAGCCATGACTAGCAATGTGACTTGCCCACTGTGATTTCCCTAGATCAGTATTCCCTCCTGAGAGAGAGAGAAGCAGTTGAGCTAGATAATCAATGAGTGCATCTGGCTCTAAAATCTCATTTATTCCAATTTCTAATCTCAATCTGTACCAATCGAGTCTCTTGGGGAATAGAGATAAATAAGTTTCTAGATGTAAAGAGTAATATTTGGCCATTTCAGAATCTCTCATGTTTGGTTTGCTCAGTGGAGCCTCAAATTACCCATCTTTCATTTATCATCACTTAATCTTGTTACTTATCATTTCTAGCAGCTTTTAAATAGGGATAAAGAAACATTTTTGAAATGCTAATTTTGATTCATGGGCCATGGTTTACCTCTGGTTCTCTATTAAGAAGGATTCTGATGCAGCACCTTGGCTGGGAGGAGAAAGAACCATAATTGATGGGAGATGTCTGTCATATGGGATGAAAAGTGTTTGCACCTTGAATGTCGTGTCTTGCCATCCCTAGGTCGGGAAGATCCCCTGGAGCAGGGCATGGCAACCCACAACAGTATTCTTGCCTGGAGAATTCTAGGGACAGAGGAGCCTGGTGGGCAATAGTCCATGGAGGTCACAAAAAGTTGAATATGACTGAGCAACTAACACTTTGACTTTCACTTGCCATCTCATTTCTGAAATCTGGATCTCATATTTGCCCTGCCGATACATGAGCACTATCTGGTGGTTAAAAAAAGTAATTGCAGGATTATACTTTGCCAAACTTGTTCTGGAGCTGAAATTTTCCACTATCCTTTTTATTTTGTTGTGTTGAATTCTAATGCCATTTCCAACTATCTGTTGGGATAATGCTGGAGGTGGGGTGGGGGGCAGTGTGACTATTTGTCTGGTTCACTTTGTTTACTAGTTAGCACAGTTTTGCATTTCCTACAGAAAGTAGAAAATGATCTACTGTTCCGTTTCCAAAAGGAAAATCTATTGAAATAAATCCATCTTTCTTTGTAGGTTGAAATCATGCAGGATCTCAGGGTTAACCTTCCAAACTAGTACCTTTCAATTTTCATGTGCCTCTATATCAGTTAAAATCCAGATTCCTAGAGTCTAATCCCAGAGATTCTGATTCAGTAGGTCTGGGTGAAGCCTTTGATTCTGGCAACCTGCTTGTCTGGGACCGTATATGGAGGAGCAAATGTCTCAACAGTACTAATAATTGTGTACCCACAAAGATACAGGTAGATTACTTAGAAGAGCTGAATGGTTGGTAGTAAGACCATCCCCTAAAAACACTTAATTTTGATTAACAATACTGCTTTCTAAATTCTTTGTATGAATTTGTTTTTATATGATGTGCTTCTTACGAAGAATAAAACAAAGGAAAACTTGCTAGTCGATTGAGGTCTTTAATTATATTCTGGACAGTTTGATTGAGCACCTAAAATACCCAATATATACCACAAAATTGGTTACATAATTATTATTTTATTTTTTTAATTGTTTCACTTAACGACAAAAAATGATCCTTGCCCACCATATGACATTCAGACAGTGCAGAAAGGCGTAAAATAGAAAGTGAAGACATAGCCTCTCCCAAGCCCTGCCTCTCAGATTTCACGGCAGCGTTGCAGGGTTGGAAGTGTTTGCTGCGAACTTTTAGGCTTTTTCCCGTGCTTATGTAAATCTTGTCTGTATTCACATGAATAATTTCGAGGGAAAAACAAATTAATATCTTTTTTCTTCCTAAAAGGGAAATTATATCTTCAGTCCTACAGGATGAGTTTCAAAGGGGCCTAAAGTAGATTTTTCTCTCTCTCGTATTTCTGCACTTGGTTTATTGACACTTAAGATGCAAAATTTTAAACACCTTTCCAAATAAGTGCACAGCCTTATTTGTTTCCCACTATTTTCCTTGTGTTAGGCTGGTCCCCATCATCTGATTGTAGACCCTAATTTTTATTCTTTTGTATCTCACAAAATACCTTACCTGAGATCCGCGATATTAATAAATATATAACTGATGCATTTTATTGCACTTTGAAGTATTCTGACATCACAGTAGATCACCCTCTCAGATCTGGGATGTAATATTAATAATGCTTATTCATTGATTCCATAAGCATTTCTTGAGCTCCCTACTATGTGGCAGGTGTTAAGAATATACCTGTGCCAGACACTGGGGATACAAATGTGAATAAGTGAGAAGGCGATAGCTCCTGCTCACATCAAATTGACAAGTCAAGGAAAGATAAAACCCTGGGGTGTTTTGCTGCCGTTTAATTTTAGAACAATGGAACTTGGTATTTGGGAGGTTTTTAATGAGAATGGGCTTCCGTGGTAGCTCAGCTGGTAAAGAATCCGCCTGCCAAGCAGGAGACCCTGGTTTGATTCCTGGGTCAGGAAGATCCTCTGAAGAAGGGATAGGCTACCCACTCCAGTATTCTGGCCTGGAGAATCCCATGGACTGTATGCGGTCCATGCGATTGCAAAGAGTTGGACACTACTGAACAACTTTCACTCACTTTAATGAGAACGAGAAAATCCTGGTAACTTTCCTCCCTTCATTTGACATGAAAGGATGAGATCATCACTAGCATTGAGATTTCTTCCCCAGCTTTGACCAGAACCCAGTTTGGTGAAATACATCTGGATGTCAGATGCAGAGTAAGGTAGTCCAGAGGATAATTCTCTCTCCATGAATGTATCGAAGAATATGCAAGGGCAAGACTGAGAAGATATTATTTTGTACCGAGAGAGTTATGCATATTGGGATTTACAGGAAAAGTGATGAGCTTTATTAATTTATTGCTTAAGGCAATGGAGTGTGTAATAATGTTTTTTCACCAATGCAAAGGTGGAATATGAATTCTTGCTACCAAGTTAACATGCTATATGTAACCCCTGTTTTGCATTAGGCACCATTGGCGTATTGTATAGAGTTAGATCATTATATAAAGACTATCGCTGCTGACAGGTCAGCTCTTAATAGCATGGTTATGTTATCTGGATATTGAGAGTGCCAGGATTTGTTCTTTGGTGGCATAAGTTACTTTATTATTAGGATTTCTTAGGAAGCTCGTTGATTGAAATAAATTAGAAGCAAATTGCTCATATCCACATTGGTTAGGATAAGCTTCTTAGCAAATCACCACTTCACAATCATCCCAGATTGGGCTTCTGGAAAAAGACCCTTACACACTTTTATCAGCAAGCGTAAAGACTGTATATAGGTTTTAAATTTAATACTTGATAATCTTCTGCCAACAGTTGAGCAGCACTTAATGAGCTTAGCCTCTCTGCAATTAAGATGCTCTGAATCTGGGTGAGATGGGATGGAGGGAGGTCTTGTTTGTTTCAGTTAATTTCCTAGGTGGCACATGCTGCTTTCCCTCTGATACCCTTTCCTGGCTATGGGCTGCTCGCTATGCTGAGAGGAGGAGGCTTGGGAAGGAAGGTCTGCTCTGACAGGTTAATTATACCTGTCCCTCACCTGCTGCTCAGCAGCCTCATCCCCTGTGCCTGTGATGGCAGGCTTTGCAGGGAAGTCAGCCCTTCTTGTTTGATTACTGTCAATGAGATGGAAAAAAAAGGGGGGGGGCAGAATTGGATGCAAAAAACATATTGCAGATAGAAACTAAGAAGTTGGATTTAGACCCACCTCACTGGTTATTCTGTGAAAATTTGAGAGTTTACATAAGAACTCAGATTATTTTGTGTCTGTAATTTATCTAACAAGTAGGGGGAAAATAACCTCTCCAAGAATATCATTTTAATGTCAGTACTAGATATTTTTTTTCAACCCACTTACGTGCCTTATCTTATCTCATTGGTTAAGTTCAGATTTTTTTTCAAAATTTAGTCATTTGGTATAAGCTTCACAATTTTCCATACCCTAGGAAGACCTGTGCTATCAGTTACTTATAATTTTTCTTCGTGTCGACTCTTTTTTAACTTATGTAACCCTAAGAAAGAATATTAATGAATCACAAGGTTAGTTTTATTATAAAACAACTATACATCATTAGCTTAATTTTTTATTTTCTTTTAATATATACTCAAACTCATGGCTATGAAGATGTAAGTATGTTTTTGTGTGAGCTGCTATAATCATTCTACATATAACATAGCACGTAACACATAACACACCTGGGGAAACCCTGCTTTTGTCCAAGCTTGTCCTTCCGTGATCATTGATGTCGATGGCGCTTGTTAACGTAGGTCCAGGCACCTGCTAGCTGCCCAGTTCAGGACTTTTGCTTGATTCCAGACATCAAGGCCACTTTGGGGCTTGCACTGGGCTGGCTCTGTCACAGGTCTCACCTGGCTCTCCCCTCCATCTTCCCAGTGTTGTGTCTTCCGTCTTTCTGCAGATCATTTGCTCTCACACGTCACATGCTCTTGAGAACATTAAGCCTGCTGCCCTTGCTTTCAACCTCACACTGCTTTGCACACACTAGGTGGCCTGTGAATCATTTCCAGGTAACTCAGGGGAGCACTGGTTGCCTCACCAGGTAGGAATCGAAAGTGCTACTTAAACCCATTTTCTACACTTCCCTTCGCTCTGTCTCAAGGCTCTTTACACAAAATGCTTTTGTTGAGTGTTTTCTCTCTTCCTTTTCCTCCCACTTTTGATCCAGGCAAGGGGTAGTGTGGGAAATAATGTATTTTCCCCTACTTGCTTAGTGAATTTTCAATAGTATAGGTGGGTGGCAAAATCTTTGCTGCAGCATTCTCCAAGAATTTTATAGTGGTGTTATAATATTTATACTGTGCTTATTGAAGCTTGTATGTTTTTCAGAATGCATCAATACACTTAATAATTTGAAACTTTGGCAAATCTCAAATAACTTATATTTGGCTTTGGAAATTATAGTCATGTTGGGTTTTGTAACAGGCTGTCTCTTCTGGTTATGTATGATTTTGGCAATGTTCAGCTAAAATAAGGGATAATAGAGATTGATATGTTTCCAATGGATGGATTTAGGTGAATGAGAAATACAGAATATAGGAACAAATTTTGATGTTTCAGAAAAACAGGACAAGACACTCACCCATAGGATGATTTTTTAAATTTTTATGCAATTTCTAAAGGTTACTTTCCATTTAAAGTTATTACAAAACATTGGCTACATTTCCCATGTTGTACGGTACATCTTTGTGGCCTATCTTACCCTAATAATTTGTATAATACCTCCTACTCCCCCACTCCTATGTTACCCGCCTCCCCACTCAGGATTCTTTGTTAATTTCCTTGATACCATTTATTCAGGGAACTTCCAAACATTGTGTCTGACATCTCAGGCATTTCTGCCCACACTGCTAGATGAACACAGTACCAGAATTGATTTCAGGACTCTCTACAGAGTTGTGTATTGTGTGTGGTTGTAAAAAAAAAAAAAATCCAAGTTCCCTACAGGAAGGGGACATGTTAGCAACAATGTTGACTTTATTTCATTTGGGAATCCCCAGCAATACTTGGTGCTGCTATAGACCAGCTCTTACAGTGATGATCTTCTACCTTTTCTATTTGTTGGAAATGACAATAGAAGAGATTGGAAAGCTTTGTCAGGTCTAGATGCCTGGCTTGATTCTGTAGACAGAGGGAAGCCACCAGCCAGCTTGAAGCAGGAGAGTCTGGTGATGAAATCTACGTTTTAGAAAGATCACTGTAGCTGAAGTTTGTTGTGGAGGGTGGGGGGATGAGGCAAGTAGCTTGGTTAGGAAGTCTCTGCAATGTTCTCAGTGAGGCTTGATAAAGACAAAAATTTAGTCATAGTGGCCATGAGGATGGGGACCAAGGGAAATATTTCAAGTTTATTTAGAATGTAAATGTAAGAGAACTTGGTGGCATGGGACGCTGGCACATGGAGAACGGGGCTTGAGAATGACTCCCAAACCCCTGGTCTGTGTGACTGGGTGACCAGTGAAGCCACATCTCACATGGTCTGTGTGTGAACGTGTCACGTGTGAACATACTGAAATTCAGGTATCAGTCACCATTTATTAAAATTTTTCCCAGTTTCTAACACCATTGCTTTTATATTGAGTTGGTCAAAAAGTTCTTTCAGGGTTTTCCATGGGATGTTACAGAAAAACCCAAACAAACTTTTTGTCCTACCTAATAAATCATTTATTTTTATTCGGTTTGAGTATACTGAATTTGAGATCTCAGCTATCATGTATTGGAGATAATTTATCATTTCTGTTGCCTACAGTTCATTTGCTCAGTCATGTCCGACTCTTTGCGACCCCATGAACTGCAGCACACCAGGCCTCCCTGTCCATCACCAACTCCGAGAGTTCACCCAAACTCATGTCCATTGAGTTGGTGATGCCATCCAACCATCTCATCCTCTGGCGTCCCCTTCTCCTCTTGCCCTCAGTCCTTCCCAGCATCAGGGTCTTTTCAAATGAGTTAGCTCTTCACATCAGGTGGCCAAAGTATTGGAGTTTCAGCTTCAGCATCAGCCCTTCCAATGAACACCCAGGACTGATCTCCTTTAGGATGGACTGGTTGGATCTCCTTGCAGTCCAAGGGACTCTCAAGAGTCTTCTCCAACACCACAGTTCAAAAGCATCAATTCTTCGGTGCTCAGCTTTCTTTATAGTCCAACCCTCATACCCATACATAACCACTGGAAAAACCATAGCCTTGACTAGATGGACCTTTGTTGACAAAGTAATGCCTCTGCTTTTTTTTTTTTTTTTTTAATTTATTTATTATTATTATTTTTTTTTCCAGTGGGTTTTGTTATACATTGATATGAATCAGCATGCTGTCTAGGTTGGTCATAACTTTCCTTCCAAGGAGTAAGTGTCTTTTAATTTCATGGCTGCAACCACCATCTGCAGTGATTTTGGAGCCCAGAAAAATAAAGTCTGACACTGTTTCCAGTGTTTCCCCATCTATTTGCCAAGAAGTGATGGGACCAGATGCCATGATCTTAGTTTTCTGAATGTTGAGCTTTAAACTAACTTTTTCACTCTCCTCTTTCACTTTCATCAAGAGGCTCTTTAGTTCCTCTTCACTTTCTGCCATAAGGGTGGTGTCATCTGCATATCTGAGGTTATTGATATTTCTCCTGGCAGTCTTGATTCCAGCTTGTGCTTCTTCCAGCCCAGCGTTTCTCATGATGTACTCTCCATATAAGTTAAATAAGCAGGGTGACAATATTCAGCCTTGACGTACTCCTTTTCCTATTAGGAACCAGTCTGTTGTTCCATGTCCAGTTCTGTTGCTTCCTGACCTGCACATGCAGGTCAGGTGGTCTGGTATTCCCATCTCTTTCAGAATTTTCCACAGTTTATTGTGATCCAGTCAAAGGCTTTGGAATAGTCAATAAAGCAGAAATAGATATTTTTCTGAACTCTCTTGCTTTTTTGATGATCCAGCAGATGTTGGCAATTTGATCTCTGGTTCCTCTGCCTTTTCTTTTCTTTTCTTTTCTTTTTTTAGTTCTACCACTTTATTGCTACCAACCCATCTCCCTCCACCCTCGTGCACACATGCTCAGTCATGTAATCCCATGGACTTCAGCCCGCCAGACTCCTCTGTCCATGGATTTTTCCAGGCAAGAATACTGGAGTGGGTTGCCATTTCCTTCTCCAGGCCTCTGCCTTTTCTAAAACCAGCTTGACCATCTGGAAGTTCATAGTTCACGTATTGCCAAAGCCCAGCTTGGAGAATTTTGAATACTACTTTGCTAGTGTGTGAAATGAGTGCAATTGTGTGGTAGTTTGAGCATTCTTTGCCATTACCTTTCTTTGGGATTGGAATGAAAACTGACCTTTTCCAGTCCTGTGGCCACTGCTGAGTTTTCCAAATTTGCTGGTATATTAAGTGCAACACTTTCACAGCATCATCTTTTAGGATTTGAAATAGCTCAACTGTAATTCCATCACCTGTTCTTGCTTTGTTCATAGTGATGCTTCCTAAGGCCCACTTGACTTCACATTCCAGGATGTCTGGCTCTAGGTGAGTGATCACACCATCGTGATTATCTGAGGGCCTACCTCTTTTTAAATTTGTGCATTCATTCGTTCATCAGATGGATATTGGGTGTTTATTGAGATTATGTGCCAGACTTGTGCAGACAGCAGTACTCTTGACACCTTCTACTCATTTCGGTTGTGGTTCAGTCACTAAATTGTGATCTACTCTTGTGACCCCATGGACTGTATCCCGCTGGGCTGCTGTGTCCATGGGATTTCCTAGGCAAGAATACTAGAGTGGATTGCCATTTTCTCCTCCAGGGAATCTTCCCAACCCAGGGATTGAAACTACATTTCTGGCACTGCAGGCAGTCTCCAGCATTCCAGGTGGATTCTTTTTTTTTTTTTTTTAATTGAAGGATAATTGCTTTACAATATGGTGTTGGTTCTGCCATATAGCAACATGAGTCCACCATAGGTGTGCCTATGTCCCCTCCCCCCAGAACCTCCCTCCCACTCCCCCCCACCCCACCCCTCTAGGTTGTCACAGAGGTTTGAGTTCCTGGTTTGAGTTCCCTGAGCCACACAGCGAATTCCCCCTGGCAGATTCTTTACTGCTGAACCACCAGGGCTTCCCTCATTTCCATGTACCTGTGGCCAGCCCTTGTTGGTGGAAATCACCATACTTCTCTGAACACCTAGCCAGGCCTTCGGTGCTGGAGAGCCAGCTTCCCTGACTGGCCTCAATGGCTACCTTCTGAAGCCCTTTCTTTCCTGCTTGAGCTGGCCTTTCAGACATTAGACCCACTTCCCTTTTTAGAGTTCCTGTAATCATTGACATCATTGATGAGCCTACTCTTAAAAATATTGGCTTTCAGATTGCTATCCTTTATTTTTTCCCCCAGATATTTAACTGCATGCCAGATTTACTTCATCTGGGGCATTTCTCAGTGCAGGCTACTGCTGGCCTACTTTTATCTTCTTAAAGCTTTACCCGCACTCTAGAATGATAGCAATACAATCACATTTTGGAAACATAATAAGTTACAATTGGTAAACTCTAAAATGCCAAAGAGAGCATAAGATTATGGAAGCAGTGTGTTTCCAAATGAGTGTCTACACTTCAGTCTCATTAATAGAAGTTGGAACAGGGGCTTTCCCACTTGGAAAGGTTTCCTCTTAGGGATTCATTTCACTGCCAGATAAGCACTATTTCACTCCACTGCCCACAGAGCTATAGCGATACAACAACCTCCACGCTCACTCCCTCCCTCCAACTGTAACAAAGGCACAGGAATAGAGGGAACTGTATTTATAAATTTGGAGTTGCCCCACTTAGGGAGTTGGAGTGCCCTTTGGCTTGGGGTGGGGATGTCCATCTTTAATGGAATTTCAGAAGCCATCTGGGTATTTCTGAGCAGGCAAAATTAATTTGGCCTCAGGAAGAACGTGTAATGAGTGTTTTCCTGAGATTGATTACTCCTCCAGTTGTGTGGCTCTTATTGTAATGTACATTGGAGATGCTTCTTTCCCTAAAGACCAACAGCATAGAGAAAAGTAGATTTCATGTTTATTTCACGATTGATTTGCCATCTGTGTGACCTGATGTTGGTTGGAACTGGGATGTAGATGGCTGGGGTGTTTAGGAGAGGGAATGTGAAAGAAGAAAAGAAAGCAAGCCATTCTCAAACACTGGAAGGCAAAGGGAGTGTGCTCAGTTAAGGAAGATTTGAGAAAGTAGAAAAACTAAGGAGAAGACTGTATCCAGTTAGAAGGGGCCTAAGAAGAACAAGTTGGTGACAGAATTATAGGACTGACTCTAGATGAAAGTGCAAACCTAGAAGAGAAATGTATTGTTGAGAAGGAAATTTCTTCCTGGAGCAAATGTGGCAGCGTAGGTGGATCTAAGCCCAACTTGTCCTCCCCCGGGTCTAGGGAGGGAGCTGCCTCTGGAAGTGCTCAGAGATTCAAAGGCAAAACTCCGTGGGTCCCTCCTAGCAGCAACATTCACAGTTGGCTGGAATACCCATGGTAATTCATCAGCCTGGGCATGGGTTATGCTAAGCCCCAAGGCAGTCCTCGGTACTGTTGGGTGGAAAGATTTACTAAAGGGAGGAGGATGACACAAAAGAAAGGAAGAGTCATTATAAAGGGTGAAGTCTAGGAAGGAAAATCCCCCTTTCTTGGAAACGGGAGTGAACAGTGATGAAAACCAGGGCATCTCCCTGATCACTCACAGGGTACAGCCAGAGAAGCAGCAAAACTTCAAATCAGCTTAAATGACAGATTTGGTAAATTCCAAATCTGTGGTCAGGATCATGTCTCTTTGATGACGGAGAAGCATGGGAATGAGAGGACCAAGGTTTCCAAAGAAAGGCGCCAACCCAGCCAGCACTGTTGGGGAGCTGGTGCTGTACTTGCTGAGAATAAAGACTCTAAGCCACCTGCTCTGGACTTGTGACCGGTGAGGTAAGCGGGGGGGGGGGGGGGGGGGGGGGGGGGGGTGGGGTGGATGATTGTCAGGAAGCTGTCAGCCTCTTGCATAATCCAGACCTTGTGAAAAGGGAGAGGCCAGGCTTTCAGGTGCATGTGGGTGAGTCACCTCTGTGGCATCCAGAATTCTTCCTAGGGATGATGGACCCAAAGAAGTACTGGGCACCGACCCTGCCCTCAGGAATCCCACCTGAATCCTCACTTTCCTCTACCTAGGAAACTAATGTCGAATTAGTTGTAGAAATTTGTTTACACACATAATCTGGCAGGTCCAGGATCAGAGCATTTCCCTCTATAAACGAATCTCTTTCATTATACTTCTAATGATGGCCATCCTCTTTGCTAATCCCTGAGATCTCTATATAAAGCATGTGGAGGAATAAACTGAGTTGATGGTATAAATGAAGAGGAAGAAGAGAGAGATTTACTTCATTCCACTGAGATACAAGAAAATTTGTTACTAAGTTTGCGTTTTGTTTTTTGGAAACAAGTTTGTTTGTTTGTTTGTTTTTAACCTCAGTGATTAGCATTAGGCAGTACTACATTTTTTTTTTTTAAGTTTGCATTTTATTTTATTTTTTGGCTGTGCCCCAGCCAGGGATAGAATCTGTGCCCCTGCATTGGAAGCATGGAGTCTCAACCAATGAACCACCAGGGAAGTCCCTAGAAACAAGTTTGCTTAATTAGTTTTAACTATTACATTTCACTATTTATCTCTTTTATTTTCTAGAAGTTGACTGTTTGTTATGTTTGAAAAGGGAATGCTAGTTGATAAATAGAGTATGATTTTTAGTTTGCTTACTTTTCTACAATGCAAAAAGAGTGGTTTTCCATACAGCTTTTGAATGTAAATATTATGGACCTCTCTCATGCTGGTGCTCTCAAGGGAAGTTGTCTATGATATGTGTATCTATCTTTAGTTTTCCATATGATTTAATTATTTAACAGTAAGAATATTTTAATGGTATTGTCAAATGCATATCTAAATTTTGTGACTCCTGAAATAACTTTTTTTAAATTAAAAAAATGTTTTTCTTCTGAGAAAGTGAAGAAATTTAATGTGAAGTTCAGAAGAGTCTGGGAGAATCTAAAGTGGTCCTCACTTTGAAGTATGTGTTCTCTCAGCCTGTCTGCACACATCTTTCCCAGATAAAAATCTTAGAAAGCAAATCTGACTCACACAAGTCATGCCCAAGGCAAAGCCAGTCCTGCTCCAAATTATGACATTGGCTGGGTCAGATATCCATTCCCTTCTCCCCTTTGCCATCTTTACATCACTTGACCATTAACAGTATTCCCTCCCCCCCTTTTTTTCTGGATTAAGACTTATTTTAATATACATACTGTATAGTACTTCATGGGCTTCCCAAGTGGCACTAGTAGTAAAGAACCCGCCTGCCAATGCAGGAGACATGAGATAAGACAAGGTTTTGATCCCTGGGTCAGGAAGATCCCCTGGAGGAGGACAGGGCAACCCACTCCAGTTTTCTTGCCTGGAGAAGGCAGAGGAGCCTAGCAGGCTATAGTCCATAGGGTTGCAAAGAGTCAGACACAACTGAAGTGACTTCACTTCAGTCAGACACAGCTGAAGCTCAGCACAGCCCTGCACGTGGTACTTCATATAATTTATTGTCATTTTCTATAGAACACTGTAATAATTGAGTGACATCAATATTGACCTCATACAAAGGCTGAAAGCTGGGTTTTCTTGTGTATCAAAGACAAAACGTGTGCAGAAGAGTTATCCCACACAACAGTTTTAAGATCAGCTTTAAGGATGACTCACGTTTACAGTAGTTGCTGCACATGGGTTTCCCTCAAGACTTGGAGACTCTTCGCAGTATCCCATAATTTATGCTATCTTTGGTGTTCTGCATCTGTACTGCTTTTCTCCCTTTTCATTCAACATCCTGAGTAAGGACTGGATGAGTGCCTTTCCACTAAATCTTAAGCAGAAAAGCATAACAGAATACTAATAATATCTAACATTAATATTTACCATGTGTCAGGTATTTTGACATATACATTAAATATGTACTTTATAATAGGCACATTATGTACATTATATCAACAGTCTTACATTCTGGGTAGTATTTTTGTCATTCCCACTTTATAGAGGAAGAAATTGAGACTTGGAAAGGTTACAAAACATAACCAGAATCCCATAAAGTCAGCAGAAGAATTAGGACTGGTACCCAAGAGAATCTGATGCTAGAAACTTCCCTTTTATAGTATATTTACAATGTATATATAAAGAGTTTTTGGGGAATGTAATGTATATAAAGAGAGAAAATTTCAAGTTAGCTAAAAGAATATCTAATGTTGGAGCTTTGAGCTGAAACCAGTCATGGTAGAGACATCTTAGATGCCCAGTGGTGAGGGGTGGTGAGTTGGGGTGGGTGAAGAGGAAACGTCTGAAATCATATCATGGCTGTTCCTCATGTTGCCGACTTGTCACATTCCTGAAACTCAGCTGTGGAAAACAGCCACAGAGAAGGCTGTCTCAGGAGCTATCTTTGTTGAGGAGTTGCTTAGACAGTGGCTTATCTAAGGGGCAGGGATTACTGCCAAGGACTTGTAGCATGGCCTGTGTCCATGTAGACTGGCTGAGTCATCAGACCCTGGTTTGAGCTCACACAAAATTTCTTTGAGTGAGCTGCCTTCCCAGCATGCTGGGGAAGGGTTTATGTCATCAGAATTTCCACCACCTAAATATTTGGGCACCACTCAACTACAATTATGTTGGTTTCCCTGAGCCCAGGTTGAATTCTACAAAGAAGATATGGGTATTAAAAGGAAAGGTGTAACCCAGAATGTTCCTATGGTA
This sequence comes from Cervus elaphus, assembly GCF_910594005.1. Lineage (NCBI taxonomy): Eukaryota > Metazoa > Chordata > Mammalia > Artiodactyla > Cervidae > Cervus > Cervus elaphus. Next base: position 65,162,462 of record NC_057847.1, read on the forward strand.
GTAAGTCAAAGGGGAGGAAATCCTGAGTTACAGGGATTGTTGTAGGTTTAAAGGGAAATGAGAAAGTTGAGAGATGTTTGGAAGAAAGCATAATAGCAATTAAGCACAGTTTTATTCATCATATAATAGGTAGTAGTCTGGGTCCCCAAGTTGTCTGGATTTACTTGGTCTAGGACAGGATTTAGGAATTTGTACTTATTTAAAGCCCCCCAAGGTGATTTTGGTCAGTCTTCAACTAATGTTGAAGCCAGTGACAAACATCAAAAATACTTCCAAGAGTATCAGCCTTTGAACCAGAGAGGAATGTTTGTTGTCACTGACATAAATGGCTGGGCCAGTGGACATGGGGAAAAGAAATATGAGTTCTGGAACAAGCAAGCAGTGATGAGATATTGAGAAAGTATCCTGTAGTCAGTAGGAAATAGGAAACAGATCATTTTGATTGTCTTTTCCACACTTAAAATCTCACATAGTTCCTTCCTTCCTATGGGATAAAATCCCATTCCTTAATCAGGCATTTGAAGGTCTCTAGAGTGGGTCAAGGAGAAGGCAATGGCACCCCACTCCAGTACTCTTGCCTGGAAAATCCCATGGATGGAGAAGCCTGGTAGGCTGCAGTCCATGGGGTCGTTAAGAGTCAGACATGACTGAGCGACTGCACTTTCACTTTTCACTTTCATGCATTGGAGAAGGAAATGGCAACCCACTCCAGTGTTCTTGCCTGGAGAATCCCAGGGACAGGGGAGCCTGGTGGGCTGCCATCTATGGGGTCGCACAGAGTTGACCATGACTGTTGACTTAGCAGCAGCAGTGTGGGTCAGTCTTCCTGGCCCATCCTCTCCCCCAGTATTCCTATAATGAAACTCTCATGGCAGACACAGCAGTATCCTCCCTGACCCAAGCCAGTCACACAGTTTTCCATCCCCACCATCTTTGCTCATAACAGTTGACCCTTCTGATATCTCCACCCCCCTCAACTGCCCTTGTATAAATCCCACTCGACCCTCAAGGGCCAACTCAAATCTCATCTTCTTTGCCAACGATGATACAACTCTCTTCTCGAATTATGATTCTTCTGGGTTTGCCAACTCAGCTGTCCTTAAAATCATTATTTAACCTTGGATGTGTCGTTCACTTACTAAAGTATTATAAACACAGAAGACAGAGACTTTGATTAATTCCATTTTTCATCCATTACAAAATCTAGCATATTGCTAAGCTCGTAAATGTTGAAGGACAGGGTTGCATAGCAGCATTTGTTGAAGCCCTGAAACTCAATAAATTTGTAAGAAAATTTAAAAGGAAATGAACAGGAATGGGACAGCAATAAGTGACAGGAGAAGGAAGCCCAATAAAGAAATATTCAGAGTTCTGGAGGCAGAACCAGGAGAAACCAGCACATCAGCAGCCCAGGAAAGACAGATGTCTGAGAAGGTGAGATTGGCTCTGGGTTTTTATTGATTCAGAGGTTGAAGCAGATGTGCATGAGAACATATATTATTTTTATAGTAAAATAGAGGATGTAAAAACTTTATGTAGCAGATTGTATATAAAAGAACTCACTCTTCCATTCAGATTTGAAGAAACATTTATTGGGTGCTTACTTGGTGTCAGACACTCTGCATATTGTCTTGTAGTATTATAAACAGGGTTTTTCCTAACTTCATAGTGGACATCATTGCAGGCAAGCTCCGTGTCTCTTGATGCTCTATGAAAACCATGAGTTATGTTATTTTATGTTGCATTAAGGAGCACGTGACATTCGTTTTCTTGGAAATCTAACTAAGCACAGATGTCTGATTGTGCCTCCTCACCTGGAGATTTAACTGCAAAACAGGGCTACCTTTTTTCCCATGTCCCCAAGTGCTTTAATTATACACATGAGTATTGAGATTCTTTTTAAAATAATGGCTTAAAAGAATCCTCATGGTAAGGAGTGAGAACCTAATTTCTAATTCATGACTGATGGTATGTTGTACAAATAATCGTTAATGCAAAACCAGCAAGTTTTCTCTTGTTTAAGACCAGGGGTCTTAGCTGATGAGAGACAACCACTTCTATTTGGAACCACACATAGATGTTTTCATACCCCGCTGCTTGTTTCCCACCTATGATTATATTGAGAAGCAAAAGATTTATGTTTCCCCAGTCTAATGACTGAGAAGCATGCCTTCCTGTGCTCTCCATTTGGTTAGGAGGCATATTATGAGACTTGGCAAATTCACTTGAATGAATCCCATTTGTTACTTTCAGGTCAATAAGCATCTTAAGCATGCTGGGGTTGGCAACACTCTCTTTGTCATGTACCATAACTTCTAAACAGGGGTCTCCCTGGAGAAGTGTTAGCCAAAAGAAGTGTAATCCTTTAAGTCTTACATAGGACATACTTGAGTTTAAAAAAAACAAACAAAGAATGAATCCATTTTGATGATGAGGCATTTTCTTATAAATGGTAAAAATACATTAGGTAAACTTTTCTAATTGATTTCATTAACTTCTTAAAATTACATACACATTAATAGGATTTTTATTATTAATTCTTCTAATTTGTTTACAGTAGGCTTTGAAAGGGATTTTTTTTTTTTTTTTTTTTGAGCCTAGCTTTGCTTTGATGAGACTCATTAAACATAATGGAATCTGGCAATTTATCACCCAGATTAAAAGTCCTTTCCCTGTAACCTCCGTTTACCCTTCATATTTAGAGGCACCTCTTTGGCATCAATCAAGGGCTTGGTATGCTTTCCCAGGTTTCTCAGTAACAGAATCTCTGCATAGCTAGGCATGTCCTTCCTATTCTGCCCTGCCCTTCCTCCCTCCCACATTACTTGAATACTCAGTTCTTTTCAGTCAAGCAGAGTTGTAGAAAGTACACAGAGTTAAGTTGTTTGGGTAAATGCAGTCTTGCCTTTTCTATCATTTCTTTCCCAAGCCTTTTCTGGTCATATTTCTTCACTTGAGCCTTGTTCTGCAGGGAACTATCAGAAATCAATGCCCTTTACAAATGTTAAATGTCTCTTTCTTGTTATGAATGGAACATTAGCCACCTAAGGTCTCCTGTCTTCCCCTGTGGTGACTAATAGGATTGTAATTTCATCAAGGTCTCTGATGACATCAAAACCCCTACCAGTGAAACGTTAAGTGGATTTGGATGTCACCTGATCTTAGAGATGAAATTCGAAGCAGTATCTATTTAAAGGTTCAGAGGCAGTGGGGTCTCAGCTCAGCCGGCCACTCTGACCCAATTGAGATGTCCCTGATCGGACAGCCTGGATGATGATAATAAATCATTTCTTAAGAAACACTTTAAACAAAATATAGGAGACCTAAGCAGACATAAGGAAGACAGGATGACTTGTATTTTAGTCCATCCTTTGCATTCATAATCTCTTTTTTCTCATTTACAGATAATTCAAAAGGAACATTCAGCTGCTCTTTAAGCCATATAAAATCCTATTCCAACATGCAAAAAAGTACTATTGATCTAGAGGTCATATTTTCAGGATTTTTCTTATTATTTTTTTTTTTTATTAATTGTTGTTTTCTCTTGGTATTTCCTTATCGGTCCTCTGTATTTTTATCCTAGCCCTGCGTTTGTGATAGCTGTGTGAAATAAAAATAATACAGCTTAAGATTCAAAACAAAACAAAACTATATTGCAAATGAGAAGTTTGAATCTAGTGTCATGGCCTTAGTGCACAAATCTACAAAGCCAAATAGTTACAGTATAATTTTAAAAAACAGGAACATGGATGCTTCTTTTCTCTTTGCTTTTCCTTCTAAGATAGTGAGCCTCATCTTAACCATCTGTCACTGTCAAGGGATCACTTTTCAGAGACATTCATTTAGAACCTTGAGATCTTTGTGACTCAACTTCCCCCTTCACCCCCACACCCACAAATCTGATCTCTTGTTGATTTACACAGCCTGCTCTCAACTTCGCTAGCCCTGTACCTGGCATCTTGGACTCAAGCCTCCACTTGCCAACCCATACTATGCACTACTGGAAGATTCACGTCAATTAAATGACTTTTGCCACATGCTTTTCTTGACAAAATTTGTCCATGGCCTCCATTTCTTTCCACATCAAATCTAAACCACTCTTGCCTTGGCTTTCAAAGCCTTCCTCATTCTGTCTCCACTCTACATTTCCAGTCATATTCCCTTCCTTCCCTGTCATGTGCAGTCATATTTCTACCATCCGTTATCAGTCATGCTGTCTGGTTATGTCTTTGTGGAAATATCCTCCCCGATGTAGCCTTTTCAAAGCATATTCATCTTGGACCCATGAAGCCTTCTCTGGCACTTCTGTCTTATCTTATACTCCTCCATATTCATGGGGATTTGTGATGTGTGTGATGTAATGTTATACTTTATTCTCTGTTACTTGAGATTTATATGTAGTCCTCATCCCCCAACACACACACAGCACGTTTCTTAAAGTATTTGCAGCAGTTACTTAAGTATATAGCATCTTATAATATTTGATCAATGCTTCCTACTCATATTTCTTATCTCCTCCCCTCAGTCATCAGCTCTCAAGATAGGGACCATGCCTCATGCTTCATTGTCACATGTGGCATGAAAAAACATGGAGAAGATCAGAACTAGAAGTCAAAGGATTTGAATTCAAATATAATTTTGCTACAAATTAACACTGTGACTCTGGTGAGTTGTTTGAACACTGAGGGGCTAAATTATATATAATTTGTTAATGATTGCATTTTCCACCAAGGAAAGAGAGCTCTTTTTCCCCACAAAAGATAATGCTTTCTCATTATAAAATATTCAAATAATACAGAAACGCTTAAAAAAGAAATTAAAAAGTCAATTGAAAGTGTACTGCCTTGAGATAGATGCTGTATTAACATTTTGGGATTTATCATTTCACATTTCTTACACATGTGCGCACATAGGTAAGAGATCAGTCTGTCTGCCTATCTACCCATCTGTCTACCTATTTAATAATAGAAAGACATTTCTTGGCAGCTTTTCTCCCTTAACACTATAAGATAGATATTACTTTCACATCACACAATCACTGTGCCATCGTATGGATATTAAAGCATATGTAGTCTCTTCTTGACAATGTATTTTAGAGAATGAAGTAGGAATAGACATATATACTGACTGCTGAAAAGGATCTATAATCTCCAGTTGACTATCTTTGATGAGATATTTCTGACTTTTGTACAGAACTTTTCACTGAACTTCATCATTGAACTTTTGTTTGCTTCCTGCTGGCCTCAGTTCAGTGGATTGGGCTGAAGTCTCCACTTCTGGCTTCTCAGAAGCTCCAACTTCACTTCCACCACATAGATGCACAGTCCTTTGGCCACAGTCCCAACATCCAGAAAGCCCTAGGAGTCAAAAGTTTGCTTTATTTTTTTTAGAAGTTTTGGCCCAACTCAGTTGGGGGAAAAAAAAAAAGGGCAGGACTGCAGCCACAGTGACCTCATGACCTCAGACACAGACTGGGCAGGTTATGCCACCGCTCCATGGCCGGGAAGATTTTGTTGTGGATATTTCTCTTGTTTTATTCTGATAAACAGGAGTTCACATTTAGCATTTAAGAAGACTCCTTAAGAAGGAGACTCCATTGAAGCTCATGTTATTTAGAGGTAGAACGTACATATGGGAGTTGAAGACCATTTGTCTTTAGATTTATTAACCGATCCCTATTTGAGTTTCTCATTTTCAACATTTTTATATGATGAGTAAGGTCATGGGGAACATAAGTGCACATCCACTAGTGCATGTTTCTATTACAATATCCTTATGATAAATTCTGAGAGTAAAACTGTTTCATATGCACTTTAAATCTTTTGTATATAGTGTCAAGATTGTATTCCAGAAAGAGCAAAACAATTTATATCCTGTACACCCTAAGTGTCCCTGCAAGTCCTGATTTAGAAAGATTTATTACATCAATAGCCAGTGTTTAACAATGCTTCCTCACTCTTTTCATTTTTGGACTATTCTAATTTTTAGTGTCATACAAATTTAATAAGCACTGAAAAAGAGTTACATCAAAGCAAATATTTATTTAGTTGGTAGTATTTAATTAAAATATTTATTTACATTCAAATCATCCATATTGTTTTAAAAATCTCTAATAAATGTGTGACTTTATTGTCTTTTCTTTTTACTATTGATAAGAAATTTATAATGAAAGATCTCAGAATGGTCATTATTCCTTAAAATTATTATAAAAAACTCCAAACACTAAAATTCCAAAAAAATCATACACTAAACAATTGTTCCCACTTATGCAGGTTTTTTAATTTTAAGGTGAACAAATCTCTTTTTTCTCTGTGCTTTTAAACATATCAAGAAAGTGTCTCTAACTGAAATAATAACGGCACATTGTTGAATAAGGCATTTTCTGGAGAAATCTTGACAACTAACATCTTACAATAGTGTTTTAGTGTCAGCAGGGCATACCTCTGCTACTTTAATTACTAAAGGTTTTTTTTTTTCTTCTCACAGTGACTGAATTGTAGAATGAACACATTTCAGGTTGAATGAGACTATAGTTTTCAGAGGAGATGACTCTAACAAGAAAAATGAGACAAAATGTGTTGAAATCCAAGAAATTTTAGAAATCAAGTCAATAAATAAATGAGGACTCTCCTAATAGGTTCACACTTGTGCTTGTGTGAGTGGTGATGTGCCTTTACTGTCTCCATAGCAAGCTCTTTCCATTATCAGATGCAGCTTTGAAGTTAACTAGGTGGCTGAACAAGATGTGAGAAAATAAAGTCCCCTTGCCTTCATGGGACTTATGTCTTCTAATATAAATATAGAATCAAGGTGTGTATTTTTTTTTTTTCTATTTGGTCAAGTATCATGATGAGATTCTGGAAGACTCCCCCACCATCCAATAAGCCTGGCTCATAGGTGAGGCAGGAAAACTGGGGCTGGTCTGACACATGCAATGAATGAATATTTGCAGCATGACCCAAACTGGTCTGGTCTTTGGAATTCAGAGACACACATGTTAAGAGTTCATTTCTGTCATTCAACATGCTTCACTAGCTAGCATGCAAATGGTGAGAAATAGGAAGTAAACTTGGGATGCTCATAGCCCAGTGCTTATTCCAATAATCTAGTCATTGTTGAAAAAAGTTAGAACTGATACTCATACTGGTTGTGGTTCTCAACAATTTCTGAATTGGAACTTTCGTGAGATTTTGTGTGTATGTGTACACACATAAGTGTGGTAATGACTAAGCTACACATCAGCTTACTGAGCTTGTAGTCCATTAAATGAAAAGTCACATTGACATTTTAAATACCATGGTATAAGTCATGGGGAACACTGCGTTTCTGTGCTATTCTTGTCCAAACAGCTTCAGTCTAGCAGGAGAGGAAAAGATCAGACAAACCCAAATTGAGAGACATTCAGCAAAAAGCGAATCAATTATTTTTCCAGTGTCAAGAAAGTGAAAGACAGGCAAAAACTGAGAGAGTGTTACTGATTGGAGGGGACTAAAGAGCGATAGCAACCAGATGCAAAGCGGGATCCCAGATAGGATCCTGGCACAGAAAAAGGACATTAGTGAAAAGACTGGTGACATTTTAGCAAGATCTTTAGTTGAGTACTGTGCCAGTGTTACTTTCCTGACTGCCACTGTGCTGTATTTATTTACTTATTTTTAATTTGGCTGTGCCATACAGCGTGTTGGATCTCAGTTCCCAGACTGGGGATTGAACCGATGACTCCTGCATCAGAAGTGTGGAGTCTTAACTACTGGACCACCAGGGAAGTCCCTGTGTTGTATTTAATGATAGGTTAGCATTGGGAAAAACTGAGTGAGGAATAGAATGGGAATTCTGTACTGTTTTTGTAATTTTTCAGTCTAAAATTTGCTAAAAATAAAAACACTTTCAAAAAATGTTTTTCATAGGAACTTCTCATAGGTTCCTTCAAACAAATTTTCATCTTTCTAATAAGATTTCACATTTATCCTGAATAAAATTAGGCTTATTCATGTGTATAAGTTGCCCCAGCATATGATGGTGAGAAGATCAGAGTCAGGAAGACAAGGTTTTGAATTTCAGCTCTGTCACTTACCTGAAACTTGACTTTGGGAAGTTATTTAGTTTCTCTGAGCCTCAATTTTCTCATCCATAAATACTGTAATGAGGGTGAGGATAGTGATGATACTAACATCTTGTGAAGAGGTTGAAAGAGTTAAATAACACTTAATAAATATGTAGCATGGTGGTTAGGATGTAATAACTGCTTTATAAATATTAGTTGTTGCTCCTGATATTATTATCTCTCTTCCTTTATTCAGCAGTGAAATGTAAATTATGTCCCATTTTTGCTATAAGGATAAAACAAGCTATTATATCTAAAACATTATGTGTCTCTGGCACACAGTTGCTGCTGAGTAAGGTATGGTTACTGCTATCATCCATCCATCCATCCATCCGGTACTTATGAGGGTCTCCTGCGTACTGGAGTTTGGCTTGTTTTTAATGTGAAAAGAAGCAATTAATCTTTGAACAGGCACCGTGATCATAATAAGCTGTGCCGTGCATGTGTAGAGCACTTTAAAATCCACACAGAGCTTTCTCATACATTGTTTCATTAGATACCTTGTGAAGCATTTGCTGTGGTTGTCAACTTCTAAAATGTGGGTGATGACAATGGGTGTCAGAGAGGCTGTGATGCGTCTTAGCTGATGTGACTCGTCGGGGGGTTGACAAACATTTTCTGTAAAGGGCTCAGCAGTAAATGTTTCAGCTTTGTGGGCCATGTGGTTTCTGCACAGCTATTCAACTCTGCCACTGGAGCCCGAAAGCGGTCATAGACAGCAGGTGAGCAAATGCATGTGCTGTGTTCCGGTAAAGCCTGATTTACAAAAGTGAGCAGTGGGTCAGACGTGTGGGCCCCTGAACTAGTCAGTGGTGAAGCAGAGACTCAACTTGAAATTCCTGACTCCAAGCCCAGGCATGTTACTATCCTCTGTTGCATCATTTCAGCACAGTTGTTAGGCAGAGAACACTACAGTACACCTCTGCAATACTTAACTAAAGTGAGCTTCTAGGCCCTGTTTCCATATCCTACATCTTGGTTTATTTTGTTAAACACTCAGTAAAAGTCCAGATTCACTTTACCTCTCAGTCTTGTTACTTTTATTCAAGACTTATGAACATGAATTGTTCTTAGGAAGCCCTGTGACTACTGATGTGTTCTCTCATTGGCCTCTTTTAAAACACTGCATTCTAGAAATACTTTCTTTTCCCTTTTTTGAGGACGGATGGGGAGAGGGGAGAGAAGCTAACTGAAAACTGATTTATAACTTGTAAATGAAGCTTTTGCCTTTGATATTGAAAATTAAAAGAAAATTCTGAAATGTCCTTAAAATAAACACACATTTTCCTCCTCCTAACATAGGCCCCTCTCTGATGCACCATGATTTCCCAGAGATTAGCAACAATGCTTCCACAGTCCCATCTGAAGTCCTTCCGTTACCCAGGGTGTAGTTGATTGGTGGGATTTGAATTTATTCAGAATAGCTTGCTGATCTCCAGAGGGATTTCTTCACTTATCTTGGGCTTCATGTGTTCCTCTTCTTTGCAATATGGAGATTATTTGCTTTGATAGCAAATGTTGAAGCAAAGTAGGAATTGAATGATTCTGCCTTTGCCTTACCTTCTATTAGCATTATACCATCGGCATCAAACAGTAAGTCAGGCCCATCCTTGTTCTCATCTGACTCTAAACACAGTCTATTTTTGTGTGTGTGTGTGTGTATTTTTCTCTTCTTTTTTTTTTTTCATTTATTTTTATTAGTTGGAGGCTAATTACTTTACAATATTGTAGTGGTTTTTGTCATACATTGACTTGAATTAGCCATGGATTTACATGTATTCCCCATCCCGATCCTCCCTCCCACCTCCCTCTCCACCTGCTCCCTCTGGGTCTTCCCAGTGCACCAGGCCCGAGCACTTGTCTCATGCGTCCAACCTGGGCTGGTGATCTGTTTCACCCTAGATAATATACATGTTTCGATGCTGTTCTCTCGAAACATCCCACCCTCACCTTCTCCCACAGAATCCAAAAGTCTGTTCTGTACATTTGTGTCTCTTTTTCTGTTTGGCATATAGGGTTATCGTTACCATCTTTCTAAATTCCATATATATGCATTAGTATACTGTAATGGTCTTTATCTTTCTGGCTTACTTCACTCTGTATAATGGGCTCCAGTTTCATCCATCTCATTAGAACTGATTCAAATGAATTCTTTTTGATGGCTGAGTAATATTCCATGGTGTATATGTACCACAGCTTCCTTATCCATTCATCTGCTGATGGGCCTCTAGGTTGCTTCCATGTCCTGGCTATTATAAACAGTGCTGCGATGAACATTGGGATGCACGTGTCTCTTTCAGATCTGGTTTCCTCGGTGTAAACACAGTCTTAAGCTAACGTTTTTGTAGATCTCATTAGGTTTTGTAAGCCATGGCTTACCCTGGACTTTTTGACACTGTTTTTTTTTTTTTTTTTTTTTTTCACAGATTTAATTTTCTCTTTCCTAGTTATTTGTCCTTCCTTCCACACATCCTAATCTTCTTATTCTCGTTTAATTACAGAACAAAAATAAATTTATAAGTGAAAACTATAAAAGCAATAAAATAAAAATATATGACATGGATTTAATATGACAGATAGTGCTGTTTTGCTGAAATATTTCCCAAACCTGCAACTTCAATGTGGTCTTCTATGATCTGTCCCACTAGCAGTAGGTTCTTTTGAGTTTGGCTGCCATTTATAGTCTCGTGATGGATGTTAGCCCAATTGGCTTCCCAATTTTCACCCTTCAAATGATACAATATGTGTTAGTTTAATATGTGCGTATATTAATTTTGCCTTTACTTGTGGCAGGGATATGCCATTATTCATTGTGTACCTCTGTTCCCTCTTGATTGGCTTTTGTCAAGAGCGACATGAACAAAAGTAGAAAGAAGACACTAGACCACATGACAGTATTAATTCAGAAGTTGTTTATTAGTGCATTCAGAATATATTTACTACTCATTTTTATGTCACTGAAACAAGATTAAAAGTTTAAAGGTATTTATTGAGATTTTGTGGATCTATTAAATATGACTTTGGATACAGAGGAAATCCCTGAAGCTGTTTAATCTATATTTGCAACTCTGTTCAAGGAATATTGACTGAGACAATCAAACACATTTGGTTTTTCCTAAACATTCAGCTGTTTACTCTCCCATTTCTCTTCCTTCCTCTTCTGGCCATTTTTGAACTGGATATCTCTCCTTAGACTCTCAAATTATTTAGTATTCTCTGGAGCATTTCAAAGCCACTGAAGATCTTACTACAATTTTCTCTGCTTTTCCCACTGCTCTATCTGAATGAATAGCAGGGTATGTTTGTTTGTTGTGTACTGGGTGAGGCTCTCCCTGGCATCTCAGATGCATTGCTCCAAGAAAAGACCCAAATCCCTAGTTAGCAAATTGAGATGAGTCCATGGCTGCCTCTAAAGACTTCAGGAAGAGCTCTCCAGTCACCAGAGGGAAGGTCCTTGTTTCTCTCTTCAGATTGCCCACTGCTATCTCTGACCATTGCTATCTCACACATTTTTTGTTTAAGATAGTTATGAATTCTTCCTCTGAACTGGTATTTTTCTTCCTTCTGTGAGAAGACCCTCAAACCATTTATTGATTCCAGTTTCTTTCCAGCTTTGCAAATGGTCTATCAAATGATTGTCTATTGTTTCTGGAAACGCTTTCCCCTTTTAACCAGTTGGGACATAGAGAAAAATCCGCAAGATCCCACCTGCTCTGATACTTGTCAGACACTGACTGACTTGTCCTATATTGATGATTCTCAGACTCTGGGAAGAAGGCATTTCATTGCATTACCATCAGGATAATGAAAGGGCTCTCTTGCTATCTAGACTTACCGATATTCAAATGAATTGGAATCCTTTTTCAGTCTATCTAGAAGTCCTAGAGGATCCCTGAGATGCAGACTTTCCCTTGCCAAGTCTGTTGATGACTTCAATTTTTTAAACTTTTGACTGTGCTTGGGCTTCACTGCTGCACATGGTCTTTCTCTAGTTGGGGCAAGTGGGGGCTACTGTCTAGTAGTGGTGTGTGGGCTTCTCATTTGAAACATTCCTTTATCACAGTCTGGAAATGGGCATTTTCTTGATGTCTACTCACTCCTCTTCGTCTCACTCCTTCCTGTTCTTTACCTCCATCTTTTATGGGCTACTCATCAGTCCTGACTTATACAATATAACATCAGCTCTGCTTTTAAGAGAAATACACAGATATTGACCTCTGTTTAGAGCATCTCACTCAGTCCCTCCACCTTGATTCACCTTCCCTCTCTTCCCTTTACTTCTTATCTTTGCTCCTGTTGGATTTCTATCTGGGAACCTGTGGTATCAAATCATCCTATGTGAAAACCATACACTTTTCAGAATTGGTTGTTTGGGGAATTAGTAACTCGGCTATGTTTCCAGGCAAAGTGTTGCTTAGGAATTGTTTCTAGAATTGGTCTACCTTTGAAATTTTGTTGAGATTTGACTTAAACTTCTATAACTATTCTCTGGATGCCACTCTCCTGATGGCAAATGGCTGGATTCATCTAAATTCTCTCCCACCTACACCTGACTTAGAAATGTTTTCTCTCCAAATCATGATTCTGAAATCAATTCTACAAATCTGGTAATCAAAACAGTGGTCCATGTGAGCTGTCTAGTGATAATTAGCATGATATTTCACATTCTAGGATGGCAGTGGTACAGTCAGACAAGAAAGATATAAGATCATATTCTTGTTGAGTGGTGTGAAGTTTCAGCACACAGTCTTCAGTTTAGACTGCCTTTGACTAATGTCAGATGATCACTTTCACCATAGCTCCCAACTTCAAATGGTCTGTGCCATAGAAGAAGAACAAATCAGTGATTTTAATGAGGCTGTCACAGTTTCCCTTAATACCATACTATCGTAAAGTACATTCTCCAAAATTGCATTTCCTAAGTTATGCCATAGCCAAAATACATATAATATAGTTAGTTATGGGATTTTAAGAGGTATAATTGTGGAAGAACTTCTTTGGGGTCACTTTCTAAAGGATTCAGGGAATAATTCAACTGGTTCCAAAAAGTAACATATTAGAAGTTCTTTCTATATCCTGAGAGCCTGGCTGGTTTCAGTGATGTGCTTCATCTTCATGGTGAATTCAGTAACTTTTCTGGCTGCATTATTTATATCATGACTTTTGCTTATAGATATTCAAATATATGCAGTTGGTTATAATCCCAGAGAAAATAAGGGGGAGGATGTGGGAAATAGATTCCTGAGTCATTAGTATGGAGAATGATCTCAAACACAATAGATTTTCCTCATGACAAATCACATAAAATCTCCATAGCAACTTCACATAATTATGCATAAGACTTCAGTGTAGTAACAAAACAAGCCCAGAAGAAATTATGAAGAATAGTGATATAGGGTGAGAGAGACGTGGGTGTAGGTAGCACATAGGAAGATTGAAGGGGAACCGTTCTAAGATGTGAAAAATGCACAAAGGACAAAAGCGATTGCCTATTTTGTGCTTTGGGGAGTACTGATTAAGTCACTGAATTGCATGGTCTACTGATAATACTGAGAAGGCTGCTAGAACCACCATTATTCAAGGAGTGTCAGCATTTCTATTATAAATTCTTCTGAGTTTATAACAACCATAAGAAAAATCTCTCTAGGCAGTACATTGAAATACTAGATTGAAATAGAGAAATGCTTTTATAACTATTTTTTGAATTTATGAAACTTGTTTGAGTTCTTAGAAAAAAAAGAAAAAAATCTATAGAAGCACTCCCAATATGCAAATAATATCAAATTTAGTTACTGTGAAACAGAACTGAGATGGTATAATAGAAATGTTGCTTTCAACTTAAATGATTATATTTTGCAAGTGTTAGCACATTAAGCAAACTCATGCTTGGGTATTTTTCCCACCTGAGTCTCCAATATAAAGTTGCTTACTAATATATCAGTGTCAGCAATATGGCTTTTGTTAACACACATTTGTGAAGAGTGTTGTTGCCCTATCATTATGAAGGACATTAGTAGCTTATTCCCTGATTCATGTAAGAAAAAAAAGAATGATAATTTCTGGAAACTCCCAGATCACAACAGAACGTTGAGAAATTAGGCAATATTGATGGTAAGAGAACAAGATAATGTTACATAGTCAATTTGGTTCAATACATATTAATTCCATTGGTACTGTGATTCTGATTTCAGAATGAGTGCTTGAAATATTAAGATTACTGATGGTAGTTTGTGAGATGAGAATACCTAGAGTGCAGAGTTGGATACAGACATGTAACTGGTTAATTTCAATGTAACATAGCAAATACTGACATACGCTCAGGCATATATAGGACTATAACAGAAGGACATATAACCAAATATCTCTAGGAAGATACTCCATAAAGCTTAAATGGAGATAGTATCAACAAGGTGAAGAAAAGTGAGGACAGCATTTTAGACAAAGGAAAGGACACAAAGGCACAGAGGTTTGTAAACGAATGCAGTGTGTTCAGAAAGGTGGTAGTAACTATTTCTTTAGAATTTCCAGACTAAGGCAAAGATCAAAGGAAATTGTGATTGAATATGTAGGAGGAGCATAGTTCAAGTCAGGACTTACCCAGCCACCCCCCTAACCCCCCCAAAAAAACAGTGCTCAAAGATATCACCTCACACCTATTCGAATCAGTTCAGTTCAGTCGCTCAGTCATGTCCAACTCCTTGCGACCCTGTGGACTGCAGCACGCCAGGCCTCCCTGTCCATCACCAACTCACAGAGTTTACTCAAACTCATGTCCATTGAGTGATGCCTTCCAACTGGTGATGCCATCCAAGCGTCTCATCCTCTGTTGTCTCCTTCTCCTCCCACCTTCAATCTTTCCCAGCATCAGGGGCTTTTCAAGTGAGTCAGTTCTTCCAATCAGGTGGCCCAAGTATTGGAGTTTCAGCTTCAGCATCAGTCCTTCCAGTAAGTATTCAGGGATGATTTCCTTTAGGACGGATAGCCTATTAGAGTGGCTATTAGCAAAAAGATCACAAATAGTAAATGTTGGCAAAGATGTGGAGAAAAGGGAACCCTCCTACGCTGTTAGTGGGAATGTAAACTGGTGCAACCACTATGGAAAACAGTATGGAGGCTGCTCAAAAAACTAAAAACACAAAATTAAAAGAAAAATAGAACTATCATATGATCCAGCAATTGTATTTCTGCATATGTATCCAGAAAAAAAAATATTGTAATGAAAAAATACATTCACCCCAACATTCATAGCATCAGTATTTACTATAGCCAGGCCGTGGAAGCAACCTAAATGTCCACCAATGCATGAATGGTTAAAGAAGATGTGGTAATATTTTTATATGCGCACACACACACACACACACACACAGGAATACTTGTTGTTTAGTCGCTAAGTTGCATCTGACTCTCTTTGACCTCATGGATGGTAGCCTGCCAGGCTCCTCTGTTCATGGGATTTCCCAGGCAAGAATGCTGGAGTGGGTTGCTGTTTCCTTCTCCAGGGAAAATTTCTCAGCCCAGGGATCAAGCCTGAATCTCCTGCATTGGCAGGCAGATTCTTTACCTCTTTACCACTGAGTGGCCAGGAAGTCCACAGTGGAATATTGTTGGTGTTGTTCAATGGCTGAGTCATGTCTGACTCTTTTCAACGCCATGGACTGCAGCACACCAGGCTCCTTTGTCCTCTGATATCTCCAGAGTTTGCTCAAAATCATGTGCATTGAGTCACTGGTGGTATCTAACCACCTCTTCCTCTGCTGCTCTCTCCTTTTGCCTTCAATCTTTCCCAGCATCAGGATCTTTTCCAATGAGTCAGCTATCGCATCAGGTGGCCAAAGCATTGGAGCGTAAGGTTCAGCATCAGTCTTTCCAATGAATATTCAGGACTGGTTTCCTTTAGGATTGACTGGTTTGATCTCCTTGCAGTCCAAGGGACTCTCAAGTGTCTTCTCTAGTACCACAGTTCCAAAGTATCTGTTCATTGGCAGTCAGCCTTCTTTATTATTCACCTCTCACATCCATAAATGACTACTGGAAAAGCCATAGCCTTGACTTTATGGACCTTTGTTGACAAAGTGATGTCTCTGTTTTTTAATACACTGTCTAGGGCCATAGACAAACCTAGGAAGCAAACCTTGCTCCTTTCCTTCCAAGGGGCAAGTGCCTTTTAATTTCATGGCTTCAATCACTGTCTATGGTGATTTTGGAGTCCAAGAAAAGAAAATCCATCACTGCTTCCACTTTCCCCCCATCTATTTGCCATGAAGTGATGTGACTGGATGCCATGATTTTAGTTTTTCGAATGTTGAGTTTCAAGCCAGCTTTTTCACTCTCCTCTTTTATTCTCATCAAGAGGCTCTATAGTTCCTCTTCACTTTCTGCCATTAGAGTGGTATCATCTGTATATCTGAGGCTGTATATATTTCTCCCAGGAATCTTGATTCTTGCTTGTGACTCACCTAGCCTGGCATTGGAATACTACTCAGCCATTAAAAGGAATGAATACGTTTGCAACTACATGGATAGACCTAAAGAATATCATGCTTAGTGAAATAAGTCAGAGAAAGATAAATACTGTATGATATAACTTACACATGGAATCCAAAAAATAAAACAAATGAATATAATAAAACAGTCACAGATCTGAAAAACAGTAGTTAGCAGTGGAAAGGGGAAGGAGAGAGAGGCAAGATGGAAAATAGGGGATTAAGAGGTACAAACTACTAGGTATAAAAATAAATTAGCTACAGGGGCATCTTGTACAGCACAGGGAATATAGCCAATATTTTATAGTAACCTTAAATGGAGTATCATCTGTAATAGTATTGAATCACTATGTTGTATGTTGTATGCCTACATCAATGAAAATAAATACATAAATATATTAGCAAATACATAAAAAAATTTTGGGGGTATCTTTTAGAGCTCCTAGCACCATTCTCATTTTTAAATTTAGTAGATTCCAAATAATTTTTTTTCTTTTTTTTTTTTTTGGCCACCCTGCCAGATTTGCAGGATCTTAGTTCTCCAACCAGGGATTAAACCCTGACACTTGACAAAATGAAAGCACAGAGTCCTGACCACTAGACCACTAGGGAATTCCCTGCCTTTTAAATATTAAAATGACTTTAATTAGATATTTTAAAAGAAGTTGGAGACTACTGAAATACTGAAGTGCTTAAGGCAAGATAGCAACATGACAGGATTTACATTTTAGATAGGTACCTTGACTTCATTTTGGAGAGTGGAATTAGCAGGGTAAGATTAGAGCCAAAGAGATTGATGAAAAGATCATTTTTGAAACACAAACCTTTCCAGTGACTTGTCTCTTTTATCCCAAGTATCAGGGACTAAGTACAGGTCACATGCAAGCTTATTTATGCCCCTCTAACCATGAGAATCTTTACTTAAAATCATTATTTTCAAGGTGATCTTAGTGATGCCCTCTTACAATTAAAATGTTAATTGGTTTAATTTTGTATTGTGGAAACCAGTCTCATTTTTAGGACAGATTTAGTCAATTTCTTTGCTTTTAATCAGAACATCTAAATGCTTATGGAAACATAAGGATTTATTCTATTTTAAAGGCTATAAGAAAAAGTCTATTTTCACATTAGTCTGTGTGTGTTTGTGTGTGTGAGTATGTGTGTGTGTATCACCCAACTGATAGGAATAAGTGTTGGGTGACTACAGTTTTGAAAAATGGACTAGAAATAGAACATTATCTAGGGTTGGAAAGAATGCACTCATTCATTTATCAATCTGTCCATCAAATATTTTTGAACCCCTAACAGGTGACAAGGACTATGGAATGAAGCAATCATTTTCAAAATGGATATGAGCCTTGCCCTCATGGAAATTACAGTCTAGCAAGGATGACCAGTGTTAATCAAATAAATGCATTTGCCTTTAAACAATTAATGCAGTTCTATCTCCCAATACCATTTATCCAAGTCTTGGTTTTCAAATTTGTCAAGAATCTAAGTTCCTTGGTATTTTCCAGCTCTCCATCAACTGGCTTTGAATTGTTGGAGAAGGAATATTGACATTGAACATGATTCCCTGACTTCCCAGGGAAAATAGCTTAAAGGCCTTCCCATCTTTTTTATATAATGCAAATACCAGCTGTATGATTTCTCCTATTATCCCTAAATCCTAATTAAAAATATGATAGTCAGACTTCAACAGCAAATTTGTAGGTATTTCTTCAGGTATAAGTATTTAGTTACAACTCCTGGATGAATGAATGACTGTCTAATTTGTGGGGTGTAAGATTTCTCCAAATTTTATCATAAGTAAATAAATTCCCAAATGTGCAATAATATCTTGATTGGGTAGAGGCAGCCCTGAGTTTATCTTAGTTACATCCTGTCCTTTAGTCTCTATTCAATTGTGTGACCCTTTAACTCTAGGGAGTTAGATGTATTGGCCAGAAAATCAGATTTCAGTCTCCAGTACTGATGCCATTGGACTCTCCTCTCTTCTTTTGGACACTGCAGGGAGAGTGGTGAAAATGGTCATTAAATGCCTTACTTTGGGGACTTCCCTGGAGGTCCAGTGGTTAAGACACCAAACTTCCACTGCAAGGGGTGTGGGTTCAATCCCTGGCCTGGGAACTAAGATCTTGCATGCCACATGGTGCAGCTAAAATATTTCTTAAAAAAAATTAGTGCTTTACTTTGTTCCCTTAAATAGTAAGTATTTATCTTGCATTGCTAACTCAGCATAGATAGTGGTAAATATGTATAATATTTTTAAATTATGGTCCCACAGGACCATGAGAAGTGGTTAATAAAAATACAAGGCACAGGTGTGAGTTGAGATTTGTGCTGTAGGACATTGCTTCTTCAAATGTGAAAAGCAGAATCATGGGTTTTAATATGACGCTTTTGCACAAATATCTAATTCAGAGAACCTAGATTTTAAAAAAAGAAAATGAAAATGCAGCTATGTGACTTGAAGTGCTTATACGCCAGGTACGTGTTTGTAGACTCTCTCTGCTTTGCTGGTTGAATCTCTGGTGGATCAGACAGTAAAGAATCTGCCTGCAATGCAGGAGACCTGGGTTTACTAGGTTGAAATTAAGAAGCCTTCATGGAAAAGCTGAACTCTGAGGTATCTTTTGCAGTAGAGTATCTGGGAAGTTGATTTTTCCTGGTGAGAAAAAGGCTGAAGGCTAGGCAAGGTCATAAAAAAGAAATACTTTCATAATCACAATATTGCAAAATCTTTTGACTCAAAGTAACAATGAGGCTCCAGTTCCAAATGTGCTGTAGCTATGAGGAGAGTAAATATTTCCAACTCTACCTGAACATTTTGAAGACAAAAAGTCAAGGAAAGAATTAACTCTTGTGTGTGATATTAGCATCTCATTTCGGGAGAGGTTCTGTCTGTTAATATGAATCATAGTAAGATGAATTGTCAGTAGATATATGCAGAACTTTTTATTCAAACCTCAGTATGTTTTATTTGCATATAAAGTGGCACATTTATACTGAACAATAACTAGCCCTGAAGGAGTGATATTTAATAGGAGAATACAATTATTCCAAGCAGGCCATAAACATTTTCTTTAGAGCAATGGCTACAGTTTAAGATCAGCTCATAATCACTCATGTAAAGTACCAGGCTATTACAAAACTGAGCTAGAGAAAAATTTAAGCAAGAAAAATATTGTGGTTTCATTTGAATAAAATGTCTGTTTTCACTTATCTACCATTTTAGGAGCTATAAACATAAAGGTCAATGAGCTATTAAATTTTTATTTCGGATTCTCTGTGATGATCTCAAACAATTATTTTAAGTACAAATGTTAAGAAATATAAGTATTTTATTCTATACCGTGTCAGCCATCCAGAATAACTTTGTTTTTCAGCTAAGATGATGGCATTATATGGAAACTAGTTAGAATATGTCTAGTTAATGACTCGGGTCTTTTGAAGTGGCCTCTTCAGGATGTCTTATCACATGCCTTATGTATCAATACCTTGGCACTATTTTTTTATTTTTGCATTTTTTTTCTGATTAACTGTTTCCCCTTAATTTTTTAAGGAAATTATAGCTGATTTACAATGATATGTTAGTTTCAGGTGTACAACAAGTTGAGAGATACATACATGCACGTGTGTGTCTGTGTATATATATATATATATATATAATCTTTTTATATATACTATATATATACATATAGGTTTTTTCCAGTATAGGTTATTACAAGATATTGAACATAGTTCCCTGTGCTATACTCTAGGTCCTTGTTGGTTATCTATATTATATATAGTAATGCGCATAGCTAATCCCAAGCTCCTGATTTATCCTTCCCCCTGACATTGTTGCTCTTTCTACTGAGCATTTTTTTCTGAGATTTTTGGATGTTTTCTAAATAGCTATCGTGTCTCAATATGTTACAAATTATACATGGTCTTGCAAACAAACTAGAAAAAATGGAAGCTAACGTATTTTACCCCATCCTCCTCATTTTGGTAGAGGTATTATTTTATTAGGAATCAGAAGGCTTGGGTTATTCACTTGGCTTCTATAATTAAAAAGATGGAAGACAATTCAATTCTCTTCTATAGAACATTTTTTTAATATATTAGTTGATGCATTTGACCACTGCTGAGCATTCCCCAGGCCAAGATTGCTAGAGACCTTGTCCCTTAACCCAAGATAGTGTGTGGTGATAACATCAAGGAACTGTGTAGGCAAGAAGCAGAGAAGTGAGGACACTAAGGTGGAGAAGGGAGTCTGAACAAGTAATGAAGGGGCCTGGAATCAGTCTTACAGAGGATAAGGAAGAACTGAGTCATTGATGAGATGTGAGAACAGTCACAGCCAATGCCTTGAGGCTACCTTGTCTGCTGGCTTTCAGAGAAAACTGTTCTGAGAAGCCCAGGGAAGGGATAAACATGGGAAATCTGGACTGGATGGTCTATAAGATGCCTTCGAGCCATGAAAATTGTAGGAATGTCTTCTCTCTTAAGGCTGTTGGATAATAATCCAGCTTGTTTCCTCTGCAAATGCTTCATGCCTATTGGTAACAACAGGACAGAATTTAGGTTTTAGATTTTCAGACTGATTTTATGAGGCCTAAATACTAATGCTCTTTTTCTTTTCTTCCTTATCAAAGTTCAGTTCCTTTAAGTTTGTAAATAACTGCATTCTAATTGAGAATTCAGTGTCCTCTGCTCAGTCCAAGTTTGTTTGAATAAGGCCCAAAGTTTCTTTCAATGCTAGTCTACTCAGAGCCTTGGTATGGTCTTCAGTTTCTAACAAGATAAACTTGTTCATTTGGCAAAAAGCTGTGGAGTCACAAGACAGGCAGCCGACTATAAATGTTTCTTTTTGGCTTTTCTTTGGCCAACATCTGGACAGCTCATTTTGAGCCAGTTTCTCAGCATATGTTCTGGAAATTCAATTTCAGTTGACAATGGGAAGTGAATTTGGCTAAGTCTAAAAATGGCCTCGTTTTGGCCCCCAAGCCAGCGGGATTTCTGGCCAGAGTCTTCTGCTGCAGGCATGTCCCTGAGTTTTGGCAGTCCCTGTCAGTCCCTGGCAGGTCCATCTGATCAGATCATCCTCTGAAGGGGAACGGATGCCCTTCTTTGCATATGCAGAGAGCAACCATCCTTGTCCTTTTACACACAGCCACTCAGCAGTCCCAGAGTCATGAGGCTGGCATCGCCACCACCAGGGTGCTACCAGTGTCCCTGCCATACTGATGTGGCCACATTCAGGAAGCCAGTCATCAGCACGCACTTGGGTACACCCTAACCTTTCCTGCTTCTGGACCTCTGCCTCACACTCACTTGAAACAGGCTTGCTGCTCGTCTGTGCCTTGTAACCTATATCAAATTGTGTTTGGGACAGCTCTTGCCTTGGGAATGGTCGTGCCTCATCCATCCATCCATCCATCTATCCATCCACCCATCCCTCCCTCTCTGCCATCCATGTATTGAGTCGAGATGTGTTTATTGAGCACCTGCTGTGTATCAGATACACATCAGATACTCCCTGGTGTTCAGTGCTAGGGAGATAGCAGGGACAGAACAAACATACATCCCTGCCCTCCGGATGCTTCCTTTCTAATATAGAAGATAGATGATAAAGAAAATGTATTGAAGGTGATGAGTGCTGAGAGATATGAAAGCAAAAGCAGGGAGAAGATACAGTGTGCTGACCTTGTGGAGTAGGGAAGGCTCTCCTTGGAGGAAAGGAGAGGAAAGGAAGAGGAGGAGATGTGCCAGACAGAATCCAAGAAAAAGGGCAGGTTGTGGGGTGCTATCTCCACTCCAGAAGTGTGTCGTGTGTTACCCTGTGGATTATGGGAAGCCTTGGAGGAGTTTGAGCAGGAGAGTGACCTGATATGACTTACATTTAACAACACCATTCTGGCTGTTCAGAAAGGCAGGGGTAGAAGCAGGAGACCCATTTGGAGCCTGATGTAATAATATGGGTGGATCAGAATATAGTAGTTGATATGGTGGGGAGTGGCAGGATGCTGAACATATTTTGAAGAGAAAGCAGACAAACTTTCATGATGGATGTGATGTAGGGAGAGAAAGGGAAGAGTTCAAGAAGATGCCAGGTCTGGCCTGGGTCATGGCCAGGATAGCATTGCCTGTCTAATGTGGAGAGGTTGAGGGGAGCAGGTGGAGGAGGCTGGGTCAGGCATAGAGCACTAAGTCCTCACTGTGTGTCTTTCATGAAGCAAGACAATCATCTTAGACACGGGATGTATTTGAAACAGCTTTAGCCAAATAAGTATTGATATTAAGAGTTAACATTCACCCAGTGATACCCTCATATGAATTTTATAGGGTAGATGATTTTTTGGATCATTATTATAATAAATAATTATTATAGATTTAATTAATTTTATAATTATTATAATGATATAATTATTTGATATAATTAACTATAGTTATAATAATTAGCTATAGTTATATAGTTATAATGATTATAATTGTTATTATATGTATATGAGTTTACTATTAGCAATATTATAACTATTACTACTACTTATAGAAGTAAAAAAAAATAAGACTCAAAGAAATTAAATTACTAGCATAAGGTTCCTCAGTTAATGGGTACCAAGTTTTAAACTTGGGACTTTCACTCACTAAAGCTGTGTTTTAAGTGGTTAAATGAGCCACACAGGCAGCAACCTACAAAAGAAATGCAAGTGACTTTCACTTTTATTTTTATTCCTAAAGCCATCAAGCACTTGCTTTTGTTGCTCCTGGAGCTGTCAGCTGAGCTTGTTTCTGTTCAATCCATAGCTTTGAAATAATTGTCCCATGTGTAGCAAGTTTCATGCTGGTTCTGGGGATTGCTGTTGCATAAACACAAATATGCCCCTTGCTTTCTTACAGGTTATTCTTTACTTATAGAAACAAAGATGAAATGACAACTGTGATAAGTGATTCAGCGGAGAGGTCCAGGGAGTGGTGAGGACATTTAGTGGAGGAATATGACAGTCTGGGGAAGGAGTGATGATTTAGCTGAACCAAGGCAAGTAGGAGCTAATGAGACAAAGAGGAGTGGGAAGGGGGAGTCATTCCAGGCAGAAAGGACATGTGCCAGGGTCCTGAGGCAAGAAGAAACATTGCACATCCTGCATCCCATCCCAGGATCTTAAAGAAAGTCTGTGCCAATGGCTAACAAACACGTGAAAAGATGCTCAACATCACTCACTATCAGAGAAATGCAAATCAAAACAATGAGGTACCATCTCAAACTGGTCAGAATGGCTGCTATCAAAAAGTCTACAATGCTGGAGAGGGTGTGGAGTAAAGGGAACCCTCTTATGCTGTTGGTGGGAATGCAAACTAGTACAGCCACTATAGAGAACAGTGTGGAGACTTCTTAAAAAACTGGAAATAGAACTGCCATACGACCCAGCAATCCCACTGCTGGGTACACAATAAGGAAACCAGAATTGAAAGAGACACGTGTACCCCAGTGTTCATCACAGCACTGTTTACAATAGGCAGGACATGGAAGCAACCTTGATGTCCATAGGCAGACAAATGGATAAGAAAGCTGTGGTACATATTCACAATGGAATATTACTCAGCTATTAAAAAGAATGCATTTGAATCATTTCTAATGAGGTGGATGAAACTGGAGCCTATTATACAGAGTGACATAAGTCAGAAAGAAAAACACCAATACAGTATTGTTGGGACTTAGAAAGATGGTAACGATGACCCTATATGCAAGATAGCAAATGTGAAGAACAGATGTAAAGAACGGACTTTTGGACTCTGTGGGAGAAGGCAAGGGTGGGATGATTTGAGAGAATAGCATTGAAACATGTATATTATCATATGTGAAATAGATTGCCAATCCAGGTTTGATGCATGAGACAGGATGCTCAGGGCTGGTGCACTGGGATGACCCAGAGGGATGGGATGGGGAGGATGCTGGGAGGGGGGTTCAGGATGGGGGACACATGTACACCCATGGCTGATTCATGTCAATGCATGGCAAAAACCACTACAATATTGTAAAGTAATTAGCCTCCAATTAAAATAAATACATTAGCTTTTTCAAAAAAAGAAAAATCACAGATAGGTTTCTAAGTTAAAAATTCTCTTTCCTAAAAGAACTACAGAGGACAATAAAGCGGTGACTATTTTCTAGGTAGAGCAGCCATTTGATTTGGGTTGGATACCTTTCTTTTCCTTTGTAATGTAATCTCAAGGGGAAAAACAATGCCTGACTGCAGCTCAACAAAGATGCCCAAGAGAAAAAAAAAAACACACAAAGATGCCTAAGAGTGGCTTCCAAACCCACTCATCACCCAGGACCTTACAGAAAAATATTCCTGAGTCAATAAAATGTGGAAAAAATTATGACACTTATGATGGTCTTGAAAATTTGAATACTAGCTGCATATTTGATAATATTAAGTAATTATTGTTGTTTTAGGAATAATGGTGATACTGTGATAAAGTTTTTAAAAGATCCAAACTGAAATATTACAGATTCAGTCATGTCTGGGATTTGCTTTGGTGTATTACTGGGGAGAAGAAAATGTAACAGGAGGAAAATAAATAAAACAAGATTGGCCATGAGTTAACAGCTAAAAATAATGATAAAATAAAATCGACAGTAAAAAAAATTAGCAAATGTAACAAAGTTGCTTTATATGTTTTAAAGTTATACATAATAGTATCATCTTGAGGTTACTAACAACCAACACTAGTTTTTAAAATTTATCCTTGCTGCTTTGCTTTTTTCTTATTGCTAGTAACAGCCCATTATTAAGTGTGTACATGTAAAATACATACATATATTTCATTGTTTAAAAAAAAAAAAAAAGAAAGTCTGGGCCACAGGGCCTCAAGAGCAAGGAGTGGAGTGATGCAAAGCAAAAGTTAGAGGTCTCTAGGCAGGTCAGACATGGAGAGCTCACTGTGGGTGACCAAGTAATTTGTCATCCAAACTGCCACTCTTTTGAGAGTACTCAAATGTTAAATGGGGTAGTTCTCTGTGTGAGAACAAGGTCTGTCCTGGCCAAACTCACTGAGAGACACACTATTTATGAGCCAGCTTAAGGGTTTTAGTCCTGTTGTAAGAGTTGATGGGAAGTAATTAACAGGTTTAGCAAAATGGAAAAGGTTGGCATAGTCAGATTTGCATTGTAAAGGATCACTCTGAGTTTCATGAATAGCACTGTACCAGCATAGATTTCCTAGATGTTATGTTTATGGTTATGTAAAATGTTATATTGGGAAAGCTAAGTAAAGGGTACAGGAAACTCTGTGTTTTAATTTTGTAACTTCTTTTGAATCTAAAGTTATAACTACTCTATAGCAGAGGGAATTCTACTCAATACTGTATAATGGCCTACATGGGAAAAGAATCTAAAAAAGAGTGGATATATGTACATGTATAACTGATCCACTTTGCTGTGCTCCTGAAACTAACACAGCACTTGTAAATCAACTACATGGCAATAAAAGTCTTTTAAAAAGACTTTTCAGTATATAAAGGGCAAAAGAAAAAAATCAAAATGAAAAAGTAAATATTAAACTAACTCTGGTTTCAGAGACCAGATAAGAGATGGGCCAGTTGGAAACACAAAATTCAGAGATGAGGCTAGTTCTATAGGCTAGGCAGGAGTTGAGGACAAAGCGGCGTGGTGCTGTTGAAAAGAGATAGTTAAGATACAGAGCCAAGAGTCTCCTCTGGACATTGCAGTTACGCTCTCTGAGATGTCCCGCCAAGGAGGGTCCCTGGAAGAGAAGACAGGGGCATTGGGGCCCCCTTCTAACACACAACTTCCCTCCTGTTAACTGCAAACTCTCTTCTCAGGCGGTCCCTGAAGTGGCGGGGAAAAGCAAATTCATTCATTCGTACTATCATTATCTCTTCTTTCTAGGGAAACAAAATGACATTTCCCTAAACTGAAGGCCACGGAATAGGAATTATAATGTTTGAACTTACCACAAACAAATAATTAAAATATACTCCCCTTTCTTTTTGTGGACAGAGAGAAGGCAGTAAAAAGGAAAGAGTTGACAGGACATTTTCAAATTAAAGAGAGGTCAAGAAGGATGTGTGCTCAAAATAAACTGCTTTTGGGGAAAAAAAAGTGCTTGAGAGTTATTTTTGGGAGAGAATATTTTTTTATTACTCCAATACCAGAAGACTTCTAAAAAGAAATATGTTAGTATTTACTTACTTTTCCATATTTGCTTGCATGGCTTTGGGGGTTTTCTAAACTTCAGTTCCTCTTTGTTATGTCTTCTTATTTCTTGTAATTCCTTCCCAATTAGGCAGAAGCTTACAGTCTTGATAAATTGCCTTTATTGGATATCGAACCTTGTTCATTAACCATCAGCAGGAAATTGTTGTTTTCAATAGCGTGGGTGGCAGGAATCAGGGAGAAAAGGAGATTCCTTTGTTTTAGCAGGGTTAGAAACTATATTTCTCGTGATCAAGAGCATACAACTTGCAGTATGATATTTGCGTGCAGGTTAGTGGTACCTCAGTGCCAGTGATGGGCATTTGGGGGTGTAGGGAAGTGATGATGCTGGCATGGCATCACTGTAACATCGTCTTCATAGTTTCTGAGTATTTCCACCTAAAAAATAAGATGCAGGTTTTATGTTTTGTTATACTAGATAGATGGGTAAAGTAAATGGATAGAAGTTTAAATATTGGAATGATGTGAAACAATATTGTCCAAATAAAACTTTATGTAAGAATAACCACTCGCTTCCGAGCTAGGTCGCTTCAGTTGTGTCTGACTCTGTGCCTCTATGGACTGTAGCCTACCAGGCTTCTCTGTCCATGGGATTCCCCAGGCAAGAATGCTGAAGTGGGTTGCCGTGCCCATCTCCAGGGGATCTTTCCAATTCAGGGATCAAACCCACATCTCTTATGTCTCCTGCATTGGCAGGTGGGTTCTTTACCGTTAGCGCCACCTGGGAAGCCCTAGCCTCTTGCTTATTAAATGATTGTATTCTAAAAGTCACTTATTTGAAACATGGAAATTTTTTTTTCAGCTTTATTGAGGTATAACTGGCAAAGCAAAATTGTATGTATGTATTTATTTTGGTGAAAACACTTAAGATTTATCATCTTAGCAAATTTTAGGGAAATCCTGCCATTTGCAACAACATGGATGAACTGGGAAGACAATACGCTAAGTGAAATAAACCAGACATGGAAAGACAAACACTGCGTGATTCCACTTATACATGGAACTTAAAAAAAAAAAAAAATCAACCTCACATTCTAAACAACCTTCCCCAGGATTTTCCAGCACCCTGACTGACTTCACCTACTTCACTTCCTTGATCCTGGGCCATGGTTTGCATACTCCATCTCAGCGCCTATGTCACATCCTGAACCACCTTCAAAGTCACAATGCAAGCATCCCACTCCTGGACCTCAACCCCTCCCTTCTCAGATGACTTTGGCAAGGACCCTCCGCTTTATCAAGGCCTTCAGGTCTCTGATTCTATCACTGCCTTTCCTGTCTTTTTCCCCCCCTAATTTAATTCCTTTCAAAATAAATCCATACCATCACCAAACAAATCAGAATGGCTTCAGGGTGTGGTTGCTTTGGGGTGCGGTTTGGGTGTTAGTATTTTTTCAAAGCTCCTTGGTGATAGAATCTGTAGCTGGGTTGAGAACCATTGCTCCCCCTCTGAATATGAAAACATTCAGTTTTCTAGTTAAGTTATGGATAAAT
Source organism: Cervus elaphus (assembly GCF_910594005.1). Taxonomy (NCBI): domain Eukaryota; kingdom Metazoa; phylum Chordata; class Mammalia; order Artiodactyla; family Cervidae; genus Cervus; species Cervus elaphus. Next base: position 65,190,775 of record NC_057847.1, read on the forward strand.
CTCTTTTAGTTCATTGATAAGTATTAAGGTAGACTTTATAACAGGATTATTTTGGAAGTAGCTATAGCTTCAGAAACATGGAGAGATTAACAGGGGACAGATTATTAGTCTGTGCTTCATACATGTGTGCGTGCTAAGTCTCTTCAGTTGTGTCCAACTCTTTGCGACCCTGTGGACTATAGCCCACCAGGCTCTTCTGTCCATGGGATTATTCAAGGCAAGAATACTGGAGTGGGTTGAAATGCCCTCCTCCAGAGGATCTTCCTGACCCAGGGATCAAACCCACATCTCTTGCATCTCCTGCATTGGCAGGTGGGTTCTTTATCACTATTGCCACCTGGAGAGCCTACATCTCCCTGCAAAATGTTGTCTCCCTACCAGAGTTTCCTTTAAAGACTGAGTGTGTCGTTAAGCTCTAAGACAGTGGTTTTCAAATGATGCTCCAGTGGCATAAGCATATCAGCATAAGATCATCATCATAGTTGGATGACTTCCAAATTCGTATCTTCATTCCTGACCTGCCCGGAGCTGTAGACTTTTATATATCCTGCTACCTACCTAATATCTCCACTTGCATGTCATAATTCTCACCTAAAATGACCCAAACTGAACTCCTGATTTTCCCCTCTACATCTGCTCTTGCCTCGGTATTCTCCTCCTAAGCTATGGTGCCACCTAGTAGCTAATTCACTTATTCATCTAAGAGCTAAGCTTAACTGAGCAATTCTCGAGATGACCTTTGACTCATCACTTACCCTCTCCCATCCAGTCCATGAGGGACTTCTGGTAGGTCTCCTTGTCAATTATATTACAAACTTGAACATGTCTCATCACCCCTGCCTCTGCCACTCCAGATCACTTTCATCTCTTGTGGAAATGACCTCAGTGCCCTCCTGGTCGGTCATCATGTTTTCACCTTGGAAGAGAGCACATTCCCTATAGGGCTACTGTTTCTTCAGCAGCCTGGCTGCTTCTTTAAAAATGTATTGGGTTAAGATCTGAAAGAGACACGTGCACCCCAATGTTCATCGCAGCACTGTTTATAATAGCCAGGACATGGAAGCAACCTAGATGCCCATCAGCAGATGAATGGATAAGGAAGCTGTGGCACATATACACCATGGAATATTACTCAGCCATTAAAAAGAATTCATTTGAATCAGTTCTAATGAGATGGATGAAACTGGAGCCCATTATACAGAGTGAAGTAAGCCAGAAAGATAAAGAACATTATAGCATACTAACACATATATATGGAATTTAGAAAGATGGTAATGATAACCCTATATGCAAAACAGAAAAAGAGACACAGAAGTACAGAACAGACTTTTGAACTCTGTGGGAGAAGGTGAGGGTGAGATGTTTCGAAAGAACAGCATGTATATTATCTATGGTGAAACAGATCACCAGCCCAGGTGGGATGCATGAGACAAGTGCTCGGGTCTGGTGCACTGGGAAGACCCAGAGGAATCGGGTGGAGAGGGAGGTGGGAGGGGGCATCGGGATGGGGAATACGTGTAACTCTATGGCTGATTCATATCAATGTATGACAAAACCCACTGAAATGTTGTGAAGTAATTAGCCTCCAACTAATAAAAAAATAAATAATTAATTTAAAAAAATTAAAAAAAAAAAAGAGAAAGAGATGTATGTGTACATAGGAGGATCCTGAGATATACCAAATATGGACTGAACCAGGCAAATCAAAATGATTGGTCAAAGGAAGCCTGCAAAAAAGGCCCCACGTAAGTGATTCAAACTACCACGAGGATTCCACTCAGTGACTCTCTGTCTCTCTGAGTCCACCCATGTGTCTATCCACAAGTACTGTACTCTTTTTCCTTCCTAATAAATACCTTACTTGCTTCACTAAGGAAAAAGAGTATAGTCAATTAAAAAGAAAAAAAAATGTATTGGGTTAGCCAAAACGTTCACTTGAATTTTTAAAACAAGCTAACTTTCTGGCCAACCCAATAAATCAGGTCACAGCTCTGACCTCCTCAGAATTCTTTATTGACTCCCCGCCTTATGCATACATGATTCAGATTCTTTCCAGTGCCGACAAAGTCCATGTGATCTAGCCCTTGCCTACCTCTCCTCTCACACTGGCCTTTCTGTTCCACTCTTAGAAAAGATATTTCCTACCTTAGGTCCCTGTACTGACTTTTTCTCCCTGACCCATCCCCAACTTCCCTCTTCATGGCTTATTTTCTCTTCATTCATGTCTCTGCTAAAATGTCATTGGCTAAGGAATTTTGATCACCTGCCTGAAAGATCCACCATGCAGTACCTGGCCCCTTCACCACTTTGCTCCTTCACATCATGCCCAGGCATGAGTTGGCCCTGCCTTGCGCTGCTCTGCAGAGCTGACTGTATACAACATGTTCTCACACTGAATGTGGCATCACCTTGGTAGCTTGAGGTTATCCAGAGTGGGAGTATTTATACTGCCCAAAAAGTTACTAGCTTCCCTGATGGCTCAGCGGGTAAAGAAGCTGCCTGCAATGCAGGAGACACAGGAGATGTGTATCTGATCCCTGGGTGTGGAAGATCACCTGGAAAGGAAATGGCAAGCCACTCTAGTATTGTTGCCTGGGAAATTCCAGGGACAGAGGAGCTACATCAGGTGCTTCCTCCCTGAAGCTTTTTGTGAAACATTTATCCCGCTGCTTCTGATTACCTGAATTCAGATCATAGACTTTGTGCGTTTGGTCTGACTCCTTCAGTAGAATTTACACAGGGGCTTATGTTGGACTGCACCCCCAAGGCCTGCAAGCCCTATACTTGCCCACCCCACTGTGGGAGGCAGAAGGCAGGCAGGGCAGGGCAGCCTCACTGGGGGTGGCTTGGGGGGACGGGAGTGTTACCAGTTATAGGGCAACTTGATCTCAGGTTGGCTTATTAGTTACTAGGGAAACCAGCAGAGGAAACCAGCAAGTCCCTTTGGTAAACTATCAAAACAATCACTAGCTGGGCCCTGGGGCAGGTATGTAGGCACATACTGAATAGGGTCTGTGGTTATGTAGGAAGGTCAGTCATATGAGTAGGGGGTAGGTAAAGCAAGGATGGGTCAAGCAGGGGATGTCCAGAGAGCAAGCGATATCCATCGTGGGTGGCCTGATCATATAACTTAGAGTGACTTTTGCATATGGTCACATTTATCTGTTGTGAGAGTCCCTGGACACAGTTGGCATTTAATTAATCTTCATCAGATGGAAGGATGAGTGAAAGCCATATTTTGGTGGTCTCATCCCAATTTTCAGAATTAAATTTTTCAAAGGGTGGAATTTTTTATTTCCGCTCCCTTATATTTTTCTTAGATTATTGATCTTTGCAATACTTCTCTGAGCGCAGGTAGCACAGGTTCTTTTTTTTTTAAACATGTGATTTTCTTTTGCAAGTATATTGGATTTGTCATTTCCTACTAATAAGATTTTTCTCTTTTATGTATCTGCCTAAATTAAACATGTCAGTTTTAGTTGGGGTATTCTTCAGGGTCACCATAAATTCTGGAAACCCAGGAAAATGTACATAATGAATAGTATGTGGATAGGACATCACCCAGCATGTTTAGTGAAATAACAAGTTAAATGCATTGTCCCCTATGAACAGCACTTAGTTCAATTCAGTGCTCTGTGCCAAGGGTAAGGAGGACAGTCGTTAACACAGCATGTCCATCAATCACACACCTGCATCTGTGATGCCTCACCTTGGAGGATTTGTGTCTCTAATTTTCACTGAATGAACCTTTACCTTTATGCCCGGGAAGAAGGAATCAAGAGAGTTTAGATCTGGTGAGCCTGCAGCCCATGTTCCAGGGTCACTTCCTCCCATCTTATTTTGGAGATGATCTTCTCAACTATCTCTCACTGTTCTGATGTAAAGAGATGATGCGCCAGCCTGTGGGAATTGCTCTGGTGACCTTCTCCTAGCTTGTCAAAAGCAGACACTGATTAATCACAAAATGGTGACATCTGTCCAAATGTCCCCTATGTTTTCAGGCTCTGAAGTTACCTCAACCAAGAACACAGTGACCTCTGGGTGTTTTGGGGTCTGAGCACATTAGAGAACCCTTTTCCTAAAAGAGGTACACTGGCAGATGCAGGAGTGAAAGGATCCTCCCCAGCATGCACAGTGCAGACTCGGCGGGAGAGTGGGGAACATTGTTGAGCAATAGTCCTTAAACTGCTAGGGACTTCTCAAAGGACACATTATCTTTGCAAAAAGCATATGATCATAAGGCTGAATGGGGACAGACATCCAGAGTATCCAGGGCCTCCTGAGTCTGGCTCGCACAACCAGTTCTGGGAAGGATGAGGAGGATTCCCATGGAAAGGAGTAGTTGGGAGGCAGGCTTGTCTCTTATCTCCTCCTCATTGACCAAAACACATTCTCCTCCCTTTGGGTCATCAAGGGCGGCATTTGTCACAGTGTGCTCATGCATCTTCTGCATAACGTCATCTGTGATACTAGTTATACTATAGGTTCCTGGGTCCCACCCTAGACCTACTGCATCAAAATCTCAGTAATGTTAGTTTTCTTCTCTTCTCCATTTCCTTTCCTGGAAGTCCTTTTAAAAAATAAGCTTAGACTCCTCTGTTCTTTCATTCACCAATCATTGCTTCCAGTTACTAGATTGAATCTTATGAAGCTGCCAATGTGGCTACATTTGAGCAGCAAAATTAGCAACTGAATATAATCCTAAATCATGCTAAATTCCAGGCCCTGTCCCAGGTGCTGGAAATGCAAAAACAAAATAATGCTTGACCTCAAAGCAATGATCCCCAACTTTTTGGCAGGGGATCAGTTTTGTGGAAGACAATTTTTTCATGGATAAAGGATATGGTTTTGGGTTTCACCTGCCTCTCACCTCCTGCTGTGCTGTAAGGCTCAAAGACTTCACTTTGTGGGTAGAGAAATACATAGATGAAGAGATAATCTAGTGTAGTTATGTCTGCAGGTGCTGTTCTACTTAGCTGTTGGTAATTTTAAAATGACATTTAAGTACATGTATTCTGAAATATAGATAACTTTTAAATTATTTAGGTAAAGTCTCAGATGAGAGATTGAGAATAGGTTATTAAGGGAAGTTAGCATGGTACTCATTTCATTTGACGTTAAGAGAGGGATAATTTTCGGTGATGGGAACCCAATGATGGGGAGGATAAGAATATCAAGATCACCTGAGGGTCTTTTCTTGAGTTACATATTTCTCATCTCATGACAGCATGTGCTATTTTCCTCTAAGAAAGAGTGCCCATTCCTCCATCCCTCTTAGAAGTACTGCCTGAGGGAATTAGTGAGGAGAGTGAGTCATAGCTTTCAGGTCTGTGCATACAGAGAAAAATATTGAGAACAACTCTCACTTCCAGAGTGACAAGTCAGAGGTCAGTGTTGGATTTGACCTAGTTGGTCATTATTTATTGTGTTGTTATAGTTTGACATTTTTACCAGTACATATAGACTCTAATAAATGCCTCTTTTATGGAATAAATGAACATGGTTATAGGAGATAACCAGAAATAGATTTGAGCCAGTGATCTTTGTAATTTCATCTAGAAGTGGATAGCAATGAATGGAGTTGAGAAGAGTTGGTTGGAGGGGGGGGACTGTGAATATTTAGAGTGGTTTGGATGAAGTATGAGACATGAACATGTCTAAATAAAACTACTTTGACGATGTTCCTTGGGAAGTCTAGGAACAGTGATGCCCCTGAGGAGGTGAGTTAACTGAGTCATGAAGCAAATAGGAATGCACTGAGGCATAAGCAGTGGAAAGTGTAGGTGTTAGAATGCCTTCTTCTTCTCCAAATGTACTTTTAAGATCTAGATTTATCTTATTCTTCTGAAAAGCAATCTGTCTACTCCAGCACACCATCTCTGAATTCTTAGACCCTTCACCATTTTACATCACTCAAGTGATGTTTATTAAGGTCTATTGTTATGGATCAGTTACTCCCTCTTTCTTGGCTTGTCAGATGGATTGTAAAGCTCTTCTTTTCCCACATTCTGTCAAGGAATATCCAAAGTCACTTTCGTAAGTCAAAGTACTTTTAAGATCTAGATTTATCTTATTCTTCTGAAAAGCAATCTGTCTACTCCAGCACACCATCTCTGAATTCTTAGACCCTTCACCATTTTACATCACTCAAGTGATGTTTATTAAGGTCTATTGTTATGGATCAGTTACTCCCTCTTTCTTGGCTTGTCAGATGGATTGTAAAGCTCTTCTTTTCCCACATTCTGTCAAGGAATATCCAAAGTCACTTTCGTAAGTCAAAGAATTAGATTACATAGAATCCAACTTGATGCAAAATAAAATCTTAATAAATACTTGTAGAATATAGAGAGAAGAGGAAGTAAAGAAGTGGGCTAGGACTCTCAATGTCTAAAATCCCATGAGTTTTTTGGTAAAACTTAGTTTGACTAGAGGAAAAGATTTTTGAGGGTCACATGAGGTCTTTGAACCTTCTTTAAGAGGAACAGAATAAGAATTGTTTTTTATTCCCAAAGTGACAGCTAGAATATATTATCCTCAGTTTTTTAAAAAAGGCACTTACCACCAAACTATTTAAAAAATTGCTTGTCAGCTTCACACAGTTGTAAGTTGGTATTACTGTGATTTGGTGTATTTTCAAACACTTGTTCTTTTCATGAAAAGCCAGATTTTGTGTGTGTGTATGTGTGTGTGTGTCTGTCAGCTGATGTAATTTAAAAATATAATAATTTGTTGACCAGGGAGTATGTGTGTTAGGGGGTAGAAATCGGCTTTCAAACACCAGGAAGCTAAAATAACTAGAAAAATGTTCAGCAGTGGAAATTGGATTTGTTGTTAAAACCAAACATTTAAAATTAAAGAGATTCCCAGAATCATAGCTGGTATACACTGGTACTCTTCATTTTTTTTCCTTCAAATTGTATGGCCTACTTATGGGATGGTACAGAAGAACAAGTATCGGTGAAAGAAAATGAGATTAGTATTTTAAATGACAAGCTATTCGTTCCCAAATTTGCCATGTGTAACACTTTATCAATTGCTAATTACAAACTGAAGAATCACGTTGTCAAGACAAGAGTATGTTTTCCGCTCTGGCTCTAGATTTTTTAAGTTATCCCCTCCCCCTGAACTCCCCCCCCCCACATTATTGAGTGGAAGTCTATCTGTCTTGGTAAAAAGAAATGAATGGCTGCCTTTGAGCATGCTATGATGTTTGGTTAAAATATGGTTACTCCAGCTGTGGTCCTAACAGTCCAGCCCACTTGTCCAATTAGTTCCCCTTCACACACATAAACATTCTTAAATGTCATAAGTTAAGGAATTCTTAGTTCCTCCTTATTCTAAAGTCCAGGCCTTCAAAGACCAAAGCAACTCACTGTTTATATGCCTTATTAAAAATAGCTCCAGGGCATGAATTCACAGCCCAGGGGACCTGTTTCATAGAATTTTTTTTTCAATGACTTAACCTTGTGTTCTTTTTTAAGATCAAAAGAGGAAAAGTTCCACAAAGTTCGCATTATTTCTAGGAGATTCTCTCTTGTGGCAGAGTTATTTTTAAAAATATACCCAACTTACAGTTTCTCTGTGTTGCTACAGAGACTTGAGGGAGGAGAAAGAAACAAAGAAGATGGGTAATTCAGTTTTTCAGAATTTATATTATATTAGTGACTTCAGTTTTTTCCCCTGAATATAATGATAGCAGGAACAGACAGAAAGGGAAAAGTGTCCTTGTATGTTAAAGAAGCTTATGTGTCAGAGCACCTTTGCTTGCAAAGAAGGAAAAAAAAAATAAAGTAATGTAGGAATTCATGGGTTCTTGTCTTGATGGCACCACTAAACACTAAATAAATCTTGTGGTTTAGCAAATCAGTTATTGTCTTTGTTTCCTCATGTATCAAATAGTACTCGTTTGTATTACCTTTGCTGAAGACTGAAAAGAATCAGTGATATCGTAATAGGATTTAATGTCTCAAGATGAGAGCTGCATATGAGACTGGGGTGCATTATCCAGGTTGCTAGCATTTGAGTCAAGGCCTCCTTATGTAGCTTACTCTGTTATTACTGAGCTGGAATACAGTGACGTTCCATGTGTATGCATTCTTTTCCAGGCAGAATTTCATTCTCATTAATAAGAACTGGCATGTCTTGTCTTTGAACATGCATTGGCGTCCGCAGAGAAGATGCAGACTTCTGCACTGTTTCACATCATTCACACCAAGTGCCTGTGAGGAGAAACTGCTGCATTTTTTTTTTCAACCAAATTGTTCAATTTAGAAATTTGATTGAAACCAACAAAAGATTCAATAAACCCATGTCATTCTGTTTTCCTTCCATCATGCCCTTTATAGGTTCCAAGAATTTTTACTATACCTTGCTAATATTAAAATCTAGACATCTTGAAAATTTGGTTCAAACATTTTGGCTGGATGGAATAGAATGTGTTTAAACATATGAGTGTAACACATATCAGTGTTTGTTTATAGTCTGGAATATATGTTACCAACTTTGGGGGTAAGATTTTCTAAGGATGTACGTTCTTTGCTCTAGCATGAAATTCTTCCTGAAAATGGTTCAACCTACCCAAGGTTGTTGATTAGTGGCATGATGAGTATAGTACGGACTTCCCTGGTGGTCTAGTCGTTAAGACAGTGCACTCCCCCTGCAGGGGGCACAGGTTCAATCCCTGGTGGGGGAACTAAGATCCCACATGCCCTGTGGCATGGCCAAAAAAGTAGAAAAAATAAAAATGAGTTTATTAGTTTGTCCAGGCTGCCATTATGAAGTTCCACAGACTGAATGACTTAAACAACAGAAATAGCTTTTCTCACAGTTCTTGGGGCTGAAGTCAAGGTGTTGGCATATTTGTTTTCTTCTGAGGTTTCTCTCTTTGGTTTGCACATGGCTGCCTTCTGGCCCTGAGTTCTTGCTGTTGTCTTCCTATGTGTACATGTGTCTGATCTCTCTCTCTGTGTCCAAATCTCTTCTTCTGATAAGCACATCAATCACATTGGATTAGGGGCCACTCAAAGATTTCATTTTCACTCAGTCACCTCTTTGAGAGCCCAGTGATCTCTAGGTACTGGGAGTTGGTGTGAATTTTGGTGGGACACATTTCAGCTCCAAACAATGAGGAAAATTCTTTCTACATCAGTCTGCTTTGAATCCATTCCTGTAACAGAGACCCTGAGCAGAGTATTGATGCAGATCTCCAGTTTACCAACTATCCCTTCCATAAACCTGTATCTTAAACCAAGCTGCCTTGAATGTGAAACATCAAGGAGATGAAAAATCTCAGGTTAATGAAGCCTCCTAAGGCCAGAGTAGTTTAGATGAAGTTCACAGAACACAACTAAACAATGGCACAGCCAGGCTTAAAGCCCAGGTATGCTAAATATGAACTGAATATGTGAAAATCACTCAGCTGTGTCCGACTCTTTGTGACCCCATGGACTGAGGCCTGTCAGGCTCCTCTGTTCATGGAATTCTCCAGGCAAGAATACTGGAGTGGGTAGCCATTCCCTTCTCCACAGGATCTTCTGAACCCAGGGATCGAACCCAGGTCTCCCACTTTGCAGGCAGATTCTTGACCATCTGAACCACCAGGGAAGCTCTTCGACTGAATATGCTGCGTGGAAAATAAAAATTGTCCATCATGTTGACATAAGATGCATCCCTTACAAAAGGAAATAAAGAAGATTGGGTGTAGGGGAGGGGATCAGAGAGCACAGTTAAAAGGAGGCCTGACTTCAAGTACAGTCACAGAGGTTTGTTGGCTTATGACAAGAACCTATAAAGGCTCTGACAGTTTTAGTTGTTTGGTATTTATTATAACAATGCCACTCATGTTTCTCTAACAGACACTTGGGGTCACGGGGACAAATCAGGTGATGCTGTTTAATGAATGCCTCCTCTGCCCCGAGTGCTGAGAGACCCAGGGGGGCTGTGCTCTGCCTGATGGAGCCCCACTGCCTGTCACTTTTAGAGGTGGAATCAATTTTATCAGCTCTTCCTGAGGCAAAAGAGAAGTTGTTAACCTGAAAAGCATAACCCTTCATCCCACAAACGAGGTATTTCAAGGCCACAGTGATGGGGAGTTTATTCAAATCTCCCAGCTTATCATTAGCTGATCTCACCCTGTCCCACTGAGTGGTTCTTTCACTTCAATTCACTAGCTCCATTAATATATATGAAACTATTATATGTGTCTTTTCTTCAAACAGATCTTTCATTCTGTGTTTTTTTTTTTTTTTTTTTTTTTTTTTCATTTTCCTCTACAACTCACTATGGTGTAAAAACCAGGGGAGGCCATTCATTTTGGTTTGAAACATTGCTAAGATGATTGTGCCAAAGGGCACAGTTATCATGGAGCTCAATCCTTGTGTTAAAATGTCTTATGTAAACTTTTTGCATTTAGGGGGTTAATGGAAAGAAGAAAATGTGGACTTCTGAACCAGCAGATCTGAGTTTGAGTCTCAGTTCAGCTACTGACTAACTCTCTGATTGATAGAGCACAAATTACTTTCCTTCTCTGAGCCTGTTTCCTTATCTGAACAGTAATTACCTAGCCAGATAACTATAAGGAATAGAAAAAATATATATATGTTTTCCTGAGTTTTTTAAAGTATTCTTCAACTTATTTATCTATTTACTTTTGGCTTCTCTGGGTCTTCATTGCTGTGTGCAGGCTTTCTCTGGTTGTGGTGAACAGGGGCTACGCTCTGTTGTGGAACACAGGCTTTTCATTGTGGTATTTCTCTTGTGGAGGATAGGCTCTAGGCATGCAGGCTTCAGTACTTGCAGCTCACGAACTCTAGAGCATGCGGGCTTCAGTAGTCGGAGCACATGGGCTTAATTGCTCTGGAGCACATGGAGTCTTTCCAGACCAGGGATTGAATCCATGTCCTCTCTATTGGCAGGTGGATTCTTAACCGTTGGGCCATGAGGGAAGTCCTGTTTTATTGAACTTAATGCCGGGTACACCCAAGACATTCAGTAAATGGGATCTGTCTCTTCCCTACTTTCTCTTCAAACTCTAAGAAATAATGGCTGGATTAGTAGAAACAAGATACTGACTTTCCAACCCTCTGTGTTGGTTGAAGGCCTGCACCTCTTCATTCTTGGGAATATCAGATACCTAAGACTATAAAATGGAGGAATTTCTAACTCCTCGAGTGCTAACATAATAATCAGCAATGTTGTCTCAAGAGAAAAATGCCTTGACAAACACCAAATACTATATAAGGCATTTGACCTGAAGCCTGACCAGCAGTTCATTTTGCTTTAAGAAACTTATATCAACTTTCCTACTCTGATTAGCTTCTAAAATAATTTTTTTTGGAATAGAAATGGAAAATAAAATATCAGTTCTAATTACTTCACTTAGCAAAGTAATTCGTAAAGATAGTAATAATTTTTATAATTGGCAATTGATTAAAATAATAATGGGAAAATGAAAAATTATTTAAACTCAGCTTTTAAGGGATCTTTTTACTACAACACAGAATATGCAAAAATGAAGATATGTATGCACAATCAATATATCATTAGGCTAAAATTTTCATTTAAGTTTTTTATGGCTCCTTGTTCTATGCATTTTTATAGAGCAAGTGACAGATTTAAAATAAAGGAGATTTATAATACAGGTAAAATATATATAGGATTAAGGGTCTCTGTGTAATTGCTTTTTTTTTTCAGTGACACACCCAGCTCCCAAGTGCCAAACTGATTTCCAGTTCTCTCTGTACATGAATTATAATAATTTTAATATTCAGAGTGTGTGTTCTTTCAACTCAAGAAGGAAGAGGCGTAATGGTCCCAGATAGAGCACCAACTAGTGGTGAATAGGAAGAACTGCGAGCAATTTAGGAACTGGTGCGGTGCTTAGTTTTTCACTTTTCACTTTGCTGCGCGGGAGAAGGAAATGGCAACCCACTCCAGTGTTCTTGCCTGGAGAATCTCAGGGACGGGGGAGCCTGGTGAGCTGCCATCTGTGGGGTGGCACAGAGTCGGACACGACTGAAGTGACGCAGCAGCCGCAGCCGCCGCGCTTAACTGGCTCAGATGAGTCCGACTCTTGTGATCTCAGGGACTGTAGCCCGCCAGGCTCCTCTGTCCATGGGGATTCTCCAGGTAAGAAGACTGGAGTGGTTGCTATGGCCTTCTCCAGGGGATCTTCCCAACCCAGATCTCCTGTATTGCAAGCGGATTTGGGTCATATTTCTGTTGGGAACGTTAATCTGTTTGAAGTAATTTTTTTTTTTTTTTTTTTTTAGCTTTAAGAGTAAGACAGGAAGAAACAATAACACAGTGATTATAGCTCAGAAAACATATTGCCTACATTTGAATCCTAACTCCGTTGGGGTATTCCACGGATACTGTAAGTTGGGCCAGTTACTCTACCCCCAGTCCCTTGGTTTGGGCACTTGTAAAATGAGGATGACACCAATACTTATACCATTCAGCCACATGAAACTTAAAGAACAGACTTTTTGGGAAACACTTAGCATGATGCATGTCACATAATTAGCACTCAGCACGTGTTTGCCATTATTATAGAAGGCAGTGAGCAGCTACAAGGTAATGAACATGTGTTTGGGTTTTTCTCTACATCTTTGATTAACAGCAGAGACCCCTTTCAGCCAGGGCTGAAAGAAGCTGTTCTTTCCTACCAATATGAAAAATCTAATATCAGGAAGCTGTTTCCTGCACTTACCAGTGTGAGGGGCACCCTAATTCAAGAGTTTTGCTAATTACTTTCTGGCAAGGCATCTGGTGCTCCATGCTTGAATTAGCATGCACAGCTATTTTGCCTTTAACATACACAACAACCCTCTTGAATGGAACAGTATGAATGGGGAACAACTTGATAACAAAGTCAGTTCTCTGTGGCTTTGTACATGGAGAATTTCCTTCCTACAATTGAAGGAATTTTATTTTTATGTACAATAATGTGGAGAAATTATAAAGGGCAATGTAGAGTGACAGAAGAAGCATGGACTTGGGAACTAAACAGTTGTGGGATTGAGTCTCCACTCAGCCATTCATTACCTTGTGACCTCAAACAAGTCGTTCAAGACTTGTGAGCAATCACTTTAAAATGGAGGTAATAAGAGCTACTTCCTGGAAAGATTCAATAAAATAAATGATAAACATAAGATGTCTGGCATCTGTCACATGGCATGCCCTTCATGACAAATAATTCTCACCACCACCACCAAGAGCACTGCTGTGTCAATTCAGTCCTCAAGGGGAATGGCTAACCCTTACACAATACCAGCTTGACAAGTATTAATTTGTGTGATTTTCTTGAAATCCATATAAAATAAGAATCATCATTGGTATTATACCCATTTTGCAGATAAGGAAATTGATGCACATAGTGCTGAGGATTTAACCAAGGTCAAAGAACCAGTGAGTTGTAGAACCAGACTTTGAACTGAAGCAAGATAATTCTAGCATCCATGCTCATAACCACTAAAATAAACTAACTCTCAAGGGATCGGTCACTTTCCTCCCCGGCATCTCCTTTGAATCCCTTCTATAAGACTGGTCATGCTGTGTGGTGCCTGGTTCATATATGTGCATGCCTGTCTGCCTGCGAGGCTACCAGTTTCATCTTGTGCTTATGTCATATTCAGTTCCTCAAGGCACCCAGTTTAGTACCTCACTATGTATGAGGAGCCACAAATAGTATAAAAACTGAGGCAAAGAAGATTTTTAAAACTTTTAAAATTTGTATACAGTTTTAAAGTTTACTTTCCATTTACAGTTACTGCAAAATATTGACTATTTTCCCTGTGTTGTATAATATGACCTTGAGCCTATCTTATACTGAATAGTTTGTACCTTCCCTCCCCCACTGCACTGTCCCTTCTCTTTTCCCTCTCTCTACTGTAACCACTAGTTTGTTCTCTATGAGTATGCTTCCTTCTTGTTATATTCACTAGTTTGTTGTATTTTTGAGATTCCATACGTAAGTGATATCATACAGTATTTATCTTTCTTTCTTAATTATTTCACTTAGCATAATGCTCTCCGAGTCCGTCTATGTTGCTGCAAATGGCAAAATTTCGTTCTTTTTTATGGCCAAGTAGTGTTTCATTGTGTGTGTGTGTGTGTGTGTGTGTGTGTGTGTATACATCACACCTTTATCCTTTCATCTGTTGATGGACACTTAGATTGATTCCATGTTTTGGCAATTATAAATAATCCTCCTGTGACCATTGGGCACATGGATCTTTTCAAATGGAATTTCTGGGTCCAATGGTAATTCTAGTTTTAGTTTTTTTGAAACGCCTCCCTACTGTTTTCCCCAGTGTCTGAGGCAAAGGAGATTTGAGAAGGTTTATCTCTCTGGGCACTCTTGTCTCATGGTGTTGAGCAATGCAGCCTGATTGACTCTCAGAACTGTTTGAGACAGTTTATGGAAGATCTCGAAGGAAAATGGTGCATTGCCACCATTTCTAACTCTACCGCTTATTCAGTGGTCTGTGGCTAAGATAGAGAACTGTTGTGGACATGAATGACCATGGGTATTTCTGTGTGACTTCACTTCCACACTCTTATTTGTTGAGTTCCACAGGGTCATGGCTATGCCTGGTTATGGGAGGAAGGAGAGAACATTGACATTCATGGTAATGCCTAAAGGGCAAAGGTCGCTTCAAACTCAGGCCAAGAGGCTCCAGCGCTTGTGCTCTTCCAAGGTACCATGTGCTCATCGATAAACCCTACACTCCAGGAGCCAGGTTTTATCTGAAACAGAAAAGATAAATATTTGGATCTATATATTATCACCCCTTGCTTTTTTGTCTCAAGCAATTCTGAAATGAATTAACCATCTATCACATATAAAACTTTTGGGAACTTCTAGAGTAATAGAATTTTTACTTTCTGAACTAGCTCTGGGAAGATTGAAATGTAGAGGCTTTGTGTTCATTCTGCTAGTGACTATTAAGGGAAAATTCAGAGATCCAATGGCAAATTTTAGGCTCATAATTAATCATTCTGCAGACAGTTGGCAAGGAGTCCCATTGACGGTAATATTGGGCTGCTACCCAATTTTACCTGTTCAGAAAAAACCCAAATGAACATTTTAGTCAGTGCAATAGAAACTCCATTTTTTTGTTTATTTTGTTTTGTTCTTACCAGAATTTTCTCTCAAAGGAGAACCATTTAGAGAAGTGTTGTCAAGTAGTCCACCTCTATAGTGATGGATTCCCTCATGAAATGCTCAGCCCACAACCAAGGGGTCTAACCCTGAATTGGGTATTGACATGCTGTCTAATTCTGAGCAGGTCATGGAACCTTCCACCTCGGGCCCCATCTGTGAAGAGAGGGAAAGATTACAGTCTTCCCTCAGAAGGAGAAAAACAATTAACAGAGGAAAAGAAGCACTTCAATTTTGACTCTGGAATTCTAGAGGCCAAGAGTATATGCATGAATATAAATTTCTGTTTACGTTAACCATTAACCTCATAATCCCTAAAACTTTTTAAAGTGATGTACAGTGGAAATATTTTCTAAAATGTTCAATTCTTAAGCATAAACACATCCATCATTATATCTTTGTATGATAACTGTATGCTCATTGCCCAAGGGTCTTGTAAAAATTTATTCTTTTTAAAAATATTTTATTGAAGTATAGTTGATTTACAATGTTTAATTTCTACCGTACAGCAAAATGTACAGTTATATATATATATTTATATATATATATATATTCTTTTTCACATTCTTTTCCATTATGGTTTGTCACAGGATATTGAACATAGTTCCCTGTGGTCTACAGCAGGACACTGTTGTTTATCCATCCTAATAATTCACATTTGCTAATCCTAAACTTCCAATAACAAGTCTGTTCTCTATGTCTGTGAGTCTGTTTTGTAGATATGTTCATTTGTGTCATATTTTAGGTTTCACATATAAGTGACATCATGCAGTATCATGTCTTTCTCTTTCTGACTTACTTTGTTTAGTATGACAGCTTCTAGGTCTATCCACAGTGAAACTGTGAAAGCTCTTCAGTCGTATCTGACTCTTTGCAACCCATGGACTGTAGCCTGCCAGGCTCCTCTGTCCATGGAATTCTCCAGGCACGAATACTGGACTGGGTGGCCATTCCCTTCTCCAGGAGATCTTCCCAACACAGGGATTGAACCAGGATCTCCTGCATAGCAGGCAGATTCTTTACCAGCTGAGCTTGCAGGGAAGCCACAAGGTCTATCTATCTATGTTGCTGTAAATGGCATTTTCGTTCTTTTTAATGGATGAGTAATATTCCATTCTCTGTATATGCCACACCTTATTCATCTGCATATCTGTTGATAGATGTTTAGACTGTTTCCATGTCTTGGCTATTGTGAATAGGGCTGTTGTGAACATAGGGGTGCATGTACATTTTCGAATTATAGCTTTGTCTGAGTGTCCACCCAGGAGAGGATCTGCTGGATCATATGGCAGCTCTATAAAAACCCATTCTTTATAAAAGAAGCTAGATAGAGGCTGAACCACCAAGAGGACCGACTCCAGAAAAAAACAATGAATTTTGTTTCTTTAGCTGAAATGAGAATATGCTCTTGAACATCTTATTCTTTCTTCTGAAAATGAGGTATTAAAACGGATTCTGGTTAGTTGGGTACATCAGTTCTATTGGATTTTGGTTAATATAGACTTGGTGCATTTATTTAGAATGAAATGCTTCACTTGGTTCTTGGTAGTATTTACAAGGCAATTTCTCTAGCACAGAGAGGCACAGGTGCATTAAGAAATAACTCAGGTGAAAATGGTATATTGAGCGTGTTTTGCTGGGGCACTTGACCCTCGAGCTTAGAAACTCAGATACCCCGTTAGGTGCAAAGTTTTCCAAGGTAACACTCTGAAGTTTCCCTGAAGACACATGTCTTCTTATCACCCAGAACCTCCTTCAGGACTATTCAGATATAGAGGAGTTAGACAGGGGTCCACACATGTGACACATACATGAGCTTTTAAACATAGCTGCCTGTAAAAGGAAGAGATGTCATTCCTGACAGCATCCACTCCCACCAGCTGGGAACAGCCCAGCCTCCTCTCCAGGGCTGCTGTCCTCAAACTAAGTGAGCAGGAAAGGAAAGTCAATATGTTATCTTCCCAGTCATTGTGCATCGCTCTGTGTGTGGGAATGCAGTGTGTTCCCTGGAGGGATGATTGTAGTGGTTACTGGAAGGGCAGTCTCTGCTGGCAGCTTTCCACACCCTTAATGGGCACCGCAGGTGACATCAACCTGCCGCCCAGATGCCATTGTGAAGGCTAAGCCACTTAAAACCTGGGTTGGCTGTTTATGCGCTTCAGTGGGAAAGCAGTGCCCAAGCTGTCCCCAAGATTTAACGAGGACACAATAATTGCTTTCCTTTCAATGACCAGCAATGCATTTGCCACCGTGGAGCAAAGCACATGGCTGCTCGTAGGCATAACAGGAGCGGCAGGAGAGAAACGCAGGAGGAAACAGAAAATGTCAAAGAGCTCAGGGTTGGAAATTGCAGATACTATTAAGTGCTGCCAGGAGAGAAAACGAAAATGCTAATTGACAGATTTCGTTATGTTTTGTTGTCTTCAAGTTTCTGAGTAAGTCATCAGGTGATTTTAATCAGGTGCAATTTAATCATTAATGTAAAACTTTTGAGAAATCCATAAATTGTTTATGATTCATCATTTATCCTCTCCACAAACATGTCTTAAATGACTGGTACCCTGCCAGCAAGAAAAGGAGAAAGAGAATAAATATTTATATTCAGACCAAGAGCTGATAATAGAAGTTAATATGTACAACACAAGAATATTTGTAAAAATTTGGGTATCAGTTTTGAGGACACTGTCCTTAGGATACTTTCTATATTTTACTTAAAACTGTAGCCACATACACGTACACAGACACACACTTATGCAAACATATTTACCCAGGTCTCTTGATTTGTAAAATGAATATAATAACAGTACATGCCCAACTGGGCTGTATGTGTGTATCTGTGTGTTTGCATGGCTTAAATAATACCTGTGTATAGTATAGAGTATAATGTTTAACTGCCACTAATACTATATGGAGTATAGAGCAATACATCAAAATAAAGTTGTAAGTAAGAGACTTTCACTTTATTTTTTCTTTTTGCTGACATAAAACATGTCCTTTAAAAATATGGATTGATGTATTTAGTAAGGAAAAAAAATATAGCTGTTTTTTTGCCCATATTCCCTTCCAAGGCTGGAGAATAATGCCTTTTATACTCTCTGTATTTTTCATAGCATCTTAGGCACTGCCCTTTTAGGCTAAAAGTTAGGTGCTCAGGATTAACTGAAGACCTTTACACAACTCAGATTCCTCAGATTTATTTCAGACCCATGCATCAGAAGAGCAGAGCCCATATTTTGAGACTCCACAAGTGATGCATGAAACTGGACAGAGCACCCACGAGCAGAGCCGTGGATGATCATGCCTTTCCTGCACATTTAGAGAATGATGTGGGGGGGACTGGATTAGTCTAGGGCCACCATTATGAATGTGTGTGCGCTCAGTCATGTCCAGCTCTTTGTGACCCCATGGACTAACCTGCCAGGCTCCTCTCTGTCCATGGGATTTCTCAGACAAGAATGCTTGAGTGGGTTGCCACTTCCTTCTCCAGGGGATCTCCCCAACCCAGGGATTGAACCCACATCTGTTGCGTCGCCTGCATTGACAGACATATTCTTTACCACTAGCGCCACCTGGGAAGCCATTACAAAGTACCAAGTACCACAGGCTGAGTGGCTTCAACAACAGAAATTTATTTTCTTATAGTTCTGGAGGCTAGAAGTCCAAGGTCAAGGTGTGGGCAAGGTAGGTTTCAGTCTGAGGCCATTCTCCTTGACTTGCAGACAGTGGTCTTTCCCTGATGTCTCCACGTGGTCTTCCCTGTGTGTGTGCTCTGACCTATTCTTACAAGGACACCAGTCATATTGAGTTAGACCCGTGCTAATAACCCTGGGTTGGGAAGATCCCCTGGAGAAGGAAATGGCAACCCACTCCAGTATCCTTGCCTGGAAAATCTCATGGACAGAGGAGCCTGGTGGGCTGCAGTCCATGGCATCAGAAAGAGTTGGGCACGACTGAGCAACTAACACTTACTTAATAACCTTATTTAGTATTAGTAACCTTTTAAGGGCCCTATCTTCAAATACAATTGCTTTCTGAGGTCCTGGGAGTTAGGACATCAAGATATGAACTTGGGGGTGCACAGTTCAGCCCCTAACAGGATTCTACCCAGCTCCCTGTGTCTTTTTTAGTGTTTCCAAAATTCCAGAGCATTTAAGAGTTACAAAAATGCACATAATCTATTCTAGCATTAGCTCTGGTGAATAAATTAATAGAGTAAACAATGTGTCATGGTACAAATATCTTTCCTATTATCTAACCCAAATTTTGACAGTTCAGGTGAATTGATGTTATGCCAGTTGTTAAACCTGTCTTCTCCTCCCATTGTTCTCCAAATGCCTTATTCATCTGCCACCTCTGTCTTTTGTCAGATTTGTTCTTTTTCTCTTTTTTAAAGCTTGACTCTTCCTTATTACAGGATGGTGTTTTTGGTAGGTAAATTCTACCTCAAGCTCCTCTGTTTGCTTCTCTGTTATTTTTCCCTTTTGCTTAGGCAACTGGAACACTGTGAAGTTTATGGGAAGTCATGTCTGGTACACCCTCTTCTTTGTATATGCTGTCTCCAGCCTCCTCTCCCTTGCCCAGTGGCCACTCGGCTCCCCTTGCTTGCTGTGTATTCCCTCACGGCCTGCAGACTGCACAGTGGGAATAGCTAATGAGGCGAGACAGGGAGGTGGAACCAATCCTGATGGTTCAAATGTTTTCCTTCTCCTGTTGCTTCAACAACTTGGCAGGAAGCTCGATTCCACCTTCAGAAAGTTTAAAAGAGAAAATTAAAACAGGTGGTACATGTATATAATGGCATACTACTCAGCCATAAAAAGGAATGAAATAATTCTATTTGCATTGGATTGGAAATAATGCCATTGCATGGATGCAGCTGGAGATTATCATATCAATTGAAGTCAGACAGAGAAAGATAAATATCATATGATGCCACTGATATATGGAATTTAAAATAGCACACAGATGAACCTATCTATGGAACAGAAACAGAATCACGGACAGAGATGATAGACTAGTGGTTACTATAGTGGGGGTGGGGGGAGGCTGTTGGAAGAAGGATGGAGAGGGAGGTTGGAGTTAGCGGATGTAAGCTTTTATATATAGGATGGATAAACAATAAGGTCCTACTGCAGAGGACAGAGGACTATATTCTATATCCTATGATAAACCATAATGAGAGAATAATTTTTTAAAAAGAATGTATATATATGTACAACTAGGTCACTTTGCTCTACAGCAGAAATTAACAAAATGTATACTTCCATCAAATATACTTCAATTAAAAAAGAAATAAATAGAAGAAAATTTAATATATATGTAGGCCACTATATGTGGGTAAAGGAAACAGTGAAACTAAATGCTTCCTTAAAACTAATTCCTTTTTATTGTCTTACTTTTCTTTATAATACAATGTTCATAGTCACTACAGGGCATTTCCACATAAAGGGATGTACTTAATCATTTGTCCTATGATTATGAACACCTGAGAGGAATAAAATTCTAATATTTTGATTTTTGTAAATTTTTACTTTCAGGAAAAGTTCCCAGCTTTTAATGATATTTCAGTAGTGCTTATGTGAGTTTGAAAATGCAAGTTCATTTTAAATTAAACATGAGGCATGCATCTAGTCTATTCTTCAAATAAAACTTGTATATATTTTTCCATTTGTAGATATATCTGTAGACCTTACTGGATGGGCTGGTTGCTTTCAATCCTTATTGCCGACACATCATAATGGAGTTCATGGTATCTGACTTTTTCCTATGTTTCTATTATGTGTTCATCATTTAATGCTCTTAAATATTTAAAACATTGGCTGTCAAAGAATGTCAAGGCCATCGAGACTCCAGGAGCTGTATGGGGTGGCAGAAGTCAGAAAGTATTAATTACTTTCAACCCACCTGTCATTCTGCCTCTGTTACTGAGTCTCAGTATTTTTTTCTCTTTAAATAGATTGTTTTAAATATCTTGATTCACATAAGAGCACAGTTTAAAACCAGATAGAGAAAAATCTTCACCTGCGTCCAAGCTACTATATTGTGTTACCTCCATTCTCCCACAATTCTTTATTTCCTACCTGAAACTTACATAATGAGAGCGAATGTTCAGTGAATTTGGAAGGAAATGGCAACCCACTCCAGTACTCTTGCCTGGAAAATTCCATGGACAAAGGAGCCTGGTAGGCTACAGTCCATGGGGTCGCAAAGAGTCGGACACGACTGAGCGACTTCACTAAGTCACTACAGAATTTGCAGTTTGCAGGACCTCCTATAGATCAACAAGGGAAGATTAAGGTAGTCTGCCTAGAAAGGGGAGGCAGCATGTTGGAATGCGAAGGACCCAGCTTTAGAGGTAAGAGACATTGGTTCAAATCTTGGTTCTACCAAGTAGGTACCCTTGCACCAAATGGGGGCAGGTAGAGAGCAGGTTAATCGTCATTAATGGAGCTCTGAGGATGTGGACAGTCTCTGGTTTGGTCTACATCAGAAGTTCTCAACTTCAACACTATTGACACGTTGGGCTGGCTAATTCTTGATTGTAGGAGCTTCTCTGGACAATGAGGTGGCTTAGAAGTCTCCCTGGATTCTGCTCACCAGCTGCCACCCCTCCTTTCCTAGGTCTGAGACCAGACATGTCTCCTGGGGTACAAAGTCGCCCCCTAGTGAGAAGTACAGGTCTGCACGTTCACCTTTGGGCCTCGCATCCTCACAGGAGCCCTTTAGGTGTGCATATCCCTAGTCTCTTATTAAAAATCCGAAGCTATAGAAGGGAAAATATTTAAGGACTTTTCAAAGGCCCTAAGAATTTGAGGCAATTGTATTAAATATATTTGCCAGTTTTAAAAAGATCTAGAAAACCATAACAAACCCTGTTTTCCTAGATCCTAGAGAAAGGGTTATCATTTCTATCCATTTTTTTCCCCCATGATAACAACTGTTCTTGCATTTTGTGAGTCCTCCAAATAAATTAGTTACTCAGACCAATCGGTATCCCATGTCTATGACCTGCAGAACAATGAGAGTCAAGAATCTACGTTTTGTTTTTGAAACACTAAGAACATTAAACAGTGCCACTGGGTGGTAACTATTAACATCTCTCGCCTAGGATTGGGATGTAAACGCTTCAGAGGTCTTTTCTCACTTAATGATATAGAGAAAAGGTAAAAACCAATTTCAGATGCTAAGGATGCAGCATTTGGTAGCAAGCCTTCAGGGAAAAAAGAAAAAGGAAAAAGAAATAGCTCAATGGGGAGCACTAGTGTGCTTCCAGCTGCTGACCCCCAAATTTAGGCAGGTCAAGAGCTAAGAGCTGAGGGCACAGCCTGGAACTTGAAATCAATTCCCATTTTGTCTGTCCTTGAGAAAATCACCTGGGTTGCCTGGTAAATATCCAAGTTTCTTTTCTGGAGATTCGGAATCTGAAGGTTTGAGGTTATGCCCAGAAGTTGTATTTTTAGGAAGCTTCCTGTGTGAATTTTATGATCAAGTAGGATTAGAAAACACTGAGGTCTAAACCCTTGCTGCTCAGAATGTGGTCCACAGGCCAGCAGCAGCAGCAGCAACTTGAGAGCTTGTTACAGTCGGATTCACAGCCCCCCGGTCTGAGGTGGGGCCCAGGATTCTGCATGCCTGCTGCTGCTGCTGCTAAGTCACTTCAGTCGTGTCCGATTCTGTGCGACCCCATCCCTGGGATTCTCCAGGCAAGAACACTGGAGTGGGTTGCGATTTCCTTCAATGCATAAAAGTGAAAAGTGAAAGTGAAGTCGCTCCATCATGTCTGACCCTTCACGACCCCATGGACTGCAGCCTACCAGGCTCCTCCGTCCATGGGATTTTCCAGGCAAGAGTACTGGAGTGGGGTGCCATTGCCTTCTCTGTCTGCATGCCTAACCAGCACCAAAGAGATGCTGAGGCTTCAGGTTAGTATACTTCATTTTAAGCAGAAAGGATTCTAGAAACTTTTAAGTAGGAAGTGGGAGGAAGAATGAGTCATCACTAAGTCCCACTCTGTGGGTGATGATATCTCTCTCACAGGTCATCAGAGATGGGGGAGAGGTCCCTGGAGATGGGAGTGCAGAATAAGAAGATTTTCCACGTTAATGAACAGAGTGCTTAGAATTCCAGGTTTCTGTAAAGTTTTTTCAAATAAAGAGGTGGAAACTGTCTCCAAGGGAAGGTGGAACTGTTACGTGCTATTTCAGGACCCCTCCTCCAGTGTCCCAGTTCACAAGCCTCCTGGCAACTTTTCCTGTACTTTCATCAGTGGTACCCTAAGTAACAGCTCCTTGTCTGCCGGAAATGCTGAGCATATCGTCCCTAAAGTGGTCCATCCTCCAGAATGAGTGAAAGAAGAGCCTGCATGTTTATGCTGCTGCTGCTGCTAAGTCACTTCAGTTGTGCCGACACTGTGAGACCCCATAGACGGCAGCCCACCAGGCTCTTCTGTCCATGGGATTCTCCAGGCAAGAACACTGGTGTGGGTTGCCATTTCCTTCTCCAGTGCATGCGTGCATGCATGCTAAGTCGCTTCAGTCGTGTCCAACTCTGCATGCTTATACGGTTAATCTTTTCCTTGTAACTACTAGAAGGCAGCATTGTTAGTGGGCCTTAATGACATCCTTTGGATGGTTTCCCCTTTAACTGATTCCAGCATACACACCATCAGTAGCTTTTTATTGAGGAAATTGGGTAAAATTGAACATTTCAGTCATATTGAAGAGGGAAAAGGTAGCCAAAAGCTCACGTGTATTGGGCCCAAGGGATGGTGATGGCTCCAACCAATGCAGAAGCTGGTAGTGTCAAGAATGGAAGGGAAAAGGAGATGCCATTCATGCTTTAGTTCCAGCAAAACTTCATTGGCTCTGGTTGGGTCCAGTGCCTATCTGTGACCCAGTCAGCATCTCTGCGGAATGTGATTGCTGTTTGCCTTTCATTCAGGTCACAGGCTCCACCCTGGGAGCAGGAATAGAGGGTAGAGGAGGAGTGACTCCCCCAAAGAAGGGGGCTTCATGCTCTCCAAAGTCACAAAGGTCTGCCCTGTGCACCCACCAATAACTGAGAAATGCACTGCCCCATAGAGAGTGGTGCTGTAGAAACTAGGGATGTCGGCACTTAGGGACAGCTGGGACTGAAGTCATAAAAATGAGTGACAGTGCATGCAAATCCCTCAGGAAACATCGTCCCCGAAGGCCCTGTACTGAAAGGAGTAGCTGCTAGAAGCATTGCCTATCGTCAGGCTTATGTGGACAGAGGGTTGTATAAATGTGATCTTTGCAAGATGCAGTGATCTAGTTTTCATACAGTATTTGGACCCATCCCTTCCCAACGGTCAGAGCACACCCTTTGGAGACACAAACTCCTGGCTACAATTCACCTGATGCTCCCTCACTCGCTGGGAATAGCTGGGAAAGGGGCTTAATGTGGTAGAGCTATAGGGCTTCTTTTATAAAGTGAGATACCACTGCCTCGTTCCTCTCTTGCTTCCTCCCTCCCAGATAGTTGTAAAGATTATATATGGCATGGATGCAGGGGACTTTATTTTTTATCACCATTGTACCCAGCAGCTCCTAGCACTATATATAGCAGATATCAGCAAAGTTTGTTGAGTGAATAAATAAATAAATGATTTTAAAAGTACTTGGCCTATAGGAGGCGCTTTAAAATATTTATTTTCTTACTTGATTATAACGGATGCTTAGGTGTGCCTCTATAACAGATTTCTTCTATTTGGCTAAAAGGAGGCCTTCTTTGTGAAGCCTAAGTGAAACTTTTTCTTGTTTTTAGGATCTTCTATGTGCCAGGTATTTTCTTCTTTCTTTGTAACAAATTCTTATTGGCGTATAGTTGCTTTTCAGTGTTGTGTTAGTTTATGCTCTACAGAAAAAATTAGTCACCCATATGTACACGTTGTCATTGTTGAGTCGCTAAGTCGTGTCTGACTCTTTGCGATCCCATGGATTGTGGCCTGCCAGGCTCCTCTATCCATGGGATTTCCCAGACAAGAATACTGGAGTGGGTTTCCATTTCCTGCTCCAGGGCGTCTTCCTGACCCGGGGGTTGAACCCCACATCTCTTGACATCTCCTGCATGGACAGGCTGTTTCTTTACCCCCGAGCCACCAGGAAAGGCAGTGCGTTTATGTGTATCCCTTCTTTCCTTCCCGTTACCACAGATCGCTGAGCAGAGTCCTCTGTGCCACACAGTGGATCCTCATTAATCGTCTATTTTACACATACTGATGCTGCTGGTGGTCTAGTCTCTGAGGCGTGTCTAACTCTTGCCACCCAATGGACTGTAGCCTGCCAGGCTCCTCTGTGCATGGGATTTTCCAGGCAAGAATACTGGAGTGGGTTGCCATTTCCTTCTCCATTTATATACAGTATCAGTAATGTAATATGCCAGTCACAATCTCCCAATTCATCCAAGTGAACTCTTCAAAGAAGTTCTGGGACTTTCTCTCTGTGCCTTGGTTTCAGAAGCACATCTCCAGGCCTTGCAACCAAGAAGCTACAGCACAGCTCAAAGTTTCCAGTTTTTCGGGCAGTTTGGTCTGACTCAGCCGTCTATGAAACAGACTTCCTACTTCTGACAAAATTCTTTAAAACATTTTTTAGTGTCATTCCAAGCAAATGTTTTTCAAAGATTTTCTCAGTGAGTCAGTTTTGCAGTCACAAATAAGCTCAGAGAAACCAAAATGCCATTCAGGCCTCTATACTCTCAAAATAGAGAGTCTCTTGTTCCCTTGAACCATCCCTGGAGGTGGATTAATCTGTTGACCCAGAAGGCAGGGTTGATTCCTCACCCACTTCTGCTTTGTATAGGGTTAAGTGTGCATGATTGCTAAGTCACCTCAGTCTTATCCAACTGTATGTGACCCTCCAGGCTCCTCTGTCCATTGGATTATCCAGGCAAGAATAGGGGTGGGTTGCCATGCCCTCCTCCAGGGAATCTTCCCGACTCAGGGATCAAATTTGTGTCTTCTATGTCTCCTGCATTCTCAGGCAGGTTCCTTACCTCTAGTACTGTCTGGGAAGAGTGATGGACAAGTTAAACTTAATGCCGTCTAGCCTTCAAGCTTTACTTAGGCCTTGGAAACCTAATCGGGGCAGGGGGTGGGTTGGGGGCGGGGGAGGGAAGGTCAAAGGATATAGGCAAAGGAACGTATTTTTAGAAGCCAAATCTGTAAATGAAGACTTCTGCCTGGAGCTCAGGATCTATCTCACACAGTGAGGGTGATTTAATGCCACTTCCAGAAAAATCTCTGGGAGTTTCTTTGGGCATCATTTCAAATTGTTGATGCCAGGTCCTGCATAGGACCAACCGTCATCGCAGTGAGGAGCTGAGGTTGACTGAAATTTTCTGTCTTAGAGAAAAGTATTGGGCATGTTTGTTGTTGTTACTGTTTTTATGATTATTTCTAAACATGTGTCTATAGAACCTCAGTCCCATAAACATGTGCTTCAGGCTGGGACAGTAATTAAATCGAATTTACCTCTCTGTCAGATTTCTCAGACAATTGTGCTAATGCTGCTCATTTATTTTGCTGCCAACCCTGCACTCCCCGAAGTATATGCCAGGAAGTGAGGTGAGTTTCAGGAAACGCATAGCCTCATTAGTGCACAGTTGGCACTGATGAGAGCTGATTCACGCTGTGCAGACAGGGGATTTCGGTCTCCATCAGGTGTGCACCGTGTTAGGAGTCAGTTACACACTTGGCATGCAATCGTCCTCCCTTCTCTTTAACCCCAGCTCTCCCTTTCTCAGCCTGGTCTCCACGTGGTCTTTGCTTTCCTAAGCTTCTCCAGCGAAGGGCAGAGAGGAAAACCCAAAAATGCTGAAGTAGGAGAGAGATGCTTGCAGTTACAGTGTGAGATCCTTCACTGTGTTGCAGAGGCTTAGTTGCCCTTGCCCCGCAGCTTGTGGAATCTTTGTTCCCTGGCCAGGGATAGAACACTCATTCCCTACTTTGGAAGGGATCCAGGACCCCTTAACCACTGGACTGCCAGGGAAGTGTTAGTCACTCAGTCATGTCCAATTTTCTGGGAACCCTTGGACCGTATCCCACCAGGCTCCTCTGTCCATGGAATTCTCCAGGCAAGAACACTGGAGTGGGTTGTCATTTCCTCCTCCAGGGGATCTTCCCGACCCAGGGATCAAACCCAGGTTTCCTGCATTGCAGGCAGATTCTTTACTGTCTGAGGCAGGATCTTAGTTCCCCAGCCAGTGATGGAATCCTCGTTTCCTGCACTGGGCAGCAGATCTTAACCATTGGACCACCAGAGAAGTCCCTGTGTTTTATTATCTTATTTACTAAATCATCTTCCCTACTTTTACCCAAACTGGGGACAATTGGAAAACATACTGGTAATAAACATTCAACAGAGGTTTTTGAGTGAGTGGATGGATGATGGTGGATATATGAAGACATAACTCTCAGCTGGTCCAAATGTAAGACCATTAATTAAGTTTTTTCATACTCAAAACTGCAGCAGCCTTAGCACCTAGATCTGAGATATAGTTCAGCGGTTCTCCAAGTGTATTCTGAGCCCAGCAGCATCAGCATCACCTGGGAACTTATTAGAAATACAGATTCTCAGGTCTTGCTCCTGCCATCTTTGTTTTAACAAGGTCCCCAGTTGATTCTGATGCCTTGTGAAGTTTGCCAACTACTGATGTGGCCCCACCCCCTTATAACTAAGGCTGCAGAGAAGCAGAAGTATCAAAGTCTCTATGGCTTGTAAGTATCCTTCATCTGATCCAGGGCAGGTTCTGATATGCAATTTTTAGAAGGATATTTTGAATGGACAGTGACAAATTGTATGACACTGTATTAAACATAAGGCATTATGTAAAATGTGATTTTTATACATAAATTATTTTCCCGCAAGCTCCCACAAGCCTTGATCTTACATGCTGCTGGATCTCAATCATAGTTAGAATGGTACCCTTTTGACGTAAAATATGTCCATATGATTAAGTGTGTGTAACTTTCCTACATCTATGCAATGTTACATTCTCAGAGGCGAATGGTCTTGTCTGTAGCAGAACAGAATTTGCATAGTGAGTACTAAAATATTTGCTGATTTAACTACTGGTATTTTAATATTTATGTTTAACTACTGATTTTCTGCTAAGCAACTCTAGTACATATAAAATACACTTTACAAACGTGATGAATTGAGGGATGATACTCACTTTATAAAATGATTCAGTGTATGAAAATTAGGTCCACATACAATTCTTACAGAAACACACTTTTGTGTAAAGTAAATGCACAGGCACAATTTAAGATTTAGCTAATTAAGTTTAAAAGCAAGCTAAGACAAGGCATAGTTAAAGTTGAGAAGGCTTTTAGCTTAAATTGGAGTGAATTAAATACTATTGCTCTGGAGTTGGGCTTAATCTGGGTATTGTCTTTTTTTTTTTTTTTTTTTTTAGGTGAAATGGAATAGAGGATATAAGAGTCAAACCCATTGTATGTGGATAGGGACTATTTCCTTTCAAGCTTGGAGTGTAGCAAGGAGGTAGATAGCAAGCTCTTGAAACCAAGAAAGTCAAGTGCTTTTAACAGCCAGCCTCAATAGAAAGCTGGATGTCTCCATGTGTCATCCATGGCCAGGCAGACAAAGTCCTTTTATCATTCATTTCCCCCTTTTGTTTTTACAGATTATCTCTACCATGTCCATCTTTTATCAAATCTAAGGAATGGCTACAGCTTTCAAATTCTGGAGTTTCTTTCTAAATTTAGTACAGCTTTGGCTTCTACTTTTAGCCAAAAACATGCTACTAAAATCTGTTTCTCTCATTATACAAGCCAACCTTGGAGATATTGTGGGCTCAGTTCCAGATCACTGCAGTAAAGCAGATATTGCAGTAGAGCAAGTCATAAGAATTTTTTGGTTTCAATGTGCATATAAAAGTTATGTCTACACCATACGATAGCCTATTTTGTGTACAGTAGCATTATGTTAGAAAAAATATGCATCCTTTAATTAAAAAAAATACTTTATAAAATAAAATACTTTATTTATAAAGTAAGAAAATACTAAAAAATGCTATGATTTGAACTTTCAGTGGGTCCTGATGTAACATCAACGATCATGATTGCAGATCACCATAACACATAAAATGATAACAATGAAATAGTTTGACATAGTGCAGGAATTGCCAAAATGTAACACAAGGACATGAAGTGAGCAAATGCTATTGGAACAATGGTGCTTGTAGACTTGCTCGAGGCCTGGTTGCCATAAACCTTCAGTTTGTAAAAAATGTCTCTGCAAAGCACAATAAAGTGAAGCACAATAAAATGAAGTGTACCCAATACTAATACAGTAAAGCACTATATTAAACAGAGCAACAGTATTATGCCCAGTGTTTTGTGATCCTTCGAGGAAGGACAACATGAATGTTCAAGAAGTACAGTATTCACTTCTAATAGGAGACAGAAAGTATATTTTAAGAAGTAAAACTGGGATATCAATAATAAGTCAGTGTGGACTAACTGGAAACCAAGAATATAACTGAGTCCAGACTGGTTGAAGGGCTGGCCCCACTGAAATGTCCTGAGTAGTAATAGTTGTCACACACAGTGTCTAGGGTGGAGGCATGGCTGTGATGCAAACTGATCTATCTTGGGGGCTTTGACCTGGGGGTGGTGTTGAGGGCATGTGCCCTCTGAGAGTGAGCTCCCTGTAAGACAGCAAGCCTTTGATTCCAGCGCAGTCCACGTGGGATAATGCAAGGCCTGGGACAGTGATTGGACTCATCACTGTCCACCTCTTTGGAAGATGGTGGATGAGCAAAAGCACCCCCTAGAGTTAAGTCAGGTCAGTTGCACTTAAGTTTAGGGATGAATCCATTTCCAGAAAGGAACTTAAAACATTTTTTAGAAAAACTGAAGCCCAGTAATGAGAAACTGTTACCAAGTCAAACTTGGGTTCATTTGCCCATTCACAGTAATGCCAGTCTACTCACAACAGGTTGTGGTAAAGAAAAGTGCAGCATTTATTATTGCAGGATGCCAAAGCAAGGCGTCCAGGTGAATGGTGCTCAAAAGTCCTGAACTCTGAAAGGCTTTCAGAGAAAAGTTTTTAAAGACAGGGTGAGGGAAAGGGTTGCAGGGCATGTGATCAGCTCATGGATGTTCTTCTGATTGGTTGATGATGAGGTAACCAGGAGTCAGCATCATCAACCTTCTGGTTCCAGCAGGTCTGGGGGCTACATGCTTGTGGGCAACACACAATTAAATTCTTCCACCTGGTGGGGGTTTCAGTATCCACAAAACAGCTCAGAAGATATGGCTCAGAATATTATCTACAGCCCTTGAAGAGGAACTAAAGGTCCTTGACTTAGTTCCAATAGTTTAATGGCTAAACTATTATATTTTGTCTTGCTTGACTGTTTTCCTTTCTTTCAGCATTTTCTCACTTCTCTGGTTAAATTTACACTTTGGAACTCAGAGAAGGCCTAGGAGGCTAAAGTTTTTCTATGAATAAGAGGCAGGTGGAGGACCTGGAAGAAAGTGTGTCCTGGGAAGACCCCTGGGGGTCCCCCTTGGTTACAGAGTGGGCAAAAAGGCTGAGAGTTAAGAGAGAAAGTTATGATTACAGTAGAGTGACCACCTTGACCCAGTTTGTCCAAGACTTCCCTGGTGTTAGCCCTGAAAGTCTCATACACTGAGAAGCCTCAGTCCTGTGCAAATGGGACTATAACTCAAGTGCCCTGTGTAAATGACCTATAACTCAAGTGGCCAGAAGGTGTGTGTGTGTGTGTGTGTGCATGTGTTAAGTCACTTCAATCATGTCCGACTCTCTGCAACCCTATGGACTGTGGTCCACCAGGCTCCTCTGTCCATGGGATTCTCCAGGCAAGTATACTGGAGTGAGTTGCCATGCCCTTCTCCAGGGGATTTTCCCAACTCAGGGATTGAACCCACGTCTCTTATGTCTCCTGCATTGACAGGTGAGCTCTTTACCACTAGTGGCAGGCCAGGAGGCACGTAGAGCCTAATTTCCAGATTTTCCAGCAAGGTCATAAGACACAGAACCTGTCCAACAAAAGGAGGTCCAGAGCCCACTGGTTAGTGGGAGTGTTTACAGAATGAGGAAGGGAGAATCAATATGCTCAAAGGCTAAATTCTCTCCAGCCTGTCAGCCAAGGGCGGGAAGGAATGGAGCAGTTCTTAGATTTTAGGGAGATTCCAAAATAGAAGTTTGGTTTTGTTTTTCTGATATTATTAAATGATAGTGCTGAGTCGTTCCAAAGTAATGAGAGGCTTCCACTGCTTTTGATTCTTGTATCCAGACAAGAGGTGCCACAGTCAGCAGAATCCTCCCACCTCTTACTCCAGTTGGTTTTGTTTGATCTGAGTGAATAACAATACTGGAGACTGCAGTGAGATTCACCTGCAGTTTACTCTCAATTTACAGCCTTTCAGTCATAAAAATGAGGGTCCCTCCCATGTTAACTAGTCTTATTCTTGACTGTGATTTGTTATTATAGCAAATTTAATTTTGCATGAAAAGCAGGATAACTAATTATGTGGCATTTGCATACTCAGAACAAATTCCCAAAAATATTTGCATAAATTTCCTGATATTCTTTTTGACTCGTTAACAACCTCATCATAGTAAATTGCCTTTCTAAATTGACTTACATCTGCCTTGTCTAAATGTGGCTTATTTTCATCAAAAATAAGGATTAGGATAGCTAAATTACTATCCACTGATAAGCGACCTGTCTATGTCTAAACCCCAGATATGTATTTGTTTTAATGGTACAAAGAGCTCATGACTCTTCAAATCTCAAATGTTGCCCAGTCCATTCACTGAATGGTCTTAGCTACTTAAGGCTTTCAGAGGAAATACTTTTAAAAAAAAAATAGAGTAACAGCACAGGTGTACCTCCTACCATTCTACTTATCATGGTTACTGACCCCATGCTGATTTTTTAAATGGTACCTTCATCATTAGTATGAAAGCTGGCTTCGCAGCAGTGCAGCTATTTTGCACTATTTGAAATAAATGGAGTTTTCACCAGATGCGATGAAGCAAGTCCCTTACTGATTCTCTAGTCCCCTACCCTCAAAATGAGATTTAAAAAAAAGGAAAAGAAAAAACTTGGAATCTTTACTCAATGCTGAAAGCAACTCAAGAAACTAATTATGGACTTTCGAGATTAGTTAATTTTGAAAATTCTAGGGGTGGGACACATGTGGGTAATGAATGTAATAAGGATGGGCTGATTAACTTATTAACCATTTATTGAGCATGGTTCTTAAAGTAAAGTGAGATCAGAAACACCTGGGGGGTCTTGGTAAAGATTGGTGGGCCCTACCCATAGAGGTTCTGCTTCAGTTGGTTTCAGGAAAGACCCGAGAATCTGCATTTCTACCAAGTTTGCCGGTGAAGCTACTGCTGGTTAGGAGACCACACAGGGATAAAAGCTGAATTAGATCCTAAGTTTTAGAAGAATGTCCTTTTGTGAATTATAACAGGTATTTGTGCTGTGTGCTAAGTTGCTTTAGTTATGTCTGGCTCTTTGTGGCCCCATGGACTGTAGCCCACCAGGCTTCTCTGTCCATGGGATTCTCCAGGTAAGAATACTGGAATGGGTTGCCATGCGCTCCTCCAGGGGATCGAACCTGTGTCTCTGATGTCTCTTGCATGAGTAGGCATGTTCTTTACCACTACTGCCACATGGGAAGCCCCATAATAGGTATACAGCTAAAGCTAAAGGACCGTTTTGGTCAGACCTGGCAGAGCTGAGAGGAGAGTGAATGTGAGCAGGGCTCAGGCGATGTGAAGTTATGAGATGCTATGTTCTGATCCTGCTCCTCTTCCAGTGATGAATGGGTGCCGAGAAAAGGTGACCCTGGGTACAGGGTCTCTCCCTAAATTAAGAGGTGCTGTGTGTTACAACATTTCTCTTTAGATTTACCAGTGAAAGCATTCAAGACTCCTATAACCACATTCTAACACCTACTTAATTTGCCTTGCCCTTCAAGAGAAAGAAACTTCTTTTCTCCTGAATCAGAGAGAGTTTCCATTGTCAGGACAAAATGGTTTTCTAATTACCTTTCCAACAAGAGTCAGTGCCATTTCCTTCAGGCTGTATCAGCCCTCTAATTACCTCTAATAAGAGTACTTTTTAACCAGAGTGGTAACCATGTTATACTATAAGACATTTGGGCACTTTCGAGAATAAACTCAAATTTCTTCCTATATATCACACTATAGCATTGAGAGTGGAAACAATGGTGTTTAATCCAGTCTCTTTGAGAGAGGGCTTCTCTGGTGGCTCAGCTGGTACAGAAACTGCCTGCAGGAGACCTGGGTTCCATCCCTGGGTTGGTAGGATCCCCTGGAGAAGGGAAAGGCTACCCACTCCAGTATTCTGGCCTGGAGAATTCCATGACTGTATAGTCCATGGGGTCGCAAAAAGTCTGTCACGACTGAGTGACTTTCACTTCACTTTGAGAAAAATGGAAAAGTTCGCTACTGAATTGTTATTGGGTTTTACTTATTTTTATTTTTATCTTCTACTTCATAAGTCCTTTCTCTGCATCTTCCAACACTATGCTAAAATCTTCCTAGTGATTGGCAGTCATGCCATGGGCCTGATTCTGCTGGAAACTGTTTATCTTGGTATTAAAGAATCCTCTAGGCTGGAAGCCCAAGGTCTCTGGAGGCAAAGTTGAAGAAGAAAATTGTTCTGTCATTTCAGAGGAGGGCATGTTCTCCCACTGTGCCCTTTCTCTTTAAAACAAATATTTGTTTTTATTTTTTTGGCTGTTTCGGGTCCTACAGCACTCGGGATCTTTCATTGCAGCGCACGGACGCTCTAGCTGCATCATGCGGGCTCAGCAGTTGCATCATGCAGACTCCAGAGCACATAAGCTTCAGTAGTTGCAACTTACCTGCTTAGTTGCTCTGCAGCATGTGGGATCTTAGTTCCTTGATCCAATGGATTCCATTGGATCCAGGGATGGAACCCATTCCCCTGCATTGCAAGATGAATTCTTAACCACTGGACCACCAGGGAAGTCCCCCACTGTGCCGTTTTTCTGCTTTAGCAGAGCTGCAAACTAGAAAGAGGGGCTGCCTCATGAAAATGTAGACAGCCCCTGGATGCAGTCTGTCTGTCTTCAGGAGGCAGGGATCCATTGGCAGAAGGGAGTCCTCACTTTCAACCTCCTACCTTTTAGTTCCCATATGACATTTTCCTGGTCATATTTAAAGATCTGAAATGAAGAGTGGCAATCAGACATGTCCTGCTCTGCCTTCATGCCTATTATATCAGTAATGATCCTGGCTTAGGGAACCATACTGAAATACTGGCCTTCAAGGAGCTAAGTTTCTTTCTGTAGAGTTGGCCTCTTCCTGGAGCATGTTGGACAAGTTCAGGGGTCTCTACCACTAGATAGCCACAGCTAAAGAAGCAACCTAGAGCTCTCCATGATTCATTGAGGTCTTCCAGGCTGACAGCTCTGACTAGCAGGGTTCTACTAGTATCTCTTGCAGAGGCACCAGTGGATACCAGTTCCTTTTTATTTCTTTCTTAGGCCCCCACCCCACACAGAATCCAATCTTCAAATGCCACCCTAACACACTGACCCTGTCTGTCCAAGGATGAAATTAACCCTCAGTAGAGGACAATTCTATTTTCTTTCTTTGCTTAATAGAGTTGACTTCCAATGTTGTGTTAATTACTGATATACAACAGAGTGACTCGGTTATACACATGTGCGAATGTGCCTGCTAAATCGCTCCAGTTGTGTCTAACTCTGTGTGACCCTAGGGACTGCAGCCCTCCAGGCCCCTCTGTCCATGGGATTCTCTAGGCAAGAGTACTGGAGTGGCTTGTCGTGCCCTCCTCCAGGGGATCTTCCTGACCCAGGGATTAAACCTGCGTCTCTTATGTCTCCTGCATTAGCAGGCGGATTCTTTACCACGAGCGCCACCGCACATTCTTTTTCATGTTCTTTTCCATTATGGCTTGTTACAGGATATTGAATATAGTTCCCTGTGCTATATAGCAGGACCTTATTGTTTATCCATCCTATATATAATAGTTTGTATCTACTAACCCCAAACTCCCAGCCCATCCCTCTCCTACCCCCTCCCTCTTGGCAACCACCAGTCTAGTCTCTGTGAGGACAGTTCTTTTCAATCCTGAGATCAAACTTCCTTGCTTCCCTTTGTTGTGTGCTAGAAGGGAGATGGCCACAGAATAGTTCATTTGAATAAATCACACAGACTATTATGTAGGAGACCCTTTCTACTCTTTCTGTTCCATCCGAGCTTGGAGTTTTTCTGGTGCAGCCAGAAACTATTCATGATTGTTCTTATTTTGGACTGTGCCCTTATAGCTTTTGTCAATTACATTAAAATTTTTGACTTCCAGAGTTTTTCATAACTTTTTAGCCCTCTTTCCTATTTTGCATTAATAATACAGATTTATACTATATGTGTGTGCATGCACACACAGGTATGCCCTGCAGAATATTATATCAGAGAAGGTTGTTGAGAGATGGCATCTCTTCAGCGCCACCATCCTTTATTTCCCAAGATGTGTGTTAGGGGGACACCTGTGGTCTACCATTATACATTATTTGATATAGTATGGACATCAGATTGAAGGGTAAGAGGAAGAACATGGTCAATGGTGGTCATTCAGATGTTCTGCCTTTTCTTGTCTTAGGAAATACAAGAGAGAGCTAGTGTTTCTTTTCACCCAAACAAGTCTGAATGTTTAAATATTTACAACAATAGCCTCAAGCCACAGGAGAGTGAGAAAAACTCCAGCGTGGGTCCATTACCTTCATTTTTTAATTTTTATGATGCAAATATAGACATCAATGAGATCTGATTCTGTACACCACCCACCCAGACCCAGAAGCAATAGAGAGGAAGTCTTTGAAACCTCTCGCTCCAGGAGGAATGTTTTTCTCCAGCATGATTGATGTATGGTGCCCGCAAGTGAGAAATGCAGTTTAACAGGCAATGTACTTAAATCCTTGAATCCACAAATGCTTTCAGGCTCAGAAAATAAAATCCAAACAAGGTTTCTGTGTTAATACATAAATGGATCATCTTATCACCCAGTAGGAAGTAGCCCGTTTCTTAGAGAATGTCTCTTACCAAGGATGAATATGAAAACAAAAAAACATTTTAAAATATTTTTACATCTTTTTTGTGTGGCAAGGGCATCTTCCTAGGATAGGCAACCCAAGCTTTCCTGGAAGAGTTCCTGGCTCCAACACGGATAAAATGATATATTGCTTTTCTCAAACATCTTTGTGTTCCCAGTTTTCTTTAAAAATATGGGAATGTCAGTTGACCCCAACACCCTGACTCATGGAGGTAGAACAAGTATTGTGAGTGGGTCAGCAAAAGGGTCAATTAGTTGATTGCTTGTTTGTGATTGGTTGGTTGGGTTTGATGCAATAGACCCACAAAAATGACTGAAACCTCCATGTAGCCGACCATGCTCCAAAAGTGCCCCCAGAAAACTGACAATATTTTCTTCTCTATTCCTTTAAAATTAGATCTCTGGGGCTCCCCTGACTCCCAAATTTACAGAACCAGAATCTTTGGTCTGGAACCTAGAATCTGCCATTTTTCTTTCAGGTGCATTGCATTGACCTTTAAGACACATGATATTTTCTAGAAAGCTTTGTTCACACTTTTTCTCCAAGCTGGCATCAAACTTTCCTTGAATCTCCCCAGCAAGGACTCTGGAGAGCCCGATCCATGAAAACTGCTTCCGTCAGGCCACTGAGGGCTCCATACTGGCAAAGGCCAAGGTCAACTTTGGGGCCTGTCTTATTTTGATCCTTGATTGTATTTGACCTTCTCTTTTTAAAACACTGGGAAATTCATCCCTCTTTCTCTCTGTCTTACTTCTTCACTTACTGGCTTATTTTCCTTCTCCCAGCCTTTACCTATGGGATCCTTTCATCTTCAGTGTTGTTCCTTCCTCAGGTGACCTCACTTCTGTCTTGTGGCTTGAAATGTTATCTGTGTCCTTGTCATTATCTCCTCTCCCACATGCAATAGGCATCTTATACTCACCTGTCCAGAGGAGGATAGTTTATTCAAGATCCCCTGGATAAGGGAATGGCAACCCACTCCAGTAGACAGAGGAGCCTGGTTGGCTACAGTCCTTGGGATCACAAACAGCCAGACGTGCCTGAATGACTAACACCGCTGCTACTATCCCGGTCTCTTAAAAAGCCTAATTGTGGATGACGCTGGTGATCTTATCTTGGCATCTGCCTTTCTGCGGTCCTGTGCTAGGCACTGGAATCTCAGAGAGCTTATATCTTGTTTATTATTTTTTCAGGAAAAGTGAGGAGCCTGGAAACACGAGAGTCCCAGGACAGTTTTTGGGGAATAATAGGAGATAAAATTAGAATATAACTAGCCAGATTTTGAATAGTGTTGATAGTAGTAGGCTCAGGGAGCTATAACACACTGTAATCAGTGCCATAGTATTCTGTAATCTGAGATTTAACTGGAAGGAAATGTGAAAAGATCAGTATATTAATGTAATGGACCCATCAGTCAATTCCTGCTGTGTTTTGATGTGATACTGGAATTTGGAATAGTCCTTGAACTTTCTGTGGCCAAACTCCTCTACTTACAGTAGCTGGTGACCTCACTGAGGCTTTCTACTTATGTAAGGCTCTGTCAGCATCTCTCCATCAAAACAGGCATCAAGGTTGAAATGAGGACTCTGTTAACTATGTCATTTATATTTTTAAGGTGACCGATTTTTTGTTGAGCTATATATATGTATATATATATATACACATATCAATATCATCTACTGCCTTGCTGACAAATGATATGTTACTGACTTGCCCAGTTTTAGGATTGATTGAATTATTTTTCATTTCCACTTCAGGAAAAAATAAAAAGAAAAATTAAAAGTAAGTTATTTTCCCATTTAAATGAGTTCCTTATTTGACCAATATATACTTATCTCCCAAATTGCTATAAAACAGTAAGTGTGAAAATAATATAAGCAACTTAGAAATACAGTAGCACTTCTCTCTTTCACTTAAAACCAAGTATAGCTCATGTCTTTTCCTCAGAGAATAATAGCATCTTTTGTCAAATGAGATAAAAATTAAAATGTTTTTGTATTCATTCCATTTCTTAGAGTGCTAAATATGAGACTACTAATTTAATTTCTGCCCTTGGCCTTATCAAAGCAAAACCAAAGTAAACTTACAGAGCATGTGCCATTAGTATGAATTTGGAGGTTTATTCCTGACTTTGTTTATGACTTCATATCTCCAGATCCCCCTAAGTGAGGGACTGGGGGAGTCATTGTCCCTCTAGTTTCCATCTTTAAGCACGCATTCTACTTTGAGGGCAGTTAGCCCACAGGGAAGGACATTTGCCCACTTCAATTTGGCCTGGGGCAATGAGAAATGTGCTAGACTGAGTGATTGTCTTAAGTCTGTCATTGTTTGACCCCAAACAAATCATCTAACCATAATCTGAGCCATAGTCTTCTAAATTGAAATGGTGACCATGACTTAAAGATACTGTGAGGATTAAATGAGAATGGATGCCAAAATGCTTTGGAAAATGACGACAAAGTGTATCAGTCAATCAAGAAATATGGAGATGTTAAGTTGGCTGTTTAGTACCATATTTCACTTTGTCTGTTTGCCATGTTAATTTTGAAAGAATTGTCTTTTGGACAGAGTATTTATTCTTTTACTTACGGTATAGGCCAAGTTGTATGACAAAGAGATCCTAAAATGTGTTTCATCTAAGATAGAAACTTACTTCTTTTTCACAAGGTGGGCAGACAGCTGCTTTAAAATCAATCAGTTTTGCCCTTCTGTTTTTGAGTCCAAGGTTGTTACTGTTCCCTCCCAGGGGAAGAATGTGTAATGGGCAAGCAACCTGTCACTTTTTTAAAACAGAATTTGAAAGTAGTTTGTCAGGAATTTTTTAAAGGCCATGCCGTGTGGCATGTGGGATCTTGGTTCCCTGATACCTGATCGGGGATTGAACCTGTGCCCCCTATACTGGGAGCACTAAATCTTAATCACTAGGCTGCCAGGGAAGTCCCAAGCAACTTGTCTTTAGGTTGAAGATTCCTTGGATACTACAAGTACCATTTTTGCTCCATGTTATTGATTTGAACTCAGTCACATGTTCACACCTAACATGCTGGGAAATAGAAACTCCAGCTCAGGAACTAAGTGTTCAGCTGAAACTGGGGAGGAGTGGAAGCTATGTTTATTTTTTTATTGAAGTATAGTTTATTTATAATATATAAATTAATATTTCTCTGTATAGCAAAATGATTCAGATATAATACATGTATATGTATATATATATAATGTTCTTTTTCATATTCTTTTCCTTTATGGTTTATCTCAGGATATTGAATATAGTTGCTTTGTTTTTTGTCAGTTACCTTTAAAATAAGTATACAATGGGGGACAATTTAGTGGTCTCCAACAAATTGATACATATTGTATGTATTAGTGTCCTGTTAAACTGTACTTATAGTTTGATTTGCATTAATTGCATTGCCTTGGTACCAAATAGCAGGCAATGAAACTTTTTGAGGACCACATGTACTATTTGTCTGTAGTCTGTCACTATTAATTTATATTAATGAAATTCTCATATGTGACAGAGATTAAGAGATGTTTTCACCCTGTGGGGTTTACTATTCATTTTGCTATCCATTATCCTTCTATTTGACAACACACTTTGGCTATGACTTTTTGTATTATGTTGAAATCTTTGACAGCCTGTATGACTTACATAGCATAGATAAGCAGTGTAGCTAAATCTTCCTCAGGAGGAAGGATTAGGGGATCAGCGGAACACAATGATTTTGGAAAACTGTCCATAGGTTATTTTTCAGATTCCATTTCTGGCTTGTACTAATAGAGTAAAAGTGAGGATACAGTAATTTTGGAAACCTGGCCTAATGTCTCTATGACCACTGTAACCTTTTTCAGTTAAAAAATAGCCCTGGGAGGTCAAACTAATACACTTATAATTTCAGATTCTCTTTTATTAGACCGACTACATGTAGCTGATTAACTAATTTACTTATTCACTTATTTATCACACATCTATGATGTTCCAAGTGCTCGGCTAAGTATTGGAGGGTACAAAAACGAAGGAATAGGTGCTTTGAATATCTGTGGCACATTCAAAGGGACCTGTTTGGTAAATAGCCAGGTGCACAAGATTGGACCTCCAAAGAGTGATGTGCATGCTCAGTTGCTATGTCATATTCAACTCTTTGCGACCCCACGGACTGCAGCCCACCAGGCTCCTCTGTCCATGGAATTTCCAGGCAAGGATACTGGAGTGGGTTGCCATTTACTCCTCCAGGGAATTTTCCTGACCCAGGGATTGAACCCACGTTTCCTGTATTGGCAGGTAGATTCTTTAACTCTGAGCCACCTGAGAAACCCAAAAGGGTGATCTAGCATACAGGTAAATATTTGGAAGTTTCTGGATTTCGGGTGATATTTGAAGACCTAGTAGTCTATAGGATTTTCCAGTAGAAAAGGGGCCTATGATAGAACCTTACTTTTAATACATAAGGGGCTGGAAGAGGAAGAAGGAAGGAAAAAAACAAAGATCTCAGAGTGATAGCATGTAGGAAACACTTTCATAGAATACCAAAGAGGGAGAAAGTATGATTTCACCGGTCTTGCTATAGGAACAGTTCATACAATAAGGATCAAGGCAATACTCTGAGATTCCACCTGTGGAGGCCATCAGTGGCTCTAGTGGAGCAGTTCCACTGAAGAATTTGCAGTAGAAGTGAGGTTTAAAGAATGATTGGAAAAGAAAAATTAGAGGTGGCTAGTGGAGAGATAATTGCAGTGAGATGAATTTGTCACAGTTAGTATCCCTGAATTGATTTCTTTGTGTTGTTTAACATTTAAAAATATTTTATTGGAAAAAAAAAATATTTTATTGGAAGAACTTATGTTGGCACAGATGCTAACCAAGTAAGAGGCACCTTTCTTGTCTATTACCTGGCTATGTCATTTCCAAAGTGAGCATGTTTTAGTTTTTTATATTTACTGAATAGATGTACCTTTCCGTTAAGGTGACAAAATAACTTTGGAAGGCAGCATCACTTGTTATAGTAGTCAGTCATTTCCTAGGTGTGAAAAATCCTGTAACTAGTGCTAGATCAGTTGATTTAACAGCTGGCCTAGTTCATACAGCTTTGCCTGTGGGTGGATTGGGAATCCTACATAAGTAGTATAAAACTGCTGACAGGATTTCACAAGCTCTGACATAAATTATGGTGATTATAACATAACGATTATTTTGAGGGATTTTTGGATCTCTGTAAGCTTTGAAACAGTATTATATTTTAAACTCCACTTGAAGTGAATGAAAAACAAGATCCTCTCATCATTGGAATTCATTTATAATGGGCTTTGCTCGGAACTGACACAGATCAGACAAAACCAGGTTCACATTAAGTGGGCTTATACTACACAGATATGCAATGTTCTGTATATCTATAAACCTAATTACTTTAAATGTTTCATACTCACTATCCTGAAGCGTGTTCATTAAAGAAGTAAAAGGCAAATTCCCTGAAATATAGCTCCAAAATGATTCTAATTTGCATTAGTTAGATTCTTTTGCACAAGGAAGAGATGCCATACCTTTGTAAAAATTTTAAAACATATCATACAACTATGTCATGGTGTAACTTAGTGTTCCTCACCTGTCTTCACTTGGGTGAAATGCTTTTAGCAGAACATTGACAAAAACAAGTGAAGAAAGGCTTCATTGTTTCAAATACTAGCTTAGCTCTAGGATAATATAAACAATTTTGTTTTATTGTGGTATTTTAGATCCAGCTTTCTAAAATTTAATTATAATTAAATTTTTGGATATTATTTTCTTGGCCTGTATTTTTCTAAATAATATTCATCACTTTCAATATTTATATAGTGAAGAAACGATAACCCTATAGGCAAAACAGAAAAAGAGACACAGAAATACAGAACAGACTTTTGAACTCTGTGGGAGAATGTGAGGGTGGGATATTTCAAAAGAACAGCATGTATACTATCTATGGTGAAACAGATCACCAGCCCAGGTGGGAAATTAATTTAATCCATAATATTACTATGTATTATTTGCTTTATTCTCTTTTGACCTTTTATATATTTTCAAAACTGTGCTATATCGGTTTTATATCAAAGCTGTGCTATATCGGTTTTATACAGTTTTATATCATACTTCTTTCACCTAATATTATACTGTTATCCATTTTATGTTCTTTACAAAGTTAAGAAACTGTATAATTCTTCAAATGGATAACGTGTGCTAAGCCTTTATTTTTGGAACCTAATACATCAAATTTTTTATATTTCTATAAATGATACTTTGAACATCATTTGTTTTGACTTTTTACTCAGGGTGATTCCTAGACATGAAATTTCTGGATCAAATGAACATGAATGTTTTAATTTTCATGACGTATTACTAAGCTGCTTTTCCTAACTGTTAAATAAATAGGCAAAGCACAGCCTTGTACTTAAGCTTTTCTGATTTTCAAGTCAAATAGAACAATAACTTTATATCTATGTCCTCAGATGCTCAGTTGTGTCTGAGTGTTTGTGATCCCATGGATTGTAGCCCACCAGGCTTCTCTGTCCATGAGATTCTCCTGGCACGAATACTGGAGTGGGGTGCCATTTCCTCCTCCATGGAATTTTCCCGACCCAAGGATCAAACATACATCTCTTACATCTCCTGCACTGGAAGGCGGATTCTTTGCCACTAGTGCCACCACAGAGGTAGGAAAGCCCTATCTCTATGTAGGGAGAGATCTTTGCATTCTCCTGCTTCCTCCTTTCTCTTCCTCCTCCCTGTCTACCACAAAGATGCATAATTTACATCCTACATCTTCTTTCTAGGGTGTTAATTTTATAAATGTAGTTGAACTTTTAGACATTAAATTCTGTTTGAATTATTTTGAATCTTCCTTTTATATTGTGAATTCCATATTTTTCACTCACTGTTCAGTATAGAATGTATGTGTATATACACACATGCACATACAGGCGTATATACATACATATATACATATCTGGTATATACTTTTTACTCACCTCTCTGATATTTGTATATGTGTGTGTGTGTGTGTTTAGTCACTAAGTCATGTCCAACTCTTTTGCGGCTCCATGGACCAGCCCGCCAGGCTACTCAGTCCCTGGGATTTCCCAGACAAGAATACTAGAGTGGATTACCATTTCCTTTTCCATGGGATCTTACAAACCCAGGGATCAAACCCACATCTCCTGCATTGCAGCTGGATTCTTTACCACTGAGCCACCAGGGAATGAATACAAATATGTGTGTGTGTGTGTGTGTATATATATATTTTTTCATATATGTATATATGTGTATATATACATATTCATAAGATTATGCAGTTTTACATAATAGTTCTTTCACCTAACATTATACAGTTTTATGTATGGGTCAGGGAGATTCCCCTGCAGGAGGGCATGGCAGCCTACTCCAGTATTCTTGCCTGGAGAATCCCATGGATAGAGGAGCCTGGTGGGCTACAGTCCATAGAGTTGCACAGAATCAGACATAACTGAATAGATTTAGCATGCATACACCAAAGAAGTGGAATTACTAGATCATATGGTAGTTCCATTTTTAATTTTGGGGAGAAGCTCCATGCTTTTTTCCAAATTGACTGCACCAATTTACATTCCCATCTACAGTGCATGGGAGTGCCCATTTCTCCACATCCTTGTCAAGATATGTCATTTTTCATCATAGCTATTCTAACAGGTGTGAGGCGTTTTTCATTGTAGTTTTGATTCACATTTCCCTGATGGTTAGTGATACTGAACATCTTTTCATGTATCTGTTGACTATTCA
Source organism: Cervus elaphus (assembly GCF_910594005.1). Taxonomy (NCBI): domain Eukaryota; kingdom Metazoa; phylum Chordata; class Mammalia; order Artiodactyla; family Cervidae; genus Cervus; species Cervus elaphus. The sequence continues at coordinate 65,234,875 of NC_057847.1, forward strand.
TTTGCATCTTTAGAAAAATGTCTGCTCATTAAAAAATCAGATTGGATTTTTTTTTTTTTTTTTTCAGATTGGATTTTTTGCCATTGAGTTAGTATGAGTTTTATATTTTAAATATTAACCCATTATCAGGTATATGATTTGCAAATATATTCTCTCTATTCAGAAGGTTGTCTCTACCTTTTGTTGATGGTTAACTTTGCATCAGAGGATAAGATGGCAGGATGGCATCACTGATGAAAAACCTGAACTTGGGCAAACTTTGGGAGGTGGTAAGGGACAGGGAGGCCTGGCATGCGGCAGTCTATGAGACTGCAAAGAGTCAGACATGATGGGGTAACTGAACAACAACTTTGCTATGCAGAAATTTTTGTTTGTTTGTTTAATGTAGTCCCACTTGCATTTTTGGTCTTTGTTTTTGGAATCAGATTTAAAAATTCATCACAGAACACTCATGTCAAGGGGTTTGCCATCTATTTTATCTTTTAAGAATTTCATGAATTCAGGTCTTACATTCAAGTCTTTAATCTATTTAGAGTTAATTTGGGGATATGGTGTAAGATAGTGGACTAGTTTCATTCTTTTGCATGTGGCTATCCAGTTTTGCCAACACCATTTATTGAAGAGACAATCCTTTTTAAATTGCATATTCTTGACTCCTTTGTCACTAATTAACTGACCGTATAATAAATATGGATTTATTTTGGATTCTTTGCTCTGTTCCGTTGGTCTGTTTTTCTGTTTTCATGTCAACGTCACATTGTTTTGATTACTCTAGCTTTAAAATATAGTTTGAAATTGAGGCGCATGATGCTTTGTTCATCTTTCTCAAGATTGCTTTGGCTATTCACAGTCTTGTGTTTCCATGCAACTATTAGAATCATTTGTTCTGTTTCTATGAAATAATGTTGGAGTTTGATGGGTATTGCATTGAATCTATAGATTGCTTTGAGTAACATGGACATTTTAACAATATTAACTATTCCAGTCCATGAGCATGAAATATCTTTTCATTTCTTTGTGTCTTCAATTTCTTTTATCAGTGTCTTAGAGTTTTCTGAGTACAGGTTTTTCAACTTTTTGGTAAAATTAATTTTAGGTATTTTATTCTTTTTGATGCAATTGTAAATGGGACTGTTATATTAATTTCTCATAGTATATAGACACACAACCAATTTCTGTATATTGATTTTATGCCTTGCCATTTCACTGAATTTGGTTATTAGTTCTAACAGTCTTTTGGAGAAAAGTTTAGTCTACGGCCATACCACCCTGAACACGCCCTATCTCGTCTGATCTCGGAAGTTAAGCAGGGTCGGGCCTGGTTAGTACTTGGATGGGAGAAAACTTTAGGGTTTTCTACATATAAAATAATTTAATCTGTGTATAGTGACAGTTTTACTGTTTTCTTTCCAACTTGGATGCCTTTTATTTTTCTTGCATGATGTCTTTGGCAAGGATTTCCAATATTATGCTGAATAAGAGTGGGGAGAGTGGACGTTCTTGTCTTATTCTTCATCTTAGAGGAAACGTTTCTAGCTTTTCACTGTTGAGTATAATGTTAGCTATGTGCTTCTCATATATGACCTTTATTGTGGTGAGGTACATTCCCTCTGTGCCCACATTGTTGAAAGTTTAGTATAAATGGATATTGAATTTTGTCAGATGTGTTTTTATACATTTATTGAGATGATCAAATGACTTGTGTTCTTCATTTGGTTAATGTAATGTATCATATTACTTTGCAGATGTTGATGTTGAACCATCCTTACATCCCTTGAGTAAATCCTACTTGATCATAGTATATGATTCTTTTAACATATTGTTAAATTTGATCTTCTAATATTTTGTTGAGGATTCTTGCATCTGTGTTCATCAGGGATATTGGCCTGTAATTTTCACTTTTTGTGATGTTTTTGGTTTTTAAGTTTGTCTGATTTTTGGTATCACAAAAATGCTAGCCTCATCAAATGAGTTTCGAAGAATTTCCTCCTGTTCAACCTTTGAAAGAGTTTTAGAAGGATAGGTATTAACTCTTCTTTAAATGTTTAATAAAATTGACTAGAAAAGCCATCTGGTCCCAAACTTCTGTTTGATCAGTAATCAAAAGCCTCCCACAATCTCTTTATGTGTTTTGGTCTATTCAGATTTTCTGTTTCTTCCTAATTCAGTCTCTAAAGATTCTGTGATTCTAAGAATGTATTCATTACTACTATGTAGCCCAATGAGTTGGCAAGTAATTGTTTAGGGTACTCTTTTAAGATCCCTGCTTCCCTGATATCTCAGTTGGTAAAGAATCCATCTGCAATGCAGGAGACCCTGCAGGTTCGATTCCTGGATCAGGAAGATCCCCTGGAGAAGGGATAGACTACCCACTCCAGTATTCTTGGTCTTCCTTTGTGGCTCAGCTCGTAAAGAATCTGCTTGCAATGAGCGAGACCTGGTTTGATCCCTGGGTTGGGAAGATCCCCTGGAGAAGGGAGAGGCTACCCACTCCAGTATTCTGACCTGGAGAATTCCATGGACTGTATAGTCCATGGTGTTACAAAGAGTCGGACACAACTGAGTGACTGTCACTTACTTACTTAAGATCCTTTGTATTTCTGTAGTATCAGTTATAACATCTCCTCTTCAATTTCTAATTTTATTTATTTCAGGCCTCTTTTTTTCTTGGTTAGTCTGGCTAAGGGTTCATCAATTTTGTTTATCTTTTCAGAGAATCAGCTGTTAGTTTTACCGATCTTTTCTATTGTCCTTTTAATCTCTATTTTATTTCTATCTGATTGTTATTATTTACTTTCTTTTGCTGACTTTGTACTTTGTTTCATCTTTGTTTCTTGCTTCTTTAGATGTAAAGTTAAATTGTTTTTTTGAAATTGTTCTTGTTTCTTGAAGTACGCTGATATTTCTTAGAGCTTCCCTTTTAGAACCACTTTTGTTCCATAGGTTTTGGTATGTTGTATTTCATTTGTCTCAAAGTATGTTTTTATTTCTCTATTGATATTTTTCATTGACCGAGTGGTTGTTCAGTAGTCTGTTGTTAAATATTCACATATTTGTGATTTTTACAGTTTTCTTCTAGTAAGTGATTTCAAGTTTCATGCCATTGTGGTTGGAAGAAATGCTTGATATGATTTCAGTCTCCTTAAAATTGAAATTTGTTTTATGGTTGTCCTAGAGAATGTTCCATGTGCACTTGAAAAGAATATGTCCTGCAGCTTTTGGGTGGAATGTTTTGTGCATGCTGAGTCGCTCCAGTTGTGTCTGTTTGTGACCCCATGGACTGTAGACCACCAGGCTCCTCTGTCCATGGGATCCTCCAGGCAGGAATGCTGGAATGGGTTGCTGTGCCCTGCTCCAGGGGGTCTTCCCACCCCAAGGACTGAACCTGAATCTTTTATGCCTCTTACACTGGCAGTCAGGCTCTTTACCACCAGAGCCACCTGGAAGCCCCAGAATATTCTGTAGGTGTCTGTTAAGTAGATCTGATACAAGTTGTCACTAAGGGCAATGTTTCCTTATGAGTTTCTGTCTGAATGTCATCTTATTTAGAGTTCTCTTGGCTTCTGAGACCTGGATGTCTGTTTCCTTTCCCAGGTTAGGGAGATCTTCAGCCATTATTTCTTCAAATAAGTTCTTCCCCTTTCTTTTTTTCTTCTCCTGAGACCATCACAACGTAAATGTTAGTCCTCTTGTTTTCCCACAGACCCCCTAAGATCTCTTCGCTTTAATTTCACTTATATTATTATTGTTGTTTTTGCTGCTTAGTTCAGATGTTTCCTAGCTTTGTCTTTTAGATCACTGATTCTTTCTACCATGTTATCTAGTCTACTAGTGAATTCTTTTAGTGCATTTTTTAGTTCAGTTATTGTGTTCTCAGCTGTGCATACTTCGTTATATTTTTTATCTCTTTGCTGAAGTTCTCACTGTGTTCATATATTCATCTGTGTTCAGTGAGCAGCTTTATGACTGTTTCTTTTAAGTCTCTGTCAGGTAGATGACTTATCCCCATTTCATTAAGGGCTCTTTCTGAAGGTTTGTCTTGTTCTTTCTTTTGGCACATATTTCTGTTTTGTCATTCTGTTTGATGCTGTGTTCCTATGTATTGGGTGAGATGGTGACCTCTCTGTGTCTTGAAGTACTGGCTTTGTGTATGTGAGGAAGTTTATAATTCAGCCTTGCCCTGGTGGTTGGTTGTCGTTTGAACCTTTGTGATTGTCTTACAGCCTGATTTATTCTTGACAGGTTTCTGTTGTTGAAGGTATGTCAAGACTTTTCAGTATTCCAAGGGGAAGGATCTCACTTGGTACTTAGCTTTAGGCTATTTGAAAGCCAGATACTTGGGGAACAGGTTTTGAAGTATGCAAATATATAGTCTTGTGGACCATATTCATAAGCCCTCTGGCCTTCAGACCAGGAAATCTGGAGGTGACCCTTGGGTAGCATTTCCATAAATCAGACCTCTAGACAAGTGTATGAGCTCCTTTCTGGGAGGTATCAGTGAGCTCAGGGAGGTCAAGGGAGTATGCAAGATGGTGTCTTACATTTCCCAAGAATGCCTCTGTACTCTCTAGATGTGTGCAGACCTGAAGCCTGTCCCTCAAGCTGAATCTCCAGGACAAGTAAATTGTTCTTTTCATAAGAAGACTGGAGGTGTGTTTTAGTCCACTACCTGTACAGTGCCCTGGATGTGGAATCCTGTCAAGAACTATCTTTCCAATTGTTATAGTTCCATGGGGCCCAGGAATGCAAATCCCCTGCCCACCAGGGCCAGATGATCAGGGGGGCATAGTCTGTCTGTCTGGGTTGCTTGAACTTGCTGGCTCTAGAAAGGCATCTGGAATGCATGGGGGTGGGACATGCTCCTTGGCTTCAGCATGACATCAGGGAAAACCCTTGTCTGCGTGCCCCTGCCAACTTTAGCAAGGGAGTGGGAGAGTGTCATAATTTCACACTAGCTGGTGCCAGCCAGGGAGTGAGGGGATGCCATACCCACTCATCCCTGCCTGCCTTATCAAGGCAGTAGGAGAGTCCCCATCTGCATACCTGCCTGTGCTAACAAGGGAGGAGAGTGCAAAATGGCATCTGCCAGCACTCCAGTCTCCAGCAAGAGCTCCCACCGTCCTGACCTCCCCCAGCAGATGCTTGAAGATTGCATATGAATCTACTTCACATTCCAGGCACTTTTCAAACTGCTGCTTTTGCAGTGGGTTAGGGCCAATGAGGCTTCCGTGGTGACTCATGGTAAAGAATCTGCCTGCAATGCAGGAGACCTGGGTTTGATCCCAGGGTCAGGAAGATATCCTAGACAAAGGAATGGCTACCCACTCCAGTATTCTTGCCTGGAGAATTCCATTGACAGAGAAGCCTGGCAGGCTACATTCTATGGAGTTGGACACAACTGAGCGACTAACACTTTCACTTGTTTCTAGGGCAAATGAGACCTCACGCAAGCCTTTTAGAAGGAGAATCTCAAGTCACCTCAACTATTGACTAAAAAAAATGCACATCCTAAAAGTTGGGAGTTATGTTTTAGTCAGTGGACAACACTGAGGACTTAAGGCTGAGACACAGCATCTCAGATAACTCTGAAAGACTGCTTCCAAGAGGCAAGGGAGGGAGCCAGGATATATAGGAATTTTTGCAACAAAGGCCAGGTAGTCAGAACCTCAAAAGATTACTGTTAATTAAGGAAAACCAGATATTTCAAGTTAAGGAACTTGGGACTTTTCTATATATGTGAAGATGCAAAGTCTGGGCTCATTGAAATCATTCCTTTGACATGCACCTCAGGTCAGTGTCCTGTGCTTCTTATCCTAGTCTTCTCAGGAAGTACCATCAGAGGTGGCTGTAAGCAGCTGGCTGCTATATGTGGGACAGATCCTGCCTCCATCCTGAGTTCTCTCAGGGCTCACCATCAGGGCAGCTATAATGTGATGGCTTGAGGTCAGCACCGTACTTTGTTTACTTATGTGGCAGATGGCATTTTTAGTTCACACAGGCTTTTGGATTCCTTGAACATAAGCTCTGCTGGTTTCTAAGCCAGACATTTTTGAGGCTTGTTTCTTTGTTATAGGTTCCAGGGCTGGGCTGGGTGATGTGGGGAACAAATCCGTCATCCTGGGGAGAAGCTTTGTGTTTATGAGATCCCTCCCTGTTGTGGGACTCTGCACCAGGGATGGAATTTTTGGTGAGCTTGCGTCTCTGCATTTTCTACCAATCTCAGTGTGGTCCTTTGATCATGTGTTGTGGAGGAGCAGTTCAGCTAACTTTCAGTTCTTTTTTGAAGAATATTGTCCCATATATAGCTGTAGAGTTGGTGTGTCCCGGGGCAAGGCGAGTTCTTGATCTTCCTGAGTCTCCACCTTGGAACACCTCTCCCTGCCCCACCCACCCCCACCCCTGCCTTGCACCTGTATTTTTAATTAAGGGAGGTGCTTTACTTTCTGAATTCAAATAAACCTGGGAATGTCTTTCTGTTGCTTTGTTACAAAGAATCTACTTTCTTGGGATTGTTTATGGATTAAGACTCAAAGGTTTCAATGGACATCTGGACTTGCCAGAAGCTATGCAGTTAGCCTTTTTAAAATCCTTGGTAGGAGACCCATTTGTCTGTTTGGGTGCATACAGTCTTCCAGCCCCGACTCCAAACATACACCACAGTTTTTTTTCAGCCCTTTTGTGGGTGGAAGTGTGGATGATTTTCTGTAAACTCTACCTGGAGTGTGAGGAAAGTTTTTGATGTGTAAAATCAAGTGTTTTTCTTTTTCTCTATTTTATGCTGAAATGTCTCTTTAATTATCCCTTTGATCATTGCTTACCTTACAAATCTTGCCAAATACTCAAAAGCTATAATTAATAGACCCACCTACATTTTCTGACCTAATATCCAACATGTCTCTATTCATTTTCGTCTTTATCCTTTATTTAATTTATCTAGATTGTTTGTCCTTCACAGGACTGTGTAAGTATTTTTATTGCCACTTCTACTATAAAATCTAATGTGGGTTTGTCATAAGGAAAATGAGTAGAATACAATGTTCATCATGTTAATAACTATATTTGAATATAGTTTCTATGCTGAGTGACATGAGAAGTACCTTCTAGGCAAAGCAAGCCTGATGGAACTGGCATTTTTCATGGATAATGTTACGATGAACACTGCCACCAAGGACAATGGGGATATGGTATATGTTTTTCTTCTAGCTTGCATGCACGTGTGCTAAGTTGCTTCAGAAATTTTTCTCCGAGGTCTCCCAGTGTCCAGTCTCTCAGGCACACTGGAGAGCTGTGTTATACTGAGGTAGACTTTTGCCATCCCCTTTCCTTTTGCCTGTGGCTTTGATACTCTGGAATACTGGAGCTTGTGCTGAGAACATGCAGTGTGTGCTTTATACTCAGGCTGGCACCATCGGCACGGTTGCCACGGCATTGTCCTTGCTGTGAGTGTAATGCCAGCGTGCACCACTGCCGGCCCCACTGTGATCATCCTCCATCGTTTCCTGGGAATTAGTCTCCAAACGTAAATGATTCCCAGGAGGATAATTCTGTCTTACACTTACAGAATGATAGGGGTTTATTATTAGTTAACAGATCTTTCCAATTCAGGAGCCAGAATTGATAAATGTATGAGGTGCTGCCTAAATTCTCTTGGGCAGGGGAAAACATTTCATTTAACAGAAAGCACATGTAAGCATCATCTTTTCTCCCCTCAATTCATTTAAGTTAGTGTCTATTTGCGTGTGTGTGTATCTGTGTGTGTGTGTATACATAGGGGTGGGGTATAGGCCATGCCCAATAAATATGCAAGTAACATAAACTGGATATTAGAAGTAAGCATGCCATGGAGAAAAATTAAGCTGAGAAGAAGGATGAAGAATTCATAGTCTTAGTTTTCCATTGTTTGTGGTTTAAGATGTCATTATAATATGGCTATTTTTATGGACAATTGGGTAAAACTACCTTAATTGGAAGCACTCTGTTATTTGAAATAGCATTTATAGTTTAAATAATAATCCAGATATACCTAATTAATGATTGAAAATCTGTATTATTACTGTTAATCTCTAACTACCTATTCTAAAATCCAACTATAATTGAAGGAGCATTGACTTAAAAACCTTGAAGCTGAGTAAGAGAAAAGAAAATGCATATAACCTTCACCTTGTAAAGTGGTTTGCCTTTTGAGAAGAGGTTTGATCCTATGGAAATGGCTCTGTTCACTGCTTGCCTTGTGTTATATGCTTAAACTGTTTTATTTAATCCTTACTATACCTCTTCAATTTTTTCTCTCTATGAAAAAAAGTAAGGTTTAGAGAGACTAAATGACTTGCCTGAGGGGGCAGAGCTAGTAAGTACCAAAACCAGGGTTTGAACCTAAATCTCTTTGATCCAAAGATTATATTTGTGATCACCTTTTAGAGTCCACTTCTGACTTGAGCTAAGCAGAATAAGCAGAACACAGATCTCTTGGTTTAAATGTAACTGTTTTCTAGAGCTTGCACACGGTTTGCCCCTGCCTTCCTGTCCAGGGAGGGCTTCCCTGGTGGCTCAGAGGGTAAAGAATCTGCCTGCAATTCAGGAGACCTGGATTCGATCCCTGGGTCAGGAAGATCCCCTGGAGAAGGGAATGGCTACCCACTCCAGTATTCTTGCCTGCAGAATTCTAAGGACAGAGGAGCCTAACGGGTTACAGTCCATGGGGTCACAAAGAGTCTGACATGACTGAGTGCCTAATACTCACTTCTTGTCCAACTTCTTTTTAGACTATACACCTCAGGCTCTGTTCCCTGGCTCCATTTCTGTTCCTAAATACCACACTTGGGGGTCTTTGCTTATGCTGTTTCCTTTGCCTGTGATGTTCTTCCCCTCCTCCTTTCTCTATATGCTTGCCTATTTCTCTGCCAAGCCCCAGACCCAGAAGTCATTTGCTCAGAATCCTTTTCCAGCCATGGTGTATAAAGGAGGTGCCCTCCCGACTTAAAGTCCTTCCTATCATCTGTTATTTCCTTCCTAGCATGTAACCAACCTGAAATCGATCTGATCACTTCCTTGTTATGTGTCTCTCTACAGAATGTAAGCTCTCTGAGGGCAGGGATTTCCTTCCTTAGGTACTACTATATCTATAAAGTTAGAACAGCACATGACATATAATAAATGTTGAAAAAATTTGAATGAAGACTGGATGGGTGACCTTGAAATTTATATATTTGACTCTACTTAGAAACACTGTCTTTAAAATTTTTTTCAAAGGGTGTATTTGAAAATAAGAATTTTGAGTGTTCCTATCATGTTTAAACCTTGATCAAGATACTTAATAATGTTACCACAAACCATTGCAACTTCCTCCAGTAACATATTTCTGCTTTGCTTTTCATGTCAATGGTCTTGTTTAAATAACTCACCTGAAAATGCATATTAATAAGAATAAAACTCTTTGGCTAATTTTCTGCAATAGAATTATGGAAAGCTATTCAAATAGTTTTGCTAGATAAGGACTTGGGATGCCCTCCAGTCTAACTGAAATATTGTAGAAAGGTGAAAAGGCTTCTCTCCAAGGCTACACAGGTCCAGAAACTTGAACAAAGCCCTTTCTGTCACATAAGGTCAGTTCTTACTGTGTATTCTACTCCCCCACCCCCACCCATTATAGTCAATAGTTTTATAGAAACAACTCATTTTATATAGTATTCCATCAAAATAAAAATGTCTTAAAAAGGTATCAATATTAACCTGAGTTCCTAGTTTATCTTAAATACATAAGATATAAAATGGTAACTTTCATGGGTACCTTCACACTGAAATCCCTGCACACTCTTCTGCCTAAGGCTGCTGTGATGTAGACACAGAGGCCTGTGGGCTCCTCAAAGAGAAAGGGAAAAAAATATTAGGTTCAGGGTGAAATAAATTATACAAGTTTTTTGTTGTTGTTGTTGTTGTCTTCTACATAGTTAACAATTAAAATGATTGTTATGTGAACCTCATATTCAGGAATCACAAATTAAAAAAAAATTAGGTTCAATAACCTACAGATTCTATGAGCAGTTCTCATGTAATTAAGGAATCCCTCACTTTTTGGAGATGTTTCTTACAAACCTAATTTGATTTATACAAATTTATGAGTATTTCTAAACAAGATAAAGCTTGCCTTTATATCTTCTTAGAAGCTAGATTGGTTTTCTAAGGAAATAAATAAGATAAAATAAAAAGAAAAAAAAAGGAAAACCAAGAACAAATTGCATTGTTCATATAAGGAAATGAAGGAAAAATAAACATGTGATTCATCAATATAAACAATATGCCCAGTGAAGGAGGGCAATGAATATGTAGTTTCTATGTAGCTCAAAAATAGTGTTTTTGCTAGAAAGTGATTTGTGTAAAATCAGTATAATCAAGACCTGCACTGTCTACTTTATTCCTCATTGGCTCATACAACCTCAAGGTTGGCTCATTTCCCATCCTTTCCCAATCCCATACTTTTATATGGCTGCTGCTGCTGCTGCTAAATCACGACAGTCGTGTCTGACTCTGTGCGACCTCACAGGTGGCAGCCCACCAGGCTCCTCTATCCCTAGGATTCTCCAGGCAAGAACACTGGAGTGGATTGCCATTTCCTTCCCCAATGCGTGAAAGTGAAGTCATTCAGTCCTGTCCGACTCTTCACAACCCCATGGAATGCAGCCTACCAGGCTCCTCCATCCATGGGATTTTCCAGGCAAGAGTACTGGAGTGGGTTGCCAGTGCCTTCTCTGATACTTTTATATGGCAAAACATAAAACATGGGCTTCCTAGTGGGTGCAGTGGTAAAGAATATGCCTGCCAATGCAGGAGATGGAAAAGATATGGATTCCATCCCTGGGTCAGGAAGATCCCTTGGAGTAGGAAATGGCAACCTGCTCCAACATTCTCCCCTGGAAAATACCATGGGCATGGGAGCTTGGTGGGTTACAGTTCATGGAGTCTTAAAGAGCCAGGCTCAACTGAGCGACTAAGCACACATACACATAAAATACAGTGTAAACGACTATGAAATTTGGCTTTTCTCTGTGATTAAGAGATTTTTATGCTGACTTGATAGAACTCCAGTTCTCCTCCATTTTTCATTCATGGAACCATCACAGAATGCGGGGAAAAATTTATTTGTCCCCAAATGATAATGCATATAAATCATAGAAGCATCTATTCCTGCAAATGAGAGGGACCAAGGGAATTATCTTGTCCAAAATCGTCCTGTAGAGATAAAGATGGTCTTAGAATCCTGATGCCTATGGTAATGAGGTTTTGTCTTTGCCTTTGTCTTTGGTGTAATGCAGTTTTATTTTTCTATGTGTAGGAATACATGGACTCCAACAAATACATTGAACATCTGTTAAATCAACTTGAGGAGCAACACAGAAGTCTCTGGAGGTGAGTTAAATCTACTTCTTAACTTAATAGCTGCATCTATAGCTTTAATCTTGATCACAGAAGCATGGAGTTGGCAAATGATCTCTTCTACTTGGTTGCCAAAAGCACCTTTGGGGGCAAAAATCAGCAGAGGCTACCTAAAAAGTTCCATTCCTTTAATTAAAGTAAAACAGTGGTGTCAAAAGTTGTCCTTGAGTGAAGGACCTGCTCAGAGCTTGGAGGATGGTAGAAATCATAACACTTGCCAAGGTCAAGGAATGCATTTGTCCACAGCCATGCAGCAAACTTATATTGTAGAAACTAGAACCCCAATTCTCTGGCCTTTGCCTGCCTAAATATTATTTATGTTTTTATTTTATTTTATTTTTCATTTATTTTTATTAATTGGAGGCTAATTACTTTACAATATTGTAGTGATTTTTGCCATACATTGACATGAATCAGCCATGGATTTACATATGTTCCCCATCCCGATCCCCCTTCCCACCTCCCTCCCCATCCCATCCCTCTGGGTCTTCCCAGTGCACCAGCCCTGAGCACTTGTCTCATGCATCCAACCTGGGCTGGTGCTTCTATAATTGAAAGATTGAGAACACTTCTGCTTAAAATTTCTGCTTCTCTTTGTATTAAAAAATACATATTTCAAGAATGCTGTTGAATAGGTCTCCCATGTTTGGTTTGGTTTTTGTTTTATGTGATGGATTCTGATTCTAGGTGTGAAAACATCTGCAGGTAAATTGGAAAAAGAGGAGAGTATTATATAAGTATTCCCAAGTAACTCATTCCCTGAGGCTTCTAGGGAATGGAGATTATTGTGATAGGATTATCTAGATCTTTAAAGTCCATGTGGCTATGTTTTTGCCAGTGCTAGTATGGACTCTGAATTCCACTTACTAAATTCCTATAGCTCTGTTATCTGGAATAAATATGCTAGTGCTCAATTACATGATACCTTACACTGCATCAGAATTATTGAATATAATTAGCTTCCTCTCTAAGGGGTCAATAAGCCCCTAAAGTCCTTTATGTCTTATCTCCTCATGGCATGGAGGCCAGTTCCCCCTCTGTGAAGAAGTGAAGTGAAGTCGCTCAGTCGTGTCTGACTCTTTGCAACCCCATGGACTGTAGCTTACAAGGCTCCTCTGCCCATGGAACTTTCCAGGCAAGAGTACTGGAGTGGGTTGCCATTTCCTTCTCCAGGGTATCTTCCCGACCCAGGGATTGAACCCGGGTCTCCCGCATTGTAGGCAGACACTTTACCATCTGAGCTACCAGGGAAGCCTCCCTCTGTACATAGAGATATTAAGAAGGTAAGTATGACCTAACCCTGTGGCTTTCTTGCCCGACCTCATCCAAATCCACTGTACTCATTTGTTCTGCTCTGATGTTAGTTTTCCTACTAGGAAACATGTTGTTCAGTCTCTAAGTCATGTCCGACTTGTTGTGAAACCAGAAAACGTATCTCTGGTTACAGTAATAGACAATATTCTATTTTTCTACCTAGAATAAAACTGCTAATAGGATACAACAGAACTGTACAATTTTTAAGTCCACTTGTCACTAAAAGACACATCAGTTAACTTTGTATAACTTGATGCAATATTCGTTAGATTTTATTTTGAGATCTATAACTTGGTGATATAGTTTTCTTTTGAGAACCAGTTTGTAGCAATAGCAATATATTTATGGTTATATGCCTTTTAAATTATATTTTCCATAGATGTACTGCAAAGTATATTTAACTGAGTTGCAACATTTTCTTTAAACTATTTGTATAAAATAACTTCCCCCATCTTTCCAAAGAAAAATATATGAATGATGAATACCATCTGATGAAATAAATTATACTTTATTAATAATTTGGTCAGTGTGTTTTATATACAGTTTTCAAGAGGAATAATAGTTTCACACATTTTTGAATCAAAAAAACCTGCATGGAAAAGGATATTTTCCTGCTTTCTTAAGGTAGTTAACAAAAACCTTTGGTTTTCTCTGATATGATTAAATTAAAATCTCATTTCAGGCACAGCTATCACCTAACCTAAAGTAAGAATTTTGTGGGCAATCACGCCCATTTTCCTTCAGAAATAGAATTATTGCTAGTAAAGAAGCAAAGGCTTATATATAGTGTCACAAGATCTAATAGCAAAGCTTTATTTGAATAATAATAAAGGGCAATAATGATATTTGAATAGTCAGAATAACAGTGAGGAAATGGAAATGGTAATATTGAAATGAAAATGAAAACCAATAATAGTAGATTTACATACTATTTATTGAATCATGAAATTATATTTGATTATATTTTGCAAACAGATCCTGACTGACCTACAGTGATAGGCTTTCTGATGCTTACTTATTACAATATCACAACTTCAACTATAGCCAAATAGTTTATGGTGAATGATTTGTGAGTGACAGTGAGCAGTGGGGGACTTTTTTTTCTGTTTATGATTGAATATTTAAAATGCTTTCTTGAGTTAAGGTAGACTCTATGATGTGCCAAGGACCATGGCATACCACAAACGCAAGCACAGCTAAAGTGTCTGAAGTCAAACATTCCCATAATTCAGTATATATGTTTTCTGATTTTTATGGTGTGTTTGATTTGTAGCTGTTACAACTTTCATGTAGCTGTTACAACTTTTGTTGATGTTGATATTAACTAATGGTCTTCCATTTATACTTAAGCTAACCTATAACTTAAAAATTCTGAATATTTTTAAAAGATTATTTTGATGTGGACTATTTCTGAAGTATTTATTGAATTAGTTACAATGTTGCTTAAAAAAAAAGTTTTGGTTTTTTGGCCACAATGCATGTGAGATTTTAGCTCCCTGACTAGAGATCAAACCCACACCCCCTACATTGGAAGGGAATGTCTTAACCACTGGACCACCAGGGAAGTACCAATTTTGAATATTTTGATCTTCCAATAATAATAGTAGTCAGCATTAATTTATGGCCACGGTCTTTGAGGACTGATCAAAAGCATAGAAGATACATGTCATATTGTTATTGCCTCTTGCTTAATGATAAAAGAATTAGACAAATGGTAGAAGATTGGATATAAGAATGAAAAGTCTTATTTTTGTGAAGGAATCTCATAGTCTTTAACAGGCTTTAGTCATTTTTTATAGCATAACCATGTGCTGTGACACAAATATATTGTTGTAATCATACTCTCAAGATAACTGGTTATTCTGGGGTCCTGTTTAGTATTCTACTGAAATAGACCTATAATCTACTCTAGGTTTTCAAATTGTTAAGGCATTTGTAGAGTTCAAATATAGCTGTCTGGCAAAGAGCATTTAGCTCAATTAGTGTTTTGATAACAGCAGAAGAAAACTTCTGTGAATTTATCTGAAGAAGACGGTGGAGTTGGGATCTAGAACCTAGTCTAAGACTTGAGTACAAATCTGGGCACATTTCAATTGCTCTGCCTCTCCCTGCCTGATGAGAAAAAATAAACATACCCAGCAACAACTTATTTATAAGTTGATGTTGAAATGTGATCACATATTTTTGTACGTTTATTTGTTTTAATGAGGAAAGTGAAGATTAGGAGAAAAAGGCTCTTTCGTACTTAATGATTTTTATATCATCTGTTACTATTTCTGATTTGACTAAATATATCTGTGACTGACAAGAAGGAGTGTGAGAAAACAACTGCTGAGACTTTCTCCTGATATTTGACAGAAATCTTTATCCATTTGCAGCCTTAGATTAAGAGTTTAGAACAAACACAAACAGTTGGAAAATACAAATGGGATTCATGAATATTTATGGTGTTAATTACTCTTTCATGTCACATATGTGAAATTATGTTTGACAGATAGAGGCAGCATAACACTCTAGAAATGGAAATAAGACTGGATTGGAGGTTTTAGAGACATAGACCTTGGTCCTGGTCTGTCCAAAGCAGTTACTGGGTAACATCTCTGAGACAGAGTTTCCTTAGGTATACAAAGAAGGTATCGATATAGCTAGTATTTAAGATAACTGAGCACTGAGATTGTATGAAGCATATACTATCTAAAATAGCATTACCTATATATAACATGTACTGATATGTATAATCTTTTTTCTCTAATACTTATATAGCTGGATCATGTAGAATTTAATACATGTCATAAAAGGCTTCGAAGAATCTGTATAAAAATGCCTAATATAATAGACCCCTAATGGCTTGTGGGGCTTCCCAGGTGGCTCAGTGGTAACGAATCCGCCTGCAAGGCAGGAGATGTGGGTTTGATCCTGGGTCCAGAAGATCCCTGGAGAAGGAAATGGCAACCCACTCCAGTATTCTTGCCTGGGAAATCCATGGACAGAGGAGCCTGGTGGGCTATAGTTCATGGGTTGCTAAAGAGTCAGACACGACTTAGTGACTAAACAACAACAGCTTGCCAGTGACTGAACTAGATAATGTCAAAATATTCATTTCAGATTTTCAGAATTTGAGTTAGAGACAGAGTTATCAATAGCCTATAAGTAAGTGAAGAATAAGTAGGTTTCAAGGTCAAAATTAAATGACAAGATCTGGTGAATGCACAGTGCCGAATTCCAACCAACAGATGCCAAATCAAAGTTTCATTTGAACAAGCTATACTTAGGCTAGAGTTTCTCAGTTAAGGCACTCTTGACATTTGTGGATAAGGCACTCCATACAGGGGGCACAGGTTCAATTCCTGGTCAGGGACCTAAGATCTGTCATGCTTCATGGTGTAGACAAAAAAATAGAAAAAAAGAAAAAAAAGATTTTAGTTGTAGAACTACTCAGAGCCACTTATATTGCTAATGTGTCATGCATACCAAATATAGACTATAAAATATAATTTTGACTTCTTAAAAAATATTCCCAAATCCTATTTTTCTTGGAGCATCTAGTCTGACCAAAGGTCTAAGGAATATATTTTGGGAAATGGTGACTTCTCTAGTTTGGTAGCCAAATATACAAAAACATAGTTGTATCTCTTTCTTCATCTTTCTCCCCTTACTTCACAGGTACCGGGATGGGTAGTTTGTAAAAGAGAAGCAAACAGTGTGAGGAGTCTGGGTTGTTGATAAAAGAGGAAAGTCAACCCCAAGTTCTGAGGGGCAGTCAAAGTATCAATACTACCAGATTCCAAGAATCTGAAGAACCACTGATCATAAGCGATGTTTGCCCTGGCAAAGCACAGAACTTGTGCTTCCCTGGGGGAATAAATGTTGGTTGCCTACATCACCAAGAGGAAGAAAACACTTCACTGAAAAGTATGTAGAGATCTCTGGGTGCAAGAAGAGTCCCTAAGATCCATCCTTCCAACAATAAAATGATAGTTTCAGTGTATCCAAAATTCTTTAAAGTAGACTTTTGCATTCTGCCTTATTTGTGATTCTTAACGTAAGGGAAGAGATAGAAAAAAAATATTGGGCAAGAGCTTTGTTTTCATTCCCACCATGATTCAACATGCTGCCTACCTAAGCAGAGTGAAGACTGCCATGAAATGATGCACATCCCAAATAGTCTTCATGTTCTCCATAATTTTAATGTATTTATACATTTTGGGGTGGAGGTCATTGGCCCTAGTGCCTAAAGTTTCCTTTAGCAGTAATCCCTAATTCTGTAAAATGTGAGTGACATTAAAGTTGCTTACTGAGGGGCTACATGCTATCATTCTATCTCTAGGAAAAGGTCATCCTTTGCTAACATGTTATACAGAAATTGTCTTGTAGCTATAAAATAGAGTTAAGAGGCAAAAGTACACACAGCCTGAGAAAAGTCAAGCCCAGAACTTCTTGGAGATTTGCCTTCTGTGTATTTTGGTTCTTAGAATCGAATTATCCAGGCATCTTAAGAATTAGCACGGCTCTATCCTCAAGGGGTTAATTTATGGAGACCAAAGTGATTCCAAGTATTACACAGGTTGCCTTTGGTATAATCATAGACTTCCACTGAGAGAGCTTAATTGGCAACAAGTAAAATTGCTCTGCATGAATTCTTAATAGTGGACACCAAATAAAATAAGAACTGTGATTTGTTTTTTCAAATCCCTTCAAGAGAAAAGGAGGCTACCTCTGGGGGATAGACTGTGTAGCAAACAAAGAACTCAGCACTCTCTGCTAGCAATAAAAGCAAAAGCTCATGATAAACCCACAGGATAATAGTGTACGCTTTCCCAGCTCTGCATCTTTCTCTCTGCTGAGGTCAAAGAGACCAGGACTAGCAGGCTTTACAGTTTCTTTCCCTCCTCTCCGCCCTTGGGCTGGATTTCTACAGCATATATCTGCCTCCTGGGGCAAGTGCAAGCATCAGGCCACCCTGGGAACCCATCAATGTCACTTCTCAATTACCCACCAGGGGTTGTTCCAGAGATGCAGACAGTCTCAGACCCCTGCCAAGATAAGAGTCTTGCCTTTAAGTCATGCCCTCTGCCCAGCACAAGGGAGAATAAATCAGGAAATTGGGTATTGTCACATGCTTCAGTGGTTATGTCATCCCTGGACGGTGGTGGGGAAGGCTGTGGGCTGAGACGTATCCCCAAGGACTCTTATTATAGACTGATGGTGCTACTTTAGGTAAACAGGGAGCATGTAGGCCTCTTCTCAGAGCTCTGAGACTCTGGCTGAACTAACAGCTTTATCTTTAAGATGACTTTTGTTCAGTAACAGAAGGCGCTAATAGAACTAAATCCAGAAAGGTGTCCGATTGATTGGAAGATCGCCCAGGTCCATCAGGCTTCATGCTTTGCTGCTCAGTTGTGTCTGTCTCTTTGCAACCCCATGGACTGCAGCCCAGCAGGCTCCTCTCTTCATGGGGTTCTCAAGGCAAGAATACTGAAGTGGGGAGCCATTCCCTTCGCCAAGGCATCTTCCCAACCTAGGGATTGAGCCTGGGTCTCCTGCATTGCAGGCCTGATTCTTTACGCCCTAGTCACCAAGGAAGCACACCCAGGTTCATATTTGACCTTTAGTTTAGGATTGATCAACATGATTGTTGATTTAGGTGGCCGGTGTATGGTCTGCATGTTTGTCTACTTCGAGAGTTGCCTAGTGTTTGAACCCGAGTTATCCAAGGCAAAGAGATTACCAAAAATGCCAGAGTGAAACTCTACACCAACTTTATATATACATGATTTACTTATTAAATCTGTCCACCCTTGAAAGGACTGTGCTAATCCATCAGAGAATATATTTAGGTCCCAACTGAATAAATGTATAAAATAAACTATTTAAAACCTTATGGGTTTTTATCTTTGCCTATTCACTACAAATCTTGTTTGAAAGAAAAATTCACATCCATTTATCAAGACTGTTCCACCCCAGGCTAAGTGGAGGACTCTGTAAAACACATTTTATGAGACCGTCCTTCAAAAGACCAAAGGTTTCCCCAAGGAGCTGATGGTTTGATCTGAGTTCTGAGTAGGAGCAGGTCTGGTAGCATGAGGACAGATGAAGAATTGGTTATTGACTAGATTGAGTTTGGGTTGCCTTTAAAACCTTTGAGTATAATTCTGTGTAAGATCTTTGATAAGGGATTCAGGTCTAGAGCTCTTTATAGTTAATATATAAAATACAATATAGATAGAGGCATTGGATTAACCTACAAAGACATAAAACTGCCCTCTGCTGTAACTGGGGACACATCCCCACATTAAAGATGGATTTATTGCAGCCATGGGAACCTTGAATTGAATAATATTGTACAAGTAGGTCTGTAGAGGATCTGAAAATTATTCTACTTCTAGTTTAAATAGGTTTGTGCTCTTCAAGAAACACTCTTAAAGTGCCAAAAAATATTTCAACATCAATAAGATTCAGGGGTGACCCAGAGAAATTTACCACTATGTAATCTGAAAACATTTGACTTAACACGTTTGTTATTTTTAGATCCATGCTTATCTTAATATGACAGCCAGGAACCTAATGTGATTTATTTATGTGAAATTAAAATAAAAAGCCTCGGGCAAAAGGCATTTTGTAGATTTATTGGGGGTAATAAAGATCACAAATATTCCCTACTAAGTTGAAAGAAGAAAAACTCTAGCAGGCAACAATATAAATGACCTACTCGACATAAATGCATGTGTTGAAGCTGACGTGCACCCACAGTAGAGAATGACAAAGTGCCTTTTTTTTCTGGAAGGAGGAATGAAATGGGTAATTTACCATGGCCGGCTATTTAATTTTAATTTTAATGGAAAAAGAATCACCAACTTGTTAGTGTATGAGCATACTTGTGATTTTTCCCCACCCCCAAAGAAACTGATTGTTAGGATATAACGCTACATATCTCTCTACATGTGTAACTCTGGAGTTCAAAGGAGTAAATTTGTTTGTTTTTGCTTACCCTCTATTCTTTTTGTGCCTTCTGTATTCAGAGGCAGAGAACCCACCTCCATCCTTCAATTCTAGGGAGAGATGTTAGAGCTTCTATGAAAAGAGAAAATACAAACTGCACATCTCAATTCTACACTGCTCCATTAGCCAGATTTTACTAGTGGAGGATATCACTCAGTTAGGCCCAGGGGAGGCACTTGTTCTTGCTCCATCCCTTTACCCCTCCCCCCAGTTAATGAGAAAGACACTTCAACAAAATAATCCAAAATGGAACACTGGCTCTATCCACACCTTCAATGACTTCTATACCAGTTCCAAGCATGAAGCTCTCAGTCACACACTGTCTTATTTTTTCATGCATGCTCATGCTCAGTAGCTCAGTCATGTCTGACTCTTTGTGACTCCATGGACTGTAGCCTACCAGGCTCCTCTGTCCATGGAATTTTCCAGGCAGGAATACTGGAGCAGGTTGCCATTTCCTACTTCAGGGAGCTTTCCAACCCAGGGATCACACCTGCGTCTCCTGTATCTCCTGCATTAGCAGGCAGATTCTTTACCACTGAGCCACCTTATTCCCCTAAGGTCTTTGGCTTGTAGAACCAAATCTGGTATCTCATCTCTCTCATAGTGCTTATCATAAGACATCCAACTTCAAACCTAACGCTTCACTTACCCTGAAAGAGAGACAACTGGTTGTATGTTCTAATCATCTTTGTACCTAAGAGACTTAGCAGGTGCTAGGTCCTCAAAACACTTTTCTTAAGCCATTGAAGGAACTGATATTGATTCAAGAAGAGAAATTATTAATGGTTCATGTGTTTATTAGGGATGAGTCTGCCTTTATTGGTGAGTCCATTGCAAGGAAAAGATCAAGCAAGCATAGCAAAAAGTCCTTTGTTTCAGTGCCGTACCAGTGCTAAAAGGGACCCATAGTTTCAAGATAGTTCCTCTTAGAAAGGTAAAGATGGGATACTTCATGAAGATGTGAACATATTGCTTTTGTTATATAAAGCTAGGAAGAATGCTTGCTTTACTAGACTTTTATTTTATGCTTCTTTAAAAATTCAGTCATAAAATAAATTTGGGGACATGTCCTGTCTGCATGTTGGGTCACTGGGCATCATAGGAAAAGTCCCAACCAGTAACAATAATCAAATGTGTATTTCCATCCATAAATTTATTCCCACTGTCTACCAACTGTATCTTGGGCTGCAAACGTTTTCAATAGACACAATGAAAGAATTTCTCATAATTTTTAAAGAAAAGGACTAAGAGACTATGAGAGGTTAAAAAAATCCATGGTAAAAATCTAGGCCTTGGATAATTTATCACCTTGAATAAAATGAAAAAAATTGGAGAAAAATTATAGACAATAGGTTGTTACTTTTAAAGGTAGAATGGATAAGATACACAATGCTGTACATAAAATATATAAACAATAGTGACCTTCTGTATAACACAGGGAACTATATTCAATATCTTGTAATATCCTATAATGGAAGCAAATCTGTAAAAGTGTATGTGTGTGTGTGTGTGTATATATATATATACACATATATATATAGAAGCCTATATATAAGCTTATATAACCTACATATAAGCCTATATATATACACACACATATATACACATATACATATATATATCGGTTTCCCAGGTGGCACTAGTGGTAAAGAACCCACCTGCCATTGCAGGAGACATAAGAAACGTGGGTTCTATCCCTGGGTCGGGAAGATCCCATGGAGGAGGTAACCCACTCCAGTATTCTTTCCAGGGAAATATCATGGACAGAGGAGCCTGGCAGGCTACAGTCCACAGGATCGCAAAGAGTCAGACATGACAGAAATGACTTAGCGCGCACACACACACACACAAACATATATATATACACACATATATATGTAACTTTTATATATATGTAAAAGCACACATTCATATATATATAACTGTATAATATATATAATACATAATTAAAAGTATATATATATATAGATATTTACATATATATATATAAAAGCTGAGTCACTTTACTGTACATCAGAAACTAATACCACATCATAAACCAACTAATAGTTCAATTAAAAAAAAAAATAGAATTGGGGTTGGCCTGGAAGTCTATAAAGTGGTACTGGCAGAGAAGACCTTAGAATTTTGTTAAGATGGACACACAGTTGAAGTCAAGGTCATTCAGCATAGATAACAATGACACGGGCTGCCAAACAGAGGGGAAGTTTTCAAAGGATTAGTGGCATTAGTAGAAAATAAACAGATGAAAAAAGAGCAACTAAAAGCTAAAAGTAAATTTCATTTTTGTTAGCTAAGTGCTTTAGATAACAAATAAGGGGTACTTTCTATCTCCTAAAATGTTACCTCCAATCTAGTCCACCTGGGATGGTATTTGGTGGCACACAGCTACAATCAGGGTCTCTGTTCTGACTGCTTGGTGAATGTGCTGTACTGTTGAGAACGTTTTCAAATAGTCTCTGCTTCCTTCTCTGCAATGTGAAGTTCATGTCCTGATTCTGACACTTATGGTGTGGTTTCTGGGAAAGCCCTTTAGATATCCAGGGCCTTGGTTTCCCACTGACAACAAGAAAGGGTTAATCAGTGATTTCAACAGTCTTTTCTTTAGGGTTAACAGTCTGTAATTATTACCAATTACCTTGTAGATCAGCTAAAGGGTTGAGTGATGAAGACAGAAGAGAAATGATAGATCCATAGAATTACTGAAAGTTGAAAGTGATAGAAAGTGAGTTTTCCTTCTTGAAAGAAGGCAGCAAATTATTTTTATATACGTGGTCTTCTTTCAGCTCTAACCCTTGGACTGTGTCTTGGCACTGAATCTTCCAAAGGTAATAAAACAGCATGCCTGCAGACCCAGGGCACCAAAATAGAGTCAGAGTCTGTGACTACTTTCAAAAGGCTTTACAGGAAATTGTTCTATTGAATAATGTTTAAGTTTTCACTGAAGCTATGAGCACAGCATGGTAAAAAAAAAAAAAAGTCAATTGCTCATTATTTGAAAAATATGCCACTTTCAGGTTATGGTCCCTATTAAGGGAAACTGCACTGTCTTATGATATCTCTTCAGTGTTCCCTAGAGATTCACAAAGTCATTGGCTAATTGAAAGTGAAAATGTGTATTTACCTGGATTTATTCATTTTTATTATCTAATTGATTTTCCTGTATCTTGGCTTGGGAAATACATATCTGAGTGGGGTCAATTACAGAAGGCCACTCTAAAAGAGAATTTCTTTGGGTCAGATACATAATTTAGGACTTTGGCCTTTGGAATCATTTGTTACCAAGATGACATAATTTAAACTGTACCAGAAGTTGCATCTATCCAAAAATACCTCTCCCACTGGACTGCCTGGAATTCTCATGATTGATATAAAAGAAATTGTGTGGCCAGAAAAATCACCTCTGAAATCTGTACTTGCCACCTGAGGGGAGTTCTAGCTTTACTCTCTTAGCTCCTGATAGTATTCACCAAGCATTAGTTTGCCAAATTAGAGACCTGTGGATATCTGAGTCCCGTTTTTTTTAGCAAAGTTAAGCTCGGCATATTTAGAATTGAAGAAAGTCCTAATAGACACGTTAAGAGTACAAACCTAAGTATTTCTATTTCTAGTTATACATGTCCCTACCAACACTGACCTTCTTCATTACTGATTATTCCTACACACACACATGCCCAACTGTCAGTGTCTTGTCCTCGACACACACATCCTTCAAGGGAGAGCAGAGATCAGGTCAGTGTAGTCACTCAGTCCTGTCCGGCTCTTTGAGACCCCATGGACTGTAGCACACCAGGCTTCCTGGTCCATCAGCAACTCCCGGAGTTTACTCAAACTCATGTCCATCGAGTCGGCGATGCCATCTAACCATCTCATCCTCTGTCATCCCCTTCTCCTCCTGACTTCAGTCTTTCCCAGCATCAGGGTCTTTTCCAATGAGTCAGTTCTTTGCATCAGGTGGCCAAAGTATTGGAGCTTCAGCATCAGTCCTTCCAGTGAATATTCGGGACTGATTTCCTTTAGGATTGACTGGTTTTATCTCCTTGCAGTCCAAGCGACTCTCAAGAGTCTTCTCCAACACCACAGTTCAAAAGCATCAATTCTTCGGCACTCAGCTTTCTTTATGGTCCAGTTCTCACATCCATACATGACTACTGGAAAAACCATAGCTTTTACTAGATGGATCTTTGTTGGCAAAGTAATGTCTCTGCTTTTTAATATGCTCTCTAGGTTTTTCATAGCTTTTCTTCCAAGGAGCAAGCAAAGGTCCTCCTAATCTATTACAACTCAGCACCTGGATTCCTCAGCCTCAGTCTGCCCAGGCTTCCTTTTTTTAAATTCACCCTGAATTTCAGACCATACCACATATGTCCACATAATTGTTTACATCTTGCAAAAACTCCAAAATTATTCCACATACCTCAGTTTTTATTCTATAGATATTTTCAGCACCTGGCCTTCTCCTTCTATACCAAATGGTGGCTAACCATAGGGTTGAACATAGTAGATGATCAGCTAACACACACTGATTTCTCTTTGATAAGAGAATTGAAAGTTCTATTCTGTACTGTGGCTGATAACACTGTATCAAGTGTACTTATTGCAGATGTCAGTTAAGAACGTTAGAAACCAGAGAGTATCTGGAAGGTCTGAAGGAATTGCAGATGTTTAACTTGACACGTAGAGAACTAAGAGAACTACCGTATGACTCAACAATTCCACTCCTGGGTATGTATCCAAAAAACAAAACCAAACCATTAATTTGAAAAGATACGTGCATCCCAATATTCATGGCAAATGGTTGTCAAGATATGGAAGCAACCCAAGTGTACATCAATAGATAAATGAATAAAGAAGATGGTATGTGTGTATACATACACACACACACACACACATACACACACACACATGTATAGACAATGGAATACTATTAAGCCATAAAAAGAAGGCAGCGTTGCCATTTTCAGCAACATGGATGGTTTTGGAGGGCATTATGATAAGTGAAATAAGTCAGACAGAGAAAGGAAATACTGTATGATATATATCACTTACACGTGGAATCTAAAAAATATAACACATAAGTAAATATAGCAAAAAAAGCAGACTCATAGATGTAGGAAACAAACTAGTGGGCTACCAGTTGGGGTAAGGAAGTGGGGAGGGGCAAGATAGGGGTAGAAGATTAAGTACAAACTATGATGTGTAAAATAAGCTACAAGGATATTGTATGATACAGGAAATACAGGGAATATTTTATAATAACTATACATGGAGTATAATATTTAAAAACTATGAATCACTATATTGCATACTTGTACTTCATATAATATTATACTTCAATTATACTTCAATAAAAAAACAACTGCAGTGAGTTATCTTGTGGAGAAGGGATCAGCAGTATCCTAGGATATTCAGGAGGGCAGGACTAGTTAACCAGTTGTCTATGTTAGACCCTGAGGGATGGCAACTCAGGGCTACAAGGAAGTGTTCTGATACACTCTGTTCTCTAACACAGAGGAGGGTGTTTGGGACAGTGAGCTCTGTGCCATCACAAGTGTCCAGGCAGACCCCGGGTGACCGTCTTTCAGAGGTCGTGTCCAGGGGATTCTGCTTCCGTGGATGGGGCGAGGTCAGGTGCCTTTCATGTTGGATAACTCATCATGCCGCTTTTACTCTCTGGCCCTATTACCGCCATCAGTACCTCTATTTGTAATGACTATTTCCTTGTCAGCCCTTTAACATACTGACAGTTTGATCTGTTTGACCTCAGTCTTCATTTTTCCAAAGGAAGCAGAGTTGGTTCTTGCATTGCTCCTCAGACAACTTACATTTCAGACCCCTCTTTACACATGGCCACCTATGTGATTTATTTTAGTTTTTCAATATTCCTCTGAGCATGTGGGTCTCTAATATAAACATAATATATTTGATTATGAACAGATTACAAGTTCAATTTCAGTCATCCTTTGAGAGAGGGTTATTATTCTAACTTTATGATTTTTTTACCCCAGTGGTACTAATTGTTAATAACCTTTAGGCAAAATACCTAAAATTCCAGCACTGCATCACACATATCCAATTACTCTCTTGTGGATTCAAAGAATATAAATCATTATTTCAAGAAAGGACAACGAGTGTTTTAAATTTAGAAAATCCATTCTCTTTTTTTCCACTGTTCCGTTACTCCCTGACTTTTGAAAATTACCTTGTCCTGTTTCACATCTTCTTTTTTTTTCCCCAATGCCAAGGCTTTATTTATGGTTAAAGGGTCAGAGAAGAATTAATAATTACAAATAAATTAGGTCATTTCTGACCTTGGTAGAACTTTTATTGGATGATTACTCTGGTCTTCAGAGGGAAGAAGGGAATGAGGTTCAGATTATCACTGAAATGAATAATTATTAATTTAACATTTACAATCCCAAGGTTAAGGAACATTAGAAAGGATAATGCTAGAAAGATTAAACAAAACTCATGAGAAAGTATTTCAGAGCATAGCCAAAGTGAATGGAACTACTGGGTACTTTGCTTATGGCAGAGAGAGAAGTTGAGCATTGTAGATGTTGTCTGGGTTCAAATTTTGATTTTTCCAGTTTCAGCCACATTATGACAGTGTTGTGTGCATTTTAGGACTTCTCTGGTGGCTCAGTGGAAAGAATCCACCTGTCAGGAGACACAGGTTTGATCCCTGGGTCGGGAAGATCCCCTGCAAAAGGAAATGGCAACTCATTCCAGTATTCTTACCTGGGAAATACCATGGACAGAGGAGCCTGGCTGGCTATAGTGAATGGGGTCGCAAGAGAGTCAGACGTGAATTAGCGACCAACCAATAACAACAACAGTGTGCATTTTACAGAGGCAGATATCGCTCCCCCACTACCCGTGGCCAGAGGGATGGGGATAAGGAAAGACATCACTTTTTGAAGATACATTATCCTCTGTGTTTCAGATCATTTATTTTGGAAATCCAATTCCACTGCCCATTCTTTGTGTGTGACCAAGGTTTATTTCTAGCCCATTTATGATGGTAGCAGGAGAGTTTATTTTTTCTGGCTTGATGCTATGCTATCATTATAGAGATTCCATTTCCAGGCCATTTTAAAGTAGAGCTATTATCTCCTTCCTCCTAATTTTAAAGCCAACATTTGAAAATCACTTTCAGCTCTGGATAACAGCTGAAAAATGGCTGTGTGAAGTTGGCATTCATCTTTGTCAGAGTGGTAGAGATTTTGCCATAAATACAATGTAGATTATTTTTCCTGTCAAAAGACTGCTAGTCATTGGAGTAAATTAATTAGCTGGGACTGTTGTCAGATGTGGATGTCCTGATACTGTCACAGGGAAGGAATGAGCTGAGATTGGGTAAAAGGCAAAAAGCTGATTCACATGCTAGCAGGAAACATTCTGAGGGAGTCATTTAGGGTCGCCTGGGAAAATCATCTTGGAAACCTCATAGGTATATGTGATAATGGATTTCTGACATTTCTGAGCCAACGAAACCTTCTTTTTCCCAAGAAACATGCAAGTAAATTCATTCAATAGTGGGTTGGAAACAGTAGTGTTCTACATATAGGTCTAAAACAAGGCCATGCATTATAGCATTTTTTAATTGATGCATGGATGCTTATGTATGTTGATGGGAAAAACCACAAAAGGGTCAGAGGTTCAGGATGTCTGGAGGGTTTCCTGCTTTGCAGCTGAGGAAACCAAAGAAGAAAGTGTGGATAAATTCTTACGAAAACTTTCTCATGGGATTTCCAAGACCTGATTCTTCATGTAAAGTTAGAATGTAGAAATATCCTTTATGCTCCTGTTTGGGAACAAGATATTTTAGATAGAGTTGTCATGGTTAATATATAATCAAAAATTGGTTCCTCGAATGTCCATCTTCTGTTCAGAAACCCAGTAGCCTAGCAACTTTACATGGCATCCAAAATGAGGCATCTGGACACTTCACAAATGGAAGCAAGAATTGTCATGGTGATTCATGGTTCTGTGCTGCCTCTGTCTTGGGCAGAACTGGCAAAGCAGCACTTCTCTGATGTTCATTTCAAACACTGATAACATGACACAGACATTGCATTTTTTATTATGAACTGTGATGGGCCCGTTGTTACTTGACATGAGGCATTCAGAATTTCTTTGTATTTCTGACTTCCTCTACCTCGTGTTTAAGTTCCATAAACATAATCCCTACCTTGTGCAGTAGGGCTTCCTTTTACTTGGCTGAAACACACATAGGTTTCAAGTAGTGACTCCTCCATTAGACATTTTGAATTTAATGAATAATTCCATGTTTACCGTATTCATATTACGTATGTTCTCATAGACATAAATCACTTAGGTTCTGATACAGAACATTCTCAGAGAAACCACAAGAATAGCTCTGGACTCATGTTTGTTTTCTTGATTCTTTCATCTTTTAAAGAAGCTGGTACATTCAGTGTTATGATAGTTCTAGTGTTGAATCTGGCACTCTTATAAATATGAGTAAGTCATTTGGTTACTGGACCTTCCATCTTTGAAGCAGAACTTTGGACTGTAATTTCTTTTCAGCTCTATGATCTTTTGAACTTGTGACCATCTAGGGAAATATAGACTGTGGAGCTTACATTTCAAGACTACAGAAATAAAATTCAAATCAAATAGCCACTTTTATATTGTAATTACTATTTTGGGGAAAGAATAGCAGGGAATTTTATAAATATAAATTGATTGTGAAATGAGAACTTCTTAAGGTGCCTCTGAATTATTACTTCTGGGTCAAAAAAAGAGCTCCTTTTACTTTTTAAAATTTATTTCTCCTCTACTGTCTCCAAGTGGTCACTCTTACCCATTTTATGGTCGTTCGTGATATTTCATTAGCTTGGTATTCATTACATCCTTTGACTTTCATCCCTCTTCTTCTTTAAAATCTCAGTTAAAATGTTAGTTCCTCCAAAAGTATTCCCTAAATGTCTCCTGAAAATGGGCCTTTTCCCCTTCTGTGTGCTCTTAAAATTTGGCATGTGTGTGCAGTACAGAATTTATTTCATTCTGATTTATGTTATACATGGGTTAGTAACTTTGCTGTCTCTCTTGTTATTAGCTCCTGGAAGAAGAAATCATGTCTGCTCTTCTCCTCATCTGGTGCCTAACAGTCCAGAATCGTTGGACTATGTGTTGATGCATGGGTGGTCATGGGTGGATGGTCAGGGTTGGATGTCTGGTCATGGATTCAGAGCAGTTGTACTGCTGTGTACTGTACCAGTGCTGAATCAACAGCTCTGATAGGAATTGAACAACTGCATAAATCCACCATTTGCTATGTTCTACATAGGATGGGAGCTGACTGCACATCCTGGACACTTGTTCTTGGCTCACTGTCTCTTTCTTCCCATTTCTCTTCTTTTGGTATTACCTTTGCCCTTTCTAATGGGACTCAACCCCTGGTGGCTCAGATGGCAAAGAATCTGCCTGCAATGCAGGAGACCCTGGTTCGATCTCTGGATCAGGGAAGATCCCCTGGAGAAGGGAATGGCAACCCATTACAGCATTCTTACATGGAGAATTCCATGGACAGAGGAGCCTGGAGGCTACCATCCATGGGGTTGCAAAGAGTCGGATACAACTGAGCAACTAACACTTTCATTTTTTTTTTTCTAATGGGAGTCTTCTACGTTAACTCTCATATTTATTCTGATACAAACTTTATAAGCCACTTATTAGAAGGGATCCGTCCATATACTGTATTACCCAAATGTGTATACTATTAATATATTCTAGTCCTACCCAGCATATGCCACTTACTTTGTCCATGTTTTATGTTCACACCCTAAATTCATTCTCTGACCTTCGTATTTCATAAGACCTATTGTAGTTTGGTGTCTTTATCCCCCTGGTGCTCCAGCTTCTCTTGAACTAACTGGCTACCCCTTTAATGGCATGTCTCCTGCCTCTTGGATCAATATTACTTCGAAGGAAAACCTAGCATTTTGATTTCTTTCGTTTAGTCATGGACCTTTCCTCATACTTCTCATAGGCATCTCTGCTAGGCCCAGGTCAACATTCCTAAGGCTGCCCTACTCTCTTTTTTGACTCTGAAGAGCAGTGTGGCAAGTACATAACTTGAAATGAAACAACAATAACACATTTTACTGTACTCCAATACTCTTCTAAATACTGCATAGGTTTTAACTCATTTAATTCCTCCATTTCTATGAGGTTTAGTATTTTCATTGTACAGATGAGGAAAGTGAAGTACAATTAACTGGCTTGGTCTGAGGGTTAAGTCCTTAATCATTAACCTAAACATTCAATGAGTTGTTAGTAAATATTTCTACTCTATCCCTTATGAGTACATAATAGGATTACAATTCCTGTTCCCTTGTGGTTGTGCAGGGTCATGTGACTATTCTGGCCAATGAGTCCTTAGCAAAAGGGACATTCCAAGTTGAATATGGTGCACATACAACCCTCCAGTGTGCCCAAGATGGTGTTTTATCTAAAGCTTGGGACATAGAATGACTACCATCAGCAGAGGTCTCTGCCAACATGTAGCATGAGAAATAAGCTTTCATGTCAAGCTATGGATATCTGGGGGTGATTTATTACCATAACCTAGTCTTTCCTAATTCCATACACAGACCAAACAGAATAAAGGCAGAACAGATTCTCTGTGGTACCTAGAAAATATTTCCTAAAAATTAATAATTTATTATGGTACTGCTGCTGCTAAGTCGCTTCAGTCGTGTCTGACTCTGTGCGACCCCATAGACGTCAGTCCACCAGGCTCTCCCATCCCTGGGATTCTCCAGGCAAGAACACTGGAGTGGGTTGCCATTTCCTTCTCCACTGCATGAAAGTGAAAAGTGAAAGTGAAGTCGCTCAGTCATGTCCGGCTCTTCGCGACTCCATGGACTGCAGCCCACCAGGCTCCTCCGTCCACGGGATTTTCCAGGCAAGAGTACTGGAGTGCGGTGCCAGTGCCTTCTCCGATTATGGTACTACCTTATTTCAATCCCTTATATGCCAATTTTCAATTTAGACTTTTTCTTTATTTTATCCCCAATATATCTGAATAATATGTCTCAAAATTCTGTTCCTTTTATAAGCAACTCTGGAATCCATTCTTCTTAATATTTCTTTAAATTTACTGTAATTGAAAAAGAATAATTACATATATATATAACTGAATCACATTGTTAATCAACTATCCTCCAATATAAAATAAAAATTAAAAAAATAAGTTACTGTAATTGCTCAAATAGTAACTACAGTTTTAAGATTTTATAGTATAACAGAAATTTGATAAATGTTGTATTCCTAATACATAAAAATAGACTGAAAAAATTTCATGTTTGCATGTTGGGAAAACACAATAATCTTGAGTGTACAATGAACAAAATGAAATTATAAAAGCAACTATAACTGTCTTTGTAAAGAAAGTTACAGTAGATATCCATTCATGAGGAACACTGTATTTTAATTATAGGGAAGTATTCTTAGCTGTAGTTATTGCAGGCCATAAAATGTTAATTTAGGTTTAATTTTAAAAGTTAATTAGTGAAAATTACTCCTAACTATTAAAAATGAAATGTTTCAGATTCTGCAGAAGTGTATATGCTATAGAACAACTTATATCAGAAACTTGAGGGCTCATTAGACTCTATAACGTGCATTTAATTACCATGGTTGTTTCCAAGTGTAGGTCAAAATTATAATCATTAGTAGTGTTTTAAAGTATAGTTGTTAATGCTTATAGTTATAGCTTGTAAGAGAGCAATATTTTCTATAGTGGGGGTGAACAAATTTTTCTGTTAAGGGCCAGATGATAAATATTTTTGGCTTTACTGGCTGTATCCTTATGGTCACTGTCACAACTACTCAAATCTGTAGCTGGAGCTGAAAAGCAGTCACAGGTAAGTGAATGGGTATGACTGTGTTCCCTCAAAATTTTATTTGGTACAATAGCTAAGATTTTGTCTGTGGGCGCCAATTTCTGATCTAGAATGTGTTTTTCAAAAACCATGTTTGTGTTGTTTTGCAACTATCTATATACCAACTTCTGTATAAGTAAAGAAGGATTACAGGTCAACATAATTGTGATTTTGTGTCTCTATGTCTTTCTCAGGCATCTTTTAGAGCTGCTCTAAGCCCTGGGGCACTTAAAGGTTCACAGGTCTGGTGGCTAGGGTTCTGAACAGTGGATGTGGAAACCTCCCAGCCAACACTCAGTTCTCTCTATAAATCCCTTGTGTGGTCCTAAATATAATGTAAGCCCAATTTCCCTATCTATAGAGCAAGCAGAAAGAGTGATTCTACACTCTTTACAATAATCATATTCTTTCATATGTGTCTATTATGAGAAACATTAAAAATGGAAACCCATAAATCATCAGGTAAAATTGATTAAAAAAAACTAATATATGTAACAAACACACACACACATTAATTTCAGGAGACATTCTAAGACAAGATCTGAATACAACACAAAATATTCAGAAAATCAGCTGTTAAAACTTGAAATCATGAAACTTTTTTGGCTCAAAGACTTTTGAATTTAAAAACCTGTGTCTGAGTAATAGTTGCTTACTAAATGACAGCTGAATAAATAACTATATTAATGAAAGAATGGGTTTCCTTGGTGGCTCACATGGTGAAGAATCTGCATGCAATGCAGGAGACTCGGGTTTGATCCCTGGGTGGGGAAGATCCCCTGGAGAAGGGAATGGATACCCGATCCAGGATTCTTGCCTGGAGAATCCCAGGGACAGAGGAGCCTGGCAGGCTATAGTCTATTGGGTCACAAAGAGTCGGACATGACTGAGTGACTAAGCACAATGAAAGAACACAAATCTCTAAGCTTCAAAAAATAGAAGTCGGTAGAACATGGATGTGTATTTGTTGTTTTTTTTTTTTTTTCACCAAGGCCCAGAGGAATAACCAGGCACTACTTAAGTGTATTCCATTTATAAATTTCTTTAAAGACAATAATGCTATTGTAGAATGATGATCTGCTCAATTGTGACTGCCAAAGTGTAGCAAGTCCAGTGGAATCCACAAAAGTGGATGTGCTGAATTCAGCCTTGTACCCTAGCCTCAGAGGTTTAATTATTGAAGAAATAAAATTTCCCAATTAACAGAAAGTTCATAGGAACCATGAAAAAAATATAGTAGACAACAATCTTGGATAAATCCAAAATTAGTAAGCCATATAGTGTTAGTTATATGAAAGCTTTATTTCAAAATGAAATTTCTTATAACAAGTGATTGTTTAGCCCTAATAATTTTCAAAGCAATAAACATTTATTCAATGCTACCACACAGAAAATAGTGTAGAAATTGTTCATAAAGGATTACAAAATTATAGTTTTTAATCCAGTCCAAAAGATAAATCATAAAATAAGGATAAAGAAAAAATGTAGAGTAAGAATAAGTTAAATATATTTTAAACAACAGTTTAAAATTACAAACAATTTAGCATTGAATAATCATGTGCCTGTGTATTTTTGTATTGTTGGAAGTATACTTTCATTCAGGAAACCTTCCAACAACTGAAAATGCTCACTCTAATTGTAAATAGAAATTTTGTTAGAGATGTTGCCAAATTTTACTTTAAGAAGACTGCAGCAGGATCTTTGATCTTTGCTGTGGCATGTGGGATCTTTAGTTGTGATGTGGGAACTCTTAGTTGTGGCATGTGGAATCTAGTTCCCCAATCAGGGATTGAACCCAGGCCCCCTGCATTGGGAGTGGGAAGTCCCAGGCACTGGACCACCAGGGAAGTCCTTGAGCTTTTTACATTTTTTAATTTTTTAATTTGTTGATAATTTATTGTTCTACTGCATTTTACTCACAAACCTTTGTCATATTTCAACCTTATGGAACTTACTGATATTTACTATGAGACTGAATATATAATGACTTACCCCACTAGTTTTATTGAGATATAATTGAGATATAATTGACATGCAGTACTATATAAGTTTAAGATATATAGCATGAGTTGACTAACTCACATGATGAAATGATTACTGCAGTAAGCTAGTGAACATTCATTATCTCATATAGATACAAAATAAAAGGAAAAAAAATTTCCTAGTGATGAGAACTCTTAGGATTTACTCTCTTTACAACTTCCACATTTAAGGTAGAGCAGTGTTAATTATATCAATCGTGTTATACATTATATCCCTAGTGCTTATTTATCTTGTAACTAGAACATATACCTTTTGAAGGTCAAGAAGGCAGGCACAGTGTGAGTGGCGGCAGCCTTCTGATGGGCAGGGCCAACTCCTGTTAGCTGGACTTGGCACAGGCAGACCAGGGGGCCTCAGTTTGGTGACAGGCCAGCATCTCTTCTGTTTTTATCCCCCCTTTTCCTCTCCTGAGCCTGGCCTCCACCTCTCCTCTCTGGATGGGCCCATGGGCAGCTCCAGCCTGTCCTGGATGGAACTTTTAGGACCTGATGCTCCCAGGAGTCAGCTGGCTGCTGCCACTCACCCTGGCTTTCCCAGCACATCCCACACCCATGGTTGGCCCCATGATTCTCCCAGTGCTGTGATGGTGTGGGTGGGGAAGCATTTGTTATTAAATGGCTGGAGTTTTACAGCCAAGTAAACAACAACAAAATAGTGCAATTTTGTATGTTCCACGTGTGGGTGTATATATATGTGTGAGACTTGCCCTCTTGCAGGTACATAGATATGGGGCAGCCATGTTTTAGACTAGGAGTGCTTTCACTTTTCCAGCATAGATCTAAGTGTTCCTGCCTGACACGTCAGAGTTTTGTTTTCCATGAAGCCCCATCAAAACATACTGTAATCAGGATGATTCTTGTTTTCCTATCATGATAGGCATGAAATAATATCTCAGTGTTGTTCTAATTTGTATTACCCCAGGAATGAGATTGAGCACTTTATTTATTGCCATTCAATTATCTTCTTTTGTGAACTGCCTATTAATGTATTTTCTTTATAAAAATTATTTTCTACTATACTTGTGAAGTGGAAGTCTCTCAGTCGTGTCCAACTCTTTGCGACCTCATGGACTACACAGTCCATGGAATGCTCCAGATCAGAATACTGGAGTGGGTAGCCTATCCCTTCTCCAGCAGATCTTTCCAACCCAGGAATCGAACTGAGGTCTCCTGCATTGTAGGTGGATTCTTTACTAGCTGAGCCACCAGGGAAGTGTTTTTCTTTATCAGTTTGGGATAGTGATTCCTCTTAGGTTATGTGTGTGTGCTCAGCTGTGTCCAACTCTTTGAGACCTCATGGACAGTAGCCCGCCAGGTTCCTCTGTCCATGGAATTTTCCAGGCAAGAATACTGAAACGGGTTGCCATTTCCTTTATCAGGGGATTTTCCTGACTCAGTGAGCGAATCCACGTCTCCAGAATTGGCAGGTGGATTCTTTATAACTGTGCTACCTAGGAAGCCTCTTAGTTATATAGGTTTCAAAATTATTCTTCTAGTCTATGCCTTAACTTTTCATTTTCTTCATGGTAATTTTTTTCTTTTCACAGCAATTCAAAAATATAATGCAGTAAAATACTTCTTTATCCTTCCCAGCCTGATGATATAAACGTATTTTCCAAAGCATTCTTCAAAAGGTTTTATAGACTTGCTTTTTGTGTGTGTTTTCTTTCCAGACTTAATTTTTTAAGAACAGGTATAGGTTTACAAAAAATTGAGAGGAAGATACAGAGATTTCCAATATACTCTCTGCCTCCACATGTGCATAGCACCCCAGCTCCATTATTAACACCACTCACCAAATGGTACACTTTTACCAACCGTGAACCTATGTTGACACACCATAATCACCCAAGTGTACAGTTTACCTTCAGGTTCACTCTTGGTGGTGTACAGTCTATGGGTTTGAACAAATTGATGATACATATCCATCATTATAATGTCATGCAGAGTATTTTGAGTATTTTCACTGCCCTAAAAATCCTCTGAGTTCTTTGTATTCATTTCCAGCTCTCCTCTGACATCTAAGAATCATGGGTATTTTTATTGTCTGCCTTCTTGAGAATGTCATATAGTTGGAATTATACAGTATGTAGCCTTCTCAGATTGGCTTCTTTCACTTAGTAATATGCATTTATGTTTCCTCCTTATTTCTTCATGGCTTGATAGTGAATGAACAAGAAAAAGAAATAAACTAAGTTGTGTCTGACTCTTTGCAACCCCAAGGAGACTGCAGTACACCAGGCTTTCCTGTCCTTTACTATCTCCCGGAGTTTGCTCAAACTCATGTCCATTGAGTCATTGGTGATGCCATCCAATGATCTCATCCTCTGTCATCCACTTCCTCTCCTGCTCTCAGTCTTTCCCAGCATCAGAGTATTTTTCAATGAGTCAGCTCTTTGCATCTGCTGGCCAAAGTATTGGAGCTTCATCTTCAGCATCAGTCCTTGCAATGAATATTCAGGGTTGATTTCATTTAGGGTTGAGTGGTTTGATCTCCTTGCTGTACAAAGGACCCTCAATAGTCTTCTCTAGCACCACAGTTCAAAAGCATCAATTCTTCAGTGCTCAGCTTTCTTTATGGTCCAATTCTCACATCCATATATGACTATTGGAAAAACCATAGCTTTGACTAGACAGAACTTGTTGACAAAGTGATGTCTCTGCTTTTAATGTGTTGTCTAGGTTTGTCATAGCTCTTTTTCTAAGCAGCAAGCATCTTTTAATTTCATGGCTGCAGTCACTTTCCACAGTGATTTTGGAGCCCAAGAAAATAGTCTTTCACTTTTTCCCCATCTATATGCCATGGTGATGGGACCAGATGCCATGGTTTTAGTTTTTTGAATGTTGAGTTTTAAGCCAGCTTCTTTGCCGACTAATATTCTATTGTCCGGAGGCACCATAGTTTATGCATTCAACTACTGAAGGACCTCTTGGTTGCTTCCATGTTTGGGCAATTATGAATAAAGATACTGTAAATATCTGCATGCAAGTTATGTGGATGTGAGTTTTCATTTTTTTAGTTTTATTGAAGTATATTTGATTTATGATGTTATGTTTAATCTCTGCTGTGCAGCAAAGTGGCTCAGTTATATATATATGCCTATTTTTATATTCTTTTCCATTATGATTTATCACAGGATATTGAATATAGTTCCCTGTGATCTACAGTAGGACTTTGTTTATCCATTTTTTATGTAATAGTTTGTATCTGCTTATCCAAAACTCCCAATCCCTCTCTCCTCCAACACCGCTTAGATATGAGTTTTCAACTCCTTTGAATAAATACCAAAGAACATGATTGCTGGATCGTATGGTACAAGTATGTTTAGTTTTGTAAGAAACTCTGAACTGTGTTTGAACTGACTCTACCATTTTGCACTCCGACCAACAATGTATGTAAAACCCTGTTGTTCCACATCCTCACCACCACTGGGTGTTATCACCGAGTCTTACCCATTCTAACGGCTATGTAGTGGCATCTCATTAGTGTTGTTTGAGCTTGCATTTCCTTGATGACCTTGTGTGGAGTATCCTTTCATACACTTATTTGCTGGGTGAGGTGCCTATTAAGGTTTGTGGCCCATTTCTAAAATCAGGTGGTTTTCTTATTGTTGAGTTTCAAGACTTGTCTTTAAATTGTAGACATTAATCCTTTATTAGATATGTCCTTTGCAAATATTTTCTCCCAATCTGTGGCTTGTCTTCTCATTCTCTTGATACTGTATCTCACTGAGCAGATGTTTTTAATTTTAATGAGGTCCAGCTTATCACTTCTTTCTTTCATGGATTATTTCTTTAATGTTATATCTAAAAAGGCATCACTGTACCCAAGGTCATCGATATGTTCTCTGATGTTATCTTCTAGGAGTTTTATGGTTTTGTTTTACCCTTACGTCCATTTTGATCCATTTTGAGTAATTTGTAAGAAGGGTGTAAATTCTGAGTCTAGATTTTTTTTTTTTTTGCATGTGGGTTTCCAGATATTCCAGGACCATTTGTTGAAGAGACTATCTTTGTTCTATCGTCTCTTCTCCTTTGTCAAAGATCAGTTGGCTGTATTTGTGAGGGTCTATTTCTGGTCTCTCCATTAATATATCTGTCCTTTCTCAAATATCATGCTCTCTTGATTACTGAGGCTTTATGTAAGTCTTGAAATTGGGTAACATTAAGTCTTGAAATTGGAGGTAAAAAGTCCTCTAAATTGTTCTTCTCCTTTACACATTCAGTGTTTAATCTTAGTTTATTTTTTGTAAATGGTCTGAGTTCTTTATTCAGATAGAAAGTGGATTTGTTGCCATTGTTTCAGTAGTCAACTCTTTCTCCACTAATTAATGACACCATTTCTTTTTTTCTTTTTTAAATGTGGACCATTTTTAAAGTCATTTATTGAATTTGTTATAATGCTACTTTTGTTTTATGTTTTGGTTTATTGGCCACAAGTCATGTGGGATCTTAGCTCCATGACCAGGGAGCAAATCCACACCCTCTGCATCAGAGAAGTCCCAATGATACCATTTCTGACCAGCACCTTTATTCAATAGATGTACGTCTATCTCTAGGCTCTCTTACTATTTCATTGATGTAACTGCCTACCTCACTTACCTGTTTAATTACCTACCTTTATAACAAGGTGCCTGACTCGTTTCTGGATGTTAGTGGAGTCACCATTCTTAAAGATTAGTTGTGCATTTTTGGCCTTTATCTCTCTTATAAACATTTCAAGACCACCTGGTAAAGTTCAGTGTATAAATCTGCTGGAATAAATGGGTTTGCTTTATAGGATAAAACTTATTTCGTCATTCTTTATTGTTATTATCATTATTATTACCATTATTTTTTATTTTTCACATTGATGGATTGTTTTATTTAGAATTTTTAGGACAACATTCATTAGCTTTCCTGTATGATACATGTTTACTTTTACTATCGAGGTCATTCTAGATGACTCATAAAATCTCTCCTTTCTCCTTTTTCTCCCCCTTCTCTTTAATCTTTCTCCCCTCCACACTTTGTTTTACTAGAACTTCTCCTGCAAAATTTGAATATTAGAGTTTTTGTATTGTTTTCAAGTTTTGTAAAACATGCCTTAAAAAAACTGGACCTGCAATTCAACAATAAAATGACAAATATCCAATATAAAAATGGGCATAGGTATTGATATTTGTCATTTTATTGTTGAATTGTGGGTCCAGTTTTTTTAAGGCATGTTAAAAAAAAAAACTGTAATAGGAAAAGCAGATTTATGTAGCAGATGTGCCTAACTCACTCTTGACTCTGGCCACTATTAATTAAATGATCTTTAGGAATTTATCATTTTGCTTAATTAATTGCCTAATTGGTGGAAATAATGATAAGTCATGGGCTGTTTTGAACATAATCTTTCTTAAAGTAGCTTGTTTCTTGGTAACTGTCTGTACTAACCACTATTTTGTGAATCACACATATGACACTTGATAACTAATTTTTTAGTTGAAAAATGAATAAATGTTATTTTTATGTATAGCCTCTAGTTAAATATTACTAATGTAACATCTTATAAAATGCTGAGATATATTCTATTAATGAATACTTGACTCATGTCATTGATTTGATATTGACTTTTCAATGTCAATGGAGAAAAGGAAATCAGAGTATAAATTGTCATATATATCTTTTACTTTTTTAAATTAACCATTAAAATTCCCAATGGCTTATGAAAAAAAAAATGGGTATAGGAACTGAAACGAAATTCATCCAATGATATCTCTCCATAGAATGACATATTATTTGGCAACGGGAAGAAATGAAATGCTGATATATGCTACAGCAGGACAGGTATTAAAAGCATTATGCTAAGTGAAAGAAGACAAACCCAGAAGATCACATAGTGTATGAGTGTGTTTATATGAAATACCTAGAATAAGCAAATTTTATGAGATAAAAAGTGCATTGTTGGTTACCTCTGGCTGGAGAATGAAGAGTGCCTACAAATGGGTACTGGGGGATTTTTGGGGGAGGGGTTATGAAAGTTCTTCTAAACCTAAATGATGGTGATGTTTTGTACACCGTAAATGGGTGAATTTTATAGTATATGGATTATATCTCAATAAAGATATTTTTAAAATCTAGGCCTATTAGTTATGCAGGGGTAAATTTTTATTTTCAACTATTGAGTTGATGTATTGTTCAAGATTCTGTTGATTCTAGAGCTTTATGGACAGATTTTTAAAAATTTAGGACACTGATGATTTTATCTGTGTTTAAAAATTTATTGCTATAAAGTTGCTCATAGTGAAGCAGTCCTGTTATTTTAAATCTCTTGTATCCTTAGTTATGCAGGTTTTTTTTTACTCCAAAACTTAGTGATTTATGTCTCCTCTGTTTTTCATTGATCTAAACAGGCACTGTTGTATTGATCCTGTATTAATGCTTTGTGTTATACTTTATTAGACTTTGATTTTATCTTTACTAATTCTTTTATTCTACTTGTTTATTGCTATGTTTGCCTCTTTACTTGGATGCTTGACACATTAATTTTCCAATTTTCTTCATTTCCAGAATATGCACTAAAATTATTAATTTCTCTTTACGTACTGCTTTAGTTGTTTTCATCTTACAAGTTTTGATAGTGTTTTAATTTTAAGACATCAAATTCTATTTTTTTCTAATTCCTTTATATTTAGCTATTGGGTTTTAAAAGTATGTATTTTTTTTCATTTTTTATTATGAAGAAATTCAATGTATTGAAAAAAGTAAAGGACCAGGGCAATGAGATACTCATTGACCCATGACTTGGCATTGTGCTCCGTCATGCCTGGCTCTGCAGCCCCAGGCACTGCTCGCCGGGCTCCTCTGTCTGTGGGATCTCCCAGGCAAGAATAACTGGAGTCAGGTACCATTTCCTACTGCAGGTGATCTTCTTCACCCAGAGATTGAACCTGCATCGCTTGTGTCTCCTGCATTGGCAGGCAGATACTTTACCACTCAGTTCAGTTCACTTCAGTCGCTCAGTCGTGTCCGACTCTTTGCGACCCCATGAATCACAGCACGCCAGGCCTCCCTGTCCATCACCAACTCCCGGAGTTTACTCAAACCCATGTCCATTGAGTCGGTGATGCCATCCAACCATGTCATCCTCTGTTGTCCAATTCTCCTCCTGCCCCCAATCCCTCCCAGCATCAGGGTCTTTTCCAATGAGTCAACTCTTCGAATGAGGTGGCCAAAGTACTGGAGTTTCAGCTTCAGCATCAGTCCTTCCAATGAACACCCAGGACTGATCTCCTTTAGGATGGACTGGTTGGATCTCCTTGCAGTCCAAGGGACGCTCAAGAGTCTTCTCTAACACCACAGTTCAAAAGCATCAATTTTTCAGTGCTCAACTTTCTTCACAGTCGAACTCTCACATCCATACATGACCACTGGAAAAACCATAGCCTTGACCAGATGGACCTTTGTTGGCAAAGTAATGTCTCTGCTTTTTAATATGCTATCTAGGTTGGTCATAACTTTCCTTCCAAGGAGTAAGCGTCTTTTAATTTCATGGCTGCAATCACCATCTGCAGTGATTTTGGAGCCCCCCAAAATAAAGTCTGACACTGTTTCCACTGTCTCCCCATCTATTTCCCATGAGGTGATGGGACCGGATGCCCTGATCTTAGTTTTCTGAATGTTAAGCTTTAAGCCAACTTTTTCACTCTCCTCTTTCACTTTCATCAAGAGGCTTTTTAGTTCCTCTTTGCTTTCTGCCATAAGGGTGGTGTCATCTGCATATCTGAGGTTATTGATATTTCTCCTGGCAATCTTGATTCCAGCTTGCGCTTCTTCCAGCCCAGCATTTCTCATGATGTACTCTGCATATATGTTAAATAAGCAGGGTGACGATATACAGCCTTGATGTACTCCTTTCCCAATTTGGGATCAGTCTGTTGTTCCATGTCCAGTTCTAACTGTTGCTTCTTGACCTGCATATAGGTTTCTCAAGAGGCAGGTCAGGTGGTCTGGTATTCCCATCTCTTTAAGAATTTTCCACAGTTTGTTGTGATCTACACAGTCAAAGCTTTGATGTAATCAATAAGGCAGAAGTAGATGTTTTTATGGAATTGTCTTGCTTTTTCTATGATCCAACAGATGTTGGCAATTTGATCTCTGGTTCTTCTGCCTTTTCTAAATCCAGCTTGAACATCTGGAAGTTCTTGGTTCACGTACTATTGAAGCCTAGCTTGGAGAATTTTGAGCATTACTTTGCCAGCGTGTGAGATGAGTACAATTTTGTCATAGTTTGGACATTCTTTGTCATTGCCTTTCTTTGGGATTGGAATGAAAACTGTCCTTTTCCATTCCTGTGGCCACTGCTGAGTTTTCCAAATTTGCTGGCATATTGAGTGCAGCACTTTAGTAGCATCATCTTTTAGAATTTGAAATAACTCAGCTGGAATTCCATCACCTCCACTAAATTTGTTCATAGTGATGCTTCCTAAGGCCCACTTGACTTCTCACTCCAGGATGTCTGGCTCTAGCTGAGTGATCACACCAACGTGGTTATCTGGGTCATCAAACTCTTTTTTGCATAGTTCTTCTGTGTATTCTTGACACCTCTTCTTAATATCCTTTGCTTCTGTTTGGTCCATACCATTTCTGTCCTTTATTGTGCCCATCTTTGTATGAAATGTTCTCTTGGTATCTCTAATTTTCTTGAAGATATCTCTAGTCTTTCCCATTCTATTGTTTTCCTCTATTTCTTTGCATTGATCACTGAGGAAGGCTTTCTTATCTCTCCTTACTATTCTTTGAAACTCTGCATTCAAATGACCTGTTATGTCCCACCCAATGATCTGCCCTCTCAGACCATCCCCATAATCCTCTCACCTTACTCTGTTCCTGCCTCACTGCTGTTTCTCAGACCTCTCCCAGCACATTCATCTCTAAGGGCCACTGCACCTGCTCTTTCTGCTTCCCAGGACCATCTTCCCTCAGATACCTACATGGCTCACTGTTTCCTTGCCTCTTATATTTACTTACTCACACTTGGCATTTTCAATGGGATTATCACTGAGAATTTTGCTTAAACTTGAATACCACCCAACCCTCCCTGCTTTATTTTTCTCCTTAGCACTGATGACTTTCTAACAAAAAGTATTATTTCCTTATTCTTTTCTAATGTCTGTCTTCTCCTGAAGAATATAAGTTCCACAAGATCAAAATGTTTTTTTCTGAGTTTTTACTCATTCATATTTTCCAGCACTGAAACACAGCAAGCACTCAATATATAACTGAGAAGTAAATAATTGAGACAACTGGACAGGATATATTTTGAAGTTAGAACCAAAGACTCAATGGATTGGAGGTGGGGCCATCAATGTAGCCTCTCACCTATGTGG
This sequence comes from Cervus elaphus, assembly GCF_910594005.1. Lineage (NCBI taxonomy): Eukaryota > Metazoa > Chordata > Mammalia > Artiodactyla > Cervidae > Cervus > Cervus elaphus. The sequence goes on from NC_057847.1 coordinate 65,277,934, forward strand.
GCCTGATCCAATTAAAACTACCAATTTGCAGGGGAAAAAACACAGCGGAACACAACAGGAAGGTGCCTGTAGCCCAGGGTCTGACTTTCCACTCAACTCCTGTCTACTTGGACAACACCGATTTCCTGGACATTGTCCCTTAAATTATTCACCAGCATGATACTTTATTCTGGTGGGGAGGAGCTTTTTGGAAATATTGACTTCTTGGTACCATGTTGATCAATCTTTTAACAGAATTTTTAATATTAATAAACACATTAAACAAACTGGCAATGAAAAATTGCAAACTTTTAGATATTATAAAAGCATCTTAACATTGGATCTGTAGCTGTCCTTTACTTACATTATTTCCTTATGTGGGAAAGTAACACTTGAACTTCGTTTTAGCTCACCTGTCCAGCCACAGTAATGTATATGATTTTAATTTACAGTGACCTGTAAATTAAAACTTCAAACCATCAATATTCATGGAGTGCCCATTACCGCATATTCCTGTTGTAAATACTACTGCGCTGTAAAATAAGTAGAAGACAGTCTCTGGCTGGATCAGTGGGGGGCTTACTGTGACTTCCCTCCATTTCTCAACTAGAGCATCAAGCAAACATGATTTGAGCAGTATTTTAAAGCTCATTCAGTTTTCACAGTATAGTTATTTTTTACCTGACTTTTACATCTATCTGAATAAATGACTTAAAAGTTTTTCCTCTTCAACTTTTCAACTGGTGATCTGTTTATCCAACAAATTATTTCACCAACGAATACTGTCATTCAGGGTAACTGAACATTTCCAGCACTTGCAAAGAATGTATGAAAGCAGGCATAATCCCATTGGTTGTTTTCTTTATACTTTAAGATTTATGTATCTCTAGGACTGCTGTTATTTTCATTTAAAAAATTTTGCCATAATCCCCATAAGCCTATAACCAGTAGAAATATGTGTGATTATATTGCAGTGGCATATTAAAATAGTTCAAAGTATATTATAGAAAGGAGCAGAAGAAACTTATTTCATCTGCAGAAGAAACTATTTTAGTTGGGAAAAAAATATCAGTTTTTCAGAAGTCAGGATTTTCTAATAAAATAGTATTTCTTTAAAAAGAACACTTCCATTAAAATGTGAGAGAAAATATGATAATTCTTTTAACTCAGGCCAGGGGTAACCTGAGTCCAGCATTTTCTTGCCCAAAGCAGATTTTCCTTTTATCTTTCAAAATGCCAACAGGAGGCAGTGGGCCCAGCTTCATCGCGAATTACAGGGTGGTTCTCCCTTCATAAACTTGATTCTCAAATGTACTTGGGAACCAACTTCTGACTGCAGACAAATGACTGTTAGTTCTAGCTGTTAGCTGCCAATTACAATATCTTACTTTGAATATTCGTGTCAGTCTCTGGATCAGGCTGATGGTAAGATTACAAGACCTGTTCCTTCAGTTCCTTAGCATTCGTTCCACCCAGAAAGAGCAAGCAGCGGTTTGGGATGCGGGTAAGGGGATGGCTATGTCTACCAGGATGGATTGATTTTTCTTATCGGAAACTGGGAAAGGAAACCATTATTTCTCCTTTGGGATCCCCATTTCCCCTTTCAGTTCCTCTGTTTGGGCCAGACAATAGAAGCCTCCAGGCCCCGCTCTCCCCGCGCTGTTCCCGATAGCCCCCTCGCCCCCTCCTCCCCTCCGCGCCCGCGCCGCGCACCCACCGGCTCCCCCAACTCCGGCTCCAGGCAGAGATTTGTCAGAATCGTTGGGTTGAGACTGATTATGATTGCAGCAGATGGGCTGGATTTGACAGCCTGATTCTAAGCAGCTTCTGATGGGGGGGGCGCGGAGGGGCGGGGAGGGGGAGAAGGTGGGGGGCGGGAATCTACAGGCCGGAGCCGCCTGCTAGGAGCGCACCGCGCGGCCCCGCCAGGCGCAACGGGGCAGCTGTTTAACGCGCGCCTCCGGGAGGAAAGTGGCAAGCGGATCCCAGGGGCCTCCCGGAAGGCCGGGGAAACGTCCCATTGCCGAGAGGGCACCCAGCACCCCAGGCAGGCTCAGGAAGACCAGCCCAACACAACAAAGCGGAAGAGCGCCCGGGAGCGCACGGAGGAGGCTCGGCCGCCGGCCGCGGTGGGCGGCGGGGCGCGTCCGGCCCCAGCTGCCTCCGCGAGCCCCGGGCATGGCAAGTTTATCAACTGCGGGCTCCGCGGCCAGCGCCTTGCTGCCCCCGAAGTGACAGCACTGCAGGGTCTGCCCATCCCGGCCCCGACCTACTGCAAGATGCTCCACCGCCGGCCAGGTAAGGAGATGCCAGCCTGTTCCTCTCCCGGGCGCGCCTCCCGCTCACGCCGCCTGCGCTCTCCAGCCTCTGACCCTTCGGCTCCTTTGCTCCCACTAGTCCGCGGGGACGCCTTGCTTCTGTGCCTCCCTCTGTGGTCTCCTCGGTCCATCTCTGCCCTCTGCCGCCCTCCCTCACCGTCGCCCTTCTTTTTCCACCTTACCGGATCCCAGCGGCAGGCAGGGGGATAAGTTCGGGGAGGTGGCACGAGGTTGCGGCTCTCTTCCCCCAGCGCCTGCACCTGGACCCGCCTCGCAGGCTGTGGGTGGGAGCCGCGATGTGTGCTTTCATCCCCCTTCCCGCTCCCACGCAATCCGAGCCCCGCACCACACACACACACCCTCCTTTCCACCTGTGGGGCCTTGCTTTTGTGCTGGAAGCGCAAATGAAAACAAGCACACGTGCAGACACAGTTCCACGTTGGCGTCCTCCAGAGGCTCCGGAAGGGAGGGGGTGGCGGGGAAGGGCCTGGTCTTGAGAACTCCGACTCATCCAAGCGCAGGACCAGTGCTTCTAACTGCTCCTTGGCCTTGACTTCTGTGTCGGGGCTAGCAGAGCCAGGCCCCTCCAGGGGGGTCGGGAGGCTACCATACTTGGCCCAATGCTGTGCCACCAGAAACCCTTCAACCTCACCCCACCCCCACCCCGGCCCCCATCCCCAGGGGCCAGCGGCCTGGGCCACTCCTGGCCCCTGGGGCCTGCCTCCATCCCGGTACCCCCAGGCCCATCACCAATGGTCTCTGACCTTGTCTACCCAGCTCAGGTTGTCTGGCCCTGGCAGCCCCTCACTGGTTGCTGTCTCCCCAGCTCACCAGGAGCTACTAGTGTGTGCCCTGTTGCTACTGGCAACTGCCTGTGCTGAAAGCTCAGCCCCCAAAGCCGCTTAATGCTGATTGATGGGCAGAAATGTGATATTTTCTGGAGCTTAGCGGCCAGGCTAGTGCAGGGGCCCTCCAGGCCACTGGAGCCCTGCAGACCTCCTGCTACCCTTCCCAACTCTAGGCCCCACCCCACCCCACCCCACCTTACCCCTTAGCCAAAAGGGACTGTTTGAATCAGCCCCTGGGCATAAATTTGGTATCTGCATTTGCTTCCCTGAGTCACTAGCAGTCTCGCTGGAGTTTCCCTTCTTGATTCTGTTGAGATGCCTTCTGTTGAGAAGGATAAATGAGGCAACAGTTTCTGGTCACCATGGTCTTCCTTTCTGCTGTCAGCCCACACCTCCTCACACGTAGGTAGACTTCAGATAGATCGTATCATGACCTGAACTGTTCCTGCAAATGCTCCGGAAAACATTTTCCAAAAATAATTCATTTCCTCTCAGCACCTCTTCCTTAGCAGACTCCTCTCCTCCCACTGCAGCCTCTTCCCTCCTCCCATAGGAGCTGGTCCTCTGCAACCCAAGGAGACACAAGCCTGGAAATAAGCCTGAGCTTGGAATGCTCCATGCTGGGCCAGCCTTTGCCACTTCTGTGTTTTTGCACATTAGCCATCCAAAATCATTACCCCTTCCCTTCTCTGCGATGGCAACCTCCTCCTCTAAGCTATTGTGAACTAAAAGAAAATTTTGCAGGCTCATAGAAATTCCTGCACCTGTTTGTCCCCCTTCTCTTCTTCTCCAATTCTGAGTGCAAAGGACTAGCTTTTATTATCAGTGAAATTTTCTTCAGAGTAAGTTTTGGTTCTGCAGTTTTTTTCTGAGCATCTCAGTGTTTTGGGCAGAATATTTTCACTATCTAAATAGTCTAGCTTCACTTTACATGTGGATATTAATTTGGAAAACGATGTGATGTTTTAAGCCATTCATTTGTTCACGGCAACCAAGCTGTTTTGTGAGCTCTCCTGTGTTGGACATCAACCAAGGACCTGGATTGGAAATGGAGCAGAGACGAGGCCCAAATGGCTGTGGTCATTTTAAAGCCTCCATTAAAGCTGGATTGTGGTTATTGTCGTGATGGTTAATATTACAACAGCACACTACGTTCGACCAGGACTTTACAGTTTACAAAAGGCTTTCACAGGCATTATCTCCTTTAATCCCAGCAGTGGGAATTTTCAATAGTAGGGATTCCACCAAAAGGCCCAATAAGGCTCACCAATCCCGCTTAACCAAAAATAAAAAGAATCTCTCAGATCATCCCAACAGCTGACAGGGCTTTAAAACAGAGAGTAAACAATTCAGAAGAAGCTTATGAAGCTTAGTTACTGGAATGTAGCTTGGGGAAGATAAGTGAAATGCATGGAACATGGGCATTAGCAGACAGGCGTCTTGGGAAGACACTCCATCCTGAGAGGGCTGGCCGCTAGAGGTGGCTTTCTGGGCTCTGGACTGTTGCCTTATGCCAAGATCTAAAATGGGATGAAAGTGTTAGCACAAAGTTGCTGAGAGACTAGCAAATTAAGCAAAATGAGTAGGCAATGATGTTACTTTCTTTAGCTACAAGGCATTCTTGAGATATCCGCAAGTTTCTGGCATATATTTACTTCAGAAATGAAGCAATTTTCTGTATTTAGAGCATAAAACTTAAGAGTTTTTGTGCCTTGTCTGAGCCATATGAAGACAATCAGGGTTTTATTTTCCACCCACTACTTGGAAAACCAGGGTTATATTTGGAAACAGGTGGATAAATAGAAATTTCTCTGTTTTATCATTTATAGGGAAAATGTGCAGAAGGCCTTCATGTAGATTTGTTCCTTTTCTCTTATTCTTCAACATGGAGGGCAGCTGTTTCTCATGTCTCGGCTGTGAATATCACTCATGACTTCCCTCCAAAAGCGATGTCAAGAATGCCAACTGATTGAGAATTTGGTTGGCATTTCAGACATCATGTGAGGCCTCTTGTTTGTCATTTTGAGAACTTATATTCAAAGAAGATTTACAGGCAAGATGGTATATCATAAGGAGCTAATTATGGCCAGGGGCTGGCTGTGTGTACCACTAACGAGATAACAGATAAGCCAAGAAAGTAATCACAGAGTAAGGTCTGTTGTTAGGAAAGAATGAGATACCCAAGGAAGCTTTTTCTTCTTTGGTATCATGAGGGCTTTGTGGAAAACTTTTGATGTGTAGATATTTTGGTTTTAAGTTTTTTTGTTTGTTTTGGTGGAGAATCTGTTTTCTCAACCTCTGTATTTAGCATTCCTATATATTATTTTTAATTCTTAGATGTTAAAAAATTTAGATTAAAGTTGAACTTACATGCTTAGGTTGACTGTATGTCAATGAAAAACATACAACATACACACACACACACGCACACACACACACACACACACATATGAGGTTTGATTGGATCTAGTGGACACTCCTCTAACGAGGGGACTTCTGTAGCTTCAGCTGGGTGCTTGAGGTTTCAAGTGAAGTTTACAGAGATGTATGATTGATTCCAACCCTAGGCATCCTCCTCGGATTTTCCTGTTTAATGTGAGAGACGTGAGTGGAGGAAAGTTGTGGGCACCTTGATGATGGCTAACATCACCCTGCTGAAGGGTTGTCAGGCTTCCCCATAACTCTCTAATCTAAACCCTCATTATTGATTTGCTTGTTCAATAAATATTTGTTGAGCATTTTTAGAGACCAGGCTCTGTGGTCCAAGCCTCTTTGCTTTTTCTGCAGAGCTGTGCCATTTCATCTAGTCCATTAGCCGTGTTCCTTTCAAATGTCTGATGGTTTTGCCCTTCAGGGTTCCTGTAGCTGTGGTTTAGAGGACACAGAATGTGGTGCTTGAGAGGCTTTCTTGCTGCAATGAAGTCCGATAGTATTGCTGCCAAAGGCTGCCATCTCTGACCATTGTTTCTTCCTAAATATTACTCTCTTCCGACCTTCATTCTCCCAGTAACTCTGTTCACATATCTCCTCCTGCTTAGACTTCTTAGATGGCAGTGAATTAAGTAAGCAGTCCCTGTGAATTCATTGCTCATCTCAGAGAGCATGGCTGTTTCATGTTACTTGATGTTAACTTAGCACACAAATATATTAAGGAAGTTTCTGGTTCTAAACCCAGATTCTCAGGTTCTCTGATAGCTAGGGAGGGTTGAAATAAAGGGAAGGAAGTGAATCATCATAGGCTGTGTTGAAAGATGTCGAAAATAGGTCATGGCACTTACTGCTGCAGGTAAGACTGTGACTCCTAAATGGATTGTAGATTCAGAGTGTTGCTATAACTGCAAGTTACCTGGCAGACGGTTAAGAGATTAAGCCTAGGAATTGTAGACTCGGACTCAGATCCTGATACCATCATTTACTATTGATGTGATTTGAGGCAAAGTTGTTAATCTTTATAACCTCAGCTTGGTTTCCTTATTAATAAAAGAGAAAACAATATGCATTTATAAAGTGTTAAGTATAAATTCTAATGTATACATTCTAAGTATACATTCATGGGCTTAGGACAACATCTAATATGCAAGAAGATTATGCTGTCTGATGTGGCCTTTTAATTTTTTTCCATTGTGTTGGAACCCAATAGGACTGCTTTTTCACATCTATATCATCTTTGAACTGTCTCCCAGCACCATACAGAGATTCACCACTATAGGAGAGTTATAGTTTAAGGCCATTGCAGCTACTTTCCAAAGGAGCACATGCCTTTTGCAAGTATGATGGGAGATGATACCTGTTTCTCTCTTTGAGCATACAAAGTTTAGTTTCCAAGGTAAACCTAGAAACTTTCAGTTAACATTCAGTTCATCCTGTGAAAGGCACTGTGCTGGGCTGCAAGGGTTGCAAAGAGATAAAAACAGTTTGTTCTCAGCTTTCAAGGTGGAAGAGAGGATGTGTGGATGTGAAAAAAAATTACAGCTTAATAATAAGAAACTTCGTCATAATGAAGACACCTGTCACTTAGTAAGCCCTGGTGTGTGTCAGACACATCCTTTATTAAAGGCAGCATGTGACATCTGTGAGAGATGTTATTTTAGATGTTATTTATTTTATCACATCTCTATCCATTATAGAGATAGGATAAAGGTAAACTTAAGTTTCATAGTGGTATTATTAACAAAATACTATTGGTTGCAAAGGAGAGTGTCAGCCTTATCAGAGAAGCCTTCCTCAGGTGGTTTTTGCTGGTGTTTGAATGAGTTGTCTGGAAATATTGGAAGTGATTTATTTCATAACTGCATTATCCAGGGTTGTATTGGGGTTCAACAATTTCTTGATCCCCTGTGCTCTGTTCATAGCATTACAGAAAAAAGAGAAAGAAAAGACTGGACTTTGTTAACCAGCCATTGAGGAATTCATTCTCTTTTCTTTCTTAAGTCTTTGTTCATTTTTGTTGTACATGCCCCCATGGAAAATATCTTACTCACTTCCCTTGAAAAGTTCTTCCTTATTCTAAGGACCATATTATCATCAATGATTTCTTTGAATTTATTTCTGTTTTTCTATTGTTTAACATTAAAGTGACCAAATTTTTCTGAGGTATAGTTCATATCAAGTTTATGCACACACATGGGAGTGTGCCAAGTGGTAAGTGTGGCATTTTAAAATAGCATGGATTATTGACTACAAGCGTCAGAGTCAAGTCCAAGATTCAACACACATTTCATGTGATGCAAATTCTGATAAGTTGACTTCTCCCAAACTGTTCCTCTTTTGTTTTTCCTTTAGTCACGTCTTGTCTTTTCACCTAAACATGTTAATATTCTAATATTGTAATGCTTTTCTTCCCACCTCCTCCCAAGTGACAAATGTCCAAACTCAACTGTCACGCTCCATTTTTTCCTATTGAGACTATAAAATGAACTGTCTTCTCAAATTTTTGGAGTGGTGTTTTTTCTTAGGAATCCTGAATTTGCCTGAATCACTGTAAAAGAGAATCCCATAGGCGATCTAAAGATTTGGGCATATGAATTTTAATCATTCATAATGATATTTTATAGGAGACAGGTAGTCTCTTGAGAAAGCACAGGTTGATCTTTATAGCTCATCATCCGCTGTGCCCAGTTTAAAGAAATTCCAGCACAAAAAGAATTCTAGCCAAACACAGACTTTCTGTGCATTGCCAGAAGGCTTTCTTGTCTGCCATCTTTCATTCACTTGTTTATTCATTAATTTAGTCAACAGACTGGGATTAAATACCTACCATGTGTCAGGCAACATGTCAGGCTTAAGAGTCACTGCAACCAGTGTCCATTCTTCAACAGAAAGTCATTAATTCTCAAAAGAAACAAGCATGCACATTTGCCATTGCACATTTCTGCCCATTTCCTGCTTTGTGACTTATTTCAGGTGATCTCATTCTTGTTGCATTAATATACTATTTCATATTGATTTTCTTTTTTATTTCACCAAAACATTCATTCAGAAAATAGAAACTTTTGCTCATCTAAAAGTTTCTGTCTAGACTCTAGTCTGTCTCAGAGTCTATACTGGTTTTCATGATACATTTTCACTTGTCTTTTTTGCTCAGTTCTCAATGCCCAGTAGGCTTTTCATAAATATTTGTTAAGTAGACAGCAGGAAGAAAAGGAAAACCCGAGGAAGCTTAGGAATTTCTTAAAGTGTTCAGTGTAGTTCAGTTCAGTCGCTCAGTCGTGTCCGACTCTTTGCGACCCCATGAACCACAGCACACCAGGCCTCCCTGTCCATCACCAACTCCTGGAGTCCACCCAAACTCATGTCCATTGAGTCAATGATGCCATCCAGCCATCTCATCCTCTGTCGTACCCTTCTCCTCCTGCCCCCAATCCCTCCCAGCATCAGGGTCTTTTCCAATGGGTCAGCTCTTTGCATGAGGTGGCCAAAGTATTGGAGTTTCAGCTTCAGCATCAGTCCTTCCAATGAACACCCAGGACTGATCTCCTTTAGGATGGACTGGTTGGATCTCCTTGCAGTCCAAGGGACTCTCAAGAATCTTCTCCAACACCACAGTTCAAAAGCATTAATTCTTCGGTGCTCAGCTTTCTTTATAGTCCAACTCTCACATCCATACATGACTACTGGAAAAAACCATAGCCTTGACTAGACGGACCTTTGTTGACAAAGTAGTGTCTCTGCTTTTTAATATGCTGTCTAGGTTGGTCATAAACCTTAAAAGTGCTAGGAATTAGTAAATTCTCTGATTTGGGGGTTAACATACTCCAAAATGACAGTCATTTCTCTTCCTGCATGTCATCACATCTGCCTCAGATCATATGAGTGGATGTATCCTCTTTTACATTGGACAGTCTATTTTAGGGTTTGATGTACACAGCTTTATGTCTGTGTTTTCACCTTAGACATTTTGGTACTGGTAATGATTTTCTAGAACTGTTGGAACCCTGATGCTGCTTTGTGGACACCCCACACCCACTCTGCTAAATTCTGATTACTCTGAAAGTTGCATTCTGTCTCAATATGACCTCCCTCTTCCTCTTCCTACACTGGCATACTTGGAGACGTCCACTTTATTTCCGTTCAAAGAGACCATGTGTAACACTTGTCCTGCACAAGACCTTGCCCCAGATTTCATGAATTTGTAGTGAGTTGTTAAAAAATGTCATTAGTTATAAAATTAGTTTTAAGATGCAGATGTCCCAGAGGAGCTTATTATCTAGCTGGAGTAGGAAATATACCTGTAAGATAACAAAAACGTTTAGTGAAGGAAATCAGTGTAACTGAAGTGGGAAGATGAAATGGTAGATGAGGACCAGGCAGATGGGATAGTCTTTAGGGTTTGGGAGCTGGGACGGAGAGGGGAGGAGAACATAGCTGACCCCATAAGCTGATTAAAAAGAGGGAGAAGATCTAGGCAGGAGAGGTAGGCACTTGAAGCAGCCCCAGAAGAGAAGGGGTGCTGAAGATGGAGAAGTAGCGGGGACCCAGCAATAAGGGTCGGCAGATGTGTGCTAAGCCATCTGGGCTCAATCCTCTGGGCTGACTTTACCCAAAATACGTCTCCCTGGAATGGTAGGCCTGGTGGGTGTTGTAGATGTGTTAGTCCAAACAAGTCCCTCTGGTTGAAAAGTAAGAAAAGCTGAGGGAGAGTTAAACAGATTTTTTTTTCCTGCAGACATGCTCAGGGGCTTTAATACGCTAATCTGCATTGTTCATTTCTTAAGAGTTTCCCAAAATATTTTTGATCGCTGAATCCATTTTTTATGGGGACCCTGTTTCAGAAAATGCTGTTGGAGGCCATTGATGATTTGGACTCATGTGGGTGGAAGATGTTAGGAGCAGAAACCTAAAGACAGCGCATAGTGGGTGGGACATGAGGGAGGAACATGGGATGATGATGAGACGGGCCGGACAGGATGAAGGCCTGAATTGGGGAGTGCCGTGAGAGTGAGAAAGGAGAGAGAAATTTCGTGAGTTCTTAGTGTATAAAAACCTCCATTCTTTTTTTTTTTTTTTTCTCCCAGTGACCAAATGGAAAAGAATTGCCAAGATGGGGAATCAAGGATGGCCCCAAACTTTTAGATTCTTATGCATTAGAAGCCTTATCTAGCAATTTCTATTTCTAAACTTCTGTATCTTCCAGGTGGTTGTCAAAAGCATTGAAAACTTGATGAAATGGGTATCTTTGCAGGCATGTACCTTTTTGGAGTGGATGCCCAATAGTCCAAAAACTTCCTCAGTAAAATGAACTTAACACAGTCCTGCTATTTCAAATCATGTGTCTGGTATAACATTGTCATAAATGACCCAACAAGGCTATTAGACCTTCCTGAATTAGAAGTGGCTTGTTTTTGCTGAGGGAGTGTCTGCAGCATGGAGAAGACACTACACCCTGCTGTTGGGAATCTGGTTCTTTGTCTGGCTAAAGGGCACTTATGTTGGTTTTCCTCATCATGGGGAGCTTTATTGGAAATGACAGTGGGCACAGTATAGGAGTCACACCGATTTTGCTGCCAGTCTCTTGAGTTTATTCATCCCTGGAGAGGCAGAGATTTTGGCTTACAGAGTTGAGTCCCATCATTTGTCAGTTTGATCTCCAAGGACCAGACTCCAGGTCTGTTCCTTGTCTGCATATACTGTTTAATTTGTATGCAGGAGATCATGCACCTGGCTTTTGGCTGTTCACATAAGATTACACAGAATAATGATTTTTCTTTTTCTGTGATTATTTTCTATTTTTGAGAAATGTTCTTAATACCTTTTCCCCCCCAAATAGGCAGCAGAATCATGCAGTGGTATAAAATGAAAAGCCTTGCTGCTTTTTCTCTAAAATTGTTCATGGGAGCAATTAGTTATGATAAAATTCCCAATTTTCTTACATATTTATGAATATAAATACATTTAACTGGTTGATAACTCATTCAATTCCCTATATTTACTTCTTTCCATTGCTATGCCTATTGTAATTCTGTTCGTGTATTTGAAAGCTTGCAAATGATTCAAAGTCATTGTGACTATTCAGTACTTCTGAATGTTTTTCTGTTTTATTGTTTGGAATTCCAAAAAGTGTCTGAATCCTTTTGGTTCTCCACTTATATTGCTTATTTGCACTGCTCATGGCCTTGAAAACCCCGAGTTATGCTTTTTTGAAGAAATTGTATTGGAGTATAGTTGATTTACGGTATTGTGCTGGTTTCTGCAGTACAGCAACGTGAGGTCATTTATACATGTACATTTATCCTCTCTTTTTCTAGAGTCTTTTCCTGTGTAGGTCATTACAGAGTAGAGTTCCTATCAGTAGACCCGTATTAGTTATCTATTTTATATATAGTAGAGTTATATGTCAATCCCATGGTCCCAACTTATCCCTCCTCTCACAATCCCATAAGCATGTTTGTTTTCTACATATGTGACTCCTTCTGTTTTGTAAATAAGTTTATTTGTACCATTTTTTTAGATTCCACATATAAGTGATATTATATGTGTCTTCTCTGTATTTCTTGCTTGATAGATCTCTGTCCATTGGTGCCTCACTTTGAAATTAACTTGTATCCTGTAGATAAACCAGTGTCCTTGAGCGTGTTGACTCCTTCGGGCTATAGACTTTTATGTCGATGCCTGATTTCTTCATTTGCCTCTCCCTGTTGGCTAAATTACTATATAATTGCACAATCAGTCTGTTCCTTTTTTGTTTGTTTTTGTTTTATTTTGTTTTGTTGTTAGCACTACACTTTTGTGGTAGTAATTATCCCCAGCTCTTCTGCTACTCAGATCCCACCAACCCCGCTGAGTCCATTCCTTTTGTGAGCGCCCTGTATTCTCTGCCAATGTGTCCTAGACAGCGGCTATAAAGGGTAAGGACGGAACTCTTATTGTGACTCCAGCTCACTTGTCCAGCTATTGTTATTGTTTGGCTGGTTAGGATTCGCTGACTTTCTGTTGCTACATGAATCTAGGGGAGAAGGAAGGGAGGATAAGGGAAACAAATAGAGAAGGCACACCTTAGAAGGAGATACCTACCTGGGAACAGTTGTCAGTGAATGGCCTCTAGTGTGCTAGATTTCAGCAGGAAGTTTTGCTGTTTCTTTTCAACTACAGGATATATTTTTCTTCCATTTCATATATTGTAGATAATAATCCAGGCCAAATGTCTTTACTAGTTTGTTCAGCCACATTAATTTCCTAAGTAGATGGTTATAATATCCTGAAGATTTTTATCTTTGTCATTCTTTCTCTAAACCACAATTTTAATATGCTTGTGAGAATATTGACCTGCCTTTTTACATGCAGATTTAAGAGAAAGTTTCAGAGTCTCATAAATGTTCTTTGATAAAAAGAAAAGCAAACATGAACAAGGTATTATTAATATTCATAATAAAAAAACAATTTGAGGAAGGTTAGAACAAAGGCATGCTGAATCAACCATAATCAATCTACAGTGATTGTATTTTGTGGGCACAACTTTTCCTAATGGGATTGTTAATTTTAACGAAGGATTTAGTCTCACTGCCTACTCACAGCTTCTATTTCTATGCAATTAGATTTAAGAAGAGTGGGTAGTGTTTCATTTTGTTTAATGAACAGATAAGAATATGTCACATAAGTATAAGCAAACACATATATATGTTATGCATATTTTATTAGCATAATATGATATGAGTACCATTACTCAGAAAATAAGTTGCATATTTGAAATCAGACTGATCAGATTATATTTCCAACTTTATTCTTGGTTTATTTAAGCATTTTTATGTTTAAGCATTAAAACATAAACCGATTGCTTTATTTAGTTTTAGTCTACCATTGTTCATTCCGCTTTTCAGTAGAAGCCATGATATTTTATTTGTTCACATACTAGAAAATATATATGCTTTGAGGCCTTTGGAAAAGAATAATCTTATATCTTTAATAAGAGAAGCATCTTCCTTACCACCGGTCATCTCATACTCAGGAGCTGGCATATAAATTGTTCATGAATAAAACTCTTATTTTTAACTCTATAATATAAGCTTTAGGCATGTATTATCTTATTATGGTACTACGTTTTATTTCCGATGAAAGAAGTCCCATAAATTGTTGAGACTACCAGTGACACCGTTTGGTTTCCAAAACAAAAACTGCTAAAAGAATTCTAGTCAGTGACTTCGGAGGATATTGTAATGCTCTTAGCTGCCACTGCCCACCCAAGGAGCGGAGAGTTTCTTTCTCTTTATGAGAATTCTTATATCTGATTTCACTTAATAGAGCAGATAACTTCATATACACATTTTCTTTTTGCCAGACAGAATCTGTAGCCATGATCTCTTTTGCACTTCTTTTCTTGTATCCAGTACCAGGAGGAGACCTCTATTTGCCCATGTCAGGATTATGAGTATTCTCATTGCACTTTACCTAAAGCTACTGCTCCCACCCCGCTCCCCGAGGAACAAAACTCCTATAAATCAGTGGATCAAAGGGATGAGGAATATAGACATTCACTACAAGTCAAAAGGTTTCTGCTTTTTACAATGTTACCTCCAAAAATATTAATAAAAGTGATGTATTATAATTATCTTTGAGTTTATTTCCCATTTTTTAAAAGGAGTGTGTCCCAAAGCTCTGGAAATGAAACAGTAATTATATGAACATTTATTTTGGAAGGAGGCAAGAAAACACAGATAGTTTGAAACTGGGAATGTCTCTGATAACTATTTAATAGAGAAACGTCAACTTAATTCAACAATTTTTTATATTTGTATTGGACTTTTTTTTCCTTTTTGGCTTATAGAAGTTCTTTATATTAAGCATATCATTTTGATCCCACAACCACCACAAAAATCTAAGACATTATTTTCATTTTTCATAACAGGAACCTTTTGGTAGTCAAATTGCGTGTTCATTTTTATATAGCTGGTGATTAAGTCAGAAGTCAAGTTCAAGTTTCCAGGCTCCTAGTTGAAAAGCTATTTTCACTATAATACATGGGCTCCATTTAGATTATTTAAAATAAGCATCTAATAATTAGCAACATTTTCTGTTAACCCAATTTTCCAATGATTCATCAGAAACCAGTAATTTTATCATATGTTTTGTGAAAAGTATAACACAGTTATTAAGAAAATGGGCTTTGTGGTCAGAGCTGGATTTCAAATCCATGTCTTCTCGACCTTAGATAACTTACCTTACCCAACTTCATGTGTGAATTGGTACCATAAACCCAGTGTTAGTGAAGATTAGATGAGGTATATAGCGATGGTTCAGATGAAGGCAGCTGTCCCTCTCCTCTTTCTTCTCCACTGTTAACTGTTTTCTTTACTACCTGGTAAACAATTCCCGAACTTAGGGTTTAAAAGAACTTTCATTGTACATCCTCTTATAGTTCTGAGTTGATTGAGCTTGGCTGAGTGGTTCATTTGCTCTTTATTGGCTGGGGCTGCCATCCTCTGGGTACTCCACTGGCCTGTAGTATCCAAGATTACTCACCCACATGTCTGGTGCTTCGGTGGGATGCTGAGATGGCTGGCTCTGTGTTTCAATCCACTTGGTCCTTCCAATAGGACTTCTTACATGGTGTCTCAGGGCAAAACTAGTTCTATAAGTGGCAGATTGTTACTTCTGCCATGTTCTATGCGTTATAGGGATTCACAGGCCCAACCTGTTTGCAGTGATGGAGGGGACTATGCCTAATTGTCATAGTCATTCTAATTGTTCACAGTTTTTAAGGATGTCTTTCCCATGCCTTTGCTGTGGTGCCATGAATAAGACAACTCCAGTCCATGAACAGAGGATTTGTATCTTACTCTGCCACTCCATGCATTAATAGAGGGTAACCTGGTTGCTCTTCTGAAGAACAGGTTAGTGTCCACTGTTCTCTCTCATGTTGAGGTTCACATGGTAGAAGAGCTGGTGGAACATGTCTGGGTAGGGTTTTATGGTAATGACACCTCACATTTGAGTTTTTAACTTTAAACCACTTTTGCATATATTTTTCCTCTTCTCTCTGAAATTCACATAGTTTTGACCTATATACCCATTCTACATTTAGAGAAACTGCGTCTAGGACTATAAATAACCTTTGCAATGGCATGAAGCTTGAAAAAAAGTAGATATAGAGTCTCATTGCAGGGACTCTGCAACTAAGATATTGCCTACCCATCTTGCTTCCATCCTAGAGATAAATGTGGTGAAATGGAATGGGAGTGGGGCTGGTGGGAGCAGAAGGGAAGAGTAATGAGTGGAGGGTGTTAAGGGGAAGCGCGGGGTGATAGATAGGACCTGAGCTCTCCCTATGTTTCCTAATTCTGCTACTTTCCACTTTGTGAACTCCAGCCTTTAACTTCTCTACTCTCCAGCCTTCGTTGACTTTATTTGTGGGATATATTATCTATTCTGTGAAAAAGAGAAGAATCATACTTGCCTTAATGACTTCATAGGCTTGTCATGAATGTTAAATTAAGCATATTAATCATAGGGCCCAGCAGAGGACCTGGCATACAGAAGATGTTCAAAACATGTTAATTCTTTTTTCTTCTTTCTTATATTTCTGAAGGGATCTTCTTTCTTGGGCACAGAGCTGAACACTTACTCTATTTTTTCAAATTTAATTTTATTCACATAAAATTGATATACAGTGAAATGTTGTGTTAATTTTCAATGTTGTGTTAATATGTGATTCAGTTATACATGTGTGGTGCTTAGTTGCTCAGTCCTGTCTGACTCTTTGTGACCCCATGGAATGTAGCCCACCAGGCACCTCTGTCCATGGGGATTCTCCAGGCAAGAATACTGGAGTGGGTTGGCCATGCCCTCCTCCAGGGGATCTTCTCAACCCAGGGATTGAACTCAGGTCTTCCACATGGCAGGCGGATTCTTTACTGTCTGAGCCACCGTAGAAGCCCATACATATATTAGATTGGCCAAAATTTTTTTCAGATCTTTCTGTAACATGGGAAAACTCAAACGTTTTTGCCAACCCAATATATATATTATTTTTCATGTTCTTTTCCATTATGGCTTATCACAGGATATTGAATATAGTTCCCTGTGCCATACAGTGGGACCTTGCTTTTTATCCATTCTATATGTATTCATTTGTATCTGTTAATCCGAAACTCCTACTTTATCCCTCCCCATTCCCCTGCTTCCCCTTAAAACCACAAGTGTCTTCTCTCTGTGAGTCAGTTTTTGTTTCATAGATAGATTAATTTTTATCATATTTGATTCCACATATGAGGGACATCATATGGTATTTGTCTTTCTCTTTCTGACTTAGTACAATAATCTCTAGTTGCATCCATGTTGCTGCAAATGGGATTGTTTGGTTATTTTTTATGGCTTAGTAGTATTTCACTGTATATATGAACCACATCTTTACTCATTCATTTATTGGTGGACATTTAGGTTGCTTCCATGTCTTGTGAATAGTGCTGCAATGAACATAGGGATGCATATGTCTTTTTACTTTTTTTATTTGTTAATAAAAATTTATAAAATAGTTATTATATTTTCAAATGCATTGAGCATTATCATTGTGTTTTTGTCATCATAAATGAGTGGAAAAGTTGAGGGTTACTTGCCTGGCTTCCCATCAGGGATTCTTTTATGGTTGCCCACTTCAGAGAAAGGCAACTTGGGAAAAGTTGGCATCTTTTCCCTTGAAACACAGAACTGGTTATCCCTTAACAGGAGCGGTGATGTGAATGAATCCCTCTGTCCAGAAGGTAGCCGACAGAGAAGGTAGCCGACAGAGTCTTCACCACACATACCACAAAAACTGTAGTTGGCAGACCACCAGGACTCACCACCTACCTCAGGAGGATGGGAAAGGACCGTGGCTTACTTTTGTAAATGGCTGCTTCAGAAGATTATTCTAAGCATTGGGATGGATTCTACCAGCAGCACATCAGTCCCAAATTTAAACTTGTACACTTTATGTACTAGAACTTTTGAAGCCTTCTGGTCCCTCCTTTTGGCTGGCATCGAAGAGAAGCTTTCTTCATTAGCATTTGGTGCTGCTCTCTGGCAGCCTGACTCTGGCCTCAGAGACTTCTGTTCTAGAAAGGGGAAGGTTGGACTCACTCCCACAAGGATATAGGAAAATGGTAGTGCATCTTCTTTGCCTAAATCAAGTCAGGACAGCTGAAATGTGACCTTGGAGTTGAAGAGTGACTCTTCCTTGGCAGCAGTGCTCTGCTTACAGATCTTTTGTGTTCTGATCTGATGGTGTCTGGTGGTTCTGAAGCGGGGCTCAGCTTCCGCCAGTGATGGGTATCTGTGAGTTGTGCTATTGTTAGGAGGTTGGGCTTTTGTGTATGTGACCAGAAAGAGAGCTCTGGGGTGAGAATGAAAGCTTTGAGAGTCTCTTTTCAACCGCTTCTAGGCATGGTTATGTCAAAACCAACTTGAACAGATATATTTATTTCTTCCTTTTTGAAAGCCTCTGGATAAAAGGATTTTATAGCTTTTCTAAGTAACCTTTCCTGCCAGGAACTCTCTCCTCATTTCTAATAAACATATCTCCAGTCTAAAAACCAGGCTTCTGTTCTCTTGTTTGTTTAATCAGGAGATGTGGGGATTAGACTGAACAATGATGTTTCAGGTATTGGAAAGTACTGGATGGATGATATTAGCTCACGGCAGCTACCTTCCCCATGTGTTATGGAGTTCCAATTCTTGAACTCCGGGTCTGTGAAGTCATTTTTTCCTAGAGAAATTAAAGATAATATTTTAGTGGGTTATGGCCAAGGCCAGACATGAGGAGACTTCCTCCTCATTTCAGGGTCTAAGCCCTCCATTTCAGAGAACCACTGGAATAAACAAAATGAGGTTGAACATTCACGGGGCAGAAATAGGCATTTGTATCATGTCTCGGTTTCATTGCTCTTAAATAAGCCTGTGAAAATAAATGTTATAAGTTCATGTTTCTTTGTATGCACTGATTTCATTTGTATTTTCTAAACTTAACATCTAAAAATTCTCAATTCCCAATGGGTAGTGAACTTGCTTTAGGTTAAAGTTGCATACTTAAAGTGCCTTGCACAGTCAATAATGAATGATTGTATGTGGTTTTTTGTCAATTGGTGTGTGCTGGATGCTGTATTTAGTGTTATTATCCCCCTTAAAACCTCTGCCTGGTAAGTCCATAGCCATGTCACAAAATAATGACCAGCACATTCATGAAAAGCCTGACCTGTCCTGGGAAGGCCTGGCCTGGCCTTGTGGGAGCTCAGTGGCAGTTTTAGGGTCTGGATCAACATCTATACAGTTGTCTATTTTCTGTTTCACTGCTGTGACTGGGGCTTCCAAACTGGCAGATATATTTATCCGCCTGCCAAAGCAGGAGACACAAGAGATGAGGGTTCGATCTCTGGGTCAGGAAGCTCCCCTGGAGTAGGAAATGGCAACCCACTCCAGTATTATTGCCTGGAAAATTCCATGGACAGAGGAGCCTGGTGGGCTACAGTCCATGGGGTCTCAAAGAGTTGGACACGACTGAGTGAGCGCATGTGCAACATGCTCTGACTGTGACTAGCAGCAGATACTTGCTTTAAAGGCAAATAAAAGTAAATCAGAGAGAATTTGTTTCCGATGTAGGTTCTTTCCCACTGAGGAATTAGCAGGCAGTGAGGTGCCCAGGAGGGCAGAGCCTGCCTCGGAGGCAGTTGGCCTCATGCTCCTCACCCCCTCAAAGTTTTGGGGGGCGTGTCTGGCACAGTTTCTCAACCCTTGAAGGGTGGCATCTCTTCTGTGAGGTTGTGAACTCAGCCAAGGACAACATCATGTCCATTCCCTTGGTAGAGGCCAAGGCTCAGCCCTCTGGGGTTCCAACTAGGAGCGAAACGAAAAGTCGGCCACCCTGCTCCACCTGCCCTGCTCACTTGGGGCCTGGGCTTCTCTCCAGGGGGTCACCCAAGGTCCAAGTTTTGGGAGCTTGCCCCAACCAGGGGCTGTCCTGAATGTACTCTTCCCCTCTTCTCCTAGGCATGTTTTCTTCCTTGTTCCATGTCCCTGGGGCACTGCTCTGTGGCCAGCTCACCAAAAGATGGATTGTTTCTGATAAAGGTTTATCCCAAAGCTGTGGGTTGAGAGGTACTCTGCCTGGGAAATATTTGCACATTTCATCAAACCTCTAAGAAAAATCTGATGTTTTCCTTGTGCTCTGGAGTCCGTGCTCTGATTTCATCTCAGGAACCTGATATTTGCAGATATCCTGTAATTCCTCTGTTTAAACTCCCTCCCTTTAGGTCAAAGTTAAAGCAAAAGCAAAACCAAAAAAAAAAAAAGCACTCTTTGCCGTGGCATAGTAGTGGATCTGATAGGGTCTGCCTTCTCCTTGCTTCCTTTTTCACACCCTGCCCGGACCTTTCCTCTGCTTGCAAAGCTCATTGCTGGCTGCCTGTCTCCCATCTCCAGGATAAAGCCTCCTCTTCTTCCAGGTCTGATCTTAAGCCTCCTTCCTCCAGAGACGAAGTCAGCCCCCAGAATGTGCTCCCATGGGAATGTCTTAGTCCCCTAGGGCTGCTGTAACAAATACCACAGACTGGGTGGCTTAAACCACGGATGCTCCATTTCTCATAATTCCAAAATCAAGAGGCTTGGCATTTCAGTGTCTGGTGAAGAATCTCTTCCTGGCTTGCAAACTGCCAATTTCTTGCTGTGTCCTCTCCTGTGTCTTTCTTTATAAGGTTGCAAATTCCATTCATGAGAGCTCTAAGCTTATGCCTTCACTACCTCCCAAAGTACCCACCTCCAAGGTTAGAGCTTCAACTTACGAGTTTTGGGGAGAATACAAACATCCAGTCCATGGAGAACATTATTTGCCTCCTTTGTAGCTTTCGTGTCATTTGCTGTTATTGACTTTGGGTTTGATCATTGGCTTCATACATGGGGACAGTGTGTCCATGCTGTTCTGTATGGAGCACAGAGCCGGCACATAGGAGGTGGTCAGTAAACATGCCCTGGGAACAAGCAGGAAAACAAAGGAAGGGTGCTGGGATCAGGTCAGACTGGGGATTGTGGTACCTAGAGCAGTCTTGGAGAGTGTATTAGTCTCCTAATGCTGGCTGTAACAATTTGCCATGTATTCAGTGGCTTGCAGCAACATACATTTACGGTCTTTATGGTTCTGGAGGTCAGCAGTCTGAAATGGACTTTATAGTTCAAAGGTCAAGGTGTCGGCTGTACTGATTGCTTCTGGAGGCCCTTGTGGACAATCCATTTCCCTGTCTTTTCTAGCTTCTAAGGACCACCTGCATTCCTTGGCTCATGGCACCCTTCCAGCAATTAGATCACTCTGACTCCTGCTTCCATTGCCACATCTCCTCCTCTGGTACTGATCTTCCTTGCCTCCCTCTTACAGGGATCCATGTGATAAAATTGGATCCACTTGGGTGACCCAGGATCATCCCCTGCCCCCATCTCAAGACCCCTGACTTGGTCATACCTTCGACATCCCTTTTGCCATGTAAGGTAATATTCTCCGAGGTTTCAGGGACTAGGCTGTGGACAGCTTAATGGTGATGGGGAACACTATATGACTAATCATAGAGAGTTCTGGGGACATGGAAAGATTATGTCACATCTCAATTAGAGCCAGAAGGGTCAGGGCATAATGGGGCATAATGGCAGTCAGAAGTGTCGTAACAAGTAGGGGGGGGACACATTTATGTTGGGTTAAGTTGTTCTGGGGTTGAAGTAAGAGGTGTAACCCAGCAGGTCCTTTTAATGTGGACATAAGGAGGCATCACTCTATAACCAGCTCCCTACATGGTAGGCTACAGTCCATAGGGTCGCGAAGAGTCAGACACGACTGAGCGATTTCACTTTCACTTTTCACTTTCATGCATTGGAGAAGGAAATGGCAACCCACTCCAGTATTGTTGCCTGGAGAATCCCAGGGACGGAGGAGCCCGGTGGGCTGCCGTCTATGGGGTCGCAAAGAGTCAGGCACGACTGATGTGACTTAGCAGCATCAGCAGTACGTGCTTCATCTGTCCACTTGGAGACTGTCTGACTGCTACATTTGCATGTGGGTGATCGCATTTCTTCCACAACTACTTAAATGGGGATATCAAGATGTCAGGAGTGGATTCAGATTGTGGGCTGGGGGGAGACTAAAGGGACACCCATAGTCTGGGATAAATGAATTTAGAGTTATCTTCCTTGGCAGACTCAGAGGAAGGAAATAAAAATGAGAAAGTAAGACACTGAGAAACAGACAAGGATAATGCCCATCAAAAACTCTGTAGTGGGGAGAGCGTTATTTCTCTCTGAACTATTAAGTTATTGGTTGGAATTGAGGAAGGAAGAAGTAGGTTTTCCCAGGGACCAGGATTGGCTCTGTTGATCCAGTAGGGGAATAAGCAGAAGCAAGTCAAATGTCCTGTGGGTGCTCTGGGTTAGTCTGAGCAGAAGACGCCACTGTAAACGTGTTAGTTATGAGCATGTGCTGTGCATGCTCGCTCAGTTGTGTCCGACTCTGCAACCCCTTGGGCTGTAGCCAACTGCCAGCCTCCTCTTGTCCATGGAACTTTCCAGGCAAGAATACTGGAGTGGGTTGCAATTTCCTAATCCATATAGAAGAAAACTTTAAAGCTGAACTGCATTCAACATTGTCTTGCCCCTGCATTTTATAACTTAGAAAACTAAGGCCTAGAAAGTTCAAGTGCGGTGTCCAAAGACACATGGTCAGGTGGTACCAGAATTTAGACTAGAAACCAAGGCTTTTGGTTTCAATCCGGAAATGGTCTCATGGATTAGCGTCCCATATACTGTTCAATGCCTGTTGTAGAGAAGCGTGGGGCTAGGACACATGCCCACTGTCTCCATCCCAAAAACACAGATTGCTTTTGGTTTCATGGAGCCCTGAGTGGTTTTGTTTGAGAAACAGATGGACAAAGAAGCTTTATGTGAGTAGCATACGGCAAGAGGTGGAACATGCATACATGCTGTGTGACTGGCTGTAGATTCAAAAATAGCCAGTCCTAAACAATAGCAGTGCAGTTAAACTCACCCACTTGGTCAATATCGCAGTGTAATCGCACCATCTTCTAAAAGTGGCTGTCATGAAATCAAGGGAGGTCATGTGACTGGCTGATAGGAAGGCAGCTGCACAGGGTCAAGTTCATTACTGTTCCCCTTTCAGCATGGAGTCCATTTTCTTCCCGGGCAGTGAGAGAATAGTTTCTCTAGAATATCCATGCAGCTTTTGGGGTTGAATTCCTAAACTGCTTTGAACACTTCGTCAGTAACGTGATGGGTCAATTAGTAAGCAGTCAACACATGGCTTTATTGACAGAGCAACTGCAGATACCCAGATAGGACTCTGAAAGTTTCAATTCCCTTTTCCTAAGATAGTAGCATATCTGAAAGGTTTTTAGAGTAATTCTGGAGCAAGTAACATGAGACGAACATGACTTCAAGTAAGCCTTAGCAGAAAATAGGATGTGAAGGGGGGAAATTGCAGAACCGTAGAGTATGGGGAAAAGCAGATCTTTGCAGAAGAGGAAGTGAATATACACTTGAGATATTCCGTGACTGCCTACTTCCAGGTCGCCAAGTTTCAGAATGAATGAAGGCCTTCTCCACTCCCAGTATAGGCTTATATAAAGAAAACATATACTCAGATATTTCAGTGGGCCTTTAACTATTCATGGATATTATCCCACAATAAATGCTTTGTGTAGCTGATTGGAATGCTTTTACTGCCTAAAGACCTTGGGTTCCTAGTGAGTTTTCTTTTTTAATTTAAAGTGATGACGGTGGGGGCATGGGTAGAGGCTGCTTATTGGTTTTTAATTTAATGCTATAAAATTTGAAGGGGTTGGGAAATTTTTATGTTCTTTTAATTGAAGTCTGCGTAATTTTAAGGAGGTAGGAAATTAACATAGAATAAAATTGCTGTACGTAAAAAATTATTTTTAACATTCGTCACAGCTTTTAATGTCAACATCATTAATGGCATGATCATAAAACAGCCATTAGCTTTGCTGATGCTGGATTTATTTAGTGAAAATGATGTAGAGACATAACTAACGAGATAAGTTAAAGAAAAGACAGCTTGCAGCCCCACCTCAAATTGCCAGTTATTTGACCCTTCTTAGGCAGCGCTAGGTGTATTAGGTGTTCCAAATGGAATGCAGTTTAGAATTTACAAGGCAGAAACAGAATTACAGATACTAAAAACAAGCTTATGGTTACCAACGGGGAAATGTGTGTTGGGGGAAAATAAATCAGGAACTTGGGATTAACACATACACATTACTATGTATAAAATTCATAACCAACAAGAATCTACGGTGCAGTACAGGGAACTCTGCTCAGTAATTTGTGATAACCTGTATGGGAAGAACAGTCTGAAAAAGAATGGATATACATTTATATTAAAATCAAATCACTTTGTGCTATGAAACTAACACAACATTGTAAATCAACTATAATCCAAGAAAGTTTTATAAAGATACAAAAGAACATAGGAAATGATTAAATTCCAGCCTCATTTGATATTATTGAAAAGAGTGCTGAATTGAAGAGCCTTGGGGAAAAGGACATTTAGGGAGAAACAAATAACCCTAAGGTTTAAGCAAGAACTTGGGAAGGTCTGAATGTCATCCTACTGTAGACTTTTGCTCTAGACCCTTACTCTAGATTCTACTGCCTGTTCTTTCATCTACTGTGTATCTCTTTGTCATTGAGTGTTCTTTGGCCAACATTCAAGCCTTGCCTTGTTCAAATTCATTTTACAGAACTCTACTTTCAGAGTCATGTTTTCCCAATTTTTTTGACTGCCAACTGCAGTAAGAAATATGCTTTATATTTCAACTTAATGCATGTATACGTGTGAATATATACACATACAGGACACATACACATGTGTGACAAAAACATTTTTTTTTTACATATTTTTTTAAAAACAGTGCTAAAGCACCAGATGAAATGAAGACAAGCTCGATGAGTCAGCCATTACATCCATTCCTCATCTTTCCTCCATCAGGTATCCCGCACCCTGCCTCACTCCCATCCTGGATCAGTTGCAGTCTGTACATTCTTGCTAAGCATCTGTGGAATGCACTTTGGTGTTTTCTTTCATTCTTTTTAAATTTATTTTTATTGGAATATAGTTGCTTTACAATGTTGTGTTAATTTCTACTATATAACAAAGTGAATCAGTCATTCATATACATATGTTCTCTCTTTTTTGGATTTCCTTCCCATTTAGGTAGGGCCCCCTGGTTATCAGTAGGTCCTCATTAGTTATCTCTTTTGTACATAGTACTGTATATATGTCAATCCCAATCTCCCAATTCATCCCACCCTCCCATCTTGGTGTCTGTACATTTGTTCTCTGTGTCTCAATTTCTGTTTTGCAAATAAGATCATCTATATCATTT
Source organism: Cervus elaphus (assembly GCF_910594005.1). Taxonomy (NCBI): domain Eukaryota; kingdom Metazoa; phylum Chordata; class Mammalia; order Artiodactyla; family Cervidae; genus Cervus; species Cervus elaphus. The sequence continues at coordinate 65,302,936 of NC_057847.1, forward strand.
TCCACTGTGGAGTTTTCTAGTCTACCCTCTTCTTAAGGAATATCAGGTTTAGCAAAATTGTTGTGGATAATTGCAGTTCAGTTCAGTTGCTCAGTCATGTCCGACTCTTTGCGACCCCATGAACCACAGCACACCAGGCCTCCTTGTCCATCACCAACTCCCAGGGTCCACCCAAACCCATGTCCATTGTGTCAGTGATGCCATCCAACCATGTCATCCTCCATCGTCCCCTTCTCCTCCTGCCCTCAATCTTTCCCAGCATCAGGGTCTTATCAAATGAGTCAGCTCTTCGCATGAGGTGGCCAAAGTATTGGAGTTTCAGCTTCAGCATCAGTCCTTCCAATGCACACCCAGGACTGATCTCCTTTAGGATGGATTGGTTGGATCTCCTTGCAGTCCAAGGGACTCTCACGAGTCTTCTTCAACACCACAGTTCAAAAGCATCAGTTCTTCTGCGCTTAGCTTTCTTTATAGTCCAACTCTCACATCCATACATGACTAGTGGAAAAACCATAGCCTTGACTAGATGGACCTTTGTTGACAAAGGAATGTCTCTACTTTTTAATATACTGTCTAGGTTGGTCATAACTTTCCTTCCAAGGAGTAAGTGTCTTTTAATTTCATGGTGGCAGTCACCATCTGCAGTGATTTTGGAGCCCAGAAAAATAAAGTCAGCCACTGTTTCCCCATCTATTTGCCATGAAGTGATGGGACCAGATGCTATCATTTTAGTTTTCTGAATGTTGAACTTTAAGCCAACTTTTTCACTTTCATCAGGAGGCTCTTTAGTTCTTTACTTTCTGCCATAAGGGTGGTATCAAAATGAGTTTAATCCTCAACTAATATATCGCTTCCCACAATTTGAAAAAGTTTCCAGAAAATGACAGTAAATGTAATTGGATGAATTAAGATACCTCTTTCACAAGCTTCTTCTCATGCCATTGTTCTGTCTAAGGGATCTAAGAGTGGGTAATGATTTTTCTTTTTCCCACTGGAATAGAGCTTGTTCAGTGTTATCTTCCCCAGCAGCTTCTCTTTACAGACCTCACTGTGGAAATTCAGTCTGTTTACAATCACCACCCATTTCTCCCAGCATTCTATCCTCTCTCTGGAATTTTTCTTAGCACTCTCTCCTCAGACTGCAATTTCAATGTTGTATTTGTCTCCACTTCAGGCTCACATCCCCTTCTTCCACCAGGTGTATCTAGATAGATTCAATCCTCCACCATTATCCTTTCTCAGATCTCCCTACGGCACAGCTGTGGGAAGATATGGTCATTGCTGGTGCCAGCATTATAATCATTTAGTGTCTGCCACCACTCTTTTTTTTTCCTTTGATAAAATTAAATCATTAAGTTATGAGAATTCCATATTCTCTACATCTTTGCCAACACACACTTGGTATTTTTTTTTCTTTTTTTTTAAACTTAACCGCTCTGGTGGAATGGTGGGCCTCCCTCGTGATTCAGCAGTAAAACATCTGCCTGAAATGGATTTGATGCGGATTTGATCCTTAGGTCGAGAAGATCTCTTGGAGAAGGAAATGGCAACCCACTCCAGTGTTCTTGCCTGGGAAATTCCGTGGACAGAGGAGCCTGGTGGGTACAGTCCATGGGGTCACAAAAGAGTTGGAAGTGATTTAGCAAATAAACCACCACCTCTCTGGTGGGTGGTAGCAGTATTGAACTGTGGCTTTGTTTGCATTTCCTTGATGACTAATGAAACTGATATGCATATGTTTATTTGCCATTTAAGTATCCTCTTTTTTGATATGGTCTGTTCAAGTCATTTGCCCATTTTTCCAATGGGTTGTATCTCTTTTTTCTTATCTATTTTTAGAATTCTATATATATTATGGATCCAAGTCTAAATTGGATATAGATATTCTGTTGCAGGAATGGAGACCCCTTCCAGGGCCTGAAAATGGGCTCTTGTCTAACACTTGGAAATGAATTGTCCGAGGAGACACATGTGCTGACAAAGCAAGAGGTTTTATTGGGAAGGGCACCCGGGTGGAGAGCAGGAGGGTGAGGGAACCCAGGAGAACTGCTCGGCCGCGTGGCTTGCAGTCTTGGGTTTTATGGTGATGGGATTATTTTCAGGGTTGTCTTTAGCCAATATTTCTGACTTAGAGTCCTTCCTGGTGGTGCACGCCTTGTTCTGCCAAATGGATGTCAGAGAGAAGGATTCTGGGAGGTGGTCGGACATGTGGTGTCACCTTTTGACCCTTCCCGAACTCTTATTGGTGGTGGAGGCTTATAGTTCCGTGTTCCTTACCGGGACCTCCTGTTGTAAAACAGCTTATGCAAATGGTTACTATGCTGCCTGGCCAGGGTGGACGGTTTCAATCAGTGTGCTTCCCCTAACAATTGCAAATATATTTTCCTACCCTGAAACTTAATCTCTTCATTCTCTTGAATGTGTCTTTTGACAATAAAGCTGAGTTTTCAGTTTTTCCCCTTAATGCTTAGCTGAGTCCTCTTTAAGAATTCTTTACCTATTCCAAAATTATGAAGATACATGTTCCTATGCTTTTTAAAATAGATACTTTGTTGTTATATTTGAAGTCCCTCAGAAGTTGATTTTGGTTTATGATTTGAGTAAAGACTCAAGAGTCACTTTACCCCCAGTAGATACCCAGCTGACTTCAAATCACATAGTGAAAAGACCACTCTTTCCCAAATACTTTCCCTTGTTATCTTTGTTATATATCAAGTGACTGTCTATTTCTGACATGCCTGTTTTATACATACATACATACATACATATATATATATATACACACACACACACACACATATATATATATATATGTTTCAGACTTCATTGTGTTCCATAGGTCTATTTGTTTATTTTTTGCTTCCAACAGCCTCAAGTCTCCAACTTTATGGAGACTCAGATGGTAAAACATCTGCCTGAAATGCTAGAGACATGGGTTTGATGCCTGGGTCAGGAAGATCCCCTGGAGAAGGGAATGGAACCCACTCCAGTATTCCTGCCTGGAGAATTCTATGGACAGAGGAGCCTGGCAGGCTACAGTCCATGGGGTTGCAAAGAGTCAGACATGACTGAGTGACTAACACTTTGACTTTAACATAGTAGAAGTCCTCTAGCTTTGTTGTTCTGTAGGATTGTCTTGGACATTGTGTCATGCTAACAGTATAGCGTTCTTCAAATAGGCTGTAAACAAATTTTATGTAAGAGAAAGATGAAAAAATCATGACAAAATCAATGAGAAATTTATGCATGTTGTAAGATAATAGTTACTCTATTTTGATTTTGCAAATTTCACAATTTGGGTTGCTGATGAGAGATGATTGTATACAGAGAAACAGATTCTGAGGGGATTTAACTGAGGAAAATAAGAGACAGTAAAGATGAATTAAAGGGGTGTTTAGAGTAGGAGAGTGAGCACAAAGGACATCTGTTTTTATCAAATCATGTACCAAAAGAAATACTTAAGTATAATTAAGATATAACCTGGTGAACCTCAAAAAATTAGAGTGACTGCATCTAGAGATAAATTTCTGAAGGGAGTTCTATTTTGAATGAATTATGATTAAAATCCACATAGAAAAAGTCAGACCACCGACTTGCTTTATATTTTAGCTTGTCTACCATTTTCCTCTTGAAGGAGCCACAAAAGAAAAATCTTAAATAGAAGGAACCTCTTCACTCTGAATTGCTACTCAGCCTATGGTGTATGTACAGCTGCAGGAAAAACTCATGGGCTGATGACATTACAAGTGATGGGAATGTACATGCTTTCTTACCTCCGGAGAAGAGGAGAAATAGAGAAATGTAAAGAAGCAAACATTGTATTTCTTGGAGCATATCAAACAGATTTAACAAATGTTTACTCCTCGTTGTCTGGGCATTAGGACTCCTTGCTGCTTTATTTAGAAACGCTTTCATGGGTTTTCTAATTTAAATCCATGGTATTGATCAAATATGATAGCTTTAGCTTGCAAATACCTAGAGCTGGTGAGGGCTTAGCTAAGTTAAACGTGTTGAAAAATGAAGCCTCCAGACATGGAATCCATGGAGGGTGAGAAATAGTTTTATTTTGTATGGTTTGCAGGGAAGGAGACCAATTGGACTTTAAAAGATAGTTTCCATAGCTACTGGGCTGAATCAAAAGAAAATGCTGTCACAGCATTTTTTCCCTTGCTACCTTTACTGCTAGATGGTAGCTACCAGGTCAGGTCTTTTTTAGGAAATGAATTATTCCATAGATGAAATGCTTCCATCTAGGATCTGCTGGAAGCAAACTTGCTTTGTTGTGAGAATGCCGTCACCTACCCTAGATTTGACTAGAACTGCCTTTCTGTTCAAAACGTCTTTAGAAAGGTTCTCTCCAGGTAGAGTTCTGTTGAGCAGCTCCCTACCAATTGAAATTCTATTTCATGATTTAAAAAATGGGGGCTACACTTAAATTATAGAAGAGTCCAGGCTTTTACTGCACTTGACCTTTTTTCTTTTTTTTTTTTTTTTTAATTTTTTTATTAGTTGGAGGCTAATTACTTCACAACATTTCAGTGGGTTTTGTCATACATTGATATGAATCAGCCATAGAAAGTGAAAAGTGAAGTTGCTCAGTCGTGTCTGTCTCTTTGCGACCCCATGGACTGTAGCCTACCAGGCTCCTCTGTCCATGGGATTTTCTGGGCATGAGTACTGGCGTGGATTGCCATTTCCTTCCCCAGGAGGTGTTCCCGACCCAGGGATTAAACCCAGGTCTCCCACATTGTGGGCAGACGCTTTACTGTCTGAGCCACCAGAGAAGACATCTTCTTACAAGATGGGTACAAAGAATGATTTCTCAAAGGACCCTAAAATTGATTGCTTTGACATTCATTATAATAAGGTCAGCCAAAAACAGTATACACTTAAAATCCAAAACAGTATTGCTGCTGCTGCTGCTGCTGCTAAGTCGCTTCAGCCGTGTCCGACTCTGTGTGACCTCATAGACGGCGGCCCACCAGACTCCCCCCGTCCCCGGGATTCTCCAGGCAAGAATGGAGGAATGAAGGAAATGGGTTGCCATCTCCTTCTCCAATGCGTGAAGTGACAGTGAAAAGTGAAAGTGAAGTCGCTCAGTCGTGTCCGACTCTTAGCAACCCCATGGACTGCAGTCTACCAGGCTCCTCCGTCCATGGAATTTTCCAGGCAAGAGTACTGGATTGGGCTGCCATTGCCTTTTCTGAAAACAATATTAGGACCAAGTTTTCTTTTTTTTCAATTTTGGATACAAGCTACACATTATATATCATGTTACTCTAGTTTTATGCTCATTTGATATTTGTGCCACAGTGGTCTTGATCTTTTGTATAAAGTCCTCTGTAGTATGGGCCTTTTATTAAAACACCTTCCCAATAATAATTTGTAATGGACTCGAGGAGGAGGAATAGACATTCACTTTTGCTTTAATGCTCATGTGTCTCCCAACTGAGAATTGTAGAGTCTTTGAGTACCTCTATATAGTATAGTTTTTTTTTCGAAGATGCTTGTCCAATCATTTATATTTCTTTTAAGGCTGATAGATCCAAGCTGACTTCTAAGAAGGGTCCTACTGATACTGCATACAGTAGCTATATTCTTTCTGAGGAGTTACCAAAGTTTGCATTGACAGAGTTAATGGTGGCATTTCCTTTAGCCATTCATTCAGCCACTTTTATAAACCCACAGTCCATTTAAGAAGTATGAGCTATATGTCAAACTCCCAATTCATCCCGCACCTGCTTTCCCCGCCTGAGTGTCCGTACGTTTGTTGTCTGCACTCTCTTGTCTCTAATTCTGCTTTGCAAATGGATTCATCTGAACCATTTTTCTAGGTTCTACATGTATGTACTAATGTATGATGTTTGTTTTACTCTTTCTGACTCACCTTCACTGGATAAAATAGGTAACTAACGAGAACCTCCTGTGTAGCACGGGGAACTCGACTCAGTGCTTTGTGGTGACCTAAGTGGGAAGGAAATGCAAAAAAGAGGGGATGTCTGTATGCGTATGACTGATTGACTTTGCTCTATAATAGAAAATGGCACGACTTTGGAAAGCAACTACATGCCAATAAAAATTAAAAATAAAAAAGAAGTATGAGCTTGCTCTCCAAATAGAGCTTCAAGGCAAATACCCTGCCTCCTCATTCTGACCCGATGGCTCCTTTGAAACCCCATCTAGAAATTCTGGAGCCACCACTGTTTGTCTCTGGATGTCCCCTCCATGAGCTTTCCTGATGGCTCAGTGGGTAAAGAATCTGTCTGCAATGCAAGAGACACAGGAGATGGAGGCTTCAATCCCTGGGTCAGGAAGATCCCCTGGAGGAGGGCATGACAACCCGTTCCAGTACTCTTGCCTGGAAAATCCCGTGGACAGAGAAGCCTGGTGGACTGTAGTCCGTGGGGTCATGGAGTTGGACATGACTGAGCAGCAGCAGCAGTCTGCTTCATGCTAGAGCCAGCTTCTTGTTTTTAAAGTACATTCCTTTTTTTTTTTTTTTTTTTTTGATGCAGGGATGTCTCCCTTTCTTTGGAGTAGATTGTGATTCCAGGAATAAGTCAAAGTTAATTTTTCTGAATGCACTGTCAGTTGTTTTTGTGGTTTAAAAAAAGAAAAAGGAAACAGGGTATTTATACATTCAATGCTGACAGCATTGGTTATTTTCAGGAATTGGATGAGTAATTCCAAATAGAGATTGAACTCTTTTGTCTTGCTCATGTTTATTTTTAATGCACCAGATATCCCTATAATCCATATCACTCATCTCATCCTGAGATTCAGCTATCTAGGAGACAACCCTAGGGGTAGGCCAATTGGGCAAAAACACATTCCTGGGATATCTGAAAGGAGGAGGGTTGTTAGCCCTCTGCAGACATGGGGGAGGAAGAGAGAGCTATGTGGCAGGGTAGATAAAAACTAGGAGAGAAAAAGCCATTTACTCCTCAAAATGAAGAGAAAGAATCTCCCTAGACAGGCATATCTCATGCCTCTGGGAACTTCCGCTGAAAACAAGTGACGGTTCCAGGCTGTGACTTGTTGCATCTGTCGCTGCGTGCTGGCGTATACCTCTGTGTATAAATACAAATTGTATTTTGCAAACATGATGTAAATAAATCTTCTTGGGAAGATCCAAAAGTCAGATTTCAGGGCTTGAAATCGCCAGTGATTTCGGTAATGTTTGAGCTCCTCAGCAACAGTATGAAATGTTCGTGGATAGTTACATGGGAATTTTTATTTATGACTGGTGAGTAGCACTGCTGATTCTGAGCTAACACCCCAGAAAGGGAGGGGAAGGAAGTTCTTTGACCTCTGAAAAAAAACAATTTCTGGGATGAAATTCCATAAAATATCAATAGTTGTTTAGAAGCATGGCGTGGGAATGTTGCACCAGGGCAAAGCCTATGATCTTTGCTAAAACCTTTAACTTGGTCTTGAAAAACCAGTTTTCTTTGCCTGTTAGTCCCAGATGAGAAACAGAAAGTGAAGCCCATGTTGAGGATTGCATTGTAGAATAAGAAAACGATAAAGGAAGAAAGCTTAGAAACTCAAGATTTTTTCTAGATATACCAAAATATTAGCAGCTGATCATGTTGGGAGAGTGGATGCAAGGGAGCAACATGTCACCAAATGCTTTTATTTGAAATAAGATTAATCTTCTATCCTGAATGAAAATAGAGGCAAACAGCAGCCATCCAGTGTGTGCCTTGTAAATCACATTATTAGGGCTTGCTTAAAGCGTTCACCTAGTATTCTATTGATACATGGAGCTGGTTGGTGTGGCCGCCATATGCCGGCTTGGGCCTGGGCCAGGGAAGCACACAAGAAGGCTTTTGCATTCCAGCCATCCACTCCCGCCTGGCAAAAGGCGCTTTCTGTGCGTGGCATAAGTGGCCAAGTTATTTGTACACAATGGGAAGCTGAAATTTCATTTTCACGTGAAATTAGTGAATAATGGCTTTCAAGACTCACTGAATAAGCATGCCCAAGACACAGTCAGCATTTTAAGTCTGTCTACAGGACGCCAGCCATCTGGATGAGAAATAAATCAGTTATGCAGTTACTTTGGGGGCCTCAGAGGTGGGACATGGGGAAGGCAAAATGAATGGGTGCTGTACTAAAGCTTTTGCTTTTCATCAAGGCTTTGGTGCAGTTAAGGTTTGTCACTTCTGCGATTCTGGGTCACTTCTATTGACCTGATGGACCAAGCCACAGACATTCATGCCTTGATGTGCACTTGTGTTATTTACTCTGCATCTGTTTAATGTTATCAGTTTTGTTACTTTTTTATCTTTTTGAAATATACCTACACATTAATTTTGGATTTTAGACTCCAAGAGAATAGTTATTCTATTTGCCTGGAGAAGTTCAAAACTGTAGAATATACAGTTACACTGTTATACAATTCTAGAAATGATACTTCCCCAAATGGTATGATGCTAAGATCTCCTTTTCTGCTAACTTAAAGATTGTTAAAATACCACTTTTTGAAGAAATCTGATTTCATTTTTGGTAGACTATGATTTGGAAAAATGAGAGCAGGGTTACTTGAGACGGTAAGATCTTGGTAATTTATCTATGTATAATAATTGAAGCAAAGCATGAAAACTAAAATGAGAGAAGCAGATGGAACATCCCCTAGGTGAGTATGAACATTTGCTCTAAAAAAAACATGGAACAAGTGCCAGCAAGGTGTATAATTATTTTCTTTCAATTACACCTGATTTTGATTTTTAAAAAATGTTGGCAAAGCAGGGTTTCATCTTTATTTACCTTGCTTTGGTTTCCTTCAAAAATGCTTTGGAATTTAGCACATGAACGGGATGTAAGTGAAAAATAGAGATATTTTAAGGTAATTAAGGGGTAATCAATCAATTATAAAATAATTGCTTGGCTTGATAATTTTGGGGGTAAAATCAGAATCTAGCTAATGCGTTCAGATACTCCAATTTTCCTATAGTTTGGTTCTATATAGAGAAGGTTAGCAGTTTATAGGAAAAAATGAAGGATCAATAAGGTTTCTTTAATTTGCTAGAACTTCATAGAATATGTTATTCAATATATACATTGAGAACAGAACTTTTTGTTTCATGCTTCTGTAATTTTGTTGATTCGCATACTGCTTTAAATAAATGGGCCATCAGCTGGAGTTTCACTGTCCTTTGCAATTTGAGCTATGCACTGAAAATATATTACTTATAGTGGGATTTGGCTTGTAACTTTATCATGTGAGCTATACACGTTAATTAATTTTGAGGCAGCTGCTCATTACAAATTCTTTCTGGTAAACATAACAAGTGAACATATTTTGGAAGATGCCACCACATGATGTATTAAATGGATTTTGATAAAGGCATTTGGCTGATTTGACTGGCAGGTATAAAAACTTCATATTTTGGGAATCCAGCCTGAGTAACTGTAAAATGGTATTTTAAAACTAGTTTTTACGTTATGGACTTTAGGCATGCCATGTTTGTGGTGTCCAACTCTTTGTGACCCCATGGACTATAGCCCACCAGGCTTCTTTGTCCATGAGAATTCTCCAGGCAAGAATACTGGAGTGGGTTGCCATGCCCTCCTCCAGGGGATCTTCCCAACCCAGGGATGGAGCCCAGGTCTCCCGTGTTGCAGGCAGAGTCTTTACTGACCTAATAAAGGAATTGGGTTGGTTATTAATTTGGAATAGGTGATATATTACAAGGTACCAGGTGGATTAATATGAAATGAAAGGGGACTTACTAATCCTCTTTTATCTACTCCTCTTGCTTTGTCATGGGAAAATGGAGACCAAAGAAGTGGTAATTTATCTGAAACCATATAAATGGTAGAAGAATGGGAGCATGAGCTCAGCCTCTTGACACTTTAAATGCTCTCTCATGAATCATGAATTCATGGAACCCTGTCTAGGTAAGAATGAGATTAAATGAGAAGTTACCATAGGTCCAGTTCACTTGGAAAGAAGAAAGAATGTTTTGCTTTGGAGAATACACACTTGAGGCTGCCTAGAAAAGCTGTGGAGTCTTTTCTGGAAGTCATTTAAGGAAAGACTAGAGAAGTATAAGTACTGGATGGTAGAGGTATTAACCTAATGAAAGCACGAAAAGAGTGTTTTTTTTTTTTAAACTGGCGGCATGTGAACACTTAACTGGGCCTGAAAGATCTACTTCCCCAGTCAGGGATCTAACTTAGGGATCTAACTGCTTTGGGAACATGGAGTCTTAGCCACAGGACCACCAGAGAAGTTCCCCAGAAAGAGTTCTTTAGCTGCCTTCTGAGAGCTGGGATTTCCTCATCTCTTCCTGGGGTCTTCCTTTTCCATCCAGTGGGATGATTCCTATGAAATTATGCATTAAATTCACCCTCCTTGAGACCTATGCTAAAAAACAGGTTTCAGTGTTCCTTTGGGATGTTAGGCCCTCCAAAACTGCTTTTGCATTTATTTCCTTAGTCTTAAGAACAGGTATCCTCTGAATCATGATAGTGTAAACCATGCTGGAGAAATCATTTGGGTCATAAGTTTTGATGTCTACCTTCTTTTCATTATACTCAGTATTTCATCCCTGTTTGTTTGGGAGCTGTATTGTTTGACTTTGGATTTGGAATAATGGTCCCATAGTCTGCATACATTTAGAAGACTTTAGAAGGGAGTCAGTTTCTTTCACGGGTGGCACATGCCCACTTGGGCATTTTCCCCTCAGAACTGTGTTGAATGAAGTCTTCTCAAATAAATGTGGTTCTTGCCTTATGTCTAGAATCCTCATAGATGTCTGAGTTTCTGCCTTCTTTCTGGTTCCTATCAGCATCTCCCCAGTAGATCAGGTCCTTTTCCTGGTGGCACCAAGGAAGCATTGGCAGTGGAGGCCAAGGTGACTCTAATTCTAGCCTGGTTGGTCAGAGTGGGCAAAGATGCTTCCTGCTCAGCAGCAAGGCCCCTGAGCCCTTGGCTCTTGAAAGTCATTTTAGTGTGTGTGGGCTTCTTCGGAGATGACCTACCTGGGGGGATTGAGTTCTTTCAACTGATCCTGTTCCTCTTCAGTAGCCTCAAACAGATAAACTATCCACATTCAGCACTTAAGTCTAGGGAAGGACATCCCATCACATTCCTGTTGCGTTAAAAGCAGGGGGAGATGAGAAAGGGATAAAAGAGGTGCTAATAAAGTTAAGAGGTGTCAGTTTGCAGAGGGAAACTAAGGTGTGTCAACTTTCCATCACTTGGCCGAGCTAACATCAGGGTAATGAAAATCGTGTACTCCCTCTTTCATGAGAGCACCTATGTTTTCAGTGGCAGGAGTCAGGGTGCTCTCCTAATGACTCTCCCAGCCAGAAACAACCCTGGTGGGATCCAGTATCTCCACCTTCCGGCTAACTTGCTTTCAACTTGTTGTGGTGTGGACAGCAGAAGTGATTTGACAGTGAAGGTGAGAGTTGCTCATCCAAACTAGTCTGAGTTTGTGAGGTTTCCCTCCCTCCCATATGGAGTTAGAGTTGCATTATTTCTCAAGTGTTCCTATTAGAGCAGAGCTGATTGGTACCATGGCCCCTAGAGAAACCATACTTTATTTTTTTTTTCCATTTATTTTTATTAGTTGGAAGCTAATTACTTTACAATATTGGAGTGGTTTTTGCCATACATTGACATGAATCAGCCATAGATTTATCTGTATTCCCCATCCCAAGCCCCCCTCCCACCTCCCTCTCCACCCAATCCCTCTGGGTCTTCCCAGTGCACCAGCCCTGAGCACTTGTCTCCTGCATCCAACCTGGGCTGGTGATCTGTGAGAAACCAACTTTAACGTGGAGATGAGGCCACCCCTTGAAGGGTTATTTTTCAAAGCATCAGTCTCAGCTCCATGGGCTTCCCTGGCAGCTCAGATGGTAAGGAATCTGCCTGTAGTGCGTGAGACCCGGGTTCGGTCCCCGGGTTGGGAAGATTCCCTGGACGAGGGCATGACAATCCCCTCTAGTATTCTTGCCTGGAGAATCCCCATGGACAGAGGAGCTTAGTGGACAGCAGTCCACGGGGTTGCAAAGAGTCAGACATGACTGAACGACTAAGCACAGCATAGCACAGCTCAGTAATGTTTTTCTCCTTTTGAGGTTCCATCTTTCATGGTATTTATCACCTTGTGATGCCTTTGTTGACACGTTTGCTCACCTACTAGATTGTGAGCTTCAGGAAAGCTATTCTGCATCTTGTTCTCCTGGGGGTGTCTCTGATGGCCAGCCCAGAGAGGAACTCAATAAATGTGTGTGGAATTAATGCATCTTGAATGAATAAATAAGTAAATAAGTTGTATGAAAATAAATGCTTTCAAAATCTTGAAAAGCTTTTAAAAAAATTCTTAGTACAGTATTCTAAAACTTCAGTCTCCTTTAATATCATTTAGTGTGCTTTTACCTTTCAAATGTTTTTATAGAACAAAGCAATACCTGCCTAGACTCTTGATTCTGAGTTAGTGAAATCTGAATTAAAATGGTCTTATCTTTACCAAGAAAGGGTTACTTTGTTGCACTTTCACACACACACACACACACACACACACAGTCTATCTTTGCTCAGGAGTGCATTAATTTGTTTTTCATAATTAATCAAAGCAGAGTTTTTTAAACAATACTCTTGTTTCCTAAAATACATTCTCTAGATTCATTAAATAGGAGCAGTTCTTATTGGTGAGTTTCTGCTTTATGTTGAAACCCTGGAATTTTTTTTACAATGAGGACAACTTTGTAATTTCGAACTATGGGTGTTATAGACTTGTCACTGACATGCTCAAGTCTGATTTGCCATTTTAATTGGATTTGTTTGAGGGGTTTATGCATAAAAGGCTATGATTTTCTAAGTAGCAGAGTGAATAGCCCATTCCAGTAGGCTATATTTACTTGACCTGGAACTCAGATGCCTTTTGATTGAGTATAGATAATCTTAGTATTTCCAACTTCTACTAGTATACTAACTGCAGGGATATATTTAAATGCAGTTTCATGTTTTCATACCCTCTTCTGTAGAATACAATGAATCAGAGGTAGATGTTTTACATCATGTTGCTTGCACATACCTGAGAAGACACTGGCTTTACCTTCAGATGGGTCAGATTCCTTAAGTGCCTACTTGAGCTGGTCACTTCACCAGCGTTTTCCAAACCTACCTTTTCTCAGACCTAAAATACACTGAGTAAGGACAGTCGCTGCTTATAATTCATGGTAGTGACGTTCTTTCTAGAAGCTAGGTACAAACATTGATTTGGTGTAGAGTGAATCATCACTCCTAAGGCAAATACAGAGTTTGGTTTCTACTAGCCTGTGGTGATAATGTTTTCATCATCCAGTCAGCACTTTATCTTCATCTATGTTCTATGTATGTTTTAAAAAATACCTTATTTAATATAGTTGATACATTAACATTGAACTCATGGCTAACAGCATTGTAACTCATACCTGAATGAAACTGATCTAACATATATGTTTTGTATGTAAGATACAGCATAGCTGTTTTTCAGTTAGGGACAGTATATGACATTTCAGCACTACATTGGAGGGCCAGAACAGCAAAAACACAGAAGTGTAGAAAAACATGGCAGTAAGTAGAGCGTGGGACGGATGCTTGTTTACGGCCTGAGAGCTGCAGAGTATTGCCCTGTTAACCCTAGCTCGCAGTGTGGGCGTTGGTGACTCACATTTTCTGCTGCTCTATTCATGTTTGCAAATGATCACGAAAACACCTCAAGTATAGATTTAGGGGTTGCAAATCCATTTTACTGAGTAGGCAAATTTGCAAGTATGTAATGTATAAATAATGAGAAATGATTACATTATCATGTGTGTCTGACTCTGCAACTATGTGGACCGTGGCCTGCCAGGATCCTCTGTCCATGATATTTCCCAGGCAAGAATACTAGAGTGGGTTGCCACTTCCTTCTCCAGGGGATCTTCTGGACTCAGGGATCGAACCCAGGGATCAAACCCACGTCTCCTGCATTGGCAGGCAGATTATTTACCACTGAGCCACCAGGAAAGCCCCTGACTACATTATCACTTGAGTTTAAAGATGGAGACTCTGAGACTTAGATGTTAGAAAAATTCAGTTCAGTAATCATCTACCAAGGCCTGCTGGGCATTGAGCATGATAGTGAGGGAGACATGGTCCATGATTCCCTTAGATGTCCACTGGCCTCACGAGTCATGTCTATACTTGTATAGACTTAAGAATGAAGTGCTTACTCTGTCTGAATAATTATTTTATTATTAAAATAATAATATTTTTTAGTTCTTGCTTTAACATTGGCTGTTCTTATAGAAAGCAAAATCAATCTTTAAAACTTTAGATAAATATTTTAAAAATAAGATTTGATGTCACACTTTCCATTATCTTTCTCTGAAAATTAGAACTAATCCACAGAATTTAGCTCATGGCGAAGGGCTGAAAGTCAAAAGTAGAAGTCAGCAAAACTGCAGGCTAGTCTAAATTTTGTCCTTGACAGATTTCTCCAGATGTGAACAATGTGTCAAGAAATCCATGATGGTCAGTACTGGAATTATCCTAAGGCTGGCTTCTCCATCATGGTGTATCGGTGCCAGAGAGATCTAGATTCACCGTTTCTCAAAATGAACCTATCTCGGTCCAGGAAACTCATACTAAGTCCCCTTCAAGTTGTAAACTTTAGAAGATGCATGTGTCCCTGTTGTCAGCTGTTGAACTGCTGTACTTTTCAAGATACTGTACTGTAAGATTAAAAATGTTTTATTTTTTATGTTTGTTTATTGTTTGTGTGAGAAGTATTACAAACCTATTACAGTACAGTACTATATAGTTGACTGTGTTCGTTGGCAAACTAGGCTAACTTTGTTGGACTTAATGAACAAATTGGACTTGTGAATGTGCTCTCAAAACAGAACTCATTCGGGTACTTACTCTGGTCCCACAGTTTGAACAGAAGAGTGAACTAGTACATTTTATTTAATTTGTTTAAAAGTGTTATGGGAGAGTAAACTTAAATGCATCTGCTTGTATATTCAGATTATCCTTGTTTCTGATTTGCCCCATTCAGAGTAGATCCCCTGAAATTCTGCCCTGTGCTTCAGCTGATCTAAGACTCTTTATCACATTGCTATCATACCTTGTAGAAACTGGAATTCTGTCCTTGAAACTTAAACTCCCGGCTGACCACTAGCTTTAAAATCCCCTTCATAGAACCTGACTTTTGGGAAACATTCTGGGCTTTTCCAAATCTGGACCTTTCCCCATACCTGTCAGAAGGTGCTTCTCTGAACTGCGTGCCTGAATTTCCTATTTTGAACTCTTAGGCCTGCTCCTAAGGGTAGGAGCAGGGGTGGCTCAAAGGTCCTCACCCTGCCACCTGGCACTTCTGGTTACAGACACTGCTGGGGAATTATTGCTGGAATCATCCTTGGTTTGATCATGTTTCAAAAGCAGTGTAAAATTCCATTCATAACCAACAACGAATTAGGTTCCACAGAATCTCCTCTGGAGGTTCGTGGCTTGAAGGAGTTTATCGCAATGGTTTAAAGTTCAAATGACTGTTCGTTTAGAAGGTCTTATTACTCATCTGTAAGAAGGATAGATTTGTGAGGATTCAATAATAGAGGTAGCAGCATGTAAGACAGTGGCTGCCACATTTAATGGCTCAATAAGTACTATCTAATTGTATTATGAATTTTTTTTTACTCTTCTCCAACTCCAGCAAATTATCAGCATCATCTCTGAAATACCTGATCAGATTGTACTTCATATGTAAGATGGTTGTTATTCAAATGTAGTTAGGTGTCCATATCATGCATATAAAGTTATGAAATAGGAAACATCATTTTCAATAGATTGTTCATAAATTGGACTTCTGAAAATATGCATTCTATTTTGATTTTTTATTTCAATATAGTAGAAATGTACTTTGCAGCAAAAACACATTAATATGGGGATGCTGGCCAGAATATGAAAATAACTTCACATACAGAGTTGAACATTCTGCTTATACTTGCAAGAAATGAGCATTGGTAAAATCGGAGACCAAAGTAGTAGTTTATAAGTTCTAGCTTCTGGAGGACAGGGGCCATTGTGGATGTGTGTACTTTTCAAAACCCTGTGTCTCCCATATTGACTTAAATATAACAGGTCAATGAATATAATATTGAATACAGAATTACAACTTGTATTGTCACCCTTTCCTCTGTTTCTCTCTCGACTTTCTTTCCTTCTTTAATGATTTCCTCCCCTGCCCCCAACCATATACTGGCATTGACTGATTCTGACAGCACTGCAGGTTTTCCCAGTGAGGAGCAGTTATCCATTCTTGGGTTCACACGACAGCAAAGCTGGTTGGTTGAATAGATTCAGTGTGGTTCCTTCTGCAAGTGCTTATCTTGTTCACTGGTCGCTTTGTAATTGTTATTACTTTGAAAAGGCATTTCTTTTTCATCTGGACACTCAGATTATATAGAAGGAGACTTTTTCCTATTGAGGTATACTCTTATCAGGATGTTTTTCTTCTATTTTATAAATAATAGTATTATTAGACATAGGATGAGGCTCTCTTGTAGTTAGTGCCAAAAGAAACAATACAATAGGGCATGTGCAGTAGGGGGTGAGCCAGATAGAGCAGCTATCTTGTTTTCCTTGCCTGCCTTTAATCAATGCACGTATTCTCTAAAAATGTTCTTATCCATCTTCTGTGGGCACTGTTTTGTGAATTTCCTTCCTTTCTTCCTTTTCTTTTGTGACAGTGTTTCTGTTTCTTTAATTTATCAAGGTGTCACATACAACAGACTTATTGTATTGTACTAAAGACATTCTCCATTTGCAAGAAAATCTGTCTGTTGCTAGGTTTGCTTTTCTTTTGGACTAACTTGGACATTGCTATTTTGCCTTTGATCTTAAGAATGTGTTTCAGCTCCGGACTTTGTCTATCAGTAATTTAAAAAAAAAAAAAAAAGAATTGAGCCTTTCACCACAGCAAGTATATTGTCCTTCTTTAATGGAATTCCCATCTATGATGATCTGTTTTTATTGTGACTTTCAAGGACTGCACCTTTCTTGTATGTGGATGCCTACAGAATCCTTCTCCCTTTGTCTTGTTTTCATTTTTGTCTGTTAGACATGAGAATGTAGCCAAGGAGCAAAGAAAATAACAAAGCATTTGTGATCAAGAATGTTTTTAGCTACAAATCTCAGGTTTATCATTATCCACTAAAAAAAAGTATGTCCTTTCTTTACCTGTTTAGTTGTATGGGAGATGATTACACAGAAGCCATGCAAAACTTGAGTGAATGTCTTTTCTGAGCTTGGGAAAATGGCTAAAATCAAAAGGAAGTCAACCCTTTAGTAATTTACACGTTCTATTTGCTTTTATGTAAAATTTATTAATCTCTAGTACATTTCTTTTAGAGAAGCAAATTTAGAAATCATTGAAGTGATGAATGCTTGAAATAACTTTGGCTTTTATTTGCTACAGTCAAAAGCAGCTACCTTTAGTATATTTATTTTTTGAAGATTGATCCCATTTATTGCCTGTTTCAGTTTTTGTTGGATGTGATAGACATTGTAATCATTTTATTTCAGAGCAAATAGCTGATGAGTTACTTATCTAGCAAGTAACTGCTTTTGATGTAATAAACACATTGCTCTCTGTTTTATATCTTTAATTTAGTTAATCCCTGATACTGACTTGGGCCTACATCATATATGAGCATAGTAAAATGGGGCTGTGTTTCTGTATCTTTCTTAGCTGAATTGCTCACCCGCTTGCTTCAGTTGTGTCCGACTCTTTGCGACCCTATGGACTGTAGCCTGCCAGGCTTCTCTGTCCATGAGGATTCTCCAGGCAAGAATACTGGAGTGGGTTGCCATGCCCTCCTCCAGGGGATCTTCCCGACCCAGGGATGGAGCCCACATCTCTTTATGTCTCCTGCATTGGCAGGTGGCTTCTTTACTACTAGCACCACCCAGAAAGCCCCGGTAAGCTGAATAGGTCAGATTAAAACCCGATAAGATGCACAGTAATATGGAGTCAATGAATTTGTTAAATATTTAGCATGTTTTGTAGTTTGTACAGATTTGTTCACATCACCAAATATTTTTCTTATAAACACAATTAGCCTAGAAGGAGCAGTGATTTGATTCCTATAGATAATGACTCTGTTCTTGCTCAGATTTTAATTGTAGTCAGCCTCTTTGACACTCCATTTTCTCCTCTCAAAAATAAGAGTGGTGCTGTGAAAGATCTCTCTTGGGCTCCCACATTAGTGGCCTGTGATATCTAAGATAGATTAGAAGCACCAAACAGTTACTTTCTCTTTCTCAGTATCTGCCACAACGTACAGAGTTGTCATCAGCAGCATCCCCTGGAAGCAGGTTGGGTGGAACATTCGTTGTGAAACAGGAGCTTTTACATAAAATATTGTACATTAGGAAACTAAAGCTGGTCAGAAGTCATGAAGCAAAAAACTTGTCAAAGTTATGTAATCCTTCACCCTTAGAAACAGTGATAGCAGCTGCGGTGATCGTACTCAAATTGTGTTCCATCAATGGAAAAACTGATGTTCAACTCTATTTCCAAAATGATAGCTGAAGGAAATGAAAGAGGTGCATCTTCATGGGCAAAATAACTGACTAGATCTTGTAGAAGGAAAACTAGAGACTTCAGGTCTTCAATATTAAAGTCCTGGATTGTCAATAAATGAAAAAGATTACTGGGAACATTGAAAAGTGTGCAAAAAGCCCAAAAGGCAACCAGTAGAACTTTAGGACTGAGTTGAAAGAATCTGAGAATTAGAGAAGCATTGGATTTTATTAGTACCAGAAATGTTTCCTCTAGTAATTTTTTCTCCTTGTGGTCTTTTCCATGTGAGTGTCTGGCTCACTAATATTTATCTCCTACCAGTTATAGATGAAAATAGTTATAAGCATGAACACTTCCATACAGCTTGCCAGTCACTGTTCTACATACTTTATAAAAATAATGCATTAATTCCTATAGCAATCCTAAAAGCAGGTGTAGGACATTGAGGCACAGAGAGTATATGAGACAAGAGAGCCAGTATGTGACAAGCAGCCCCCGAATTATAGTGGGTTATAAATGCAGTGGTATATTTCTTAACCCAGCAGGAGTCTGTGGTGTGTCTGCTGCTTGCCTTCAAGGCTGCCTCACTCCAGGACCCAGGCCAGCCTCTTTCTCAAACAATGCTGATCACAATGAGAAAGATAATAATGGCAGATTTTGTCCTAGCTCTACAAGTTTCTGCCCCAAAGTTGCACATGTTCCTTTTACTCAACATTTCATTGCCAAAGTGGATCTCCTGCCAAGCCTGGTATCAGTGAGGTGGGAAAGTCAAAATGTTTCCCCAGAAAAGGGGCAGTCTGTATTTGTGAGTGATATAGTACATTCTGTCTCAGGAGGGTAAGTAAAGTCCCCTCAGTCAGTGAGTTGGTGGGTGGGTGAGCTTGGATTCTGAACCCACGCAGTCTGGTTGTAGAGTCTGTTCTGTTAACCACACCTCTGTTCTGCCTCTTCAGTTGCTTGACTCTCAGAGGGAATGAAAATGGATTTTGAGAGTTTCTTGTGAAATTGACACAGATTTTTAGTGTCCATATTACTGAACAACAATGCGCCAAGAAAAATTGTTAACTCCAGCTCGAATTATACCTGCCCAGGTGGCACAGTGGTAAAGACTTCGCCTGTCAGTGAAGGAGATGCAAGAGACATGAATTTGATCCCTGGGTTGGGAAGATCCCCTGGAGTAGGAAATGGCACCCCACTCTGGTATTCTTGCTTGGAGAATTTTGTGGACAGAGGAGTCTGGTGGGCTATAGTCCTTGGGGTCACAAAGAGTCAGCCACAATTGAGCACACATTCACACACACTAGAATTACATGGATAGCACAGCATTCAGATGAGAATGGGGCTTTGAGACCAAGAGTGTCTGCCTTCAAATCCTGACATCATCAATCACTAGGTCCAAGACCTTTGACCAGATAAATAATCTCTTTCTGCCTTATTTTCCTTATCTGTAGAATGGGGATAACATTAGTGCCTACTTTTTGGTTAGGATGAAGGTTAAATGGGTTAATAACTAACGTGCTTAGAATGTAATCACAGTGTGAGTGTTAATTATTGTTGTTATTACTCTTATTATCTAGTTTCTTAAATGTAACCAAAATTTGTTCAGAAAAGATTCCTCACTTCTTCACCCACCTTCTGCCTTGAGGATGATGAGTGCCTGTAATTCTTCAGAAAATGGCTTTTTGTTGAATTTAAACTACTCACCACCTGACTTTCTCTTCTCTTGTTTTAAGATACGAAAGATGCCTTCATTTTTCAAATGTTTCTCTTTCTCGCTGTGATAATAAAACAGGTAATTTAAATGCTTAGATTTAATTACCTATAAACGGAAAGTTTACAGTAACCTGTTTTGACAGAATTAATTTTGTTTCCTGGTTGTTGTGCTATTATTATTCTTCAAAAACATCTGCTGTTGTTTGCATATGAGTTGTTTTCCTTTTTTCTGAAACACTTTTACTTCTGTTGAGAGTATCCTATATATCTGAGAATTTTTTTTCCCTACTAGGGTCTTACCTGGTGTCACATATATTATATGATTTCACAGATTGGTTTCTCAGACATTAGATTCTGTTTTTTCACCCATGTCTTCTCTTTTCCCTCTAAAATTTCCCATTGTTGACTTTTTGGTGGCTACTCCATTCAGATACTAATTGGATAGTATATGTAGTTGGCCTCAGTTAGGTTGTTAACAAAGAATATAGGTAAATATGAGCTCTTATTTTCTAGTTTACCTACATTGGCATTCCTTTAAATGTGCCTTTAAAAGATACAGATTGTCTTGAACTGTTATTGTTGGTGTTTTGAATAGACTTGCTGGTAATGGTGTAAGGGACAGGAGCTAGAGGATGAAGATACACC
Organism: Cervus elaphus; assembly: GCF_910594005.1. Taxonomy (NCBI): domain Eukaryota; kingdom Metazoa; phylum Chordata; class Mammalia; order Artiodactyla; family Cervidae; genus Cervus; species Cervus elaphus. The sequence goes on from NC_057847.1 coordinate 65,323,863, forward strand.
CTGATTTTTTCATATCTTCTGAGAGTCTTCTCTCTCGTTTTAATATTATGTGTACTGTGTGAACATGTACAGAATGTTTCATAGTTGATGGTATTGCTAGGAATGTGCTCAATGTAAATTAAGTAATGCTGGCAGTGGGACTAGTAAGGCAATATATAGAAAGCATATATGGACTGAATCTATTCTAAAGAAATGAGAAATGTGCTCAATATAAATTTTTAAGTCACAGAGATGGTGGAAGGGTCAAGAGAATATGAAGAAAGCAAGGTATAGGCTCCATTCTAGCCCAGTATTTTAAAAGGACTCCTGAAAAGGAGTTAGTTCAATTAAAATGAATGCAAAAATTATTAAATTAAGAAAAAGTATGATATCTGGTTGTTTATTTTTGCTACAGGTCCAAGTAAAGATTTTTAGGAAACCTACAGAAACCATTTTCCAAAGAGAAGACAACACATGTTATCAACCCATAAGATAGACTGTTTTCTTCTCTGAGAACAGCCCCCAGCCCATATTAGTGAGGAGTAGTCTAAGACTGTGCTGTGTGACCTTGACCTCCAGGCCAAAGCCCATCAACTCAGGGGGTGTGGTGTGCCCTACTCAAGCTGTGCCAATCAGGATCTTATCCCAGGGAATTTAAAATATGAAACTGGTGAGAAATAGAAACCAGAAGTTCCCAGAACTGAGCTCAAACATTATGGCCGCGCCTTATGAGAAGGTGAATCAATTCTGGACATGCTCTGGGTCCTGCCCTTTCTCGGGTTTGGTGGTTCAGTTGCTCCTACAATAATCGGTTCAATAAAAAGCTTCATCTTTCTTATGCTAGCTGGAGTTTGTTTCTGTTACAACCAGGAAAAACCAGACTCATACATTCCCTATGAAAAGATTAGAGAGAAAAAAAGAAAACAGTTTAATCAGGTTACAAAGCTATTCAATAATGAAAACTCTGAAAGTAAAGTGAGTGAGCCAGGTTCTGATAGATTATGGATTCATTAATATGAACTGGCAAATGATCAAAGCTTCCAAAATTATTCTTCCTGAATGCTTCAGGGAAGGTTATTAAGTTGGAAGGTTTATAAAAATCAGAAAATTAATAGTGGTTCTAAGGCTTGATAATGGCTTGTTGGGAGAGACTTAAGTTCGTGGGAGCCTGGTCATGGATTCTGTCTCTAGACAGACCAGTTCCAGGACTATACATGACTCCTAACTCCTTATTATCTGCCAGTGACCAGTGCCCATCCCTGTAATAAGGGTGGCGGCCAGAGAGTGAGTTAAGTGTAGTTACAAGTGAGAAGGTGGCAGCCAGAGTAAATATATTTGCATATCATCCCCACTCTGAAAGACCAACTAAGTCATTATTCTTATAGTAGCACAAGGAGGCAGCACTTTATCTAGATATCACAGTAGCCTTTCAGTTCAGTCCAGTCGCTCAGTTCAGTCGCTCAGTCATGTCCGACTCCTTGCAACCCCGTGGACTGCAGTGCGCCAGGCTTCCCCATCCTTCACTATAGCCTGGAGCTTGCTCAAACTCGTGTCCGTTGAGTCGGTGATGCCATTCAACGATATCATCCTCTGTCACAGTAGTCGTAGTAAAAGCAATACAGAGATGAAAGGACTAAAAATGTCTTTGTGGCTAAGATAATGTATATTTTTAGAAGTTTAGATATGAAGTGTGCCATTTGAGTCATTCATATAGACTTCTTGAACTTTCTTGAGAGGTGGCATGATAAAAGAAGTGAGTTTATTGGATGAGAAACAATAGGAACAACTTTTCAATAAATACTTTATAGTTCTATAGTCATAAATTCCTAGGTTTGGCTTCTGACTTATTATATAGCTCTTAATTTGTCTAAATGTGACTGCCATTTCCTTTATAAAGACCTCCTTGATTCTCTTGGTCAGAAGTACATACTCCTACTGAAACTATATGACACTTGCTTGGGGCAGCCATTATATTTTACTAAGCTATGTGTATATTTGCTTATAGAGAGAGGGATTATGTCCAAACACATACACTTGGTAGATTTTATATTAAAATTTAAGTGTATCTGAATATATTTTTATTTGTTAGGGCTGCCCTAATAAAGTACCACAAACTTGCTGGCTTAAATAACAGAAATGTTTTGTCTCGTGGTGCTGGAGGCTACAGATATAAGATCAAGGTGTTGGCACAGTTGCTTCCTCTGAGGGTATCTATTCCATGCCCTTTGCCTAGCTCCTGGTTTGCTGGTAGTTCTTTGATTTACAGAAGAATCCTCACAATCTCTTTCTTTGTCTTCACATGGTATACTCTCTGTTTATACCCATCTTCAAATTTATCCCCCCTTTTTAAAGAACTCCAGTCATATTGGATTAGGGCTCTAATGACTACGTTTTAACTTGATTACCTCTGTAAAAACACTTGCTTCCAATAAGGTCACATTCTGAGGTACTGGGAGCTGGGACTTCAACATATAAAGTCATTCGAATTTTTAGGGGGACACAATTTAACTCATAACACTGGCTGTAGACTCTGTTTTCTGAGACATGATGCTTCCTGACTACAGGGATTAAGCCTTTCTTGTCATTGTATCTGAGACTAGCAAAGTGCTTCCAACATAGTTCGTGCGTGCTTAGTTGCTCATCGTGTCCAACTCTTTGCGACCCCATAGACTCTAGCCCACCAGGCTTCTCTGTCCATGGGATTTTCCAGGCAAGAAACCTGGAGCAGGTTGCCATTTCCTCCTGCAGGGGATCTTCCCAACTCAGGTATTGAACTTTGGGTCTTCTGCATCTCCTGCTTTGGCATGTGGATTCTTTACCACTGAACTACCTGGGAAGCCCCTTCCAAAATAGTAGACATGGGAATATTTGTGGGACGAATTTATGGAGTTGCTAATCCATTCTAAGTGGCCACCATGTTGTTGAGCCGAATTCACCTTGTATGTGTAGCTCATTCTACAAATGAAGAAGGAGTATTTAGAGGATAAACTGTGTTCTATGTTGCAGCCTTACCATGGCTTTCTTCATTATCTCCTTCAACTTAATTCCCATAGGAACTCAAAGGCCTTATTTTTCTTGGTCTAGACAGATGGCCTGAATCTACTCACAGATACTGTCTTGGGACTTTCATGAAAATAGAGACAGAATGAGATTTCAGGGCTACTGATAATTGAAAGCCATGAAAACCAAATTAATTGTCATATAAAAGCTTTTGTCTCACATACCCACAGGTATCTAATGCTCCTTAGGAGATAGTTAACGTGTGTTTTCTTTAAGAATTCTCTTTATATATTAAATGACACTACATCTCCTTCCTTTTGAATGTTACTAAAATTGATGGAAGAAAATCAAACATTATTAATGAAGTTCTATTGTTTTTCCATTTTTTCCCTTAATTGACTGTCATAAAACAAACCTAGATGTATCTTTTTTAGTGGAATTTTAATATTAAAGGAAGAACTATGGGTGTAGAATATGAGAACATACAAAATTTCATATTTCTTAGAAAACTTAGAAGCCTAAGGAATCCTCATTCAGAAATCTAGGTTTTTCAGAAGTGACAGTTACATTTAAAAAATTAAATTGCTCTTCAATGACTCATAAAGAGTGTCTCAAGAAGATCTTTTTTAAAGTCCTTAAACTTCGCTTAACATTCAAGAAAGAAGTTATAGCAAAAGTTAAGACTCAAATTTCCTATATTAAATGGGGGGGAGTTTTTTGTTGTAATGTGTACACATTAGGTAGAAAACCTTTGGGATTTTCTTCTGCCCCACAAAAAGAAGAGAAGAAAATGGGGTTATTTTAACTCAGTGTTTGTTCAATAAAGTTAGTAGACCCTGTATTTATAAAACATGTTGGGATGAAAGCGTGTATTCTTCTAGTGAAAGCTAATAATTCTAAGCATTAGAAATACAGGAGAGAAACCCCAGAAATATTTCTTCACTAGTTTATTTGCTAACAAGAGTACATGGTTCATCTAAAATGGGCAGATTTCTACCAGTGTGTTGGTAGTAGTAGGATTTACTATTGGCACATTTTGTTAAGCTCTGGGGCATGGGACTAACCTTTGATCCTCAGTACAGATTCAGATGCTCAGAAGACAGCTTGTGGTCTTGCCTCAAGTCCATGGGTTGTCTTTGCCCTGAAGCATGGTCTTTCATTCATTGAGGATGTGTCTGTGCCTCTGACACACAAGGACCGTGAAGTCCTCCTTGTCTGGGTCTTAACGCCCAGTGGGGGCGAGAAACTGGTAAGCAATTAGGATACGGTGGGTGGAACAATGGGTGAATTAGTGAACCACTAAGTGAACATGCGGGTGTCATTTGAGACACCATTTTTGAGAGTGGAAGAACGTTCATTGTAGAACAATTTTTTTTTAATCTTTATATTATAGCTGATTAACAGTGTTGTGTTAGCTTCAGGTGTACATCAAAGTGATCCAGTAATACATATACATGTATCTATTCTTTTTCAAAGTCTAGAATACTTACGGGATGTCTTATCTAGAGAACTTTTAGAAAATTCCCAAGAAATTTAGAAAATTGGAAAAACAATTGATAGCACTTCAGAAAGCACCATGAGGAAACAGCATGTGGATGGAAGACCTTCAGGAATTCAGGCAAATGAAATTAGAGTGTGCATTTGTTTTTATTTATGACCTCTGTATTCCAATATACTGAATTCTCTAAAAAGTTTGTGTTAATTTTTTTTTTTTTTTGGTATAAGGGGAATTTGGTTTATTAGCACAACACACTGTTTGTTACTACACTGCCCCTCTCTCTCAAAGTCAGTGGGTGTGTATGCTGCCTTAGGTTTTGCTGCCCCAGATAGTTTAAGGTTACCAACTTAGAACCACTCTCAACTTACTGCCTTTTATGTATTGTGGATTTTAATTGAGTCCTCTGAAGTATGGAATAAGAGGGTGATTTTTAGTATGTAAAAGTGTTGGGGCCAACACTGACATTATGCATTGGAAAGAGTTGTACAGACATTTCTTTCATCTGGGTTATAGCTCCCAAAGTTTCTCTTAAGTCTCCTCTCGCTCTGAATATCCAAGTGGATGAGTAATTAAATGATCTGCTTTGGAAGGCTAATTAATTTAACCATTACTCAGGGCCTGTTGCCACTGATCTCCCCATCTGCCCACTCCACAGGCGCACCTGGCACTCGGCATTGTCCTGACTCTGTGGCCGACGCCTCCCTAGGACGCCTGTGTGTGTGCAGAGAATGGTTCTAGGCCTCCTGGGGAAGCAGACCTGCTCTCCTCTCTCTCACACACACATGGTCTTATCCGTGGGGCCCATTCAGAAATGGGAAGGTGGATAACTTATTGAAACTTTTCTCCAAGAATTTAGAGTGTGACTCTCTGCCCCAAGGTATAAATGATAGGAATCATTTATCTCATTTCCCCTTGGGCACTTGGTGAGATCTTTGTAGGGAAAAAATGGGGGAGGAGGAAGAGTTAATTGAAATAAAGTGTGTGCCTGAGCATGTATGGGGAATATCATTAGTATTTTTCTTCTACTCTGCCAGAAATGTAGGTTCATAGTTTTTGGAATTCAGTATGTCCTTGAAAAGTTTGATCAGAATTTTTCCTATTGATTGCCCTTCAAATAGTCAAGAAAGTTTTATCCTTAAAGACCCCCATTATTTCTCGCATTATTGTGATACTGACAAGGGTTCTTGGCCTCCTTAATCAATAGAAATTGATCAGAGGTCAGACAGGAAATTCAGGCAAGGCTTTATTGGGGCCTCTGGTGTAGTTACAGGGGCCAGAGCTAGGAGAAGCAACAGGTTCTCTTACTCACTCCCACATCGGGGAGGCAAGCTGGTTCCTTATATTTGGTGAAGGTGTGTGTCCAGGAGTCTAGTGGAGGGGTGGCTTAGGTGGTTTACCCACTGCTTTGGTGGTGCTGTGTTCAGGGGGCATGCAGTGATCTGCTTTTGCTCCCTGCTCCTCAGAAGTGGCAGTTGGGTTTTTTGGTCTCTTTGTATCTTGTTGTCCATGATTTGCTTCAGTTGCACATGCACACAGTTATTTTTAGTCCCTTATAGTTTCTTTGTATTTTGTTGCTGGAGGAGATGTTTTTCCAGGTGCAAGCCTTTCAGCAAAGGGTCTCAGGTCCAGCTTGTTTCAATTGGTGATTCCTTTTCTAGCAGGAGAGGCAGTGTTTTATAGCTGATGGTAAATGCAGAGGCACAAGTTCTAGCAAATGAGATTTTAACTACATAAATATTCATTACTATTTTGCAAATATAGAAATACCTGTGTGGTTGTATTTGAACTTAACAGCTAGGGCACAGTGGGCATGTTTTCCAGACTACTTGAGCCTCAGGTTGCCCAGGGAACGTAGGTGTCACTGCACATCAGGAGCACTCAGGCTGTGGACCGGGGGCTCCAGGGGCTCTGCAACTTTTTCAAGAATTCAGAGGTCAAAACTGTGTTCATAAGAATACTTATATGTTATTTGTCTTTTTCACTCTCATGGCTGTACAGTGGTTTGCCAGAGGCTACTGAATGTGTAACATTGCAACATCCTGAATACAGAAGTAGTTATGGGAATCCAGATGTCGTTTTTTGTTAGGCAGACATGGAAGGCATTAGCAAAACTGTAAAACACTGCCGTTCTTTTTTACTAATTTTAGTTTTGTATGTAGTTGCATTTCATAATTACGTATTGTTTATCTATAATGAAATTATTTTTTCAAATAGACTCGTATATGTAGTATACATATTATACTATAAATTAATATATATGTAAAGCCTGTTTTAATTTTGACTAGGTAAACACTGGTAGGTATAACCTACATGTGTTAAAGCTCTTTGGAGTCCTCAAATTTTTTTCAGAGTGTAAAAAGTTTCTAAAAAAGTTTGAGAATCATTGCTTTGTGTCCTGTTGATAGTAATACCTAACTCATGGGATTGAAGTTGCAATGTTTCATGTATTTAGAACTGTGCTTGACATACTGTTTAATAAATATTAACTGTTAATATTACTTTTTATAATTGTGATATGGTATATTGGAATGGAAAAGGCTGAAGAAGTCAATTGAGTTTCTCTGAAAAAAAAAAAAAAAAATAACCTGGATAATATCATCGTCTAAAGGGGCAAAACTTGGAACTGAAGTCCAGTACCATCACCTGCAAAACTTAAGGAATTTAATAGTGCAGTCAAGATCTGTAATAGACATTCTTAATAACTAAAGTACTTGTGGAAACATACCTGTTTTTCTATATGACTTGCTGCTAAAAGAGCATGAAATTTGGAAAATAATTTTCTTAAAAATAGAAGAATGCACCTATCCGTTTAAAGGCAGATAAATTTCTATTTTTTGAAAAAATCATTACCTAACATTTACTTTAAAAACCAACTTTTAAGTACGCAACACTTTTTAATATCCAGCACTCGTGTTATGCTCATGCACCCTAGGACACAGGTGTGCCGAGGTATGCCCTCTGTCTGTTACACCCTGAGCTCTCTGAATTTGGAACCATCTTATTTATCTTTATTTCCCAGTGCCTAGTATCAGGCCAGGCCTAGAGTAAACTCACATTAAATGTTTGCTGAATGAATTAGTATTTCCCTCATTGGATTGCTATATATAATCAGCAGAATAGTCCAAATAAAATAGGGATAGGGATATACATTATATAATACATAAAATCACTGAGTTTAAATACTTTAAAATATAGGAGTTTATCCTCACAACCAAAATGAACATGAAGGTACAGTTTGGTGGGATATTAGAAGATTCTTAAGTATCACAGTATCTTTCCTGCAGTAAAGGAAATAGACTTAAGGTTTGTAAGCTGCTCAGTAATATATTTTTAAAAAACATACGTGAACATGCTTAGTTGTTATACTTTATTTTTCTAGAAGAGTCAAGTAGAAATAGCAAGATTAGCTGGCAATTTGGTGAAAACACACAGAGTGCTTACTGCATTGATAGCTTGCTGGATGTGTGTTTCGATCTGCACCTTTCAAATGCCAGTTTGGGTGTGACGGGACTTAGAATGAATAGAAGTAATTCTCCACCCGCACACTGAGTATCGACCAGTGCTGCCCCTTCCTCCAGGGCAGGGGCGCAGGGGTACCATCTGCTTGGTGGAGAGCAAGCCTGAACAGCGGCATCATTCCTACACATTCAGGATGGGTGCAGGGCCTCCTTGCAAATGGCAAGAGAACACCACCGGCTTGTCTCCAGACAGGGCCACCTGCCCCACTCCTGCAACAGATGGCTGTTTGGTGCCCTGAAGTCTGAGGTGTCCACACATCAAAAACTGAATACAGTCCCGCTTTGCAAGCGGCTTTCTCTCTGGGGAACATTTTTCTAAACATCCAAACCTTGCAGGTCTTTTCTGGATTTTGCAAATGCCAACATCCTGTTGATGTCGATATCATTGTAGGCAGTCTTTCTGTGGCTTGACTCGCAGATGTGTCAGTGGTATTCTGAAGGTTCATGGTTCACGTAAATAGTTTTGTTGTTGTTTATTACGATCTTAAGATGAGATTGTATGGGGCTGCCGTGAAGGATTTAGAAACCTGGGACTAATTCAGCATTTGGGTATAAACTTGAATAAAAATCTAGCTCTGTTTCATCCTTCTTGGAGAGAAAAGTTCTCTTTGCATTTAACTGAAGGAGAAGTGAGTGTTGTGATCTCTTTTGTTTTATTGTTTGTTTATGTTTTATATCCTTCTTTTATCCCTGTTCTATAAATAAGGGGCCACAGCTCTTGATAAAATATCTCTGGACATTTGTCTTGCAATCATAAAGTCGATATCCTCTTCATAATGAGTTACTGACTTTGCTACAAACACAAAACAAAACAGAGATGCATTGCAAAAGCACAGTTGTCAATTTTTAGCAGATAAGCTAAGGCCTTCAAATAGGAACCAGAGTATTTGGGAGTGGGTTTAATTTGCCTTGGGTAGCCTGCAATTTAAGGATTCTTTATTTCTTATACAAAGCTGTTTTTAAGAACCCTGAATATACATGAAAAAGATGCTGGTCCCAGTTGGTTTCATATATATATTGGGACCATGGGAATTGGAAGATATGGCTTGCCAAGCAGCAACTAAACCGAGGGTAAATGAGAGTACAGTTAAAAAAAAAAGACCAATTTAAGTTTTAATACTTTAAGTTCATAATTTGAGCCCAGAAATATTAACATCTAGAAATCCTAAGAATTTTAATTAAAAAAAAAAAAGACAATCCTTCTTCATACACAAAAAATTACAATTCCTCCTGGGAAAAACTGCTTACACAAAGTGTACATACATGAAATACCAGAAGTTTGAAAGATTTGGGGAATACAAAAATATGGAACCTCAAGACCCTTTTTGGTGAGTTTTAGCCTTGAAACCCTCTTTTCAAAGGAAATATGATTCAGAGCCTTACTACATGAGATAGCTCCTAGGACACAAAATTGGGGTTCCCTAACTGTAGTGTGATTTACCTGCCATTGATCTTGCCAACCCACCCCATAGAAGACATTGGGCTTTTATTGGGATCCTTTAGTAATATTTGTTTCAAGACATTATGTATATTGTGTTTCTTAAACAAATGATTTAGAGCATTATAGATCATGGACCCAAAGAAGCGCTTGTATTTGTTTTTCATGAAAATTCTCCTTCACCACCAGGCTGCTTTGAATGAGAGTAGTTCCCATAAACTAGACTAAAGTGAGTTTCCAACTTGTAAATGAAGGCAACCAGGGAGCAAGGCTAGGGATGGGAATTGTCTTTCCTGTGACTCAGACTACTCAGAGATTCTCTGTGTTTGCATCACACACAATTCCAAATGGCTGTTTGAAAGTGGACATATATCTTCACATGTTGTTGTTCACTTGCCAAATCATGTTCAACTCCATGACACAGTAGACTCCAGCACACCAGGCTTTCATGTCCATCACTAACTCCTGGAGCTTGCTCAAACTAACGTCCATCAAGTCAGTGGTGCCATCCAACCATCTCATCCTCTGTCATCTCCTTCTCCTCCTGCCTTCAATCTTTTCCAGCATCAGGGTCTTTTCCAATGAGTCAGTTCTCATCAGTAGTCAAAGTATTGGGGCTTCAACATCAGTCCTTCCAATGAATATTCAGGACTGATTTCCTTTAGGATTGATTGGTTTGATCTCCTTGCAGTCCAAGAGACTCTCAAGAGTCTTCTCCAACTCCACAGTTCAAAAGCATCAATTTTTTGGTGCTGAGCTTTCTTTATGGTCCAACTCTCACATCTATACATGACTACTGAAAAAAACCATAGCTTTAACTAGACAGAGCTTTCTTGGTAATGTCTCTGCTTTTTAATATGCTGTCAAGGTTAGTCATAGCTTTTCTTCCAGGAAGCAAACATCTTTTAATTTCATGGCTGCAGTCACCATCTACAGTGATTTTGGAGCCTAAGAAAATAAAGTGCATCACTGTTTCCATTGTTTCCCCATCTATTTGCCATGAAATGATGGGACCAAATGCCGAGATCTTTGTTTTTTGAATGTTGAGTTTTAAGCCAGCTTTTTCACTCTCCTCTTTCACTTTCAACAAGAGGTTCTTTAGTTGCTCTTCAATTTCTGCCATAAGGGTGGTGTCATCTGCATGTCTGAGGATGTTGATATTTCTCTTGGCAATCCAGCTTGTGTTTCATCCAGCCCAGCATTTCGCATGATGTACTCTGCATATACGTTAAGTAAGCAGGGTGACAATATACAGCCTTAACATACTTCTTTCCCAGTTTGCAACCAGTCCATTTTTCCATGTCTGGTCCTCACTGTTGCTTCTTGATCTGCGTACAGATTTCTCAGGAGGCAGGTCAGGTGGTCTGGTATTCCCACCTCTTGAAGAATTTTCTGGTTTGTTGTGATCTACACAGTCAAAGGCTTTGATGTAGTCAGTGAAGCAGAAGTGGATGTTTTTGTGGAATTCTCTTGCTTTTTCTATGACCCAACAGATGTTGGCAATTTGATCGCTGGTTCTTCTGCCTTTTCTAAATCCAGCTTGAACATATGGAAGTTCTCAGTTCAAGTATTGTTGAAGCCTAGCTTGGAGAATTTTGAGCATTACTTTGCCAGCGTGTGAGATGAGTACAATCATGCGGTAGTTTGATCATTCTTTGTCATTGCCTTTCTTTGAAAATGGAGTGAAAACTGTCCTTTTCCATTCCTGTGGCCACTGCTGAGTTTTACAAATTTGCTGGCATATTGAGTGCAGCACTTTCATAGCATCATCTTTTATAATTTGAAATAACTCAGCTGGAATTCCATCACCTCCACTAAATTTGTTCGTAGTGATGCTTCCTAAGGTCCACTTGACTTCTCACTCCAGGATGCCTGACTCTAGCTGAGTGATCACACCAACGTGACTATCTGGGACATTAAACTCTTTTTTGTATTGTTCTTCTGTGTATACTTGACACCTCTTCTTAATATCCTCTGCTCCTGTTAGGTTCATACCATTTCTGTCCTTTATTGTGCCCATCTTTGTATGAAATTTTCCCTTGATATCTCTAATTTTCTTGAAGATATCTCTAGTCTTTCCCATTCTATTGTTTTCCTCTATTTCTTTGCATTGATCACATAGGAAGGTTTTCTTATTTAGAGGAAAAGGTATACTAAATTAGCAATCAAAGGAAATATAATACAGTATAGATTGGAGTGTAGACTAGAAGTTAAATGTTTCCGTATTCAGTACACAGAGAAAGCAATGAGTTCAAGTACTATTATATTAACTTAATTATCATCATAAGCATCAGAGTAGCTTCTGGGTCCTCTTTATTTAATTCATGGTGTTGTATATTCCAGTGAGAAATAATTTATCAATTATTTTGGTAAAATTTTTGAGTGTGATATTAAGTTTTTGTATCACATGAATGAAGTGTGTGTCATAAAATCTCCTTTAATTGCTCTACACAGTGCTTTGTAGTATAGAAGTCTTTTATTACAAGTCTTTTATTACATTTATTCCCTAAGTATTTTATCTTATTATAAAGTCTTTATATTTGATTTTCCAATTGTGTGATGCTCGTACATAAAACACAATTGATTTTTGTATATTCGCTTGTATCCTGTGACTTTGCTAAATTTTGTATTGTTTTGTAAAATACCTTTCGATCTTCTGTTTGGAACATTATGTTGTCTGTGAATACAGACAATTTTCACCTCTTCCTATTTGATAAAAGTGGAAAAGAAATGGAAGCAGTGACAGATTTTATTTTCTTGGACTCTGAAATTACTGAGGACGGTGACCGCAACCATGACATTAAAAGATGCTTGCTCCTTAGAAAGAAAGCTGTGATGAACCTAGACAGCGTATCAAAAAGCAGAGACATCATATTCCAACAAATGTCCATACAGTCGAAGCTATGTTTTTTCCAGTAGTCTTTTATAGATGTGAGAGTTGGACCATAAAGAAGGTTGAGTGCTGAAGAATTGATGCTTTCTAATTGTGGTGCTAGAGAAGACTCTTGAGAGTCCCTTGGGCAACAATGAGATCAAAGCAGTCAATCCTAAAGGAAATCAATGCTAAATATTCACTGGAAGGACTGTTGCTGAAGCTCCAGTACTTTGGCCACCTGATGCAAAGAGCCCAGCTCATTGGGAAGGACCCTGATGCTGGGAAAGATTGAAAGCCAAAGGAGAAGGGGGCAACAGAGCATGAGATGGTTAAATAGTATCACCAAATCAATGGACGGAATTTGAGCAAACTCCAGTAGACAATGGAGGACAGAGGAGCCTGGCGTGCTATAGTCCATGGTTTGCAAAGAGTGAGACACTCCTTAGCGACTGAATAGCAAAACCAAATTTGATAATTGTATCTTTAATTTCTTTTTCTTACTTTGTCAAACAGGTAGAGTTATGCCATCTTTGAACTTCAAGAAATGAAATAAACTAGCTGTATATTCATCTACATGATGAATTTCATCTAGATGAATTTCATCTACATTTCTTCTTTCACCCATTATTGTCGTGTTGAAGTCTTGATTATTCCTTCTTAGTACTTTATGATATTTTAATGTGTAACTGTGTTCAGGTTTATCCATTCTACTGTTATTGGGTGTGTGCATTTTCAGTTTAATGGTGTTATGAGTAGTCTTTCTATGAACAATCTAGTACAATGTCTTTCAGTGAACATGTATATATATATACATTTCTGTTGGGTTTATACCTCAGAGTAGACTTACTGAGTCATGGACTACAAATGTAATCTTCTCCATTCTCTTGGGCTCATGAGTTCTTACCAAGTGTTTAATTTTCTTATTAAGCCAGAAATTGTCACAGTCTTCTCTTTCAATTCTCTGCTCCTGCTCGTCTGGACTTGGATCAGAAAACACGTGTAGGCTGTTTGCCTGGCTAACCTCAAAAAGGGGCACATGACCCCATCTCTTTCTGGCTTCTTCCCACCTACTTCATTGTCCGTCTCATAGATTATAAGCACAGGTCCTGCCCACAAAACTTTATCCCTCAAAAGTCTCCCGATTCTAGTTTTCCTCCTTCTAGTTTGTGTCTTTAGGTGTTTATTCAGAGAGAGAAATATTCCTACTACAAAGTCAGTCTACTTTATGTGAACGTGTAAGTGTTAGTTGCTCAGCTGTGTCCGATTCTTTTGTGATCCCATGGACTATATCCTGCCAGGCTCCTCTGTCTATGAATTCTACAGGCAAGAAAACTGGAGTGGGTAGCGATTCCCTTCTGCAGGGGATCGTCCCAACCCAGGTATTGAACCTGGGTCTCCCACATTGTAGGCAGATTCTTTACCATCTGAGCCACTAGGGAAGCCCATAACCAACCTAAAGCGCATGCCTTCTTGACAGTCTTGAGCATTTCAAATACATAAATGGTTAGAGAGGGAGAAATCCTCACCCTGATCTGGGATTCAGGTTGCTTCCTCGCTGTTTGCGTGTAGCTGATCCTGGGTAGAGGCAAAGCAGAGGACTGAAATAGCTTTCAAATTGAAGGCAGAGGATTTCAGGGAAGATCCTTGCTAGAACTAAGACTTGAAAATTACTGGAAGAGTTCATTACCTCTACTTCATCTATCACCTTTTTAAGAATAATTGAAAAGCTGGCCAAAATGAAGATATCTGTCACCTTACAAAAGTGTTTTTAAAATTTTGGTGACTATTAGATTTTTTTATAAGTGAAATCAGAATTCCAATTATAAAGGATACAAAGCTCTTAGAAACAGTTCCCTGTTGTGAATTAAAAAATACTTAAATAATCTGATTTTCAATTTCACATTTTCATATTTCCTAGATCCTGAAAAATGATATGCAGAATTTTTAAGTAGGTTTTGAACTAAGGAAAACCTAAAATTTGGCTGTGATATCACTATTTACCAGCTGGGGGCTTCATATATTATTTAGCCTCTTAGCCTCATTTCTATATGTATGAAATGGAGATAATAAAGCCTATTAATATTATAGAGTTGTTGTCAGTCTCATATGAAATCAGGTAAAATGGCTAGCACTGTTCCTGCTATGTATCAAGCCTGCAAAGGATTTTCTGTTTTTATTTCAAGAATGATACCAGGTTACATTTTGTTTGCTTTTCAAATTCAATTATCTACATAGGGCAACAAAAGAAATAAAAATAATTAAAACTATTTTTGAGCAAAGTCAATAAAGAAAGGAAAACTGAAATATTTTAGCCATGGAGAATTTATAAGTGATACATGTTCATGAACTTAAAGGGAAGCTTTGAGTTGGCATATAGCATTTATTTGGCTATTACAAAAATCCAAGGCAAAGTATCTCTTTCATGACACGCAGTGAAAACAATGCACTCGTGACCCATCACTTTAAATATTTATAGAAAGTTTAGTGGAGGAAGTGAGCTAAACCAAGGAGGGGGTTTTCCTGGAGACAGCAAAAGGATGTTTCGAAGCTATGCCAGTGTCCCTCTGCCCTGAGAAGGATGGTCAGCTAATCATGTGCATTTGCTTCTCCAGGGAGAAGTTGGCTGTGGCCCGACTGCAGAGAGAAGTTGCCCAGAGAAGAAGTGAGGGGGCCATGGTAAGTCCTGGCTGGTCTGTCCCAATTCCCAACCTCCCTTCCGAAGGTCTTTGGCTTGAAAGGCATTTTGTCTTATTAAGGATTTCAAAGGAAAATATTTGCTTGCAGCAAACTGAATGCTACATTGGTAAATAATATGTTTATAATACAGTTTAAACAGATCTGCCATTTGCTGAGGGAGCAGGAAATATTAATTGGGAAAAATAACTCTTTGAGGGCTTTAAGGAGGATGTTAAAATGTTCAAAAGGTTGTCGACTTTATTTCCTGAAGGTCTATTAGATGCCTAGGCTTCCAGCTGGGAGCACAGTGCCCCTAAAGGAGCAATCTCAGATTCTCAGATAAGTAGAGTACAGTTTAATTCAAGCCTCTCAGTTCTACAAACCTGAAAAAAAAAAAAGAAACACAACCTCAGAAACAAAACAAAAGAACACTCAGATGTTTGCTAATGTAATTGTCTTTTACCCTCTTCTTTCTCTGAACTCTGCGGTGTATTTCTCCCTGTCCATTTCAGTATGTGCTATTTAGGAAACTGATGTTTCCTTGTGTTTTGAATTGTATTAAGAATCAATATAGGTGTTTTGGTCCAGGCAACTTCATTTTATAGACTTTCTTTGCCAAAGTATCTGCCTGTGTGCCCTCTAAAATCAGAGACAACTGTCGGGGGACCTGGAAAATGGACTTGTGTGGATTAACTGCTGCTGTTACCTCTGAGAAGAGAAATCTGACACCAGATTTTTTTTTTCCCCTACTGATAACAAAACAGTGGCATGTGTTCAATTTCTCAGCCAATGCTTTTTTTAAAAAAGAGAAGCCACACATTTTCAGACCCTGAAAGCTGCTTCCAGTTTATTTCATGAGAGTTAATTGGCAATTCATTTGATGAAAAGAGTAAGAAACTTGTAAAATAAGCTGGCCTTGAACTTCTCTCCAGAGGGCAGGCAAAGGTCTGGAATAAGAGGCTGAATGTTCAGTGGGTTCTGGAAGTTTTGGTGGCCCTTGAACATACTGAAATACTTAAGGAGGTGATCATGTTGCTTGCTCTGCTAGTGATCTCAAGGCAAAGAAAATCTTGACTGTTCAAACAATATGATCTCTGAACAATGATAACGGGAATAAGTTGGAGAAAATGAAAGTTTAGTTACATGGTGAATTGAAAATGTTCAATCTGGACTTACGCTGCATTGGACAATGTTTCTCAGCTAGCTCATTCTGTATTAGTTCCATCTTTGTTCAGGCTGGCTCCTGTTCAGCACTTATTCAGCTATGTTCAAAGTGAAGGTGAAGCAGTGACAGCTTTTCTAGGCCTGTTTCTTCATCTTTAAAATGAGGAGGTTGGGATTGTACGATTCCATTAGCTTAGTGAATCATGTGAATGAGCATTTGCTCATGTGAAGTTTTTATAATGAGAAGGTTTTTCTGGTATATTATTTAAGCTCATAAGATCAGACCCCTAAAGAATTTATCTTTCTGAATGTGACAGTGAATGAACCTGGGTTGAAATCATCTCAGATAACTGTCTAGTTTTTTTGTAAAACGAAGCCCCCTTTTAAAACATTACAGAGGTTATTGTTCAGTGTAGGAAATACCCAGAGAATCAGTTCAGTTCAGTCACTCAGTCGTGTCTGACTTTTTGCGACCCCATGGACTGCAGCATGCCACGCTTCCCTGTCTGTCACCAACTCCTGGAGCTTACTCAGACTCATGTCCATCGAGTCGGTGATGCCATTCAACCATCTCATCCTCTGTCATCCCCTTCTTCTCCCACCTTCAGTCTTTCCTAGTATCAGGGTCTTTTCCAGTGAGTCAGTTCTTCACATCAGGTGGCCAAAGTATTGGCACTTCAGCATCAGTCCATCCAATGAATATTCAGGGTTGATTTCCTTTATGATTGACTGGTTTGATCTCCCTGCAGTCCGAGGGACTCTCAAGAGTCTTCTCCAACATCACAGTTCAAAAGCATCAATTCTTTGGTGCTCAACTTTCTTTATAGTCCAACTCTCACATCCATACATGACTACTGGAAAAATCATAGCTTTGACTAGACGGGCCTTTGTTGCCACAGTAATGTCTCTGCTTTTTAATATGCTGTCTAGATTGGTCATAGCTTTTCTTCCAAGGAGCGTCTTTTAATTGCAAGGCTTCAGTCACCATCTGCAGTGGTTTTGGAGCCCAACAAATAAAAGATCACTCTGGTTGCTCAAAAGGCAACTTTGGAGAGGTTACCTGTGATTTATTACTCTTATTTAAATAATATTATTGAAAAATCACATTTATGTATTGATAGATGTAGCCAATAAGTTATGGAGCACCTAACCCTTATCCTACCCAGCTCTATTATAGGCACTGGGGAAGTATTGGTGGGAAAACAAACAATCAGGCACATATCTGAGAACATACGTTCTAGTGGTTGGAGAACAGCAGTTTGATGGAATTACTGATAGATGGTGGAAGCAGCTATGGAGAACCAACATCAGGGTAGAGGAAAGTAGCATGCCAGAGGATCAGTGTGAGTGTTTACTGTATCACTGAAAAGTTAGCATGTGAGCGACATTTGAGGAGGAAAAGGAGTGAACCATGATGGTATCTGCTGGGCGAGAATGTTCCTGTTGGGGAGGTGAGCAAGCACAAAGGCCCGGGTTGCCTGAGGAGCAGCATGCAGGAGCAGGGTGGCCAGAGGGCAGTGAGGGAGAGGCTGGTGGTGGGACAGGCGTCAGGGTGGCCAGAGGGCAGTGAGGGAGGGGCTGGTGGTGGGACAGGCGTCAGGGTGGCCAGAGGGCAGTGAGGGAGGGGCTGGTGGTGGGACAGGCGTCAGGGTGGCCAGAGGGCAGTGAGGGAGGGGCTGGTGGTGGGACAGGCGTCAGGGTGGCCAGAGGGCAGTGAGGGAGGGGCTGGTGGTGGGACAGGCGTCAGGGTGGCCAGAGGGCAGTGAGGGAGGGGCTGGTGGTAGGACAGGCATCATCAGAGAAGTGATGGAGGCACTCAGGTACATCCTGAGCGTTCCCAGATCCCCGGCTCATGCCCTGAGTGATGGGACCCGTTGGCAGGCTTTGAGTGAGTGCCGTTATCCAATCTGACTTGCTACTATTCATGTGATATTTCCTCCATTCCATAGTTTATCACGTCTCAATGCTTTAGAGACACCTAAGCCCTGGTTTTTATTAATGTTCTTTATTTTTCTTTTTCTCAGTATTTTCCCCCCTCTCCTTACCTAGTCAACCCCCTCTGAGTTTTCGGCTTAATTATATGCTTCAGCTTTTCTGCTCCTAGGATTCATTTATTTCTGAAGTCCTGATTCTCTCAGTATCTGACAGCTCCTAAAACGAGGCCGTTCTATTAATCCTCTAAATTTAATTCTTACTGTTACAAGTCCAGAACTTTTGTCATGTCTATTGCAGAAATGAAGACAGTTCATTACAGCCAGATCACCTTACGTTTTTAAGGAATAATACTTATAGTATTCTGTGTTTTATCACATGAAAGGAAGAATGTTATGAAAAAAGTTACATAAGTTGTACTTTCCAAAAAATGGATAATCGAGGCTGATCATTATTTTTAAAATCATCAGTGAACCTCTACTAATCAAAGCAAACCTGTGAACTTGTTATAATGTAAAACATGCCTTTTAAAAAATTTTGACTATGCAATAAGTCTTTTTCCTTATGAGTTTTAAGGTAGTAACGGAGGCATCATTTTTGAGAGTTTGCTTTTGTTTTTTTAACACACTATTTCGGAATAATTTTAGACTTCCGTGATGTTGCACACCTACAGACCCTTCAGCCAGCTTTCTAGTGTTAATACTTACATGACTATAGGATAATGATCAAAACTGAGACATTAACACTGACATGTTACTACTAAGTTCCAGATTCTATTGGAATTCTACCAGTTTTTCCAATAATGTCCCCTTTCTGATTTAGGATTCATTTCAAGGTATTGCATTGCATGTAGAAAGATTTCTTTCTGATGGCTGATTGACACATATGTGGAAATCAGAGGAATATGAACATGGGAATAAGGCAGGTGTGGATCCAAAGTACAGTTCCACCAGTAGTTAGCTATGTAACTTGGACACATTTCTTTATGGGTTTTTAAGAATTCTGTCTGTGCTTTTGTTCTGTTAACTCAGGCCTTTATTAGGCAAAGCTATCTTTCAGCATATTAGATATTTCCTGTTTGATTCTTTGTTCTCTGCATATTGGATGCTTCCTGTTTGTTTCTTTGTTCTTTATTCATTCTTCCATAAAATAACTATTGCCATTGTTTCAATACCTACCTTTCATTATTTTTTCACAAACTGCTATAAGGTCATGTTCCTCTTTATTCTGGGAAGTTGTGTTTCAGCCTGTGTTCCCTATCTCTGTCCCAATTTACTGCCAGATCCATTCTGTCTGAAAGACTTTGATGTCATCTTAAATGTTGTTATATGTAAGAAAGCTCTTTCCATTCCAAGAGTTTAAAAATATTCATCCCATTCTCTTCTTGAATGTACATAGTTTTTATTTTTCTGTATGTAAATCTTTGCATATTCTAGGTGGAATTACATTGTTGTGATGTAGGGATCAAAATGAGTGTTTTTCCAAATTAATTGTTCAGTAAATGATGTTGGGAAATTAAGCAGTATCTAACTTTTGCTATCATATTTATTATTTTCCAAATCCAGTCTCTATCAATCTGCATCAATTACTCGACTGCTTGTTTTTTCTATTAACCTTAGTCTAGTCTTCAGTTCAGTTGCTCAGATGTGTCCGACTCTTTGTGACCCCATCGACTGCAGCATGCCAGGCCTCCTTGTCCATCTCCAGCTCCCGGAGTTTACTCAAACTCATGTCCACTGAGTCGGTGATACCATCCAACCATCTCATCCTCTGTCATCCTCTTCTTCTCCCACCTTCAATCTTTCCCAGCATCAGGGTCTTTTCCAATGAGTCAGTTCTTTGCATCAGGTGGCCAACGTATTGGAGTTTCTCAGCTTCAGTATCAGTCCTTCCAGTGAATATTCAGGACTGATTTCCTTTAGGATGAACTGGTTGGATCTTCTCGCAGTCCACGGGACTCTCAAGAATCTTCTGCAACACCACAATTCAAAAGCATCAATTCTTCGGCGCTCAGCTTTCTTTATAGTCCAACTCTCACATCCATACATAACTACTGGAAAAACCATAGCCTTGACTAGATGGACCTTACACTAGCCTAAATTTTTTTTTCTAAATTGTTTTAATTACTAGAAATTTGTAGTCTAATATTTTATAGGCTGAGTTGTTTCTGATTACTTTTCTTCTCCAAGTTTATAAAAGATAATTTCATTTATTGAATAACAATTAGGATTCATGGGTTAAAAATATGTGTTTGGATATTTTAAAAAATAGCAAAATTGTTTGTATACATGCTTATGACTAAACAGTATCTTAAAGACTGTTTCAAAATGACATGAAAAAAGCTTAATATGTTCATTTTTCTACATTTACATTAAAAAGTTTTAAAAGAATACCACTTCTACCAATGAGTTTGTTTTTATTAATATCTGTAGAACACTAATATTCTACCAAATATAATTTTTAAAATGCTTGGGTTAGTTATGCAAAGTTATCAACACTGTATGGCTCCTTTTCATCCCATTGAGTAGTTTCTAATTTGAGGAAAAGAAAAATACCAATTTTTGATTACTCATCTCAAGACACTAAGGAAACATTGTATCCCCATTTACCCTGTTGCTCATTGGTCTTTTTCTTTCATCTAGATGGATATTCAAACACTGACTGGGTGTCCATTGGGTACCATCAGCTGAATTTGAAACCATATCCCCTTGTTTTTTGCATAATTAACATCTAAGGAATAACTATCAGTGATTAGGATATTTTCAGTCATCTCAGGAATTTGAGAAAAAAAGAAAGTTGGAGGAGATAGGGAGGTCAGAATCCTTGGCCCCTCTGTGGCATCCTTGCTGGAGGATGAGGCAAATTTAAGTCAGCAGAAACCTTCACCAGATCTTATTCATTCAGTGCCACAGTATGAGTCACTAGCTGTGGTGCTGATACTGGAGTTGGCTGAATTCACTGATACAAAAACACATAAAAGAAACTTCATGCCTGTGGATCCACAGTTTCTAGGGGGTCTTTGTTTATAGATAAATAAAGGGATCTGCAAAGATCTCTTTTTCAAATATCTACATGGTTTTTGAGAACTTTGGTCCCAGTCTTATTTTTAACTTGTCGATTCCCTGCCCTCTACAGTGCATGAGTTTACGTTGCCTCTTAGTTATTCACAGGAAGCAGAAATCACAGTGTTAAATAGCTGTCACTTAAACAAGAAGAGATCACTTCTTTAAAAAAAATTTTTTTTTCTTTTATATTGGAGTATAGCTGATTAACAATGTTGTGATAGTTACAGGTGGATAGCAAAGGGACTCAGATGTGCATATACATGTATCCATCCCCCTCCCCCCGCCGCCCAAATCTCCTCCCATCCAGGCTGCCACATAACATTGAGCAGGGAAGAGATAATTTCTTTTAATTTAAGAGACATGTAAAAATAGGAACATCGCACACAACCCAGGTGACAGAGCCTTGGTGACTGGCCAGCACTCTGACCACTGTGTCTTGCATCTTTTCATGCCTGTCCAGCTGTATAATCTGGCTTCTGATAGACAAGAGGGCCGCCAAGAGTTTGGAAACCCAGGAGGAAGCGGTCGTGGAGCTGTAGTACTAAACATGTCAATTCCTGCTGCTACATTTCTTGGGGTCAAGTGTTTGGTTTTGGTAGAATTAGAAGACTGCTGTTCACAACACAGTGGATAGTACAACTGATTTTCTAACTGCTAGTAGTCAGATAGCAGTGGGTGTCCCTGATAGCTCAGTTGGTAAAGAATCCGCCTGCAAAGCAGGAGACCCTGGTTTGATTCCTGGGTCAGGGCAATCTGCTGGAGAAGGGATTGGCTACCACTCCAGTATTCTTGGGCTTCCCTGGTGGCTCAGCTGGTGAAGAATCTGCCTGCAATGCGGAAGGCCTGGGTTTGATCCCTGGGTTGGGAATATACCCTGGAGACGGGAAAGGCTACCTACTCCAGTATTCTGGCCTGGGAATTCCATGGACTATAGTCCATGGGGTCACAAAGAGTCGGAAACAACTGAGCAACTTTCACTTTCACTTCGGTAGTCAAACAAGAGGGGTTAGGATTATAGGGTGAATTAACTTTCCTGTGTTTCTTTCTTTTTTTTTATACAAAACTGACATACATCATTGTATTAGTTTGAGGTATACACCATAATGTTTCAATATATGAATTTACCGCTTTCCCCTGCTGTCTGAAAGTAGATAATTCCTGTGAAATCTCTGGTAAGCTGAATGGTGTAAAACTCGAAGCAATTACCTTTTTCATAATAGTGAAAGTCCTCTATGAATTTCTTTGTGGTTGGCAAAAACAGTATAAATATAGGTCTTTCATAAAAGTGAAGGCATGCAAAGTAAACTTTCAAAAAGTGGTTTCTACCTATATATTGCAGTATGATCACCTCAATAAGTCTAGTTAATATTCATCATTACACAGTTACAAATTGTTTTTCTTGTGATGAAAACTTTTAAGGTATACTCTCATAGCAAGTATAAAATAAAATACTATTAACTATAGTTGGCATGCAGCCTGTTACATCTTCAGGACTCATTCTAGAACTGGAGGTTTGTACCTTTTGGCCTCCTTTACCCATTTGCCTACCCCTTCCCATCACCTTGCTTCTATTTTTGTATCTACGAGGTTTGCTTATTTGTTCTTTAGGATTCTACACATTTGTGTGGTATGTGTCTTTCTCTGTCTTATTTCACTTAGTATAATGCCCTCAGAGTCCATCCACATTGTTGTAAATGGCAACATTTCCTTCTTTTTATGACCAAATAGTATTCCATTATATGTATTATATACCACATTCTCTTTACCCATTCATCCATCAAAGGACACTTAGGTTGTTTACATGCCTTAGTTATTGTAAATAATGTGGAAATGAGCATGGTGGTACACTTGTCTTTTAAAAATAGTGATTTTATTTCCTTTGGATACCCAGAAATGGAATTCCTGGTTGATATGGTAGTTCTATTTTTAATTTTTTAAGAAACCTTCATATTATTTTTCACAGAGGCTTTACCAATTTACACCCATCAACAGTACACAAGCTCTCCCTTTTCTCCACATCCTAGCCAAAATGTGTTTCTTGTTTTTTCATTAATAGTCATTCTGACAGGTGTGAGATGATATCTCATTGTGATTTTGATTTGCATTTGCCTGGTCATTAGTTATGTTGAGTACCTCTTCATGTACCCATTTCCCATCTGTATGTCCTCTTTGGAAAAATGTCTATAGGCATACCTTGGAGATATTGCTGGTTTGGTTCTGGACCATTGCAATAAAGCAAATATCACAATAAAGTGAATCACATGAATTTTTGATTTCCCAGGCATCTAAAAGTTACGTTTACACTGTAGTCTACACTGTAGTCTGTTAAGTATGCATTAGCATTATGTATAAAAAAATTACATGCCTTAATTAAAAATACATTATTACTAAAAATGTTTACCATAATTTGATAACACAGAATTTCCACAGACCTTCTGTTTGTAAAAATCACAAGCGAGAAGCACTATAAAGTAAGCACATAAAGCAAGACGTGCCTGTATTCAGACCCTCTGCCTGTTTCTGAACTGGATTGTTCATTTTGCTACTGATACATATGACTTGTTTATGTATTTTGGATATTAACCCCTTAACATATATGACTGCAAATGTTTTCTTCCATTTAGTAGGTTGCCTTTTAACTCTGTTGATGGTTTCCTTTGCTGTGCAGAAGCTGTTTAGTTTGATATAGTCCCGTTTGTTTATTTTTGCCTTCATTATCTTTGCTTTCAGTGTCAAATCCAAAAAACTCATTGCCAGGACTGATCTCAAGACACTTACTGTCTGTGTTTTCTTCTAAGAGTTTTCTGGTTTCGGGTCTGTGTTCAAGTCTTTAATCCATTTTTGAGTTAATTTTTGTGGATACAGTAAGATAGTGGTCCAGTTTCATCTTTTTGCATATGGCTGTCCAGTTTCCCCAGCACCATTTATTGAAGAAACTGTTTTCTCCTCGTTGTATTTTCTTGACTCCTTCACCATAAATTAAGTGACCATACATGTGTGACTATATTTCTATGCTTTCTATTCTGTTCCATTGAACTATGTATCTGTTTTTATGGCAGTACCATACCTTTTTGCTTACTCTAGTTTTGTAATATAGTTTGAAATCAGGGAACATAATGTATACAGTTTTGTTCTTTTTTCTCAAGATTCCTTTGGCTATTCAGTTTAGTGTGTGTGTGGTTTCATATGTGTTTCAGGATTGTTCTATTTCTGTGAAAAATGCCATTGAAATTTTGATGGAAATTGCATTGAATGTGTAGATTGCTTTGGGTGGTATGTACATTTAAAAACTGTCAATTCTTCCAAGCCATGAGCACAGAATATATTTCCATTTATTTGTGTCTTCAATTTCTTTTTTTTTTTAATTAGTTGGAGGCTAATTACTTCACAACATTGCAGTAGGTTTTGTCATACATTGACATGAATCAGCCATGGAGTTACATGTGTTCCCCATCCCGATCCCCCCTCCCACCTCCCTCTCCACCAAGTTCATCTGGGTCTTCCCAGTGCACAAGGCCCGAGCACTTGTCTCATGCATCCCACCTGGGCTGATGATCTGTTTCACTATAGATAATATACATGCTGTTCTTTCGAAACATCCCACCCTCACCTTCTCCCACAGAGTTCAAAAGTCTGTTCTGTACTTCTGTGTCTCTTTTTCTGTTTTGCATATAGGGTTATCATTACCATCTTTCTTTCTTTCATCAGTATCTTAGAGTTAAATTTGGTTAAATATGTTCCTAGCTATTTTATTGGTTTAATTTGTTCCTAGGTATTTGACTCTTTTTGATGAAATTATAAATTAGATTATTTTTTAATTTATCTTTTGGATAGTTTGTTATTAGTATATAGAAATCAACTAATTTTGGAAAAACTTAGTTATAGTCTCATGGGAAGTTTTGACTTGTCTGTGTTATATATTGATGTTAGCAGCTGTCATGGCAGTTGAGTTTAAAGTGTCATCCAAGAAAAGTGTCTTGGACAATACAGCATTCACAATGTTTATCAGTGGCTGAAATATATCCATAATATATCTCTGGAAAAAGAACCAGGAAAAAGAACCTTTTTTTTTTTTTTTTCCTTTTTCACAGCAGCAATTTAATAAGTTGAAAAATCAAGTAGACATGTCTTCCTAAGAGTATAGAATGGTAGGTGGCAAACTTAAGGACATGTTTCTGTATATGTGCTAAATTTTGGAAATAGGCCCTGCATATTATTATGTGCATTTATCTATTCAACTTATCCAGCAGAGAATAAAATGAAGTACTTGGCTTTCATAAAATTTATAATATAAAATACTTATTGCACCAATACATCAATGTCATACTTTTCATGATATTTGTTCACAGTTACACCAGAAATCAATAACATCCCCTCAAAACTGCATATCTCTGAAAATTTTAATAAAATATTTTAGATTATTCACTTGAAATTTTTTTAAAGTGGAGTTGATTTACAATATTGTGTTAGTTTTAGGTATACAACAATGTGATTTAGTTATACATGTACACACACAAATATATATATACACAAATGTCTTTTCCACTTTTTAGAAAATAAATTATAAGAGAAAAACTGAATGAAAATGAAAACCCTCTATCTACACAAACTTAGGCAATATAGTTAAATCAAAAGTTATGGTGAGATGTTTACCTTTAAAGGTATATAATAGGAAAAGATTTTAAATTAATCATTTAACTCAAGAAGTAATGAGGAATAATATACGTAAAGAGGAAGTAAATAGTGAAGTAAAAAACAGAAGCCAGTGAAGTACAAAATGAAGAAATAGCAGAAAATTTTCAGCATCACTATCCAGATATGCATAGAAATTTTAAGATAATTGTACTTCTGACCACTGTTTGATATTAAGAATTATTGTGTATATATGTATATATATATGTGTACATATATATATGTATGTAAACTTGAACTTATGGTTCTGTGTTTCAAAAGAGTTCTTATGTTTAGAGATACACATGGAAATATTTACACTTAAAATGATGTGATATCTGGGTTTACTTCAAAATAATACTGGAAGAGGGAAATAGTGGAGTTTAGATAAATTTAAATTGGCCATATTTCAGAGAAAGACATATGCTGTATAATATTCATTATACATGGTACCTAAAAAAATAAAACAAGCTGGTGAACAGAGTAGAAACACGCTCATCAAAACTGAGAGCAAATTAGTGGTTACCAATTGGGAGAGGGAAGGAAGGAGGGGCAAGAGAGGGGTAGAGGATTAAGAGATACAAACTACTTTGCATAAAGTAAGTAAGCTACAAGAATATAATTACAGCAAAGGGAATATATCCAATATTTTATAATAACTGTAAATAGAGTATAACTTTTGAATCACTGTGTTGTACACCTGAAACACAGTATTTTAAGTCAACTCTACCTCAAAAGAATAAATTTTTCTAAAAAAATTGGTCTTATTTGATAACTGTAGAAGTTTGAGCATTACTTCCCTGGGGGCTCAGACAGTTAAGAATCTGCCTGCAATGCAGGAGATGTGGGTTCAGTCCCTGGGCTGGAAAGATCCCCTGGAGGTGGGCACAGCAACCCACTCCAGCATTCTTGCCTAGAAAATCCCCATGGACAGAGCAGCCTGGCAGGCTACAGTCCACGAGGTCGCAAAGAGTCAGACATGACTGAGTGACTAAGCACAGCACATACTTTTACAAATGTTTAAAACTTTTGATGATAAAAGTTTTTATCTATGCCCACCCCCCCACCCCCCACCCACCAGAAAACTGCCAGGCTCTAATGATTTTACAGCTTACCTGGTGGCTCAGAGGTCAAAGCATCTGCCTGCAATGTGGGAGACCCAGGTTCGATCCCTGGGTTGGGAAGATCCCCTGGAGAAGGAAATGGCAACCCACTCCAGTATTCTCACCTGGAGAATCCCATGGACGGAGGCGCCTAGTAGGCTACAGTCCACAGGGTCGCAAAGAGTTGGACACGACTGAACGACTTCACTTTCTTTTCTTTAATGATTTTACAGAGTTCAACCAAACCTGGAGTGAAAGAGATAATATTTTATACAGATTGATGTGAAAGAAGATGAAAAAAATATCCCCAACTCACTGTTTACAAAAATAAAAGCTAAACTTTTCTGTTGAGAAGTTATATATTTACCAAAAAATTGCAAAGATAGTACAGAGATTTCCAATATGTCTTATAGCCAGTTTCCCAATTATTAATCTCTTATATTAATATGGTACATTTGTCACAGCTAAGGAACAGTGTTGATTTGTTGTTAGTAACCAAAGTCCATTCATTATTCCTATTTCCATAGTTTTACCTAATGTCCTTGTTTCACAATCCTATCCAGGATTCATACGACATTTACTCACCTTGCCCCCTTACACTCTTACTGGCTGTGGCAGATTCTCAGACTTCTCTTGGTTTTGCTGACCTTGACAGTTTCGAGGAGTCCTGGTTAGCTGCTTTGGGAGATCTGTCCCAAGGAGATTTGCCTGCTGTTTTTCTTATCGTTATCCGTGGATAGATTTGGAGGAGGTATTTAAAGCACAAGTTAAAGTGCCATTTTTATCACATTGTGTCAAGATTGCCTATGATCCATATAGCTTACCAGTATTTTGCTGAATCTTTGTCATGTGGCTCAGATAACGTTTGTCAGGTTTGCACTGTACAGTTTCTCTCTCAACCCCCCCTTCTATACTGTCCCCTTGAAAGAAAATCACTCTTCATGGTCCACACTTAGGGAGTGTGCTGTTGTATTCCTCCTCCTGAGGATGGAGTATTTTTGTAATCCTTCCACATGGGAGATTTGTCTGTTTTTTAATGTTTATTTGCTCAATCATTTATATTACTGTGAATGCATTGGTGTCTGCGTTTATACTTTGGGTTGTAAACCAACATAAACTACTGAATTTTATTGATATTTTGTTCACCATTGTCCTTTAGCAGCCCTTTCGGTTGGTTCTCTTGTTGCTCTGACACACTCTCATCATTGGTTTTGTTTGTTTTCCTTTCCTTTCCCTTTGTTTTCTTCGTGTGTGTGCGCCGCACGCACACTCAGTCGCTCAGTTGTGCCCGACTCTTTGTGACCCCGAGAACTGCAGTCTACCAAGATCCTCTGTCCATGGAATTTTCCAGGCAAAAATACTGTACTGGGCTACTATTTACTCCTCCAAGGGATCTTCTGGACCCAGGGATTGAACCTGCATCTCTTGTGTCTCCTGCATTGGCAGATGGATTCTTTACCACTGCACTTTCTTACTTTTTTGGCTTTACAAGGAACTTCAGGCTCGTATTGTATATTTCCTGCCACAGTCTTCAAATCAGCTATTTATCTAACATGCACTTGTTTTATTTCAAGACAAGGGTATTTGAAACCAAGATCTGGTTGCTAGGTGTCAACTCACTTTTCTGAGGCTTATTTAAAATGAGGTTTATTCCAGAAATGCAGTGATTTCTTAACATCACAAAATCAATTAAAATAATTAATCACAGCTATAGATTAAATACAGAGAACAAAGACTCGACAGATGCAAAATAAAACATTTGATAAAATTCAATAGCAATTCACAGTAATTTTAAAAATGTAGTCACCAAGAACAAAATGATGTTTTCTTAAGTTGACAAAAGGTGCTCACAGATGATCTTCAGTGAAAATTGTACTTAAAGGTGAAAAACTGGAAGTGTTCTTTTTAAAATCCATAACCAGACCAGGATTCCTCCAGTCAGCATGGCTATTTGTTTTTACACTTCTGGACCTAACTGACATGTGAAATTAAGTGACATATGGGTTAGGAAGAAAGCACAAATTTATTATTTGTAAATAGTTGTCTAAGTAGAAAATCCAGGAGATTCTTTAGACACACTTTTAGAAGTTTGCTGGATATAAAGTGAATATTACAAAAGTTGATAGAAATCCTGCATTTCCATTGTTGTTATTGTGTTTTTCAGTTGTGTCTGACTCTTTATGTCCCCATGGACATGCTAGGCTCCTCTGTCCTCCACTCTCTCCCAGAATTTTCTCAAATTCATGTCCATTGAGTCAGTGATGCTATCTAACCATTTCACTCTCTGCTGCCCTCTTCTCCTTTTGTTTTCAATCTTTCCCAGCATCAGAGTCTTTTCCAATGAGTCAGCTCTTTGCATCAGGTGGCCAGAATATTGGAACTTCAACTTCAGCATCAGTCCTTCCAGTGAATATTCAGGGTTGTTTTCCTTTAGGATTGACTGATTTGATCTATCCATTATCAACTCTTAAAGTAATTTTAAAGAACAGTATTTAAAATTGTTTTTTAAAAGGGCATTTAGGAATAAATCTAAAGAGGAAGGAATATGTGAGATATTGATAGAGAAATAAAGTATTTAAAAAGGGACAAAGGTTGGTGGAGAGATGTATCATAAATTCTTGGAGGGGAAGACAATGGTATAGAGATACTAGTTTACTTTAAAGTGGTTTACACATTACACGTAATTCCAATCAGAATCCCAGAAAGATTTTCACAGAATACAAAAAGCTGTTGTTGTTCATTCTCTTAAGTCATGCCTGACTCTTTGCGACCCCATGGACTGCAGCACACCAGGCTCCTCTGTCCTTCACCATCTCTGAGTTTGCCCAGATTCACACTCCTTGAGTCGGTGATGCTATCTAACCATCTCATCCAAAAATCAGACAAAAAGCTAATCTAATATTAATATTAAAAATGTAGGTTTACATATAGATGATATGATTTTAAAGAAAGATAATAGAAGATGCTGTATCCTCCCACACGTGAAGATTTATTCTAAAGCTTAAGCAGTTACATCTGTGTAGTGTTGGGCAAAAATACCCAAATAAATCAGGAGAAGAGAACAGAGGGCCTTGAATAGACCCACATGTATATAGGAATATATAATGGAAGTGGAATTACAATTCAGTGAGAAAAGAATGGACAATTTAAAAAGACCACTGTGACAATTTATACAGTAAACTACACAGTTTTATTACTACCAAGTACAATGCACAGAAGTAAATTTTGAATAAGTCCAAATCTTAAAGCAAGGTTTTTAAAATTTTTAGAAATAAATATAAGGAAATATCTTTATAGTATTGAAATAAGAGGACAGTTTTTTTTAAATGAAGATAATCTGTACAAGGAATAAAGAGAAAGATTAATAAATTCTTAATACATTAGGAGTAAAAATATTTGTTTAAAAAAAAAGAAAAAGAGATTATTAGCCAAGTAGAAGAGTGAGCTCCTGGCTGATATAAGAGATTTGCAAAATGAACCAATAAGAAAGTGCCATCCATAAGCATTTATAGTTTTCTTGTTCAGAAAAATGCATATTTAGGCTAAAACATCACATAGCATCTTATGCCCATCTATTTTGGAACAATTTTAGGAGTCTGAAAATGCCCATAGGCAAGCATATGTGGAAACTGGAACTCTATTGTTGGTAGGAGTGTAACTGATGCAAACATTTAGGAAACTCATTTTGTGTTACCTAAAAAGATGAATGTACAACACAGCCTGCTGCTGCTGCTGCTGCTGCTAAGTCGCTTCAGTCGTGTCCGACTCTGTGTGACCCCATAGACGGCAGCCCACCAGGCTCCCCTGTCCCTGGGATTCTCCAGGCAAGAACACTGGAGTGGGTTGCCATTTCCTTCTCCAATGCATGAAAGTGGAAAGTAAAGTGAAGTCGCTCAGTCGTGTCCGACTCTTAGTGACCCCATGGACTGCAGCCTACCAGGGTCCTCCGTCCATGGGATTTTCCAGGCAGGAGTACTGGAGTGGGGTGCCATTGCCTTCTCTGACAACACAGCCTGCAGTCTAGCAATTCTACTTCTGTGCTTTGAACCTAGAGAAACTCTAACATATATGCAAAGGGATTCATATAAAGAGATGCACTTTGTTTCTGATGACAAAAAAGTCAAAATGATCTCAAAGTCCCACAGTAGGAGATTAAGTGAACCAGCTGATTTCGTCAAAAAGCAAATTAATCTGTAACAATTAAAATGAACTATATCTGCATGTGTCAACATGGACCAGTCTCAAAAACATTGCATTGATTATTGATATGCAAGTAGAAGAAATCTAATAAATGTAGGAACGACACACACTGAGTTGAACATAATGAATACTTCTGGGGATGGGGAAGGTCTTAATTATGTCCACCATTTAATTTTTCCAATGAAGCAAGTATCCTAAAATGTTTAAAATTTTTGGGTAAAGCCAAATGACATCTTGTATTTCTGAAATATTTTCTGAATTTTTAAAATATTTTACCATTAACAATATTAAGTAAATGTAAAGAAAATGTTGAAATTAAAAAAGAAATATAGGGATAGGGGAGTAAGAGATACCAAACTGCTAAGTGTAAAACAAGCTGCAAGGATATATTGTACAAGATAGGGAATATAGCCAGTATTTTATAATAACTAATAAAGTGTAACCTTTAAAAATGTGAATCATTATATTGTACACCTGTCACTTATTTACTATTGTATAGCAGCTGTACTTCAGTAAAAAATTAAAGTTAGCTATGTGAGGTGATGGATGGATTCATTATCTTGATCTCATATAATGTATACATGAATCAAATGTATGTGTTTAGTCTCTCAGTCGTGTCCAACTCTTTATGACCCCATGGACTGTAGCCCATCTGGCTCCTCCATCCATGGGGATTTTCCAGGTAAGAATACCAGAGTGGGTTGCCATACATTCTTCAGGGGATCTTCCAGGAGATTTTCCCAACCCAGGGATCGAACCCAGGTCTCCCACATTGCAGGTGGATTCTTTACCAGTTGAACTACCAGGGAAGCCTATATCAAATGTATATGTACAACAAATCATCACATTGTACAGATTAAACAGATATTGATTATTCCTCAGTGAAGTTTAGAAAATTACAAAAATAAAAATAAATTAAAAAATAAAGCTGTAATAACCATCAGCAGAGAAGATAGGAGAAATCGGAAGAATGTTGTTTTTATGATCAGGGCATAGTTAAGTCATGTCTCTGCATGACACCCCGCATGTCTCATGTAGGGCCGTAAACTGTGAAGGTAAATGATGGAGAAGAGATAGCTAAAAGCTGTTACTTCTATTGAGCAAAAGGTTGAATAAACTGAGTTAATAAATTAAACACACCTTTTAGCAGCAGACATGATAGAAAGACATAAGCTTCTAGGAATTTTCACAGGTGTCTTTTGAGTAATGCTGGATGTGAGAGTTGGACTATAAAGAAAGCTGAGCACTGAAAAATTGATGCTTTTGAACTGTGGTGTTGGAGAAGACTCTTGAGAGTCCCTTGGACTGCAAGATCCAACCAGTGCATCCTAAAGGAGATCATTCCTGAGTGTTCATTGCAAGGACTGATGTTGAAGCTGAAACTCCAATACTTTGGCCACCTGATGTGAAGAGCTAGCTCATTTGAGAAGACCCTGATGCTGGGAAAGATTGAAGGCAGGAGGAGAAGGGGATGACAGAGGATGAGATGGCTGGATGGCATCACCAACTCAATGGACATGAGTAAACTCCGGGAGTTGGTGATGGACAGGGAGGCCTGGTGTGCTGCTGTCCATGGGGTTGCACAAGAGTCAGACACGACTGAGCAACTGAACTGAACTGAACTGATAGATTACATATTTGTTGTTTAGTTGCTAAGTCATGTCATACTCTTTGTGACTCCATGGGCTGAAGCCCACCAAACTCCTCTGTCCATGGGATTTCTGAAGCAAGAATTCTAGAATGGGTTGCCATTTCCTTCTCCAGTAGATTATGTAGCTATGTTTTAAAAGTTGGATCAGTCTAGAGCCTCCTAAGATTTTCCTAGAACTCTTTCAAGTAGAAATAGTGTTCCCTGAAGAGGGTATATTCTTACTCATCTGTTCACCTCTTGCTAACCAGGTCTAGCCCACAGAAGAATTAGGTGAAAATTTCCATTTTCCTTTTATTGCAAGTTTGATGCTGGAGATAGAGACAGTATTCTACCAGGAGGCTTGTGAACTATTCTGAGTGTGTTCCATTTTCAAATAAGGCAGGGCTTTTAGAAGACTGCGTACTTACATGCAGAGTCCCATTGCCTCTGTGTTCTGTATTTGAAAAGGGTACAGGGAGGTATAGGACACCATGAAGCATGGCACTCCCCCTTCTTGTACTTAAAAAATTTGAAGCAAAATTCACATATAGTAAGATGCACATATCATAATTCTCCAATTTGATACATTTATGTAGATGTGTTCTCCTGTAAAAGTAATACTCCATATAGGAATATTGAAAATATAGAGTATTTTTAAGAAGGTTCCTTCTTAACCTTCCTCCATCAGATGCCCCCCCCCAAGTTCTGCAGAAACAACCATTGATACACCTCAGATAATCCATGTATTATTTGCCTGTTCCTGAATTTTATATAAATTCTTTCATACAGTATGTATTCTTTTGTGTCTGGCTTCTTTCCTTCAATGTAATGTTTCTGAGATTCTTCATATATTGTGTGTTTCGGTTTTTTCAGGTTTTCCTTGTTGTTTTCTTCAGCTGTTGAATAGTATTTCATTGTTTGAATTTCGTACTTTGTTTATCCAGTTTCCTTTTGACATATATATGGTTTATTTTCACTTGGTCTATTACAAATAAGGCAGCTATGAAATTCTTGTATGGTTCTTCTAGTGGACCTGTCAGCCCATTATCAGATGCACGATTTCAGATGCTTCCTCCAGTTCTGCTAGCTTCTTTCACTTCCTTTGTGCACAGTGCCCTTGAAAACACAGAGTTTTTTATTTTGAAGAACTCTAACTTATTTCCTTTTTCTCTTTTGTCACCTTTGGTGTCTTATCTAAGAAGGTCTTGCCTAACCCAAGGCCATGAAGATTTTCTTTTAAGAGTTTTAATGTAGTTTTAGCTCTTATGTCTGTGTCCCACTTTGAGGTTTTTTGGTTTGTGTTGTTTGAGGAAGGGGTCCAGCTTAATTCTTTTGCGCGTGGCTATCCTGCTGTCATAGCATCATTTGTTGAAAAGGCTGTTCTATCCCACATTGAATTGTCTTGCACTGTTATTGAAAATCATTAGAGATGAATGTGGAGGTTCGTTTTTGGACTTCCATTTCTTTTTATATATATTTTAAATAATATCTTTATTGACATATAATTCATATACCATGAAATTCACCCTTTTAAAGTGTACAACTCAGTGTTTCAGAGTGTCCAAACATCATCCCTTTCTGAATTTTGTTAAAAAAATTATTGGGGTATAATTGATTTACAATATTTCTTAGTTTCAGGTTTCATCCCCCAAAGAAACCCTATACCAATTAGCGTGGATTTTCAGTTCTGTTACACTGACCTATATGTCTATCTTCTGCCAGAACAATGCTGTCTGAATTACTGGAGTAGTCAAGTAACACAAGAGCTATGGTGCAGTATAAATTTTGAAATTGGGAATTGTGCATCCTCCAACCTCATTATTCTTTTTCAAGATTGCTTGATTAGTTTAGACCTTTTACAGTTTGATGTGAATTTTAGGATCAATTTGTTAATTTTTTGCAAAAAAAAAAATCAACTGGGATTTTAAAAGGGATTACATTGAATTTGTCAGGTTAGTTTGCTGGTTACAAACTTCTTATGAAGGAGTCTAGGGTATGTACTCTTACCATGTCTAGATTCTTTCAGGATATGTTTTTGAGAGTCCTTCATGTCTTTGTATGTATTAATGGTTCATTCCTTTACATTGGTGAGTAGTAGTTCATTGTGTAAATACATCCATTTTGTTTATCCTCCTGTTGTATACTTTTGGGTAGTTTCTAGTTTTTAGCTATTATGAAGAAGCTACTCTATACATTCGTGTGCAATTCATTATTATGGGCATGTGCTTTTATTTTACTTGAATAAATATACAGGAGTGGAATTGTCATACCTTATGATGCTGCTGCTGCTGCTGCTAAATCATATCAGTCGTGTCCAACTCTGTGCGACCCCATAGACGGCGGCCCAACAGGCTTCTCTGTCCCTAGGATTCTCCAGGCAAGAATACTGGAGTGGGTTGCCATTTCCTTCTCCAATGCATGAAAGTGAAAAGTGAAAGTGAAGTCGCTCAGTCATGTCTGACTCTTAGTGACCCCTTGGACTGTAGCCTACTGGGCTCCTCCGTCCCTGGGATTCTCCAGGCAAGAGTACTGGAGTGGGTTGCCATTGCATTCTCCGTGTACTTTATGATAGATGCATATATATTTAATTTTGTCAGAAATTGCCACTGTGTTTTCCAAAGTAGTTCTATTTTGTATTTCTACCCAGTGATATTTGAGAGTTTTGGTCCACTGACATCCTTGCCAATATTTGAAATTGTTAGTCTTTTGAATTTTAGCTCTTGTAATGAATATGTGGTGGTATCTCATTGTTTTTTTTAACTGAAATACACTTGATTTACAATATTATGTTTCAGGTATACAATATACTCATTTAATATTTTTGGTTTATATTCCATTTAAAGTTGCTGTAAAATAATGGCTGTATTTCTCTGTGATGTACCCTCCTGCCCCGTACACTTTCTTATCCTTGTTGCTTATTTATTTTATAGTAATGCATAGTAGCTTATCTCTATTAATCTCATACCCATATCTTGCCCCTCCCTCATCCCTTCTCCCCACTAGTAACCACTAGTTTGTTCTCTATATCGGTCAGTCTGTTTCTGTTTTGTTATTACTTTTGTTTGGTTTTAGATTCCACATATAAGTGATATCATACAGAATTTATCTTTTTCTGATTTGTTTTACTAAGCATAATATTCCCTAGGTCCATCCACGTTGTTGCAAATTGAAGAATTTCTTTATTTTTTATGGCTTAGTAATATTCCATTGTGTGTATACACCATATCTTCTTTATCCACTCATCCATCACTGGGCACTTTGGTTGTTTCCAAATTTGGCTGTTGTCAATAATGCTGCTGTAAACATTGAAGTGCTTTTATCTTTTTAGATTAGTATTT
The DNA here is from genome assembly GCF_910594005.1 of Cervus elaphus. Taxonomy (NCBI): domain Eukaryota; kingdom Metazoa; phylum Chordata; class Mammalia; order Artiodactyla; family Cervidae; genus Cervus; species Cervus elaphus. Next base: position 65,359,950 of record NC_057847.1, read on the forward strand.
TCATTTTCTTTGGATATATACCCAGGAGTGGAATGGCTGGATCATATAGTAGTTCTACTTTTAATTTTTTGAGGAACCTCTGTACTGTTTTCCAAAGTGATTGCACCAGTTTACATTTCCATCAACAGTGTACAGTGGTTTCCTAAAGGACGAAGTAAATTGTCGCTGTTTGCAGATGACATAGTACTATATATAGAAAACCCTTAAGTCTCCACCAAAAAACTATTAGAACAAGTAAATGAATTCAGTAAAGCTGAAGGATACAAAATTAATATAATGCAATCTATTGGTTTTCTTTACATCAGGAAACTATCAGAAAGAGAAAGCAAGAAAGCAGTTCTGTTTAAAGAATAAAATAACTAGGAATAAATTTAACCAAAGAGGTGAAAAATTCATTGTGATTTTATCTGCATTTCCTTGATGATGAAAGATGTGGAGAACTTTTCATCTACCCTATTGTTCATTTATGTCTGTTAAATTCTTTTGTCAAATTGAGAGAAGTAGCTAGTTTTCTTATTGAGATGCATTACATATTTTGAATACAGGTTTCTTGTCAAAGTATGTATTGCAGATTTTCCATTGTTGGTTTGCCTAATCATTTTGAATAATGTTGTCTTTTGATAAGCAGAGACATTTTAATATTGATGACATTGTGTTTATTTTTTTCACAATTAGTGCTTTCTGCATTCTGAAAGTCTCAGCCTACCCTATATTGACAGAAATATTATTTACTCCAGAGATTTCTTTTTTATGCTTAGATCCATGATGCACTGACCCTTACTTCTTTTCTGTGGTGTGAGTTAGGTGTTAAGATTTGTTTTTAAAAATATAAATATCTACATATTTTGTTATCATTTTTTGAAATGACTTTACTTCCTTTATTGAATTGCTTTGTTGCCTTTGCTGGATGTCATTTGACTCTCTATGTACACATTTATTCCTGAATTCACTTTGGTTGTTCTTATGCATTTCTCTGTCCTTCGCAAATACTGTATTGCCTGAATATGGTGAATTTTTAGTAAGTTTTAAAATAGTACAGTGCAACTCTTTCAACTTTGTTTTTCCACTACTACCAGGGGCTAGGGAAGGAGAGAAAGGGAACTAGAAAACAACTAACTACTTCCCCTCCTGCCCCGTACACTTTCTTATCCTTATGGACTCCCTTTCCTGTTCCTTAGGCCAGAAAGAAAGCTATTCCTGGAGCCTTTCTGTCCACACCTGCTGTGTACTTCTGAGTCTTGAGGCTGTCACTGAGTCCAGCCCAAGTGGTATCAGAGGGGAAAACTAGTAAACTCACTACGTTCAGTAAAACATCTAATCTCCTTCTTCAATATGCCTGTTACCTTCACTTTTCAGAGTCCTCTGGTAACAGTTCTGTGCACCCAGGATTTATATTTGCATCAAGTGAGAGAGGTTGCTGGAGTGTGCTTGCTCCATCTTTGCTGGAAGCAGAACCGAGGGATTTTTAGGTCAGAATTAATACCTTCCCTTCATCTTGGCTTCGACCTGAGCACTTCAGGGGCCTTGGAGATCTCCTTTGCTTTATTCCAAATGCCAGTATTTGAAAGCATGGCTGACCTCAGATGTCTTGCCCTGCAGCCCAGCTGATAGCATTTTGAGTCACTGGGAAGAGATCTTTGCCTCCTTGTCCTAGTCTTAGCTTTTCCACGCCTTCCATGTTATCCTCTCCTCTTCTTCCCTGTCCTTAGCCTTAGAGGGCTGTTGTGTATTCAGTGAGGGTTTGGAGTGCCTATGTGCATCTTAGTCCTCCTGCTTTTAGTCACAGTTAGGAAGCCCTGTGCATACCCTCCTGAGGGTAACTCTTCCCCAGCTGGCTGTGGTCCCTCTCCAGCAGCTCGCTGTCCATGTCTAGTCCTTGCTGACACCAAGACTGTATCAAGGGCTTTCTTGCTGTGCCCTTATCTCTAGTGTTTCTTGCTGCTCACATAATTCAGGGGAATTCTCTCTCAACTCTCTGCGTCTGACCCAGTACTTACAGGTGGTGATTCAGTGAAGAGTCACGACAAAAAGTTGACAAGTGTATGTCAATCCGTAGGGGCTTCTAGGGTTTCTGAACAAGCACACCAGCATACTCAACCTTTAAAATTTTGTAAAAAGTTTATCTGGTTTCTCCTAATTCCTATCAGTGGCAGGCTTCTCCTCCGTCATTGTCTAGGGTGAAAGCAGTCATTACTTGGAGTGGGAGCTCATCAGTTTCTGGGTTTTAGTTCATTTATGTTTCTTAATATCTTTAGTTCCCCAATGGGGTTGAAAATTTATAAGCTTGATTTCTATGATTCAGGAAGTTCAGTGAACCTCAACAAGACAATTTCAAAGATATTTATGCCCAGGTACATCAGGTTTGTTTTCATTATGGTAGAAACAATATTATCTTGTGATTTTCTATATCCTAAGCTAAGTTTGACATTTTAAAAATTATTTTCTGGTACCATTAGTTGAACAGACGTCCTTTCTGTATTGAATTGTCTTATAAAGTTATAAAAAAAAATTCTGTGTTTTTTTAATTATCTTTAAAATGTAACGTCAAAACTTCTGATTTTCACGATACTTCAAGGCGCTTGTAAAGATGCCGTGATGCAGTCCCCTCTCAGCTGTGGTTATCTCGAGTTTCAGTGCTGCTTAATTCTCACCATCACTTTAGCCAATTTTCAGTGACCCAAAATAAGGAAAATATTCTCGAGTATCTTATGGGGAATTTTCATCCAAATGCTTTTTCTAGTAATTGATAGTGATTTAAATAGAGACAGCAATCCTTATAGAAGCTCTTAACCTCACTGTGTTCTGATTTTGTACTCATCTGATCATTCATGTCATCCTGGCGTACAACTCTACGGAGAGAAATCTTGAGGATTTAGATGAGTAGCTTCTTACGCTTAGCCACCGCTTCTAAAATTAGCATTCAGCTCTTAGAAACTGGAGTGTGTAGTGTGAAAAGCAAGGGTTCAAATAAACTTAAAAACTCAACAACTCATACCGCTCTACTAGTGATTCAGTAGTAGTATAATATATATAATTATATTAAATTATATAATTTAATATATATTTAATTCTACATATAATTATATTAAAAGCCCCGAGGAGTCTTGCCAAATAGTGTCTAATTTTGCTTCCCAGGTGCTGTAAGTGGTAAAGAATCCACCTGATAATGCAGGAGACTCAAGAAATAGCTTTGATCCCTGGGTCCTCAGGAAGATTCCCCTGGAGGAGGGCCAGGCAACCCACTGCAGTATTTCTTGCCTGGAAAATTCCATGGGTAGAGGAATCTGGTGGGCTACAGTCCATGAGGTCACAAAGAGTCAGACACAACTGAGCATGCACACGCTAGGCCAGTGCTACATTAAATGGAGTTAGAATATATTTTTTCAAATATCCCTTTGTTAACAGTTGTCTAATAGTTGTCTATACTCAAGTGATTTCTTTTATCTAGCAAGAGAAGCGACTTAGCAACAGCAGCAGCAGCAAGAGAATTCTCTCTTCATCAGTATGAGTCTGAAGATGTCAGGGATGTGAGTGCATTCTTTTTTTTTTTTTTAAATTCACTTCACATTAGAAGCACCAACATTTATATAAATATATTTTAGTAATATATTTGCTAATGATTGTAAAAATGAGCAAGATTCAAGATGCAGAGAATGAGAAATCATAGGTGTATAATTCTCAGAAATAGGGAACACAGGAGGATAGGTAATACTTAGTGACACAATAGGAAAGTTAACCTGTCAGTCCTAGAAATAGTGATCTTAACATTGGTGTCCTTGGCAAGACACCTGTAGTTGCTGGTTTCTCAGGAAAGGTGAGGGTGGTGTGTGCATATCCTGTATGTAATACAAAATAAGAGGTCAGGAAGCCAGAGACTGACTTGTAGGTCTGTGATGCTAAATAATTACCCAGACATTATGTGCGGATAAGATGCATTTCAAAGTCTTTGTCTGGAGGAAGATGTTTGCTTAGTTATTGGATAAACATTTTATTCCATTAGAATGACAGTGTTATGTTTGCTGAGCTAGCACAGTTAGTGGATAATATATAAACTAAGGTACCTAGACTTAAATGACTGATCAATTTCAGGTACAGAATCAGTTCAGTTCAGTCGTGTCCAACTCTTTGCGACCCCATGGACTGCAGCATGCCAGGCTTCCCTGTCTAGTACAGAATAGTCACTTTCAAACCCTTCTCAGAGACAGTGTCTCTTCTAGCTCTCATGAGTTTAAAAAAACAAGAGCCTTGAAAGTTGACTTTTTTAAGCTTAGTATATATAATAAATATATGTATTATATGTAATGTATTACACTTAAAAGCAGTGAATTTAGTATCAGGTTCCCTTTATCAATTGTAACCCAGCCATCAATCCACTTTGTAAGTAGGAAATTTTCAGTATGCTTAGTTTTCTACTAAAATATAACTGCATTTTGTGGAAACTTGTCTTTTTAAATGTAATTTAGAATTAAATCAGACATTTGCTTTTTACAATCAGAAGGTAAAATACCATGTGACTCAGAGGCTGTAAGTAACTGATTAGCTTTTATGTATTTACTTCTCTTTATAAATTTAATGAAACCTTAGTTGGTATTCACAAAAACACACTGATTTCAGGACATTTGAAAAGAAGCAAAAGTATCTCCATACAGAAATGAATGATTTCTGTTTAACCTTTTTTTTATATCTGGAGAACTATACATTCATATGAAGTTATATTAAAATAATACAGATTCCAGTGTGCTTTTTACCCAGATGCCCCCAATGATATCATCTTGTAAATAAATGGTATAAAATCACAGTATCGATTGACACTTATACAGTCAAGGCACAAAACATTTCTTTCACTGTATGGATCCCTCATACTGTCGTTTTATGGCCACACCCATTTCCTTCTTTTTCCTACCTGCTCTTTAACCCCTGACAACCACCAATATGTTCTCTGTTTTTTCAGTGTTGTCTTTTCAAGACTAATCAAGACTTTCCTGGAGGTCCAGTGGTTAAGGCTCTGCACCTCCACTGAAGGGGGCATCGGTGGGGGCATCAGTTCAATCCCCGGTCAGGGAACTAAGATCCTACATCCTGCTGGAAGCCTTGTGGCTTAGCCAAAAAGAAAAAAAAAAAAAGAATGTTCTGGAATGTAATGGAATCATACAATATGTGATCTTTTGAGACTGGCCCTTTTCACTTAGAATAGTTCTCTAAAGACTCATCCAGGTAGCTGTGTGTATCAAGAGTTAATTCCTTTTTATTGCTAAATAGTATTCCATGGTCTGGATGCATCACAGTTTGTTTAATCATTCACCTGTTGAATGACATCTGGTTTATTTCCAGTTTTAAGCTGTTATAAATAAATGTGCTGTAAACTTTCAGTTTTGTGTGTGAACATGTTTTCATTTCTCTGGGATCAATTCCCAGGAATTGCAATGTGCAGTTATATGATTTTGATTTATTGATGATTTTTTATCTCTTTGTATAGCTTTTCTAGTCATTCCTCTGATTATTGCAATGTAAACATAACTTATTAGTCTACTGATGTCATTTTACCTAGTGAAATGCAGAAATCTTAGATTCCTTTAAATCCCTTTACTGTTCCCCATTTAAATATAAATGCCTTAAAGCTTTCCTCTACAAACATTTAAAACCATATTATCCTTTTCTGTTGTTTCTTTATGTATTATTTCTTTTCTTTTTAGAAAATTTTAGATATTCTTTTAGGGTAGGTCTACTATCAACAAATTATCTTCACTTTTCTTTCAACTGAGAATGTCTTAATTCCCCTTTCATTTCTGAGGGATGTTTTAACTCAACCCAGAGAATTCTGGGTTGACAGAATTCTGGGCTGAAAGAAATTCCAACATTTTCTGAAAAATACTGGGCTGTTTACTTCTGGCTGCCATAGCTTTTGATGAGAAATCTGTTCTAATTATAATCTTTATCTTTCATTTTCAGAAATTCAACTATAATGTGTCTTGAGGTGGATATCTTTGGGCTTATATGTATGGGATTTACTCAGTTTCTTTAATTTGTATGTTTTGGGTCAGATTTGAGAAATTTTACACATTTTTATTATTTTTTGTAGAGCTTTTTCAGTCCTACCCTCTTTATCTTCTCTTTCCAGAACTCTGGGAACATAAAAGATAGGCCCTTTGTTAGTGTCCACACATCCATACTTTTCTTCAGTCTCATTTCTCCCTGTTGTCCAGATTGTGTATTTCCTATTGCCCAATTCTTTCCTCTGGCCTCCCTGCTGCAGCTGAGCCCATTCATTGACTTCTTCATGTTGGCTATTGAATTTTTCAGTTCTAACATTTCCATTTGGTTCTTGTTTATATCTTTTATTTCTTTGCTCAGACTTTTCTCTTTCTTTACCAAAGGCAAATAACCTAATTCTAGTTTTCATTTGTTTCAAACATGTTTATGGCTGCTCATTTACGCATGTCTTTTGTGGGCCATTTTAAGGTCTTTGTCAGATAGTTCTAACAGCTCTGTCTTCTTGGGGTTGGCATCTTTTGAGTGTCTTTTTTTTTTCTGTTTGAGATTTTGATTATTTTTTAATTAATTAATTTATTTTAATTGGAGGCTAATTACTTTACAGTATTGTAGTGGTTTTTTGAGATTTTGATTATTTTTAAGAGTGATTTTTGCAGTGACATCTGGACCTTTGTGTTATGTTATGAGACTCTGCACCTTATTGGAACCTCTGCTTTGCCTGGTTTTCATTGACACTGCCCGTCAGAAGAAGGGAGAGGCACCTTGTTACTGCGAGGTTAGTGAGGAAGTTCGTCAGCCTCCATTGACACCCAAGGGGTTGCTTCTCAGTGCTGCTGGGCAGGGATGGGAGATCCAGTTTCCTCCTTGGCCCCTACCAATATCCTTTCTGGATGAGGGAGGGGTAGGAGTGTCTGTTACTGTTTGCACATGATCTTCTCTGGTAGTAGGGGTGGGTGTTCTGCCTCCTTACTACTTAGTGATGGTAAATACTTTGACCACCTGATGTGAAGAGCCAACTCATTAGAAAAGACCCTGATGCTGGGAAAGACTGAAGGCAGGAGGAGAAGGGGATGACAGAGGATGAGATAGTCGGATGGCATCACTGACTCAATGGACATGAGTTTGAGCAGGCTTCAGGAGATGGTGAAGGACAGGGAAGCCTAGCATGTTGCAGTCCATGGGGCCACAAAGAGTCAGACACGACTGAGCGACTGAACGACAGCAAATGATAAACACGTCATCTCTCCACTAGGCCCCCACTGATACCACTGCAGTGGGACACGGGATAGGGGTGAGGATCTCATTACTGCTAGATAGAGGTGGAAGTCTAGGCTGACTTGCCAGGGGGTCTCCACTTACATGGTGAGGGTCGTGACCACATGATGAGGATGCGAGTCCTCATTTCCAATGGCTGCCTCTCACTCCCCCGCGGGTGTGCTGAGGTGTTCCATTACAGCTTCAAAAGTATGGGATCTAGACCTGAAAATACCAGAGGTAGAAGTGGAGACTTGAACACAGACCCCTCTTTCACAAACTTGCCATGTGAAAACAGCTCAGGGTTAAAGTGCTAGCCGGGGGGTGGGGGTGGGGGGCGGGGTGGAATATGGGATCAAAGAATGAGTTGTTTTTTTTGTTTTGTTCTAAATGATTGACACCATGTGTGTTTGCATTCTGAGAACATCTGCGTGGTTGAAGAGGGTAAGGCAAGGCTAAGGAGGCTGCGCCTAGATGGCTTGGGCTTGCGTCCCCGCTTCCTCTCTCTCCTTTTCTCACAGTGTAGAGGTGGGCAGAGGGGCCCAGAGAATGCCTAAACTCCTGCCCTTGGGCCCACAGTGTTCCTTCTCTCTCTCTGCTCTTTTCTGTACTTGCCAGTGAACTCTGGAGGGTCTGAATCACTGCTGCCTAACCAAATACTGTGAGCATGGATAGGTGGAAATCATGGACTGTGTGCATGCTTTTTGTATATGTGTAGGGAAAAAAACCCCTGTGTCACCAAAATCCATTCAGTGTTGACTCCACTCTTTCCAGACTTAAATCTTCTGCAACCTGGGTTATTTAGCTTAAACCCACAGTATTTTTTGAGATTATATTTTTAGTGGGACTTTTGGCTTTCATATCTGAAAAATACTGATTTCCCACCATTTTGGAGGAGTAGAGAGTTGATGTGATAATAAAGTTTCAGCTCAAAGAGGAATACACTATAGGATATTATTTATATAGATTTAAATATACTTGCTTCTAGCATGGGTTTCAGATGCCTGTGGCTGGGGAAGGAGAAGTGGGGTCTAAACAGGCTGGGGGACAAAGAAATTACTACAAAAAGAAAGAGACTGTAAATCCATATTGAAGTTAGTTTTTAAAATAGATCTTAAAAACACAGTCTGTTTTCCCGTATATCTATATATACACACTCATGTTTTTCATATAGATGTAGGGATTATTGTGCCAAGTGAAATATAAAATCATTTAAAAGTGAATTCATGGTTGCTTTCTTTCATCGGGTATTTTCTAATCAAGTGACACAAAAGAAGCAAAACTATCACTTGAAAGTGTGTGAGGTTGGGAATCATTGGCACACACTTGATTCAAAAATACAAATCTCATGTTTAAGGAACGGAATAAGAGTAACATTCTATCCAAAGGCCAGAACAGAAGTGTAAACCTTAAAGCAAGAATATTTAATAGAGGGTACCAGCAATTTCAAAGGTTCTTAGAATTATATTTGGTCCATGAAAAAAAAGAAAAAAAAAAACAGTGGTTCCATCTGTTACTTTCTATTCCTAACAAAAGGAAATAAAAGGAGATCATTTTGATCAATGTCCTTTTAATTCCTGGACTTGGTATAAAATAAATCAGTGTTGTGGCAGTTCATTTATAGTGGTTAAAGCAATGTGATGTGGCTTTCATGGTAACATGGGTTTCACTTGCTGAGCGCCTGGGACTTTGATTTGCCACATTACCTGCTGTGGTGTAAGTGATGCAAGATAATTATTGGGACTTCCTTGTCACAGTGGCCTGTTCCACACCTGCACCCTTTTGTTGGGAGCCCGACAGGGATGCTGGATTTGAGTCTCCACTGAATAGATGTCTTCTCTGTGTAGTCCTTCTCCACTGGATTGATGTATGGATGCAGCAGGCTCTTTGTTAGCATGTAAACCCCTAATTAATTTAAAGCCCTCTGTAGAGAAATTAAACTCCTAGTTAAGATTTTTAACAGACTCAGATGGCTAATAATGGGGAGCAAGTCCTATTAATGGATTTACCATGGTCCCTGTCATTCGTCCTTCACAATGAGGGTTGGTATATGGGGCTTGGAGTGTATCCTGCAATAAAGGAAATCATTCCGTTGTTGGTTCTAAACCCAATTAGGCTTATCGTTAGAGTTCTAGCTTCCCATCTGTGGGGTGAGAGAGGGAGACACAGACAGAGACAGACATGGAACAGAAGAGACAGGATAGGGAAGAAGGAAAAACTGGACTGCATAGAGCTTCAGATGTTTCTCTCCAACTTATGACTCCAAGTTAAAGATCTACACTGGAGTTTGCCTTGGTTTAGGTCAGAGTAGAAAAATCACAGCATTCTCAGAATGGCCTTGAGAATAATTGAGTAAGAGGCCTTAAATTACCACGAAAAAAACCTTATTTCTTTAGATTATTGTAAAACAATGAATTCTGAATGGATTAGTGACTTAAATGTAACATGAAACTCTGTAACTACTAAGATGAAGAAAACCCAGATGAATTTTTCTTTAATGTTGGTTTAGCAAAAGGCTTTCTACTTATGACTCAAGCTCTAGATGCAATAGAAGGCCTCTATTTCACGTGAATGCCTGATGTATTTAACATAAAGATTAAACATATTTGCATGACCAAAACCACTGAAGCAAAGTTAAAAGACAAGTGACAAGCTGAGGAAAATGTTATACATAATCTCACAACAAACAGCTAATATACCTAACATTTAAAAAAAATCCTTTAAAAGTTGAGAGTCAGAGGACCAAAAACATAATAGAAAAAAATGGGGGAAAGACATGTGCATATAATCCACAAAAATGATATAAAAATGACTTATAGGCATATGAAAAAAAGATCAAGCTCACTTCTAATTAGAGGCATGCAAAATAAAACATTGAGATGCTATTTCTTACCTATGAAAGTGGTAAAAACTAGACAGTATCACAGCATATTGTGTTGAGAGGCTGTGTTGGGAATAAACATTGTCATCCATTTTTAGTGGAAATGCAAATAGGTGCTTTCCTTCTGAAGGGAAATTTGGTAACATCTAACAGAATTGCACATATGCTCACCTTCAGACCCAGCGATCCTACTTCTAGGAATCTACCCTTGTGATACATCTGCAACATGCACAAGGTTATTCATTTAAGATGCTTTGTAATTACAAGATGCTGGAAACAACCTAATGCCAATAGATAGGAGATTTATAAAATGATCTGTAGCATAGTTACCCAATAGAATACTATGCAGCTGTGAACAAAACAACAAGAAAGATCTCTGTGAACTGGTCTGGAGTGATTTCATATTTGTGTGTGCTTACATATGTGTGTATATATGTATACACACATATATTTTTCACATCTACACACATACAAACACATACATTGTACATACTTAACAGCCTATATACCCCCCACACACAAATAATAAGCACAACAGTGTGGTATGAACAGAAGTGTAGATGTATACACCTGCACAGCTTACCACGTACATGTATTTCCCAGCGCCCTGAAGGGACTTAGCGCAATGGCACTCTGGTCACAGTGAGCACATCTAGAGCCCAAATCTTGATTTCTGAACACCATTCACCAAAAAAATGAACTGAGACTCTTTGGAAGAGTGATTTACTCCAGAGCGTGGGCAGCAAAAACACAAGATGAACTTGAAATATATTGTTTTCCCAGAAAGCATAGAAATGTCCCCAAATACATGGAAATTTCTCAGAAGAACATGGGATCTGACCTGAAGCAGCTCCTAATAGCCAAAGCTAGAGAAATATGAGTAGCAAAATAAATAACATCAATAACCCCAGAATTGAATTTTAACCTATAGAACAGATTTCCATGAGTCCATATGGAGGATTCTAAAATTAGTGGGTATAAGTTTGAGGAAAAGTCAAATTTACATATTCTCAGAGTAGCTCATACGAGTTGCCAGCTTCCCTTTGTATTTAATATAAATATATTATGTACATTTACATTAACATTTATGTGCTACATGATAAATATGTTAGTATTTATATAATATACTTATATGCATATTGTAATAATATAAATGTATTATATTAAATGCAAAGGGAAGTTGGCAACTTTATAGCAGAGAGAACTCAACTAATGATCAAAGTCAACATCACCCGTATTAAGACAGTGGCATCACAAACTCTTGGTATGAGGCACTGAGAATATTTTTTGTGGTTATACTTTCCTATAAATACATACCCTCATTGCAATCATTAAAAAATCAGAAAAACTCAAATTGAGGAGCATTCTACACAGTAACAGGTTTGTACTCTTTGTGATTCTCAAGGTTATGAATGTCAAGGAAAAGCTGAAGAGCTAATATAAACTGGACGAGACTAAGGAGACATGCCAATAAATGCAACATGGGATCCTGGATAGGATACTGGAATAGGAGAAGGATATTGTTAAAAAAATAATTGATGATGTTCAAATATGCTCCTTAGTTAATGGTGTTATACCAATGTGAATTAGGTCCATTTTTATCATTGAAAACAATGTAGGACATATTTTCCTGTATCTCTTCACTTTTTTTAATCTGTGTTCCTGGTTTCCATATCTCTAATAAATCTATCATGTGTGCTATTTCACTTCAGTCATGTCCAACTCTTTGCAACCCTATGGATAGTAGCCTGCCAGGCTTCCTGTCCATGGGATTCTCCAGGCAAGAATACTGGAGAGGGTTGCTGTTCTCTTTACCAGGGGATCTTCCTGACTCAGGGATCAAACCCACGTCTATTACGCCTCCTGCATTGGCAGATGGGTTCTTTTCCACTAGCACCACCTGGGAATCCTTTGTATCTATAGTTGGGTATGAATGATGCTTGATATTTCCATAGCCATTTCCTTTCTTCCAACTCCCCTCAGAGTTGCAACATGCCTCTTTTTTTGTAGGAAAGAACAAAAATAGAGTATATCTACCCAAGTTGTCTTTGGCAGTACCCCATGCCCGACCTCCTGTCATTTCCAAAAACAGGGAGTTTACTTAATCTTTACTGAGAGTTGATGGAGCCATCCTTAGAGGCCAATCGCAAGATCACCCGGGTCGTCACTGGTCACATCTGCTATGAGGCTGGAGCCCTCTGCCTTCCTCAACTTGAACTTTCTGCATGGAAGCACAGTGCATTGCTCCCAGCACTGAACTGCTTTCATAAAGATAAGATAAATCGGGGCTATAGCTCCTAGCAAGTGGCAGGATTTGTGATGCAGAAACACTGGGATCATTCAGGAGTGAATATAATTTAGCAATCAGTGGAGTGTTCAGAGACAGAGTGTGGGGTCCACACAGGCTCTCCCGTTAGGACTCTGAGGATTTTTGTTTTGTTTGCTTTGTGTTTAACTATTCCTCGGCCTCTGTCGTGCTCAGCCTATTAGGAGTCCTTTTGGAAGCAGCATGTTTGTGCATCACCGTTCCATAATTGTATGTGGCTGTTGAAATTCACATAAGCATAGATATTTGGCACCACACTATGGTTGTCTACCTTTTTGGCTTAATGATACAAAATTATCTAATGGGGGCCCACGTCTTAGTTTCTAATAAGCAAAAGACTCCTTTTCAAAGCCTCCCTTCATAAAAATTCCTTGTATGTGATGGAGGGTACTTTTAATGCTGTGGATTTGACCTCATGAAGAGTCAGGATGTCAAATAGGCATATTGACATATTGACTTGGTCCCAGAAGAATTCTGTTAATAGTAGTTTTACAAAGCAGTAGTTCATCAGTCCCTGTATCCATTCACATCTTTATAGGTATGGCTCCTTTTTAAGAGACCCAAGGATCAGAAGACTATGTATTACTATTTCTTATTATTTGGAGGAAAACTTAGTTATTTTAACCCCAGTTATCTTCTTTAAGTAGCCCTTGAAAATACCTTTGTCAGTGTCTCATTTTTCTCTACTCGAAATGGGACTTCTTTTTTCCCTTTCTTGTCACTGTATTTCAGTTATGGCTTTCTTCACCATATTAGTGTTGGTATCAGGAAATAGTGTAAGAATTATGGAGGGGCTGACACTGTCTGATTCGCTTGTTGGGGCTCTTGTGTCCACATCTGTTTCTGGAACTGAGAGGAAGGTAGGCTTCTCAGATTTTTTTGATTGATTCAGGCTTTCCACCAGAAGAGGGAGCCACATCCATTTAAAATCCATGTTGAGTTCTTTCCTAGGCAAGTTCTGGATGGAGTGCATGGGGCAGGATGCTCTGAGCATCCTGGGCCCAGATCTCATCTGGAGTGGGAGGGAGGCAGGCTCAGAGACCAGCGCCAGAGGCTGATGGCGTGAGGATACTTTCAGCCCTGGGATAAGTAGATAGATCTTAATGTGTTTTTATATTAAAACAGTAATAGCAAAAATAAATAAATGAAGAAAGGCAACAACAAAAATAAAAAAGCTGCTTGCTTTTTTTCCAAAGCCCACATTTCTACCCAGCTGGGAAATCACATCTCCGTTGGATTAAAAGGATCGGATCTCTAATTAAGTGTATAATAGCCTACTTTTCCACATCATTCTACAAAAACAACTCTCTCTGCTTTTGTGGAATTGATGCCACAGTATGAAAAATAGGTTGTAGCCTTTGTAACACAGTTTGAAATAAGCCTTCAAAAGGATACTGCCCCCAAATTCTCTCTACCTACCAGCTCTAGAGTCTAAAATTGCAGCGTGAGAAATCAATTCCTTTGGATTATTACATTTTACTTCAGTGAGTCGTAGAACTGTAAATATCTCCAGCATGGTAATATATTCATCTATCAGGAGCCATTTAACTGTGTATACTGGATTAGTTTATTAGACTTAAGAAGTTTGCCATCTGAGTGACTGAACCAGGAAATGGTTGTGCAGTTTTATTTTTAATTTAATTTTGCTAATAATACTTAACATGATATCTACCTTCTTAATAAAATTTTAAGTGACAGTAACTGCCGTTGACAGCAGTGTTGTACAGAAGATCTCTGGGACTTACTTGTCTTGTTAAACTAAAACTTTATGCCTGTTCATTAGCAAATCCCCATTCCCCCATCCCATCTCACCTCCCCCGCCCCAGACCAAGGCCCCTGCCAACCACCATTCTGCTCTTTACTGCTATGAATTTGACTGTGTTGGATATCTCATGTAAATGGCTTCTCGCTTCAGCCGTGTCCGACTCTGTGTGACCCCATAGACAGCAGCCCACCAGGCTCCCCTGTCCCTGGGATTCTCCAGGCAAGAACTCTGGAGTGGGTTGCCATTTCCTTCTCCAATGCATGAAAGTGAAAAGTGAAAGTGAAGTCACTCAGTCATATCCGACTCGTAGCAACTCCACGGACTGCAGCCTACCAGGCTCCTCCATCCATGGGATTTTCCAGGCAAGAGTACTGGAGTGGGTTGCCATTGCCTTCTCTGCATGTAAATGGAATCATGCATTATTTGTATTTATGTGACTGGTTTAGTTCACTGAGATATAATGTCCTCAATGTTCATTCCATATTGTAGTCCCTTCTTTTTTTAAGGCTGAATAATATTCCACTGTGTTTGTATAACACATTTTCTTTATCTGTTTATCTGTAGATGAACATATAAGTTGTTTCCATGTCTTGGATGTTGTGGATAGCCCTGGAATGAACATGGCACTGCTACTGGGCTGGTTATGTTTTGAAGGGAACTGGAGAGAGGTTATTCCTGTGTTGAGAATAACCTGTGACTCAGGGCCCAAACGAAAACATAAGTAAAATGAGATCTCAGAAAAGACAGTATGGAAAGGAAATTTAGAAAAGAGGAATACACGTGTCTGAAGGTAATTCATCCATGGCACCATGGCCCTGGTGGAGTCTTGTCAACAACCTCTGAAAAATAGGCTGTGCTCATTTCACCACGATTGCCAGAACATGGGTGGAGTTTCTCGGTAGAGTCAGGCAATAGCTATTTCTTCCATTTTTTCCTCACCTACTACAGCAATATGAATACAGAGCTGACTATCAGAGTCACATAGGTAGGGTTGATGCCAGCGAGTAGAATCCCTTTTTATAGCGGTTGTAGAGTTATCTGAGAACTCACACGGACAGCAACTCCAGTCTACATTGGATAATGGTTGCAAGGACTTCTATTTGGGGGACACCTTTTCTGCAGAAGCTCTTTACAGCAACCTGTGAAAGTGACTCCTCTTAATACCACATTGTACTAGTTCAGAGATGTTAAATAACTTGCCCAACTCCCATAGCTAGGAAGTTGCAAAGCTGGGTTTTGAACTCTGTGTGACCCCAAAGTCCAAGTTCCCAACTGTATGCTTTCCATTTTACAGGAAGTCCCCAGAGACAATGAAATACTTTTCTCCTAATATTTTCACTTTTGACATGCCTGTCTTTCCAGCCATTTTTCAAAGAATTGCTTTTGCATGAATCACTAAGACTTATTTAAAATATAATATACCCTGACTGAAATTATTTAAAAAGTCATCCAAGGGGAAACATGTACTAAAAGTCAGTGTCTGATTATTGCAGTTTCTGTTGACTGTACGTTGGGAATACAGTGCATTTTTTGCATCGATGGACTTGTTGATTGCTTTGCAAACAAACCTATGATGCACAGTGATGCCTTATGCTTGGTAACCCCTTAATTCTTTACTCTTGCAACCATGCTAGGTATTTGCTATTACTTCTAAACTCTGCCAGCTCTATTTCATAATATTCATTTTTCAGCTGCACAAAAGCCATCTTGTTTTCTTTCTGGAAACAGATGAAACCCACTGCTCTAGGTAGCACTCTTGGGGAACTGGCTGGATGTATGTGCAGGTGTGAACTCGCCACACACACACTAATAACTGAGTGGAAACCACTTTAATGTAAAAGCGTTGGGCTCAGCAATCCTGATAAACTCTCATCAGATATCCCTGCAGGCAGTGAGCAGAGGCTGGATGCTTATAGCAGCAGTCCTGGGTTAATATTGTCACAAAAGGGAAGCTGTGTATAACCGCTGATAAAAGATGGCAAAGTCGCTCTTCAAGAGGAAAGGATAGATGACAAACCATCTAGTTGTTCTGGCAGTAAAACTTGCCAATCCCCGGAGTGAGCCTTCTTGAAAGGCAAACAGATGCACTACTTTATCTGTGCAAGTGGACCTAATTGGGAATGAAAAGATTTCCATCTTGATTAGTGTGAGTGAGATTTCCTGTCACATATCTCATTGGAGGTTTCTACAAACAGAACAGCAGTTAGAACATGCGATCTGTTGCTCTTTTGCTTACTAGAGTGAACTTTGGCATTTCAGGGTCAGGGTAGTAAGATAAGATTGCTGAGAATTGTTCTGAAGTCTTTGTCCCAACTTGATAAGGTTTACTTTATTGTATGCGTCTGCTGCTGCTGACAAGTGCTGGTTTGTTTTTCTTATGCTGGGACACTGGGTCCAGGACTGGATTCTACAGCATTACAGGGGTATTGATAAAGAATGGAAAAATTGATTAATGTGGCCCCTTAATGTCAGGGCTGCTGGGAGAAAGGGGTAGCTTTTCTGATTGCCTGGCTGTGCTTAGAATATGGGGGTGCTGTCCATGGTGCAAAAAGGAAGTACAGGAATGGATAGACTCTTGACTGGAATAAGAAATGGCAACCTACTCCAGTATTCTTGTCTGGAAAATCCCATGGACAGAGGAACCTGACGGGCTTCAGTTCATGGGGTTGCAAAGAGTTGGATACCACTGAACATACACACAGACTCTTGGACTCTTTATCTGAGTAGTCTTGGGCTTTTTGCTATGAAAGAAATCTGCACCATTCATATAAAGAATAAGTTGGACCTTTACAAAAATATAAGAATATTTCTCAGTGAATATTAAACATAGGTGATAAAAATATGTATATTGTATTTTGTTTTTTCCTTCCTGGGGTGAAAGAAGAGGAAACTATTTCGGGGTCTTAGTGTCCAGTCTCAAGAGTTGTCCTTGGGAGTCAGTGAAGTTGCAGCAAACTTAACTCAGCGACTCTCGACTGACTCACAGAAGGAAGTGAGTTTTCTAGCAAGTCCAACAGGTGAAGCAGAGGAAGGGAGCCAGGCACAGGGGGGACCTGGTCTGAAGGCTCTAACCTGCAGTAGATCTCTTCCATTGAGCCATTGCTCAACAACACCTTTTGTTTGGGGAGACCCTATGATGGAAGAGTTCCCCAAAATGGTACAGACATCTCCATCAACAATGGACAGGAATCCATCCATTAGGCAAAAACTGGCTGTGGGCTTTTTACATGGGAATATGGTATTGTTCTAGACAAGGTAGATTCAAGCAAGGTCTATGGTCAACATATGTATGTCAGTTGGAGTTCACCCTTAAAGACTATTTTGACAAAATATTGAGTCAAGAACTGTGGCTGCGTAAAGTGGTTGTTAAGCACATTGAGCTCCAGAATTATACTGTCTGACTTTGGATCTTGACTGAAGCTTTGTGACCTTGAAAATATAACTTTACCTCTGCCAGGTCTGAGTTTCTAATTGTAAAGTGGAAATAGTGATTTTACCTAGTTCTAGGGTCATCATACGGAGAAGGCAATGGCACCCCACTCCAGTACTCTTGCCTGGAAAATCCCATGGACGGAGGAGCCTGGTAGGCTGCAGTCCATGGGCTCGCTAAGAGTCGGACACGACTGAGCGACTTCACTTTCACTTTTCACTTTCATGCATTGGAGAAGGAAATGGCAACCCGCTCCAGTGTTCTTGCCTGGAGAATCCCAGGGACGGCGGAGCCTGGTGGGTTGCTGTCTATGGGATCGCACAGAGTCGGACACGACTGAAGCAACTTAGCAGCAGCGGCAGCAGGGTCATCATAAGGATGAAATGAGTTGTTCTATAAAATACTTAAAATTGTGCCTTACACATAGTAAGCACACAATTAAAATCAGCTATTTATATTCTGTTATTTCTATTCTATTTCTACTCTGTTCTATTTCTATTCTATTTCATATTACAGTTATGACACTGAAGTTGACTTATTGAATCAGATCATATTTATATAAACTTGGCATGGGCTGGAGTGTAACTGGTGATGTGGGGAGCAGGGATGTGTATTGGGAAAATGATTTTTCTCATGTAAATAAAATGAAAATTTGTTTATACAAAATTGAATTTTCAGTCTTTAGAAGTCATGTTGATCAAATGTTATCCTATCACAAATAAAGACACTAGACCCAATGTTACTTGACTTGCACAAGGGAAAATGGCTAGTTCATGCCAAAAGTTCAACTGGAAATGAATTCCTGTTCAGTGTGCTTTGATCCTGGTAGCATAGTGCAGAACAGTTGATTTGGAATCAGGATATCAGCGTTCATTGCTTTACTTCATTATCTACGACTTCAGGCAGATCTGTTAACCTGCAAAGGAATCATTTTCTCATCTACAAAATAACAGGGCTTTCTGTCCTATAAACCCTTCAGAGTGGGGGGGTCAAATATATGATTATGATTTATGAACTCTAAAGAACTTTGCAAATAATAAGCTCTAATTATGCTTGCATCATTCACCATGCAGTTTAGAAATTATCTACATGGGAATTATTCTTAATGATGGCAAAGATATGGCGCATTCCTGTGATTTATTTTTAGATCTCTCAATGAGAGCTCAGTCCTTCCTTGTGATGCTTTCCACCTCTCATTGACATTTAAATCACTGGCCCAAAGCAGGCCAGCTGATAGTTTTTCAGGTTGTCACCTGTCATCCCAATTCTGAGTAAATTTGTATCACCACAAAAAGACTTGAATTTTTATCACATGCCTACAACTGATTTTATGTAAATGGCTTGTGTAACATGGGGAATTTCTCGATAGACCACAACCTGTTAAGTTTGGGACTCAAAATGGGTTGGAGCCACTGGAAAGCATTTGCACTGAAATTTTGAATTTGCTTGTGAAAATTCAGATTTTAACTTTGAATTTGCTTAATGAAGAAGGGTTAGAGGCCATTTGGTGATGGGAAATTGTTACCAGTCAAAGGTCTTACAGAATCCCAGGAAGGAGCCACTCCTCTGGTATCAGGACACTCAGCTTTGGGAATCTTGGAACCAGCAAGTGCAGAGAAAAATATGATAAACCATTGACACTGACTTGCTCCAAGATGGTGGAGTAGAAGGAAGTATGTTCATTTTCTCCTGCAAGAACTCCAAAATTACAGCTCGCTGTTGGATAGCCATCGACAGGTGGATGTTGGATCCCACCAAAAAATATACCCCATGTCCAAGGGCAAAGGAGGAGCCCCTGCAGGACAGTAGGAGGGGCAAAATCGTGTTTACAGTCAAACCCCATACCTGCCAGAGATGCTCCGAGGGCTCAAACAAAACCTTGTACGCCACAGGAGACCCCACAGAGACGGAGCCAGATCTGCCTTTGAGTGTTTGAGTGTCCCCTGCAGAGGTGTGGGTCAGCAGTGGCCTGCCACAGGGGCGCGGGCTCTGGGTACAGCAGAGAGGGGTGTGGCATAAGCCTTCTTGGAGGAGGTCACCATTAACCCACCATAGAGCCACCAGAAGTTACACTGGATTGGGAAAGCAGACTCGGAGGGCACAAACAAAACCTTGTGTGCACCAGGACCCAGGAGAAAGGAGCAGTGGCCCCACAAGAGACTGACCCCGACTTGCCCGTGAATGTCCAGGAGTCTCCTCCAGTGGAGGCGTGGGTCAGTGGTGGCCTGCAGGGCTGGGGGCACTGAGTGTGGCAGTGTGTGCGAAGGACCTTTTAAAGGAGCTCGCCCTTTTCTTTATTACCTCCACCATAGTTTGGTCTCAGGTCAAACAACGGGGAGGGAACACAGCCCTGCCCATTGACAGAAAATTGGATTAAAGATTTATTGAGCATGGCCCCGCCCATGAGAACAAGACCCAGTTTCCCCCTCAGTCAGTCTCCCCCATCAGGAAGTTTCCATAAGCCTCTTATCAGAATGAAAACCACAATCACAGAAAACTAATGAAATTGATCACATGTAGCCTTCTCTAACTCAGTGAAATTATGAGCCATGAAGGAGAGGTCTGACAAAATGTGGTCCACTGGAGAAAGGAATGGAAAACCACTTCAGTATTCTTGCCTTGAGAACCCCATGAACAGTATGAAAAGGCAAAAAGATGAACTCTCCAGGTCAGTAGGTGCCCAATATGCTACTGGAGAAGAGTGGAAAAATAACTCAAGAAAGAATGAAGAGACAGAGCCAAAGATGCCCAGGCAGATGCCCAGATGTTGATGTGAACAGTCATGTAAGTAATGTCTGATGCTATAAAGAACAATATTGCATAGGAACCTGAAATGTTAGGCCCATGAATCAAGGTAAATTGGAAGTGGTCAAACAGGAGATGGCAAGAGTAAATACGAACATTTTAGGAATCAGCAAACTATGGACTGGAATGGGTGGGTTTCACTCAGATGACCATTATATCTCCTTCTGTGGACACGAATCCCTTAAAAGAAATAGAGTAACCCTCATAGTCAACAAAAGAGTTTGAAATGCGGTTCTCAGATGCAATCTAAAAAACAACAGAATGATCTCTGTTCGTTTCCAAGGCAAGCCATTCAATATCAGTAATCCAAGTCTATGCCCCAACCAGTAATGCTGAAGAAGCTGAAGTTGAATGGTTCTATGAAGACTTACAAGACCTTCTAGAACTAACACCCCAAAAGATGTCCTTTTCATTATAAGGGACTGGAATGCAAAAGTATGAAATCAAGAGTTACCTGGAAGTGAAGTGAAGTTGTTCAGCCATGTCCAACTCTTTGCAACCACATGGACTAGCCTACCAGGCTCCTCCTTCCATGGAGTTTTCCAGGCAAGAATACTAGAGTGGGTTGCCATTTCTTCAGGAGATCTTCCCAACCCAGGGGTTGAACCTGGGTCTCCCAAATTGTAGGCAGACGCTTTACCATCTGAGCCACCTGGGAAGTCCGGGGAAGAGATACCTGGAGTAACAGGCAAATTTGGCCTTGGAGTACAACATGAAGCAGGGCAAAGGCTAACAGATTTCTGCCAAGAGAACGCACTGGT
Organism: Cervus elaphus; assembly: GCF_910594005.1. NCBI lineage: Eukaryota > Metazoa > Chordata > Mammalia > Artiodactyla > Cervidae > Cervus > Cervus elaphus. The sequence continues at coordinate 65,381,163 of NC_057847.1, forward strand.
CATAGCAAACACCCTTTTCCAACAACACAAGAGAAGACTCTACACTTGGACATCACCAGATGGTCAACACTGAAATCAGATTGGTTATATTCTTTGCAGCCAAAGATGGAGAAGCTGTATATAGTCAGCAAAACAAGACTGAGAGCTGATTGTGGCTCAGATCATGAACTCCTTATTGCCAAATTCAGACTTAAATTGAGACAGTGGAGAAAACCACTAGACCATTCAAGTATGACCTAAATCAAATCCCTTATGATTATACAGTGGAAGTGAAAAATAAATTCAAGGGATTAGAGCTGATAGAGTCCCTGAAGAACTATGGATGGAGGTTTGTGACATTGTACAGGAGGCATAGATCAAGACCATCCCCAAGAAAAAGAAATGCAAAAAGGCAAAAATGGTTGTCTGAGGCAGCCTTACAGATAGCTGAGAAAAGAAGAGAAGTGAAGGGCAAAGGAGAAAAGGAAAGATAAACACATTTGAATGCAGAGTTCCAAAGTATAGCAAGGAGAGATAAGAAAGCCTTCCTCAGTGATCCATGCAAAGAAATAGAGGAAAACAGTAGGATGGGAAAGACTAGAGATCTCTTCAAGAAAATTAGAGATACCAAGGGAACATCTCATACAAAGATGGGCGCAATAAAGGATAGAAACTTTATGGATCTAACAGGAGTAGAAGATATTAAGAAGAGGTGGCAAGAATACACAGAAGAACTGTACAAAAAAACATCTTCATGTCCCAGATAATCACGATGGTGTGATCACTCAGCTAGAGTCAGACATCATGGAATGCGAAGTTAAGTGGGCCTTAGGAAGCATCACTACGAACAAAGCTAGTAGAGGTGATGGAATTCCAGTTGAGCTATTTCAAATCTTAAAAGATGATGCTTTGAAAGTGCTGCACTCAATATGCCAGCAAGTTTGGAAAACTCTTCAGTGGCCACAAGAATGGAAAAGGTCAATTTTCATTCCAACCCCAAAGGGCAATGTCAGAGAATGTTCAGCAAACTCCTGCACAATTGCACTCATCACACGTGCTAGCAAAGTAATTCTCAAAATTCTCCAAGCCAGGTTTCAACAGTACGTGAACTATGAACTTCCAGATGTACAAGCTTGAATTTTAGAAAAGGCAGAGGATCCAGAGATCAAATAGACAACATCTGCTGGGTCATCGAAAATGCAAGAGAGTTCCAGAAAAACATCTTCTTCTGCTTTTTTGATTATACCAAAGCCTTTGACTGTGTGGATCACAACAAACTGTGGAAAATTCTGAAAGAGATGGGACCACCTTACGTCCACCCTGAGAAATCTGTATGTAGATCAAGAAGCAACAGTTAGAACTGGACATGGAACAACAGACTGGTTCCAAATTGGGAAAGGAGTACATCAAGCCTGTATATTGTCACCCTGCTTATTTAACTTTTATGCAGAGTACATCATGTGAAATGCCAGGCTAGATGAAGCACAAGCTGGAATCAAGATTTCCTGGAGAAATACCAATAACCTCAGGTATGCAGATGACACCACCCTTATTGCAGAAAGTGAAGAACTAAAGAGTTTCTTTTTTTTTTTTTTAATTTTTTTATTAGTTGGAGGCTAATTACTTCACAACATTTCAGTGGGTTTTGTCATACATTGATATGAATCAGCCATAGATTTACACTTATTCCCCATCCCGATCCCCCCTCCCATCTCCCTCTCCACCCGATTCCTCTGGGTCTTCCCAGTGCACCAGGCCGGAGCACTTGTCTCATGCATCCCACCTGGGCTGGTGATCTGTTTCACCATAGATAGTATACATGCTGTTCTTTTGAAACATCCCACCCTCACCTTCTCCCACAGAGTTCAAAAGTCTGTTCTGTATTTCTGTGTCTCTTTTTCTGTTTTGCATATAGGGTTATCGTTACCATCTTTCTAAATTCCATATATATGTGTTAGTATGCTGTAATGTTCTTTATCTTTCTGGCTTACTTCACTCTGTATAAGGGGCTCCAGTTTCATCCATCTCATTAGGACTGGTTCAAATGAATTCTTTTTGACGGCTGAGTAAAATTCCATGGTGTATATGTACCACAGCTTCCTTATCCATTCATCTGCTGATGGGCATCTAGGTTGCTTCCATGTCCTGGCTATTATAAACAGTGCTGCGATGAACATTGGGGTGCATATGTCTCTTTCAGATCTGGTTTCCTCAGTGTGTATGCCCAGAAGTGGTATTGCTGGGTCATATGGCAGTTCTATTTCCAGTTTTTTAAGGAATCTCCACACTGTTTTCCATAGTGGCTGTACTAGTTTGCATTCCCACCAACAGTGTAAGAGGGTTCCCTTTTCTCCACAGCCTCTCCAGCATTTATTGCTTGTAGACTTTTGGATAGCAGCCATCCTGACTGGTGTGTAATGGTACCTCATTGTGGTTTTGATTTGCATTTCTCTAATAATGAGTGATGTTGAGCACCTTTTCATGTGTTTGTTAGCCATCTGTATGTCTTCTTTGGAGAAATGTCTGTTTAGTTCTCTGGCCCATTTTTTGATTGGGTCATTTATTCTTCTGGAATTGAGCTGCAGGAGTTGCTTGTATATTTTTGAGATTAATCCTTTGTCTGTTTCTTCATTTGCTATTATTTTCTCCCAATCTGACGGCTGTCTTTTCACCTTACTTATAGTTTCTTTTGTAGTGCAAAAGCTTTTAAGTTTCATTAGATCCCATTTGTTTAGTTTTGCTTTTATTTCCAATATTCTGGGAGGTGGGTCATAGAGGATCTTGCTGTGATTTATGTCGGAGAGTGTTTTGCCTATGTTCTCCTCTAGGAGTTTTATAGTTTCTGGTCTTACATTTAGATCTTTAATCCATTTTGAGTTTATTTTTGTGTATGGTGTTAGAAAGTGTTCTAGTTTCATTCTTTTGCAAGTGGTTGACCAGTTTTCCCAGCACCACTTGTTAAAGAGGTTGTCTTTTTTCCATTGTATATCCTTGCCTCCTTTGTCAAAGATAAGGTGTCCATAGGTTCGTGGATTTATCTCTGGGCTTTCTATTCTGTTCCATTGGTCTATATTTCTGTCTTTGTGCCAGTACCACACTGTCTTGATGACTGTGGCTTTGTAGTAGAGTCTGAAGTCAGGCAGGTTGATTCCTCCAGTTCCATTCTTCTTTTTCAAGATTACTTTGGCTATTCGAGGTTTTTTGTATTTCCATACAAATTGTGAAATTCTTTGGTCTAGTTCTGTGAAAAATACTGTTGGTAGCTTGATAGGGATTGCATTGAATCTATAGATTGCTTAAAGATAAAAACCATATGATTATCTCAATAGATGCAGAGAAAGCCTTTGACAAAATTCAACACTCATTTATGATTAAAACTCTCCAAAAAGCAGGAATAGAAGGAACATACCTCAACATAATAAAAGCTATATATGACAAACCCACAGCAAGCATCACCCTCAATGGTGAAAAATTGAAAGCATTTCCCCTGAAATCAGGAACAAGACAAGGGTGCCCACTCTCACCACTACTGTTCAACATAGTGTTGGAAGTTTTGGCCACAGCAATCAGAGCAGAAAAAGAAGTAAAAGGAATCCAGATAGGAAAAGAAGAAGTGAAACTCTCACTGTTTGCAGATGACATGATTCTCTATATAGAAAACCCTAAAGACTCTACCAGAAAATTACTAGAACTAATCAATGAATATAGTAAAGTTGCAGGATATAAAATTAACACACAGAAATCCCTTGCATTCCTATATACTAACAATGAAAAAACAGAAAGAGAAATTAAGGAAACAATACCATTCACCATTGCAACAAAAAGAATAAAATACTTAGGAGTATATCTACCTAAAGAAACAAAAGACCTATACATAGAAAACTATAAAACACTGATGAAAGAAATCAAAGAGGACACAAACAGATGGAGAAACATACCGTGTTCATGGATTGGAAGAATCAATATTGTCAAAATGGCTATTCTACCTAAAGAGTTTCTTGATGAAAGTGAAAGAGGAGAGTGAAAAAGTTGGCTTAAAGCTCAACATTCAGAAAACTAAATTCATGGAATCCAGTCCCATCACTTCATGGGTACTAGGTGGGCAAACAGTGGAAACAGTGAGAGACTTTATTTTTTTTTTTGCGGGGGGGGCTCCAAAATCATTGCAGATGGTGACTGCAGCCATGAAATTAAAAGATGCTTGCTCCTTGGAAGAAAAACTATGACCAACCTTGACAGCATATTAAAAAGCAGAGACATTACTTTGCCTACAAGGGTCCGTCTAGTCAAAGCTGTGATTTTTCCAGCAATGTTGTATGGATGTGAGAGTTGGACTAATAAAGAAAGCTGAGCACCGAAGAATTGATGCTTTTGAACTGTGGTTTTGGAGAAGACTCTTGAGAGTCCCTCAGGAGATCAAACCAGTCAATCCTAAAGGAAGTCAGTCCTGAATATTCACTGGAAGGACTGATGTTGAAGCTGAAACTCCAATAGTTTGGCCACCTGATTTGAAGAATTGACTCCTTGGAAAAGACCCTGATGCTGATAATGATTGAAGGCAGGTGGAGAAGGGGATGACAGGGGATGAGATGGTTGGATAGTATCACCACCTCGATGGACATGAGTTTGAGCAAGCTCCAGGAGTTGGTGAACGACAGGGAAGCCTGGCGTGTTGCAGTACATGGGTTCACAAAGAGTTGGACACAACTGAATGACTGAATTTAACTGAACTCACTGAATTCAAAGACAATCCCAGGTAATCTTGTCATATATAATGTGTCTTGGTGATTGTTAGCCATCTTCAAGAAGAAATATATAAGGTGTATATGCTAGAGACTAAAAGAGAAAACATATTTTAAATCATAACTTGGAGAAATGTCAGCCTCCTAAAATCAGACTTTAGGTTTTAAAATCTTTCTGTTAACTGTAGTTCAATTCTTAAATTTATGATATGTGATGAATTTACAGAGAATTCAGGTCTATACTGAAATTAAAGACATAGCTTGGATAATGTGAGCTATTCTGTAAATACTTGAGGATTTGAGAAATAAAACAGATTAAGATGAATCAGGAATGAAACATTCTTCATTATCCTATCATGTGTATCTGTGTTTAAATTTAAGATAGGAGAAACTAGCCTAGAGCAATAATGCAAAAGGCATAAGGAGAAATTATGTAAAGAAAAAACTCTATATTTCAGCACTCTTCAGAAGGGCAAAGAATTATAAGTAATATAAATGACTTAAAAGCAAGACAGTGATTAAGTAAAAGGTGGCATAGCCCTCTGTGATATATCATGCAGCCATTTAAATTTTTATGAAAGCTGTGTGGCAACACCAAAAAAGTATTCACTGATACAATGTTAAACAAGATACTAAACTGCATGTAAATTATGACTACATCTCTGTTAGATATGAACTAGGTAAAATGACAGACATAAAGTTATGTTGGAGTGAAAAAATGATTCTCATGTTTTCTTATCTTCTCAAACTTCAGAGTTCTTTTTCTCTGGGATGTTCCTCTGATAGTTCTTTGCATAGCTGACTCTGTTCCATCCTTCTTTTGTCTGTGGATGCTGCATCCTCAGACAGACCTTCTAGCATAGTATCCCACTTGATACTGCTGCCAGAGCATGATCCTCAGTTTGTCTGGCATCCCTGGGGAGCAGAGGTCACATCTCCTTCACCCCCATTGTTTGTATAGCACCAAACACAGCATCCTATTCTATAGTAAGCTTTTGAACATCTGTTGACTAATGAATACTAGTGGGGTTAACAAAGAAATAATGTAACTTTTTATATAAACTAAAGTGAAAAGATAATGACTCAATCAGAGCCCCGTTTAATGATTTTTATAATTTTCCTTGCCTTCAAAAGAGCAGAAGACTTGGAATTCCTGCCAGGGCCCTGCCTCTTTGGGCACCAAGGTATCTAAGGAGCTAATCATCGGAAGGTGACTGGGGAGAGTGACGTTCAGTGCCAGGGATGGGAGATGACATGAAGGCATGACCCCTGGATCTTGGTGACACCAGAGGAGCACCCTTGTTTCACACACCAAGGCTTAGACTCACCAGAACCAAATGTCTCTGTTGTCTGCCCTGGACCCCCTGCTCTTTATGTCTCCCCAGCTCTTTTTTTCTGAAATTTCCTTCTGCTGAGGAGTCAGTTCATTTCTCTGTCTGTCTCTCTCTCTCAAGGCATGTAGCTGTAGTCCATTCATTTTCACATCTCTATAGTTTAACCCTGTATGGATATCGACTGAAAAAAATGCACAACCTAAAAGTTGAGAATTAAGTTTTAAATTCAGCCAACATTCTGAGGACTTCAAGCCTGGAAGATAGGACTCGACATTTTGAGGTACTGCTCTGTAGAGACTAGGAGGGGAGCCAGGATACATAGGAGTTTTTTCACCAAAGTAATTACTATTAATTAAAGAAAACCAGATATCTCAAGTTAATACACTTTTCTATGTATGGGAAGATGCAAGAGCGTGGACTCACTGAAATCATTCCTTTGACATGCATCTCAGCTCCCTGGGGCCAGCATCCTGTGCTTTTTCATCCTGAGTCTTCTCAGGGTACACTGTTGTGGGTGGCTGCAGTGACTGACTCCTTGATGGTAGGCATCCTGTTTACATCCTGAGTTTTCCCAGGGGTCACCATCAGGGTGGCTTGCCGGGGTCCAGCCCCAGCAGGATCCAGGGGAACCCTCAGGATGAACGGCGTCAGCGAGAGAAGACAGACACACACACACAGACGCTGAGTAGAAGAGGTAGCTTTTTTTTTTATTTTTAGGATAGCTCAGTTTTTATAGAATGAATGTTACCTCCCCCTTAAGTCACCACATATTACATCAGATATTGGTTTATGCTTCCATCAATATTTTTTTCCCTATGTTTTTCCCCTAAGCATTCATCTAGAATGTTTCCAATTACAGGGTTTATACTTAAATATCCCGTATATAATCTTCTTGCCTCAATGGCCTAACATTCTCACTCACAAAAACAATGTTTCATAAATCTCAGGTATAGTGTAAATTCTTTGGACAATAAAACAATACATGGGAAGGGTTACAGTAACATGTTGGACATTTCTGAAAATAGTACCATGAGAAAAACCTGATATTTTTTTTACCTGAAACCACAAAATCCCAGTTTACAACGATTAACTATTAAACAGCAAAAACACCTCTAAAGCAGCAAAACACCTCTATTAATAGTAAAATAATGGCAGTAAAGCTGGTTAATATAAATCTTCTATTAAAATCTTATATACCCCATTTTCTAACTTTACAAAAATACCCGTAATATCCCATGTTGTTTAAAGAAAGGGAAACAATGAACAAGTAGCAGCAAGGAAATAGCAATAGTGAAAACCCTTTCAACCAAAGAGAAAGTAAACTAAAGCAGTATATCTACTTCTAAATCTAAACACGTCTACTCTTTTCTATTCTAGAACATTATAATCTTTTAAGCAAGCAGCCAAACTATACCTGTGGCCTCTTCTTTTATGACTTGATGTTTATGGTCATGTCCTGAGCCAGAGCAATCTTAAGCATTTCCAAAAAGGCTTGGACTTTTCCAGCGAGGCCTTATTACTATAAATTATCATTTCCAAAAATTAATAGAAAGCCCAACAACAGTAAGACAGAAGGAAGAAAGGGACATACCGGGCCCCTGGGACAACCTCGAGGGGAAGAGCTGCCTTGCAGGTTCCTTTCTCGTCCCGGCGGCTCCCAACAGTGGCTGTAATGTGATGGCTTGATGGCTGCAACATCATTTGCTTACTGATATGGCAGGCAGCGTTTCTCTTTCACATGGATATACCACAAGGTAGCTATTCTTCTACTAATGGAATTTTAGACTGCTTCTCCAAACAACAGTGAATAGGGCTCTTTCAAGAGTTTCTTGAAGGTACTGCCTAGTAGAATCTCTGGGTCATAGGCTATGAGCATCTTGAAAATGACCGTAGAATGCTAGCTTGTTTTCAAGGGGCAGGGAGCAGTTTGCAGTCCCATCGCAGTATATGAGAGTTATGTCTGCTTTTCATCAGTTTATCACTCCCAGTGCTACTGACATTTGGGACCAGTGATTCTCTCCTGGGAAGGCTGAGGGGGGGCTGTCTGTGGGCTATTGGATGCTTAGCAGATTTCCTGACTCTATCTACTAGATGCCAGTGGCATTATTCCCACCATGTTACTACCAAAATTGTCTCCAGACACAGCCAGATGTCCCCCGAAGAGGGTGGGGGGCAAGGCAAAAACCTCCCTCTTTGAGAACCACAGCTCTATGTCTTGCCAGCACTTAGAATTTTCCAGGCTCTTTTCAAACCACTTAACACCGTAGATCTGGGCAGGCTGTGCCTCAGAGGAGGAATCTTTTTAGGCATCCAAGCTTAGCTTATTGCTCTATGTTAAGGTATTTTCTGACAGTTTTGGATGAAGAATAGTGACTCATTGGAAAAGACCCTGATGCTAGGAAAGACTGAAGGCAGGGTGAGAAGAGGGTGACAGAGGATGAGATAGTTGGATGGCATCACCAATTCAATGGATGTGAACTTGGGCACACTCTGAGAGATGGTGAGGGACAGGGAAACCTGGCATGCTACAGTCCATGGGGTTGTGAAGAGTTGGACGCAACTTGATGACTGAACAACAACAAAGTTTGGGTAAAGAACTTTTTACACCACTTGGCATCATAGTTAATTTTATGGATGAGCCAACATAGATTGTTGAAAGGGATTAATTTATCCATCATGAAAAAAATGTTTCCCTGCCTCCATGGGGAGTTTCTCCATGCATTGCATCCTCATAGCAGGGCTCCGTCTACAGTGAACCACTAGAAATTGTGTTTTTGCCTGAGGGCTTGGAATTGTTCTCTGTTTGCCATGACTAACTTCCTTTATATTGTCTGTTTTCTTAGGCATTGCTGTGCTTAAAATAAGTATTCACTTGATGCTTGTTTTGTTCAGCTGAGATATGCCCATGTTTAAGATATTGAAGTTTTGAGAATCCATACTTACAAAACAGATAAATTATTCAGGCTAGATACACAAGAAAAGGTTCTTACCTAGTTTAAAATGCTGCCTCCAAATAACAGTGTTCTCTGAATTGGAATTCATCTAATGCAATTACTACTTGACAGAGAAACTAAAAGTTAAGATGTTAAGGCAACCAAGAAATAAAACTAAAAATTCCTTTGAGATGAGAATAGCGTGAGAAATGGAGCATTTCCTGCTGTATCAGTAAACAAGGATGTCATAGTCCTCAGCGATTCCTACCCTCCAGGGCATTCAGGAAGGAGAAGGCTACCTGTGATCTGGCAGCAGGAGGCTGCAGCCACTCCCTACGGTGAGCACAGGGGGGGAAATCAGGATGTGAAGAATCACAGGATACTGGCCCCAGATAGCTGAGATGCGTAGGAAAGGAATGATTTTCAGTGAGCCCAGACTTTTGCTTCTTCCTATGTGTAGAAAAGCACTAAATTCCTTGAGATATCCAATTTTCTTTAATTCACAGAAATACTTTTGATATTCAGACTACCTGCCCTTTGTTACCAACTTCTGTGTAACCTGACAACTCCCCCCACCTCCTCAGGGCAGTTCTCTCAGGGTCACATGAGAGACCTGCTGTCTCTTGGGCTTGAAGTCCTAAAAATTCCCACCAAATACAACATAATTCTCAACTTTTAGATTGTGGCTATTTGTTAAGTGGACAAGAGGTCAATAGGAAAATGAAAAATGTTTAAATAAACAAACAACAACAAAAACTCTACTGCTCACTAAACCTTTTCAAGAATACATGGGTAAATACCATCTCAGCATCTCTGAATTGTTAAATTCTTTGGGCAGAAGCTATGCATTTTTGAGTTCCAGTGCCAAATGATTTTCATTCTGAAGTTTTACTCCAGCAAGAAATATAAAGCTGGCCAGACTTAGTGTTGACTAATAACTATTAGGGAGATGTGATGATAAGTTTTTCAAAATATCTGAGAACGTTTGGCAAGTAAAATATCTGTCTCCATTTTCCTCAGGGCCTCTGTTATTGAATGTTTCAGCTCAGGAACCCAAGAATGCTTATATTCCCATGACATCAGGCTTTTCTGAGCAGCTGATAAATCAGGACTCTGTGCCCTTGTGCCTGTACAAATAGAGGCAATTAAGTTATAGCACAAGAAAGAACTATGTTCCAAGAATAGCAGTGTATATGGGGCCTTCAGGACCAATCATATGGGCAGAATCAGGGCAGCCCAAATGGTAGGATGTAGTCATCTGAAGGACTGGCTCTTTGGTTCCCCTCAAGGTTTCCAAAGTGCTGTTGGAAGCATTTTCTTTTTTACTTTTGCATTTCCTGAAACTTAGTCCTCCATCTTTTTTAAAAACATAAAGGTAGAACATTTTTTGCCTCTCTTGAGGTATGGCATAACCCCTAAGTTTCCTTGGACGGTTCTCTTTAAAACTTCTCCTTTTATGGAACTGAAAACAGCACCCTAGTCCTCTAGTGCCTTCTTTATGTCACTGATCCTTCACAATAATGCATTTAGTTATATGGCGAGCAATAACATATGGCTGTTTAGGGGATCCTACTCTTGAAAAACACTTGGTTTACAAACACAGTTATTTTAACTGCAGAAAGTAATTTAGGGGAAGTCACAAGTGGCTTTGAAAGCTCTCAATTTCCTGGCTTGTCTTCTTAAAAGACTATATATTTGTGAAGGTGTAAATACTTGAATGAAACATTTCCTAAATTTAGAATGTTTATATATATATTATCAAGAAAGTCGAGTCCGTGTTTCTGTAGGGGAAGAAAAATTTCCCCTTCCTTCCTTCTAGATTCTTTGGCTGCTCTAATAATTATATTAAGACAGATTAACATGAGAAAAAACAAGTTTAATTTTATATGTAGGAGAGTTGCATGAAGACATGAGTGAAGTTGCTCAGTGGTGTCCGACTCTTGCGACCCCATGGATTGTAGCCTACCAAGCTCCTCTGTCCATGGTATTTTCCAAGCAAGAATACTGAAGTGGGTTGCCATTTCCTTCTCCAGGGGATCTTCCCAATGCAGGGGTGGAAACCCGGTCTCCCACGTTGCAGGCAGACCCTTTACCATCTGAGTCATCAGGGAGCACAGAGACATGAGGCAGTTCCAAATGTCAGGCCGTTGAGGCTTGTATGTCATATTGAGCCAAGGAGGAGGGGTTAGGGGTCAGAGACTTCACAGGGGAGAAAGAGGATTCACAGAAAGTTGGCAAGAGCTAATGTTTGGTAAACAAATGTTTGCCATGCCCTGCAGATCAGTCTTTCTGATATAAAAATTTATTTCTGGTAATAACTCTCTTCCTGGTACAGCTCCCCACCCCCATCTAAATTCTTTCAGGCAGTTAATGGAGAAGTAAAATCTCTTTGGGTTTCTTGGGCCTTGATTGTCTTCAGCTTGAAATAATTCACAGGCCAAAGCAGTGCATTCTGGAGTGACCTGTCTAAACCTCATCATTTTCTTAAGAGTCAAAATGGGGCTCCAGTGTGGAGGTTGATTAGTAAGTCAGAGTCCCAAGGGTGTTCAAGAAAGAATTTAGGGCTTCTGTAGATCACTTTGATCCCCCCCCCCACATAGTAACACTGTATTTACAGGGATAAATAAATGTTGTATTTCCGTTTACAAAAATAAATATGACACTGCTAGCTTGAAGTATTGTATTTATACTTTTCTTTTCCATAGAGCAATCCCGTTCTGACTTAAGATGCTATAACTCTAATAAATGTGGGTACAGTCCTTTTTTAATTCAAAATGTTTTCCCATACAGATCTTTACTCTTTAGTACAGTGCTTTATGTGAATATTAAATGCAGTAATTAAATTTCTTACCAAAAAAAGTCTCTGCTAACACTATTCCTTGACTGTGATAGAAATTATCTAAAACTTTAAAAAAATCTTTCTTCGTGGACTTTTGTCCATTTATGTAGAGTGTGTTTTCTGAGGTTAGTGGTACGGTTGTGGAAAACATATGCTTTCAAGAGTGGCGAACGCCTAATTATAGGCTCTGTATATGAACTCTGCAAGAGGGCACAGTAAGAACAAGAAGCAGCAAGTGCAAATCGGATCCTTGAGGGTGGGGAAGGGAGAATCACATTGTGAAGTCTCTTGAATCTGAACCTACATTTTAAGGGCTTTCCAGGAAATTAAGGCAGATCTGTACTTTTCACCTTGGCTGTGTATCCTTTGTGGTTGTAGAAGAAAATGCCTTTGTGCATAACTCTGGGGTGTCCTGCTTTCCTATTGGCATGAAAAATAAAATAAATATTTCTTGGACATCCTGGGCTTTGGGGGTGCAATTACTTTTCAAAACTTGGATCTCACTTGAGAGCTTCTGAGACTTAATTTTAAAATGGGTTTCTGTCTTTATATTTTCACTTGAGAAATATGCTCGTTGCCAGAGACCACGGTGCTTCGCTCAGTCCTGTATTGACATGTAATGTTGACATTGGAGCGCTAGGTGGCGCTTTTCCAGCTTTGGTTGGAAGGCTGAATCTTCAGCGCGTCTACTGTAGTTACAAGTGCTATGTGTATATGTGTATCACTCAGTTACAAGGTAGTATTTGCCAAAGTGCTTGGCATACTGAAGGACCCATATGCTTGCATCACAAATTGGCCAGGAGTGTAGTTCTATGGGGCAGAGTCTACATTTAGCTTTGAATTCAGTTTTTGGATGTGTAATGTTTAAATATATTTTCAGATATACTGATTTTAATGAAAATGTATGGAGTTCATGCTGCACATAGAACAAGGCTTTAGGTGGTAGGGGATTAAAATGAGTCAGGGGTCTTGGCTCCTGTCGCAAAGAGGATGTCAGTGCAGTAATTACTAAGCAGCTGATCAACAAGCATAAGGTAGTAAATTACCATATAATTAGTAATATAATGAGTAAAACAGTGTCCTCCCTAGAAATAGTTTTTCACTTGGATTTTTCCAAGTGATAAAGGAGAAAACTCTGGGCCTTAACTGTTGGCCCTGTGTATAGAAAGTCCTCAGAGAGGAAAGAGTAGGAGGAAGAGTGAGTAAATTGCTTGCCTGAAAGCTTCAATTTGGATACACTGGAAGGTAGGTTATTGGTTGGGGGGCTTCCATGCTGCTCACAGTTGGTATTTGATACATATAGTTCTCAAAGCTTATTTTAGTGCTTGTAATGGGTTGAGCTATGCCCTCTCCCTCCAGAATTCATATGTTGAAGTCCTAAACACAATTCCCAGAAGGTGACTATTTGAAAACAGATTCACTGAAGATGAAATCAGTTAAGATAAGAGTTTAATGCAATAGTATGAACTCCTAATCCAGTGCCTGATGTCTTTAGAAGAAGGGAATTTGGACACAGACATGCACATAGGGAGAACATCACGTGAAGGCTGAATGTAACATCACCACAAGCTAAAGATCCAGCTGAAGCTAGAAGAGAGGCCTGGAATAGGTCCTTCCCTAGCACCCTCAGAAGGAGTTTGGCCTTGATGACACCTTGATTTCAGACTCTGCCCTCCAGGACTGTGAGAGGATACATTTCTGCTGGGCTCTGTCTCCTCTTTTGTGGTCCTCTGTTACTGCAACCCTGGTAAAGTAACAGCCATGGAACCCTTTTTGCAAATGTAGTCATACTCAGAGATGCAACATGTGAAAACTATCAACATAGAACTGCTATGACTGAAGGAAGGATGGAAAGCAGGGCTCAGCGACCCCCATCATGGAGCCTGCACACTCCTCTTTGCTTTGCTCTGCATCCTAACTTTGGCCTAGGGTGACCCCTATGAACAATTAAACCATTGTTTAACTCATAAACCTTATGATCCATGCTAACCAATTAAGTTTACCCTTCCGGTTGAGCTGTTCTTTTCACCGTTATCCCGACTTGCTTGTTCCTGCCACTGCCATGTCTTTTCACTTGTTTGAAATATTTATCTTATTTATGTTTTATTTTTTAATATTTATTTATGTTTGCTGCTCTGGTTCTTCATTGCTGCCCACAGGCTTTCTCTGGTTGTGGAGTGGGGGCTGCTCTCTACTTGTGGTGTGTGGGCTTCTCACTGCGGGGGCTTCTCTTGTTGTGGAACACAGGCTCTAGGGCATGTCGGCCTGGTAGTTGTGGCATGCGGGCACAGTAGTTGTGCTGGACAAGCCTAGCTGCACCATGGCATGTGGCATCTTCCCAGATCAGGCTTGGAACCCATGTCTCCTGTATTAGCAGGTGGATTCTTTACCACTGGACCTCCAGGGAAGTTCCCCACTTCTTTATGTAGCACTTTTCTTTATTCCCCTCTGGTGGCTTAGACAGTAAAGAATCCACTTGCAATGTGGGAGACCTGAGTTCGTTTCCTGGGTTGGGAAGATCCACTGGAGAAGAGAATGGCAACCCACTCTAGTATTCTAACCCAGAGAATTACATGGACAGAGGAGCCTGGCAGGCTACAGTCCATGGGGTCACAAAGAGTTGGACACAACTGAGCAACTTTCACTTTTCTTTATTCAAACAGTTCAAGTTCTATTTCCTGCAAAAAGCCTTCTGTGACTTCTATAAATCTCACTGACTTTTCTCTCCTCCAGATCTTTTCAAAACTTAATTTTTTTTTTTAATTGAAAGAAAATTTCTTTACAATGTTGTGTTAGTTTCTGCTGTCAAACTATGTGAATCAGTCATAATTATACATATATCCCCTGCTTCTTGAGCCTCCCTTCCCTATCCTCACCATACCCCTCTAGATTGGCACAGATCACCAGACTGGACTCCGTGTGTTGCATAGCTACTTCCCACTAGCTAGCTGTTTTTATGTGTATATGGCGCTGCACCAGTGGTTCTTGCCAGACTCTGCATCTTCTACTTAATTACGAAATGTGTTGCTTTATAGAGTAGTGCTACCCCACATATAAATCTTTCATAGATTCTTTGTATTAGTCTTTAGTTGTTTCCATAAATTATGTACATTTAGCGGATTATAGTGACTAGGTATATTTTATATAGGTTCAGTAGGTCAGAAATCTGGGACAGCTTGACTGGTTTCTCTATTCCTGGTCTCACAGGTCTACATCGAGGTGTTGGCCAGCTGGGCTCTTATTTGGAGATTCTGGGAAAAATCTGCTTCCATGTTGATTCAGGTTGTTGGCAGGATCTGGTTCCTAGTGATTGTGGGACAGAGGTCTTCATTTTTCTCAACTGGGAGCCACTGCTGACTCCTGGAAGCCTTCTAGTTAGTCCTAGCATGTGGGCCCCTATGTCTCAGAGCTAGGAATAGTGCATTCAATACTTTTCTTACCTGGAAGCTCTCTGACTTCTCCTTCTGCCTCATCTCTCTGAATAAAGCAAGAGAAATTCTCTGTTAAAGACTCATGGGATTAGATTCATCCTATCCTTATAATCCAGGATAATATCTCTATTTGAATTGTGTAACCTTAATTATATCTTCAAAATCCCTCCTGATTAATTTATAGATTACAGTGATTAGAGCATGGACATCTTGGGGGAGGAGGGATATTATCCAATCTTCCACCAGTCTTTAAGAGCCAAAGTCCTATGTTGTATTTCTCCTGTATTCCTTCTCCCCTCGATGTCCACTCACCTCCAATGCCTAGAGTAATAGTAGGTTCTCAGTAACTTTAGGGGAGAGGGAAATGGCAACCCACTCCAGTATTCTTGCTTGGAGAATCCTGTGGACAGAGGAGCCTGGAGGGCGCCTATCCATGGGGTCACACAGAGTCGGACACGACTGAAGTGACTTAGCAGCAGCAGCAGCAGTAACTTTAGATGTTGATGGATTAATTGAATCATTGATAATCACTGAGGTACCATCTTGTATTATTAATCCAATAGCCAATGATCTAAATGATATTTGGCAAGACTGTTTTGTTGATTGAATATGAGGTGGATTGAGATCCCAAATACTGAAGGTATACAGACAAGCAAGTGGTAGAACTAACCTAGAAATGAGGCAATAGAGGTTGTTGGGGAAATGGAGATTAGAGAAACTCTTCTTCAGAGATGTGAATAGGACACCTGGATGCTACTGTGGTAGGTGGCCCCTTATTTACATGTCTGGCACAAAATCTCAGTGATATGTTTTGAATGAGCAAATGAATGAATACAGCACTTTCAGTTCAGTTCAGTTGCTCAGTCATGTCGACTCTTTGTGACCCCGTGAACTGCAGCACGCCAGGCATCCCTGTCCATCACCAACTCCCGGACTTTACTCAAACTCATGTCCATCGAGTCAGTGATGCCATCCAACCATCTCATCCTCTGTTGTCCCCTTCTTCTCCTGTCCCCAGTCCCTCCCAGCATCAGGGACCTTTCCAATGAGTCAGCTCTCCGCATCA
Organism: Cervus elaphus; assembly: GCF_910594005.1. Taxonomy (NCBI): domain Eukaryota; kingdom Metazoa; phylum Chordata; class Mammalia; order Artiodactyla; family Cervidae; genus Cervus; species Cervus elaphus. The sequence goes on from NC_057847.1 coordinate 65,397,487, forward strand.
GGTGGCCAAGGTATTGGAGTTTCAGTTTCAACATCAGTCCTTCCAGTGAACACCCAGGACTGATCTCCTTTAGGATGGACTGGTTGGATCTCCTTGCAGTCCAAGGGACTCTCAAGAGTCTTCTCCAACACCACAGTTCAAAAGCATCAATTCTTCTGTGCTCAGCTTTCTTTCTAGTCCAACTCTCAAATCCATACATGACCACTGAAAAAACCATAGCCTTGACTAGATGGACCTTTGTTGACAAAGTAATGTCTCTGCTCTTTATTTTCTTTTTTTGAAGTTTAAGATCATTTTATTAAGGGAGGAGAGGTGGGGAGAGGTGAGCAGACAGCTATCACTCCCCCAGCCCCACCATGGGAAAAAGACTTCCTCCCTGCTTCCCATCCCCAAGTGGTTCCCCTGTATTGGGGGGGGAACTTTGTGCAAACTCTGCCCCGGAGGGTGGTAGGTGGGTGTGAAATGGCAGCTGGGGCTGGTGGAGGTGCTACTGCGCACTGGGGGTCCTGTAGGACTCCAGGAGGAGAGCCGAGAAGGTGTTGACCTTGTCCGCTCCCCGAACCTCATGGGGCAGCAGCGGCAGCTTCACAGTGTGGAAGTCTTCTATAGGTCCTCCATCTGGTCCAGGTACTTGGCTTGGATCTTGTGGCAGGCCTCACACATCTTGCAGGGCTTCTCGGGATCAGGGAAGACGAACTGGTTGACGATGATGTTGTGCGTGTCAGTCTTGCACTTGGCCAGCTCCTGGATCAGCCGTTCAGTTTCATACAGGGACAGGAACTCTGCGATGCACACACAGATGAAGGTTGTTTGCTCAGGGTCCTTGAACTGCTCGATGACGGAGTGGATGACAGGCAACGTCTCCTCCAGCTTGGAGGCCAGCTGGTCTGCGTTCATGTCGCCGAGGCCCAGCATGTTGCACATCTGTGAGATGAAGGGGCTGATCTGGTTCTTGATCTGCATGAGGAGGCCAAGCCCCTACTCAACGATGGTGGGGAAGTTGAGCAGTGTGGGCGCGGTGTCGAACACCACCACGGAGAAGTTCATGCCCTTTACCAGCCTCATCACCTCTGCGGAGCTCATGGCCTCATCGATGCCTGGGAATGTGCTCATAGCTTCTTGCATCATCTTTTTGCCCATGCTCAGCATGTTGTCCTCTTCAAAGAACTCGTCTGGCAGCTCTGCCATGCCCAGGCTGGGGTCAATCTCCATGGCAGAGAGGTTGTCATAGCCTTTGACCTTGGTAGGCACCTTGGAGAACTTCTGGTCAAATGCATCGGAGATGTTGTGGGCTGGGTCAGTGGAGATGATCAGAACACTCACCCGCCCCTTGGACAGCTGGACTGCTAGGCTGCAGCTGCAGGTTGTCTTGCCAACGCCACCTTTGCCTCCGATGAAGATCCACTTAAGACTGCGCTGCTCGATGATGTTGCTAAGCATGGGCTCCAGTGGCTCCACATCAGGGGCATCCTCGCACTCCTCTGCCTCAACCCCCCACCCAGCCACCCCTGCCGCCATCTTGGAACCGGCTCATGTCTCTGCTTTTTAATATGCTATCTAGGTTGGTCATAACTTTCCTTCCAAGGAGTATGTGTCTTTTAATTTCATGGCTGCAGTCACCATCTGCAGTGATTTTGGAGCCCCCCAAAATAAAGTCAGCCACTGTTTCCACTGTTTCCCCATCTATTTGCCATGAAGTGATGGGATCGGATGCCATGATCTTAGTTTTCTGAATGTTGAGCTTTAAGCCAACTTTTTCACTCTCCTCTTTCACTTTCATCAATACAGTACTTTGAATTTTCTTAACTCAGAATTCAAAGTGAGTTCAGAAGGTAAAACTTCCATTCTGAAGATTGAAGTGTCTGTTTCTATTCATGTTCTTTAAATTAAATTGAGCAAAATTGGTAATCGTCTTGGATTTCTGCTCACAGCCCAGAAAAATATTATCTGCAGGTAGCAGTGTGTTTTCTTTCTATTTACCCACATTGCCTGTTTCTATAGCTGAATCCAGTATACTGAGATCAAAGAACACAATGATAGCAAATATATTCAACACTTGCTTCAAATAGGTTCCAATGAAAGCCTCCCAAACTGAGAGCAAACAGAAAGGAGAAAAGGAATGTTATGAATTTTCTGAAGGATAATTGTCTGATTTTTGCCCAGCTTAATATGTATAGGTATCAATACTCCTCTCTGGATACCTGTGGCCTCTTTCATTTAGAAGCACCCACCCTTTAGTTGCATTGCATGAAATGTTTTATGTCATATAGCAACCATGTTAGTACCCATCAGTGCTTGTGAGGTTAAGAATTAGCTAGTTAAAAAAAAAAAAAGAATTAGCTAGTTTACCTTCGTTATATGAGGGGATTTATAAGGCAAACAGAGAATCATTTTCTCAGTTGTCAAATACCTTCATTCATTGTATTATGTGGATTTTTTAATGAAAAACTCCAATAAAACTTTCTGTTAATAGGACCTGTTTAATAATGTTTTATACAACTGCTCCATCAATAGCATGAAATCTCTGTTTCTTTTCCATGCATTTTCTTCTTTTGTACACTATTCTAGTGTTTGTCAAAGTGAGGGTCAAATACAAAACCACGCATTTTGAATAGCTAAAAGTCCTCTGTAATAAGGAAATTCCTGGACCACATTTGCATCTTTTGAGTTATAGTCTCTGGAAGTACATCTTGAAAAGCCTCTTAAAAAAAGTGTGAAAACCAGGAATGAAAGCATACACTGTAGTTGCTCTTTTCAAAACAAACACTCAATAAAATTAGCTACGTGTAGAGTCTTCTTCTTTCTGTAAAACACAGGCAGATGGGAGTTCTTTCCTGTATGTTATTATTGCCTCAAAGTAGGAGCATGGTCAGTACAGGTTCTTTAGAAGCGTAGTTTTTCACCAGCAGTGAGGAAACACGTTGAAGAAGGATGTGTTGAGTGCTATCCCTGTGCTATGACAACGACTCCGGGTGAGGTTTGGTGGATATAAGGAAGTAGAACACCACTGGATGGGCCCTTTGGTTACCTACAGCCCAGTTTGAGAGTTGAGACATACATACTTACTTTTTATAAATATTTATTTTATATTGGAGTTTGGTTGATTTACAATGTTGAATTAGTTTCAAGTTTATAGCAAAATGGTTCAGTTGTATGTGTGAATATATCAATTCTTTTTCAGATTCTTTTCCCATGTAGATTATTATGGAATGTTGGGCAGAGTTCTCTGTTTGATGCAGTAGGTCCTTTTTTAATATCTATTTTATATGTAATAGCATATTTTATATTAATTCAAAATCCTTATCCTTCCCCCACCTTTCCCCCTTGGTAATGGTAAGTTTGCTTTCTAAGTTTATAGATCTGTTTCTGTGATATAAGTAAGTTCATTTGTATCATTTATTTTAGATTCCACATCTAAGTGATATATGATATTTGTCTTTTTCTGACTGATTTCACACAGTATGATAAGCTTTAGGTCCTTCCATTTTGCTTCAAATGGCATTATTTCATTCTTTTTCATGGCTTAGTAATACTTCATTGTATATATGCCCCACATCTCTTTTATCCATTCATCTGTTTATGGACATTTAGGGTGCTTTCCACATGGACATTACCAGAAGGCCAACACCAAAATCAGATTGATTATATTCTTTGCAGTGAAAGATGGAGAAGCTCTATATAGTCAGCAAAAATAAGACTGGGAACTGACTGTGGCTCAGATCATGAACTCCTTATTACCAAATTCAGACTTAAATTGAAGAAAGTAGGGAAAACCACTAGACCATTCAGGTATGACCTAAATCAAATCCCTTACGATTATACAGTGGAAGTGACAAATGGATTTAAGGGACTAGATCTGATAGACAGAGTGCCTGATGAACTATGGACAGAGGTTCGTGACATTGTATAGGAGTCAGGGATCAAGACCATCCCCAAGAAAAAGAAATGCAAAAAAGCAAAATGGCTGTCTGAGGAGGCCTTACAAATAGCTGTGCAAAGAAAAGAAGCGAAAAGCAAAGGAGATAAGAAAAGGTATACATATTTGAATGTAGAGTTCCAAAGAGTAGCAAGGAGAGATAAGAAAGCCTTCCTCAGTGATCAATGCAAATAAATAGAGGAAAACAATAGAATGGGAAAGACTAGAGATCTCTTTAAGAAAATTAGAGATACCAAGGGAAAATTTCATGCAAAGATGGGCTCAATCAAGGACAGAAATGGTACGGACATAACAGAAACAGAACATATCAAGAAGAGGTGGCAAGAATACACTGAAGAACTGTACAAAAAAGATCTTCATGACCCAGATAATCATGATGGTGTGATCTCTCACCTAGAGCCAGACATCCTGGAATGTGAAGTCAAGTGGGCCTTAGGAAGCATCACTATGAACAAATTGAGTGGAGGTGATGGAATTCCAGTTGAACTATTTCAAATCCTAAAAGATGATGTTTTGAAAGTGCTGCACTCAATATACCAGCAAATTTGGAAAACTCAGCAGTGGCCACAGGACTGGAAAAGGTCAGTTTTCATTGCAGTCCCAAAGAAAGGCAATGCCAAAGAATGCTCAAACTACCACACAATTGCACTCATCTCATATGTTAGTAAAGTAATGCTCAAAATTCTCCAATCCAGGCTTAAGCAATATGTGAACTGTGAACTTCCAGATGTACAAGCTGGTTTTAGAAAAGACAGAGAAACCAGAAATCAAATTGCCAACATCTGCTGGATCATCGAAAAAGCAAGAGAGTTCCAGAAAAACATCTACTTCTGCTTTATTCACTATGCCAAAGTCTTTGACTGTGTGGATCACAATAAACTGTGGAAAATTCTGAAAGAGATGGGAATACCAGACCACCTGACCTGCCTCTTGAGAAACCTATATGCAGGTCAGGAAACAACAGTTAGAACTGGACACGAACAACAGACTGGTTTCAAATAGGTAAAGGAGTACATCAAGGCTGTATATCGTCACCCTGCTTATTTAACTTATTTGTAGAGTACATCATGAGAAATGCTGGGCTGGATGAAGTATAAGCTGGAATCAAGATTGCTGGGAGAAATATCAATAACCTCAGATATGGAGATGACACCACCCTTATGGCAGAAAGTGAAGAAGAACTAAAGAGCCTCCTGATGAAAGTGAAAGAGGAGAGTGAAAAAGTTGGCTTAAAACTCAACATTCAGAAAACAAAAATCATGGAATACGGTCCCATCACTTCATGGCAAATAGATGGGGAAACAGTGGAAATAGCGGCTGACTTTATTCTTTGGGGCTCCAGATGACTGCAGATGGTGACTTTAGCCATGAAATTAAAAGACACTTACTCCTTGGTAGGAAAGTTGTGACCAACCTAGACAGCATATTAAAAAGCAGAGACATTACTTTGTCAACAAAGGTCCGTCTTGTCAAGGCTATGGTTTTTCCAGTAGTCATGTATGGATGGGAGAGTTGGACTTTTAGGAAATCTGAGTGCTATTGAATTGATGCTTTTGAACTGTGGTATTGGAGAAGACTCTTGAGAGTCCCTTGGACTGCAAGGAGATCCAATCAGTCCATCCTAAAGATCAGTCCTTAGTGTTCATTGCAAGTACTGATATTGAAGCTGAAACTCCAAGACTTTGGCCTCCTGATTTAAAAAGCTGACTCATTGGAAAAGACCCTGATACTGGGAAAGATAGAAGGCAGGAGGAGAAGGGGACGACAGAGGATGAGATTGTCGGATGGCATCACTGTCTCAGTGGAGATGAGTTTGAGTAGACTCAGGGAGTTGGTGATGGACAGGGAGGCCTGGCATGCAGTGGTCCATGGGGTCGTGAAGAGTTGGACAAGACTGGGCGACTGAACTGAACTGAGGGTGCTTTCTTGTCTTGGCTACTGTAAATAGTGCTGTAATGAACATTCATGTGCATGTATCCTTTCAGATCTTGGTTTTACCTGGATATATGCCCAGGAGTGGGATTGTTGGATCATATGATGTTAGTAGATTTCAAATGTGACATGTAGGCACAACTAAAAGTGTTTGAGGAAATGAAAGGTCAGTGTAGGTGGCATAGTGACAGTAACAAGATGTGTGTGTGTGCATGCTCAGCCGTGTCTGACTCTTTGTGATCCCATGGACTGTAGCCTGTTAGGCTCCTCTGTCCGTGAGATTTCGCAAGAATATTGGAGTGGGTTGTCATTTCCTACTCCAAGGGGTCTTCCCAACCCAAGAATCGAACCTGCATCTCCTGTGTCTCCTGCATTGGCAGGAGGAGTCTTTACCACTGTGCCACCTGGGAAGCTCCAGTAACAGGCTTGTAACTGGGTTTTAGCGGATGCATGTGAAAATGAATAGCCAACGGTTTAAAGCAAAGGATATGGTATGACACAGAGCTGGAGATGCTCAGAATGTGTACAAAATACAGGTAAGCAGCACGTGGAGTAGAACATTAGGTTAAAGAATTGGTAAGACTGATATGAGAATTAGCATGGGACCAGCTTGTGAAGAATCTTCCACATAATAACTAAGAAGTTTGTGTCATGTTAGTTTGCTAATAGGATGCCATCACGCTAGGAAGAAAAAGTTATGATCAGATATTTAAGATGTAAAGTGGAAAGGGAGACTGGAGGCAAGGAATCAACTTAAAAGTTAGTTTAATTATTTGGGTCATAAATAACAGAATCATGAAGCAGAGTTGTGGAAATGAGAATGGAGAAATGATAGACACAGATATAATTGTGGAAGAAGGACCAATACCCAAAATGTTAATGGCGAATCTTTGCTTATTGGAGCAAAGTGTTCCCGAAAGAAACTGAGATTTAGAGTCTGGAAGCAGTGTATATGATAGGCATATGCAATCTATAAGGATTTATAGAATTTTAATGTATTCCTTTTTTTAACACATAGTTGGGGAACATTTGGAAGATGCCCAGTACATGCTGTGTTCGACTCCACTGATCCAAAAACCCAAAATGACATGCTACTTGCTAAGAGGCTTCCAGAACTGTAGAGAACCCAGAAAGTTGAACCAACAATTCCATAAAGTCAGAAAGTGATACTGAGCTTACAAATCTAGGTGCCTGGGAGGAAGCACAGCAAGGAGCCACAGGCTTAGAAAGAAAGAAGGTGAGTTGACTTTTCCACTCATGGAATTTAGGATGCGTTATACCGGTTGCTATCCCAACAGAAAACAGAGGACACATTTGAAATAGAGTAATTCAAGAAGAGTTCATTACATAGGGACTTTTTCCAGAAGTGTAGAAATAGGGATGCCACAGAGACAGTGCATGTACCAGAGACTTTAAGCCATCAGTGTTATCAGCTTGTCTGAAGAAACATGTAGGACATACATTCCCGTGCAGGGAACAGTTCCTAGAACCTGGAGGGAACTAGGTCCTTGTATTAGTCAGAGTTCTCCAGAGAACGAGAGTTAACAGGTTGTGTGTGTGTGTGTGTGTGTGTGTGTGTGTGTGTGTGCACATGCATGCATGCATCTATCTACCTCTCCATGTCTATCTACATGGCTGTCTGTGGAGAGATTTATTTTAAGGAATTGACTCACATGATTTTGGAGGCTTATCAAGTACAAAATGTGCAGGTAGGTTGGCAGACTGGAGATCCATGGGAAAGCTGTGGTCTAAGTCCAAAGGCATTCTACTGGCAGAATGCCTCCTTCTTCTGGGGAGGCTGAAAAGTGTGAAAGTGTTACTTGTGTCTGACTCTTTGCGATCCCATGGACTGTGTAGCCTGCCAGGCTCTTCGGTCCATGGAATTTCCCAGGCAAGGATAGTGGAGTGAGTTGCCATCCCCTTCTTCAGAGGATCTTCCCAACCCAGGGATCAAACTCAGGTCTCCTGCATTGTAGGCAGGTTCTTTACTGTCTGAGGCACCAGCGAAGCCCTGGGGGAAGGTTACTGTTTTTCTAATAAGGTCTTCAAGTGATTGGATGAGGCCCACCCACATTATGGGGGATAGTCTGCTTTACTCAAGAGTCCACTCTCTTAACTATTAATTTCATCAAAAATATACCTTCACAGCAATATCTCAGATAATGCTTGACCAAATATCTGGATACTAAGGCCTAGTCAGGTTGACACAAAAAAAATTAACCATCACAGTCGTGTAGAATGAGTTACTTTGAGAGGAGCAGTCACTTAGTGGAAGGACGTTAGAAGCATTCAGAAGTTCCATTTCAGGGAGGGAGCTTGGCAGCCGTTCTCAAAGTGGTATTCTGAGCAGCAGCAGCAGCATCTCCTGGGAGCCTGTTTATAAATGTATGTTCTCAGGCCCCATCCCAGCCCGCCTGAATCAGATATGCTAACAGTGTTAACATTGTTATCAATCTGGGTGTTAACAAGCCCTGTTCTGTGTGATTTTGATGTTCTCTAAACACAAACAGTTTAGTTAGGTAAATGAATCCACCTCCCTCCCCGCTTCCTCCTGATTTCTTGCTGGGCCAGACCTGACAGGAAGCCAGAGTACAAAACCTATTAATGAGGACCAGACAGGGTAGCCCCCCAGGGCAGGGATCAGTGTGGAAAAGGATAAGAATCTAACAGTCACAAGGGTGTTATTGAAATATAATTTTTCTCTCTGAAAATGATTTTTGCCAAAGATCTCCAAAGTTAGACTAATTGGCTTGCAAATAAATAGATTCTGTAAATGTGGCCTGGTTATTTACATAAGTATAGCAATAATAGTGATTGATCGTTCATCTGTTTTGCTGGATTGTTTAATAAGGAATCTCCAGATTAAGCTTTTAGTAGCCTCTCAAAGCTGAAAAACTATGCTGGACATTTGCCATCAGACTCTGCCTGCAATACCTATAGATTTGGGTAAATTCTTCTCTTTTTTAAGATACTCAGAATATCTTAAGTTTCCTGGACCTGCCAGGAAGTAACTTTTCTTATTCATCAGTAAAGTTGCTGGGAGTCCAATAAGCAAGGTACCAGTGCAATTTTGGGGTGGGGCATTATGGATTTTTTAAAGCTGTCAGGTCATGAGTCTATATGTGTCTCTCTCAAAAATGACATTCCAATCAAAGTTTTGGTAACATAATCAATGTTTCCAATCATGTCCTATTATAAGGAGAGAAAATTCTTATTGAACTTATGCAAATAACTATATTTCAAGAAGTTAAGAATACTCACCAAGAGTTTCAAACTCTGGAAGGATCGGGTAAGGAGAAAAATATTTCAATTCTGCTTACAAAGAATCATTTAAAAATTTTCTCTAAGTCATAGTTAGCTTAAGAGGAAAGGTTTTCTAATATCTGAAAAACAAAAAGAATCAGCAATATTTTAAATAAAAAGTAATTAAAAGTTATAATTATCCTCAGCAGTTCATTGAGCCCCATGTAATTATTCTTGTTCTGCTTGATCTTTTGTTAGAAGTTTTATGAAGCTGTCAATTTCTCCATTAAGGATCTGTAAATTTTAGTTCAGTGGTATAATTTTTAAAGTTATCAGAAACTTGTATTTTAGTTAAAGTGAAGGTTGCTCAGTTGTGTCCGACTCTTTGCAACCCTGTGGAATTCCGTGGAATTCTCCAGGCCAGAATATTGGAGCGGGTAGCCTTTCCCTTCTCCAGGGGATCTTCCCAACCCAGTGATCAAACCCAGGTCTCCTGCATTGCAGGCAGATTCTTTACCAGCTGAGCCACAAGGGAAGCCCAAGAATACTGGAGTGGGTAGCCTATCCCTTCTCCAGTGGATCTTCCCGACCCAGGAATCAAACCAGGGTCTCCTGCTTTGCAGGCGGATTCTTTACCAGCTGAGCTATGAGGGAAGCCTCTTGGCAGGCATGGGTAGGTGGATTCTTTACCAACTGAGAACTTGTTAGGTTCCTTTCCATGAACTTCTCTAAAGATGAAATACATTTGCCAGAGGCTTTTGTAAAAGGGTCTGAGCAAAACAATAACTTGTTAAATGATAGAAGACTTTCAAATGGCTGTGGTTAAAGATCTTGGTGAGGCTTCATTCCAATGCAATTGGCAAGGAAATCTGGTTATTTCTGTGACAAACATTTATGATAATAACTAGAATTACAAGTAATAAACTTATACCAGGACTTATTAGAATTTTTTAAATTTCATATGATTTTTAAAAGTTATATTAATAACATTTACCCACACAGTACAACCTAGTAAGCTTTATCATCACTTAACAGTGCTTCCCATGTAATTTAATATACCAAGTTAGCCTAATTAGTTTAATATTTCAATTTCATAAGGAGAGAAAACAAATCTTTTGTAATATTCATAGGCCCTCTGGAAAACTCAAAGGTCATTTCCAAGTCAGTAAGATTTCACATAGAACTTGATTTTTGGGGAAGTTTGACAAAATTATCATAAGATTTTAAAACACTTGGTGAAACATGATCATAGGTCACTGTGAAACAATACATGGTTATCCATTTAACTATAGTGAAAATTAAAGACTTCACAGGCAAATACAGAACACTGAATAGATGTAAGTAAAACTTAGTTGTTCTTGTTTTTTAATTGCAAGGACTCACAGTTTTTTTTAAAATCCAACACCTGATAGAAACAGCATGAAGGCACGGAAATAATTTTGGTAAGAAACAATGTTTTAGGCTGATTATTTTAAAAGTAAAGAACATCTTTTATAACCTGTTTTCAGGAGAAGGGCTGATCAAAATTTGTCCTTTTAGTAGATTCAGCTTTATACAAGTACACTACTGAAAGTAAAGTTTGTTTTTCAAACAAACCTTTCTGTCTGCTTTTGAAATTAATTCAATCTTATCTAGCTTGAGCACATATAAAATTACATTCCATAAACTTTCAAAAACTTTTTAACTCAGCTTTTGTCCTGTGTTTTCCTTTTTTATTCTGGAAATCATTTTACTTTAGGACAAAGTATTTTCTTTTCCATCAACAAAATGTAATTCATGTTTCATACCTTATCCAGAAGTACATTTTTCTTTTCATGCACACAGAATTATTGCCCTTATTAATTCTGGTGACCTTAATCACAGATATTAATTAAAAACTTTAATTTTTAGTGGCAACTAAGAAGTGTGTGATTGTGAACTGCCTGCTATGCCTGCATTCTTTTAACTTTTGAACACATTTTATAATTTTTATAAACATACATTTCCTCATAGCATAATAATTTAAAGTGGCACAAGGCATATTTGCAAATAAATCCAAACATCTTTATTTCCTGTGAAGTAAGAGGTTAAACACAAGTAAATGTAAATTTGTTTAGAAATTAATGTTTTGGTATTTTATCTTATTTGGAAATCCAGATATTCAGTGAGTTTTCATCATTTAATTTAACTTAGCAAAACTCTAAGGTTTTAAATTAACAAAAAGAATTTAGAAGATAGCATTTAAGAACACATATCATAACATATTTGCTGTTAAAAATTTATTTAAAACCTTTTTATCTATTTGCATCTATTTAATTATTGTTCTCAACAGTTATACTTAGATTACTTACAAAAACTTTATGAAACATTAGACAAAATGAGTCATTATCTCACACTGATTTTCTTGCTAACACATTTTGTAACAGAAATAACATAGACTGTCTTGACTTTTAGTAAAACCAGGTAGAATAAAAGTATTATACCTAATGTTGGTAATTGTAAGAACTTGTCTGTTTTAACTAAACCAAAAAACTTAAGTTAGACTTTATTTACAAAAAATTTTTCCCAGATCACATAAACATGACAAGTACTTGGCTCAGTTTCCATTATATTTGAATTTGTATAAATATCTGCTTGTTTTTAAGCGATTAAATTGAACTCTTTTACAAGTTAACTTTGGTAATGCCATCTGAAGGTAGAAAAATATCATTTAATGTACATACATAGGCATAGATACAGACATAAACAGAGGTCTCTTTGCCTTCATTTTAAAACTTTACCTATGAATCTGGTACAATACAGAATATAAACAACAGTTGGAAAGAATTGTTTATTTGCTCAGATGGCTAAAGTCTTCTGCTGCTTATGGTGAGGACTTTTAAGATTTGTATTTGCTCTTGACAAACGCTGTTATGGTGGCTGTTGTTTAGAGTTCGGACAAGAGAGCTTTCTTAGTTGTTATTTCAAAAGGCCTCTTTCCTGTTTTGTTTTGTTTTGTTCTTTTAGTTTCAACTTTGTCTCAGTTATCTCCTGGAGTATTTACATTTCAAAGACATGGTAAGATTTACATGTTCAAGGGATAAAGATTGAAAATGTCCTTTTTTTCATAAGAGTTTTAGAGTGTATTTGTCTTATTACCAGAAGTCTTGGACTTCCTTGGTGGTGCTAGAGGTAAAGAACCTGCCTGCCAAGGCAAGAGACATAAGAGACATGGGTTAGATCCCTGGGTCGGGAAGATACCCTGGAGCAGGAAATGGCAACCCACTCTAGTATTCTTGCCTGGAGAATTCCATAACAGAGGAGTCCATGGGGTCACAGAGATTCGGACATGCCTGAAGCGACTTGGCATGCACACACCAGAAGCCTTAGGGTAGTCACTATGTAGTTTTTTTTTCTTTTCTTTCCGCCTTAAGTACAGGATCCTTTTGTTTCTGATATCTTGATCTTTTATAATATCTACAAGCATTTTGAAAGAAACAGACAATGTTTGGGGATCCTAATGATAGGTAGGCCTTGACTTGCTTCTAGATTTGTATTTCTGGTTTTATAGCAATTTGCAAGACAAAGATGGTTGTTTCTGTTAGCCCTTGAATATTGGTTTCCAGGTGATCCATTTCCTGATTGTTTGTAGGAGGACCTGGGGGAGTAGAGGACATGGGATGCTTTTTTTAAGAAGGAGAACTTACAATGGATTTTTTTTAAGTCCAATTTCTCTTATCTTTTTAGGGCATCCCTAAAGTCCCTAAAACACTTTCTATGTTTTGTTTGTTTTATCATGTTTTGATTTGTTTTTAAAATGAGAGCTCTCTAATTTTTTTTTTTTCTCTTAAGTGCAGCCAACTTGAAGGATTTGTTGTCTGGCAGTTGATAAGTAGGATCTTATATTAATCTCAAATAGTGACTCTAACCAATAAGCCTTTGCATGACTTAACCCAAGATGAAAGAGAAATCTCACAGAAGAGTATGCAGCCCTTAAAAGAGCTAAAAAATTTACTTCCAACTTAGTCTAAGAAAGTTAGAGCCTCCCGTGGCTCTGGGTGGTAAGAATGGTGACATGAGATGCTATCTCTGGGTTCTCCAAGACTGTGGGTGCGTCCAGTCATAGACCTGCTGTGTGCCGTCAGGCAGGCACAGTTGGAATGGCATCTTCGCAGCACTAAAAAGGCAACGGAAGTTGAAATGACAAATGCCCCTTTATGAACTGACACCCTTTATGACAGTTTCACCTGAGAGTTGACACAAGCGGACAAAGAGAGTGTGGTTTGTAACTCTGTGTTGCAGAACTTCTTTTTAGTTAATTGGTCATGAAAGGCACCACAGTAAGGGTACCTTCTGGATGGCAGAGACCAGAGAGAATATTCTCACTGGTCATAAAGCCAAGATCTCAAGACATAGAACAAGCCAAAAAGAAAATTCTCCTTCAGTTTTTACATAGAGGACCCATGGTAGAGTTTGCTGATCTGGTGAGAACCATTAATTTAACAGTCTGTGAGGCCAGCTTGAGTAGCAGGCTTATAGGGGTTTTGCCTGCATCTTGCCCTATGGTTTTCGTTCCTTGTGACAAATGATGGAAAAGACAAAAACAAAAACAGTGATCATCTTTGGGAGGGAAAGAATCAGTACTTAATACCAAATTTACCAGAGCTGCTATGTCTAGGAAGCTCGTTCCACACACGTTTTCTCCTGATAATCTAAATTTAGAAAGAAAAAAGACTTTCACTACTCTTATTTCCATCAGATCCTGCAGCCAGAGAGCTGGGAGGCTGACAAGTAGTCTCACCTGTCCCTGGCTCTCATGACGAGAGATCCCAGGATATCTGTGCCTCAAGGTGGGAGTGGACAGGCAAGTGAGATCCAGAGAGTATCTTGCAGTTCATGACAGCTGTTGGGGAGAGGAAAAATTCTCCCCCTAATCCATTTAGTTCTTTTGGTTGGTCTAGTACTTAAATTGCCATTGACATATTACGGGAGAAAAAAAACCTGAAAGGACTTTCCTCGTGGTCCAGTAGCTAAGAAAGACTCTGCACTCCGAATGCTGGGGACTCAGGTTTGATCCTTGGCCAGGGAACTAGATCCCACATGCTGCAACTTAAAAGATCCTGAGTATTGCAACTAATACTCAATGCAGCCAAACAAGTAAATAATTTTTAAAAATTTAATTCATACATATGAAAGTGTCATAGAAATGGGATCTCCAAAGTGACCAGAGCAGGCTTTGTTTATATAGTGTTTTGTTTACAAGGCTGGTGGCTCAGATGGTAAAGAATCTACCTGCAATGTGGGAGACCCACATTTGATCCCTGGGTTGGGAAGATCCCCTGGAGTAGGAAATGACAACCCACTCCAGTATTCTTGCCTGGAGAATCCCATGGAAAGAGGAGCTGGGAGGGCTACAGTCCACAGGGTCACAGAGAGTCAGGCAGAACTGAGCAGCTAACACTTTCACTTGAAATTTTTAAAAATTTAATTCATACATATGAAAATGTCCTAGAAATGGGATCTCCAAAGTGACCAGAGCAGGCTTTGTTTGTATAATGTTTTGTTTATAAGACTGTTTATAGAGGTACCATTACACGCCAGTCAGGATGGCTGCTATCCAAAAGTCTACAAGCAATAAATGCTGGAGAGGGTGTGGAGAAAAGGGAACCCTCTTACACTGTTGGTGGGAATGCAAGCTAGTACAGCCACTATGGAAAACAGTGTGGAGATTTCTTAAAAAACTGGAAATAGAACTGCCATATGACTCAGCAATCCCACTTCTGGGCATACACACTGAGGAAACCAGATCTGAAAGAGACACGTGCACCCCAATGTTCATAGCAGCACTGTTTATAATAGCCAGGACATGGAAGCAACCTAGATGCCCATCAACAGATGAATGGATAAGGAAGCTGTGGTACATATACACCATGGAATATTACTCAGCCGTTAAAAAGAATTCATTTGAACCAGTCCTAATGAGATGGATGAAACTGGAGCCCCTTATACAGAGTGAAGTAAGCCAGAAAGATAAAGAACATTACAGCATACTAACACATATATATGGAATTTAGAAAGATGGTAACAATAACCCTATATGCAAAACAGAAAAAGAGACACAGAAATACAGAACAGACTATTGAACTCTGTGGGAGAATGTGAGGGTGGGATATTTCAAAAGAACAGCATGTATACTATCTATGGTGAAACAGATCCCCAGCCCAGGTGGGATGCATGAGACAAGTGCTCGGGCCTGGTGCACTGGGAAGACCCAGAGGAATCGGGTGGAGAGGGAGGTGGGAGGGGGAATCGGGATGGGGAATACGTGTAAATCTATGGCTGATTCATATCAATGTATGACAAAACCCACTGAAATGTTGTGAAGTAATTAGCCTCCAACTAATAAAAAATTTAAAAAAAAATAAATAAAAAATAAAATAAAATACAAGGGCCAAAAAATAAAAAATAAAAAAAGACTGTTTATATATCATTTATATTATTTTGAGACAAAGAAACAGTTACTTTCTTTTTAGACAAGCAATTACTTGTGAAGGTTTAGCAAGGCAAAACGGCTTGTGCTTGGGGTGACATGCTAATAAAGAAACAGCAGAGCTTGTTTATATAGCTTTCTTATCCTTGGGTCCCCTGACTCTGGTGATGCTTTCTGTCCTCCTGGTATAGGGAGATTTATTTCTCTTCACATGGGAGACTTATTTCTCACTTTCAGGAGGAAAGAAGGGAGTCAGAGTGTTTTTCCTGGCATTGGCCAGTTTGAGTAAATTATTGTAATTCAAAAATAATCAGTATATTTGGCATATTTTAGGAGCATATTGCCCTGAGCCCCCAAAATTTGCTATAGTATTCATGTGCAGGTTTTTTGTAGGCATAACTTTTGAACTTATTTTGATGAAAACCAGAGACTATGATTGCTGGGTTATATATGGAACCATATGTTCAGGTTTGTAAGATACTGCTATGCTGTCTTCTGAATTGGTTGTACCATTCTGAGTTGGCACCAGCATTGAATGTTAATTCCTCTTGCTCTTCAGCATTTGTTGTTACCACTGTTTTAGATTTTAGCCTTTCTAAAAGGTGTATAGTGATATCTCACTGCTCTTTTAATTTTCAGTTCCCTAATGAGACATGATGCTGACCACCTTTTATAGGTTTGAATAAAAAATCATTAGTTGGTTAAAGATAGCTTTTTGTTGAACAATTGCCATGGGTTCTTCAGCAGGTGAATGAGGGGCTTTCAGTGGAGAAGGACTGTTGGTATGTGTGTTGTGGGGGTGTAGTGGGGGGACAGCATAGAGCACTCGGGTTTAGTAACATTTATCAGTGGTTTGTTACCTAACTCTTGCTACCGTTTTGTATCTGATTTTGAGAATCATTTTTAAAGGACATGTGAGAATACCAGAGAAGGGTGGCAAAAATAATAATTTAAAAAAAGCTGGTAACAAGCCACAAGAATACATCATTGTTCATACCATACATAAGTGTGAAGATAAAAGCTTGTCCTAGTATGAGAAGTGATGTGACTACTAACAGAAGACTGAAGGCTGACCTGATTGTTTCCTTCAGAAATAAGACCTTTTTATGAAGAGCTGTGAGACTTTCTTGGATTGGTAGAAGTCCAACCAATACGACAAGGAATGAAACTAAAACACAAAATATTTTGATCTATCATAAGGGGAAAAAAACTTCTTGACCACCAGGATGATAAACTGCTGAAATACAGAAGAAAAGTCTGGATATTTTTTCCCTCTTGGGGACCATTAAGAAATGGGGAGGTAATGATCACTTCTGAGCAGCTGAAGTGCTTCTCTGCCTCTTAACAGGACCAGGGTGAGGCGGTCACTGATGGGTCCCAAGTGCCCTTTTCACTTTAAGAAGAGGCAAAAGTAAAAGAGAAAATTAAACATTAAGTTTGAAAATGCTCAAGTTGAACTGAGGACATGCTGACATTTAATTAAATAACAAACTCTTTAAAGACTCTAATGAAAGAGCTTTATAGGATGCCTGTTACATTTGCATAAGCACCGTGATGCCTTTCAGATTGGTTGTCAGTCAATAAAAACTGATATGATCCAGTGGAAATGACTTCCCCATTACCCATTACCCTACAAGCCGTTGGCTTCTGCTGGCAATGGAGGCTTCTCTGCAGACTCCAGAACACCACTTTCAGAGGCAAATTCTATCATCCTGATGGCATTTTCTAGTTTTATTTGATCTTGAAAAACATTTCATTATGTTTAATTTAGGGAAATGAGATTTCTTTAATTACTATCAGTAGCAGCTATTAGGAGCTCAATTACATTTGCAAATTCATTTTTAAAAGCTTTATGGTTTTCAGATAAAAAATTCAAGTTCTAACTGCACCCATTAAAAGTTACTGTTCCTCCCTTTGGTGCCCATGCTTCCGAGAGAGAGGATAGGTTTTGTAGTGGAAAATAATGCTGGAAGCTGAGGGTTAGCCTGAATAGAACAGAATTACTCATTTGAATAAATTAGATATTTCATGAAATAAAATGGTTGATCAAGTGTCTTTATAGATTCTCTTCCCTTTGGGAGTTTCCCGTATGCTGCACTCGACAGTGTGAAAGGTCAGGGTGTACCCGTGGCAAGGAGAGGCAGCTGACTAGCTGGGAATACAGATGTTTTTCATCTGTGTGCTGGCCTTTCCATGGTTATAGTCCTACAGTGAACTGCGTAATACATCACCACTATCAGGTCTGGTACAGTATCTCTGTGAAGGATTGTAAAAGGGGGTCCACATAACCTCCACTTTATTGGTCTCTTGAATACTATCAGTGGTTTAAGAAGTGACTCCAATTTTATGTGTTCAGAAGCTTCTTGATCATGCAATTAAACGGTTACTGGCAGTAAGAAAACTTTTCCCAAGCTGGGTATTACCCTTGTTCTCAGGCACAGTAGCATTAATAGGTTATTTTTTCCTTTATAGATTACAGATATAAATTTTTATATATACATTAAATTTTATATATTAAGAGATAAATATAATTTACATATATCTAGAAAATTGTGGTGCCATAATTGGACTTTGGTCTTCTCCCTCATAATCAAAGTGCATTTAATCTGTAGCATCTGGGAGAATACCTTGTACATAGTAGGCAATTTAGAAAATGCTGGTGGATGTGATTTGTTTAATGGTCCTCAGATCAGAAGCAGCTGTTTGCTGTGCAGCTATAAACTGTCAGACTGGTGTTTGTCTATCCACTTGGTGGCAATTTTGAGCTGAGGCATAGAGGAACAAGAGCTGAGGCATCTTGGAACAAGAAAGAGAAAGTATGTTTTGAAAAACCTTGGAGTTGGTTCACTGAATTGCTTCACTGTAATGCAAAACCACCTCTGTTGGCAGTAAATATCAATGGTTGCTAATAAAAATCGTAAATGCCTTTGTTGCTGTTTGTCATGGATAAATACATGCAGGGTTCATATGATTTAAAATTGCTGTTCCTTGGGATCTTTTTTTTTTTGCTAATAAACAGGAAGGCAAGCAAATGCCATAACCGATTTAAGGTGTGTGCATTGGAAGTGCTTATTTGTGTGCTCTTGTACTTGGAAGTGCTTGGTGTTATTCTTCCCAGCTTCATTTAGCTCTTACCCAGACCACTGAATACTTATTGCCAGTTATGTGCTTTAGGAATTTGGTGTTTGAGTGAATTAGTCTTGGAGGGAGAGAGTTACACATGGTGTATGTTGATGGCAATCTTATATGTGTTGCTGGCTGTTTATGCCTCACATCTACCTTAATTCTCACCAGAAGTTGCATTAAAGAGTATCCTTTGAGAAACAAACTAATTGGAAATCAAGTGCTTACAAAATCCAGGAATGTACATCTTAGAGTGTGCAGGATTAAAATCCCACATAAAAGCATGCCTTGCATTTAGGGTCCAAAAAGTGCGATGATTTCTTTTTTAAAAAACTTACAGTAGTTTGATGATACACAAAATCATCACATTTCGTAACCTCATTTTATCTAGCTACTGCTCTTTAACGACTTTGCCACCAAAGATGTAAAAAGGAACATGAGCAGTGTGCTTGCAATAGTTTGAAACAGCAATAAAGGCCAAAGGCACGTTAATTGTTATTCTCAGAAAGCTTATTACTCAATAGCTGTCTAATTTAATAAAGTCTTGTTACAGTGGAATGATTCAGCTGTAAGAAACTTGTAAAAATTGTAATAAGTGCTGGAGTCAATGCGATCTTTTAAAATTCTAGGAAGTAGTAGTTTTTCATGCTGTCTGCTCTCAGGCAAGCCGCAGTGTGCCGCAGAGTTGCTGTTTGTCAATGCCTGGGTTTATTTTTGTAAGGAAGTATTGATTACAGACTGAAAAACATTTAGTTTAACAGCAATCAATGATTACAGACAAAGGACGTTTGAAGTTTTGAAGTCTTTAAAATATGAACTAAATGCACAATCTGGGGAGTTAAATTTTTGGTAAAAACAGCATGACCCAAGGGCTACACAAATTCCAGTCTGTAAACTTTTTCTTTCTCTCCTGAGACAACTCAGACATTATAAAATAGGGGGCTTAACTATTGACCACAGAAGAAAGTCAACTTATTTAGCACATAGTAAATACAAAACTTTTGGTAGAGAGATGGAAAAACAAGTTTTTTGCCGTAACCTGCAGTCTGTACACTCAAGGGTCTTATTGCATACTCTGAAGTTGTTTGATCTTAGTGTTAGACTTAAAATTTTACTTTTGCATCTGAGAATATATAATAGAAAGCATTTAAAGATGTCATATCCTGCCAACATTAAATCCTATAGCCTCTTGGAGAATTAGAGAAAAACAAGATATTTATCTGTATGACTAAAGAATCTTTTATCTATCCATATTTTATGGCTAGTATTCAGAATTATCTAATATTGAGATTAGCTTAACATGAAGTAGGTCCTTTGTAAATTGTTGCCAATTTAAAGTAACTTGAATAATCTCTAACACTGGCAGCAAATGACTATAGACTATTCTTTTTGCGGGGAGAGGTGGATATCTATTTCTAAATGAGAATAAGAAGAGACTTTGGCTAATGGCTCATCGTCAAATGATAAAATGTAATTCACTGTGTAACATAAAGCTGGTGGCTTTGTACAGAGATGGCCGCACAGGAATGGATGGGAGATTTGTCCCCTGCACACTGATCAACACAAATATTACATGACTTCCAGAGTATGGGGTTTGTCCTTTTTTGGAAATCACAAAATTAACTTCTTGCTTATTGACAGAGGCTGCAATTTCATTAAGTTTGGGAAAAGTGTATAAAATTGTGTTTGTTCCTCAATAATAATAAGACCGTTCCTAACCCTGTGGCTTCTGGGGAGCTTATAGATTTAGGATAAAAGAAATACCACCTCCTGGAAACGAAATGATTGTGATTCATTCCTTTCATGAGATGTTAGCTGGTAATCTTGATAAAGGGTCTGCGAACTATGGCTGAGCTGTCCCCCTCCCCACATGTTTTTGGAAATAGATTGTTGGAACACATCCACACCCATTCATTCTTTTATTGTCTTGGCTGACTTTCGTGCTACTTGGGCAGACCCGAACAGTTGCAACAGAAACTTGTGAGGCTCATAAAGCCTAAAATATTTATCATCTGGTCTCTTGCAGAAAAATTTCACCAGCTTCTGCTCTCGGTACTCATGTTCTGCCATCCTGTTGTTTGATGTGTGATCTTTATAATACTCTTAATAGCAAAAGACTGTCTCTTCTTTTTTTTTAAGACCGTCTGTTAAATCTATTTTATACCCCCCGCAGTCTAACAGGTCATGGAAAGGGAAAGGCTTAATGACCGTTGGTCCAGTGGTTGAGATGGAAGTTCACTCAACCAGGACAAAAACTCTTTGGTACTTGTAAGAAGAGGCAATCAACCTCTGCAACCCTGAAATCAGGTTGCCTAGGCTCAGCCTGGCTCTGCTAACCAGTTCCTATAGCCTTAGCTTCATAATCATAAATGAAAATTGTCTTGGAAATAGTGCCTACAGTCCAGTGTGTTGTGAGATTCAGTGGATAATTCATGAAAAGTGCTTAGAACACTCAGTCTGGATTCATCATTAATATATATCTATTATATATGTAGGAATATTAATTTTTTCCCATCTTTTATTCTCACTCACTTGATTTGCCCTGGATTTGGTTTCA
Source organism: Cervus elaphus (assembly GCF_910594005.1). Taxonomy (NCBI): domain Eukaryota; kingdom Metazoa; phylum Chordata; class Mammalia; order Artiodactyla; family Cervidae; genus Cervus; species Cervus elaphus. The sequence goes on from NC_057847.1 coordinate 65,418,727, forward strand.
TAATTTCTTTTGTAATTTTGAGTATACATTTTTAAACTTTATTTTTAAGAATTTTTGAAATATTTATCTTTATTTATTTGGCTGCACTGGGGCTTAGTTGCTGCACACGGGAGCTTTTGTTGCAACATGCAAACTCTTAGTTGTGGCATGTGGAATCTAGTTCCCTGATCAGGGATCAAATGCAGGTCCTCTGCATTGGGAGTACAGAATATTAGACATTGCACCATCAGGGAAACCCTAACAAAGACACTCTTTAAATGTGCATATGTACATATATCCTTGCCCTACGCGTCAGTGGGGTTGCTGCCACCAGCCATGGTCATACTGAATACCAGTGGCCACCATCTTGTTGATTAGATGGATCCTTTTGGATCCTTTTTTAAGCAAAAAGGAAAATAAAATAAGGCTCAGAGTCCCAGTATTATAGAAGTTGTGCTTTTATTTATGCAATAACACCTTGAAAGTAATGTTCAGTATACTGAGTCTTTGTAAATTGTGCACTATGTGTAATTCTTCCTGGTCTGCTGATGTTCTAGGCATTTGGGTGTGATGAATGCCATGCCTGTGTTCTAATACCCATGTTTTTCTTGACCATAGCAATTAATAGCAGTTAGGTCTCACTCATTTTCTTTGTATCTGTTGAATCCATTTCTTTGATCACAAACTTTTGAGAGTCCTAGCTTGTATAGAAATTTACACAGTGCACCAATATTCTATACCTGTAAAACTGAAGGAACCACATTTCACAACATTTAAGGATTGGCCCAAAAAACAAAAAGCAACACTTAGCATTTAACATTGTTGTTTTCTGAAGAGGGACGCAAATTTTTTCTAGGAGGCATTTTAAAGATTATTCTTGTTATTGTTTAGTTGTTCGGTTGTGTCTACCTCTTTTGTGACCTCATGGACTGTAGCCTGCCAGGCTCCTCTGTCCATGGGATTTCCCAGGCAAGAATACTGGAGTGGGTTGCTATTTCCTTCTCCAGGGGATTTTTCTGAACCAGGGATTGAACCCACGTCTTCTGCATTGCAGGTGGATTCTTTACCGCTGAGCCACCTGGGAAGACTGCTTTTAAAGATGCTAATATAATGATGATTAAAATGTTTTATGGTCTTGCCAGTTGCTTTTCTATCATCATGTAGGAGTTTTATTTTGATCTTAAATGGCAAAGGAAAGTAATTGATAAATGTAGATAAAAGTTGTACGTGTAAATACTAATATTCCAGAAGCACAATTCCACCAACCTCCTGAAAATTTGCTTTTCACTCAGTTATGTTGGGAAGAGAGACTATGAAGAGGAGGTTTGATCTGCTCTGCACAGAGACAAAGACTTGGGCTGGGCTGGATCCCCCTGGACAGTTAGCACCCTTTAGGACCTCGATTGGACGTGGTGATCTAAAGTGCCTTTCCGAGTAAAGACTTCCATTTACTTTTTGTTTGTTTTTTTATGAAAGTTGAAAGTTAGCAGCACAGTCATGTCCAACACTTCGCGATTCCATGGGCTGCAGCCTGTCCTGCTCCTCTGTCCATGGAATTCTCCAGGCAAGAGTTCTGGAGTGGGTTGCCATTTCCTTCTCAAGTTAGTTTTTTAATTGGAGGATAATTACTTTACAGTATCGTCATGGTTTTTGCTATATATCAATATGAATCGGCCATAAGCGTACATGTGTCCCCTCACTCCTGAATCCTCCTCCCACCTCCCTCCCCACGCCATCCCTCCAGGTTGTCAGAGCACCCACAGAGCACGGTCTTTGGGTGCCCTTAATTATACATCAAACTCCCACTGGCTATCTGTTTTACATATGGTAACGTATATATTTCAGTGCTATTCTCTCAGGTCATCCCACCCTCTCCTTCTCCCACTGAGTCCAAAAGTTTGTTCTTTATGTCTGTGTCTCCTTTGCTGCCCTGCATGTAGAATCATCAGTACCCTCTTTCTAGATTCCATATATATGCATTAATAAATGATTTTTGTCTTTCTCTTTCTGACTTACTTCACTCTGTATAATAGTCTTGAGGTTCATCCACCTTTACTTTTGATTGTAAGATCTATAGAGGATCCATAGGTTTCTAGTGGAAACCTAGTTGAATAGCTTGGTTGTGTTCTTTCAAGTCTGATTAAGCCATTCAGGAGAGACCACTTCCGGATGAGAGAGGGCTAAACATTCAGCCAGGAATGGAAACTGGGGAGAAGCCCGGGATCACCCAAAAAAAAAAATCACTTGAGAATATAATTTCTGATGCTCACTTAAATTGTATAACAACAACCTATAGTCATAATGTAGGAATTTCTACTATGAGGTTTTCTCAACAGTGTGATAGACAGACATTCTGTAAGTGGTAACTATAGTCTATATTGACCTCTTTTTCATGATATTACGTACCATCTGGGGCAGTGTTTTCTGTTAGATTTCACTTGCAACTGTCTGCCACTATGCAGTGTGTGTTGGTTGCTCTGTTGTGTCTGACTCTCTGTGACCCCATGGACTGTAGCCCACCAGACACCTCTGTCCGTGGAATTCTCCAGGCAAGGATATTAGAGCGGGTTGCCATTCCCTTCTCCAGGGTATCTTCCCAATCCAGGGGTTGAACCCGGGTCACCCACATTGCAGACAAATTCCCTACCATCTGAGCCACCAGGGAAGCCCATCACTCAGAAACTGAAATTTTGCATCATAATCTTCTCTTTCATTTATGTGATTAACCAAGGGTTAAGTACCCCTTTCAAAGACATGCTCAGATTGTGTTTTCATAACACACATTTTTCCCTTTCTGTAGATTCATGGTTCATTTGTATGTCTTTAATGATTTCCCCATAAAAATGGTATTTCTGTTTAACCTTACCTCTCAAAAGTAACATAAACTGTAATTATTCAATGCATAATATTTTCAGTTTCTTCTAGCTTTGGTAATTGTATGAAATGAAATGCTAAAGCATTGAACCAAAACTTGTGATTAGTTCCACATTGATCTTTTAAATGTTATAGCTGACCTTTTAATGGAGTGATAGAATATGTAAGTTTGCATTTGCTAACAAGGATAAGGGGCACTGCTAAAAATCATGTTGTTTTAAAATTTTATGTGTCTAAAATAGTCTAGTATCATAAAATAATGGAAGCTGGCTATGTAAAAGCCTATCTAGATGTTCTCAGGGTCTAGCTTAAAAAAATATTCAGAGAGAGTTTTCTACCATAAAATTCAAGTATGAAGGCATTCTAATATGTTTTCCAAATGAATAAAATGTATTTGTGAGAAATTAATATTAATTACTGAGGTCCCAGAAGCCATTTCTCTGACAGATTTTAAAGGAAAGCTCTGGAAATACCTTGTACAGTCTGTTGCTGACATTATAATTATTCTCCTGTTTGAGAGGAGTGAATAATTATCATAGCAAATACTCTAATTTCCCATACACATAATTACACCCATTCACTGAAGAAAGGCAGGAATATAAGGATTCCAATCACGAGGAAACAATAATTCTTTGTCTGAATAGTTTTTTCCTCCTACAATTCTGTAAAATCTAGTAGGGTGAACAAAAGAACAGTAAAATGCACTATCCTAAAAAATGTAATGAAATTAGACATGCTTTTTCAAAAGGCCACAGCATATGATCTAAAAAGAAAATTTTTGACTTAATAGTTGAGAAATGAAAGTGACTAATGAAATAAGAGATTTCATTCTGAAGTTTGGGATTACAATCTGTGGGCCGTTAGGAGAGGGCAAAAAACAAGACCAGACAAAAGCAATGGTCAGGGAAATAAAATGACAAGCCCAGGGTGAGATGTATCTTGAGGGTTTTTAAACCAAAGGAAAAAGATCTCATCACATTGTCCTTAAAGCAAAGACTGAAAGTTGTCATGGATACAAACTCTGCAAACCTAGAACTAGCTGCCAAGTAAGGGAGAGGATGCAGTGGGAGGTCAGTAGGATTTGGGTGAACTCAAACAAGAGTGTATGGAGCACTTTTACAATGCTTAGTGATATGCTAACCTTCCACAGGGTTTTATTACCAAGTGCAAAGCTCAATCTCTGCCTTAAGAAAAAGGTACTCTTTGAGGAGATAGGGGATAATAATTATATAGGAAATGCTTGGCAAATAATGTGACATCATGTACTTTTTAAAAAGCTAAGTTAAATATTAAGGACATCAATGTAGGAGATAAACAACAAATTAGGTAGGCAATGGAGTAAGAGAGACAGGGTAGAGAAGGCAGAGCGACTCTTCACTTTGATAGTCTGTAGAGCTGAAGTTAATGAGTGGAGTCTGCATGGGGAGACCACATGGAGCTCAGCTGGTGCTCTGTGATGACCTAGAGGAGGGGGAAGGAGCCGAGTGAGAGGGAGGCTCAGGAAGAAGGGGATGTATGTTTACATCTAGCTGATCTACCTTGTTGTACAACAGAGAATAATACAACATTATAAAATAATTATACTCCAATAGAAAATAAAAGATCTGGGAGTTCTCTACAATAAGGAGTGAGGAGAGAAATGCAGTGACTCAAAGTTTGCAATGGAAACTGAGTGCTGAAGAAATCCATTCATTCTCCACCAGTCACCGTGGGGTAAAGAGAAAAGGCACAGAGTGGGGGTGAAATGGAGAAAAAGTAAATCTAGGGCCATGTGGACTGGTGCCAGCCTGAAAGTAAAAATTCCCTGAAGAACTGAAATTCTCCCACTTCCTTATATGAAGTATACTCTATCCACGAAACAGAAAAGAATACTTAAGACTTCAGTCAAGTTGGAAGGCATTTAATAAATAAAATTGACTTTTGAGAACCCCCAGAGGGATAGAATAATTAATAGCTACTGTTAATGGTGATCAATTAACATGACAACAGAGAAAGATCTGTGACCAGAGAAGGAGTCATTGACTTCTTATAAAAGAGCCCCATGGTTGTATAGATGAAGCTTTTTTATAAGTAAACTTGAAAATTGGGCCTTTAGATGAAGTTTACTCAAAGAAATGATTGAGGTGTCTGAATTGGCATTTGACAGTGGAAGCCAAGCATCTATTCACCTCATTACTTGACATTTTGCTTTCATTGGTCAGCCTCCATAATCATCAGATATTCAAAGGCTTGGGAGAAAATGGTTTTCTGAGAAGCTTGTTGAAGTCAGAAAGTCAGTGAGCCAGAAAATCGTAAGGAAAGCCTTTTCCAACTCAAGGTACCATTGCTAATGATTGACAGTAATTAGGAAGCAGTCACTTCTGGTTCCTATTACAGTTGCCTTTCACTTCTGGGTAGACCCTGAGGAAGAATCATCTTGCTCAAACATTTAGATTCTGTCACTCACAAAGTCTACCGAGACTTGCAATTGTTTGGGAACCTAACAAAAACCTGTGCCTCTGGGGTCAAAGTTTCACCACTTCTCTTCCCAGTTGTGTAATGCCCAGTGTTAGTTACCATTTTAACATTGCCTTGCCTGTTTTACGGGCTTCCATGGCGGCTCAGTTGGTAAAGAAACTGCCTGCAATGCAGGAGACTGAGGTTTGATTCCTGGATTGGGAAGATCCCCTGGAGAAGGGAATGGCCACACATTCCAGTATTCTTGCCTGGAGAATCCCGTGGACAGAGGAGCCTGGTGGGCTACAGTCCATGGGGTGGCAAAGAGTTGGACACAACTGCATGACTTACACTTTTACTTCACTTTGCCTATTTTACACTAGCCAAGAAAATGATATCCTTATCCTCTTAAATCCACAGCTTCACCCACCTCATTGTCCACTCAGGGATGTCAGTCACCTTCATCCATACATAGGATGAAATCCATGCTATGACTAACCTCACATATATATACCCCCACGTCTTATAGATACCATGTTTCATCTCATTATACTCTGCGCCATTAGTATTTATGTTTTCCTTGGTGCTGTAGGGAAGGAGAGATTGTTTTCTACCCTTTTTTGGCCTCTGCCTGGGCCTAGGAATTAAAATGATATAAAACAGATTAACAGAAGAAAAACAAATGCATTTTATTCATTTTTAAAAATTTCTTTTATTGAAGTATAGTTGAGTTACAAAGTGTTAATTTCTGCTGTGCAGCAAAGTGATTCAATTATACACACACTTGCATATATTCTTTTACACAGAGATATATACATATACATTCTTTTTCATAATCTTTTCCATTATGGTTTATTATAAGATATTGAATATAGTTCTCTGTGCTTTCCATTAGGACCTTATTGTTTACATTGTATTGAACTTTATGCGTACATAGGAGCCTTCACGAGAAAATGACCCAAGGAAGTAACCAGAGCAGAAAGCTTTTATATTTAAAAAAAAAAAGGGGGGCGGGGACCAATTTGTGAACAATTAACAGGGCAGAGGGGTATGGGCTAGGGGTAGTAAGTGGTGAAGAATACTAGTAGGATGAGTTAGTTTAACAAGGTTTGTTTGTGTGAACTTCCTGGCCTGAAATTCTCTGTCTCCTGGGTAGAGGAAGGACTTCTCTCACATGGGAGTTTTATGACCTGTTGCTGGGAAGAAGGTGAAGGAGTTGGGGAAGGTCAGAGCGACCTTGCATCTTCTGCATCTTGCTTCCTCAGGCTGCTTCAGGTTAAGACATTCAGTCTGCCAAGGTGCCACATTTAAGCGTAACTTGTCCCAAACCCCATCATTGATTGTGGCAGAGTTCATGGATGTCTATGTGAGTGTTGAAAGGAACCTTAGCATTTTAGAAAGGAGTCAAAAAAGGTCATTGTATGTTGCACAGCGAATTAATGGGAGAACAAAAAAAGACAATAACCCAGTGGACTGGCGTTCCCTGTGGCGCTTTCACAGAAGTCCTGATGGTGAAGTTCATAGCACTGTAAATGGATGAAAACTGTGGTGTGTGGATCAGTGTATAGCTTTCTGTCCTTTTATTTTTTTAGCTATATGGTGATAATAAAGTCAAAACTGCATTACTTTATATTATGAATGCCATATCACTACTTTATTCTTTCTGTAGCCCTATTTGATCAATAATAAAGATCAGTGACGATAAGCAAAAGACAACTTAATTTGCTCTCTTTGTTGGATACCATGATTTGTCACAATTTGTTCCCACATGTTTTTATAATCCACATCAATCTTGACATTCCCAACCTTCGTTTTATCATGCTCCTGTGCACAACCCATCCTGAAAATACTCCTGCCATAAAGTGCACATTGGTATCTTCTTGATAAGTAATAAATATGTAGATAATTTTTGCCTAAGAAAATGTAATCGTGTGGAGTGATTCACCTGTGGCCACTTCTCTTTTTAGAGCTCCCGTCTAGCATTGAGGACATGTTTAAGCTCCTCCTAAGAGCAGATCTGTCTTCTTTACCCTTGAAATTTCCACTCCCAACACACACACCTTTCCTTTATTTGTCTTGCTTACCCTTTCTGCTATCCTCTCAAAAAAAAAAATTTTTTTTTTAAACCGAGCTCTGTGTATTTTTTTCTTAGAATAAAAGCTTTGTCTCTCTTGGGCGATGTTATCAGCTCTGTAGATGTGTATTGGGCCACTTCTGTCCTAGCATCTCAAAATCTGATTCTGATACTTCTGTTACAGGCAACAGCACAGGCTTTGAAAAAAATCAATTCTAAAGTTCCTTATCTGTTTTTCTGCTTCTAGGGTAACAGAATCTTTCATAACTAATGGGGATATTGAATTCAGGGAGCCTTACAGGGAAAATATATTGCAATTTGTGTAAAAAGCAAAAATGAGGTTGCAATTAAAGGTAATAAGTATAGCTTAATTTAGAACCATTTTTACAGCAGCTTGATAGAAATTGGTTAATGCAGAGTTTTCTCATTAAAAACTAGTTTTCAAGAAAACATAACAGTTTCACTTGTCGCTGATGTGTATTTAGTTTATGGACTTCGGAAGAAAAAGAGTCACTTGTCAATTTTGGATTCTCAATAGGTAGCAAGAGAAATAAAAGGATTATTTTGGGTCTCTCAGTTCAGTCACTCAGTCATGTCCGACTCTTTGCGACCCCATGAACCGCAGCACATCAGGCCTCCCTGTCCATCACCAACTCCCGGAGTCCACCCAAACCCATGTCCATTGTGTCGGTGATGCCATCCAGCCATCTCATCCTCTGTCGAACCCTTCTCCTCCTACCCTCAGTCTTTCCCAGCATAAGGGTCTTTTCAAATGAGTCAGCTCTCCGCATCAGGTGGCCAAAGTATTGGAGTTTCAGCTTCTGCATCAGTCCCTCCAATGAGCACTCAGGACTGATCTCCTTTAGGGTGGACTGGTTGGATCTCATTGCAGTCCAAGGGACTCTTAAGAGTCTTCTCCAAAACCACAGTTCAAAAGCATCAATTCTTCAGCACTCAGCTTTCTTTATAATCCAACTCTCACATCCATACATGACTACTGGAAAAACCATAGCCTTGACGAGACAGACCTTTGTTGACAAAGTAATGTCTCTGCTTTTTAATATGCTTTTTAGGTTGGTCATAACTTTCCTTCCAAGGAGCAAGTGTCTTTTAATTTCATGGCTGCAGTCACCATCTGCAGTGATTTTGGAGCCCAGAAAAATAAAGTCAGCCACTGTTTCCACTGTTTCCCCATCTATTTGCCATGAAGTGATGGGACCGGATGCCATGATCTTAGTGTTCTGAATGTTGAACTTTAAGCCAACTTTTTCACTCTCTTATTTCACTTTTATCAAGAAGCTCTTTTGTTCTTCCTCACTTTCTGCCATAAGGGTGGTGTCATCTCCATATCTGAGGTTATTGATATTTCTCCCGGCAATCTTGATTCCAGCTTGTACTTCCTCCAGCCCAGCATTTCTCATGATGTACTCTGCATATAAGTTAAATAAGCAGGGTGACAATATACAGCCTTGATGTACTCCTTTTCCTATTTGGAACCAGTCTGTTGTTCCATGTCCAGTTCTAACTGTTGCTTCCTGACCTGTATACAGGTTTCTCAAGAGGCAGGTCAGGTGGTCTGGTATTCCCATCTCTTTCAGAATTTTCCACAGTTTATTGTGATCCACACAGTCAAAGGCTTTGGCATAGTCAGTAAAGCAGAAATAGATATTTTTCTAGAACTCTCTTGCTTTTTCGATGATCCAGCAGATGTTGGCAATTTGATCTCTGGTTCCTCTGCCTTTTCTAAAACCAGTTTGAACATCTGGAAGTTCACGGTTCATGTATTGCTGAAGCCTGGCTTGGAGAATTTTGAACATTGCTTTACTAGCGTGTGAGATGAGTGCAATTGTGCACTCATTGACCATTCTTTGGGATTGCCTTTCTTTGGGATTGGAATGAAAACTGACCTTTTCCAGTCCTGTGGCCACTGCTGAGTTTTCCAAATTTGCTGACATATTGAGTGCAGCACTTTCACAGCATCATCTTTTAGGATTTGAAATAGCTCAACTGGAATTCCATCACCCCCACTAGCTTTGTTCATAGTGATGCTTCCTAAGGACCCCCTGACTTCACATTCCAGGATGTCTGGCTCTAGGTGAGTGATCACACCATTGTGATTATCTGGGTCGTGAAGATCTTTTTTGTACAGTTCTTCTGTGTATTCTTGCCACCTCTTCTTAATATCTTCTGGTTCTGTTAGGTCCATACCATTTCTGTCCATTATCGAGCCCATCTTTGCATGAAGTGTTCCCTTGGTATCTCTAATTTTCTTGAAGAGATCTCTAGTCTTTCCCATTCTGTGTTTTCCTCTATTTCTTTGCACTGGTCTCTGAGGAAGGCTTTCTTATCTCTCCTTGCTATTCTTTGGAACTCTGCACTCTGGGTAGTCTTAAAACATTTCAGTATACATCGGATGTTGATTGGTGAACACATGGCAATATCTGTGATTGTCTGGATACCAATTAATAAGCAAATCTGAGCAATTTTGATTTGTGTCTTACTGCCATGCTTTATGTGTATGTCATTGATTCAAATGTACTTTTCTAATAGTCTATTTACTTAAAATCCCCTTGGCACAGTATATAGCTTATTTGCCAGAGTCCACATTTCTTGAATGAGTTTGTGTATTTTTTTCATAAATACCCAAGAATAGTTAATCCCAGGGGCCTTCTCTAATGGCCTTTAGTTCATTTTTCAGTATCTTTTGGATTCTTTCACCATCCATGAGTGTTAATATTTTTCCTATAACTCTTTGGTTGTAAATATTATTCAAGAAGAATGTTATAATTTGAACACATTTCAAGAAATCTTTTGAAATGGAAGCATAGTGAATGCCGTTCTATATAGTATCATGTGCCGTTGAGCATCATATCAGTGCAGAATACCTCCAGATGACACGAGGCCTCGTGTCACTCACTGGGCAGGACTTTCTGGAGCTTATGTGGGAGGTGCCTCTCTTACTCCCGCGCATCTTCACCTAGCTCATGACCGTACGTGCTGGCACTGGAACTTTCACAGCAAGTAAACTCCTCCTTTTGTAAAATTTATTTACTTTTAATTGAAGGACAATTGCTTTACAATATTGGTTTGATTTCTGCCATACATCACCATGAATTAGCCATAGGTGTATATATGTCTTCTCTCTCTTGAACCTCCCTCCCGCCTCCTACCCCTTCCCACCCCTCTAGATGGTTATAGAGCCCCGGTTTGAGTTTCCTGAGTCATATAGCAAATTTCCCGTTGGCTCTCTATTTTACATATGGTAATGTATAAGCTTCCATGCTACTCTCTCCATTCATCTCACCCTCTCCTGCCTCCCCTCAATCCTGTCTGTAAGTCTATTCTCTGTGCCTGTGTCTCCTTTGCTGCCTTGCAGATAGGTTCATTAGTACCATCTTTCTCGTTTCCATACATAAATTGTGACTCTTTTGTAACTAAGTTTGCCAGTAGTATCACCCACGCATGTAACTAGAATCACTAAATATCATTAGACCTTGGAGAGAGGTATTTCTTGGCTTTCTGTATTTGCAATCAAGTGTTAATATCTTAATATTAACTCCTGGCGTTTTGGCACATCACAGATCAGGCCATCTGTTTAAGACGATACTGGGTAAGGAGACTGAAAAATAATGTCTAGCGGGAGGTCCAAACACAGGGTTATATGCATTCTAGTTAACATTTGGATAAAGTTGGTCTCTAGGTTCTCACATTAAAATATAATTTAAAAGGTACTTCCCTTCAGAATTAATGTTTGATCTGCTTTAAAAAAAACACGTTTGAGCCTTTTAAGAGAAATATGTAACTGTGATATTTATTTAATATGTAGTGATCATTAAAGACTAAAATGCCTATAGAATTTACTAAAAGTAACTCTATTAGATAATGTAAGCTGTATAGTTCTCGTTAGCCATATATTATTTTTATATGGGACTTTCAAGATTTTTCAGTGCTTTTCTATACATTATTTTATTCATTCCTCACAGTGATACTGTGAAGTTGGGTTGGGCGATTTTGCTGTCCCAAATATGCAGAAGAAGCAAGCTTAAAACAGTTATATTTCAAGTTAAACCCCCTGTCCAAACCTGCTGGACTAGCAAGTGGTACAGTCTTAACTGGTAGCATTCACCATTCTCTATTTAAATATCTTCCCATTCTGTTATTCAGCCTCTTAGTTCAGTTTTTTATCCACTCAGTCGTCAGGTGATCTTTGCAAAATCTTTATTAGATCCTATCACTCACTTGATTAAAATGTGGTAAACAGTTATTGTTGTACTCTAGATATAATCTCACATTTTAATATGACCTTCTTGTTCCTCTGGCTCCTTCCGCCTGTGTCATATGTCACTCTGTCCCCTTGCTCACCAGGCTCCAGGCACGCTGAACTTCTCTTTGTTCTTTTCACATGTAACTAAAGACTTTCTGCTTGCTACTCATTCTGCTTATAGAACTGATCCCTCTTCTTTACCAAGTAACTCCTGGTCATCACAGAGACCTCAGTTTGTATATTATTTCCTCACAGAATCCTTTCCCTAACACACTGAACAAAATCAGTTCCTCTGGCTGTCATCTTTCAGCAACCCCTTAATTATCCATCAGTTTGTATTGATGCATTTGTCTGTGTGATAGTTCATGTAGCACCTGCCACGCCCACCAGTGACTAAGTCTACTGCAGCCAGGGATCCTGTCTTTTGGATTCTTTGCTTTTGTCTCATCTAATGCCTGGCACATAGTAGTACCTGTTCAGTAAACATTTGTGGTCTAAGTGAATCAATACGTCCATAAGCGTGTGTACATAGATCTTCTTCTAAGAAGAATTGTATTAAATTAGGAAATAATGATAGTACCTATAGATTTTTCTCCATTTCCTGGTAACATACAGTTAGGAGGCTTTTATGATACTCAAAACAATTTAAGCAACTTAGGAAAATTAGCAAAATAGGAGTTTAAAAAAAAATAAATTGAATTACCCAGGGGAATGGTGGAGTCTCCCTTGCTGGAGGTTTAGTCACAGGCTAGTGATTGAGGAAATCTTATGTGAAGGCTATGAGATAAAGATGTGATCAAAAGACTTGAAATTAAGAGTTTTCTTGGGACTTCCCTGAAAGTCCAATGATTTAGACTTTCCCTCCCAATGCAGGGGATGGTGGCTTTGATCCCCGGTCCCAGAACTAAGATCCCATGCTCCTTGTGGCCAAGAAATCATAACATAAAAGAGAAGCAATATTGTAACAAATTCAATAAAGATTAAAAAAAAATGGTCCACATCAAAACAAAAACTTAAGAAAAATATATAAAACACTTTCTTTTGGTTTTTATGTTTGATTCTGTGTTGAAGGTCCAACTATTCTCTTGTGCCCAGAGAAGGAAAGGAGAAGGAAATGGCAACTCACTCTGGTATTCTTGCCTAGAGAATCCCATGGACAGAGTAGCCTAGTTGGCTACATACAGTCCACGGGCCGCAAAAGCTGGACACGACTGAGAGATTAACACTTACTTACTTAAAGAGGAAGGGGCTTTGGAATCTTCCTCTTGATTCAGAGGTCTTTTTCTCCACCATGATACATAGCTCTGCTGTAATATGACATATCTGTTTCTAAAAATCACTGCACAGGGCTTATAGGAAAAATGAAACCAGGGACACAATACTGAAAAACTTTGTAAGTGACTCTTAAAAAAAATAGGCATCTAATAAAAATGGCAGCTAAGTTTTACAGTGTTAAATGGTTAAGATATACAGAAATAACACAATAAATATGGCACTTGACTTTGAAAAGGACATGCACTTTGCCTGTGGGAGTGATCATGGGAAGGGCTTGTGAGTTATTGTGAAGCAGTGGAAAGAAGGCTGTGTGAGATCAGAGGGCAAGTGTTACCATCAGATGTGGATGGGGTGGCTCATGACACACATGGTGGGCTGAGGTGAGGGATTGAATATTTCTAACTAGGTTCATTCAGGTGCAGTTTTCTGTGTTCACTTATGTTTCTCATGAATGAAATTGGGTCTAAGAGAGTAGCGTCATCCTCAGGCTGTCTGTCCATTGTGCTGGGATAAATTTGTCTTTTTAAAATAAGTGTTAAAAGGTGATCTAAGATGGCATTGTGGGAAGATGTTGAACTCACCTCCTCCCACGGACACTCCAAAACTAGGCTACCTATGGGACAATTCCCTCCGAAAAAGATTCCCAAACTAGCTCAACTTTTTCATCATATCAAGTGAGTAAAAGGCCCCATCGAGGTGGGTAGAAGCAGATACCTGACCCTGCCTTAAACCCCACACCCTGGCGTGGTGACCCACAACTGGGAGGGAACTCATAAATCCTGAACTTCTCCCTCAGAAATGGGAAATCTGTACCCCACATCAAGGCACCCCAACTCAGGACTTGCACCCGAGAGACAAGCCCCCAGAACACCAGGCTTTGAAAGCCAGTGCGGCTCATGATCGTGAGACCCAAGGAGCTATAGTGAACTGGAAAACTGCTCTTAAAGGACTGGTTCACCCCAGGGCACAGCACAGAGGCGGCGGTTACAAAAGCACCCAGACCCTGTGTGAAGATTTGTTTGCTGATCTTTAAGTGTTTAAGTGCCTGCCAGAGGGGAAGGGGCCTATTTGGATTCTGACCATGAATGGAGGCACTGGCCAGTGGCATCCTTGTACTCTTCCTCTGCCTCACTAAAGCCTGCAGAAATCATCTCTTTTCTTTTCTTCTTGGAAGGTGGCATCTATGTGGTCTCTCCGTGCCAGATCCCCAGTGCCAATGTCTCAAGATGGGAGTTGTCACACACAGCTGGTGCCCTGGATTTTTATGTCTGGTATACAGTTTTCTGGCAGCAACCCAGAGGACCGTCCTTGGGCACCTGGCTCTAACGGCCAGGATACTTGCTTTCCTGGGTTCATGGGAATGTAACAATCAGAGAGACAGTACTTAGCAGGCTGCCATCCCCAGCACACAGATAGCAGATTGTAACACCCCTGGTCTTTCTGAGGAGGCCCATTTCCTTGTCCAGAAGCTCCTGGCCTGACACACTCCTAGCGACCCATGGAAAGGCTCTCGGGGTGAAGGCTGGTGGACACAGTCTTTATCCTCTCACTCTCCCTCACTCTAGCTTCCTGGTATCTCCCAGAAAAGAGCTTGTGCCCTTGTCTGGTACTCTCATTTCTGCCGCAGCCACAAAGGGACACCCCTATATCACCTGGCTGTAGAAGTCAGCAGGGCTTCCCCTTGTGGGTCTCACAGAATGACAACCACTGGAGAAAGCGTTTTTAAATAGCTACCACTTGAGGGCACAGCAAGAGGCAACAGACCCAGGAACTCAGTCTTTCTGTGAAAGACTTATCAGCATAGCGGCAGTGTGAGGGGCATTCTTCTAATTAAACACACATCAAAGGACTGACTTCAAATCTTTCAAAGACCTTAGAGGGCAGATGCTCTCTTCACACTCTGTACTGTGCTCCAGAATGCCAGCGTCTCTTGGAAGATAGCTCTAACCTATGTCTGGTGCCCCAGTTTTTGTGGGCACAGGGGATGCTCCTTGATTGCCTGGCTCTGGTAGCCAGAGGGGCTTGCATTGTGAAGTCCCACAGATCTGTTAACAGTCCGAGGCAGTTCTTAGGACACTACACAGACACTGGAGTGAGACACACGTTTATTTAGTCTTTCTGTGAAAGATGCCTGTTTACTTATCCTGGAGCCTCAGCCTGAGGGACAGCTTCAGATTTACCACTCATCTAAAGGCTGTGGCGGTAGTCTTGGGAACAGACACTAGTGACTTCCAAATGCATTCATCTAGAGCCCTGAATATTGCAGCTGTTGCCCAGAGGACACATCCAGATTGCCTGGTCTGGAGCCAGCAGGGTTTACAACTGCATTCCCAAAGGAACTTGAATTATTTGCATATGTCAAAAGCTACTGCCTGAGGGGTCTGGCTTCCAAGCACCCTGAAACTAGGTGCTGACTGTGATCTTTCCCTTTATAACACTGACAGTTCTTGGCACACCACCGCCAACCGGGAGCCATTAAAAAATAATAAAGCAGACTACCTGGCCAATTACAAAGTTTCATGAGAAAGCCAAGATCTAGGGCAAGGAGGCCACTCCTTCAAGGCGGGGAGACACAAGTGTTTCACTTAATACACAGAAACAATCGTAAAGAGTCAAGCAAAATACGGAAACAGAAAAATGTGTTCCAAATGAAAGAATAAGATAAGACCTCGGAGAAAACCTAAATGAAGTGGAGATGAGTAATTTACCCAATAAAGGGTTCAAAGTAGTGGTTATAAAGATGCTAACCAAACTTGGGATAAGACTAGATGAATAGAGTAAGAACATCGATAGAGATAGAAAAATATAAGAAATTACCAAACAGAAGTCAGAGAGCTGAGGATCAAAATAACAAGTGAAAAATATACTAGATCAGTTCCTCAGCCGAAGAAGGGATCAGTGATCGTGAAGACAGGGCAAAGGAGTTCATCTAAGCAGATCAGAAGAAAAAAAGAATTTGAAAAAAGGAAGATAGCGTAAGGGACTTATTAGACAACATCAAGCAGACTAACATGTCTACTTCAAGAAAAAAGAAATATCTCAAATAAACAACCTAACTTTATACCTTAAGGAACTAAAAAAAGATAAACAAACTAAGCTTAAAGTTCATAGCTGGAAAGATGTAACAAAGATCAGAGTGGAGATAAATGATATCTAAAAGTTTCTAGACTAAAAAGACAACGGAAAATGTCAGTGAAACTAAGAGCTGATTCTTTGAAAATGATGATTGAGAAACCTTTAGCTAGACTTACCAAGGGAAAAAGGGAGTTCATCTTTCATTGTCCTATCTTTTTGCCTTTTCATACTGTTCATGGGGTTCTCAAGGCAAGAATACTGAAGTGGTTTGCCATTCTCTTCTCTAGTAGACCACATTTTGTCAGAACTCTCCACCATGACCCGTTCATATTGGGTGGCCCTACAGGGTATATGGCTCATAGTTTCACTGAGGTGGACAAGGCTGTGGTCCATGTGATCAGATTGGTTAGTTTTCTGTGATTGTGGTTTTCAGTCTGTCTGCCCTCTGATGGAGAAGGATAAGAGGCTTATGGGAGCTTCCTGATGGGAGAGACTGATTGAGGGGGAAATGGGTCTTGTTCTGATGGGTGGGCCATACTCAGTAAAACTTTAATCCAATTTTCTGCTGATGGGTAGGGCTGTGTTCCCTCCCTATTATTTACCTGGAGCCACCTAAACAGCATATTAAAAAGGAGAGACATTCCTTTGCCAACAAAGGTCCATCTAGTCAAAGCTGTGGTTTTTCCAGTAGTCATGTATGGATGTGAGAGTTGGACTTTTAGGAAAGCTGAGCACCAGAGAATTGATGCTTTTGAACTGTGGTGTTGGAGAAGACTCTTGAGAGTCCCTTGGACAGCAAGGAGATCCAACCAGTCCATCCTAAAGGAGATCAGTCCTGGGTGTTCGTTGGAAGGACTGATGCTGAAGCTGAAACTCCAATACTTTGGGCCACCTGATTGGAAGAACTGACTCATCTATAAAGACTCTGATGCTAGGAAAGATTGAAGGCCAGAGGAGAAGGGTACAACAGAGGATGAGATGGCTGGATGGCATCACCGACTCAGTGGACATGAGTTTGAGTAAACTCTGGGAGTTGGTGATGGACAGGGAAGCCTGGCTTGCTGCAGTCCACGGGGTCGCAAAGAATCAGGGACAATTGAGTGGCTAAACCGAACTGAAACTGGTGGAGGTAATGAAGATAATGGCGACCTCCTTCAAAAGGCCCACGCATGTACTGCTACACTCAGTCCCCCCATCCCTGCAGCAGGCCACCGTCAACCCATGCGTTCACCGGAGACTCCCGGACACTCACGGGCGAGCCTGGGTCAGTCTCTTGTGGGGTCACTGCTCCGTTCTCCTGGGTCCTGGCACTCAGAAGGTTCTGTGACCCCCAAGCATCTGTTTCCCCAGTCCTGTGTAAGTTCTGGCAGCTCTATGGTGGGGTTAATGGCAGTGTCCTCCAAGAGGGCTTATGGCACACTCTGGTCTACTACACCCAGAGCCCCTGCCCCTGCGGCAGTCCACTGCTGACCCGTACCTCCACAGGGGACACTCAAACGCAGTTCTGTCTCAGTCTCTGTGGGGACCCTGGGTCCTGTTGCACACAAGGTTTGTTTGAGCCTTCTGAGCGTCTCTGGTGTGTATGCAGTTTGATTCTAAACGCGATTTGTCCCCTCTTACTGTCTTACTGGGGCTTCTCCTTTGCCCTTGGGCATGGAGTATCTCCTCAAAGTCTCTCCAGCGCCGCACAGCCGCCACTCCCTACCCAATAGAGCAGGCTTTTTACGCAGGAGAGAGAATATAGTCAAAGTTGCCGAGGCACAGAGTGTGAAGTATTTTTAGAGGACCTTGATTTTTTTCCAGAAATGGTCTGTTTCATTCATGGGCCTCAGAAGAATTTTTGTTTTTTCCATGAATGTTACCGTGGATCAAGTTTCATCAGGATAATTCAATGTACAGAGTCATAGTGTTTGATTTATTTAGAGATTCAAGTCTCTGCTTCCATTCTTTCCCTTGAAGAATGTAGGTCCCTCATAATCAGGCATTGTCTTTGATTTTCATTGTTGATTATATATGCTGTACATAAGTGCTTAATTCAGTAGTATCCATAGCCAAAATAGTATGACATGCTTTAAAAAAAGAAAAGGCAGCAACAACAGCAAAACAGAACCAAAAAAGTTGTTAGTTTTAGCTGAGTCTATAATGTCAGAATCTGAGCATGTGTGCTTTTTATCTGTTCCTGAAGTGGGATTTTGCTGAACCATTTATCCTGGGTCATCCGGTCCCTCTTTTTAACTCCTGATGTCCATTTGTGAGGAGCTCATTTTCTGGGATTACAAATAAACCACTTTATTTGTAAATTGAAAATTTATAAATTTATAAAAATCTAATTGGGCAAATACAAAATAGTTCTTTAACCTTATCCTCATCAGCTCCATGGTATAATTAAGTTGGAATGTCTGTATATAATACAGAAACGTTCCCTTTAAAGTATTACCAGAGATTGAAGAGATGAAATCATTCTCAACAGCCACCAATGAACTTACTCGTTATTACTCAAAATGGTTTGCATTTGCTAGTATGGCATTATTCATTCTTTGGTCTTCATCTCTGCCTAGGAAGCCACCTGGTTTGGTGGAAATCATTCAGACATTGGAGTCAAATCAGCCAGGATTGAATACTTGTTACCTTGTTTGTTTTTATGACAAACTACTTTAATGTCTTGGATCCTTGGTTTCCTAGATAACAAGAGATTAATACTAGAACCTACTTCAAGAGGTTTCAATGAAGATAAAATTAATTAATATATAAAGTCCAAGGTAGCATGTAGCAACCAAAAGTGACTACTGATTATTTTATAGTAATATTTAAGAAACACCTTCTTAAAAGTCATCCGCTGTGTGCCTTTTGCAGCATGAGAAGCTGATACATGAATTGGAAGAGGAGAGACACTTGCGTCTTCAGAGTGAGAAGCGCTTGCAGGAGGTGACACTGGAATCTGAGCGCAACAGAATTCAGATGCGCGGCCTGCAGCAGCAGTTCTCCAGGTACTGTTCTGTCCGGAGCATCTTGCTTCCTGAGCTGCATTGCTCCCCGTACCAGTTACACCTTTGCTTGAATTGCCACTGTGCAAGCTCGTGTTACATTTGAGAAGCTAATGACCAACAGTTTAGCTTCTAGCCAAGCCATCCAATTGCATTTGGACCAATCTTCTGGAACTTTCCATTTGTACCTCAGACTTAAATTTGTTGAACTGAGTTATCTTTTCTTCACTGATGGCTTTTCAGAGTATCTTTCCAAAGTAAGATGAGTGGGCTATGCGACCTGTAGGTATGATCTGGGAAAGGCCAGCCAGGAAGATGCAGTTTTCCTGGGCTTATAGTCCTATTTTCAGGTAGAGAGAGTGTGAATCTTCCAGTAAACTCTTACACCTTATTTAGAGTAATATTTAGAATCTGTTAAAATTAGAATCAGCGTTTTTCCTTTAAAAAACATAACTTGAATTTGAAACGATTTGGGAAAAGTAACTCTTTGATTTAATGTCAGCACAGTAAAAATCTTTCAGCTTTCAAATATGGTTAATGTGAGGCCAGGTAAAGTTTCAACCTATTATTTAAAATCTCTGCAGTTTCTCAGAAGAAACACAAACTTGTGCAATTACAGTCCTAGAATGAGATCTAGGCACCCTATGAGGGACTTTGCTTTTGTTTTTGTGTTTTACTTCACTTTGCAAAAACCAGGAAAATAATTTTTAACTCTTTTCTCCCTCATGAGGCTGTCTCAGATTCAAATTTTAAAAATTTCCCTAAGATTTTCCTCAGCAAGCTCTGTCTTGCCTTGGATTTACCATTGGGATTTGGATAAAATTGGTGATGATAATTTTGCTTCCTCATCATGAGGCTTTTATATTGGTAACAGTGTTTCAGGAAGAGAGCAGAATTGAGCCTTTAGATGATTTATCTCATGGTGGCTCGTACCATGAATGTGTGCGATTTTGGTTTAGCAGCATCTTGGAGGAATAGGGTAGAAAGGATGGATGACTCCTCTGTGTTCAGAGTCATAATTTAACACCCTGTTCAACTCTTGGAGCCCATGATAATACAGGTGCTGTAGAAATGCACCAATAAATACTTTAACAAATACATGTCCCACCCCTCACAGGCTATTACTTATACAACCTTGTGCTCAATTTTTCATTGTGTTTGATGGCAACTCTCACTTTATGTCTCCCACCTTGAAATAATAGCTCCTCCCCCACCCCCTGAAGCAACTTGAAACAAGTACTGCTTTGTAATACTTGCCATTTTAATGATATAAGAAAAGAGGGTGCAGATCGTGCTACCCTTGTACCACCTAATTGAGATGTCTCTGTATTCAGGCTATTGATTTACAGGACGTGAGGCATCGGCACAGTAAATTATTTTCCTATGATGCCAGGCCATCTGCTGTAAATCAGATGACAATCCCATATAGATTTGAGTTGCACAGGAGTGGATGCTACATCCTAGGCTGAAAAAGAAGATAATTATTTGTAAAACAGATAGCGGTTTGTTTTACATACTGCTTTTGTGAAGATTTTTTTCCCTCAACATAATCAGTTTTCTTGATAAGCTTCTTTGACACTGAAAATTCAAGGCCAGTTACAGCCAGGCAAGTAATGTAAATCAGCAAAAGATGGGGGAGAAAGCATACATAACAGAGAAGATAATTATAGAATAATTTAAGTAGACCCACTAAACCAATGCTGATGGCCTTTCACATTTTAAACTTTGGTTTGTAAGATGTCTCTAGTTAGGCTTATTTAAATCGTCCTGTTACTGTACTCTATAAGTCTCTATAAAATCCTCACTACTACAAAACATGTCTATAGCACATCACCCTGAGACATAGTTGCTGTTGTTCAGTCACTAAGTTGTGTCTGATTCTTTGTGACCCCATGAACTGAATCATGCCAACCTGGGACATGGTCAGTATCTAAGTGCGCATGTAAATGCTGCTGCTGCTAAGTCACTTCAGTCGTGTCCGACTCTGTGCGACCACATAGATGGCAGCCCACCAGGCTCCCCCATCCCTGGGATTCTCCAGGCAAGAACACTGGAGTGGGTTGCCATTTCCTTCTCCAGTGCATGAAAGTGAAAAGTGAAAGTGAAGTCACTCAGTCGTGTCCGAGTCTTGGCGACCTCATGGATGCAGCCTACCAGGCTCCTCCGTCCATGGGATTTCCCAAGCAAGAGTACTGGAGTGGGGTTCCATTGCCTTCTCCGCTCATGTAAATAAGTTCTATAATTCAAATAATTGTATTGAATTTAAAACTTTTATAGTCAACAAGTCCTTTTAGTACATGATGATATCTGAGGTGTACTGTAGACATACTTTGAGTATTGTTCATGGGGTGAGTTTATTTTTAAAAATAATGTAATAGTCTATTTTTTCAAAGGACCTGATGTGACTGACAATAAAAGGCAGTTTTACAATAAGACTATTAAAAACAGAAAATGAAGACTATGAAAGGGAAGCATGCTTTCTGAGAGTAGGCATTTAATCTAGCTCTAAGATTCATGGCAGACATGATTAAAAGGAAAACGCAAGAGGACATGTAATTATTACCTCAGAGACAAAGGCTACTACTCTTTAGAAATATTATCTTTGGCAGTAAACTCATAGTAGAATGCATTTCATAGACCCCTCCAGAGATGGCATTGAAGGATATGATAGACAGTGGTCCAAGATAGTGCAAGTTATGATTAGTTCATAAAAGTATTGTTGCATCTGCCATGTCACTTATGTCTATGAAGTTAAGCAACTTCGCACTGCATGAATTAGGAATGTTTGGTCCATGTTTGTGTGAAAACAAGTAAAACAGGCAGAACTTCACTGCTCCGTGTTCTCAAGCACTATATCTCAATTTCAGGGGGACATGTAGGTATACATGTGTTGTATCTTTCTAATACTCTTTTATGAATCTAGAGCACAGAGATATGAGATATTGAAGCCTGGGCTGAGTTGAATGAGGTATATTCATGGTACTGTTGATCATACTGTATCCATGGGAGAATCTAAACAGTAGCCAAGGAGATTCTGAGGCTCAGGTTCAGGAATGACATGAGGCATTGAAGGGAAAAAAAGAATAATGAAGTTAGAAGATGGGACAGTTAGGTACGTGTGTGAAGTAGAGTTCAGGTGTCAGAATGAGTGATTCAGAATGATTTGGAGGCTTGATTTTATACAATTTCAGTTAGGTGATGGGCTTGGTGGCTTAGAAGCACTGGGCAAACCTGGCTTGTGATTATCTGTGGTAATGAGTAACAGGATCACTTAGGTGATAAAAATCTATTAAAGTGTTGAATGAGTAGTTCTCTTTTATGTCACCACCAAACCTTCATCTGTAAGTCCTTCCTCCCTCTTGACTTCTGATTAGGGTATAATGATTAGCAGGAGTCCAGAATTTGGGCAATTAAAAAAAATGTGGCCAGAGGTTACATAATTATCTCTAAGCTCATAAATCAGAAATTGCCTTCACTGAGGGTGATTCAGGCAGCCATAACAAACTTGATACAGACCATTTACCTTCTTTAGTGTAAATTCAGAGAAGAAAAGGGATGCTGTCAAATTTAGCCTTCCTCATAGATGAGGGCATGAATCAAGCCAGATGCAATAAGAAGTACCTAAAGGCAGGTGGTGGTGTCATTAGGGCTACCCCTTCTCTTATTATTTAGTGATTAAATCAAGGATGCTTTCCAGATGTCAGAGCAATTGTTTAACCCATTGTCTGTGTTGTATACATGTCTGGGCATATTTTATGTGGGGTTAGCTTTGTGATTCCCCCCTATAATTCTATAACTCCCTTTAAACTCTTTGAACTGTGGTTGTCAAGCCAGCCAAGGTCAGTGGTGCAAACTGAGGTTATGGCACTTCCTTCCTTCCTATGTAAAGATAATTAGTGTTTGAACCCCAGTTTCATTGCTCCTTCAATGGCTCAGTAGGTAAAGAATCCTCCTGCAATTCAGGAGACACAGGTTCAGTCCCTGGGTCAGAAGGATCCCCTGGAGGAGGAAATGGCAATCCATTCTAGTATTCTTGCCTGGGAAATCCCTGGCAGGCTACAGTCCATAGGGTCGCAAAGAGTTGGACATGACTGAGTGAGTGAGCACAACTCATTATTCCACCTTGAGTGAATGAAGTGGCATTGACCAGGTAGGGTGTATTGAACTGGAGTACTGAGCAATGGCCACAGGACTGGAAAAGGTCAGTTTTCATTCCAGTCCCAAAGAAGGGCAATGCCAATGAATGCTCAAACTACTGCACAATTGCACTCATCTCACACTAGCAAAGTAATGCTCAAAATTCTCCAAGCTAGGCTTCAAAAGTACATGAATTGTGAACTTCCATATGTTCAAGCTGGATTTAAAAAAGGCAGAGGAACCAGAGATCAAATTGCCAACATTCATTGGATCATTGAAAAAGCAAGAGAGTTCCAGAAAAACATCTACTTCTGCTCTATTCACTATGCCAAAGCCTTTGACTGTGTGGATCACAATAAACTGTGGAAAATTCTGAAAGAGATGGGAATACCAGACCACCTGACCTGCCTCCTGAGGAATCTGTATGGAGGTCAGGAAGCAACAGTTACAACTGGACGTGGAACAACAGACTGGTTCCAAGTTGGGAAAGGAGTACGTCAAGGCTGTATATTGTCACCCTGCTTATTTAACTTATATGCAGAGTACATCATGTACAGTGCTGGGCTGGATGAAGCACAAGCTGGAATCAAGATGGCCAGGAGAAATATCAATAACCTCAGATATGTAGATGACACCACCCTTATGGCAGAAAGTGAAGAAGAACTAAAGAGTCGTTTGATGAAAGTGAAAGAGGAGAGTGAAAAAGTTGAGTTAAAACTCAACATTCAGAAAACTAAGATCATGGAATCCAGTCCCATCACTTCATGGCAAATAGATGGGGAAACAATGGAAACAGTGACAGACTTTATTTTGGGGGGGCTCCAAAATCACTCTAGGTGGTTACTGCAGCCATGAAATTAAAAGACGCTTACTCCTTGGAAGAAAAGTTATGACCCACCTAGAGAGCATATTAAAAAGCAGAGACATTCCTTTGCCAACAAAGGTCTACCTAGTCAAAGCTATGGTTTTTCCAGTAGTCATGTATGGATGTGAGAGTTGGACTTTTAGGAAATGTTGACTTCCAAAGAATTGATGCTTTTGAACTGTGGTGTTGGAGAAGACTCTTGAGAGTCCCTTGGACTGCAAGGAGATCCAGCCAGTCCATCCTAAAGGAAATCAGTCCTGAATATTCATTGGAAGGACTGATGCTGAAGCTGAAACTCCAATACTTTGGCCACCTGATTGGAAGAACTGACTCATTTGAAAAGACCTTAATGCTGGAAAGATTGAAGGCAGGAGGAGAAGGGGATAACAGAGGATGAGATGGTTGGATGGCATCACAGACTCAATGGACATGAGTTTGAGTAAACTCTGGGAGTTTGTGATGGACAGGGAGGCCTGGCTTGCTGCGGTCCATGGGGTCGCAAAGAGTTGGACAGGACTGAGCGACTGAACTAAACTGATCATTGATTTCTAAAAAACCGACCTGTGAAGAAATAAGCCACTCTACAGAGTACTAATTTCATCCAAAGCATGCATGATTTGCACAAGTATTTGTGTTGACCCCTTAGGAAACAATCGAATCAATGCATAGGTTATTACTAAAAACTGCTGTTCATATTAGACAATCAACTGCTTTTATTGTATGCACAATAAGATCGAATACAGTGAAAGTGAAAGTCACTCAGCCGTGTCTGACTCTGTGATCCCATGGACTGGACTGTAATCCATGGAATTCTCCAGGCCAGAAAACTAGAGTGGTTAGCCTTTCCCTTCTCCAGGGGATCTTGGCAACTCAGGGATCGAACCCAGATCTCCCACATTGCAGGTGGATTCTTTACCAGCTGAGCCATGAGGGAAGCCCAGAATACAGTATGTTTCCTCAAAATTATAGACTCCAGGTGGAGAAGCTGTGTGTACATCTAAGAAGCAAACAATGCATTTTTAGTTCAGCTGTAAATGAAGGGACATTTGTCTAAATTCTGGACAGCCAGACTTCATATTTACTAATGTATATTTTCATGCAAAGACATGAGTCAAATCGAATGAAATAAATAATGGAGTAGTGAAACTAGCAGTAATAACATATGTGATCATCATGTGGAAACTCTATGCTGCAAATATATTTATGAAACTTTAAGTTAGAATCAACCCGGTAGACTCACCATCAGGCAGACATCTTTTGTAAGCGATCTGCTGTTAGCAAATCACATCACACTCAAAGCATCAGGAATCAGTGTTTCTCTGCATCCTTGAAATATTCCAGGCATGGTGTGTGTGTGTGCGTGTGTGTGTGTGTTTATGCTCCACAGTGGAAATTTCAGTAACAGGAACAGTTAAACTTTGTCACTCATAATTGACTAAGATAGTTAAAAATCACCCAAATGGAATCCAAGCTTGCAGTCTATCTCCAGAATTTCTCAGCACCTGTTTTGACCTTCTCTCCTGCACTGTTATCTGCTGCCTTGAAGCTGAAGCTATTTCTTTGCTTACTGTAAGGGGATTTGGCCTCTCACAGTTGATTGCTGTGCTTAAGTGCAGTCTGCTGCTTGCTGAACTTTAAGGAGATCTACATGGAGCTGGTTTTACCACTTAACTCCTTCACTGGCCGCTGTTCACATTATCACATCTCAGAGACTTTATGGAATCCTAGGGTTCATTTTCTGTTGCTCATTTGGAAGCTGTAGGCACCTGACATAGAAGTGTGTGTTGAAGAAAGTAATCAGTTCAGTTCAGTTGCTCAGTCGTCTCCAACTCTTTGCAACCCCATGAATCACAGCACGCCAGGCCTCCCTGTCCATCGCTGGAACCTACCCAAACCCATGTCCAATGAGTCGGTGATGCCATACAACCATCTCATCCTCTGTCATCCCCTTCTCCTCCTGCCCCCAATCTTTCCCAGCATCAGGGTCTTTTCAAATGAGTCAGCTCTTCGCATCATAGGAGTTTCAGCTTCAGCATCAGTCCTTCCAATGAACACCAAGGACTGATCTCCTTTAGGATGGACTGGTTGGATCTCCTTGCTGTCCAAGGGACTCTCTAGAGTCTTCTCCAACACCACAGTTCAAAAGCATCAATTCTTTGGCACTCAGCCTTCTTTATAGTTCAACTCTCACATCCATACATGACTACTGGAAAACCCATAGCCTTGACTAGATGGGCCTTTGTTGACAAAGTAATGTCTCTGCTTTTTAATATGCTGCCTAGGTTGATCATTACTTTCCTTCCAGAGAGTAAGCGTCTTTTAATTTCATGACTGCAGTCACCACCTGCAGTGATATCGGAGCCCCAAAAAATTAAGTCAGCCACTGTTTCCACTGTTTCCCCATCTATTTCTCATGAAGTGATGGGACGAGATGCCATGATCTTAGTTTTCTGAATGTTGAGCTTTAAGCAAGCTTTTTCAGTCTCCTCTTTCACTTTCATCAAGAGGCTCTTTAGTTCTTCATCACTTTCTGCCATACGGGTGGTAAAAGTAATGCGCCCTTCATTGTTCTGCCCACATATTCCTTTCTACCTCTGTACCTGTCTGGTGCATTAGAAACACATTGTCTCTACATCTTTAGAAGGAGTGAAACATAAGAAGATGAGAAGAGCTGTCGGCTAACCTTTGGGCTGTCAGCAGCTCAGGGCTCTTCTGCTCCTGTTCTCCATTTGCTCAGTTCCCAGAGTGTTCTTCAACTTTAACCTGTCACTGAGGCTGGCTCTCCTGAGTGCATTGTTTCTCCTGATGAATGTAGACGGCACTTTCCTATTGATTTGGAGTTGCTGGTTCCATATGATCAGCAATATTTCTGGCTGAGACTTCTCATAAAAATGGAGGCTTCTCATTTGCTCCTCTGGGTAAATCTACCAGAAGTTTAAAATGACATGGGACTCCCCTGGTGGTCCAGTGGCTAAGACTCCATGCTCCCAGTGCAAGGTCAGGGAGCTAGATCCCACATTCCACAGGCCACAACCAAAAAAGTAAAAATAGCAAAACAACATTGGTCAGATAGCTTCTCTTCAAATGGGAACAGACGGAATAAATGGGTTTGCATGGCATCTTTTAAAATGCTTGGCTAACATAATAAGAATCATACTTTGATGTCAGAAATCTGTATCTTAGTGATATAGTGAATAAGCCCTCACCTGAGCAAAGCAGAGGGGTCTAAGATGAATTATATAGACAATGGAAAGAAAGGAGGCCTTTTAGAGCTCCCTGGGCAGCTTCTAACTTAATGTGAAACATTCCTTGATTCCCTTGTAGTTCTGCCTCTGCATAATACATGATGATCTTGTCACAATTAAAAAACAATTTCAACAGAGGTATATGTTGTTGAGTAGGCAGCATGAAAGTTATATTGCCCATTATTCATGTCTGGTAGAAAAGACTGTATTAACATAGAATACAGTTCCAATTTCATTTCAAGGAGCCCTATTCTATGGAATATGAGGTTTTCTAATACCTCATTCTAGCCTCACTCCTAACTAGCTTAATAACTGTGGTTAAATAGTCTGACCTTTCTGGATCTCATTTCACTCATTTGTAAAATGAGGAAGTTGAATTGCATTATAGTTTTATATTGCTTTTTAGGCTTTTGAAAAGGCCATGTTTTAGAACTGAAATGCATTTCTTGAGTGAAGTTATAATTACACTATTATAACCAGGGTTCCTTGAAGTCCTAACCAGCAGGTTTCATGTTGAGAAGTTGAAGTGGATCGCCTTATTCTCCACGTTGTGATGACAATGATGCTTTTTGGAACGGTTTCACCGTGTCCATTTTGGTTACTTGCCTCTAGAGAAGTCGAGATGAGAAAACTGCCAAGCCTAGATGAAATATTTCTGTTGAGGCTAGTCATATTGAATCCTGAGAAACCTGGCTGGTAAAAGGAAGCAAAGATCCTCTGCTATGAACATAACCATTATTGCTCTCAGCTCTGATATTGTCTGCTTTAGGATTTATTTGAACTAGTTTGGGGGAAAGCTGGAACAGAGAAAACTTTATGACAACCAGAATTGTTTTCACTTCTAAACAGTTTCTCTGAAGGCATAGTCCTCAGTAAAAATACCAGTGATTTAGTCTCTCCTCCAAACATTTTTTTTTCAATTACCAATTATGACTCAATGTACTATACCCACCCAACACACTTTTTCTTTTAAGAAAATAAATTCAAGATATGGGAGAATATATTTTAGTTAAGATTGAAAACTAAATTAATTCCTGCTCTGAATAACAAGTGCTTTTTGGTTGAAGTTTACAGAAAATCCATTTTTTAAATGTATAGTTTGATCAGTTTTGACAAGCATATGTCATATGATTACTACTACAGTCAAGATACAGAATATGTCTATGCCCCTGAAAAGTTCCTTCATTTCCCTTTATTGTCTGTTCCCTCTCCACACCCTAAGACCCTGTCAATGACTGATCTGATGTCTGTCTTTGTCGTTTTGCCTTTTCCAGAAATTCTTCTTAAGTTATAAAGTGTTTAACTTTTCTGCATATCTGGCTTCTTTTGCTTAGCAAGTCTTTTGAGATGCATGTGTCAGTGCTTCCTTCCCTTCGTTGCTCAGTCCTAGCCCCCTGTATAGAAATACTGGTACCGCCGTTTGTTTATCCACTCATCTGGTGAAGGGGTTCTTCCATATTTGGTGATTATAAAAGTTGCCCGAAACATACAACTTTCATACCCAAGTCTTAGTGAGCTTTCATTTCTCTTAGACAAATTACTAAAAATGGGATACCTGAGTCGTATAGTGAACCTATGCTTAACTTTACCAGAAACTGCCAAGCTGCTTTCCAAAGTCACTGTGACGTTTTGCGTTTCCATTGGCAGTGTGTAGGGGTTCTCATTGTTCCATGGTGATAAATGCTTCTTGAAACACAAAACACAAATACATAAGATCACCCAAAACAAGTGTTTGGCTTAATGAATTGTATTAAGGAGAATATCCTTGTAACCAACATCAAGTCAAGAAAGAGAATTCTGCCAGACCCCCCAGAATCCCTTCCCGGTGCCTCTTCCAATAAGTAACTATTATCATCTTCCTCCAATAAGTAACTATTATCTTGGTCTTAGAGCAGTAAATGCCTAGTGTTTTTAATAGTTTTTTAAAAAGTTTTATTAAAGTATATCTTATTTACAATGATGTGTTAATTTCTTCTGTATAGCAAAGTGATTCAGTTATACATATATATATATATATATACACATTCTTTTAATAGTCTTTTCCATTATAGGTTTTTGTAAGATATTGAATATAGTTCCCTGTGCTATATTTATCCTTGTTTATCTGTTTTAGCTATAGTAGCAGGTAGCTGTTAGTCTCAAACTCCTAATTTATTCCTGGCCCCCACATTTGGTAGTCATAAAATTGTTTTCTATGTCTGTGATTCTGTGTTAGTTTTGTAAATAAGTGCATTTGTATCATTCTTTAGATTCTGTATGTAAGTGATATCTTTCTCTTTATTTGACTTACTTTGCTTAGTATGCTAATCTCTAGGTCCATCCATATTGCTGCAAATGGCATTATTTTGTTCTTTTTATAGCTGAGTTATTAAATATATAATATATGTAGTGGAATATATACATATGCATATATGTATACATATATATGTATGCATACACATACACAC
Organism: Cervus elaphus; assembly: GCF_910594005.1. NCBI lineage: Eukaryota > Metazoa > Chordata > Mammalia > Artiodactyla > Cervidae > Cervus > Cervus elaphus. Next base: position 65,448,382 of record NC_057847.1, read on the forward strand.
ACATATATATACACACACACATATACATACCCATACCACATCTTCTTTATCCATTCATCTCTAGATGGTTTAATAGTTTTTTTTGTTTTTTTTTTCATTTAATGTACATCCACATACTTTATCTTGTCTGTTTGTTATGAATATATCTTTTATGTTTCTTTTAACCAGGGTTACCCTCCATCACTTGCTTTTTCTTCAGATTTATCTATTGAAAAACCTAGAGCATATGACCAATCTAGTTTCTCAGATAGAGTCTATATTTATTAGTTACTGTTCTTAGGACAATTCAATGTGCCCCCCTGGTCCTCCATATTTTCTGCAAAAGAGTATAGCTATTTCTATACATTGCTCTTAATAATGATCCAAATAAAGAGTTAAAGGTTGTTTATGCCTATTCAAGGGGGCAGAGAATATTTCTCATATCCCCATATACCTTTTATACTATTACCTATGATCTTTACCATGATACTCTTTCAAAAACAATTTTGTTTGAATTTGGTAAAAAATGAGTGAATGAATACAAGAATGAATGAATACCTTCACTGAAGCAGAAAGGTGCAGTCAGCATTATATAGCTACTATGAAAGACTTAGGTTAAACATATGGAAGAATTTTAAAGATAGTGTGTTTATGATAGAAATTTGCTGTCAAGAGAGATTTTAGAATGGCCATTTCTGGGAATCTTTAAAATTTTGAACATAATCATCATTCTTCGAGTTATAAACCAGGATGGCCTGGGAGGATGAGGAGCCCATTTTCCATTCCTGGGTTTCTATGATAGAGTACTCACCTATAAAAGATGAGTTTTCTGTTTCAAAATATACTTTTCAGAATTCCTGTCTGCAGGGCATGAAATGGAATTTGGTGCATTGAATGTTTGCTTCCCATAGGGTAGAGTTAACTCTCAGAGAGTGTTTTACGACCCTCAGATGATGTTTGTACCGGTCTGTCTAGGATAGAGAGTGGGACGGATGCAATAGCAGCAGTCTGAGTAGCAAGGACTGTTTGCTACTTTTAGGTCCATAGGCAGCGCATTTAATGAACGGTATCCCCGCAGAGTGTATCTGCATGCTGATTGTAAACATTTGGAACTGTTCTTTGGGATCCTTTGTTTAATTTGTGAAAAATAATTCAGTGAAGATGGTCTTTGTTTATAAATGTCTACATCTGTTGCTAACAAACAGCCTCAAGCTTTTAAGAAGGTTCCCAGAGAATAAAGTAGTGAATTAGTTATGCTGAAGCTATGGAATTCTGACAGAAGAAACATGTTGTAGTTTTCATTAACTTGTGTTTCAAGATTCTTTTTCACATTTATCCTGACCGAAGGTTTTTTACCTGTTGTTTGGAGGAGCAGCAAGTGACAGGATGCATTTTCTCAAGACACCAATATGAGCTTCATTTTGCATAGTCTCTATAACATTTCAAGCTGTTAAGTTTTATAGCAAGCATTTTTATTAATATTGATATCAACATGGCCACAGAAATGATGACACTTTACGCTTTTATTTTTCAGTGTTTACAAAACCATTCCCTACATTATTTCATTTAATTCTCACATAATGTATGTATATACATGCTTTTTCATATTCTTTTCCATTATTGTTTATCACAGGATGTTGAATATACTTCCCTGTGCTATACAATAGGACCTTGTTTATCCATCCTATAAATAATAGTTTGCATCTGCTAATTCCAAGCTCCTAATCCGCCCGTCCCCCATCCCTCTTCCCATTGGCACCCACAAGTCTGTTTCTGTTTCATAGGTAAATTCATTTGTGTCATATTTTAGATTCCACATATAAGTAATATCATATAGTATTTTTTTTAATTACTTCACTTAGTGTAACAATCTTGGGTCCATCCATGTGGCTGCAAATGGCATTATTTCATTCTTTTTTAATGGCTGAGTAGCTTCCATTGTGTATATACACCACATCTTCTTTATCTGCTCATCCGCAGATGGATGTTTACATTGTTTCCGTGCCTTGGCTATTGTAAATAATGCTGCAATGGACATGGGGTGCGTGTGTCTTTTCCAGTTGTAGTTCTTTCTGGGTACATACCCAGGAGGGGTGTTCCTGGATCACATGGCAACTCTTAAATAAGTACAGTGTTGAAACTTGAGAAACGAAGTAACTTGTTCATGGTCACATGGTGAGGTAGATGCCAACTGAGATACTAGAACACCTGATTTCTGGTCAGATATTCTTTCTCTTCTTGTGCTCATTCATTTTGTAGTTTACAATCCATGGTAGAAAATAAAGTTCCAGATGATATCAGAGGCAATTGTAGATCATACAGGTCTCAGTCTAGATCATAAATTTATGCCTTCTGCCACTAATGGTGTTGTTAAACTTGATTATCGCCACCTGACTGAAACTGTACCCAAGAGAAACATGGGCTAGAGGGATAGGTGAAATTATACCAGACTAAATGGAAAACTTGATACCTATCATTTTCTTATTTCGGAATTCATAAGGAAAGTCCACTTGTATCCTTAGTGCCTCTTTTATGGTCTACATTATCAAGTTAACTCAGCTGATGTCTTTTTTTTTTTTTCTATTTTCTTACAATATTTATTTCCTTTACTGGAAAACAGTGTCAGACAAACGGCAACAGGGCTCACCAAATGGACTCTATTATGTAATTCACTTGGGCCCCTTGCTGGATCCTGATTTCCCTATTTGATGCGAAAAGCTCCTGAACTTCCAGTCTTTTCTCTGCTAAACTGTCTAAATAATGTATATTTAGGAGTTAAAGAAGCATATTTACAATATGCTTAGCCTTGGAGTCTCCAAGTCAGGGTCATGGAAGAAACTATTCTGAAAACAGTCCTTCCATAACCCAACATGTCCACAGATCACAAGTCCTGATCAAAGTTACAGATTTGGTTTTCACATTTCCAAGTAGAAAATCTTCTCCCTGGCAGTTCTTAAACTTTATCTGACAAATATTGTACACCCTCAGTCCAGGCTCCTCAATTTCTCACATCCCCATTAATACTCCAGCAAACAACAAAATGCATCCTCTTATCACAGTTCAATCCCACTTGAGCATCTACAGCCACTATTTGGATATAATCATGTTCTGAAAGCTTACTGGGTGTCCAACAGCAGCGAAGGTCGTCATTAGGATAGATGTGTTGACACCAACAATACTGAAGTTTGGTTTTTAACTGCATTTTTTGTCAGTTTGGCTGGGGAGATCTGGACAGCTGGAAGTGAGCTTCTCCATCATTTTCTCTTTCCTTCTTTGTATCAGTTTTCCACCTGTGAAGCCCAACACCCCACCCCCAAGAGCAGCTGCAATTCCTGCCACTTTGAAGCCTGCAAGGAGGCCAGTCAGGCCCCCCACCACTCCTTGGATGAGTGCTCCTGCCACAGGCAGGGCTGCCAGCTTGTATTTTGCAGCCTTCCCCAAGTTTTTGGTTCCCTCTTCAGCATTCACAGCAGCACTGTTGACATGGTCCTCAATGCTGTCAGTCTTCTCCTGCTGAGAATTCACTAGGAGAGAGAAATCAGTGACCAGTTGGCTAAGTTCAGTTAAGTCTGCTTCTAAGGTCTCCCATGATTCTGCAGCATTTTGATCTCGAGGAATTTCAGGCAATGCATAAATCTGAGTATGCTCTGAGGATCAGCTTCATCTTCAGTACTGTGAAATGTTCCACCAACAGTCATGGATCTGGTCAAAGAAGGCTGTAAAAAAGTTTCTTCATCATTAAATTGTTTCTTAAGTTCTTCTACAGATTCCAGATGGAGCTGGAGAAATTCTGCTGTTGCCGCTGATGCTTCTTCTTTAACAGGATCTATCATTCTCTTCAGAAGTCCTAGGTCATCCTTTCGCACTTTCAAGCAAAGCTTCTCCATTTCTCGGATATTGGAGTGGAGTTGCTGAACTGTTCATCCTGCATTGATATGCTCTTCATGCAACTTGTCCCATATTCTGCACCTCTGATACTCTTTAATCCAACAGCACTTGAAGAGGACAGGCGTTACTGATGAACACACCCTCACAGTTCAGAAAACTTGCCACTTCTCAATATTTATCTGGTGCTTTCTTAACCTCTCCAGATCTGTCGGAATTACTATGTTAGTACATTTCTGGATAGCTGGTTCAAGACGCCATAATTTCACTTTTTCTTCATCTTCAGACATCCTAAAAAAATGCTGTGTCTCTCCTACTTGCAACAATTATCTTCTCCACTCATGTAGAAAAACCTCCCTCCGGGGCACTCAGCTGATGTCTTTGTAGTGCATTATCAGATTAGCTAGGCTGATGATAAAGTTAGCATTTCCAAACATCCAGGCTACCATCAAATTACAGTTCCATTTATTACATGGACTGTCTGGTCATTGAATTTAACTGAATTGACCCAGATTTTCCCGCTGCAGTTGGCTTGGACGGTATGTGTTTAGTTAACAAAGCCCAGATCCAGATTCACTTTTTCCTGATGCTGTTTATAGCATTCCACTTGCTCATCTAATTATTATACAGACCTTAAGCACATAATTACATATTTTTCTTGCTAACATTTTTGGACCCCGGTATGATGTATTTCTTCTAGTAGACTATAATCTTCTTATGGTTCTAGATTGATATATAACAGGTGCTCAGTAAATATAATAAATGAATCAAGTAGTATTTCCAGCAGGCCCTGTTATTGTTCTTGTTACCACATATTAAGACCTCACTGTGGGTGACATTTGGCCATTCTGGTGCACCATGTTTACTAAATAATTTTCAAGATGTCTTATTAATTTTAATTTTACTTTTATATTATTACATTTTTTTTTCTTTCCATTCAGGCAGTATTAAGTCTTTCCATTCAGTTGCATTAAGAGGTTGCAGGCACTTTTGAGATCCAAGTGTAACAATTTTTTTTTTTTAAATGACAACATTGATTTGACTCTGTGTTAAGTAGAGGAAAGGAGCATGCATTAAGTCAGTTCTGTCCCCTGTCCCTCAGGATTTTATGGGAAAGTCACACTTGCAGGAAAAAAAAAAACAAAAAACAGCAAAAAACCCCTGAGGTTAGATGAAATCACATTTTTGCTACAAGAAAGGGAGAGAAAAATGACCTAAGAAAAATTCTGCTAGTCAGAAAGAGACTCGTTTGAGATGAGAATTAAAGCATTGGGGGTGAGGAGGATTTAATTGAAAACTGAAGAAGGGGGATTTTAGGTTAAGAGAACAGAAGACAAAGGTGTGCCTAAAGGTGTGAGTATTCCCAGTGGGTCTCAGAAGCAGCTGACAGTCCTGTGTGGCTGGGGTTCAGTTCCTATCAGGCTCTTATTTCATCACACCAGTCCTTTGAATTAGGCCTCCGGCATTGCCTTGCGTCTTGGATCTAGTGAAAGAATGCCTGGCCCACCTTTGCAGTGTTGATGTTAAGAGCATCTCAATCACTCAAGCCAGTCTTACTCTGAACCCTTTCCCTGAAGCCCAACGGTCACCTTTCATGTCAGAAATACTTTAAGGATTGATTTCTGTTCCCTCAGCAATTCACATTATTGTCAAGAGAGTTCCCAGTGAAATAGTAATATATTCAGTATACTTCCAATATGCATGACACATATAACACTTACAAGTCTATTGCCTTTTCAGAAACAATCACCAAAGCACACAATATGTTATCAGGAAATACCCTATAGGTCTTTGTAATGGATTTGAATAGCTTCAAGATGTTGCAGACCTAGACTTTCTCAACAGTCTCTCTCGTGAGTAAATAATCTAATAGTGGAGGAGTAAGGTTGGGGAAACTGTTTCAGTATACTGAAAGCTTGGTTTAGGAAAGGCCAGGGCAGTTCACGGGGTCGCAGAGTCGGACACAACTGAGCGACTAAACAACATCAAGGACCTTGGAGGTTACAGTGATGGTGAGAACGTCCATCATTTGATATAACCTGGAGAGGCAAAAGACTTAAGTCTAAAGGCACAAGGAGAGAACTCCTTGGATGTGATTAATGACAAAGCTGCATGCTTGAAACTTCTATGATGACCCTTCTATGATGCATATGTTTAACTCACTTAGCTTTTATTGGCAGCTAAGGGGAACTAACCATGTGCTGGATTCTCTTCTCAGTATCAATATCAGTTCAGTCGCTCAGTCGTGTCTGACTCTTTGTGACCCCATCGACTGCAGCATGCCAGGCCTCTCTGTCCATCACCAGCTCCCAGAGTTTACTCAAACTCATGTCCATCGAGTTGGTGATGCCATCCTATCAACTGATCCTCTGCCGTCCCCTTCTCCTCTTGTCTTCGATCTTTTCCAGCATCAGGGTCTTTTCCAGTGAGTCAGTTCTTCACATCAGGTGGCCAAAGTATTCATCTTCAGCATCAGTCCTTCCAATGAATATCCAGGACTGATTTCCTTTAGGATAGACTGGTTGGATCTCCTTGAAGTCCAAGGGACTCTCAAGAGTCTTCTCCAACACCACAGTTCAAAAGCATCAGCTTGAAAGTGCTCAGCTTTCTTTTATAGTCCAACTCTCACATCCATACATGACTACTGGAAAAACCATAGCTTTGACTAGACGGACCTTTGTCCGCAAAGTAATGTCTTTGCTTTTTAATATGCTGTCTAGGTTGGTCAGAGCTTTTCTTCCAAGGAACAAGTGTCTTTTAATTTCATGGCTGCAGTCACCATCTCTGGTGATTTTGGAGCCCAAGAAAATAAAGTCTGTTACTGTTTCCATTGTTTGCCCATATATTTCTCATGAGGTGATGGGACTGGATGCCATGATGTTAGTTTTCTGAATCTTGAGTTTTAAGCCAACTGTTTTACTCTCCTCTTTCACTTTCATCAAGAGGCTCTTTAGTTCTTCTTCGCTTATCTGCCAGAAAAAAAATCTACTTCTGCTTTATTGACTATGCCATAGCCTTTGACTGTGTGGATCACAACAAACTGGAAAATTCTGAAAGAGATGGGAATACCAGAGCACCTAACCTGCCTCCTGAGAAATCTGTTTGCAGGTCAAGAAGCAACAGTTAGAACTGGACATGGAACAACAGACTGATTCCAAATCACGAAAAGAGTACATCAAGGCTGCATATTGTCACCCTGCTTATTTAACTTACATGCAGAGTACATCATGCGAAATGCCAGGCTGGATGAAGCACAAGGTGGAATCAGGATTTCCGGGAGAAATATTATTAATCTCAGATATGCAGAAGACCCCACCCTTAGGGATTCTCTTCTAGGTTCCAGGAATACAGTAGTGAAACAAAACAGAAAAATGTCCCTTCTTCATGAAGGAAACATAATACTATATGTAATTTAATTCTTAAAACAGCTCTCCTTAGAAAATATTCCTGCTATGTCTGTTTTATAGATGAGGAAATTGAAGCTCATAAGGGTTGAATAACATAACCATCATCACACAGTTTGAATGTATTGTAGCTAGGATTTGAACTCAGTCTGATCCTTAACCATTACTCTAGACAATTTTCTATTACCTATGAAAGAGCAAGTGAGCTAATATTTACTGAGTATTAACCTTGTATCAATAACTTTTGAGACTGCTTTAAACGTGGAATCTTATTGCTTGTTGTCCTGTGAAGAAGCATTAGTATCCATATTTTATAGACAAGAAAAATAAGGCTTGGAGAGGTTAAGTAATTTACAAGAGGTCACCCAGCCACTAAAGAGCTGAGCCAGGATTCAGCTCAGGTCCATCCCTTAAGATATATTTTCCTCCTATTTGTACTATTTGTACACTATTGTACACTACTATTTGTACACTACAAATAGTAATAGATGTTAAGCATCTCAAAACTTCAGTATTTGGTTCAATGCAATTTTTATCTTTGGAGCAAGTAAATATAGTTAGTGTTTTGGATATATATCAGTTTACTGAAATTTTTTCTTTCAGTGTTTTCAGGAAGTAATGTGTATCTACTCATTGCTTGTTATATGTTCTGAATGATTGACAAGTTTTATCATTTTGCATAGGACATAAAATGCTGTTTCAGGTATATATTTTCAAGCCAACTCACCCTAAAAGTTATAATAATTAAGTTCAAATATTATTGCATCCTATTTCAGAATTACTTATTTAAGTAACATTTAGCAATTTGAGAAACTCATCTTTAGTAAAATTTGAAGTGAATATTAGATATAAATACAATGGTATATGAAGTCCAATAGTATTACTATTGTACTCCTTCTCAAAATAGTATCTCATCCAAGTTTCCTCCTTATTTTCAACATTGTAATCAACACTTTTCTCTTTATTTTCATATAATCATCAAATCATCAGAAATAAGAGAAAAAATACCAGTAGTAAAAGGTGGGTAAATATACTGCAATTTATCTAAGAAAGAAGTGAGATTTGCTCACATCTAAACACATATATGGAAAGAGGTGTATTTAGAAGGATAACACTTTAAAGATGGTTAGTTAGAGAGAGGATGAGATAAGAATAAAAACTAAATTTCTCTGAATAGACTTTTTTTTTAGGATTTGACTTTTAAAGTACATGAATGTTCGATATAATTGGAGCTTATCATCTAAATTAAGAATTCTGAAAATTGAAAGCACAATAAAACAAATATATCTAACTGTAAATTGAGTTGATGGCAAAACTACACAGAGTAGAATCCTTAGAAGTGACTTTAAGACAGAAGTTTATCCATTTATAGAGGGATATATGTTGAAGACCAAAAGAAATATACATTATGCTGTACACCTAAAACTGATACAGTGTTATATGTCAAATACGTAAGTAAAAATAAAAATGAATAAAATAATAAATTCAACTGTCTGAAAAAATAAAGACAAAAAAATGTAATTGTTTTTAGTAGACATAGTTTTGGAGGTCATGTTGCTATTGTTAGTCTGAGACTTTTTTTTAAAAAGACAAGCCAATTTGAAGACTTCTACCCATCAAAAATGTCTCAATTTGTGCATCAGTGAGAATAATAACAGTCGTATATTGAAATGCATCTGCCAAAGCTACCAACGGTATTTTTCACAGAACTAGACCAAAGAATTTCACAATTTGTATGGAAATACAAAAAACCTCGAATAGCCAAAGTAATCTTGAGAAAGAAGAATGGAACTGGAGGAATCAACCTGCCTGACTTCAGACTCTACTACAAAGCCACAGTCATCAAGACAGTATGGTACTGGCACAAAGACAGAAATATAGATCAATGGAACAGAATAGAAAGCCCAGAGATAAATCCACGAACCTATGGACACCTTATCTTTGACAAAGGAGGCAAGGATATACAATGGAAAAAAGACAACCTCTTTAACAAGTGGTGCTGGGAAAACTGGTCAACCACTTGTAAAAGAATGAAACTAGAACACTTTCTAACACCATACACAAAAATAAACTCAAAATGGATTAAAGATCTAAATGTAAGACCAGAAACTATAAAACTCCTAGAGGAGAACATAGGCAAAACACTCTCTGACATAAATCACAGCAAGATCCTCTATGACCCACCTCCCAGAATATTGGAAATAAAAGCAAAACTAAACAAATGGGATCTAATGAAACTTAAAAGCTTTTGCACTACAAAGGAAACTATAAGTAAGGTGAAAAGACAGCCGTCAGATTGGGAGAAAATAATAGCAAATGAAGAAACAGACAAAGGATTAATCTCAAAAATATACAAGCAACTCCTGAAGCTCAATTCCAGAAAAATAAATGACCCAATCAAAAAATGGGCCAAAGAACTAAACAGACATTTCTCCAAAGAAGACATACAGATGGCTAACAAACACATGAAAAGGTGCTCAACATCACTCATTATTAGAGAAATGCAAATCAAAACCACAATGAGGTACCATTACACGCCAGTCAGGATGGCTGCTATCCAAAAGACTACAAGCAATAAATGCTGGAGAGGGTGTGGAGAAAAGGGAACCCTCTTACACTGTTGGTGGGAATGCAAACTAGTACAGCCACTATGGAAAACAGTGTGGAGATTCCTTAAAAAACTGGAAATAGAACTGCCATATGACCCAGCAATCCCACTTTTGGGCATACACACTGAGGAAACCAGATCTGAAAGAGACACGTGCACCCCAATGTTCATAGCAGCACTGTTTATAATAGCCAGGACATGGAAGCAACCTAGATGCCCATCAGCAGATGAATGGATAAGGAAGCTGTGGTACATATACACCATGGAATATTACTCAGCTGTCAAAAAGAATTCATTTGAATCAGTCCTAATGAGATGGATGAAACTGGAGCCCATTATACAGAGTGAAGTAAGCCAGAAAGATAAAGAACATTACAGCATACTAACACATATATATGGAATTTAGAAAGATGGTAATGATAACCCTATATGCAAAACAGAAAAAGAGACACAGAAATACAGAACAGACTTTTGAACTCTGTGGGAGAATGTGAGGGTGGGATGTTTCAAAAGAACAGCATGTATACTATCTATGGTGAAACAGATCACCAGCCCAGGTGGGATGCATGAGACAAGTGCTCGGGCCTGGTGCACTGGGAAGACCCAGAGGAGTCGGGTGGAGAGGGAGGTGGGAGGGGGGATCGGGATGGGGAATAAGTGTAAATCTATGGCTGATTCATATCAATGTATGACAAAACCCACTGAAATGTTGTGAAGTAATTAGCCTCCAACTAATAAAAAAATTAAAAAAAAAAAAAAAAAATGAAATGCATCTGCCATGGATAAATCCTTTTGTTCATAATGATACAAAACAAGCCTTAGAGGATGCTGAGAAACCAACTCATTATTTTCAAAACCAATATCAAAGGAAAGGATTCAAGCATTTATTGTGTCTTTCCTTTAAGAACTATAACTAACAGGCTGTTGAGGGATGTTTCTCTTTATAGGATGTTTCAGCTGATAAATGAGGAAAGAATGATACAATTAGAATATATTTTGCAACTCTTAATGAAACAGTGGATCTAGGCAATGATCATCTTTGGCTACTAGCATCACAGAAAAGACAATTGTCTGTATGTATGTACCTCCTGATAGAAATACACACTGCCACGTATGCAAGAATCTTACCAAACCTTGAACCTGAATGCAATCAAGCTTGCAGATCTAATGACCAGTTTACAGGAGACATCATGAAAATAGGTTGGGCAAAATTCAAACTGCAGGGAAAAAAAAAAGAAAAAAACACTGCAGGAACCTCTATAGGACAAATAACCTGGTTTCTTTAACAAGTAAACTGCAAGGGAAAAAAAGGTAGAGAGAAAATCTGTAGATTACTCAAGAGACATCATGTGGACCTTATTTGTCCTGATTTGAACAAACAATAAAAAGAAAACAAATGAGATACTGGAATGTATGAATGGTTGGAAGATGTGTATCCTTCCTGGATATTTTATACAGTTCCTGTTTTGTTTTGTTTTTACTGTGGTAATATATGTTTGCATTTTAAAAAAGAATCTATATTCTAAATATACATAGTGACACAAATATGTGATTTGCTTTAAATCACCTGGAAGAAGGATGAGGAGTAAATGTGAAACCTTATTGGCCATGTTGTTATTGTTCGGTCGTGTCTGACATTTTTGCAACTCCATGGACTCGCCAGACTTCTCTGTCCACAGGATATCTCAGGCAAGAATATTGGAGTGGGTTGTCATTTCCTTCTCCAAGGCATCTTCCTGACCCAGGGATCAAACTCATGTCTCCTGCATTGCAGGTGGATTGTTTACCACTGAACCACCTGGGAAGCCCCCTGTTGACCATTTGTTGATTATAATTAATCTGTGTGATAAACACATGAGAGTTTCTTACCCTGTAAACCTCTACTTTTGTAGATATTTGCAATTTTCACTAAAGGAAAAGAATATCTCAGAAACATGCTCTTTATTATTGTGGTTTATTAGCTGTAATCTTAGTGCTAAAGAAATTAGCAGAATTTAATACAATTACTCTTTCATTTGTAGGCCTGTTATTTTTCTAAAATTAACTTACATAGCCTACTGTTAACATTTATAGGAGCGTCGAGTGAAAGTAAAGTGGTACCCATGTTCTTTGTGTCCAAGTCACAAGTCAGGCTAGTGAACTTCCAAATAAAGTACGTTCTATTCCCTTATCTAGATGAGTGCACCTTCATCATGTTCTGGAAAACCAAATCTGAGTTGAAAATTCTCAGTTTTGTTTCTATGTTTTGTACAAGACCTCCAGTTTATAACCCCTGGCCTGCAGCCTAATCCTTTGGTCATCTCGCTTTTTATTCCCATTCCCCATCTTCGCTTACTTTGTTGTTCAGTCACTAAGTCATGTCCAACTCTTTGCGACCCCATGGAATGCAGCATGCTAGGCTTCCCTGTTTTCACTGTCTCCTGGAGCTGGCTCAAACTCATGTCCATTGAGTCAATGATACCTTCCAGCTATCTCGTCCTCTGTCGTCCCCTTCTCCTGCCCTAGTCCTTCCCAGCATCAGGGTCTTTTCCAGTGAGTTGGCTCTTTGCATCAGGTGGCCGAAAATTGGAGCTTCAGCTTCAGCATCAGTCCTTCCAGTGAATATTCAGGGTTGATTTCTAGGATTGACTGGTTTTATCTCCTTCTTGTCCAAGAGACTCTCCAGAGTCCTTTCCAGCACCACAATTCAAAAGCATCAATTCTTCAGTGCTCAGCCTTCTTTATGGTCCAACTCTCACATCTATACATGGCTACTGGAAAAATCATAGCTTTGACTGTATGGATGTTTGTCAGCAAAGTGATGTGTCTGCTTTTTAATACACTGTCTAGGTTGGTCGTAGCTTTTCTTCCAGGGAGCAAGTGTCTTAATTTCATGGCTGCAGTCACCATCTGCAGTGATTTTGGAGCCAAAGAAAATTACAAGGAGCCTCATTATACCTATGTGTACAACCCAGGTTTCCTGTTTACACCCTTTTCACACACCCTGTATGCTGCCAATCCTTGGGCCTTGAGTATATACAGAGGCCTGTACAGGTCCTAGAAGCAGACTCAGGGCCTTTTGGAAGAAAATTCCTGATTTTAAAGTACCCAGAGCATCCTGAGGCCAAGGAAAGGTACAGATTCTTCAAGGGGCATATCCTCATAATCCTGAGGAGTCCTCCCTTCATGGAAATTGGTGATTACCAGAGGGTCAGAGCAGAGTCTTCTAAAGCTCAGGGCCCAGAGCTTGACATATTGTGCCTGGGGCCAAGGGAGGTAGGTCTCTGTGAGGTTGAATTCTAAAATTCTTATAAGAAACCCTTAATTTGGCTCACACTGTTTGACATTTTTCATTCCTTTTGGCGTTCAACTTTTGCAAATATTGACAGCAATTTAGCTAAAATACAAACTGAACATTCATCCTCTTTTTAAAAATTTTGTTTTGCTCTCAAGTATATTTAGCAACTTCAAAGGATTTAGCTACCCATTCACTTGGTAGAATTAACACCAGTTTAGATCGTATTCAAGGGAAAAAAAAAATTCTAAACCATCCTTAAAGGAAGAGTTGATTGTTGTTTGTATAACATCCAAGGCAGGGGTCCTGGTCTACCTAGAGTCTACAACAAACATGCTGCTCTGAGCAGAGAAGAGCGAGAGAGAAAGAGAAACTGTTTTGATCAGTTGGCAGAAAACTTTCCCAGAACAGGGGAGGATAATCCCATGGGACATCTGGAAGCAGAATTCAGCAAGGATAACTGCCCTGGTTGCCCTCTGGTCCGTCATCTGGGGACAAATTTCATTCTAAAAATTGCTGAAAATTATAAGCCAGCAGTTGATGCCATGCAAACATCTGGCCCTGGATCAGCTGTGATAGAGAGAAGACAGTGGACTCCACCCTGGTGACCTTGGGCCCAATTTAGTGGCATCTGGACCTTTGTAAAAGGCAAATGATAGAGTAGTGCTGACCATAATTTTCTATTACGCTAAATGGCTGCCGCTCATCTGTCTACACAGCGACATGGAAAGGATTCCAGTCTTCTCTATCTCACTGCAGATGGCATTGCCGTTATTGTGGCTGATAGTTTCAGCTCAAAGCTAGCAGCACAAGTAAAGCTACTAATTATACTGTTAATGCATTCCTTTAGCAGATTTTTATGAGTGGTTTTACTGTGTGTATCAGGCATTGTTACAGACATTGTACGCGTGTCTGTGTGCATTCATTTAATCCTTGCAGTTAACCAATGAAATGAATACCTTCATAACTATTTAAAGATGAGTAAACTGAAACTCCGAGAGCTAGGCATAAAATTAGTAAGGACTTCTGTATAGTATTTGATACACTGTTTTCAACGTCCAAAGTTTTAGGCTCTTTCTATCTTCTGTGCTGCCTTCATCTTCCCATTTTCTTCTCTGGAGCATTTGTGCTTCTATATCGCAGCCAGAATTTGGTTTCAGTATCTTCCCATTTACTCCCTTAATTCACCTGGAATCTTGGTGTGTATTTTTGAGGTATTCTTCCACTCATACTCTGTTATGCCTCTCTTCCTAGAATCAAAATGTTATATGGTATTCCACTAATTTATCTTTTCCTCTATGGTCATTTTTCTGTATTTTTCATTTTAGCATCCTGTTGACCAAGTGTTCAGCATAGTTCAATATGAATGAGACTCGAGTGATTTTGGAACTGATTACAATGAACAGTTTCATCAACGTCACCCCTCTATACACCAAAAGTTCCAGGGCTCAATCTGCTTTGGGTCATGTTACTGTAATGGGGAATATTCTTTTTTGCATGGAAATCATGGAAGAGAGGTATAAGGAGGCGGTCATCACAGTAGTATTTGTAGAGTGGTGTTTCTACCTGTGAAAATTCCATATGGCTGTCATGCAGACCCTGGTCCACATTGATTAAATAGAAATGAACTGATGTATTCACAGACTGATTCATAAGTATACTGTTTCCCTCCAAACTATGTGGACCTTATACTTTTTGTGTATCTCCTTGGTCTGGGAATAGGCTTGGTCTACAATAAGTATGTACTGGTGGTAAGTTGGGTACACAGTAGCAGTGATGAGGTGTGGTTTTCGCCAAGGTGGCCCTGGCCTCAGTGAGATCCTGCCCAGAATGAGTCCACAGACAGGTGATTAGGTAGTTGCGATCTCCTTTAAAAATGCTTTTTGCCTATAGTTCTGCATTGACCTCAAGTTGGTTGGAGTAAAGAATGCATGGAAGCAAGCCTGCCTCTCTCTCTCTCTCACTTCATGTGTATTTTGGACTAAATTTTGTCCCCTCAAAATTCACAAGTTCACACCCACAATGTGACTATATTTAACCATAGACTTTTTAGGGTGATTATTAAAGTTATATGAGGTCATAAGGACAGCACCCTAGTCCAATAGGACTGGTTCCCTTATAAGGAGAAGATACACCAGAGCTATTCTCTGTCCATGTGCCCACAGAAGAAAGGCCATGTGAAAACAAAGTGAGAAGGCGGCCGTCTGCAAGCCAGAAAGAGAGTCTTACCAGAAACCAACCGTGGTGACTGCTTGATCTTGGACTTCCAGCCTCCAGAAGTAAATTTCTGTTGTTTAAGCCACCCGGCCTGTGTTATTACACTATGGCAACCCTAGCAGACTAATGTAGTGCATGCGACTAGAAGGGCAGAGTTGTAACCCTTCCTTCCTATATTTTTATGTGGCATACTTCCCTGGGTTCACAGGTGAGAAAACCCATAGGTTAAGTATAATTTCCAGCCTTTCCCTTTTGCTGTTCAAGAAAATATAGCAGGAAATGTGTGAATAAAGCTAATATGATAGTCAAAAATGATATTCACCTTTTTCTCACCCTAACAGACAGATGCACTGGGTTGTTAAAATGCCAGGGTGCTTCCCTCCTAGTTGAGAAAAGCTTTGGTTTCTTCAGCCTCCCTCCTTCCAGCGGCCTGTGTGCTGACACATTTCTTCTCTAGCCCTCTGGTCCACCCCATCATTCAGCACCTGGGACAGTGGCAACCACTCAGGCCGGCAAGTTTGATAGTTATCCACGCCTTACTAGTTGTACATTGTTTATCACCCCTGCTTACTTTAGAAATAAATCTGAACTAGTTTTTTGAAGTAAGTCATTTGAAAACTTTAATATTCTATTTTTTGTTGCTCAGTTCAGTTCAGTTCAGTTGCTCAGTTGTGTCCAACTGTTTGCAACCCCATGAACCGCAGCACGCCAGGCCTCCCTGTCCATCACCAACTCCCAGAGTCTACCCAAACCCATGTGCATTGAGTTGGTGATGCCATCCAACCATCTCATCTTCTGTCTTTCCCTTCTCCTCCTGCCCTCAATCTTTCCCAGCATCAGGGTCTTTTCAAATGAGTCAGGTGAGTCTTCGCATCAGGTGACCAAAGTTTAGTTGGTCAGTCATGTCCAACTCTCTGCAACCCCTTGGACTATAGCCCACCCCACTCCTCTGTCCATGGGATTAGTAACAAGTAACTAGAGGCACTTGGCAGTTGGATGCAACTTACAAAGTGGCCATTGAGAACTACCGTAGGAGCTCACAAAAGGAAGGCAAGTCTATGAATGAGATCATTTAAGCATGTAAAGGCCTGGCTTATGAGCCTCTCCTGCAAGTCTTTGGGGGAGGTGGGATGATAGTAAACCCTGGTTATCGCAAGGCTTGCAAATAATGAGGAATGTACTTTTTATTTTTTGTCTTTTTAATTGCATTTCTTCTTTTGCTCTGAAGCCTTCTTATATCAAGTCCATGGAAAGGAGTAATTTGTGTCAACAAGGAACAAATTCAGGATAATTACTTAACTTGAATGATCATATTATTGCATGTTTCTGTGGATACTTGGTTCAATAATTCAAGTTATATTGGTGTTAGTGTTTTTTGAGCTTCATTTTTGAATATTCCATAACATATTCACATGGAAATATTTTAATATTTGGTTTCACGTTTTTTCAGAAACTCTTGATTATTTCAAGAATACCTAATGGAATCAATTCCTGATAAATATTTTTAATCTTAATTATTTGAATTCAAGAAAATACTTCATTTGAAAAGTTCTTTAAAAGTATCAAATTCAAAATTATGATAGCTATATTTTGTAGCACACAGATATGCTTAAATGAAGTTTAGGCTTTTTGAGACCCTACATAATATGGAAGAAATTTTTTTTAAAAAATAGGGTAAAATCATGAATTTAACACCTCTGGTATTTTATTTTCTATGTCCATAACTGTTAACTATTTATTAATAATAGTTTACATTTGCAGGCACACAGGAGATATAATTCTCATAATTCTCCAAAGAAATTATTACTGTTTAGTGGCCAAGAGTTGTTGATGAGAATAATTTATAGTATTTTGATTTCCAGTAGCACATGTTATTATTTCCAAATTGCTTTGTAGAATTTTGTTTCTATAGTTTCTGCAGCACAAATCACCTCATCTGAGTTTAAAGGTCTGTCTATATGGCTCTTAGATACAATATAGCCAAGAAAATACTGTCTGAATTCTATAAAGCACTTTTATCCTGAGATGCTCAGGGAACTTGCATCATTTCAATTAATATTTGTGTAATTCGAAACATTAATGATACATGATCAGGGACTTTTTGCCCACTATCATGAAGGATTTGGTGGAATTGCTTCTTTTACAAGTCAGTGCAGGAGTGAATGATTGGACCTTAACAAGATGTGAAAGAAGCCACAAGAGAATGAATGTAGACTTGAGAAAAATTATAAGTGTTAGTTGCTCAGTTGTGTCCAGCTCTTTGCGACTCCATGAACTATGGTCCACCAGGTTCCTCTGTCCATGGAGTTCTCCAGGCAAGAATACTGGTGTGGGTTGCCATTTTCTTCTCTGGGGGATCTTCCCAACCCATGGATTGAACTTGGATTGTCTGCATTGGAGGCAGATTCTTTACCATCTGAGCCACCAGGGAAATCTGATAAAAATTATACATAAAAATTATATGACCCTTATTTCCCTCAAATATTAAACATATATTTACATAAGGAAGAGTTAATGGAGGTCATTGTAGTGAGAGTGGAAACCCTCTGTTCTCCTTCCTTCATTCATTCAAGTTGATTGAAGATCTCCAGCATGCTAGTGAACGTGTGTGATCCTAGGTCAAGAAAAAGATCTAAAGAGGTCTAAGAGCATGGTTCTTAGTCTCTCAAAGGGCTCCGTGGAAGACTGTTATTAAAAAGAAGGGTGCTCTCCTGTTGTGATGATTAAAAAGAAGGGTGCTCTCCTGGTGTGCTGGCATGTAAACACAGACAGTATCTTCAAGCATCTCTTTCTCCCTCATTCCATGGGGGATCTGGTCATGCCCTCACCAAAACACTGCTTGTCTTGGCAAATATTTCTGCTTGTCAGCTTTGCACAGTTTCCTGATTAGGGCAGGCACAGAGGAGAATGATGCATACTGCCTACTGACATAAATCAAACCTATGGATTCCAGAAAACAAGAAACTAAAATGGTCTTCAGGTTACATTAATGGGATGATTAAAATGTTCATCATCTTCTCTAAAGAGTCCATAAAGAAGGGAAGAGAACTTGAATTACAGCATGAAGAATATAGGCTAGAGGTAATATAGCTATGTCCTAAAAGTAAAGATGGCTAAATGTTAGAGAGACTATTGGAAAGAAGTTCAGTTTTTTTTTTAAATGGTAGATGTGGTTAAATCTTATTCATGCCTAAGGCCAGGGAGATGGACTAAATACTTTTAAAGGTTACTTTCTACCTTAAAGGATATGCTTTCTAGATGGACAAAAATAAGGAGACAATGAAATTATTCTCAACAAAGCCATTTAGATGATGCCCTAACATATTTTTTAAGGGTCTTTTTCTCCTACCAGATTTGACCTTTCCAGTGTTGAGGGCTCTATTTATATCTGTATCCATGGAACATAGCCAGGTCCTGCCTTGTAATGGCCCCCCAATAGATGTCTGACTGGAGATGCTTCCATGGCTGATGGTGGGCGGTGAGGTATCAAGGGCATTTTCTCCACTCCATGCAGATGGGCCACTGTTATACAAAGCTCTAAATATGAAAACTCAGTAAACGAACATATGGCTTGACTAACATTATATTAACACATGTTATTTACATTTTGTGCAGTTTTAATGCAACATGTCTTTAAATAGCGAGTTCCTCTGCTGCTTTTGAGCTAGAATTCAAATATACAAAATAGAATTTGCACTGTGTCCTACAGCTTTGCAGAAATATAGCTTCTATGCAAAGCGAAATATATGAGTGCAGAATCCACAATTGAACTTACAGTCACAGTCATGACCCATAGAACATGCCGGAGCCATCAGCGCCCTTTCTGGTTGGAAAGTAAGGTGATGACAGGGAGCTTGTCGTGGTCCTTCCTGCCCCATGGGACTCTGTGGTGTAGAGAATAGAGGGTTTGCTGTAGGTTTACCTGGAGGCAGCAAGAACTTTCAGATGACCCCTTCTGACCCAAAATTTTAGAAGCTTTGATGATTTAAAAATGACCTTTTCACACTATACTATTTTGGATTCAGGCAGCAGTGGAGCAGGCTAAAAAGTGCTCCCATCTAAGGCCAGGTTAAGGAAAAGATTGACATTTGAAAAGAAAACAATAAGACAATGTCATATACTAGAAAACTCACCAGACTGGTTTTCACTTTGGTTCCAACCTCACGAATAAGATGCTGAATGACCTTGAGCAATTCCCTTAATTTTCTGGGGCCCCAGTTTCCTCATTTCTAACATAAATTCTTGGGTTCTTTCTCATTCTAACATTTTATGAGTCAATAAAATTTTTCAAACTTCCAGAGCAGCTGTTTTGAACAATTCTGTTCCCTCTTTCAATAGCCTGGGCGAACCATATTTTTTAAAACTGCTATATCTGCGGTCACACAAGTTCTGCCTCACCACTTCCCAACAGCATTTAAGGAAAGAAAGCAAAAAGAATGTCATTATGTAGAAATAAGTGAACTCAAATACTTTTCTTCACATGTTTTTTGAAACAAGTGACCTTTATTCAGCGTCAGTGTGAATGGGAAGAAAGCATTTGTCTCCCCTCTGGGAGTAAATATAACACCTGGGCAGGTGCCTAATAAGTATGCCTCAAATAATTGCCCACTAAGTAGACATTGCTGGTCCTGATGCCTAAAAGATGTGCTGTTGTGGCCCCTTTTTCTTTTTTTTACCTTTTTTATTTTATATTGGAGTATAGCTGATTGACAATGTTGTGGTAGTTTCAGATGGACAACAAAGGGACTCAGCCATACATATCCATGCATCCAATCTCCTGCAAACTCTCCTCCCATTCAGGCTGAGTGATCCCCTCTTTTTGATAGCCCCTAAAAGTTACCTGTAGGATAGCCCATGCTGTCTTCTCTGATACAATCAGCTTCCTGTGTTTTTAACTTTCTTCACAGGGAAGACAGCTGCCAAGGGAGGAAAGGAATAAAGTATGAGGTGGGTGGGTAGGTGAGAAGAGTCCATATGGTAGGATTTTGGCTTGAGTGAACAGGATTTATGTTTTATTTCTATGACTGTGAAAGCTGAATATCAACATGTTGAGAAAGGGGGGAAAAAACGTTAAAGCTAAGAACATAAGCAGGAAGTTTAAATATAGTAACTACCAAAACATGTTTTAAAAAATAACTGTTATATAGCTCCTTCCTTCAGACCCTCTGCCCGTTTGCCTCTGTGATAATCAAGGCATGTGTGTGAATACCACTTGGGACTCACTGGATTTAACCATGGAAATTAGCTTGTCTTCTGAGAGTTTGGTGTCCCACTGGTCAGCATGGTGGGATGCCCAGTGAATTGACACTGTGCCTGAGTTGTCTGAATGAAGAACCTATTAATGCAGCTATTGTGTGGACCAAAAAGTTTGTTTGGGTTTCCCCATAAGATCTTACAGAAAAACCTGAATGACCTTTTTGGCCAATCCAATAAAATGAGCAAAGCAGACAGAACTTGGTTTTGAGAGGCAGGGGATGGAAAGACACAGAGCTCAAAGGACTAGATGGAGGGAATGCTCTCAGGTGGAGTGATAAAGTCAGATGGATAGATTGAGAGGAAAATTAGTATTTTATCCTCTTAAAGATGAGAACAATTAGAATTCTTCAAATTAAAACCAGTGGAAAAAACAGTTGTTAAGCCCATGTATTTATTGTCCTTCTAAACCACCATCAAGTAAATAGAAAAAGTAATGTACCTTAGCCAGTCTAGGATGGAATGATTCTAAGTGTCTGTGTTAACTAGTTGAAGGTTAAAAATAAAGTATATGTCCAATGAAGTTATATATGTTTGTGTACAACTTGTAATGAAGAGATGAATATTTTAGGTAAGTATCAACAGATAGCTCTAAAAGTATGAAGGACTGAAATATAGAGCAAAAAAAATAAGGAGACACAATGTGATTTTCCTAGAAAATGAGGTGAACAGAGTATAGCTGCATGTGTCCACAAGACAGAAGAGAATTCTCCCAGAGGAGGGTACCTGCCATTTATTACAGAGAAAGAGAGAAGGGCAGGCACATTGCAGGAAGACCATGAAGTCATTACCAGCTCTTCTGTTCAGCCATCACACAGAGCTTAATAGTCAAAGGATGCTAATACAGTAATATTCATGAGGAAGTCAGTGAGTTCTCATCTGGAGCAGGTTAAGACACACTTTAGTAACTGAATGTATTGAAGTCATTGAGGTTTGATTAAATACATTTAAGAGTCCTAAAGGAAATGGAATAAGTGAAATGATCTCTGAATATTTAGGAAGGACAGGTATGTATGAAAAATGGTAAGTTTGTTGTTGCATAGGGAGATGGACATATAAGAAGCTATAGGAAAGGGTAGATTAGAACAGAAATATAAGGGATCAGGGCCCCACATCCTGAAGGGAATCAAGGAAGAACAAAAGCAGAAATGAGATCTACATGGAAAGTGTGGCCATCTCACCACTGCCTCCTACAGATCCCTGATACCAATGTCAGTTCCGTGTGTGGTTTTGCACACTGATGATTCTGAAACATACATGGTCATTTAGTTTATTATTAAAAAGAAAGTACCTTGATTCTCTAAATGGATGGAATTGTTTCTCTTTATCTAGCCTTCTTTAGTTTTCATTTGAATAATTCTATTGAATTAGTGTTCTGGCTCATTGTGGAAATGAGGAGGCATCAGAAATGTTAATAACAGATGCCCCCCAAACAGTAATTTAAACAGTGTTGATTATATACCTGCCATCTGATGCATCTGAATGTGCTTTCTTTCCTTTAAGTCTCACAATGACTGACAAGTTTGGTACTACTATAGTGCTCATTTTATAAATAAGAATACTTAGCCATATTAAGTGACCTGTCCAGTGTTTCACCTTGATCAAGTGACTTCAAACCCAGGCAGTCTAAATCCAAGCCTTGACTCCTAACTGCCACCCTACCTGGTTTTTAGGAAAAAGTATTTAAAAAGTAGCCATAAAAGAAAATAGTGAAAAATGAAGGTAGAACTTTCAAAGATGAAGATAACTTATGCCATTCATTCATGTGGAAAAGTGATGGGAGGAAAACATAATAACCAACAAATATGTAAAAATATGTAATGAGATTGCTAAGGGGAAAGCTATCAATCATTCTCACTGGGGAAAATGAAAAGAAACGAGCTCTTAGTACCACAGAAATAGGGTGAAGTAGCAGCCATGACTCACGGATGATAAAATATCAGAGCTGAAAAGAACATCCTCAGATACAGACCCACTGTTTTTCAAAAGGGGAGATTGAAACTCGAAGAGGAAAGGTGACATTTCCAAAGTCACTTAATTTTTTTTTTTTCTTTTGACTGTGCTGTTTTGCTTGCAGGATCTTAGTTCCCCGACCAGGGACTGAACCCGTGCCCCTTGCAGTGAGAGCACAGAGCCCTAACCACTGGACCACTAGGGAGCTCCCCAAAGTTGCAGATTAATGCCATGCTGGAACTTGAAACTGGTTCTTCAGGAACTCAGTCTCAAATGTGTACCACTCTATACTCTTAGAATTATTAGTGTAAAGGACTTATGGGACCAATGTGTTTGTACACATCCATGGGTGTGTGTTTATATGCTTGTCTGAACTATTGATTAAAAATGATAACAGTTAGCAATGCCAGAGCCAAAGATGTGTGTGTGAAGGCAATGGAAGATATGAATAAATGGTGGTGGCAAATGCAGTTTGAACTTGAATGTTGAAATGTAGATCCCAAAGAAAGAGCTGAATGAATTTTCTTACACGAATAGCAGTGTATCAAACACATATAGGAAATTAATTAACAAAACAGCACTCTTTTTTCCTTCCTTTATTCTTTGACATGTCCTTACCCAGAGTTAAGGAACTCATATATAAAAAAAGAAAAAAGAAAAAAAGTCAGTTTAGAATATTTCATTCAATGACCTCATGCTCCTTCCTACAATCTTTGCATTTTTGCTAAGACTTTACAAAATCTCTAAGATCACTTTTTCTTTTTCTAAAATAAATTTTTTTCCCTCAAAAACTCCTTTTTCTCCCCAATTTTTAGAATCTGGATGTGCTTTGAGGAGCCTGGATGACATGTTATTGAGGATGTTAGTGACTGATTCGAAAGCCATGTGAGAAATAGATTCCGTTTCAGCACATTGCATCTTTCATTGTGTTCTGCAACCTAGCATCCCCAGGGGAGTCTTGACTTCTTAACAGGTTTCCTACTTAGCCCAACATATTCCTCATGTGAGACTTGAAGCCTCAGTGGAGCAGTCTTCCAATTATATCCAGAAACATCCTTTGATATCAGGGGCTTGCCTTTCCACATGCCTCAGACATTGCTTTTAGTATTATTTTTTGAAAGGAAAAATACAATTTTCCTTATGTTTTCTCTCATCTCTTCCATTAGTTCATAATTCCATATAACACAAAACATTGTTAAGAATATGAGCATCAACAAAATATTTTCAAATGATAACTTTAATCTCATATCTGTACTGGGAAAATCATTGTAAAGAAGCATTTTAAGATGATGGAACTTTATTTTTCCAAGCCACAGAAGAGAGTTCATTTGAATTGCTTAAATAGTATTGCCGCTAATTTGATCCGAAGAGAAATAACATTGGAGAATATCATTTATAAGGGGTTTAAAATAAGTGAGATGCTTTTTGCAGAGTTTTGCAAGTTTTCTGTAAGCAATAAGAATGTTTTACCCTGTTGCTACAATCCAATTTCTAGTCTTTTTAATTTGAGTGCCTGCAGTTCAGGAATGTTTGGGGAGCAGAAATTTAAATTACTTCAGAGTCAGCATACTTTCATGCCTGGACCATGGAGTCCCACTGCCTGTGTTCAATTCCAGTTATGCTTTTTTTCCAATTAGGCATCCTTAGAGAAGTGCTTTTAACTCTGTAAACTTCAGTTTGTTATTTGTAAAATGGATGTATATTTTACATATACATAGGATTATGTATATTACATATATTACAGATACATATATTTCAGCTATGTATATTTATTTGGGAGACTAAATAATGTATGAAGAGGAACTGAGGAGCCTCTTCATGAAAGTGAAAAAGGAGAGTGAAAAAAACTAGCTTAAAACTCAACATTCAAAAAACTAAGATCATGGAATCCAGTCCCATCACTTCATCGCAAATAGATGGGGAAATAATGGAACAGTGACAGACTTTTTTTTCTTGGGCTCCAAAATCACTGCAGATGGTGACTGCAGTCATGAAATTAAGAGACACTCTTTGGAAGAAAAGCTATGATCAACCTAGACAGCATACTAAAAAGCAGAGACATTACCTTACCAACAGAGGTCTGTCTAGTCAAAGCTATGGTTTTTCCAGTAGTCATGTATGGGTGTGAGAACTGGACCATAAAGAAGGCTGAGCACTGAAGAATTGATGCTTTTGATTTGTGGTATTGAAGAAGAAAGACTCTTGAGAGTCCCTTGGACTGCAAGGAGATAAAACCAGTCAATCCTAAGGGAAACTAGTCCTGAATATTCATTGGAAGGACTGATGCTGAAGGTGAAGCTCCAACACTTTGACCACTTGACTGAAGAACTGACTCACTGGAAAGGACCCTGATGATGGGAAAGACTGAAGACCAGAGGAAAAAGGGATGACAGAGCATGAGACGGTTGGATGGCATCACCGACTCCAGGGACATGAGTTTGAGCAAGCTCTGGGAATTGGTGATGGACAGGGAAGCCTGGTGTGCTTCTTGTCCTAAGAGTCAGACACCACTGAGCAACCGAACTGAACTGAAATAATGTATCTGATGCAGAGTAACAAGAGAGCTTCGGAAAACTAAGTGGGTAATATCTAATTATCAAATGATTAATAATCAGTATCTGACATTAAAATGAGGATCCATCCCACCCAGAAGATCACCTAGGTGACCATGTGTCACTTGGGTGCCTCCTGCTTTGGGAGTTTATGGCTGGGAGTGGGACTTATGGCTACTTTGCTTGAAATGCTTATTTCAAGTGGATTGTTGGAAGAAAGTTATTGACATATGCCCACGGTTCATCATGAATAATTCCCCACCCACCTGTTAACTTCCATAGACATTTCCAGCTGCTTTCAGATGAGGATCAGAAGAGTTCTGCAGTACACAAGCGCTGAGGATCCCTTTTCTAACGTAAACTCATCTTGTTAAGGGCCAGATAATAAATGCTTAGGGCTTTTTGTGCTAGGTAGTCATCGTCACAGCTATTTTGCTTTTGTAGCACAAACATAGGCACCAGTTATATTTGCAAGAAAAGCTGGGTTTTAGTCCAACTTTATTTGCAAAAGCAGGGAGCAGCACAGAATTGGCTTGCAGACCCTAGTTGGGCACTCCCCCCCACACCCTAGGGAGTCACATATGGAAAGAGGGGTGGGGTTACAATGAAGAAAAAGTGAGGTCATACATTAGGTGAATGTAAGATGAAAACCGGCAGGAACTTTGAGCCCCAACAAGTGAAAAGGGTTTTATGAAAATACACTGTATTGTCTCCCTAAGGTTTTAATAGGCATTGTTGGGAATATGAAAATAAAGATATTTGAGACACAGTATGTGTTTCTTAGATGTTACAATTGACTTGGGGCAAATTTAGCAGAGACCAGTAGCTAGTTAGTGACGGTGACCCCAAGTATTACCTGCTCAAATTTCTCTCCATTGTCTGAGTGAAGACAGAGGCAGGATTTCTAACTATAGTGATCAACACTGGAGGAAATCAGTTAGCTTTATTCTGAAGAGCTCAATACATTCTCTCAACATTATTTCATTTACCTTTTTTATATTGTTTTGAACTGGGAGACCAAGTCAGAAAAATACTGAGTCTGCATGCATAAGACAGATTCCAAAGAGATGGGTAAATTAGAGATAACTTCAAAATTTGAACCCATGGAAGTTTTCATACCAGTTCAAAGCTATTCTTTCCACATATGCTTACTCTCTTAACAGTATTTGCATTTTTCAGTCATTTACAAAGTTACTTTTGGGGCTGAGAAAAGCTTGTTCTAAGAACCACAGAATCTTGTACAATATTATACTTAACTTTGGAACTAGCATCCAGTCATACTAAAACAGGAAAAAATAAATCATTTTCCATAAGTGTTTGTTTATTGTCCATTTTCAAGTACGTGATTACTTTACTAAGACACTGCCAAGTCTGGGTCTGATGAATTGCTATCAAGTTTTCTCCTAAGAAGTGCTTGAAAGTGTTTTATAACCTAAGCATCTTCTGTAAACAATTAAACACCAATTTATGCTTTTACTCTTCATGATTTCTTAATTTGTTGCAAAGAAGTCTAACAGTAAAATAACATGTACTCCTCCAAAATAGGCAATGCATTTCCTTTCTCTAGCTCAACACACATATAGAGCCTGCATTGCATGAATTATTTTGAAAGAGAATTAATATCAAGATTTTAATTGTTGCCAAGTATCTTTAATTACACAGCTATATTGTTCAAATATGTCTAATGTGTTAAACACATCATCTGGTATTAATTATCTAAAGTGGATAGTTCAGCTAATTTTTTTCAAATTTTAATATTTACTCATTAATAAGGTTGACCTTTTGAGGAATATTTGTCTCTGCATTTAATGCAGTAACCATTAGCAATAAGTTTAATTGGAAAGTTTTCATGAAACATAACTCTAAAATTGTAGGAAAATGTCAACACTTTAGAATAAGTGGCTAATCATTTTAATTCTCTTGGTATTCACTGCAGTATCATTAATCATGATAGAGGCATTTGATTCTAATATGGATGTAATATCTAATTCTGTAGAGATTCAGCTGTAATTTAGTAAAAATTACTGTCCACTTATTATAAAGTGATGCCCAAAAACCTAATACAATTATTTTAATGCATTTTGGTCACATTATACAATAGCATTCAAGTTTGTGGATGTTGCAAAAAACTTTAGATGGATGTATTTGATTAAAAACACATTACGTTGGGAATTTTTTTACTTGAGATGTTTATGCTGGTATTTCAGAAAGTGTTTCTCATTCCATTTTTGGAATAGTTCTCATTTACTTCACTGCTTTTCTTGGATTTTGTATGGGCTTTGGGGAAAGCAAATTGTTGCATTTTCTAAACATATGCAACTTTTGAAGAGGGTACTTTTCACGTGACCTGCCAGCAAGGAGCTTGTTCACTGGGACAAGAAAGCATCAGCTGTTTTCCTGGGGAACAGGGTTCACCCAGATGGAGAAGATGCACGTGTTAGGAAACAGGGATCTCCAACAACTCTAGCTCTGATAGGTCCTCTGATGAGCTAACGCCAGTCACTGTGTGCTTCACAACATGTGTTCTTTTAATCTTCATTTCATAGCACATTGCCAGTCACCTAGGGCAAAAGGTGGCTTTATGGTTCTGCTGTGCCTCTGTGCGGTCAGATGTGTGTCGCCAAACTGTGAAGGAGGAGTTGATTATTACGTTCTTTGTGGTTTTGGCCTCCTCTGTCTTAAGAGACAGTTCCCACACCATTGTAACCACTCACCAGATGAATTCCCATTTTCCTTCCCTTTTATCAAATCCTGTTCCCAGTAAAGGATTTGATAATCAAGTAAGAGGGGAAGTGTGATTAGGTAGCCAGGTATATTTGCATCACTACTATTGACTGCGAAAAGAGTGCCCAGTGTGAGAGTTGTGAGTTAACTTTTATTTGGGGGGAAAAGGAGGGAACAAAGCATCTCAGCTAGCTCTGAGGAGCTGCTGCTTCAAGGAGGGAAGGTCAGTATTACATATGATGTAAGTTAAGGAGGGAATGTGCAATCAAGTACATATTTTGGCAGAAGCTTGGTGCTAATCATGGGAAGGTTGCTGTTGGTCAAGAGGAGTAGATATCTCCAGTTATGATTTTAGTGCTTTTCTAGATACGAGAAGATGGAAGAGTTGGGGCTCATAAAATCTCCCGAAATCTTGTAACTCTCTGAAGGCTGGTTCTGCCAGTTGTTTACAAGGCACCGAGCGCCTCATCCCTGATCTCCATCTGGAACTGATTTTAGGGTGTGCTGGAGGTCAGCAGCTGCAGTGACTACTGACCTAATACTCGTAGAGACAGCTGGCAAGTGACCGTTTTTATTTGATGCTACAGAAGTGAAAGTGAAAGTAGCTCAGTTGTGTCTGACTCTTTGCAGCCCCATGGACTACACAGTCCATGGAATTCTCCAGGCCAGAATACTGGAGTGGGTAGCCTTTCCCTTCTCCAGGTATCTTCCCAATCCAGGAATCAAACCAGAGTCTCCTGCATTGCAGGCAGATTCTTTACCAGCCGAGGCACAAGGGAAGCCCAAGAATACTGCAGTGGGTAGCCTATCCCTTCTCCAAGATCCTTGCCAACTGAGCTATCAGGGAAGTCCGTGCTACAGAAGAGAAGAGTTTATATCAGGGGGACAAGTATAATCTGCCACATATAAATGCTGTTTAGGAAGAGTCTATGTCTGTGCCTTAACACACATTTAGTAATATGCTTCTTAATAAACACAATCTAGATATCAGTTAACATAAGCTCCCCAGCTATCAACTGTGATAGCAGTATCAATATTAACTCTGATATTGGCACTGGGATGGATAACCCCATTATCCATGGAGCAAGGCATCTTTCTGTATTCGCATCTGTTGAAACTGCATCACCTCCTAGGCTGGGGCATCCTCCCACCGCTTGCCTACCCCAGCATCACTCCCGGCACTTATGTGACATCTACTCATGGAATATTAACTCCACTTATATTCATTTAACTACTCCACGAATAGGAAGGTATGTCTATCTTAGAATAGTCACCTACAATATAATATTAAAATTCAAATCAGAATGCCTTGTAGGGTGTCAGGAATTTTACATCAGATTTGCCAACACTTTTTGAATTTTAAATTGGTTCATATTAGGTTGGGTTGGCTGCATCTTGAGTCCTGGGTAACTATTTTTATTATAATGGAATTCTAGAAATATATGAATCAAGGAATATAGGATAACATTATACACTGATAGTAGAGCATAAATTGATAGTCACTGTAGCAGGTAATTTTGCCACATCTGCTAAATTTAAAGTGTGCCTGTCCTATAACTAAACAGTTCTACTCTCTGGTACTCACTCTTCAGTGACACCTCCCACCATGTACACAAACAGGCACATGAAGGAAGAGTTCTAGCAGCTTTATGTGTAGGATTGAGCGTCATGAAATTGCTGATATTTGACCAGTTTTGACTGATAAAAGTGGGATTTTCATACGGTTCAATTTAATGAAGACAAAAATGTTCATCAGTAAGAAAGTGGATAAGTAAACTTTAATGTATGTAATTTATCCATTTATGATGTATCCACTCATATCTATTAAAATGTTATCTACTATTATAACAAAGTATTTTATTATTGAACCTCATGAAATGGTTGACATTTTACCAATTTTGACTTATAGAAATGGTACTTTCATATGGTTCGATTTAATAATTTGAGAAACAATGTTCATCAGTGAAAGAATAAACTATAATGTTCATGATTTGTCTATTACAATGTTATTTATTATTGCATAGCAAATTACCATATTCATTAGTGACTAACTATTTCTCACAACTCTTTGGACTATCTAGGCTTAGCTGAGTGGTTCTTCTGTTCTACATACAGTCTTTTCAGCATTACCTGGGGCTCATGGGATCCTAATTTCTCTCCTTGTCTACCTCTCCCTCCCCATCTCCACACTCCTTTCCTTCTTTCACCTCTTTCATGACCCCTCACTTATGTGGTTTATTTTGAACTTTTATACATGCAATTTGGATCCCAGAAGTGTGAAAGCATCAAGGTCTCTCAAGACCTGAGCTCAGAATTTCTCGAACAATATCTCCAGGAAATTTTATCAAACATATCGTAAGCCCAGACCAGATTCAAAGAGAAGGGACAGAACAAAGTGCTAGATCTGAACAGTCATGGCAGGAATTGGTAAGTAGCCATTTTAGGCAATTTTGTACCACACATATGGTGAAAGATGGTAGAGAAGTTCAAAAGAATGAATCAATATGCTTAGATTTATCAAACATATTCTTGAATAAAAAATAAACCACAGAGTGGTATGTGGTATCAGTTTTCTGTTGCCGTGTAATCAATTACCACCAATTTAGTGGCTTAAAATAAAACCCATTTACTTAGGTGTTGGTCTTAGCTGGGTTCTCTCCTTAGAGTCTCACAAGACTGAAAGCAAGTTGGAGTCAGACTGGATTCTTACCTGGAGGCTCTGGAGAAGAATTGGCATCTGAGTTTATACAAGTGGTTGGCAGGATTCAGTTCCTTGCAGATATAGAATGAAGTCCCATTTCCTTGCTGGCTTCAGTGGAGGTGACTGTCAGCTTCTAGTGGCCACCGACATTCCTCAGCATGTGACCATTCCATTTTCAAATCCATAAATGGTGCATCAAATTAATTTCGTGCTTTGTATCTCTCTGACTTCCCTTTGGCTACTACCTAGAGAAAACTATGCTTTTAAAGGGCATGTGTGATTAGATTAAACCCACCTGAATAATCTCTTTTAATTAACACTAAGTCAATTCATTAGTAACCTTAATTATATTTTCAAAATTCCTTTTGCCACATAACAGAATCAGAGTATGATAATTCATCATATTCATAGTTCTGGGGAATAGACAGGAAATTTTAGGGGAGCATTTTACAGTTCTGCTTATCACACTATAAACACACAGATAGCACCCTTGACAATACCTAATGCATGTGAATACACATAGAGAGGTATGTGAAATGATGTTACTCAATTAGCAACAGTAGTTACCTCTGGGGAGTAGACCAAAATTTGGAAGGCAGGTGGTATATATTTAGCTTTAATAGGAATGTTTTAATTTTTTAACAAGGAAATTTTGTTCCTGCATTAATGTAATTAGAAAGTAAAATATCTTAAAAGAATTTGAGGGATCAAACACTCTGCCTCTTTGACTCTGTAGAACTAACACTGCCAGCACCGATGCACAGTGGCATCCTCGTCTGTCTGTCTGCAACCATCTTCCATTACATGATTGCCCCAGGATTGACCTACCATCATTGTGCCAATCTAATTCATTACAGTCTTGTCCAGGGTGAATATTTACCAGTCCATGCCTTTACAGCCACAAAGTCGTTATACTATTAAAATATTTTCGTGTTGGTTGGCAAATTGTCCCTGCCCCAAGCTCTCTTGAGTGTCCTGTAACTAAATAAGGTGTCCTCACATCCTAAGACTTGGAACACCCTCTCATTCCCTGAGATGCTCAGACCACCTGCAGTCCAGGTAGTAAATGGCTAAAAATAAAGGGAACGTGAAAGTGTTTGTCAGTCATGTCCAACTCTCTGTGACCCCATGAACTGTAGCCTGCCAGGCTCTTCTGTCCATGGAATTTTCCAGGCAAGAATACTGGAGTGAGTAGCCATTTCCTTCTCCAGGGGATCTTCCCAGCGGAGGGATGGAACCCCAGTCTCTTTTCTTTATAGTCTGAGCCACCAGGGAAGTAAATGGCTAACACTTAATAAACAGGGCTCCCCCGCCCACGCCGGGTTCCATATTGTGACTGTTACTCTGTGCCTGGTCTCAGTTTTAGAAGTATGGATTCATAAGGTCACACCCCTCAGGTGCATCTGTCCTCTTTCCTCTGACAAATTGTTGGAATAGAAACTATAGCGGTTTTCTTTGCAGACTTCACAGTAACTGGTTTGTGTTCTGCTCCCTCTGAGTAGCTATACCAGAAACCACTGCAGAGAAATTTATACACTCTCCTCTACCATTTAGAAGGAAGAGAGCATGTCCTTTTTTCCATTAGAAATCAACTTTGTGTATTAGGTAGGGAGAAGACATTGAGCATGTTACTAGATGTCAAGATGTTTAACTATTAAAAACCTTATAAACAGAAGGGTGTGTTTCCCTGTCTTCACAGTAAGGAACATAATGTTTCACTGACTTTGAGCTTCACTCAGAAATCATTTGCTGGATGCCAAGCTTCCTAAATAGTAACTTGGACAAGTTCAGGTGAGTGTAATTGGTGTCCAGGCATTGCTATTCCAAAATGGAATGCTTTTTGTATTTAAAGGTATACCAAGGAGTCAATTCCTGAGTTACCTGCAAGGAAAAGAAGAAATAAGGTCCTCCATCGTGTACTGTTAGTTGCTCAGTCGTGTCCGACTATTTGCGACCCCAAGGGCGGTAGCCCGCCAGACTCCTCTGTCCCTGGACTTCTCCAGGCAAGAATACTGGAGTGTGTTGCCATTTCTTTCTCCAAGGTCCTCTGTACACATAATCAGTTTTAGTTTTTCAGGGCAGTATCATAGTTACCACATAGGGTTTTTTTTTTTTTTTTAATTAAATTAAGTGATGATTTCTTTTTAGCCTCCACTAAAGCCAGTATTAACAATAGTAAGGGCTAATATGTATTGAGCAATTTTCACGTCCTAGGTCCTGTCCAAAGCATTTTGCATGCAGCAGGAGCTCAGTGAGGAAAGGATGATTGTTATTATTTGACAGACGAAGAAGTTAAGGCACAGAGCTCTTGAGTATATTAACCAAAGTCGTGTAGCTTCTAGGCACATGAGACAGGAACTGCAATTAAAAGAAAAAAACAAAAACAAAAAACCAACCTTCTGGCACCTGGGCCTCTCTGTTCAGTACTTTCTTAGATCACAATAGTGTACAGTCTGTTCCCAGAGCTGAGTCCCCCAATTCCCCTAATTCTGGGTTTGCATCTTGTTATCTAGTGGCTGGAAGCAGTTGATAGTAATGGAGTTATTAATACTATGACAATACCCAGTGAGGTGACTCTGTAAAAAATATGGGCAAAACTATAAAATATACCAGTGGTTACTGGCTTTACTAGTTTTCTAACACTGCCCCCCCCCAAAAAAAAAACAACCAAGTACCACAGAATACTTTAAGGGTGGCATAGAGCAAGCAAAATTTATTCTCTCACAGTTTAAGAAGGTAAAAGTCATTTAGGTGTCAGCAGGGTTGTGTTGGAGAAGGACGGGGCACCCCGCTCCAGTACTCTTGCCTGGAAAATCCCATGGCCGGAGGGGCCTGGTAGGTTACAGTCCATGGGGTCGTGAAGAGTCTCACATGACTGAGCGACTTCACTTTCACTTTTCACTTCCATGCATTGGAGCAGGAAATGGCAACCCACTCCAGTGTTCTTGCCTGGAGAATCCCAGGAACAGAGGAGCCTGGTGGGCTGCCGTCTATGGGGTCGCATAGAGTCAGATGCGACCGAAGCGACGCAGCAGCAGCAGCAGCAGCAGGGTTGTGTTTCTTCAAAAGACTCCAAGGAAGAATTCTTCCTCCTTTTTTTCCTAGCTTCTGGGGATTGCTAGCAGTCCTTGGTACTTCTTGACCCACAGGTGCATCACTCCAATGTCTGCCTCTGTGGCTGTCTTCTCTCTGTATCTCCTGTGAGTCCTCTGGGTTCCCATGTGTTCACATCTCCCTCTCTTTTTAATTTTTCATTGAAGTATAGTTGATTTATAATGTTATGTTAGTTTCTGGTGTACAGTAAAATGATTAAGATAAAACACACCCTTATATATGTATAGTCTTTTTCATAGTCTTTTCTATTATGGTTTATTATAGGATATTGAATGTATTAATAATTCCTTGTGCTATATAGTAGGAAACCTCATTATCTCCCTTTTTATAGGGACACCAATCACTGGATTTCAGGCCCACCCAAATTCAATGTGACCTGATTTTAATATGACTGCAGCTATGAAGATCTTATTTCCAAATAAGGTCATGTTCATCTGTTCTGCATGGGTGTGAATTTTTATGGGCAAACACTTAAACCTACAAAACTGGCCACAAGCTAATTGTATTCAAACACTGAATCAGAGATTGGGATGATTAGACCCCTGAAATAAGACATTTTAAATACAGTATGTAGAAGAATCTATTCCTTAAAATATTTCTTTATTCTGGAAAAGCACGTGTTGCCGCTGCTGTGAACCCTAATGACAAGGGCTTTTTAAAATTTTAATCAGAACATCCGTAAATAGTTGTATACGAATATTCACTCATAAGATACTTACATATACATTTCTCTACACTGGACATCATGCCAGGCTGTAGGAAAAACAATGGTGATGAAATATACCCAAAAGTTCTTCTCTCAGGAAACTTGTGCTCTTGTGAGCAAACCAGTATTTGCCAGAGAATCATAGGAGTGAATGTTTAGCTTGAAAAGGAGGTGGATGCTCTGCAGAATGGAAGACAGTTCTATGCCAACTTATTTAAAGAATGTAAATGTTTCCAGGGGGAAGAAAATCTTGCTGTGAGATTCATCTCCTAAAGGGAAGGGGGTGGGGAGGGTGCTGAGTGGAGTGTTCAAAAGAGAGAAATTCATTTTGTTGTTTATCCCTGGTGTCCAGCCTTGTCTGGGGAATACAAAAGCCTTAGAGAAAAATAAACACACAGACAAAGCAATTGTGTATTAACTTCTGCCCTGGCTGGTGACTGAGTCACCTGGTATATTAATTTCCTTTGGTTACTGTGACAAATTAACACATACTTGTTGTCTTAAAACAACAGAAGGTTATTCTATTACAGTTGTGTAGGTCAGAAAGTCAAAATCAAGGTATGCACAGGGCTGTCCTCCCTTCTGCTCCATAGGGGAGCAGAAAATCTGCTGTTTGCCACTTCCAGCTTCTGGCTGCCAACATTCTCTGGCTTGTGGCCACATCCCTTCAACCTCAGCCTCCATGGTCACATTGCCTTGTCCTCTTTGTATCAAACCAGTCTTTCTCTTATAAGCACACTTGCTATTGGATTTAGGGCCCACCTGGATAAGCTAGGATGATCTATTTCAGTATCTTTAACCTCATCACAGCCACAAAGCCTGTTTTCTCCCCCCCCCCCCCCCAAAGTAAGCTGATATTCACAGGGTTCTAGAGATTTGATTTAGGTATCTTTTCCACTCTACCATTCCTGGGGCCACTGATAGTAAGCATGTTGAAACACAGCTTGGAAGATTCAAAGCACTAGGGGAGAACTAGAAGACAGAAAAAGAAAGCATCCTAAAAAGCTATGATTTTGATCAGAAAAGTACTGCCCATTAAGTGATCTTTTGTGGGGGTTGTGTTTTTATCCCTGTTATCATAGGTGGTGGTGTTCAGTTGCTCAGCTGTGTCCGACTCCTTGTGACCCCATGGACTACAGCACGCCAGGCTTTCCTGTCCTTCACCATCTCCCTGAGCTTCTTCAAACTCATGTGCATTGAGTCAGTGATGCCATCCAATCATCTCATCTCCTGTTACCCCCTTCTCCTCTTGCCCTCAATCTTTCCCAGCCTCAGGGTCTTTTTCAACGAGTCAGCTCTTCACATCAGATGGCCAGAGTATTGGAGCTTCAGCTTCAGCATCACTCCTTCCAATGAATATTCTTGGTTGATTTCCTTTAGGATTGACTGGTTTGATCTCCTTGCTCTCCAAGGGACTCTCAAGAATTTTCTCCAGCACCACAGTTCAAAGCCATCAGTTCTTTGGCACTCAGCCTTTTTTATTGTCCAGCTCTCACATCCGTACATGACTACTGGAAAAACCATAGCTTTGATGATGCAGACCTTTGTAGTGCTATTGGCTTTTAACATATAGCAGTCAGGGAAGCTCAATGTCCTTTAACATGCAATCAAGATTCCAAAACAAAGAAATGCCCCTGGTTCTGCCGGACATTCGTGGTCATACAGACAATAGAGATAAATGCCTGGAACCAGGCTCCATTTTACATGTATACACAAAATATACTTTTGCATACTTTCCCAAGTGCATCTGTTTTGTAAAATAAGCGTACTTTATTTTATTTAAAATTTAAGTTTTTCACCATTTTGGTAAGCTGTCACACACAGGATCATCATTTGTACCACTGAGTTAATAAGAAAACACTCCTGCTTTTAACCATCAATCTACATTTACAGTTGCCACATACAAATATGTAATACAGAAGATGAGTGACTCTGATTAAGATACTTAAAATCAAACATTATAAAATTAGTGGAGAAGTGAAACTCAATAGACCTCACTGAATTTTATTATTAATGCTTAATTTAAAATATTTCTGCCATTATACGCACACTCACACAAAACATCATTTATACATAAATGCATTTGTGTTTGTATGTGTGTACATGTGAGTATGTGAATAATTTGGTATCCCCATGTTAAGAAACCTATAGGTTATAAAACTTCCTTATTAAAAATATTGACTTTCCTGCATTTTTAATCTTATTCTGATTCTATCTTAAGAGGTCAACACACAGTTGTTTTTCAGCCTCTGGAATTATTCTTTCACTTTCACATTCATCCTTTATTTCTCATGACCTATGGAAGAGTGTGTGGTCCAAAGTGTTTTAAGCTAAAGATGAAATGCATGCTTCAGCAGGTGGTGGAATTTTAGGATAAGAGACATTTTCCATGGTATTTATCAACTGTGTTGCATGTCATTACTCGAGGGAAAATGTTGACACTTCACTTGTAAATAAGGCTCAGGTCATTTGTGAGAATATCAGACTTCTCCATCATACATGTCTCCATTTTGGCAGTCTGTGATTTGTCTCTGCAGGTTTTCTCTAATTAAAGCTGTTTCCTTCTATTTATCATGTATAAATAAGTCTGATCTGTTATTATTTAAGCAGACTTTAGTTTTTATTTTAGCATCAATTTCTGCTTCTATTCTTTAACATTCTTGTACTTCTTCTATAGAACTTAATTTTTTTTGTTTCTTTTAAATCCAAAATTATTCATTATAATTATAGGTAGGTGCAAGTTTCTGCTTAATTCAATATGTATTCTAGGATAGCCTTTCTCAGTATGTATTATTTTATTCCGAACTACTTCCCTTTTATTTCTTTGTTAGGGCATCATGTTGATTTTTTTCTTAGAATAATGTTGTAGGACAGTTATATTATCTGTTAATTTTATTTCAGGATAATAAAGGGAACAATACATAACA
This sequence comes from Cervus elaphus, assembly GCF_910594005.1. NCBI lineage: Eukaryota > Metazoa > Chordata > Mammalia > Artiodactyla > Cervidae > Cervus > Cervus elaphus. Next base: position 65,485,679 of record NC_057847.1, read on the forward strand.
TTTGTTATAAAATGGAACGTTGCATCTGATAGTGTTGAAAACTGTTACTATAAATAATAAGGCACAGTTTAAAGTATGAGAACACATGTGTATTAAGCAAAAGGCAGAAGCAGCGGTCTCTCTGGGGTGGTGAGAGGAGGTGGAGGGGTGAGGAAGGTGGGAAGAGAATCAAGAGAAGGTGATGGATGTGGGGAGTATGTGTAGACTGGCTTTCTAGGGGAGAGAGACCTCGAGCTTCTTTTGAAAAGAAGAGACGGTCTTGGGTAGAAAAGAGCACTTCTGCTCCATGTTTGAGGGGCAGATGAGGCAAGGCTGGAAGGCAGAAGAATGAGGATTAAATGCCCATAAGATTTTTGCAGAATTGTGAGTGAGGTGTGACTTACAGGCAGATTACATTGTGTTCATGTCTCCATGAGTCAGAGTTGACATCACTTTTATATAGTTACCAAGAAGGAAGTTTAGGATCTAGCAACAGGCTATGTTTAAGTTCTGTGCTATAAGCATGAATTATAATTATCTTCATTTCAGGCTGCATATATGGAATTCTAGAAATCAAGGACTTAATGTTTCCACAGCAGATCAAGGCAAAGGATCTATTGTTAACCTTTGTCTTAGGGAAGAATAATAAAGAAGCAAGACTTTCACCCAAACAAATGAATAGAACTGGACTTTTGACAGTGAAATGGGAATGAAGGGTAGGTGTGCTTAAGGGAGATTATGGTGAAGAAAAAGCCCTTGTCATATCTGTCCCGATTTCTGAACATTACATTTACTTGTTTGTTAAATTCAATGGTCTCTGTCTCAGAATGGCAATTTCACGAAAAAAAAAAGGACCATGTCTGTTTTGTTAAAAATATGTACAAACCCCACAGTGCCCGAAACAGAGTAGTTGCTCAATTAATATTTGTTGGCAGAAAGAATGAAGGAATGATTTGGCTAGGAGTTCTTGAACATCTACATTAAACATCTGTGTAGTACCATTCTGTATTTTAATGATCTTCTGTTGCTGTAAGAATTATTAATGTGGAAAATAATGAGATTAGTTCTAGTCGTGCGGTATTTCCATTGTATAATGTTGGCAGAGCTATTAACAGCCAAGATGTGCGTCAAGTTCCACTGTCAAAATAAATGGCTAGCACGTTCCCAAGCATCAATGTTTAGGGGAAATAGCCAAGCAAAATGTTTGTGGAGCAGAGCTTTCCATCCTCTAAGAATACAGATTAGATCATTAAGAAGCAACACATTTCATCCACTTACCAGTGTTTGCATACAGTGAAGTCTATTAATTGAATGAGTTTGTAGAACACTGATATACCATCTCACTCCATCAGAGGATTACTTCTGTCTTTATCAATAAATTCTGCCTTTAATCCTGAGAATTGATTGAAAAGAGAAATAGCAATTTTTTTTTTAAAGACTGTTCTTTTTGGTCTTTGAATTGCTTTGTCACTGGTTTTGTAAATTTCACTAGTAACTGAGTTTAGTTATAGAATGCCCCACGAGGCCACACATTAGATCTGAACTCATTTACAAGAGTAAATGAAAGTAAATAGGTAAGAAAGTTCCAGCAGTCTCTCTTGGTATCAGAAGAAAAGCCAGAAGAAACTGGGCATCAGATAAAATAGCCATTTGTTCATTCAGACTTTTAATTAAACTCAGAGATTAATAGATCTCAGAATGAGCTGTTTTAATAAATTATGCCGCTGAGAATTCTCCTTGGTTCCACCTTTTGTGCTCTTTACTCTTGAAAAGTCACTTTCTATTTGTTTGTTTTTTCCTAATGTAGCCAAGTGACATGATAATACTCTTAATTCATAAATAAATCTCTGTATCACAGCTATGCTTGGAAACACAAAACATTCACCTCTAGAATCATGTCAGAGCTCTTTCTTTCTCCTCATGCTCCCTCACTCTTCCACAAAACCAGTTTCCTTTTTAGAAATCACTGCCCAGGCTGACATATATATAATAAGTTGATTATTATATTCTTATATTATGAAAAAAAATGTGATCTCTTTGTGTTATTTTTGAGAAAAACTTAAGAAAAACAATGTGAAGAATGGATTTCAAATTATTTCAGTGTAGTATTTCACTTGACTTCAAAAGAAAAAATAGAATAGATCTGGGCATCAGATAAAAAGAGTTTGTTTATTCAAATGCTGTCTTCACTAGAAGTATTTCAAGTACTAAGAGTTTCTCTTGACACTGTATACCCAGCGAGTGGGCCTCACCTAGCATGTTAGGGGGCTCAGGAAGGGACAGGGAAAGGCCCAGCTGACTTTAAGGGGGGATCGGGATTGGGAATACATGTAAATCCATGGCTGATTCATATCAATGTATGACAAAACCCACTGGAAAAAAAAATAATAATAATTAAAAATAAATAAATAAATAAATAAATAAAAAAGAAAATAAAAGTAGAAGACCTTCCAGTACAACTCCTGCAACTGCAGATAAAGACCCTGAATCAGGGCTCTGAAGTCATTGATCTAGAGTTACACAGAAGTGACAGTTCTCCAACTAGAAACAGAAAAAAGGTTCTGGTAACAGGTGTTGATTGTTTAGTCCCTTGGGAGTTTGTCTGTTTCCTGGTTGGTTGGTATCTGTCGTGTATGTTGGGGACACTCATTACTGATGGAGTACCACTCCTGGGTTCTTCTGCCCTCCTTCACCTGCTTCTCCAAAGGACACAAAGGGGGCGATGCCTGCTTGGTTCTCATTTGGGGTTTCTTTAGTCTAGTCCTCCCTCTAAGATGAAGTAGGGGTCCTGCCCCTATAGGGGAGGACTACAGCTTTTCAAGGATGGGTTGGTTGTTGTTCAGTCGCTTGGTCGTATCTTGACTCTTTGTGACCCCATGGACTGTAGGATGCCAGGCTCCTCCATCCTTCATATATATATATATATATTCTTTTTCAAATTCTTTTTCCTTATAGGTCATTACAAAATATTGAGTACACTAGGCCCTTGTTGGTTACCTATGTGATATATAGCAGTGTGTGTATGTTAAACCCAAACTCTGAATTTATCCTTCCACCTCTGTTTCTCCATTAATATGACATTCGAGGTCTTTCCCTTCCCACTTCACTCTCCGCACTTCTTTTTCTTTTATGCGGTGACCTAGGGTCACATGCAATTTCCCAAACGTGCTGTGTTCTGCAGGCTTCTATGAATTGTTAAATGTGGCTCCCTCTGCCAGGGAGGCTGTTTCTAGTCTCCGGGCTCAGGAACTCCTGGTCATCCTTCAAACATCACAGCAAATGTCACCTCCACTGAAGCAACATGTCTGACTCCTTCAGACAGTTACACAAAATTCTCTAAACTCATAGAAATTGTTCATATATATACACACACACACACATACATACATATATATCTTGGGCTGTCAGAAAAAAAATTAGAAAAGACCCCGATGCTGGGAAAGATTGAGGGCACAAGAAGGGGATGACCGAGGATGAGATGGTTGGATGGCATTACTAACTCAGTGGACATGAGTTTGAGTAAGCTCCAGGAGATGGTGAAGGACAGGGAAGCCTGCCATGCTGCAGTCCATGGGGTTGCAAAGAGTTGGACATGACTGCATGACTGAACAGCAACATTTGAATCAGTAACTTTTAATAAAGAATATCCACTTGCCCACAATGTATGTGCAAATCATCCAATCTATTGAGGGCCCAAAAGAACAAAAAATGGAGGAAGGATGAATTCACTCTCTTCTTGACCTGGGATGCCCATGTTCTTATACTCTTGGACAAAGGAGCTCCTAGTTTCTGACCTTTGATCTCTTAGACTTACACCAACAGAACCCCCTACCCTCTTCTTAGACCTTCAGATTCAAACTGAATTGTAACACTGGCTTTCCTGGTTGTTCAGCTTGCAGATGGCAAATGGTGGGACTTCTTGACCTCTGAACCATATGAGCTGATTTCTCTAGTTAATCTCCTGTAATATATATTGTTGTTGTTGTTTTTATTCAGTCACTCAGTGGTGTCTGACTCTTTACAACCCCATGGACTCCAGCATGCCAGGCTTCTCTGTCCTTCACCATCTCCCAGAGTTTGCTCAAACTCATGTCCACTGAGTTAATGATGCCATCCAACCATCTTATCCTCTGTCGTCCCCTTCTCTTCCTGCCCTCAATTTTTCCCAGCATCAAGATCTTTGCCAATGAGTCAGCTCTTCCCATCAGGTGGCCACACTATTGGAGCTTCAGCTTCAGCATCAGTCTTTCTAATCAATATTCAGGGTTGATTTCCTTTTGGTTCTGTTTTCCTGGAGAACCCTGACTCCAGGAAAATACAGTGTGGATTTTTTTCCCTGTCCAATATGCTAGTGATCATAAAAAGAAAGTCCTGTCATCCTCTTGTAAGAGAATCTGAGCAATTATCCAGTAGTTTTTTAAAACACTGATGACTGGGCTTTCTTAACATGGGATCACTGAGACACAGAACCTGAAAGTGTTCTGAAACAGAGCCCTCTCTGCTCTCCTTTCTCAGCTCTACAACCTTTGTGGCAGCTCTGCTGATCTCCATCTGCCTTTCTTGGTTTCTAGTGAGGAACTGTGGCCCCAGAGCAGGGTACAGCATACACAGGATAACTCAGTGCACCCAAGCTCATATAAATATTGCAGCCTTTTAAATTTTCATAAACTATAATCTGTAATGGCTCCCACAGCACCACCTATTTTCTCTCCGCCACATATCATGCATTTTTAACTGTCTATAATTATACAATTAAACAGTAGGCCATTGCAGCTCACAGGGCCATTAGCTCAAAATGTTTCGACTTGACAACCAGCACCAGGGAGAGTTCTTGGCTGGGGGATGGTGGGCCTGTTCACCCAGGTGCCCAGAGCAGGAGACCCCTACTCTCAGGAGTAGAACTCTTAACTGAACTTGAACATGGCAGAAGGGAATAGGAAAGATGGAAGCCCCAGCACCAGACCGGGAGTGGGAGGAAATGGAGAGAGTGAACTAGGCACCTTTTCTCCATCCCCATCATCCCTACCAGGGAATGTTCTTTCCGTGAAAAAGCTCCAGAGATGTCCTGCTTTGGCACACTTGGTATGCTATGATACTTTCCATTAAAAATCTTCAGTCTTCTGATTGTGGCTTCTGTGATTCAAATCTGCATCATGGTGTCTTATTTTAACACATCACATAGGTCAGATATGGGCTTTCCTGGTGGCTCAGTGGTAAAGAATCGCCTGTGAAGTAGGGGACGCAGGTTTGATCCCTGCGTCAGGAAGATGCCTGGAGGAAAAAATGGCAACCTGCTCCAGTATTCTTGCCTGTGAAAGCCTATGGACAGAGAACTCTGGAGGGCTATAGTAAAAGAGTAGGACACGATTCGCGACTAAACAACAATAATAGGTCAGTTGTCTGTGAACATCTGAATAGTGTGTGCTGAGAATAACACCTACACCATTTTATATTGGGAATCAAAAATTAGGTGCATTCATTCAATAACCCGTCCTTCATTTAAAACTGCTATGAAACCTTTTCTCTAAAAAATTTCTCCTGAAAGGTCATCCCCTTACCACTGTGCTTTCACATACAAAGCATTGATAAAGAAAATAGATTTAGTGTTATATTCATCTCTGCTCACCATATAAGAGTGTGCTCTGCAGTGAAGATCTGTTGATTAATAATGGCCATACTGTAAATATATCTTTCTTTGCAAATTTTAAAAGACATTTGGAGTCTCAAAATTTATAAACAACAAAAATAGAGGACTTACTTTTACAATGACATTTGTGTTAGCTTGGATCAAAAGGAATAGAAGATAAGCAGATACTCTATTTTTGGCATATTCAGAAAACTGCAATGTTAAACAGGGAGCTTTGGCAAATGATAAGTGATGAGATCAGTTTGCCTGATCTTTTGTATTCTTGTGTATTGTATTCAGATCCTATTTTCCCCTAGTCTTTCTAATGTTTCAGTGTAGTTTTGCATTGCTATACAGATTACTGGAGAAATAAACTGTTAGATTTGTCAAATGTTCAGTTAGAAATTTAAAGAAGGGTTTAACATTTCCTGTAGGCTTCCCAGATGACTAATGGTAAGGAACCTGTCTGCCAGTGCAGGAGAGAGACCTGGGTTCAGTCCCTGGGTCAGGAAGATCCCCTGGAGGCGGAAGTGGCAACCCACTCCATTATTTTTGCCTGGAGAATCCCATGGACAGAGAAACCTGCAGACTTGAGTCCATAGGGTTGCAAGAGTCGAATAAGACTGAAGCAACTTAGCACACACAGCGTTTCCTGTAAAGCAGAAGTCCCCAACCACTGGGTTTTGGATTGTTACCTGCTATTAGATCAGCAGAGGCATTAGATTAGAAATAAACTGCACAATAAATGTAATGTGCTTGAATCATTCCCAAACCACCTCCTCCCAACCCCTGGTCCATGGAAAAATTGTCTTCCACAAAATCGGTTTCTGGTGCCAAAAAGGTTGGGGACCACGTCTATAAAGGGTCAACTAATAAGTATTTTAGGCTTTGCAGACCTTACTAATCTGTTGCAACTACTGAGCTTTGCAATGGCAGCACAAAAGCAGTTGTAGACAATGTGTAAGCCAGTGGGTGTGGCTGTGCTCCAATCAGATTTTATTTACAGAGCAGGCAGCAGGTGGGAGTTTGGCAGGCCCTGATTTAAGGCAAAGAAACACCTCTCTTATAGAATACTCCTTTTAATTTTAGAGTAACTAATGTAGAGAGGACACTATAAATCACATAGGACATGCTTCACATTCACAAGTTGCAGGAAAGAATACCTGTCAGTTTCTCTGAAATGTTCCAAAACCCCCAATAATGTTTTGTTAGTTACTCAGAATGTGAAAATCAACTGATGATTTTTTTTAATTAATATTTATTCTGGGCACACTCACACAGCTGTCAAGAGTATAAATTGGTCTAGCATTTCCAGAAGCACTTTGATATTTTATATCATAAATATATTCATAGTCTTGTATTTGCTAATTCTCTTCTGAAAACTCTGCTGAAGAAATCATTAATTCTTTCGATCTATATTTGTTGTTGTTCAGTCGCTCAGTTGTGTCTGACTCTTTGAGACCCCATGGACTGCAGCATGCCAGGCTTCCCTGTCCTTCACCATCTACCTGAGCTTGCTCAAACTCATGTCCATTGAATCAGTGATGCCACCCAACCTCTCTGTCGTTCCCTTCCCCTCCTGCCTTTAATCTTTCCCAGAATCAGGGTCTTTTCTAATGATTCTGCTGTTCGCATCAGGTGGCCAAAGTATTGGAAGCTTCAGCATCAGTCCTTCCAGTGAATATTCAGGGTTGATTTCCTTTAGGATTGACTGGTTTAATCTCCTGGCAGTCCAAGGGACTCTGAAGAGTCTTCTCCAACACTGTAGTTAAAAAGCATCAATTCTTCAGCGCTCAGCCTTCTTTATGGTCCAACTCTCACATTCATACATGACTACTAGAAAAACTATAGCTTTGACTATATAGACCTTTGTTTGTAAAGTAATGTATCTGCTTTTTAATATGCATATTTTTATATTTACGGAAGGTCTACAATGTAGCAGGTACTTTGCTAGGTATTGCATCATTGTGGAAGTGAACCAGAATTGAGCTATCAGTTGTTAATTACAAGATTATTTGCCACAAAGAAAAATCAGTACCAAGTCTTATATCCAACAATTGCGAGAGGTAAGCTCTGGTATACCCTATGATGAAATATTTTGCAAACATTATAGATCATATTGTAGAAGAATTTTAATTGCATGGAAAGATTCAAATACTCATAAGAAGTGGAAAAGAGGTTAAAATGTATTTATAGAAATCTTGAAAAAAATTTTAAAGTATATAAGTAGGCTTAGATGAAAAAATCATGATAATGATAGTCACCAAATATTAACAATGACTTTCTCTTGATGGCGAAGTTCCCAGAGATCTTCCTCATACTTTTGTTTCATATTTCATAGTTTAAAAAAAAAAGTATCATTTATCAGAAAGCCAAAAGAAATCTGAAAGATATTTTTACTTGTGCAGAATGGCTAACAATAAAGCATGGTATCCACAAAAAGAAGTTTAGGATGACTTTCTGCTGGGCAAGAATAGAAAATCTTATAGTTAAATTGTTGCTGAGTTATCTATGAGATTATAAATGTTCATATTTATGCACATTCAAATATTTAAATCTTTTTCCATCCACCAACATATTATGTAGAATTGGGTCTTTTTCTTTTGACTTACTAAGGGTTAACCAGAAAATCCTTTGTTGCAACCTTTCTCTGTCTCTAAGTCCCCTTTGCTGCTGGGGCCCATGCAGTCTTATGAATATAATTGAATCTCCGTTTGATGATTCAGTGTGTTGCAGGACCTGAGGGCTGCAATGCTGACCATCAGTTATCATTGTATAGTACAAAAGATATAGATGTGGAAGATACAGAATATTGAGCTGAATGTGAAATGATTCTAGGATAGCCTCTGGAAATTGCTTTGCTGAATAAATCCCCAGTGTCAGTGAGTTTTTGTTGTGTGTCTTTTTTCTTCTAAAAGCTTTAGTTCAAGGAAAGACAAAAGAAATAATCCAGCGATTTGAACTTTCTAGATACTAAGAGCCTGCTTACCCCAGATTACTATTCCATGCCTTCCATCTCCTTTTTTCTCATATAAAATAGGAAATGCCTGTTCTTTCTAACCTGTCATCTGTGTCTCTCCATGAGTGCTGAGTGTTTATCTAACCTTGGCTGGGGCAGACCAGAAACTGTGTCTTGGGGTCAGGGCCCCAAAACCTCTCATAGTGGTTTTTTGTTTGTTTGTTTGTTTTTTTCATTAGCCAAAATCCTTACACAGTTGAAATCGGGTTGAAGTGAACAAACCGCCAAACAGCGAAGGCTGTTTAGAGGGAAGGGAAGTTGTAAAGGGCTTTCAGTGATCTACATCTGTGTTCAAGGGATATTGTTCTCTATGGTTCTTTTCTGTCTCCATCTGGTTTTGGTATTAGGGCGATGAGTTATGAGTGGGAGAGTGAACACATGAGAGGCCCACTCATCCCCTTTGTCTTCCTGAGAGTCACTGGTCTTTCTGTCTGGCTCACATTGGTTTGAATCTCTTCAGCTCTTAGGATGACCACATTTCTCAACCTCCTCCTCCCCAACTCACCATCTGTCAGCAGAGGCCCTGAGGGAATGGTCCCATCCAGGGCTGACTCTGACAAAGACCAGCAAATTCCTTAAACATTTCAAGCAGCAACTTCTCCATTTGTATAATAGTGATAAAACTGAGCTTTAATGAGGAAAGAAAATAGGTAATCCGTGTAAGAGATGATATCTATAACTTTCTCACCATGATAGCTGGTATAATAGTAAGTATGTAATTATTACCACTACTGTTGTTGTCATCATTAAAGCCCTTTACCATGAGGCATATCTGTTCTTCAGTGTATTTGTTAATTACAGCAAATAATTATACCTTTTAAATATAGCAAACCTTATTGTGAAAAATAACTGTGCAGTGAAGATCTCTTTTCATGTATCAGGTGGAACCATGTAGAACTATCATTTTACAGATCAAAAATGGTCAAATATCAACAATTTCACATGGTTCAACTTAATATATATGTATTTACCCATTTACAGGGGATTCCGGGGTGGCTCAGACGATAAAGCCTCTACCCTCAATGCGGGAGACCCATTTAGAGTCCTAGATCTTACCTGTAAATAAGAAAATCTTAAAATAAGATTTTAACGATTTGCTGTTGTTTAGTTGCTAAGTCGTGTCCGACTCTCTTGCATCCCCATGGACTGTAGCCTGCCAGGCTCCTCTGTCCATGAGATTTCCCAAGCAAGAATACTGGAGTGGGTTGCCATTTCCTTCTCCAGGGGATCTTCCTGACCCAGGAATCAAACCCAGGTCTCCTACATTGCTGGCAGATTCTTTACCCTCTGAGCCGCAAGGGAAGCCCCCCAATTCTTCTGGCCACACCATGTGGCATGTAGGACCTTAGTTCCCTGCCCAGGGATCAAACCTGCATCCTCTGCATTGGAGGTGTAGCATCTTAACTACTGGACCATGAAGGTTACATTTAGGCATTAGGAATTACACATGTGCTGAGACCCTGATTCCCCTAAGCCCTCAGGACCCCAGGAAACCTCTTCCATATATGCCAGAGTAGAATGCTGATAGAGTTGGTACTTTGTGTCTGCATATTCTGTTCCAAGGGGTCTTAGAGTCCATTTTCCAAAGATATCTTTGGTTACTATATGTATCACAACTTGAAAGGTTGGAACACACTGATCATGTTTCCCTAAAGCTGATCCAGGAACATTTCTTGCTGCAAGATAAAATATCTGATAAATTTCAGGGTCAAATATATGTTTGGGTCAATAAGTGCTCTCTCTAGTCTAAAACAGCTCTCTCATTTTATAGCTAAGAAACCTGAACCTAGATGTCATAGTTAGCTGGTGACAGAGTTGGGACCAGCACATTGGTTTCTTACCTCATTTTTCAGTTTCCTCTTTGCTGCGCAAGCTGCTTAAGAGACTTCGGTGAAGACTGGTTTCTCAAACATAAAAGCGTCACACAGTTAGTGGGAATGTACTGTCCAGGGAGTCAGGAGACCTGGGTTCATGCTTTGCTTCTGCCTCTTACACAAGTCACTATATTCTAGTTTTCATTCTACAGATGAAGAAATTAAAGATACTTCTACAATGTGCAAAAGCTGGTCCAGAGTAGCAGAAACTAAGAGGAAAGAACTTGGACAAGGTTTAATAGCTGGTTAGTGCAAAGCTCAGCCTCCAATAGAGTTTTCAGCCCTTGAGCATCTCTGCCGCCGCCACCCCCCTTGTGTTTTCTACACCACTGCATTTCAAAGGACATAATTACATTAAGAGAAAACATTCTGTCCCATCGTGTTTTTGTGTTGGCAGGAAATAAAATGCTAACAGCAGTTAAGTAGTGTGAAGTTTCTTTTTCTGGCTTTTGCCAGAAAAGAGATTCTTTCTCAAGAGTCTCCATCTGGAATATGTGAAGTTGTAAAATGACCTTTCATTACCATGTGTACCTTCTGCAACAGGGTCTGCAAGCAGAATCCTCCTGTGGAGAAATGAGGATGTCTAAAAACACATATTTTTGTTTCTTGTTTTCTGTTCCAAAAAGAAGGGGAATAAACATTCATGGTTAGTTCCATTTGGGTTTAGCTTAAATTAAAATTGAAACCCTGAAGATAAAATGATTCTTTAATTTTGAGGAGTGGAATGTCTGTCAGTATATATTCAAGCAACTGTGTTTGTAATAATTGCCATATCATTCTGCCTTTCAGAGATATTACAGATATAGCTCTAGTTTTATAAATATGTGAATGGAATTCTTTGTTCTCCATTTTTTTTCCCTTGTTCAATTCCATTGACTTGAATTGCTTTTCTAAAATAAGATTCTGCAAACAGCCAATACAAATTTGTGAATTATTGTCTAAATAACTAGACTGGTCTTTGCCTGCCAACAGTCATTCTTCTCTTTCTTCTCCTTGTAGGACCTCTGTATTGTTGAGGATGACTATAAGTGCAACTTGTAAAAACTACATTTCCCAGCCTCCTATACCGAAAGACATAGTCATTGGGATATAGGGTGAAATTAATTACTGAAGCTCCCAAGAAGGATTTCTAAAGGAACTTAGTCAGCTGACACACACCCTTTTGGTTTTGTCATTTCCCTTGCTCCTCCCGCTCCCTTTTATGAGGACCTGATGTTTTTAACTCATCCTGTGTGGCCATCCTGTGACCGTGGCTGACCTTGAGGGTGAGGGTGAAAGCCCCTCAGTTGTGAATCACTCTTTGCCACCCCATGGACTACACTGTCCATGGAATTCTCCAGGCCAGAATACTGGAATGAATGGGTAGCCTTCTCCAGGCGATCTTCCCAACCCAGGGATCGAGCCCAGGTCTCCCACATTGCAGGCGGATTCTTTACCAGCTGAGCCACCAGGGAAGCCCAAGAATACTGGAGTGCGTAGCCTATCCCTTCTCCTGCAGATCTTCCTGACCCAGGGACCAAACTGAGGTCTCCTGCATTGCAGGTGGATTCTTGACCAACTGAGCTATCAGGAACCTTGAGGGAAGAAGCAATTATATTCTAAGGATTACGAAACAGACCAGTAAAGAAAAAAGCCTGAAACACTGATGATATTGTATACCCACTATCATCCAGGTAGTTCAAATAATACTGGACTGCCCACCTTTTAGGTAAATGCAAAATAATCTCATAATTTACATAGACCATTAATTTGGCTCTCTGTTACAAGCAACTGAACACTCCTCCTAATTAAGACAATAATCATTCAGACAGAGTTGCAATATTAAATTTATAATTTATAGTCAGCTTTTTTCTTTCCCACTGTGTAGAGTTGATCATCATGTGGTTATTAAATATGTAATCTAGAAAGTTCATGTTTTGGATTATAAAGTGTATAAAGTACATGCGTGTGTGTGCGCGCTAAGTCACTCAGTTGTATCCAGTTCTTTGGGACCGCGTGGACTGTAGCCCACCAGGCTCCTCTGTCCTGGGATTCTCCAGTCAAGAATACTGGAGTGGTTGCCATTTCCTACTCCAGGGAACCTTCCCAACCCAGAGATCGAACCCATGTCTCCTGCAGTTCCTGAATTGCAGGCAGATTCTTTTACCACTGAGCCATCAGGGAAGCCCATAAAGTACACAGAAGTAAATTAAGAACACCGAATTCTAAGGAGGGGTTAATTTTTAAAGATACATAAGTCTACTTATTAATGTACAGATTTGTTTTTATGACAAGTATGTAAAATTATGCGAACATCACAATTGAGACATAGGAAAGTTCTGCACTCCAAAAAAGTTCTTTTATGCTATCCTTTTGTGGTCGTTTGTTTGTTTGGTTTTATTTTTCAGACTGTATTCTCTTTTGTTGATCTATAAGTCTATCTCATTGCCAATGCCACACTTGCTCATTGTAACTCTTAAAATTAGAAGTAACTATAGTAACTCTTAAAATTAGGCCGGCTGCATTATCCATTATTGCCAATTTCAAAAAAATACAGCTGTTCAAATACTTTTCTGTCTCTATATAAATTTTAGAATCACCTTATTGATATCTATTCCATTTTTTACAGTCACTATAAATTATACTGTTCTTTTAATGTCAGTTTCCAATTGTTCATTGCTAATATATAGAAGCAGAACTAATTTTTACATGAGTCTTATTTCTGCAACTTTGTGCTTATTAATTCTAAGAAATTTTTTTATGGTAGATCCTTTGGGGTTGTCTACATAAACAATCAGGTTGTCTGAACAAAGACGGTTTTATTTTTTCCATTCTGGATTCTTTCCAATAAGGCCTCGCCATATTTCTTTGGAAGTTCGGTATGATATTTAACAGGGATGATGAGAACAGGCATCCTTCCTGGTTCCCAGTTTTAGCATTCAGTTTTACACCACCAAGAATGATGCGACCTGTAGATTTTTTAGAAGTTCCCGTGTATTCTTAATTTACTGAGAATTTTTATCATTAATAAACATTAATTCTTTCAAATGTCTTTTTATAAAATATGATCATGTTTTTATCTTTCAGCTGGTTACTATGGTAAATTACTTTGAGTTTTGAATGTTGGCTCAGTCTTTCATTTTTGTGATGAACTACATTTGATTGGAATATGTTATCCTTTTTATATGTTTCTAGAATACATTTGCTAATATTTTGGTAAGAATTTTTACATTTGTTTTTGAGTTTTATACTATTCTGTAGTTCTATAGTTTCTCTTGTCTGATTTGAGCATCAGGTACAATGCTAGCCTCATAAAATAAGATGAAAAATGTTAGCTCTTTTATATTTTTGGAAGAGATTATATGAGAATTAATATTAATTGCTCCCTTCACTGTTTGGTATCATTCACCAGTGAAACCATTTTAGTCAAGAGTATTCTTTGTTGGAAGGTTTTTAACCACAAATTCAATTCTTTAAATATATATGACCATTCAGATTGTGTATTTCTCCTTGAGTGAATTTTGGTAGTTTGTGTCATTCAAGGAATTGGTTTATTTCATCAGAGTTGATGAATTTATTAAAATAGATTTGTTTATAGTATTCCTTTAGAATTCTTTTAATGTCTATAAGTCTGTAGAGATGTTCCCTCTTTTGCTCCTGAGATTATTATATTGCATCTTCTTTTTTTTTTCCCTTGGTTAGTAAAGACCAAGAGGCTTAATCAATTTTATTGATGCCTTCTGAGAAACATTTTCAGGTTACATTGTTTTTTCCTATGTTTTTCTTTTTCAGTTTTATTGATTTCTTCTCTAATTTTTATTATTTCTTTCAGTTTGCTTCAGGTTTAGTTTGTTCTTCCTTTTTCAACTTCCTCGTGATAGAAACTTAGGTGACTGCTTTGGGGACTTTCTTTTGTAGTAATATAAGTGTTTGATGCTATAGTTCCTGTCTAGCAACCTTTTTATAACTCCATCTCACAAATTTTGATATGGTCTATTTTCATTTTTATTCCATATGAAAGATTTTCTAATGTTCATTGAGACAGACACCCTCTTTGACCCATGGATTGCTTAGAAATGTGTTGTTCATTTTTAAAGTATTTGGACATTTTCCAGTTATATTTTTGTAATTAGTTTATACTTTAGCTTTTGTTATCATCAGAAAACATACTTGTCAGGATTTTAGCTTTTTAACGTAATTAAATATTATTTTACAGCCAAGGTATGTGTTATCTTAGTGATTGTTCCATGTATACTTGAGACAGTGTATACTTTACCTTTGTTGGTTAGAGTGGTCTATAAATGCCAACTGGTTGATAGTGATGTTCAGATCTTCTATAACTCAAGGATTTTCTGTTTATCAATTATAAATGTTGCAGTTTCCAACCATAATTATGAATTTATCTATTTCTCCTTTCTGTTCTGTCAATTCTTGCTTCATGTATTTTGAAGTTTTGTTGTTAGGTACATGTGCATTTAGAATAGTTATATCTTCTTATGAATTGGGGTTGTAATCATTATGTAATATTTCTCTTTATTTCTGGTAACTTTTCTTGGTCATAAATCTAGATTGTCATATTAAACTCTGTCCATGTTTCTTTTGATTAGTGTTTATACTGTTTCTTTTTTACTATTCAGACCTGTCCAGCATTGTGCCAAGCTGGCATCCATCTGGGACTTGGGCAGTAATCTATATTCTAGTTTAATTCTCAAAGCTCTGGGGCAGTAATCTACATTCTAGTTTAATACTGAAAGCTCTTGATGTGCTGCTTCAGGATAATTCCAAAAATGTGTATCTTGGGAGTAAGTCAAGCACTTTATACACAGGACTAGGGAATCCCGCCTTGCAACTTCTTTTTCTCTGTAATATACCCCACACTTTCCAGCTCTCTCAGAGTCCCTTTTTCTGTTTCTGGCTACAAAGCTGGATTTTAAGCTATCTGCACTATTTCTGCTTTCCACAAATGGGTCTACCTTTGTCACAAAGTGGAAAGAGAAAAGGGGGAAAAAGAATCATAAGAATTCTTTTCATACTCTTCTGACCATAGAGAGCTCTTTTTCCAATTCCTCTGGTCGGAAAGAAAGATTTTCTCTTAGAGTTCTAGGTATCAGAATGTTTGCTGCCCCCAACAGGAGTATATCCTCCTTACCAGTGCTCTACTCAGGGCAAGGCAGGGAAACTAAAAGAGAAAAAAGGAGAGGGGAGGGGAGGGAAATTGCCATACACAGTCCTCCCTAACCCACAGAGGTCCCCCTTCCTTGTCCTCTGGCCTAAAATTAATGTTTTCTCTTGGGTGTTTCCTGGTTCATACCTGCTCTACAATTTGAAAATCTGGTCTGTCCTCAAATCTAAGAGAGGGAGGAACAAAGAAACAAATTCACTGCCTTATGAGTCATTCTTTGAGTTCTCACTCTTCTTAAATACGTGCTACTTTTAAAATTTTCAGAGTTCTCAAATAGTTGAGATATATCTTTTGTTCAGATGTTTTTCATTGTAATCAGCAGAATAGATAGAATTTGCTTCTTGCATCTTAGAAGCCCTACTGGGTTTTTCTGTGAATATGATGAGATTCATTTTTATATTCTTTTTTGATATTTCTTATGATGATTCAGTTTTTACAATGATTCTTAAAATGCCATAGACATAATGGGTTTTGAACATGACTTGATAGTTTAGATTTTTTCACAAGCAAAATAATATTGCATTTGAAACACCATTGAATGCTATATTAGTTTGCTGTTGGAATGTTTTTAATCATAAGCTGCTTGTAGTCAAGGACATTGTCTGACATTATATCCCATCTCCTAGAACAGTCCTGGTACACAATTGCTCAATAAATATTTGCCAGTGAATTGAAAATGGCATTTAGCATGCCATAATTAAAAACTTGGGTCTTCCCTGGTGGCTCAGTGATGAAGAATCTGCCTGCCAATGCAGGAGATGCAGGTTTGACCTGTGTCAGGAAGATCTCCTGGAGAAGGAAATGGCAACACACTCCAGTATTTTTGCCTGGGAAATCCCATAGACAGAGGAGCCTGGTGGGCTATAGTCCATGGGGTCTCAAAAGAGCTGGACATGACTTAGCAACTAAACAAAAACAACAATTAAAAGCCTAATAATTTTGAATGATTGGGATTCATGAAAAGCAAAACTGTTTTTAATGTGTCCATTTATAATAATGACATCATCTTTTCAAGAAAAAAAATATTACTGATTGCTCAGTATACTTCATTGAACTTAAGACTTCAGGTGAAAGCTTGGCTGGGTTATTGACTTGTGACCAAGTGGAAAAATCACAGACCTGTAATCGCTGGGAGGGACTTGAGCAAACATCCAGGCTCTTCCACTGGGTGTGCCTCTTGGCAAGGGGAGCGCCTGTCAGTAAATGAGCACACCCAGAAGAAGGTGGTTCTCAAATTGAGCCTGCCTCAGAATCACCTGGAGCACCTGCTAAATAGGTTGCCAGGCTCTATCCCAGAGTTTCTGAATCAGTAGTTCTGGGGTGGTGACAAGTGGTTTGTATTTGTAACAGATTCGCACATCCTGCTGATACTGCCGCTTTAGGAGCCGCACTTTGAGGATGACTGTTCTAAAGTTGATATTTAGTTGGCACATGTAAAAGCAGGCTAATAATTGACACCAAGCTTGTTTGATGATTCCCTTGTCATTCAAGACCTAGATACACTTTTGTAAATGAGTCTGTCATTAAATCCGTAAGACACATCCATATGGAACGTAAGCTCAGGAGAAAATTGCAAACTGTGGATTCAGACAGATTTTGGTTCAAATCTGGGATCCTGCTTTTACTAATTTTGTGTTCTTTGAATCTTCACCTCACTCAACATTGTGTTATTCATGTATATCTAGTACAAAATGGGAGGAACAGTGTTCCCGTTTTGTAAGGTTTTCATATGGATTCAGTGAAGGGGCATACTAGTCTCATCAGTGTAGAATCCTTGTAAATATCTAGGACTGGACTAGACCCTGGGTGTGGAATGGGTGCTCTCAAGTTGCCTCCAGTGAGACAAATGGTAGCAGGATGTAGTGAAATGGGAGTGGGGACTCCTGTTCTACTCTGGAGAGGTCAGGCAGTGTTTCCTAGAAAGGGTGAGATGTTGAGGAGAAACAGTAAGGGAAGGCAGAAGGGAAAAGGGTAGGGGGATGAGATGAGTCTAGATAAACAAAAGAGCATGGACACTACTGAAACAAGGGAGGCCATGAAACATGTCAGAAAGGGCCTTGCACAGAGTAACAAAAACAACAGCTAACTTCTAATGAGCACTTCCTATGTTCTGCAGTAATATTAATTCACATAAACAATACAACCCCCTGACACAGCTTGTGAATAGCAGAGGTGAACTCTGAAATTGGCAGTCTGGTTCTAAGCGTCTACTTTTACCCACTGTGCTAGTCTGTCTGTATAGAGGAAGCTCTCAGGAAATGTTAATTCTCTGCTTTCCTCTCCCTTTCAAAGCATATGGTATCCTGAAGGCATTGATACTTTTTTCTGAATTTCAAAACTCAACAAGCATATCTTTAAGATCATTGGCAAGAAGATTGAATTCTATTTTCTGCTTAAAATACTATTCTATTTTCTGCTTTAGGACTCCAAAAGAATAAGACCCGTCCCGTGGTTCTATCTTCAGAATGTCCTCAATAAAGCAGAGTACTGCCCAGCTTCATTAACTTTATCTGGTTTCTATTAAGTGGCATTTGATTGGAAAGGATAGTATAAAGACTGGAAGTTTCTCCTATGTGGACACTCCACCAATCCTGCTACATGGGGCCACTGTAATTTTATTGTAGGTCCTGTTTGCTCTTGCTTTTCCTGTTCCTATTTCACCCTAAGAGTGCCTTCTTTTTCTCAGATTCAGATATTTTATTCAGTGCGCCCTGCCAATATGATTGGTGTACAGTTAAAACTTTCCGGAAATGAATAGTTGTGTTCCTTTGCTTCTTTAGTGCCATCTTTTGTCCCCTCCCTTATGCTAAAAGCTATTTCATTAGTTTTCTCTAAAGTAATTGATGCATGTGTGATCACCTCTTCTAAAATTATTATTAGCTGGAGTGACCTTTCATGTACATTTAAACCACTAAATTATTAAGATGAATAAATATGCCTAGGATTGGATTCTCCCATAATTTTTGCAAAAATGAGCTATATATATACTGATAAAATATATATTATTACATATAATTATATAATATGTGATAAAATAAGCTACCTCTACATATACAAGAGGATGCACAGATATACACACCCCCTAATATACCCTACTGTCTGTATGTATGTGAATGTGGAAGTAATTATATAAGTTTTTGTTCAGCTTATCATCCTGAGACCTCCAGGAACAATGACTTGAAGAAAGCCCATTCATTCCTTAAGGAAACCAGGTTTCCCTTGGAGTTAGAAGGCAGGGGTACAGTGGTGAACATATCTAACTCCTTGGGAGGCTGAGCCTCTCTAGGAAACTGGAACTTAGAAATCAGTCCTTAGGCAGCCTGGAGAGATCATACAGGAAATTTTTCCTTCTCCTTTTCTCTTGGCTGCAGACGGATTGATGTATAGGTGCCTCTCATAGCAAGTGGGTACCAAGCTTGCTTCCTTGTGACTACCCCTACCTAAAAATTGATCCAAAGTTGGGATGAAAAGAATCTGCTGCTCTAGTGGGCACAGCATATCTCATTAACCATATCATCCCATCTTAATTTACTCTGTCTTTAATTTCCATTCATTACCTTTCCATAGTAATTCTCCTTGCAGCCTTGAGAACTCTAATTGTATTTTTCATTATGTAAGGAGACAGGGTTCTCATTCTACGTTTTACAAAAGGAAAATCATAAACTGACACTAAAGTGACACTTCATGGTCATCAGCGAACTCTACATGTGGTATTAATCTCAGAGTTTACCAAGTTGATTTAACTCTAGTTCTGATAATTGTCATATATGTGAGGTGATATTAAATGCATTGCCATGGTTTCTCTGGCCAAATATGCTTTCCCACATACCTGCCTTAGCTGTTGAAGTTTCTGCCATAAATTATAACTTTGGAATACATAATTAAAGATACTTACTGAAAAGCAAATACTAGATGCTGAATGTAGTATGTATCTATTGAATGAATCAATGACATTTATAAATATTTATGAGTGATTTCTATAATTATTAGGTACTGGGGTTTTGTTCATCACTTTACTCAGCTAACCTATTATTTTTTTATAAACCTCCTGTGCTTTTTCCCCTTGCCATTTCATTCAGTCACTCACTTTCAACAGCTACCTTGTATGCTATTCTCATTTTGCCCGGCCACACCAACCCTACCATCTAATGAGGCAGGGAGGAAATGGCAGACTTTACTCTGATACTATCCTTTTTTTCATCTTTGTTACGCATCACTAGGAATTAAAAGGAAATGTCTGTCTATAGCTGGGATGGGCAACCCACTAAGTAACAATAGCCATCAATGCCTTAATTTTTATGTTTTCATCATTCACCTATTAGGGAAGAATTCCTTGGGGGAATGAGAAAATAATTTTGATTGGACACCAGAGGAAAAATTCTGGGATGTTGCCCACATCAGCATGTTATCTCTTTTAGTGGTGATTTCTAGGCAACTGGGGAACAGAGTTGATTCTAGTGATTCTACAACAGAGTGATTCTAGTGATTCTAGAGCAGAGTGATTCTAAGCTTCTGGGGAACAGAGTGTCAGAGGGGTTCACGATACCCCTAAGAAGGAAAAGATTTAGGAAAGGAGTTTAGAAAGGTGTTAGAATAACAACAACAATAACAAAATTTTACTTCCAAGTGCTTTCCATTTTTAAATTACTTTCTGTCAATACTTAGGCTGGACGGGATCTGTAGGAAGATCTTAAGGCATCTAATTTTGAAATTCTCCACTGAATCACAAGTACCTCAGCATGTAATGTTGGTTCCCCAAGTCTCTATCATTTAACTCCTCGGGCTGCACTTTTGAGCCATCCTGTCACAGTTTGCGTTCTCTATCCAATCCAGTAAGCAAAGGAAAGTGATAATCCAGAATTATAAAATTCCTGATTTCAAACTTGGAGTGTAACGGTTGAGGAAATCCATGTTTTTATGTTTAGATTCATCCCTAACGGGCTTTTCAGAGAAGGCAATGGCACCCCACTCCAGTTCTCTTGCCTGGAAAATCCCATGGATGGAGGAGCCTGGTAGGCTGCAGTCCATGGGGTCGCTAAGAGTCAGACATGACTGAGTGACTTCACTTTCATTTTTCACTTTCATGCATTGGAGAAGGAAATGGCAAACCACTCCAGTGTTCTTGCCTGGAGAATCCCAGGGACGGGGGAGCCTGGTGGACTGCGGTCTATGGGGTCGCATGGAGTCGGACATGACTGAAGTGACTTAGCAGTAGCATGATGAATCATTTTGCTAGTTACAAGTTTGTTAGTTGAATCTTAAGGATAGACTCTTCCCTGGTTATCTATATTCTGAAATCCCTACCTAAAGGTGAAGTTAGTTTCAGACATCTTGGGATACTAGACAGATCACTAGTGAGCAAGCCGACCTGGTGTTGTGGTTCAGACTCCTCTGTGGCGCCCACTGTCGTAGGCCTGACCCAGACAGCAGTGACTCGGCTGGAGTCAGAGGATTCCTTAAGGAATGGTTTTACCTCTCTCCTAATTTTGTTATTGGTTCTTTAGACCCAGAGTTGAGTTACTGTTCTAATAGTCCCAGCTTTGATCAGGGAACCTATCTCTGGTATAAAGTCTGGAAAGAGTCCCTTGATAAGTTTTCCTGGTGTCCTGAAATTGAACATAGTGGCTTTGTTCATTGCTGTGCACTCCCCTCTCTTCATGCCTCCAATAGTCTACTCAGGCCATCTTATTACTATTACTGTCACTAGAATATAGACCGTATAAGACCACTGATAATCCGAAGACCATGAGGATTTATATTAGAGCAGTATCTGAGTGGCTCTGAGGGGAATCTGTCTTGCTGGTACCAGAGCCTTGTACCTTGCATATCTGAGTGAGCCCTGGGCCTGCTGAGATTTAGGCAGTCCTAAGCCCACCTTTGTCATCAGGCTTTATCTGCAGTGCTGTGGCTTCTGTGATGCTGCTCTCCAGACCATCTGTGACGCACTGTCCAGACCCTTCCCCTCAGGACTTCCTCTTCTTTCCTCCAGCAACTAGGGGTTTGGATAGAAGATAGATCTCTGCGGAGTCCCTCTCTGGATATCTCCACCAGGTAAAGAACAACATCTTGCCCAAGTTCATTATTCTTCTCAGGGTCAGCCCGCATCCAGTGACTGCTTCATGAGGGGCATAAAAGACTGGGTGCACTCCCCCTGTTGGTAGCGATTCTCTGGGTCAATCCTAGCTCCAGAGTGACTTTCACCCCGTCCTCCCTTCACATTTCATTCATGCTAATACCTGTTTGAGAGTCTTATTTTCCCGTGAGACACTCTGCACCTGCTCTTCCATGAACAGAGCCCAGTCTCTCATCCTGTAACGCAGCCTGGCCCACTCAGGCTGACCCTACCCAGCCTCTTCTCTGGCTGAAACTTGTCCTAACACTCCCAGCTGCTGGGGGGCATTCTTCGTCGCATTCATATGTCACCTCCCACCTGACTGAGTATTCCCTGGTGCTTGGGCTTCCCATCCTCTATACTGGATTCCCTAGGACACCAGTATCTCTTGAAACCACAGGCTAGAGTTAGCCCTCTGGCTCCATTGCTCAGGTCAACTCTATAACCTAATTATTTATGTCCACTCCCATTTGTATATGACCCTGGATTCCTTTTGTTCATCTCTTTTATTCATCATTCCTTTTCTTCATCTCTTCAAAGCTAGATTCCAGCAAACCTCATTCCTAAATAATCCTAATTTTATTTGCCTATTTTCCTGAAGGCAGACTAAGAAACAGTGTTTTCTGTCTTCAGCATAGGTTTGGATGACATCAGAATATCTTTTTTTTTTTTTTTTAAAGTATTTTTTTTTATTGGAGTATAATTGCTTTACAATGTTAAGTTCGGCTGTACAACATATATCAGACATGTCTACATATATCCCAAGCCTCTGAAGCTTCTTCCCCCTCCCCCCATCCCATCCCTCTAGGTGGACTATAGTTTTTTTTTTTTTTTTGACTTGTTTAGAATATCTTAGTTGGGATATCTGATAGACTATTGAAGATAGAGAATGAGAGCTTAAATGAGAGGTGACAAAATCCCAGAATGTGGATGGAGAACTTAACTCATGTAACAAAATGCCAGTGTTGCCATTCTGAAAACCCTATTGAATAGTAGCTATGAAAATGGTATGTTAATTCCTCCATTCTGCTTAAATTTGGGTTATCTGTTCCCTCAGGGTCTCAGGAAAAGTTTTAAATGGAATAACTGCTAATTCAGATACAGTTTAAAATTAAAACTTGCCACTGTTGCACCTAAATTGAGGTAATCTCTCTGAACAAATCTAGATTCCACAAGAGTGCTCTGTCACAAGGAGAGGTCTTTCTTTAATGTTAAAGACTCAGATTTTAGTATTTCCTTTTCTCTCCCATTCTCCTCACTTCTCTACAACCGTTGCACAGTTCTTTTGGTCAGATTTGTTATTCTAATGTTTCTGAGACCAGAATACAAATAAGATAGGGTTTTTTCATGTGGGAGGGTAGACAACATTTCCTTTTAATTGCAAGGAAATGAGTTTAGTCTTATTCAGTTTAATGGAAAATATAGCACGCAAAATCCCAGTGCTTGCAATGGTTTTCATAGATGAGTATGTGTGTGTAAGTGAACCTGTGAGTGAGTGAGAGAGGGAGGGAAGATCGGAGGGAGCCAGAGAGAAAGTGTACAGGCCTGAATGGCTTGGAAACACATATAATTTCCCTACTTTGATGGATTATCTTTAATGAGTTGCATTGGCAATATCTAGCTTACAATTCTAATTTATCTGGAGAACTTAGTTTATAGTTTCTGTGATAGATTTGAGTTTAATTGTGGAAATGTAAGAAGCATTGTAGAAAAAAGAAGACCGTTTTCTGGATAATAAGAAGAGGAGCACTTATTGAACACACAAAGAAATATGATGACGAGGCTGTTTCAGTTGTGGGCTCTTCTAGCATGAATCATAATTTTTAAATAGCTTCTACAGTTTGGTAATTAAGCCTTAAATTTGTCTTTTGTCATGTTAATGTAGTAGAGCTCCAGATTTCTCTTGCTTTATTTCTACTGTTTTCTAGTCATCAATTATGGTTCCTTCGGTTCTAATGATCTTAATAAAGCATATGAGGGAAACACATGCATATGTTAAGTATGTGTACAAGTGCACATGTGCACACAGATACACACGCACATGAGCACACACATTCCTTAGTCTTTCATGTGAACATTTGGCATGAAGGGTGAGTAGAGATAGGAGTTCACATTAAGATGAATGAAAAAGGTATCAAATGATAGTATCTGTGTGAACTGTGTGTTACATTGTTACAGACAGTTTTCCACCAAACATTCATAATCTCATGCAGTGTCTCACACGCTTATCTGAATGCCAGTGAAACACCAACCAGTCCTCTCCTGCAGCTCCGGGAGACCTCCTGACCTCTCCTTGACTTCGCCAAGGTCACCAGGCCACCAGATGCACTGACTTTGTACAGTAGCCTCTGGCCTGTACTGTTCTCCCTGTGAGTTACATTTTTATGTCCCTCCTTGTGATAAACTCACTTATGAGAGAGAACAATTTCTGTTAAAGAAGAAAAAAACAAAAATGGGTTTTTTCCACAGCTGTTTTTACCACTTGAGCTTTTAAAAAATTACAAGTATGGTTATTAGATTGTGGATTTCTGAGATGTTTCCCTTTTGCTTACTCTGGAGGCTGGAAATGAGAGAACCTTCTTCTCATAACTTTTAGGCAATCAACACTTTAAGCAAGAGGGCAAGGCTAAATGACTCTGTTCATAGCTTCGATCACTTTAATCCAGTTTGGCTGTTGGCGATGCTGTAAAAATATTGCTTCCAGAACCTCTTGGAGCTCTCTGATTTTAGTCACATGCTAAGGAGGCTGTTTGTACCAGCATCTCCTCAGATGGACTGGTCCATTTACTTTAATGAACTTTTACGTTCTGGCAGAATTTGAAATAAAATAAACAAGTGCTGTGACTGTGGTTACTAAATGGTTATGCTCAGGGAGACAGATTAAAAGACTCTTTTGTAAACAATATTGTGTTTGGATTATCATAATAGTTATTGGGATTTTTTTTTTCCTTCTAGCATCTGAGTATTCCTTATGCAAAGCATACCCCTCCCAGAGCAGTGATGGGCAATATAATTTATTTTCATGTGAGCCGTAATTTAAAATTTCATTATTTGCCAAGCTTTCTTTGGCTTTTTACAACATTTTGTAATCATTCTTTGAGTTTATCTCTTCCTTGAAATGGTTCTGCTGTAGTCGAAGTAAAACTTCTTAACAGTTTTCCTTAATCTGTTTTTTCATTTGTGTAATTGTGGGAAAGTGACATTATCTGCTTAGAAGTAACTTTGGTTTTCAGCTCAGCATTCTTTCTGGCACATGTGTTGTTTTTATGTTGTTAGAAGACCCTTTTAGAAAGACTTTTTCTCATAGGCAAAGCTTTGCTCAAACAAAACACTGCACTTAGTATATCAGGGTGCTTCCCCGGTGGCTCAGACAGTAAAGAATCAGTCTGCACTGCGAGAGACCTGGATTCAATCACTGGATTGGGACGATCCCCTTGAGGGGGGCATGGCAACCCTCTCCAGTATTCTTGCCTGGAGAATCCCAGTAGATGGAGGAGCCTGGCGGGCCACAGTGCATGGGGTTGCAAAGAATCAGACTAAGCAAAGCACAACGCAGCAGTGTATCAGGGTATTCAAAGCTCTGTCTTCCAGCTGTGATCACTTGTACTTGGGAATGGGGAGAAGCTTTAAAAGCAACTTTGTAAAGCACTGCAGATTTGTTTGCATCCAGTGCAGTTCCTTGATGATGTTTTATAGCTAGCGATGAAAAGCCTGCTAAGATGAAGACTCTGTGAGATAGGGCAGCGTCTGTTGATCTCAGCATCTTTTGCCTGTCTTTCCTCGGTTTCCCTATTAAGAAAGAAATGGAATAGGAATCTTGACTCATGAGTCATTGAGGCTGAGTTGGGTTTGATGCCTGGTGCCTAGGAAAGGAGGTTTTCATGGTGTATGGTAACCATGGACAGTTCCAGAAGGAGGGAGGGGTTTGGTTGGGTATTTCTAGTTCTTGGTCTGTTTTTAATCTGTCATATAGCAGATCTTAAAGGGTTCTCCCCCACCACCTCTTATTCTCAAATGTCAGCATTTTCCCCTCACAAAATATATGTTAGCTGGTTTCAGTTTTCCTACTTTAAACAAATTGAAAACCTATCTTAGGCAGGAGAGTCAAAAGTTGGTAGCAACTTGCTTTGCTCAGTTTATATTGGATACAATGGAAGCCATGAGTAGAGAGAAAGATAAGCTGCTGAGGCCTTCCTGGGTATAAGGACAAATGTGAATTAAAATGCTGAAAAGCGCTTGAAATTATAGTTGTACATTCTAGAACAAAGAAGCAAGCAATTGATGGGAGGGGGGGAAAAGTCATGATGGGTTTTCCTTTGTGCTAGTCACAGAGCTCCTCAAATCTTGGTCACATAAAAGCTTTAGAGGAAACTCATATTCAGTTATCAGAAATTGCTTCTCCTTGATTTATGATCTGGTCAGGCTCCTTGGTAAACTATATGAACTCTCCTGACCAGAAAAAGAGAAACTGCAGATGGATTCGGCACATATAAATGCATGTTGGCAGTGGATATATAACTTCAAACAGTTCAGAGGTAATAAATTGAGTTCCCTGTCAATGCCAGCTGAATAAACACATTTGTTGTAAATGATCTGACAATAGCATTATTGATTATAAATCCACGATTTGACATTCAGAATCACATCTCCATTTTACTCCTAAGGAAGGGAGCGACTTGGTCCCTTTTATAGGGGTGACTTAGCAACATCTCTGGCAACTCAGCTTCTTCCTGCTGTGATTAATTAATCCTGAGTCCCTCTGATGTCTCTCTCGGGGGGATTGCATTAACCTTGCTTTGCTTATCTGGAATAATATGTATGGCTAGTGCCTTTCAACAGGAGCTTGGCTTTGCCTGCCTGTTAGTGTTTTCTACTTTGAAGTTAGAGAGAGGAGCACACTCAGGAGAGACTGGACCACTTATTGTGCGTCTGACATATTCAAATCCTTACTCTGTTATTTAGATATAAATCTACTGATAATACAATCTTGTTATTTGTTTCTCCATGTGAGTCAATTTATGGGTGCCTTTTACTGAATCTGCTTTGGCTTTATAAAGGTTCCTATGTAAACCTTGTAAGCAATTGAACTATAAAAGATTGATTCACCAAGAAAATGATTTCACAGAGCATTTTTGTTCATCTAACTTTATAGAACATTAATCTCACCAGAAATAAAATTAAATGCAAACTGTCTTTTAAATATATTTTTTAATCTGTAACCCTGCTGTTAAAATGATCTCCAGCCATCCACCAGATCACATACCTAATAAGTACCTCTCGAAAGAGGAGGGGAATGTTTCATTCATTTCTATCTGAAGGATTTGCTTTTCATGATGATTGAGTGGCTCATTTGCAGGACAGACAAGTGTTTATTTCTTCACAACAATGTTGAATTTTCATATTTCAAGTTGTGCGTTTGTACTTTTCTCTGTGATAACTTAGTCATAACCATTGTCTTATTCTTTTGAAAATGCTACTCAGCATCTGTGCTGCAGATCTGGGTAATGCACTTCAGTGACCCTCCAGACATTGCGCAAGAGCATTGCCTCATCTCTCATCTAATGGGAGGTGTGGGGCCAGGCCTCATACAGTGATGCCATAACTTTTTTTTTTGGTCTTGATTTCCCTTTTTACCAGAGGTCGAAAAAACACCACGTGTAAACTTAATTGGGCCTTTTGTCTTTGCCGCAAGTGTGGAAGTTGAACATTCAATGTGATTTTAAAGATTTTGCCCCAACCACTGTAATTCCTTACAAAACTATAGCACCTAATGTTCTTTTATAACACTTGACTTGTTCCATCTCTAAGATTGTTTACCTTTTATCTTTAGTACTTATCAGGAAAAGTTAAGAAAACAGGAGTACAGCAAGATTGGAATGAGTGGCACTGAGTTAATATATATATATTTTTTCACATGAAATGACTGAAGAATCAGTGGGCATGATACAAGAGTCTGTCAGTTTTTAGTTATGCAGAATGTTTGGAAGACAGAGAAAGATGTTTAGATGGTGAGGGGCTTATCATTGTTTCCTTACGATGGAATAGCCCTAGAGACCCAGCAGGCACCAAGGATTAATTAAATAAAGGCTCAGTCCTATAAGAGAAGTAGGGCTTTCATCAATTATGAGCTTTTTAAAAAAAAATTTCTTCCTCTAAGAACTCATATGTCTTTTTCTACTTTTTCACTTTCATTTTCTCTGACATATTCAAAGAAGAGGTTTGATAGTTCCAGTAGACAATGAGTTCCTGTAATTCTGTCCTCTGTCCTTACTTCAAACCTAAGTCCAGAGCCTGGCTTTCTGCTCTTCATCTGGTTCTGTGATTTGGGCAGGATGAGTTACTTCTCTGAACTTCAGTGTCTTAATTATGAAGTGGAGAGAAAAATCTCTCTTAAGAAGGTTTTGAAGATTCCGTGAGATACTATTGATGAGTGATTTCAAGTATAGTGCCTGACATAGGGCCTAAATGCAGTGATTGAATTTGAGTCTAATCTAATGTGAAATTCAGTTTTTTTACTGTCTATGAATGAAACAAAATTTTAAAAAGACTAAACAGTTTTCTTGAGTATTCTAGCATTTGTGGACATGGAAACTAGCTTTGCTTTTCTCTTTTCAGTAGCTGTTGCCAATGCAATTCCTCTGTTTACTGAGTTGTAGCTTCCTAGACAAGAATGCAGGAAGTCCCTATAATATTCTGAGGATAGGTTAGTTGTCAGGCTTATTATAGTCCCCAGATCCAGCAAGGAGAGCAGAGAGAAGCCTGGATGGTGAAGTCACTAGGGGAAGAAATGACAAGATATTCAGAAGGCTGCTCAAATGCTGCCTCCTAATAAATTGTCAATTCCTCCCAAAGAGGAGTGATGTCTTTTTATGCTGATGGACATTATGTGCAGAGCTTATATTCCTTACCCCCGTGTGCACGTTTGTCTTCATAGGTCATAAGAAAGGAAAATTGTCTCACGTTTGACATCTCCATTCAATTTTACTACTTTAGCATCTTAATGGCTTTTAAATAAAAATGGGGAAAGGATTATAGTTGGCAGCAAAGTGGATTTCAGGGACAGCTAGAAAATAGGAGGGAAGACAGCCTCTTATATTTTGATTAATCTAGTTCATGAAAACATACCCTTGAACATACAGCTATAAAATATATTGACACAGTACACTTTGCCTTTGTGGTGTTTATACCTGGTGATATCTCGAATTTTTAATAGGCTGGTTTTTTGCTCAGTAGAGACCTGTCATGGTAGGTATATTCTTGGGAACTTTTTCAGGATAACACCTTTCCCTTTGAAATAACCTCTTCCCTAAATGGCCTTCCATGAAAGTTTGATATTTTTGGTCCCCAGAACACACCCACCACCTGCAAGAATTTGTGCATGTGATATTTTTAGTTATGAAAAAAATACTTATTATATATATAAGATATTACAATCATATCACAACTGTGATTTTTTTAAAAATGCTAAGTACAATTTACTTAAATAGCTTAAAGTTTAGCTCTTAGGATGGTTTTGCTTTCTTAGTCTAATTGACATCTTAGGAAAAATAAATATGCTTTTTAATGCATTTATTTAGGGATTCCCTGGTGGCTCAGATGGTAAAGAATCCGCCTGCAATGCAGGAGACCTGGGTTCAATCCCTGAGTTGGGAAGATCCCATGGAGAAGGAAATGGCAACCCACTCCAGTATTCTTGCTTGGAAAATCCCATGGACAGAGGAGCCTGGCAGGCTACTACAGTCCATGGGGTCACAAAGAGTCAGACACAACTGAACGACTTCACTTCATTTGGGGTTAACTTAATTTGGGTCCTAGGAGGGTAGGGTTCTCTGACTGAAATATCTGTCGGTTGTCCTGGAGTCATCAGATTAATTCAGCTGGTTGGACTGGTGAGGGGACTATATACTTCCTCCCTTATTGTCTTATACTTGAGAAGATACATATTTGATCAAAGTAAAACAGCCATTCCTTATATTCTTCATTTGTGGAGTCATAGATTTCTAAGCATACAGATTTTCAAACAAAATTGCCTGAAAGATGTTTCTTTTAAAAAAAGTTATGCTGTTGTCAAATGTGCATGCTCATCTTGTATCTGTAAAAAAAAGAACATGGGAAAGATTTCCCACTTGTCATCAATAGTACACATTTAGTAAATGCTTGTTGACTTGAAGAATAACAGAAGTCCATATGTCTTTAACTACCCTGGTTATATTTAGCACAGTTCTCATATCTAGAGCTTTTTAGTATTTGATATGTAACTGACGCAAACCTTCACTGAAAATGAAAAGCAATATGGATAAACACTTTAAGGTTTAACATTTAAGATAAAACCAGATTTTTTTTTTTACCAAGCCCTTAATTTGCTAAAGAAAGGGGCATTTTATAATTTATCTATCAATAAGTATTATTGATAACTCTTCTTTGTGCCCAGGACGGTATATAATACCATACATAATATAAAACCATCCTGGGCGCAATGGAGAGTTAGAGAAGAATATGGAATTGCATAATAGGGACCATTTGAAACTAATATATGGTGGGTTATCATAAAGAGCAGAGTTGCTAGACTAGGGATGATGAGTGTCGGTATTCAGAGAGGAGATGCTGCCTTTGAGGAAGTTCTCATGAAGAGGCTAGAATTGAGCTGGTCGTAAAGAGACAGAGTTTCTGGATTGGTATAAGCAAAGAAATAATTTCAAATGACAATATCATAGATACAGATAAAAGATAGGTACAATAAAAGAATCTACATCATATAGATAATTCAGCCATGTAATTATCCTGCCTAGAATACAGGTTAATACTAGGATTCAAAAGTAACTTGATTAAATATGTAAAACAAGAATGTAAGGAAAGGAGGGACAGTTGAAGAATGAGTAGAGGAATTTGTTCCTCTCTATCTATCATATAGGAGTCTCTTAATAACTGTTGCAAGCAGTCTTAAGAAGAAAGTATTTTCTGTCCCCATAATTAAAACTCATGGTGAAATGGACACCCTGTAAGGGAACCAGGCAAACCTCAAGCAGTTTGGCCAGATGGAAAATTCAGAGATCTCACTAAAAAGAATAGTTGTACTTTCAAATATCTCACCAAAAGGATAGGTGCCATTGCTGGGAGTTATGTTTTCTTGCAGTGCTGTATCTGGCTGTTTAATGAAACCTAGAGAGACAATAACTTGTAGATAGACTAAATAATGCAGTAAATGTCACCCAACAGCATTTCATCGTCTGCACACACATATCAGAGCTTAAATTCACTACAGTCAATATATCTGTGTTGTTTTATTTTGACATTAACAATTTTTGTTTGGATTGATATAAAGTGGCATCATTATTTTTTAAATAGTCTGGTATCTTGTAGCACATACTATCCTTGGCCTTTTCAATATGGCTTTCTACTTCGTTCCATATTTTAAGATAAAAGTGAACTGTTCTACATTATTTGCTGTTATTTCAAACTAGGCCCAACTTTCTGTTTTTTGCCCTTTGATTCTTCTTTGGTGTCTATTTTCCACTCTTTTGGTTGGATGACTCATTCAAAGTTTCCTTTCTTGGCGGATTGGACTACCATTCTCTCTCACCCTTGATTGTGCCTTCATCACCTGTGGAGTCTAAAATGAAGCTGCCTTCCTCTAATTTGGCCCTTTGTGGTAACACCACTCCTTATTCCTGTATCCCCACTTACTTCTCTGAATTAATATAGTTGACTCCAGTAAAAGTAATGTTTTATAAATAGACTTCACAGGTACATCTGTGAAGATGATTGTAATGCCTCCTACAAAAATGTGTAAATTTAAGATTTTAGGTGAAATGTTTTGTCGGCACTTTTCATCAGGTTTTTAATTTTCTGGGATGAAATGAAAATGGTCTAGTTATAGGGGACTAGAACAGTCCAGTGGTTAAGACTTCACATTTCCACTGCAGGGGACACAGGTTTGATCCCTGGTCGGGGAACTAAGATTCCATATGCCATGCAGCATGGCCAAAAAAAAAAAAAAAAAAGCTCTGGTTAGAGACCAAAGCCTTGCATGCCATACCATACCAAGTCACTTCAGTTGTGTCCGTCTCTTTGCAACCCTATGGACCATAGCCTGCCAGGCTTCTGTCCTGTCCTCCAGGCAGGAATACTGCAGTGGGTTACAAATGCCATTATGTGACTCATTAATTTGCTGAATGGTGAATCCTGGTGGTCTGGTAGAGACCTAATTCCTGAGGAAATCCCAAATCAGATTTGATAAGAGTGAAAGTATATTATTCTACCTTGTGAAGAGAAGTTTGCTTTTTTAGTTTTGAATTCCTCTCTGAACTATTTCTGTTTCCAGCCCCACTACAATCTGCCCATCATCACTGTATTTAGTTCAAAACTCAGATTCCTTGGCCTGTTTGTGAATTCACTCTATCCACCTCCCCCAGGAGGACACTGGTTAACTTAACAACATGTAAATTCTCAGTATCACGCTCAGTGCTTGATCTGTTCCTTGGAATGTATGTTCTACTTCTCACAGCCCCCATCGTGGCTTGTCCCACTGGTAAGAGGGCCGGCACAAACACTTCATTTACATGAGGGCGTCTCTGCATACCTCAGCCAGCGATAAGCTGCTCCTGTCCATCTCTCATAGCACATTGAGCCTCTCTTTAGCCCTTTAGCATATTTTACTCTGTTCTGTGGTTTTTCTGTATATGTTCTTTCCCCACAGGGGTGGGGATATAACATCATTGTATGACAATACTTTATTAAACAAGGTATGATCTCAGTCAATGTTTGTAGAAGGAATAACTGAGTTTCTGAGTATACCTTTTGAAACAAAGCATTTTAGAATTAGTGCATAATTAAATACTGCCTGCATTTCCTTGCAAACTCAGATAGTTTTATGCTTAAATTTTGTACCAGCCTGTGACTTACCTTTGCTGTCTTCCTTTATTCTGATAAACACTACAGGATCATTATATATGTACTAGCTTATCTATCATATACTACCTCTATTCCTCCATTTACACTATATAAGTACTTGAATTTGAATTTTCAATGGCAATTAATATAAAATTTTAAGGTGAAATTAATACATAGGCTTTTAAAAATAAATTGGCTTGCAAGTTATGTGTTTTACGGAATGCTGTCATAGTATTTGCTTTTGCAGTTTAAATGGATTACTTAAGAATTAGGAGAATGAGGAATTAAAGGATTTACAGCATAGCATAGCAAAGAAGGTGCTTCCTTAGTAACAAAAACCGAAGTTGTATGAAGACACCAGGAAATGGAGCTTGCTTTGAAATCTTACCCTGTACGCAACTTAGACTTGAAAAAATTAAATGGAAATCTGCCAAAGAGTGTAGAAATCATAAGAGAAACAGATTAGACTAGTGCTGATTTACATGGCCACACATGGCACAGTAGGATTTAAAAAGTAAAGAAAGTTAACCTTTAATTTTTAAAGGTCACTTTACACATTTGTCTAATTAAAAATTTATTTCTATAGCAAAGATTTATTTCAGAAAGGAAATTTTGACTGTAAAATCAAGAGTATGAAAGTAGAGTTGTGATTAAGATAGTTGGCAAGTAGGTAGCAATTACCTTTCTAGAATATGAGTTGACCAAAGCATCTGACTTTTTTTTTTTTTTTTTTTTTTTTGAGAATCTTGGATCACTGGACTAGAAATGGCAAATTTCCAGCTAGGAGAAAAATTTCAACTCAAGCAGATAACATGTTGCTTTCTGAACAGTGTTATTTTTGTCATTAGGACTACAGCTCAAAAA
Organism: Cervus elaphus; assembly: GCF_910594005.1. Taxonomy (NCBI): domain Eukaryota; kingdom Metazoa; phylum Chordata; class Mammalia; order Artiodactyla; family Cervidae; genus Cervus; species Cervus elaphus. The sequence goes on from NC_057847.1 coordinate 65,519,204, forward strand.
AAAAAAAAAAAAGGAATGAGCTGTTACACCTAGCCACTTTAGAATAAAATCTCTGGTAGGATTGAAGTAGAGAAAGAGCTGTTTACCAATGAAGGCAGAGGCAACAGGCAGTTGTTAGTTTAGTTTATCACTCTGAGAACTATAGCTCTGGTGAATAGGAACTAAAATTTATCTCCAGATTAACTGTGCCTTTTTCATCTCCCTCTTTTCTCTTTTCTTCTACATTTTTGTTCTCCCCCTGTCTCTCACTCCCTGTCCCAGGAAGCAAACCAGAAAAACAGTTGTAGTAGTATGATTTTGATCATATTGCTCCCTGATGTTGTTTAATCCCTGCCTTCCCCTTGTGAGTTGTCTTCCACTCCTTCAAAGAGGCTTAGCATAATTGTACTGAATGTTTTTCATTAATTATTCCTCATTTTAAAGAGGATAACAGATTTTTTTCTTGCTAATGCTTTTTGCCAGAAACCCTCCATTTTCCACTCTTTTTGCCCATCCCTTGTCTCCACCTTAACATTCTTTCCTAGAAAGGTGGAAAACCAACCTTCTGTCCCCATGCCCATTGCCCATCATCAGAGAAAGAAGAGGCTGACTTGATTTACTGATCTGTTTATTTTGTAATTGTTGAAAAGGAAAAGGAAGATTTTCTGAACTTCTGACTTGTGAACCTGGAAATTTCACTTATACTGCTGATGGAAACCAATGATAAATATAATGTTGCAAACCCTCTAGGGGAATGTGCTCATTTGCACAGGAAAACAGCAGTTTTGTTCATCTCTATAACCTTAGATTTCTTGACACATAGTGGGCCTTCAGTTAACGTGTATTGAAAAAATACGTGTGTGAACCTGGGTATTTCATTTATTTATTTTTTTCCATTTATTTTTATTAGTTGGAGGCTAATTACTTTACAATATTGTAGTTGGTTTTGTCATACATTGACATGAATCAGCCAGGGTATTTCATTTAAACTCTTTAGACCTCACCTTTCTCATCTACACAGTGAGGATGGTGAATGAGGTTAGCAAATGATTTTTAGTTTTTTCATTTTTTCATTCATTCACGTATACTCATCCAGGCAGCATTCTGCAAATATGCTCTGAAAGCCTGTCATTTTCTAGGTCCCTGTTTTAAACACAGTTAGATTACGTCAGGGGGAGCAGAGGGCTTAATTCTTTCCCATATCCACTGTGCATTATAATATAGCGGATTAACAACTTTGTTTGTCATGGGTTTAATCTATGTATCTGGTCTCTTTTAATGCTCTGAGGTGCTCAGGGTGAGGGCTTACTTCAGATCTGGTTAGCCATGCTGTGAGTACTAGCAAAGTATTCCCCCGTGGACCCCAGGCCTTACAGAGTGCAGCACCTGTTCAAATTTTGGCCAGTTCAGTTTGGGAACTGTTCCAACTGCTTTTGTTTCTTCTTCCCCTCTATCCTTTAACTAAAAGGCTTCATCTGATAAAAGTAATTTTTAAGCCATTTTTTGGTCATCACTCACCCACCTTGTGTTATTTATCAGAAAATTATTCTGGTTATAGGGAAACCAGTTGTCTATAAGTAAGGTTTTTAGAGCTGCTTAATTAAAGAAAAAGAGTTTAATTAGTTAAAGAATAACTTTAAGCCCAGATCAGCTGTAGTCTCAGAGGAACATGAAGAGGGAATAATTAGGAAGCTGACTTATTTCTCTACCAAGTGTCAAGTCAGTTTTTTTCAATAGAGAAGTGGAAAACTTCTGATCTTGAATAACCTGGACTCCTGACAAGAGTAACTAAGAAAAAAAAAAAATCCATTAATCTGATTACTTTACCTCTACAGTATTAAAGGATTCAAATTCCCAAGGTTCACTAAATTTTAATGATTCTAATAGTGTTTCCATCTGAGAATCTAAAAGAATTTCACAGATGTGTGCAGCTGCATATATATTTCAAGGCAAGCACTGTTATTCCTGTTTATTTTTAGTGATAAAACTGAGACAAAGGTTAACAAATATTTTGAACTATCAAAGGCTGTTTGGTTATAAATGTAAAATATAGCAATCTTTTGTTTAGTTCGCCACTCAAACAGTTAACATTTTACAAAACTGGTGGTACCCAGTCCCCCTGAGAATGTATGTATGAATCTTAAGAGATACAGTTTAATATTAAAAAGTAGAATAATATTCTTGGACTAATGTTTCAGAAAATAAAAAGCAGCAGAAAATAAATGTGCTCTGAATTATAATTTTGTACATTTTATATATCCCGGGCTGAATTTAGCTAATGGAGAAAATTTTGTTGTTCCTTCTTTAAATAGATTTAGTACAAAGTGTGTTATCATCTTTGCATGGTTTTCATTTTACAAATAGGAAAGATTACTTTCTATTAGCCAGTAGAATGCAGATTTCAAATGGTGCAAAGATTGTTCATTTATTTATTTCCTACTGAAAAAAAACTCCCCACATGAAACCATTTCTCTTTTTCCCTCACCAGCATAATACTCTTATGCCTTCTTCTGAAAAGAAGCTCTGCTTTCTCCCAGCCCATTCCGCCCATTGAATCTTCTATATACAATTAATTAATGTATCTCTACTGAACTTTGATGTTGTAACCAAGATTATGCCAAGTACTATGGGAATCGTCTAGAAGAATGACACCCAGGTTCCTTCCTTCAAGTGACTTACACCCCAGTAAAGAGCTGTAAAAAAAAATTGTTGGAGAAGCTAAAAAAAAACCCCTGCAGGTGCTAAACTGTCAATTACCAGTAGGAGCCATGGGTGGTTAGAACAGGCAATGACCAGATCCCCTCAATTCAATGAAATGTATTATCTGTATTTTCTTAGCAGATTTTAGCATATCAGACTGAAATGACAGTTACCTATTGATGAATATTTCCTCCATTCTGTTGAAACTTTGGGGGGTCAGTTTATTTATTTATTTTTAATTGGATAATTGCTTTACAACAGTGCACTGGCTTCTGCCATACACCAGCATGAATCAGCCATAAGTATACGTATGTCCCCTCCTTCTTGAACCTCTCTCTGACCTCCGACCCCATCCCACCCCTCTAGGTTACCACAGAGCACCAGATTTGAACCCCCTGTGTCATACAACAAATTCCCACTGACTGTCTCTTTTACATATGGTAATGTATATGTTTCAACGCTACTCTTTCAATTCATCCTACCCTTTCCTTCCCCCACCGTGTCCACAGGTCAGTTCTCTATGTCTGTGGCTCCATTGCTCGAAGGGCCAGTTTTATATCTGTAAAACTTTTGTCTTTAGCACTGGTCCTGGGCATGATGGTAGTTCATTGGTGAGGTTGCTTTGAGTCAGACCCTAAAAGATGACCTGGGATTTAGGTCGACTAACCAAAGCATGCTGGAGCCCTGGAGCTCTGGAGCAAAAGCACAAAGTGCTTTGGTGATGGAGCTGAGCAGAATGGGAATCTCCAAGGAGGGAACGTCCTGGCCAGGGTGCGCTGTGTCCATTTATTCCAAAGGGAAGTAAAACCACTTAGCCTTTTCCATAGCTTACACTCCATGGCCACTGATTGCTTAGGGGCACTGTGTAAAATCTGTCTGTGGTCAAAATCTACAGGGGTCACTGTGAGAACAAGCTGAAAACAATCTTAAAATGTCTTAGAAATTTAAAAGTCCTTTTTCGAGCTGGGCAGTAATAATGATTATTGTTATTATCCTGTTTCTTGCCAAGTGTCCGCAGGAAATGCCAAAATTCCAATAATAGATGAAAACAGATCTGGTTAAATGTGACAGTGAGAGTGTTTTATCGCCACGTGGGGTTTTAATTTGCCTAATAAATATGTCCATTCAAGCCTCCTAATATTGCCCAGAGAATCTGTGATATAGGATATTTTATTAATCTTACAAATTAATACACATAGCCTTCATTCACTAATTATTATAATTCTCATTATCAAATAAACCAGTGATGATGGCTTCGGAAAACTTTAGTTTTTGAAGTTAAAACATATTCAGACACTAATCGCCAGAATGTTAGTCACTGTGGACTAGGTAACTGAAGGGTAACCCTTAATTTCAACATTTTTAGCACCACAAACTTTACATATTTTCTGCCTTCTGTATGTCAGGCACATTAAATTCTTCTTAAAATTCTGTGAGGTAGCTGTTCATGTTTGGATTATTTTAAGAAGGCAGACTCAGAGAGGCTAGAAGACATCCCAGATAGAGTTGAGTCAGGTGCCCCCAGGTGTAATACGGCCCCCTCTCCACTGCTACACCATAGAGTACTTCCTTCTAAACGTGTCTTGTGCAAGGGCTGAGGTTTGCCATCCCTTGAGCACTGAGAGCCTCACATCCTGGTGAGGCCCTGGGACTGAGGAAGGTGTGCAAATCACACAATCTTAAAGTAAAAGAGACTTAAACCCAAATTGGTAGAGACTCGAATGGGCTTAATCATCCGGTTATGTCTGACTCTTTGTGATCCTGTGGACTATAGCCTGCCAGGCTCCTCTGTCCATGGGATTTTTCAGGCAAGAATACCAGAGTGGATTGCCCTTTCCTCCTCCAGGGGATCTTCCCGACCCAGGGATCAAACCGAGTCTCCTGTGTCTCCTGCACTACAGAAGGATTATTTACCCGCTGAGCCATCAGGGAAACCAGGGATTCTAAGATGTCTGTTTCACCAATATTTTTTCTGTTACTTATTTTTATTTTATATTGTACTTTATTTCATTTACAGTGTTGGGTTTGTTTCAGGTGTATTACAAAGTGATGCAGCATTATATATATATATATATATATATATATATATGGAGCCCTGGAGCTCTGGAGCAAAAGCACAAAGTGCTTTGGTGATGGAGCTGAGTGGAATGGGAATCTCCAACAAGGAGGGGAACGTCCTGGCCAGGGTGCGCTGTGTCCATTTGTTCCAAAGGGAAGTGAAACCACTTAGTCTTTTCCATAGCTTACACTCCATGGCCACTGATTGCTTAGGGGCACTGTGTAAAATCTGTCTGTGGTCAAAATCTACAGGGGTCACTGTGAGAACAAGCTGAAAACAATCTTAAAATTGTTTGAGTAATTTAACCCAAATATATATATATATATATATTTCAGATTCTTTTCCCATTTAGGTTATTGCAGAATATTGAGTAGAATTTCCTGTGCTCTATAATAGGTCTGTTGTTGATTATCTATTTTATATATAGTAATGTGTATATGTTAACCCCAATCTCCTAATTTATTCCCCCTCCCAAACCTTCCCCTTTGGTAAACCTAAGTTAGTTTTCTAAATCTGTGAGTTTGTTCTGTTTTGATGTGGAATCACCAATATTTTTAAATGCATGCAATTCGTGAGAGTCTTTTTGTTTATTCTCCAAAGTTCATACAGGCCAAAGTTCTTCTGGCTATTTTTGAATATGGGAGTTTTATTTATATCCTCAACTTTACAATCTTTTTTTTAAAGTTGTAACAGGCTTTACCAATGCTGCTCACCCCCAAAGGGTATGATTACTGGTTACTCAGAAAGCTTGGTGTGAGTAAATGGATATTATAATGTAAATCATTTGTAAATGCTTACTTCTTGGTCCCTCTTGCCAACAAGCTGGCTCATCTAGCTTAATGAGATTTTCCTGAAGTGTTTACAAATTTTAAATAATTAAAATTAAATTGAATTGACACCCTTTGTAATTATTACTGCAATTACACCATTATCATCCAGACAATTGCAAGCGGGTGGGGGTGGGGGAAGAAGCGTTCTTTCGTATTTAAAGTCAAAATAAGTATGTTGAAAAATGATACCTGATATTTTGTAAAGTTTCACATTTCAGTTAACCATGGAAAAAATACTTGGAGAGTTCATAATCCAGCACATTTTTAAATGGTCTTTCTCAAACAGAACACATATTGGATTCACTTCGTAGGAAGGTTTTTAGGGATCATCATTGATCTTGGCTGCCTTAAGTATTAAAAGCAATGGTTTGGGCATGAGCAGGTACTAGATTTCATGGGAGTGCAGTGCAGGGGGCGGCTAAGACTGTATGGGGGTGTGTGGGTGTGTGCCTGTGTGCTGTCGCGTCCAGCTCACTTCAACCCTATGGAGTGTAGCCCACCAGGCTCTATACTGAGTGGGTTGCGATTTCCTCCTCGAGGAGATCTTCATGACCTAGGGATCAGCACCTGGATTCTTTACCGCTGAGTCACTGGGAAGCCCACTGAGACTGTCTACAAAGAAGTCTTTTGAAAAGTGCTTCACAGCACTGCTTATAACTTGGTCCTTAATGAAGAACTTTGGATGGAAAAGACAAAGCCTACCCATCAAGTGCACACTGCAGGCATGAAAATTAGCCTGGAGATGAGGGCACAGTACAGTTTGCAATCATTGTGGCCCACTAAAGTGACCAGAAACAAATGTAATTGAATTTGCTGAGAACAAGTGCAGGCTATTGCACTTTAAGTAGGTCTCTGTGGCCTAAGAGGGGGACAAGGGCAAATCACTCGGACTTTTTTCCTTGGCATGAGTTACTTTGATAAGCTATCCTGTTAATTTACTGGGATTGTGGAGACGGAGCCAACAACAGAATAGGCAGTTTGGCAACACCAATTGCAACAGAAAGAACAACAAACTCTCTGGACCCTTCATGTTTCTTCCCTTCTGGAGAAAACTCATGCTAATATACCCATTTCCAGAAAGTATTTCTCTTTCTGAAATCATGTAAATAATTTGCAGTACCTACCTTCCCAGTTGTCCTGTATAGTTTTTAAACTATTTCTGAAGGATGGGTAAGTTTTTCTATCTTGAGTGAAGTGTAAAAATTCATTGGAGGGTCTCTACTTTCTTTTAAAGAAATTTAAATCTGTAGGAAAATTATTTAAGAAAATATATTCAATTTTTTCATTTAAATATTTTTTAAATTAAATAATATTTTGGTTCAAAATTATATGGAGAATAGTATACTAAACACATATTCTCAATAAGCAGATTAAGAAGTAGAATATTACAAATAGAGTTATGGTCATCTTTGTTTCTCCTACTTTTCATCACAAAGTTAACCCAACCTTAAATTCAGTGCCTATTAGTCCCATTCATACCTTTTTACTTTTACTACATATATGTCGATCCCAACTCCATATATATTACTGCTTTTCATTTACTTTTTTCTATATGAAGAGAATTGCCAAACACCATCAAATACACAAAAATAATGAAAAGAAATTAACCTGTTATTGGAAATGACATCAACATTTAGTTCTCCCTAAATCAGTTTATAAATTTAATATGACCCCAATAAAACTATTAACAGGTTTCTTATGGATAGACAAATAAATTTAGATACATATACATGTATGTGTTAGTATCCATACTTATGTTTTCTAGCTCTGTCTGCGGAAAAAGGCCTAGAAGCAGTGACACCCTAGAAGCAAGAGATAAATTTATAGCCCAACTCTTGGTTTCTAAATGCCAGTTTATAATAAACGGAATCAGGAGCACTTGGGAAAATGGTTGAGTCCAGAACTGACGCTAAGAAAATAGAAAATGAGTCTGAAATGTCCTGTGGTGCCAGAAAGTAAGGCAGTACTTAAAATTGATGGGACACATTGAAGGAACAGGAGCCACTTGAAGGAGCTCCTAATGGCAAAATCTGGGACAACCTGAGCAATAATATAAATGGCAATATTGGATTATAGCCCTCAGAATAAAATAAATATCCATGAACCCATGCTGATATTAACTATCAAAGATAAATGGCTTTTTGACTAAAATCAACGATAGCATCTGTTCTTATTAGTTTTCCATTTATAAAACATTATACAACGGCAGGGACTATTTGAGAAGTCTCTATACCCTCTGATCGATAGTGCTATGACCCTAAGCCTTTAAAAATGAAAAAAAAATAGTGTATAATATACTATATAATGTTACTATAATATATATTATATATAATATATAATGGGCTTATATATTCTATTATATAATGTATAATATAAAATATGGGCTTCCCTGGTGGCTCAGCGGTAAAGAATCTGCCTGCAATGTCGGAAACACAGGTTCAATGACTGTGTCAGGAAGATCCCCTGGAGGAGGCCATGGTAACCCACTCCAGTATTCTTACAGGGAGAATCCCATGGACAGAGGAGCCTGGTGGGCTACAATGCATGCGGTCACAAAGAGTCAGATATGACTGAAGTGACTGAGCGTGCGTATGTTTTCTGCAACTTTCTCTTTTTGATTCAGCATTTTATTTGTGAGGTTTATCCATGTTGGTGAAAGTGAAAGTGTTAGTCACTCAGTCATGTCCAGCTCTTTGTGACTCCATGGACTGTAGCCACCAGGCTCCGCTGTCTGTGGGATTTTCCAGGCAAGAATACTTGAGTGGGTAGTCATTCCCTTCTCCATGGGATCGTCCCAACTAGGGGTTGAACCCATGTCTCTTGCATTGCAGGTGGATTCTGTACCTTCTGAGCCACCAGTATGCCTGTTTTCTCTACTGTATAGTGATTCATTATATGAATGAATGCTAATGATTTTTGTTTCCTTTGTGGCGCATACAAAAAGTGTGGCTGTGAATTTTCTTTGAGCATGTGTGTAGGAGCTTCTCTGGGGGCATATAAATAGGTAGGAGTGAACTTTCTGGGTTGTTTGATATGCTCATTCTTGACTTGACTAGATCTTGCCAAACTTCTGTCCAGAATTGTGGCACTAATTTACATTCCCACTGGGATACTTTACATTCGCAGAGCTGCACATCCTGCCAAGTTTTGGTTTTGTCAGGCAGTATTTTTGGTCAATCTTATGTTCGTGGAATAATATCCATTGTGGCTTTAATTTCAGTTTACCTGTTACTAATGGAGCTGGTCATCATTTTACACATTTATGGGGCATTTATATAAAATTTGTCTTCTGCAAAGTTCCTGTTCAGTACTTTGCTTAAATTTCCACTGAGTTGTTTTCTTCTCTTTGATGTATGGAATACCAGTCCTTTTCTGACTATATACACAGCAAATGCTTCTTTTACTCTGTGGCTTACCTTTTCAATTTTTTATTTATGTCCTTTGATAAACAATATTTTATTTCAATAAAGTGATGTTTATCACATTTTTCTTCATTGTTTGCATTTCTAGGTTCCTGCTTAAGGAATGTTTCCTACATCAGATTCATAAAATATTATACCTTAAATATTGATCTTTAGATATGGTGTTAGGTAAATGTCTAGTTATGGATAAAAAGTTTCTCAGTACCATTAGTTGAATAACTATTTTTTTTTTCCATTTTAGTCTGCAGTGGAGATTCCCTGGAGAAGGAAATGGCAACCCGCTCCAATATTCTTGCTAGGAAAATCCCACGAACAGAGGAGCCTGGTGGGCTACAGTCCATGGGGTCACAAAGAGTCAAACATGACTGAGCATGCATGCATGCAAATAGATATCCATATGGTAAAAAGTGAATCCTGATCCCTACAATCTTGACCTCTGCAGAGACAGTTCTGTCCAATACCAAATTTTCTTATTTATGTGGTCTGTTTCTGGGCTCTGCCATTTATAGCTTTTGAATCCTTAACATTTTTATGTATTATTTCAAGCATACTAATAGATATCATTGAATCAGCCTTTCATCCAGCCAATCAAAAAAGCTAGCGCAGAATTCTCAATTATGTGCTCAGCATTGAGATGGGAAGAATTCAAGAAAATACAGAGGGGAATAAAATATGAGATAATGTCTTTGTCTTCAAAGACAAATAGGAGAAGGAAGGGACAAGCATTTTTTCTGTGTCCACTCTGAGCTGAGTGTGGTGTGAGAAGCTCTGGGTAGTTTCTTAACAATCTTTCTTGGTATACAGTGTTATTTCTTTTGGAACAGTTAGGTAGTTCATCCAGACAAACTTTGTGTCAAATTGTACTTTTTAGTCTGTAAATGTTAGAAACATTCCAGGAAGTTTTTGATGTGTAGTTTATTTATTCATAAAGAAGCAAACATGATTATGTGATGGATTAACAGGATAAATACCTAGCACTGATTAAAACTGGGTATTTTGTTTAAATCTCCTCTAGTCTGTCTATCAAAAGTTAAATTAGTTCCATGGCAAACATTCCTTACTCTTCTTCACAAACTAATATGTGACACAAAATAGTAAACCCCCAAAGAGAAACCTTATCATGGTTCACTGGATTCTCCATCCAATCCAGATGGCACTCAGGTGGGAAGCCCCGCCCACCGGAAGGCCAGCCTTTCCGTATAGTGACGGTAGAAGTCCGTTTCAGGTTTTCTCACCACTTATCGTGATGCCGAGAGCATGTCTGGATCTCACTATTGAAATTCCTAAAGGTCTTTCTTTAATGTAGGAGTGCTGTGTCTCTCATGTTTAAGCGTATTCCTCAAATGATGTTGTGTTTAATTATCCAATTAAATGATGTCTTAGATTGTCCCTGGGATTTGTTTTCATCAAATATGATAAGATGCGCAAACACAGAAATGAATGTTATGAAAAGAAGAACTTTGTTTACCCAGGGATTCCCTAGAAATAGGTGCCGTGCAGGACCCTGTGAGGAAGCACAGGGCTTCGTTAGGAGGCAAAAAGAGTGAGGGAAAGTATGGGTCGTGGCTTCATTGTGATATCCGCAGCAGCTTCCGGGTGGCTCCGCAGTAAAGGAATTCACCTGCAACGCAGGAGACCCAAGAGACACGGATTCGATCCCTGGGTCAGGAGGATCCCCTGGAGAAGGAAGTGGCAACTCACTCCAGTATTCTTACCTGGGGAATCCCATGGAAAAGAAGCCTGGCAGGCTACAGTCCATGGGATCGCAAAGGGTTGGACACAACTGAGCAAGCAAGCAAGCAAGCAGGACAGGGTGAGCACGTTTAAAACTGACTTCTTTTAATAACTTCAATGAGCTGTTCTGTAGGGGCTGTCTCTAGCTGTCTAGTACCTGGCCCTGGGTAATTAGGGCAGAGGACCAACCTCCTGGAGTATAGGAACCAGAAAAGAGGAGGTGGTTTGGAGTATGGGGTGTGGATTGGTTGGCTTTGCATATGAAAGGCACACTCCAAAGGGGCCTCATATACCTGGAGAGGGAGAGTCTCTTCTAGGTCAGTAAGGACTCAGGTGCCTGAGCACCAGCAATACAAAATATAAGAAAAAAAGACATTTAATATAAATGGCCATAATCTTATTTTATATCAATATACTGTTATTTTCATTTTTTCAGAAATATTAACCTGGAACCTGACAGAAATCAAATACAATTCTTCAGAATTTTTTGACGTATTTAATGATTCTATAAAATTATTTGTATTGAAATAAAATCCAGGAACTGTCCAAAGAGAACAATGACACTGAGATGAATTAGGTAGATTAGGCCTCTCTGAATGAAAGGCTGATTTTCATTCATTTATTTAATTGTGGTTAAATAATACTAATAAATTAAGTAATACTAATGAAAATCATCCCATTATGATTCTTTATGGTCAATTCTCACATCCATACATGACTACTGGAAACACCATAGCTTTGACTATATGGACCTTTGTTGGCCAAGTAATGTCTTTGCTTAATAGAGTAGTTACACTATTCCTATTATACATCAGAATTTTAGTGTGTAAATACAAGCAGTTTTGAAAGAAATATGTTTGTCAAGTCCAATTACCTATTGGAAGTATGTTAAATACCTATTGCATTTACTTCACTTTTCACTAAATAAGCCTTTAGTTTCATGTAGAAATTATATTACTGTCAGCTCACCTTCTTTTCGGAAGAGCATCTTAACCAATTAGTATATGGGCTGAGAAAAAAATCTACCACCTGCTTGTGTGACCTCTTCCCACCCTGCCACTTACTTTCCATTATACATCAGCAGTTCCTTAATGATGTACCAGCTAATTACTAAAACCTCACTCTATTTGTCAGACATTGGGCTAGATGCTTTCTATACCTTACCATCCTGTTGTCAGGCTTGTTGAATACATATAGAAACTTGAAAATCAATGAGAAAACACCTTCTTATAAACTTAGATTGTATTTATAAAAAACTAAGCCAAATCCTTGCATAATAAAAATTGACTACATTTAATTATCAGATAATATTTTGAGCAAATCATCAAGCATATCCTAAAAATAGAGGCAAATCAGTGAAGTAAATGATATTTAGTGTGTTTGTCATTCATAAAATATAAACTGCAATGAGAATAGTGTTAAATGAGAATTTTTGTTAGAAAAAATTTTCTAATAAAACCTTATTTCTTTTATTTTGCAAAGAATATGCATAAGAGCATCATTTATTTCTCTCTTGTTAAGGCTGAAAATGTACTATTTAGAAGAGTCAGTGTTTGCAGTTTTAATCAGTACAGAGCAAAGGACTTACATAAGTTCACTGCTGAATGCTTTGGTCATATATCTCGCCTCGTGTATTTTTATTGAAGTTTATTTAGCAGATGAAGCAAGGCAGCCTATTTTCAAATGGAACTGAGGTAAACCTTAACTTCAGTAAGACAGTTCCAGTTTGTGCACCTCAGAATAATGGCCACTTCAATGCCATATATATATATATATAAAATCTCTCTTGCATAAATATATCATTTTAAGTATCTGTCTGCTGAACAGGTGTGGGTGATAGGAAAAAATTCCTCACATGAATATTCTTAAGCTGCATGCAATAAATGAAAACTACTTGTGAAATTCCAGCTTTTAACATTTTCATCATCAGAATTTTAACTGAAGTAATCATTGTCAGTTCTTATCATCAAAATGGATGATCATTCCCATGATAGTGGCTGGTTTTGTGGTTTCTGCTACTATGATTTGTTAGATGGAGAATTCACAATTTTCCCCCAGTTCTGGGTCAAGTGTGTGTAAAAGTTATCATGCTGTGCCCTCAGCACTTCTTACGCAGTTTGCTTTTGCTTTATCCAGCTTTAGTTCCAGAGCAGCTCAGAGAGAGGTAAAGAGCATCTACTTTGCAAAATTTCACAGTTGCTAGGAGTGGAGTGTGTATTTGTAGTCCACCACAGAGTCTGAAATATGCAAAACTCCTTTGGGGTATTTTACAAAATCATCACTATTCTTAGGCTGTTACTTTTGCATAAGTTAATATTTGTCATTGAACTTGAGTCATTCCAAACCTCTTATCTACTCCAAATTTGAGTGCATAGCCTAGAAATAATCCAGGAGAAAATTCAATACCTTTTAATTAATTTTGTGTGGCCTGGAGAAATAGAGAAATTGCATGTAACCAGTAGTGTTACCCATGTAGCATGAGTCTGAAAGATAGCCCAGCCCAACTCTTCACAGATGTGTCCAAACCAGTCCCCTTTTGTAAGGAACTCATGTTATCTGGTTACACCCAGATAACTCAGATGGTATGGCTTTCTGTATTAGTCTTCATTATTCTTTCAACATTGTGTGTGTATATATATATATTTTTCCCCTTGCTTCTTTAGAAAACAGTTTATTTCAAGAACCAAATTGGTAGACTTGAAAAGATTTTTTAAAATATACTTGTATAACCATTTAATGAAGTATTGAATTACAGTCATATAATGAACTTTGGAATTATTAAGAAGACCATACATGTTTTCCATTTAACTTAACTCAATAAACTTTTATTTATACCAGCTTTGTTCATGACTGCTTTCTAAGGGCATACACAAGGATGGAAAATACAATGGTCCTGAAACCAAAAGATGTTGTCCAGTGGCCTTCACAAATAAATCCATCATCGTGTAGGATGTAAGAAATATGAGAGGAGAAGTATAAACACATGAGAACTAGCTAGAGGATCAGGAAAAGCCTGTAGTCTGTGCCTTATCATATAGATTATTAGACAGAAACCAAAGATTGAAGAATATATAGCACACTTCCATTAATTCTCAGTTCTGTTAAGGTGTGCTGGATATGCTTCTGAATGAATACAGAAGTTTAGTTTTCTTCCAGAAATGTTTGGTGTATTGGGGAATGTGCGTGCTCAGTTGTGTCCAACTCTTTGCAACTCCATAGTCTAACCTTCAGGCTCCTCGGTCCATGGAATTTTCCAGGCAATAATACTGGAGTGGGTTGCCTTATCTTTCTCCAGGGTATCTTCCAGACCCGGGGATTAAACCTCTGTCTCCTGCATGTCCTGCATTGGCAGGCGGATTCTTTGTCACTAGTGCCACCTGGGAAGCCCTAATTCTAGGTAAAGGGGATCTGGGATTTAAAAGCAGTGTTTGAAAGAAGTAAAATTAAATGAAGGATCCTCCAAATTAAGAATAAGTTTTAAATAAATTAAAAACATGGTTAAAATCCCTGAGCTAATGCATATGATCAATAACTTCAGTTTATTGTACATTAATATGTAATACGTCCCATTCTGAGTAAGTTTTGTTCTCCAAATAATTCTTATTTGCACTTGTCTGTGAGCAGTTTTACTTCCACTTACCAAATGTGGTTCCTAGACCACCTAGAGCAGAATTACTTGGCAGGTGCTTATTGAATCAGAATAAATAAGCTCTGGAGCTCAAGCCCTAGTGTCTTTATTTTAACAGTGCCCTACCCCAGATAGACTGTCTGCCGGAGTTCAATACCATGGTCTCAGATTATATGAAGTGTTCAGAAAAGGAATAGAATTGTATTTGTTTTCATATCTTCCTTAAGAAACAGTTTCACATACTTCTCCATTATTTCCATTTCCAAATGGAAATTTTATTGGCATGTTCTATTTTTCTCTTAGTATCTGTTTATTCAATGTTGAATACATTGTCTAGACATCATTAAATACTTTTTAAAAATTAAAAGAAAATCAAAACAAAGCTGTCCATGGGACAACTTTCCATCTTGACCACTCTTCCTAAAGAGTGTGGCATTGTACGTTCTTCTGGTCTTGCAAACGTTGTGGCTTGTGATGCTGTTCAGAGCTGGCTGGTGGCTTCCAGTTGCCAGGGCCCAGGCCAGAATCAGTCTTTCTGATAACTCCCTGCTCCAGAGCTGGCCCTGGAGGGGCGGCTCTTCTATTCCCACTGGTTTATAATCTCAAATATAAAAGTGTTGTGTGTTACATACAGGTAGTGGAATGGCGTGTTCCTGATCGCTTGGCGTCTGAACTCCTTAGTCAGGGCTAAACCTTGCCATGCAATTGTGTGTGCAGAATTGTGTTAGAATTTAGTTGTGAATCATCTTGAAGCAGTGAGACTGGGGCTTGATCCTAAATGAAAAATAGAGCCATGTGGATGTATTGAAGATTGTTTGCAAATGACTTAAATATCCATTTACTTTTCTTTTTTGTTATCACAATTTTTTATATACTTGCTTTCCCCCATCTATATTTTCAGTACCAGTTTTAAAGGTTACACTCCCTTTACAGTTATTACAGAATATTGGCTATATTCCCCACGATACATTTGTGTAGCCTGCTTTACACCTAACAGTTTGTACCTCCCACTCCCCAACCCCTATATTGTTCTCCCACTGCCACTGGTAACCATTAGTGTGTGCACTGTATCTGTGAGTCTTGTTTTTTTTGTTATATTTCACTAATTTGTTGTATTTTTTAGTTCCATGTCTAAGTGCTATACACACACACACATGTGTATGTATACAATGGGTGTATACAAACACACACAAACCGCATCCTCTTTATCTATTCATTTGTTGATGGACATTTAAGTTATTTCCATATATTCCCTATTTTGAATAGTGCTGCAATGACATTGGGGTGGATGTATCTTTTCAAATTAGTGTTTTTGTTTTTTGAATATATACCAAGGAGAGGAATTGCTGGACCATATGGTAGTTCTTTATTTAGCTTTATGAGAATCCTCCATTCTATTTTCCATAACGGCTGCCATCAATTTACATTGCCACCAACAGTTTCCTTTTCTCCAATTTGTTATTTGTGTTGTTTTTGATAATGGCCATTCTGATACGTGTCTTTCGTGTTTCCATACAAATTTTAAAATTGTTTGTTCGAGTTCTGTGAAGAATGCCAGACACTGTGGTTTTGATTTACACTTCCCTAATGATTAGCTATGTTGAACATCTTTTCATTGACTGTTGGCCATCTTCATTTTAAAAGTTAACTGATAAAGTAAGCCAGAACCTCTTGTCTTGATTTGCTTTACAGAATTTCAGCATCCAAAGTATTCCCTGGCATGGGGAAATTGCTGAGGTTTATATTAGATTCTTGAATATACTTCTCAGCAGTTACCAGTGTTGGCTGCATTTGTCCATCTGCCACCTGGCAGGTAAGCTGATCTGAAACCTGCTGCTCTTCTACAAATGCATGGCCAGGGACTCCTCTGACCCTTGTGAACACGTCTCATAAATTACCCATATCCTCTCCTCCAGTAGCTGTCACCTGGGTTCCCTCATTTCAGTGACCACATCCTGGCCTGGTCTACTTAAATTCATTTATTGAAATCTTGTAAGGTTCTTGAGGTTTCCCAGAACTGATCCTGCGATGCACTTTAGGTTTCTGGTAGACCTTTTTTGTTTGTTTTGTTTTTTAAAATTTTTAATTGGAGGATAGTTGCTTTAAAATATTGTGTTGGTTTCTGCCATACAACAACGTGAGTCAGCCATAAGTATACATTATGTCCCCTCCCTCTTGAACCTTCCTCTGACCCTCCACCCCATCCCATCCCTCTATATTATTACAGAGCACTAGGTTGAGCTCTTTGTGTTAAACAGTGACTTCCCACTATCTGGTTTACATATGGTAATATATATGTTTCACTGCTACTCACTCAGCTTATCCCACCATCTCTTTCAGACCTTTTGCAATCTCTGCTACCTACCCCAACTCCCCGCTCATAGTGAGAATTGATTTGTGATACCCCAGAAGACATTCCCATGCCCTATATCTGGAACTTGTGAATATCACCGTATGTAAAGGAAAAACTTAGTTTTTTTCCTCCTACATAGAGAAAAACCCAGTTCTTCCTACCATGTATTTCTTGCCTTTGTGTCTCCTTTTCTGCTGACACTCCTGGTTACCAAATGTGTTAGAGAGTTTTTCCGTACCAAGCAATTCTCTGTGACACCAGCTGAGTGTCCTACAGTCCAACTCAAGTCTAGCACCATCTTTCTGGAGAGAGTGTCAGAGTCCATGAGCTGAGAACTGAGTCCCACAAGACTGCTCCCCTCCTACTTCAGAAGCCAGTCACAAATAATAGGTCCCCATGTAACCCACAACTTTTGTCTCATCTGGCTGCAAATCCAAGGTTCCCATAACCTCTCCTTAGGTTTGATTGGGGCTTCCCTGGTACTTCACCTGAAAAGAGAATCCACCTGCAATGCAGGAGACCCCAGTTCAATTCCTGGGTCAGGAAAGATCCCCTGGTTAAGGGATAGGCTATCCACTCCAGGATTCTTGGGCTTCCCTAGTGGCTCAGATGGTAAAAAATCTGCCTGAGTTGTGGGAGACCTGGCTCCGATCCCTGGGTTGGGAAGATCCCCTGGAGAAGGGAAAGGCTACCCACTCCAATATTCTGACCCGGAGAACTCTATCGACAGAGGAGCCTGGCAGGCTATGGTCCACGGGGTCACAAAGAGCAAAGAGTCAGACATGACTGAGCGGCTTTCACTTTAGGTTTGATTGATTTGCTTCACCAGCTCACAGAACTCAGGAAAACACTTACTTGCATTTATCAGTTTATTAAAGGGTGTGGTAAAGAATACAGATGAACAGCCAGATGAAGAGATATATAAGACCAAGTCTGGGAGGGTCCTGAGCACAGGAGCTTCTGGTCCCCTGAAGTTGGGGTGCATCACCCACCTTCCTGGTATGGATGTGTTTTGCTAACATGGAAGCTGTCTGAAACCTATGCTTATTGGGATTTTTATGGAGACCTTCTCATATAGGCATGATGAATTATTAACTCTATTTCTAGCCCTTCTCTGGAGGATGCAATGTGGGGCTGAAAGATCCAAGTTTGTCATCATGGCTTGGTCTTTCTGGTGACCAGCCCCACCTAGGAGCCATCTAGAGTCACCTCGTTACAACAAAAGATGTTCCTACAGCTCTTATCACTTAAGAATTTACAAGGGTTTTAGGAGCCCTGCAGCAGAGATGAGGTCAAAGGCAAATAATAGAATAAGAGATGATCCTAGTATTCTAGTTGCTTAGGAATTTATAAAGGTTTTAGGAGGTCTGTGCCAGGAACAGGAGGCAGAGACAAGTATATATTTCCTGTTATCTCACATCTTATATGGCAAAAGTGTGAATATTACTGTATATGGAAGATGTGATATGTTGATCATCTTGAGAGAAAGCACTTATTCTGAGTTATCTAGGTGGGTCCTGAATGGAGTCATAGTTATCCTTATCAGAGAGATGCTCAGAAGGAAGATAGTCAAGAAGTCAGTGGGAAGACAGAGCGAAGAGACATGTGGCCATAGACAAGGATGCCAGTAGTGATCGGAAGCTGGAGGAGGTGAGGAACAGATTTTTAGTTAGAGCTGAGAGAGTGTGGCCCTGCTGACACCTTGATTTTGGGCTTCTGGCCTGCATAACTGTGAGCAGTTAAATTTATGTTGCTTAGTGTCTCTGTGGTCCAAAATGACCATCAGAAACTAATACATCGCCTGTTTGGCCCACTCTCCCACTGGCTGAGACATTGACTGACGCCTTCTGCCATGCTCTGAAGACAGCCATCCACGGAACTGGACTTGGCCCAGCTGCTGGCTGTGGAGACATGCCACTCATAGCCCCAGGGCATTCAATGTGGTAGTCTTATTGAGAGAAAAAGCATTTGGAAACTGGTCATTATCCTGTGCCATCCAAATGGCCACATCAAATGTAAAAGCAGCATTTGGTGTTTAGGGTGAGGGTTAGCACGAAACACATGTGGCTTCTATCCTTGACTCCTTTTCTATCCTCAAGGCTCACCCTGTGTCTGAGTGTCTACTGTACTTAGGAATGTATTGTAGACAGTAACGAATGCTCCATAGCGTAGGTTTTTACATCTCATCAGGATTTCCACATGTCAGCCTGGCTTCATCGGAATGACTAAGCAGAATATTCTGTACTGATATTGAGTCACCTGCTTGTCTTCTGGGTTAGAGATGAAACTGGAGGCATTCTGGAGGGCTTCAGCAGCCCACAGACTCCATCGTCCTTTTAAAATATAGAGATATTGGGACTTCCCTGGTGGTACAGTAGTTGAGAATCTACCTCCTAATGCAAGTGACATGAGTTCTATCCCTGGTCTGGGAAGACCCCACGCTGCGGAGCAGTTAAGCATATGTACCACAACTGCTGAGCCCATGCTCCGGAGTTGTGCTCCACAAGAAAAACCACCTCGATGAGAAACCCGGGCACCACCATGAAAAGTAGCCCCTGCTCACTGCAGCTGAAGAGTTCCCCATGTGCAGTAAGGAAGACCCAGTGAGGTCAAAAAAACAAATAAGTAAAAATTATTTTAAAATAAGTAAAATATTATGATATCTGTAAAATCTAGTTGTATGTCTTCCCTGGAGAATTGGATGTGTTTGGACACAGAATACCTCCCCACAGCAGGCATGATCGGGGGCAGGGGAGCCGGGCTGCTCCCTGGCCGGTCCCTCAACTTGCTGTGCCTGCTGGGCCCTTGCAGACGCTGAGCACGAGACTGGTCTGGGAATCCAGTGTCTACCTGCTCCCTCATCACCCCCAGAGTAACCCACACCCTTACTCTCCATCATAAACCGTCCCTCTGAAACCTCAAAGTCATTCCCTTCTCAGAATCAGTTCTATGACGTTGTGGTTTAATGCAAAAACATCTCTGAGTGATCAAACTGCACGTGTTCTTCCTTGAAACCTAATCTGCACCAAAGAACGCATGTCTGCATGTGTATACCTGGAAACACTTCTCTGAAACATGCTGTTTTGTGCAGGAGGGGGATTTGGCTAACAGCTTCTGCTGGTACCTGTTTGCATTGACAACTGTTTACATAACTAAGAGGAGCTTCATGATTTGGGCAGCCAGTCTCACTGGGGCCTGAGGGATATTTTCATTTCCAACGGGTTTAGGTATATATCCAGAAAAATCCTTGTCAAACATTTCTTTTCATCTAATGGGTTTCCAAAGTCAATTATGGCTTATTTGAAGCAGGAAAACAAATAGGAGTGGACAGCTGGTGAGTGTTTTTCTGACAGTGTATATATTTCCCCACTTTCTCTTCTGCTTCTGCTGCCCTTTGAGCAATGTGCCCTGGGGGCATCTATTAGCCTCTACCATCAGATGGGACAAGTACCACTCGTTTCAAGGCCCTGAGATGCTATTTATTATTGAAATTCATATAATAGATACTCAGTAAATGTTGACCAATTCAGTCTTATCAGTG
This sequence comes from Cervus elaphus, assembly GCF_910594005.1. Taxonomy (NCBI): domain Eukaryota; kingdom Metazoa; phylum Chordata; class Mammalia; order Artiodactyla; family Cervidae; genus Cervus; species Cervus elaphus. The sequence continues at coordinate 65,539,450 of NC_057847.1, forward strand.
TAAGACCGTACTACATTGGGTACCATTTCTACCTTTAGATACAAACCATTTTTTTAAAAGTCGGTTCTATAGATTGAGAGTTTGTGTTATCCTAGAATTCAATGCTGAAGCCTAATCCCCAAGGTAATGGTGTTTGGCAGTGGGACTTGTCAGCGGTGATTAGGTCCTGAGGGTAAAGCCCTCATAAATGGAAATATGTTCTTGTAAAAAAGGCCTCCTTCTGCTACATGGGACACCATGAAAAGATGTCTCTCTATGAACCATGAAGTTGGTCCTCACTAGATTCCAAATCTCTTGGTGCCTTGATCTGGGACTTGCCAGTTTCCAGAACTGGCTTTCAGTCTATAGTTTTTGTTTTAGCCTAGCAGACTACAACAGCCTAGAAAAGATGGATTGGATCTGTAGTTATGTTGTTATCCAGTGATAACTTTTTCTTCCCTGAATCTCTCCCATCTCCCCACACAATTCAGGTAATAGTTACTGTTATTCTGGGTTTAAATCTTTGCTCTAGAACATTCTAAATGGTCTGGGGCAAGTGACTTTACTCTGTGAACTTACACAATAGTCTGCAAATCAGGACAGTAGGTGGCAAATGAAATGTCATAATATATGTACCATATAGTATTTGGCATTCAGTACCCATCAGCGTCATTAATAGTTAATGCTACTGAGAGGGTAACAGGCAGGAAGGCCAGGGTTCTCCAAATGGAGGAAATAGGCTGCAGGTGTCAGACATTTTTATCTGTCTCCTGTCCTCCATCTCATCCTGTATTTCACCCTTAGTTTTTGCTCTCTGAGCTTCTCTTACTTCGATTGTCTGAGTTTCTATTGAAACCAGAGTAGTCTGAGGTCATACTGAGACAGGGGTTGTTTGGACCTCTACTTGGGCAGCTTGAACCTCAGTTTGGGTTTTTACCAAGACCAAGGCAACCCTTCCTGGGGGGGTGGGTGCTTTTCTGACTTTCAGTTTGCTTAGTTTGGAGCCCCGAGTATGGGGGCAAAGTAGGAGGACAGGAGGGAGCTGAAGGTTTCATACCCAAATCTATACCCTTAGGACATAAGTCTGACATGCCTCTCAGAGAGAAAAAGGGCAACACATATGCTACTTCTACCCATTTCCCTTGTCTTCTACAGAACCGGCCTAATTGTAAAATAGCATTATAATTAAGAGACCCTCCAACCGGCCATCGTTTGCTGTCCTCCAGTGGATACTGTGGCTGTGCAGTATCACATAGGAAGATCAGGCGTGTCTTCTTTAAGCTCTGGGGATCAAATCTATCCCAGTTTTTCAGGATACAGTTCAAAGGAGTGAGGCTGAAATTGTTGGCTCCCATCTGTAAGAGAGAAAAAAGTGACAATGCCATCTTTGTACCGGAGGTATCTCTCCCTGCTCTAGACGGGGGACAGACTTTACACCGAAGCTTTCCCTCCCTGGTCGGACTTAGTCTGTCCCTCACCGACACAGGGGCCATACTCATGCCTCCTGGCTCTACCGCCGAGGCAGGGTGGAGATGCACCAGGGGTAGACCTGATGGCATCCCTGACTGACGTCCAGCTCCTCACTATTAAAACCTTGCTTGCCTCCGATGCCACCCAGGGTGCAATCAGAGTAACCTTCCAGAAGGCCTCCCAAGCTAAGACCTTTGGGGGAAACATTCGTCATCTGAGTGCCTGAGCATGACCCTGAGTATATTCCTGACCGTAATAAGACCGGTACAAACATAAAACTGATATGTTCCTTCCGAGCATCACAACACCAGTATAAGCAATAGCAAAAGAGATGGTGAAGGACTGGCCAGTGAGGAAAAAGTGATTTTTGTCCTCAAGTTATTAGGGCCAGTCCTTCAGTTCATTCCCACGGATTCCACAGAAAGAACATATGAGGAGTTGGGACAAAAGTTATTGGAGAGCCTCCTCTAGTCCACTAAGAGCTAGCGTTACCAAAGGAGGAAGCCCTCTGGACTTCCTATCTGAGTAACCTTTAACCTGAGAGATGCTCTTGAAGCTAGAGCTCCTTCGAGCTTCCGATCTAGGGAGGCTCGGCGCTTCCTGACTACCAATCCATGTTTGGGACCTAAGTAACAGTACACGGTAACAGCATAGATCACAAGTCCCTTGAAAGTCGATGATCTGGCAGATTAGGTTAGTAGTTCTAATTCCCAAGAAGCTATGAAATAGTCAAAGAGATGGGAAAGTTTGACTGAGAAAGGAGAGTTCGGTCCACACTCTCTCTGGCCGTTCCCTGAAGGAGACATTAGCAGGTGGGCAGGGTTTCTGCCATAAGCATTATGAGGTCACCCCAGAACCGCAGAGCAGGGCTCTTCATTTGCTTCACGCAGGGCATGTCATTCATTCACACAAACACACCATAGAGTTAGTAAAGTACAGCAGAAAATGTGTTTGCTAGGAGAACAAAGAACTAGAACTAGAACAAAGAACTAGAGCTCCAAGCATCCTTACCTTGTCCTGAAGGATCCCAGACAAGCTCCCGAGAGGAAGGTTGTTGCTGAACCACGAAAGATGCTGGCCACCGGTGGAGAATTCAGTCCAAGGCCAGTGATGAGGCTTGATCGCTCAGAGCTTTTGTGTAATCAAGTTTTATTAAAGTATAAAAGAGATAGAGAAAGCTTCTGACATAGGCATCAGAAGGGGGTAGAAAGAGTGCCCCTCTGCTAGTCTTTAGCCGGATGTTATATAGCTACTAGCAAGCTGTTAATTATAGAAAGGAGATGTCTCAAAACTCAGAGTGGCACCAGGCCCCTCACCCACAACATGCATTTTGAGATAACATTGGCACCAGATGAGTCATCCTGGGCCATAAAAGGATTAACATGAATCTTGAAGAAAGGCAGACTTCCAAGCAAATACAAGTCTCATTAACATAGCTTAAGAGAACATTTGCATGAGTAAAACATACTGGTTTGTCCAGTAGGTTCTGAGTCTTAGGCGGAACCAACTTGAAGAAAGACAGAGTCTAGGGTAAATACATAGTTCATTAACATAGCTTAAGACAAACATTTTGAAAAGATCCTGATGCTGGGAAGATTGAAGGCAGGAGGAGAAGGGGATGACGGAAGATGAGATGGTTGGATGGCACCACCAACTCAATGGACCTGAGTTTGAGTAAACTCCCGGGAGTTGGTGATAGAGAGGCCTGGCATCTGCAGTCCATGGGGTCGCAGAGTCGGATATGGCTGAGCAGCTGAACTGAACAGACTGAAGACAAACATTTCCTTAAGAAAAACGCATTGGTTAGCTCAAGTTTGAGAAAAGTTAAGTTCAGGTGAAGCCTGGTGTCATCATGGCAGCACAGAATTTTAAGAGAAACCTTCTTTGAAATTTATATAGAGAAGAGGAAAAAAATCTAACACTTGTTTGTTTCCTCCTGCCCCTTAAGAGAGAAAAATGTCTGACACTTGCAGCCTGTTTCCTCTGTTTTGAGTCCCCTGGCCTTCCTGCCTCTCACTACAACTGTTGATATGGCTGTAAAATGTATATGAAGTTTACGTACATGATGAGTTCAACTTCCTAGAGCACGGCTGAAAATATAAAAGGAATGAAAAGAAAAACTTTGTGTGTGTGATAGTGAAAACAAGTGCCTCAGGCTCTATATACTGAATTGTACTCTATTTATTTATTCATTGGGAAAGTGCTGTGCTTCTCACTCATAATTGGTTTATTTCTGTTTCAGGCACATTGTTAATCAATTTGGTTATATAATTTCCTAAGTTCCTAGCAATCAGTGTGGAAAATATGGTATGGATATAAGTAATCGTTAGAGGCAAGTATCATAATAACAGTGTCAGACAAATGACAAATTGAGAAAGGAACAGGAAAATTATATATGTTCAACAATTGATAGCTACAGTGACTATTCTGAACAGTCCTGGAAAAGTTATATTATGTTCAGATCATGCCCATAAAACTTAAAAGTATGTGATCCATTTTAGGAAAACTATTACCAAAAGATTTTTTAATTGAATAAGTAGTTAATAGTTATCTGAAAAATTCATTTGTTTGTAATATTTTGTTTTTATTCCTCTGAGAATAAAAATGTTGGGAATAATAGTAATTTATTTTATTAAATTGCCTGGGTCATGAGAAAATATATTTTGAGGTACATTAAATGATTCCCTTTAGGAATTTTATTCCAAGATCATAAAATTTAATGCACTAGTAGAGATTCAATGTAATGCTATGCATAAAATATTTTGTAAAAGCATATAGAATTGCAAATATTGAATCACTAAGACCTTGAGTAAAAATTAAATAATGGAATAATTTTTAATTATTATATGTATAAATGTACTTTAGCATATAATGCACATTTTTGAAGATCATTGTTTATGTAAAAAAAGAACAAAGAAACCCCCCTAAAACTCTTAGATTTCTTAGAAACACAAAAATTTCAAACTGCAAGGAATTAAAGATTTTTAGTCCAACCTTCCTTTTAACACAGGCATCACCAATACAAGTTCCCTATATGACAGATGCAGATCTGTGAAGAAGTTTGGATACTGAATATTAGAGCCAGATTCCCTGAATGCATATCGCACGTTACCACTAAATGGCCGGTGTGACCTTGAGCTCATCACTTGTCTGTCTCATTTCCTTCATCTAATTACAGGGGATGAGAGATAGTAGTAATAGTTACTCAGAGAAATTATCATCTTGAACATTATATGGTTTAAAACATGCAAAGCACTTAGAACAGGGTCTTAAGTATAAGTGACAGTAAGTTGTTGTGTTTAGTGACTTATAATCTACCGTCCTTTAAGTTATGAGTTGCACTGAATGAAAAAGAATCTAGAAAAAAGTGGTACTGAGCCTGTATGCAGGACAGAAATAGAGATGCAGATGGATGGATTGTGGATGGATGGATCCACAAGAGAATGGACTTGTGGATACAGCCAGGGAAGCAGAGGGTGGGGAAATTGAGAAAGTAGCGATGACACCTATACACTCCCACGTGCAAAACGGATAGCTAGTGGGAAGTTGCTGCATAACACAGGGAGCTCGGCTCAGTGCTCTGTGATGCCCTAGAGGGTGGGATGGAGCGGGGTGGCAGGGAGGTTCGAGAAAAAAGAGATATGTGTATACATATAGTGGATTCACTGTGTTGTGCAGCAGAAACTTACACAGTTACATAGTAAACTAACACAACATTTGATGGGAACAATTATACTCCAATTAAAAAATAAATTAAAAATAAAAGAAAGAAACTCGAGGGTGTTTGCCATGTAGTTCATAGATGCTACCTGCAAGGTGATGTGTATGAATTTGTCTGAGTAGAACTGTTAGATCTTAAATCTTGTGATGGTGTTGATGTCCCAAGTCATTTTCCTGGCTATAAGACCCTGATACTGGGAAAGATTGGAGAAGGAAATGACAACCCACTCCAGTACTCTTGCCTGGAAAATTCCATGGATGGAGGAGCCTAGTTGGCTACAGTCCATGGGGTCACAAAGAGTCGGACACAACTGAGCAACTTCACTTTCTTCCTTTCTCTAGTTCCTTTTGGAGAAGGAAATGGCAACCCATTCCATTGTTCTTGCCTGGAGAATCCCATGGACAGAGGGGCCTAATGGGCTGCACTCTATGAGGTTGCAAAGAGTCAGACACGACTAAGCAACTCACACCCACACACACACACACACACACGGAAAGATTGAGGGCAGGAGGAGAAAGGGACAACAGAGGGTGAGAAGGTTGAATGGCATCATCAACTCAATGGAGGTGAGTTTGAGGAAACTCTGGCAGATAGTGAAAGATAAGGAAGCCTGGCCTGCTGCAGTCCAGTCCCTGCTGCTGGGGTCACAAAGAGTCAGACATGATTGAGCTAATAAACAACAACAAGCAGCTCAAGGGAGAAGTAGACATAGGGAGCCACCATTATTATTGGAAAGGAGAGTCATGCTGGCCTGTCCCTGAATGTCTTGCCTTCCCAAATGCATTTAGTTCCAGGGAAATATGTCTCTTACCCCTACTCACCAGCATGAGTCACTGCTACCAGTTAGGATACAGGGGAATGAAGGTAGCCTGGGTGAGATCAGAAGGACTCGAACAGGGCAGAGGAGACAGGATTGAGTCAGATATGATGCTAACAGATCTGGCTAGATCGCAGACTGGGACGTAGCTAAAAGTATTTGTTAAAGGGGCAGTATCACTAATAAGCGCAATGGTCTGCAGTGATGAGGATTTTGTCTGTGGAAAGTTAGGAATCTAACAGGCAAGAGAGTGGCAGAGGAATTTGAATTCAGCACCATGGATGGTTCCCTGGGAGTCTTCTGCAGCACTGGCCTTCTCAAAGTCAGTCCAGCCTCTAAGATGAGCTCTGGTTTGTTTTAAAATGCCTGAAGTCATAAAAATGAAATCCAGTGAAACAAGTTTATGTATATGCTGAGTCGCTCAGTTGAGTCCAGCTCTTCCATGGACTGTCCGTGGACTGTAGCCTGCCAGACTCCTCGGTCCATGGAATCTTTCAGGCAAGAATACTGGAGTGGGTTGCCATTTCATACTCCAAAAGATCTTCCCTGACCCAGGGATCGAACCCCCGTCTTTTGCATCTCCTGCTTCTCCTGCAGTGACAGGAGGAGTCTTTCCTACTATGCCACCTTGGAAGCCCCCAGAAAATGCCTTTAGAAAAAGCTACATCTTTTTCTTCCAAGAAGTCTTCCATAGTTCTTTTCTCAGCATAGCAATGAACTATCCTTTAGGTACAAAGGGAGTTTTCTGAATTTTTTAAACTTTTTCACTATTATTTTCTGCTGGAATCCCTCTTCTCTTTCTCAAGTCAGAGAAGTTTCTGAGAAGTAAGTCCACGATGATTCCCTACATATGTGTTCTTTTTAAAAAAATTAAAAAGAATGTAGTTTGCTATGACTTTTGATTGCCAAGATAAGAAAATGTGCTATCATCATTGAACAGACCCCCAGTGACCACCATCCCTGGAGCTCAAGAATGAACTTGGGTCCTTTGTAGCTCCAGTGGAAATATTTCTGATAGACTGTGCTAGGAAATCCTCTGTTCCCATTAATCCAGGGCTATAGTTGCTCAGGAGGTTCTCTATCCACTCCCCTTGGTCTTATCTTTGCTCCTTGCTGGCCTTTAGTGGGGTGTTGTTGCCATAATTAGCACAGTGTCAGGTTTTCCTTTAGAACTCACCTCTACCCGCAGCACCCAGGGGTGTCTGCTGAACAGATATCACATCTCTCACAAACACTGAAGCACTCAGAAATCAGAAGTAACACTTTGTTCACCACTCTACACATATTGTTTCTTCTTAGAGTTAGATTTCATCAAATGGCATGATCTTAGTTTTCTAGAAGCATGCAAAGTAGAACCGCTTGCTTTCTCAAAAATCATAGTCTCAAGAGGCAAAATAAGAGGCAAATCATAGATCAGATATATCATATGCTGGCTGATTCATTCTGTAGATATCAGCCAACATTTAGTTATCTTCAGATATACAAGCACTGGGAATTGTTTTTCCTAATGTAAGAAAATGTTTTGGATATTTGCCTGTTTTTAAACTTTCTTGCTACACTGTATTTGAACCGCAGAAGTCAGTGGGAGGAATACGTTGGAGAAAATTGGATGGTAATAAGGATGGTAAAGTGAAGGGAGAAAACTCATTTCTTTGTCTGTTTCTCCAGGGCGGTAATTGGACTAATTCACCTAGTATTATCATTATTTGCAAAACACCTAAAAGCATAGTCAGAAATACCAAGCAAGGATAAGACTTCGTTATCTTTTCAGACCCATCATCATATTTTCTATGGCATGCCGTCAAATGCATTATCACTCCAGGAAGATAAGCTGGATCTCTTTGTAACATGGTAGGTATGGCTAGGCATACATAGTAAGCATCTGTACCAGGCAGTGGGGAATGAGTTCCAAAATCCAAGAGATGTGTCATAAAATGTTCTCCCATAAATGAGCCAAGCTTTTATTCATGTACAGTTAATACATAAGAGGAGAAGATTGAGAAAACAGGTTTCTTTAAGAGTGCAAGCAAGAAAGCCACTCAGTTTTGCTTCTGTATTTCCAAATAGCATCTAATGATAGAATGATTATATAGTAAATCATGTTAATTACTTTCTTCCACAGCTGTTGTTTTCAATATGCGGAAATTATAATTGTTTAAAATAAGTGCATAACTTTCTCCCACATTTAGTGTACTAAATACAAGTAAATGAGGTTTTCAACATCTTTTTAAAATGTTTTGTTAGTACAAAATAAGTTAACTATAAATTTTCAGAATTAAATAAAGTACCATAGTCTACATTTGCTTATTGAAGGCCTACTATTTTATTGCATAAAGAACAGTATATTTTAGAAAATTCTTTAGGTATGTGTATAACTTCCCTTGGCATTATTCCATTTTGATACCTTGTGAAGTTCTCAGGGTTAACATCCTTAGCTTATATTCTACTCAAACATGTGTAGTTTGTCTTTATATGACTTACTGATTTTAAATTTATGTCATAAGTGAAGATATTAATTTCTGTATTTTGAGTTATTTCTAAAAGTTCTTTGAATGCTCTATGAAAGAGCTTGTACTGTATTTGCAAAATTAATCCCGAATCTACACTGAAGGGCTGTGAAATACAAGCCGTTCTTTTTGGGTCACAGATCTTCAGAGTCTGTGATTAGATATCCTTCCTGCTCTTACATAGTTTACGGTTATGTCAACAAGAAGCAATTAACGCATACATGTTTGTGTCAAGTGTAAAGACTGTGCATTGAATATATCAAGGAAGCCAGTTCTTGATACAAGTTCTTTATCAGAAAGAAGTTGCTCATTGATTATAAAGAAGGTGGTAGGTTTGCAGCCAAGCCATTCTTAGGGAAGAAGCGAAGAAAGGCTGGAGCTGGATGTTGTTCAGTCGCCCAGTCATGTTCAACTCTTTGTGACCCCATGGACCTACAGCACGCCAGGCTTCCCTGTCCTTCACTATCTCCCAAAGTGTGCCCAAGTTCATGTGCATTGAATGAACAGGATGAAGAAATGTAAATAAATTACAATAGAATATATATAAAAAAAAAAAAGGTCTAGAAGACAATATGAAAAAGTGCTGGCAGTAGTCAACCTGGGAGAAACTTTACAATTTTCCTTGTTTGAATGGAGAGGATATCTTTTAATATTTGGCTTTTAAGTTAGTTATCTATTGTCCTGTAAGAGACTATCCCAAAACTGTACCTTAAAACAATGCAAATATCTGTTTTGTTGCCTCATTATTTTTGAGAGCCTGGCATCTGGGCCTGACTTGCCTACATTCTTTGCTGCAGTTTCTTAACAGCTACGTTGAACGTGTCTGCTGACACCTCCACCCTTGGGGAAGGACTGGCTTTCAAGCTTCTTGCTGTTGCCTGGATTCACTTCCTTGATGGAGGTTGGTCATTGGCAGTTCATCAGTTCCTGACCACATAGGCTTTTCCCACATGGCAGCTTGCTTCATCAAGGCATGCAAGCAGAGAGGGCAGTACAGAGTTTGCTAGTGAGATGGAAGTCACAGACTTGTAATCACCAAAGTGACATCCCATCAAATTGGCTATATGTTGTTGGTTAGAAACAAGTCACTAAGTCCTGTGTGTCCTCTTGCGAAACACACCTCATAATTCTCAGGAGTATGATATAGCAGGAGGCAGGGATCATCGGGGGTCAACTCAGATGCATACCGTTGTCCTTTACCTTGCTCAGCTGCAAACATAACGCATAAATTAAGTATTGTGTGCATGTACATATGCATACGCACAAATGTGTATAGATGAGTATACACATAAATACATTCATAAATAAAATATACTGGAAGACTTTTTCTTCAAAGTTTTAAATATAAACATTCTAACATATATTTGGCCCCAGGAAAAATCTGAAGTAGATGTAAAGAATATCTTTCTTCCTTTCCCACTCCCCCTTCTAGGGACCCCTTTGTTCAGTTTTGAGTTTCCCTTGCCTCTAGCCCATTACATCAGATTTCCTCCTGCTGATCCCCAGACTCACTCCCTGCTAGAGACCCTGGATTTCTAGGTACTGAATATGTCCATTCTTCTTTCTAATAAGATCTCCACATCCTGTGACCAGTTTTTCCTCTAAGGACAGTACTTTCCAAAATGTTAAAATGTATTTAATTCATCAAAAATGTTTGTTCCTAGCATGATTAGCTGATCTGTTCCTCTCACAAGTAACAGAAGGCTGGTCTAAAATGTTCATTTCACCAAGACTTTCTTAAAAGGTGTGTTTTTCTTAGTGTGTGCTCTCCGGTGGATGGGGAAATTATTTTGGCATTTGTGTCATTATCAGAAGGGAGTAGCTGTTGCCGTGGCCTGTCCTGGCACAGTAGAGATGGTTTTCTGATGTTCTTCAGTGGCTCTACCATTTTCTACACTTTGTCTTCGCACATGCTGCTCTCTCTCCCTGACGTAGCCTTCCTCCCATTAACTGTTTGATAGATGCCTCTCTACCTTGACCTCCCTGGGATTTTATCTTCAGCTCTTGTCCCTGGCCCCTTGGGGCAGAATTATTCACACCACCTTTCTTCTGCCTAACCCCTATCTTGAGTTGAATGTAGCTTACCACATTGTATTTATTTTGAATAAGTTCTACTCTCCTGGACTTTTAGTCCCTAAAGGTCAGAGTGCTTTTAATAGAATGAAATGAAATTGGAAAACAAAACCACACTGTCTTAGCCTCCAGTCAGCTTCCATTCTTAACATCCTCTGCAGGTGCAACTATGGAACCTCACCCAGCATCATCCAGTCCCTCTGGCTTCCCTTCACCTTCACTCATTCCTGTGGTTGTCTCTGCATCCTGCCAACTCTTGAAAATGTCTCTTTGACATATCTCTTCATTTCCCATCTCCCATTTCTACCACGTCTCCAACTAACTCATCTCATCTGCATCGAGTGGCTCCTGCTTAAAGCTGACTGCAGAACTCAGCCCCTGCAAACGTGCTTTTGTTACATAGTTTACTTCTATAAAGCTCTCATTGTTTCTCATCTAATGCTAGGATCAAGTCCCAACTCCGTTGCTTACTATTTAATGTTCTTTATGCTGTATTTCTTAGCAGCTTTCTGTTAAAAAAAAACAAAAAACAAAATTAGACTGAGTAAATTTTAAATATCCAATTGTTTTCATCTAGTATATCATGGTTTTTCCAGTAGTCATGTATGGATGTGAGAGTTGGACCAAAAAGAAAACTGAGCACCAAAGAATTGATGCTTTCAAATTGTGGTGCTGGAGAACACTCTTGAGAGTCCCTTGAACTGCAAGGAGATCAAAATAGTCAACCCTAAAGGATATCAACACTGAATAGTCATTGGAAGGACTGATGCTGAAGCTGAAGCTCCAGTACTTTGGCCACCTGATGCAAAGAGCTGACTCGTTGGAAAAGACTCTGATGCTGGGAAAGATTGAGGGCAGGAGGAGAAGGGGAAGACAGAGGATGAAATGCTTAAGTAGCATCACTGAATCAATGGACGTGAATCTGAGCAAATTCCAGGAGATAGTCAAGGGCAGGAAAGCCTGGTGTGCTGCTGTCCATGGGGTTGCAGAGTTGGACATGACTTAACAACAACAACAAAGATGTGTCATGAGTCAGGCTGCATCCCATCTAGCAAATAGGCACTCCAAAAAGCTGTGGAAAATGGAAGACTTAGTGGCAGAAAGAGGCAAGACAAGAAGTCACCAGCAAAAAATGAATTGTTTCAGGCAAGGTCTTCCTTTGTGGGGATGGCAGGTGTCTTATCAGGTGGATTACATCACTAGTGCTGACCAGGTAATTTTAGAGTGACTGGTTAAGATTACATTCCTGGGAGAGGCTGAAACTGCTATTAGGATAAGTATTAAGTCTTGCTTTTCTGACCTGCAGCTTAGCACAAGTGACTCCATTTTAGGTCTGTTGACTCTTTTTTTTTTTTTTTTTAAACAATTCCTCCCTTTTGATCAACTGAGAGATGTGATCAAAATTCAAGGTATTAGCAGCACTCCCAGCTTCTACTGTGAAATTGTCACAGGTTTTGCTGATCCTCAGCGTGTGTTCACAGATAATGACATTATTTGCTGAATCTCTATGCTATTCACAGGTCATAACTTCAGGTTCACATTATTTTACTCATTTATTGTCTATGTTCCTTCTTTGATGTTCCAGTCTTAGGAAAAGAATTTGCTTGATGGTTAGTGGCTGTGAACATTCATTTAAAGCTTCTGCAAGAATACAGTATACCAGGGAGACTATTATGGTTGTTATAAGCAGGATAATTTCCACTGTCTGGAGTACACTTCAGGGCAATGGTCCTTGATCTGAGTGAATCTAAATGATCAGAGTGAATCTAAATCAAGTAAGTCAAAGAAAGACCCCCTCAAAGGAGTCACTTTCTTAAGTCAAGTGGCTTTGTTCAGTGATCTTATGTAGCTAAGTTCCACCTTCTCGAGAAATGTTAATCTAGGTGCAGCAAGTGGTGCTGGCCATAGCACAGACACCTCCTTCTTTAGCTAAAAGATAATCAGGGGCTGTCCTCTTATCAAAAACAACTTTGGCCTTGGAAAGATGAATACTGCTGGTGAGGTCTTTTTGTGAGAAGCACATCTTATTTAGATAATCATAAGAATGTGGAGATGCAAATAGTTCACCGATTTATAAATATTTATGTCAAATTGGGAAAATACAGTTATTCTCTGAGAAAGGTAAAGGCAAAGCGTTGGATGCTCTGGCCATAAAAGTTGGACTCTGCCAGTGACTTCTAAGGGGAGTTGATTGTAATTTATAGTGACATTGGGAATAGAAGAAAAATGGGGAGGACTAGGAGTCACCAATATTGTGAACAGATTGGAATTTTTGATGACAAACCCAGCACCCTGAGAGATAACCTCCATTGACAATGGCCCTGGGAGATATGATGGTGTTATCTTTCTAGTAGCCCACAAGCCTCCTCTGTCCATGGGATTCTCCCAATAAGTATACTGGAATGGGATGCCATTTCTTCCTCCAGGGTATCTTCCCAACTCAGGGATCAGATATAACTCTAGTCTCTTGCATCTCCAGCATTGGGAGGTGGATTCTTTACCACTAGCGCCACCTGGGAAGCCCAAAGGAAAGACAGAGAAGAAGGAAAGATTTCATGTTTAGTTCAAGTATGAAGTCTTGATTTGGCATCTTGGGTGGAAGCAGTCTACCTCTGATATCAGCTATTTCTGTGTGTGTGTTTGTATTCCATATCTTCTTTATCCATTCATCTTTTGGTGGACAATTAAGTTGCTTCTGTATCTTGACTATTGTAAATAATTCTGCAATTAACATAGGAGTTCATTTATGTTTTTGAATTAATGCTTTCTTTTTCTTTTGACAAATACCCAATTGTGTACTTCCTGTATTGTATAGTAAATCTGTTTTTAATTTTTGAGAAATCTTCATAGTGTTTTTCTACATTGGTGACGTCAGTTAACTTTCAATCCAGCATTGCACAAAGGTTTGCTTTTGTCCACATCCTTGCCAACATTTGTTAGTTGTTGTCTTTTTGATAATACCCATCCTGACAGATATGAGATGGTATCTAATTGTGGTTTTTATTTGAATTTCCCTGATAATTAGTGATGTTGAGCATCTTTCAGGTGTCTGTTATCTGTCTATATGTCTTCTTCAGAAAAATGTCTATTCAGAGCTTCTGCCCATTTTTTTAACTGGGTTTTTTTTTATGTTGAATTGTATGAGTTCTTTGTGTATTTTGGATATTAATACCTTATCAAATATATAAATATCACCCCCCATTCAGTAGGTGGCCTTTTCATTGTGTTGATATTAATAGTTCTGTTCCCTGTGCAAAAGCTTTTTAGTTTGATGCAGTCACATTTGTTTATTTTTGCTTTTGTTTCCCTTGCCTGAGAAGACATAGTCAAAAAATTATTGCTAAGACTGATGTCGAAGAGTATACTACCTGTGTTTTCTTCTAGAAGTTTTATGGTTTCAGGTCTTACATTTAAGTCTTTAATCCACTTCTTAAGTTATCAAATATCTGATAAACACAACATGAAACACAGGAAATTATTTTGACATGACGCAAAATCTTTGCTCTCTAGGCAGATTACTTAATTGGTAAAGACAAAACTTTTATAATAAACTCTTACCAAGAATTAATCAATAGCTCAGTTAAACATTGTCCTTTTAATAGAGAGTAAATCAAGTGTTGTTATTGTACCAGTTTATGTTTTAATTAAACTTATTATTTTTAATAAATAAAAATGAATAAATGTTTATTAGATAAACATTTAATAAATAAACCTATTATTTTTTTTAATGAAACTCATTTTTTCACCCAAATAAATTCATTTTAATCTTGAACATGGAGAAAATTCTTTCCTCAAGATTTCTTTTCCAAAAACCTTCCACAGCTTTATTTTTCCATTCACATTTTGTCCTCTGTGTTTTCTCCTTCTCGTTCTGAAATAACCTAACGCCTCACTTTAGGACAAAAGTACTTCTTTTTCACCTCAACAAAATATGTTTCTGATCTTGATACCATCTCTTACCAAAGACACACATTCTGTTTTTCTCGCATCTGGAGATGTTTTTCTTATTATTTCTAAGTAGCTTTAATTTCACATTAGAATTTTTAACCCTTAAGAGCTTCAATCTTTAGTGATAATAAAGAATTAAATAATAGTGAGCTGTTTTTCACATTAGCATTCTATGATTTGGTAAATTTATAAATACACTTTATATTTTTAGAAACATGTGCTTTCTCATAGTAAATTTTTCAGTGTGACATAAAATGTGTTTTCCATAGACTCAAATATCATTTAATTTCTCTGTAAAAGGAAGCCAAATCTGGATAAACCTTTGTTCAGTAATCAGTGTTTCACTCTTTTATCTTATTTGTAAATGATCTAGGTAATCAATGAATTCAACTTAACTCATTATTTAATTTAACTTAATAAAACTTTAAAGTTTCAAGTAACCAAAAATATTTTAGAAATTATTTTCTGTAAAGTAGACATACCATGAAGCATAGTTACTATTGAAGAGTTTACCTAGAAAACTTTTATCCCACTTACATTTTTTAATTCCCTTATCTTTAACAATTATGTTTAAATCACTCATGAAAATTTCATGAGAATTAGACAAAGTCAGCTATTAGTTCAATCTATTTTTCTTGCTGATAAATTTTGTAAGAGTAACATGAGCTTATTTGGTTTTCAGCAAATCTAGGTAAAATAAAAAATGTTATATTTAATGCTGAAAACTCTAAAAACATGCCTGTTTTTATTAAATGAAAATAAGTTTAATTTGACTTTTTAAAAATAAAAAAGCTTTATCTGACATTTAAAGATTATCTGAGATCACTTGAACTTGAAAAATATTTAGGTTCATTTCTATTATATTTCTGAGAGTTGTAGTAATAATTCATATTAGTACTTAATTTTCTTTGTGTTCTGGGTGTTTTCTTTGTGTTTCTGGGTGTTCACTGGAAGGACTGATGAAGGAAGTTTCAAGGAAGTTGAAACTCCAATACTTTGGCCACCTGATGCGAAGAGTTGACTCATTTGAAAAGACCCTGATGCTGGGAAAGATTGAAGGCAGGAGGAGAAGGGGACGACAGAGGATGAGATGGTTGGATGGCATCACCAACTCAATGGACATGAGTTTGGGTAAACTCCGGGAGTTGGTGATGGACAGGGAGGCCTGGCGAGCTGTGGTTCATGGGGTCGCAGAGTTGGACATGACTGAGGAACTGAACTGAACTGAACTGAACTTAGTTAATCTTTTGACCAAGGAGTGAAAAGATACCCAAAGAGGGTTGCCTCGGGTCATCCTTTTAAAAGATAACTCCTTCAGACTCTTTGAGTCTCTTCAGAATGCAAATACAGTTTAGACACAGGATTTCTAAAATGACTATGCAAATAAAGGAGGATAGAGGGGGAGCAGAAGGAGTTACCTCTGTGTTATAGCCTTTTGTTTTAGGCGTCTCATATCTTTAAGGTTTAGTTAGCTTTTTGCAATGAATTTTTCAATGAAGTTACATGAGAGTCTTGAAGCCTTTTGAAAGTGTGTGCATACCAATTAAAACAGGTATCCTATTCTATTAATTTGGCTTGGAAACCCTTGCTTTCAAGTGCACTTTTAAAATAAACTATATTGTATAATTGGAATTTTCCCCCAAATGGCCATCTTAATGCTAGGATGTCTTTAGTAAGATTTTGCCATTTTTGTAGATATTTATAGCTTCTGGGACCATAGTTCTTAGTCATAAAATTAGCAGGTGCCAGGAGGTCATATGCTGGACTCTTAAGTTCCTATTTCTTTAGCTACGACTTTGCATCTTTCAGAGTCAAACTAATACTGAAGGGGGCTGTACCACTGGGTTGAGGATTATGTGTTGTTCTACAGGGTACCTCATTGCATGGAAATTTTCCTGAGTTTGGCAGGTGACCAAGTGCTAATCTCACCCATTCTGTAACCAACTTATGCTAACATGGTAGTCTTAAGAGAGAGATGGTGAACATTCTAAAAATCTTTCAGTGCTTAGTCTGTGCCCACAAACTTTGTGACTTTTGGCTTCTGAGATTCCCATCAGCAACAGCTTTTACCTCATGTGGGCCTTCACACACAAGCAGTAACCAAAGGGATGTTAACTGTGGACTGGACACAAGAAGGCCTTGGGTGCACCTCCAGTAATTCACAACGTGAAACTAGCAAAGGGGGAAAGGCTTGAACCAACAGAATTCAACACAAGGGGACTGTGGACTGGGATTCCAATCAAATGGGTAACTGGAGACTAAATCAAGGGCTAGGGGCTTGGGCTCTGGGTAGAACTGTCTGCTAGCTTAAACTAACTGTCCCTGGACTAGAAAGCTAGTTAGATTAGGAACTCAATACAGAGAGAACAGAGCTCAGAACTAAGAGGAAGGAACTTATCACCATGCTCAGAAATGGTGAGAAAGGGAATTCAAAGGGTTTGTGGGTACCAGGACATGCATTTCTTCTTTTAAAAATATAAATATATTCATTTGACTGCATCAGGTCTTAGTTGTGGCACAGAGGATCTTCCATCTCCATGCAGTATGTGGGATCTTTAGTTGCAGTATGCGAACTCTTGGTTGCGTTATGTGGGATCTAATTCCCTAATCAGGGACTAAGCCTGTGCTCCCTGAATTGGGAGCATGGAGTCTTAGCCACTGAACCGTAAGGAAAGTCCCAGGATAAGTATTTCTCATTGTCCCTGAAACCATCAGAAGTCTCCTTCGATTCCTTAGCTGCCACTGGATCTGTTAAAAAACAAAATTCAACTGAGTAAGTTTTATAGATCTTACTGCTTTATTCAGCAATTCCATCTAGCAAATAGAAAGGAGCTCCACCAAGCTGTGCAATAGGGAAGACTCTTATAGGCAGAAAGAGTCAGGACAAGGATGTCACTAGAAAAAAATGAATTGTTTCAGGCAAGGTCAGCTGCCTTTGGGGGACAGTAGGGGTCTCTCAGGTAGGTTACATCTCTAGTGCTGACTGGGTAATTTTAGACTGACTGGTATAGATTGCGTTCCTTGGAGAGGCTGAAACTGCAGTTAGGGTTAGATATGATGTCTCAGTCTGGTTAAGTGGGCTTACCAAGAGACTTACCAATTTGGTTAAGTGGGCTTACAAGTGACTCCGTTTGGGACCTGATATCTCTTTTATCAGGGCTTCTCAGCTGGATCAGTGGGTAAAGAATCCACCTGCATTGCAGGAGACACAGGAGACGTGGGTTCGATTCCTGGGTCAGGAATATCCCCTGGAGGAGAAAATGGCAATCCCATGGACAGCGAAGCCTGGTGGGCTATAATCCATGGGGTCGCAAAGAATTGGACACGACTGAAGTGACTGAGCACACACACACGCACACATATCTCTTTTATAATACTTTTCACCTTCATTGAACCGTGGTGGATTCACTCAGCGTCATCTTTGATTGCTTCAGTGTCTAGGACAGTGCTAAATCCGTGGTAGGTACCAAATAAATAAGTAACTTCAGTTACAATTTGCTATACATATCATTTACGGAGCCGTTCTTATATGACAGGCAAATTTTACTCCTAAGGAAACTGAGATAGAGGGAGATAATAATTGGCTCAAAGTCACACTGGTTGTCAGTGACAGGGCAGAACAGGAAAGCAGACAGCCGCTACCAGCTCCGCTTCTTTGGCAGTTTGCAGGGCTTTGACCCAGGCATGCATTTCTGAATTTCACACACAATAAAGGGTAAATAGGAGACGTAAGTGGAGGATTTGTTTTTGAGAGTGATTATCACATATTTCAGAGATGATTACATTTTTATCCTTATTCCGTTGTGTGTGTATTTACAGTTAGCTGTATTTTCAAGTAATAAACTTCTATTTGGGGAGTTTTGTTATTCTGGGCAGCTTTCCTGACTTTTCAAGTGTGATTAGGCATGTGCAGTGAGTCTAATGTTCCTGTCGAACATGAGGGACAAGCGAAATGCCTCCTGCTCAGCCTGTGTGACTTCATCATGTTTTTCCAGGGATGCAAGGTCAAGGAATAATCAGAGTTCACAGAGAAGTTTTTGAAGGACTCTAGTACAGAACTTAATTAAGGAATTTTAATTAGGTGTAAAACGGTGTGAAGGGAGAGACAAAGTCATACACAGGTCAGGCCCCAGGGTTCCGAGCAGGTGAAGCATGCTTTAGGTTTAGTTGTCCTCTGCTTTTACCACCCTCCTGCCTCTGTGCTTCTTCCAAACACTGGTAGTGACCCCCTCCTCGCTTCTGTATGCTCCACCAAAATACCCTGTTTTAGGGGAGCAAAAATAATTTTCCCTCTGCCTGTTTGAGTTCTTATTTGAGACCCCAGTCATAAAAGACAGGTCAACAAGAAGAAATGAATGGAAATTTGTTAACGTGTGCGCCTCTTGCCTGCATGGGAGATGCCTAGGAAAAACGAATTACTCAAAAGATGGCTTTAGGATTTAGAATTAGTGCTCATCTTAGTAGGGAAAGTGGGGGAGGGTGAAGGCCTCTTAGAGGAGAGTACATGATTATTTGGAAAGATAAATGGACTCTTAGAGAACAGATGAAAGATGTGATCATTTGTAGCAAAGTTTGTCTGGGTGTGGTGCCAAGGTCTAGTCTTCTTTCCTGTGACAAGTCAATTTTTCCTGGTTGACGACATTCCCGGGAAGGGGATGGATGACAGTGGACTTTCTTTTGGAGGATCTGTCTTTAGGCAGAAGAGGGGAGTTCAGGGAAAACTTTTCCCTGCTCTTGCTGCTTTTTTCAAGTGCCTGCAGCTCAAAATAATCACAGTGTCAAAGCAGTATATTTTGCAATGGTGTGTCTTAAACTCCTACAGTCATATTTTGCAGTAGCGCATTCTGCTACCTTCACTGTCCATGACCTTTTGCTTCAGAAAAATCTGATAAACTCTTCTCAGTGATTTAAAATGATAAAAAATGAAGGGGAAACGGCAACATATCAAGTGCCTCCTGAGCACCAGGCCCTCTCCTATGTGGTTTCCTTGTATTATATTATCTCTTCTCCAAGAAACAGCTCAGTAAGGTGTCCCTGGTTTTTAGTTGCTGAAAGGGAAGTAAATTTCTCAGTGTGATCCTGTACAATCAAAAACATTAACAAATATGATTCCATTCATCCTATGGCCAGGCCTGTTTCCTTCATTAATGTTTTCCCTCCAAGAGCTTTTTATTTATTTATTATCATAAAAACTGTAACACCAAAATTGTTTTTTCTGTCACCATACAGTTGATCCCCTTTAACCATTTCACCCTCCCCTGATCCCTTTTGTTTAGATTTCTATGTTCACTTGTTTCGTATTTGTTCGTTTGTACCTTATTAGTTTTTTTATGTGCCACCTATGAGTAAAATAATAAGGAACTTGTCTTTCTCCATCTAACTTACGTCACTTAACATAATGCCCTCAAGGTCCATCCTTGCTGTCACGTAGTAGGACGCTTTTATCTTTTTTCTGGCTGAGTTACTCCACTGTATGTAAATGCCACATGTTCTTTGTCCATTCATCAATTGATGAATACTCAGGTGGTTTCCATATCTTGGTTTATTGTAATTAATGCCACTATGAACCTGGGGGTGCAGTTATCTTTTTAGATTAGTGTTTTCATATTCTTTGTATGAATACCCAGAATTAGGATTGCTGGATAATACTGTAGTTCTAGTCTTAATTTTCTGAGAATTCTCCATGAGATGTCATGATCTTAGTTGTCCAAATGTTGAGTTTTAAGCCAGCTTTTTCACTCTCCTCTTTCACTTTTCATCAAGAAGCTCTTTGGTTCTTCTTCGCTTTCTGCCATAAGGATGGTATCATCTGCATGTCTGAGCTTACTGATAATCCTCCCAACAATCTTGATTCCAGCTTGTGCTTCACCCAATGCAACATTTCATGTGATGTACTCTGCATTTAAGTTAAATAAGCAGGGTGACAATATGCAGCCATAACATATTCCTTTCTTGATTTGGAACTACTCTGTTGTTCCATGTCCAGTTCTAACTGTTCCTTTGTGACCTGCATACAGATTTCTCAGGAGGCAGATAAGATGGACTGGTATTCCCTTCTCTTTAAGAATTTTCCACAGTCTGCTGTGATCCACACAGTCAAAGGCTTTGGTGTAGCCAATAAAGCAGAAGTAGATGTTTTTCTGGAACTCTCGCTTTTTCAGTGATCCAGCAGATGTTGGCAATTTGATCTCTGGTTTCTCTGTCTTTTCTAAATCCAGCTTGAACATCTGGAAGTTCATGGTTCACATACTGTTGAAGCCTGGCTTGGAGAATTTTGAGCATTACTTTGCTAGCGTGTAAAATGAGTGCAATTGTGTGGTAGTTTGAGCATTCTTTGGCATTGCCTTTCTTAGGGATTGGAATGAAAACTGACCTTTTCCAGTCCAGTGGCCACTGCTGAGTTTTCCAAATTTGCCAGCATATTGAGTGTAGCACTTTCACAGCATCATCTTTTAGGATTTGAAATAGTTCAACGGGAATTCCATCACCTCCACTAGCTTTGTTCATAGTGATGCTTCCTAAGACCCACTTGACTTCTTATTCCAGGATGTCTGGCTCTAGGTGAGTGATCACAGCATCATGGTTATCTGGGTCATGAAGGTCTTTTTTGTATAGTTCTTCTGTGAATTCTTGTCACCTCTTCTTAATATCTTCTGGTTCTGTTAGGTCCATACAATTTCTATTCTTTATTGTGCCCATCTTGGCATGAAATTTTCCCTTGGTATCTCTAATTTTCTTGAAGAGATCTCTAGTCTTTCTCATTCTTTTGTTTTCCTCTATTTCTTTGCATTGGTCACTGAGGAAGACTTTCTTATCTCTCCTTGCTATTCTTCGGAACTCTGCATTCAGATGGGTATATCTCCTTGTCTCCTTTGCCTTTTGCTTCTCTTTTTTTCTCAGCTATTTGTAAGGCCTCCTCAGACAACCATTTTGCCTTTCTGCATTTCTTTTTCTTGGGGATGGTTTGATCACTACCTCCTGTACAATGTTATGACCCTCCATCCATAGTTCTTCAGGCACTCTGTCTATCAGATCTAATCCCTTGAATCTATTTCTCACTTCCACTGTATAATCATAAGGGATTTGATAGGTCATACCTGAATGGTCTAATGGTTTTTCCTTACTTTCTTCAATTTAAGTCCGTATTTTGCAATAAGGAGTTCAGGTGCTAAGCTGCTGTCAGCTCCCCATCTTGTTTTTGCTGACTGTACAGAGCTTCTCCATCTTTGACTGCAAAGAATATAATCAATCTGATTTCAGTATTGGCCATCTGGTGATCTCCATGTGTAGAGCCATCTCTTGTGTTGCTGAAAGAGGGTGTTTGCTATGACCAGTGCGTTCTATTGGCAAAATTCAGTTAGCCTTTGACCTGCTTCATTTTGTATTCCAAGGCCAAACTTGCCTGTTACTCCAGGTATCTCTTGACTTCCTACTTTTGCATTCCAGTCCCCTATAACGAAAAGATCATCTTTTTTGGGTGTTAGTTCTAGAAGGTCCTATAGGTCTTCATAAAACCATTCAGCTTCTTCAGCATTACCGGTTGGGGCATAGACTTGGATTACTGTGATATTGAATGGTTTGACTTGGAAATGAACAGAGATCATCCAGTCATTTTTGAGATTGCACCCAAGTACTGCATTTTAGACTCTTTTGTTGACTATGATGGCTACTTCATTTCATCTAAGGGATTCTTGCCCACAGTAGTAGATGTAATGGTCATCTGAGTTAAATTCACCCATTCCAGTCCATTTTAGTTCACTGATTCCTAAAATGCTGATGTTCACTCTTGCCATCTCCTGTTTGACCACTCTCAATTTACCGATTCTTGTTATTTCTTGCCTTTTTGATGATAGACATTCTGACAGTTGTAAGATGGTATCTCACTGTGATTTGCATATCCCTAATAATTAGTAGGAAATAATTTAAACTAAAGAAATTAACCTTTACTGATTAACTTTCAAATATCAACAAGGCTAGAGTGTTGGAAGTCCTTTAGGCATTCTCCACTCATCATACCTTGTAGGCTTGCTCTATGACTTTATAATTCCAACCATGAATTTGTTTATTTTTAAGACAAAATTTTTCTTGAATTAGTGTAGCTTAAAGTTTGTACTCCTCCTGTCTCTGAGTACCCACAAAAAGGAAAGTGGAAAAACTCCTTGGGAGCCTGTCTTTTAAGGGATTTTGTTAATTATTTTGCACCCCTGAGCAAACGATGACTACACATTTATTGAGCATGGGAACAACAGGAACACTTGTGTATAATTCTAAATGCTTTAAATCTTTTAAACTTATGTGACCATCACACCTTCTGTAAGATGTGATAAATGTGCTTATCCCTGTTTTAGGGGTAAGGACACTGTGGCCCAGAGATATTAAATCTAGTAGAAGTAGAATTCAAGCTTTCTGGAACCAAAACTCACAGTCCTAATCATTTTGACCCCTGCCTTTTTATTGTGATCTTCATGCAAATAATGTATTGTCTCCTGGAAGTGTGACTCCATGAACACACAACATAAGAGTTGTGAGTTTCAGTATTATTTAGAGGCCGTACTGAGGGCTATAGCCCAGGAGACAGCCCCTCTCTTAACTCTGAGGAACTGCTATGAAGAGGTAGGGGAGATGCCAGTATACATGTGATTTTGGCTACGGTGTGCATGCGATCCAGTACATATCTCTGTAGAAGGTTGTCGCTAGTGATGAGGAACAAATATCTCAGTTAAAGATTTTAGTGCTTTTGTATGTATGGGAAGATGCATGAATCTATACGAAAAGAAGCTTTTCCTGAAATGTGTCTAACTAAAGCCCTATGTTGCCTGTTTTCCCTGAGCACAGAATATCTCATTCTATTTTTCATCTGTATTCCTTTCAGGGTGTGTTGTGGGTCAGTGATTGCAGTGGCTAATGACTTCATCCTTGTAGAACTGGATCATGGGCAACATTCTTTATTTCACACAGTCAGTACACAAATATTCAGATGAGCTTTGACTTGAAGACAAAAACAAAAGCAGAGCAGTGTACTTAGGACCTCAGGTCCTTCCTGCGTGGCTTCCTATCACAGCCTGATTGGAAGGTACCCTTTAGGGGTGTGGGTCTGGGAGGCCTGTGTTGTCCCTGGTAACATGGGTCAGGGTTGGATGACTGCATTCTGTTTGGGCTGGGATATATGCTGGATGTACACCCAGGACAACTGCAGAGATCAGTGGGAGACAAGATGTGAGTGATCGAAGAGTGTTACAGGCAAAAACGCTGAGGAGTTTCTAGGATGGAGAAATCAACAAGACCTCGGAGGTCAAGAAGAACTTCCTGGGAAGTCAGACTTGAGTTAGAGGACTTAGGAAAAGTTTTAAAAGACTCTCCACCTTGCCGCCCCCCCGCCCCCTCCCCCCCACCATTAAAAGCTTTGATTTGCCACTCTTTCATTTTTTTTTAACTGTCTTATATGACCCCCCCCCACCCCCAAATTAAGTGGCAGGTGAAAAGTGGCATCATTGTAAAGAATGATTTTGATTACAAAGCGTTGTTCAGCAGTCTCCATCAGTCCACAGAGATTTCTTCAATGTTACTACTTCTGTATTTCAGGGAGAGGGCAGGGAGGAGGGGAGAAACTTGCTTTTCAAAGAAGTCTTGGGTCATCAGGATTTGTCAGTGGAAGAGTCTGTATTCTAGTTCAATGAGGAAAATTTAAAGTGTTAGGAAAAATGTTTCTTCAGAATCTGCAGGCAAGAATGCTATACCTTGCTCTGTCCACTTCTCATCAGGCATCTTCAGTTATGTTTCGATTCAAAAATAATGGAGAATTACAGGAGTTTGAATAATGGTAATCATGGCATATTTCACATATTGAAGTTTGAATAGTTCACCTGGACTTAATTGCAAAATGAAATACTGTATTTGTGCATAGCTCTCTGGCCCATTAGGAAAAGAAAGGTGTTTTACACTTCTAAACTCTGACCTAGCTTTGTTTTTAGGAATTTCCATAATGAATCTGAATACCTAGGGGTTTCCCAA
Source organism: Cervus elaphus (assembly GCF_910594005.1). NCBI lineage: Eukaryota > Metazoa > Chordata > Mammalia > Artiodactyla > Cervidae > Cervus > Cervus elaphus. The sequence continues at coordinate 65,563,976 of NC_057847.1, forward strand.
AGAATGTGAAATGCCAGAAGAATATGTAAGTGCCTCAAAGGTGGCCAGGATCAATTTAATGGGAAATGATAACCTTCAGAACTCATAGGAAGGAAGAAAATAAAATAATACAAATAGGTTTTGGCATGAGTCATTAGCAGATGGTTTTAGATAGGCACAGCAGTATTGCCTTAGCACTCTGCTAATAAAAATTCTGCAGACATTGTTCTTATTATGTTTGTCAGGAAATGATCATATAAATGAAAATAGAAGATTGATATGGAAAGAATATAAATCTGAACACCTTTCACGCTGCATCTCAATCAGTTAACAACGGGGTAGTTCCCTTGCCCTTTGCCATTATTCAATGCAAATTTAGGAAATGTAGAAGGTGTGTTATAAATTTGTTGTGTCATTCAATTACATATTAGAATGTGGTTTCATTTGAGTTGCAGTCCATAAATATTGTATTGCCATATATCTCCTGGTTTTCTGTCAAAATTACATTTTCCTAGTTAGGTAAGCAGATGTCTTCTCCATAAGGCTGATCACATTGGAGATGGCCATTAGCTCTATTCTGTAAGCCAGACACACATCTCTTCCTGAACCTTTCAGACACAAACTTTTAAGAAATATACTTAAATCCTCCCTTACACTGAATGTCTTTAACAATGTGTCCAGACTTAGAAAACCTCCTCTTGTTTTATTATGATTTATTTTGAAAACAGACCCTACTTTCTTCTCGAGGATTAATACTGCTTAATTAAGGATTCCAAAAGACCAGTTTCCTTGTCTTATTTTGTATTTAGACAAAGAGCATACCAGCTCTGGGGAAGGCAGCTAAATTATTTCTTAATACAGAAGGCCTGTGAAGATTTGTTTCCATCAGATTTTGGTGAAATGCACATCTGTTCAGCTAAAGAGCTTCAATTACCAAAGCAGGTAGAAGCAGAACCTTTATTTTCATCAGCCTTTTGTACTCATGGGACTATATTTTCAACTTTCCAAAATTTATTATAAAGCAACAGACTTTGTGAGATGGTGACTCTTTTTCTTCTTACAAGCCAGGCTCTCTTTTGTGGGTGATTCTGGGCCTTAGGGTCATTGCCATTAGTCTGGGCACTGAGCAATAGCTCTGAGTTCATCTGGTTGTATTGGTTGGTATGCGGCAGCTGCTTTATCTTCATTGAAACTTTCCCAAAATCAAAGGCAAATTTCACTAGTTTCCTTTTATTTATTTTTTTTAACTGTTTTCCTTTTTCTTTCATTTTTTCTTTCCGAGTTCCTTTCCCTTTCCTGTTTTTCTCCTCTACTTGCTTGTTTATTTCTATCCCTAAGCCAAATCAAACACTCACCATGATTTGAGTATCTCAGGCTTGTTTATGTCTTTGTACAAGCTGTTTTTTATTTCTGAGTATCCTTTTCTCAGGTTTTTTAGATGGCTAATTGACACACCTTTCCAGTTTCACCTCAATAATATCAGTCTTTGAAAAACCGCTGCTCGATGCCCCACTTTCTGCTCTCAGCACATTCAGGCTTACCTCTCTCATCATACATGATGTGGGCTGTTGTTCCTGCTATCACACTTTTTTGTGCCCCATTAACCAGTAGCAAGTTCCTTCTGAGTAGAGACTAGGTCTTTTATTTTAGTCTTCTTTGCAGCCAGCAATGTTAACATCCAGTAATTGTTGGATGGATGGATGGATGGATGGATGGTGTTTAGGTGAAAATAAAGTATCTGTTCCTTGGTCTTGGAAATGAAACACATCGCACATGCTTATATTAATGTCTTATTGAAGTTTTACAACTTAATTGAGAAATTTCAACATATACAGAGCTATGAAAAGAGGCAACATATGCTAAGTCCAAGAGGGAGAGAGAAAGGACTGTGTAGTAATACTGCACGCAGATCAAAGCCCCAGCAGTCAAGGAAGGCTTTGAGGAGGAGGTGGCATTTAGGCTCTTCCTTGAATTCTATTTCTTTTCATTCTTCTTCCTGGCATTGCCTGGAGGAACCAAGGGATCTGAAAGTCTCCAGGAGAAAAGGGTAGTTAATTTTCTTTTATGTGGCCAAATGTAGCAACTGCAGAATAAGTCTTCCTTCAGATTCTTCCCTTGCTTACTAGCTCAGTGATCTTGGGAAAATTCCTTAACCATTTCAACCAGCAGTTTCTCCATTTATCCAATAGTGATTAAAACTTAAGTTTTTATGAGGAAAGAAAAGATATAATCTATGTAAGAGATTATCTATGTAACATTCTCACCATGATAGCTGGTATAATAGTAAGTATGCAATAAGCATCACCATTACTGTTGTTGGCATCATTAAAGCCCTTTACCATGAGGTATATCTGTTCTTCAGTGCATTTGTTAATTATGCCTTTTACATGTAGCAAACCTTATTGTGAAAAATAACTGCAATGAAACTCTCTTTCCATGTATTTATTAGGTTGAACCATGTAGAACTATCATTTTATAGATAAAAAATGGTCAAATATCAACAATTCCACATGGTTCAACTTAATATATATGTGTTTAGCCATTTAGAGTCCTAGATTTTATCTATAAAAAAGAAAATCTTAAAATATTATATACGAGAAACTTGGGATCTCATGATACACTAAATTTAAGCAATAGTCTCTATAAAACTATAACTTGGGAGAGATTGGGAAGTTAGCTGGAGTACCTCATTAACTATTGAATAGGTGAAACCTTAGTGCTCAGATCTCAGTCAGGTTAGGGTCTAGCTTGGATCACAGACATGGCAAGTGAACTTAGTACTATGTTTCCTGGTTTTCACAATTTACCAAACCAAGGACTGAAGCCCAGCATAGAGAATTTTCTATTGTTGTTTAGTTGCTAAGTCATGTCCAACTCTTACAATCCCATGGATTGTAGCACCCCAGGCTCCTTTGTCCATGAGATTTCCAGGCAAGAATACTGGAGTGGGTTGCCATTTCCTTCTCCAGGGTATTTTCCCAACTCAGAGATCAAACCTACGTCTCCTGTATTGGCAGGTGGGTTCTTTACCACTGAGCTATCTGGGAAGCCCACATAGAGAATACAGTTTAAGTAAAAGTTATGTGGCTCCCATGTCCCAACATGGGTTGGGACAGCACAGGGTCAGCACAGCTATTGAGATGTAGGATGAGCCATAAAGGTCAAGTTCGGAATGTTGTAGGAATCCAGCCAGATATGGGGAGTCCCAGTGACAGTTGAGTTGATTCTTAAAGGATGTGAAGACCTTCCATGGAGGGTGGAGGAAAGTCACATTATAAATGGGAAAATCATGAGAAGTAGGTGTAGGGTCCAGAAAGCATGTGTTCTGTTGTAAGAGTGAATTCCAGCTGGCTATGATTGACTGCACATATGCTATGGGAGGAGGGAAGGAGCGGGATGTGATAAGGCCATAGGAAGAAGGAAATATTGCACATACCCTGCTATGTGGTTCACTCTTTGTCCTGTGGGCAGGGAATATGGGCTCATGTAATGTTTGTAACCAAATTCTTGAAAGCATAACCATTATTGCTTAAAGGAGAGTGACCTGATGGTGATTGAGGATGATGAAGAGACTTACTAGTTATGGGAACTAGTTAGAAACTTTTAGAGTTGTCCAGTGGCAAGAAATAGCCTCATCAAGGTAGAGACGTTGACCAAGGAAAGAGGAGGACATTGAAAGGGAAGAGTTGGCAGTGCTTGGAAAGTGGTGGGACTTGGGTGGCAAAGAGGGAGCAGTTCAAAAAGATGCTGTAGACCTTTCATCCTGAGTGACTGGGAGAGGGGTGTCCTCGGGATCAGTCAGGAAAAGAATAGTTGCAGCACAGAGGGATTCCATCCAGGGGAGTCCATGCCCACAGCAACAGAAGGAAAGGTTCAGGAGCATACTTAAGGGGACTGCTGCTGTCAAGTTCAAGCTGAGCTGTGGTCCACAGATAGAGGGTCTGTTGCCACTTCCAAAGATGCAGAAACTGGGAGAACAGTAATCACAGCAGCCCTGCAGTCCCAAGACTGCTAACGGGCAAGGAAGTGCAAGTCCAGCCAACTGTGGCAAAACGTGACATTCTGGAAGCCCACATAGTCTCCACCACTATTGGAAGAGGAGAAAAACATATGCTTCTTTCAACCTTCAAAATACTGCTCATGCACCTCATTGGAGGAACCTGAGACCAGGTGATGGTGTCTGAGGAAGTACAATTCCCAGGCTTTCTGCTCCTGAGCCGTCAGGGAAAGTATGGGAGTGGCGGGGAGTCTGCCAAGGGCTATTAAACAGTACCAGACCCAACAGGGAAAAGAAGGCAGAGAATCTGGGGAAGATGTTGCCGGTGAGTGTGCACATGCTGAGCATGAAGTTCTGGCCTGGCATCAAGTTGAGCACTGAGTAGGTCACTGGACAGCCAGATCTGGGCTTGGAGATTTATATCTGGAAATACGGAGCGCAAGAGGTAAGAAATGAGATTGGAGAAAAAGACAGGTAGAGTTAGAGCTAGCAGAAAGAGAGAACAGAAGACTAAGACCTTGGCCATGAGGTGTGGTCATCTTTAGGTGATGGGAGAAGGAGACCTCAGTAGGAAACAGACATGTTTAGATAAGAAGGAGGAGCATATGGAGAATGTAGCCATGAAGGCAAGAGAGAGAAAATCTTCAAGAAGGAAGGGGTGACCGAAGTATGCAGATACTTTAAGTCAAAAGACTTGGGACACATTAGTGAGTGTGGTGATTTTAGGTCTACTGATGATAAGAAACTAGTCTGAGCATAGACATCAGGGCATAAGTTGGGTGGAAGGTAGTTGTTGAGGTTAATTTGGTAGGGAAAAATGTGAAAACAGAACATATAAACTATTCTTTAATATAGGTGGCGGGGAGAGGAGAGAAAAGAGGAATACATTGCAAAGGGGGAGTGGGGCAAAGGAAGATTCCATTAGGGTAAAGTTGATGTTAACTTGTTTGACATCTGATTTAAAATAAATTAAAAAAAAAAAAAAAAGCTTATGGAGAGAGAGAGACCAGCAAAGGGGCAGGTATGAGAGCAAAGGTCCAGGAGAGATGGAAGAGGATGGAATCCAGGGGTCCAGTAGTAGCCATGGCAGAGGGGCTCAGGGATTTCTGTCTGTTAGTTTTCTAATTGGCGTTGTCACTGAGATGATCGCAAATGCATTGGATTTCCTCCCAGAGAGTAGGGTGTCAAAGCAAGGACCACAGGAACATGTCTTGCAGAGTGAAAATTATCCAATATATCCAAACAGAAAAATCTGGAAATGACCACCGTCAGTGTGAATACAGATGCCCTCTTCTGTATACTTATTGATGGCTTAGTGGTAATGACAGCTCCTTGTTACAGGCTGTAGTTACTGCCAATACTCACCCGTAAGAAGAACATTGGCACTAGATTTACTCAGCTTCATCAATCAATTTCTTGGCTGTAGAAAAACTGCAATATCATTTTAGAGTCCCTTATAGCCTAACAAGAGGTAGATAATTAGGTCCTAGGGGATCTGTGTTCTAATAGGTTATTGTGGAGTGACCCTCTCCCTCCCCTTTCCAATCGAGAAGAAGTCTCTGTACTTTATGATTAAATGTGTTCTTCTTCATTTGGAGGAAGGTAAGGATGACTGGAAGAAAGTTGAATGTGTTGCTTATTACTTGGTTTTGGATATTTGTATAATATGTATGAGTGCGTGCTAAGGCACTTCAGCCCTCACTTCAGTCGTGTCTGACTCTTTGTGATCCTGTGGACCGCAGGCCACCAGGCTCCTCTGTCCATGGAATTCTCCAGGCAGCAATACTGAAGTGGGGTGCCATGCCCTCCTCCAGGGGATCTTCCCAACTCAGGGACTGAACCCACATCTCTTACATCTCCTGCATTGGCAGGCAGGTTCTTTACCGCTAGTGCCACCTCGGAAGCCCTTTGTATAGTGTAGGTGTGTAGAATTTACCAGTATTGCAATAATCCCACATGAATGGACAGATGACAGACATCTGCCTCATTTCTCATGTTCACAGGGAGAGAGAGGGAGGAAAGGACTCTGACCATGGATCTGGAAGTCCTAAAATAGCATCACTTTAACATTAAAAGCAGTTCATGTTGTATGTATCTATGCATGCTGCCATGATAATTTCTAGCAATTCAATCAGCATAGCATATTCTCACTCATCATTTACATTTTAAAAATCCTGACACTTGGCAGATTTTGAGTGTTTATCAGTACTTAGTGTCTCTTTTTTTCTTTTGCAATAAGTTTGAAAACTGGTTTCTCTGGTGCTTTTTCATATCAAAATTTTTTTTCTTTTTTTAACTTAGTGCCGAGGTTCTCTGCCCTTTCCCCCAACTATCCTTGTTTCTTTCTTTCTGAAGCTTTGAAAATTCAAGGATAAATGGGCACTCTTTTCACCAAAAGTCACCCTATTTCCAGTCTCTATTTCACTGGGCAGAAATGTGCAATAAAAGTGCTATATAAAAGCTTGTATTTCACAATAAGAAATAATTGAAAACAATCGACTCTTATTTAATCTTAACCTTCTGGTTGGGAAATTTTGCAGATATTGGTACTAGTTTTATCATACTAACTATTTCTTAGCAACAGATATTCTGATGTGGTTATTCTTTATATTGTCATAGACATTCAAAGTCAAGAAGAACAGAATCTAAATAGTGGAGGAAAGCTGAACATCCCAAGTTGTGGGGAATAAATACATATGTGCATGGAATGTAATGAGACCAGTGCTCCATTCAGGAATATGTATCAGTTGGGGAGCAGTAACTAGAGGCTCTGTTTGACACTGTTTGAAACGTGGTTATAAATTTCCATGAAACTGTGAACATAACTTTAAATGTATGTAATTCAATTTCTGCTTTATTGACTATGCCAAAGCCTTTGACTGTGTGGATCACAATAAACTGTGGAAAATACTGAAAGAGATGGGAATACCAGACCTCCTGACCCACCTCTTGAGAAATCTATATGCAGGTCAGGAAGCAACAGTTAGAACTGGGCATGGAACAACAGACTGGTTGCAAATAGGAGAAGGAGTACGTCAAGGCTGTATATTGTCACCCTGCTTATTTAACTTCTATGCAGAGTACATCATAAGAAACGCTGGGCTGGAGGAAGCACAAGCTGGAATCAAGATTGCTGGGAGAAATATCAATAACCTCAGATATGCAGATGACACCACCCTTATGGCAGAAAGCAAAGAAAAACTAAAGAACCTCTTGATGAAAGTGAAAGAGGAGAGTGAAAAAGTTGGCTTAAAGTTCAACATTCAGAAAACTAAGATCATGGCATCTGGTTCCATCACTTCATGGGAAATAGATGGGGAAACAGTGGAAACAGTGTCAGACTTTATTTTTTTGGGTTCCAAAATTACTGCAGATGATGAGTGATTTTAGCCATGAAATTAAAAGATGCTTACTCCTTGGAAGGAAAGTTATGACCAACCTAGATAGCATATTAAAAAGCAGAGACATTACTTTGTCAACAAAGGTCCGTCTGGTCAAGGCTATGGTTTTTCTAGTGGTCATGTATGGATGTGAGAGTTGGACTATAAAGAAAGCTGAGCGCCAAAGAATTGATGCTTTTGAACTGTGGTGTTGGAGAAGACTCTTGAGAGTCCCTTGGACTGCAAGGAGATCCAACCAGTCTATCCTAAAGGAGATCAGTCCTGGGTGTTCATTGGAAGGACTGATGCTGAAGCTGAAACTCCAATACTTTGGCCACCACATGCGAAGAGCTGACCCATTGGAAAATACCCTGATGCTGGGAGGGATTGGGGGCAGGAGGAGAAGGGGAAGACAGAGGATGAGATGGCTGGATGGCATCACCGACTCGATGGACATGAGTTTGAATAAACTCTGGGAGCTGGTGATGGACAGGGAGCCCTGGTGTGCTGTGATTCATGGGGTTGCAAAGAGTTGGATATGACTGAGCAACTGAACTTAACTGAACTGAATTCAGTTGGAAGAGCCTTAACTAATTTAGATAACAATGATGGAAAAATGCTTTGCATTTGATTAAAATGTCTATACAATACTATACAATACTAAGATGTCTATACAACCTATACAATACTAAAATGGAATGCTCATACATTCAGTAAGCATACGGACTATGATGTACACACTTAAAGCATGTTTTTCATTACAAAAATTCATGGCAAGCAATTTAAAAATTGTAAACAAAATCATTAGTTTGAAAATCTCTTTTCTGTCAAATTAAATCCTACTCATTTCCGAAAATTCAGCACATGTCAACATCTCCAAAGGAACTCTCTTAGCCTCTTAGATTTTTTTCACCTCCATGGCATCTTCTTTTGAAACTTACTATATACAATGTAATTACTGACTTGCCTGTTTCCTATACTTAGCTGATTTTCTTTATTTGAGTGGCTGGTTATAGTACAAAGTGCATAGATGGGTTCAATGAATGATTAGCAAATAAGGAAATAGTTAAATGCATGAGGGGATAATGAAAGAATGAATGAGTAAATAAGAGAATGATTACTCATATTATAGAAGGAATTGTCTTTAAGTTTTCCAGCATTGGAATGAAACCTAGGTTCATCTAACCATACTTTCCATCTACTTTTCACCACCAACTATGCTCCAGATGAAGCTAATTGGTATATAACTCCACAACTCAAGAGTATTCCATACACTCAGGGTAAATTGATACTGATTCTGTGATGGGGATAATAGAAGAAGAGCTGAGATACATACTGGGGCCCTCTAACTAACTCACAGATAGTTGTTGAAACAAGAATCCTGCACATTAAATCGTTTGTATAATATTTAACCATGCCAAGTGGTATATAAGTAGGTGTTTGGGGAAGACATGAGATTATAACAGAGATCCCTAAAAGTTAATGTGCAAGAATCTCCTTATATGTTTGTTAGCCATCTGTATGTCTTCTTTGGAGAAATGTCTGTTTAGTTCTTTGAAAAGATGCTCAACATCACTCATTATCAGAGAAATGCAAATCAAAACCACAATGAGGTACCATTACACGCCAGTCAGAATGGCTGCTGTCCAAAAGTCTACAAGCAATAAATGCTGGAGAGGGTGTGGAGAAAAGGGAACCCTTTTACACTGTTGGTGGGAATGCAAACTAGTACAGCCGCTATGGAGAACAGTGTGGAGATTTCTTAAGAAACTGGAAATAGAACTGCCATGTGACCCAGCAATCCCACTCCTGGGCATACACACCGAGGAAACCAGATCTGAAAGAGACACGTGCACCCCAATGTTCATCGCAGCACTGTTTATAATAGCCAGGACATGGAAGCAACCTAGATGCCCATCAGCAGACGAATGGATAAGGAAGCTGTGGTACATATACACCATGGAATATTACTCAGCCATTAAAAAGAATTCATTTGAATCAGTTCTAATGAGATGGATGAAACTGGAGCCCATTATACAGAGTGAAGTATGCCAGAAAGATAAAGACCAATACAGTATACTAACGCATATATATGGAATTTTAAAAGATGGTAATGATAACCCTATATGCAAAACAGAAAAAGAGACACAGATGTACAGAACAGACTTTTGGACTCTGTGGGAGAAGGCGAGGGTGGGATGTTTCGAGAGAACAGCATCAAAACATGTATATTATGAAGTGTGAAACAGATCACCAGCCCAGGTTGGATGCATGAGACAAGTGATCAGGGCTGGTGCACTGGGAAGACCCAGAGGGATGGGATGGAGAGGGAGGCGGGAGGGGGGGATCAGGATGGGGAACACATGTAAATCCATGGCTGATTCATGTCAATGTATGACAAAAACCACTACAATATTGTAAAGTAATTAGCCTCCAACTAATAAAGATAAATGAAAAATAAATAAATAAAAAAATTTTTTAAAAATTAAAAAAAAGAATCTCTGTATCTTTTATAAAAGATACAGATTCATTCTCAGAGATTCTGGATCATTAACTCTCTGGTGCACCTGAGTCTGAATTTTAATGAGATTCACCCCCACCCCGCCTTGGTGATTTCCTGCAGTTGTTCTTGAGAAAGCACTTTTCACTGGATGAAAGAGAGACTCCAGTGGACCAGAGCTATCAGGGAAATAGGAGATGGGACTTAGGCTGGAACTTGATGGATGCATGATATTTGGATAGGCAAGGAGGGAAAGGAAGGAATCTCCTTTTTCTTGTGGTAATTGGCAGGAACATCTCTCTCCAAATACCAGATGATTATGATGATTGACAAAATATACTTTCATGACATTGCAGAGTAAGCTATATTACCCTGATGTTTCCTTTTTTGTTTTTAATCTACCACAGAAGCAGGTTTTAAATTGACTTCTTTTTCCCTAGTTTTCACTTTTACCTGTTAAATCTTGACACGTTTCTACACTTCAAAACTTCTAAGGATCAAGCATTTCAGTTATTGCCATATCTTGAGTTCTGATGACATTTTAAACAAGGACCAACAGAACAGACTTTTGGACTCTGTGGGAGAAGGCAAGGGTGGGATGTTCAGAGAGAACAGCATTGAAACAAGTATACTATCAAGGGTGAAACAGACCACCAGCCCAGGCTGGATGCATGAGACAAGTGCTCAGGGCTGGTGCACTGGGAAGACCCAGAGGGTTGGGATGGGGAGGGAGGCGGGAGGGGGGATCGGGATGGGGAATACATGTAAATCCATGGCTGATTCATGTCAGTGTATGGCAAAAACCACTACAATATTGTAAAGTAATTAGCCTCCAACTAATAAAAATAAATGGAAAAAAAATAAACAAGGACCATTGGTTAAAAAATAAGTGGAACATTAAATACTTCCCTCTGCGAACACCACTGACAAACCACCTCTTTCATTTTCCTCTCTGATGTGACTTGGATGGTCACAACAGTTCTGTGGAAGCACAGGCTACTTTTCCATGTTTATAGGCAGTTGCTATAAAATAGGCTGCATCAGAAACATATGTATATCCACTGTTATGCTGAAAGCTTATACTGTGTTCTTCAAAGCAAAACAGACTCTGAAGGTGTTGATTTGAAAATTTCCCATTAGAAGGAACACATTTGTAGACAATTCAGGAAGCTCAGAGGGACTAATTGTATAGGGCGGTGATCAATTTAGTGTGGGCGAAAGAAGGGTGACAATGGATATCTAGTTGGGAAAGGAGAGAAGAGTCTCAATAGTGACAGCTCAATCCCCAAAGGGAGAACAGTAATACCCAATGGAAAAGACCAACACGACTAACACCCGTTTTCCTGTCTTGAGTTTTGGCCGTCAGCCACCTGGAGATGACTCTGTACAGTCAGACAAGCATAGCAGACTCTCATTGAGAAGTAGTTCTGTGTAAGTTTTCAATTCTGACAATGCAGATATGGAAGACTTGTTATTAGCACCAGTATCTGGTTCTCTTCTCCTTGCTGGGTGCTCAGAAGACAAAATTTATCAGCTACCCTAGCATTTAGTCAGGCCCTGTGATTAGTTCTGGCCAAAGGCTTTTAAATTGAAGTGATTTCTGGAATGAGATAGTAAAAATTCCTACCGTGTTCACCAGTGTCCCTTTTCCCAGTAGCACTGAAGGCCTCATGTTGAGAGGCTAAGACAGCTTGGATATTTGAGTTATTCCATTTACAGGAAGATCATAATATTTTATCATCCAACCAGAAAATATTGGAGTGAAAAGGATGCTATTAATAATTTTGCCAGGATGATAGACATAAACTGGACTGTCCTTGGAAACCAGGACATAGAAACTCCCTACTCCTGGAAGACAGTTGACTGCCATGGTACCCAGACTGTGTGTCAACATACAATTCAGTCATTTTTAAGCCACTGGGATGTTGGGGTTCTTTGTAACGCCAATGTAACCTGTCCTTTCCAGACTTAGAAGGTAGGTTATTCTTCAGACCAGTTGTTGCTGGAAATTAGAGAGAGGTGCAGTAGCTTTTCTATACTTTCTGAGAAAAGGAAAAGATAGTAGGTACCTCCATCAAGTGTTGACTTGATTGGTTTATATTCCCAAAGAGACTATTTTCTGTCTTTCTCAGATTACGTCCAGAAGATCTACAAGTCACAGAGCCTTTACTTCTGGAAAGTTAGTTAAAGACATAAGAGAAACAAGTACAAACTTATATAACATTTCACATTTTGTCTTGTTACATCCTCACAACATCTTTCTGTGGTAAGTAGGACTGACGTGATATATCCATTTCATAGAGAAGGAAACTAAGGTTCTAGAAATGTAAATGATTTGTCCAAAGTTGCACAGCTGGTAGAAATGTTTCCACAGACCCACTTAAGTCATTTTAGGAAGTATAGGACTCTCATACATTTACTTACTATACGATGGCCACAGGAGTTGAGGCTGGGAGAGGATCTGATAGCATCCATTTTCTGGCTGTGCTGTGGTTTGCAGTACTGTCTTCTTGATTAAGAGAAGCCACCCTAAAATATTATGAATCAAATGTCATAAGAAGCATATGAATTAAAGAGCAGGCCCATTGAAGAATGCCCTATGGCATCCAGGAGACTCCAGAAACCAATTTTATGGATTCTTAAAACATTTCTTTGCTACTATTGCACTTTCTTGCCCCAAAACTTAACAGTATAACTGGATCCCAAATATGGTCAATTAGATTTTTCTGCCCTTCTCTAATATTCCCAATGACAACAACAAATACTGACTTACTGTGCTGCCTTGGACATTATTCAGATCCAGTGTAGAGTTGGTTTGACTCTTTAACATTAACTCTCTTTTTCAAGGGCCCCTGAAAGAGTCTTTAAGATGTGGAAAGTGAGAACCAAATTCATGATTAATTTCCCAATGAGAAGCAAGTCTAATCATGTCTTTCAATTCTTCATTTTTTTCTGGGTCAAATCCCAAGTAGGTTTTGAAGCATGATAAAACAGAGTGTGTGATGAATTCTTGGGGGCCTTAACCATCTTGTGAGGAGCTAGTCACAACTGTGGAAAAAATTATAAACATATGGTGGGCCTCATTTTGAGTACCTGACATCCTTACATTACTAGATTTAGGCTTTCAAAAGCATGGTGCAAATCAAGAAAGAAATCTTGATGACTCAGTCCACATTTTATGTTTTCTTGACCAAGGTAAAATGATAAAATTCTCATTTTAAGAAATGGGGAAAATGATGCTCCAACTAGTTAATATTTTAAAAGAGAATAGCCTGTACTTAATATTTAATATGTATCCTCATGACACATTAAACTATTTTTATTCCTATTATCAGCAGCCAATAAAAATAAACAGTGAGGACCAATTACAAATAGAAATGTCTGTTATCTTCAAAGTTTCCCTAATTTTTGGCTACTGAGCTATAAAGATCTGTACCCTAAATAATAGTGTTGCAGTGCTGCGCTAAGTCATTTCAGTTGTGTCCGACTCTTTGCAACCCTATGGACTGTGGCCTGCCAGGTTCCTCTGTCCATGGTGTTCTCCAGGCTGGAATACTGGACTGGATTCCTTTGCCCTCCTTCAGGGGATCTTCCCAACCCAGGGATCGAACTTGTGTCTCTTAAATCTCCTGCATTGGCCCAGTAGGTTCTGTACCACTAGTGCTAAATAATCCATTTATATTAAAAGTAGTTGTCTTGTTAATTCAAAGTTCTTTTTGGGCAGTGTCAAACTCAAAGAATATTCATTCTTCAGACTACTCAAGAAAACAAAATCTTAGAAAAACCAAGTAAATCTGGATGTATTTGTGGAAATTCACTATTTTGAGGAATTCTATTAGGACACATCATAAGGGTAGATTTAGAAGTTAAAGAGACAAAACTTACTTATAAACTGAAAGAGACTCATAGACTTAGAGAATGGATTTATGATTACTGGGGAGGCAAGAATGGGGGAAGGGATAGTTAAGGAGTTTGGAATGAACATGTACACATAGCTATACTTAAAATGGATAATCAACAAGGTCCTATTGTATAGTATGGGAAACTCCACTCAATGTTATGTGGCAGCCTGGATGGGAGGAGAGTTTTGGGGAGTATAGATTCACGTGTGTGTGTCCCTGAGTCCCTTTGCTGTCCACTTGAAACTTTCACACCGTTGTTAATCAGCTATACCTCAATACAAAATAAAAAGTTTTTTAAAAAAAAGAGACAAGCTTTTGAGATTGGACCTGGGGGACTGTATTAACTGTTAATTATTTTGTATTAATGAAGCTAATCATATTAATAATTACTGCATTAGTTAAAAACCAGACTCCACTGAGAGAAGTAACCCACTTTGTAGACCTCTTGTGGATTCCTGGGAAACATCACCAACCCTGCCTTCAGGACAGTGAAAACTAGTGAGATACACATCTTTCTGGCATTCACCAGTACACACAGGATTCTTTATCTCTGGATTAGTGTAAACTCTACAAGCACATGAATCCATAAATGCAGTTTTGTGTTCTGCCTCTGTTGTGCAAAGACACTTGAGATTTGCTTGTTAACATTCAGGGGATTCCCTTCAACTCAATGTGAGAAATGAAGGTTTTCCCCTGAATGCATATCCCTGCTTCCTTGCCTTCTTAAAATCTGCCTCTCTCCACACAGTGAGCTCCCCGTGCAGGATCAAGATAAGCCTGCCCATGAGGAAATTTATGTTGCTTTCTGCTCACATACAGATGGCCCTGGAGTGAATATGATGCAGTAATTCAAATTAGACTAGCACCTTTCGATCTGTTTATAAATGGTCCTGAATCCCCATGAGTGAATTAAGAGCACTGTGGTTTCTGGGCAACAGTATTATTCTGGCAAAATTTGTGCTGAATTAAAAATATATATCATCTAGGAAAGAAAGAAGAAAGAAATCCTCTCTCTCCCACATTTAGCCAGAGTAAATTTCAGTTTCTGTGCTGTCTCTAGTTACTGTTGACATAGATTTAGTCTTCCTAACTATTAAAACCAGGATAAGGAAAGATTGGGTTGAAAACATCAGAGTCACAGCCGACCTGGGGATTGTCCCTGCTTACATGCTTAGATGTGCTAGCTTCTAAGTGAGGAAGCTTATTTGGTAAGGAAACAAGTTGGTGCACTTGGGCAGAACCCAGTTCTAAACCAGCAAAGTTTCCACATGAACAGTTTCATCTTGAAACTGAAAATTAGTCAGCTCTTCCTCTCACTCCTGAAATTGAGGAAAGCTTTTCACTGCAATTAAAACGGAGAGGTAGGGTGGGTTGTTGAGGAAAGCAATGGAAGTAGAATGGGAAAAAGAAATTTAAAAGCAAATGATTTGCAAACAATTTGGGAGACCATTCAAAATATGTTCTTCATTAATATAATTCTCCGATCCTTTCTCCTTTAGCAGCGGGACACTGGTCTTTCTTAGCAGAGATTCGTCGGCCAGGTGGTAAAGGGTGTCCAGGCTAGGGACTGAATCGTGAACCCTGGCCTCATTAGGATAATATCCTAACTATCTAAGCTAATTAGTTGCAGATGAAGCATGTGAACTGTGGACTGCATGTTAAATATGACAGAAAGAGCAGGGAGTTATTTCCGGGAGATGTTCGGTTTGTTTTACCAATGACCAGGAGCCCTGCATCTTAGCCCCATGAGTCACAGCCCCTTTAGTCTTGCTGGTACCTCTCACTTGTTATGACTTCTCTCTGACCAGTTGGATCTACATATAGGTCTGCAGGGCAATGACAGTCTTAAGGAGCCAGGGAACAAATGAGGGAAAAAACTCTTAGATTCATTTGTTCACTCACTTAAAAAAACTTATTGAACAGTGACTCAGCAATACTAGCTATGCTTAGTTGTCAGAGATAAATAAGACAGTCGCTGAACTTAAGGAACTCAGAGCTCATTAATAAGATGCTATGAGGTTATGATGGAGAGGAGCTCAGAGTGTGAAGAAAGGACAGTGGTCCACTAGGCTCAGGTACAAAGGAGATCCTGGGCCTTACCTTTCCAGGCTTTCTTCAGATTCTGTGTGGTTTCAAGGCTGCCTGGAGACCCACTGGGCCTACTGCAGCAGATCAAGGGCACTCCTGCAGCAGTTCTGGAGACAAACCACCAGGTCAGAACATTCACTTTTGAAAGTGGCCAAGATTCAGAATAGTGTCGCAGGCAGAAGCTACGTGAAGGTCAGAGTGCCATAGAGACCTCCAGGCTCTAATCAAACAGAACAGACAGACTGGGAATAGCTTCAGGACCTTCACACATAGAAGCAGAAGGACCAGCAACAAATCTGAAGACAAGTGACTTCTCTCCAGGTGTAAGGTGACACCACACCCCAATCTCCTTTCTCTGTAAAGATTGAGATCCACACAGCCAGACCTGCATACACCTAGCAACCATTTGTGGAAGAAAAGCAGTTGCTTCTCTTTTACATTTCCATCCAAGTGATAAATGGTCTACCTTTAAAAACAAAACTTTGTGAATAATTTATTATGAAAAAATTTAATTACAGAAAAACTTGAATGTATTTTATAGCAAACACTATAAACCCACCAGCTAGATTCTACCATTCACTTTTACTGTACTTCCTCTAGTACATATCTAGCCATTTACCCATCTCTCTCTCCATCCATCATCTAATCATTAAAGCATTTCATAGTATATTCCAGGCATTGATATATTTTGGTCCAAATTATGTAGATATGGGCATGTATATTGCTAATTAGAGTTCCATATTTGTTTATTCTGTACTTTTTTGTTTCAGGGTAAAATTTATGTACAATGATATACACAAATCTTAAACGTAGCATTGGATGAATTCCAACGAATGCTTCTATTTGTGCAATCCATCGAAACCCCTAGAGAGAGAGAGAACATTAGCATCATCCCAGGAAGTTCCTTGTGTTCCTTACCAGTCAGTCCTTGCCCCCTCCCCCCACCCTCTCTTGACAATCACTATTGTTAAGTTTTACATCATAAATTAATTTTCCCTGTACTAAAGTTACATATAAATGAAGTCATGTAGTATTTAGTCTTTTGTGTGTGCCTTCTTTCCCTCACCCTAATGTTTTTGAGAGTCTTCCACACTGCACGTATCAGCTTATTCCCTTTGATTGCTGAATAGTCTTCCAATGTAGGAAATATACAGGCATACTTTGTTGTATTGTGCCTCAGTCTTTTGTATAATACTTCCCAAATTCTGCATTTTGAAGCTTTGTGTCAATCCTGCATGATCAGCTGATAGCTTTTTTTGTTAGTAATAAAGTATTTTTAATTAAGGTGTACTGGTTTTGTAGATAGAGTGCTACTGTACATTTAATAGGCTACAGTGTAGAATAAACATAACTTTTATATGCAATAGGAAACCATTTGTGAGACTTTTTTATTGTGATATTTACTTTATTGCAGTGGTCTATAACTGAACCCAGAAACTATCTAATTGAGATATGCCTGTCACACAGTTGTTTATATATTCTCTTGTTGATGGACACTTGCTTCTCAATGGATTTAAAAAATTTTTTAAGAATCCATCATGTTAGACTAGGTCTGGGGTTTAAAGTAAGATTTGAGACAAAAGTTAATGCTAGTCAGCATGTGGGGGCTCATGAAAAAGACGTTTGGTTATATACAAAATAAATGAATTGTATTTTGTCTAAATACCCCAGTGGTAGTATGCTTAAAATTTTTAACCCTGCTAATAGGCATCCAATGAAAGACTTTCTTGTAAGCATTTTTCTTTTCTCTAGCAGATGTGAGAAGGATGCTTGTCCCCTTATGGTCTTTGACCTTGCAGGATGGTTGCTGGTCTCCAAATGGGGTCATGTGGCATGATTTCATAAGGAGGAGGCTCCAGGAGAAGGAGAGATGCTGCCCTGCCCCAGGTCCTTCAGCCTTCTTCCTGTTTGAACCACAGTCCCTTTCTTCTTGTCTTAAAATGAAATTCAGTCATGGAGGTCTCCTTGCTTAAACTGATACAGTTTCTCAAAATGAGAGGATTGGGAGTCAAATACAGTAAAACACAAGGAGAAGCAATTTGCAAGTCACAGCAGCAGCTCTCGACAAACTGCACAGTGTAGATGAAGAGAATATGGCATGCATTTTAGCAGAAGTGGGTGGGTTATGATCTTGAAGCCTCTCACATAAGAAAATATGAGGGACTATTGAAAAATTGCATTAGTGATTTCATTATTATTTTATGTGACTCATCAGCAAATACACAAGTTAAAGTATATTTCTTAAAAACAAAAAGCATGATCAGCTTTTGGTTCAAAGAGCCTTATGAGTTACTAATTTGATTTGGGGAGAGTGACTTCTTGTTTTTGTGTTCATTTTGTTCCATTTCTGTCAAAAGTGACATACTAAACTGAATATTTGATCACAAGAGTCACAAAAGAACACTTCAGTCTAATGGTCTGATCAGTTCCCAGAGTGTCATTAGGCAAAAGAGAGGGCAGGATTTGGGGAGGAAGAAAGAAGCGTGGACGAGTTCACTTTCCTTTACCTGCTGTTAGAATAAATTGCTCCCAGAGTGCCCTTGGATCCTGTTTTCTAATAATCCTTTCATTATTGAATGAATGAAGTCCTTTAGGGCTCAAATCATATTCTCTAATTGTGACATTATTAGGTTGTTTCCTGCCTTGAAGAGATTCAGGAAACTATTATCTTTGAACATTTACTTCCAGAAGAATCTTCTTTTGTTGTGCAGGGAAACTGTCTCTGTAAGACATGGGTGCAGATCCACTGACAATTCCCTAGTCATGTGCTCTTTAAAAGGGATTCTGTGACAAAGGTGGGTCCCTGGGCACAGGGAGATTTTATTTCAAATTCTCACTGATCCAGCTCTTAGGTGGTTTTGAATCGTTATTCTCATGAATTCTTTTTTAATGTCCTTTTTTTCTAACTTTAAGTTTGTGCCCCTTTTAAGCAAAACCTTTGTTTCTTCTGCTAGAGAAAGTACTATAGTGGTGGTGGTAATTAAATGATATATATCATAAAACATGGAATCTGTTTTTAATTAAATACAGTTCTTACATTTTTATCTATGTTATCTAAAATATACTGTTTGCATATGAATTTAGTTTATTTGTCTGATGTGTATAGGACTTAACTTTTAAAAAATAGTTCACTTAATAAATATTAAAATTTATTGCATCTCACCAAGTATAATTTTAGCCTAGGCAGTTTTTAGTTATGATAGTTACTTGACCCATACTCAGATGATGAAAGGATTTAATCTCAGGTTAGACAGTTCAGTTCAGTTGCTCAGTTGTGTCCGACTCAGGTTAGACAAAAGTGGGGAAAAAATCAGAACTAGAAGATATTAATTAAGGTTAGTGTTTAATGATACGTTCAACAAATCAGCAACTTACAAGCAAGAAAACTCTGCCCATGCCTGACCTGGAGAAAAGAATTGGATTATTTTTAGTTCACATTTGGGAAGCGGATGGTGTAGTTGTTCTGTGTGTAGACTAAACTCATACACCAGCTATCAAAATAATAAAACAAAATAAAGTGTCACTGGACATCACACTACAATGGATGGTGCTTCACAGTCTTTGATTTTTAAAATAAGGGAGTTTACTAAATGATAATCTTTTTTAAAAATGTCATTAGGGAGTAAATAATGGTATATTCTTATAAAGTTCAAAATATTTCTCTGTCACCAGATTCATAAAAGTTGTGAAAAGATGAGACAACTTAATTTTTTTTTTTTTATCAAGAGTTGAGCTGAGTCCCTACAACTCTGTTCCAGGCTGTAGCTTGGATATATAACTGGTTTTAATTAATCATGAATTTGTGCCAGAAAAGTGTTCACAGTGTTACTCTGGGTCTAGGCTGCTTGGGATTCTATTTTAACAATTCTCTGTCCACACCCTCTTTTTTCTTTCTTAATTTTTAAACTGTGAAGCAAGAAGAAAGGGGAGAAGGTGAATAAATGTTTTTCTTTTTGATCCAGCAACTCGTGCATAGAACTTTTAATTACACAGAAGAGATAGCAGCAAGATATGCACTGAAACAGAATTGTATTCTAATTTATTGATGACAGAGACAAGACTTTATTTTAACTGAGTTTTACCTATTGGGCCATAATTAAGCCAAATTTGTATATACATGATTAAAGTAAGGATTGACATGAGAAAGACTTTCAGTCTCTTTGCGAAGGTAGGAAAAGAGTAGATTAATATTTAGGAGATGAGAGTCTAGTCCCTGCTGAGTGATCTTGGGCAAGTTATTAACATTATCATTACCCTTCTCTTTTTTCCTATTTAAAATATTTGTATTTATTTATTTTGCTATGCTGTGTCTTATTTGCATTATGTAGGATTTTCAGTCTTCCTTGTAGCGTGCAGTTTCTTTCAGCTGCAGCATGTGGGATCTAGTTCCCATACCAGGGATTAAACTCAGGCTCCCTGCTTTGGGAACTCGGTCTTAGCCACTGAGCCACCAATGAAATCCCTACTTTTCTTGTTTATGATAGATTTAGCAAATATCATGGAAAATCTTCTACCTTAAAGAGGTTGTTTCTGTTTCTATAAAATGAAATTAGGAAGTATTAAAAAAATTGGCTTTCATCACTTATTATTTCAGAATTTGTAGCTTCTTCACACCTGTTCTTTTCTCCTGAACTTACTTTGTCTTTTCTACCAGGCCTTTCTAACCTCTCCTCAGGTCAGGAATAATATTTTTGCTTTCTTGGGTTTAGCAGCTAATAAGTGTTCACAAATATAACTCCTAATTAGCAGTTAAGACTCCTGTTCATTTAAAATCATTTCCTTGAATGTAAATAAAGCCTAGTGGAAAAAGGATGCTGTTTTTACAGTCATGAAAATAGTTTAATCCTAGCTCCCTATCCAACTAACCATGATTGTGTAAGTAAGCCACTTAACCTTTCTGGGCCTCAGCTTTATCATCTACTACAGAGATACAATGATATTTTAAAAAGTGCATTGCGACTGCCATATGCTCATTCGTATCTGACTCTTTGTGATCCCGTGTACTGTAGCCTAAGGCTACAGTACTAAGGCTTCCCTGTCCATGAGATTCTCCAGGCAAGAATACTGGAGTGGTTGCTATATCCTCCTTCAGGGGATCTTTCCAGCCCAGGGATCAAACTTGCATCTCCTGCATTGCAGGCAGACTCTACCTACTGAGCTAAAAGTGCATTATGATGATTAATAGATGAGAGAGTTCTTTGACAATTTTAAAGTACTACTTAATCACCATTAATAAAATGAGATATGTGAAACTATTGGGAACATATTTTGTTTTCCTGGATGGATTCACGAAGAGGTGGCTTGTGTAAATGTTCAAAAAAATCATTCTCTGCACACTCGTAATCAGTGTCCGTCATCTTCTCCAAATCCTGAAAGGATAATGGTTCCACTCCCTGAGAAGGCAGAATTTTCCCAATTATCACACAGGTTTGCCTTAGCCCAGTTCATCTGCAGTGTCTTTTCTCTGCTGCTAAGTAATGATGTACCATATGAGAAGCTGGCTTTCTGAACTACACTTACCTTGGTTACTGTAAGGGTCTTGCCACTTCCAGGAATTCATAGACCCCTACGGCCCCTAATTTGTCTTGCTAGATAGATGCTCGAGTGAGAGAGAGGGCTTTGTCTACTTCTCCCTACAACTCTTCTGAGCTAGGATCATACTGAGTCTCTAGAATACATGCTTCAGGATGGGACTTGAAAAGAACCGACTCAGGATCTGGGCACAAGAGCACTGTGTTCAGTGCGTTCCATTCGGGCAGCCTGCTCTCAGAATTCTGGTCCATGAATCCTCACAAATAAGTCCCAAGGACAAGGCCATTTGAATACAGTCTGAATATACATTTTCATTGCTTGTTAGAGTAAGCATTTAATATTTTTTTAAAAAATGAATCAACCAGAGATTCGCATAATAATGTCTTCGGAGTGTTTACTTTACCCAGAATTGAAGGATAAATTAAGAATATATGACATGGTTCTATACAAAATATTGTAATTTACTTCAGAGGATAAAGCATGCATACATGAAATCTTTGAGGATTTTTAAATGAAAGAATAAGTATAGGGTTGTAAGAATTCACAGAAGTAGGGTACTAATAAGAAATCTCTTAGGAAGTAAAACTTGAGGTGGATTTTGAAAGATGGATGGCCCATGAGAAGAGGAAAGGCTGTTGGCATTCCAGAAAGTAGTAGCAGCTTGAGACAATGTCTGGAAATGGAAATGAGTGTGTGTGTTTTACTCTTCTCTTTTGGGCTTGAGGGGGGAAGTATTGGGAAGGGGTACTTTGACGTGGGTACTTAATAAGATTATGGCATACAATATATGGTATAATGTGACCCATAGAAATATTCATAAATGTGCATTAAGATATATTTGTGAAGATATTTATTAATTGAAATAGCAAAAATTTTGAAGCAATTTAAATTCCATCAGCAGAGGAATGTTTAAAAATTTTATGGTACATTCACATTATGAAATATTAGGAAGTAGTTGAAAAGAGTAAAGTAGATCTTTGTGTGCTGACATAGAAAGATCATGGAAAGATGTAACAGTATATTAATGGTGAAGATGCATTCATGTAGGATTTGCTGACTTTGAAAACTTATTTTTAGAAAATCAAAACAGTATTTCAGAAAGATTACTGGAGTGACATTGTGTCAAATTGAAAGTGAAGAGGGATGTTGGAAGATGTTTGCATGAGCACAGACATGAGAGTCCAAGGATAGAGACCTGAATGGTAAACAGAAAGAGAGAGAAGCCCGGGTCATTCCGCAAAATGATCGTAGAGGACTTAGGACAGACTCTTAATACAGGGGGTGAAGGAGAGAGGAGAGAAAAGAGATTTCTAGGCTTTAAGCTTAGGGAATCATTTGCTGAAGAGTGATTTCTACTTACTGAATAAAACCCATGTTAATAGGAAACATTTCTTAAATTATTTATTATCTATCTATCTATTTATTTTTGTTTGTTCATTTTTCAGGATGGAAGAAACAGTACGAAATCTACTACAGAGTCAAGGACCTCCAGAACAGAAAAAAGAAGAAACTGTTAATATAATGGTCTATCAGGTACACCACACGTCTTACTCTTGGCTGGGAACCGGTCAGCTTGTTTTGCTCAGATTTCTCTATCTCTGTCCACCCTAACCTGGAGATAAATAAGAAAGGATGGTCTGACCCCAGTGCTGAGAGCCACCCCAGTTACCTCTGTTTGAGGAATCCTGTACACGTTTACTTCCTTCTTTCATTTCTTGTACTTTGTGAAAAAGAATCATAGATTTAGTTGTATGAGAGTGCAAAAAGTAAGTTTATAGTGATGCAGAGAGACCTACAGAAGTATTGCAGAATTCTAACCGGGGCTGTAAAAGAGGTATCTGGGAACAAAGGGGAGGGAGTACTTCTTTCTGTTCAGGGAGGTAAGGAATGCTTCTCAGGGCTCTCACACATGAGGTGGGCCTGAGGAGTAGAGAAACAAGAGAAAGAATGGAATGCTTCTCAGTGCTCTCACACATGAGGTGGGGCTGAGGAACAGAGAAACAAGAGAAAGAACATCCCAGGCAGAGGGAAGCCTGTGTAAAGGGGCAGTGGTGTGAGTGTGCACGACAGGCTCCGGGAGAGGAAGACGATCCCAGGATGCTGAAGATCTGCTGGAGGTTATGCCTGTCTGCTCCGCTTAGGCGTGTGGCCTTGCGCCTCAGGCCACGTGAAGTCTGTAGACATCCAAAGAGGGTCAGTGGTCAATAGACTAACAAGTGTCGCCTTTTGATAACCCTTATCCCCCGGTGCTTTAGCACTAGTAAAATGAGGGGCTTTCCTGGTGGTCCATTGGTTAAGAAGCCACCTGCCAATGTAGGAGACATGGATTTGATCCCTGCTTCTAGAAAAACCCCACATGCTGCATGGCAACCATACCCCTGCGCCCCATCTACTGAACCTAGAGCTCTGGAGCCTACGAGATACAGCTACTGAGCCCACGCACCACAACTCCTGAAACTTGAGTGCCTAAAGCCAGTGCTCTACAACAAGAGAAACCACCTCAATGAGAAGCCCTCGCACGGCAACTGGAGAGTAGGCCCTGCCGCTGCTGCCGCGAGGTCGCTTCAGTCGTGTCCGACTCCGTGCGACCCCATAGACGGCAGCCCCCGCCCCTGGGATTCTCCAGGCAAGAACACTGGAGTGGGTTGCCATTTCCTTCTCCAATGCACGAAAGTGAAAAGTGAAAGTCAGTCGTGTCCGACTCTCAGCAACCCCATGGACTGCAGCCTACCAGACTCCTCCGTCCATGGGATTTTCGAGGCAAGAGTACTGGAATGGGGTGCCATTGTCTTCTCCGAGAGAGTAGGCCCTACTCTCCACAATTAGAGAAAGCCAATGCACAGCAATGAAGACCCAGCATAGCCAAAAAGAAATAAATCTTTAAAATAAAACAAAAAACACAAGCAAGGTGACCAGGCCAGGAAGCTGGGCATCTAATCTGAGCATGACCCAAGTTGGTCACACAGATGAGAAAACTCTGACAGCAGAAAGAGGCCCAGGCATTCTGTCTAGATCAATGGAAGACTTTTATTGAAAAGCCCTTAAAATCACAAAGAAACACCCAATATCCATTGCACAACTATGCATAGAGAGCTTTAAAAAGCTAAAAAAGTCAAAGGAATGGGTCAAAGTTTAAGGTGATCACTGGGCGACCCCAGGTTTTCGCTAGCTAAGAAAGCAGTGGGTTTGGAGAGGCAAAGAAAGGAACACAGCTGGTAAAGGTCATTTCACACTAGCTTCCCTGAATTCACAGGTTCTGGGCTCTGCAACCCAATTTATGATGACAATATTGACAGGAATCTGATAATAAAAGTCACAGTATCATATAAAATTAAGAAATCTAGGTAGAGTTAGCCTTAAGAAGTCTATGTGTGTGTTTAGTCTCTAAGTAATGTCTGACTCTTTGTGACCCGATGGGCTGGAGCCCCCCAGCCCTCTGTGCCTGGTATTTTCCAGGCAAGAATACTGGAGTGAGTTTGCTGTTCCTTCTCCAGGGCATCTTTCTGACTCAGGGATCAAATCTACCATTTCTTTGCCACTTACAGGCTGTTTCTTTACAGCTGAGCTACTGGGAAAGTCGCTAAGTCTGTGTCCTTAATCATTGACTCTTGAGACATCTACAGGGCTACAATTTGACACCGGAGACAACTGTTCTCCATCTCCAGCGAAAACAATGCGAGGTGTTGACTTAAGTTAATTCAGAGGAGATTAAAGTTAGCTCCATAAAGACAGTAGAAAAACCACTGAAATCTATTTCTACGGGAAAGGTTTAGATTCTTCTTGAGGTCATCTTCATGTGGGGAAGGCATGCCCAGCTTTTCCTGGTATGTGGTCGCCTGCAGTTAGGATAAGGTTTTAAGTGCTTCTAAGTCTGAATCTTTCCTAGGTAGTAATATCTTCTTTGGCAGAAAATTGAAGTATAAGTAAAAAAAAAAAAATCAGATTGACTCTGTATTAAATGGTTCTGTTTAACCTTAAAGAAGCATATTCTCTGCCCCCTGGTAACACCTCTGCCCTCACGGTAACACCTGGCTTCAGTTAGAACTAAGTGACTCAGCATCCCTTCTGTGCTTCTTCCCGTGTCCTCATTGGGGCTGTTTCACCCAGGTTCTTATTTTCTATTAATCATTCTTTGCTTATCTCTTTACCACTTATTAGCCAAATCTGTGGTGTGGACACTTACCATCAGAATTCATTTTATGAAACCAGAAGCTTCTTAGAAAAACAGAGACTTCTAAAAATGTGTTTTAAAAGCTGTTTCCTCTTTGAGAGTTGCTGCTTGGAGGAGGGGCCCACTGTGGCGCCGACAAATGGCGGAGTGGGCCCGCTCACCTCGCTGTGACCTTCCGGCCTTGGTGGTCTCGGGGTAACTGGTAACCATCGCCTGGTCATGTGTTGTGTGGTAATGGCACCCAACAGTGGCTGCCTGCTAAGGGCTGTGCGTTGCCCCACTTTGTTACAATTCCCCCCCTTTTCGTTGATGCTTCTCAATTTTAAGGAGAATGCCCAGGCCCATTCAGCCAATAGTCAATGGAGGGCTGTCCTTAGGAGGAGAGTGAGGTAAGAGGCCTCAGGCCGGCAGGTGAGCAGGGGAGGAGGCGAAGCACAGGGAACAGGCTGGGGGTTGCGTCCTGCAGGGCCCCAGAGCTCTGGCCAAGGCTCTCCCGCCCTTGAGTTGGTGTTAAATCTCTCCCCCATCCCCACCTCTGTAACCTAATAGCAGTGGGAGTCTGCCTGGATCTTGGCCTTTGGTACCTGGCCTGTGCCATCTGGGGAGCCTGAGGACCAGTTGGGCCCTGAATGCCTGGCTCCCTCAGCAACAACAGCTGGGCAGGGTCTGGGTGCATGGCCCTAGGGGACTGCCAGCTGAGATCCGTCTCCTCTCAGCCAGGACCTGGACCTTGGAGGGTGAAAGTTGTGCCTTAGGTCCTTGCCTGTTCTTGTCAGAACAGGGAATAATTTTATTTGGTAGAAGTTTACGGGAACATCATTACCTGACCATGACCTGACCTCAAGAACAAAGGTTCTGACACCAAGAAGTTTGCAACAACTAACCACACCCCTCCCTCACCTTCCCTAGAAAAGGGCTTTGTTGAAAGCTTTGTGGGAATTTGGGATTTTTAAGGCAGGTAGCTCAGCTGGTAAAGAATCTGCCTGCAATGCGGGAGACCTGGGTTCAACACCTGAGTTGGGAAGATCCCCTGGAGGAGGGCATGGCAACCCACTGCAGTATTCCTACCTGGAGAATCATCATGGACAGAGGAGCCTAGCGAGCCACAGTCTGTGGGGTGAAAGTGTCAGAGACGACTGAGCACCCATCTCCTTGCATTGCCCTACAATAAACATTTATCTACTCCAAACTCCAAACTCCAAAAAAAAAAAAAACAACCAAACAACA
The DNA here is from genome assembly GCF_910594005.1 of Cervus elaphus. Classification (NCBI taxonomy): domain Eukaryota; kingdom Metazoa; phylum Chordata; class Mammalia; order Artiodactyla; family Cervidae; genus Cervus; species Cervus elaphus. Next base: position 65,590,752 of record NC_057847.1, read on the forward strand.
AAAAACCTCTTTCCTCTTAATAGTCCAGTCTGTTAGATTTGGGAAGTCAATTCTTCTCTCTAGAGAGGAGACAGTTTCTAACATGAAATTCATGCTCCACAGAAGGGATTTTTCAGCTACTGGTCTCATTGGCCTTAGGTTCATTATCAGGAAAATGGGAGAGGAATTTGGGTTATGAACCATAGAGGTCATTTATAAATTGAAAAGTTATTTATTGAGTTTTTATTGTGAATTAGGCACAACTTTGTCCTCTGGGGACTCAGGACATGAGAACAGAGAGTCCCGGGGAGGTCCCTGTCACCTCAGTCATCACAGTGTTCTAAATATGGGAATAGTAGTAAAACCAGTTGTGCAAGTTGTATGTGATGAAGCCAGTGGACTGCATAGTTAACACTATCTGAGGTCATAGTCTTTGGGGTAAGAGCTGGGAAATTTATTGTTTTATAATATGAAGGGTTATTGGCACGCCTGACTCAAATTTTCCAGCAGTAAGATTTCTCTGACATGAACCAGAGGCCCATGCAGAGTTGAGGTCCACAGGAAGGCCGAAGTGGGTTTTATTTTCCATTGTGGGAGTGTTTGTCTTGAAGCTTTTACCTTCGAGTTAATATAGTAACAGTAGCGTAATAGCTTTCTAGGTTCCAGTCCCCTGCTAATTGCTGGCATGCTTTGAAAGGTGGTCCTAGTTTGTTCAAGGGGCATGTTCCTGAAGACTTCTCAGAGTTGGTTACTTGTATCATTTAGAGCTTGTATAATTTCACCTAGACCTGCTGGAAAGTCAGTAGTTGGTTTTGTTCAGCAGCTAACACAAACCTGCCTGTGGCTATCAGTGGTTTCACCACCTTTGTCACCATACACTTCCTGACTTTCTTTTTTTTAATTTGGAGAATATGCATAATTTCAAGGTTTGAGCATCAACTGACATAAATAGCATTTTTATGTGATCACAGTTTAAAATATACCTAGTTCAGGGTCCCATTGACTGTGGACTGGATTGTAGCTTAGTCCCCACAACAACCGTGCAGGAAGTACTATCATTATCCCCACCTTACAGACGAGAACATAGGCTCCCGGAGATGAGCTCTTGCCCCAAAATGCAGCTGGAAGTAGCTTAGAAGGTATTTGAACCCTAGTTGGCCTGACTCCTTGGCCTTAACTCCTTATGCAGGTAAATTCTGGAGGGATGAAATCGTGGAACCCAAGTTACTCTGCTAAATGGGACTTGAACCTAGGCCTTTCCACTGTCCACCTAAAGCTCTATTCATTCATTCATTTACTTGCTCCTACATTCATATAAATTAGTTGTTTACTTATGAAACTATGTTTATTGTTTCCTGTTGTAGCAAACTTAATGGCTTAAAACTGCACAAATGTATTGTCTTATAATTCTGGAGGTCAGAGTCTAAAATCACAATAGCAGCAGGGCTACATTCTTTCTGGAGGTTTCAGGACAGAATTATCTCCTTGTTTTTTCCAGGTTCTAGCATTCTTTGGCTTTTGGCCTTTTCCTCCATCTTCAGAGTACATCACTGCAAACTCTGGTTCCATTGTCATGTCTTCTTTTTTGGCCCATTCCCATAATCCAGGGTAATCCCCCATCTCCAGATATTTAATTTAATCACATCTGCAAAGTCTCTTTTGCCATAGAAGGTAAAGGAAGCACATTCACAGGTTTTGAGGCTTGGTAGAAAGTGGACATTTAAGTGAGGGAACATTATTCTGTCTACTACATTAAATAGCACATTAATCTAGCAGGCTGGAGGTACCTAGCTGACACCAAGCTAAGTGCTGGAGATAGAAAGATGCCTTCTCTTGGAAAGCTCAGCTTACAGGATGCTGGAGACTAGGGAGGAAAGGCAGATAATTGAATGTGTGCCACACTGTGATAGGGGCCTAGAGAGCAGCCTGCTTGAGTTCTGGGAGCACAAAGGAAGATGCCGCCACACCTCCTGCTCTGCTCTCCCTGGAGACTCTGCTCCTGCCTTCTTTTCAATAATCGATTTCCCTTTCCCTTCAGCCTCTGAGGTCATGGACTCAAGAGTCATGCGCACCACAGCCTGCCTTTCACAGAGCATCTTACATCTCTGGTATTTTAATACAACTGTGACTGTCAGGACACATGCGTTCGGTGCTTTTACAGTTGTCAAAGTGCTTACACAGAATGGGTCTCATTTGTTCGTTTCAGCAGTCTCTAAAGTAGATATTATCCTGCTCATTTTTAAGGATGAGTCTCAAAGAAGCCTGATTGAACTCTGGTAAATGCTAAGTGGTAGAACTAGAAAGAAATCTCAGGCTTGCCTAAGTGAGATGCATAGAATGACACTGAGAAGTGAGGTAATCAGATGGTGCGGAAGGGAGCAGACACAGACTTCCCTGCTCACAGAATCCTTGTCTCAAAATACGGAAAATCAGTGAAAGGAAAGTGAAATCAATTAACAAGCCATATGATATTTGTACCTGACATTTCTTTTGTGGGAGAGACAAGCCCATGAGTGAGAGAAATATTATCAATATACGGAGGGAAAGTGACATGCCTAGCACCTCGGACAGATTCCTTTCATTACAGGAAAATAAAAGACTTCAAAGGATTTTCTGTAAAGGAGGCTGAAAAGGAGAAACATCTGCTGTTTCTCTCCTCTTCCATTTCTTTCTCTAACTCATTTTTTCCTAGGCATTTGGGGGTTTCTTCTGTGTCATACAGTGTATTCCTGAAACCTCTGTAACCATTTCATTTAGTTGAGTAGTTAGGAAGCATATTAGATAAAACATTCATGATTCAATATGAGCAAGGGCAATTAAGCATAAATGAAATGGAGCAGTTTGTTGAGAGGACATTACTCCTTCAGCTTCATCTGTCAAAATATTTCAACCTAGGCAACCTAAGATACAGAGAATCTTAATCCTGATGATACATTACCCATTAGAGTCCTCTTGTGTCTGTAGCTACCTTTTGTGTTGCTTTGTTGTAGCTGATAGATTTCTTCTTGTCTCTGCTTCTCTCTATGGAACATGAATTGGACCCACGTTAGCTCATTTATTTAGAAAGAAAAAAGTGGACAGGTAAGTGGAAACAGAAATGAGGGATGGAAAGGGACCTGCATGTGGGTACAGCTTCTGCCACTAACATGACTTTTGACCTCAGATTGTGTGTGTTTGTGTGTGTGTGTGAGTGAATGAAGAGGTTTAGGACTAGGTTAATAATCACAAACCCAAAAACCTACAGTTGCCAAATAATACAAATGTTTAAAATGGGCTAGGTATGAGAACAATTGTGTGTCCTCTGGGGGGTTACAGACTATTTTCCCACTTTTGATAAAGAAATAGGTACAGAAAGATGTGGTATTTGTTATTCAAAGGCAAAAAAGCCTTGGTTTTAAAAACCACAGTAGCATCATACACCTGGTTTATTGTCAAAGGGCAATAGGGATGGACACTGTGGCAAACTGACCGAAGAGCCTGTCTGGTCTAAAGGCAGCAGTCACAGTCCCGCTGCAGCAGATTCAGGTGACTCAGAATGTAAACAGTACGGACAGATGTTTCAAAAGAAGACGAGAGTTCAACTTTAATGAGCAGTTTCTTAATCCGTAAATAATGGCTTATATATATATTCTTTTAATGCAGCTTAAGTAAAACATGTTCTAGACTCAGGGCCACAACCCTCAGCACAGAAAAATGATTTTGTGTGTTTTTTCTTGCTCTTAGAACTGAGATTTTGATGCTTCTGTGCAGTCCTGTGAGACCTGGTCTATACAAAGCACATCACCTACAGCACCACGACCCCTGCTTCTAACACGTGCTCAGCAGCTACGTACAGGTCACAGTCCAGTCATTTTGCAAGTGTGAGCTCACTGAATTTTCACAGGAACCATTTAAAATGTCTCCATTTTATGAAAGAGGAAACTGAGGCACAGAGCTGTTAGACCGCCTGCCCAAAGTTACATGTCACCGAGGTTATGTCCCTTGAGTGACCTGGCACCCTCTCGGCAGGCAGAGTAGGTTGCCACACAGGGGGAGTGCGGGAGCTTCGTCAGGAGGTGCCCTCGTCCCAGCAGAGCACCGCAGTGTTGTAACGGGGTCCACAGTCAGTTTTCTTCACCCCATTACTCTGCACATCTTTGTGAAGAGCCCTGGGCTATGTGGCATCTGAGCCCAGCTCCATCTCTTCCAGTGATGGTCTAAGCTCAGTCATTGATCCCTTAGCCTGTGTTTAAAGCATTACTGTCTGATAACCCAGTTATTTCCATCCTAAATGACCTAATTGAAAATCAAAATGATTTTTTCCTTAAATAGTTCCTTAAAACGTAGTATTAGATGTGATTAAGCAGCTGATGCTTGGGGAAAGGAAATCTTTCTAGTCATTCTAAAATCTGTCAAACATCCAATACATATCCAGATTCTTTTATGGACCCAGAAACCATGTGACACAGGCTGGGGTCTTTCTCGTTGAAGCCTAAGTCCTGCCTAGCAGAGATGTTAACATTAGTTCATAATGTAGAATTTTTTAATTGAAGTGTCGTTGATTTACAATGTTGTGTTAGTTTTAGGTATACAGCAAAGTGAGTAGGTTTTGTGTGTGTGTGTGTGTGTGCGTGCATACACACATATTCTTTTTCAGATTCTTTTTCCTTATAGATTATTACAAAATAATGAGTATAGTTCTCTGTGCTATACAGTAAGTTATTACTGATTGTCTATTTTATATATAGTAATGTGTATATGTTAATCCCACACTCTTAATTTATCTCTCCCCTCCTCTTTTTGGTAATCATAATATTTTTTTCTATGTCTTTGGGTCTGTTTCTGTTTTGTATATAAGTTCATCTGTACCATTTTTTTAAGACTCCACAGATAAGTGATATTTGCCTTTCTTTGTCTGACATACTTCACTTAGTATTGTAACCCTAGGCTAGGTCCCTCCTTGTTGCTGCAAATGGTTTTCTTTTTATGGCTGAGTAACAAGCCATTGTATATACATACTACATCTTCTTTATCCATTCATCTTTGATGGACATTTAGGTTGCTTTCGTGTCTTGGCTATTGTGAATAGTGCTTCTATGAACATTGAGGTGCATGAATCTTTTCAAAATATGGTTTTCTCCAGGTATATGTCCAGGAGTGGGAATAATGGATCATATGGTAACTCTACTTTTTAGGAACCTCCATACTGCTCTCCATAGTGGCTTCACCAATTTACATTCCCACCAACAGTGTAGGAGGGTTCCTTTTTCTCCACACCCTCTCCAGCATTTACAATTTATAGATTTTTTTGATGATGTCTGTTCTGACCAGTGTGAGGTGATATCTCACTGTAATTTTATTTTGCATTTCTCTAATAATTAGTGATGTTGAGCATCTTTTCATGTGTCTTTTAGCCATCTGGATCTCTTCTTTGGAGAAATGTCTGTAAATGATTATTCTTATCAGGGATAGGATTTTTGTTTTGTTTTGCTTGCTTTAAACTTTACCTTCTTTCCCTATGATTACTTAAATGTACTTTAGGCAAATAAAATTTGAGTGCACTGGAAAGAAAAGTTAGGGCTGAAAAATTAAATAATCACAAAAGATTCCTTTCTAAGAAAGCTTTTCAAAGCAACACTATTCCTACTATATTTAAAGTGTGGATTTCCAAGCTTCTAACATAATCTCATTTTGTTTTTGTGAACATACGTAAATGGAAAACAAAACTTCTGTTTGTGGTTCTCAGGAGCAGCAAAGTTCCAGTCTGTTTCCTGGCTGAGTATACGGATCACCTTAGGAAACCTTAGATTCAGCTATGCAGGCAACTTCTTATATCTTCAGACTTAGAATGGTCTGTCTTTTTTTGGTTATTTATGAGTCTGATGGGTCATTTTGATTTCTCTGGTCCATAGATGTGTTGGAGACCAGTGAGATACCTCAAAACCCATCCAAACCACCACCCCGATTTCCTCATTTTGCAGAGGAGGGGATGGAGATGAAGCTCAGAGTGTTACCTGCACTTGTACTGCGTCTGTTCTGCCGGTTCTTTCACTCACAGTACTTACTTCAGTAAGTGCCCTGGCAGTTAATTAGCTAAGAGATCTGAACTCTTTAGAACTCTACAGAGAGCTTGCTGTAATTCATCCTGGTTATTCAGAAGTGTTTGTTTCTTTCTTTTTCTTTTTTTTGCCTAAATAAAATGTGGTAAACAAATGCAAATCCATAGGTCACCAGTGAGTACATTCTGTGAGTACATTCTCCCCCCTGGGGGGAAATGATTTTGATTTCATTGCCTCCCCAGTGGGGGAAAATGATCTGAAATTCAACTGAGTGTCTGTTGAGAGACTAGTTAAGTCTTTACACAGGTATTTATAAAATTCTGACACACAGTGGAATGGGAAGTATTTTTATTGAGTGCTTTTATTTATGTGTATGGCCTGTAATCTCAGGAAGTCTCAAGTGCGTTTGATTCTGTTTGAAGAAATTTTGGCCTTTTCTCTGAATTGCTGTGAACTTTGAATTGCTGCTGAAGTGGGTAATGGTAATAAAGGGAGTATTTTTATTGTGTGTTAAGTTTTAAAGGGCTGAAAATGTTCCTTGAGGAAGTGGTTTTCTTCCTTCCTCTTTTACTTTTATTTTAAGGGACATGCTCTATTCATATATTAAGTTTAGACAAAGGAGGGAGAATTTCTTAAAGGCAAGAAGTATCATCAGTATAGTCAAAGTCATTGTCCTTCGTAAAATATCCCTTTTCTCTTTGAAAATATTCTATGTGATGACTGTATGACTTCACACCCTACAGAAGTACTTTCCAAAATTCCAGAAGTCTTGAAAACAATCTTTGTTAGCACACTGACTAAGGAGAGGGTTCACCTCTGTAATTTCAAAGTCTATGAAATACTTTGAAAGAAGTAGAGGGGTTTCAAATATCACTCAGAGTTTTAGTAGTTACTTCTCTCCTTGGGAATTTTAAATTACTGGTTTAATAGGGTCTGACTCTTCTTTCTCATTCTCAATTTCTGCCTACATTCTATGTGCAGGCATAAATACGTTCCCTGTTGGATATTTTGACCCAGAGTTGAACTCTTATCAAGTAAAAGCAGAATACAGACTCTCTGTTAAAACAAATATAACCTATGAATAAGATGGTGCCCTGAAAAATCACCTTCTGTTCCTATAGGTGAGCTGCTTTCCTCAGCTCATCCTAGCAGAGGGTCAAACTTTGTTTTGGAAACCCCAAGTGGGGTCTCAGGTTGGGAGGTTGTATGGGTAGAAATCAAAAGATGTTGCCCTTTCATAAGTGTGTGGGTTGTCTAATACTTTGGGCACATCAGATCATCAACCAGTCATATCAGTTATTTCTTCCTCTTAGAAAATAGATGAGTTTGAACAGAGCAAAATCATGATGATACCAATCCTTGAACTTTGATCCTATTTTCTTAACTCACCTGAGGCTACAAAACAAAAATTTTCTTGTTTTTTAGGGCTTGGCTTATCAATGCTTTATGAAATGGAGATAAAATTATGTGTAGGGAAAAATGGACAATGTTGGAATTAGAAAATAGTAAAGAAAGAAGTGGAAAGTGCTTGCTAGGGGAAAAAAAAACTTTTATTGCTGAAATCTCTCTTATACTGTAACCTTTCAGCTATATTGTCCTTATTGATCTTGCCTGCACAAGTCAACACAGCATGGCAATGAAGAAGAATCACTGAATATGGGCTGAGAGGAAGATGGTCTGGCCAGGGGTCTGCAGTCTGCATTGAAGCAGTCCGGACATTTCAGGGGAGCTAAACCCAGGATCAGGTTGCCTGACATGATTGGCCTTTTTAATATCTTCTCCCATTGTGCAGTTTTGTCATCCCTGTACCCTTATCTACCAATATTTTCTCACTCAGATATGTTTCTCTGAAATTTCATCCATTAAAATATCATTCTATGTAAGAAATAAAGAGTCAAGAAGATAAATATTTAAGGGAAGGTCCTTCAGATGTCAGCGGGAACCAGTTAAATCTATGGGCTTTGCTCTATCAACTCATCTCAGAAAACTGAAACTTGGAGCTTGAGAGATGAAAGGAAAGGAGACAGGAAAATAATTTTCCTAGAGTAATTTAGGAGCTTATAATCCTCTATGTTTATTAAGTCTGCCTGAGGCTACACCATGGAGAGAAGTGCCAAGGGAAAGAAGTGTTAGGAAGCCGCATAGGGGTACAGAAGGCAAAAGAAAGTCAGCAAAATCAATTTGCAAATTTGCACCGTCATTTCTATGGTTTGCCAAGTGCTGTGCTGTGCTGTTCTTAGTCGCTCAGTCGTATCTGACTCTTGCGACCCACCAGGCTCCTCTGTCCATTGGGATTCTCCAGGCAAGAGTACTGGAGTTGGTGGCCATGCTCTCCTCCAGGGGATCTTGCCAACCCAGGGATTGAACCACATCTCCCACATTGCAGGCAGATTCTTCACTGTCTCAGCCACCAGCGAAGCCCAAGAATGCTGGAGTAGGTAGCCTCTCCCTTCTCCAGGGGATCTTCCCAACCCAGGAATTGAACTGGCATCTCCTTTGCTAAGTGCTGTATACATACAAAGGAGAGTGAAACCTCTTTGTCTTCCTGCCATGATACTCTTAGAACCCAAATATCAGGCTGATACTGTCCTGCTGTGGGTCTGGTCTACTACCCTAGTGTCATTACTGCATACTTTCTGTGAAATGCACCAGGTATCAAACTGAGAAGTTCAAAGGAAATTTTGGAATAAGCATATTAAGTCAGATCTCATAATGACTTATATTCTTCTCTTACCTGTTTAAATAAACAGGCAAATATTTATAAATAATTCATGATGATTCCTTTGTTTTGTAAACCAATCAAAATATATGTTTTTTCAAATGCATTCTGTTTGGTAGGTTTACCACTGCATCCTGATAAATTTTGTGTCTATGCTAAATTAATGTAGCAGAATAAATTCATTTCTCCCCATTAAAGCCAAGTCTATACCTTAGTCTGAATTAGTAAGCTTCTATTGTAAGTGATGATCTGGAAACAATGCCATTGCAAGTGTTCTTCAACAATAATTTTTTATTTCATTTACAAAATAACTGTAAATATAATCCTTAAGATATGAATTAGGCTGTATTTCTCTTGAGTCAGTTCAGTTCAGTTCAGTCGCTCAGTCATGTCTGACTTTGCGACCCCATGAACCGCAGCACACCAGGCCTCCCTGTTCATCACCAACTCCTGGAGTCTACCCAAACCCATGTCCATTGAGTCAGTGATGCCATCCAACCATCTCATCCTCTGTCGTCCCCTTCTCCTCCTGCCCTCAATCTTTCCCAGCATCAGGGTCTTTTCAAATGAGTCAACTCTTCGCATCAGGTGGCCAAAAGTATTGGAGTTTCAGCTTCAACATGAAACTTCCAATGAATACCCAGGACTGATCTCCTTTAGGATGGACTGGTTGGATCTCCTTGCAGTCCAAGGGACTCTGCAAGAGTCTTCTCCAACACAACAGTTCAAAAGCATCATTTCTTCAGTGCTCAGCTTTCTTTATAGTCCAACTCTCACATCCATACATGACCACTGGAAAAATCATAGCCTTGACTATACGGACCTTTGCTGACAAAGTAATGTCTCTGCTTTTTAATATGCTGTCTAAGTTGGTCATAACTTTCCTTCCAAGGAGTAAGCGTCTTTTAATATCATGGCTGCAATCACCATCTGCAGTGATTTTGGAGCTCAGAAAAATAAAGTCAGCCACTGTTTCCACTGTTTCCCCATCTGTTTCCCATGAAGTGATGGGACCGGATGCCATGATCTTAGTTTTCTGAATGTTGAGCTTTATGCCAACTTTTTCACTCTCCTCTTTCACTTTCATCAAGAAGCTCTTTAGTTCCTCTTCACTTTCTGCCATAAGGGTGGTGGCATCTGCATATCTGAGGTTATTGATATTTCTCCCAGCAATCTTGATTCCAGCTTGTGCTTCCTCCAGCCCAGAGGTTTTCATGATGTACTCTGCACAAAAGTTAAATAAGCAGGTTGACAATATACAGCCTTGACGTACTCCTTTTCCTATTTGGAACCAGTCTCTTGTTCCTTGTCCAGTTCTAACTGTTGCTTCCTGACCTGCATACAGGTTTCTCAAGAGGCAGGTCAGGTGGTCTGGTATTCGCATCTCTTTCAGAATTTTCCACAGTTTATTGTGATCCACACAGTCAAAGGTTTGGCATAATCAATAAAGCAAAAATAGATGTTTTTCTGGAACTCTCTTGCTTTTTCGATGATCCAGCGGATGTTGGCAATTTGATCTCTGGTTCCTCTGCCTTTTCTAAAACCAGCTTGAACATCTGGAGTAATTATGTCTAATTTTTTCTAATCCAACTATTATTGGATTTTTTCTTCTCTTTAAATTTTTATTACCTCTTCTCTCCAGAGCATTTAAACATCAACACTGGAGATCAGTAGTCAAAATTTCCACAGTAATAATTAGTATATACAGCTTACATTTTCACAACATCATCTCATTTGATCCTCGTATTAACCTTTCAAAATAGGAAGGTCAGAAAGTTCAAGTACACTTTACAGATGAAGAAACTGAGTTCTGCAGAGGTGGTTGACTTACAAGTGTCATACAGTGTCAGGCATGGTACATTTGGTCTTTTTATTCCAAGTCCTATAGTCTTGCAGGGTAGCATTAATTACATTCTCTACTAGTGGTTCTCATGTTTGGTTGTGCCTTGTAATCATCTGAAGAGTTCAAAAAATTTGTGATGTCCTGGTTCCATCCCAGTGATTCTGATTTCATTGGTCAAGGGTGTGGCATGAGGATTTTTTAAAATCTTCACAGACCAATTCTAATGTGATCTGGGTTGAGAACCACTGTGCTACAAGGCATTATATTCAGCTGTATATTTTTCCTTTCTTGTTCATCATGGTAAAAGTTCTTCCAACAAGGGTCTTGTTTTCATTAACCTATCACCAGCATGTCCCTCAAAGTAGCCAACCTACTGGCTCATGTTTAGGAAGCATATCGAGCTTCTTGGGAAGGTAAGAGTTGAGTTACTCAAATGTGGGCGGGTGTGCGTGCTCAGTCGTGTCTGACTCTTTTTGGAATTTTCTAAGCAAGAATACTGGAGTGGGTTGCCATTTCCTACTCCAGGGAATCTTCCCAACCTAGGGACTGAACCTGTGTCTCCTGCATTGGCACACAGATCGTTTACCACTACACCACCTGGGAAGCCCTGAGTTGGTCCTTAAAAGACATTAAAATTCAGATAAATGGAAAGGTTGTTTTGTTCTATGTGTACTCTGATGAGAGACAGCAAAGGATTGTGGGTATTCTGGTGAGGTACAGCAGAGTGGGTATTATGTGAGTATTCCACTGAAGTATAGCAGAGGGTTATGAGGATTCCAGTGGAGTAGAGCAGAGGATTATGGGCACTCTGGTGAGAGAAATCAGAGGATTATGGGTAAGCTTAAAGCCTTTGGAGGGTGTGGATTCACACCCTGACTGAGCCACTTACAAGCTATGTAATATTTGAAAATTTACTTAACCCCTTGGGATCTTAAGGACCTTACCCTCAGTCATATTCAGTCCAGGGGTTGATAGTGAGCTCATTGCTGAGGATGCAGTGAGGGGTCAGAAAAATGGCCGAGACTTTGGGAGACCATGAGGGCATGGAAGAGGTAGGTAGGTCAGTGAGTCACTCAGGAAAATGATAGGGGCAGTTGGGCCCAGTTCAGAGACCCCCAACTGGATGGAGTGAGAACTAGTGGACATGCCTGAGGAAACAGAAGTGTTGAGGAAAACTGCTGGTAGGAAGGCCTTGCTGGAAATGGAAAATTATTTCCTTTGCATAAATAGGAGGGGCCATGAGCACAAAGAAAAAAAGACAAGATTCTAAATTCATCCTAATTAGTGTTGCCTGTTAACTGAGCTTGAGGCTTATTTTCCTTTTTAAAAATTCTAACGATTAGGTAGTTTTAGAGAATTACTAAACTAAGACTTTGTCCTTGACGTAATGCAAGGCAGGCCCTAGAAGGGACAGTATAAACTTGTCAGCAAGAATGTGGTCAGCTGGGCCCTAGAGGCTGATCCTCAAAATGAGTTCCTCAAACTTCTCTCAGCCTAACAAATTCAAAACCTTCCACTTGGAGCTGATTTTCCGGAGTGACCTGAACTATAATTGCTTCTGACTCTTTTATCGTTGTCTGAGATCATGGTGGGCACACAAAGCCAGCTGAGTTTGATGGGCTGAGAGGCTGAGAAAACTGGGCAGCTTGACCAGGTAGCAAGAGCTACAGCCACAGTGCTTCTGGGCAAGTGTCTTTAGTGATGGGAAGAGTCAGTAAAGGGGTAACTTGGTATCTTGGAGACCCAGGGCTGCTTGGAAGGGGTTGGATCATCTTGGGCAGCCAAGAACATAGGCCATTTTTTACCAGCTGTTTATTGTGATGTTGCTACGTACAGGGCAGCCAGCCTTTGTCATTCCTGATTTTCTCAGGAATCAGTTGTGGTGTGACACATGAAAGTCAGTCAGTGTATAGAGATGAACAGGATATTTAACAAGTCTAAGGTGCTCAGAAAGAGGAAAGTTACCTCCAGTATCCAGCCACATCATTTTGCACCTGAGGGAACAATGTCACTGATAACCAGGGGCCTTACTAAGGCACCACTGCCCATGAGTGGCACACCTGGGATGAGAAATCAGCTCAGTAGTTAGCTGTATGTTTCATCCCTCCCTATGGCAATATAAAATGGCTTAGTACTGAGGTGACCATCTCGGGGATGTAGGAGTAAGTTGGGAGACCTCTGGCCTTTGTCTCAGGCACCAGAACATGTCTGGTTCATTAGTTTTTAAATGTACATATGTTGCATGAAGAAAATGCTTATTCTTGAGTTTTTGATTCACATTTATATTAATATTACTTTTTGTGTGTGTGTATGTATTCTGACTTTTCTGATTGTCTCTTAGAATCATGCTTATTTTTTGCTAATTTATCTGAATTGCCTTCCCTCTCTTACCAGGATGAATCATCTGGCAGGGTTACAGGTGTCTTTGAGTAGCTCTTTGTCTGTCTACACCCACTGTGGCTGTGAGCAGCTTGTCAGGATGTACATCCCACTCAGTGACAAAGAAGCACCTCAAGTGATAACTTTCTGCCGCTTTCAGGGGTTAGGGATAAAAATAAGAGTTTTAATGTCAAAAAGCATACCAGGACAATATTGCTAGCAAAATTTCCTCCGTAAAATCCTCAAACAATTGGGCCCTATGCTGTGCCTTGGGTTTTGCCTGACTAGAGAGAGCAGGTATTATGTAAATTTTTTTAGAAAAAAGTGTAATATTCTTGCTTTATCTTAAAGTTCCATTTAGGTGCAAATAAGTGAAGCTACTCTCTGTTCTGACATGAGCCCCCAAGAGAATTAACTAGATAATTCATCTCTGACTTTCAAAGTACAACTAATGCACCTCATTAGAGCTTTTCTTTTAGGTAACTCCAGGAAAGAGGAAGCAGGGAGGAACTGAGTATCTTGATTAGGAGTATGTGAGTCTCCAGAAATTCCCAGGGCACTTTAGGATAGATAGTTACATGGCATAAAATATGGGCTTCTGGGTGAGATCCTTGTGGTGCGCTGTCCCTTAAAGGATAAACAAACAAACTCTTATTTTCTTGGAGTGGAAATCATTATAGTAGTGCTTTACCTATTATGCAAATATTCCATTAGTCCATTGCTTCTTGTTTCTATTAGCAAAATACTGGCTTAAAAATAGTTACCTGTTGAAAGTACTTAAGAATATTTAGATAGTTCAGCATTGAACTTGAGCACAATGTCATCAGAAGTAAATTGGGGTGATGTCATTCCTTATTCACCCGCTCCAGTACTCTTACCTGGAAAATCCCATGTACAGAGGAGCCTGGTAGGCATGGGGTCGCTAAGAGTCAGACACGACTGAGCAACTTCACTTTCACTTTTCACTTTCATGCATTGGAGAAGGAAATGGCAACCCACTCCAGTGTTCTTGCCTGGAGAATCCCAGGGACGGGGATGCCTGGTGGGCTGCCGTCTATGGGGTCGCACAGAGTCGGACACGACTGAAGCGACTTAGCAGCAACAGCAGCAGCAGCATTCCTTATTCAGCATCATCACACCAACAACATTGGACATTTATTGAATGCCTTTTGTGTTATGCAAGGTGTGATGATGGGGGTGTGATTTATAAAACATTCCAACCCCCGAGAGTCTTACATTATAACTGGGACCTAGTAAACTGCATGTAACACCTATTTATTGAATTTGGAATGATAAGTTTTCTTCTCCATGTTGTTGTTCAGTTGTAAGTCATGTCTGACTGCGACCCCATAGGCTACAGCACCCCAGGCTCTCCTGTCCTTCTTTATGTCCTGGAATTTGCTCAAACTCATGTCCATTGAGTTGGTGATGCCATCCAGCAATCTCATCCTCTGTCGTCCCCTTCTCCTCTTGCCTTCAATCTTTCCCAGCATCAGAGTCTTTTCCAGTGAGTCGGCTCTTGGCATTCAGCATCAGTCCTTCCAATAAATATTCAGGGTTGATTTCCTTTAGGATTGACTGCTTTGATCGCCTTGCTGTCCAAAAGACTCTCAAGACATTTCTCCAGCACTACATTTATTTTTTTTCAGGTAGTCATATGTGAATTCCATATTTTTAAAATTTATTTATTTTAATTTGAGGCTAATTACTTTATAACATTGTAGTGGGTTTTGCCATACATTGACATGAATCAGTCATGGGTGTACATGTGTTCCCCATCCTGAACCCCCCCTCTTCCCTCCCTCCCCATCCCATCCCTCAGGGTCATCCCAGTGGCACCAGCCCTGAGCACCCTGTCTCATGCTTCGAACCTGGACTGGCGATCTATTTCACATACATGATTCAATGCTATTCTCTCAAATCATCCCACCCTTGCCTTCTCCCACAGAGTCCAAAAGTCTATTCTTTACATCTGTGTCTCTTTTGCTGTCTCACATATAGGGTCATTGTTACCATCTTTCTAAATTCCATATATATATGTTAATAAACTGTATTGATGTTTTTCTTTCTGACTTACTTCACTCTGTATAATAGGCTCCAGTTTCATCCACCTCATTAGAACTGATTCAAATGCATTCTTTTTAATAGCTGAGTAATATTCCATTGTGTATATGTACCACAGCTTTCTTATCCATTCATCTGCCAATTGACATCTAGGTTGCTTCCATGTCCTGGCTATTGTAAACAGTCCAGCACTACATTTTGAAAGCATTGATTCTTTGCTGCTCAGCCTTCTTTATGGTCCATCTCTCAAATTAGTACATGACTGATGGAAAACCTATAGCCGTGACTATGTGCACCTTTGTCAGCAAAGTGATGTCTCTGCTTTGAACTATTACTTTTTATTATAATAATAATAATATTGTATTTGAACACTTAGTCATTTCTTAGCAGAGACTTGTCAGTTCAGTTCAGTTTAACAAACTCAGATGATACATAAATATGGACCTGGCAATAATTGTCAAAAAATAATATATATAGTATTGATCATATTTTCTGAAACAAAAATTTGTGTATGTTGGTTATCTGACACTGTATATTTATGGGGACAGTGAGATAGAAATATTTTTAAATTGCTTAAATTTTCTTTAAAATTCTGTCCGGGAATTGCAAACATGACTGTTGAGATGTATATAAAGACATCAGTAATAAATGCAGCCACCCACCACTAACTAGTTAAGGACTGAATAATTTGTTCATTTTGGGATAGCCTGGAGAAGAAAATGGCACCCCACTCCAGTACTCTTGCCTGAAAAATCCCATGGATGAAGGAGCCTGGTAGGCTACAGTCCATGTGGTCGCAAAGAGTTGGACACGACTGAGCGACTTCACTTCACTTCACTTCGCTGAGCCCAGGCACTTTTCTCTGGAGGCTATCTGGCTCTCCTGTTCCATGAATTCTCTCTGAAAGCTAGGAAGATGGGAGAAAGGGAGCAGAAGAGGAAAAAGAGAGATTTTGTATGTAAATTTTGATGTTAACTTATGAATTGTATTTAATGATGTCCAAGCATTTAAGTGTAGCCACTGACTACTGAAATTCTCCCCTACATAACATTCTTAGCATTTTTGGTTTCTTTCTGCTTGAGTTACACTCAGACAACTATTTATGGGCTACAAGGACATCATTTCTGTTGCTTTTTTTTTTTTTTTTTAGATTTCTTACCACCTGAAGCATGCCTATAATGAAAATTACAGCTCACTTTTTCACATCATCCTATTCCACAGTAGAGTTTTCCTTTAAAGTGTTTTTGGAATTGAACTTTTTTTAAAGGGAAATAAATGTTGCTGATAGATGGAACAGGCAATAAAAGCATCATCAGAAAATTTATTAATGTACCTTCACAGAGCTGTTCAATATGGAAGATAGTTGGCAGTATTGAGGAGTGTTTTGAGTGAAGAATAATGTGGAGTAGATGTGAATTGATACGCCAATGGTCGTGGTTCATATTAGAGACATAAAGAAAACACTTTGTTCTCTTATCCATCATGCACATTTAATCTTGGGGATTTTACTGTGTGCTGAGTTCACTTTGTAAGTCAAATCCAGGGATGAAAAAGAAGAGTTTTATATGTTTTGCCTGACAGTACTAATGTTAAACTGTGAACAAATTGGATGTTCTTTTAAAACCCTGTGATTTATTTGATGTTATGTTTCCCCCCTTAAAATTTAGTATGCTAGTCCTGAACAAAAGCTGCTAGCAATCCCTGGGAATGTTGTTATGGTGTTTGCCGAAGTGCTAGCTAAAGTGACAATATATTCTGTGCACTCTCCCCACCACCAGACAACAAATGAGTAAGTAAATCAGAGCTGAAGCCACCGGGGCTCACTGGGGCAGCTGTCAGCTAGACGGCTGTCCTCTACATTTGCTTACAAACACAGTAGGTATGTGTTTCTGCTTTGAAGTAATTGAATCGTTGTTAACTATGGAAATGGTTGTGGTTTGTTAAATCTACTGTGCTGATGGTCACCTGAGGCCAGATCCAACATCTCTGATAAAATCACCTACTCCCTGGATAAATGACCAGAGAACCTTGGGAAGATGTGGTCTCGCAGCATGGCCCATGGTTGGATAAAGATCACAGACTCTCAGATAGAATTAGCAGTAGGGATAGATCTATAGGTACATGGGAAAGTCCAAAAGAAGTAATTAGACCTGTAGAAAGAGCATGATGCTTGAAATTGCGCTGTAATTAAATTCTGACTCTGCCACTAAATATTAACAGGACTCTTCATAACCTATTGGCCTTCCCTAGCAGCTCAGATGGTAAAGAATCTGCCTACAATGCAGAAAAACTGGTATCAGTTCCTGAGTTGGGAAGATCCCCTGGAGAAGGGCATGGCAAGTCACTCCAGTATTCTTGCCTAGAGAATCTCTTGGATAGAGGAGCCTTGGGGCTACAGTCCATGGGGTCACAAAGAGTTGGACACAACTGAGCGACTAACAGTTATACTTTTGTAACCTATTGGAGCCTGTTTTTTTGTCTATAAAGGGAGCCCAGGATATTTGTTCTATGTCCCCATGGCAGTGAGTAGGTTAAATGATATGCATGAGGTGATTTGGCTTAACTCTGAAGTGTTCTACAAATATTAGATACAATTTATGTCTTTTGTGTTCTGGAAAGGGCTTATTGTTTTATACTAACACCACCCAAGTCTCTTCCTTAAGTGATCAGTCTTAAATTATGTATTTTTATATTTTTACTATGAATTAGTAGGCAGATATTTAACACATGGCTGGATATCCAAAATGAAAAACATGTTCCAACTTCCTTGACTGTCTTTCCAGAGTTAGATAGTTGGTTGTCTCTTCACATCCCCATGGTTTCATTTGCCGTCTTCAAGTTAGAAAACTGCGTGTACTTGAGGTGAGTCTCTTCCCTTCCTCTTCCTCTCTTCCCTCTTGCCCTCCCTTCTTCCTTCCATCCTTTTCATGGTAAGAGCTAAGGACAATCTCCTTTAGAAAAATAATGAATGATCTGGAATACAGTATAGCTATTATTACCACATATGCAGAGTTTCTGTATATTGGCATTGTGTTGGCCATCAGAATTAAAAATAATAAAAATAGAGAAATGGGTGATTTAAAAAAAAATACTTGCAACCAGAAGATACTTGAAACTATTCCTCCTCTAAGCAAAGGCTCTTTTCACATACAGGGCTCACGTTGGGCATGATTTCCTGTGAGTGTTACAAGTATCTTTCACTAAATTCTCCCTTAATATTGCTTATCAGGTCTTTCCTTTCTTATAGACAGAGAATGAAACATGCTAAATGCAAAAAAAAAAAAAAAGCAAAGATTAGATTAGGTGATGTCTATCCTAGGGCCCAAGAGAAATACACAGCAAAAAAAAAGTGGGAGGGGAGGTTTTTCCCCAAGGAAGACAGACAGACAGACAGACACTCTGGAAAGAAGCAAACAGATTTTGTTACCCCCGGTATCTTCTAGGCAGATCTAACCTTAATGGCATTCTGTATTACCATTCCTGAACTTCAGTAGTATTTAAATACTTATTCTTCTAAATTGAATTTTTACAGATGATCAAAATTGTAGACATTTAAAGCTAGGAGGGACCTTTGCGATTGTCTATTTCTGTACATTGTATTCACAGATGAGGAAATTAAGTGACAGAGAAGTTATGTGACTTGACTAAAATCACACAGCTGGTTAGAGGCAGAGTTAGGACTGGAATGTAGATTTTTTATTTCTACTTGTTCTAAAACTAAAATGGGTCTCTTCCCACTCTGAATGAGAATAGATCACAGTGAGATGGAATTTGATGGACCTCAAGAAACAGATGAGGCTGACTCTCCCTTTATCCTATCAAATGAAATACCAAGTTATGTCCACATATGGCATACACTGCCTTTCCCCGTGCCCAAATTTGTGTTCTTTAATCATCCTCGCAGTCCTGGGCTCAGACCTAATGTCGCTCCCCCAGTTCATGGGCTGGAAGACAGCAGTGCCACCATGTTAAGGCCAAGCTTGTACACCAGGCAATTCTGCAGCATTCTTATAATTATTCTGTTTATTCTGCAGAATAATTATAAGAAGTAAATCAAATGGGCAACCTCAAAAGCTTATCTAAAGTAAAAATTATTTATCTTATATATTGAAGCATCTTGTCCAGAGGCTCTTAAATTTTGGCATAGATTAGTATTACCTGAGGTGTTTTCTAAAACTACAGATCCCTGGCCTCACTCCTAGATATTGTGATTCACTGGAGCCCAAGTTGGCCAAGGTATCTGCGACACTTTGCTTCCCACACCTATTGACCAATGGGTGACTGATGCCAGCAGCTGTCAACCCACTCTGAACAACAGTGACCTAAGGAAATTTTAGTATTTGTCATTCTTGGAGTAACTGCATATTAAAGAATCAAAATCACAACATAATTACAGACCATGAGGTCTCATTTTGTGAAATTGTCACTTGAATCATGGGTCAGTCAACTCCTGTTTAGACTATTGCAGTAGCTCTTACCTTTCCCATGTCTGTGTTAACCTCACTCCAGTCCATCCTCCACACTTTACCAGGATCTGTTTTAAAATACAGACCCTACCTTGTCAACTGCCCCCACCCCTGTATCATGTGTATGCATGTGTACATACGCACACGTACATGAGAACAGTCCATGGCTTCCTATTGCCCTTAGGGGAAAGGCAGCATTCCTCGACCTGTGGCGTGGTCTCATTAGTCCATCGAGCTTCACTTTCCTCCCCAGATACACACGCCTCCTTTCAGACTTCTTAAAAACTGCTCTCTCCCTCCCCAACCTCATGGGCATTTCCTGGTCAACTGCCGTGGTGGTAAACATGAGCATTGACTTTGCTGACCTCTCTTGCATCCCTCTAGTAATGATTTTCCAAAGCCCCTGGAATCTCTTCTTCCCAGCACATATCACAGTGTTATTTTATATTTGCTGGTGACATTTTGATTACTGTCTCCTTCCACAAGACTCTAAGCTTCATGACAATAGGCTCCACATGTGTTTTTATTCACCTGTCTACCTCTGGCATCTTCCACAGTGCCTGGCATACAAAAGCTACTCAGTACATATGTATTAGATGGATGGATTGATTAATTAGTTATAAAGTAAGATGACCTCATGAAACCTTGCCTGAATCCCATTGTGCTGGGTTAGGGGAAGCTGTTGACCAAAAGATGAATAGGACATAATTTGGGAGCAGGGTCTTATGATCACTTTCCTCAATGATGTTTTTGAATAGTAGCTGGCCGTCAGTGAGGAGCTGTCCTGCCTGCTCTTTGCACTAACTGAGCCCCCGGACTGTCATCTATCTGAGCTGAGCTGACGCACCTGCAAGCTTTGTGTTGCTCGATATTATTTTACATCGGTCTGATGATGCTGATTACATGAGAACAAAAGATAGGGCTCCCTACAGGTGAATCATTGCCCTGGGAACCGCTTAAAGAAACTTACAGCTCCAAGGATTGCTTTATGTACCTTCAAGGCAGAGTTTGATTTAAACCCTTGGATACTAACTGAGCTTCTAAATCTTTAACTTCCTGCATACCCACTGGTATTTGTTGAGAGCAACAAGCTTATGGTCTCAACCATATGTGAAATATGTGGGGAGTGAAAGTTTTTTGTGGTGGCTTCTTTTATAGAATTCACTGCTGATTAAAGTCCATAAAGGACTGAAACATGAAAACAGGTCACTTCTGGAATCAACTTACTCTCTTCACAGTTTGCCATTCTCAGGAGTGGACTTGGCTCATTTGTCTTGTTTCCCTCTTAGAGGTTTACATGAAGAATACATTTTATTTAAAATATGTCTCTGACCTCTGTCCTGCTCTCTTTTTACCAGGTAAATCACAGGAGATTAATTATTAATAGCAAAGGGATTAATATTTCTGGTTGAAATGGGTTATTTATGTGTGTATAGAATTTGTATACTTAAGTTTTAAAAAATTTGGTCATGCTTTTTAAGCATAATATAAATCCAAGAGCTTTCCTGTCTGAAATCGACAGTAGTCATCTGTCAATGGGGTTTAGCCATCCAGCTCTCCCAGAACTCTACCTTCTCCTTGTTTCTCTCCACCTATTTTCCTCTTTTGCTCTTCTGTTTACTTAATAAGTCCTTTCCATTTGTCTTCCTCCTCAATATTACATTATAATCCAACACTCTCATTGGTACGTGCTTAAAGAAACAAGAGTAAAGAAAAGGATAGGGTGGATAACTCTACCGCGCTTACTGGATTTGTCTTAGGGCATTTTATTAGTAGAATTGAAGCACACTAAAATGTGCTTTTAAGCCTGAGAAGTGTACAGATGTGGCTTTCTTTCCTGGTGGGGTCATATAAAGCAGTCACAAAGCTCCTCTCCACTTGTAGAGGACATTGACGATGCTCTGCCCATACCCCAAAGTCATCCAGAGTGCTCCCAAGATCTCTAGCTATCAGTGTCTGTGTTTTTATGTGAGTGCTTTTATGTGAGAAATATTTTTAAAAACCTTACTGCCTGTGGCAGCCTGGAGACTGACACCCCAGGAGCCGCCCCCAATTACTGATTCTTTGGAGGTTGGTGTATGAATGTCCCAACTCCCTTGCAGTTGGTAAAGAGTCTGCCTATAATGCAGGAGACCTGGGTTTGATTCCTAGGTTGGGAAGATCCCCTGGAGAAGGAAATGGCAACCCACTCCAGTATTATTGCCTGGAGAATCCCATGGACAAAGGAGCCTGGCAGGTGACTGTCTCTGGGGTCACAAGAGTCGGACATGACTGAGCATACACACACACATACACCCTTGGCCCTAGGGTGGGATGATTCTGAGCTCTGGGCTTTGTTCCGTTTCCCTGAGTTTCCCATGGATTTAACTTCAGTTGGTTAGTCATATGCCCTCCAGTGGCTCCCTTGCTTGAGTCACTTCCCAACTGGTGTTTTTTGTGTATATCAAATGGACTACGTGCACTTAAATCCTTGTTCTTTAAGAACCCAGGCTAGACACTAACTAAGGACTTGCAGTACTAACTGGGAAATTATGCTGTGATATGATATTTTGCAGGGAACCACATTTAAAAAAAAACAAAAACAAAACAAAACATTGACTTTTCCTTCAAAGCCCTTCATGCTCTGCCTTCTCTGCTTGGGAGATCTCTTTCTACTTTCATACCATCTTTGCTAGCATCTCTTTAGTTCCATCTGTTCTCTTTATTTCTTCAAATAACTCAATTTTCTGCATCTTGAAATCAAGGTTTCCACTTGTCTCTTCAATGCTCTTTGGCTGTAGTTCTTTATATTTCCTTTCCTTCCCTGCCACTCTTTCAAATAAGCATCTGAGAAAATTGCTGCTATTTTCTCTTTTCACTTTTTGCATAACCACTGACAATTTGGTTACCATCATCACACTTGAGTCAAATAGCTCTCAAGTTCCCACTAACAACCTTCTTATTACAAAATGTAGAGGTCCTTCTTGTGTCCTCTTGTCATTCTTGTCATTTCTGTTACCATTGAGCACATTAATAACTTTTCTCCCTGAAAATTGTGTCTTGAATAATTGAATTCTTAGAACTTTATATTGCAAGGGATATTTAGTCTATCCATTTCACTTTACATCTGGGGAAAACTGAGGGACTGAAAAGGTTGAATGTTTTGCCCAGCAAGGGGCACAATTGTAAAACCAGGATTTTAAATCCAGGGCGTCAGGCCTACCATCCAGTATGAAAACTGGTTTTAGTAAGTTCTCATCCAGTACTTTCAGAGCATTCCTGATTTTTATTCATTCTTGTAGAAAACCCTCCCAGCTAGTCTCCTGGCTCCTTCCTTCCACAGCCCATTCTCCACTGTAGCAGTTAGGATGCCATTTCTAAAATATAAACCAGAACTTATCACTCCCCTACTCAGCCTCCAGTTCCACTTTACTGAACTTAAAATAGAACCTAACCCGCTTTCCATGCCTTGAAAGACTGCCATGGTCCAACTCTCTAATCTCATTCCCTGCTCTTCTTTACTCTTAGGGGTCCCTGTGCTCCGTCACACAGACTCTCCCTCAACAGGTCAGCAAGACGAGCTCAGCCCTGCCCCTGGGTGCTTGCTTTGCTGTTTCTTCTACGTGAAATGTTTTTCTCCCAGACCATTGTCCAGCTGCTTCCTTCCCATCATTTGGTCTCAGCTTAAATGACCACCTCCTCAGACACACCTATGCTGATGACACCGTATCTCATATTGTCCCTAAACATACCACTGGCTACAGTTACAGAGCTTACTGACTTGACTTGGAGTTTATTGTGTTTCCCACACTTAGGATACAAATTCATAGAGTATAGAATGTCTTGTTTGCCATATCTCTAGTACTAGACTATCAAATGGCCAATACTTTGTGTTTAAGAAACATTTATAGGATAAATAAATGAATTAATGAATGATGTCTGAATTTTTCTTTCTCATTTCCAATAACCCTTTCTTTTACTCTCCAGTTCTATTACCTGCCTCTCAGTTTTTCTTGCAGTATAATCAAACCGGTTTCCTCATGAACCAATAAGGACAAAATACTTTCCTGACTGGGGGCCTTTGTTCCAATTTTCTCTTTAACCAGAAATCCCATCCTATGCCTCTCTACCTATTCAAGTGGTATCACTCCACCAAAGCATAAGTCATTTCCATTTCTACAAAATCACTCCTCCCAGTCATCATTGATCACCCTTTCTTCAATTATGTAAAGTGACCCTTGAATTTTATGTAACCTAAATACTCATATATAATCTATACTATGCTGAATTGTGTCCAGTTCGTTCATATAATAATATTTAGGCACTGTGCCTAGACACTTGAATGTGCGTGTATGTATATATATAGCCAGTCCTCATTATTTTTGGACTTTCTGAATTCACTTACTACCGAAAATTTATTTGCAACGCCAGAATGAAAGCCTGCAGTGCTTTCGTGGTTATTCACGGACATTTGCAGAGGGGTGAAGACTTTAAGTCATCGGACACCTGTATTATGCCAGCTTAGGTCAACCAAAACAACGTCCTGCTTTCTTTTCTCAGCTCTCCCACTGGAAATGTGTGCTTTCACACTCGGTTTAGTGCCACTTTTTCATATTTTTTGTGAGTGGTCTCACTGTTGAAAATGGTCCCCAAGCATGGTGTCAACTGCTGTCTAATTTTCCTAAGTGCAAGAAGGCTGTGATGTGCCTCATGGAGAAAATGGGTATTAGATAAGCTTTGTTCAAGCATGAGTTATAGTGCCTTTTGTGGTTAGTTCAGTGCTAATTAATCAACAATATATATTAAACAAGATGTCTTTAAATAGAAACACTCATAAAACAAGATTACGTATTGATTAGTGATGAAACTGTTACAACCAAAGGCCTCCAGAAACCTAACCCTATATCTCCCCTAGGAGCAATGATTCAGTATTTGTTAATTCAGTGAACACAACTATCATGAATAATGAGAATTGACTATAGATGTGTGCATGTTATGTGTGAAGCTGTTAACCTCATTTAAGCATTTAGGAGACAAAGACCAAGAGTTATTGAAATTAAGTAGTTTGCCCAACATTATTTGCAAAGCTGATAAATGGTAGATGTGGAATCTGGCTGCCATATCCCAAAGTCTTTTGGCTTTCAGTTTATACCAGTGACTTTTCTTTGTTTGTTTTAATTAGATAGAATAATTCTATCTAAAAATTATTTCTGTGTATATACACACATACAGAAATAGTGGTAGATGATATATTTTTTTAAAGCTTGCTTTGTAATCGCAATTTAGTGTTTAAGTACAGTGCTCTCGAATCTTAAAAGAGAAATAGAAGGACCTCTTTATTTCTTTAAATTGAGTTGTAACTGCAGATTTCAAGTCCTTATCATGGAAATGAAGGTCTGATGAGTGAACAAACCTTAAAGAATCAAAGCTATAAAAATACAGTCCTGGATGTTTGTCTTGGCTTGGGGATCTGCACTTTAAACTTGCTGATCATGTATCTGAACTGAACTAGCTCCAGCTACAGAAGTGGACACACCTGTGCATTGTATGTGGACACACCCAGGCCTGATTTTATAAAGAGCTATCACCTGCTTAGTCAATTGCACATTTCTATAAAGAAATGGAAATTATATCTTGAAATCTGTTAGGAAACAGATTAACATGGGTTAAGTTTCTATATAGTCTCCAATGTTTTATGTATTTATACATGCATGTATACTTATACATGTGTGCATATACATTGAATTTTTTCCTTCATATTTTATTTTCAAAAAAGAAGTTAAACAATTTCAGAACATGCAAAACACTTTTATGAACACAGTTTAAAAACCTGTTTGTTTGTTTGTTTTTTCCTGCTTATGCTGTTATTTTCCCAGTGGGTTTTTTTAAGAATCCTACCTCCAATACTTTTATATTTGCAAATGATCTTAGTCTAGTGCTGAATAAAAGAAACCTGTCACCACTGAAATCCAGTTTAGCCCACATGGTTGGCAACCAGCTGTAACAATACAAAGATTTCTACAGCATTCTGGTTAGAGTTAAAAAGTGTGATGGAATGATGACACCTGATTCTGTAGCACAGTGTCTTGATGTATGTATAAAAGTGGATATCATATTTTTCATATGATATGCTCTTGACATTTCTTTTTACTTTGAAAGCAAGAGCCAGTCATGAGGCTCAAATTCATACTTCCCAACTTCCAAAAAGCTGCAAGTGACAGGGTTGAGTAAGGAGCCACCAACGAACAGGGAGGCCAGGCAAGATAACACTTTATGTCTGCCTCAAGGCTATGCTACAGATCCCGGAGTATTTTCTAGAAAGGGGGCTATAGGGCCCTTAAGAGCCATGTCATTATTGAGCTGAAGGAACTAAGTGGTTTCAGCATAGGATTCTGAGAGCTTTACCATTTAAATATTTTGTGGTATTTTGTTTTAGCTTATACTGGTTGCACGTCCAGTGACTTTGATGATCTTATTTTGAGGAACTAAGCTATACACAAGTCAGGGTATCAAGATTGACTTACTTTCCTGCAGTTTAGAGCAGAGCTGAATTTCATGGTGCAGATCTAAGTGAATTAACCACATGACTTCACCTACAACTTTTTGGGCTCAGTCACTTCTTAAACAGGGCAGAGGACATGTGCATTCACTGGTGGTAACCCTATGACTTAACCTGCCAAAATTCACTGAAGTTATCTCTTGTGTTTATAGTATTAAGCACCACTAATACAAGCACCGCTCAGAATGTGTTTAGCAAAATTTTCTCTACCTCAGCCCTGGAAAGAAAGCAAAAAGGAAGGATCCAGACTCTTCAGCCTTAAACTCTTTCTCATGTTTCAGTGAAGATGACTAAAAACAACAATTCTTTCTTGCTTCAGGAAAAACTGTCAGAAGGAGAGCGAAAGCACAAGACAGCTTTGGAAGGCCGTCACGTGGTGCCGGATGAGGACGCGAGGAGTGAAAGCAGCAGTGCGGACGAGGGGCAGAAGACCAGATGGCTGCTCGAAAGACTGAGAGCTCTAGAGGTAAGACATGGAGCCATTTTTCACACGCTTAAAGAAGAATAACCCTGTCCTGCTTCTTTTCTTGGCACTGCTTCTGAGAAAGGATAAATCTCCCTTTCTTAGTTCTCCCAGACTAATAGGATCTAGTAGCTGCTGTTGAGATGCCTTTGTCAATGCTGAGTTTAACGTTCAAATTTGTTTCACTGAATGAGTCTTAACCTGGTAACTATGACTGTATTGCCTTGAAAAGAGTACATAAGACAATAATTTATCTTAAATTCAGTTTGGCCCTCAAACTAGATCAGTGTCCCTAAAATTGCAAGTTCTTTGAAGGAAGGGTTGAGTGATATTCTTGCTTTATTTTCCCAATACCTAATGATTGAATAAATGAATGAATAAACAAACTATTGAATACTGTGCAAGGACAATTATAAGAAAAATAATGTTAAGCAGTAGAGCTGTTTCTTCAAAAAACAGAAAAAGTTTATGCTGAAGTTCAGCATATAAAACATATATAAATAGAGGTGAAGTTGCACTAAGGGTGCTTTAAGGAGGGTTTTTGACCACTGTAGTCCTCCAAAACAGTTCAAAACTTCTGGTCTGTTACTTAGTGGCATTTGACATCATTTCAACTATTAATTCCCAAATGTTTTTAGCAGCCCTCAAAGAGCATTTTAGTTATTAGTTCACATGCTGAAAGATCCAGCAAAGATGCCTTGTTCCACGAGTTGGTTACCTCCTTTCAGTAAATGTTTTGTTTGCATGTAATACTGGAATGTAATTATTTTTAAGCAAGGATTATGGTAAGGCCACCTCTTCTTAAACCAGGCACAATGGGCCCTCAGCCAATATCTAAAAATGTAGCTACAGTGTTCTTGCCTGGAGAACTCTATGGACAGAGAAGCCTCTTGGGTTACAGTCCACAGGGTCACAAAGAGTTGGACATGGCTGAACAACTTTCACTTTCACCACAGTTTCTATGGAATCCTGAAACTTCCTGTGGTAATGTGAAGAAACATGACCTTGGAAGATCTTCTTTTCTTTTACTGACTTCTGCAGTTCTGTCCCCAATCCTAACAACCATGTTGTCTCTAGACGCATGCCATTTTTACTTTAATTTCCTCAGCAATAGTAAAGCAAAAGGAATAAGATTATGGACTTTGGAGACAGATTCCCACAGATTGGTTTGAATCTCAGTTTTATTATTTTCTAGTTTTGAATCCTTGGGCAAATCAATTAGACTCTATGCCTCTGTTGCCTCAACGGTAAAACTGGGTATAATAGTAACTTACCTTACAGGGAAGTAATGAGGGCTGAGTGAGTTAATATTTGTACAACAGTGCCTGGCCTATGGCCTTTTCTATCCTCCTACTCCAAGGCTCCTGCCTTTCCTTACATGATTTTCCCCCTATTTATCTGAGTACTATCATTAATACAAGAACTATGAATGAAAAACGTCAGCTGTTCCACACCAGGGTGACTGAAGGTTTAGTCTGTGATGTCACATATGGGGCAGAAGAGAGGTCAACTTAGGAACCCTCTGGCAGTTCCTTTTGAGCAAAAGGCCAATATTCACCTGTTTCCCCAAAGGTTCTCATTTGTCATTTTCAAGATAATCGCTGTGAAAGGTAGAAAGGCCTTCTCAAGGGAAATTGAGGCTGTTATCTGAGAGTTTTGAGAACTTAGATTTGTCTTGAGGTTGAATTAACTGGATTTTATTGTAGGAACAAATTAATATTACAATTTATTTACCTATAACCACATACTTAAATTGTTAGTCTTATTGATGATCACAGTGAAAATTGCTTTTAGTTCATCTAATTGTCACTGAGGCAACTTTTGAAGGACGTTTTATTTAATCAAGCTAAGAGGTTTCTAAAAAGTGTCTTTGGCAGTGAATGTTTTTTAAACCCTCACTGAGTAAGAAAGAACAGTAATTTTTTTCTTTCACAGAGATCTTTACACTTCAGGCAACTACTCTTGCCTCCAGGATCAGTTGGATACAATAAATGATATCTCTAAGTGCCATTAAGCCCCGCAATTTTAATTAAAAAAATATTTTATTTCCTAAATTAATGTTCTCTAGTCACAATGTCATGACTTCTTTCCTAAAATTCTCTACTGAATAGTAAATGAACTCTCTCCTTGCTCCTAATAGTAGTCACTATTGTCTACCTAAACTTCCTGGTGGCTCAGATGGTAAAGCGTCTGCCTACAATATGGGAGACCCAGGTTCAATCCCTGGGTTGGGAAGATCCCCTGGAGAAGGAAATGGCAACCCACTCCAGTATTCTTGCTGGAGAGTCCCATGGACAGAGGAGCCTGGTGGTCTACAGTCCATCGGGTCGCAAAGACTACCTAAACAGATAAAAAAAAGAAATCATATCACATACACAAACACACACACAGTTATACATCCTCTGATTGTTACAAGAATTTTGTGTTACTTTATTTTTAAAAATTTAATATTTGTGTTCTCTATATAGAATCCTTTGCATAAGTTAACAATTACTGTGAGAAGATAAAAGACTGATTTTGATAGACTGTAGTCAGAGCTGGTCACAGACCCCCACATAGATTTCTACACTTTAACAAAATGCTCTTTTGGGAGATTGCTAGTGAATTAACCATAATGCTTCAAAATTACTTTGGTGAATTTTGATGTCATGCGGCAAGATTTTAGAAAGACAGAAATATTTTCTTTTCCATCAGTGTATTTTTGAAACAATCATATTTTTAGTACCTTAATCTCTTGGCCCCTGGTGTGGTAGGAAGCAGAGAGTTATGATTGTCAGAGTGATGGAAAGCCGATTTCATTCATTCCTGCTCCACAAACAGGTGCAGAAAAGAAGAGACACAAACTTGACATTTAATATTATGTTCTTGATGAATATCACAATATTATTCAAAGCCAGCCTGAACTGATTCAGGGATAGACTGGGAGTTTGGAAATAGCAGATACAAACTATTATATATAGAGTGGATAAACAACAAGGTCCAACTGTATAGCACAGAGAACTATATTCAATTCCCTGTGACAGACCCTAGTGGAAAAGAATATGAAAAAGAATGCATATATATTTATAACTGAATCACTTTGCTGTATCGAAATTAACACAACATTGTAAATCAACTGTACTTGAATAAAATGAATTTTTAAAAAAACAACCTAGATTATAGCCAAACCGTCCCTGACTTTGAGAATTAAGTATACGTTGTCCAAGCACCAGATCCCTCAGCCTGAAGAAAGTCTAGTGCTCCCATGCCTACCTCAGAGTCATTCTCTCTTGTGGTCATTCCAGGGGCTACGTTTCTGTACCATTCAACTGTCAATCCCTCTTTCTTCTTTCAGAATCAATCTCAGGTGAAACAGAATTCACTTTACTCACTTTTCCCAAAATCCAATCCCACGAAGAATATGTGGTTGTGCAGACTGTCCCCAAGGCTAAGGGCTTTGCACTCACCCTGTAGAGAGCCCTTCCTCCAAGTCCCTCAGCTGCTGGGCATTCCTCACTGGTCACTTCTCCTCAATTCCTAGCCTCCTGGCGTAGACCAGCTTTTTCTCACACATTTTCTCTCCCATAGCCACACTCCCCATCATGTTATTACATAGAGCTCTGTTGGTCTCTGCACCTCATTCATGGTCTCATTCCACACTGTTCCCTGGCTCATCAAGGTATTTTACTAAATAAGGCATTTATTCACCTTCCAAAAAGAACTCCTTGGCCAGCAGTCAAAATAATAATTTCATATACACATGCATCTCACACTTTTTTTTTTTCTTAGCAGTTATTTTCTCCACTCAGTGCCTTGGTTTTGGTATTTGTCAAGTGTTGATGCAGAAGAGCAGGACACTTGACATCACCACCCAGCAACTGCTTCCCCTTGGTCTAAATGATAATTTTCATTTAGGGTCCCAATGTCTGCTGGAAAAACCATTTGATATATTTCATGTCTATGCCACAAGGACCACATAGGCAATCTGGATGCTGCTTGGACATTTTCTCTAACTCTTAAGTGCTAAGGATGGTATTTTCTGTTTTTAAGAAAAGTTTAGATTTCCATGGCTGCTATCAGAGACTGCTTTCTCAAAATAGAGCTCACCATTTTCAGTGGCACGGCACCACCATGTTACAGGCCCCTGCCATTCCTTTCTCCTACCCCATCCCAGACCATGGATCCAAAGATTCTTCCCAGACTTGACCTTCACAGTCCATTGATTTGACCTTGTATCTTCCTTATTCTCTACTCCTGGACTTTGGCCTCAGGCCCCAGGTTTGCTCTTGGCATGTTCCTTGAAATGCACAATTCCTTGTCTCCAAACCCTCTCCCTATGGGCCAAAAAGCCCTTTTTCCCCATGCATTAACCAACTTCGTGCTTGACCAGAAATCAACCTGGACATCCCTATACTCACTTTAAACTCCCATCGC
This sequence comes from Cervus elaphus, assembly GCF_910594005.1. NCBI lineage: Eukaryota > Metazoa > Chordata > Mammalia > Artiodactyla > Cervidae > Cervus > Cervus elaphus. The sequence goes on from NC_057847.1 coordinate 65,621,654, forward strand.
ATCTCTTATTCTCAGACTCTAGCCAGAAGGAGGACTGGCCTGAAACCATCTGGGAGTTTTGAGTCTCCAGGTTCTTGCAGAAGCCTTAGCTACAGCCTGAAGTCAGAAGAACTTAGCTTCTTATAGGAAAGATTTACTCTGTGCAGAAAAAATGTGGCAATTAAATGTGTTAAAGTGAATAGCTTTCTTGTACAGTTAAACTTTCCTTGAAAGTAGGACAGTTAAAGTGCTAAGCTTAAGCATTCTTGTTAATCAGTAACTCCTATTTAAAATGAGGTAGTCTAGAATAGCAATTCTCAAATCTGGCCACACATCACAATTATATGTTGATATTTTAGTCAATAGATATTAACTGAATGCCTTCTATGGGCGAAACACTATTCTAGACCCTGGGATTTGATCAATTTTCATGGTCCTCAACCCCAGTCAACCCCAGGGAATGCAGACAAAATGTACAAACTTAAATAATAAATAAGCAAACAATGAATATATAAATAAGACACTCTGAATAAGAAAAAATGAGGTTACACAGTAGTAGAGACTCTGGGGATGGAAATGGGAGAGGTATTTATCTCCAGTGGCTTCTCATATTGGGTCATGTGGAGGTATATCAATTAAAAAAAGAAGATGACTGTGTAAGTGTCTGGAAGACAAACAAGAAGAAATTGTAAGTGTGAAAGCCCAGAGATGGTAGAAAACTTGGCAATTTAGAGGAACAGAAGTAAGAACTTTGTCCTAGGGAAATAAGGTATAAGATTTGAAAACTGAAACGAAATTGAGTTCAGTGAAGTAGACAAAGGCTATACCCTTTAAAGCCTTCTAGGTCAGTAAAGACTTTTAACATAATGATCCATGGAAAGGGAAGCCAGTAGAGATTTTTAACTAGGGAAGTAGCATGATCTGATGTGTGCTTTAGAAAGACAATTCTTGCTGATTTGTGGGCTGATAGTAGGACACAGTTTTCTTGCCTGGAGAATCCCATGGACGGAGGAGACCGGCAGGCTACAGTCAAGAGGGTCGCAGAGTCAGACATGACTAAAGTCAGACTTAGCAGCAGCAGTAGGACGGAGGTAGAGAAGATCAGGTAGGAGGTTGTTTCAGACTCTCAACAAAACATATTATTAGACTGGTCTAGTTGGGCAACTTAAGACTAACAGGGAATAAAACAATAAAACTATACAGTAATATCAGTGGGCTAGTGGGGAATTGTACTGATTTTCACACACGTACACATGTACACATATACACTATTGTAATCTTCATAGCAACCCCATGGAATGAGATGTATATGATAATTATAATCCCCATTTTACAGATAGTGAAACTGAGTTCCACGCAAGCTGGGTGACTTACCCAAGGTCAGGTTAAGTGTGAGAATTTGATTTCCAGTTGTGTAGTTTCTCTATGCTATGCTGGCAAGAAATAGTCAAGTAAGAAAATATTTTAGAAGTAAAGCCTACTGGAATTACTGAAGTATTGGATGTGGAATAGAGAGAAAATGAGATACAAGGATTACTTTTAGGCTTTTGACCTTAGTAACTGAACGCGGGATGTTCCAGATTTCTGAGACAGGCAAGGTTTGGAAAAGAGGTGACTTGGGGAAAGAAATGTACCATCATCAATTTGCTATGTCCATGTTGAATTGAGATGCCTATTAAACATTCAAGTGATGATGTTCGATAGGCGATTGGCTATCCAAGGCCAAGGTCAGGGCTAGATATATAGATTTGAGTGTCATCAGAATATAGATGACATTCTATGTTGTGGAAATTAATAAGGCCATGAAGCTGGACCTTAAGGAGGTAGAGGGCAGGGCCCTGGGGCACCTCTATATTGGCGGTCCAGCAGAGGAAGAAGAGCCAGCAAATGAGACCAGGAAACAGTAGCTAGTGAGCTGGGAGGAAAATCAGAACGATGAGGTGTCCTAGATGCCTGAGGAATAACATGTTTCAAGGACAACCTTGTTGAATGCTGAGGGGAGAATAAGAGAGAAGAAACACAGAAATCCTCATTGGCTCTGGCACGGGATGGGTTAGCTAAAAGCCTGGTAACAACAGTTTCTGATTGAGTCGGTAGGCAGGTAAAGACATGGAGACAGCATGGAGATGGATAGCTCTTCTAAGGTTTCTGGTGAAGTCAAGCCAAGATGGGCAAGAGTCATAGCTGGAGAGAGATATTGTACAAGAGGAACTCTTTTAAAAACAGGGGACATTAGGGCATGCTGATGTGCCATTGGGAACCACCCAGTAGAAAGGGCAAAATCCATGAGTTAGGAGTGAGAGATATAACTCACTCCTATATAAATGTAGCAATGACATCTGCAAGCATAAGAGGGATGAAATGCGTGCAGGAATGGAGCTTCTGAAAAACTGGATGCCTATGAGACAACCCAGGAAATTCCAAGTCTTTAAGTCTAAGATGGAGGCTAAACATCTGGGTTTTTATAAAACCCTGAGGGTGTTTCAAATGCACAACCAGAAGTGAGAATCACCAATACAGCTTTTAGAATAATACTGAAAGCTCTTGAAACACCTTAGGTCCAGTTCAGTACCAAACTCGGTTTCAACCACTTTTCAGTCTAACCCTTCTTTGCCCCCAATCTTTAGTAGTACTTTTCCTGAATCTTCAGACTCAAGTGCAGAAGCCCTTCCCATGTGTGCCCATTGCCAGAGAGCTTTTGAACCTGAGGAAAGTTTATAATCAAGGTATTCCAATGTGGCCTTTGATGGCTCCCCTGCCATGGCTGTGGGTTTGAAACACTCTAGGTCTGACTTTGGCTCTTTGCTGATGAGAGAAACAGTCTGCTGCATGGCATTCCTGATTGACTTCCAAGTTCTTACCTTTTTATTCCTCTCATTTTTGTCCTCTCCTTCATGCATGCTAAGTCACTGCAGACGTGCCCGACTCTTTGTGCCCCTATGGACTGTAGCCCTCCAGGCTCCTCTATCCACAGGATTCTCTAGGCAAGAATACTGGAGTGGGTTGCCATTTCCTTCTCCAGGGGATCTTCCTGACCCAGGGATCAAACCTGCATCTGTCTCCTGCATGAGCAGGCAGGTTCTCTACCACCAGCACCACCTGAGAAGTCCATCTTCTCTTATCCTAAGACACTATAAAAAGAAAATTTTAAAGTTATAAAGCAACATACTGGTGGTTGTCTAAGTAGAAATCTTTAGCTGTTTCCTTTTTTTTTTCTTTTTAGCTGTTTCCTTTTAATCTTTAGTTTCTACGACAGCCTGGTGACAGGTAGCTCCAGACATACCTGTCTTAAGTTACATGGTGTGTATCTTTCTCCTGATTAATTCCTATACAACTGTTGGTCATTTAGCAACGATCAATGAACTAAGATTAGAGACAAAAGCTCCTCTTTGGTAAAGGGACTTGAAGGTTAAAAAAAATATTCCTTCCTATGTCAGTATGTAACTTTGCACTAACAGATTTCTGATTATAAAAATAGTCAATAGTCAATTTTCACATTATAGAAAATTAGGAAAATATAAGGAAATAATGAAAAGTGAAAGTGTTAGTTGCTTCTGTTGTGTCTGACTCTTTGAGACCACGTAGACTGTAGCCCCTCCAGGCTCTTCTGTCCATAGATTTCTCCAGGCAAGAATACTGGAGTGGGTCGCTATTTTCTTCTCCAGGGAATCTTCCAGACCCAGGGATTGAACCCAGGTCCCCCACATTGCAGGCAGATTCTTTACCATCCAAGTCACCGTGATAAGGAAATAGGTAACCCATCAGAAATACATGCTGTTGACATTTTGGCATGTATATTTTCAGCCATTTTTTTCCTCTGTTGTACTTAATCAAGTTGTTCACTCACTCAGTCATGTCTGACTCTTTGTGAATCCATGGACTTCAGCATGCCAGGCTTCCCTGTCCTTCACTATCTCCCAGAGTTTGCTCAAATTCATGTCCATTGAGTCAATGATGCCAATCAAGTTTAAAAATCATAAGTGTCACTTTATACAGATAGTAGCTTGCTCTTTCTATAATATATCAAAAATATCCCCCACGTGATCCAGTGCTCCTTAAAATATGTCTTGATGGCTAGCAGAAATTTATCGAATGGATGCTGAGTACCATTTATTTAATCACTTTCATTGGCTACTTAGGTTGTTGATACTTTTTCCTTATTATAATGAGATGATGGGTGTCCTGGTGCAACAAACCTTTATACACACATATTTCAGTAGAATGCTTACCTCATGACCATTCTTTTCAAGAAGTTACGCAACTAGATTTCTTCATATCTGTTTAAATGAAGCAGTGGCTCCCCAAAGTTAAGAACCCCAGAAATGGCTGTGATGGGGCAGCAATTAGGGAGAAGCACCCAACCCACCCTCTAGGAGCCACCGTGTTGCTCAGCATTGGATACAGTGACACGGCTGAGACGGTTTCAGAGATCTAAATTCTTGGGAAAGCGACAATGCAGGCAGTCCTGCTATTCTTTCAGGGCACTCTGTGATTACTCTTACAACTGTAGGTCATAGTGGCCCTGCTCAAACGGACTTCACAGAGAGACTGTAACTAGAAACCGAGGTGTAGCAGTGGATGAAGGCATGGACTAGTGCAGGGGTGCAGACCATGTCAGGGAGCTTTTTCCGTCTCTCAGCCCCACCGTCCTATGAGTTGGTTTCATTCTTAGGCAGGCTCTCTCCATTCACTGGCAAAGAGGGCAGATGGAAGCTTCCAGTCTTGTCTCTCACTGCATCAGCAAACTGCTGAAAGGTTGTTTCTCTTTCCTGGTAATTCCATCCAAGCTCTCAGACTCCAGAAGAGGATGTCATTGACATGTGCTCACATACTGAAAATTGGAGGGGGGACATCACAACTGACAGTTCCATTATTTCTAAGATTTGGGAAAGTTCTTGGCGTTTAGTTATTTAAATGTCACAATTGCTTGAACGCCACTGAGAACGGTAGGTTCCTACCTGGGTATTGTTGTTTCTTTGTCTTCTGTGGTGTCTTCTTTCTTTTTCTCTTATCTCTCACCCCCTCTCTATCTCTGTCTGTTTCACTCCCTGTCTTCTCTACTGCTCCTTCTCGCCCTTCTTTGACATCTCTAGGTCTGGACTGTTACTTGCTGCTGGAGTTACAAAGATCCATGCAGCATTTTCTCTGCCCTGGAGACACATTGTTGGAAGGAAGACACAAATATGCTAATTTAAATAACAAAAAAATAAACACTAACATTTATAAAAAAAAATTTTTAAGTATGTCCAAGGGTCAATAGAACACCAAAATAGAAGGATGTAATTAGATTCTTTTGCAATAAGACCAGCAGATAAGAAAGTGCCATTTGAACTGAATCTCTGAGGTGTTGTGTACATTTTCTAGGCAAACAGTTCAAGGAAAGGCAGAGGTGATCTTGGCAATTCACCAGTGAGCAGTGGTGTGAAGGGAGATCTTAATTCCCTGCCCAGGAATTGAACCTGGGTAGCCAGTACTCTTGCCTGGAAAATCCCATGGACGGAGGAGCCTGGTAGGCTGCAGTCCATGGGCTCGCTAAGAGTCGGATACGACTGAGCGACTTCACTTTCACTTTCCTGCATTGGAGAAGGAAATGGCAACCCACTCCAGTGTTCTTGCCTGGAGAATCCCAGGGACGGCAGAGCCTGGTGGGCTGCCGTCTATGGGGTCGCACAGAGTCGGACACGACTGAAGTGATTTAGCAGCAGCAGCAGCAGCAGTCTGCATGAGAACCAGGAATCCTAGCCACCAGACAGACCAGCAAGAGCTAGAGGCTACAAGCTATTTCCCTGGATCTTTGCCCCCAGTGAAACATGTGTTTATCACAGAAGAAGAAACTATAAATACAGGTACAAAGTTCATTATTAGAGACAGAGCAGAACAACAAGTGGGAGAGCACACAGGGAAATGGTTTGTTTAGTTAAGACGGAAGCAAGGCAGAAAAGCACGCCTGGAGAGGAAGGGGGTGGGCATCCCACCTAGTGAGGAGGAGCGCAGTAGAGAGGTGGTTAGTTCATTCATATAGGTCAGTTCTTCCAGGTCTTTTGTCGTCTTGCAGGCCAATCCTCTGGTTTCTTTTTCCATGCCTGACCTACCCTGGAACCTTCCCCTGGGGTGTGCACACACCCCTCAGCCAAGAGGGATCTCTCAGTGAAGGCTTCTGGGAGGAACAAGACTCAGTATGGTCTGGTGTTATCCCCTGACTTTTGACCCACAAGGAGCCTTTCTGTCTGGTGTAATGTCTCCCTTGTCCCAAAAGAGGGGAGGGGGGACCCCTTAATCCTTTCCTCAAACAGGATTTTGCTCCTTGTCCTTACCTTGACTGATTGCCTTGACTACTCCCATGAGGTGTTGACAAGAGACAAACACTGGGTATTTACCCTGTTTCTGTTGTTACTTCCGTCTTGGATGGCAAATAGGAAGCTGACTGTAAATGCCTTAACTGGAGCCCACCTATCTCCTGTCTCAGAAAATGCTTATAGTTCTAAGTATCCAGCCTGAATCCCACTTCTTTGTGCCGCATGACATGTAAACAGGAGGCCAGTTGTAAATGTTTAACCTGGAGCCCATCTATCTCCTACATCAGAGGGAGCTGACTGGACAAAAGCAGAAAAGTCTGACACAGCATCAAGCAGCCATCAGGATGCAGGCCTGCCTAGAGCCTGGTACATTCTTCCAGAAATTAAACTGGAAGGCTGGGCCTGTCCTGGCATTGCCAGTGCATGGAGCTACTCATCTCTTCCACACATTTGAATTAAAAGCTAACAGTGTTTATTTAGAAAATTCATGGAGCGTCTAATCAAACCTCTAATCTGTTTAGAGATAAACAGCCCCTTGAATTTCCCCAGTGTCCTGGAGCTACAGCTCCTCGTGTGGCTCAGCCCATCTTTAGAGCATAAAATAAAACAGCCAAAGAAACACAGCAAGTGAGGGTGTGAAGCAGACCTGGGTCACGGAGAGAATGTTTATGACCTTAAAGTTTACGTCCCCACCGACTCCTTTGGAGTGTAGAAAAAAGATGTGCCTTCCATAAATTAAAGTGGTACCAATCACCAAACCTTTGATCTGGGTGCGTTGTCCTTCTGCTGTCTCTTCGCTATAGATGTGGAGGAAATGAACTTGTCTGCAATTCAAGTTTCCTGATAACAGGCAGCGAGGCTGTCCTCTTACTTAGGGTTCGGTTAGCATCCACATCGCTGTTTCACAGCAGCCCTTTTGGCCTTCCAACTCCTGGAAGCTTGTTCAATCAAGACGTGAACTTTCATCAGTTATGACTAATTGCTGAGGGGAAAGAAAAAAAAAAATCCTCAGTGTGAGGTAGTAAGCTTCAGTGTTAAGGGCCTATGACTGCATTGCCTGGCCAGGGCCTGATTTGAGTGGAAATGTGTTAGAAGCGCCTTAGATGTTAGAAAAAGCCAATATGTCAGGAATTAATCTGCATAAATATGGTACTTTGCCCTGCTCAGATTTAGGAGCTGGTAAGAAAACCCCAAATCTTAGAGAAAGACAATGCATCAAAGCCTAATCTCCATAAATATTCTAGCAGCTCTCAAAGAAGAAAAATGAACCATTGGGCAAACATTAATTGTGCCCAGAGGTAATTAGAACAAAGTGTTGTTAATTGTGTGTTGGTTTAATATTATGTAGCTGTGGCTTTGTTTTTTTTCATGAAGGGTATAAATTTTGATGTCAGAAACTGAAAGCTGGCTGGCTTGATTAATCAAAAGGCCTCAGTTTGCTTAGTCATAGCCAATTAGGCATTTTAATCCTCACTATCTATGCAAAGTATGATTAAGCCTGGTATGTCACAAGTATAATTGGAAAACAAAACCCCAAATCTTGGTTCTTTTTTCATTGTGGGTTTCTGAGTTATTCTAAAAGCGATGTAGCACTTTTCAATAACTTACTTAAGTGTCATGAATAAAAATTACAGTCTGTGATTCAAAACACTGTATGATTGATGAACAGAACCAGTTCCCAGTTACAGACTTACTGCATTCTATAAACTCTAATAGTTTGCCAGGAGAAAATGTTACACAGCGTTGGGGGAAAAGAAAAGCTGTGGTTCCAGAATGGGGTCCAGAAAAATGCCCTTGTTATATAGGTATTGCCTTTACGTGCTGAGTCAGTAATATGGTCACCCTAAATCTAAGAAGTGTTAAAAGAAATCCACTTACTCTGATTTCTGATGACAGCCTTTTGAGGGTGACCTAATTCATTAGCATTCAAATCAGCCCCAACCCTAGGGGTTTTCTACTTTGCAAGTGGGAAATATACAGTTTTAGTCTATAACCAAAGCATTGTAACCAAGTACTCTGTGAGCGGATCAAGGAATTTCAAATTTGAACGTGAGAGGAGAGATTATAAATACAAACTGTCTTGGATGTAAAAAAATCTCTCTACAGTATTGACTTGTGTAATTAGTCCTATTTCAGAACTATCCAAAAATATCTTTGTTGTTATTTGTGAATTTAACTTTCTAAATATAAGCGTCCTCAGCATGATGCTCAGTTGCATCCCTGGTTTTCTAATTGGAGCCCATTAGTTACAGTCACCCAGGGTAGGCTTGACCTCTTCAATGTTCAACGTTGCCAAGTATTCAACTAATATAGGGGCACTGGGCTTTTCTAGAAAGTTAACTTTCTGATGTGCTCTTAAAGATACAGCTTGTAAAATGTGCCTGTTGTTTTGGACAGACAATATCTCAACATAGCAAAGAAAAAGGAAATGCTTTTAAAATTACACGAGGGTATCTGATCTGTTTGGAAATTTTGGATCTTTTTTTATCAAGGCAGAGTCTTTTCCTTTACTTGTGTCTCATTGGTAGTCATATCCATGGGGGCCTTTCTTAGAAACAGGAAAAGCATCTTTTCCTGTGACATCATTTTGTGTGTGTGTGTGTGTGTGTTTTACATGCCTAGAGCCAAAGTCAAATTGGCTTTGGTAATCTCATAAAACACCAAGATGATTGTGAATTCGTTTAGAGGTGACTGCCTCCCTTATAGCATAGTAACTTGGAAGAAGGAACTCTAAGTAATTCCAGCTTAAAATGAGAAGCAACCACAGGCAAACCGTGCGACGTGCTGCTGTTTCCAAGTCCATATGATAAAATGCTTTCCTCAGGAATCCAGTAACCAGAAATCTCCCTGCAGTCTTGTTTTATGAGAGAGACAAATAAGCAAACAAACAGGTTTTTCTCCTCCCAGAGCAGTGTCTGCCTATTTCCTGAGACGAATGTAAATTCTTGAGTGCAGACCCCATTTATGATCTTTCCCAGTTCTCAGTGCCCAAAACCTGATCCCAAGGGTTTCATGGCAAGGGCATAAGCCCCTTATGGATCATCAAAAAAAATCTAAACCATGCTCATTATCAAGTAATTATTATTGTAATAGATTATCACATAATTATTATATTTAATAAGTATTGACTAAAATAGTAATATTATAATTATAAAAATGATATAATACTACAACTTCTTGTTGCCAGCCAGATGTAAATTTGGTAAATTCACTGGCAATACATTTTGGGGGGGAAATATTAAAAGAGACATATCTGGTAATCTTATGTAGGATCTTCAGTTATTAATAGCTCAGCCCACAATTGTCAAAAAAGAAATTTCCAGAAGTATTTCTAGTAAGGTGCACTCTAGGAGTATGTATTTAATGAACAGATTCAAGTTTGGTTTGTTTAAAAGTATGAATTTCTTTTACCTGTTATGACAGTTTTCAAAGAGCTGGAAAAGAATTCTTTGTTCTTCCTCCTCTATCATCACCCTGGTACCCTCATATTCTTCACTGATTCACAGACAAGTGGGTAGAGACACAGACACATACATATGTGGTCTGTGTTGTACATACCTGCCTCTCTCTACCCTAGGCTGCAGGGACATCTGAGAGTGGACACTGTTTTAGTGAGTCACACAGGTGACTTGAGGACCCTGAGATATTGTGCTTCCAGACTTCTGGGCTGTTTCCTTTACCACTGATCCTCACATTTCACTTTCTCACCAATATCTTTGTATCTTCTCATCCCCGAAGTGATTCAAAGGGGGAGGGAATCTCTTGTCTTTCCTTCTGACTATAATTTTTTTTTAATTTTACTTTTTATTAAAGTATAGTTGATTTACAATGTTGTGTTAGTTTCAGCAAATTGATTCAATCATATATGTGTGTATATATATATTTTTTTCAGACTTTTTTCCATTATAGATTACTATAAGATATTCAATGTGGTTCCCTGCACTATACAGAAGGACCTTGTTATTCATATAAAGTGGTGTGTATGTGCTATACAGTAGGATGCTGTTATTTATTTTATATATAGCAGTGTATATATTAATCCCAAACTTAATTTATTCCTTCCCACCCCTCCCCTTTGACAACCATAAGATTGTTTTCTATGTCTGTGACTCTGTTTCCGATTTGTAAATAAGTTCATTTGTATCATTTTTTATATTCCACATATACCAGATATCATGATATTTATATTTCTGACTTATTTACTTATTATGATAATCTCTAGGTCCATCCATTTTGCTGCAAATGGCATAATTTCATTCTTTTTGTGGCTAAGTAATATTCCATTGTGATATATACCACACCTTTTTCATCTGTTCATCTGATGATGGACATTTAGATTACTTCCATGTCTTTGATATTGTAAATAGTGCTGCTGTGAGCACTGGAATGCATGTATCTTTTCAAATTAGAGTTTTCATATTTTTGCAGATATTTGCCCACGAGTGAGATTGCTGGATAATATGGCAACTCAATTTTTAGTTTTGTTTTTTTTTTAAGGGAATCTCCATGTTTTTCCATGTTTCTTTATTCTGATTTCTCTGATGTCTTATTTTTCTGAATCAGGACACCAGAGATTCATTGTGACATAGGCCTTTGCTCATCCATTGGAATGTTCTATTCCTTACACATAATGAATTGGTTATAACAAATCAGACCCTATATTAATCTTTGGGTGGCTCTAAACTTGATTTCTCAAGAGCTGGGAGGGATTAGGGGCAGGTGGAGAAGGGGACAACAGAAGACAAGATGGCTGGATGGCATCACCAACTCGATGGACATGAGTTTGAGTAAACTCTGGGAGTTGGTGATGGGCAGGGAGGCCTGGCGTGCTGCGACTTATGGGTTCGCAAAGAATCGGACACGACTGAGCGACTGAACTGAACTGAAAATGAACTGAAACTTGATTTATTTGTGCCCAGGGATTGCTATCCACCTGCCAAGGTGTAGGTATGGGGAAGAGGTGGGAGGGCCAAAATATTGAACCTGGGTCTGCAGTCATTTCGAAAGCCACAGCTTCCAAGAGACCAAATTCCAACTGGTCAGGATATCAAGATACACCTCTAGGTTGGTGCCTTTCGTCTTGGAATTTACATAGAGAATTTGGAGGATGGGTCTCTTCTTCCCACACAGCCTCTTCTTTGAAGCTGTCCAGAGAGCCCATCACTATTTTTCACTCTCATCTCTAGGCTCAAATTTGGTCCCCAAACCTTTACTCTGAATAGCCAGTTTACATTTTCTCCAGTTGCTCCTCAGCCGGGCTGTCAGTTGCGTAGTTTCTCCGCCTCTCTGCCGATGCCCCTCTGCTACTGGAGGCTGTGCTTTAGGGAGACCTTAAAGCAATTCTCCTGCTGTCTCAGCAGGCAACAGTCCCTTTTAACTTCTCTCTGCAGTTATTTGGTTACCTGCTGCCAGCTGCTCTCTGCCCAGAACCAGCTAAGACGAATCTTGTTGCAATGAGTTACAAACCTACAGAAAGCCAAACTGACCTTCTAAACCAGCCATTCATAAAGAGGACCCACTTATTTTTTGGAAGCCTCACATGCATGGTTGCATCAGAAAAAAATACAGAGAAAGGGTCTATAGGATGTGAAAAATAAAGTGGGAGCTGTTTTGGTATAAAAATAACTAAGTCGTTACTATGGTGGTTCTACCATTATTCAAGTCAGCCCACAGGCACTTGTCACCGTTCCCCTCCCTTCCCTGTATCCCATGGGCATTCATTGAGGAGGCTATAAGGATGCCAAGATATTAAAGAGATTTTGGAAGATCCTGTGTATCCCAGATCAGGGTGATTTCAGTTTCAGTAGCAAGTTTATATATTTCAGCACTGAGGCTAGTATCATAGTAATCCTTCCTGAAGAATAAGAAGATATTCTCACAAGACAGTGCATTGGCAATCCGGGATAGGGGGCGGTTGAAACTGGTAAAAAATGCACTTTATATAGCCCCCATAATGTGATTCTGTAAATTTGCATTTCTTTTATTTGGGATTTAAGTTCCCTTCCACCCACAAAAAAAGCTAGTGTCCTGTCATCCCTCTCTAAAGTGTGGGTTCCCAGAGGGTAAGACAAGGAAATACAGTTTCACCTTGAATTTCTATTGAACAGAACTCACTGTGTTGAATTATAGCATTTGCTTAAATCACTGAGGCAGTACACTCTGCATATGAATACAAAGGTTTATAACAAGAAGAGGGGCCCTGCTAAAGGGATGGTATACCAGGATAATAGTCACAGAACTAATCTGTTTTTCATTCTTCGGCTGCAAGGAATTGTGTACTATCTGCTGAGGAAATCATTTCATTTTAAAATTACACTTTATTATTAATACTGATAAACCAAGACAAAACAAAACCCAGGAGACTCACCTATTTTGCATCATTCCTAGTTTTCATTTATTCTACTCAGTATGTAAATAAGCATATCTTATTTTAAAATCAGCACTGCTGTGCAATGTCTTTAATGACTTTTAGGCAGAGTTGACTAATCCATAGGTCATCTTTTTTTTTTTTTAATTTAATTTTTTATACTTGAGAGAAGAGCTTTTCCAAAAAAAATCCCAGTGTTAACAACTTGAAAGTCTATAATTCTTATAGTTCTCCCATTTTGATTTTTATGTCACAGAATATTTAATTTTCTTTTACTATATGGATTGCCACCTCTATTTGAATTCACCTTAAGCGTATGACAAATAAAAACCCTACTCTGATCCTATTAGTAGAGGTAACCAGCATGCCCCCTGTGAAACTGAATTTTTATTGTATGTGTGGAAAACAACATTTGAATTTACTTGGTCTGTTTTGATCAATGCTTTGTAACTATCACTTTTTTGAAAATGAATCCTGTGATAATTTGGCCTCATATATGAACTTCTGAAGGTGATAAAGCATTCATGAATTGGAGCTATGACTCACTTTTTACCTTTCATTTCCTTGTCAGCTTTTCACCCAGAGAAATTAGAGATGATTTGAGGAGGTGGGAGGCAGTGAGAGCTTAGCCAGTACCCACAGAAAGATCGATGGTATTTTAAGGGCAGCTGTCCTCTGCAGGGTCATTATAAATTCCAAAGACCAGCAAAACATCATCATTACTCATTATTGCTGAATTAAAACCTGGGTGTTCACCCTGAAGACAAACAACTCTGGAAATGGTATCAGTTGCCCCATTTCCTCTGGATGCCTTAGGAGGTCACTTACCTGCCAGAGGACAGGCTGTTTCTTAGAGAATATCTTGCTGAGAACCTTACCCCCAGCTCCTTTCACAGAAGCAAACTTGGAAATTGATTACCAAGCAATCTGAGGAGAGGTCCCACGGTCAGCCTCGCCTCCTTTCCCTTCCAACTCCAACTTCTTTAGTAACTCACCTGTTTCACGAATTTCCTGTATTTTAGCTCCCCCCACGCCGCCACCTCACTCTAAGAGTCTAATATTAAAATTCAAATCTCTTAGGATAACTATTACATGATGATGGATTTTCTGACAAAGGCAAGTAGGACATGCCTTTGTCTAAATTAAGAAAAACAAAAATTCAGTTGAATAGATTTAAAGATTAAATTGACTTTATTTGGTGATTCATGAATTGGTCAGCATCCCATCCAGCAACAGAAAGAAGCTCTGCTGAGCTGTAGGAAAAAGGAAGGGGTTTTATAGGTGGAAAGGGAGCCGTAAGAGGAAACTATTAGCAAAAAATGCATTGTTTCAGGCAAGGTTGCCTTCCTAAGGGGAACGGAAGGAGTCTGTGGGTCTGTTGGGCAGATTATCTCACTAGTGCTGAACAGGTAATTCCAAGTTGACTGATTAAAGATTACATTCCTGAGAAAGGCTGAAAGTGCAGTTAGGTTAAGTATTGAGTCTCAATTTGTGCTAAGCCCGGTGACTCCATTTTGGGCCTGTTTTCTCCTTTTAATACCTGTTAGCCAGGGAAGTAAAGAGAGCCTATGGTTTTGGGTTCTGTAATTTTCTGAACTTTGGAATGCTCCTAAAGCTGAGGCAGCATGATAGAAATAAGCAGAGTCTGAACTCTTAATTCCTGGGTTCAAATCCTTCTCCTGTCACTAACTCTGGGGCAGTTCTCTGACACTTTGGAGATTCAGTTCCCCATCTATACCATGGGAATAGTAATACATATGCAAATAGATTAAATGGAAAAGTAGTATTTTTAAATGCTAGCATTGGTTATGGCACAGTAAGAGTCCCTGGTTTCTTTCTTCCTAAACTGAATAGCAGAATCTTTAGAGTTATTCTTTTTAAGTGAGACTGAGGCAGACAGAACCTTGTGCACCAGGACCCAGGAGAAAGGAGCAGTGACCCCACAAGAGACTGACCCAGACTTGCCTATGAGTGTCCAGGAGCCTCCAGCGGAGGTGTGGATCTGTGGTGGCCTGCTGCAGGGTTGGGGGCACTGAGTGTAGCAGGACATGCATGGGATCTTTTGAAGGAGGTCACCATTATTTTCATCACCTCCACCAAAGTTTGGCCCCAGGTAAATAGCCGAGAGGGAGCATAGCTCCACCCATCAACAGAAAATTGGATTAAAGATTTACTGATGGCCCCGCGCACCAGAACCAGTTCAGTTCAGTAGCTCAGTCATGTCCAACTCTTTGCAACCCCATGGACTGCAGCACGCCAGGCTTCCCTGTCCATCACCAACTCCCGGAGTTTACTCAAACTCATGTCCATTGAGATGGTGATGCCATCCAGCCATCTTATCTTCTGTCATCCCCGTCTCCTCACGCCTTCAGTCTTTCCCAGCATCAGGGTCTTTTCAAATGAGTCAGCTCTTTGCATCAGGTGGCCAAAGTATTGGAGTTTCAGCTTCAACATCAGTCCTTCCAATGAATATTCAGGACTGATTCTTGCCTTGAGAACCCCATGAACAGTATGAAAAGGCAAAAGATAGGACACTGAAAGATGAACTCCCAGGTTGGTAGGCACCCAATATGCTACTGGAGATCAGAGGAGAAACAACTCCAGAAAGAATGAAGAGATGGAGCCAAAGCAAAAACAACACCCAGTTGTGGATGTGACTGGTGATGGAAGCAAGGTCCAATGCTGTAAAGAGCAATATTACATAGGAACCTGGAATGTTAGGTCTATGAATCAAGGCAAATTGGAAGTGGTCAAACAGGAGATGTCAAGAGTGAATGTTGACATTTTAGGAATCAGTGAACTAAAATGGACTGGAATGGGTGGATTTAACTCAGATGACCATTTTATCTACTACTATGGGCAGGAATCCCTTAGAAGAAATGGAGAAGCCCTCATAGTCAACAAAATAGTCTGAAATGCAGTACTTGGGTGCAATCTCAAAAATGACAGAATGATCTCTGTTCATCTCCAAGGCAAACCATTCAATATCACGGTAATCCAAGTCTATGCCCCAACCAGTAATGCTGAAGAAGCTGACGTTGAATGGTTCTATGAAGACCTACAAGACCTTTTAGAACTAACACCCAAAAAAGATGTCCTTTTCATTATAGGGGACTGGAATGCAAAAGTAGGAAGTCAAGAAACACCTGGAGTAACAGGCAAATTTGACCTTGGAGTACAGAATGAAGCAGGGCAAACTTTAATAGAGTTTTGCCAATAGAATGCACTGGTCATAGCAAACACCCTCTTCCAACATCACAAGAGAAGACTCTACACATGGACATCACCAGATGGTCAACACTGAAATCAGATTGATTATATTCTTTGCAGCCAACGATGGAGAAGCTCTATACAGTCAGAAAAAACAAGACTGGGAGCTGACTGTGGCTGAGATCATGAATTCTGTATTGCCAAATTCATATTTAAATTGAAGAAAGTAGGGAAAACCATTAGACCATTCAGGTATGACCTAAATCAAATCCCTTACGATTATACAGTGGAAGTGAGAAATAGATTTAAGGGACTAGATCTGATAGACAGAGTGCCTGATGAACTATGGATGGAGGTTCATGACACTGTACAGGAGACAGGGATCAAGACCATCCCCAAGAAAAGGAAATGCAGAAAAGCAAAATGGCTATCTGAGGAGGCCTTACAAATAGCTGTGAAAAGAAGAGAAGTGAAAAGCAAAGGAGAAAAGGAAAGATATACCCATTTGAATGCAGAGTTCCAAAGAATAGCCAGGAGAGATAAGAAAGCCTTCCTCAGAGATCAGTGCAAAGAAATAGAGGAAAACAACAGAATGGGAAAGACTAGAGATCTTTTCAAGAAAATTAGAGATACCAAGGGAACATTTCATGCCAAGATGGGCACAATAAAGGACAGAAATGGTATGGACCTAACAGAAGCAGAAGATATTAAGAAGAGGTGGCATGAATACACAGAAGAACTATACAAAAAAGATCTTCATGACCAAGATAATGACGATGGTGTGATCACTCACCTAGAGCCAGACATCCTGGAATGTGAAGGCAAGTGGGCCTTAGGAAGCATCACTAGGAACAAAGCTAGTAGAGGTGATAGAATTCCAGTTGAGCTATTTCACATCCTGAAAGATGATGCTGTGAAAATCTGCACTCAATATGCCAGTAAATTTGGAAAGCTCAGTAATGGCCACAGGACTGGAAAAGGTCAGTTTTCATCCAATCCCTAAGAAAGGCAATGTCAAAGAATGCTCAAACAACTGCACAACTGTACTCATCTCATGTGCTCATGTAAAGTAATGCTCAAAATTCTCCAAGCCAATCTTCAGCAATATGTGATCCATGAACTTCCAGATGTTCAAGCTGTTTTAGAAAAGGCAGAGGAACCAGAGATCAAATTTCCAACATCCTCTGGATCATCAAAAAAGCAAGAGAGTTCCAAAAAAAACAACTATTTCTGCTTTATTGACTATGACAAAGTTTTTTACTATGTGAATCACAATAAACTGTGGAGAATTCTTCATGAGATAGATACACCAGACCACCTGACTTGCCTCTTGAGAAATCTGTATGCAGGTCAGGAAGCAACAGTTAGAACTGGACATGGAACAAGAGACTGGTTCAACATAGGAAAAGGAGTACATCAAGGCTGTATATTGTCACCCTGCTTATTTAACTTATATGAAGAGAATATCATGAGAAATGCTGGGCTGGATGAATCACAACCTGGAATCAAGATTGCTGGGAGAAGTATCAATAACCTCAGATATTCAGATGACACTACCCTTATGGCAGAAAGTGAAGAAGAACTAAAGAGCCTCTTGATGAAAGTGAAAGAGGAGAGTGAAAAAATTGGCTTAAAGCTCAACATTCAGAAAACTAAGATCATGGCATCTGGTCCCATCACTTCATGGCAAATAGATGGGGAAACAGAGGAAACAGTGGCTGACTTTATTTTTGGGGGTTCCACAATCACTGCAGATGGTGATTGCAACCATGAAATTAAAAGACACTTCCTCCTTGGAAGGAAATTTATGACCAACCTAGACAGCTTATTAAAAAGCAGAGACATTACTTTGCCAACAAAGGTCCATCTAGTCAAGGCTGTGGTTTTTCCAGTAGTCATGTATGGAGTATAAAGAGTTGGACTATAAAGAAAGTTGACCGCCGAAGAATTGATGCTTTTGAACTGTGGTGTTGGAGAAGACTCTTGAGAGTCCCTTGGACTGCAAGGAGATCCCACCAGTCCATCCTAAAGGAGATCAGTCCTGGGTGTTCATTGGAAGCACTGATGTTGAAGCTGAAACTCCAATACTTTGGTCACCTGATGCAAAGGGTTGACTCATTGGAAAAGACCCTGATGCTGGAAAAGATTGAAGGCAGGAGGAGAAGGGGACGACAGAGGATGAGGTGATTGGATGGCATCACCAACTCAATGGACATGAGTTAAAGTAAACTCTGGGAGTTGGCAATGGACAGGAAGGCCTGGCGTGCTGCAATCCATGGGGTTGCAAAGAGTCAGACATGACTGACTGAACTAAACTGAGGCCGTTCTTTTCACACATCTCGTAGGAAAAATGATCTATGAAGAATGTTAACCATGAGTGCTATGCTTTCTTAATGTCTCATAAGGAATCCAGATGATGGGAAATTACTTCCAGTAATTCCCAAGTGCTGAGAGATCCTTCTGTATGCTTCTTAGGCAATTTTATTGCTGCCACTGATTCCCAAGTTCCCTTGCCCTATTTCTTCAGCTGTCCTGTCTTCCCTCCAAGTTAAGGAGCCGGAGAAACCCCTGACAGTGCTTCTGGTCGCCTTTCCCTCCTCCTCCCCCACAGGAGGGACAAATCCTCCCCTCAGCATTCCCTGTTTTAAGTTGGACTGGCAGGAGACCGTTCAGTTAGACCTTTTCCCAGGGCCCTGATTTCTTCAGGGCTGTGGTTACAGGGTGTGTATCATCCAGGAGTTTCCTTCTCCTATCCCTGGAGGAGCAACATCACAGCCTTTCCCCTCTCAGGTATGTGGGGTAACCGGCCAGCTCATGGTCACATCTACTTGCAGCCCTCTTCAAGGTCTCATCCCATTGGGTCGCAGAGAGTCAGACACGACTGAGTGACTGAAATGAGTGATCTTTAAAAAGCTTTCATCTTTTAGAATGACCTCTCTGAAATTGTTCTCCCAGGAGGTATACCCACTAGTGCTAGTTTTCTCCCCAAGGCCACAGAGAACAATTTAATTCCTCTTCCCTAACAGTCTGTCTTATCCAGAGACAGCCCTCACTTCCCCTCCAGGATTTTCTCCTTTGGGCTAAATAGGCATAGTTTCTTCTGCTGTTGCTTTACATGATTACAATTAGGTTTGTTGTTGCTTAGTCGCTTAGTTATGACCAAGTCTTTTGTGATACCATGGACTATAGCCCACTAGGCTTCTCTGTCCATGGAATTTTCCACGGAGGAACACTGGAATAGGTTGCCATTTCCTTGTCCAGGAGATCTTCCTGACCCAGGGACCGAACTCAGGGCTCCTGCCACATTGCAGGTGGATTCTTTACCACTAGCCACTGGGGAAGACCTCATATGGTTCAGATCCCTTCACCATTCTGATCCTTCTCTCTGATTGATCTCATTTATGTGTGTATCTTGTGAGTGTGGAATCCGACCAACATAACTCAAGGTCCCCTCTGAGTGGGGATGGGCAGAGTAAAACCTTGTCCCTCTGTCCCCTCTGCACATGCTGTGCAGTTCTCACAGCAGACCCGGTGTGGGTCACACACTGACTCCTGCTGAGTCTGCCCACTTATGCGCAGTTCTCACAGCAGACCAGGTGTGTGGGTCACACACTGACTCCTGCTGAGTCTGCCCACTTATGCGCAGTTCTCACAGCAGACCAGGTGTGTGGGTCACACACTGACTCCGGCTGAGTCTGCCCACTTATGCGCAGTTCTCACAGCAGACCCGGTGTGGGTCACACACTGACTCAGGCTGAGTCTGCCCACTTATGCGCAGTTCTCACAGCAGACCAGGTGTGTGGGTCACACACTGACTCAGGCTGAGTCTGCCCACTTATGCGCAGTTCTCACAGCAGACCGGGTGTGGGTCACACACTGACTCCTGCTGAGTCTGCCCACTTATGCGCAGTTCTCACACCAGACCGGGTGTGGGTCACACACTGACTCCTGCTGAGTCTGCCCACTTATGCGCAGTTCTCACAGCAGACCAGGTGTGTGGGTCACACACTGACTCCTGCTGAGTCTGCCCACTTATGCGCAGTTCTCACAGCAGACCAGGTGTGTGGGTCACACACTGACTCCTGCTGAGTCTGCCCACTTATGCGCAGTTCTCACAGCAGACCGGGTGTGGGTCACACACCGACTCAGGCTGAGTCTGCCCACTTATGCGCAGTTCTCACAGCAGACCGGGTGTCGGTCACACACCGACTCAGGCTGAGTCTGCCCACTTATGCGCAGTTCTCACAGCAGACCGGGTGTGGGTCACACACTGACTCAGGCTGAGTCTGCCCACTTATGCGCAGTTCTCACAGCAGACCCGGTGTGGGTCACACACTGACTCAGGCTGAGTCTGCCCACCCGTGTTCACACTCCCTGAGGCTCTTGCTGTGTGCTGGCACCATGTCTTTTCCCCACCCTGTTCTTGCCCAGTTGTTTTTGACCAGAGTGCTGGGCAGTGTGTGGACTCCAGCTGAGTTTTACTGGTTGGATACATTCCATCATAATCTATGGCTTCAGACTCTCAGGGTCTTTCTGAGTCCTTGAGTCTGTTGTCCAATATATGTGCTCTCTGTTCTGCTCTGTATCATATGCAGATATGTTGAAAAGGGACTGTTTCCCTTGGGAAAATGAGAAACATTCTGATCAGCAGCACAGTTTTTACAGCTAAGTGAACTCTTCTGAAAAGAAATGACGCTTTTGGGAGCTTGTTTCCCTATTTATATAAGGAGGGATTTGAACAGATGGTCTATAGACTTCCTCTAGCTCTTTGCACTCATGTTATCTCCATTGTACAGAAATAAATATCCTTATTGCCAATCATGATTTATCACCCTTAAAGCTAGTGTTGGCACATTTAAAAACTATATGTATTTTTGATGCAGTATGTGAAAATGGGCTGTATTCATGTGGATATCCTGTCAGAGAATACATTTTACCTATAGTGTATAATGAAGTTTCTGTCATAATCTAATCTTAGTTATTAAAATATAAAAGAGTCTTATTTCATCAGTGGCTACACCAGTTTTTAAATTTGTTTTTGATTAGAGGATAATTGCTTTGCAGTATTGCATTGGTTTCTACCAAACATCCACGTGAGTCAGTCATGTGTTAACCCTTGCCCACTCCCTTTTGAACCTCCCTCCCATCTCCCTGCCCGTCTCACCCGCTAGGTTGATGCAGAGCTCCTGCTTGAGTTCCCTGCGTCATACAGAACATTCCCATTGACTATATGTTTTACACAGACTAATGTAAGTTTCCATATCTTTCCCTCCATACCTCCCAGCCTCACCTTCTCCCCATCCCCGCAGCCATGTCCATAAGTTGGTTCTCAGTGTCTCTGTGTCCACTGCTGCTCTGCAAATAGGTTCATCAGTACCCTCTATCTAGATCCCATATATATGAATTAGTATACAATAATTGTTTTTCTCTTTCTGACTTACTTCACTCTGTATAATAGTCTCTAAGTTCATCTATCTCATTAGAACTGACTCCAATGTTCTCCTTTTTATGGCTGAGTAATATTCCAATGTATATATGTAAGTGGTTATACCTTAAATGGGAAGATGGGGTAAACGTGATGGTTTATCAGTGGAAAATAAAACTAATTTGAGTGATTCTAGAAAAAGTCAGTTGGATATTGTGCTTTGGTACTATAAAACTATTCTTACCTATTTTGTTTTTTCCAGATTTATGTAGTTATCATAGCACTGCATAAGCTTAAAGCTGTATAGCAAAATTGTTTGACTTGCATATATCATGGAATGATTACAGTAAGTGAACATCCATCATCTCATATGTGCATGCATGCATGCCTGCATAGTCATGTCTGACTCTTTATGACCCCATAGACTGCAGCCCACTAGGCTTCTCTGTTCATGGGATTTTCCAACCAAGAAGAGTGGAGTGGATGGCCATTTCCTGCTTTAGGGCATCTCCCTGACCGAGGGATCTAACCCACGTCTCCTGCCTTGGCAGGAGGATTCTTTACTACTGGCACCACCTGGGAAGCCCCATCGCATATGCCGTATAGATAAAAGCAAACAAATGTGTATTTTTTCCTTGGATGAGAATTCTTAGGATCAATCTATTCTCTTAACTTTCATGTATACCATATCATGTTAACTATAGTCTTTTTGTACATTACATTTCCAGTATTTATGTATCTTAAAACTGGAAGTTTGTAACTTTGACCATCTTCATACAATTCCCCCTGACCCCACAATGGTAATCACAAATTTGACCTCTTGTGTGTGTGTGCGGGTTTTGTTTAGTTCCAAATTCTACATGTAAGTGAGATCATATAGATTTGTCTTTCTCTGTGTTCAGTTTAGTTCAGTTCAGTTGCTCAGTCATGTCCGACTCTTTGCGACCCCATGAACCACAGCACGCCAGGCCTCCCTGTCCATCACCAACTCCCGGAGCCTGCTCAAACCCATGTCCATTGAGTCGGTGATGCCATCCAACCATCTCATCCTCTGTCTTCCGCTTCTCCTCCTGCCCTCAATCTTTCCCAACATCAGGGTCTTTTCAAACTTATTTCATTTAGCATAATGCCCTCAAAGTCCATCCATGTTGTCAAAAATGCCAGGATTCCTCCTTTTCTTGTGGCTGAATTATATATATATATATATATATATATATATATATATATATATATATATTTTCTATTTTTAAGTCTGAGAACCTCTTACTTGAATTAAATGGATTGGACGTTATCAATTTTTTTTACAAAGTAATAAGGCATCAGCCCTGGAAGTCAGCAGATTGTTTGGATTATATTCTCATTTTAATGACTTGATGCAGATTAACCAGGTTTTGCTAAAATGTTTACTTGTTTTTCCTAAGAGCTTCCAATCCAATTGGCAGATAGAAACCACATAGTTCCGATAGGCAAAGATAGAAAGGCACCTAGGAATTGGTCCTGTGCTTGATTACTTTGACCTGGTGAACTTTGCTAATAACTGCAGCAGGGCAACATTAGAGTCTCCCTTTTCCTTGATGTAGCAGAATGCCTGACTGGTCATGTCATCTATTGGAAATGAAGGTTGATTGGTTTCCATAATGAAATATTTTAATTAAGCTTTTCCCCAGATTACTTTAAACTCTGTTATATCACATTCATCTTTAAAACCCATCATCCTTACGTCCACAATTTTCAGATCTAAATTATGCCTGCATCTAAAAAACATGGGCCCTGTTTTTAAGAGATTTTCAATAAATACCAGCAATTATACCAACATGTAGAATTTTTTTTTTAACTCTAAATCAGTATTTATTAAACCATGGTTCTTGAACCAGTAGAGTTAGTATCAGCATCACCTGGGAACTTGTTCAAACTGCAGAGTCACAGGCCCAGACCCACATTCAGAAACAATGTAGTGTGGCCAGCAATTGTATTTTTTTTCTTTTAAGCAGCTCCTCCAGATTATTCTCACACAAGCTAAAGTTTGAGAATCACAGATCTGAATTATTTAATTACCATTTATGGTATATTTAATTACCATTAATAAAAAAATAGCTTCAGGTTTACGTATATTGAAAAATCTAAACCCAGATTAAATAAGGATGGCTAATTAAACACCTTCCTTTTCTGTTTTATTAATTAGGATTTGCTTATGAAAACTTATTTTTAAATACTGTTTATATTTCAGATTGAGCATATCTGAAGTAATTTGTTGCCTTGCAAAGTTAGTGAAGAACTATAACACACATTTGTGATAAATGAAGTAGCATAACTATGTAATTCAGTATTTTCCCCTGAATTTAGCATCTTAGAAGATGCTCACAAATTTAAAGGAAGAAGTTTGCCATGGATTACAACAGTGGTGAATGATCAGAGACAATTTTGATGACCTCATGTAGAACCATAGTGGTTCTATATTAATCAATAATCATTTGTTTAACCAGAAAGTATATTTGCGTACACTTTGCTGGGTAATTGCAGAAACATGAGTCAGGGGTCTTTTGTAACAACAGCTTCAAAGTTCAAATTAGCGCAAAGAGATAACAAAATTTATTGACTCATGTAAATGAAAAGTCCGATGATGGGTATTAAGCCTCATATCCAGGCTTCAGATAATATCACCAGGAATCATCTCACTGTATTCTCAGCTACACTTCTCTTTGGGTTATTTTATTCTTAGGCAAGATTATAGAAGTGGTAGTAAATAGGATCGTCTGCAGCACTGGGTTTCTGGGCTTGTTGTTGTGCAGTCGCTTAGTCATGTCTGGCTCTACGACCCCATGGACTGCAGCACGCCGGGCTTCCCTGTCTTTCACCATCTCCTAGAGCCTGCTCAAACTCATGACCATTGAATCAGCGATACCATCCAACCATCTCATCCTCCATTGTCCCCTTCTCTTGCCTTTAGTCTTTCCCAGCATCAGGATATTTTCTAATGAGTTGGCAGCTTAACCTAAAACTGTGGATCATGAATGAAAAAAGAGTGGTTTACCAAAGGAAAATCAGGAAAAGATGCCAGAGAATGGTAGGAAGCTTGCCTAGGCAAGTTAAAAAAAAAAAAAAATGCAGAGATATTGTACTAAAAAGCAATAATAGAAAGATATCCCCTCCCCTCCAAGTGCATTATTTAGAAGGTGTACTTACTTTTATACCAGAAACAGCTATCTGATTTGGGGGTAAGAACTGCTAGATGGGTATTAGCAACTTTGTTTTTGAGGATGTGCTCTGTCCTGACCAAGGTATGGACTTTGCCAACCTTCACTCATTGTCTTATTTGCAGATTTAACAACTTGGTTTTTAACATTTTTGCTTTGAATTTAATATGGCAGTTGAAGAATTGAGATAGAGAAGGAGAAAGTATTTTGAAATTTTAATTCATATATGACTATAAGTGATATAGAAGTTATGTCTGTTTCCATCATTAATGTATTTAGCAGTATACAAGTAATTTAAATGTATTATAATATATAATGTAATTATAAAATAAATGAAAAAGAAGAGTTAAAAATACTTATACATGTTCTTCTTCATTATATGTTAGCATTTTAGTTTGTTTTCTTATAGTACTTTTTTCTTGTATATTTTCCTTAATTATAATAATGTGACATGATTACACATCCATATCTTTGAAAAATAATATGTATAAAATCATGTTACTCTTTAAAATTTAACATTTCATCATAAGACTCTACCACAACAGTACATTCTTTTCATAACTGTCATTTTAATGGCTGTCCAATATCCTGTCAATGGTATATCATTATGTGACTCTTTTGATGAATATTTAGAGTGTGGTAATTTTTCAGTTAACTTAGTTTCATTGTCATTTTCATGTCCTACAAGAAGAGATGTAGCTGGCACTTACAGATGGTAAATCCATGTCTTTCCATTTGACAAATTCAAGTGTAAACATCTCCTGAAAGCCTAGGAGTGCATCCATGGTCTGGTCTTTTCTGAGTGGGAAGGAATGGGCTCTGTCTTTGGCAGTTCCAGTTTGATCTTTTCCCAGAAGTAATCCTATGCAATTATGTCTGGCACATTAGATGCATAGTAAGTGAAAATGGACCCTTAAAGCAGTGGTACCAACAGAATCTCTTTCATGTCAATGGTCAGTAGCAGTGATGAGTGTGAAGTTAGGTGTCCTAACTTTCCAAAGAAGAACTTAACAGATTTTCCCTGCCTCTCTTACCGAGTTCATTGTATTGTCTTCCCCTTCTTTAATGTAAGAAGAACAGCTATGAGTTTTCAAAAGAAGACTGATCTCAGAGAGATTCCTAACTTTATTGCAATTTTGACTTTCCTAATTCAAGCCTAATTAATGAAGGGCAGTTTTGTTACTTGTACATGAATGAAACGCAGTAAAATTTTCAATGAACTGCATTATAATAGTTGTAGTTATCTATCCTTAGAATGCCTAGCTAAGGCTTCTAATTATAGTGGACTGCATTCTCATCTTTCCTAATTTATAATATCAAGATGTGTTTAGTTTTAATAAACTAAGCCATGGGGAAAAGCCTTGGGATCAAAAGTTAAATGGTTAAGTGTTTTTTAAAAGGTCATTTTTTCCCACATATCACTATTAAGCATGCGAGGAAGCTTATAAAAATTCTTCCCTTATTGCATTTTATCACTTATTAGGGGAATATGATGACTTGATCATTTGAAACATAAATATTAAAGAGAATATACACATGTATGTAATCCCCCTGCTCCCTGCCCTAGTTAATTGACGATCTCTTAAAAATGAGCTTTCAAAAACTTGAATGTTGTAGCTCTACTGGAAGGAAGTGAAAGGGAGTCTCCTACAACCATTTTCTGTCAATTCTGTTCAAGTTTGCTCCACAGAGACATCTTTATCCAATAAAAATACTTGGTCTCTCTTCCCCTTCCCATCCCTTTCCTTCCTCTTTCCCTCTCTCCTTTCTTTGCTCCTTTTCTTCCATCTCATTTTGCCCTTCGTTTTGTCTCCAGGAATGTTGTTTCACTTTATTAATATTCTCTTAGATACAGGAGGGATACATAAGAAGCAGGTACAAAAGAAGCATTTGGACATTTTCCTTAGCAATCTTTGAAAGGAAGCCATTTGCCTCTGTTGGAATGCTGAAACAGCCCAGGCATGGCTGTCAGATGTGTATGAACCTTAAACGGATGGAGGGAAAAGTTAGTATGAGAATACCTGGTTAGTTAGTAGCCTGTCAGGCATAGAACCATCCTGACTTAGCCCTGAGTACCTTAAGCTTTTATGGGTCATGGATTACTTTGAAAATATAATGAAAACTCTAAATTCTCTTACTTGAAAATGCACTCATTATGTATCTATGCAACATTTCTCAAATAATTTTATGGGATCCCAGAACTCCTGAAGTTTATTCATAAGTCCCATACCCCTGCGGTAGGAAACCCTGAATACCCCCATGCATTTTTGCTCAATTTCTGAAATGCCATCTTGATTGACTTTCTATGGCTGAGAGGTCAATGGAAGGAAGCTATTTCAGGATAAACAAGACTTTCCCAGTACACTTTAAATTATGCCATCTTGACAGCTACCTACATCAATGTCTGATAGGGCTTTCTGGTTTGGGAGAAGGAGATAATAGTATATAATCCACTTACTGACTCAAAGCCCAGGGGATGGGATATTGAACCACAACAGGATGCTAGGATCTTACCAACATGTAATGTGCCAGTGGGTCTGCCCTTTATATTAGCAAATACGATGAAGCATTGGAGTTTGTGCTGGGGTCATCTTGGTTGGATAATTCTCTCAAATCTGACATTCTATCTCCCTAGGGATTATTTTCTTTGGGGACTCATAATGGATGCCAGACCCAAATTTATTGGTTGAAGCCAGATAATTTACATTCTCCTCTAACCTGTTTTATACCAGTTGAATAATTCAGGCCACCATTGGTTTATGCAGAGGTTCTTAACAATCTGGCATGTTGCTGTCAGGAAGAAAGATTCTTCTCCCCAGACTTCAGAAGTCTTGTCACTGTAACAAGAAGTAGTAATCCATATTTAGCGTCCCCAGATATCATCAAGCTTTTATATCCAGTGGTCCTAGTTTCCAACATACTCATTTTAGAATGTAAGATTTTTAAATTTTCCTTCCCAGTAAGCAGTGCTAGCCAATAATACATTATTATTCAGTCCTGTTTTTTTTACCCAAAGTAAACGTTTTTAATAGGAATGGAAACAGTCACGCAATGAAGGTGTTCATAGTTTTTTAAATAAAACAATAAAGACTTTGTATCATGAATTTCTCTAGCAGATGCCGTCAGTCTTCCATACATATTCCCTCAAATCCCTTTGCTATTTTCATGCATGCTCATAACAGCCAGCACCTGTGTCTCTTGGTTGGCAGACTGCCATCAAGTTTTCCTACCCGTAAGGAGAAATATTTGCATCTTCCCAGGAGCAGCCCTTAATCAATGAAAGACTTGAGGACCAGTAATCAAGTCTCTAACTCATTTGACCTTGATGGGTTGACCTCAGGTCCTCTCCAATGAGACTTTGTCTAGTATTACACCCTTGCTTTGCCTCCTTCCTTGATTATTCCCACCTTCCTACTCACCTACTGGATTCTCCGTAGAATACTTTCTAATCATTTCCGTACACATCCTCAACTCATTATCTCCTTCTGGGAAGCTCAACATAGACAGTGTCCTTTAAAATTATAAAGATTGATGCATGTGCATTTTAGGAAAAGAAAATAAAAACTGTAAAGAAGTCAAAGAAAAAATACTCCAGATACTATCACTCAGAGTTAATGACTATAAACATACTGGTGTGTATATTTTTTTTTCCTGTGTGTTTGTATTTTTCTTAATTTTCAAAACTAGGATCATATCAGAACAGTGTTTCTTCTTTTCTTTCCCTCAAGTTGAAGTGGTTTTTGTGACATTCTCTTATATAATGATTCTCAACTATAGCATGCCAAGGGATCTATTAGTGACTGAGAAAGAGATGATGTTGAAATGAGCATGTAACCTACAGCCCTGCTGCAAACACATTGAGTCGGAGACCTTTTTTATGGAGGAAATATTATCCGTCAAGTGAGTCACCAACAGAGAAATGTTAATAACTCACTGTATAGTATTTTACTCATTAGTGAATATACCATAATTTCTTTACATTCCTGTTATTTTGGATTTAGTTTGTTTCTGTGACTGCTTTTAATACATATAGATATAAGGAGGGCAGGGCAACCCAATCCAGTATTCTTGCCTGGAGAATCCCATGGACAGAGGAGCCTGGCAGGCTACAGTCCATGTGGTTGCAAAGAATCAGACACAACTGAGTATGCATAACTGCAACTCTTATGCCTGAATTCTTATTCCTGATCAACAGCAAGGCATTGGCTATTACTACATATCTCAAGAGTAAAAACTTAACAGTTCATTTTTTACTCTCTCTTTTCCTCCCATGGAGTGTCACACCCATGTATTCTATTATTGATGTACTTCTGAACGCATCCTCTGTTCTCTATTTTCCCTGCCAATGTGCAAGTGAGTGTTTTGATTATCGCTCATCCAGATTACTGAAATGGCCATCTGCAATCAGCTTTTTCCTATCATAGTTATAATCATTAGGATACACTTGGCTGCAAGTAAAAGAAAATTCGGCTCTAGCTATCATAAGTTTCAAAGGATTCCAGAAATTGGCTGGACTTCTGCCCATAATTTGATTAAGTTTCAGGCTCCATTTTTTAATATAATTTTATTGACTTTGCCCTTTTTCATGTGCTATTATTGTTCTAAAATGGCTTCCCTCAGGGTAGATAAATGGTTGTAGCGGATCTGAGCTTCACATTCACTTACTACATCACCCGATATATTTCTCAGAGGAGTCCCTGAAAATACCGAACCACCTTTCATGAAAGTCCCTATGGAATCTCCCCTTTCTGAACCTACCTTTGATTATATACTCTTTCCTAAATCAGTCCCTTTGGCCACAGGAAAGTCATGTACTAAGTAGGTTTATCCTTGGGATAGGTTGAGCAATCACTAGGACAAGGAAGTTGATATAGCCCTCAATAGATAAGACAAATTAGGATCACTGTCCCTGAAAAATGGGTCAATACTGACCAATCTGGTGACTTCCATATATTAACATCTGAAAGATGAAATCAGTGTTATGTAGATTGCCACAGAGTCCTCCATACTAGGACAGATCACAGAGACGCTTAGAGATGACATGGTATATTATATGTAACATGTGTGATTTCTTGGTTGTCTTTCTTAGAAATGGTCACCCCTGTCTGACACAAAGTAGGTCTTTAGTAAATATGCAATGAATTTATATGCTTTAATGAGTTGAAGTAAAATAAAGTGATTTAAAGGATTTTTTTCTTAAACTTTGATTTTCAAAGTTAATTTTTCATTTGGAGTCATTGTTTAACTTTTTAATAACATCTTTTTTTCATATAGTGATTGTTGGCATATTCAGTTATCCATGATTTTACATACTTTTTGCATGCCATTACCAGAGGAAACTAATAATTGGCTGTACATGTGTCTATTTTCTGTTATAATATAGATGTTGGTCCCAAGGGCAAGATTCATGATTTGGCTGGACACATCAACAAGTATACTTAAAGTTATATGAACTTTTCAACTTCCATGATTAAAGTGGAGCAAATCTTGTTGTATTGTGTTTGAAATAGCAATTGCAACGATCTCAAAAGCAAGATCCTGTAGTGAAGAGGCCAGGCTCCACTGGGCAGAGAGCCGTCTTTCATGTTAATATGCCAGATGAATAGAGAATCTGCTGATGTTCTCAAAGGTGCATCTTCTTTGGGGCTTGTGCAATGAATGTCTCCAGTTAAATTAGAGCTATTGTTGTAGCTCATTTTTTTTTTCCTTCTCCGAAAATGCATTTTTTTCTGAAAATGTATTTAACATTCAAAACTCCCTGGCTTCTAGGTACAATCATCATAATGAAGTTGGACCTCCACATATTTATGTAAATCTTAAATACCATTTTTCTGTCTTTAAATTATGGTGACAAAAAAAGCAACTCATACATTTTTATCAGATCAGAGTTATTTCATTGGGGTTGAAGAATTTTAATTGGGATCACGATCATATTGGGACTTTTGCCACTGCCTTTTGTGATATTTTAAAAGAATAGATATTACCTTTTTTAGATGCAGTTAAAGACAGTTATCATCAATTGCATAGAAACACAATGTTTGATAACGATTACAATACAATACTTGGAAAAATTTCCACTTGGATTCCTATATTGAATTTGGATATCAAGAGTAAAATGATAGGATTCTTATAATTCCATTGCCCATTTACTGACTGCTGCTTATATGTCAGGCTCCATGCTAGATCCGAAGAACAGATCCATGAATGAGAGACATTTCTTTCTGTCAGTCACAGTCTAATGGGAGAGAGAGAGATGTGCAGTACATTTCTAGTATGGTACAGGGATAGGTATAATAGCAAAAGTAAGGAAAAATACAGAAATGAGGGTTATGCAGTCCATTGTTGAGGGGTAGAATGAAAGGATAATAAGGAATGATTTGCCTGAATGGGTGGTATTGAACTATATCTGTTCATGTTTAATCCTCTTAGTCCCTTGCAGTACCCCATCATGGTTGCCTGGAGAAGACAGCTAAGAGTGAATTATGGTGACTTCCCTGGGATGGGTTTCATGAGCTTCTTTTTCACCATGTTCCTGTTAAGCAATGAGTTCTAGAATGTGTACCCAGGAATATCATTATGCATGCATGTGAGCATACCTCTCCCCTTCTTAGGAAAGTGAGACCATGGCTAACACAGGCGCAGACACAAGACGAGTAGCTGGCACGGCTGGTGTTGATAGGATGGTCACCTTCTGTTTTTAGCTGTTGCCACATTTCCAAGTACAGTGTCACCTTAACCTTTCTGGTGAGTGCCAGTGGCACCATTTGATTTTATATCCGTTGGCGCAGTACAGGTTTGACCAAATTCTGAAGGTCACTGATTTGGACTCTGTCCTGTAAAGATAATCACCATCTATTCTTGGATCAATTGTCCAATTTTTTAAATTGCTTTTACACTCTGTATTATTTTCCTGTCACTAACTTGATGCCTGCCTCCTGGTTTTTAACTCTTGGGAAAACTTTTGCTGAAAAGTGACATTCCTGATTAGACCTTTTGTAATAGTCACCAAAGATATAAGGCTTAAAAAACAACAAAACAAGCAATAATAAAAGTAGCAAATCTAAAGAGAATAAAACTGTGGCACAAAAGCTGTCATCTGTTTGATTTTTTACATCTGTTTCATGGGAATATTTATATTTGTAAGATAAGTTGAATAAAATTAAAGTAGATGAAGAACAGTGAACCCACCAAAACGTGAGTGTCTAGTGTGGGCACTAACCCAAGGTGGGTGAAAAGAAGATGCCAAGGGTCCTCACACACACACAAAGGATAAAAATTACTATTATGATGATGTAGGGAGCTATAGAGGCGTTTTTGACACAGGAAATGGTGGAACGCTATTAGGAGGAAATCAAATACACAGTGACAGGTTTTATTACCTGATTTTATTGTATCTAGCAGCTTTCCTTCAAAGGTCTTCTAATATCATCCTCAGAACTTTTAACACTCTAGAGTTGTGAACCTTTAGAGCAGGAAGAGAACATTGAGATTATTTTACAGATAAGGGAATTAGCATGACCTGTTCAAGACTACACAGCTAGTTAGTGGTGAATTTAAGACCAGAACTGAAGTTTCCTGATGAATTGTCATAAGCTGGCTTTCCATTATGAAATGTTTCTAAAACCCAGGGTACCCAGAAGATGAAAACTCTTAGATGCAGGTTGATTTGAAGCCGGAGAATAGTACATAGGAGTACACAATACATAGATTCTGGAGCAGGAATGCCCAATTTTAACCCTTGATTTTTCACTTACTATCAAGTCATTTAATCTTTCTGTGCCTGAATGTGCAGAGGAAGACAAAATAATAGAAATTATCACACAGATTTTTTGGTTGAATAGAATTAATCTTTAGTATTGGGACCATATACATTGTAAGTGCCGTGTGTGTGTGTGTGTGTGTGTGTGATCGCTCCATTGTTATCTTCATTATCTGTCACTTCTAAATTCCTAAGCCATATCTATAACCTCTTGGAGGTTCTTTGATCTTTCTCCATGGATGTGGAGGACTTATCAATGAGATGACTGGAGATAACCTTGTCAGCATCATTATGGTCAAAATAAATGACCACACCAGTCACAGTTCAATCAGAGAGGCAGAACCAGTGGATTTGTTGTAGGAATTCAGCTCACACAGTTGTAGGGACTGGTTAAGCAGTCTGTAAACCTCTGTAAGGCTGTTGTCTCTGCACCTGAGGCTGGAGCTTGCAGTTTACAGGGCAGGCAGTCAAAGAGGGAAGATCAGAAGTAAGCTGATGCCCTTATCTGTGAGCTAGAATGCCATAACAGTGAACTGAACCTAGTATTCTTGTGTCTGACCTTGGTTTCAAGAGTATCCTGCACGACCATTTGTCATAGACCTAAATAGGAGTCAAGAGTCGGAAAAAGTGAAGAATCCAGAGGAAGATAGAGCAGTTGCAGGCCAGCTGCTGCTTCATGACATTGAATCAGCAGATCAACAACAAGTGTGGGCTACAAATTACTGCTGCTTCGTTTCTACCCTCCAAAGCCCCCAACAGTCTCACTTGTGACTCCAAAATGTGCACCAAAAAGAGTTCTGGGAAATGTAGTTTAGCCTAGCCAGGTAGGTATATCACAGAGCCAGCAAAGTGACCAATAGTAGGAAGAATAAGTGGGTAGAAAGAGAGGACAAAAAGGAGGGAAATCAAGAGGAAATGTGATATACATTGAGCTTGATTTGCCTCTGTTTTGAAGGGAATGTGTGTTGAGGATTGTGGGACAAAGTTCTACAGATCTCTGCATGTATCTGCCCCAATCCCTCAAGAGCTATGCTAAATAAAGCAGGGACCTGTGGTTTGTTCCTTAGTAGATCCGTCTTCCTAAATGTGACTTACAACTATTCTCATAAAGCATAATAAATCTAATATATTTAATTTTCCTAAAATATACTCCCAAAATGCCTTCTAGATTTTGGACTATGAGCCATATATTGTATTTTATCTTTTACTTTATTATCTCAGGTAAAACAAATCAAACAAAAACACATCCACATGGAGAGCCAGGCATTCTCAAATTTAATTTTAAATTTTGAAAATATTCTGTATCAAACATCCATAGATTAAAAACAATAGAAGTGTTTTGTGTGCATTCCTTCTTTGCCTTGTTTTGAGTCTCTATAGTTCCTTAGTTTAACTTCCTGTTAAGGACTTTGGAAACCATCTCTATCAGTTATCTATTGCAGTGTAACGAACTCTCCCAGACTTTCAGTGACTTCAAATGACAAGCATTTCGTATGCTCATAATTCTGTGGACCAATGATTTGGCCTGGATGTTTCTCATGCTGTTCTGGCTAAGGGTCATGTGTGTGGCTATAGTTGTCTGACAGCTGTCTGAGGTGGTCTCAGTCACACTACAGGTGGTTGGTGACAGTGGTCAGCTGTCTAGTTTAGAGGGCTTCTGGTGAGATGAAGCATATCTGTTCCAAGTGACCTTTCATCCTTCAGTGAGCTAGACCAGGCTTCTTCTCATGGTGATGCAAGAAAGTGAGAACAGAAGCTATGAGACCTAGCTAGTCCAAGACTTAGAACCCCCATGACTTTATTTCTGCTGCATTTTATGAGTCAAAGAAGGTCACAAGACCAGCCTAGATTCAGTTCAGTTCAGTCATTCAGCTGTGTCCAACTCTTTGTGACCCCAGGGACTCACAGCACGCCAGGCCTCCCTGTCCATCACCAACTCCCGGAGCTTACTCAAACTCATGTCCGTCAAGTCGGTGATGCCATTCAACCATCTCATCCTCTGCCATCCCCTTCTCCTCCCACCTTCAATCTTTCTCAGCATCAGGGTCTTTTCCAGTGAGCAAGTTCTTTGCATCAGGTGGCCAAAGTATTAGAGCTTCAGCTTCAGCATCAGTCCTTCCAATGAATATTCAGGACTGATCTCCTTTAGGATAGACTGGTTGGATCTCCTTGCAGTCCAAGGGACTCTCAAGAGTCTTCTCTAATACCACAGTTCAAAAGCATCATTCTTCAGCACTCAGCTTTCTCTATAGTCCAATTCTAACATCCATACATGACTACTGGAAAAACCATATCTTTGACTAGAAGTACCTTTGTTGGCAAAGTAATGTCTCTGCTTTTTAATATGCTGTCTAGGTGGGTCATAGCTTTTCTTCCAAGGAGCAAGCATCTTTTAATTTCATGGCTGCAGTAATGATCTGAAGTGATTTTTAGAGCCCCCCAAAATAAAGTCTGTCACTGTTTCCATTGTTTCCCCATCTATTTGCCATGAAATGATGGGACTGGATGCCATGATCTTAGTTTTCTGAATGTTGAGTTTTAAGCCAACTTTTTCACTCTCATCAAGAGGCTCTTTAGTTCCTCTTTGCTTTCTCCCAAGAGGGTGGTGTCATCTGCATATCTGAGGTTGATATTTCTCCTGGAAATCTTGATTCCAGCTTATGCTTCACCCAGCCAGGCATTTCACATAATGTACTCTGCATACTAAGTTAAATAAACAGGGTGACAACATACAGCCTTGACGTACTCCTTTCCCTATTTGGAACCAGTCTGTTGTTCCATGTGCAGTTCTAACTGTTGCTTCTTGCCCTGCATACAGATTTCTCGGGAGGCAGGTCAGGTGGTCTGGTATTCCCTAGATTCATGGGGTTGGAAATAGACCTCACGTCTTGATGGGCAGCATGGCAAAATCACATCATAAAGGATATACATACAGAGATGGGAAAGTGTGACCATTTTTTGGTCATTTATTTCACCTTCCATGCCAGATAATCACTGGTATATTTTTAAGAGGATAACTTTCTCCAACTTATTTGTCTTCTCACTTGCATTTTAAATAAATCAATAATCACTTTTATTTTTCAGTGTTGATACAAAAACATTGTAAGATACTGTATGATAAGAGTCCAATTGTTAGAGTATATCAGCTTCATCTCAGGCATTGAAATTCATACCAATGCTGATAACTTGGCTTTATCCCCTCAACCCTACCACTATGCCTTTGGCCATTTAGGAAATCCATTTAATTCACTTTAGCAGTTTTGTTCAAATATAGGAATAAGCCTTACAGGCAAAAGGAAATTCCTCTGGTAACCTGTTTGTCTTCCTGGACTTTAAAAGAAGATGAAACTTTAATGAGGTTTAGATGTTAACATGACTTTTGTTTCTCTCTTCACTGACTTGAGTTTTTCAGCAAGTAATAAATGATTGTGGAGGCCCTTACAAGCTAAGTATATGTGTCATAGCTGTTATTTATCAATTGGCTTATCTCAAATAATAAGAGATAGAGTTGTTCAAAGTTTAGCAAATTCTCAAACCAAGTATTGGTTAGGGAAACCTTATCAATTGCTGAATAATATTAATTAGTATAAGTGCAAAGAAATATTTGGTCATTCAATAAACATTTTATTTTAACTTAGCACATATATCATGCTTACCACGTGCCAGGTATTGTTCTAAGAGGTTCATGAATAGTTCATCTAATCTTCACAATAACCTGATGATATAGATAGTGGTATTTTAAGCTGTTTTAAAGGTGAACCTACTGAGGCACAGACAGCTTGAGTAACTTACTCAAGGTCAGTTGGTTAATAGATGATGAAGCTGAAATTAGATTTCCAGGCAGCCTGACCTCTTAACCAGTACCCCATGCTGCTTCCCACCATCTTCAAAAACTGCACTATGATGGCTTTTGACGACAAGTAACGGAAAAATAAGGAATTCTACTTCTGCTTGAAGAGACAAATATATCCTGTACTTGTGAAACTGGAAAATAATTATGAATCACCATGCAGGGCTTTGTCCTTTTGTCTCTTCCCCATGAAAAAGAGCAAAGGAAATATCGTAGATGAGCTTGTCTTGGTGGAACCCCATGGCTTACTTCTTAGTGGTGAAACCCAGTTCTTTGTTTAAAGTATAGTAGTTACTGTCATGAAAAGAGCATAACATCTGGTCGTCAGGAAATCACAACTTCATGACTTTTGATCCCCTACCTGGCTGTGTCAATATCAGCACACTCTATCAAATGTAACAGAGGAGCTTTAGACTAGAATTAACTACCCCTCCAAAAGTAGCAGACAGCTTTCATGACTAAGACATAGCCAGTATCAGGGGGAATGTGAGAGGCCAGTCATACAATTCTGGTTCTGAAGGCGCCATCTTTTTGTGTGTTAAATATTCATTTTCCTCCATAGGAAAAAAAAAATCTGTCTTGATCTATCACATAGTTTAACTGTGTGATAGATCGAGACAGATTTCATGTTCACTATAGGATTTCCTTTGTTGTTTTGTGTCTTAGTTAATTCTCCATTGCAGGTTAGACTGTGTACTTAAACAGGATTTTGCATGAGTTTCCTTGCCTCTTAAGTCTCTCTGGTTAACACTCAAGTAATCATTAAGCTTAGTCAAATTAAATCTCTAATATATATGTAAAGCTTTGAGATTAGTTGTCATTTGAGCCTTTAATAATGTAATCCATGCCAAGGGATTAACCTGGATGTTAAGGGTTGTCTTCCATCAGTTATGCCTATTTCTGTTTTACTTGTCTGTGTCAATAAGAGGAAGTTTCATGTAATTTTAAAGGAATTAAGAATAATATTTCAAGTTTTGGCATCCTGCATTTAAAGTGTGACTTACTGAATAAGCATGATTAACACATATAACACAAAAGGAGGTACCTCTCAGTAACATTTTATATTTTCTTAATCTTTGGATTTGAGAGCCTTTAAAAATATTAATCTTTTAAAGTCATCCTCACTTCTAGCCATTTGGTTGTAACAAAACTTCCACCTGCAATACAGTCTTTTTGCGATTCTGTAACTATTTTATGGGTCCAGGGTGTAGCACAAGAAAAAAAGGTTGATTTTTTGATAGTCACTGAAGATAGGGAAAAAATTGTTTTTCCTGGACGGAATAATGGCTTTTTTCTGCTCACAGAATGTCTACTGCCTAGCCTGACATTTTCATGGCAGAAAAAGCCCCTGCCCACGAGTAGCAGCTGAAGTGTGTGTGGGTCACTTGCCCAAGGGATCTTTTCTGGACACCACATCCACTCACCTCTGCAGACCCCAAGGAACAGCAAGCATCACTTATCCACGGGTTATGGGGCAGCTGCCCAGTTTCCCTCCCATGATTCTGTAGTCCCTCTGCACTCAAATGAACTGGGCTCATGGCCAGCTTTCAACTTCTTGAACCCAATTTAACTCTTTTGGGGGGGTAAAAGGACCGATCCACTTTTACACATTTACAAAAGATGGGACTTTTTGATATTGGAAATTTCCCTTTTAATTTTTCATTTTTCAACAACCTTTTCTTATTTTCTTATTACAACGTTTTGGTTGCCATAACTCCAGTGGCCTTTTTTTAAAAACCAAATAAGATTTATTAAATAATTATTGGGCTTCCCAGGTGGTGCTTGTGGTTAAGAACCTTCCTGGCAATGCAGGAGACATTAGAGATGCAGGTTCAATCCCTAGGTCTGGAAGATCCCCTGGAGGAGGGCATGGCAACCCATTCCAGTATTCTTGCCTAGAGAATCCCATGGACAGAGGAGCCTGGTGGGCTATAGTCCATAGAGTTGCAAAGGGTTGGACACAGCAATACCATTAAAGATTTGACCTTAAAATAAAACTGCTCTTTTATTTTCATTGGATTCTTGGTGCCCACTTTGTGGTGTATATTCTTTCTTTCCTTTTCACTTTCAAAATACATTCTTTCTCTTTTAGTTTTTGCATATTTCATACAAAGAGCCTGTTAAGTGATGGTCAGTTTTGTCCCAGTCAGAAGAAAGGAAAGCATTTCTAGTTTGTGATCCTGTAGAACTGATGCATTTAGAAATGTTGTTCACTTTGGTGAGATATAGAATAAACATAAGGCAATGAAAATTCCATATGTAATTAAATCAGTGATTTGCCCTGTTCATGACCCCGTCTGAGCAGGCTGCTTTGCAATCTAGAGCCTGGCTGAGTGAGCTGTAACACAATTGATCCCAACTATATGAGACACGACACAGTTTCCTTCATTGATTTATTCCCAGTCTGTTCTCCACCTTATCCCATTTAACTGATCAATTAATCTCTGCTATAACTCATGAGCAGTACTGGTTGAAAATAATGCATGTGATATTTCCTTAGCAGCAGCACTAGTCAAGTTCCATGTGTGTATATGAAAGCAAGAGGCATTTATTCTCACATGAAGCCAGGAAGGAAACCTTCACAATTAGAACCTGGTTAAAGAAATAGATTAATCACTCTGAACCCAGGGACTGTGGCTGGCTTTGTTCATCCCTGGCCCAGGCCCTAGCATGAAGGAGATGCTCAGAAGTGTTTGTAGACTAGATGAAGAAAATGCAAAGTATGTTGATTTTAGTGGCGAAATATAGCTTGACTGGATTAATAAGCATCTCTCCAGTCCCCACCCCTGATTTTCTGAAATTGAATTTATTCCATTGAAAGACAAGGCTGTGAAATACACAGATCCACGGACTAGAGGTCAAAAGAATTGGGATGAGTAATGAAAGAGAAGAAAGAGTGAGAACTTTTAAGAGTGTCGGACAGATGTGTTCAAATCCCAGCTCTTCTTCCGACCAACTGTATGGCTTTTGCTTTCCCTCAGACTCTTTCAGTCCAGTTGCTCAGTTGTGTCCAGTGTGACTCTTTGTGACCCCAAGGACTGCAGCACGCCATGGTTCCCTGTCCATCACCAACTCCAGGAGCCTGCTCAAACTCATGTCCATCAAGTTGGTAATGCCATCCAACTACCTTATCCTCTGTCGTCCCCTTCTCCTCCTGCCTTCAATCTTTCCCAGCATCAGGGTCTTTTCCAATGAGCCAGTTCTTTGCATCAGGTTGCCAAGGTATTGGATTTTTATACAGTGGCCAAAGTATCAGGTTCTTTATACTCCTTATTTTCCCTGATCTGGAAAGTCAGAACAAGAATGTCCTCTTCGTAGAGCTCTTGCAAGGATTAAATGATACAATACATATAATATGAAGGCACAAAGGCATGAAACAGCTTGCATATTTGGAAAACTATAAGTAGTTTTATTTACTTGGAGCACAGGGTGCCTGTGGGAGAGATGTGGGAGATGAAACGAGAGGAGAGCAAGCAGGTCATCAGGGGCCTTGGGTGGCAAGCTAATGGGTTTGAACTTCATGCTAAAACCTTTGAGATGATGTTAAAATATTTTCAGCAAGGGAGAGGAATTCTGAGGTCAAATTTGCATTTTACTACAGTAACTCTAACCCAGCAGAGCAGTGCTGGGTTAGAAATCACTGGCTCTTAACCTTTTTAGCTTCTTCTACAAATCATTCCTCATACCTACTCCGGTCTCACAGATCTGTGTATACAGGATCAACCTTGGTTTTCTGGCCTCTGAGCTTTTGCATATACAATTCTTTCTTCTTAGAATATGCTTTCTCTCTTAATTGAATTATTGGTAAAAACCTCTCAAATGGCAGAAAATCCAACTCAAACTCTTTGAGCCATTAGGCAATCGAACAATAGTTACTTTGTTCAGAAGTAACTACCTGTATGGACTTTCCTGGTGGCTCAGCAGTAAAGAATCCCCTTGCGGTGCAGAAGACGCAGGAGATGTGGGTTTGATCCCTGGGTCAGGAAGATCTTTGGGAAAAGGAAATGGCAACCCACTCCTGTATTCTCGCCTGGGAAATCCCATGGACAGAGGAGCCTGGCTCTTCCTACAATCCATAGGGCTGCAAAGAGTTGGATGCAACTGAGCAGCAACAGTAGCAACTACCTACAGAGCTATAGTCACAGGCCCAGACAGTGTCATAAGAATCAATGTTTCTTCCATTTATCTTTCCACATTGTCACCAACACTTGTTATTTTTCTATTTGTTTTTTAAAAAATAATGTTCATTCAAATGGATATAAGGTGATATCAAATTGTAGTTTGGTTTGCATTTCCCCAGTGATTAGTGACATTGAATATCTTTTCATATGCTTGTTAGATATTTGCATATAATCCTTGGAGAAATGTCTTTTCAAATCTTTTGCCTATTTTTCAATCTATTTGGTTTTATGTGTTGAGTTAGAAGAGTTCTTTATCCTGGAAGTTAGCGCCTTATCAGATATATGATTAGCAAACATTTTCCCACTGATTTATTTTTCAAAGCCTTAATTCCTGGCCCTGACTCTGGCCCTTCCCCCCATTTTTGTGAGGGCCTGTAAACAAAAGGAGGCCCTTTTCTAGGTGCAAAGCCGCTTCAGTCATGTCCAACTCAGTGTAACCCTGTGGACTGCCAGGCTTCTCTGTCCATGGGATTCTCCAGGCAAGAATACTGGAGTGGGTTGCCATTTTCCATTCCAGGGGATCTTCCTGACCCAGGGATCAAACCTATGTCTCTTACCAATTAAGAGTATTCCATCCGTAGTAAGGAAGGAGAATGATTGAAGATGTTTGTAGCATATGAGAGCCACAAGGGCACCTCTGATATTCATGTTGGTATTCCTACCCGGGAAAAAAACAAACCTCAGAGAGCGCAGGGAACCTGGCCTGGTTAATAGAGCTAATAAGTGGTAAAACTGGGTTATGAACTGTTTGATGTTAAAACTGGCATCCATATAGAGTCTCATTTAATTAGAACCACATGATTCCATGATTTAGCATCAGGCATTTAATTGTTTAAAAAGTTAGTAAGAAGTCCCTTGTCATGATAAGGGGAAGATGAGGGCCATGATGGACCTGGAAAGGCACTCAGTTGGCATGACTAGGTATATAATAGCCAGCAAATAAGACACTTGATTCTTGGATGTTAAATTGATTCATTCCAACAGCTTGCACTACAACCAACAGTGACCCACTGGCCACAAGAACACTTTTCCTGTTCATTCACACCCAAGGGAGAGAGAGACAAGCCAGGCTTGGCCTCTCTTCATAACTTTTCTGGGGCTTTCTGCCCATAAGGGAGCTGCATGGGAGATGATTTAGACTCAGCATCTTCAGACTTTGAGGCAAATTTCAATATTTCACATAAACCCTGAATTTCCCTAGATACCAATACATGATATTGTAAGAGGTGTATAGTACATCTGCTAAAGATCACTTTTTTTCTTTCCTCCGTTTATTTTGTTCCTTTGTCTTCTTTGTTGTCTTTCTCTTTCCTTCTCTTTCCTGTCTTCTGCTCTTGATCTTGCCCTTTCTTCCTGTTGTTCACTCAATCTGATTTCTTTAAGGGCAAGTGTACCTACTTTCAGAAGCCATACCATCATCTTCTTGTTGATTTTGCATCAAATGTTGTGCAGTTAATCCTATGATTGGTGTTTACATTAATTTCTTGGCTTGGTAGCATTTAGCTAATTTGTGTGATATGTGTTCAGTGAATGATTCCCCACCAGCAGCTGTTCCCACCCACACCTCTCTCCAGGTGCCCAGGCTCTGGCAGGCTCTGTATGATGCTGTGCAGAGCACATATTCAAAATGAATAGCCTGAAACATTTTCTACCAAGGACTCTGCCCCTTGACATCTTTCCACTGTATAATGTGTTATAATCCTGGAATTCCCAGGGGCATGGTAATTGATGAATTGTAGCTGAAATAAACATGGTCTTGGAATGCTCTGCCTGGAAGTTCTCTTTTCCCTCCTTTCTCCACTTCCCAAAGTGGTGTATCAACAGTCCAACC
Organism: Cervus elaphus; assembly: GCF_910594005.1. Taxonomy (NCBI): domain Eukaryota; kingdom Metazoa; phylum Chordata; class Mammalia; order Artiodactyla; family Cervidae; genus Cervus; species Cervus elaphus. Next base: position 65,663,746 of record NC_057847.1, read on the forward strand.
GTGCATGGAAATCATTTCTTCTCTTGTCACTGCAAATCCACTTTGTCATATGGTCATATTGGCTGAGTTGAAATAAAAGAAGCTTGACGATTTCCATTTACCTCTTTGACTTTAGGTGGTAGACCCAGAAATGAGCAATAGGTCCTTTCATCGTTTAAGAAGACATTAATTCAGACCATTCATGACTTAACATGATGCCTACTCCCAGAATAATTGGGGAATATCTTTGTCTTGTTTGAAATCAGATGTTTGAAAAATGAATTTTTGCAAACGTCTTTGAGTTTTTATCCTGATAGCTGGCATTTCACTATAGGAGACCTTCAGGCACCAGATTGTGATTAACCGTGCAATATTCAAGAAGCAATTTCTTTTCATGACTTTTTTCTAAACTTGGGATCTTCAGAAAGCATTGTTATTTACATTATACTGACCTTTGAATCAACTTGTATTTTATCATCCTTTTCTTTCTTGTTTTAGAAATCTGTTTAAGTACAAAGCTTTGAAGAGGGACCAAAAATAAGTCACTGTTAATGTTTTATAATAACATTGCTATTATCATTATTGATATTATAGTGTCATCACCATGATCATTATTCGTGTTACATTTTAATTGGAGGGGAAATGATCCAATAAATGTGTTATACTATTAATATTTAACTAGTGACTATGAAAAAACAGTATTATTACAAAATACACGCTGAATGTACCATGACAGACTTAAAACCTATTTAGAAAAAAAAAAATTTCCCCCCTCTGGCAAGAGAGAAACCAATGAAATCTTCAGAAACAGGTCATTCTGAAATATCTAAGGGTAAATCTTTTATGGGAGTGCTTAAATATCTGGTATCTTCTGTGGAGGGAAATAAAATGAAATTGCTTTGAGTACTACTTTTCAGAAATAAACTAGTCTCTCCTTATGGCTGAAACATCAGGAGGAAAATAGTACAGGTTCTTTCTAAGTGTCTTACAACATCAGCGTATAGTAGTATATTAAAGGAATCTGATTTATAGTGATGAGTTATTAAGGAGAAATTGAAAGTTTCCCATCCCAGGGGTTTTTACATGCAAAATTTAAAGAATCCATTATAGTCCATTAGTTTAAAAGGTAAACTTATTAAATCCTTCATGATAAAATAGCTATCTCTGATTTTATAGTAAAATTAAAAAGGCATGGATAGCATTTTAAGACTTGGTATAATACACTTCTTGGCTCCCCTTGCAGCCAGTGGTAGCTAGTGTTTAATGCGATGATTTAAGGATGATTTAAATTGGTTGTCCTGCAGATGGGGAGGAAGATCCTCAGAGAAACTAGATTTATGAAATGATGTAAGTTGAATTTAGAGTGAAGTAACAGAGTGATTGGAGGGAAGTCTTATGGTTTCCAAAGCTGAAAAACATGTTAAAAAGAATGAGTCACAGGCTTATGTCTCAGATGCCTTCAGTAAAGAACCCAGGGACTGGCTATTTAAGCCCCACATCTGCAAGTGGACACAGGGGCTCCAGCAGGACTGTTTTTCTTTGTCTGAAGCCAATCAAGTCAAAGAGTGTTAATTCATATTCTGCCCAGTGCTGACTTCATTTATGTCTGTTCTTCATGTTGATTATAAAATTAAAATAATCATAGATTATGAATGTTATAGCAGAAAAGATGTCTTTACTTAAAGCTTCATCAAGTATTTATAAGAAATTATAACAAAGGAGCAAGCTATCCCAATATATTAAAGGACAAGCCAAAAGTAAAAGGGCCCCATTTCCTGAGACTCAGCACTCTCATTTCAGTGCTTCTTTTTGTGTAACAATGTGATGTACTAGCAGCATGGGTTATTTATAATGAGCAACATAATATATGTAATATATATTTTATATTTCTTATATATAATATCTTATATTACATAATATATGTAATATATATCTTATAAGCTATCAAAAGGTATGTATTAAAATTAAGACAAAAGAGCTGTTTGCTAAAATATTAAAGACCACTGATATTTTTTTCCTCCTAGATTCCTAGATTTAAGAGTAGCTTACTGTTCTCATAAAGACCACTACAGATGGAAGATAGATTATGCATCTTAAGCCTGCAAGTCACTGATGATCTTTCTCACTCAGCTTTCTTAGCTATAGAACAGGGATGATGGGGGAGTTTCTAGCTCACTGTGAGGATTAAATTATTGTGAGGATTAAATAAAACATGTAAAGACCTTAGAACAGTACCTGACATAGAGATATATGGAAATCACTCCATAAACATTAACTGTCATTATTATTGAGTCTCCTTCAGTCTTACCATTACATCAAGCTTGCATTAGAGAATCAAGACCTAAAATGAAATATTTCAATATGATTACTCCAGAAAGGAGGCCATCTACTACTATATCCAGACTACAAACTGATGTTATTCCAATCCGTCTAAAGAAGCGAAAGATGAAATAAGATCAAGATCATACTTTTGATAAAATTATAATTTAAGTCTAATGAACTTAAATTGGATGATTTAATATGATGCTTCCAAATGTGATCCAGAAGTTGAATTTCAAAATTAAGTAACCAGGGCCACATATAAACTGTGCTTTTGGTCTTCAAATTAACTTTTTCACATTTTTACATAAATTTTAATTTTACAAGTAACAAAATGTCTGCTGCTGCTAAGTCGCTTCAGTCGTATCTGACTCTATGTGACCCCATAGACGGCAGCCCACCAGGCTCCCCCGTCCCTGGGATTCTCCAGGCAAGAATACTGGAGTGGGTTGCCATTTCCCTCTCCAGTGCATGAAAGTGAAAAGTGAAAGTGAAGTCGCTCAGTCCTGTCCGACTCTTCATGACCCTATGGACTGCAGCCTACCAGGCTCCTCCATCCATGGGATTTTCCAGGCAAGAATACTGGAGTGAGTTGCCATTGCCTTCTTTGAATTAAATGTCTATTAATAGGAAAATTGAAAATCATATAATTTAAGTATTCATTTTTACAATTACCCAGAAATAATCATTCCTAACAGCATCTAGACTTCCAGTCATACTTTTCTATGCATCCCCCCATATTAATGGGATCATACATTTATATTATTTTGTAACATTTTTATAATGTGACAGATATTGCTGGCTCTCTTCCATCTTTTCCCACCTCCAGCTGAAAGAAAAGCTCAGCTCACTCTTCCCTGCAAGAAACTGCTTCTCAGTTATTTTAGAAATCCCCAGGAAGCTCATATGTATGTTTATGAAAACGTGTTCTCCCATCATCTGATTGACCTTCCAACATACACACCCCTGGATTGAAGGCAGCTTAAGAAAGACCCCTCTCTGCTATAACACATCATGTTATAATGTGTGTTTGATCATATCACTTTTACGGTTGTGTTGTGATCTGTTAGTAACAATGGCAGTGGGTCCACCCACTCCATGTATAAATATTATAGTTAAGTTCTAGTTACTTACCCAGGTAGCACCTTCTTTCACTGTCTAAAGTGATCAACTTTGTTGTAAAGCCTATGGTCACTCTATACGTAGGGAACTTCTTAATTCCAGGTAAGATGTACCAGGTTTCCCTGGTTGCCCCACTTTTTTTTCAGCAACAGAATGACTCATCTCTGGTGTCTGTTTAAAAAAGGGGAGTAGGCTCTTCAACTGTCTGCATCAGTGTTTCTGTCATCACTTTGTCAGTCAACTTCTCTGAGCTTCGCCTTTGCTTGGTGAGGTCTAGGGATGCTCTTGGGGTAACAGGGAGAATGAATGTAGTGGGCTTGTGGAATACACAGAAAATACCCACATTCATTCTTTGAGTCATAACCCTGCCTACTGTAGGGATATGTGATAATCCCCTCTTGTTGGACATTTTACTTGCCTCCAGATTTACTGGAGTAGAAATGTAACCACAAATCTCCATAGCTCATCTGTCTGTGGGTACACATGAGGTCACACTAAACACCCAGATGTTGCTGGCTCTCTTCCATCTTTTCCCACCTCCAGCTGAAAGAAAAGCTCAGCTCACTCTTCCCTGCAAGAAACTGCTTCTCAGTTATTTTAGAAATCCCCAGGAAGCTCATATGTATGTTTATGAAAACATGATCTCCCATCATCTGATTGACCTTCCAACACACTCCCCCCAGTGGATTGAAGGCAGCTTAAGAAAGACCCGTCTCTGCTACCTCTGCTTAGGAACCCACACAAGGACCCTGAAGCTCCATCCACTAGGCTACCCTGTGTTCCAATATTTCACAATTTCTCATAGTGAAAGTTCTACGGTACCTTGTTGCAAATATTTCTCCTATTGCTTCACATTCACACTGGTTCCCATAGGGGAAAAGTGGTGGAACACTGCTTTCCCATGCAGCCCCCAAAGTGGTGTTCTGGTAACTGGAGTGGTAATTCCCAAATCCTGTTTGGGATTACCATCTATTTCAGCCTTCTGCCTCCTCTATAGGAATCACACCTGATCAGACCAGAATACACACGCCCTGCCTCTCATTTCTCTTAAAACACTATGAAGTAATCCACTTTCCACCTTTCACACTTCTTTTCCCAGGAATGTAAATTCAAGCAAAAAAAGTACTGGGGCAGCCCTGACCTTATGTCTAGCAGAAGCATCATATTACCCATCCTGACTTAGGCTCATCACACGGACAGCTTGGCAGCAAGCCCCCTTCTACCTAAATTTTTGTGTATATCTGTGTACATCTCCAATTATCATTAAATTGTGTCCTTAGATAAATTCTTAGAAACCTAATTGCTAAAATGGAAGGTAAGCCATAGGCATTTGGGGTCTATAGCTTTACTTAATGCCTGGTTGAGTTCTGGCAGCATCTTATTTTGCCACTGGGGACACTCAGGAACCAATGATTTTTATGGAGGTCATAGCAAGAATATTGCTCTGATAGTGAAGCCATAGGACCCATATATCCAGGAATGTACACTTCATCCTGAATTAGATTTTTTTTTATCATTCCCTGCAATAACCATAATAAAGGATAGAAAAAGCAAGGACAGGTAGGAGGAATACACAGAAAAACTTCTTCATGACCCAGATAACCACGATGGTGTGGTCACTCACCTAGAGCCAGACATCCTAGAGTATGAAGTCAAGTGGGCCTTAGGAAGCATTACTATGAACAAGGCTAAAGGAGGTGGTGGAGTTCCAGCTAAGCTATTTAAAACCCTAAAAGATGATGCTGTTAAAGTGCTGCGCTCAGTATGTCAGCAAGTGTGGAAAACCCAACAGTGGCCACAGGACTGGAAAAGTGGCCGATCCCAAAGAAACGCAATGCTAAAGAATGTTCAAAAAGTGAAAGTGTTAGCTGGTCAGTCGTGTCCAACTCTTTGCAACACCATGGACAGTAGCCCTCCAGGTTACTTTGTCCATGGAATTCTCCAGGCAAGAATACTGGAATGGGTTGCCATTCCCTTCTCCAGGGGATCTTGCTAACCCAGGGATCGAATCCAGTTCTCCTGCATCGCAGGCAGAGTCTTTACCAACTGAGCCACCAGGGAAGCTCTGACTACCATACAGTTGTGCTCATTTCACCTGTGAGCAAAGCAGTGCTCAGAATCCTTCAAGCTAGGCTTCAGCAGTATGTGAACCAAGAACTTCAGATGTACAAGCTGGATTTAGAAAAGGCAGAGGAACCAGAGAGCAAATTGCCAACGTCTGTTGGATCGTAGTAAAAGCAAGGGAATTCCAGAAAAACATCTACTTCTGCTTCATTGACCAGATTAAAACCATTGACTGTGTGGATCACAACAAACTGGAAAATTCTTAAAGAGATGGGAATACCAGACCACCTTACCTGTCTTCTAAGAAACCTGTCTGCAGGTCAAGAAGTAACAGTTAGAACCAGACATGGAACAACAGACTGGTTCAAAATTGGAAAACGTCAAGGCTGTATATTGGCAGCCTTATTTATAAAAAACACCAGTCTTCATTAGAATTAGCATCAATTGATTAGCACCAATAGAGAAGAGATACAGACAAGGTTACTTCTGTTTGTTAGTGAAATCAGCTCTAGGACTCAGTTCTCCTGACCACCAGTGAGGACATTTTTATAGCTCACCTAGAAACCAATGAGGGGAATATACTTAGTTGAATTTTCAATAAGCATTTCTAGCATAAAATGTAGGGACACTGCATGAGAAGAGTCGCTGATATGGGTAATAACACTAGTATGACTTCATTTTAGTTTTATAAGCCGTAGTCATCATTGTCATCATGATCATTATAGAGCTCGACCTCTGAAAGCTACTTTAGGTGAGATGTGGTGGATAGTGCTTTGGGTTTACTTTTTAAAGGCAATGTTGTTCCGTGAGAATATTTGTGAGAGTGAGCCACAGGGAAAGCAGAACAATGTCAGGACTTAGAATCCATCTTCTTTTTCAGGTAGAAGTTTACAATTCCCCGGATTTCCTATCTCATTTTTCTTATATTTTATATTTCACTGTTTTTTCTAAACTATAATAAAAGACTATGTAATGAGTTATATTAAAATAAAATTATTACTGTTTTGAAGCCTGTGGGAAGGTTTTGTATTAATTAAAAGAGAACTATTTCTCTGATTTTTTCCCCCATGCATGAGAATTAGGCTTTTTAAATGTTATTAAAAAGTTTCTTTTCACAAATAAGATTTCAGCCTCGTAGATTTTAAGAAACATAATGGGCAGCTAGTATTCACACAGATGTACTATTTGAAAGGAATTTGGCTTACTGCTGTTATTCGTTGCTGCATTTTTATGTGTAGAAATTGATGTATGTCTAGAAAAAGGCAATTAAGACTCTTATGCTTATTTTTCAAGGTGTATTAAACTGGTTCAAATTTTAACTATATGTTTACTTTAAGAATCTTAAAAGGACCCCATGGGAAATATTACCACCTGGGCCCATTGGGCTAAACTAAGAAGGAGATTCATTTCCATAAATGAATCTGAATTCCATTATTTTTCAGATTTACTTGCAGATTGAAGAAGATAAGTATGCTAATAGAGGATAAAGAAATGAAAAATTATGACAAGTATCTTCTCTACACAGTCCATACCAACTCTGTTGTTTGTTTGCTTTTTTTAGTTATTTCCAAACATGGATATATTAAAATCTGAAGGTTATTTATTCAAACATTTGTTCCACAAATGTTTTTTTATAAGCTCATGATGTACAAGGCACCGTCTAAGGCATTTTTGGTAGGATGCAAAGCCACAGGACTCAGTCAAGAGCCTCAGTAAGCCTCTACCCCAAAAGCAGTCATTCACATCTATAATACTTAACCAGCTTTGTGGAAAAGCAGTACAATGATAATGCAAATCTGAAGGACCGCTAACATTTATTGAGAGATAACTACATAGCAGACATATTCTAAGTATTTTTCATCTCTTTCACTCTTCACAAAATGTATTAGCTTCTCTTGTGGCTTCCACTTTACACCAAGACAGAGAGAGGTTAAATGACTCCCCAGGATCACACAGCTAATAAATAATGTCAGGACCGACGATCTACTCTGTCTGTGAGCCACTATGTGGCCTAGTTATAGTCAGATTTGTGTTTATATAATTTTATTTGTTAAGACCTCTATTTTTTTTTTTAATTTGTAAGCTAGGTCTGCATAATTGCCACATGACATTTCTCTGCAGACTGTAGACACTTCATACACGCTTCATCCTCATCAGTGACTCAGCTATATCATCTCCAGGGTATAGCCCAACTCCAAGTGTTAAGACTAGAGAAGGAACCACAGTAGTTTACTTAAGGCCAGTGGGGTCAATTATTGGGTAGCTAAAACTGAGTATTTTGTAATATTTCTTAGGGAGAAGAGTCAAGTTTAAAGTTAACAAGAATTTTGTGAAGTTGCATGCAGACCTGTACAGCACATATCAGGAAGATTAAGAGATAAGATTAAAGCCAGAGTATGCAGGTGGAAGATAATTAATCTCCTCTGCATTGAAAGAAACCGTCAATAGACGTAGTGAAATGGGATCTCAGTTATCTGAACACCCCTGGAAGTTTCAGGTTGTTGAAAGCCGTGCATCTGATAGATTCTTGGCTTGTCCTGGAAGTAGTTTCCCCTCTTTGAAAGCAGAGGGAACCATGAGAGGGTCAACTCCTGTGCACTTAATTCTGAGCATCTGGAAGGATCTGATTTCTAGTTTGGAGGTAAAGGAAAACTCAGCATCAAAGGAAAATTGGAAACAGGGCAGTAGTTAGATATTTTCACTTTACCTAGTCTTAAGAGATAAGATATATCAACGTGTGTACTGAAAAAGTAGTGATGGAATCACGGACACCCTCTGAAGACTAACACAGTTCACAAAGGATTGAAGGTTCTAGGAGAGAAATACTGGAGACTTCCCTGTCAGTCCAGAGGTTAGGAGTCTGCACTTCCACTGCAGAGGACATGGGTTTGATCCCAGGTGGGATCTAAGATTCTCTGTGCCACATGTTGCACCAACAAAAAAGAGAAAAAGGAATGTTGATCTGAAAAACTGAGTACTCGATCTAAAGCCTTTTTTAAATTTAATTTTTGTTTTATATTATAGTTGATTTACAATGTTGTGTTTAAGGTATACAGCAAAGTGATTAAGTTATACATATGTATGTACCCATTCTTTTTCAGATTCATTTCCCATATAAGTCATTATAGAATATTGAATAGAGTTCACTGTGCTATACCATAGAATTATCTATTTTATATATAGTAGTGTATATCTGTTAATCCCAAACTCCAAATTTATCCCTCCCCCCCACACCTTTCCCCTTTGATAACCATAACTTTGTTTTCTAAGTCTGTGGGTCTGATTTGTAAATAAGTTCACTTATATCATTTTTTAAGAAGAATTCTTGATTTGAACACATTGTGTTCTTGTGCTTAACTGCAAGGTAGTTATGTGGTAGGCCAGGAATCAGAGGCAAAAAAAATTCACTCTAGTCCCCAAGTTGCTTGAAAGTCACAGATTTGATTCTCTCTGAGAGCATATCCAGGAGGTAAAACATGTTTAAAGGGTTTTTTTTAACTAAGAATTTTAGTGTACCTGAACTCTGGACTCTGTCATGATTGGAAAACACTTGTTACATCTTGAGTTCAGACATGGTGGCCTTTTCTAAAGGGCATCATGTCACAGAGAGAGAGCCTGGCTGACGGCAGGCAGAGCATCCCCGGTGGAGTCCTGCGGGGGGTCCCCAGGCCGGCCTGTTTCTGTCACTGCCTCCTGGTCACGTCAGACCAGCACCTGACCTCAGAAGGATCATCCAGCTCGGCCTCTGCCCAGGTGACTGAGTGCACTCTTGCCTGACCTGGCTGTTTCTCCGGTTGCCTTGTGTGGCTCAGGTTGGTAGTTTCTGCAGCAGCCCCAGCTCACCAGCTCAGCCAGGTCATGCCCCCAGCCAGCGGCGAGAAGCAGAAACTGGCTGAATGTCTCAGGACGGGTTGGAGAGGCTGGGAGGGGTGCTACTCAGCAGCCCCAGAGTTGACAGGAGTCAGCAGGGAACAGAACAGACGTGTAATAGGGGCTAGTAAATCTTTCTGCTCTCTGTGCTGTGGAGACACTTCTCCATCATCACTTAGAAATGGGGGGCAGAGCCTTCCTCGTCATGTGGAGCCCACTCAGCCGAGCAGTGTGCGCATCGCGTTGGCGGTGCTTAGAAGCCAGGGACAGCCTTTACGTGGGTGTGCATGTGTACACCGACTTGCTTAGCAAGCTTCTTCCACCTCAGAAGGGCAAATGGGAAGGTCACAGTGAGATATGTAAGTATAATATTATCCCCCAGGGAATTCGATGATAAAAGCAAATATTTTCGAAACATTTTATTTGTGTATTTGTGGTTGAGCTGGGGCTTCGTCGCTGCATGGGCTTTTCTGTCGTTGCAGCAAGCAGGAGCGGCTCTTCGCTGAGATGCGTGGGCTTCTCATTGCGGCGGCGTCTCTTGCTGTGGAGCCTTCCCCTTGCCCTTGTCATTCCTGAGAGCCTGGACAGGCTCTAGGGCACATGGGCCTGAGTAGTGGGTCTATGGGGGCTCATTAGTTGTGCTCCCGGGAATCTAGAGCACAGGCTTAATACTTGTGGCCCACAGGCTTAGTTACTCCACAGCATGTGGAACCTTCCCAGACCAGGGATTCAACCTGCATCTCCTACATTGGCAGGTGGATTCTTTACCACTGAGGCACCAGGGAAGCCTGGCTTCAGAATCAGGTTTTTAAAGGATGTGAATATTCACCAAAAGGAAGGAGTGTTAAAGTATATGAGAGCACAAATTTAAAAGAATAGCGTCATTGAATACAAATGTCAATAAATAGACCAAAATTTACCAAAAAAGAGTGTCACTCAAATTTGCATTTTTAAAATGAATTGCAGTGGAGCATAACGGTTAATATTAAGGTATAATAATATTGCTGGTATTGGGAACACCTGATTTGAATATGGAGTATTGACTCTTATGTCTTACTAGCTGTGCATAGGACAGGTTCCTTAACTGCTCTGATGGTAAGTTTTCTCATCTGTAAAATGGGGATAATCAGTACTGCCATCATAGGTTTACTGTGACTAATAAATGAGATAACTTCATATAGAAAAGTTAACAAGGCCTAGCGCATTGAGTGAGAGCTTTATAAAAGCTTACTATTATTATTGTCTAAAATGAAAAATATATTATGATTTCTCAACCACTTGGACTTTTTGATAACACCATGAAAACAGCAGCTTTTATAACAGCAGGGCCAGAAAATGGCAAAACTTATCACCTCCTATTTTCTGTCTGTAGTTCCTATAAAGTGTTCCTCACATTAAGAAGGATGGGATAATTATCCCAGGAGGTGAATTATGCCCAAGATTGGTCACGCAGTGAAATATAAGCAGTTAGCTACTCTAGATGGATGACTCATCTTCTCCCAGCCCAAATAAATTACGTTCCATGTATTGGGTATTATTCTACACCACTGTTGATAATCTCCGTGGAAATGGCATGTAGGGGATGAGCTAAAAGATCAGAAATGGAAAAATACTGTCCTCATTTTTATAGCAGAAAAAAGTCCTGAAAACCATATTATGTGAAGCTTGAAATTGATGCTTGGAAGATTAATAGAAAAGAGCAAATGACAAAGACAAGATCACTTAGATATAGCATAGGCTCACTAAAAATAAGATACTTTCTTTTTTAGTAGCTTTTAAAAAAAAAGAGCTATTACTCAAGATACTGCTATAACTTGGTTGCATCAGGATTTCAGCAAAGCATCTGTCTTCTTGACTCATGATAATGTTCGGGAAGGATGAGGAAAGGTATGTTGGTTGATTGTTCAGTTCGATAGATGCATGTAGTAATCAGCTGCTCCACTGTACACAAATATGGCCAAACAATGACTAATTAACCTGGAGTAACCTTTCTAGAATTATAAACAGAACTCTACCTCGATAACAACATTGCTCATCATGTTTTACCCATGACAAAAATATTAGAAGTCAAGTTTTTAACATAAAGATATGTACTAACTAGGACAAGGGGGTAATAATTGATTTTATCAGAGTCCTAAATATTTTATGATACCTTAATATCTTGGAATAGTGGACTGTAATAAATAAGATAAAATTTAACAAGAATAAAATGTTCTGCATTTTGGACTTAAAATCAGTTTATTAAAGCAGGAGGTTTAAAAGCAATTAGTATTAAAAGAGTGTACTAAAAGCTAAGACAATCAGAAGATGCTCCATAAAAGGAGAGTATTCTTTTCTTAGACTGTGATTAGTCCTGCCACACTGCTCTGCTCCATTCAGGCCACATCTTAAACGATTTGGTTCTGAATAGTCCCTATTTCAAGAGAGAGATTGACAAGCCAAGGTGCCCATTTAAAAAGGAAAAAAAAAAAGGACAACAGAACAGTGAGGAATCAAAACCTTCTGATATAGAAATGTGTATCTGTAACTGAATCATTTACTACACACCTGAAACTAACATAACATTGTAAACCAACTATACTCCAATAAAATTTTTTAAAAATAAAAAGCAAAATGAAACTAAAAAAATTTTTTTTAATCTTGTAAGAAAAATATATAGATAAATTCAGGCCACAGCTACTTAATTTGAGAAATGAAGATCAAGAAGAAATAATTCAGATCTGTAAATAAAAAACTTACTCTGGAACCACATATATTTTAATATAACTCTTAAGGCAAAAAGGAGTTAATGAGTAAGTGTTTTATGGATGAAAATCTAGTCTAAAGGAAGAATTTATAAAAATTAGAGGTGTCCAGGTAAAGGATAAGGTTCTTATTAGGACTAACAAGCTTTTCTATATAAAAGTATTGACCAGATAAACTTCTGTTGAGTGTGAGACTTTATAAGGAATAATTACATTAAATAGGAGATTTAGTTAGGATGGCTGTAAAATGTGTTTTGCAGGGATGAGAGACTTCCTGTGGTGCAGTTATTCAGGCTCTTACTTAATGCCAGTGATAGCTTCTGACTTGTGGAATAGGAAGTATCTTTCCCTCTTAAAAGGTAGAGAATGTGAACACAAGTTTCTGAAAGTAAATTAGGCATCTTAAGGTGAAGGTTTATCATACTTCTAGGCCAAACTGAAGAGACTTCTTTAAATTACTGGTAAGAAAACCTGAAGGCTTTTTTGCCTCGATAATCTGAACCCATGAAACACCCAAGTTAGAGACAGATATATTCTAAAAATAGTTTACCTTATAAGTAAAGCATCATAACTGGAAAAAGTCTATATTCAATCTCAGAAATGCTTAACTTTCTTGAGTGATAACTGGTTAGAGGAGGACGGGGGGAAAAAAAGGTTTCCCACTTCCTAGGTATTTGTATTTCTTTATGTACTATTCTAAATATTCTGTCACTATTCCTAAATAGACATTAATGTTTATGCTAGTTTAAGTTTATAGTGTGTCCTATGGGGTCTACTGAGTTCTTTAAAAATGTTATATCATTTAATCTTTTTGAGATTCTGGGAAGTAGATACTGTTAATATACCGATATTACAGATGAGGAAACTAACTTGCAAAATTTTAAAAACATGCTCAAACTGCTAGCAAATGGAGCTGAGATTCAGATGCCCTCAGGCCCCCACACTATGAACCACAACACTGGAATGGTGTAGGCTCTCAGAATATTCAGTGCAGCCCAGTGGGTAAAAGCAAGTGGTACTGGAAAACACAGGATCGAGGTTCAAAATGGAACCCCTTATTTACTAATCCTCTGATCTTAAGTGCATGCCTCAGTCACTTTCCTCCTCTATAAAGTGTGTGTGTGTGTATGTGCACGCATGCACACATGTGTGTGTATTGGGGGGGTCATAAAAATACCAACAAATAAGGTTGCTTTGAAGATCACATGAGCTAATGCATACAAAGTATATGGTATATAGTACATTTAATTGTTGATATTATTAATATACTGCGTGTTAGTCACTGTTGATTCAATTACCTCTGCCTGTGGAAAACCTATTCATTTAGATGTTGCAGTTCTACTCTAGGTAATTGTTTACCAAAATGTGAGCTATAACGCTAAGAAGTGGCTAAGTTTTTTATTTCTACTCTTGAATGTTTGAAATAGTCTTTTGGAATTCCAATAACAAATATTTTGATTACAGTACAAAAGTACTGTGCACTCTATGAGTTCAGTAAATTATTTTCCAAATGGTAAATCATTCAAGTAACACCTGTCAGGAACAAAAATTCTTTTGTACTCCAAATCCCTTATCCATCATGCAATTTTGAATATAGAGGAGGATTGCTGTTTTACTGCCTCCCAAGCTCCTAAGGTCACCTGTCATGAGCTTTCATTCCTTTCTTCTCCACTGTCAGATCCGTGTTCCTCTGCTCCCCGCTCTGCCTGGGCTGTAAGAACCACATGGTCTCCATTTTGAATGTTTGCTGACAGTCTTCCAGCACCACTGTTGTCCTTACCCTTGCTGTCCCACCTCTGGGCAAGTTGACGAGAAAGCCCCAGTGTTCCCTTCTTTGGCGTGATTAGAAAACTTGAACCATGAGAACTCTGGCTTTCCCACCGCATTTTCAGACCTACTTGGAAGATTTCTTTCATCTTCCCAGAAAGCTGCCTTGCTGAGTAAATAGACCTGTTCCTACCTTTTGGTGTATATGTGGTATCATCAGTTTCAACATCCACACCAAATTTTGGATAGGGATGATGGGTCCATATAGCTTCTGCAGGGTGATGACCACTCCAAGAACCCTCCCCTCTTTACCCTGAAATCCCTCATCTGGAAAATGACCACCTGCTTCTACAATTTGTTGGCACTTTTATTAATGGATGGATTGTCGCTCATCTGTTGGAATTCAGTCTCTTTAGTCACATTCAACTGTTAGATAGTTTTCTTGTTCTGTTATTCCATAAATTAGAATGGGGAAAAGATATCCAAATCTGACAAAAGAAGTACTCCAACATCGATAAAATTATGGATCAAAGTTTTTCAGTCAATTTCTAACCAATTCCTGTTCAAACTCTTAGAAAATTCAAAGTATAATTCCTTAATAGGATAAAGGCCATCTTAATCTGGTAGCCAGTATCACTATCAGTAGGAAAATACGCTATGGGTATTAGACTATGGTCAGGAACCATAGTGCCAGCAATTAGCATCCTTAGTTAACATCATTTTGGAAGTTCTGCCTCATTCTTTAATATAGGTTTCCCCTGCTGTCTGAAACTGGAGTGTTCTATGAAATCCTTTGTAAGATGAAATGAGATAAAGTGAAGAAACAGTTATCTTAGGACATACCTTGCTAACAGATGCACAAGATAAATTCAAATAAAGCCCAGATGCTCACACAGTTCAAACCTGTGGTGGCTTGATGTTCAGATGCTGAGTGCAGTGTCTGGGGAAGAAACTTGGTGGGGCCAATACCCCATGCTGAGGTGCAAGGCACCTGTCTAATGGCTTTCTTTCTGCAAAATAAATGCTAAACGCTATTTTCATTTTTCATCTTTTTTTTCTCATAAAAGCAAAAGTCCTCTTTGAATTTCTTTCCATTAATGAAAGCAGGTACAAATGTTTGTGTTTCATAAAACCAAAGTGGCATAAGTGAGATTTCAGAATCCAGGGACGCCTGTATGTGAATCAGAAATAAAACTGGTTGTTGAAAAGAAGTAAAAATGGTTCTTGGCAAGTGGCATTATCTATACTAGAAATTAGAAAGTCAGCTGGAAAAACCTAGAATTAATAAAAGAGTGCAATAAGTTAGCTATAAGTATTGCAAAAGTCAGTACTTTTATGTTAATGAGGAATATGGTTCAAAAAATAATGAGGGGAAGTTGTTGTATACTTGTAATGTAGGTCATAAAATACTGTTTGAAGGAAAGGGCAGAACCCATCTAAAGAGAAATACTGAACTTAGTAAGATAAATAAAGAACTTAATAAAGAGATAAACCATGTTCCTGGATAGAAAGGCTAAATATTACAAAGCTGATATTTCTGCCCCAAAGAATTTAAGGTCAAATTAAATCCTAAAAGAAATAAAAATAAATTGGATTGTAGGACAGGAATAGGGAGTACTTAATAAAAGTTTAAAATGGTTCTATAGATCATGTAGGGAAAAAATGAGAAATTTTTGAAAATAAAAGGAATAGCAAATGATGGCTCACTCTAATATCAGAATGATACGGACTTATGTCATTTAAATCAGTGTGGTTATTACTCTAAATCAGGTGGATAGATAAAAGAGTATGAGTTATCTGGCAGTAGACTTTATCATTTTAAATGTTTAATACTTATAAAAGGAATATCACATATCAACCAGAAAACAAAGACTGATCCCGTAAATGTTCTGAAGTCATTTTATCACTATTTGGAAAGAAAATAAGATGCTTACCTGACAATGAAGCATAATATAAATCCCATATGGATCACAGAGGTAAACGCATCAAAAAAACACATTGAAACATTATTAAACTTGAGGAAAACAAAAGTGACTATTTAATTGCTCTCCAGTGGGAAAAGGACTTTCTAATTTAAAATCAATGAAGGAAATCACAAAGGAAATAGAAGATTTATTGGACTTCATAGACATTTAAAAATTATGAAGATGAAAATATCACAAACAAAATTAAAAGATAGGAAAGGAAAAAATCTTTCAGAACTAAAACAGTTTCTGCTATCCTTAATATCTGAGAATTTAATATAAATTCATAATGAAAACATGGTGACAAGTTTCTGGGCAAAGGATATGAGCAGACAACACACAGAATAGAAAATACCTTTAGCTAAAAACACAGGGGGAAAAGTTAGCCTTATGTGTAATGAATGACATAATACATGAAACAACAAAAGGATGTTTTGCCTGCAGAATTGGCAAAATGTTTAGAAGGTTCTAATCAGTGTGAGAGAAGGAGTAGTGACACTCACATGTGCTCCTGGGGAAGTGAACATCGATACAGACTTTCCCAAAGGCCAAGTGGTGATGACGAATCAGGAATCTCTGACAGCGTTCTAGGGCTTTCACCCTGTAATTTGACTACCCGGGCTCCATCCCAAAGAAACAATTCATGATTTAAAATGAAACTTGCATTTTAAGTGCAGATTTGCAGCATTATTTTCAACAGCAAAAGTGGGAAATGGTTAAATAGTCTGTAGTATAGCCCCATAAGAAACTCTTGAGCATTCATTAAATATGTTGCCCAGTAATTTTTAATGGAGTGAGAAAAGATTCATTCTAAGTGAAAGCAAATTTGTCACCTAATAAATGAACTGTAATAAACAATATGTATTTTATATTTCTAGAAAGTGACAACATAGCATCAATGATGGCATCTGCGGGCAGTGTAATTTTGAGCAAGTTTTGTTTTCTTCACATGCTGATGCATTTTTCATGGTTTTTCCAATATACTCTCGTTAATTTTGAACAAGGAAAAGTAAATCTCCATTCTTCTGAGTAATATCCCTTACCTTGTTTCATATTCTCAAAACTCTCCAAGGAACAGACATTGTTTGCTCATATGAACGTAGATACTCTCCCTGTATCTGTTTCTCTTGTGATATGAAAATGATGAATGTTTAACATATGTTACCTCACAAGGATATTATAAGAGTAAATGGAAATAAATATGAAAACATGATTTGGAAGAAAAAAATGTAAGAAAATATAATGAGTTGAGGTCTATCAACCTATATTTCTCAAATTAACACAATTCATAATTTTCAGTGACTTTTAGGCATGGGCCTCTGCCTCAGATTTAATATTAGTTAATAGACATAAAAATATATGTCAACCTCTAGAATACCGATATCCAATAGAACTTTCTGTAATGTTGGAAAGGTTCTTTATCTGAGCTGACATGGTAGCCAGTCATGGCTATTGCGCATTTGAAATGTGGCCAGTGTGACTGAGGACCTGAATTCTTCATTTTAATTAATTTAAATTACATTTAAGTAGCCACAGGTGACAAGTGGCTCTTGCTCTACAATGTAGCATGACTATGAATATCAGGCATGAGTGCTTTCCATATATTATCTCATCTGAGCCCCGTGACCACCTGTGGTCCAGGTATTATTTGTGCCCCCGTTTGATAAATAAGTATGACTGGTAAAGAGGGTGAGTGAGTTGTCCAGGGTGAGAGTGCTAATAAGTTCTGGAACCAGAATTAGCACCCACATGGGAGGGTGCCAGACCAGCCTCTTCCCACCCCCAATCCATGACCCCACATTGCCTCCCATACGTAATACTGGGCCTCGAGCCAGGCAGTCATATGCAGGTGACAGTGACGACCTACAAGGGAAGCCAGGGAATTTCACGGAGATGAGCCTGACGATGGCCATGTCTTGTCCCAGCTTGGTGGATCCAGTCCGCATGCGATGATTGCCATCCTCTTACATTATGAATTCCACATCAGTGGCCATGGACCACAAGAACAACGTTTCAGTAGGTCATCAGGGAGAGGTCTCAAACCTGAAGTTGCTGACTTTCTCTTGAATCAGGCCCTTCATGTTGAAAATATAGCCAAGATCCCAGACTGCACACAAGTGAGAAAGCAAATTTGCAGAGTATATTTGAAATACCCAGGCAGCTTTTAATGTACTCTACAGGATGTGACAAATGAGTGTCTGTGTAAATCAATAAACCTTTCTGTGAAGGGACTAATGGTTTTATGTGAATAGCAAGGCAACGTACATGGAAACCAGTACTCCCATTTCCTGTCAGTATTTTTAAAGTTCACTGTCATAACTCTGTTCCCCTTGACCTTTATCATGATACCTAGCAGAAATTTGAGTTGCCAGTTGAGTTCTAACTGGACATCTACCCTCATTCACTTTTCCCTCAGTGCCCGATAAATGCCTCCTTTACACCTTCCTCTCTCTTGGGTCACTCATTTCTTACCCATGTCATGATTGCTCTTGGAATAGTAATTGATTTTCTCAGATTTAAAAATATTTCATTCCAGATAGATAGAAGTGTTTCTTATCTTCATGCTTTAAAATCAGGTTCATTATCATTCTGATACACAATAATAATTGCTTTGGTGTACAAATGTTGATAAGTGAAAAATCAATATGCACAGAAACTCAGGAATCCTCAAGTGCTGTGAAACTAATAATTCAAGTGGTGATGGAAAATGAGAACCTTTGGTTTTGAAAAGCAAAGTGCATGTCACCTAGAAGTATGAGTGTCTTTTCTCTGCTCTCAAACAAAAATGATGTAACATCATTATGGCTGAAAACCCTCTACTAGCATTTGCAAATCGCAACCAGCCCCTTTCAAACTCCTGACATATATTTACATGCAATTAATGCACAGAGCAGCTCTGCTCTTTGCTCTTTTAAAGTAGTTCTTTATATAGCCCTGTCTTGATAGTCCCCAAAAGCTACATTTTTAAAACAAGTAATTCTAGGACAGCTTTAAAAAATGTGAAGTCTGTTTTTTTCAAAAGGGACTTTAAGTAGTTTTTTTCTATAACAAAAATGTTATATTGACACAATCCTATTTCACTTAATATGTTGTTTATTTACTGTATATCCATCCAAAGGTGAAACATATATGTGGATTGAAATGTGGGTATTATTTTGCTAATTAGCATCCAAATGTGGACTTGGTTTGTGTAAATAGAACTCAGCCTTAATATAACAGTGTATTATGGGACTAAAAAGACAGTTCCAAATCTGTGAAGTGTTAACTGCCATCACACTAGAACAGTTGCCTGATTAATTACAATAGTGTGAACTTGGTCATGTTTTTGAGATGATGTTCCCTCCAGAGCAATTGACTAGATAATTATTCTCTCACTGCCGTGAGTCCTAAGTAGAACTCAGCAGGTGTGAGACCCAGACCTGGACCTGTCGCCCCCTGCTGCCACTTACATGATCAAAGGGAACATGCTTTGTGAAGCTGTCTCTTCACAGGTTAATTGGGCACAAATTCTATGCCACCTTGAAGGATAAGATTTATTTAAAACCCAATAATCTATGAGTGCAAATGATCCAAATGATCAGTGGAATGGGTAGAAGAGCAGAAAAACAAAGAGCAGAGATCAAATTTTCTTGTACAAAGACTGGATTTAATGAAGTTCAGATCTCTTTAAGCTCTGGTATTGTTGTGAATAATACTAAAGGTGAATTACAGTGACTGGGTGGATAGTCATTGTTTACATCTCTGGGATGCAGTTTGCTTTATCTACAAAATTATGTCCTTAGTCTAAAGCTCCCAGTCTGTTCTAACTCTAAAAGTTCACAACATTTATTCATGAAGTTGAAAGTCCCGAGCAAGTATATATCTGATGTTAATGCCATATATGCATGAAAATATGTGCTTCAGTTCAGTTACTCAGTCATGTCTGACTCTTTGCGACCCCATGAATCGCAGCACGCCAGGCCTCCCTGTCCATCACCAAGTCCCGGAGTTTACTCAAACTCATGTCCATCAAGTCAGTGATGCCATCCAGCCATCTCATCCTCTGTCGTCCCCTTCTCCTCCTGCCCCCAATCCCTCCCAGCATCAGGGTCTTTTCCATTGAGTCAACTCTTCACATGAGGTGGCCAAAGTATTGAAGTTTCAGCTTCAGCATCAGTCCCTCCAATGAACACCCAGGACTGATCCCCTTTAGGATGGACTGGTTGGATCTCCTCGCAGTCCAAGGGACTCTCAAGAGTCTTCTCCAACACCACAGTTCAAAAGCGTCAATTCTTCAGTGCTCAGCTTTCTTCACAGTCCAACTCACATCCATACATGACCACTGAAAAAACCATAGCCTTGACCAGATGGACCTTTGTTGGCAAAGTAATGTCCATGCTTTTTAATATGCTATCTAGGTTGGTCATAATTTTCCTTCCAAGGAGTAAGTATCTTTTAATTTCATGGCTGCAATCACCATCTGCAGTGATTTTGGAGCCAAAAAAAATAGTCTGA
Source organism: Cervus elaphus (assembly GCF_910594005.1). Lineage (NCBI taxonomy): Eukaryota > Metazoa > Chordata > Mammalia > Artiodactyla > Cervidae > Cervus > Cervus elaphus. The sequence goes on from NC_057847.1 coordinate 65,684,069, forward strand.
CACTGTTTCCACTGTCTCCCCATCTATTTCCCATGAAGTGATGGGACCGGATGCCATGATCTTAGTTTTCAGAATGTTGAGCTTTCAGCCAACTTTTTCACTCTCCTGTTATATATATATACGTATATGCTTCCCAGGTGGCACGGTGGTTGATTCTTTAGAATCCGCCTGCCAGTGCAGGAAATGCAAGAGAGGTGGGTTGTATCCCTGGGTCAAGTAGATCCCCTGTGGCAGGAAATGACAACCCACTCCAGTATTCTTGCCTGGAAAATTACCCAGAGGAGCCTGACGGGCTACAGTCCATGGGGTCACCAAAGAATTGACTGAGCGACTGAGCACAGCACACAGCACATACATACATACATGTAGAAAGATACACGTGTGTGTATACATATGTGTGTATATGGGTGCGTGTGTATGTGTGTGTGTATATATGAGTGTGTGTAAATATGCACGCACGTGTGTGCACGTGCATGTGTGTATATATATGTGCATGTGTGTATATGTGTGTATATATATGCATGTGTGTGTATATGCGTGCATGTGTGTGTGTATATATATATGTGTGTGTGTGTGTGTATGTGTGTGTGTGTATATATATGCGTGCATGTGTATGTGTGTGTATATATATATGCATGTGTGTGTGTGTATATATATGTGTGTGTGTGTGTGTATAGTTTGTGTGTGTATGTGTGTGTGTATATATATATATATGCATGTGTGTGTATATATATATGCATGCGTGTGTGTGTATATGCATGCGTGTGTGTGTATATATATAGTCTGTGTGTATATATATATACGTGTGTGTGTGTATACATATATAGTGTGCGTGTGTGTGTATATATATATATATAAAATGTGTGTGTGTGTATATAGTGTGTGTATGTGTGTGTGTATATATATATATATATATATATATAGTGTGTGTGTGTATATAGTGTGTGTATGTGTGTGTGTATATATATATTATGTGTGTGTATATATAGTGTGTGTGTGTATACATATACAGTGTGTGTGTGTGTGTATGTATAGTTTGTGTCTGTATGTGTGCATCTTTCCCAGAAGACATTTGGCAAAGTCTCAACTTTGGTGTCAAACTGGATGAAGGGGATGCTACTGGTATACAGTGGGTGGAGATGACAGTCCCTCCAAACCAAAAATCATCTAACCCAGAATGTCCCTGGTGCTAAGGTGGAGAAACCCTAGTTTGTATGTAGATATAGGGATCTGTGTGTGTGTTGTTTGTGGGATTTTGTTGTTGTTATTTCAGTTTTAATCTTTTTGTTTTTGTTTTTTCCCATTTGTTCCAAGTGCAAAATCAATCGTACTAGAGATCACAGGCATTATTTTTATTGTGTCACAGGCCTGATCAGTATAACCTGAGAAATAGAAAATACTACACAGTTGTACAGAAAGTGCTCTGGGAGCTCACTGGCATGATAGCAAGTGGAAATAGTAGAGATGGAACAGGTATTAACATTTAGAACAGTACTTGTAACCTGCTCATTTCCAGACAGTTCTAGGAACATGTTGCAGGCCCTTCATATATCAACTGGTGATTTCCTTTGACATGAAATAGGATTCTATATATAGAACTTTTCCTAGACCTTCCTCTTGCTACACTTGAATGGTTCCTATTCCCACAAGAACTGGCTTCTGTTTTGGGTACATACACACACATACACATTGATAAACAGACACAGATAAACTGCACACAGACTCATTATATAGAAGATTTTTTGTATCTAATTTGTTTTAACAGATCGAGATATTGTTTTCCTAACCATCTGTTGAGACATAGAAATAAGCTTTGCTGTGTACAGTTTGACATTTTATCCATGTTTGTCTTAAAGAGACTTCATTCTGGTTTGGTTACATTTCTGTCTGCTCAACAGATTGTATCAAAGTCTGGTTTGGAGACATGAGACCAGCTAGCTCTGTGATTTCTAGTGGAAGTTGGCTGACTCTCTCATAGACTCAAAGAAGGGAGGAGGGAGAACCATGTATGTATGTTCAGTATTTTATAAAAGAGATGGTTGAACTATGACAGAAGTTAAAGTATGGTGCACTTCATCATCTCTTTAGAATTTAGGATTTTATGATTATTTACACTTGGATAATTATTATATAAATGCAAAGAAATTTGGGATTTACATCTGGAAAAGACTTTTGAGATGACATGATTCAGTAAAAGGATGAGGGACCAAAAAGTAAAGGCATGAGACGTTAAGCAACTTGATCAGGGTCACAGTAAGTAAATGTCAGAACTTGAAACCGTGCATCCTGGCTGTGATCTCTGCCATATTATGGTGCTAAAAATCTTTTTAAAATCACCAAACTAAAACTAAAAATCCAGGTCTCATGATATCATACTATGCTTATCCTTAAAATGTCTCTCTGAGATATCATCTGGTATAAAATACCTTCTTAGTAGCGTCACCAGATAAGTACATAGTGTACGCACTGATCCAATATTATCTTGGTAAAACGATGTGTGATTCAAACAGAAAAGTCTTTTAATAAAATTGGTGGCTGCTCGCTTCCCAACCTACATGTCTATTATTGCCCCTGAGCTGAGCTGTAAGCTAAGGTGTTTACTCTTCTTTTATCCAGCCCTCAGTAAGGAATTACATTTCAGCTGCCTCATCCCATATCACCACAACAGTCCCAGCTGCTTAAAAATATCTGCCAACGCCCATCCACTCACCCACATGAGGTAACCCAGGAAATTTTCAAATCAAGAATGAGAAGAATGGGGGTGATGTGTCAGTGTGTTAGTTCTCCTCTCTCCTCATGATTTTCAAAGTAAATTCCGCTGTTTACCAGTTCTCTAAAGGGAAGCAGATCACCCATCCCCTTATAGCTCCTGGACTTGCAAACAAGGGATGTCATTTCTGGAAGAGGGTTCAGTTTAACATAAATTCATTAAATCAAAGACAACTCAAATTCAGGATGCTATGAATTCAGGATGCTATGAAGTTTGCTATAATGGTTTAGAGTGCTTGGATTCAGTTGGATCTGTATGAAAGCCACTCAATCTCTCTGAGCTTCAGGTTACTCATCTGGAAAATGGATAGAACAGCCTCTCTGTAGTGTTGTCATGAGAATTCCATGAAGTAGAGTATCCTGAGTGCTGAGCACAGAGCCTGGCATGTACGTCCATACTCACTAGCTCCTGTTGTCATCGTCATCATCATTTTCTAGAGCTTCCTTGCTTATCTCTGTCACAGCTATGCCAATGACTCTAGCCCTGGCTTCTGTCTTAAATTAAACATAATTACCAACATCTCGCTTCCCTCATTGGAGAAGGCACTGGCGACCCACTCTAGTACTCTTGCCTGGAAAATCCCACGGAGGGAGGAGCCTGGTAGGCTGCAGTCCATGGGGTTGCTAAGAGTTGGACACAACTGAGTGACTTCACTTTCACTTTTCACTTTCATGCATTGGAGAAGGAAATGGCAGCCCACTCCAGTGTTCTTGCCTGGAGAATCCCAGGGATGGAGGAGCCTGGTGGGCTGCTGTCTATGGGGTCACACAGAGTCAGACACAACTGAAGTGACTTAGCAGCAGCAGCTTCCCTCATAGCTCAGTCAGTAGATCATCTGCCTGCAATGCAGGAGACCTGGTTCAATCCCTGGGTCAGGAAGATCCCCTGGAGAAGGAAATGGCAACCCACTCCAGTATTCTTGCCTGGAGAATACCATGGACAGAGGAGCCTGACAGGCTACTGTCCATGGGGTCGCAAGAGTCGGACACAACTTAGCGACTAAACCACCACCACCACCATCTAGATGGATCTCTTCCAGATGTTACTCTCACATCTCAAATATACAAAACTGAACTGTTTTTTCAAAACTGATGGTTTTGAGAACTGCTATAAATTTGAGGGCAACTCTGATCTCTTGAGGAAATTTCAGGACAGCAAATGAATCAAGAGATGTCACACATCCTTATGCATGTACACGTGCTAAGTCGCTTCAGTTGTGTCCGACTCTTTGTGATCCCATGGACTGTAGCCTGCCAGGCTCCTCTGTCTGTGGGATTTCCCAGGCAAGATACTGGAGCGGGTTGCCATTTCCTCCTCCAGGGGATCTTCCCCACCCAGGGAACAGACCCACATCTTCTGCATTGGCAAGAGGGTTCTTTACTGCTAGCACCACCTGGGAAGTCCCACATGTCCTTATAAGTTCAGCTAAAGGCAATAATCAAACTAAATTATCCTTAGACACCAGATTACCACCATCGCACTATGTCCTTGCAGGAAGGCAGAAGACTCCAAGACTACATGTTGCCCACTCATGTAGGGGACAGATGAGAGTGCAGAGGCAGCCTCCACTGACTCTGCTGCCCATCTGCTCTACCCGTTACCAGGCCGTTGTCTTGAGTGGACAGGCCAGAGGTTACGTTTGATAATTAGATTTAATCACAATCTTCCTGAAGCTTAATACCACTTCCCTTGTGAATTCTTAAGCAAAGAGACAATATTCTTCCCTAAAGAGAAAGAGAGAGTCAGAGTGAGCCATCAGCATTGCTGAAAAGGATTTCCTGGAAGCATGTAAACAACACAGCGGGGAGAAGGGTCAGTGTGACTGCATACGTATGTTGCTTAAGAGCAAGAGTTGTACATCTGTTGTCATTCTGGCTTCTCCGTAGAAAGGGAAAACATTGTTCCATGGCAGAGCAATAGATTTTTTTTCCCTAAAAATCTCTGTTTTTAGGAAATTGTTTATCTCACTTTGCTCTGTTTTTTTTTGTCAAAGACCTTGCCACCCTCTCAGAGACCTAGAATATCAACCTTTGTTTTGTCTTTGGTTCCCAGCTATCCTTCCCATCCAGGTTCTGGTTAGGAGCTGAAGAATCTGTTCTTAATTCTCTCTTCAGCATGTGTCTTCTGCCTCCCTGATGCTACCATTGTATTTCAGGGGTAGGTGGTCCTTGCAGGAGGCTGCAGTCACGTGTTTTCTGATCTCCCCACCTGTCCTTGCAGTCTCTCTTTGTTGCTGGTACTGGAGGGTTAGTTACTTAAGATACGTGTTGGGTCATTTTTCTTCGCCACAGTGTCCCGCTCCTTCCACCGTCTGTTTTGCTCCCTGACCGGTGCGCCTGTTCTGCGCCCTCTGGCCCCGTTAGAGCAGAACTGGCTGCCGACCACTCTGAGGCCCTTCGAGAACTCCCTTGTTCTCAAGCTCTGCCTCGTGCTCTATGGCTTATTTATAGGTGTGTTTGTCTATATGTGTGTGTGAAGTGTGTTTATAAATAAGCCATAAAATATGTACTTACAGTGAGAAATTATAATGCACACAGTTGAGTAACTGCTGTTAGATCAGCCAGTGAGATATCAGTCAGAGCCCAGAGTGCCACCCTCTGCCCCCACCTTGGGCTTGTCTCTCATCACAGCTTCCTTTCTCCCCATTGAAGGCAATTATTCATCTGACTTCTGGGATAATCCCTTCCTTGCTTTTCAAAAGAAAAAATAATGTTACTTCCTATTTTTATATTCCTGAACAGTATAAATTTTCCAGTTTTAACATGTGTACATGAAATCATAATGGGAGACTGTGTGTGTGCATGTGCATCGTTATTGTTGTTCAGTTGCCAAGTCATGTCTGACTCTCCCCATGAACTGCAGCATGGCAGGCTCCCCTGTCCTTCACTATTTCCCTGAGTTTGCTCAAATTCATGTCCATTGAGTTAGTGATGCCATCCAGCCATTTCATCCTCTCTTGTCTCCTTCTTTTCTTGCTCTCAATCTTCCCTAGCATCAGGGATTTTTCCAGTGAGTCCATTCTTCACATCAGGTGGCCAAAGTATTGGAGCTTCAGCTTCAGCATCAGTCCTTCCAATGAATATTCAGGGTTGATTTCCTTGAGGATTGACTGGTTTGATCTCTTTGTTGTCCAAGGGACACTCGAGTCTTTTCCAACATCACAGTTCAAAAGCATCAATTCTTTGGTGCTCATTCCTCTTTATGGTTCAACTCTCACATCCATGCATGACTACTGGAAAAACCAAAGGTTTGACTGTACAGACCTTTGTCAGCAAAATGGAAATGGTGTCTCTGCTTTTTGATATGCTGTCTAGGCTGGTCATAGCTTTTCTTCCAAGGAGAAAGTGTCTTTTAATTCCATGACTGCAGTCACTGTCCACAGTGATTTTGGAGCCCAAGAAAATAAAATCTGCCACTGTTTCCATTCTTTTCCCCATCTATTTGCCATGAAATGATGGGACCAGATGCCGTGATCTTAGTTTTTTAATATTGATGTTTAGGCCAGCTTTTTCACTCTCCGCTTTCACCTTCATCAAGAGGCTGTTAGTTCCTCTTCGCTTTCTGCCATTGGGTGGTGTCATCTATATGTATAAATATAAATATGTTTAAATATATTGATATGATAATCTCTATGTATAGCAAGTACATCCATGTTACTGCAAATATTTATTGCTAAATATAATATTACTATTTGTTACTGCAAATATTATTTCACTCTTTTGATGTCTATTTTCACTATTCTGATGACTACGTAATATTCCATTGTGTATATGTACCACATCTTTTTTATCCGTTCGTCTGTCAGTGGATATTTAAGTTGTCTCTATGTCTTGGCTCTTATAAATGGTGCTGCTATGAATGTGGGGACGCATATCTTTTCAAATTATAGTTTCATCTGGGTATATGCTCAGGAGTAGGATTGCTGCATCATACATCCACTGTATTTTTATATTTTGACCAATGGGCTTTTGCTTGACCAGTATCATTTTGTTTATGAGTCAAAAACTTCAAAATTAGATTTGCTGAAGTGTCTCTCCCTTTTATGTCTTAGTCTGTATTCTGTCTTGCACATTGTTAGAGGTAAAAAAAAAAAAATGTTATTGTTGCCATAAAGGTAATAATAATAGTAAAAATAACATAAGACATACTTTCCAGTCACTATTTAAAGGTATATTTAGTATACTTTTACAAATGAAAAGCCAAATAAGATTTTTTTATTTAGTGCTATCATTGCAAGATTTGTACATGTCATGCATAAATCATTCTCTCTAATCCACTGTTTCTTTTTTCCATATAGTATTTCATTATATAAATTGACCACAAATTATATACCAGTTTTACTGTTAATCTTCATCTGGATTATCTCCATCTAGGTGATGGTAAGAACAAAGATGCTGTGAGTGTAGGTGTGTCGCCACCCTGGTATGTGTTCACAGGCGTCTGTAGTAGACAGACCTACAGATGGCTTTGCTGGGTCAAGAGGTGTATGAGCTTCTTCTTTTGTAGGTTAAGCCAAGCTATTCTATAATGAATGTACTCATTTACATTGCCACCAGTAGGATAGGAGAGTTCCTGTTGCTCTGTGTGTTGACCAACGTTTTTTCTGTTCATGCCAATCTGGTGTATGTGTAATGGCATATCTTTATAGTTTTAACTTATATTTTTAATTAACTTCCTCCCTGGAGTAAAATGATTCCTGAACCACAAATGTCTGTGTGCTTGTTTGCTTCCCCTGTTCATCTTTCAGGTCTTTTCAGTTCAGAGGTCAAAGATTCCTATTCCTGAAGACATTCCCAGTCAATTCAATAACCTGAGTTGCCTGCTTCTTATCAGACTGGGGACAAACACTTAGGCTATATTTCTCAGGCTGTCTTTGCTTACATGCTGTTCTTAAAAATACTTTAAGGATAAGGACTATGTATATAAAGAAAATATCCCTGTAGATTAGAGGATGTATATGGATGATTTTTAAGTTTTTGTCTGTAAAATGGAGCACCTCATACAATCTAGGGGTTTTCCCTTAAATGAGATAATAAGGTCAATATAGTAACTGATATTATGTTATACAAATAGAGTTTTATGTAGTTCAACTATTAAAATGACTGACAATTAATGTCCCAAACATTCTGAATGCAACAAAGTGATCAGATCAGTTCACATTTCTCAGTTCTGTGAAATTTCTCTGTGATTCTTCCAGAACCAAAAATTTGCTCTAGTCCCTCTACTGCTTGAAAGAGATTTGGTGTTTCTTTCTTTCTTTTTTCTCTTTTTTCTGTTTTTGGCTGCACAGGGTCTTCATTGCTGCGAGCAGGCTTTCTCTAGCTGCAGGGAGCAGGGGCTGTTCTCTGTGATGACTTCTTGTTGCAGGGCACACGCTTCTGTGGTTGTGGTGCATGGGCTCAGCAGTTGCTGCTCAAGGGTTCTAGAGCATGCACCTGTGGCACGTGGGCCTGATTGCCCACAGCCTGTGGACTCTTCCTGGACCAGGAATCACACCCATGTCCCCTACATTGGCAGATGGATTCTTAACCACTGGACCACCAGGGAAGTTTCTAAATTTGGTATTTCTGGATGTATATCTTGGGAGTGAAATATGTTTAAAGGATGTTTTTGCTAAGAACTGTAGAGTACCTGAAGTTTGGGCTCTGTCATGATTTAAAAATTACTTCTTGTATCTTGGGCACAAATATGTAATTTTTGAAATTGCTGAAGTTTTCGATTTTAATAGAAATCCTTTGACAGTAGTATTAAATGTAATAATTAAATGTTTGTACCAGTCTTTAAAAACATGCACTTGTCAGACATACAAAGCTTCACTTCCCTGAATTAACACAAGTCTGACTCCTAAGCACAGTCTGTTCCAGGCTGAAAAGACCAATTTTTCTCTTCAAGCTGGTGGAGGGGGAAGATGAAATTTCAGGGCAGTGGATGCCAGGTTAACCCCCCTCTATTTAGCAAGTACAGAGACAAAGGAAGCAACATCATTAATAGGGGAGGAAGTACAAGTACTAGCAGCTTTATGATGCTTTGGTATTGGGTTTCCAAAATCAACTTGTCAAAACAGACCTTGGGCAGAAGATCTAAATAGGCATTTCTCCAAGGAAGACATACAGATGGACAACAGGCACATGAAAAAGATGCTCAACATTGCTAATCATTAGAGAAATAGAAATCAAAGCTATAATGAGCTATCACCTCTTACCAGTCAGAATGTCCATCATTAAAAGATCTACAATTAACAAATGCTGCAGAGAGTATGGAGAAAAGGGAACCCTCCCACACTGTTGATGGGAATGTGAACTGGTAAAACTGCTGTGGGAAACAGTATGGAGGTTCCTTAAAAAACTAAAAATAGAGCTACAGTCTGATCCAGAAACCCTATTCCTGGGCATATATCTGGAGAAAACTAATTTGAAAAGATACATGTGCTCCTATATTGTTGATATTTCTCCTAGCAATCTTGATTCCAGCTTGTGATTCATCCAGCCTGGCATTTTGCATGATGTGCTCTGCATATAAGTTAAATAAGCAGGTGACAGCATACAGCTTTGTTGTACTCCTTTCCCAATTTTTAACCAGTCGCTTGTTCCGTGTCCAGTTCTAACTGTTACTTCTTGACCTGCATACAGATTTCTCAGGAGACAGGTAAGGTGGTCTGGTACACCCATCTCTTAAAGAATTTTCCACAGTTTGTTGTGATCCACACCATCAAAGGCTTTAATGTAGTCAATGAAGCAGATGTTTTTCCAGAATTCCCTTGCTTTCTCCATGGTCCAGTGAATGTTGGCAATTTGATCTGTGGTTCCTCTGCCTTTTCTAAACCCAGCTGTACATCTGGAAGTTTACATACTGCTGATATAAACTACCATGTGCAAAATATATAAACAGGGTCCTACTGCATAACACAGGAAGCTATATTTAATATCCTATGATAAACTCTAATGAAAAAGAATATTATATATATACACCTCTCTCTCTCTCTATATATATATATATATACTTCTCTCTCTCGCTATATATATATACATAAAGCTGAATCACTTTGTTGTACACAAGAAATTAACATAACATAGTAAATCAGCTATGCTTAAGTATAAAATAAAGCAGACCTTAAGAGGAAAGCAGAGCAGGGAATAGCATCGGAGTTGAGTCTTCTGGTTCAAATGGCTTCCTGGATGAAAACACAGAACACAGTCAGAAACAGCAGGTAGCAATGTACATTTACACCGTAAGAGAACTGCTGTCAAGCTCTCTGTTGATAGATAGGAGCAATGTGTACTGCAGCCAGCTCATGCCAGCTTTTAAGAGCCTATTGGTAGTTTTCAAGAATTTTCCAACCCTGCTGTGAAACATAGCAATTACTATTAATTAAATCATATAAACTTACACATAATTAAAGACAAGGTAATACATACTCAAAACAAATCCCTTCTTAATTATGTGCTAACATTTTACCACCATCTAAATTCTACATCCTGGTTGGTAGGAATACTGTGCGATGGTGCACCACTCCTCTGCAACTTCTCCCAACTCTGCAGCCGGAAATGAGTCATGATGGGAGTAATGACACCATGGAAATCAGAAAAACCCACAAAGCAGGACTCTTCTCTCCCAAAGAGCCAGTGGTTAAACATCTGCCAGTGGGCTCCTAAAGAGGAGTTGGTTGATTTACTGATGTGGGAATGTGGGGATTCTGGAGACTAGTGTGTGAAACTTGTTTACAGTGTGCTAGGGCCATGTGCCATGTCCAGGGTGCTATCCTGTGACTTTGTTATCCTTACTCAGTGTCATTCTGAGGATTTACTTGACTTTTCCCTGATCGGCATAGCCTTGAAAGGGGGAGGGGGGGAGTGGGGAGAATGGGATCAGCAGCTGTAGTGATTTGCCAAAATGTCAGACCTATGCAAGTGGCAAAAGTTTGCAAAGGAAGTTTCAGTAGCATCAAGAGACAGAAGCTTGGAGGCATAAAATAGAAGCGTTCATTTCCCTAAACCTATTAATATTTCTTTTTGTAATCCTAGTTGTGGCCTACATACCTTTGATGCGAGAATTTTATATGTAAAGGGTCAGAATTTCAAAGAATCTGGATCTCTTCCACATCCTAAGCACATTGCAGGGTATGGGAAAGCAAAGGTGCCTGCTTTCAAAGAGTAGAATAACTGGCAGGGAGGAATACAGTCCATCCCGGACTGCAATGTGGTGGGTACTGTAACCAAAGGGCAGACAGGATGCTCCAAGAGCATACGGGTAGGGACCTGGCCCAGTGGCATCCACAAATCAGGCAGGCAAGTATTTCGTGTGTGCAGTTCAGGAAAACTATGAGTAGCATATTGTTCTTTTCATCTGCCCTAAAGGCTAGTGGAGTTTGTTATCCTAAACCTTACAGGAAAGCCTAGCAGGAGATCACTTATGATAGGATTTCAAGGTGAAATGTAATGTCCTCTCCCAGACCATCCTGCACCCCTGTAAACCTGCCTACTTTCTAACTCTTGATATGTTACAATTAAAGATTAACTCCTTAATCCTCTCTTAAAATGAAAATCCTTTTGGTGCTTTGTTTATCAGCTTTGAATCTTAATGTGAATGAAGTTAGCAGTATGTCTCTGAGGGAGATGGTGCTTGATAAATGGGTACCTGGAAATAGAAATAAAGTATGGAAAGTGAGGGGAAAACAGAAAAGGGGACCCACAGATGAGAGGAGCCAGTGGCTGGAGCTAATCTGTATGTGAGGCTGTTGACAATATTGAGGACCCAGGTTACACTTGTCTTGGCTAAACCTTCCCAATCAACAGAGTAACTTCTATCCTGGTTGACGTCCTTCCTAGTGATAAAGCCTATGAGTTGCCCACGTTCCAGATGGGAATTGTTTTACAAAGGACAGAGGGAACTAACATTGATCAAGTTCTGAGATGGGCCAGGCTCTGTTTTAGATTTATTTTACACTCATCATCTCATTCATCCCTAGAAGAGTGGTGGGGATTTATTGTCGCTCCTGTTTATCAAAGAGGAGACAGACTCAAAGAGTCCAGGTGACTTGCTGGAAGTGATGGGAAGCTGGAGGTAGCATCAAGATCCAAATTAACACTTGCCTTCAAAATTCAGGCCTGTTTCCATTATTAAAAAAAATTAAAAAGGAGATTAACAAAGCATGTTGGGACCTCCTTTTAGAATCAGATACTTTCCTGCTAGGATGATAGATTCTTCTCATTCCTACATACGAAATTTGTACATGGATCTTTCCTGTATACCCCCATAGGAAAGAAAATTATCAAGCTTTTTTTGTTTGTATTGTGAAAACATTAACTTTTATTATTTTCCAGATATGTAATATCAAATAATATTTTTCTGAATCATACACATTTTTATCTGTTCTACACATAGATGCACACACACACCCAGAAATGCCCTCTCAGGGGCTATTTCTCCCCAGTGAAAATCACTGATCTAGGAGGAGAGAGATAGACTCATAAACAGAGAAAGTGAAGTACAAGATTGTATGATGTTTTTATCTGTATGTATTGAAAATCATTATGGTAGGTGTTCTACTCAGAATCTGTAGATGGCATGTTGTGGAAGTAAAGAAGAGCACCTGTTCCACCTCAAGAGACTCATGAAGCCTTCCTGATGGAGAAGGCAAATATGATGACCGTCCCCAATTGCAGAGAAACATTAAGAAACTCCTGAACAGTTAAAGGCAGGTGGCATAGCCAGGGGGAGGCAGTGGCTGATGACTGTCTTCATTCTGAAGCTGATTCCCTCAAGTCACCGGTTCTCCAAGTGTGGCCCTCAGACCAGCAGTATCAGCGTCACCTGGGAACTTGTTAGTGATGCACATTCTCAGGCCCTGTCTTAATTACACTGAATCCAAACCCTAGGGATCTAAAAAGCAATCTTAGATCTCAAAGCATACCAAGTCAGCCTGGCGCACACTCAAGTCTGCCAGCCCCTGGCCTAAAGCCCCATCCAAGGATTTAAATTCTGCAAATACATAGAGGTTTCATTGCAAACTGTTTTCTAGTCAGGCTTGCGGACATGTCCTGCATAACATGTTATCATTGCTTGGGACGCTGAACTCCTTGAGACATGGATGCTATTTTTTTTTCCTAATTATTTTTATTAGTTGGAGGCTAATTACTTTACAATACTGGATGCTATTTCTATTTGAATTTATGTCTTCAATGCCTTCGGCTGAGCCTTGAGTTCCTGGGATCCATCAGGTTAGTTTAGTGCAAGAGTAAGGACATTTTGGCTGTGTGTCTGTGGTATTTGAGCACTGAGATTCCTCCTAAGCTTTCTAGGAATTCACATCTTAGTCCTGTGTTGGGTGGACAGAGCTTGTAAATATTTCCTGAAATTTTCTAAAGGGACGAAATTTACCTTCATGATGCACCGCAGCCCTAGACATTGCCCAGGTATGGAGACCGCAGCTCTTAAATACAGTTAGTGAGGAACTTCGCTGGTGGTCCAGTGGTGAAGACTCTGCTTCAAATGCCAGGGGTTTGACCTCTGGTCAGGGAACTAGGATCCCATGCGCCCTATGGTGCTGCAAAAAAAAAAAATTACTGTCAGTGGAAAAGACCCTTTTGCTGGCTACCCACCCCAACATGACCACCACAGTGACTGGACATGGTAAGATGAATGATCCTGAAATTCCAGAAGTTTTGAGAGATGCAGATAAAGGGAAGGAGATGTGATATCCAGGTCCAGTTCTTGGTGTCCTTTGTATTCAGGCTTCCTACTGCTCTACTAGATGAACATGTGAACACTCGGATGGCCTGCTTGATGGCACATTTAGCCACTACCATGATGCTTTCTCCTCAGATAGTTTTCACAATAAACAGATAACAGTGTATAAGGATATTTAGGGCATCTCTGTTTTGCTTGGAAGGCTGAATCTGAAGTGAGGTTGTTAAGATGGTGCTTTAATGGGCAATTGGGGTACGTAACTGGAGTGCCACAGGACTCTGCTTCAGAGATGCGATCATAAACGAGTGCTTTCCCACTTGGGGCCCAACCACGATTTTCAAGAAATACCTTTTTCCTGACCTTATTCTGACCTGTTTGCCTTTGCTGAATTAAAGGGTTTTTTGCAAGCTGGGAAGATGTCATTCCGAAAAAGACCAGCTGTTACAGAAGGGAAACCATGGGGATGCGGCCCTTTTAACGATTGTGAATTGGAGTTTTTTCTCTTTCCTGCTCTTTTTTCCCTTCAGAGAACATCTTTCTCTTTCCACGTTCTTCCTTCCTCCACAAAACAAGTGGTAAAGCAAGGGTGGTAAAAACTAACCTCTGAGGAGTCTGAGTAAAAGGTATGGAAGAATTCTTTGTAGTATTCTCAAAACCTTTTTTTACATCTGAAATTACTTCTAAAATTTAAATATGTGCCCCATTTAAGTTTTTAGGTTCACATCTTAGCCAGACCACAAAAAAAAAAAAATGAGTAGAATTTAGAAAAGCCAATGGGCAAGTGAAACATATCCCATCTGAAACGGTGGAACCAAAGGCATAGCCTGGGGAGTGAGAACATGAACTTCATGAGATGAACAGGGACTGGGACTGACCTGAGAGACGGTACCTACCATCTAGTGGGAAATGTATGTTTGCATAGATGAGTGGGCAGGGAGTATAAGAGGTGAAAATCCTACAGTAGAGTTGCTATTTTATGCTGAGGAACATTTTTTAGGCAGAATTATTCTACCTTTTGGTCTGTGGAAAAGGATACTGTCTTAATCTGTTCAGGCTGCTATAACAAAATGCCACAGACTGAGTAGTTTATAAATAACAGAAATTTATTTCTCTCATTTCCAGAGTCTGGGAAGTCCAAGACCAAGGCCCCAGCAATGGTCAAGTTTTAGTCAGGGTCCTCCTCTTGCTTCATAGCCATGGTCAGCACTTTCTCACTCTGTCCTCACAGGAGGAAGTGGGGCTGGCAAACTTCAGAGACTCCTTTATGAGGACTATAATCCCCTTCATGGGGACTCCAACCTCCTGACCTACTCTCCTTCCAAAGGCCCCACCCCATAGTATCTCACTGGGCACTAGGACCATAAGAATATGGGGAGGACACAAACATTCAACCATAGCAGATGGATTAAATGCATTTATAGTATAGAAAGATTTAAACATAATAAGCACTTAGAGGATTAATGTAGAGCAGTCCTTTAGAAACATCGGTCCATTTAGTCATTTGTAAGCTCTGGCCAGCATGTCTGTTAACAGAGCAGGGCCTCTAAGAAACATAGTTTCTTTAAAACATATATTGATATTGCTGGGTTAGTTGCTCAGTCCTATCGGACTCTTTGCGACTCCGGGGGCTATAGCCCACCAGCCTCCTCTGTTCATGGGATTTCCCAGGCAAGAATACTGGAGTGGATTGCCATTTCCTTCTCCCGTATTAATATTAAACATGCATTAACTCAACATTGTAAATCAACTATACTTCAATTAAAATTTTTTTAAAAAACATATATTAATTCATGCCCATTTTCCACAGTAAACCAAAACAATATAGATTTACTCTATGTAGCTCTTCAATTGTATAAAGATATTTTAGGACTTTAGGGATGAAATCAGAAGCATATTTAGATCCCTGTAATTTGGAGTCATGAGGAAACAGCATAGAGCAGGAAATCCTCTAAATCAGGCGCTAAGCCTTGCACAAGGTTTTGATCATCGTTGTGCAAGACAGAGCTGAACCCTAAAACCCACTGTTACATTTAATTGAACACTCTAATGACATCCTCTAAGAACACTGCTTTAATAACATACTTATTTAAAGTGACAAAACCCATGTCATCATTCTGTAATTCTCAGTAGTGACACCAAAATTTTCTCTTTCTCTCTCTGCCTTATCCTCTCCTATCCCTGCCATATAAATAGATGCTGTCTCTTTAAATCACATTTAATTAAGTTTTCTATTTTCTTTTCCTGTTTTTTCCCCTGTTGTCTTGTGTTGGTAGCAGGTTAATCCTGAATTTCTAATAAATACAAATGGATTAAAGAAAATCATGAGTTTAAGATTATTTTAACTTCATTGGCATAATTGTTAATATCTCCATCGTCCCCTGGGATACGTAGGATTACATTAATTAAAGTGGTCTCTGTAACTGAATGCGTTAACCATAAATGTGGCTGCTGTGTCTTCCCCAGCACCCTTTAGGTATTTAATTTCCTTGACTGCAATAGATTGTCAGAGCAGTAAACGTGAGGCAGCTAATGTAAATGGTGTAATGATGGTAATTATCTGAATGGATCGATTGGAGTGTTATTGCAACGTGATATTGTGGCTAGAAGCAATATTAGGCATCCCATATACATTCTGTTTTCAATTTTATTTCCTTACACATTTTTTTCCCAAGATTTTTCAAGTGAAAGTAATGTCAGCCGGCGTTGCTATTCTCTCCTTTATCTCTCCCTATCATCCTTTGTGCTCCTGCTTTACTAAATAAAACCAGCAGAGCCCAGGAAAACTAAATTTCTCCAAAGAAAGCAGTGACCTTATAAGATGGAAATTCTAGCAGTTTCTCTGTGATTCATGGTATCCAAATATTTAAACCTGAAATCACTTTGTAGATGGGCTATAGATTGACTAGTTTGTCCCCTTCACTCATTAACTGCTAAAGAACTGTAATCCCCAGGACGGTTCAATGATGTGTTGAAGGTTACACAACGTGGTATTGCCAGGTAAGCTAGAAAGGGGTGGAATTAGCCCTCTGTCTTCTGGGCTGGGCAGGGAGCTGAGAGTGTGCACCAGCTGCAGGTCAAAAGGGGATCAGTGTGACAGGCCAAAGCAGAGTGAACCCTGGAAGAAACATTAAGTCAGGAAAAAGTTTCCTTTTTGTTTGAGTGGGGAATGAAATGATGGAACCATCTGGGATAATCAGTACTTAAAAATCCAAACAGATGTTCAGCGTGAGGGTAGAAGGATTGGGCTGTGTGACAGATATCTGTCCATGATGAGAATGGAAAGACCATGGCAGGATCCCACCTGAGGGACAGGAGTGTTGGGAGAGGATTACTAAAACAGGGATTCAAACTCAGAGGAAAAAGGTCAAAGCCAAGTATTAGATTTGAAAGCTGAAGAAGAAACAGAGGTTTGAATCCTTGGACTTGAAAGATGACAAGGTCAAAATGATCTGACAGTGGCAAGAGCACCTTGAAACAGCCTGTTTCCTGTCATTTTCTTCAGCTTTTGTGCCCCATCCTAGTTCAGTCACACCACTGGCTTTGCTTGTCAAGTAACAAATGGGTATAAGTCTAAAACTTTTCATACATCTGCCCCCCAAAAATTCCAACAACATTCAAATCATCAAAGCACTGGTAAAACCACACAAAACCCATACCTTCTGTGTTCCAGAAAACGGAACACTAGAACTTCAGCTGCTGTACATGGAAAAATAAACACCAAATACCCACAACACTGCCTGCAGCAAGCCTGGTGTCCCAGGGCAGGATGGTAGCACATGGTACAAGGAGAGCACTTTCAGAATGAGACGGCCTGACACCACAAGCTCAGATCTCAGTATTGGCTGTCGGACAGGGCTTAAAAGTGTGTACAACCTAAGGTGACCATCTCAGCAAGGTAGTAATTCTAGGGAGAAGAGGGCAAAGAGAAAATGTACTGTTCAGAGATATGAATGTGAAGGGGAAAAGATGACGGAAAATTTCGAGATGCTATGGAAATAGACCAACCTCCTCCATCATCATCCGGTAAAGAAGCTAAAACAAGGGTATATAGCGCAAGGCTGGAGGAATAGTATGTGAAAGTGATAGACTCTGATAAAGCAGAAAGAATGTACTGGAGAGTTGGTTGGGGAAAGGAATGAGGCAAGGACCGTTGATTGTTGCATGTGTAATAGGAAGAGGCAAGGCATAGAATTGTAACCAGATGGTAGCAACAGAGGGAGCAATGAAAGGACCTGTAAGAGGTGGATGGGTGGTATCAAAGAGATAGGAAAGGAAGCGACACTTTGCTCCTTTTAAGGTACTTTGACTTTTGGAATCATGTTCATGTTTCTCATATTCAAAAAATAACATGATAGCAACAAGATGAGAAATTAAACTTGAATGCCATCAGAAACAAATGAACTGTATGTAAAAATACATTTTTTTCATTTATTTTTATTAGTTGGAGGCTAATTACTTTACAATATTGTAGTGGTTTTTGCCATACATTGACATGAATCAGCCACGGATTTACATGTATTCCCCATCCTGATCCCCCCTCCCACCTCCCTCCCCATCCCATCCCTCTGGGTCTTCCCAGTGCACCAGCCCTGAGCACTTGTCTCATGCATCCAGCCTGGGCTGGTGATCTGTTTCACACTTCATAATATACATGTTTCAATGCTATTCTCTCAGATCATCCCACCCTCGCCTTCTCCCACAGAATCCAAAAGTCTGTTCTATACATCTGTGTCTCTTTTTCTGTCTTGCATATAGGGTTATTGTTACTATTTTTTTAAATTCCATATATATGCGTTAGTATACTATATTGGTCTTTATCTTTCTGGCTTACTTCACTCTGTATAATGGGCTCCAGTTTCATCCATCTCATTAGAACTGATTCAAATGAATTCTTTTTAATGGCTGAGTAATATTCCATGGTGTATATGTACCACAGCTTCCTTATCCATTCGTCTGCTGATGGGCATCTAGGTTGCTTCCATGTCCTGGCTATTATAAACAGTGCTGCGATGAACATTGGGGTGCACGTGTCTCTTTCAGATCTGGTTTCCTCGGTGTGTATGCCCAGCAGTGGGATTGCTGGGTCATATGGCAGTTCTATTTCCAGTTTTTTAAGGAACCTCCACACTTCTCCATAGTGACTGTACTAGTTTGCATTCCCACCAACAGTGTAAGAAGGTTCCCTTTTCTCCACACCCTCTCCAGCATTTATTGCTTGTAGACTTTTGGATAGCAGCCATTCTGACTGGCATGTAGTAGTACCTCATTGTGGTTTTGATTTGCATTTCTCTGATAATGAGTGATGTTGAGCATCTTTTCATGTGTTTGTTAGCCATCTGTATGTCTTCTTTGGAGAAATGTCTGTTTAGTTCTTTGGCCCATTTTTTGATTGGGTCATTTATTTTTCTGAAATTGAGCTCTGTAGGAGTTGCTTGTATATTTTTGAGATTAATCCTGTGTCTGTTCCTTCGTTTGCTATTATTTTCTCCCAATCTGAAGGCTGTCTTTTCACCCTGCTTATAGTTTCCTTTGTTGTGCAAAAGCTTTTAAGTTTAATGAGGTCCCACTTGTTTATTTTTGCTTTTATTTCCAATATTCTGGGAGGTGGGTCATAGAGGATCTTGCTGTGATGTATGTCAGAGAGTGTTTTGCCTATGTTCTCCTCTAGGAGTTTTATAGTTTCTGGTCTTAACATGTAGATCTTTAATCCATTTTGAATTTATTTTTGTGTATGATGTTAGAAAGTGTTCTAGTTTCATGCTTTTACAAGTGGTTGACCAGTTTTCCCAGCACCACTTGTTAAAAGAGGTTGTCTTTTTTCCATTGTATATTCTTGCCTCCTTTGTTGAAGATAAGGTGTCCATAGGTACATGGATTTATCTCTGGGCTTTCTATTTTGTTCCATTGGTCTATATTTCTGTCTTTGTGCCAGTACCATACTGTCTTGATGACTGTGGCTTTGTAGTAGAGTCTGAAGTCATGCAGGTTGATTCCTCCAGTTTCATTCTTCTTTCTCAAGATTGCTTTGGCTATTCGAGGTTTTTTGTATTTCCATACAAATTGTGAAATTATTTGTTCTAGTTCTGTGAAAAATACCATTGGTAGCTTGATAGGGATTGCATTGAATCTATAGATTGCTTTGGGTAGTATAGCCATTTTGACAATATTGATTCTTCCAATCCATGAACACGGTATGTTTCTCCATCTGTTTGTGTCCTCTTTGATTTCTTTCATCAGTGTTTTATAGTTTTCCACATACAGTTCTTTTGTTTCTTTAGGTAGATATACTCCCAAGTATTTTATTCTTTTTGTTGCAATGGAGAATGGTATTGTTTCCTTAATTTCTCTTTGTTTTCTCATTGTTAGTGTATAGGAATGCAAGGGATCTCTGTGTGTTAATTTTATATCCTGCAACTTTACTATATTCATTGACAGGCCAATATCACTGATGAACATAGATGCAAAAATCCTTAAAATAATTCTAGCAAACAGAATCCAACAACATATTAAAAAGATCATACATCATGACCAAGTGGGCTTTATCCCAGGAATGCAAGGATTCTTCAATATCCACAAATCAATCAATGTAATACACCACATTAACAAATTGAAAGATAAAAACCATATGATTATCTCAATAGATACAGAGAAAGCCTTTGACAAAAGTCAACATCCATTTATGATAAAAACTCTCCAGAAAGCAGGAATAGAAGGAACATACCTCAACATAATAAAAGCTGTATATGACAAACCCACAGAAAACATTATCCTCAATGGTGAAAAATTGAAAGCATTTCCCCTAAAGTCAGGAACAAGACAAGGGTGCCCACGCTTACCACTACTATTCAACATAGTTTTGAAAGTATTGGCCACAGCAATCAGAGCAGAAAAAGAAATAAAAGGAATCCAGATAGGAAAAGAAGAAGTAAAACTCTCACTGTTTGCAGATGACATGATCCTGTACATAGAAAACCCTAAAGACTCTACCAGAAAATTACTAGAGCTAATCAATGAATATAGTAAAGTTGTAGGATATAAAATTAACACACAGAAATCCCTTGCATTCCTATACACTAACAATGAGAAAACAGAAAGAGAAATTAAGGAAACAATACATTCAGAATTGCAACAAAAAGAATAAAATACTTAGGAGCATATTTACCTAAAGAAATGAAAATACATTTTAAAATTAAGAACATAACCACACTAAGGTGGAAGAGGTGGGGAAGAGCCAGTCTAGTATCTTTTCAGTTCAGTTGCTCAGTCATGTCCGACTCTTTGTGACCCCATGGACTGGAGTACACCAGGCTTCCCTGTCCACCACCAACTCCCAGACCTTGCTCAAACTCATGTCCATTGAGTCAGTGATGCCATGCAGCCATCTCATCCCCTGTCGTCCCCTTCTCCTCCTGCCTTCAACCTTTCCCAGCATTGGGGTCTTTTCCAGTGAGTCAGTTCTTTGCATCAGGTGGCCAAAGTATTGGAGTTTCAGCTTCTGCATCAGTCCTTCCAGTGAATATTCAGGACTGATCTCCTTTAGGATTGACTCATTGGATCTCCTTGCAGTCCAAGGGTCTCTCAAGAGTCTTCTCCAACACCATAGTTCAAGAGCATCAATTCTTTGGTGCTCAGCTTTCTTTATAGTTCAACTCTCACATCCATACATGACTACTGGAAAAATCATAGCTTTGACTAGATGGACCTTTATCGGAAAAGGAATGTCTCTGCTTTTTGATATGCTGTCTAAGTTGGTCATAGCTTTTCTTCCAAGGAGCAAGCATCTTTTAATTTCATGGCTGCAGTCACCATCTGCAGTGATTTGGAGCCCAAGAAAATAAAGTCTCTTACTGTTTCCATTGTTTTCCCATCTATTTGCCATGAAGTGATGGGACTGGATGCCATGATCTTTGGTTTTTGAATGTTGAGTTTTAAGCCAGCTTTTTCACTCTCTTCTTTCCCTTTCATCAAGAGGCTCTTTAGTTCTTCTTCACTTTCGCCATATGGATTGTGTCATCTGCATATATGGGTTTATTGATATTTCTCCTGGCAATCTTGATTCCAGCTTGTGCTTCATGCAGTCCAGCATTTCACATGATGTACTCTGCATATGAAGTTAAATAAGCAGGGTGACAATATACAGCCTTGACTTACTCCTTTCCCAAATTGGAACTAGTCCGTTGTTCCATGTCTGGTTCTAACTGTTGCTTCTTGATCTGCATACAGATTTCTCAGAAAGCAGGTAAGATTGCCTGGTATCCCCTTCTCTTTAAGAATTTTCCACAGTTTGTTGTGATCCATACAGTCAAAGGCTTTGGCGTAGTCAATAAAGCAGAAGTAGATGTTTTCTGGAACTCTCTTGCTTTTTCCATGATCCAATGGATGTTGGAATTTGATCTCTGGTTCCTCTGCCTTTTCTAAATCCAGCTTAAACATCTGGATGTTGACAGTTCATGTACTGTTGAAGCCTGGCTTGGAAAATTTTGAGCGTTACTTTGCTGGCATGTGAGCTGAGTGCAATTGTGCAGTAGCGTGAACATTCTTTGGCATTGCCTTTCTTTGGGATGGGAGTGAAGACTGACCTTTTCCAGTCCTGTGGCCACTGCTGAGTTTTCCAAATTTGCTGGCATATTGAGTGCAGCACTTTCACAGCATCATCTTTTAGGATTTGAAATAGCTCAACTGGAATTTTATCACCTTTACTAGCTTTGTTCCTAGTGATGCTTCCTAAGACCCACTTGACTTCACACTCCAGGATATCTGGCTCTAGGTGAGTGATCACCCCATCATGGTTATCTAGGTAGTGAAGATCTTTTTTTGTATAGTTCTTCTGTGTATTGTTGCCACCTCTTCTTAATATTTTCTGCTTCTGCTAGGTCCATACCATTTCTGTCCTTTATTGTGCCCATCTTTGCATGAAATGTTCCCTTGGTATTTCATTTTCTTGAAGAGATCTCTGGTATTTCCCTTTCTGTTGTTTTCCTCTATTTCTTTGCATTTTTCACTTAGGAAGGCTTTCTTAGCTCTCGGTTCGATTCTTTGGAACTCTGCATCCAGATGGGTATATCTTTTAGTATCTTTTAGACACTGAATTTTTTACTAAATCCCTGCATTCTAAAGGGAAAATAAATTATGAATTCTTCTTGGTACTGTTTTTTTATTAAAAATTTTTTTGGCGTGTCATTGCTTTATAATGTTGCTTCTTGCTGTACTGCAAAGAGAATCAGTCATACGTATACATACATCCCCTCTTTTTTGTATTTCCTTCCCATTTAGGTCACCACACAGCACTGAGTAGAGTTTCCTGTCCTATATAGTAGGTTCTCATTGGTTATTTATTTTATACAGAGTGGGCTACCGTCCGTGGGGTCGCACAGAGTTGGACACGACTGAAGCGAATTAGCAGCAGCAGCAGCAGCAGTGTATATATGTCAGTATTATTTTTTGTAGTGTGACTATTTTGCACACACTGTGGGATTGAAGAAATGAGTTAATATAATGATGTCAGCAACCCATGCCCTCTAAAAAATAAAGATACAAATATGAAAAGGGAAGAACAAGCAGGAAGTGTGTGTGTGTGTGTGTGTGTGTGTGTGTGTCTAGGAAGAGAGGGTGGGAAAGGGGAAGAGAAAGAGAAAGAAGAAGAAATCCTTCCACTGAAAGGAACTAAAAGCAAGGATTCCTCAGTGGTAATTGGCATGTATTAATATCCAGATTTTAGTTTCCAAATATCATTGCCCCACTAAAAATAAGCAGGATTCCTATGAGAAATGGCTGATTTCAGGGATGGAACAACAGACAAGCAAAATGGATATGGAATATTTCCATTTGCCAAAAAAGCAAGAACATGTCTTAAAAATGAAGGGAATATGTTAAAGGGCACAGCTTAAAGAGAGTCACCTTCCCAAAACTGAGAAAATTTGAGCATCAAAATAAATACCTAAAGACTTATAACCCTCTGAATAATAAAAGAATCCATGTATTCATACTGATAAATAAATAGGAAAAATACTTCCTTAAAATATCATGCAAACTCATAAATGTAGGTAGAAAAATTATAGAAATCATCATTCTCAGCCAAAATAATTATTGATTCAGGCAAGATTCATTGATGGTTACTAAAACAAGTAGATAAAAGTTTGATGTGGGATAGGAGTTTTCAGTCCCAAGTACCTACCCCCAGTTTACTTAATTAAAAATAGAAAGGTAGTAAATTTATCATGGAGAGATTTGGTAGACCCCACCTTAACCAAGTGATCAAAGTTAACATATCCAAATATGGGACAGATAGACATACAGGAGCCTGATACAAGGCACTAAGAAAGATGCAATATCATTTCTGTTCCATTATTGCCAAGTTTACAGAAGGAAACTTGAAAAAAACCTAAATTAAGGGACATTCCACAATGTAATTGTCTGTTACTATTAAAAAAAAACAAAATGGAAGGAAGGAATCATGAAAGACAGCTCTTTCAGATTACATTCTCTTGGATGAATGACAAACAGATGCAATGCCTGATCCTGGATATGATTCTGGGTTGGAGAAAAAAATTGCCATAATGACATTATTGGGACAATGGATGAATGGAATAAGGACTATAGAAACAGACTGTGCTGTGTTAATCAACATTGCATTTCCTGATTTTGAAAACTATACTGATTGTCTTCATTATTGAAAGTATATACAGAAGTAGTTAGGGATAAAGAGTTGCAGGAAAAAAAATTGAAAGAGAAGAAAATGATACAGAAAATCTGGCAAAATAGGTGAATCTGAGGAAAGGGTATATGGCAGTTCATCTATTCTTGAACATCATCTGCAAGTTTGAAATTACTTCCAAATAAAAAGTTTTTTTTAAGTCTGGTGGAAAGAATCTAAATAGAAAATGTGGATCTATGTATCAATACCTCCTAAAAATCATACCATAGTTTTGAAAAAAATGATTCTGAGATCTATATCCCCATTTCTAAATGGTGATTCTGAGATCTATATCCCCATTTCTAAATGTCAAGGAGGGCTGTCATGAAGGGGAGAGAAGCAAGGTTGCCTTAGGGGATTGAGACAGTGGATATGGCAGCCGTGGGACAGGTTAACTTACACAGTTTAGGATTCAGGCCAGGGTCAGCAGCGGCGGGAGTGAAGACGGGTCACCAGACGCAGAGGGCAGTTCTCATGCCATCACTCCATGCTTCTTCCAAAACCTAATGTGTTTACACTGAATGTTTTTGTTTCCTTGTTATTTTGCTAATAACCTAGTAACCATATTCAACCTAGGATCCTGTAATACCTTATTTAGCATTCAGGTACCTACAAGGCTCTGAGGAGCAGGAAAGCAGTACTTTTAAGAAGGCAAGGGGAGAGGGGAGGGACTCAAGTACAGTTCAGTTGAATTTCTCATTGTATTCTCATGTTCAAAAGTCATTGATTAACCAGGAAAACAACATGTTTAGTCTGCATTTGGAATTATGCTTTCATGAATTTACCTGAGATTCTCTTCTGTGACCTAAACAAATATCAGGTTATGAATCTATGACAGGTCTTAATGAAGTAGATTAAGGCATTTCTGCCATTTACATTTTCATAGAATGAAATAAACATTGTAATCTTTTTTACAGAACACTTTCACATCAGGCCATGATTTGATTTTCTACCTGTTCAGAATATCAAGTTTTGCATTTCTTTAAGCCCTAATGCCTTTTTGTGAGCGATAAGACAGAAGTCATCCCTGAGAGATTTATAATAGTACTTAGAACAAACTCGTCAAAGATTCTTCTACAAGATTGTTTTGGATCCTGAGGAGATATATTTAGTAACTGTATTGAACAAGTTATCACGTAACACAACATTTCATTGATTTATTTGTATTATTTTTGTGTCTTTACTGCAGGCAGAGAATTCAGCATTGGCTTTGGAAAATGAAAATCAAAGGGAACAGTATGAGAGATGTCTTGATGAGGTAAGGGGAACGGAGAGGTTCTGGATAAGAGGCTGGACTATTTAGGATTCCTTGGTCAGATCTTAATATATGTCTATTACCAGTCCTGAACAAACATTAGCATTTAGTCCTTGAAAGGGAGGTTGTAAACGAGGAGTACAGATAAGGAAGGTCAGTCCATCCCCTCCCCCTCCCTCCCTATATCCTTATACAAGTGTCTACAAATTCCTTTCGGTTATTGTTTAATATTCTCGGGGCATAGGTTGGGAGATGCTTCACTGTATGATAAATTCCACCTGTCCAGTAAGTGTGATCCCAGCCTGTGAATGAGAAAAGCTGCCTCGGGGCATGCTGCATCGTCTCCAATTGGATGCCATTTCTGAATAAAAGCAAAATCCTTGATAGAGTGGGTGGGGACGGTGTTCACAGTTGGCAGCCAGAGGGAAAATATCAGTCAGTAGGTTGAAAACAAGCCAAGAAGACAAAGGGAAGTGAGGAAGAAAATTTGAGCAGAATGGAAGGAGACAGAGCCACGAGCATATGATTTGATGATGATGGAGAGGTGAAAGCAAAAGTACCAGGTATCTCAGATTCCTGAGAAGGGAAGGAAAATTGAAAAGCACGCAGGGCCCTCATTTTCTTCTCAGTCATCCTCTCACACCTGACAGGGATGGTACCATCCATCCTTCTGGTATCACCTAGCCAGGACCTGCCAGTGACCTCCCTGACAAGCTCTCGTCTGGGATTGGTTGGTAATTGGAGTTATTCATTTAATGGGATGACTCTTCCAGTCATCTGCCCAATACCCTAAAACTTGCACATATCCTTCTAGAAGATTCAGTTTAATAGTTGTTATGATAGAGCTGACTGAGATTTCAAGAAAATTAGAAAAATTATATTCAGTCACGTTCCACTTCCTGAGCGATGGAAACTGGAAGTGTATCTTTAGTCTTTTCCTCCTCACTTGGCTTCCCTGGTGGCTCAGAGGTTAAAGCGTCTGCCTCCAATGCAGGAGACCTGGGTTCGATCCCTGGGTTGGGAAGATCCCCTGGAGAAGGAAATGGTAACCCACTCCAGTATTCTTGCCTGGAGAATCCCATGGACAGAGGAGCCTGGTAGGCTACAGTCCACAGGGTCGCAAAGAGTCGGACACGACTGAGCGACTTCACTATCAACTGGGAAACTTTTTCCAGCAAACACTCTTGGACTTCCTTACCTCTTCCCTCCCCACTGTCCATGAAGGTGATGGAGTAAATGACAAAGAACACAATTAAAAAGCCCAGTTGTGGCATAGACACCTCTGCCATATGCTTCTCTTCTCCCTCAAAATTAGAAATGGTGTTTCCTCTCAGAGTTCCACATATGCTTGATATTTTCCTACACCAGTGGTTCTTATAATGTAATCCCTGCACTGGCAACATCAGCCTCATCTGGGAACTTGTTAGAAATGCAAAATTTTTTTTAATTTAATTTAAATTTTATTTTGGCTGTGCTGGGTTTTTGTTGCAGTATGTAGGCTTTCTCCAGCTGCAGCTCTGAGGCTTCTTTCTTGTTGTAGCCCAAGGGCTTCTCTTGTTTCAGGGCACGGAATCTAAGGGAAGCCCCAGAAATGCAAATTCTTAAGCCCAGCCGTAGAGAATCAGAGACTCTGGGAGGGGAGGTGGGCCTGGCTGTGATCTGTGTGTAAGCAAGATCTCTAGATGATCCTGTTGAACCCTGCAAACCGAGAGCCATCCTCATAAGACGCACTGCTTGCTTCACAGTCACTTGTTGAAGAACCTTCAAACAGTCCCTAGAAAATTGTTTAGTTATTTAATATATATATTTTCTTTAGTTATTTAATATTTTAATTGTCTCATATCTCCAGCCATATGGGGCTTTCCTGGTGGCTCAGATGGTAAAGAATCTTCCTGCAATGCAGGAGACCCAGGTTCGATCCCTGAGTCGGGAAGGTCCCCCGGAGGAGGGCGTGGCAATCTGCTCTAGTATTCTGGCCTGGAGAATCCCACAGACAGAGGAGCCTAGTGGGCTACAGTCCACAAGATCACAGTCGGACACAACTGAGTGACCAACACTTTTCCAGCTATATGTATTAGTTACTCAAGCAAAATGGTGTTTGCAGTCCCTCTGCCCTGTCAAGACTTGAAAGGACTCAGAATAATCTTTACAATGTCCAGAGTTAAAAGAATCACTCAAATAAGTTGACATAAAAGGGGGCGTAATGACTCATGTCTAGTGAGGCCAGTTCAGCCCCTCTCATCTCTGTTCCCCAGGCTCTTGGTCCAATCAAAGCTGAGGGCAAGAAATTCCGAACAGATCCAAGGAACAAATACTGTACTTGGGTCATATGCATTGATCAGCAAAGTACTACCTTAACCTCCTGCACAGGAATTTCCAATGAGGATCCCTATTCAAAAGTCAAATTTACGTGAATCACACCACATAAACTTAATGTGTCACAGTTTTCCCGTAAGTCATCCTTCCTCATCAGTCAAAAAACTCCCAGCATTTATTTATGGAAACTCAGGGTCTGTTTTGTATATGTCCCCTATGCCTGCATCCTAAAGGTTTCATTAGAATGTGACTGGCAAAACCGAAGTTTTCACCCACAGAATCATTTAGTATAAAGTTTCCACTGAAGACAGAATTTTCAGAGGGAGAATTTCTCCCTTCTTAATTGCAGAAATTAACTGTTGCCAAAGAGGTGATTTGTAACAAAGAACCACCTCTGAGCAGTACAAATGTTTTGTATTCATGAATCCTGGCCCCTGATTACACATGCCAGTTGTTTTGTAACTAATTGCAGGAAGGGAGACAATCCATTTCTATGCATTGCAAGAGAACACTCTCAAAGGGGTAGTTGAATGTAGTAATAATGCCAACTGGAAATTCTTTTCCAGGCTTTTTGTACTAATTAAACAAACTAACAAGGTAAGGCCTCATGTTAAGTTATTTCCTTGTTAGTTTCATAAAATATACACAGGTGGATAAAATGTAAATTTGAAGTGTTCTTCAATCCCTTTTGCACTGATTCTTATTTTCTGAGAAATGAAGAACATATTGAGGATTTGGGGAAAGCACTTGGGGGTCAGAGATTTCCTCTGATTCCCTAATAAAAGGATGTGTTTATTCAGAAGGAACAGACATGCATCCATAGATACACACTCACACATACAAATACGTGCACACATTTTGTCACTTCACCATCATCTCTGCTGCCACCCAAACCCTCATCTCCTCACCTTGCAATACAAAAGCAAAACCAAGGACCACTCTTGATTGTGAGGGAAGGGACTAGAGGTTTCCATGTTTGCACCTAGCTTATGTGTCCAGCTGTTTGACAGTTCACTGGCCAGTTCCTTTAAGACCAGTTTATTCCCAAGTAAAGAAGTATAATGACACATACAACTTCCTCAAACTAATGTCTTGCATTTGGGTAGATTCAGCTGTGTCCTCCAAACCTTTGTAAGATACAAACCTTGCCCAGGCTCTGGGATCTCAGGGTGCCCCCAGCCTAGCAGGATAAGTGAGGGAGATGGTTAATCCCAGAGGAAGGAGGTGAGGGAAACTCACAGAGGAAGTGGGCTACACTGGGGACTTGGACAACAGACAGCACAGTCACCAAAGGTCAGGAGGAATGGTGGGCAGGAGGTAAAGAGGGCAACACTGAAAGGACATCTTTAGTAGAAAGAGCTGGAGCAGGTGAAGTCAGATCTAGAAAGGTGAGTGATTCTCACTCTTAGCAGCACATTGGACGTACTGCGGAGCTTTGAAAGAACAGCCAGCTGTCCCCAGAGATTCTGACCTGATTCTGCTCTAGATCAGAGCCTGAGTATTAGAATTTTTTAAAGCACTCCAGGGGTTTATAATATTCAGCCAAGATTAAGAACCACTACCCTTACGTCTCTGAATGTGTGTTTTAGAGAGCATTTTCGGAAAGCATCTGTTAGAGGATGAAAGCTCCACCGAACTGGGTATGATGATAGAAGAGCCAGGTGAACCCATGCAGAAATTTAAAGTTATTTCCAATTCCCTAACAGGGTCTGAGCAAAAAATAAACCGTAGCCCAGTGTTTCTCAAATTGTTTCCCCAGGCCCCTTCTGCATCACGACGAGGTGTCTCAATTGTTAAAAATTTGATTCTTAGACTTCACTCAGCTACTCTTAAACAGAATGAGGGGTGAGAGAACTGGCAATTTGAAAAAACTTCCCAGGTGAAGCCACCAAACACAGAAGTTGGAGAACCTGCCTCCCCATCAGGCCATTAGAGTTAGACCAGAGTTCATAGTCAGCCGGGTTACCAGAGTATTTTTGAGTTCTTCTTTGACTTTTCCACACTCTATACTTCAGAGCACAAGGACAGGGAAAACCAGACCTCTGGGTGTAGTTCAGGAAAAAAGAAAAAAAAAAAAGCATCAGAATTTCTTTTAAAGCAAGACCAACTAAAGGCATAAGTAGGCTAAGAACAGTTTTTACTTTTCTTTCTTATTCCTATGGGATATGCCAAGACTGGATTGCTGAATCATCTACCACATCTGGGACCTAAGTCATCTTTAAAATCAATGTCTTGACAAACAGATGAAACATGGTGTTGCTCATGGCTCTCACATGCTTCAAATGTCCATTTCATGTCTGTTTCATGAACGGATCATTAAATCAACAGATAATCCACTTCTTGTGCCTGCTCTAGACTCTAACCACCATTAGCAGTAGTTTGTTCTCGTTAACAATATTTCTCCAATATTCAGCACAATCCTTGGGCCCAGACTAGGTCACTCAGTGCATATGTGTTGAATAACTAAATGAACGAATGGAGATTATGAGCAGCAAATTAATTTCCAAATTAGTTTTTGCTGGAATTCCACATCCATATTTAGATGAATTTCTCCCACTCCCAGGATCTTACAGGATTTCTTTTTACAGAGTAAATAAATAATGTAGATGCTTAGTGATTTTTATTTATGCATGTATTTTACACACAAATACACACACACAGACTTCATCCCATTATAAATGAAAGGCCTTCTTCTCAAACCATCCTTCCTTAAATGCTTACCTGAAAATGCGTTTTACTTCCTAAGGTTTGAGTGACCAGATTCAGATTTAACATTTTTGTCAGGTATTTTTCATCAGGTCCTGTCCAAGGTGGTTTCTCAGATGATGTCTGTCATCTCATACTTTTTTCACAACAACTTCAGAGGCAGACGGTTCCCCTGCATTCCAGATGAGGAAAATTAGATTGCTGTCCCACCCCTGTGTATATCAGAGATTGGTCAACACAGGGCAATATTGGAACCTGGGATTTTCTTGTGATTCTGCCACCAGTGCTCCTCGCACTTGCCCCCAGCTGTCTTCCTACAATAAACCACGGTCAAAAGTAGAGAAAACTTCTCCAAAGCACAATTTCTAAAATATTTTTGATTACCTGGCTGACATGGCAGTGGCTTTGCATGTAAAGCGCATAAAAGGGTGAAAGCAGGACAACCAGGCAGGAGGATGAGACTTTAAGCACGGTGTCCACTGGGTTCCTCACTCGCGCGCCTTCGACCCCATCTCCAGTTGTCTTCTGGATGTGGTGAGCATTGGCTCCCTCTGGAATGAACTCCCAGATGTGGCTTCTCATTCAGCCCCAGGGGCTGTTGTGCAGTCAAACAACAGACAGATGTGCATCCCTGATTCTGCTTCCTCTGCCCACCCACTCTGAGACCCCTCTGCACCTGACAGGGAAGAACAGAGATGCGTGTAGGTCCAAGATGAGCCAGGTGTCAGAGGAGCTGGCTTGTCGGAGAGAATTCTTACAGAGAGGAAAGAAGAGATGTACTGCAGTGCCCACCCACCCCTCTTCCTCTCCTAGATGTGAAGGCGGAGCTTTCCACAAAGAGCCTAAGGGACATTGTCAAACAAGCCAGGGGCTTTAGGACCATCAGCTTTGCTCACTGTGTCTCAGGTCCCTGTGACCCAGCTCAGCTGCTCGTTTTTTTTTTTTTTTTTTTTCCTTTCTTTGGAGAGGAAAGCTGTCAGCTGACACTGGAAGGTATTTGTTTTCATTAGCTGGGCCTGGCAGTGTGTGATTATTTGCAACCCCAGTGCTGAGGGCAGGATGCTATGATGAAGGCAGGGGCCCATTTCCAGGGATCATCTTGTGAGACTAGTAGAGGTTGCAGGCACAAACTCCGAACAATTGTTCTGTTCATGCATCTGGGAAGCCTAGCTGTTAAAAGTCCTAACAAAACCCAAGAAACTATCCTTACAGAGAGTACCAAGGAAAGCATTTGTATCACTTGCCTGCTTTTCTGCAAAGAACCTGTGAGCCCTTCCGGGTAAAGAACCCCATGTCAGTAGGTAAAGAAATAATGCATTTGTGTATCTTTGTTCAGTTTTCGGGTAGAGCAAACAATTGTCCAAAATACATGCCAAAAGTAACTGTATCACAAATAGAGTCTGTAAGCCTATAGGGCAAACATACTTGGATTGCAAAGATATAACATATTTACTCCTGCAGGCTTTTACAGATAAGATACTCATTTATGACTCCTGTTAAATCATGTAGAGAGCTATTTTATGTGACCACCATTCTACAGACTGGTTTAAGTGAGGGGCCAGTTCTGAGGAAGAAAAGAAAATATTGATATTAGGCAGTTTTATGAGAATGTAAATCAAATCCAAAGGTTGCTGTACAAAAGAATTAAATTATTTATGGTATAAATTAAATTTGGTACATTGCTTCTGACTTAAGCAGCATGAATAGTTCAGTTCTTCTGTTTTGTTTTTTTTTAATTTGCAAGAATAAAATAGATGGTATGTAGTTTGACTTTAAATGCTCATGAATTTGAATGAACATTTAAAAACTGAAAGATTTTCAAGATTATGCTATTGATCAATTTGTGTGGACTGAGTAACATTTATCACTATTGTGATCGTGTATTAAATAAAGTGATAAAAGAAAAAGAAACAGCCAGCACGAGTTACAGAAAATGACTGATTTTAGTCTACAGTAATTCTTAGATATCTTCTTTAACTTGGACTGGACTAAAAGAAATACCTAATACTTTTTCTTCAAAACTATAGTTAGTTTCAGTAAAAAGCCTTTCTTTTAAACTTAATGTCAGCAATGTAAATTTGAAAAGGATTCTGATAGGAAAAAAATTCCCTCTTGTACATATCAATTATATAGGTAATCTGATTTTAGTCATTTACTACTTGTGGTGTGAATGTCTGCTAACCACAAATAGATGACAGCCTCTATTATAATTTTCAGCGAGGCTTACTGGTAGCCAGCTGTCATTAAGGATATGCTATTTTGTCAATACTGAGTCAAGAAGCAAATTCCATGAAAATGTTTTTACCTTAATCTATTCCAGTATACTAAAAAGAGAAATGAGCATACACAATTTAGTATCAACAAAAATTTAAATTGTTATCAAGAGAAAGAGAAGACAGAAGTGTGGTCTTTAGTCTTTGGTTGAATGTGAGAATTAGCAAGATGATTACAAGTTTATCACACTTATAACTGTGTTCTTGCCTACCTCTTACCAGCTCTGTTCCTTTTGCCACCAAGAAACACAGCCCAATCATAGATACTCTGCAAATTTATATTGGATAAGTGAAGGAAGAAATGAATGGACAGAAATATTTAGGATATTTAAATAACCTGACTTGGTCTTTAATGTTGTCAGTTTCAATTATCACACTAAATGTTTATCATATGTGTATGTACTGACTAAAAAATTCCATATAGTTTGCCTATCTACCATAATTTTACCAATAGTAGCCACATGGATATATAACTTTAAGATTGTGGTGAAGTTTAATAAGTGACTGTCTGTTAAGTGTTTTTGAAATCTGCAGGTGAAAAAGAAATCTTAGTATAAATACGTGTAGAAAGATGAATAGTTTTCTGGAGAAAATGCCAGATCCTTGAAATATGAGGGACATGTTATTGATTTTTCACATGGCCTTTAACTGGAATTGTGTCACATGCCCACTCCTAAGCCAGTCACTGAAAGGGAATGAAATTACCAACACCAAGATTCACCTCCTAGGGCCAAGAAGGGTCCAGCTTTTCCTACTGTCCCAAACTGCCTGATACCTGAAGAAAATTAGGGTTCTAGTAATAAGTGACAATTTTATTTAGTTGTATATTAGAAGAAACTCAACATGACAGTGGCTGTTTTATTTCTACCTCATACATAAGTTCAGAAATAGAAACTGCATTCCATACGTCATCAGGACAAGGCTCATTCTATTTTCCTGCACCCAAGTACTTAGTATGTGACTTTCATTTTCAAGATGGCTGCCAAAGCTCCAGCCATCACTTTCATATCCCAGCTAGGAAAATAAAGAATAAGGATGGGCTCTCTTTTTTTATGAGACTGCCTATCCATAAGTCCAGGAAAATAAGACTGCCTGCAACTCATTGGGCCAGAATTTTGTCACACAGTGACAAGGGAGGTTGGGAAATGCATTTGTATGTATCCAGGCAAAAAAATCAGGGGAAGAAGGGAAAAATAAAGAATACAGTAAGCAACTATCAGACTCTCTTATAGGTAGTAATGACAGAGGATAATATAAACAAAGATGTGGAGGAGGAAAGCAAAGCATATATAAGAAGCATATATATATGAAGGAGTTGCCCCTATTCTGCACTTTCCACCTACCTCTATTGCAAGTAATTTCAGGCAATGAAATAGTCAGACAGCAAAAGAATGGAAAGGAGAGGCAAAGGGCATTATAAATCAGCAGTGTAAAACTGTGTACAGATAATTAGGATCATGTTTTGTGCTATATCATTTTTTAGCCTTCTTAAAGTACTTTACATATGAAAGGATATAATTTTTCCAAATATGGAAATGTAAAAGTCAAGGTATGAATGATCTTTCCAGCCTAACCGTCTTAATTAGCAACAAGGTCACCTTTGGAAAATGCAAAATATTACCTAGAAGGATAGGCTTATTATGAAAAGAATCAGATCCTCTAGAAGTAGAGGAAAGGACCAGACGAGGAGCTCATTAGCTTTGGGAAACTTATTGGTAAATTAGAGTCTGTGCGTATAAGGTCTCATTATTATAATCAGCAACTCTTTTCTTTATTTTTTAAAGGTAGCCAACCAGGTTGTGCAAGCTCTGCTCACTCAAAAGGTAGGTCACTTTCCAGCTTTATTATTTCCATAGTACTTAGTGAATAGATTGGAACTCACATTGTCAAACTAAAGGAAACTATGATTGATAGCTGCAATACTTTTCCATTTATTCAGTTAGGTTAAAATTGTATGCGTTTTAGATGGCATATGAACATCAATGACCAATAGATTCATAAAATTTAAACTCTTGGGAAAGTAATAGAAAGCTTTTTGAAGATGAAAGATTTCCATGGGCCTACCTAGATGAGTAGCAAACCTATCATTTTTATTTAGTAAATGTAAATGTTAAGTAAGTTGATGGATTTCTCTGGCCCCTATAAAATGAATAGCCTCTGATGGACAGCATTAACAGAGGCCTAAAATTCAGCAAGAGATCTTTGAGGTTAGGAAGATTACTTAACTTCTCTGGGCCTTAATTCCTCTTCTGTAAAATAGAGATAGCAGCGTCCACCTCCCAGAATTGCTGTGGTCACTCTATGAAAAGGAGCAGGAGGAGCTGTTCCCAGAGGAACAGCTTCGTGGTAAAGATAAAGCAAATGCTGATATGTATACTTGAAAGCTGCTGAGAGTAGATCGTAAGCCTTCTCTCCACAAATTTCCTTTTTTTTTTTTTTAGAGAGTTGTATAAGTTGGGGAAAAAACAAATGTTAGTCTCTGAGCATGAAATTTTTATACCTTCTCCTTTGTTGTCATCTTATTCTGCCTTCAGATCATGTTATTGGGGCAGAATGGGTAAATGCAGGTAGTTTGCCCAAACTTAGCTAGTTTGGTGAATTTTATTGAACATTTTGCACCTCTTTCCATGATCTGTCTGAGAGACTGAATTCTGATTCCTTCTGATTTTGTTTATTCTGAGTTACTGCTCTGTGAAACAGAGATAGCCTCTTAAAAGAAAATGTTGGAACATGTGACTTGTTCAGGCAGATCTGGCTTAGGAGAGCAAAATCGCTTACGGCATTTTTATTTTTTTAATTGAAAACAATTTTAGGGGTTGGCTACTTCTCACAAATGTACTTAAATAAATATTATTTTAAATGTATGCTATAAAAGCATTATGATAACAGTTTTGCTAGACTTTCTCCCCCAACTACTGTCAAAATATCATGCTTCCTGGTACAAATGATTTTAACTGGTTCAGATCTTACATTAACATTACATGAAGAGAGAGTTGAGTGCACTTGTTAGGTTAGAAGTAGATTCAATTGTGAATAACAAAAATCCGAAATAATGATGGCTTAAATCAGCTAACATAAAATTAAATTAGTTGTTTGCTTCTTAGATCTAAATCTGCAGGTGGGGAGTACATAGCCAGCATGATGTCTTTGCTCCATAAAGTTCATAGGGTCCCAGGCATCATTGGTTTCTATCTTGTTATTCTGTGGGATGTGGCCTCCATTTCCACAGTTACCTCATGGCCCAAAATGACTGCTCTACCTCCAGTCATCACATTCATGTTTTAGCCATTAGGAGGAAATGAAAGCCAAAGAAAAGGAGGAGGGTAAAAGACACACACCAGCTATGTTTTAAGAGAGACTTCTAAAAGCTTACATACCTCCCTATTTATATCTCCTTGAACAAACCTTAATTATACAACCACACTTAAGGAAGCCGACAGTGGAGTCTTTCTTCTGGGTATGTGCCCAGGTGAAAAGTGAATGTCACCTGGTTGTAGAAGAAGGGGAGAAACAGATGTTGAAGGATAAATCATGATTTCTGTCACAGCGTATTTGAATACTTTTTCTTTTTCAAAGGCTTTAACTTTTCAATTGCTCTCCTCCTGTTGGAAACTCAATTCTCATTTAATTACAGATGTTAGGAATGCCAGGGAGCACTGTTGCAGCTCTATCTGTAACTGTTGAAAGACTTCTCATGCCTGTCTTTTTTAATGGTGCTTCGAAAAGAGAAAAGAAAACCGTCTTGCCCAATATATAGGAAAATGGGAACTTTCAGGTCAGCCACAAAAAAATAGCTACACAAATTCAAGTAATAACTAGTAAACAGATAAATCTACCTTGGTACAGTTAAGCAGTAAGACACAAAAAGATGTGCTACTGTGAGATAGCATACCTCAGGGACGCTGTGAGCAGGAAAAGATGCCAGAGCTTTCAGAGATTCCAAAAGAATCATGTTCTGCAGAAACGTGCACCTCCCAGTTTTTATAGAGACTGTAAAATTGCTACAAAAAGACTGAAATTTCTTTTTAATTAAGAGCACAATATGGGAAATGAGATGTACTCCAAAAGCAGATGAGAAACCTAATTCTAAAGAGTGATATAGCTGGTACAGAGTGAAAAACAGAAATCTTGAGTGAATTATCTAAGTCACACACATAAACACACACACAAATCCTTGAGGTGAAATTATAGTCATAACCATGCAGTTATGGAATATATCATTTGTTATGACACAAAAGCAAATCTCCCATGACTTCTGTTCCTCCCTCAGCAACCGAAAAAGTACTTGGCTGGCATACTGTGAATTTGCCCTGATAAGCATCTTGAAGTCACAGAGTATATTTCCTTTCTAAGTACTGATAGGAAAAAAAAAATTATTTCTATAAATTTAGCAGTTTCTGTTAAATGTATTGATACATATCATGTCCTAGTAAAGTAATTCAGTTTATCTCAAAAATCTATGGTTCTCTTAAGAGAGCTGACTGTTCCTCCTTTAGATCAATAACATTAAAGTGACAATATTAAACACAGCTCAGTTCCAGTTATGCCTCCAAATCATAGGTCCAAGCCTGTAAGTGCAATCAATAATCTGAGCCAAACTCATATTTTTGCCTGAAATACATTTTGTCTTCATTAAAACAATTACACACACTGAAATTTTAACTCTTTTATGTTCTTTTTTAATTTTTTTTTTTTTTTGCCACTAACACAAAATTGGAAGAAAGGCATTTTTCCCTCTAGTTATTTTACAGTATATCACCAACCTCGGTCTTATCTTCATGTTCTTTAAAATAACCAAATATTCATGGTATTTTTTAATTTTCCGACAAGAATTAAGGCTCTTATATGGTGAAATCTAGCAACACAGCCATCCAGATAGAAGCAGAACACAATTTTGTAGCTTTAAACTAAAAGAACTCCCAACTTCTATGTATTTCCCTTGTAGAAAGAGCAGTTGGGCCATCTGGGTCCACTTTTCTAGCAATGGTGTGTGTAGGATCTGGTTTCCTTAGAGTCTGTTTATATTTACTGTGCTCTTACAAGGAATCAGACTCCACGTCTAGCACTTTAAATGCAAAATCATTTGGTTTTCACCACAGTCTTGTGAGTAGGACGATGAAGATAATTTCCCCATGGTTCCAATTGCTAGAAGTGGCAAAGCCCACATATTAACCTGGGGTTGTTGCACTCATACTCCATGCC
Source organism: Cervus elaphus (assembly GCF_910594005.1). Lineage (NCBI taxonomy): Eukaryota > Metazoa > Chordata > Mammalia > Artiodactyla > Cervidae > Cervus > Cervus elaphus. The sequence goes on from NC_057847.1 coordinate 65,721,970, forward strand.
CTTATCCTTTGCACCATTCAGCTTCCACAATCCCTTTCAATCACTTAATGTTTTCCCCACTATAGTTCAGCAAGCAGGGAAACGCTGTGAAATTCAACAGATGGGTTGAAATCCAATCATTAGTTACATGTGATTGCAAGAAATAAAGGGGCAATGTCACAGGTGGATTTCTTAAAACTTTTGGAAGCATTGCCAGCCCTTGCTAGCAAGGACATCCAGGATCTGACTTTTATGGAGTCAAAACTGACTGTAAATTTGGAGCTCTTTCCAAATCAAGCTTTCTCAGAATCAGTCTTATTTTTGGGTGATAGAATTTCCCAATTTCCAGAGACCTTAGTGAACATTTAATCTTGAGCTTGTCAACTAGCTTTGATAATAGGCTCAATTTACTGTAATTACACAAACTGTTTAGCCATCACCCAGATTAAAAATGTTTTAATCCGAATGCCTTTTGGATGAAGGCTTCCAATATTAGTTTGCCACAAGACTCAGCACTCCCCATTGATTAGAACTGGCCTGATTCAGTGACACAATTATGTTACCTGTCTCACCGTTTTAAGTGTTTGATGTTGAGGTCCTTGATTGGTCTGAGATGTGAACAATCTTTTCCACCAGTGGCTTTTTTTTTTTTTTTAACTGAAGTATTAGCATTCTTAGGGCTTCCCTTATAGCTCAGTCAGTAAAGAATCTGCCTGCAGTGCAGGAGATCCGGGTTTGATCCCTGGGTTGGGAAGATCCCCCTGGAGAAGGAAATGGCAACCCACTCCAGTATCCTTGCCTGGAAAATCTCATGGACAGAGGAGCCTGGTGGGCTGCAGTCCATGGGGTCTCAAAGAGTCAGGCACGACTGAGCAACTAACACAACAACATTAGCGTTCTTAGAAGAGGTAGGGATATGAGTGACAGACACTGAAAAGGATTGTGACAAGGAGGGGCTGGTGGATGTGGTGTCCAGTAAGTCTCAGGGAAGGACTGAGGTGGCGGCCCTTGACAAGCCATCTCGCGAAGCAGCTGAGGCATCCCTTCTCTTGAAAGCCTGGTTTTGTGCAGTAACTCCATTTACAGATGAGGGAACTTGAGGCATAACCAGAGTAAGTGACTTCCTCAAGATCATGTGGGTAATAAGGACCAGAGTCCAGGCCCCTTAACTCTCAATCCAGTGTATTCCCATAATACACACACACTACCTCTGAAATAGTTATACCAGTATAATAGCACTTTACATGATAAAATCAAATTTCAATAGCTTTGAACAATAATATAGTAGTAATATCAGTATACCTCAAGCTTCTAAGCAACCAACATTTTCCTAACTTTCCTTTAGCCTGGAGCTGGTAATGGTTTTGCTCTAAGTGCATAAAGTAACCATACTCCATAGCATTGAATAGCAGCGAATCCAGAATCTCATTCAGGCCCAAGCACAGAGGAAACTTGTTAGGAGTGCTATGTGTGGATCCTCCAGGGAAGTTGTGGCTTGGGATCATTAAGATACACAGGACCCTTTTAGACCAGTATACGACATTGCTGAGTATATTTTCCCCACACATCCAGCTGTAATGTCTTACTTTGTTTTCAGTTGAGAGTGGCATGCAGATTACAGATAAAACCGGTCATTTCCTTGAACTCAAAGACCACTGCACTTGCTTACATGAGATGAAATGTAGTCAAATCTTTGGCATTGTTTACTTCTTGATAACAATTATACAACACATTCCCTTTTTTTTGCTTCAAAAGACACAACCCTATATTTTATTTTCAGTGAGGTCCTCCTCTTGAGACCTGAGACATACTAGGGAGTCAGAGAAAAAGAAGGGTTGTGCGTGAGGGCAGATGGTCCAGCCCTTATGGGGAGCCATGATCTCAGAGGCTGGCATCTAAGCAGAAAAGTTCTTTAGTTTCTAATGCCTTTCCTGGGAGGCATAGTGTAGTTCCCGTCTCTATAACTGACAGAGTCAGCATTAATGGTTCTTTCACCCAGCCTGAAAATGTCCTATGCACCTTTATGTCAGTGGGTTCTCATTGTGAGCCCAGAGGAAGAAAAGACGGCCAGCTGACACTCTCTGCCCAGGTCTCACTGTAGTAGTCAGAAAAGTTGTTGTTTTTCTCTCTTTCCATCTATCCAGTCTGGTTGACTTATGTGTATGCACATGGGCACACACATGGTTTTGATTACAGTTTCTTGGGGTGAGAGCTGTCTGGCATCATTTACCATCCACAGCTTGAGTGAAGAAAGGAAGAATGTTAGAACAACACAGAATATTTCTTTAATGTCTACAAATTTTCTCTGCAGCTCATGTCTGTTGGTCAGTGATGATAAGACCTACATCACATTCCTAAAGCCCTTTGTTTTCCCCTCTTCTGTGTACTGATCTAGATAAGCCAAGAGTGATAAATGGTTCTCAAGGTCAATAAATTGTGTTCCTGCTAATGAACTTTTACTGCCTTAAGTAATAGTAATGGCCATGGAAATTTGGGCACTAGTACAAGAACTCGTTATAGAATATATTGATTTTTTTTCCTTTTTTTTTTTTTTTAAACTCATCTGAAGAGATCTTTTCAACTTATTTTCAGTTTTGCTGCTAAAAATAAATGCTGGTATTCCTTACAAGTTCCCTTTCTCCTTGCAGATCCACACTCATATGCTTCTGTTTCCACCCCTCCCCCTAAAAGTGAGAATGATTGTGTTTTCCCACCCAATAGGTACTATTAATATTTATTTACCTCACAGTCAAGTTTTATTAATTGCTTAATTAGCAGTAGTGAAAACAATTAGTGTTTGGGAGCAGGGAGTGTTATATACATGCTAAGAGCAAAAATTAGCATAAGTGAAACACAGAGGTTGAATTCTAAATAAAGACAACAAATCTAGCCTTTTAATGTGAGCAGTGCCGAGGCCTCCAAAAGAGCCTCCGGCAAGTGGCATGCGTGTGTACGGGTGCACACACCCACTGCCCCTACTTTACAGCCACTGCCCTCCTAGAGCTTATACCTGGGTGCCTTGCTCTGACGTGACATTCCTTTGCTCTGCTCTTCATTAGTAGGCAGCCGTCAGTTGAAAACATCCTAAGCATAGGCTTCCTATTTACCTAAAAATGAGAGGGGAGTATAAGCTGGGCATTGAGCTGTTATACCATGCACTGTCTCTTTGCCTTCTGTAAATAGATTGGATAAGCCTGGAAATGGTGATGCACCTCGGGTAAAGCCTTGGAAGATTTTAATAGATCTCTCTGTAGCTGCACACTCAGGTTGCCACCTGGTTGTGTATGGCTCACACCTACTCACCTCTGTGACTCGGGGAGCAGAGCTGTGGGCCGGCACCCTGTCTTGCTTGCAGAGCCTTAAGTAAGATCTTAGTTGCCCAACCTGTAGTTGCCCCACATCAGAATATATAGATGGATAAACTAGTAGTATATCCCACCATCACTAGAGAGTAAAAGAATTCACTATCATCTTCCCCTTTAACAACATAATCACAGAAGTTTACTAAGTTCCTACCACTCTTTGGGGTCCTGTACTAGATGATGAAAGAAAAGTGTCAGATAATATGCTTATGCTGGTGTTTCTGTATCTTCTTATGCTTTTTGAGGAACATGTTACCTAATTGACAGCATTAAGTCCAAAGCATGAAAGAAAATCAACACAAAGTTGTATGTGACATTAATTAAATGTCACAGAAGAAGCATTGAGGGCTTACTGGAGTTCAGAAAAGGGAGCAGATAAAGTGGAGGATGCCAGATTAAAGCATCAGGAAGGAGACAGAATCTGAGCTGGATGTTACCCAAAGAGCCAAACTTGGACTGGAAGAATGAGGAGGTGGATGAGAAGCCAGAGGGAGGTGAGGCAGGAAGGATGGGGTCAGAATGCATGGCACTTTCGAGAACAAGAAGACCCTTGTTCTTCACATGTTAAAAGCAGAAGCCTATTAAAAAAAAAAATCATGAAATAGTGTAAGATAAAGTTTGAAATAGAGAAAAGGGTCAGCTTTTGAAGAACCTTGCCTTAGGGCTTTATTCTACCTGGTCTTTCTTGAACCTCATCAGAGGATGTAGACATGTCAGTACAAGTATCTTAATTGTAAGTTTGTTACACCAAGGAAGCTCCTTGGTGGGATTCCAGAGAATCCTAAAGCTCTGTTTTCTCAGCTCCCCTCATGAAAGCTGGGGTAGAGTTCTCGGTGGTGTTTGAACTATTATTCAAAAGAGCTGCTCTAAGGGGATGCCGAGGTACAGTTCTTCCACTTCCTCCCCAGCACTGACACCAGAACACCCCCAAAAGATACGGAAATCCACTAGTGTAGAGGATGGGAAAGTTCCAGGCGGCCTTGTAAGCCTTCACTTCACAGATGCTTCACTCCATCTAAATGCATCACTGATTCGATTAGCAACCACATTGAGAATTTCAGCTCGTTCCCACAAATGACAGTGAAGGGCTCCGTCAAAAGTGATAGTTTCTTTAGTTCATCAAATCTCTATTCACTGCAAAAACATTACTGTTCTTGTGGCTTGTGCTTGATGACTGCTTTTATGAAGACAGTGAAAAGGCCAAATATATAGGTGGAAGCTTAAATTGACTTTATGTTGCTGAGATTTACCATCTTTAAAACTAGCATGCTAGATTAATGCATTTCTGATTTCAAGGTGCTGTTTTGTTGTTGTTGTTTATATTGGCTTTCCTGAACATAATAATTCTATCGGACAATGGACTGTGGAAGAAAATATTATGTGTGATTTATTTCTGGGAGCTTGAAGACTAAAAATACTGTTTTTTACCAATGTGTCTGAAATAGCAGGTGAAATATGGTTATAATATGCAAAACTATCTTTCAAGTATAGACTTTTTTTCCCTTTCAATGTGTTTTTTGCAGGATCTGAGGGAGGAATGTGTAAAGTTGAAAACAAGAGTGTTTGATTTGGAACAACAGAACCGAACGTTAAGCATCCTCTTCCAACAGCGAGTCAGACCAACTTCTGATCTCCTCCTCCAGGTACGTGTTTTTGTGGAAAACAGTCTTCGCTACTGAAATGCTATTGACAAGAAGTGACTTAAGTTCAAAAGTTACCACTGTCTTCATGGGCAAGACATACTGCCTCAGAACATCCATTTTCTCCCCTCTCAAGGGGTATCATTAAAATTGAACGTCTCTTAAATCTCTGACTTGTTAAAGATAATTTTGATAAAGAAATGCATCAACAAACAATAAACAGGTAAAAGGGAACAATCAGAGGTATCATCTGGTTAACTCAGTGAAACCGGGAAATGGAGTCAGAAAATAATTGATTGCTTTGGGAACCAGTATTAGTACCTTTGCACTCCATGATGAGCAAGGTAGAGTTTTATGTAATGGCCAAAGAGCATTTCTTTATTTTGAACACTATGTAATAAAAAAAAAAAAACAGCCAGGGTTTGTTGTGCTTAATTTATATCTCTCTCTATGCCACCTGCCTCCTCACAAGCTAAGACTTCCTCCACTCTGCCTCAGTATTTTATAGGTTCTCTTTGTCCAAGTGTCCTCACCAAACTCTTTCAGTTGCCTTTATAACAGGCAAAGTCATGGAAAGTCAGACCATTTGAATCATTTTGAAGCTGTCCCTGAGAAAGCGCTAGAAAATGTATCTGAGTGCAGGAAGACACATGGATTGGCAGAGGGGTCTGGAAAGCTGATATTTGCCATTGCCTATTTTTTTTTTAAAAATCCTCTTAATGTGCATATTTGCTCAAACAAGCTCCAATGAGCCTTGCTCAGAGCCCTTTTGAGACCAAGCTAGCATGGAGTATGTGGGGTTTCACAGGGGCAGTGCACGGTGTGTGAAGGATAAACCCCAGCTGCCAGATATCCTCTAGACTAGCCTGGACAGTACTGTAGCCACTAGCCAAATGGCGCTATTGAAATTTTAAAGTAAGTTTCTACTTCAAACTCGTCAGATTGCAGGTGTTGAAAAGCCACACATGACCAGCAGCTACCATATTAGACAGTGTTTGTTTAGAACATTTCTGTCATCTAGAAAGTTCAGCATGTTTCCAGATGGGTGAGACGGTGTTGCTAATTTACCCTCTGAACTTTGACACAAACATCTTTGCCCGACTCCTCAGGGAAACAATTAGAAATTGTAGTTCATGTCAGAGAAAGACAGATGTTTGGTAAAGCCTCTCTTCAAAATGTAACCCCCCCCACACACAAATGAAAAGAGCTCTCTGAATTGTAACATAGATCTCATCTCTTAAATTAATTTTCTCCCTGCTTTATCTATTAGTGCTTAATTCATAATTTATGGGTCACAAATTGTGTGGAAAAAAATCATCTCTCTCTATTCTGTTTCCTGATCCCAGCCACGATAAATGTTGGTCAGAGAGACTCTTGCATCTGTAAAAAGTTGTATCTCATTTGCTCTCTTATAATCAAGATCCAATATTGTAATTACTTTTAACAGTTGTTGCCTGTTCATGAGTTTTTCCGTTTTGCTTGTTTTAACTTGAGGCTTTTCTGGAATAACTTTTAAGGATCTCTAGTCCCTGCTTGGGACGGGGGAGCATGGTGGGCTGCCGTCTGTGGGGTCGCAGAGTCGGACACGACTGGAGTGACTTAGCAGCAGCAGCAGTCCCTGCATATGAATCATGATGGTTTATTTTCGCAGTAGGCACATGTGCCATAGATATTTAAGCTGTTTCATTAGCTGTCACAAATTTCTTAAATACACATCCAAATGGCAGAGGATGGTGTTTGTCCTAACAATAGAACTCAGTATTTATTCATTGGGTGTTTTCCACCAACACACTGTTTCTCCCCAAATAGATCTCCTTTCCAGGAGCCATTCTAATTTAAATGAAATTTGTAAAAGACAGGATGACAATATTAGTAGTTCTTCCAGGTAGAATAATAAGGGCGATGCTTGCCTTCTAACATGTAAGAACTCACAATCATAGACAAAGTTGCTGGCTTTGCAGGTGGTCTGTTCCTCATGTGACCTGTGATTTTTTTTTTTTTTCCCTTTCTGATGGCATAAATGCGTATCATGGAGCACGGGCTAAAGTAGAAGCAATTTGAGTTTGCTTTGCCTTGCACCTGTGGAAGCTCTGTAATTATTTGTTGAATGAAATAAATGACCCAGATTCATTCTATAAGCTGGAGAGTTACTTTACATACACTTAAGAGAGATTTACACTGCTACCTCTTCTGAATGTTTCCTGTCTGTGTGGATGCTTTGGAACTATGCAACTATGCTGGTCCAGCCCAGTCTGTTGGAGGGCATGGCTGGTGAGTGCAGCAAATCCATCAGTATGCCTGGACCTGAGTATGATAGATGTTCTAGGTTCTGCCCATGGACTACAGGTTCAGTACAATTTTTCATCCTATCTTAAAAAAACTGCATTAGTTGTCATCTGCTGAATACAGTCTAATGATTCTGTTAATCTAAGTAGCTACCTAAAGAGAGATACAGAAAGAAGATTGTTGAACACATTGTGAGTTTAGTAGATACGTTGTAAGTAATGGAAAAGAAAATAATTTATAAAAATAATTAATTCTTTGTCCCTCAAAAATAGAGAATGAGAGGGTTACCTGGATATTATTTAACATATTCTGACATAGAAGGAATAAAAAGGGTTAGTTCTAAGGGTTAATTGTCAGATTCTCGGAAACTTACAAAGAGAACCAGGTCAGTGATGGGAAAGAAAAGAAGCCTAACCTGAAATTTAAATCTTAAGAATGGTCATAAACTTCTCTGTTGGTTCCAGTTTCCAGTAAAGCATCTCTGGGACTATGGATAGTAACAAATCAGGTTAAGAAGTTCCTTTATATTAAAAGAATTTTCTAAATTCTAATGAATTAAGAAACTGGTATAGCAAATAAAATCCAAAAGTAACATTCTTAATGGAATTGGAGTCTCTATCTTTATTCAAACTTATTGGTCAGATTAAATAATGCTCACCTTTGCCACTTAAAAATCATATTAAATAACACTCTCAATTTACTGAACTAGCAGAGAGCTCTCTACCAAGAATACTTCTCTGACCAGTTGAGTTATGAATGAGTTATATTTGTAACTCATTCTCACATGACTGTCATTTGTCTTGATAATTATGTGATTTTAAGTACATTATAAACCAATGAAATGTGGTGAAAAAAGAACTGTTTCTATAAAACAAAGTTGAATGCTTCAAAAGCATGTAAAGGCATATTTCTAAAAGAGTGGGATCAAATAAATATTTGTGTCTAATGCAAAAACAAAAAAAAATTGTGGGAGATGGGGAGTTATATTAAATGTAGAGGCATGATGCATGCAAGTTGCTTCTCAAGTGGTTTTAAGTTCTTGTTCCACTGTTGAGAAAAACAAAACCTAGCATGTGTTTGATGCCAAAATAAGACACTGGAAGATTTAATAATAGGATCCCTGGAAAAGAAGCAGCCTTGGCCCTACTAAAAAAAGAATGTTATTTAACAAGCACATAGTGCTTATGATTTCAAATACTGTTCTCCAACCTTTGAGGTGTTCATCAGTATACTCTCCATTATAGTCCTGTGAGGTAGGAATTGCTTCTGTACCCATTTTACAGATGGGGACACTTAGGCACAAAGAGCCTGTCTCACCCAGCAGTAATTGACAGAGTGGAGATTTGAGTTCATGGTCTGGGTCCAGTTGCTCGCTTTGCATGGAGCACAAATGGACTTGAGGATCATTTTCTGATTCTGTACGCTGACATTTTGATTAACCACTTGTGATCAAATCAGATCAGAGGGCTTCTGCAGTGTAATCGCAGTAAGGAGCCTACCATATTTACACATTTCTGAAAGCCTCTTGCTTTCTGGCATTCACAACTTTCCCCTCTCTTGTGTGTCCTGCTCTGTCTTCTTTTGGACACCTGTATTATCATTATATTGATAGGACATTATTCTCATATTTTCTGCCTAACACAGTTTTCTTTTTCTTTTCCTTTTTATCTGATATTTCAAAGGGTCCTATACTCATATCTTTGGACCAAAATAGAAAGCAAAGAATGTTATAGTGTAGATTATTCTCACAAACAGTTGAGAATCTGACAACTTAGAACCACGGTGTAAAAATTTGCTGTCATTTCTGAGGGTGTTGACTTCTTTTTGCTAGTGTTTTGTTTTATATTATTATTTCAGATGAGATGAGACAATTTTTAAAATTCCTCTTGTGCTTCTGATGTATTTTTCCTTCCCTGAATTTATTTTCAGAGTGTAAATCTCTCCAAGAGTCTTATTTGACAGGACACTATACAACACACTCACCTCTCCACTTTTCCTTAAGCAATGAACCCTGTTTTCTGAGAACCAGTCTAATTCTCCTGCCATTCAGGGGCCTTCCAGAGTCATGTTGGTCCTCACTGAACTTCCCCTCTGCTGGAGCTTCCACAGTATTGGTAATCTATACCAAAGTATAAGAAGTTCATTCATTGTCCTGTATACAATTCAGTTCAGTTCAGTTCAGTCTCTCAGTCGTGTCCGATTCTTTGTGACCCCATAAATCACAGCACCCCAGGCCTCCCTGTCCATCACCAACTCCTGGAGTTTACCCAAACTCATGTCCATCGAGTCGGTGATGCCATCCAGCCATCTCATCCTCTGTCGTCCCCTTCTCCTCCTGCTCCCGGTCCCTCCCAACATCAGGGTCTTTTCCAATGAGTCAACTCTTCGCATGAGGTGGCCAAAGTATTGGAGTTTCAGCTTCAGCATCAGTCCTTCCAATGAACACCCAGGACTGATCTCCTTTAGGATGGACTGGTTGGATCTCCTTGCAGTCCAAGGGACTCTCAAGAGTCTTCTCCAGCACCATAGTTCAAAAGCATCAATTCTTCGGCGCTCAACTTTCTTCACAGTCCAACTCTCACATCCATACATGACTACTGGAAAAACCATAGCCTTGACCAGATGGGCCTTTGTTGGCAAAGTAATGCCTCTGCTTTTTAATATGCTGTCTAGGTTGGTCATAACTTTTCTTCCAAGGAGTAAGCATCTTTTAATTTCTTGGCTGCAATCACCATCTGCAGTAATTTTGGAACCCAAAAAAATAAAGTCTGACACTGTTTCCACTCTCTCCCCATCTATTTCCCATGAGGTGATGGGACCAGATGCCATGATCTTAGTTTTCTGAATATTGTATGCAATTATGAAATCCTAATTCCATATGGAATCCTAAATCCATATTCCAATGTGGAATTATGGAATCTTTCATGGTACTGATGATGGAGGTCACACAGTGGAACCCCCATAACTCTGGATGTCATATTAACTTTTATTTCACCTAAATAGAAATCTCCTTGAGGGTAGCAGCTATGCTGAATGTAGCATTTTACCCACCCACAATATAGTTCATAATACATATTCAGTGTGTGCTTTGATGGCTTAACCTTAATTCAATATATTTTAATGCACACTATTTAATTGGGAGTGGTGTTTCTTTTTGTTTTTTGTATGCAACAATCTAATTTCCTTTATTCTTCTAGCTTAATTGAGGTATAACTGACATATAACATTGTATATGTTTAAGGTATACAATTTAATGATTTGATATATATATATATTGCAAAACAGACATTACAATAAGTCTAATTAACATCTATCACTATGTACAGATTTTTTTTCTTGTAATGACAGCTTTTAAGATTTCCTAGTAGATTTCAGATATGCAGTATAGTATTATTGACTATGGTCACCATGCTGTACATTACATCTCCAGAACCTATTGATCTTAATAACTGGAAGTTGGTACCTTTTTATCCCCTTTATCAGTTTCCCCAACTACCCATCCCCCACCAATCTGTTCTATGAGTTAGTTTTTTTTTTAACTCCACATATCAGTGAGATCATGCAATTTTTACTGTCTGTCCAAATTATTTCACTTAGTATAATGCCCTCCCACTCCAGCCATATTGTCATAAGTGACACGATTTCATTCTTTTTTATGGCTGAATAGTGTTCTATTATCTAAATATATAAATTTATAAATATATCTCTAAAAATATATAAATGCATCTTATAAATCAAAAATAAACATACCATATATAACATGTTTTCTCTATCCATTTATCCATCTATGAAGACAGGTTTGGGCTCTTTGGCTGTTTCCCCATTTTGGCTCTTATAAATAATGCTGAAGTTAACATGATGTACAGATAATCACTTCTTTGGTATAGTGATTTCGTTTCTCTTGAGTGCATGCCCTTAACTGGAATGGTTAGATTGTATGGTAGTTCTGTTTGTAATTATTTGAATCATATCCATACTGTTCTCCATTGCGGCTATACCAATTTACATTCCTACTAACAGTGTACAGGGCTCTTTTTTCTCCACAACCTTAATAGCACTGTTATCTCTTATTTTTTGATAATGCATTCTAACAGGGGTAAAGTGATAACCCATTTGATTTTGATTTGCATTTCACTAATGAGATGGCTGGATGGCACCAATTCGATGGGCATGAGTTTGAGTAAACTCCGGAAGTTGGTGATAGACAGGGAGGCCTGGCGTGCTGTGATTCATGGGGTCGCAAAGAGTCAGGCACGACTGAGCGACTGAACTGAACTGATTAGTGATGTTGAACACCTTTCCATGTACCTGTTGGTTCTTTGAATATTTTCTTTGAAAAAGGGCTTATGTCCTTTGCCCACCATTTAATTGGCTTTGATATTCTGCTTTTGAGTTATATGAGTTCCTTATTTGCTTTAGATATGAACCCCTTACCAGAAATGTGACTTGCAAATATTTTCTCCCATTCTGTAGTTTGTGTTTTTATCTTGTTGATGGTTCCCTTTGCAGTGTAGAAGCTCTTTAGTCTGATGTAGTCCCACTTATTTATTTTTGATTTTGTTGCTTAAACTTTAGATGTCATGTCCAAGAAATCATTGCCAAGACCAATGTCCAGGAGGTTTTTTTTTTTTTTTTCCTGTATGATTTATTCTAGGAATTTTATAATTTCAGGTCTTATATTTAAGTCCTTAATCCATTTGAGTTAATTTTTGTGAATGGTGTAAGATAGGAATTTAGTTTAATTCTTTTAAATGTGAATATCCAGTTTTCCCATCACTCTTCATTGAAGAAGAGCTTGTCATTTCTCCATTGAGCATTTTTGGCTCCCTTGTCAGACCATATCATGCGTGGATTTATTTCAGGATTCTCGATTCTGTGCCATTGCTCTGTGTGTCTGCTTTTATGCCAGGACCATACTGTTTTGATTTCCATTGCTTTATAATGTAATTTAAAATCAGGATGTGTTGTGCTTCTAACTCGGTTCTTCTTTCTCAGGACTCCTTTGCCAATTAAGCGTCTTTTGTGGTTCCAAACAAATTTTAGGATTTGTTTTCTATTTCTTTAAAAAAAAAAAATGTCACTTGAATCTTGATAAGGGCTGCATTGACTTAATATATGACTTAAGTAGTATGGACATTTTAATGATATTAATTTCTCCAATCTGTGAACTCAAGGTATCTTTCCACTAATTTGTGTCATCTTCAGTTTCTTTCATTAGTGTCTTATAGGTTCCATTGTAGAAATATTACATCTCCTTGGTAAGACTTATTCCTAAGTATTTTATTCTTTTGAATACTATTGTAAGTGGGATTTTTTTGCTTATTTTTCAGATAATTAGTTGTTAGTATATTGAAATGCTGTTGACTTTCTGTACGTTGATTTTGCATCCTATAACTTTATTCAATTCATGATTATATCTAAAAGATTTTTATGCAGTTTTTAGGTTTTATAGATATGGAGTACCACTGAGTATGATACTAGCTGTGGGTTTATCATATATGATATTTTTATGTTTAGTTATAGCCGTTCTATGTACAAGGTGTTGAGTTTTTTTATGAATGAATGTTGAATTTTATCAAATTCTTTTTCTGCATCTATTGAGATGGCCATAGGATTTTAAAAATTCTACTATTAGGATATACCACACTTAATGATTTGCATATGTTTAACCATCCTTCCATCCAAGGGATCAATCCCGATTGATTTTGGTGCATGACCTTTTTAATGAGCTGTTGAAATCAGTTTGCTAGTACTTTGTTCAGAATTTTTACATGTATATACATCAGGGATATTGACCTGTAGTTTACTTTTCTTGTAATGTCCATATCTGGCTTTGGTATCCGGGTGATACTGGCCTCATAAATGAATTTTGGATAGTTCCCTCCTCTTCAATCTTTTGGAAGAGTTTGAGAAGATTTGGCACCAGTTCTTCTTAAATCTTTGGTAGAAATTTACCAATGACTATCAGGTCCTAGGCATTTCTTTATTTGGTGGTTTATGTTTACTGATTCAATCACATTACTCATTTTTCATCTCTTCAGATTTTTTGTTTCTTCGTGGTTCATTCTTGGTAGCTTCGTTGTTTCTAGAAATTTTTCAATTTATTCTAGGTTGTCCAATTTGTTGGTATATCATTGTTCAAAGTAGTCTCTTATGATCTTTTGCATTTCTGATGTATCAGTTGTAATGTCTCTTTTGTTTATGATTTTATTTGAGTCATCTCTCTTTTTTTCTTGGCTAGCCTAGCTAAGGGTTGATCTGTTTTATTTATCCTTAAAAAAAAAAAAAAAACCTCTTCATTGGATAATCTTTATTATTGTTTTGTTAATCTTTTCTATTGTTTTTTTTTTCTCTAATATTTTTTTCTAATTTTTATTATTTCCCTCTTCTGCTACTCTTGGGCCTCATTTGTTCTTTATTTTTCTAGTTTCTTAAGCTACAGAGTTATTTATTTGAGAACTTTCTTTTGTCTGATGTATGTGTTTATCAGTATAAACTTCCCTCTTAGAATTTCTTTTACTGCATCTCATAATTTTTTATGTTGTGTTTCCATTGTTATTTTTTCTCTTTTCAGTTCTTTGGTTCGTTGGTTGTTCAGAAATGTGTTTTGTTTTGTTTTTATTTTAATTCATGCATTTGTGAGTTTTTTGTTGTTGTTTGTTTTTTCCTGTCTTTGGTCTCTAGTTTCATATCATTGTTTTTGGAAAACATTTAGTGTGATATCAGTGTTTTAAATTTACTGACTCATTTTGTGTTCCAACATATAATCTATCCTAGAAATTGATCTTTCCAGTTGAGAAGAATGTGTATTTTGGTGTTGTTAAATGGAATGTTCTGTATGTGTCTTGTTAGGTCTGTTTGGTTTATAGTATTATTCACATCTACTGTTTCCGTATGGATTCTCTACAGGATGACCTATCCACTGTTGAAAGTAAGATATTAAAGTCTCCAACTGTCACTGTATTACTGTTTATTTTTCCTTTTGCTCTTTTTAGCATTTGCTTCATATATTTAGATGCTTCAATACTGTGTGCATAAATATTTATAATTGCCATATATTGTTGATTGATTGACTCCTTTATGATTATATTATGACCTGTTTAGTCTCTGCTGGACATTTGTAGTTTCCACTCTGTTTTGTCTGATATAAGTATAGTTAACCCTGCTTTCTTACCATTTGCTTGAAATATCTTATTATATCCCTTCACTTTCAGCATGTGTGTAGTTAAAGCTAAGGTAGTTAGAGCTCAGTTTCTTGTAAACAGCATATTATTAACTTTTTAAAAAAATTTATATTCTCTGTCTTTGGATTGGTAATCCATTTACATTTAAAGTAATTATTGATAGGTGAGGATTTATTATTGCCATTTTGTTAATTGTTTTCTGATTGTGTTGTAAAACCTTTGTTCTTCTCATCTTACTGATTAAATTTGCGTTTTAACGACTTTTGTAGCAGTATGCTTTGTTTGTCATAATCTTTTGTGTAACTACTACAGGTTTTTCCTCTGTAGTTATCATGAGACTTACATAAAATGTATTTATAACATTCTACTTTAAGCTGATAACAGCTTAATTTCAATAGCATGCATAAAACTCTACACTTTTTCTTCTCCCTTCTCACATTTTAGGTTGTAAGTGTTACAGTTCACATATTTTTGTATTCTATATCCAATAATAAATTATTAGTTATGGTTATTTTTCATACTTTTTAAAAAAAGCTTTAATCTAGAGTTGTAAGTAAACTACACAACACCATCACAATATTAGATAATCTGACTTTGTCTACATGTATACTGTTATATAACTTACAGTTACCAGTGAGTTTTATACCTCCATTCATATACCTTTATGATGTTAGTGAGCATTATTTTATTTCCTCTGAAAGAACATCCTGTAGCTTTTTTGGCAAGGCAGGTTTAGTGGTGATGTTTATTAGCTTTTGTTTGTTTGGTAAAGTCTTCATCTCTCTCACTTCTGGTATTCTTGATTGTTCATTTGAGTATATGATCACCTCCTCCAGATTTTACTGGTTCCTTCCAGCAAAAACAGTCCTTAACCATAATGAATATATTGTTTCTCTTGAGTGTGTCCCCTAAGCCCCATACACTTTAATACTCTTTTGATTTTTTTGTTTGTTTTTGCTCAAATGACTGGATAATTTCAAAATGACCTATTTTCTGATTCTTTTGCTTGGTTGAGTCTGCTGTTGAAGTTACCTATTGAATTTTTCAGTTTAGACAGTGTATTCTTCAGGTACAGAGTTTCTGTTTGTTTTTTTTTTTGGATGGTTTCTGTTTCTTTGTTGAACATCTCATTTTGTTTATTCATTATTTTACAAATTTTATTTAGTTGCCTGTGTGACCTTGTAGTTTACTAAACTTCTTTAAGAGAATTATTCAGAATGTTTTGTCAGACAGTGCATAATAGATCTCTATTTCTCCATGGTTAGTTATTAATATTAGAGCTTTATTAGTTTCTTTCGATGGCATCATGTTTACCTGATTCTTTGTGATCTTTGACTCTTTGCATTGGTATCTGTATATTTAAGAAAGCAGTTTCCACTTACAGATTCCCTTGGTCAGAGGGCTTCCCTGGTAGCTCAGATGGTAAAGAATCTGCTTGCAATGCAGGAGACCTGGGTTTGATCCCTGGGTCGGGAAGATCCCCTGAAGAAGGAAATGGCAATCCACTCCAGTATTCTTGTCTGGAGAATTCCATGGATAGTCCATGGGGTCTCAAAGAGTCAGACAGGACTGAGCGACTAACACTTTTTTCACTTTTAGTCAGAGGCAGTCCTTTGTATGCCAGTTCGTCTTGGGAGTCTGAAGATGCTTCCTGCTACCAGGTCAGCTGGTAGCATCCTTGGACCAGTGGAGCTTGCTCTCAGGGTCTCTATTTGGATGAAGCCGCAGCCTGAGCCCTGAGTTCAGGAGTGCCACTGACGGGGAATAGTTGCCTAGAACTGCTGGTTTGATTCTTGCTCAAGTGCAGCCGTAGAATGGGCTCCGGAGTTGCTTATATCTGCTGCTCAGGATTCCTAGTTTGGCACTATACTCAGTAGTTAAGAGGCATAGTGAAATCGCTTCCCTGCCTGGCCAAGGCTCTAGAACAGCTGGTACCTCCCACTGCCTGGGGAACCAAGGTCAGCAAAGCTGCTCCCTGAGCTCCCTGGTCGGGCAGAGCCACCGAGCTGGTTCTGCGGATGGACAGGGCTACTGGCTGGCTTTTCTACTAAGGTGTCTCTGCAAGTGCAGCTAGAAGGTAGGGCACTCAGCCTTCCAGGTGCTCTGGTTATGCTTCCTGATCAGGTGAAACTGAGGGCTATTCTCAACAGTAGGAGCCTGCCTCCCTGCCTGGTGATGCAGCAGAACAGGCCCCAAGACCAGCGCAGCTTGTTGTTTGGGGATCAGATTAGGCAGAATTGTGCATCATGTACTCTGGCCAGATGAGGTCACCAGCTAGGCTCTGCAGGTGGGCAAAGTCACTGGCTGGGATCTCCTCCTCCACCGTTAGGAGGAACTTGGTGTGCTAAGATCCAAGTCCTGGTTACTGTTAGCCCTTCCCCACACCCCCAGCCCGAGCCCCACAGTGTGATAGCCATGGGGTGAGACCCATGTGCCTCCAAGGGAGTAACTCACAATACTGTGCACCTTGGGCTTTCTGCATCTCACTAGAGAAACCATAGGCCCAAGGGTCCTCTCAATGTGCCCCTGGGCCTTCCTGGGGGACGGGGGACGGGATCAGTGGATAGCCATTACTCTTACCTTCTAATGAGGGCCTCTCAATCTCTGTGGTCCAGAGGGGAGCTTCCATTTTACCTACATCTTTGGGGATTTTTACAGGGCTGTCTCACCTATATTGGTGTTGCTAGCTGATCTTCTTGTAAGAGACTAAATTCAGGAATGACTTGTGTCACCATCTTGATGATATCACCCTTGAGGGAGATGCTTCTAACCACAATAAAATTTTGATTTTCTTGGTTCAAAGCCCATGCCTTATTCTGTCCACTTATGTGTATTTTTGTATCAATCCCTTGTACCTAGGCACCCAGTTTGTATTTTCAATCCTTTAATTTGTTTCTGAGAAGCAGAGATTTTTTTAGGCATTTATGTTCTTTGTTACCTTTGAACCTGCCATTGCAAAATGAACACAGCCTCACAGAAGTACCCAGAACTGAACCATCAGCCAGCCCAAAGCCATCTTAGGGTATTTGGCCATTCAGAGAAATTGGAAAATGCTAGTCATATTAAACATATTAAAATGCATTTATTTTGCTTTATGGGACTTTCCATGTGGAGCTGGTAGTAAAGAACCTGCCTGCCAATGCAGGAGACATAAGAGATGTGGGTTCAATCCCTGGGTGGGGAAGATCCCCTGGAAGAGGACATGGCAACCCACTCCAGGATTCTTGCTGGGAGAATCCCATGGACGGAGGAGCCTAGTAGGCTACAATCCATAGGTTCGCAAAGAGTCAGACAGAACTGCAGTGACTTAGCATGCATGCGTTTTGCTTTTTAAAAGATCTACCTATATGTCTCTTGGGTACTTTCAAGATATAGACAATAAAGTGGGATGAAAAGTAGAAGTCATCAAGGGGACAATAGAATAATATGGAAAGAAATACAGGAGGAGTAGGTGAGTGAGTGAGAGATTGGGTGGAGGATGGAACAGTGGGTCTGAGTTCTGGCTATGGAAGGGTTTCATGTTGATTGACCTGTGCCTCTTTTAAGACACCAGCCATGAGGGAGTGAAGAGAAGAGGCAGGGACAGACATACAAGTTTAGAGCAGCTACCTGGTTTCCCATACTGCTAGGTGGTAGGTTTGCCTTATGAGTTTCTGACCTTGAGCTGCTTGTGTGCTGGCCACAGAGCAGCCTCGAAGCCCTGCCCTGTAGACCCACAGAGCAACAGGAGGAGCAGTGTGGTGATGCTTCAGGGATGCTGAGGACTGTCAGGGTCCAGATGGCGGAGTACCCACCAGCAGTGATCTGTCAGCCTGCATGATCAGAAGGACCATGCTGGCTTCATTATGGACACCTGTCAGACATGAAAACATATGGAGAATGTGCAGCAGAGGTTCTGTCTTATACGCTGAGCCCTGCAAAGGACGTTAACTTGTCTGAGGTGCAGAAAGTGGCCTCTCTGAGAATGAAGGGATGCTCTGAAAGACCACACAATTCCTGCAGGGCAGGGCTTGAAATGAGATGCTCCACACAAGGTTGGTTTGGAATCAAGTAAGAGCAGCAGAGGAGAAGAGAAAGAATCTTCAGGGTTATGGCACAATGTGATTTTCTCCTCTTCACAATGCATCCAAGGCCCTCTGTGGACTTGCTTTACCCTCAACAGCCTCATTTTTCTCTTTTTCCCTGACACAGATTCTGTACTCTAGCCAAGCAGAAACACTCCCACTCCACAGAGCATGACAGACAAGGTTTTCCTTCAACTGTTCATTTTTTATGTCATTCCTTCATTCAAAATGCTATTCTATCCACCCTTGTCCCACCTGCTGCCACGCCTCTTTATTCAGTTAACCAGTTCAGAACATCAAAAGTTTGCTGCTGTTAGGGATTCAGTGGTAAAATGCATTTCCCAACAGTTCAGTCTGCAAGTGCAATGGAAATAACAGAGTGATATGATGAGGAGCATATGAGAGTCTATGGAGGGTGGGAATGGGCAGAGTAGGGGGTACCCCTATTGACCGAGGTACCTGGACAAAACAAAGGAAGTAATGCCTCCATGTGCGTCTAAACAAATGAATAGGAGTTTATTAGGTGGATAAAGGAGAGTGTAAATGCCAGTCAGAAGGAACAGCCTGTGCAAATATGTGAAGGCATCCTTTCAGTCCTGCTTCTGAATCAATATGCTTTGAAAGTGATCCTGGAATAACCACCCTGCCTCCCAATCTCCTACGCATACCTGGCTCACCAGGTCCCAATCTATATTTATATGTTACTTTATAATACACTATATATTTTTTTCTTGCATGTTTGTTCTTCGTTCCCAAATCATTTGAGGGATGTTTTCTGTTTTTGTTCTTTGATCAATACTCAGGCTTGCTGGTTTATGTGTCATGGTGCGCTTCCTGTCTGCATTATTGTTGAGGGTACACATGGCATGTTATAGGGAAGTGAGGGTTGATTCCTACTCTGTACTTGCTTGCTTTGGCTTTTATTTTCAGAAGGACAAGGGCCTTGACTTATTGACCTCTGAATCCTATCAATGCAAAATTCTAATAAAGTGAGCCTCACTAAATGTTGAGTGCACTGAGTAAACCTCTGGGATGGATGTGAAGGCTTGCCAACAGAGAACATAAAAGGAAATGGCTTCACAAAGAAAGTGACCGTGAGGGGAGCAAGAAGAGAAGGGAGAGAGCGTGGTCCTCAGGGCACTGTCCACTTACAATGAAGAAGGCAGACTTTGCAATATTATGTTTAGATGTGTCAGGACAACCAGGGGGCCTTATTTCTCCTTCTAAGTGCATTCTAGTTGTATTGTTGTTTGGTTTAGTTTGGGGTTTGGGTTTTGCTTTAGTTTTATCTCTTTCTGATTCCAATGGGACCTCATATGTGGCTTCCCTCTTGGAATTGTTTGTACATCATATGTCTTGGATGAGGGACTGATGTTTCAAATAGTTTCATGGATGTGGATTCTTTTCTCTCCCACCCAAAGCCCCTACCCCAAACCTAAGTCACTTAATAGAAGGCGCCTGGCTTCCTGTTCTTTGTCTCATCTTAAAACTAGACATATACCAAATATGTGTTAATTGCTTTTAAGAGTGCATGGATAGCTCTGTGTAAACCACCTGTCACCTGAAACAATGAAAAATGTAATATTGTAAAAGCAACACTGCAAATGGAAATGCTTTAAGGAGCTGAGCCAGGTAAAAGGATAAGCAAGGGAAGCTGTGTACCCAGCTGCCAACTCCCGCCACATGTGACCATGTGGAAATGCTTGTTAGATTTTACCATAGATTTAGACATTTTAAGAACTTGGAAGTGCAAACTTTTGTGTGCAGTCTCCTGACTTTTAAATGTTGGCTCCTGATTCAACTATTTCATAACACTGAGGAAGCCCAATAAAACATCTGTGAGCCAGATTTGATCTGAAACCTGCTTTTCTTTTCTTGCTCTAATAATGATGGGTTTTAATTTCAAACAGTATAAATTCTCAGAATACCTGGGCACCAAGCTTTAGAATCATATTCATGAGACATCTAGAATATATTTCTGTATTCATTATTTCAAGAAAAATTCATGGGCCATCTACTGAGGGTACAGAATTTATCATTTAATAATAAGACATAACATGAACAAACAATTGTGTAGCAGAATATTAAATTAAACAGCAATATTTACCAGCAGAGGTTCTCAGAGGAAGGAGTAATTTTATCTAGGATATCAAGGAAGCCTTTCAGGAGGTAGTGATGGATAAAATGGGCCTTGAAGGATACATAGGAGTTTGTTAAGGTAACAGGCAATTCTTAACTAGATTCAGGATTAAGCTTAGTATCAGGGTTTATATTTAGATTAAGCCCAGAGTCTGGTTTTAATTGTGACTAAAAAATTATAAAATTGTCTTCACCTGATTTGGTATTATTTTCCCTTTCCAATCCCTTCCAACAATATCAGATTAATTCATTGAGCTCTATGGAAGACCATAAGCCTCTGAGGAGTCACCATGCTAGTTGAATTCTCTGCCACTGTGACCTTCTACAGCCAATCTTTCTAGCTTTTTGTTTGAGTAGAATCTTTCAGCTAAGTTAAGGAAACTGATGAAAAATACAGAGTCTTCTGCTTCTAAAGTTTGTTTTAAGAATTTTAACATTAAAGAACTTTTCAAACCTGAACATAAACCAACATTATATTGAAACAGGCTAAGTGATTGAAATGTAAATTCAGGAAATGTACCTTGCCGCATGTAACCTTCAGGCTATATATATATTTTTTCATATTTCAAACATATAGGAAAGCCTGATAATTCTGAATTTAGTGAATTTCATGCAGTCAGTGTTTATCATAGTAACCTTAAAAGCTCCCACAGTAAAAATTGTTATTAAGCATTACATTTTCATGAATTTTAGATAAATGTAAGGATTTAGAAATGCACGGGACGAAAAGTACTGAGAAAGGCATGGTGATGTTTACCTGGGGATTTGATTATGCAGACTGGAGCATTAATTTCTTAGCACTCAAAGTTGTGGAATGTCCGTTGCTATCAGTGGATGTCACACCAGGGAAATTTTATACCTGGCACTAAAAGATTAAATAACCCGAACTCTGACGTGAAAGACCACTGTTTCCAGGGGTGAAAGCAATCTGGCTTTGTCTTCACCTCTCTTCCCAAGAGGGCACACTTGTCTGAGACCTGCCTGACATATTCAGGAGCCACTTTCTGGAGTCAGGTAGAGGTTCACAACTTATACAGCTCTTAGGAAACTCAGGAACAAGTCTTTTAACTGGTCAGCCTTCAGTGATGAGGCATATCCTTGAAGTCCAGGGTCAGAAGAGGGAAGGGACGTTGGGGTGTATACCAGGGAGACGGACAGAAGCATCTGCAGTCTCTCAGCAGAGCTGCCCTACCGTAGGCTGAGGCTCCATGAAGAGAAGACTTCAGGCAGGTCTGAAGCTCAGTGCAGCTTGGGGTGGTCAGACCCCAGAGACAAACAGGAGTGCCCTTCAGCTGTGCCTGGCCTACTGAGGATGCTCAGAAATATGCTAGGACTATGCTCACAATACCTCCCAAACTGATCAGATGGATGGAGATAAATATTCCCAAGGCAAGATGCTCTCATTTGCTGATGCACTGATGTGTAGCTTGTGTACTTGGCTGCCCCAGAGCGGTCAGGACCAGCTTCAGGGGCGCAAAGACATGCCTTCTCCCACCTGCCACCACTTACACACATACATACACACACAGGCCTAGGTCATATTTTCACACACTCTGATGGAAATGCTCGGACAGGTGTGGGTGGGCACCTTTGTAAGATTGGGAAATCAGAGCAGTGTCACCAAGGCGCCTGTTCATAAAACCAGCTGCATTCAATAGAGTTGCAGCAGCCTTTTCTGCCTTTAAAGCAGCCAGTGTCCCTTACCTGGGTCAAGTTCTGTTGATCACCATCAGCCTCATGTCTCAGAAGCAAGAACTAAAATAACTCCTGAGTTTTGTACAAAATTTGGAGGTCAGACCTTCAGCGGCACGGAGGCCGCCTGGAATGAGGGATACCACCCTATTGTTCATAGACCCTGTTTGTAGAACAGGGTCTACGAACAGTGTCACTGCTAAGACCGTGCCGTTGCTGCCTCATGGTGACCTAAGATGGGGCGCTCAAACACATCACCACTGCCTCCATCCTTGCTCTGTGGCTGATAAATCTCTACCTCACTGTATCTCACAAGCAAGAGTGTAGAAGGACCAGGGTGTACTTGTAAAGTGATGCAGAGTAAATGGAACGGGGTTGTGCATGCCGAGAAGTCACCCATGCAATTCTGCCATCCTAGTATGGGCTATATTGAGGCTGCAAGAGAATTTCTACATCTGTCTGGGAGGGGAGAGGGAGCGGCGGCGTGGGGGGTGGGGGAAGCCAGACCTGGTCAAATCTAGAGTTTTCCAAATAGGTAGCTCTGATAGCGAAATTAGTCTATACCTTATTAGCAGACAGATGTCATTTCACTGAACCCTTACTCTTAGTCTGGAGTATTATTACTTTTTAACAAACAGAAATATAAAATTCCTAGAAGCTTTTTGTTCTTAACCAGGGTTGTTCTCCTGGTCCAAAACTTCCTGCCCAAAGTACCCACTGCTAGCTCATGCCTTCATCTCCAATTCTTGACCCCTAGCTTCCCACGGCCTGCATAAGGGAAGGCTGGTGCAGCAACTTTCAGCAAATCAGCCCATTAAAAGACATTTAAGGGTCTGTCTGGACTTGGCAATATGTTACACTGTGGACAAATAGAGTTAAATAAGTTTGCGTGGTGCCCTTATAATCTGAGTGCTAGACAACACCGTGGTGGGCCTAAGTGATATTTCCACCAAATAAGGACAATGGATCTAATAGCCCAGTAACATGATCAGATCACTTTCAATAGAAACATATTTATGCCAAGAAATAATAGAGTTAGAATATTATGTCTCAACTTCCAAGATCATGTCATCTGCCCGCCTGGTTATCTGACACTCAGATTGATTCATGCCTTGGGCAAGGTCACACGGTCTGTTGAGGGCAGGCAGGACTCAGGAGTCCTAGTTCACAACACTCACCTTTGCTACTGTGCCGTGGGTAACGCATATGAAACTTACATAAGGATGAGTAAGAACTCATGTGCTGTTCTTAGGTGAGTAAGAGACATGTGCTGTTAACCTAACAAGCAGCTTTGGGAAATAGTTTAGATGAAGTAGGCTGACTAAAAACGCCCACCCCTCCAAGGAGGCGTAATGGAAAGGACAAGTGAGGCAGGGAGCGAGGAGGAGTCACTGTGTGGAGGAGCAGAAAGACAACAAACACTAAACTCCAAGCTGTCTTGGGTTCAAGTCCCAACTCTGCCCAGTGTCTTTGCTTAGGTGACCATGGACAGGCTCCTAAAATTCCAAGAGCCTTCCTTTTTTCATCTGAGAAAAGAAAGCAATGAAAAATGTCTAAACTGCCTAGTCCACTGACGGTCACGTGGGAGGAGCTGAACCGCTGTTTAGTGATCAGCATCTACATGACAGGGAAACAGAGGAGGGGCAAAAAGTGATCTGGTTCTTCAGCAAGAATCTTTTTTCAAACTGGTCTGAGGGAATGAGGTTTCAGGCCCCACATTTACGGTATTTGATCAGTTTCTCTTCACTATTGACTTTTGTTGTTGTTGTTTTTGAAGTTTCCTGGGTATTTGTATTTCTGGAGACTCTCTAGAGATACCTAGCTCTAAGGAGATCCTTACAGGCTTTACCTTTATGCCTCAGAGTGAATGTTTAAGCAAGAGTATGTGTATGAGATGTGCTGAAATTGAATGAATTGGAAATACCCTGGAATTAAGCTATTTACCTCATCTTCCGGTTAACTTTGAAGGGGAGGAAGGTTGTGGCTGGATCACAGAATCCTTTGAGATTCTGAACAAGACAGTTTAAGTTTTCTCCCCACATTCAGAGAAAAATTTTCTTATAGCCTCAAGACCTACAGGGACCCTGTGAAGCCTGTCTATTACTTCCTTAAATAAGAAATGAATCCTAAATTAAGATTGAATTCTTGATGGTGGTCTGTATCATAATCTACTTTTATTCATTCATCTTGTGTTAGACATTTTCTATTTCATATTCTTCTTTCCTTTAGACCTATTTTGAAGCCCTGACAAGGTATGTTAGTTCCCTGAATGTCCACCTTTAAAAATTCAAAGTACAAGCTCCTCTAAAAGTGAGAATTGTTTTTAGGTTTCCCTTTTAATGATTGCATTTCTTTACCAAATAGTTAAATATTGAATGAAGGGATGATAGATAAAGTATATGTCACAGGAATCATATTGCATAATAGGTATCTTTCAAGGTAATTTTAATGTGAAGAAAATCAGACTTTCAAAACCAAATGTGTTGTGCATTTCTTGATGTGAGATGCATGCAGATGTTTTCCTATAAGCCTTGTTCATATTTCCTCGTTCTGTTTGATGTTGTTCAAGACAGGCATTGAGATCCTAGAATTAGCGCACAGATCTCAAAATAATATGAGTGCCAAAAGCCATTACGATGATACTACAGCAGAATTTGCCATAAAAATGGGGAAAGCTGAAATGCAAGAGATAATCGGCAAGCTGACACCCTGATGTAAAATTATCTTCCCCTTACAATGTTATATCCATTTCAAAAAGAAAAAATAACCTACTGCATTAATTCCAAATGAAAACAGGACATTTGAGATGTTCCCACATGCCCTTTGTGCAGCTGGGTAGATTACCACCATTGATTGTTCACTAAGCTTCCAGAGTCTTTATATTAGTAACTAAATGTTGCTGCTATTCTCAGACCAGGTTGCTGAAACATTGAAGGTCCACATAACATAGTATTCATTGGTGACCCCTCAAAGATGTTTTCTGATGTATCCATCCTTACCCTAATTAAGAGGAAACATTAAACCCATTTCTGAAGAATATTTGCTTTATCTCTTCATTCACCCCCTAAATATTCCCTTGTTTCCTTTCCCAGTCACTTCCCCATGATCTCCAGCCTCAGGCAACGGCTGATATGCTTTCTGTCACTATAGATTAGTTTTGCCTTTTCAAGAGTTTAGTATAAATTGAATCATATAGTATACACCCTTTGGTGTCTGGCTTATTTTGCTTAGTATGTATTTGATACGCATCCGGGTAGTTGCTATATCAGTTCTTCTACAATGACTTGATCTTTTGATCTGTGATGAGATATGTCATGAGTATTTCCTCAAAGGCATTCCTGGGAATGACCAGCATTTTGGTAGTAGATGCATTTGGGTCTCAGTTAATAGTTACAAATGTTCCCAGACTTGTTATACTAATGTGGTGTTGCCAAAAGGGAAGGTATGTGTGTATTTTTAGCTGGATTCTAAGGGAAATAGACAAGTATATAGAAAAGTTAGAACAAGATTTTTGGTGTTAAATACACCCAGGTTCCAATTCAGTCTTTGTTACTCATTAATATCATGACCCTGAGCCAGTAATTTCATCTCTAAACATCTGGTATCTCCTCTAAGAAAAACAAAACCCATTATTTACCTCTTGATTGTTGTGTGTGTATGTTTTAGAGTTAAGAGAGTTACCATTTGTAAAGCATATAGTACAATGTATTAAACTGCAAATAACAGCTATTTAATTAAATCATTTCTCTATTATTTTTTGCCCCATTTTTTATAATCTTTGCTTCTTTCAGAATGCTTATTGCACTTTGGGGGATTAATAATTTTTCATTGGCTTTCACTCGCAAGCATTTTGATAACTGCCTTCAGCCATTTTGGATACACTTGTATACTGTTACAATATAAATATGACCCATTTTCTACTTTTTAAAAGTACATAATTGAAAACCAACAGTATTTTCATGGCATGGAAATTTGCTCATTTCATACTCAATCATAAATACCACGCAGACCATTCCATAGAATACTAAAATAGATAAAACTGTGTGTAGAAGCATATATAATATGTTAGAGAGGCACAGTTAAGCCACTGTTATTATGTTAGGAATTATAATAACTGTTCTAGAAGCTAATCTAATTCTGCCTTTTTCTGAGTACTACATTGTGTGACCTTAGACAAGTTATTTAAATGCTTTAGGTCTCAGTAGGTAAAATGAGGTATTTGTCAAGGAAGCAGGAGTCCTTCTTTCTGATATATTTTGGTTGGTGCTGAGAATAAAGGATCAGGTCAGTGAGTGGAGAGGGGGATGGAGCATGGAAAACTCATTAAATACTGAATCAGCATAAAAAATATAAGGAAAGCGGAGTCATACTCTATACACCTAAGTTTGAATCTCACTTCTGAAACTTAAACTCTAAATGCATTATATTAAATCATATGCTTGTTACTGGAAAATAAGGCTTCCTTTAGCAGAAAAAAAGTTTTAAAAGCTAGTATGTTCACCAAGGTAAACTAACAGTCAGTTGGAAAATGTATCTGAAATAAGATTCCATCCATAATACCGATAAAAAATATGAACTGCTTAACTAAGATCATGGCATCTGTTCCCGTCACTTCATGGCAAATAGATGGGGAAACAGTGGCTAATTTTATTTTTGGGGGTTCCAAAATCACTGCAGATGGTGATTGCAGCCATGAAATTAAAAGATGCTTACTCCTTGGAAGGAAAGTTATGACCAACCTAGACAGCATATTAAAAAGCAGAGACATTACTTTGCCAACAGAGGTCCATCTAGTCAAGGCTATCGGTTTTCCAGTGGTCATGTATGGATGTAAGAGTTGGACTAGAAAGAAAGCTGAGCACCGAAGAATTGATGCTTTTGAACTGTGGTGTTGGAGAAGACTCTTGAGAGTCCCTTGGACTGCAAGGAGATCCAACCAGCCCATCCTAAAGGAGATCAGTCCTGGGTGTTCATTGGAAGGACTGGTTTTAAAGCTGAAACTCCAGTACTTTGGCCACCTGATGCAAAGAGCTGACTCATTTGAAAAGACCCTGATACTGAGAAAGATTGAGGGCAGGAGGAGAAGGGGTCGACAGAGGATGAGATGGTTGGATGGCATCACTGACTCAATGGACATGGATTTGGGTAGACTCCGGCAGTTGTTGATGGATAGGGAGGGCTGGCGTGCTGTGGTTCACGGGGTTGCAAAGAGTCGGACACGACTGAGTGACTGAACTGAACTGAACTGAATAAGATAGCATATGTAAGATCTAAATGAACAAAATGGAAAATTTTAATCAGAAAAGAAGGGAGGAAATGAATAAGTAGAAATATATTATATATCCATGAGATAAGTGAATATTATTAAAATGTTCATTCTTCCAAAGCCAATTTAAAATTAAATGCATTTTCAATCAAAATTCAACAGAATTTTTTATGAGACTTGTCAAGCTGATTGTAAATTCACCTGAGAAGCTTAAAATGTTCTGATATAAACAAGACAGCTTTGAAAATAAAGAACTACACAGAAGTGTGGAGTGTAAAAATTATCCTATAATACTTTAAAATATACTTAAAAATTGTAGTAATTAGAAAAGAGTAGATTTGAACCACAAAGAAGTAAATCCACTGAAAGAAGTCCAAAAACAGACCAATTTTAAATGTGAATGTATTTTATGATAAAAGTAGCAGTGGGAAATAATGGACTATATACATAAATGTTTGGAGGACATTTGATAATAGATTTTAAAATCATCATTATCATCAGAGCCCTACCTCAACATAAGGAAGCATAAATTTTATACAGCTTACTATCTTAAATGTACAAATAATACAAATGATAAAATTCAGAAGACTATTGTCTTTGATCTTGTGTATTGGAGCTTTTCTCAAACAAGGCATAAGACCAAGATAACATAAACAAAAGGACTATTAAATTTTGACTGCCTCAAAATTTATAAATTTTCATTGCCCAAATATTCCATAAACATAAACAAGGATAAGCAGCAGACCTAGAGTAAACACTTGAACATATTTAACAATAAAGGAATGAAATCTAAAGTTTATAAATAATTCCTATGAATTAGAGTTTTGAATTTGTTATGAGTTAGAAAAATGGAGAGGAAAGATAAAGAGTGGAAATAGGCAATTAACAGGGTAGGAAACACAAATAGCTAATAAACTTGTGAGAAGATGCTCACCTCACTACTAAACAGAAATTAAAATCCAAGATGCTTTTTTTTACCAACATATTCTGGCATAAATAAAATTGTGATAATATTCACTCCTGTCAGAAGTAGAGGGAGCTTGCTACATGCAAAATAGCCTTATTTCGGGGCAGTACTCTTCTGTACATATGTACATTTCTGTATATATATTTAAAATATATAAAAAATGTTTGAAGAGTACTGCCCCTTGTTACATTGAGAACACTGTTATTTCACTGATAAGATATGATAACTATTTTTTAATGCATGCAGACTAGTGTAAAAAAAATGGTAGAGGGAAAAAATCTCATGTACTGTTGTTGAAAATATAAACCTCATTTGTTGCTGGTAAGATTATAAATAGGTACAATAATTCCTGTGTGGCAACTTAGTAGGAAAAAGATCTACCCTTTGACTTCACAGAAACTCTCTTTCACGTGCAGATGGTGACAGGTAGTGTGTGGTACACTGTTTTAATAGCAAATTAGTAGAAACGACCTAAATGTCCACCAAAAGAGTTGTACTATACTAACAATGTTATGCAACAGTTTAAAATAATCAAGTTAAACTCTATTTACTTATCTGGAAAGATCTCTATAGTATATTTAGTGAACAAAGTGAAGTTGGAATGCAATACAGACATCATGATATCATTTATATTAAAAATATACACCATAGTGTGTGTATATATATGTATGTATATGTATGAGGAGGGCATGGCAACTCACTTCAGTATTCTTGCCTGGAGAATCCCATGGACAGAGGAGCCTGATAGGCTGCAGTCCATGGGGTCACACAGAATCAGACACGACTGAAGCGACATAGGCCGTGTATATATATACATACAGAAAATATTCTGAAAAAAAAATGCATGCTATAATGATAAAAGTATACCTTTAGGAAAGAATAGAATGAGAGATGGTCAAGTGACACATCATCTTTCTTGTTGAGTTTGAATTCTTTAGTGAAAAATTATTTATATATTACTTACAGAGCTGAAATGCCTTCTTTAAAGTAAAAGTAAATTAAGATAGTATCAATGGTAGAAAAAAATTGTTAATGTAAACATTGAGAATAATTTGTAGACATGTAATATATATACAAAGCACACATTTATAATGATAGACTTCTGAGAAAGTGTAATATATGTGTTTCATAGGGACTCTTGAAACAAAAATCATATATTACAAGGGAAATTATTGATCTAGATCTTAAAATGCTAAACTATTCTAAGTTAAAACCTTGAAGTAGGAAGTAGTGAGGGAGAGAAAGAGAGACTGTTCCAAAGATCTCATGGGAGAGGAAGAGAGGAAGGGGTGGGGGTGAAAGGATTCTTAAGGACTTAATTTATGAGGTTGAGAAAATTCAGGGATAGAGGAAACATTTGTCCCAGTGAGGAAAATAGGTGGTATCATGTTTTCTCAAAATGTGAGAGGGGTATGTGTATTATTTAGGGCAAAATAGCACAGGAACTTTGAAGTTAACAAGGGGAAAAGCAAGGAACTAGTCAGCAACCTAGGCTTCCCTGGTGACTCACTGGTAACGAATTCACCTGTCAGTGCGGGAGACGTGGGTTGAGTCCCTGGGTCAGGAAGATCCCCTGGAGAAGGAAATGGCAACCCACTCCAGCATTCTTGCCTGGGAAATCCCATGGACAGAGGAGCCTAGCAGTCTACAGTCCACGCTGTCACAAAAGAGTCAGACATGACTTAGCGACTAACAGCAATAAACAACCTAAATCTGTAAAAATAAGAGATTAAAGAACAATATAACATAAGAGATCTAAAATAAGATGGAAGGAATAAAATTAAGTATATTAATATGACACTATAGTGTATATATTTGGGAGGAAAATAGGGTCAGATCATGGTCAAAAGCTGAATCTGAGATTGTTAGATTGGGTTAGATAATAATGCCCAATAATAAGCTGTTTATTAAATAAACTTTTAGTGGAGGAAATAATGAATAATCAATACCTGAAAAATGCAAATATAAAGAAAACAAGTATGGAGGAATTATAACAGATTAAGTGAAATTTAATGGTAAAAGCCTTTTAAAGAGATCAAGAGGGAAATTTGTAACAGTAAAAAGCATATGTCATGAATAAAAATTTAATGGTCACAAAATTGTATACACCAAATATCACAGCAGTAACAAAGCAAAAACTTAAATGCAAGAGTAAAATAAAAAATACTATTATATAAAGTGACTTCAGAACATAAAGACACAGATTCTTTCATAATTGGGTAGCTGTGATAGACAAATAATGGGTAGGACATAAAGAAACACATAATATAACCAATAATCTTGATGTAATAGCTATATACAAATCTCTACATCATTTCAATAAGGTATATTCATTATTTTCATGTGTCTATGGAACATTTGGAAAAAAATCAATTATGCCTTAGCCACAGAGAAAACTCCAATGAAGTAAAAGATGTGTGAATTTTACAGGCTGATTCGCTGAAAATAAGCTAATAAAATTACAAATAAATAATAAAAATGTGATCAAAACATATTGCTACTTGGAAATTATATTTAGACAATCCTAGGATCAAAGAGGATAGCAAGGGACTTCCCTGGTGGTCCCGTGGTTAAGAATCCACCTTGAAGGGCAGGGGATGCAAGTTTGATCCCTGGTTAGGGAAATAAGATCCCCGATGCCAAGAAGCAGCTAAGCTCCTGCATCACAACTAGAGAGCCCACATGCCACAACTACTGAACCCTGGGCACTCCAGAGCCCGCGTGCCACAGCCCTGAGCCCATGTACCCACAGCTAGTCAGCCTGTGTATGGCAGCGAAAGACCCACGTGACACAATGAAGATCTCACATGCCCCAACTAAGACCCAACACAGCCAAGTAAATAATGTTTTTAAAGAAGAGGATAGTAGGTGCAGTATTATAAATTATCTATGAAGCTGTATAAAGAAACATATTTCAAAACAAAAGCTATGGGACATGGCAAAAGCAGAAGCTTTATATGAGACATAGAAAAAATAGAAATTGGGTAACATTAAATGTCTTTAGTTTTAGAAAATGAAACTAATAAAATGACCTTATGCTCATTTTAAGAAATCAGGGAAGGACAACAAAATAAACCGAGAAAAATTATAAAGAGAAAACAACAAAAGAAATTGATATTATTGAACAGAAGATGTATATACATGTGTATATGTCAGTATGTATATTTCCAAAAGTATTTTTATTTTACCAGTTAAATGGTTAAACCTCTTATTTAATCAAATAAAGACAGAAAAGAGGGCAGTTAGAATGAGGAAAAAGCATACAGAAAGAATTTAAGTTTACAAGAAGATAATCAAGCCTGCAGCAACAAGTTTGAAATTATTGCCTAGAAAAATATAAACTGAAAGATGAAGAATATAGTAGAAGAGATTAGAAAAATGATTAAAGATCTACCATTGACAAAATTCCCAGGAATGTAATGGGCTTACAGCAGAGCTTTATCTAACCCTTAGAAAAGCAGGTAGTACCAATATTATCTAAGCCATTTCAGACCATATTAAAGATGAAATCATCATAACTTCAACACCAAAATCAGGTAAAAATAGTACACATAAGAAAACTATTGTCGAATATTTATGACTTTAGATGCATATATTCAAAAGAAAATATTAGGAGACACAAGAAATGTCTTTTAAAATACACTCTAATAAAATGAGATAATTCTAGAAATGCCAGGATAGTTCAATATCAGGAAATATATCAACATAATACAGACTAAAAACTTCAACCTGTTAAAATAGAAAAACCATATGGGCCAGAATAAAAGATATTGAAAATGTACTTTGAAAGCCCAATACCCATTCCCAATGACAGTTCTAAATAAAATGGAGTCAGTCAGTCAGTTTAGTCACTCAGTTGTGTACAACCCTGCAGCCCCATGGACAGCACACCAGGCCTCCCTGTCCATCACCAACTCCCAAAGTTTACTCAAACTCATGTCCATTGAGTGGGGGATGCCATCCAACCATCTCATCCTCTGTCATCCCCTTCTCCTTCCGCCTTCAATCTTTCCCAGCATCAGGGTCTTTTCAAATGAGTCAGCTCTTTGCATCAGGTGGCCAAAGTATTGGAGTTTCAGCTTCAACATCAGTCCTTCCAATGAATATTCAAGACTGATTTCCTTTAGGATTGACTGGTTGGATCTCCTTGCAGTCCACGGGACTCTCAAGAGTCTTCTGCAACACCACAGTTCAAAAGCGTCAATTCTTCAGCTCTTGGCTTTCTTTATAGTCCAACTCTCACATCCATACATGACTACTGGAAAAACCATAGCCTTGACTAGGTGGACCTTAGTTGGCAAAGTAATGTCTCTGCTTTTTAATATGCTGTCTAGGTTGGTCATAGCTTTTCTTCCAAGGGGCAAGCATCTTTTAATTTCATGGCTGCAGTCACCATCTGCAGTGATTTTGGAACCCAAAAAAATAAAGTCAGCCACTGTTTCTCCATCTATTTACTATGAAGTGATGGGACCGGATGCCGTGATCTTAGTTTTCTGAATGTTGAGCTTTAAGTCAACTTTTTCACTCTCCTCTTTCACTTTCATCAAGAGGCTCTTTAGTTCTTCTTCACTTTCTGCCATAAGGGTGGTGTCATCTGCATATCTGAGGTTATTCATATTTCTCTCCGCAATCTTGATTCCATCTGTGCTTCATCCAGCCCAGCGTTTCTCATGATGTACTCTGCATATAAGTTAAATAAGCAGGGTGACAAAATATAGCCTTGATGTACTCCTTTCCCTATTTGAAACCAGTCTGTTGTTCCATGTCCAGTTCTAACTGTTGCTTCTTGACCTGCATACAGATTTCTCAAGAAGCATGCCAGGAGGTCTGGTATTCCCATCTCTTTCAGAATTTTCCACCATTTGTTGTGATCCACACAGTCAAAGGCTTTGGCATAGTCAATAAAGCAGAAATAGATCTTTTTCTGGAACTCTCTTTCTTTTTTGATGATCCAGCAGATGTTAGCAATTTGATCTCTGGTTCCTCTGCCTTTTCTAAAACCAGCTTGAACATCTGAAAGTTCACGGGTCACAATAATGTTGAAGCTTGACTTGGAAAATTTTGAGCATTACTTTGCTAGCGTGATAAAATGGAGTAGATGGAAACAAATTAAATATAATAAAGAATATATAACAATTTTTTAAGCATGCATATGTATTATGCTGGCAAACTAATTTATTCAGTTAAAATCTGTAAACAAACAATAGTGCTGATATTACCATTTTTATCCTGTGTTGTATTAGAGGTTCCTGTGAGTTCAGTAAGATATGAAAATGATCTCAGGTATAAATTTTAGAAAACTAGGAACTATAACTGTCTCTTTTACTGACTTTATAACTCCTACTTGGAAATTGTCTCTAATTTTAAAAAAACTAGTATATAAATGCTACTTGGAAATTATAAAATAGATAATCCTGGGATCACAGGGGATAGCAAATGCAGAACTATAAGCTATCTATTAAGCTGTATAAAGAAATATACTTCAAGACAAACTCTGTGGTACATGATCTTATTCAGTGTCTTACTCAACTGAAGGTAAATATAGTAAAAATTAATAGCTTTTGCCTATTCTTATATTAAAGCACCTAGAAATGGAACCAGGAGATGAGTCCCTTTCATAGTCAGACTTAAAACTATAATATATTTAGGAATAAATTTTAAAAGAAATATACTGAACCACTTAATAAAATTCACTAAATAAATAAATAAATCAACCACTGGAATTGAACTAAGTTATTTTAATGTAGTTTTGGAGAAATTGATGCCTGAGAAGAAATTTAAGAAAAATGTATAAAAGAAGAAAAGTCAGAGGTATCTGTCTTACAGATATCAGAACATACTAGAAAGTTATTGTATTTAAAATCAATATGGTATTATCATAGGAATAGACAAGCATACCAGAGGAATAAAGACTAGAAATGTATCTTTGTATATATGAAAATCTAGTATATGATAAAGCCACCTTTTCAAAAGTACAGAAAAGGGGTGGATTGTTTGAAAGAGTGCACTTAGATTACTACTTAGTTATCTGGTTAAAAAAATAAGTACACAGAAAATAGAATAATTGGTTATTGTATGTCACATATCAGTTTTAGATAGATTAAAGATTTAAATGTAAAGGAAATGATAGATATTACAAAATAATATGGGATATATATCCCATATACATATATATAATATATATATATATGTTCCTTTACCTGATTACATATAATCAAGTAAAGAAATCCCAGAAAATAAAAGACAAATGTATTTAATTCCATTAAAAAAAAAAAGCTTTTGCATGTTTTAAGATGTATCATTAACAGAGGTAGTAGACAAACAGTAGATTTAAGGAAAAAATGCAACATAGAGGATAAATAATGTAATATACAAAGAACTTTTATAGATTGACAAGAAGGGGACATATAAGACACTAGAAATCGAGCAAGGCAGTAGGTAGAAATGCAAATGCTAATGGTCAACAAACATTCCAAAAGGTGCTTAAACTCACCAGTATTCAGGAAAATGAAAATTCAGGTAGCAATTAAATATTTTTAATTCAATTATATTAGCAATAATTAAGGAGAAAATAGTTTGTTCTGTTAAGGATTAAATGGAGAGGGTATTTTCATGCATGTCAAGTGTTAGACTGATACTTTTGGGAAGGCTGGAGAACAGTATCTACTAAAATTGAAAATTCTTCTTTCTTAGTCAGCAACTTGAATCCTTAGATTCTGTGTCACAGAAATAAGGTATTACTCCACAAGAGGAAAACAGTACAGAAGAGGAAAGAAAGACAGATGAGAGATTTCTATGAGTTTTAGGGAAAGAGAAACAAATGAAATAATAGGAGGTGAATTAATGAAATGAAAGAAGCTACAGTCTGAGTGTTGATGTCAGGCAAATAGCAAGAGAAACAACCCTCCCTGTAGGACCCTGAAGGGCTACCACTGGGAGACCCCAGGTGCCAGAGAGAGGAGCGTTGGAAATCTGTGTAGAGTGGCTGGAAATCCAGGTGCTTCCATTGTTACCATTCACACACATTTACCAAAAATGAAGGAAGTTGGGCAGGAAGGGCCCATGTGCAGAGATGCCAGTATAGCCAAAGGTTGGAGTCAATAACAGAACTGGAAAGAGAGAGACAAGTGA
This sequence comes from Cervus elaphus, assembly GCF_910594005.1. Lineage (NCBI taxonomy): Eukaryota > Metazoa > Chordata > Mammalia > Artiodactyla > Cervidae > Cervus > Cervus elaphus. Next base: position 65,757,680 of record NC_057847.1, read on the forward strand.
GAGTCTCCATGCTGCACTATAGGCAGGCCCCCGTCCCACCCCCACTTTTGTCCAGCTGCCAGAACACCAACAGGCAGATGTACATTGCCCTGTTCCCACCCCAGAGAGAGGTTTGAGGACTCATCTCAGTAACTGAACAGCCTGCAAGTCCTGCCATCTGGGGAGTCTCCCCAATGGGAAGGCCAGTTTTTCACCCTCTCAATGAAGCCCAACCAGGAACAAACCCTGCCCTGTGCACTGAGGCATGCAATCAGCTGTTAGAAATGCATTCTCATTTCTATCAATGAATAGAAATGGATAGTCTAACAAATGGATAGTCAGGAATGACCAGACATTTGAGAACACATTAAAAAATGAAAGATAGCAATAGAAACAAGTGGGAAAAGGAAACCTAGAGATCACAGAAATAAATCCATTGATACAGAAATTGTTACTATGAAGTTAGAGAAATTTAAGAATTCTTGGAAACTAAGCTATGGTAACCAAAATAAAATCTCAGCAGAAGGCTGGAAAGTTGATAAAAAATTAGAAATTAAAAATATAGAATTCAAAAATAAGGAAATTGGAAGATCAATACAGAGTAAGAATAATAAGGTTGCCAGAAACAGACCACAGAGAAAATAGAAGGCAATTATGAGACAAATTGGAGAAGAAAATGGCAACCCATTCCAGTATTCTTGCCTGGAAATCCCGGTGAACAGAGGAGCCCGACAGGCTACAGCCTATGGAGTTGCAAAAGAGTCGGATACAACTTAGCAGCTGAGCACAGACACAAGACAAATAAGGTAGTTCCCAACTAAGGAAAGGTAGAAGCCTGCAGATTAAAAAGGCCAATGAGTCCCTAAACCCAGTGATTTAGGAAACACCTACTTCAAATGTATCGTAAAATTTCGGAACACTTAAAGAGAAAAGACAACCCTTAAGGACAGAGGTAACCAAGGAATAACCAAGCAATTACAGATGACAAAATAGGAATTACAAGCCTGATGGCATCAGATTTCTCAGTAATGTCACTGTTGAGCTAACAGTGGAATGATGTTCAACCTACTACAATGAACAAAATATTAATCAAGCTTAAGTGTACACTAAAGATATTTGCCATCTTACAAGGACTCAAACAAAGAATAGTATGTGTCCCATTTCTCATTTAGCATAATGCCTTCAGGGTCCATTCAAGTTCTCACAAATGGCAGGGTTTTCTTTTTATGCCTGACATATACAATGGAGTATTACATATACAAACATACCTTTATATGTGTGTGTGTATATATATATACATGTGTGTGTGTGTATATGTGTGTGTGTGTGTGTGTGTGTGTGTGTGTATGGCTTCCCAGGTGGTACTAGCGGTAAAGAACCCAGCTGCCAATGCAGGAGGCATAAGAGATGCATGTTCGACCCCTGGATCAGGAAGATCCCCTGGAGAAGGGCAGGGCAACCCACTCCAGTATTCATTCCTGAAAAATTCTGTGGATAGAGGAGCCTGGTGGGCTACAGTCTGTAGGGTCACAAAGAGTCAGATACAACTGAAGCAACTTAGCACACACACGCACAGACACACACACACATATACACACCACATTTTCTGTATCCATTCTTGCATTGATGGATACTTACATTGTTTCCATGTCTTGGCTATTATAAGTGAGGCTACAATAAGCATGAGAGTATAGCTGTTTCTTCAAGATGAGTGTTTTCATTTCCTTCAAATATGTACCCACAAGTAGAATGTATGGTAACTGGAATGCATGTTGCTGGAATATATGTTAACTCTATTTTTAATTTTTTGAGAAACCCCCATACTTTTTACCATAGTGACTGCCTCAGTTTACGTTCTCACCAACAGTGCACAAGGTTCTCTTTTCTCCATATCTTTGTCAACACTTATATTTCTTCTCGTCTTGATAATGGCCATTCTAACAAGTGTGAGATGATATATCATTGTGATTTTGATTTGCATTTCCATGATGATTAATAATGTAGAGTATCTTTTCATGTGCCTGTTAGCCATCTGTATGTCTCCTCAGGGAAAATGTCTATTTAAAATGCCTCTTAAAATTTTCCATTTTTAAATCAGATTGTTTGGTGGTTTTTTCCCTAATGAGTTGTATGAGTTCTTTCCATATTTTGAATGGTAACCCCTCATCAGAATATGATCTGCAAATGTTGTCTCCCACTCAGTAGTTTGCCTTTACCTTTGCTTGATGGTTTCCTTTGCTGTGTATTTTTTAGAATAGTGTTTGATATACAGTAAGCACTTTGTGAGCTATTACTATGATTATTATTTAAAAACTGAAGCCAAATATAAGGAGGAAATGCAGTAATATAATTTAGACCCAAGAGGTGGAGAAGAATGAGATAACAGACTTCTATTTTTTGTTTTAATTTTAAACCATTTAGTAATATTTGACTTTTAAACTTTTACATATTTTACTCTAACAAAACAAAATTAATTGACATGAAATTAACTGGCAGTTAAAGATTAAAATGGAAACTATGAGAATAGGGCTACGGTGAGTATGACTGTTTGAATGAAGATTGGAGCAAAGAAATTAATCAATCCATTAAAGGCAGAGAAGTGAAAAAAACCAGCACAGACCTCCCCAACAAAGAAAGAAGTTTGAATAAGCCTGAAGTAGGGGAAAATGTAAAACTGCAAATAAATGACATTGAAAATTAGAAAATGGCTTTGAACTACAGATAAGGAGAGCCTTACACCAATAAAATTGAATGCATAGTGTTCTAAGGAGGGACAAAAGGGGAAAGTCATCTCAGGAGACAGTAGGAAGTTTTGGCCAACCAGTGACAGTGATGCGAGGAGTCGAAAGGGCAAACACTTACCTCAAGACAAAGCAGCAGTTTCACTAGACTGTACCACCCCATCCTTTAGGCACAATTTGTATCATTATTTAAACTATTTCAGACTCAAAGTTTCCCAACTCATTCCATTAGGCTAGGCAGACCCAGAAACTGACTTTGGACAAGAGCCCACACAAACCCGAAGTACAGTTCTCTCACTTAAGAAACACATGTGGAAAAACAGGCAAGTAATTCTAAACACTGGCAAATGACACCTCATGCCTTTCATTCCAAGCTGGTCCTTTCCTTTGATCAGCACGACAGTCACCAGAACAAGGTGGGCCAGCCAACCCCAGATCTCTTCAGGGCCTTCCCGGGTTTTCTCTGCCTTGTGGTCTGGGAGGTAAAGTGTGTGTGGCCTTCTCATGTCTACATGTGACTGAGTGAAGCCCCCAGTGATCTCCCTGTGTTGAGAAACAAGACACAGAACAGTCTTTTTCTGACACTCAGTTCTACTTTGCTGCTACTAGCATCGAGGTTCGCTTCCTCTACTTTTCCGAATGCTACTTACCTCAAGTGACTCTTACTGTGATGGCAAACAATTACATCCTTGGGAAGGCATATTTATAGCCTAATATATACAGAGATGAAATATGTGCACTTCTTTGTGCAAAGTCACTTCAGTCATGTCCAACTCTTTGTGACACTATGGGCTACAGTCTGCCAAGTTCCTCTGTCCATGGGATTCTCCAGGCATGAACACTGGAGTGGGTTGCCATTTCCTTCTCCAGGGGATCTTCCCAACCCAGGAATCAAACTCACGTTTCTTATGTCTCCTGAGTTGGCAGTCAGGTTCTTTACCATTAGCGCCACCTGGGAAGCCCATTACACATATGCTCAAATGCAAAGCAGTTAGGAGGGCAAGCGTCTGGCATTTAGACATAGGTGGGTGGCAGGCAGTTGAGCAGAGGGAGAGTGGTTAATACCAATGGACAGGTAACCAACAGTGTCTTCTGCTACAATATTGCCTTATAACCATGGGGGAGGGAAATAAAGAATAAATCAGCACCCCACCCCACCCCACCCCCTCCCCCCACAGTTAATCAACTAGACTTTGTGTCACATTTCCCAAAAGTTTTGTTTTTTTTTAAACAATGAACTGAAAGCAAAATGAAACAAAATTGCTTGATGTTTTGCTCCCTTGAACAATCACCATGATGTCTTTAGAGAATTTCATTTTCTCTTTTGTTCTTATAAATTCTGTGGGTCTCCTTGTTTTCAAATATATATTTAACCCCTCCTCAAGTATACACGCTTATTTCTTTCTGATTTTAACACTTGTAGGTAAAAAGACTACGCTCCTCTATAGATCCCAAAGCAATTCTGGGAAGAGGTGAGAACTGGCGAGAAAGGGTGTCTTGGTACTAAAGGCAGCCTTGAGGCATGAAGGAACTGGAGTGTGAGATTCCCCGCCCCTAGCTGGTGAGGACTCTCTTCCTCTCTATAGTGCAATTCTCATAAAGGTCAACATATTACTGAAGGAAAAAAATGGTGGATTATTAAACGTTGTAACAAATTATTACCAAAGTTTATTCCAATAGTATAAAGATCCAGCTTTAATGATTCCATTTATGTAATATTCTATGTTAAAAACAAAGAAAACAAATTTCTTGTAATCATCTCAGTGGCTGCCAGAAAATTACTAGAACTAATCAATGAATATAGTAAAGTTGCAGGATATAAAATTAACACACAGAAATCCCTTGCATTCCTATATACTAACAATGAAAAAATAGAAAGAGAAATTAAGGAAACAATACCATTCACCATTGCAACAAAAAGAATAAAATACTTAGGAGTATATCTACCTAAAGAAACAAAAGACCTATACATAGAAAACTATAAAACACTGATGAAAGAAATCAAAGAGGACACAAACAGATGGAGAAACATACCGTGTTCATGGATTGGAAGAATCAATATTGTCAAAATGGCTATTCTACCCAAAGCAATCTATAGATTCAATGCAATCCCTATCAAGCTACCAACGGTATTTTTCACAGAACTAGACCAAAGAATTTCACAATTTGTATGGAAATACAAAAAACCTCGAATAGCCAAAGTAATCTTGAGAAAGAAGAATGGAACTGGAGGAATCAACCTGCCTGACTTCAGACTCTACTACAAAGCCACAGTCATCAAGACAGTGTGGTACTGGCACAAAGACAGAAATATAGACCAATGGAACAGAATAGAAAGCCCAGAGATAAATCCACGAACCTATGGACACCTTATCTTTGACAAAGGAGGCAAGGATATACAATGGAAAAAAGACAACCTCTTTAACAAGTGGTGCTGGGAAAACTGGTCAACCACTTGCAAAAGAATGAAACTAGAACACTTTCTAACACCATACACAAAAATAAACTCAAAATGGATTAAAGATCTAAATGTAAGACCAGAAACTATAAAACTCCTAGAGGAGAACATAGGCAAAACACTCTCCGACATAAATCACAGCAAGATCCTCTATGACCCACCTCCCAGAATATTGGAAATAAAAGCAAAACTAAACAAATGGGATCTAATGAAACTTAAAAGCTTTTGCACTACAAAAGAAACTATAAGTAAGGTGAAAAGACAGCCGTCAGATTGGGAGAAAATAATAGCAAATGAAGAAACAGACAAAGGATTAATCTCAAAAATATACAAGCAACTCCTGCAGCTCAATTCCAGAAAAATAAATGACCCAATCAAAAAGTGGGCCAAAGAACTAAACAGACATTTCTCCAAAGAAGACATACAGATGGCTAACAAACACATGAAAAGGTGCTCAACATCACTCATTATTAGAGAAATGCAAATCAAAACCACAATGAGGTACCATTACACACCAGTCAGGATGGCTGCTATCCAAAAGTCTACAAGCAATAAATGCTGGAGAGGCTGTGGAGAAAAGGGAACCCTCTTACACTGTTGGTGGGAATGCAAACTAGTACAGCCACTATGGAAAACAGTGTGGAGATTCCTTAAAAAACTGGAAATAGAACTGCCATATGACCCAGCAATCCCACTTCTGGGCATACACACTGAGGAAACCAGATCTGAAAGAGACACATGCACCCCAATGTTCATCGCAGCACTGTTTATAATAGCCAGGACATGGAAGCAACCTAGATGCCCATCAGCAGATGAATGGATAAGGAAGCTGTGGTACATATACACCATGGAATTTTACTCAGCCGTCAAAAGGAATTCATTTGAACCAGTCCTAATGAGATGGATGAAACTGGAGCCCATTATACAGAGTGAAGTAAGCCAGAAAGATAAAGAACATTACAGCATACTAACACATATATATGGAATTTAGAAAGATGGTAACGATAACCCTATATGCAAAACAGAAAAAGAGACACAGAAATACAGAACAGACTTTTGAACTCTGTGGGAGAAGGTGAGGGTGGGATGTTTCAAAAGAATAGCATGTATACTATCTATGGTGAAACAGATCACCAGCCCAGGTGGGATGCATGAGACAAGTGCTCGGGCCTGGTGCACTGGGAAGACCCAGAGGAATCGGGTGGAGAGGGAGGTGGGAGGGGGGATCGGGATGGGGAATAAGTGTAAATCTATGGCTGATTCATATCAATGTATGACAAAACCCACTGAAATGTTGTGAAGTAATTAGCCTCCAACTAATAAAAAAATTAAAAAAAAAAGAAAAAGAAAACAAAAAAACTTAGCAAGCTTGATGATACTTAGTAATAGTTGTCTCTTAGAATCCAAGAGCAAGTTTCATTTACAGTGTTCAAAGTATTCAAATTAAAATAATCAGAAATACAGATATGTTTATACTTGTTGCTATTTAATATTTACTAGCCAATCCAATGAGAAAAGTAAAGAAATAAGTGGTATATGTATTGAGGAAAGAAAGGCATATTGCTATCATTATTTCTGAATATGATCCAGGAAGTCTAAACGTATTAGTGGAAAGCCTTTACAAGCAATTAAGAAAGTTATCTAATGTGTAATATAAAAATACAAAAAAATACCAATTCTACATACAAGTAATGACTAATTAGAAAATTAAAAGGGAAATGCATTGATAGTAACAACAATAAACACCATAAAACACCTATAAATAAGTCCATTTGAGAGCTCTATGAATGATATGGGAGGTTAACTATAACATTCTATTCACTGTAAGAAATACATAACGTGGAAGGATAAAATACCCATGGAACACACAGCAATATATAATGCCAACTTTAAAAAAGCAACACTATGAGTCAAGTTTATCCAGTGCCTTACTGAGGTCTATAGCTCAGGAAACAGCCTCTCAGATAGCTCCAAGAAGCTGTTTCTAAGAGGTAAGACAGGGACAGTCAGCCAGTATAAATGTGATGTCGGTAAAAGGGTGCGTGCAACCAAACACACATGTCACAAGGAATGGCCATCTTAGTTAATGATGTTAGTGTGTATGTATGGTAAGATGCAAGAATCCAGATTCATAAAAAAATTTTCTCCTGAAAATATCTATCTGAAGGCCCATTCTACCAGTTTTCCCAGAGCACAGAGGGTCTTATTCCTGATTTCCACTCTGAACTCCTTTCAGGATGTGTCGAAGGTCAGTGGTAACAGCGGCTAATAACTCGGTCACTGTTGAACCAGGTGGCTAGTAATAGCCTTCAGTTGATAATAACAATATTCTCCACATTGATGAAAATTAAATTGAATCTCATTTATTTATTTTATGGACTTTGACAAAAACTGGAAGAAACTTTTTGAAAAAGAAAATATGAAGGGAGACTTGCTTACCAAATCTAAAACTGAATTGCAAAGCTGCAACTAAGTCAGTATGGTATTGGCTCAAAAGTAGAAAAACAAATGGACTAAGCAAAAGAACATTTTCAGAAATAATGTTTAAATAGAAGTTTTGTTTATGATAGAGATATTTTAAATCAATAGAGGGAACAATAGACATTCATCAATGTGTGAGTGTGCAGTTCTAACTCTAGCACAAGCAAAAATAAATTTCAAATAAATTAAAGCATTAAGTTTAAAGATATAGAAGGAAATGGTATTATACTCTTCTGATAAGTACTACTAAGTAAGGCACAAAACCCAGAAGCCATAAATGACAGATATATTTAATTGCAAAACCAAACCAACCAAACAACAAATGAAAACCCTATTATAGAAGATATCATAAAGTTAAGAGGCAAACAACAGGGAGGAAAAATATCCCAGTATTAATATTCAGGCTATATAAGAAGCCCCTCCAGAAATAAGGACAAATACCCAATAGAAAAAATGATCAAAACCTTTGGAGAAGCAGAGATTCAAAGCAGTTTCCTGTGAATAACCAATAGGCAATATCCAACAATCAAGTGCATTAGTAATCAGTGAAATGAAAATAAAAACAGCAATCAGAAACACTGACAAAAATTTTAAAAACTGACATCTAACATTTGGCATGTGATACATGTGAAATGCTCTTAAATATGAATAGGTACAGTTTTTTGGAAGGCCGTTTTATAAAAAAAATCTAAGTATGTTCTCAGCCCTGGAAATACCTGTTCTTGATATCTCTTCATCATAAATGTTTGAGCATGTGCATATATAGATTGTTAGGATGTTTATTGCAGTGTTCAAAAGAACAATGGCTTAGAAACAACCAAAATAGCCCTCTAGTGGGAAAAGGATTCAACAAAAAATGGTTCTTCCAGGTGATAGCAGATTCTGCAATGAGAAGAATTGTTGCAGGAAGGGGGATCCCTTCCAGGGCCCGAAACCAGGCTCTTGTCTGACACTCAGAAAAGAATTGTCCGAGGAGACACATGTGCTGACAAAGCAAGAGATTTTATTGGGAAAGGGCACCCGGGTGGAGAGCAGGAGGGTAAGGGAACCCAGGAGAACCGCTCTGCTGCGCGTGGCTCGCAGTCTTGGGTTTTATGGTGATGGGATTAGTTTCCGGGTGGTCTTTGGCCAACCATTCTAATTCAGAGTCTTTCCTGGTGGCGCACGCATCGCTCAGCCAAGATGGATGCTAGCGAGAGGGATTCTGGGAAGTGGATGGACACGTGGTGTCTCCTTTTGACCTTTCCCAAACTCTTCCGGTTGGTGGTGGCTTATTAGTTCCCTATTCCTTACCAGGATCTCCTGTCATAAAACAACTCATGCAAATGGTTACTAAAGGGCCTGGCCAGGATGGGCAGTTTCAATCAGTGTGCTTCCCCTAACAGAATTATCAGATTTATCTACACCTACGGATCAGCAAGAGTTTCAAAATATTGTATAATGTATAAGAAAGCAAGTTGTACAACCATATGCATAATACTTTGTCAACCATTTATGTTTTTGGAAAATGTGTGTTAGTGTGTATTTCAGAATGTAGGTTTTATTATTACTCAGTTTTGATGAGGACAACAGATAAGGAGATGATTGCCATGGAAAAGATAGTTTAGAGGGACAATGATAATTTTTTGTTCTTCTGAGCAATGCAATGTAGCAATTTTTTAAAGAAGTACCAATTCATATTCAACAACATTTACACATTACATGCCAAATGCTGCATGTCAATTTTAAAAATAAATTGCAAGTTAGGGATTAACAGATATATTCTTCTTGTTGTTGTCTAGTTGCTAAGTTGTGTCCAGTTCTTTTATGACCCCAAGGACTGTAACCCATCAGGCTCCTTCGTCCATGTAATTTCCCAGGCAAGAATACTGGAGTGGGTTGCCATTTCCTTCTCCAGGGGATCTTCTAACCCAGGGCTAGAACCCACATCTCCTGCACTGGCATGCGAATTTTTTACCACTGAGCCACCAGGGAAACCCCAACAGATATACACTACTGTATATAAAATAGATAAACAAGGACCTACTATTAATACAGGGAATAGTACTTAATATTCTGTAATAACCTATAAGGGAAAAGAATCTGAAAAATAATATATATATATATATATTCTATATTTATATATGTGTGTAACTGAATCACTTTGCTGTGCCCCTGAACCTAACACAACATAAATCAAGTATACTTTAATGAAATAAGTAAAAATAAACTAGAGCATTTCTCACCAAAAAGAAAAAAAAAAAAAAAAGACAGAAGTTTGAAGGTGTTTGTTAACTGGTCCCAAGAGGAAAACATAGGCCTTTACGCCTTAAGTGATGCCATGCAGGAGTCAGTGACATGTGGTAGCAGCAGGGTTGATCAGAAGGCTGAAAGAGTAAGAGGAAAATGGGAGTGAGAGACTGTTGTTGTGGTTTTTGCTGGAAGGAACTGGTAAAACAGGATAAGCAGGTTTAGAATTGGCTAGCTTAAATAATTCCGTCAGGCTCCGGGGTGTAGGGGCTGCTCTGAGATATCTAGCCCTGGGGTGATTCGGGCAGAGCTCTGGTATAGCGGAGGACAGAGGAGTGTGGTGGGCTACAGTCCCTGGGGTCACAGAGACAGCAGTGAGGGAATGAACAACAGTAACAGCTAGTATAATAGTGTAACGAGTGTAAGAGCCTAGGAAAGAAGGCTTTGGAAGGATGTAGGCTTTCACTTGGTTAGTTTGCATTTCAAAGGCACGCTCTTAGGTGAGTAGTTTACTACTTCTAACCATGAGCAAGTGCATGCTCAATCAATTCTGACTCTTTTGAGATCCCAGTGGCTGTAGCCCACCAGGCTCCTCTGTCCGTGGGATTTTTCTGGCAAGAATACTGGAATGGGTTGCCATTTCCTACTGCAGGAGATCTTCCCAACCCAGAAATTGAACCCATGTTTCTTGCACCTCCTGCATTGACAGGCAGATTCTTTACCACTGTGACGCTTGGGAATCCTCATTTACTACCTCTATAGAATGGCTACCCCAGGGAGAAGTCACCTCTCCAGGATCAGCAAGGCCCAAAGATACCAAAACACCAGAATTGTATAAAACAGAAAAAAGCATGATTAATGATGCAGTATGGATTTGTAAACTCCACAGATTGTGAATGTTCTGGAAGGATGCACACCAGTAAGCAATAAGCAGCTTCTGGGAAAAAGAGGAGAACTGGTGAGAGTGAGGATATTGAAAATACTTTGACTTTTACTCCCTCTACTTCATTATTGAAGTTTTATTATAAGAACATATTCATATATTTTTTAAAATTAAGACTAGTAAATGCCACTGATCCTTTTTCTGTGCTTTTGATAAAACCTGTATTTTGTTCTTGGAACTCTGAACAACTTCAGGAAGTGACTGAGCAGATGATGAATATGTATCCTGAGAGTCGGAATGAGAGAAAATTTGTGTTTTTTTCACTTCTGCTGGAAACAGTGTGCAGGCTATTCTAGGACTCAGTAGATAGGTGGAACAAGCTCCTGTGTGCTGTTATCTCTGTGATGTGATTTGGGGAGTAATTTGTCCCCAAAATGTCTCTTTTGCTGTTGGCCAGTGACCCCCACAATACACTTAGTCTTTTGTTCTTTGGTTGGAGGTATTGTTTACTCTCCTGAGTTCCCAGGTAGCACTGCAACAGAGAAAATTACCAGCAATTATCAGTCCTTTGCACCTTAGCGTAATTAGCAGAGCACCAATAAGCCAATTTAGTCTCCCAGCCACCTTCATCACCCCTTCAAAAAGCAAAAAAACAACAACAAAAACCCAGGATTCCCACTTATAAGAACTTTCTGTTATTTGTTTTTACTTCTGTGCATCTCATTGAAAATAATTTTTACAGCTTGGAAAGGAGTTGAAAAGGGTCATGTGGGAATTGGTTTTTCAGGAAAGGCTTAGTGGAGAAATGGAAGAAGCTGAAAAAGTAAAGCCTCAGACATTAGGAATGCTCTTCTGCTTACCAAACCTAGTTTGTGTAAGAGGAGCAAAAAGGCTGGGTTTACCTATTGTGTCTTCAGACTGCAGTAGCAACTAAAGGGGAAGAGTCAACCTCACCAGTGAAATCTGAAAATTTGGCCAGAGTACCTGAAGGAATAAATGCCTCAACTGTCTATCAATAGCCACAAAGCAAATCTGATGGTATGTGTGTGTTCTGTTGGACTTGTAAAAAAAGAGAGATTTGGTGAGTTTCTCTTGTGTTGCTCTCCATGTGGAGTCCTTGTACCAGCAGCATCAGCGCCACCTGGCAACCAACAGAAATGCAGATTGTCAGGTTCACCACAGCCCTAATGATGAGGAGTTTACCAAACCGCCTGGGTGGCTCTGATGCATGTTACAGTTTGAGAACTCCTACTCCACATCAGGGGTCAGAAATTTTTTCTGCAAAGGGCCAGATAGTTAATGTTTGAGTCTTTGAAGGCTGTAGGTGTCTGTCAAAACCAAGTACTCCTTTTGCCATTGTAGGCCAAAGCAGCTAGAGATACGTAAATGAATGGGCATGGCCTTTTTGAAATTGTATTTATAAAAACAGGGATTTGGCCCATAGGTTGTGGTTTGTAAATCCCTGTTTTAGATAATAATAACAGCTCCTACTTATTGAGTGTCTCTTGTGGGGCCTGTATAAGGGTTTTCATAAATCATCCCTTTTATTTCTTCAGTACTCTATAAGGTACTTGTTGCTTCTGTTATCTCACAGGTCATAAAATGAGTATCACACTTTCCTAAAGGCATTCAGTTCACAAGCTCAGATTTCAGGCCTATTTCACTGCACAGACCATGCTTTTCTTTTCTTCCTGTTATGTTAAATGAATGGCAACTAATTGCATTGTTTCAATATTACTATCATGACATAAGTCAAACATGGCTGACATTTTCTTCACTTGGTGAACTGGCTTTGTCATTGTTTCAATAAATATAAAGGAATGTTCATAAATGCTTTTCTCAGATTAGTTGTTACCTCAGTCTGCTGTCTCTGGTTTTTTGTTGTTGTTGTTTTTGTAAGAAATGAGGTCTCCTAGCTGAGAACTAAGTTGACACCACGTTATTTCTGGAAACCAAAAGTGGCAGGAGTGGCCTGTCATACAGGGCACTGCCCGGACCGTGCTCCCATGGGCCTCAGACGGGGGCCTCCCCAGGGCTTCTGGGCACCTCAGGCAGCACCCCGAGAGACGGTTGGACAGAGAAATGCCAGCAGGCAATGCCTGCTTCTCAGTCATGGCATGCACTGAGCCAGCATAGTTACCTGTGGGAAGAGGGCTGTAAAAGGGGTCACAGGAGGAAGAAGGTCACTTCCTGGGCCTGGACCGCACAGGTGCGCGGTCCACTCTGAGGAGAGTCGTGATAAGAACAGCAGTGTAGCGTGAACTCCCGGTGTTCCACACACCTCACTAAGAGATGGACTTGCTGCCTCTCCATTTATTACCATAACATACAATGAGGAAACATTTCTATTTTACAAGTGATAAATAAAAGCAGGCAGATCCTTCAGCTTGGACTTGAACTTGCATGTGACTTCACAGCCTGTGTCTCAACTACTCTATCATAGTAGTTCTGTAAACTAAAAACAAATTCAGGGTCAACCTTGGGCTTTGCAGGAGCTTTGTAAAACCTAAAAATTATGTTTCAGAAATCAACTGAAGTATATTTAAACCTTACCTTAAAGGCCTTCATTTAAAAGCAAAAATCAGTAAACAGGAGACTTTAAGGTCATGCATCAACACAATCTCGAAAAATCCTATGAACTTCTTTTCTTTTCTTTTTTATTGAAGTATATTATAGTTAATTTACAATGCTGTGTTAATTATTGCTATTCAGCCAAGTGACTCAGTTATACATAGATATATATTCTTTTCCATCATGATTTGTCACTGGATATCGTATATAGTTCCCTGTGCTATGTAGCAAGACTGTGTCATTTATTCACCCTATTTATAATAGTTTGCTTATGCTAATCCAAAGCTCCCAGTCCATGCCTTCCCCACTCCACCCGCCTCAGCAACCATAAATCCGTTCTCTACCTTTACAAACTTTTCAGTGTGATTGTAACTGCTGATCACTGAATCATTCTTGATAGCATAGAGCTATTAAGAACACACTCTGGAACAAGACTATCTAGGTTTTTATCTTGAGCAAGTTCTTTTACCTTCCTCTGCCTTTGTTTCTTCATCTGTACAGTGGGACTAGCAGCCACGTCCACCTAACGTGGAAGTTGTGAGGACTGAAATGCTACATAAGGACCTGAATCAGACCTGACACACAGTGGCTTGGCCATCATTTCAATGGTTGCAGTTGTTTTTTGTACGACTCTACCTCCACACTCTGCCCCTAACTGAATGATGGTGGATGTTTACCACCCTCTCCGTGTGGCCTTCTGCTCATGCATGAGAAGCAGTCTCATGTATCAGCACCTCTGGGGATACCGGCGTGTCCATTTGCCCCGAACGCAAGCCCTTTCTCTCTCCTGCCATCGGGTCTTGCCTCACCTTTTCCCACCTTGCACAGCACCCACTGCACTGCAGGCACTTACGAAAGGGCTGTCGCGCTAAGCTGAACTGCAGTCTGTTCCCAGCTACTAGAGAAACTTCGGCTTACTTTGTTTTATCTCTTTGTGCTGTTAACTCTTGTTCCCTCCACTTGCCTGGTCTCAGGTTTGCCACCAGCCCTGCTTATGTGCCCCCTCACTTCATTCATGTGTCCTCAGAGACGATGAGTTCTGAATAGGTGGTCCTGTACCTTGGAAAGGTGGGTATGTGGGGCATATTGTTGGAGGATAGAACATTTGGGAAGCACTGCTGACACTGACGTTTCAGGGGTTGGAGACAAAAATGCTAACCTCCGTCCCTTGTACCTAACTGCCTCAAAGTTCCCACCAGGCCATCATCTGAGCAGAGAAGCTAATGCCATGTCTCATAGAAACTCAAAGTACTGGGGACATGGTTTAATAGAAGCTGAACTTTTTTTGGCATTCTTCAAGAAGAATTGAACTTTTTCATTTTTAATTGTGCCAAGGATTGTTCATTGATGCAAGAAAGCACATCATTGATTGCAATGGCTCTCGTTGTGTTTGAGTTGCCAGGACAAGAAAACAGAGTCTGTATTTATGGCTGTTTCATTGGTGGTGACTCCACTGGGCAAGCATCTGACCACTTCACTGTATCTGTAGTGGAGGATGCCTGAGTATTTGCATATCGAAAAGCATCTTGTTCTATTCTAAATTATATGTAGTTTTCCTTTTATGTGAGTTCAAGTTTGTACAGTGTATTTTTTTGAAAGTAATATATTTATTATGATGACAGGATAGAAAACAAACTCAGTGAGGGGAAAAGGTGCTTGGAGTGAGTCTGGAGAAGACCTGCCATGAGCCTTCCAGGCTCTCATATCACAGTCACACAAGATGCACAGTGGGTTGTGACAGTGTGTGTGGAAGGAAGTCTATCAGGAAAACTCGGTAGAGCCTCGGTGCCCAGGATTTTATTAAGGACTTGCACAAAGGCACCCTTTGTCCAGCGTGTATCAAACTTCTATACTCCCAGAGGGAAAGCAGGTATTCATCCAAACCACATCATATATACACACAGCTTAGGCACGGTGAGTCACTTTGATTAGCTCAGAAGGTGGGAACCTTCCAAAATCCGGATGCCAGCTCAGGGCCAACCTTGGGTAAGAGGGCCTTTCTGCTACCAAGAGATAGCAGTGAAGCCTGCTATGTTATTTTTTTTCCTGTGTATTGGGTTATATTACCTATGCATATCATTGGTAAACAGTAGGTGGGGAATTAAAAAATATTTGTGTACAAAGGATGTTAGGTCTGATTGAGAACCATTTTCCTAAACAAAATAGTCCTTCACCCCCAGATACCCACCCAGAGAACTGGCCAAAGCTGTGAAATTACAATCTTTTGTTACTGGTTTCCTGGGCCCCAAATCAAATACTGAAGTAGAGTTAATTTTTTTAAATATGTTTTACTCCCTTCTCCCACCAGCAGTCTGTTAATGAAAGGGTAGCAAACAGAACATTTCTATTCCTGTATTATGGACAAACCCAGAATGGCCTATTCTACCCCCTATTTCTTTATCTGTAAGCTTCCTGTTTTAACCCGGGCATAGTCAATACTCAATAAACAACAATGGTTTCTGCTACTCTTATTGTTCTATCACGAATCCTATAGCAGATGTGAACTCTAATTTTTCTTTTAGACCTGAAGATCTTATTGACTGCTGTTGTGGATTTCAAACATGATTCTGACTTGAGAAACAAGGATGATTTCAAAATGAGGGCAAAGCCCAAGGCATGTCATACATATAAAAGTTGAATGTGGTGTCATCAGATCATCTCTGAAGGCTCTCCACGCCACTCCCCCCCATCCTGCCCCACTTGACACCACGCTGTGGACTGAAATAACAGTTCCAGCAGGCCCTCCCTGAATACAACATGCATAAACAACAGGTGTGCTGATTAATTGTTTTCTCATCATGGTGCATATTTCACACCCCATAACTCTCTAATGAAATACCAAAAGAATACATAAAATTAAATGATTCAAAGATTTAAAGGGTTTATCCTTTTTATGGCAGACTGGGAATCCACTGAAAACTTGAAAAGAAACTGTAACACCACTACTAGTGATATCCCCAAATAGGTAATGTTCTTAGTTTTGCTTCAAAAATTGACACTTGAAATGAAGATGGAAACCCAAAAAGTGAGGCAGGTACACATTCAGGGAGTGTAAAGCAGACCATACTTGGATTTTTACAAAAGGACGAGATTAATTATCTCATCCCTTCTGCTAAATGAGCAGTTGAAAACTCCAGGAAAATGTAGCATTCTGTGACAGTGGTCTTTTGTTTTCCTGTTGCTGTTTTCAAACTTGCCTTTGATCTTTGCGAGTGGGAACTGGAGCGTGTCTGTCGAGAAAGGACCAGCTCAGCATCACGCTTGTAGCCGTATACCATTCCTTTTCCCGCACACCCTGCTCTGCCCGCATTTCCAACCAGATGAACCTAACATGAGTTTTGTTAAGTGATTTTTAGTGCGTAAGTATGTTGTGTAAGATACTGTGTTACCATCTGTTGTGGAGCCAACCATTTTGCTGGCATAAATCCATATGGCTTGCCTCTCCCATCCCATGACCAGCCCAAGGAAAGTAGTTAAAATGAAATGTGAGCAACGGTGAAACTTGAACCAGCCTGTCAGACAGTTCACCTCTTCTGTATTGAATTCTACTAGCATTCCCTTTCCTCCCCCATATGATTTGCCCTCTGTTACATGGGTTGAATGCTGGTAGCTTTGGGATCCTTGTGGGGAGAAACCCTGTCATTATTGAATGAATTTCTATCGACTTTGCTGAGGATGTGAAATACTATATTTAGAGATCAAATCAGATCCTTAATGTAAGTGAAGAGACCATTAATGCTTTAACTCTTAGGAACCTCCCCTTGCCTGGTTTTTTGTTTTTTTGGTTTTTTTTTTTTTTTTTTGTCTTCTTCTTAAGGGCATGATCAGCAAGGCAGACATGTGAATTGTATCATTAAATTGGCTTGTCATAAACTATACCATCCTCATTATCATGCATTAAATTTTGTGGATGGTCATCCTGGAAGTTCATATTAGATTTGGTGGCTTACCTTGAACATGCTATGTTTCATTAGCCACTCACCTGTGTAGAGACGCAGGAGAAAGGGGTAATTTGTCTGTGTCCCATGGGCAGCACAAGGACAGCTATCTCATTATGAATTAGAGTCTACTTAACTACACTTGAAGCCGAGAAAATTGGCTTCAGGATATCATCCCACTGATACCACGTACCAAGATCGCTAATACATTGGCCTTCCTGAGACTACTTGTGCCTCTCCTATATGTTCCTTCTGACACTTCAGGTTGATTCACTGAATCAGTCAGGACAGACTAGGTTACCCTGCGGTATGCGCGTGGGTGCTCAGTCATGTCCGACTCTGCGATCCCATGGACTGTAGCCCTCCAGGCTCCTCTGTCCCATGGGATTTTCCAGGAAAGAATACTGGAGTGGGTTGCCATTTTCTTCTCCAAGAGATCTTCCTGACCCAGGATTGAACCTGAGACTCTTGCTCTTCCTGCACTGGCAGGCAGATACTTTCCCACTGTGCCACCTGCTGTGATAGCAATTATAAAATCTCTGTGGTTTCAGACATCAAGTTTATTTGTTCTTCATGTTCCATGGCTCTTGTGGATCAGCAGGGGAGCTCTGCATGTTTTAGACATGCAGGAGACGTGACCTGTGGAGCAGACACCATCTCAAACATTGCCAGTCACCAGGCCAGGAAGAAGAGAGTTCTAGGAGGTCTCACATCACTATTAAAAGCACTCCGGTCTGGAGCACCACCTTCACAATTCGCCAGCCAGGACTAGTCACACAGCCCCACCCAACCGTAAAACAATAGGGAAACACAAGGCAACACTTTCGCAAAAGGAAAGAGAGTTAGGCATACGTTCTAGCAGCACTCATGACCAACACACTCAGTCAACATCCTCCTTTCTTTCCTGCACTTTAAAAACTGGAAAGCCACATACATGATTTTTCAACTTCTTTTTCTCCTATAAGAGTCCATATGGTCCTGGTTCTGGCCTGTGAAACCTAAATGGAACTCTGCAATGGGGACTTAGGAAAGCTTTGACTTTCCTGATAAAGGGGATTGGGCACCACCATGGTGTTTTTCGTTCATACTTAACTCCTTCTTCCTATCTGGAAGGTGAAGCAGTGTCAGCACATGCAGCAGTCATCTTGGCATGAGTTCCCCACCCGCTGCCCCAAGTGGAGGAAAAAAATTATCTATATACACATAAATATATATATATGGCATAGCAGAAAGCTGGGAAGAGAGACTTTGGTTCCTTGATGATATCAGTGAACCACTACACCAACCCTGGACTGCATACCTGTGGACATCCAGCTATGTGAGAAATATGAACCTTGTAGGCTGTAAGTCAAACTTTCCCTTTTTGTAACTAAATGCAATCCTGAGACAGTGTTTCTATGTTTTGAACGTCAAAAGAAAAAGATCCCCTTCAGAAGGATGTATTACAGTCCCCAATATTATTAGAATGTGGCTTGGAGAATTCTAATATACTGCCCCGTTTTAGACCACTTTTTGCCACTTGGTCCTTTGGTTTGTCATTTTATGTTGACTCTCTTCCTCATGATAAGCTAGTTAGTTTGCAGTAGTAAACAATCCCCCAAGTCTCAAATCGCCTACCTCTGAACTTCTTGATGTGTGAAAAAACAAATACCTGTATGTTTAAGCCCCTGAAAGTCAATGGTTCTGCTTCTTAAAGCTAGATACTATACCTGCCAATATAGTCTGGATTATCCTTGAACTTAAAAGGATGTGTTACCTGCCATTGGTGAATGTTTTCAGGTTTTCTTATGAAGGGCTATTTGGAGAGATGATTCCATATAATATCTCCTTAAGAGTCCCCGGTGTATTTCCCATGGTCAGCTCCATCCACCTGAAAAAAGAAAACCTGCTAAAAGTGTCTTTTATCACATTTTCCATTCTGTTTCCTTTTTCTAAATTGAAGGACTCTCTAAAAGAAATCCTTTAATAAAAATATAAAGCTCCCATTCTGTGATTTTAAAAAGTCTGGTTTTCATGACTTTTGGGGGTACCTGGGACACACAGAAGAGAATCTGTTGGAAGTAAAATGAAGGAAGAGAAGAGAATATACTGTGGTTTTAAAAACTTTATGAAAGCCTTGAAACTAGCTATGAAAGCATTTCCCTTTCCTGAGAATTTTACAGAATAGGGCTGAAGTCTCTCAAAATGCAAAAAACTTTAGAAACTGTAACCTGCTTAACATTAACCTTGACAAATTCAGGTTCTGTCATGTGAATGAGTGAATGTGTGCACTCTTGAGAATTCTGGACCTTGAACATCTAAATTGAAGTAGGACAGCAGAAAATTATCTTTATCTTTCTCTCTCCTTCCACCTTCCATTCCATCCCCATTCTCTCTTTAAATTTTTAACAGACTGAGTGAATGACTTTAACAAAAAATCTAATGAGAAAGTCTGTTCAAAAGCACTGTTGGATTCCTCACTTCTTATCTCTGGTGCTTCCCGGAAGGACAGCACTTTGCTTTATGACCATGTATTGATCTCTAATATCTTTATTGAACCTTGTCTCTTCTTTGCCTCCTATAGGCAAAGGATGAGAGTTAGATAATAGTATTAATTTTCCAGACATCTGCACACGTTTTAATGGCCTTTTGAAGTTTGAAAATCGTTTCTCTGTGAGCCCACCACAGGGCTAAAATGCCATTAAGGTCTCAACTGCAACAATACATAATGATCATAGCTGAAGATGTAGGCTTGTCAATGAAAATAAAACTCATTTATTTTAGTGGAGATTCAAATTAATAGAAGGTCCTTGCCAAACCAGAGTCAATGCCTCCAGGTTCTAGAGGTAAATGGCAGGGCACAGGATGGCTGAAATTCACCCATCGTTGTTCACATGTGTGGAAAATCAGGGCTGGGAAAGATTTCCATGTCACATGCAACATGATGTGGAGGGTTGGGGAACAGTCAAGTAATTGGGTTCATAAACATTTTGTAGCCATGGTTCATTTTTTAAGATCATAGAGGCCTGTGGTACCCTTGTCAGAATAATGCTTTGAAATGTGCAAAATATATGACAGAGGATAATAAGGAAACACATTATATTGAGGTACAGTTGCTAAAATATTAAAAACACATGACATATTAATATATGTGCTTCATTTCTAGAGTATGAAATAACAAGTTCAAATAGCTTTTCAACAACTGTAATGTGACATGAAGATGTCTGATTTCTGTCCGTGACAAAGTCATTAATTATCACTGAAATTTGATGCCTACCTTCCTATCGGAAGGAGATGCTAAATTTTAGTTCAAGTTTCATGAAACTGAAGATGTGTATTCTTCCACCAAGTTCACAAA
The DNA here is from genome assembly GCF_910594005.1 of Cervus elaphus. Classification (NCBI taxonomy): domain Eukaryota; kingdom Metazoa; phylum Chordata; class Mammalia; order Artiodactyla; family Cervidae; genus Cervus; species Cervus elaphus. Next base: position 65,778,297 of record NC_057847.1, read on the forward strand.
TGCTCTGAATTCTATCCATGGACTCCTGGAGTTTCATATTAAGAAGCCCTGAGCATCTATATTTTCTACTTCCTGGGAACTGCATGTTTGTGTAGCTACAAAGACAATTATTTGTATTATTCCTCTCAGAGGAATAAGTGCAGAGTAGACTTTCTAATATTAGACTTTAGAAAATATTTGGATGACTGTGTTTCATACTTTATGTCACTCCTGGAGCATGTACCCCACGTTTGATTCTGTGGAATTGGATTCAGTTTTCTGATGACAGCCATACTGCTTTTTTCTTGGCCATCTTACAACCAATAGCAGTGTGGAGCTAGAAGCACCTTGAAAGGTCTGTTTCTTACTCTTTATATAAGGCTACCTGGGCAGCTGTTGGGACCCTACCAGATACGATGACGTTTTCACTAGCTCTACCCAACTGGCCATGGTAACCACATGGAGATAATTGCTTTACAATCTGACATCTGAAATTCTCTGAGAGTAAAGGAAAATTGGTTTCAAGGAGTCTTGTATATATTTTCCTTATGATTCAACATTAGTTCTCTCATGGAGCATAATTTTAAGGGACAGTAACTTCAAGGTAACCTCTACATGAGTGAAATTATCAGGGAAATTTTTTAAGTTTGAGAAAAGGAAGATTTAAAACCAGGGGAATGTGTTTTATTTCTTGTAGCATATTAGAGGAACCGGTTTAGTCTGTCCCATTTCATAAGGATAAAGCAGCATTTGATAGCAGCAGCCCCTGTGATAAAATGATTATGGCAGCAGGGAGAAAGAATCTAATCAGAGAATTGATCTGTGGATTCCAATTCTGTAAGAGCCAACATCGATCAACGTAAATGTCAATAGTGAGATCAGATTGAGAACTGCCTGATTCCTTCAGATGGTTCTGGGATCTGATGACAAATTCAAGAAGTAATGTGAAAAGGAACTAAAAACTTTACAATCACTCAATTGACCAACAACAGGTTACCTGGTTGGCACAGGATATGCTAAAATTAATTAGAGATTATTCGCCTGGACGTGGAACAACAGACTGGTTCCAAATAGGAAAAGGAGTACGTCAAAGCTGTATATTGTCACCCTGCTTATTTAACTTATATGCAGAGTACATCATGAGAAACGCTGGGCTGGATGAAGCACAAGCTGGAATCAAGATTTCCGGGAGAAATATCAATAACCTCAGATACACAGATGACACCACCCTTATGGCAGAAAGTGAAGAAGAACTAAAGAGCCTCTTGATGAAAGTGAAAGAGGAGAGTGAAAAAAGTTGACTTAAAGCTCAACATTCGGAAAACTAAGATTATGGCATCCGGTCCCATGACTTCATGGCAAATAGATGGGGAAACAATGGAAACAGTGGCTGACTTTATTTTTTTGGGCTTCAAAATCACTTCAGATGGTGACTGCAGCCATGAAATTAAAAGACGCTTACTCCTTGGAAGGAAAGTTATGACCAACCTAGACAGCATATTAAAAAGCAGAGACATTACTTTGCCAACAAAGGTCCGTCGAGTCAAGGCTATGGTTTTTCCAGTAGTCATGTATGGATGTGAGAGTTGGACTGTAAAGAAAGCTGAGCACCGAAGAATTGATGCTTTTGAACTGTGGTGTTGGAGAAGACTCTTGAGAGTCCCTTGGACAGCAAGGAGATCCAACCAGTCCATCCTAAAGGAGATCAGTCCTGGGTGTTCATTGGAAGGACTGATGTTGAAGCTGAAACTCTGATACTTTGGCCACCTGATGCGAAGAGCAGATTCATGAGAAAAGCCCTGATGCTGGGAAAGATTGAAGGTGGGAGGAGAAGGGGACGACAGAGGATGAAATGGTTGGATGGCATCACCGACTCAATGGACATGAGTTTGGGTAGACTCCAGGAGTTGGTGATGGACAGGGAGGACTGGCGTGCTGTGATTCATGGGGTCGCAAACAGTCAGACACGACTGAGCGACTGAACTGAACTGAAAGGATTGTCACATTGTGGATATGTAGTACCACGTGGTGAAATATAATAGTGGTTGTTTTTGTAGCTGGTAATTTATAGTTGGGCTTCTCTGATGGCTCAGAGTAAAGAATCCGCCTGCCAATTCAGGAGCTATGGTTTCATCCCTGGGTTGGGAAGATCCCCTGGAGAAGGAAATGGCAATCCACTCCAGTATTCTTGCCTGGAAAATCCCATGGGCAGAGGGGCCTAGACCTATGGTCCAAGGGGTTGCCAAAGAGTCGGACACGACTTAGCGACTAAACAACAACAACAATTTATAGTTAGATATGGCACTTTAGAGAGGGAGCAGCAGAAACTTGGTGCGCTTATTTATTGTGCCTTTGGGAGGCCATGTCTAGAGAGTGCAAGTAGCATAGGAAACTATCGACTCCTGAAGTCATCATTTGCCATTTTGTACACCTTTATTGATTGTGTGCCCACAGTTTTTGCTAAGAACAGGTCCTCACCCCCATGTCATATTAGGGACCATGGACAGCAACAGAACAAGCATCAGCACTGACTTTCAGCATCAAGAAAACCCGGGAGTGTTAAGGCATGTGGAGTTGCTAAGGAGTAGGACAGGGATGTTAGGTGGGTGGGCAGAAAAAGAAGAACGTGAGTATAAAATATCTCTCTGCCCACTGCCACCTGGGGCCATCTTGCTGATTTGGCAGGAGATTCCTCTCAGATTTACTGTCTAGGCAGAAGTTCCTTTCAGAGCATGAGTGGCCCTCCTGTGGGGGCAGGAGGGGGAATATGTGAAAATAGGCAGCAACTTTGAAGTCACCCTCACATTCTGATTATGAAGCAACTGTGACTCAGAATTGACAAAACTGATATTCATGGAATATTTACCTCTCTTTCCCTTGCTGTTTGCATTTATTTCTACCTCTGTGGGGTACACTCTGTTGGCATTTCCTGGAACTTGGAGTCTCATGTTTCAAATGGTCGTTATTTTCTTTTTTTTTAAATTTTTTTATTAGTTGGAGGCTAATTACTTCACAACATTTCAGTGGGTTTTGTCATACATTGATATGAATCAGCCATAGATTTACACTTGTTCCCCATCCCGATCCCCCCTCCCATCTCCCTCTCCACCCGATTCCTCTGGGTCTTCCCAGTGCACCAGGCCCAAGCACTTGTCTCATGCATCCCACCTGGGCTGGTGATCTGTTTCACCATAGATAGTATACATGCTGTTCTTTTGAAACATCCCACCCTCACCTTCTCCCACAGAGTTCAAAAGTCTGTTCTGTATTTCTGTGTCTCTTTTTCTGTTTTGCATATAGGGTTATCGTTACCATCTTTCTAAATTCCATATATATGTGTTAGTATGCTGTAATGTTCTTTATCTTTCTGGCTTACTTCACTCTGTATAAGGGGCTCCAGTTTCATCCATCTCATTAGGACTGGTTCAAATGAATTCTTTTTGACGGCTGAGTAAAATTCCATGGTGTATATGTACCACAGCTTCCTTATCCATTCATCTGCTGATGGGCATCTAGGTTGCTTCCATGTCCTGGCTATTATAAACAGTGCTGCGATGAACATTGGGGTGCACGTGTCTCTTTCAGATCTGGTTTCCTCAGTGTGTATGCCCAGAAGTGGTATTGCTGGGTCATATGGCAGTTCTATTTCCAGTTTTTTAAGGAATCTCCACACTGTTTTCCATAGTGGCTGTACTAGTTTGCATTCCCACCAACAGTGTAAGAGGGTTCCCTTTTCTCCACAGCCTCTCCAGCATTTATTGCTTGTAGACTTTTGGATAGCAGCCATCCTGACTGGCGTGTAATGGTACCTCATTGTGGTTTTGATTTGCATTTCTCTAATAATGAGTGATGTTGAGCATCTTTTCATGTGTTTGTTAGCCATCTGTATGTCTTCTTTGGAGAAATGTCTGTTTAGTTCTCTGGCCCATTTTTTGATTGGGTCATTTATTTTTCTGGAATTGAGCTTCAGGAGTTGCTTGTATATTTTTGAGATTAATCCTTTGTCTGTTTCTTCATTTGCTATTATTTTCTCCCAATCTGACGGCTGTCTTTTCACCTTACTTATAGTTTCTTTTGTAGTGCAAAAGCTTTTAAGTTTCATTAGATCCCATTTGTTTAGTTTTGCTTTTATTTCCAATATTCTGGGAGGTGGGTCATAGAGGATCTTGCTGTGATTTATGTCGGAGAGTGTTTTGCCTATGTTCTCCTCTAGGAGTCTTATAGTTTCTGGTCTTACATTTAGATCTTTAATCCATTTTGAGTTTATTTTTGTGTATGGTGTTAGAAAGTGTTCTAGTTTCATTCTTTTGCAAGTCGTTGACCAGTTTTCCCAGCACCACTTGTTAAAGAGGTTGTCTTTTTTCCATTGTATATCCTTGCCTCCTTTGTCAAAGATAAGGTGTCCATAGGTTCGTGGATTTATCTCTGGGCTTTCTATTCTGTTCCATTGGTCTATATTTCTGTCTTTGTGCCAGTACCACACTGTCTTGATGACTGTGGCTTTGTAGTAGAGTCTGAAGTCAGGCAGGTTGATTCCTCCAGTTCCATTCTTCTTTTTCAAGATTACTTTGGCTATTCGAGGTTTTTTGTATTTCCATACAAATTGTGAAATTCTTTGGTCTAGTTCTGTGAAAAATACCGTTGGTAGCTTGATAGGGATTGCATTGAATCTATAGATTGCTTTGGGTAGAATAGCCATTTTGACAATATTGATTCTTCCAATCCATGAACACGGTATGTTTCTCCATCTGTTTGTGTCCTCTTTGATTTCTTTCATCAGTGTTTTATAGTTTTCTATGTATAGGTCTTTTGTTTCTTTAGGTAGATATACTCCTAAGTATTTTATTCTTTTTGTTGCAATGGTGAATGGTATTGTTTCCTTAATTTCTCTTTCTGTTTTTTCATTGTTAGTATATAGGAATGCAAGGGATTTCTGTGTGTTAATTTTATATCCTGAAACTTTACTATATTCGTTAATTAGTTCTAGTAATTTTCTGGTAGAGTCTTTAGGGTTTTCTATGTACAGGATCATGTCATCTGCAAACAGTGAGAGTTTCACTTCTTCTTTTCCTATCTGGATTCCTTTTACTTCTTTTTCTGCTCTGATTGCTGTGGCTAAAACTTCCAACACTATGTTGAACAGTAGTGGTGAGAGTGGGCACCCTTGTCTTGTTCCTGACTTTAGGGGAAATGCTTTCAATTTTTCTCCATTGAGGGTGATGCTTGCTGTGGGTTTGTCATATATAGCTTTTATTATGTTGAGGTATGTTCCTTCTATTCCTGCTTTTTGGAGAGTTTTAATCATAAATGAGTGTTGAATTTTGTCAAAGGCTTTCTCTGCATCTATTGAGATAATCATATGGTTTTTATCTTTCAATTTGTTAATGTGGTGTATTACATTGATTGATTTGCGGATATTGAAGAATCCTTGCATTCCTGGGATAAAGCCCACTTGGTCGTGGTGTATGATTTTTCAAATGGTCATTATTACTTATGTGCTGCCAAAGTGGTGGTTATTCAGTGGAGGTGATCTCATGTTAGGAAGCTGTCTCATGACTACTATTGGTTTGCACTGGTAGACAAGTGTCACTGCTTGAGGATAGACAGGTGGAGAAATGCATGATACTCTGTTAATAAAAATTATGTTAAAATTCAGGCTTCTCAGGTGATGCTAGAGGTAAAGAATCCTCCTGCCAGTACAGCAGACACAAGAGATGTGGGTTCAGTCCCTGGGTTGGGAAGATCTCCTGGAGAAGGAAACGGAACCCACTACAGTATTCTTACCTGTAAAATCACATGGACAGAGGAGCCTGGTGGGCTACAGTCCATGGGGTTACAAAGAGTCGAACACAACTGAATGACTGAGCATGTGTTAAAATTCAAAATTCCACTCTTAACCCAGTAAGCTTAGTAAAGTTAACAAACTGTATCCTTGCTTGATTATGGGGTAACTTTCAGAGTTTAATGATTATCAAAGAAGATGATAGTCAGGGCCCACTTCGTGGCTGTGAACCTGTGCAGTCACATAAAGCCTTAGAAGGGCCCTGTGCTTTATTTCACCCTGTCCCGACATCATCTTGAAATCTTAATGTTTTTCGCAAATGAACCACTGCACTGGGTTCCGTAAATTATGTCACTGATCCTAAAAATAGCTAACGTTTACTTAGTAATATGTCCCAAGCACCTGAACGAATGGAGTCTCTATCACAACCTTATAAATTCAGAAATTTCTCTTGAACATCCAATCTTCAATAAACTCCTGTGCATTAATATCACCATCTAACACAATGACGATACTTTTGTACATTCAAATTAGAGGGTTGCTTATTTCATTAGTTTTCAAACAATGGAAAAGTAGCAATATCTGTGAAAACAGCTTCACCATCCCACACAAAATAGCTGAACAAGAAAGTAGAGATTTATATTGAAAAAAATTATTTGAAGCCCCTGAATTATGAACATTGGGCATTTGAGGAGAAATACTTGTGGTCCCCAGCTCATGGTCTGAGAAGAGATGTGTTGTCTTTAAAATTAGCTGATTAGTAACAAGTGTTCAAAATGGATCTCGAATTCTAAATAATAATCCTTGACAATTTGGATTTTCCTATAGTTTCACAAGTTAGTCTAAGGGATAGTTTCTTGTCTCTGTAGTGCCTTGTAATATTTGTAGATCTATAACCAATTTCTTTGTAATAGTTATTTATAAATCAGTAACCAAAACTCATTTTTGGTACTCTCTGAGATTGAAAATGTTGCATATGTTATCAAATGAAAGGAAACTCAGAGGAAGGTTAGTTTGCATCTTTTAAGAAAGTTCCCATCGAGGCAATTTATGAAAATTAATAAATCTGTAGAGATTTGAGAACAGAATAATTTTAGGATTATGGTAACTGGTGATTATCTTAGAAGAAAATGGAGAGATTATGTTATTTGTGTTTATGCATCAAATATCCATTTAATACTTCACAATTCCCACCCTAAAAGATTAGAAATTTCTCTTTTCACCTTCTTTCTGAGTGCCTGGTTCACAAATTCATAGTGTTTACTGAACATGCTTGATGAGAACAGTGTTCTGTGCTTTCAAAATCTGAAGCAAAAACAATGGAAGCATTGTTTTATGTCTCATGGAGGATATACCTTTTTGATGCAGTTGTAAACCCCCTAAAATGTCGTACAGATGTTTGTAATGTCATATCATGTACTTTTCTTTTGGATGTTATAGCTGAGTCTGTAGTCAACTTATTGGAGGATTTGCTGGGGAAACCAAGAAACAATTTTGATGTCATTTCTATCTCAGATTTTGTTTTTAACAGCTTCTCCTAATTTGCTTGAAGTACACACATACACACAAAACTGAAGTTTAAATAGAGAATATATTTAACAAACTAATAGAAAAATAAAAATAAATCCACTTGACTTGATAAATCCTATGTAATTGCTGGAAACTGCCATTTGCCAAGAAATGATTTAGCTCAGTGAAATGTATTTTACAGCTAATCCTTTAATGTCTGTTTTACATATTACCCTTCCCACTGTTAATATTGAACAATATTGTAAGCTGGTAATTTTATGTGCTATATTTCAAATTGCTATTAGGAAGCCACATAAATAACAATTTTCAACTGCTTGTTTATAATACTGTGAGGCATTTCTTACCTCAGGGTAGAGTAAGAGTGGATTAAATAAAAAAAAAAAAAACCTGCTGTGGGGATGTAGCTCCAGGGAAATTCTGTCTCAGGTATGTAGCAACAAAACCTATGAGGCCAAATAAAGTCATGAGTCTGAGACCATGATATTGCACAACTTAGTATTAACTACCAAAGGTGCTGAGACTGTGGGCCTTCACCAGACGTTCAGCCAGAAGCTGCCTTACTTGATATGTCTTCACCAATGTTATAAACTGAATGGGACTCCAGCAACTTGTCCCATCAGAGTCAGGGCATCGAGCTATAAAATGCAGAGGAGGGCCTGTCATAGAAGTCGTCTTCATCCACTCTGATCTGTGTCTTGCCCCAGCCCCCCTGCAGGGAAATACTGTGAGAGTGACTCTTGCCGCCTGTGAAGGTCCCACTGGTTATGTAATCTCCAAAACTCTGCATTTCATTTGTTCTCATCTTTCCTTTAATAATGTAAGGCGGCACCCATCTGATAAATAATTCCGCATGATTGGCTTTTTTTTTTTTTTTTTTGGTTCTTCCAAACACTGACAAGACATTTTCCTTTTTTAGAAGAGTCTCTTCTATGGTCAAGCAATAATCGTTTGATGTTAATATCTCCTCATAGTGGTTGCAAGAATGGAGCAGGGCCCAGGTCTGGTTTCCTGCTGGCAGCCTGGATGATGCATGGACTATTTTGGCATCATAGGAGGAGTCACTCTAGGTCTTCAGGTTAGTGACTAGAGGTCTCTGGAGCACAGGCAGCTCTCAGGACAGCCCTAGCATGCAGTATGAGCGAGGATCCTGGATGGAACTCCTTGGTAGCCCTTTTAGGAAGAAGCTTGATGAGAAGGCTAGAAGCTGTATGTGTCTTCTGTGTCCACATTTCCTCTGGACCCTTCTAGTGTCTTCTTCCAGGCCTTGTTTACATGGACAAGGGTCATGGAGGCCGACAGCCATGTTCAGCATTAGGGAAAAATGTGTGGTGGGCAAAGGAAGAGGAGAGAAAGCATGTATTTTGTAGAGAGTGACGGGTTCAAATCCCGGCTCCACTACTTGCTCACCCTGTGTGACTTGCACAGGTGCCTTGTTACTGAGACGTCCCTCTCACCGTGCTCCCCCTCGAGTTTGCCTGTGGTCTTGCTGAGTTGAATGCAGGAATATGTTACTCTGTCTCATCTCTGGACCTTTTGTGTAGGTGTTGCCCAAAAGTCCCTTTTTTTATTTCTTGGCTTCTTCCCCTGAGTCATCATTTCTTGTTCATAAAATCCAACTCAGCTATTTCTTCCTGGGAAGAGCCCTCCTAGAGCCCTTTGCTGAGGTTCCCATGGCACGTGACCCTAAGGGTGCAGGGCTCGTCCTACAAGCACCCTGTTGGCAGAGACTGTGTTTGTTTATGATTGTACCCTGAATAAGAGAATGTAGTAGCAAAAGACATCATGAGGGACCCGGAAGTCTCTTTCCGGGTTCAGATCCCTGGCCTGATCTGTTCTTTAACTCCTGTTGTTCCTCCTTTTATTCATCTGAAAAGCAGAACTCATAGATTCTCCCTTGTTAGATGATCTTAGGATTAAATAAGGAAAAAGTAGCATCTTGACTTTTTTTTTTTTGCCTTAGCAAGACATGTAGCGAGCACTCTATAAATCCTTGCTATTTTTACCTTAGTTTTACTTTTTAATTAGCTCCAAATATTTATATACACATTGTATTTTCCTGAAAAGAACATAGAGACCTAAGAAGGAAACATCACCAATACCAAAAACATTATCAATAATAACATTAAATATAAATATAAATAATATTAAATCATAAGGAAAGTACATTTTTGAATAAATGAATAATGTTTCAGTATAGTAAGTGAAGATGTGACATTGTACATAGAGTTATTTCTGTTTTTTTAATTCTGTGTAATTGTCTTGTCTAATTAATTTAAATAGTTATTTTAATAAGTTGTTTCCACGGAACTATCATTAACCAGATTTAATTGTAGAATTAAGAATCTGAACTCTGCAGTCAAACTACATAGGATTTAAGTATGATGTATATGAACTTAGAAAATAATTTTAGCTCTGAACCACCATTTCTTCACCTGTAAATGGGGATAATTATAGTCTTTACTGGGAATTGCAATAAGGATTTACAATGATAATATGTGTGAAAATAGATACTTACTGCTAAAAAAAAAAAGCTCAATCAGTTGTCACAGCTATTGTTATTGTTGTTGTTATGGATACTTCTATTTTAGTTATTATCTGCCTCTGAGAATAGATCTTGGCAAGAAAATTCCCAGGACAACAGAATTCACTTAATGGGAAGAGCATAAATTACGGGCTTAGAATTTAGACAAAAGTAAGTAACTCATGACCAGTTTGAGTAAATTCCAGGAGTTGGTGATGGACAGGGAAGCCTGGTGTGCTGCAGTCCATGGGGTCGCAAAGAGTCAGACATGACTGAGCAACTGAACTGAACTGAACTGAAGCAACTCATCTTGCAGAAGAGACCTATGAGGCTGTTTCCTTCCTGGAGGGGATAAGTGAACAGAATGGGGTAGAGTTTGAGCTCAATAGTAAGGCAGACCTGGGAGAGAATCCTGCTTCTGCTGCTTACTGGAGTATATCCTTGTGACGCTGGATACCGTCCTTAGCTTTGGTTGTTTGAGTTCTTCATCCTTAAAAATTAAGAGCTTACCTTCTTCTGTACAGCAGAGTGAGGATTCATGAGATAAGATCCGGGAAGGAACTTCACTCAGTGTCCCTTTCCGTCACAGGGAGGAGATGAATTGTTTCTTCTTAAGAAGCAGAGTATTGGACTCTAGTGACCATCAGTGCAGTTTCTATTAAGTCTGGCAAAAATAGAAGGTCAAGTTGTTTTTCTCCCTAATCCCTTTAGTTCTGTGAAATCAGAGGAAAAAATTTTCCCCCCACATGTAAAAGTCAAAAAGCTTCAGAAATCCAGGAGATGTTTTAAAAATAAAGCTTGATTAAAAATGTAAAATGCAGTGTAGATAATTTTACAAAGCAGCAGGGGCAATTGCAAAGCACTTATTAAAGTACCTGTTAAAGTAATTAGTGACAAAAATGGAAATTCCAAGGCACTTCTGTATTTCTTAGATCCCAGAATAGGCTCAGACTGTGCTGAATCACTTCCTCTCTCAGATCGGAGTCACAGAAAAAGACAAAAGTGAAGCTTCAGAGAGTTTTAGGGTTGGGAGGCAGGTGTGGACCACTGTTAGGAACTGGCTCTTCCGAGGTCTGAGTGCAGTGATCCCCTCACTCACCCTGCATCCTGTTTCCCAGTGTCTGTCACTTGGCTGTTACATACTTAACATACATATGTATGTTACATATTTAACATACATGTTAAATACTTCTGATTCCTTCTTGCTTGTTTTGTGTAAAGAGACCAAGCGATTTGGGAGCTTGACAGGGAGACCTTAGCCCTTGTTGCCTAAACCATTTTTGCACAGAATATTATCTTATTTATAGGGCTTCCCAGGTGGTGCTAATGATAAAGAATCCAGCAGCCAATGCAGGAGACACAGGAGATGTGGGTTAGATCCCTGGGTCTAGTATTCTTGCCTAGAAAATTCCACAGACAGAGGAGCCTGGTGGGCTGCAGTCCCTGGGGTTGCACAGAGTTGGGATGCACTCCAGCAACTGAACACAGCCCACAGCGCAACAGCACATATTTAACCGTGTTGCCACCCTGACCCCTACTCTCACCTCCCCCCTGCCTCTCTCTTACTCTTCCTGCGTCTCTCTTGTATGTCCTGCCTTAAAATGCTTCTGTGTTTTTTTCCGTCATCTCTGTGTCCAGGCTCTTCATTCACATTATGGATTACACTAATGAGCTTCTTTGAGTCTGTTCATGGTTCGTAGTTAGGACTTTCACATAGTAGATGCTTCGTAAATGCTTCTTGTTGGACTAATTAGACTAATTAGAGTGGAGACTCCTGAGGGCAAGGTTTGCTGTTTACATCCTAATCCATGTCTCATTGGTCCTCTCCCAGCAGGAGCTCAGGGCACTCTTCATGGGATTTCAGAACAGGACAGATTTGAGACACTCTAGTCATCAGTCTAAGCTGCAGAAGCCCCAAATAAACTTCCTAGTCACCAAACCAAATGCTTCCTAAGGCATCCACTGGGTAATTAGGTTGTCATGGTAGCAAGGACCCTTGAAGATGGTTTTGAGTATAGCTGAGGAATAATTGTTTCAAAACATTTTATAACCTTGGATCCCAGAGAAGTAGAAAAGAGGATGTAGAACCATGTCATTTGCAGAAGCACCATCCAGAGTGAAACAGAATGCACTCAGGGCACAGAAAAATGGTTATGCGAGGAAAATCTGAAAGTTGTCATGGAAAATAATAATTGCAGCAAGGACTGTTGTAGATGGCTAAAAACAAATAGCTATAAAAATTTTAGACTCTGAAGTGAGATCAAATTTTGATGGACATATTTTTTAAAGGACCTCTAAGAGAATATTCAAAAGGCATGCTCTGGCATTGGCAGGATGACCGAATGCAGATAGTTACAATGTTTTATCTTTGTATCCCCAAATGGAAATAACGACATAAGTAATTAAACATTAGCTTTTATCCAAAAGCATTTGTCCTAGGCTCAAATTTTTGTGAATCTAAGAATGGACCATATAATACTCAGTTATGTAATACACAGTTATATAATATTCAGTTTTATGATAAATTCTTAATGGAATGGAATGAAACCTCTGAAATGTGAACGAAGGGTCTGCCACAATATCTCTTGATGGGATTTGGAAGAGTTGATGAAAAATCACATTTCTGAGTGTGGCAAAATATAAGTAAAAATGTAAATCTAGTGTGTGAGCAAGATAAAACATGGGGTTTTTGAATGGTCATTTGGTGATTAAAGCTTCCAAAGAAAAGTTATCTTTATCAGGATTCAAATCTTTTTAGGAGATTTCCTTGAACTTCCTTTCAGAGCCTTGTGCATATGTGTGAAAATCACTTTATTACTCAACAGAATAACAAGGCTTTTCACTTGGTGATGTCTAATTCAAGCCATATTTAGAACAAGTCTCTTAAACATATACCAAATCCACCACACATGTTTTCCACCCTTGTAAGAGTGGATAGCCAGAAAAGTTTAACTTTCATCACAGGAAAACTATGGAATTGGCAAAATCCGAAGATGCTCAGAAGATTTCATAATTACACACTCCAAACTTGCTTCCCTTGTGTTGAGATTAAAGGAGATGAAACACACCACCTGGGACCAGCCTAGGGCTGAGTTGAAGGAGCAGGAATGGGGCTCTAGGAAGCTTTCTGGAAGTTGTGAGCCGAGATCAGCTCTCCAAGGTGGAAGCAGGACAATTTGAAAACAAAGCTACAGCTGAAGAAGCAGTAAGTTCTTCGTCTAAGAAATCAGCCTAAGATTCAGGCCACTATGAGACAGGAAGGAAGGTGGCAGGGTACAGCCATCAAAAGAATGACACAACCATTAAAAACAGGATATGATTTAAAAAAAAAAAAACACAGAGCAAATAAATAAATAAACAAACAATAGCAAAACAGAACCTGCTAGGCCCAAGATGGTGGAAGATTTTACTTCTAGTAGACCTTGAGCCTCATCAGGCTCATTAGGCTCTAGTAGACCATTCAGTTCAGTTCAGTTCTATCACTCAGTCATGTCCAGCTCTTTGCAACGCCATGGACTGCAGTATGCCAGGCTTTCCTGTCCATCACCAGCTCCTGGAGCTTATTCAGATTCATGTCCATCGAGTCGGTGATGCCATCCAACCACCTTATCCTCTGTCATCCCCTTCTCCTCCCGTCTTCGATCTTTCCCAGCATCAGGGTCTTTTCCAGTGAGTCAGTTCTTCACATCAGGTGGCCAAAGTATTGGAGTTTCAGCTTCAGCATCAGTCCTTCCAATGAATATTCAGGACTGATTTCCTTTAGGATGGCCTGGTTGAATCTTCTTGCAGTCAAAGGAACTCTCAAGAGTCTTCTGCAACACCACAGTTCAAAAGCATCAATTCTTCAGCGTTCAGCTTTCTTTATAGTCCAACTCTCACATCCACACATGACTACTGGAAAAATCATAGCCTTGACTCGATAGACCTTTGTTGGCAAAGCAATGTCTCTGCTTTTTAATACATTGTCTTGGTTGGTCATAACTTTTCTTCCATGGAGCAAGCGTCCTTTAATTTCATGGCTGCAGTCACCACCTGCAGTGACTTTGGAGCCCCAAAAATAAAGTCAGCCACTATTTCCATTATTTCCACATCTATTTGCCATGAGGTCATGGGACTGGATGCCATGATCTTAGTTTTCTGAATGTTGAGTTTTAAGTCAACTTTTTCACTCTCCTCTCTCACTTTCATCAAGAGGATCTTTAGTTCTTCTCTTTCTGCTGTAAGGGTGGTGTCATCTGCATATCTGAGGTTATTGATATTTCTCCCAGCAATCTTGATTCCAGCTTGTGCTTCATCCAGCCCAGCATTTCTCATGATGTACATGAGACCTGGGACAGTTCTGAGGCTGACCATATAAACCAAAAAGTGGATAACACCCCAATTCTTGGAAATTCCACTCCTTTCCCAAATAGTTGTAATAAGCCTCCCACTCTTTCACCTGTGAAATTACCCAGCCCGTGAAAACTAACCACCCTATATTTTGGTGCAATCTCTCATCTTCTGAGACAGCCCACACTCTGTTTTTGGAATATATCTCTCTCTAAATAAACCTGATTTCACTTTACTGTGACTCGTTCTTGAATTCTTTCCTGTGTGAAGCCAAGGACCCTCACTTGGCAGCTGTCCCAGGGGCTCACTCAATACTTGAGACATGGCTGTCCTCTAGTGTTCCACTTTTCCTACAACAAATAAATCTGTGAGGGAGCATTCTTGCATACTCAGTCGCTTCGGTCATGTCTGACTCTTAGCAACTGTATGGACCAGGCTCCTATGTCCATGGGATTTTCTAGGCAAGAATACTAGAGTGAATTGCCATGCCCTCCTCCAGGGGATCTTCCCAACTCAGGGATCAAACTTGAGTCTCCTGCACTGCAGGTAGATTCTTTACCACTGAGCCATCGGGGAAGCCTGACTCAAGGCCAAGTACAAATAAGCAGCCAACTCACAAGACGGTAGGAGCAGCAGTGTTCCACAAGGGAGTGGGCAAGAGCGGGTGCGCAGAAGCTCTGAGATAAGAAGTGACCAGGGGCAGCTGCTGGTATTGTGTCTCTTGGAGAGGGTGCTGAATGACCAAAGATACCAATGGCAACTGAGCAAATCCCAAGAAATTCTTCTACTCCTCCTCTAAATATCCTGCTATGAAATTTTTATGGAGAGTAGAAAAATACCTTCTAATGTTGGTAGAGTGCTTTAGAAATAGATAATAGAAATTCAGGAACATGTAGTCGGTAAAGAAGCTTTAGCCCTGGATCATTTGGCAATAGCAGACCTCACTTCATAAATAAAACAGGAATTCAAGAATTGTGGGCAGAGGAGCCATCTCCTTTGACTGAGAGACCTTTTCCACAAGGAGAGAAAGAACTCTAGAGAATATAAAACAGGACAGGGTAGAATTCAGGCTATCACTACTAGAGCATTTACCAAGGTTGAGTAAATCAAGAGAAGAAGCAGATCAGATGAAAAACACAAATTCACATCTACCTTTCGTTGTTGAACCTAAATTACTCATGGTGGTAGAGTCCATTAATCAGATATATACCATATTCACTCTCATAATTTCCTTTTTACAGGTATTTGGTTTTCTTAGTTGAAAGGGAGAATAATTATATGGATGATTATGGGACCAGATTCATTGTCTCACCAAATCTGAATAAAGATAAGGGAACAATGGTTAAATGATCTGTTTTGTATGTTCCTCCTTACATCTGACATCTTGAAGTGAGAAAAAAGTCATGTGTTGCTTTTCAATCTTCAGGGAGTACATCAGTACATACAAAAGCCGCTCATCACTCTGTTTTGCTTGGTTTTTCCTGCATGCTTTCCCATGTTACCCACATTTCTCAGATAATCTACTTTTTAACCTCACCTTGTAGCACTGAATAAGGACTCAGTGCTTCCCTGGCCTCAGCAATCATTGCATTCCAGTTGAGACATCATCTCAGTATTGAGCAAAAACCCACAGGTAGAATTCTGTTAAATGCCACAAGCCGTCACTCAGCATCTGCAGAGCTGCAGCTCAGTGAGCGAGAAGAGACAGAAAATGGCAAAGTGGCCCTCCAGCCCCATTCTGAAAGGCCGCGTGCACATCATTCCCAGCCTCTGCTGCCTTCATTAGCCGGAGAGCTGTGGGCCAGCCTTGCTACCGTGAAGGGGCCGCCCCACCTCCATCCCACCGGATAATGGACGACTGCCCTTGAGTGCAGCCTTTCTCAGCCTTGAGTTTCAGATTCAAAACTGTAAAATAGAAAATACAGCTGACTGACTGAAGGCAGAGTAACCCACCAAAAAGTCATTAACGCGGCATGTATTTCTGACCCTGGCTGCTCTGGCATTACCAGGTCCCCAAAGCTGACCTTGGTCTCTTCACTGGTGTGAGCCTGCGCTCTGACTGTGGATTGAGCCGCACCCCTCCTCCTGCATGGTGACACGAAGTAGCCTCTTCTCCATGAAGCTGAAAACCTATATATATATACACGTGTGCAAATATGTATTTCTGACTTTGAGTTCCCTATGTGTACATTTTACCTACTTTTCCCTAAGATCTGAATTAAGGCCAGATAATATCACAGTCCCAGTTTGAATAGTGATATTCTCTCTCCTCCTTTGATGATTTATTATATATATATATATATAATATAAACCTTTCATAAAAATTCTTATTATAATAAGTATAACACCTGTGGGCTGGTGAGCTTTTGTGGTAATTTAACCATGAAGAATGTGTGTATGTGAAAGGATGATCTTTACCTATCCCTTTCTTACCTACAGCCTTAACACAGAAGTAGATTTTATTTTCATCTAAGTCAATTTTTATTTTCCCTACTTATGTGGAAACTATAGCAGTAAATGATTCATTTGTACTTTAACACTTAAGAAATTACCAACTCTCAGTTATGACAATTAATTAATATAAGACTGTAAATTTCACCATGCTGTCTTATTTATTATCCTTTCTGACAATGCCAGTACCTTTCCCTACCTGAGAGGGAGGTTAAGTAGCTTCTTCCATCCCTTTGTGGCTGGCAAGTAATCTGAGACAAAGAGATTCAGTTACATCCCCAGATCTGGTAAAACCTGTACCTTCGGGCTAAAACTCAAGTCCCCTTGCTCTAGGATCTTTCCCCACTCCCTCGTGACGCTATGTATTTCAATGGAGAAAACTGACTATTTGGATGCATATGTGCTCAGTTGCTTAGTCCAATCCTTCATGACCCCACGGACTGCAGCCCGCCAGGCTCCTCTGTCCATGGGATTTTACAGGCAAGTATACTGGAGTGGGTTGCCATTTTCTCCTCCAGAGGACCTTTCTAACCCAGAAATCGAACCTTCATCTCCTGCATTGGCAGGCGGATTCTTTACTACTGAGCCACCTGGGAAACCTGACCACTTGGATAAAAATAAAATACTTTTCATCATTTAGGACGATGAGTTTATATATACACATACTCATGCTGAAAGCAAAACGATGGCATCATATATTTGGTAAAAAGGAGTGAAATATAACCATTAACCAAATAAGAAGTCAAATATCTAATCTACAAGGACTCTTCCCCCAAATCACATGATATACCACTCAAAATCATCATTTCTTTTGTTGAATGTCATTTCCCATAACTTCTTGGACTCTTTGCATAATGATAAATGTGTTCTTAAGTCTTAGAATGTTATCATTTTTTTGGCACTCTCTCAGTCCTTAAAACCCAGATTTGGGTGGAGAAAATATAGACAGCTTTTTCTTTATGGGCTGTAAGAAGCATCAGTCAGTTACTTACTGAGCATTCACATTGTAACATGTCTTGGGTCTTAAAGGATCTTTGGTCCCAGGCAGCTCATACTCTAGAGAATGCTTGAGATAAGTATTGTAGAAATTGTGCAGAAAAAACGTCCTGGTTCTACTTACCTATGTCTTAACTTTCTTGGAGAAACTAGCATTTTCAAAATAATGAACAACTAGTTATTTATTTCATTTTTGGTAAAAGTAGCTCCACAACACAGGTTGAGAGAAGCAAAAGTGTAAGTCTCAAGTAAATGGTTTGAGGCTCCACTAATAAGAAGGAGAACTGATCCGTGGTAGAAAAAATAAAAAATAAAAGCCTTTATTCTTGCAATTGGATGCAGCACAGCCCTACCACCGTGCTGATCCTGAGAGCTGAATAGAATTTGTTGTGACTAACCAACCAAGCTCAGCAATAAAGAGTCCACCTGTAATGCAGGAGAATGGGTTTGAACCCTGGGTTAGGAAGATCTCCTGGAGAAGGAAGGGGCAGCCCATTCCAATATTCTTGCCTCAGAAATCCCGTGAACAAAGGAGACTGACTGGCCGGCTACCATCTGTGAGATCGCGAGTGTTGGACATGACTAGCAACTGAACACCACTTCCCAGCTAACCACGTGCGTAGGGCTTTCACATGAGTTCAACCTGAAGAAAGTCCGATGGGAAACAGAGTAAAACAGGCCTCGTTTTAGAGGCATTTACATCCTTGCTGACAACATGATGGATCTGCTGGGACAACGTGACTGTCTGGCAACCCCTGCACGCTAAGATGATCCTAACAGGAATTAATGGCAGAGAATCAGTCATTTCCCAGATCAACATCAGCATGCAGCAAGGCCTTTCCTGGGAGACAAAGGAATAGAAAAACTTTTCAGAGGTGAGGGAGCCATCTCAGTCACGTTATTTACTTACTCAATTCGATTTTTTAGTGTCTGAAGTCACAAAAGTTGTAACCAAGACAAACCAGGCTGCAAGTACCATTTTAAAAATGTCATCAGCCTAGCAGAAACATGAGACATAAATCACAAGTTTTATTGTATTTGCAATTAAACAGATCAAATTTAATGTCCACAGAAAAGCCTTAGTAATTAGGATAAAGATTAATATAGTGAAATGTCCCTGGTTTAGGAGGCCACCCAAGCAAAGCTGAAATAAAGAATTGAGTATATAATCGAATAGCATGTGAATATTAATGCACGAAACCCTCCAAGTCCCCAGATCCCTGATGCAATTATTTTCTATTCACATTAATTGTTCCTAACAGATGACATTAATGACTTTGAGTTGAAATGTGTGCAAGGGAAGATTTCACAAGATCAATGCTGTTTAGAAATAAGGTCATTTTTATAATTATTTGCTCAAATTTTAACCACTGCTCAACATAATAAGGTTAACATGGTGAGTGTTTCATAATGTGAATATCAAAAGTTAATTTTCATACTGGCTAATAAGTATATTGGGGTATTCACATTTTTCTTACTATTTCTTTTTCCTGACTACTTATTTTCCAACACATATTGACAGACTGTGAAAATGTGCTTATTGTTTATAAGCTGTAATTTGCACATGTGTACATATAGAACACTAATAAACTCAGATAAACATTTTTTTGGGTTAGGATATGTGTTATCTAATCTAGAAATGTCAACTCTTTTGAGATTTACATGTGTGAGGCAGGATTTTGAAACAAACAATTAAATCAACACTGTTCAAAGTTTCTGCCTGTTTTTACCCAGAAACTTCACTCACGCATCTTAGATCTTTCATCCGGGGATTTACTCTCAGATGTGGAAAGAAGCCAGAGTCTGACGCACTCACGAACTGATGTTGAAATGCATGTGAGTTTCCCTGTCGCCTTCAGAACACTTGTTCAGGTGGTTATTTTCCTCCATCAAATATGATGTCACAAGTGAACCATAAAACGCATCCTTGAAGCATTGTCAGGTAGATAAAAATACTTTGCTTTCTTGTGTTCTCTGCAATTCAGCATCATATCCCCCAGCTGATAGAGTAAGTAGAAAATGTCACTCTCAGCAAAAATATTATAAATCTTGCCTTGTCCCCAAGATACCTTTTTTGGGTATTGATTATATATCAAAGTCACAGAGAAATGGTCAAGGAGCTTTTTATTAAAGCCCATGTCCCATATTACTCATCTTACTTTTATGATATATTATGTATGAACTTTTAAAAATTCATGGGCTGTACTTTTTTTTCTTTAGCTAGGGTTAGCTTTGTGCTTATTTTGCAAAACTTTAACCAGTGTGGTTTTTAACTCTCATTGACATTAAAAAAAAAAAAAAAGATAGCTTGAAAAATACAAGAGTCAAATATATAATGAGAAATGTTAGTCTTAAAACAATGACTGATGGGCTTTTGTGGATAACTGGCCTTTTAGTTTACTGTATAAATTTATAAGTATAGCTAGGAGAGTCTATATCAAAAGTAAATATTCTCAAGTTAGATTGGAATTGCATGTCAGTGAAGTACTGTCACCTTTAAACATTCTTGAAGACCCTAATGCCATCCAATATAAAAGATGGCCTTAAGATCAGGAATTTCTTAAGTTGCAAATTTTAATCCAAGAAATTCTTACCTTCATTCTCTGTCTCTCCTTTTTTTAAACTAAAATTGTGGATTTTGTATTGCATTTCACATAATAAGGATGTTAAAGCATATGAGTGCTTCAAGGTGGTAATCTAAAATACACTATGGGAAAAAAACACTTTGAATAGTGCAGTGTACTTTGTCAGTTCAATCAACATAATTAAGGTAATGTTGCAATGGAGACCAACATACATCTTTAGGCAAACAAGAATTTTATTAATAATAATTATCTATTACAACTCTTCTCAGGAGGATGCTTGGCAGTCTGTATATGTCCAGGAGTTCTGCTTATTGTCAAGGGCTTACTTAGAGCTATAGCATAGTGGCTGGGACCTGGGCCTGACATCAGAACCTTGTATTGACTGGGTGACCTTGGACAAGATTTTAAAGCTTCAGTTTAGCAGTGCCTCAGGTTCCCCATCTGGAAAATGAGAAGAATGAAATTTCTGTTCTATTTCTGAGACTTGTGGTGAGGATTAAATGAGATAGCATATGACATGTACATAACACAATACCTGCTGAGAATTTGGGGCCATAATGAGATCTCTGCTGCTCTGACTGTCTCCTATTCTAAAATGTGTGGCCCCATGTCACAGCCACAGAAGAACATGTCAGAGATGGAGAATGAGAGCTGAGATAAGTACCTGCTAGTGTGCCTGTCCAGGTCACATCAGCGATCCCCAGAAACAAAGTACACCCTCTTCCGACTCTTCCTCATCACAGATCCCATGTGCAAGGCATCAGATATGATGGCATGTTAAAGGTAATACAGAGTCCCTTAGGGAGGCTGTAAAGTACAATTTTGTTGAAGGGCCAAGACACACACATACTAAAAAAGAAACTTTTTAGTAATAGTAGCAAAACCTAAAAGTTAGTAAACTTTATTGTTACTAATAATCACTTAGTGTTATTAAGCATGCGGGCCTGCATGCTAAGTGGCTTCACTCATGTCTGATTCTGTGCAACCCTATGGACTGTAGCCTGCCAGGCTCCTCTGTCAATGGGATTCTCCAGGCGAGAATACTGAAGTGGGTTGCCATGTCCTCCTCCAGGAGATCTTCCCAGGGAAGATCTGGGAAGATCTGGGTTCGATCAGGCATCGAACCCAAGTCTCGTACATCTCCTGCACGGGTAGGCGGGTTCTTTACTACTAACACCACCTGGGAAGCATATGATTACTGACTGCCAGGGGCCGTCACTCTTCACAATGATCTTATATGATTGGAGCTTTCATTATCTCCGGTTAGGAAAAAGGAAACTAAAGTGTGGAAGGATTAAGTAATTTTCCCAAAATCAAAGAGTTAGCCCCTGAGAGAGCCAGGATTTAAACTTTATAAGTGACCTTATAAATAAGCAGATAATCCTGATGATAATCATGTGCTGATGAGGGAAGAAACTTCAGGAAAAAGGAGCTCACTTTCAGTCATGATGTCAGAGATTCTGAGTCCCTTCTTAAATTCCAACATCAATTGTCCAAGGTCAGGAAAGGTGGGAGAATTTCCCAGTCGAGAGGACTAGCCCCTTCCTCTTCTTGTCAAGGAATTACTCTGTAATCAGCCCACCACACACACACACTCCCTCTCTCCAGTACTCTGCCCCCAGGGAGGGCTCAGACCCCTGCCTTCATCCTGCTCAGCACAGCCCAGGTCAGACTGAGAAACACAGCTTGCTACCAATAATTCACATGAGAGCTTATCCTCTCTCAAAGCTCTTCCCAGGCTGGGGGCTTTCTACTCAAAGCACAGGCTCTGGACAGCATGCCTCAAAGCATCTGGGAATTTCTTAAAATACTACATCTCTGACCCCTCCTCAGAATTGCTAAATCAAATCTATATTTAACAAGGTCTGGGATGACTCATGTGAATATTAAAGTATGAAAAGCCTGGCGTAAGGACACTTTTGTATATAACTACCCCAGCCCTGCCTGCCTCCACATGACATTGATGGGCCTTCCCCACTTCCTCACAGTAGCCTCTGTCATGTCAGGGCATCTCAGGTTCAAGGTCAGGGGAGAGACAACAATGCTTTTCTCTTCTAGCACATCTTCTGTGTTCTAGTTTCCTGTCCTCTTAATCCAGCATCTATCAGAGATGCACACATGATGGATAACAGGGCAGAGAAGCCTATGTGTTAAAAAGAGCCCTGGGAATTGAGTTATAAAAATAGGTATAATTGTGATGGGTGAGGTGAGAAGGTAAAGGTTGGAAAGACGGAGGGAAATCACATATGAGCTTCAGTACTGTGGAGAAAAGTAGAATGTGAACAGTGACTAACACCTGTGCAGTGTGTGAAAAAGGCTGCTGGAGAAGTTTAGATCTGACGGCCTCAAAAGACACAGACGTAATATTTCCCTGAATGGTAGACACAACCGTCAGAAGAGAGGTGCATGCTCACTGCAGTCACTTGCTCAGTTACGTCTAACTCACTATGACCCCATGAACTGTAGCCCGCCAAACTCCTCTGCCCATGGGATTCTCCAGGCAAGAATACTGGATTGGGTTGCCATTTCCTCCTCCAGGGGATCTTCCCAACTCAGAGATCGAATCTCCATCTCCTCCATCTCCTACATTGGCAGATAGATCCTTTACTGCTTGAGCCCTTGAGAAAGCCTCAAAGGAGAGGTCAAAATAAAAAGCACCACCCTACTGACTCAAGTAACAAAATATCAGAGAATGGGATGGAGAAGAAAGAAAGCACACAGGTAGAAGTGGATGGTGATGTGCTGTTTCTGAAGGTCTGTTTCTGGCATGTTCCAGATGTGGCTGAAACCTTCAGCCTGTGCTCCGACACTGGGGCCATGTGCGGAGGGCAGCTGTGGAGACATAAACATGAACTCCCTTTAACTAAATTGCATCTGGCAATAAACAAGATCATAAATCAATAGATATTGCTGAAAGCTGGATTTTAAGACAACTTTCTCCTTTCAGTGATATTTAGAGCCAAATTTCAGGGGGGAAAATAGAGTAGTAAAATTCCTTGGCATTTTCAGACCACTTTAAGAGATTATTAGGCAGCCAAAATGAAGTATCAATAGCAAGGAAGATGCCTGATATTGAAAATCTAACATTATTAAGCATTATGGATATTGATTAGAGAGCAGGTTAAACGTGCCCTCTGTACTGATGCAGGGGTTTCCTATTGACCACAAAGGCTCCCAGAACAGCACCACCTTCCTTCCCCACACTGGTGTTTAGTCATCGTCAGTTGGAATTGCATTTGGAGAACAGTGATAAGTACTCAGGTACTAAAGGCTCCCATAAAGTGTCAATAAACTGCATAAGTAAGAGGCTTTGCCATTCTGCCAGTGACACGAAGACAGATGGTTCCCCCACCCATGAGTTTCTGAGACAAAGCTTTTCTAGATAGGGGACAGGAATGAGACGGTAATGGAGAGATTCCATTCCTGTGATCGGGATGCTAAATTAATTTAGCCCATCCAGTTAGTGGAGCTTCATCTGTTACATTAGGGGCCTGTAATGTGGCTGTCGAGATGTGCTGGGATGTTTATGGCTTTGCCACCTGTGCCTTGTGCAGACCCACTAGAATTTTAACTGCGTGGATCCTTCTGTGTGGGGCCCAGATCTGTTTGATGTAAAACTGTTTATCATTTGAACATCCAACTGATCTGATCTGAAAAGTCCTGGAATCTGTATAGCAGAGCTTCATGACTCCTTCATTTGGGTTTCACTATAGTACATAATTTCCTGGGCACTTGATCCCAGACTTAAAATGATGTTATCAGAGCCATAGGGATCATAGGAGTAATCTGGTAGAACTGGCCCACCCTACACAGGAAGACGTTAAGATCCACAGAAGTTAAATGCTTTCTTTGCTCTCTATCTCATATCTGCTGGCATGTATAGCCTGAGAGCCAGGTTGCTAGGCTTCCAGTCCAGGGCTCATGCCCTTGAACTCTTAAGCCAAAGAAGTTGCTGTCTTCTTCCTTTTGTCTCATTAGATTCATGCCTTGATATTGATGTGATCCTTTAACCAGTGTGACTAGATAAAATGGGAAACTGCTGTTGTCACACTTCTGCCTAATGCTGATGGCAGCTCATAATAATTGAGCACCTGCTTCTAAGCTGGATCTTGTGCTGCATGCATCTCATCTAGAACCTCACTTGGTCCTTGCAGTGACCCTGTATGGTAGGCAGCGTTATCACTTTTTTTTTTCCACTTTTTGAAAAGGAGATGTAGCTCTAAGAGATTAAATAATTTCCCACACATGTTAGCCTGAAGCAGAGTCAAGAGTCAAGCCCCAAGTCTGTCGACCCCAAAGTCTGTCTCTAACCGCAGTACTATATTCATTCCTCCCTTGTTATGATGTTGAGTTGGTATTTCTTCTCCCCTAAGCAGAGTCCTAGCTCAGAGCTGTCCTGCTTTTTCAGGGCTGCCAGCTGAACACAAAAGCAGGAACCCCTGCTTTGAAATGCCCTGGCATGGGCATTGCCGTCTCTGGTCACCTCTGCCCTCGAAGCAGCTACAGCAGCAGTGAGCTGTCTCTCTCCAGCACTTGCAGCGAGTACTCCAGCGGCTCCTCCTACACGTGGCGTGATGGAAAGAACCTAAGGAAAAGGGTAAGGCTCCTTCAGGGGCAGCGCAGCATCAGAGGGAACCGGAAAATAAGCCTCTTCTGGTAGGAAGGCGGAAGGTGGGAGGGAGGCCAAGAAGGAAACTACCATTTGCTGAGTCCTGGTTCTTTTACACCTCACAAAACCATAGAGGGAGATATTCTCTTCCCCATTACCCAGAAGGAGAGATTGGCTCTAGAAGGTTAAGTTCCTTGCTAGAAGTCACACACCAGAGAGGAGTGGAATGATGACTTGATCTCAGATGATGGGGACATTATGGGAGGGAGTTTGGGAGAGAAAGACATTTTCCTTCTGTGCTTTGGTGGAACCCACAGAGTTCACAGATTTATATCAACTTGGAACTGGAGCCCTGGCCTAATGGAACTGACCATGCTTTGGACTGACTCAGACATTTTCAATTAGTTTTATAGACATTCTCTATCACTGTGATGCTCAGAGAGACTTGTCGATGTCCAGTGCAAATGAGGCTGAATGAGGCCAAGTCATCCCAGACTGAGCATCCTATGAAAGCTCAAAGAGAAGGTTTTCTTCTGGAGAATAGGGAGAGAGGTGCATTCTCTCAGAATAAATGACCAAAAGTTTTGGAAGTCTCATTAGCTTTGTGGAAATTTACTGCTCAAAAATAGCAATGTAATATATTGACCTCCTCTATTCAATGCAATAGCCTCATAAAACTCTAATTGGCTATAAATTGAAGGAGGTACAGTAGAGAGAGAAAATGCTATGGTAGATTTCAAGCACCATAGCTTCAGTGAAAGTCTCCACATTGATGCCAGGAGTTTCTTTACCAGATTGTTAAATAACTCCTGTGACTGGAATGACTTGCATCTGCTAAGTGGGCTCACATGACAGATTTCTTCATGATTTGAATAAACATCTTTGCACACCGGTGTAAGTCAAGAATCTGGAATAGCTGTTTTCACAGTTTCCTTATATTAAAGAAAACAAGATTGGCATTGACATACATACAATATTGGTATTATGTATAAAATAGACAACTAATGATAACTTACTCTATAGCACAGGAAATTCTACTCATACTCTATAATGGCCTATATGGGAAAAGAATCTAAAAAAAAGTGGATATATGTATAATATAACATTCACATTGCTGTATACCTGAAAACTAGCAGAACCTTGTAAAGCAACTATACTCCAATAAAAACTAATTTAAAAGAAAAAGAAAAGTAAAGAGTACAGGAATGTGGAAGCCCTGAATCTGAATATTTGGAAGTCAGTTTTCTATCATCTGTATAAATTTAGTTTATAATGTCAGAAGTGTAAAAAGCCAGGGAACTTCTATAACTGTCAGAAAATTCAAGTGAGGGAGGACATTTGTCATACTCCGAACAAGAACTGAGAAAAATATTTCAAGCTTGGATTTAGAGTTTATTCCCTTGGACTCAGACTTAACAATGCAAAGTGCAGAGCCTGGGGTGTTATCAAAACTGTTCTTTCAAGATGTTCGGAGTTCTGAGTAATGACTGCTAGGGACCTGGCTTTTAGCAGACTGGGGAGATGGTCGGGAGGATGTTCCCTCTATCTCTGAATATTGCTGGCTCTCAGGGCCCCTCACTCAGCACTTTTCATTCATAGCTATTCCTCTCTCCCTCTCAGCCTTTCTTCTTTTTTTTTTTTCTTTTGGCTAAAATTTTTCCAGTTAGAACAAACCTTGATCTTTTGGAGACATCTCTTCCCTGAAAGAGGAGGAATAAGGTTCTTAAGACACTTCTTAAATACCCCGGTAGACATCATTTGGAAATTTAACAGTGTCCCAACTCACAATGGCCATGGAGTACCAGCCTGCCTGTCACATTCCCCAGAGAAAAGTCTTCATTCTCAGGGACCCAGCAAACTGACCCAGTCCTATTAAAACATTTTAAATGGCATTATTTAAGAAACTTAAGTTCATACCATGTACCTAGTACTCATTTAGTATTAATTGGCATAATAAACTCATACAATATAAATTTGAACATGAATATTAGCTTATATAATAATAAGTATATGACCATTGGCTCTTTGGTAGTTTATAAGTATTTTATTTTTAATATTGTTTTGTGTGGAAACAGAAAGGCAGAAATGAAACCTTCATGAAGTGCACTAACCTGCCCTTCATGGAGGAAAATGGCTCCAGTTACTGAGTAATTACCATGTGTCAGCTTTGTTAGCACTTCATAAGCACTAGCTCGTTTAATGATCGTCATAACTTATTACTTAGGTTTTCTTATTTCCCCCCTTTCACAGAGAAATAACCTGAGGTCCTGAGAAATTACACATCTATTTCAATGTCTCATAGCCAGTAAGTAGAACTGAGCAGTTGGCTCCAGAACCTCAACTATTCTGCTAGACCTTGAATTAGTCTAAAACTTGGAAGCGTCCCAGGTGTTTGGCTGGATTTGTTCCCGTAAGACCAAGAATGTCCTTTAATAAAACAAGAACAAAAAAAGAATGTGTGAAACAGTTATCTATTCAAGGAATAGAAAAGAACTTTGGACATTAAACCCAGGCTCCTACCTTAGCAGCAGCATCATTCAGCCACTACCCTCCTTCTAGAGCAACTCTTTTCTGACTTTCCTGCAAAGAATGAGGAGCTCTACCCCACCACCTCCCCAACAGGAGATCTGTGCTTCTCTTTCTCAGGTTTCAGGATTGTCTCCAGCTTTTCCCAAGTTATTGAGTACCATAACCTTCTGTGCAAAACAGATTGAGGAATGTGGCTAATCTCACAGGGTGGGGAGCCTGGGCCCTGGGAGCTTTGCAGCTGCTGGCCCTGGGGATGAATCATATCAGAGCGTGGGCAGGCTGAGGGGCAGGAAGGAAGTGGGTGGGCTGACGCAGAGCGCATCTTCTATGGCTTGAACAAATCTGCCCCTTTCAAGCTGTGATGGAGTACTTCTATCTGGCTTCTCTTCTTTATTGTGAATGTGACATCAGAATCATGGAAATTCTTAGAAACCCAAGCTGTGGCAGTCTACTCACTGGTCAGTCTATAATACCCACTAAAGGGATTTTTTTTCTGCTTTCCAAAGAAGTTTTTAACAGCACAGAAGAGGAGGAGAAGGAGGGGGGAAGGAAAGCATCATCAAAATAGATCTCTCCACAGCAACTTCTGACCCTGGAGAATTTTCCAAACAGAATATATAATTTGACTTCAAATTAAATATACATATAACAAATAGAAAAAAAAATAAGACATGTTGATAGCAAAGGTCAGTTTTATGAAAACAAACAAAAAAAAGTCTTCAGTGTAAGCAAATGCAAGCAAATGCTCACGGCTTAGTAAAAATCTGAAATTCCAAAGTAAGTTTGTGACATTGAGTTGACGTCCGCTTATGAGCATATGCGTGAGCGTTCAGGGTCCCAGGATAGCAGGACAGCTAGTGGGGAGGCCAACGGGAGCTGTAACTCTTAGCCAAGATTGGTACTGAGAACATGTATCAGATTCATTCATAGACATTCTTCAGCATTAATTATACAGCCTTTAAAAAAAAAGTCATTAGTTCTGAGCCTCCTAATTTCCCTGAGTGCTCGTTTGTGATTAAACTCTGCAACTTTCATTCAGAAGAGGGCTGTTGGAGTAACCTGTGGTCTCTATTATGACTTTGACTAATACAGAGGGGAGAACAGAGGCTAAGCCTGACTCTAGCAGTATCACTTCAAGATTAATGTGCAGTCTTTAGAGCCAGACAGCCTGGTTCAGATCCCCATGCAGCCACTTCAGAACTGAGTCATAGAAAGTGCCCAGGAAACCAGAGTTGAAACTCTTGCGCTAGCTCTTCCTTGACTGTATGATCTCCAAAGGACAGATTTTGCTAAATCTCAGTTTCCTTCCTCTTAAAATAGGACTGATATTGTCTGCTTCATGGTCTTGTTCTGAAAATTAAGTCAAAGCACTGGGTCAGTGGCTGGTACACAGCAGAAGCTCGGTCAGCATGAGTTTCCTCCTCTGCCTTTCTGTTTCTTGTTAGCAGTGTTTTGATAAATGTGAATGTCTGAGGAGAATGCCATGTTTTTTCTATGTCATTTCTTGGTCACTTCTCCAGAACTAACACTGGTATTTGGAGAAATATGAAGAACAGGAAATTGACCTTTCAAAGTTAGTAGGTCAATCACTGCTATGGGTTCTAACAGCAAATGGCCAGCTGCTCTATGTGTATAAATATTTCACAGATATTCACTGCCTATCAAAATAAAGTCTTGAGGCCACATGACATTCTAGCTTTCAGTTGTTAGAATGGAAGGGACTATAAGGCCTGGACCAACTCACTTTTCCTCTTACCCTCTTCACCTCCCATAAACGCTGCACAGTGAGCCTTCTGATTATTCCCTACGTGTCCCAAAGCATGCTTTTCCAATTAAGGTCTTTGCCATCCATTTCTTCTACCTGGAAATCATTTCCTCTGGTTGAAAAAAAATTTAGTTTTAAAAATTTATGTATTATTTTTGGCTGTTCTGGGTCTGCACTGTGGCACACCAGCTTCTCACTGTGGTGCTTCTCTTGTTGCAGAGCACAGGCCCTAGGTGCAAAGCCTTCAGTGGTTGCAGCACACGGGCTCAGCTGCTCCACAGCATGGGGGATCTTCCCGAACCAGGGATCGAACCTGTGTCCCTTGCCTTGGGAGGCAGATTGCTATCCACTGCACCACCAGGGAAGTCCTCCTCTACTTTTCAACTAAGGCAAACTTATCCATCTTTCTAGGACTAAGTTGTTATAAATCAAAGGAAGGAAGGGAAGAAGGAAGGAGAAGAAAAGAAAGGATCTCTCTTAGATGCTTTTTGTGGTTTTTCAAATACATATGTGGTCTCCCTCCTCTGAAACTCTGGAGTACCTACTAGTTTTCTATGTCTCATTTGCTCCCTTGACTTACAGTACTTGAGCCCAACTCCTCCTGGGTCACCTGCTCCTTGAAGGCAGGGTCCTTATCTTGTACGTATCTATATCATGCACCCCTTAATTCAGGAGCTGGCAAAGTAGAGTTTTGCTACATAATAAACTAGTTTGCATTAACTAATGAATAAATACATTTATATGTGAATATTTATCAACCACTAGGATGAACTAAGTTTAATGATGGCCTTTTCCTTCTATAAACTGGTGATCCACAGGGCTCAATCATGTCTAATATCTCCTCTTTTATTCCCAGCAGTCATCACAAAATTGGGACAAAAGGTTAAGTATCGACTCTTCGCTCCCGAGTGGCTTTGCTAGTCCTACAGATGAACTACCTCCGACTCGCATCAAGGAAAGCCACATTTTGGAAGGACTAAGAAAGCTCCAGAAGCGCAAAGTGTTACTTGAACCCCCATCAGTGATAACCAAATGGGGTTATAAAGATTGCATGAACTCCAATGAAGGAATCTATTCTCCAGGAATTAAAAGTAGCAGCCTGAAGGAATATCCACCCTGCAAACCCACAGACACAGGGAGCCCCTGCACGGATCCCCACAAGGCGTTTGTTTATGACATGGATTCTCACGACGAGGCTGATGAGGACGCTTCCTCCTTAGCCTCGGTCCAAGTGGTTCCAAACCAGGGCTGCAGGCTACACAGTTGTAAATTAACCCACAGTGTCTCTGACAGCCTCTTTGGCTGGGAGCTGAATGGCAAACACTGTTCAGAGGTCACTTCCTCAGTCTACTCCAGGGAGAGGCCTGAGAAGCTGACCGGCTGTGCCAGCAACTGTCCCTTGGAGCAGAAGCTGTGCCCAGGCGTGCAGGGGCCTCGGGTACAGAGAGAGAAGGTCTCACCCAGCCAGGGCTGCCAGGCGCTCAGTCTCCAGCCCTCAGAGGCCGATGACGCGGAGACCCTGGATGAGCTGCACATCGAGAGCAGTGATGAGAAAAGCCCCTCAGATGCGTCTGCAGCCGCGGACACCGACCGGTCCATGGAGAGCCTGGACATCCTCACGGGGTTTGAAAAGTCTTCACGTGGGTCTCCTGAGGAGGAAGAAAACCAAGCACCCGTCCATTTAGAGAGCAGGCCAAAGACGTTCAGTTTCATTAAGCAGCAGAGGGTTGTAAAACGGACTTCCTCGGAAGAATGTATTACTGTGATATTTGATGCAGAAGACGGCGAGCCCATTGAGCTCAGCTCTCACCAGACTGGCCTTGTTACTGTGACCAGAAAGGAGATTTCCATCCGTCAGGCCCCTGCTGGGCCCCAGATGGAACATGCTGAACTTTCACCTCAGGGAATTGCTCATTTACAGCCAGGGGCTGCGGCTAGAGACTACCCTTTTTTAAAGAGGTCTGAAGAGGAGACTGAAAGAAACATTCCACAGGGTGAGGTAGATGATACAGCCATGGCACCTGCTGTGTCTTTCCACCCCAGGACAGTGACGCAAAATACTCAAAGACGGGCCAAACCGACACATGTCACATCATGCCAGAGTCATTCTAGGTCATCTGTGGGCACAGGCATCTGTCAGAAGAAAAGTCTGACAAAAATACCTACCAGAGGCAAGCCTTCACCTCAGAAATCAAAAGTAAGGGAGCCTGAAGCCTCCCTTGTGATGCCCTCAACTGGCCCAGTGACTCTTGAGAAATCACCAGCTCCAGGGAAACTCTCAC
Organism: Cervus elaphus; assembly: GCF_910594005.1. NCBI lineage: Eukaryota > Metazoa > Chordata > Mammalia > Artiodactyla > Cervidae > Cervus > Cervus elaphus. The sequence continues at coordinate 65,809,655 of NC_057847.1, forward strand.
AGTTCAAAAAGACTGAAGGTCCAGCTCCCCTTTTTGACTTGCAGCCAGATTCACACATTCCAAAACCCCCCACCCAGCTTCCTCACGGCTCCAAGATGTCCAGCAGAAGGGATTGGATCCAGAGCTCCAAGAGTCAGATTCTAGCATCACAGTTGCTGTCCAGGCCCCCCACTGAGCGGAGTGACGATGGAGAGCCCCCCACGAGGGATAAACACTGTGACCCAGGGCCAGAGCCTGGGGTGAAATCACCCTCCCCACCACCCCCTCCAGGCAGGTCGGTCTCCCTACTCATCAGGCCCAGTTATGACTTTTTGCCGCCACCTTCATCTGCCAAATCCGAAAGCAGGGTGCCCAACGAGACAGCAAGAGTGGTATTGAAATCGCCCCCTCTGAAAGGATCCTCTGCTCCTGCTATTTATTTTAACCAGACCCTGACAGATGTGCAGGGGAAGAAACCATCTGTGGCCTTCAAAAAGCCTGTCTTCACTCCCTCACCACCCTCAGCAGAAACAGCAATCCTGATGAGATGCCCTGCTCACAGCCCCTCCAGCTCATTTGCTGTGATGGTCCCGGAGCCCCCAAAAGTCTCTTCAAAGAGAAATACCCCCAGAGCCCCACCTCACCAAGCACGTGGGACCACACAGAACCACACAGGGTTACAGACTCCCAAGAACTGTGCTTCCCCCCGTGAGCCACTGGAAATACCGTCCTCCAAAGGTATACCTCCAGGGAGAAAAGAACAGTTGAATGGCAATGTCTCTGCATCCTCCACGCCTTCCTTCTTAGGGGTAAATGAGTCACCATCATCTCAGGTTAACAGTCCCTTATCATCATCATCCTCCAAAAGCCATAACCCCATGCATGGGTGTCAGAACCTTCATGAGAGAGGACTGAAAACTCGCCTCCCAGTTGGGCTCAAAGTTTTCATGAAGTCTCCCCAGTTGCTCAGGAAAAGTTCCACAGTGCCAGGGAAACATGAAAAAGACAGTCTAAATGAAGCCTCGAAAACCTCCGTGGCTGTGAGCAAGGCTAAGCCAGGGGCCTCCAGAAATCCAGCCAGCCTTGAGGCCACAGGAGGGGAAAGAAATGCTTCTCCAGTGGGTTTACCGGCGCAGGAGAGTTTGGCCGAAGGGCTTCCCCTGGAAAGAGCAATGCCAGAGTCGCTGGAAAATAGCATGCCTGGGGCTGATAGAAAAGATGGAGTAGAAAACAGGTCTGTGAAAAGATCCCTGTCCTCCAGCAAACCACACCTGAAACCAGCTCTAGGCATGAATGGAGCCAAAGCCCGCAGCCAGAGTTTCAGTGCTCACTCAGGGGAAAAGCCCCCCACGCCCCCCACAGAAGGGCTGGGCAAAGTCCGGACTCAGATTATTACCAACACCGCTGAGAGAGGCAATTCCCTTACCCGGCAGAGCTCCTCCACCGAAGGCTCCCCCAGCAAGACTGCGTCTGGCCCTGTGTCTGATGGGCTCCCCAGCTCTGGGCGGCCCCTGGGACATTCTTCCCCTAGGCAGGGTTCCTTGGGGAGCACAGGCAGCTCCAGCAGCCAGCACGGGAGCCCAAGCAAGTTGCCTTTGAGGATCCCTCCAAAATCCGAAGAGCCCCTCACCCCAGCTGGAACAGAAGAGCAGCAGGCCTACGCCCAGGGAGAAGGCCCCAGGGCGACTGTACCTGAGGGGCCAGGCAGTGACCACTGCAGGTGCCCACTCACCCCAGCAGATAGCTCAGGAGGCCCACAGAGTCTGGGGAGAACACCACATCCCAGTAATTTCACAGCAAGCAGGACCTCCAAGCTAGAAACTTCTGGAAGGTATCCAGACGCTTCTGCAACCAGGGCCGGTGTCGTAAGCCCAGAAGCCCCCCTCTCACCCACAATTGAAGAAAAGGTCATGTTGTGCATTCAGGAAAATGTGGAAAAGGGCCAAGTGCAAACAAAGTCCACCTCTGTGGAAGTGAAGCCGAAGCCGGGGCCTTCTTTTGCCAGCTGGTTCGGTTTTCGGAGGAGCAGACTCCCGGCTCTCAGTAGCAGGAAGATGGATGTCTCCAAAACCAAAGCAGAAAAGAAAGATGCAAAAGGTTTAGGGTTTGGAAACAAACAGCTGAAATCAGAGAGAAAGAAAGAGAAAAAGAAGCCTGAGCTACAGTGTGAGATGGAAGATGAACTTCACAGGGACATCGAGTTGGCAGAGGGTCCAGACAGTGGTTTGCAAAACAGAAATAACCTGAAAACACTGCCAGACATTTATGACCAAGTGAAGTTTGAATCAAGAAATAGACCCAGCCCTGTTCCATGTTCAGCGAAAGATACCTTTATGACAGAACTTCTGAACAGGTAGTGTATTGGCAAAGAGAGTGAGAGCGCGGCAGTGTGTAGAGCAGTGCTGGACCCCACCCCACCCCCCGCCCAGGAGCGCTTTTTGTCTCCTGCATATTGAATACCAGTCAAGCATGTTTTTCATACAAGCAGGAAGGCATCATAGCAATCTTTTATGCATTAGCCAGAATTTAAACAATGGAATAAAAGTTAGCAATAAAATGATAATTTAGTCCATGTTACTCTGTTAACCAAACCAATGGTCTCTGAAATTAAAGAACGGTAAATTTTTATCAAGGTTGATAGAAATTCAACCTACACTAGAAATCATGAATGGATCCACATGGCATGAAATGGAAGAAAATTACACATACATTTTAAAGGATGCTGATCTCACTTATTGTACCAAGCAAACTTATACTTAAAACTTTCCAGAGATAATTACATATTCTGCTGATCTTAAGCCAGAAATATATTTAGCCATTCTCCCCCAATCTCCACTCTCATCCAGGGTGCCACGTGTATATGTATATCTGAATTGCTCTGCTATGCACCTGAAAATATGACAACATTGTTAATCAGCGATACACCAATATAAAATGAATTAAAGTGGAGAAAAAAAGAAATATATTTAGCAATCCCTCCTCACAGGTTTTTATTTTATGCCCCACCTCATCTCACAAGCAATCATGAAAAATAAAAACAAATTATTGTTTTATCAAATCCAAATTGACACACTGCTGGAATAGCAGATGCAGATTTGACCAAGGCCAGTGAGACACACTTATCACTCAAAGGTTTAAAGATAAAGAGATATATGGAGGTTCCTTTAAACATGAAAGGATTGGGATAAGTAGAGGGATTGAAGAAGAGCAATGTAATTGATCAGAGGAATCACTTTCCACCTGCAGAGTTGATAAGAAAGCAGCTCAACAGACAGAAAGTGGATCAAATAATGTCTCCTGTAGAAGTGTGTTAAAGGGCAGCTCCCAGCGCTCCTGTCTCACCAGCGGCTCTCTCAGCACTCAAGGAAACAACAAGAAAAACATCAAAACCAAAGCAGATATGGAAATACCAAAAGGCTCCCTGGTAAGTACTTCCCCATCCTGGTTATGAAGTGTTAGGTCCCTATATGGGCTAGTTGGGTTCTGTCTACTTTTTACTGATGAAAATACAGGCAAGAGATGACCAGGAAAGGGAAAGTTAAAGCCAAAGAGGAGAGAAGTCATGAAGACACTGTTACTGAGTGACGGCAGCTGGATTGGAAGGGTCCCAGCTCCCTCCGCCTTTCGTAGCTCTTCTTTTGTAGGAGAGCTGCTGCTTCTGTAGCTCGCTTTTCAGAACCTTGGTGTGACCACAGTGCAGGCAGTGATGCTGTGGGTGTTCACCTTCACGTTGTACCTTTGTGCTGGGAATTCATTATGGTGATTAGTTCCATCATTTCCAGCAATGCAGAAGGGAATGAAAATGATTAGAAAAAATAAAAATGCAAAACAATTTAAGAGAATATTGGCTATTTTGATGGTTTGATTTAAGCAATTCCCCTTTTTTCCTCAAGTAGTATATACTGATTAATCCTACCTAAGATAGAAGGAGTTAAGTTTCAAGGTATCATTTTTGGAACTTGACTCCCTATCACTTTGTTTTTTAATTATGAGGTTCAGAATCAGGGGTAATTTCCTTTTAAAAAATGAATAAAAGGTGGTTTCCCAGGATATGCTAGTTTCACATATTTTTGTTTTAAAATTATCTTAAATTGAACTTCCTCTCCTTACAGTCTTTCTGTTCTTGTATCATTGATCTTGTGATATTCATTGTTTCTTTATGTAAACTTTAACTCAAACAAAACAAAAATCTCTTTTCAGAATTACCGTTCCCAAATATTTGTGTACTCATAATAAAAGATTATAAAATATACTATGTACTACCCTTTTTCTTTCCTTTTTCAGGAAAACCTGAAAAATGAAGGAATTAGTCATGTTTTTCTGGAGTGGTTCAAGGATAGAGGAGATTTTAGTAGTAATCATGATTGGCATTATTATTAATTATTAGTTAATAATAATTAAACTCTAGGGTTCCTTAAAGTTTCACTTTAATTTGAAACAAATGTACACTTAAATGCTTTTTTTTTTTCAAACAGCTCTTTACTCTTAAAAGCTATAAGGTCTTTTTTTTGTTGTTTTTCAGACTCTGAAATCGTATGCAGGCTATGTTCTTTGCAAAAGTTTTTTTTTTTCTTTCTCCTTATTCTTGCTCTTGGCTTCCATGAGATCACCCTTTCTTGAAAACGTAGATTTCCCTTGCATTATAAAATCTCAAATTATAAGTGTATCTAAGGCTGCCCTTGTAGTGTCACTGAAAGGAAGAAAGAGAATGAACGTGTGGAAATGTGCAATATGCTGGAAATTCAATCCAGCTGATCTAAAACTTTGATAGCCTGGCAGAGCCCCTTATCAGAGGCACTCAGTTTAACTATGCCCCATTTAAGATGGTTCTGACAGCTTGGGGTATATCGTCACTGTACAAAAATACCAAAAAGGGAAAAAAAAAAAACACAAAACTCTGTTTAGCTTTTACAATTTCATTTTTACTTACCTATTACTTCCTAATGCGAAAGTAATTTGCCTTGCTTTTCTTCTCTCATTTGCAGTCTTTTACAATGTAGTAACCAGTTTCATTTCATCTTCCCAGAATATCTGCAAGAAACACTCATTGTTCTTGGAGAGCAACCACTCCAAGTATACATAATCCATCAGTTGTTAGTCAGTTAGTCATGTCTGATTCTTTACGACCCCATGGACTGTAGTCCTCCAGGTTCCTCTGTCTGTGGAATTTTTCAGGCAAGAATACTGGAGTGGGTGGCCATTCCCTTCTTCAGGGGATCTTCTCGACCCAGGGATTGAACCTGGGTCTCAAAGGATAATTTTCTAGTTAGCTGCAAGAGGAAATTAACTCATGCTGGGAAGCTTTCAATATAGAGAAATATTATTAACCTAGATAGTTGACACACTAGTCATTTTTTCAGATGTAAAATGCAATTTTTTTCATCTCTGTGATCATCAACATGGATTGGACTAAAAGTACTAATTCCAGAAAGGACAATGGCCATAATCCCTTTTGGGACTATTAAAAGAATAGCAGTGAAATTCATTATATGTTATCAGCCTATATAGAAAGGAAATTAGATGCAAAATAAGGTACATTCTAATACCAGAGCACACTGATGTGAATGCTCATTAACCTTTTATTTTTTTTTATTTTTTTTTTCATTAACCTTTTAAAATCAAGAGTTTAAGGGAATTTTCCTTTACTAGGGCTCAAGGTAAATTTGCTATCTGCTTCTTGTGTTGCAAGTGTGTTATAAAAATTTCTTCTCACAGTAGTTATTTTGGGTGAACACAATAGCTGCACATAATGCATTACATAGCATACTTTTTCCCTGAATAAAATCACTCTGCAAACATCATACCAAGAACTCCCCTGGAGTTCCAGTGGTTAGGACTCTGTACTTCCACTGCTGAGGGTATGGGTTCAATCCCTGGTCAGGAATTAAGATTCTGAACAATGTGAGATGCAGTCAAAAAAAAATTTTTTTATGCCATAATGTACCATCATCCTTGCCCTTTACAAACTAAGACTATTTGTAGTCATGAGAGCCCTAAGGCTTTTTCATTATTTTAATCTGTGTCTGTATGTTCAGTCGCTCAGTTGTAAATGACTCTTTGCAACCCCATGGATGTTAGCCCACAAGGCTCCTCTAGCCATGATATTTTCCAGGCAAGAATACTGGAGTGGCTTGCCATTTCCTTCTCCAGAGGATCTTCTTGACCCAGGGATCAAACCTGAGTATCTTGTGCTGCCAATCCACATTGGCCAGCAGGTTCTTTACCACTGCTCCACCTGGGACGCCTTTATTTTAATCTATGATAATAAAATTGAAAAGTTATTTCTGTAATATAACAAGTCCCTGTATGTAGCACACGTCTACTTAATTCATTGGTGACTGCATATCCATTTTCAAGATTGCTAGATGCTTTCTAAAATATGTGTAAAAATCCCATTAACACTTTACCGAATTAAATTTTTTTCTGTTTTCAGAGCCTTAATTAAAGGCTTATGTCCCCATTTGTGCCATGATTTACAGCCCACTTAGCTCTAATTTTTGTGTAATTTTGACAAGGGCCATATTACTTTGTATTTTTACTTAAATTATGCAAAATCATTATAAGAGGGGGAAAAAAGCATCCCCAGAAAAGATTGCATCAGTATTAAGTAAATAAGTCAGAAATAAATGCACTCTCCTTTCTATAGGTTGTAGATCCTTCCTTTCTATGAATTTAGATAATTTTCTGAAATGAGAAGTCTCAAAGGAACAGATCCTATTTAACTGTCACTGGACAAAATAAAAATCACTAACAAAATTAACAAGATCATATACCTGGTAAGAGAAGGCTATTTTAATATGGGTATTTTAATTTAAATTATGAGTATTCTCTTCACCTAGTGTCATATAGGCTGAAAAAAAATCACATATGCTAATAATAAAGTATCAAATTCAATCCCATTAAAGTTGTGGTGATGAAGTAGTGTAAAATGTATAATAATTACACAAATTGTTATCATCTTTTTAAGTTCTGCAAAATTTTATAATTTCAACATCTTTAATTGAACACTTCTGTTCTAAATACTATTTGGATGCTAATAAGAAGCATGCCTGTTTTACCCTCTTCCTGCAAAGCGTTCTAAATGACTGACTTTTCTAAAGGTAATGCCTTCCAGGAGTTTTCCCTCCAAAGATCTCTTTTCTCGTCTCACAGAGGTTCATTATGTTCTTTTCCTTTTCAGTGAGCTTTAACATCAGAATGTTGTTTTTTGGGAAAGCAATTCATGTTAGGATGATTCAAAGAAGAAACATACACAGAATTCTAAATGAAGGATGTCCCCAAATACTAGGTTTTATTCTGCAATTATGGAGATATTTGTCAGCAGTGAATTATGTAACTCATTCCTCCCAGCCTCTTCTAATGGGAGAGGTTAATAGAATATAATGGGCACAGTGACATTTAGTAGTTACTTGTTAGAAACTGCTATTTTTTTTTAGAAACTGGTATTTAGTAAGCTCTTGACTACAACAGCAGAGCTCAAAAGATGGGCAAGAGTTGAAGGTACACGCACCATTAGAAGATGCCCAGAGTACTGACAGCAAACTGAAACCAAATTAGCCCACATTTGGGACTTCCCTGCTGGTCCAGTGGCTAAGACTTGGTGCTTCCAATGCAGGGGGTATGGATTCTCTCCCTGGTTGGGAAACTGAGATCCTGCATGCCCCATAAGTGTGGCCAAAAGAAAAAAGCCCACACTTGTTGTCCATGAATCACTTGCCATTAATACTTCTTACCAAGTGGGACATTACTGATGCTGATTTGTATCTGTTTCTGGTGGAGCAATGGCTGAAGAAATTCTAAATCTCTAAACACCATTGTTTGCTGAATCAAACCTTTTGGTTTTGTGACCATTCCCATCTGTGAAGTGCTTGGCCACGTGAAGAATTCACTTTGACAAATTCTTCTTCTTAAGCTGGCAGCCCTTTGCCCCCTGGAAGTTCCCCAACCTTTTGCCAACATCCAGCCCCTGTGTGATCAAGAGTGAAAATTAATTTTAATTTCAGCCTATGAAAAATATAATTAGCAAGGGGAATCTGCTGCCAAAATAAATTATGCCCCTCATTTCCATAGGCAAATGGGTTTTTTTAATTACTCACCACTTTGCATTGAAATCTATTTGTATGGATAATTAGAGCTGACAAGTGTGCCATTCTAAGACACTACCCTATATTCCATTCCTTTGTTGATTCTTCATCCATCCCCTTCCAATTCAAAATTTCCCCTCATGGGTCATCTGCTCCTCATGGATCATTAGCCCAGAGGAGCTGAAGGACTAGGGGCCTGTCTACAAGCCCAGGTCCTCTGATAAATACCCAAGAGGCCACATTTAGCATTTGCTGTTAAGCACTTAATTCCCTAGAAAAGTTCTGACAGGAGCTAACAGGTAGGACCTCAAGATGGTTTTATTTTTCTTCTTAAATATGATACTTGAACAGAGGTGGTAGTGAAGTTCCACAGAAGACATTGGGAAGAGAAACGGGGCACTTACACACACACAGAAAATTTTTTTGCTACTCTTAAATGAAAATATGGTTTTTGTGTATTTGGAATACTGCCTACCTAATTGCTAGACGCTAAGAAAGATACAGTAGTTCTTGGGAAGGTCTGGAAAGGGTGAGTGTGACCATATGGTACACTCTGAAAAATTTAAATTACAGTGATGAATAGGGGTCAAGAGTGCCCATTCTTAAAGCTGAAATTCTTTTATAACCTTAAAGAGATCACCAACCCTCTCTAAGCCTCTGTTGCTTTATCTCCCAAGATGGTAACTTTATTCTAATTGTTGGATTCTTTTGTTCAGTATTTCACAGACTGATGGAGATGTTGGTTCGCCCACCTTGCAGCACCCCATTCAAGTTTAAAATCAGTTGGTTTAGAAAAGCCCAAAGGAAATACTGTTTTACATAACAGGTGTGGGAGAATATGGAGCATCCTGTCATAAGTGTTGGAATGGGATGAAAATATAAATAGACTTCCTTGATATTTCTATAAATGAGGATAGAAAGTTCCTGTTGAATTCTTAATGGAAACGAAGGTGTTTGGATCTCCCTCCTTTTGGGTTTCTTGGCAGCCTCATTACAAGAGGTCACTGAGCTAGGTGAACTTTGGAAGGCAAATAAGTAACATCATCTTGATGATGCTCACAGAGATGTTCCTCTCTGCTTTCCGTAACTACTAGAAACAGAGCTGGTTGATCGTGCTCTTCTTCCCTTATTCCCTAACTCCCTTCCTCCGGATGTGCTAACAGAACAGTGCCAACTGCAGACAGTTGATGGGGAGAGAAAGAGATGAAGCCTGGCCTCTGGATACTCAGCCCTTAGTACACGCTTCTTGTGAGGGTCCAGATAGCCATTGACTAACCCCCTTGAGTGTGCCATCTTCTAGCTGTTAGTATGTATGGATCATGCACCAGTTACTTTTGTTATTGGAACCATAGTCATGAAATGTAAATAATTGGTCTTATTCCATTAATTATGAAAAGAGGGTAAAAAGTGGAAATCTAAGTCTAGCTCAAGGTCAGTTTACAAGTATATAACTTTCTATATTGTAAGTATAAAATAATGGTTTCTCAGCCTTCAACTCGAACCCCTGAACAAATTCACTGACAACCTCTAGTGTACCCCCACTGCATTCATCACACAGTTCGCATTACTATCACTGGGTGGCTGGAATGCACTTTCAAAGAGATATTCAGGATCGTTCTGCCAAGGACCACAGCTATCTTGACCTTTTGGCCAAGTCTACACTGACAGTGTTCAGTGGAGATTTGAGAATAACAAAATTTCACCAAATGAACACAAATCTGAGACCAGATTTGCTGTGTTTGAATCCGGGTTTCACCACCTGGACAACTGCTTATCTTTTCTATTTCTTCAGGGCCCTTATCTCCAGAATGGAGCTAACAATAGCGCTTAACCTCTTAGCATTGTGAGGGATGTGAGAGCATAGGTGTGAGGCGCTTAAACAGCTCCTGATGCGTAGGAGTTAAGCGTTGGCTGTTTTTATTACTGCTGCTACTAGACTGGGAAGTACGGGATATGAGTTTTAAGTTTCAGTGTTGGCATTTATGGTATCTTTAAAGAAAGTCACTGGATTTCAAAATTCTCATTTGTGAAATACTGTGATTTTATTAGATTCTTGCTCAAGTTCCATTTGGTACTCCTCTGAATATCCCAGCTGAAATACAAGGAGGATGTTTTTGACCTGGAAAAAATCTAAATAAATGTGTCACCATCCTAGTTCACTGAGCACGCATCATAGTCAACTCACATTTCATTCTGGAAAGAGCAACAACAAAATAACATTTTCTTAGAGTTATATTCTAGGAAAAGGTCAAAAGATCTAAGTGTATTTCTTTATTCTCATTAAAATAACTTGTGGGATAGTCACTGTCCCTGGAAGAATTATGCTTCCTTAGACTTTAATTTTTCCTAACAGCTCTGTGTTACTGACTTTTTTAAGTATTTAAAAAAAAAAAAAAACCCTAAAGCTGTTATCTCAAAAATCTTTGCGGAATCAAATACTCTGTAAGAGCTGGTGTTATATTTCTGAAAATATGCTCTTATAATTAAAACTTGTAATAAAGCCAAGCAATAGAGTACGGTAAAATGAAGTGAAGAAAATATATCTGTATATATGTACATATACTCAGACGCATACATACCCACGTTTGTTATAGAATACACCAATATTCTGAAGATTACAAAATCAATTTAATGTAACATGTAAGAACTCACAGTATTTCCTTGTTTCTGCAGATAAGAGAGGCAAATGAACACCTGCAACAGAATGAAGAAGAGACAGTTGCAGATTCTGCATTTCAGAGCCACACCATAGGTAAGAACACGTGTCTCCATACGTCTTTAACTGACATTTTCTACATGCAACCTTATTTCAGAGATGGCATGTTCTTAAAGAACATGTCTTATGCCCACTTCTACCAGGATAGGATTTTAACTTCTGATACATGGTTTTCTTTACCTTCTTAAATATTGGAAACTACCATAAGATAAATGGGTCAAAGCAGAACCTATGAAGAAAACATAGGTGTTTACAAAGGAATGCAATGCAAACTAAAGTGAGACCTTGTCAATATACAATGGAAATGATACTGATGTAAATAATTTCTCTCTGAGGAGAAAATCAACTTTGAATTGATCCAGTTTCTATAATTGTCTCAGGAAGCACTACTATTGGCTTGAAATGTGGAGTAGTAACTTTCTTATATTGAACACTTTTTTTAATTGAACGTTTTACCCAGAGAACTAAATAGACACTGTTGTTGTTGTTTAGTCACTCAGGCATGTCTGACTCTTGGACCCCATGGACTGTAGCCCGCCAGGCTCCTCTGTCCATGGGGTTTTTCCAGCCTAGAATACTAGACTGGGTTGCCATTTCTTTCTCCAGGGGATCTTCCTGACCCAGGGATCAAACCTGAGTCTCCTGCATTGGTAGGTGGATTCGTTACCACTGAACCACCTGGGAAGCCCCAGATTAAGTATTTACAGCTTGCCAAAATCTCCAACTCATTTTCTTTACATTTCTGTTAGAACCCTGATTATAGGTAGTCCTGTCTCAGAGATATATTTGGCTTGTCAGCTCTGTCCTAGAATTTTGCATGAGCCTACATTGAAGGGACTCAGGTTTCTAACACAAAGGGATTTTCCCAGCCTGTTTCCATCAGCCAGGAGGTAACTGGTAATAGAGTAGCTGTCTATGACCGTGATCCTTGTCAGGAAATAGAAGATGTGATAACAGCTCTAGGACACCTTGGACATTTGCAAAATTAATTGTTCTTTGGACTCTAGAAATAGCTGTGAATGTAAGCTTGCTAAATATTTAGTTTTATGCAAAACTTCAAAGCATGAAGAGTCATTTTTTCAAATCACATTTGGGTGTATAGACAGTACTGATTAGCATACTCTGGGGTAGGACAGCCCCACAGATGTCTGGTTTCTGTTATCATCAGTATTCACTGCACCTTCTCCTGTTCTTTCCCTGGAATACCTTTAGCTGCCAACTCACAGCATCTCACCACTCTTAGCTCCATGTTGGTATGTTTTGCAGCTGTTTTTCTAGCTTACCCAGCTATCTTCTCTCAACTATAATTTACAGTTTATCTCAGAGAGTTATTGTACCCCCAAAGTGTAATAAGATTGGCACACCATTGTTATTCTTTTCTGGTGTAGTTGGGAATATAAAAGTCTTAACAACAAAATGAGTGGAATCTGAATATTTTTATTTCAGAAAGACATCCTTTAGTACAGTTGTCAATGTAAAATGCTTAAATTAGTATCAGTTCTGCATAGTTAGCTAATATGCAAGTTAAGTATTATTCAACAATCTTCAAAAATGGCACTATAAAGCCCCACTGACTCATGATTTTTCTATAATGAAGTGTTCTTGGGCTTTTCAGTTCAGTTCAGATGTTCACTCATGTCCGACTCATTGCGACTCCATGAACCACAGCACACCAGGCCTCCCTGTCCATCACCAACTCCCGGAGTCCACCCAAACCCATGTCCATTGAGTTGGTGATGCCATCCAACCATCTCATCCTCTATCGTCCCCTTCTCCTCCTGCACTCAATCTTTCCCAGCATCAGGGTCTTTTCCCAATGAGTCAGCTCTTCACATCAGAAGGCCAAAGTATTGGAGTTTCAGCTTCAACATCAGTTCTTCCAGTGAACACCCAGGACTGATTTCCTTTAAGATGGACTAGTTGGATCTCCTTGCAATCCAGGGGACTCTCAAGAGTCTTCTCCAACACCACAGTTCAAAAGCATCAATTCTTCGGCGCTCAGCTTTCTTTATAGTCCAACTCTCACATCCATACATGACTACTGGAAAAACCATAGCCTTGACTCGACGGACCTTTGTTGACAAAGTAATGTTTTTGCTTTCTAATATGCTGTCTAGGTTAGTCATAACTTTCCTTTCAAATAGTAAGCATCTTTTAATTTCATGGCTGCAGTGATGCATAATCACCATCTGCAGTGATTTTGAAGCCCAGAAAAATTAAGTCAGCCACTGTTTCCACTGCTTCCCCATCTATCTGCCATGAAGTGATGGGACCAGATGCCATGATCTTAGTTTTCTGAATGTTGAGCTTTAAGCCAACTTTTTTCACTCTCCTCTTTCCCTTTCATCAAGAGGCTCTGTAGTTCTTCTTCACTTTCTGCCATAAGGGTGGTGTCATCTGCATATCTGAGGTTATTGATATTTCTCCCGGCAATCTTGATTCCAGCTTGTGCTTCTTCCAGCCCAGCGTTTCTCATGATTTATCCTGCATATAAGTTAAATAAGCAGGGTGACAATATACCGCCTTGACATACTCCTTTTCCTACTTGGAACCAGTCTGTTGTTCCATGTTCAGTTCTAACTGTTGCTTCCTGACCTGCATACAGGTTTCTCAAGAGGCAGATCAGGTGTTCTGGTATTCCCATCTCTTTCAGAATTCTCCACAGTTTACTTAGATCCACACAGTCAAAGGCTTTGGTGTAGTCAATAAAGCAGAAATAGATGTTTTTCTGGAACTCTCTTGCTTTTTCCATGGTCCAGCAGATGTTGGCAATTTGATCTCTGGTTCCTCTGCCTTTTCTAAAACCAACTTGAACATCTGGAAGTTCACGGTTCACATATTGCTGAAGCCTGGCTTGGAGAATTTTAAGCATCACTTTACTAGCGTGTGAGATGAGTGCAATTGTGCGGTAGTTTGAGCATTCTTTGGCATTGCCTTTTTTTGGGATTGGAATGAAAACTGACCTTTCCCAGTCCTGTGGCCACTGCTGAGTTTTCCAAATTTGCTGGCATGTTGAGTGCAGCACTTTCACAGCATCATCTTTCAGGATTTGAAATAGCTCAACTGGAATTCCATCACCTCCACTAGCTTTGTTCACAGTGATGCTTCCCAAGGCCCACGTGACTTCTCCCTCTGGGATGTCTGGCTCTAGGTGAGTGATCACACCATCATGATTATCTGGGTTGTGAAGATCTGTTTTGTACATTTCTTCTATGTATTCTTGCCACCTCTTCTTGGGCTTTTACAGTAACATATACAAAGTTAGAGGCTGCATTTTGTTCAAGGGAGCTATAGTTATCTGGGTACTTTCTATAGACTAGCAATCCTTTAGATCTATACTGTTTGACATGATTACCAGTAGTCAAATGTAGTTGAGACTCAACTTAAATTCATTAAAATTACATAAAATTAAAAATTCAGCCCCTCAACTGAATTTTTCAGTTGCATTAGCCACATTTCAAGTGTTCAATGGCCACATATTCTGTATGCCCTGTATGAACATGTCCATCATCACACAAAATTCTTCTGGAAAGTGCTTGTTTAGAATACTCTCGTGGAAGCAAATTTGAACTCTGCTTCTGACAAGAGAACTGACTTGGTCTTCACATAATTGTAGACTCACCTCCTCAAACTAGTGAAGATCTATCTTAACAAGCTGCTATTGGCAGCAAGTAACAACAAAACTGACTAGCCATGACTTAAGTAATGAAGTCACTGAATCATCTTATGTAATTAAAAGTCTGAAGGAAGGCAAACAAAAGAGGAGCACCAGCTCAACAATGCTATCTAAAGCCCTGTTTGTTTGTCTGTTTTTGTCCTCATCCTTGTCACTTCTGGTTGAAAATTGATTCCTACCTCTCTAGGCATCCCAGCTATATTCAGAACACAAAGTGTAAGGAAAATTAAAAATTTTTCAGAATCCTCCCCACTGTGGACTTAATATTACATGTCATCAATGAGAACCAGGTCATAAAGCCAAACTTAGGTGCACAGGAAGCTGGGAAAGTCAGTATGTTGCTTTCCGGCTCCTATTGCATGAGATAGCAGAGAGAAGAGGGGTGAAAATGTTCTCTGAGTTAGATAATCGATAATACCACAGGCCTTTTAAAAAGTTCATCCATTTCAAGGCTGAGTGACATTCTACAAATCAAGTGGTTATTTATCTTTATTGCACAAAAATGACTGAAAAAATATTTTAGCACCCGAAAATCCCAAAGTTCCTCATTTTGTCTAAGCTAAGTGTTATCACATATCTTCCCAATATTTACAACCATTGTATATTTCCAATTTTCTCAGCAACTGAGCAAATCTAAACATGGTCTTAAAACCAAGCAGCTGCTAATATCTTTGACAAAGAACAACAATCAGAAAATCTGTGAAACTGAATGTTTATATTTCTGTGGTTAAGGATAATCATGTCAGTTTAATCAAAATGGTATGAGTTGATTACAAAGCAAGATATTGTTAACTTGTTGTATATTGAAATTCAAGATTCATGAATGAAGTAATACAACTAGATTTTTTTCTTTAAAATTGCCCTAATAAATATCAGACTTTCATGTTAATAAGCAACAAGCAAATGACCATACTAGCCTAATGTAAGTATTAACATGAATAATCACAAACACCAATTGTTCTTTCTTGCTGTTTAACTGTAATAGATTCATCCAGTATATTATGCTAATTATCTAATAAGATTAAATGATCAGTAGGAATTCAAATAACATTACCTCATATTAAAAACATCAACTAATGATAGCATCAAAAATAATCTCCTAAGAGGAGACAGGGGATTTGGAAATTCCTTTAAAGAGGAAGAGATGTCTTTTGAGGAATATGAGGAAGAAGGAAAGCAGAATTAAATGATAACGAAGAAAACAAGGCTGCATGGTAAACTCTTGTGAAGTGAAAGATGTGTGGTATTTCCCCACATCTAAAAGAGTTGTTGTGGAGTGGAAGTTTGCATGCTCAACACACAGTGAGGCCAACAAGGCAAAACATCCGAGTTTGGAGCAGAGAAAGGTTTATTGCAGAGCCCTGCAAGGAGATGGGTTTCTTGTGCCTAATAAGACCCCAAACTCCTGGATGGGTTTCAGCAAAGCACTTTTAAAGGCCAAGAGACGGAGGGCTATGGTTAGTTGTTGCAGACTTCTTGGTCTCGGAATCAAGAAGACCAAGACCGACTTTGTTCTTGCAGCTGTCCACATAGGTCAGATCACAATATTCCTGTTAAACGTCTGACAAGACAAATATTCTCTGTTCTGCAACTTTTTATATCTGTATGAATGGACCCTGAAAGGTCCGAGTAGTGAGAATAGGCTGTTCTATATATTTCAAGGTATAGGTAACCGTGCTTTTACGGAAGGTTCAGAGCCAGCATGACTAAGCTTGGGAAAAGGAGCAGACCTAATATGGAGTCAGATTTGTCCTTCCCTGTTACAGAGTTACAGAGAACAGTTTGTCCAGTAGCACAGTGGGCAAATGTTCCAGTGCCTCATTGTGGAACATAATTTGTTACTCTCCCTTATTGGCTAGGTGTACTCCTAGTCTCTTCTAAAGGACCCCTTCTGTCTCCTACTACCAGAGGAGGATGTGACAAGGGACATGGTCTAGTTCTGAGTGTCTTGAGAATAAAGTTCTCTTTGTTTAGCTCTGTGAAGTTGCCTTGGTGCTGTCCTGCCCGACTCAGTAATTGCCTCCAAGAGCTCTCCTGTTGTCCTTCATCTCTCCCCAAATAGTCTACAGCAGGTAATATACTAGCAGGAGGATTATGGATGCTCAGTAAGTACCCACTTTGATTTACTTAACAGACCATACATCACTTTATTTCCATTTCCCAAGGTGTCTTGCTTTCTTCTTCCTTGTTTCCATACAAACTTTAGCTGTCTGATCTGGTAAACTTACGCATGTCAGTAAGTTAGATTAAACAGCTATTTTTTTCAGATGATGTATTTGCATTATAAAAGGGACTCAAGAAAAATTCTACCTCGAGTTAAGAGGAACTCTTGGGAGCTAACATTTCAGGCACACACTGATTAGAGCAAATTATAGGGTGAAGAAGAAAGGACAGGAATTAACCTGACTTCAGACGATGAAGAGCACAAGAAGCAGTGTAGCAAAGAAATGAGTTATTTTGCTGTACATAACCCTACTTTGCATAATGGCCTGCCTGAAAGTTAAGAAGTAAGACAAGGCCATGCTGAGCCAAATAGAGAAGATTTGAATCTCCTGGTACAATGGCCATTTTTACCTCTGTAGCACACAGAACTTGTTCTTGTAAGTTTTTACTGTCCAACCAAAAAGTACCTAATCTATGGTAGTAATGTGCCTGGTCTGGGGTCTGGTAGAAATAGAAGGGATAAAAGAGTCAAATGATTTATAGTTATCATTGTTGAGGAATCTTTACACCAGATTGCAATGAAGGGCAACAAATGCAGCATCTCTTTTACCCAGTAGAAGAGAGAAGACCTGACCTGATGTTGATGTATCTGTAGCTGTGGTTCTTCAAGAATAGGCAGGGTCTCACAGATTCTTGAATCAAGTAGCTCAGTTACCTGGAGAACAAGAACACAAACCTAGATATTTATCTCATCTGAATGGAAAGAGCTCCAGAATCTATTCAATACTTTATTGTATTAAAGTCCTAATGTGATATGGTTAGGGGCTTCTCAGATGAAACAGCAGTAAAGAATCTGCCTGCTAATGCAGGAGACACAGACACAGTTTCTATTCCTAGGTTGAGAAGACCCACTAGAGTAGGAAATGGCAACCCACACCAATATGCTTGCGTGGCAGATCCCATAGACAGAGGACCCTGGCGGGCTGCAGTCCATGGGGTCCCAAAGAGTTGGACACAACTGTATGAATGAGCACACACACAATATGGTCAATGGTGGTTGTCCATATGTGGATTATACAGTTTCAATTAGCTAGATCATGGTTATTTTTAAATCCAAGACTGGATTTCCCTGATTGTTAGCACCAGTAGGATTAGGTTCATATGACAGGGAAAGAAACTCAAATTACAGAAATGTATTTGAATAAGAACAGAAATTTCTTTCTGTCATACATGACAGGCCACAGGGAGGTGGTTCAGGCTGATAGCACAGTCTCAGCCTCCTCCTTTTTCATTTCTCTGCTTCATATGGTTTCCATTCCCAAGGCCACTCTCTGGTTCAGTATGGCTATTAAAAAAACCATCCTTTATGTCCACTTTCCAACCCACAGGAACGAAGAGCAATGAGGAAGGATATGGTTCATCTCTTTTTTTTTTTTTCAATTATTTTTATTAGTTGGAGGCTAATTACTTCGCAACATTGCAGTGGGTTTTGTCATACATTGACATGAATCAGCCATGGAGTTACATGTTTCCCCATCCCAATCCCCCCTCCCACCTCCCCCCCCACCCGATTCCCCTGGGTCCTCCCAGTGCACCTGGCCCGAGCACCTGTCTCATGCATCCCACCTGGGCCGGTGGTCTGTTTCACCATAGATAATATACATGCTGTTCTCTTGAAACATCCCACCCTCGCCTTCTCCCACAGAGTCCAAAAGTCTGTTCTGTACATCTGTGTCTCTTTTTCTGTTTTGCATATAGGGTTATCATTACCATCTTTCTAAATTCCATGTATATGTGTTAGTATGCTGTAATGATCTTTATCTTTCTGGCTTACTTCACTCTGTATAATGGGCTCCAGTTTCATCCATCTCATTAGAACTGGTTCAAATGAATTCTTTTTAACAGCTGAGTAATATTCCACAGTGTATATGTACCACAGCTTCCTTATCCATTCGTCTGCTGATGGGCATCTAGGTTGCTTCCATGTCCTGGCTATTATAAACAGTGCTGCGATGAACATTGGGGTGCACGTGTCTCTTTCAGATCTGGTTTCCTCAGTGTGTATGCCCAGAAGTGGGATTGCTGGGTCATATGGCAGTTCTATTTCCAGTTTTTTAAGAAATCTCCACACTGTTTTCCATAGTGGCTGTACTAGTTTGCATTCCCACCAACAGTGTAAGAGGGTTCCCTTTTCTCCACACCCTCTCCAGCATTTATTGCTTGTAGACTTTTGGATAGCAGCCATCCTAACTGGCGTGTAATGGTACCTCATTGTGGTTTTGATTTGCATTTCTCTGATAATGAGTGATGTTGAGCATCTTTTCATGTGTTTGTTAGCCATCTGTATGTCTTCTTTGGAGAAATGTCTGTTTAGTTCTTTGGCCCATTTTTTGATTGGGTCATTTATTTTTCTGGAATTGAGCTGCAGGAGTTGCTTGTATATTTTTGAGATTAATCCTTTGTTTGTTGCTTCATTTGCTACTATTTTCTCCCATTCTGAGGGCTGTCTTTTCACCTTACTTATAGTTTCCTTTGTAGTGCAAAAGCTTTTAAGTTTCATTAGGTCCCATTTGTTTATTTTTGCTTTTATTTCCAATATTCTGGGAGGTGGGTCATAGAGGATCCTGCTGTGATTTATGTCGGAGAGTGTTTTGCCTATGTTCTCCTCTAGGAGTTTTATAGTTTCTGGTCTTACATTTAGATCTTTAATCCATTTTGAGTTTATTTTTGTATATGGTGTTAGAAAGTGTTCTAGTTTCATTCTTTTACAAGTGGTTGACCAGTTTTCCCAGCACCACTTGTTGAAGAGGTTGTCTTTTTTCCATTGTATATCCTTGCCTCCTTTGTCAAAGATAAGGTGTCCGTAGGTTCGTGGATTTATCTCTGGGCTTTCTATTCTGTTCCATTGGTCTATATTTCTGTCTTTGTGCCAGTATATGGTTCATCTCTTTAAGAATACTTCCCATCGCTTGACCCATCCTTTGGGTAGCACTGCATTGGCTGGCACTTAGTGACACAGGAGAAGAAACATTAATCCAGGCAGGAGGACATAGGTCCAGAAAAAAAAAATTAAAAATAAATGGAGGTTCTCGTAACTCTGGAAGAAAAAGACAGTGAATATTAGAGGACATGAAGCAATCTAACCTGCTGCTTGCCCCTACCAAGGTTATCTTCTTGATAGCAACAAATAAATTTTCACTGTCATTTAAGAAGACTATAGGAAAATAAATTTGAAGAGTTGTTGGAAAGATGTAATTAATTTCAATGATTTATGCTTAGTTTTGCATGATCTGAACTACCACTGGTCTGTATTTGTACACTTCACTTTGACTAACTTTTTGAGGAAATGTTTATGAACATATTTATGAACATATCATTGGTTAGCCACAAAGTTTAGAGGTTCAAATAAATTTTTTATGGAGTACAGTGCAGCTAGAATTTTCCTTTCTCTAAAATTAAAACCAGTAGGGCACCAGGGCTTCCAGTACTGTAGCTGCCAATCAATTAAAGTCCTTGATAATTATCTGTTTTATTTCAAGACTATTACTAATTTTCCCCACTGAGAAAATTTGAAAAAGTTTAGAAATTTAATGTAGGGGGAATGACTTTCATGTTACAAATTAAAATATATCAGAAAGTTGATCAGATTTTCACAGCTTTTTGAGTGGAAGAACATTTGATTCAAATGTCACATTTTGAATAGCATACTGATATGTGTATGCTTAATTGTAGAAAGAGTGAGCTGATGATCATCAAAACAAACGTTAGGGGGAAGTATAAAGGTTCTCAATAGCAATTTTGATAGATAATGTTCTGTTGACTAGTAACAGATTGGTTCTGAACTGGAAACTACATGGATAGTAACGACTATGGATGAGGAATAGGATAGAGTGATTTTACGTAATTTGAATTGTTAATACTTCCCAGGATGATAATATTTCTGCATTTCCAAATATTACAAATGGCATTTCAGAGGTATTACAGAGTAATAGCTTGGCCGTGGAAGCTTCTATCGTGGCTGCACTGAGTTCATCCATTTATGTGGACAAGCAACAAACTTCAGAGGGGAAGCTTTGCATTTATATTCCCCTGAAATATAAATCCCATGTGTCATGAAGGTAGACTCATGGAAACAGAACTATGTGGTTCCTTCTGGCTAACAAGGACTGAAAATAGCAATATTAATTCCCATCCATTGAGTATCTTTTTTACCAAGCCCTGTGCTTAGGACATTACCTATAATCCTTCTTGTTTCACTCTCTTGTGGCTAGTTCTCTGGTTTTGTCATCTATACACTTGCTCCTTGAGTGCTTCTCTCTAAATACCAGAGGTAATCATGAATGAGGCTTTGGTGGAGACTTCTATACTGGTGGTGGTGTTCGGTCACTCAGTCGTGGCCAACTCTTTGCGACCCCATGGACTGCAGCACACCAGATTTCCCTGTCCTTCACCATCTGCCAGAGCTTGCTCAAACTCATATCCATCAAGCCTGTGAGGTCATCCAACTATCTCATCCTCTGTTATCCCCTTATCCTCCTGCCCTCAATCTTTCCCAGCATCCAGGTCTTTTCTCATGAATCAGCTCTTTGTATCAGGTGGCCTAAGTATTGGAGTTTCAGCTTTAAGATCAGTTGTTCCAATGAATATTCAGGACTGATTTCCTATAGGATTGACTGGTTTGACCTCCTTATAGTCCAAGGGACTCTCAGAGTCTTCTCCAACACCACAGTTCAAAAGCATCAATTCTTCGGCACTCAGCCTTCTTTGTGGTCTAGCTCTCACATCCATACATGACTACTGGAAAAACCATAGCTTTGACTATATGGACCTTTGTTGGTAAAGTAATGTCTCTGCTTTTTAATATGCTGTCTAGATTGGTCATAACTTTTCTTCCAAGGAGCAAGTATCTTTTAATTTCATGGCTGCAGTCACCATCTGCAGTGATTTGGGGGCCCAAGAAAATAAAGTCTCTCACTGTTTCCATTGTTTCCCCATCTATTTGCCATGAAGTGATGGGAATGGATGCCATGATCTTTGTGTTTTGAATGTTGAGTTTTAAGCCAGCTTTTTCACTCTTCTCTTTCACTTTCATCAGGAGTCTCTTTAGTTCCTCTTCACTTTCTTCTATAAGTGTGGTGTTATCTGCATATTTGAGGTTGTTGATATTTCTCCTGGCAGTCTTGATTCCAGCTTGTGCTTCCTCCAGCCCAGAATTTTGCATGATGTACTCTGCATATAAGTTAAATAAGCAGGGTGACAATATGCAGCCTTGATGTACTCCTTTCCCAAATTTGTACCTGTCTAGTGTTCTATGTCCAGTTATAACTGTTGCTTCTTCACCCACATACAGGTTTCTCAGAAGGCAGGTAAGGTGGTCTGGTATTCCCATCTCTTTAATAATTCTCCACAGTTTGTTGTGATCCACACAAAGGCTTTAGTGTACTCACTGAAGCAGAAGTAGATGTTCTTCTGGAATTCTCTTGATTTTTTGATGATCCAGCAGATGTTGGCAATTTGATCTCTGGTTCTTCTGCCTATTCTAAATCCAGCTTAAACATCTGGAGGTTCTCAGTTCATGCACTGTTGAAGCCCCCTTAGGAGAATCTTGAGCATTACTTTGCCAGCATGTGAGATGAGTGCAATTGTGCAGTAGTTTGAACATTCTTTGGCATTGCCTTTCTTTGGGATTGGAATGAAAACTGACCTTTCCCAGTCCTGTGGCCACCGCTGAGTTTTCCAAATTTGCTGACATATTGAGTGCAGCACTTTCACAGCATCATCTTTTAGGATTTGAAATAGCTTAGCTAGAATTCCAGCACCTCCACTAGCTTTGTTCACAGTAATGTTTCCCAAGGCTCACATGACTTCTCACTCCAGGATGTCTGGCTCTAGGTGAGTGATCACACTAACATGGTTATCTGGGTCATGAAGATCTTTTTTGTATAGTTCTTCTGCATATTGTTGCTACCTCTTCTTAATATCTTCTGCTTGTGTTAGGTCCATGCCATTTCTCTCCTTTATTGTGCCCATCTTTGCATGAAATGTTCCGTTGGTATCTCTAATTTTCTTTAAGAGATCTCTAGTCTTTCCCATTCTATTGTTTTCCTCTATTTCTTCACATTTTTCACTTAGGAAGGCTTTCTTAGCTCTCCTTGCTATTCTTTGGAACTCTGCATTCAAATGGATATATATTTCCTTTTCTCCTTTGCCTTTAGCTTCTCTTCTTTTCTCAGCTATTTGTAAGGCCTCCTCAGACAACCATTTTTCCTTTTTCATTTATTTTTCTTGGGTATGGTTTTGATCATTGTCTCCTGTACAATGTTATGAACCTATGTCCATAGTTCTTCAGGCACTCTATCAGATCTAATCCCTTGAATGTATTTGTCATTTCCACTGTATAATCATAAGGTATATAATTTAGGTCATGCCTTAATGGCCTGGTGGTTTTCCCTACCTTCTTTAATTTAAGTCTGAGTTTGGCAATAAGGAGTTCATGATCTGAGCCACAGTCAGCTCCCGGTCTTGTTTTTGCTGACTGTATAGAGCTTCTCCATCCTCAGCTGCAAAGAATATAGTCAATCTGATTTCAGTATTGACCATCTGGTGATGTCCATGTATAGAGTATTCTCTTGTGTTGTTGGAACAGGGTGTTTGGTATGATCGGTGTGTTCTCTTGGCAAAACTCTTATTAGTCTTTGCCCTGCTTCATTTTGTACTCCAAGATCAAACTTGCCTTTTACTACAGGTATCTCTTGACTTCGTACTTTTTCATTCCAGTCCCCTATTATGAAAAGGACATCTTTTTTTTTAGTGTTAATTCTAGAAGGTAGGTCTTCATAGAACCATTCAACTTCAGCTTCTTCAGCAATAGTGGTTGGGGCATACACTTGGATTACTGTGATATTGAAAGGTTTCCCTTGGAAATGAACAGGGATCATTCTGTCAGCTCATTTTTGAGATTGCATCCAAGTACTGCATTTTGGATTCTTTTGTTGACTATGAGGGCTACTCCATTTCTTCTAAGGGGTTCTTTCCCACAGTGGTAGATATAATGGTCATCTGAATTAAATTTACCCATTCCAATCCATTTTAGTTCACTGGTTCCTGAAATGTTGATGTTCACTCTTGCCATCTCCTGTTTGAATACTCCCAACTGACCTTGATTCATGGACCTAACATTCCACGTTCCTATGCAATATTGTTCTTTACAGCATCAGACTTTACTTTCACCACCAGTGACATGCACAACTCGGCATTGTTTCCACTTTGGCCGAGCCTCTTCATTCTTTCTGGAGCTATTTCTCCACTCTTCTCCAGGGACATGTTGGACACCTACCAGCCTAGGGAGTACATCTTTCAGTGCCATATTTTTTTGCCTTTTCATACTGTTCAAGGGGTTCTCAAGGCAAGAATGCTGAATTTGTGAGCATGTTGGTAGGCTATATCAGTTGCTCAGTAGTGTTCAATTCTTTGCAACCCAATAGACTATAGCCCACCAGGCTCCTCTGTCCATGAAATTTTCCTGGCAAGAATCCTGGAGTGGGTTGCCATTTCCTCCTCCAGGGGATCTTCCTGACCCAGGAATGAAACCCATGTCTCCTGCATTGGCAGGCATGTTTACCACTGAACCACCTGGGAAGCCAGTTTGTCAGCATACTGGATCATAGTTTATGACTCCCCCTCTTATGTTTTTCTTTTTTTTTCACTAGAGAGATAGAGAGCTGTAGACTTTGATTTGAAAGTGTGACTTTTTTACTGCTATAAAATATTTCCTCTATATATTGCACCAGTGAGCTGAGTTCTGTGTAGTTCAACAAGCCAGTACTGAGCATCTTCTTCCAGCCTCATCCTATGTTAGAGGTTGGAGATATGGAGGTGAATGAGACATGGTACCCACACTCTTATGAACTCCAGTCTAGTAAGGAAACAGAGAAGCAAACAAATAATTCTGATAAAGTATGGTCACAGATAAGATGGAAGCATGCTCTTCATACATATGAGTACATAGAGCAGGATGTCAAGCCCCTCTTTGGTGAAGCCAGGCATTTTGGTGTCCATCTGTAAGGAAAAGAGAAGATTGAGAGAGTAAGATACTGAATTTTAAGAGCATTTTCCATTTATCCTGGTGGTTCCCAAACTCAAACCACAAGGTCTAGGGAGAAGAGCCAGGCATTGGGATGTGGTAAACATCCCCAGGTAATGCCAGTGGGCAGCAAAGTTTGGGAACCACTTTCCTAAGGCGTAGGATTTCATCAGCAAAGGGGAGAGAGAGATCCTTAAACTCGAGGTAAACAGCATATTCAAAGACCTGGAGATAGGAATGTGGCACACCCTAGGGAAAGGAGTCAACAAATGGCCAGCTTGGCTGGAGGAGAGGATACGTTCTCAGGATGAAGTACGGATAGAAGGGCTTTGGTAGGATGGGACTAGATTGTGGGAAACTTGAAAGCCAAGCCTACATGTTTGAATTTAATCCTCCAGACAACACGTAGACAGTGGGGGGAAAAATTTAAAGACCAACACAGGAAGAGGTGGCCATCCAATCACTATGATGCTCATGCTTTGACTTTCAAAACAAAGACATGTCTTCATTTTCTCTCCCTTAGCCTTGGACCAACCAAATATACATCCTGTTTTCTCACAAGGGATATGTCATGATGAGTAGAGTTATATAGTCATGTAAAAGGATGGACTGCCAAGGTTACTACAGGGTTGCTCCAAAAGAACTCTCCTGGAAATCTATCAGGGCTTACATAAGTATCCTACCCACTGAGTGCAAATGCTTAAGTCTCTTATTATATAATACAGCTGGTGTTTGGGAAGGGTACCCACTGAGTGTCACTGATGGGTAACCTCGGTGCATCTCTCAGATTAGTACCAGCAAGACCCTAGAAAAGTGAGCCCTGAGACTTGTCCATCCTCCTGCCAGGGAACTG
The DNA here is from genome assembly GCF_910594005.1 of Cervus elaphus. Taxonomy (NCBI): domain Eukaryota; kingdom Metazoa; phylum Chordata; class Mammalia; order Artiodactyla; family Cervidae; genus Cervus; species Cervus elaphus. Next base: position 65,835,209 of record NC_057847.1, read on the forward strand.
AGAAGCACAGGAAGGAATGCTTGGGCATTTGGGGGAGTTAAGGATGGTGCTCTTCTGACAGGGATCCCAGATGCCAGGGCAGAGGCAGACATGAAGTCCCAGGGGGTGGCACGTGCTAGTAGGGCAAAGATCCCATGGAACAGGTGATAAGTGGGTATGTTAAATAAGTTTCGTTTTTTTCTCTCCTATGTTTTTTCCATGGCCTGTTGCTCTAGAGTACATGGCTGGGGAATCAGAAATACCTGTATAGTTCCCTCAGTTTCTTATTGTTCAGTCATTAAGTTGGGTCTGACTCTTTGCATCCCCATGCACACCAGCCTTCCTTAACCTCTACTATCTCCTGAAATTTGCTCAGATTCATGTCCATTGAGTGGAATTGCTATATATATCCAGAAGTGGAATTGCTAAACCACATGATAGTTCTGTTGTTTTTGGAAATAAAATCACTATCTCAAAGAGGTGGCTGCACCCCCAGATTCACTGCAGCATTATTCACAATAGCCAAGATAGTATTGATCTGTTGATAGATGAATGAATAAAGGATTTGTGGTATGTATGTGTATGTGTAGATGTGTGTGTGTGCATGTATGTATAGTTTTATAGTCTTCACTTTACTTGTAGAGTCTTACCAGACTGTTGTTTAGTTTTCGCTCACTGTACAAATAGAATCATACTGTAAATATTCTGCTGGGTTGGCAATGTTGTTTTTGGAATGAATCAGTGATGGTCCCTACAGTTGTAGTTCATTCATTTTCATAGTTATATAGTCTTCCATAGCAGAGAAATTTCAGATTTTGTTTATTCTTTCTAAGGTTAATAAACATTTGGGTTGTTTTCCATTTTTTGCTATTAAGACAGTATTGCTAGTGTCACTGTGATGCATATTCCCTGATATACTTACCAAGGCTTTTTCTAGGTATGCACAGTAATAACTTTTTACATCATAAACCGGTACACCTCTGCATGTGTACCTATACATAAATATAATCCAATGTTATGTTCCTTTTTGCTACAAAAGCTAATTTGAAAACCACAGCAAATTACTAAGTAGCATGAAATCCAACAATGGGTTTCCTTATGGAGGGGAAGTGGTGGGAAAAGGATGTAGTGGAAGGGGTGCAAGAGTGGCTTAAAAACACTGAGTTGTTGACCTTAGCATTGGGATGGATTCATCTCGTCACAGGGCTCTTTAAGAGTGAGAGGAGGAAGCAGAAGAGGGCCAGAGAAAAAGATGTATCAACAGAAACAGGGTCAGGAAGATGCATTCGTAATGAAAGAGATGCATTCATAATAAAAGAAACCCACATTAATGGGATCTGAGTCAGACTCAGATCCCCCCCCCCCTTTTTTTTTTCATCTATCACTTTGGAAAAGCTTCAAAAGTTTGAAGACAGAAACTTTGTTGGCAAGTGAAAGGTTGTTGCTGACCCACGAAAAGACACCAGGATTCTTGGCTTCCAGAGGAGAAGAATTCAATACGGGGCCAGAGATGAGACTTGATCACTCAGAGCTTTTGTGTAATAAAGTTTTTTTAAAGCATAAAGGAGATAGAGAAAGCTTCTGACACAGGCACCAGAAGGGGGCAGAAAGAGCGCCCCCTGCTGGTTTTTAGCTAGATGTTATATAGGCACTCGCACTCTGTTAATGAAAGAAAGGAATGTCTTAAAACTCAGAATGGCACCAGGCCCCTCATCCATAAGATGTATTTTGGGATAATCTTGGCACCAGAGGAGTCATCCCGGGCCATAAAACGATTGACTTGAATCTTTCAGAAGGGCAGATTACCATACAAATAGTTTCGTTTGCATAGATTAGGGGAACAATGTCTGAGTATAACATAATGGTTTGTCAAGTCAGTTCTGAGCCATTGAGGGGGAATCGACTTGAAGACAGAGTCTGGGGTAAATGCATAGTACATTAACATAGCTTAAGACAAGCATTTCCATAAGAAGGATGCATTGGTTAACTCAAGGTTTGAGAATGGTTAACTTTAGGTGGAACCAGGTGTCATTATGGCAACACAGTATTTTAAGAGAAACCTTCTTTTAAATTTGTATAGAGAAGGGGAAAAATATATATATATATCACAGGTCTGACACTTGCAGTCTATTTCCTCCCTTTGGAGACCCCTGGCCTTCCTGCCTGTTACCCTGTCAGAAGAGTGTGAGGAAAAAGGCAAACTTTGTTGGCAAGGATGTGAGGGAAAAGGCATTGTATACTACAGATGAGAGGGTACTAGTACAAGCTCGGTGGATAAGTTTACAATATCTAATAAAAGTCACACTTATTTAATGCTATTAAATAGAAATTCCAATCAAATAATTTATCCTACAGACATACTTGCCCATATGAGAAATAGTGCATGCACTGAAACATTGTTTATAGTAATAGGAAAAAATCACGAATGAACCAAATGTTCATTAGTATGGTACTGGTTACATGTATTCTGATGATGGAATATAATACAGTTGTAAAAAAGAAATAAGGGGGACTTACTGGTGGTCCGGTGGTTAAGACTTTGCCTTCCAAATGCAAGGGTTGCAGATTCAGTCCCTGGTAGGGGAGCTAAGATCCCACATGCCTGGGGACCGAAAAACCAAAATATAAAACACAAGCACTATTGTAACAAATTCAGTAAAGACTTTTAAAGTGGTCCACATCAAAAAACACAAAAAACTTTAAAACCAAAGAAGGGAGATCTTTACTGACAAGAAACAATTTCTGAGATATGTTATCAAATGAGAAGAGCAAGGAACAGAATAGGACCTATAGTATGCTTAAATTTTTAAAAGGTAAGAAGGACTATAACACACAGACATATATAGTTTTTTAAAAAGCTAAATGCAAGTGTGAATATGATTTTGTACATGTACACACATGTAATTGTTGCCATGAATAAAACTAATAAAACACAAGAGGCCAGTACTGTTGATTGCCTCAAAGCAGACGTGGGTTTAAAGAACACAAAAATGAGAGAATATTTTCAATATGTGCTATTTTGTGTCTTTTTAATTTTACAGTCTTATAGTACCTTTCAAAACATAAAATGTAAATTAAAGATTATGCCTTAAAAAAAAAAACAGTGAGTTGTTAAGGAGCACGTATGTCTTCTTTTACAGTGGTGGTGATTTAAATGTAACTATTTGCTGTATATACTCTTGTGCTCATAGTATATTTCACATTTGTTTTTAAAAGATAAAAACTAAAGTACAGTCTGAAACAAAGCAAGTGCATGGGCTGAATGGGACTTCCTTTTGCCCGGCTGGCCTAGATCATCCATCCCCCACCTCCCGCACTCTTCCTGTCTGCCCTCTGACCAGCTCATTAGCATCTCCAGAAGAGAGGTCAGCCAAGAGAAGAAAGAGCAGGAAAGGACACATCCCTGACCACCCATAGAAAGTTACATCATCAATTCTGAAGCCCATCAGGTATCTGAGGAGTAAGTTAGAAACAGAGGTTGTGGACAACTCTTGAATCTTAATCTCTTTGTTCTCCATGTGACCACAGATAATTCTGGGTTGATTAGATGTTATAGATGGTTGAACTGAAAGTGCTGTTGAAATCAGCAGTTCTTCTTAATCCTAAAGATAAAAAAAAAAAAAAAGAAAAACTTAGTAACTGAGAAGCAGCAGTGATTTAAAAAAAAAACTTTTGCCAGACAGGCGCTTGTAGCTTTTCAGAAGTCTATAGTCAGGCTGGGAAGGAAGACTCTTTCTTGACTGTAAGAACTCAATCACAGATACTTAGTGAAAAGCCATCTCAATTAAGGTGACCTCTATACTCCGTCTACCAGAATTCCCTACGATGTGTCCATTAAGTTTGGCACATTCAAGTAAATACCTTAGCTTGAAACAGGTGTAAAGTGCTAGATCAGGAGAGGGCTATGGCAAATTGTGGTGGCAGAAATTGACTTGTATAATGAAACATGCGACTGAGGGGGAAAAAAAGTAGAAAGATGATCTTGGGAACAATGCTCTTGACTTGAATGAATCCTTACTCAAGAAAGGTGCTAAGCTGCTTCAGTCATGTCCGACTGTTTGCGACGCTATGGACCATAGCCCTCTGGATCTGTCCATGGGGCTCTCCAGGCAAAAATACTGGAGTGGCTTGCCATTTCCTCCTCCAGAGGATCTTCCCAACCCAGGAATCAAACCTGCATCTCTTACGTCTCCTGCATGGGCAGGTGGGTTCTTTACCACTAGCGCCACCTGGGAAGCCCAGAGAAAAAAGAGAATGAATGTAAAGCCATATGACTCAGCAATCCCACTCCTGGGCATACACACCGAGGAAACTAGATCTGAAAGAGACACGTGCACCCCAGTGTTCATCGCAGCACTGCTTATAATTGCCAGGACATGGAAGCAACCTAGATGCCCATCAGCAGACAAATGGATAAGGAAGCTATGGTACATATACACAATGGAATATTACTCAGCCATTAAAAAGAATTCATTTGAGTCCGTTCTAATGAGATGGATGAAACTGGAGCCCATTATACAGAGTGAAGTAAGCCAGAAAGATAAAGACCAATACAGTATACTAATGCATATATATGGAATTTTAAAAGATGATAATGATAACCCTATATGCAAAACAGAAAAAGAGGCACAGATGTACAGAACAGACTTTGGGACTCTGTAGGAGAAGGCGAGGGTGGGATGTTCTGAGAGAATAGCATTGAAACAAGTATACTATCAAGGGTGAAACAGATCACCAGCCCAGGTTGGATGCATGAGACAAGTGCTCAGGGCTGGTGCACTGGGAAGACCCAGAGGGATGGGATGGGGAGGGAGGTGGGAGGGGGAATCAGGATGGGGAACACATGTAAATCCATGGCTGATTCATGTCAATGTATGGCAAAAATCACTACAATATTGTAAAGTAATTAGCCTCCAACTAATAAAAATAAATGAAAAGAAAAAAGAAAGGAACACATTGCCATCAATCTGTTACAACACAGGGCAGATCTGGGCACTTTTTAATGTTGCAGACATGCAACTGGGGTGTAACTGCTTTGAAAGAAACACCTTCATTTTTTAAAATGGCCTGAGAAAATAACTCATCAGTGTCAGTCTTAATTTTGTTCATCAACCCATTGATAGAATTTGAGAAGAGTCATTTAGTAATCTTCTTATCAGTGGTACAGTGCCTGCTCTTCTCATTTTGCACAGGATCAGATAAAAGGATGATGTTTGCTTTATCTTTGCTTTGCCACCCTGGTGCCGCTAAAAGCTTTTCAGGAAGGGGGGAAGAATAAGCTGAGAGGTTACCAGGTTATGAAACATTGTCACAGCCAAGCCAGGAGCATTGAATCAATTTCCAATATGTTTCTTATGTAGCTAAAACCTATACTCTGGAGATGTTATTGTTTGATTATAAAAGCATGAGAAATTTGAAGAGAGACTTTCTTGCCACTGTGATAAACAGTCTCTGCCTGTAACTCGATTGTGTCAACTCCCAGATGGAGGGGAAAAATGCTTTAAGGTGACTTTCTGCCCATTTGAAACTCAGCCGTGCGTTCTGCCTTCAGAACCCACTCGGAAGGAATTCTGTGTGTATGAGAATGCATTTGGAGTGGGTAGCTGCTGCCCTGCTTTCAAATGAGTGGATCGCATTTCCAAAGGTGTCATTTCCCCTTCCTTTTGACCCAGTCGTCAAAATGTTTCCAAAAGTATGTGCGTATTGTTCTTCTTTAAAATAGGTCTCTTTTCTGTGTAATTCATGATTTAGAAAATGAAAGTACTTTCCTGCATGCTGAGTTACATACAATTGAATCTGATTTTAAAAAAGAGAAAAAATTGATAAGGAGGAGGCGGTGTGCTGAAGAAATGAATGGGGTGGGATCCAAAGTCCAGTTTGGGATTTTATGACTTAGTGCACAGTGCTGCCTCTGTTTCCATAATCATCGAATGAAGGGCCTGGATGCTCTCTAATGTCTTTCTCTCTCGCCCAGAGTCCCCACATTCTGAGGAGGAGGGTGTACCTGAACTCGCACATACCCGTCCATGTCAAGTCCCCACCTCCCATGAATCTATAGGAAAGTGGGTTTCAATCCCAGGATCTAAGCAAACTGGAAAAGTTGCAAAGCGTATCCAGTGATTTCTGGGCAGGCCTCAGACCCTCTTCGTAACAGCAGAGTCACCACTGTGTATTTGCCTAGACTTTTGCATCTTTGAGTGTGCTTCACTGGTCTCCTCAACAGAGTCTCCCAGTCTGGAGTTGGCAGTCGCATAAGGCAATCTCCATTTCCCCCTCTGCCACCTAACAGACGCTGTGAGCTTGAGTAAGTTCCATCCTTACTTGAGTAAACCTCCTTCCCTCATGTGCCAAATGGAGAGCATAGCAAGACCTACTCTGAAGTATTGTTGAGAGCTTTGAGTTTTTACATATGAGTGCTTGACGCCAGGCCAGGAGTTAGTAAGAGCTCCATTGTTGGTCTTCCTTGTTACTAAGAAGGTGAGGAAAAAGTGTGCGTGGTGTGGATATCCGCTTTCTCTCTCCCTCCCTCCCTCCCTCCCTCCCTTCTAGTTGTACTGCTAGCTGTGATTCATTACGGGGAAAGGATACACAGCGAAACCGACAGAGAAATGGCCCAGGGCGCATTGGGAGGTGACAGTGCCCAGAGTTTTCTTCCTGGAAGTCACACTGGACACGCTCAGCTCCCCCAGTGACACGTGATGACGATGCATGTACGGTGCTAACTGCCTGAGTTGGTGAGACACCCAGAGCCCAGGGTCTTTACCGTCACTGCTTTGCCTCATGCCTCCAAAATCCCAGTTCCCCAGAAGGGAAACCGTTATTGAGCATAAACCACATTGTTTGCATGAAACATTCAGGCCCGGGAACTCTTATCTGTTAGGATGGTGGGAACTCTCTCAAAATGCAGGCTCCCACGTGCTAGTAAAGGGTCCACCTTACTCACAGGCCTTTCTAAGGGTGAGTATTCTCAGGCTTGCTCTGATAACTCTTCTCTGCACAATCCATCACCTTAGCCGTGTCCAAAGCATCTTTATGGCAAAATTTTTTATCAGTTGGACTCCCTTACAGCAGGGTGACACCAAACTGTAATTTTGACTTCAGCTTTTCCCTTTGGGGCTCCTGAACTAAAGTTGAATTTGACTTGAATGACCTGACCTGTCCAGGCTTGAGACCAGCATGATAGTCACTGATAAGACTTACAGGAAGGGCTTTCCCATGCACAGTCCTTATTACTTCTTTTAACAAGGATTTTCCTATCATGAAGACCCTCCAAACAAGGTATTTGTTATTTGGATGGTATAGGTTAGCAGATCCCAATGTGGCTTCTCCCCTTGGAGTTTCCATCCCTACAATACCCAGTCTGGTCTGGAAGAATTCAGTTCAGTCCCTGATTTCAGAAGCATTGCAGCCAGTTCTAAGCAGTCCTGGTCATCTGTGACATCAGGCCACCAGAGTCAAAAGTGTGGGTGACATTTGTAAGTGTTCTGTTTGAAAAGCACAAGAGCTGGCCCCCTTCACCCTCTCCCAGTTCGTGCTGTCAGGGATGACCTTGGGCGCAGTCGTCAGTGTGAATTCAGTTCAGTTCAGGTCAGTCGCTCAGTCGTGTCCGACTCGTTGCAGCCCCATGGACTGCAGCACGCCAGGCCTCCTTGTCCATCACCAACGACGGGAGTTTGCTCAGACTCAGGTCCATTGTGTTGGTGATGCCATTAAGGCCCTCACAGTATCCTGGAAGCATTGCAGAAGGACCTTTCATTCAGGAAGAGGGGAAAGCTTCCAGTGTCAGTTCTGTAAAACAAAGACGTGCCCGCGCCCACCCCCGATCTCCCCAGGTGTCAGGACTTTGATTTCTCCCACTGATACAAAATCAATGCTTCATTCAGTAATCAAAACTTTTTATGTTTTCTCATCCCTAAATTCTCACCTAGGTGGTTTTTGTTTGTTTGTTTTTTGTCTAGAGAGGTCATATGCAAGAAAGACAAAAGAATTTTCACAGAAAAATATTTTTTTAATTGAGGTATAGTTGATTTAGAATATTAAGTTTTAAGTGTAAAACTAGTGATTCACTATTTTTATAGATTATACTCCATATGAAGTTATTATAAAATGCTAGTTATATTCCCTTTGGTGTACATTACATCTTTGTATCTTATTTATTTTATGCCTAATAGTACATACCTCTTAATACCCTACCTCTATCTTGTACCTCCTCCAGCTTTCTCCCCACTGGTAACCACTAGTTTGTTCTCTATATCTATTGGTCTGTTTCTGTTTTGTTATAGTCATTCATTTGTTTTATGATTCAGATTCCACATATAAGTGAAAGCAAACAGTAGTTATCTTTTTCCATCTGACTTACTTCACTAAGCATAATACCCTACAGGTCCATCCACATTGTTGCAAATGGCAAGATTTCATTCTTTTTATGGCTGAGTAGTATCACATTATACCGTCTTCTCTGTACATTCGTCTGTTGGTGGACACTTAGGTTGCTTCCATATCGTGGCTATTGTAAATCATGCTGCTATAAAACACATAAAAATATTTTTATACAATTTAAGCAGACAATTATCATGTTTAGAAATTGGTTAGGACAAAAACTTGAATTTTAAAATGTTTCAAAATAGGTTTATGTAACCTCTTTTGTCCTGATCATCTATCCGGTGAGCAGCCTAAAAAGCTTCACCTTTCTGTGGGCAGCTGAGTTTAACAATCAGTCTGCTCAAAAGCTTGTGTTCCAGGGGAAAGGTGAGAGAAGCAGAGTCAGGATCTCAGCCTACTAATGCAAACTGCACGTGGGCTAGATGTCATCTTTATGACTGATGAGGAACGCGAGGCGCAAGGAGGCTTCATGGCCATAATTCACAGCAAGTTGATGACAGGATTCATATTGAAGACCATCATGCCTTTAGGAAGGATGGATTTGATCTTAGAAGTTCCTGGTCGTAAGTCTCACACATGGAGAGAAAGACCCAAGATGACCTTCTAGTTCTCCAGCCACTTCTCAAGTATTACGTCCCCCACATACTGCAAGTGGACCTGAACCTGCACCTGCTAGCAGCCTACCGCCTTCCCTACTCTTCCTGCCACCAGTCTTCTGCACTGGGATTGCACCCGTTTGATAAACTCTGGTCCGTAAGAAAGAACTAGAGGGAAACCTATAGCTTCTTCATAGGCAGGGGTGAGTCCGTTTCATTTTCTGGTACTCAAGCCTCAAGGCACAGCCATAAACCAAGTTCATTCAGTTACTAAATATTTATTAGGCATCAACTCCATTCTGGACATTGTGCTAGACCCTAGGGACATAAAAATTGAGAATACATGGGCTCTGGATTACATGAGCTGAGCTGATCTGATTCTGAACCAGAATCCTTATTTATGTCTTTTTCTTAAAGGTTCGTTTGAGATTGAATCACTGTAATAATCTCTTGCCTCTTTATTGAACTGTACAAAAAGGTCAATTTATCTGACCTCTTTTTTAAACAAAAATTTTGTTGGACATTAGTAAAGAAACGTGATGACTATAGACAGGGCTGTCCTTGTAAAATCAAGAGCTTACATACCTTAGTAGCTCATAAATTATGTGGGCTTATTCTTCTTGACATGCTGGCAAAGACAAATAATTTCTTTAAAACAGATGGCATGCAGAGCTGTTGTTTAAATGTCAACTCCACTGCTGTTTATTGCCCTACTTCTTTGGGGAGATATTTGCATGTTGGAGTCACCTGGGCACTTGATCTGGAATGCAGAGACGTTGGAAAGCTTTGCTGAGAATTACTTGCTATGAAACTTCTTAGATATTACAGTGTGTTATGGCATTGATATAACTGTGATTTTATTTTTAGTGACAATTAAGCCCATGTGTATTAATATTTTAATAGAATAGGAAGATGTATTAATTCTTTTCACTGTTTTTCAAGATTATCATGACATTTGCAACAGTCTAGTTTGGGTCTCCCAGAAGTAGACCCTGTGAAAAGGATTCAAGGACAAATGGATTATCAGGAGGTATGGGAGAGACCAAGAGGAGAAGTCAGATCAGTAGGAGAAGTCAGATAGAGAAGAGAACTCAGACAATGAAAAATGTATTATCCTGCCAGCTACCACCAGAACTGACTACATAATTTGCATAGCCCAATGGAAAATAAAATCTAGGTTCCCTTGTTCAAAAGTTATTAAAAATTGCAAGATGGTGACTGTAGAACACAAGGTCCTATATGACCATACAGGTCACATACACACGCTGCCAACCCTGAGTGTGTATATGTGAGAGACAGAAGTTTAATCTCAGAAAAATTCCAGTGTATAGATAATAGCCAGAACATGGAAGCAGCTTAAACGTTCATCAGCAGAGGAATGGATGAAGAAGACGTGGTACATAGATACAATGGACTATTATTCACCCATAAAAAAGGAATGAAATTGCACCATTTGCAGAGATGTGGATGGACCTAGAGACTGTCATACAGAGTGAAGTAAGTCAGAAAGAGAAAAATACAGTGGTGGTCTTCTTCAGTCCCTTAGTTGTGTCATATATTAATGCACGTATGTGGAATCTGTAAAAACGGTATAGGTGAACTTATTTTCAAGGAAGTAGAGATGCAGATATAGAGAACAAACGTATGGATACCAAAGAGGAAAAGTGGGGGTGGGATGGATTGGGAGGTTGGGATTAGCATCCATACAATCCTAGGTTTGATCCCTGAGTTGGGAAGATCCCCTGGAGGAGGGTGTAGCAGTCCACTCCAGTATTCTTGCCTGGAGAATCCCAGGGACAGAGCAGCCTGGTGGGCTGCAGTCCGTGGGGCTGCAAAGAGTCAGACATGACTGAAGCGACTTAACACACAATGAAAGCCTGTTGTAGAGCTCGGGGAACTCAGTGTTCTGTGGTGACCTAGAGGGGAAGGAAATCCAAGCAAGAGGGGATGTCTGTGTACAGATGGCTGGTCCGCTTTGCTATATGGCGGAAACTAACACAGGATTGTAAAGCGACTATACTCCAATTTAAAAAAAAAAATCATATGGCACGTTAAAAAAAGAAGATTAGAAAGATTTAAACAAAAAAACCTCCAGGGTAGAGAACTCAAGTCTGAGTCTTCCCACCTGAGGAGTGAGGGACCAGGATATTCATCACCACCTCCCATCACCGATCCGTTAAGGGCTGGCTCGGAGGCTGTTTGCTTTAGGCAAGGAGATGCAGTTTCTGGCAACTGTAAGTTCAGCAGGAGCACACTCAAGTAGTAAGACCCCAGGAAGGTGCATGGACCAAGCAGGGACAGTGACCAACACGTTACCCACTTAAAGCGAACCTCCTGTATCCCATGTCAGCCCCAAGTCTCCTGAGAAGCGAGCTGCCTTGTTGAGGGGACTCCCCTTGAAGTTTCCCCCTTTTACAAATAATATCCCCCTCAAATCCATCCTTGTTGTCTGCATCTGAGCCAGCTCTTTAATGACTAAGAGAGCCATCAATTTCTGCCTGTGAAAGCTTCAGCATACTCCTAATAATAGAGGGTGTGCTAAGTCACTTCAGTTGTGTCTGACTCTGCCACCCCATGGACTGTAGCCTGTGAGGCTCCTCTGTCCATGGGATTCTCCAGGCAAGAATACTGGAGTGGGTTGCCATTCCCTTCTCCAGGGGATCTTCCCAACCCAGGGATCGAACCTGTGTCTCTTATGTCTCCTGAACTGACGGTGGGTTATTTGCCACTAGCGCCAAAAATAGAGGGTGGGGGACTGCAATCCTGAGTTCTTAAAATGCACCCACATGTTTTCCAAATACTAAGATGCTGGACAAACTGTTTCTCACCCCTGTGCTTCATTTGCCTCATCCAGGAAGAAGACACTGGAATTATTCTCAGGCCATTTCCACAAGATTTGAGTAGTCTTCATCAGAAAAAATATGGGGAACATAATAGTTTTAAAACAAGAAATTAAACAATGAAGTTTAAAATAATAACTTCATTCCTAAGTAATAACAATGTCTCTTAGAGCTATGGGTGGCCCTGGAGGGTTAGGGGGAAGGTATTAGCCAGGTAGTTTCCACTGAGTTCGTTTAACTAGGTCATCTTGAGTGTGTTTATTTGAAGGGGGCACAAAGATTATGTTTTAATTAGAAATCCCTCCCCCTAATTTTGGCTCTTTAATCACTGCTGTATGGCACAAGCAAATCCCAAATTACTTGTGATGGTTAATTTTATATGTCAACTTGACTGGGCCACAGGGTGCCGGAATCTTTCAGTTCAGTTGTTCAGTCATGTCCAACTCTTTGCGACCCCATGGACTGCAGCATGCCAGGCTTCCCTGTCCATCACCAACTCCCAGAGCTTGCTCAAACACATGTCCATTGAGTCAGTGATACCATCCAACCATCTCATCCTCTGTTGTCCCCTTCTCCTCCTGCCTTCAATCTTTCCCGGCATCAGGGTCTTTTCCAGTGAGTCAGTTCTTCACATCAGGTGGCCAAAATATTGAAGCTTCAGCAACAGTCCTTCCAAAGAATAGTCAGGACTGATTTCCTTTAGGATTGACTGGTTTGATCCCCTTATCAAACATTACTCTGGATGTTTCTATGAGGGTGTTTTGGATAAGATTAACATTTAGATCAGCAGACTGAATAAAGCAGATTGCCCTCTTAAAATATAATGGGCGACATCTAATCAGCTGAAGGCTCAAATAGAACAAAAAGCCTGACTCTCCCTCAAGTAAGAGAATTCTGACTGCCTTTTAGCTGGGAGGTCAGTTTGTTACTTGCTTTCAGACTAACACGAAAATGGGGACTTTTCCTGGGTCGCCAGCCTGCTGACCTTTGGACTGGAATTACACCATCAGTTCTCCTGGTTCCCAGGCTTCAGGCCTCAGACTTGAACTAAGCCTTGGGCTGTCCTCAGTCTACAACTTGTCAAGTTACCCTGAAGATCTTGGAACTTGCCAGCCTCCATAAATGCATGAACTAGTTTCTTATTACACACACACACACACATACACACACACACACACACACACACACTTTGTTTTTCTGCAGAAACCTAACAAAATTACATGTAATTAGATTTTCACAGGATAATTAGACTATCAGCTTGTTAGAGGACATTGAACTGCTGTCTTCTGTCCAGGTGGCTAAAGATTTCAGTTTGCTTCATCCAGTCCAAGGAAAATTGAGCTGAAAACCTAGCATCCTATAAACTGGGCAGGGTGTGGAAACTCAGGGTTGAAATATTAGACAGCCCATATCATCACCATTGATGTAAAACAGTGGAGCGGGCAGCCCTGGGGAAACCCCAGTTAATCAAAGCTGTTTTAGTTGGACTCTTCAGTTTCCCGTGAGCAAACACAACCAGGTAGTTTGATTTCTTGTGGATCTGAAAGAAGAATTCATTCAGACGTCTGTATGATGTGAACTTTCTCACAGAGGTGTGTGCCCTCTGCAAACGTGCTTCTTCTGGCAGTGGGAACAAAGATTTCAGAGGCCTGTGCCTGAGGGCTGGGCCCCTGAGGGCCCCAGATATCTGCATGCTGGCTCATGGCATGTTTACTCATTACAGAGTAATGGCTCCCCTTAAATAAACTTTGTGTTGTAGGGTAAAGCTCCTTCAAGCCAAAAACAGTGACTTCCAAGGTTCACAAGATGCCACTGCTGAAGTCAATGGGAGTTGCTTCCCGTGTAGGTGATGGTGCTGAATGGCTAGAATTGTGGATGACAGTTAGTGGGCTAGGAGACTCACCTGTGGCTCCGCCCTGCAAGAAGACAGGGCTTCCAGAGAAGCTGGGTTAAATGGCCTTCTTTCACCCAAACTGGCATGTCCAGGATTACATAATGGGTGGGGTGCTATGCTTCCTTTGTGCCCTGTCCTCATTTATAGATGTGGTTGCGTAGAATGTTGTGATGAAACTGCCAGGCAGAAGGACAGTCCACTCCGTATGGAGAGAGTCCCACTGAGCACTAACCCCTGTGGGAGAAAGCGACCCCAAGAGTGCTATACACATATCCCCTTCTTTTTTTTGGCATGTGCTGGTTCATTGGTATCTGTTTTTTCATTTGTTTAATTGAAAGATAATTTTTACAACCTTGTGATGGTCTCTGCCATACGTCAACATCAATCAGCCATAGGTATGCACGTGTCCCCTCTATCCTGAAGCCTCTTCCCACCTCCCTCCTCACCCTATCCCTCCTGCTTCTTTCATTGCACAAAGATCCTTGAATTCAGACCATTGTCACATCAAGCATGGGAACCTTGCCAAGTTGGGTGAAATGTCCCAGGATGACAGAAGCTTTGGAGTATTCGCAGACAGAGGCAATGGGGCAGTGCCTTCACAGAAAGTCACACCCTTTAGTGAATTTGCATTTACAAGGATAATAGATTCTAATGCTAAGGTGATATTCTGTAGTCATATGGATAGAAGCTAGGATACATTCCTCAGAAACAGATGGATTGAGCTGTGTTTTTCAGACCAAAGTTTCTCCTTCTCCTGCACGTTGAAGCAGATCTAGCTAGCAAAAACCTTTGCAGCTTTGCATGTTTCATTTGCCCGCAACCCTGAGGACCCCACAGAGTCTGCCCCCCACTCAGCTTCTGCCTTTCTCTCCTCATTCTGTTCTATCCATGACTCTTCCCTGTCAGACTGGGGAAAGGGCAGGTCTGAGGGATCACTAAGTGTACCATGACTTGCTTGAGCTCGCCAGAGTAATATTAACTCTGTACATTTTGAGTTCTCTAAGCTGCCTTTGGTTTACACGTTAATCCCACCTTCAACAGTGTTATCTGTCAGTGCTATCTGGAATAGCTTTCCTTGTCATTTCCCTGTTTACAAACAAAATCTCCAAGCAGAGTTCTACATAATTCTGGAATGGCCTTCACCATCATGACTCCCTTCGGTTTCTCCGTCTCCTCCTTCTCACCGTGGTTACTTTCTTATTGTGATTTTTTTTTTCTCTAGGCTCTCAACTGGCTCCTATTTTAGTAACTCCTAAAATAGGGACTTCCCAGATGGCATTAGTGGTAAAGAACCCACCTGCCAATGAAGGAGACAGGAAAGACCTGGGTTCGATCCCTGGGTCAGGAAGATCCCCTGGAGGAAGAAATGGCAACCCACTCGAGTATTCTTGCCTGGAGAATCCCATGGACAGAGGAGCCTGGCAGGCTACAGTCCATAGGGTCGCAAAGAATCAGACACAAGTGAAGCAACTCAGCGCTCATGCACTGTTGCTATACTCCCAACTCTTCACATTTAGAAAAATGAGACACTTAAAAAAAAGTATCCGTCTATTTTTGGCTGTCCTGCATCTTTGTTGCTGTGTGTGGGCTTCCTCTAGTTGCAACAAGACAGGGCTACTCTTCATTGCAATGAGCAGGCTTCTCATTTCGATGTCTTCTCTTGTTGCAGAGCATGGGCTCAAGGGTGTGTGGGCTTCAGTAGTTGCTGCAGGCAGGCTAAGTTGTTGCAGCACACGGGCTTAGTTCCCCTAAATCATGCGGGATCTTCTCAGACCAGGGATCAAACCACGTACCCTGCATTGGCAGGTGGATTCTTAACCACTGGATCACAGTGAAGTCCCTGGGAGTCTTTGATGACTCTTTCACCTCTTTCTTCTTATCTTCAAGGGATATATATTTTCTAAAGAATCAAGAGCACGTTCAACATTATTCAATGTGCAATGATAGTATCTTTCTGTTGGAAGGCCAGGTTATGACAGTTGCCTTTAGATGTTACCAACATGTATTCCTGAACATCTTTTGAAGTTTTGTATATTAGCCTTGGGTCAAAATGGTTGCAGCTACTCATCAGATTTTCTGTCATGTCTTGTTTGCTTTTCCTGAACACCAAAAGGTCAAAATGTATATAAATGATTCACACTTAAATTCCAGGGTCAGTGGTACTAAATTAATTCCTAAGTCTTCACATTTTTCATGCAACTTCCTTAACTTCCTAGGAATCAAAATAGTGCAGTATAAACAGTGCTGATCCTAGAACCAGTATACCTAAGTTTCAGTTACAATTTTATCCCTTATCAATTAAGCAAATCTTTATCTTGGTTTCTGTATCTTAGACTAAGAGGTACCGGTTTCTGCTTTCCCAACTCAGTGCTTGATATTTAGGAAAGTCAAAGGACATGAACTTCACATTTTAAAATGTAAGATGGGCCCCAACCCAGGGATGCTTCATACTAGCATCTAGGGCTCTGCTAGGAACCAAGGCCACAGTCATACCTGGGCCAGTTCTCTATTTCCTCTGGGACACTTGATGAAACACTGCTGTGTGTAGATGTTTCTGGAGTTTTGTAGGTGTTTGAGGAGTTTTTCCATGTGATTTCTCTTGTATATCTTTTTAAGGAAAAAGATGATACCTTTATGATATTCTTGCTTTAAAAGCCCAAAGGCCGGAAGTGTCTCATTAAGTCCATTATGGAGAATGAATACAGGTGATGAGACCAGAAGGCCTGCGGGTATAGTTTGATAGCATGCCGAAGGTAGATGTGAAAAAAGAATTTGAAAAGGACAGTATTTCTGAACACGAGCTTATTGAAAAAATAAGATTGAAGAGGAAAAAAGAGAAGAAAGTCTCCATCACACTAAATAGGTTTTAAGGTACATCAGATTATTTATTTCAAATGATAGCTATAAAACCTCATTAGAAGAGAAGTGCTTTTTAAAAAAAGGCCTCCTGACTTGGTTATAAATGGCTCACTAGAGTCCATAATGAAATGGTTATTGAATTAGGAAAAAGGGATGATAAATACCAGAAGAGAGATCCTAGAAGATGAATAGGTTCTCAGCAGCATCTTAGAATTTGGTTCTGAGGAGGAAGCATGGGTTAAGGTCAGAGCAGTTGCCAAGCAGTGAAAAGAACTGTGAACTCGGAGTTGGAAGACCTGACTTTGAATTCTGGCTTCTGTGTATATACTCATGTCCCCAAGAGACATCTGTTCCCTGGGCGTTTGCTTTCTCACCTGTAAAATGGAAATTATCACTGACACATAGTGTTGCTGTGCAATTCCATTGAAATAATAATTAAGAAGGAATGTAGCTCACATTATCATTAGCACCCCAATATTTGTCTCCACCCCAGGGGTGCTGTGTGATTAGAACAGTCATGGCAACTGTCCCTACCAGTGATGAGAGCTTGTTTGGAGGTTCCAGCAGGGGAGCAAAGCTACCTGTATGCTCTTGACCGAAGACCCATCCTCCTCTATCGGAGACAGTCGTCCTCTTCGACCGAGCGAGCAGGTTTCAGAGGAACGGGGCACCTGCCTAGCCAGCCAGATCAGCTGAACCAGTCCTGGCGGTCAATGTGGTAACAGATGTTGCAACCAGATTGCCCTCACATCATCTTGCCAGTGATGAGAACCCAGGCCTGAGCCTCCCCCTGAGTGGCATCCTCCCAGTGATGTGGATTGGTCCAGGAATGAGCTTGTGACCCTCATCTGACTAATTTTCAGGAGCCAGTATGGTTTTAGGTATAGAGAGGTTCACGTGGAATCAGCTTCTCTTTCCTTCTGACCTTGGGAATGTAGAGCTGACTGTTGCAGGGCTGCTCCCACCAACTCCTACCTCAACAGGAAGATAAACCTGAGACACAGGAGGGGCAGAGTCAAGAGAATTGCAGGAAACCCAGATTAAGGCAGCCCTAAAGCTGTTCCCTGAAGCTCAATGGTAAAGAATCCAACTGCCCATACAGGAGACACAGATTTGATCCCTGGGTCAGGAAGATCCCTTGTAGTAGGAAATGGCAACCCACTCCAGTATTCTTGCCTGGAAAATCCCATGGATAGAGGAGCCTGACCGGCCCCAGTCCGTGGGGTCATAAAGAGTCAGACACAACTGAGTGACTGAGCACACACACATGCATGCAACTCACTGTAATCATGGACTATGAGATAATACATACTTACTGTTTAATGTGTTACTGTCCACCAAAGCATTCCACTTCGCTCATTCAGAGTATTCAATAAACTGAACATAGAAGACAATATTGGGGTCACATACAGTCAAGCCTGCTTGTAGTTATATGATCATGGGCAACTTTATTAACCTCCTTAAAAACCTCAGTTTCCTCGTATGTAACGTGTGTCCATTGCATGTTGCATAGTAACCTGATGCAAGCAAGATGCTTGCACCATAGTTAGCAGCCAGCAAATGTTATGCTGCAGAAATACGAGGTACGATGCAGGTCAAATGCATCAGCACAGAGATATCCAGGCTGCTTGTACAGTCATGATTTACTGACTTAAGGACCCTTGCTGCAGAGAAGCCTGGGACACACATCCAGGTAAACCAGGGCTCCAGGTACCATGCCCCAAGCTGGAGAAGTACTGCACTAGAGTCCCTGGCAGGCCCTCTGGTAATGGGGAGCCCTAACCCTACTGGGAGGTAGGTTGATGAACAGAGGGAGCCTGAGCTTTGGAGCTGGACTTGTACCGTGTCCAATCACCATCTTCATTTCTAAGAGCTTTGCTTCCTCCTTTACCAAATGGGGATAATAGTAGCTACTTCCCAAGATGATTGAAAAGATGAAGGAATCCAGTTCCAGTTCAGTCGCTCAGTTGTGTCTGACTCTTTGCAACCCCATGAACCGCAGCACGCCAGGCTTCCCTGTAACCAAAGCCTTTTGTGTGCTACCTGGATCTAGGATTAAGGAACGGCTCCAGTTTTACTTCCTAGTGACTCCTGAAGAAACTTCCTCCTCAACATCACTTTCAGACACCTGTAAAGTTTATTCAAAGTTATATGTGGGGAAAGCTCAGTTCCTCTGTTCAGCCATGTTTAACCAGGATTGTTTATATTTTTGGATTTAAAGATTTAGTAAATCTTTATTGGCAGGCTGGGTCCATAAGATATATGCAGTTTTAATTTATCTAACAACAAAATGTACCAATTGCAAGCATCCAGTTCAATGAGTTTTGATTAATTAATATATGTGGTTGTATAACCACTACCACAATCAAAATATATAACATTTTCATCACCCCAGAGTATCCCCTCATGCCCCTTTACATCCAAACCTCTCTCAACACCACTGGGCTTGGGTAAACCAGCCACTGATCTGCTTCCTGTCACTTTCGTGTTGCCTTTTCTAGAATTTTATGTAAGTGGAATTAGTCAACCAGTATGTAATAACTGAGGTTTGGCCTCTTTAAATCAGCATAATGGTTTTGAGAATCACCCATGTCGTTATCTGTATCCTCAGTTTGTGTGTGTGTGTTTTGTTGCTGATAGGCCTTTCATTGTATGGATAAACCACATTTGTTTATCCATTCACTAGCTGATGGACATTTCAGTTATTTCCTGTTTGGGTATTATGCATAAAGCGGCTATATATATTTGTATGTGAGTCTTTAGGTGGATGTTATTCTTTCTTTTGGGTAATAGTATTATTGTGGGGTCACATGATGAGTGTATGTTTAACTTTACAAGAAACTGCCAAACTGTTTTCCAAAGAAGTTTCACCATTCTCTACCCATACCAAAAATATATGAGAATTCACCTTGTCCAGCACCCTCATCAACATTTAGTATTCTTAGTCTCTTGCATTTTAGCCATTTTTAGAGGAATATAGTGATATCTCATTGTGATTTTATTTTTAAAAATTTTCTTAAATGTGTCCCCTAACTTTATTTATTCGTGGCTCTGCTGGGTATAGGTTGGAGCACACAGCTTCTCTAGTTGTAGCACACAGGCTCTTAAGTTGTAGAGTACAGGCTTAGTTGCCCTGCGACATGTAGGATCGTAGTTCCTTGACCAGGGATCAAACCCACCCCCCCTGCATTGGAAAGCAGATGCTTTCCCACTGGACCACAAGGGAAAATCCCCTCATTGTGATTTTCATTTGCGTCTCCCTTATGTGTGTTAATGTTGAGCATCTTTTCATGTGTCTATTTGCCATCCATATATCTTCTTTGGTGACAAATGCATTCAAATATTTTGCTCAATTTACTATTTAGTTGCTTGTCCCCATTATTGCATGAGAGGTCTTTTTATTCCATATCCAAATCCCCTATTTGAAATATTTTTGCCGTATTCTTCCAACCTGTTGTCTGCCTTTTAATTTTCTTAACAATACTTTTGAAGAGAAAGATTTTTTTTTGAACTTTTGATCAAGTTTAACATTTTTTTTGTTTTATGGTTCATGTTTTTGAGTTGTGTTTAAGAAATTGCTACCTAATCCAATATCACAGAAATATTCTTTGTTTTCTTCTAGAACTTTTATGGGTATAAGAAAGAGGTAAGGTTCAATTTTCTCTGTATGAATATTCAGTGTTTCCAGTACGTTTTGTTGAAGATATACCTTTCCCTTATCAAATTACCTTGTCATCCTTGTCAGGAATCAATTGACAATGTGTCTGTGAGTCTATTTCTGATATGTGTTTTGTTCCACTGATCTATATGCAAATCCTAACCCAGTACCACATTCTCTTGCTTACTGTAGCCAAATAGAATTCAGGTATTGTGTACTGTCAGTCTTCTGATGTTGTTTTACTTTCTAAAAAGTGTTTGCATTTCTAAAGAATTTTAGAATCAGTTTCTCACTGTCTATAAAAAAGCCTGATACTGTTTTGATTTTGAGTGCATTCAGTTCAGTTCAGTTGCTTGGTCATGTCTGACTCTTTGTGACCCCTTCGACTGCAGCAAGTCAGGCTTCCCTGTTCTTCACCATCTCCCTGAGTTTGCTCAAACTCATGTCCCTCAAGTCGATGATGCCATCCAACCATCTCATCCTCTGTCGTCCCCTTCTCCACCTGCCTTCAATCTTTCCAGCATCACGGTCTTTTCAGATGAGTCAGTTCTTCACATTAGCTGGCCAAAGTATTGGAATTTCAGCTTCAGCATCAGTCCTTCCAATGAATATTCAGGACTGGTTTCCTTTAGAATGGACTAGTTTGATCTCTTTGCAGTCCAAGGGACTCTCAAGAGTCTTCTCCAATACCACAGTTCAAAAGCATCAATTCTTCGGTGCTCAGCTTTCTTCACAGTCCAACTCTCACATCCATACACGACTACTGGAAAAACCATAGCTTTGACTATGAGGACCTTTGTTGGTAAAGTAATGTCTCTGCTTTTTAATATGCTGTCTAGGTTTGTCATAGCTTTTCTTCCAAGGAGCAAGCTACTTTTAATTTCATGGCTGCAGTCACCATCTGCAGTGATTTTGGAGCCCCAAAAAATAAAGTCTGTCACTGTTTTCATTGTTTCCTCATCTATTTGCCATGAAGTGATGGGATCAGATGCCACGATTTTAGTTTTCTGAATGCTGAGTTTTAAGCCAACTTTTTCACTCTCCTCTTTCTTTTTTATCAAGAGTTTCTTTAGTTCCTCTTCGCTTTCTGCCATAAGGGTGGTGTCATCTGCATATCTGAGGTTGTTGATATTTCTCCGGGCAATCTTGATTCCAGCTTGTGATTCATCCAGCCTGGCATTTCATATCATGTACTCTGCATATAAAGTAAATAATCAGGGTGACAATATACAGCCTTAATGTACTCCTTTCCCAAATTGGAACCAGTCCATTGTTCCATGTCCAATTCTATCTGTTGCTTCTTGACCTGCATATGAGTGCATTTAATTTATAGACCAATTTGGAGAGAATTGACATCTGAATAGTATTGAATATTCTGATCCATGAATGTATTTAAAACAGATTTCTCATAAACAGCATATTATTGGGTCTTGATTTTTTAAAAACCAAGTTTAACCATCTCAGCCTATTAATAGGGATATTTAATAATCTAAATTGCTGGGTTTAGATCTATTATCTTAATATGTTTTGTTTATTCCATCTGTTATTTATATTTTTGCCTCTCTTTCTGCCTTCTTTTGTTTTTTGGTTTTGGTTTTTGCACCAGTGATTTTTATTTTATTGTAGTTTCAAGTTAAAAATTCTCTAAGACATAATAAAAACAAATTTCTCTGCCCCAGTCCTCAGAGCCCTGGGGCCCACAGTGTACGGCTAGTTTCTAGTCTTTCAGCTATTTCTTTCAGCCTTGCACCTCCATATTCTGAAATGACAAATGAACACTGCCATTTCTTGAGTTTTTGAAAATGTGAACTTATCTATTGACTTTCTATTATGTGAGATTATGAATTTGCATTCTTGATCCTTTCTTCTTCCCTTTTTCTTTAAAAAAAAATGTATTACTGATTTTGGTTAACTTAGTATGTATTATTTAGAGCTTTATGATTATGCAAATACTGTTCAGTAATGAACTAACTAGTAATTATACTACTTATAAGTTCCTTTCTTATAGAGCTTAGAATTTTTTCTAGCATTAATAATGTGACATTTTATACCAATTATCAGGTTTCTATGTGCTGCTCATTGATTCCAAGTTCTCCAACAAAATTGTAAGGCCCCTTTCAATATTAATTTCCACTTAATCAAATGTATCAGGTCGTGGACAATTTCTTTTAAAGTTTTTTCTCTAGGAGCCTCCCCCAGGGAACTTGGGTCCTCCTGGTCTCTGGGGCTATATGTGCCTTCTTTTGAATTGGGTATTTTTTTATGATTCCACTGTACCTCCATTTGCACTTTATTAGCTATACATCTTTGGGGTTTAGTGGTTTTTTGTTTTGGTTTGGTTTAGTGATTGAACTAATGTTTAAATGTAATTACATCTTCCCATTAGCAGTCTGTCTATAATATATCTATCTGTATTACAGATTACTTTCTTAAAATCTTTTTCACAATTTATACTATTGTTGAATATTTAACTTCTAGATGTTGAAAACCTTGCAATATGTTGTAAATTGACTTTAGTGAATTATCTTCTAGAGATATTTTAAAAATAAGAAAAATATACTTTATATAGCATATAATTACATTTCTTTCTATTTTCTTTCTATTATATCCGTCCAGATTTCTGCCTGATACATATTTTTCATCTGCTTGTGAAGCTTCCCTTAATATCTTACACTAAAAATTCTCTGGGCAATGAATTCTCTCAGCTTTTTGTTAGTTTGAAAGGCATATATTTTCCCTTGGTTTTTAAATTAGTTGAGAAGTTGATTAATTCAAATTAATTTTTTTAAGTTTGAAAGGTTTTGTTGGATTTTTTCCCCTCTCTCAAGACTTTAAAGATGTTGTTTCATTTTCTTTTGGTTTACGTAGTTTCCAGCATGAAGTCTGCTGTCAGTTTTACCTCTGTTCTACAAACTATCTTTCTTCTCAGTTGCCATTAAAATTTTATCTGTATTATTGATCTTCAATAGTTTGATTATGATGAGTCTAAATGTCATTTTCTCCATGTTGGTTCTGGTTCAGGTTCATTGAGTCTCTTAGATTTTGGGTTTATAGCTTTTTATTTTTTATCAAATATGTGCATTTTTGGATATTACTTCACTTAATTTTTCCACTGCCTTTTCTTTCCTTCCAGGGCTCCAATTATACACATTTAGACTGTTTCGTATTGACTTCCAGGTCACTGATCGTCTCTCTTTAACTGTTTTTTTCTCTACGTGCCTTATTTTGGATAATTTATTTTGTTATGTTTTAAAACTCACTGATCTTTTCTTCCTGCTGTATCTAATAGCTCTGAAATCTACTATTAGTTTTGTATAGTGTGTTTCTTTTTATTTAAATGTATTTTTTCCTGTCTACAGTTTCCACTTGTGTATTTTTATTATTTTAATATCTCCTAATTATGTTCCAGTTTTACTTTATATCTTTGTACATATTTATGACATCTACAATATGTGTAAATTCTTATTTAACTCCATGATCTCATTACTTTGTTTCTACTGATTAATTTTTCTCTTAGATCTGGAGCATATTTTACTGCTTCTTTTCATGCCTAGTAGTGATTTTTGATTGGATGCCAGAGATTGTCAATTTTACATTGTTGAGCGCTTGATTTCATTGTATTCCTATGAAGACTGTTGTTCTTTATTTTGGGGTGTAGTTATTTGCAGATTAATATTATTTTTCAAGCTTGCTCTGAAGTTTTGTTATGACAATCCAAGGGAGACTTTATTCTGGAATGATTTAGCTCCATGACTATGGCTTGACCCTTTTTAGGGCTCTACCATGTGGTCCGTCTTTTGAAAGGCGTGTTCTCCCTGGATGATGGAAATGTAAACTATTTTCAGCCTTATGTGAGCTCAAAAAATTATTTAACCTACAGCTTCATAGTCATTGCCTCTGTGACCTTGTGAGTCTCACCTCATGCATGTGCAGGTTAATACATAGTTGAAGACTGTAGGAAAATTTCAGCTATTATCCTTTCTTTCTAAGACATAGCCCTGCAAATTCTAGCTGCCTTGGCTACCCCACCACCATCACCTACACACACACACACATGCCTATATTAACCTCTTCAATTCAGCAGGCCCTCCAGACTCTGTTCATGTTTGTCCTCTTCATTTTCAATCTGGAAACCATCACAGGGCAGTTGGCTGCAGACATTACAGAGCTCACTTCATTCGTTTTCCTTCATCCGGAGATCAAGTTCTGTGCTCCCTGCTGCCCAAAATCTGAAAACAGTGTTTAACAGTGTATGTTGTTCCTGTTATAGTTAATCCTTAATGGACAGAAGCAAAAATCTCTATATATTTTTACCCATATTCATATCCTTTGGTCTGTTGGATTTCATTACTTCTTTATTATCTTCCTGTAGAAACAACCATGGAATATTGGAGAGTGGAGAGTGACAGCTGAACTGGAAAGATAGGCTCATATCTACTTTAGCCTTCTCTTCACCCACATTTCAGCCACAGTCACATAAAAGAAAAATAAATGATCCTTGAATATCCACTTAAAATAGATTACCTTATATTAATTAAAATCCTGAGCCAAGCAAGTAAGGCACATGAAAGTGAATTTTTTTTTTTTTATTTTAAGTTTCAGGGCATGCAGATTTAAGCTTTTTTCTTCCTTTCTGCATACAATTTGAAAAATCATTAGCATTGAGTATGTATATAGAGAGACAAATGGAGAGAAACATCTATGAGCTTTAAATTCTTATCTTTCTGGGGCCTTTTATTAAATATCTATAATTACTGTAATAAAAGCAAACTAAAATAATTGGTAATTTTAGAGAATGTAAAATTTTAATTTAAAAAATAGGTTTGTAATACATAGGATGCTTAAGCGCTTATAAACATCTTTAATATTTTTAATCTGTTTCTAAACTGACAAATCTGAATCTCCTCATGCTTCTCTATTTTTATAGGCTTCCTACCAAATTGAGTTGCTTTGACACTCTTCCTGCAGCAGCTTACCTCCAATTTATTTTCTTTCCTCCTTTTCCTCACTCGCCTTATCAGAGCAGATGTTATCCAGGCAGGTAAAATGGAGAGTAGTGGCAGTTGTCCATATAATTCAGGAAACCTGATATGGAGTCTTAGAGATTTAGAAAGACAGATTTACCCATAATGGCCATCTGTGTCTATCAGATTCACCAGATAATTGTTCAACTTTTCACTTCCTTTTGGCAGAACAGATAGAGATGGAGTGAAGCTGAGAGAGAAGTTAGATCGTTAAACAGATACAAGGATAGCCTTTTAGGATAAATATGCTGTATCTTCTTTAAGGGGAAATTGTAATTTACTAATTTGGCAATGTGATCTGAGAATACAATACCTTTTTGAACTAAGGAGAACCAGTAAACACCGTTTGTTTAGAACTTTATTATGCCTTTTAAGGGCTTCCCTGGTGGCTCAGGGGATGAAGAATCCACCTGCAATGTGGGAGACCTGGGTTTGATCCCTAGGTTGGGAAGATCTCCTGAAGAAGGGCATGGCAACCCACTCCAGTATTCTTGCCTGGAGAATCCCCATGGACAGAAGTCTGGTGGACTGCAGTCCATGGGGTCATAAAGAGTCTGACACGACCGAGTAACTAAACACAAATCGCAGCATGCCTTTTATAAGCACCGGTCCCAAAGTGGATTAAGAGAAACAAATAGCTAAATTATTATTAGATAAAAAGGAGAAAAACTGAGGACAGAGCAATTATGTCATGGATATAGAATGAGTAAGAATAAAAGGAAACAAAAGACAGAGATAAATTAGCACTTCTTAAATTAGAAAAAAATGATGGTCACAGATCAGGGCTGGCACCATTGAGGTTATACATTTTGGTGGTACTCTAGAAAGTTTTGCTAATAAAATTAATTTTTTTTTTCAATAAGAAAAGTATATGAGGAGGCCAATACTTGATATATGATTAGGAAAGTGGTTGATTGGTAATTATCTCTCTGTGCAGAGATGGGAGTAATCTATGTTGCATTCTTATTAATAAGGACTTTAACCTGGAAGTGGTGACTTCTGAAACAAGATGCAAGAAACTGGGATCCAGGTCTGTTTCTAGACCACCTGACCAAGTCCAGCAAATGCTGGTTTTTAAACTGTAGTGATCATGTTACCCTGCTCTTATGAAAGTGAAAGCATTAGTCGCTCAGTCATGTCTGACTCTTTGCAACTCCATGGACTGTAGCTCACCAGGCTCCTCTGTCCATGGGATTCTCCAGGCAAGAATACTGGAGTGGGTAGCCTTTGCCTTCTCCAGGGGATCATTCCAACCCAGCAGTCAAACCTGGGTCTCCCGCATTGCAGGCAAATTCTTTACCATCTATCTGAGCCACCAGAGAAGATCACAGTAAATACCCTGCACAAGTCTGACCACTTTTTTACAAGACAGGCGCAGTAGTATAGCAAGACATGAAGGAGTTATGTGAAGAGCTCAAGATTTTTCAGTCTAGAGGGATAAGAGTCTAGAGACAATTATTAATATTTGTAAAATCAAGAAGGATTTGGAAAGTTGCATAAAAAAAAAAAATCTCAGAACACTCGACCAAGGGCCATTCCAGAAACCTTTGAAGAGGCTGTCTTGGTGTCAGCGACAGGAAGGAACATATAGCAAACTTAAGGAATTTCTTCTCAAGGTTTATGCCAGATGAATGATTACATAAATTCAAGAAGGGCTCCTGTGAATTCATGGTCAGCACAGACATTTGGAACATATTCCTGACCTTTTCCAATTTATGTCCTTAAGTCACATCCCACTACAATATTTTATGTGATCTTACTACTAACAGTATTAGGTCCACAGGATACCAACCCATCCCATCCTGAGGTAACACGTCTTTTATATTGGTTTAAATAACTTTTTCATCACCTTGACAAAGGAGTTTTATAATATTTTTTTCTTTTTAAAATATGTGTCACATTAGCTCCCTTCATTTTTTCTCATTTTCATTCCCTGTATACCAGTGTTGTTAGTTGTTGTTTACTCGCTAAGATGTGTCCGACTCTTTACGACCCCATGGACTGTAGCCCATCACGCTCCTCTGTCCATAGGATTTTCCAGGCAAAAATACTGGAGTAGATTGCCATTTCCTTCTCCAGGGGATCTTCCCAACCTAGGGATCGAACCCGCGTCTCCTGCATTGGGAGGTGGATTCTTTACCGCTAAGTGACCAGGGAAGCCCATGTACTAGTTCACCAAACCCCCAAAGTTCCAGTTTTCCTTTATATCAAAGAGAACACATGGGTTGGAAAACAAATTTGCAGTCTCCTATATGTTTTTAAAATCTCAGAAAGCTTAAATCCAATTTGAACTTAGAAGCTAAGTCTCCACACGCATTCTGAAACCATCAAATTGAATTTACTCTTCCAGAAGGTCATCTTAATGCCACAGTCAAAAGTTATCCAACGTTTGTGAGTAAATAGCCAGTATAGTCATTTTGGACTACTTTAACAAAACCACAGAGTAAACTTAGAATGAATAACCTCCATTTAATTGATATGACTTTGGCAACAGACTTAGGTTTTTTTTTTTAACTTATTTCAGCCATACAGATGAAGAGAAGGATGTGCAAATAAAGAGATCTGTTCTCCCATCTGCAGTTTAGGTTTATATTTCCAGTGCCACATGTAGCTTAAGATGTTTAGGAACTTGGAGAGAACTCATGCAAAGACTTAGTTACATGAACAATTGCCTTATAGGAACATATGCCAATTAATAATATGGTATCAATATTAAACACCCATAAGTTGCTGTTTCTGGCTGGCAAATTACACAGGGTCCTCATTGCATGTTTGACTGAAACTTTGTAGATTTGATCGAAGTTCTCAGAGTAAAAATGAGTTTGGGTTTTAAAAAGTTTTCCATTTTCTGAGGATTTATGAGTATGGAAGGGAGAAAAACAGTGATACTAAATGAAGTAGTTTTCTTGAATATATAAGAGAGGATAGATCATTGCACCGAAGCAAGTATATAACATTTTAGGATAGACTGAAAATCACAGCTTGCTAATTTGGGAGTGTTCCCTGAGAACGTAATAAGTCTGTGAGCAAAGGAAAATCAGTAAACCTCATTTGTCTAGGCTTTTTAAAAAGCCTTTCTGGTGTCAACTCCAAAATAGATTTCTTGAGAGAATGGGCTCCATCTTTTCTATATACAAGGCAGCTTGCAGCCAACTCTAAGTACTTTGCTCCATGTTTGTAATTGTTCATGACAATGTGATCAACTAATCCCCAAGGAAACGGTTGTCATGTGGCACTTGCTTAGGAAATAACCAGGGTAGCTGTTTAGTGAAATGTACTCAGGTATTGCAGCAGCACTCTGACCACACAGGCAAAGGTTTGATTAGTCTTCAATTCCATGACAGTATGTGTATCACGTACCTGCAAGGCCCTCACCTCTCCCTGACAATCCCTCCTGGAAACTCTCTGAGCACCTGCTTTGTAATATGCACTGTGCCCGGCTTATCACCAGTGAGGTATGATTATATGAGGTCAGGACAGTTTTTTAAAAAATCACTTTTTTGATACTGCCAACAGGTAGCCAGGAAGGTTATCAAGCCTCCTCTTTCCAACTCTGGAGCTTATTCTCTTTTCACTTCATTCTTCTGAATATTTAGACCAATTTAGAACTCAAGGAACATTTGCTTAAGTCTGTCCTATACAATAATCTCTTTGGACAGATATGTTAATAATACCAGGAGTTTTGGTTTACATATTCAAGCAATTAAATATTTGTGAGATAGGCTCTGTGGGGAAAAAAAAGTTGAGATATTTTATCTGGAGAAGAGAAGGTTGAGGAAAAAATTATTTTGTGGCCCTTCCCAAACACTCCAAATCAGTGCTAATGCAGATTCCACCAACTTGGAAATTTATATTATCTGAAGCAGTGCTGTAAGTAAGATTTTCCCTTTCCAGCTATTTTTGAAAATAAGGTAAGGGAACAGTGTAAAACAAGTTTGGAAGATTCAAGAAGAAGCCAAATTGTTTTAAAGGAGAAAATCCTCACTGTTTTGTGTAAAGAATATAAGAAGTTACTGAATAATTGCAACCGTTCACTGTAAGTGGTTCCCAGGAATTTGCCTTTGTGAGAACGTGGTTCTTGTACTACTGTGGGTGCTGATATTAAAGGCAGTGCTGACACTTAGCTTGGCATCTGCATTCCTGAGGATGAGGGCTAGAGGAATGATGCCAGACCTGGGATCTCCAGCCTAGTGATGCTTGGAGGCAAAGGAGCGACTGAGGTGGATGCTGAAGCCACATTGCCTGTGCTGTCCTTCATCTTGGTCACTGACCTTTGCTCTAAGGGCTTGGAAGTATTAAGAAATCTGTCTTTAAAATATTCAGTTATTCTGAATGATCTTATCCCCCTGGCTATCTGAATTAATAAAGTCTGGCTGTAAGAGAAATATAGCTACACAGAAAAATGAAGTCAGCTGTTTCCTCTGGTTGCTGAAGTGAGAACAGAAAGCAGCAGTTTGGGATTTCAAAAGGAAAAGTTCATATTCAACTTAATCTCAGGAAGAATTTTCTAAAGATGAGAGCTGTTTTTCATCCACCTATTGTTTCTTGCACTCCATGTGAGCTGACTATGTGTCAGGCACCGTGCTGAGCATGGGTGATGGAGAACAAACCAGACACTCTCTCGGCCTATAAATCTCATCATCTCTATCAGCATATAATTGCTGTTCAGTGGAATAAAGGTAAAGTAGAGTCAGGAATGGGGCTTTTGTGTGAATTCTGAGGAGATGGGTAAAACCCAGTCTGCCCCCAGGATGCTAGTAGTCCAAAAACACTTATTTTGAGAATTGCTGACGTTTTCTGAATGATAGCTATGTACCTGTTCTAGGCACTGTGCTATTGTTTATTATGTGCTGTGTTTCTAGTCCTCAGAGCACCTCTGTGATGGAGGTTATATAATCTAATTTTCAAATGAGAGAATTAAAGCCACCTGCTGGGGCACCTGATTCAGGAGCGGAGGGCTGATGCTCACTGATGAAGCTGAGTGGGGATTTTGTATTGCACATCCTAAGTTAACAGTTGAAAAGCCCCTGGTTGAAATGTTTCTCCAAAATGTCTTCTTACCACCATCACACACAGAATGTCACCCTTCTTGGTTGCTCACCCCTAGCCCACTCATCCCCTCTCTCAGGCACAATAAATCTCTCTTTATTGAAGTTTTGAGGCCAGACAGTATTCCTAACCCAAGTACTCTCAACATTCTTTTCAAAAAAGAAGGGCCTAGAGATTCTCCTATCAGCTGCTAACAGGCTGCAAATCTTCGTTTCCTTTCCTGTCACAAGTATGCAAAACAAAGGTGATAGTAAGAGGAGGTCCCAAGTCCATAGTAAGGAAGAGATTCCCTCCCGTGCTGACGTGCCATGAATGGACCCCAGGTGTACTGAGATGTTGAGCCCTCAGGACTCAGGTGGCCAGGGGTCCGGGGGCAGGCGGTGTGTTCCTCGGTGAGTCATATAATTCTTGTGTGTGCCAGGACTTTAAAAGGACTGGGAAGCATTGATGCAAGTCATCTCATGAAACATCTGGGGCTTGGTGGTGGTGATAATTGAGAAAACTTACCTTGGAAGACAGAAGGCAAATGGGATGACAAGTTACCAGGGACAGAGAAGTCATTGATGACCTTGAGAGAATGAAACCTGCTGATCCACCTAGTGACCCAGTCCTTAAACTCATTGGCAAGGCCCTTTTGGCAGCTATTTTCATAGCCACAAATGTGAACTTAGACTTGTTGAGGTCAAGACTGAATCAACTCATTGTGGATGCAAAGCCAGTATGTGCCTTTGAACTTTATTCTTCAGTTCAGTTCAGTTCAGTCGCTCAGTCATGTCTGACTCTTTGCAACCCCATGGACTGCAGCACACCAGGCCTCCCTGTCCATCACCAACTCCCGGAGCTTACTCAGACTCATGTCCATTGAGTCGATGATGCCATCCAACCATCTCATCCTCTGTCGTCCCCTTCTCCTGCCTTCAATCTTTCCCAGCATCAGGGTCTTTTCAAATGAGTCGGTTCTTTGCATCAGGTGGCCAAAGATTTGGAGGTTCAGCTTCGGCATCAGTCCTTCCAGTGAATATTCAGGGCTGATTTCCTTTAGGATGGACTGTTTGAATCTCCTTCTGAACAAGAGACTCTCAAGAGTCTTCTCCAACACCACAGTTCAAAACATCAATTCTTCGGCCCTCAGCTTTCTTTATAGTCCAACTATCACATCCATACATGGCTACTGGAAAAGCTTTGACTAGATGGACCTTTGTTGGCAAAGATATGTCTCTGCTTTTTAATATGCTGTCTAGGTTGGTCATAACTTTTCTTCTAGGAGCAAGGGTCTTTTAATTTCATGGCTGCAGCCACCATCTGCAGTGATTTTTGGAGCACGAAAAATAAAATCTGCCACTGTTTCTACTGTTCCCCATCTATTTGCCATGAAGTGATGGGACCAGATGCCATGATCTTTATTCTTATCTTATTCAATTATTTTGTGAGTTCTTATAATTCCCTGAGGAAAAAAAAAAAACTGACTTCAAAAGTACAATATCTTAACACTTTTTCAGGTTACAATATTTTTTTATAAACTGTGAGAAACTTATAGTGCCTTAAAGAAACTACATAAAGAAGGTGTCAGCATTTTCAGTATAAACTCTATTTCCAAAGGTGTTTGCATTCTGGAGAAATTTTGCTTGAGGGGGAAACTTGGCATATGGTGTCTGAGTTCCTGACTGTCCACACCTCATTTCATAGGTACTTACAATTGAGTCCTTCAAATTCACTACGTTTGGCATCTGTAATTTTTAGAAATAAAAAGATGGCTTTAATGGCAGATGATTTCTGAGGTTAATGTCATTGCACACAGTCTGAGAGAATGAGAAAACTCAGGAATACCAGAAGTTCTGTTTTATAGATTCTAACCAGGACAATATTGTGGAGGGAGAGAAGGGAAGGAAGAATAATTTAAAGGGACAGATATGAAAAAAATGTTGGTGTCCTCAGAAGGGCATGAGAGTTAGACTTCCTTTATAATTCTTCCTACCCCAGATTTCTCCCTGTCCTATTCCTTACCTGGTGTTCCAGGCCAGGCAACATCAACAGGCTTTGATGTCTGGGGCCTTTCCCCAGAAAATCACTAGAAAGGTTACCAAGAATCCTACTGTGCTTTGTGAGTTTGCATTTCAGGGGACTAGATTAACCCACAAAATGCCTACAGAATTCTTCAACCAAGCCAAAAAAATATGGCCCTTGGAGGCAATGCCTATCACCAAGCCCAGAGAGGTAAGATTTTTTTAAAAACCTGGCATGGAAGTCTACAGATGCGATCCAAGAGGGTGCAGGAGGAGAGCCTGAGTACCTGTGGTTCTCAGGAACCGTGCAGATGCCGGAAATGCCAGCCACTGACTCCGTTTTCAGGATGAGAAGCGTGGGAGCCAGCTGGTATTCGGGGCCAGCCCCAGTCCCAGAGGACAAGCGGGGCTCCCTGGCCAGAAGTAGGGGGCCGTTCTCTGTGCTTTCAGCTCACAAGGCTGCCTCAATGACTGTTAACTGAGCCATTGAGTGAACAGAACCCTAGAACTGTTAACTGTTAAATCCAGAACTGAAGCATCCTGAAGATGCTGGGAGGAAATTATTGTGGCAGGCAGCTTGGGGAACACAGGGACTAACACATCAAAGCTGTTACATTCCATGAATCTTTGATCCCCATCCCTAAAGACTGATCCACTTACTTCTGTGTGAGATTGAAATAATTTAGACAGTTAAAAATGCCCCCAAGTACAACATATGGACATGCTAAACATGAGGACTGCCATATATCTAGGTTAGCATGAAGAAAGGACACCAATTTGTGAATAAGAAGATCTTTCTTTTCTGGCTGTGCTTTCCCATGCAAACAGCTGAGTACTTTTCTAAAAGTCTCTTTTGTAGCAATTGAGTTTGCTTAATTGAGGAGAAAATGAGCAGAGAAGATAATGAATAATCTGGGAAGCTGAGAGAGAAGAAAGCTGACCGGGTGGAGGCCCTGAAATGAATGGACCTAAAACTTAGCCCTTGTGGTTCTGGGAAAGATCTCAGACTATAGCGGTGTGATTCAGGGCTCCTGAAGTCCATGACCAGCCTCTTGAGATCAGATGGCGAATGAGATGGCTAAATGGCACCATACTGTAGAAACGGTGTCTGCACCTTCCCACTAACTTTCACTTTGGAGACTGAATCCTCTCTTCTGATGGGGAGTTCATCAGAGCTTCTAAAACCAAGCACCAAACCTAATAGAACCTATAAAAGTCAGCTCTGTACCCATCTCCACGCCCTTTGTTTTCACCTTAGCATCCAAAAATTCCCAGAATGCTATTACTCAGAGCAAAGAGGTTTCAAGGGGGAGAGTGGGGGAATAGTCAGATCTGCTCTTCAGATACTACTTGCTGTACATCCAGCAAATCCAGTGGGATTTGTAAGAAGAATCCTCAAAGATAAACTATATACCTATCATATATCTACTGAAATCTAATAAATATCCCTAGCATATTGTCTATGTCATCGTTCATTATTTCCTTCACTCAGCTATTGATGGTGTGCTAAATTTAAGAAATTCCACAGTGAACGTATTTTTATTCTCACAGCAACTCAGAAGGAACTTGAGACCTTGAGGGGTTAAGGATCTTCTGTGACAAGTTCACACAATTAGTTATTAGCAGAGACCAGACTCCAAGCACCACTGAAATGTTAGTTGGTGAGCCTCTTGGTACAAAGATCAAGACATATTCTATTATATTCCTCACCATGCCTAACACAGTGCTAAGATGTGCCTATTCCCCAGTCCTAGACTAAGATGGTAATATAAATTATACTAAGGATGTTTCATTCTAAGATTGTAATGTGAACAGGAGGCTTTTGGGTCACAGGCAAATCCTGGAAGCTATCTCATTAGCTTAGATAAACTACACCTCATTTCAGGAATTAACCATGTAATAATTTTTTTTCAAATATATTTTTTCCTGGATAAAAAAACGTTTTGAAGTTGAGATGTAACTAGCAGAATATGTCACACATATGGTGAAATCAGCTTGGTTTGTTTTGGCGAATAGTGGGATGCCTGGAAACAAGAACTCCAAAGGGCACTGATGAGTTTTGCCACTGAGAAAGGTAGATGGAAAGACAGAAAGTGGCCCTATAATCTTCTCAGGAAGACCTTAGATGGCAGTGGAGTCACAAGAAGCCCGCATGATAGGTGATGTATTTGGGGGAATGCCCTTGTAGAATGTGAATTACTTGTCCTCACAGTCAAATTGAGAGGCTGGAGACTTAGTGAACTACTGGATGGATGATAATTCATGGTAAAAGATGCACAATCTCCTTTGTTAGGACATCACTTCAGTTTGTTATGTGTGCTCATTACTCTTCTTATTTCAGTTAATAAATGTCACCCAATTGATTGAAGTAATATGGTTCTCAATTGAAATAAGAGTGAGCAAAAATAATTTTTGGCTTCTAATGACTGTTTTCTCTTACAACTCTAGAGAACCGTGCACACTGTATGTATACATGACTCTTGCTGCAATAATGGCCAGCCTTCTAACTTCATATTACATTATGAGACTATTTCTGTGTTCAAATAAATGTCTGTTTCATCCCACTCATTAGAAACTTACTACACCCTTAATAGTACTTCTTCCTTCTAGATATCCCTTTTCCTCCAGACCAGATCCAAACACTCATGATCCTTTTCTCCTTTCATGTGAGCCGTCTCTAACCCTCACTATGTTACTCTGTCTAGAAACAAACTGCCAGATGAGGACCCTGGACAGTGGGATTGGAACCTTCCCACTCCCAGACTCAGGAACTCGCGCAGCGGGACGGTACATACGCCAAGCAGACTCCCCTGAGGACACTGACCCCATCCTGTCTCTCCAGCCGGCCCTTTGTGCAGCTTCTTCCGTGAGAGCCCAGACCCTTGAAAGAGAAGTGCCTTCCTCTGCAGATAGCCAGGGCTCTGCAGACAACGCCATTGTTCACTCCACATCCGACCCCATCATGACTGCCAGAGGGATGCGACCTCTTCAAAGTCTCCTCCCCAAACCAGCCTCCTCAGGTACAGTGCCCCTTACCTTTCAGATGAGATTGTTTTCTCATCAAAGTCATGTACTTGCTCACAAAAATGGAAAACAGGCAGCAGAAAAGGTTCCCACCAGGTCAGTCAATGACCTCTGTCCAGTCGAAGTATGTATGCATGAAATCCCTTTATGTCCTCAAGCAAGAGGTTACAAAGTGAAGTGAAGTCGCTCAGTCGTGACCGACTCTTTGCGACCCCATGGACTGTAGCCTGCCAGGCTCTTCCGTCCATGGGATTCTCCAGGCAAGAATATGGAGTAGGTTGCCATTGCCTTTTCCAGGGGATCTTCCTAACACAGCTATTGAACCCAGGTCTCCCGCACTGCAGGCAGACTCTTTACTGTCTGAGCCCCCCAAAATTACAAAAGTAAGTTCTAAACATCATCAACTCTTAGTGTTATTTAAGGAGCCTAGATTGCCCTACTGGCAAAGAACCCACCGGCCAATGTGGGGGACCTCGGTTTGATCCCTGGGTCGGGAAGATCCCCTGGAGGAAGGCATGGCAACCCACTCCAGTATTCTTGCCTGGAGAATCCCATGGACAGAGGAGCCTGGGGTCTGCGGTCCATGGGGTCGCAAAGAGTCAGACACAAACTGAAGTGACTTAACATGCACATGCACATATACACATAAAGGAAACCAGCTGGTAAGCACAGGTATATGGATGTATAAATTGATACAGAAAAACCTATATGACATACACTTCAGATTTTATCTTTTAAATCTTAACTCTGAGTATAGACCAATCTAGGCCCAAGACATAAATTTAGCTGAAGTGTTGTTTGCCCTCTAACCAGAAATATACGTCTTCTGACATATTCCTATCCTGTTCAAATGTATTTATATGTTGAACTATAAAAAATGTAGTTTGATATATTAGCAGTAGATTGTGCATTAACGACAGTGGAATGGAGGGAGCCTTCCGCCTGAGAAGAACTATCCTTCGTTACAGTCAGTTGAAACAGGCTTTCATGATTAAAGACAGGACCAGGCTAAGGGTCAAAGTTTTTTCACTGTTCACTCAAGATTAAAAATATTTATTACAGTTCAGGATGACACTAAATAATTTGTAACTTGTACGGCCCATGTTACATTTATGATGTGCATAAGCATATGAGCTAGAATGCTGAAGGCTTTCATTTATGATTTGAAGATGAGAAAGCAACCACAAGTAGAGATTATACCAGGGGCTTCTGAGAAATTAGAAATGAAGACTTTTCATTAATCATCTTTGAATCGATGTGATTGGGTATTTCCATGGCTAAGTTCTTCCTCCACACAGTAATACTAACTGCTGTGAATGTTTCATCACAAACTTCTCATCTCAAGCCAAGGCTACATTTTAAAAGGCCGGAATGCATATTATTTTTGAAGTAAATGCATTGTTAATTAATGACACAGCCTCCAGAGATTCAGGGGCGAAATCGTAGTTATAGATTATGTGCTCCATGCCTGACTAGCCACATGTGTGACCTCAATTCAGCAACTGGCTGCCGAGCAGACTCCATGATTAAACACTGTCATTATAACAAATTGAATAGAAACCACAAGCCTTGAATTGCTTCATAGGAAGAGAATAGGAAGGAGATTGTTCTGATCTTGCTGCTAATATTCAGTGTTCCAGTTTTCCAAGGTTTGTGTCTTAATTAAATCATCATGAAGAGTTGTAAAATAAAAAAGTGGTATATGGTAGAGAGTGAGGTCAACACAACGCTGGACATTTTTGTACTGTCCATCCTGAACCTTCCTGCCCACCTTAGGATGTTGTCACCATGCGTCAGAGGCAAGGCCTGCTTTCCAAGACTTCTCTCTCTTCTGTGACTGTTGGTTACTCATCTTAAAAATTAAGGAGCAGAAAACTAGATGGAACAAAAGGAAGGTAGTTTCACGCAGTCACTTCTAGTTAAAATATGCATTGGAATTGGTTATTTTTTTATCCCCATATCAAAAATGGAAGTAACTGTACAGATCTCCCATTGCTGATGAAAATACAATTACTTTGCTTCTGCTCACAAGCAAAATGCTACTGAGAGGCTCTCACAGCATGTCCTATTGATAATCATTGAGGCTGGAGCAATAATAACAGCAATTCTCCATTCCAACATGAGGAGGAACTACACTCTGCAGGTTAATCCACTATTATGCGTTATGGAAGAACTTTAATCGTTCTCTGCTAATTGCACCCTGGCTACTTAAAATGTAATCCCTGGTCCAGCGGCAACCCCTGGGAGCTTGTCAGAAATGCCAGTTCTCAGACCCCACCCCAGACTACCGCATCAGGATCAGAATCTGAAGTGTTAAAAAAGCTCTGGAGGCATATGCACATGTGAGCTTGCACAATACTGCCCAGCGAGATCTTTAAGGGCCTCTGTGCAGTTTCCCAAACCACCTATTTCAAAATGATCTTCATCAGGTTGCTAGGAAAATCAGGGCTTCCTAATCAACCATGTTTGGGAAAAGCTGCAAATTCAAATCCTCCCTTTGGAAATCATGACTGTCCCCATCAGCAAAATGAAGAATTGTGAGAAGTACTCCAAAAATGAAACCCATTTGTTCGTTTGTATATTAACACATGCATATAGACTCTAAAAAGTTGGTACCAATGAACCCATTTGCAGGACAACAGTGGAGATGCATACATAGAAAACAGACTTGTGGACACAATGGAAGAAGGAAAGGGTGGGACGAATTGAGAGAATAGTATGGAAACATATATATTACCATATGTAAAACAGATAGCAAGTGGGACTTTGCTGTGTGACACAGGGGACTCAATCCAGTGCTCTGTGACAACCCAGAGGGACGGGATGGGGCCGGAGATGGGAGGGGGATTCAGGAAGGAGGGGACGTATGCATACCTGTGGCTGATTCATGTTGGCATGAATGGCATAATACCTGTGCCATTCATGTGTGGCAGAAACCAACACAATATATGAACCAATTTTCCTCCAATTAAAAAAAAATCCTTTTTTTTCCCCTAAAAGAAGACATCTATTTGCTATTTGATGTATTAATATAACACTATCTGAAGAATGATCAGTGTTTCCCAAGCAGTTTGCCCACTAAATGCTTTCTAACATGGAAAGTCTATCAACATCTTGTGGAAAAGTGGTCCAAGGGCAGTTTGCCTTTGGGTCTCTGAGACTGAACATCCTCTAACGATGAATACAATTATGCAGACACTTCTGTTAGCAAGACTTGCAGGGGACAGTATGTTAGCAAACCAAGCTTTTGCCATGTTTGGACCGTTTTGATTATTTCTATATGTCCTCCCCTCCTCCCTAAATTTGTAAAGAGTTGAAGAAAGCCGATTGTGATTTCATATACATTTCCTCATTTAGGAAAAATCAATTCCCAAATGCAGAGTGAAGCCGAGCCAAGGTCTCAAAATTGTTCATCATTCGAATATGTTGAAAACACAATGGCGAGCAAGCCACTTCCAGCCTGGGAGGGTGATGGCGCTGCTGCAGAGACCCAGGTAAGGAGAGATTGCCAGGAGGGCACCCTACATCTGCTGGGCCTGAGTGTGAAAAATGACCTCCTTAACCACTTCTGTGGTAGAGTGAATGTTAAATCAAATTCGTTGTGGTTCAGTGAAGAATGACCAAGGGCCCATGGCTCTCCTTTTTTCCTAAATTATTAGATAACACTGTGTCCTTGTAACTTAACTGCTTCTGCCCATCTGCACCCTGACTCCCCAGGTAAGGATTCTCTGCCCTGATGAGATGTTGTGGGACTGTCATTCTCTCTCCGAAACCATAACGGCACCACTTAGAATGAATTCATGATTATTTTTTCATTATCTTATCAGTTACATTAACTTTACCTTGCACCTATGAGACAGGTAAAGCAGGCGTTGATTATATTCCCTTTAGGGATTAAGAAACTGAGGCCTGGAGTGGTCAAATGACTTGCTGGGGTCAGTGAGACATGTGTTTCTTCAATCCCTGTCATTTTCGCAGTCCTTTGTTCTTCATCCTCCCTGAGATGGCACACACACAGGCCTCCCGACATGTGATTGGACCTGGGGAGGAGCTCAGGGCTCAGGGACTCTTGGGTCTTCTCCCAGAGCTACATGTTATTTCCTCCTCAGCACCCTCCTGCTTACCTCTTCCAGCTCATTACCTGGGCCATATTCAGCCTGTACACGATTTCTCACCTTGTCCTTGGGCTGGCCCGCTTTGGGGTCTTCGGTGGTGCCCACACACAGTGAGAAGAGTGGCTGGAAGGACATAAGAGTCAACCCGCAGAGCTTCCTGGCCCTTCCTTAATCCTTCCTGCCTCTGCCACCTCAGCCTTCCCACTCCTGGCGTCAGGAGGCCCTGTTACTGTTTCTACTAGGCTTTCTACCCAACTGTGATGAGCAAATACCAGATTAGCCCACACCGGAGATCCCACGTAGCCAGTGTGGTGGAGCCTTCTCTCAGCCTTTAACACCTCGGTATGGAAATGGGAACCTGGACAAGTAGGGGAAGTGATCCCCTGGGCCCATAGCCTCAATGTACAGCAGAGGACACCAGCTCCAGAGATGCTGGACCGTGGTCAGGGTCCAAGGGAAAGATACTGTGGCACTAGGCTTAGAACGCAGCCCTCTGAATTCCACGTCCAGCCCTCAGAACAGGGGTCTGAAAGGCAAAGGCGTAAACAAGTGTGTTTTGTCATTCCTTAATCAGACACAGAACTGTTAGGCTTTTCTCAGTTCCCTCTAAAGCAGTAGCTGCCACATGTGAGCAGACATCAGAATCACGTGGAGGGCTGCACATCTTGCTGCCTGCCTCATGCACCTAGAGTCCAGTTTGGCATAGATGGGGTGAGATCCAAACACTTCTAATCAATTCCCAGGTGATGCAGATGCTGCTGGTTCACAGAACACATTTTGAGAAGCAATACTTCAAGAACTCTGTGCTTGCTTTGTGGAACTAAAAAATTTATAAAACTCTAAAAGACACCCAGACTTGGAGGGGAAACAGTTCAGAAACAACAGGTAGTGATAGTGGCAAAGGGTTCAAGCAATTCCAAGAAAGTAATAAAACAAAAGCAAAAAAAATAAAAGAGGGGGATGTCATTCAGTGCTGGCAGGAGGGAGCCTCTATGAAATTCACATCCCCAGCACACACGCTGCTCTCTGGGGTTCCTTCACCAGCTCAGTCCATTGGAAATCCTGCGTGGTCTTATAAGAGTCATCACTGGGGCTTGGAACTCATAACTCTGCTTCATTGACTGCTAGGGAGGGAAAGCGTGAAGTATGGGTGAGCTTTATATTTCTAGTTCCAAGTACAGTGGTTGGTTCCATTCATGTCTCTTGAATAAAGGGATGAAAATGCATTTCATCATACCCAGCTTCCTACCGGAACTCTATAGACACGGGACTCCCTTGGAACCACTGCTGTAGATCTGTCATCCTTCATAAATGTCATCCTTGCTAGATCACCAGTATCTCCTGGATTGAGCTCTGTACCCCCCAGAACCTAGGACACCACTTAGCCTAGAATAGGTACTAAGATGATTAGCACAGAATCTTTGGAAGGGGTGGATGAATGATTAAATGAATGAAGGAATAAAGGAAATGAGTAATTGCTTGGATTCATAACCCTAGATAAAGGAGCTTACATCCTAAAATACGTTTTTATCATTTCTGACCAAATGGCACCCTCCCAAACAGATTTAACTTTAGAGACATCCCACACATCTGTGCATTAACTACCTGGGGTGAGTGTAGAATAATTGGTCCTAAGACGGCAGTCTGCAAATGTAAAAGAAAGCCCCAAATGCTCTTGATTCTACACAAAGGGGTTGAGGTCTTAGAAACCAGTATTCTGCTTATGTGCACAGTGTGAAAAACCATCCATACAGTTTGAACAACCTCAACAGTTTCTGAACTTGGCTTTATTGCCATACCTGTGACATCCTCATGGGTCATGTCGTATGTTTATGTGAGCAAGAGAGGAGACCGATTCCCTTGACCTGTGAACAATTAGTAGATTCAGTGATTACGTATAACCCTATAGAGCCAGCAATTGTGTACTTTCCTAAAGGCTTTTAGTCTTTCAGGGACTGGAATAAAATTACGTATTGGGCAAACATTTATTCTTTTGTTTCCAAGGTTGATTATCATCATACTCTCTGATACTTGAAAGCTAGTGGTGAGATCAGCTAGATAAATAAGCCATTAGGCTTGGGACAGCAGCTGTAATGGGCATTTGAGAAAAATAAGATGCCATAAAATAGTGTACAAAATGCAGAGGGGGTAACTGTGTGGACTGTTCCATACCTGGACAATGGCAGTGTACGGCTTCATCAGCGGATTCCAATTTGTGCAGCCCTGATAACCTAGTGGAACTCACCAGTTCCACGTGAGACAGATCAATGGGCCAGGCAGCGAGGGTGGGGTGATGGGGATAGAGTTCTGTGCACAGACCAACAGCCAGATATGCACATCCTCGCGGGGTGCACTGTCCCTGTTGACTTGCATGAATAATCTTAACAGTCTCATATTACTCATTTAGGACAAGGTACCCAGAATGTGTGCATACTCTGCCAGCGGTGGCAGTGATAGTGACAGTGACCCGGACTATGGAAATAATGGTTTTGGAGCTGGAAGGGGCAAGTTAGTGAAAGCAATGAAGAGCACCACCCCAGGTAACACCCGCCGGGCCCCCGGGAAACTCGGGGCGCCTCTCTCTTGGGTAGCCATCGATCATGCCTTTCACCAGGCTGTGTTTCAACCTCACTTAGATCTTACATCTTAGTTCCACGTCTTTCCTGATATCTAATTTCCTGGTACTTACGGAAGATTGTCTACGCGCATCAATTTGTTTTTTGGTATTATCTTAATGACATTGCAGTGCAGTCTGAAAGGATTTTATTTCCAAAGCTGGCGTCTCCCAAAAAGTCTCCAATGGAGTTATCTTCGTAATGAAGGGATGGCTATAAAGATAACTTTGTTCTTAATTACACACTTTGGCAAGTTAAATCACCCCATGAGCTATGGATGGGGTGTTCCAGGCTCTCTGCTCATATCATACTCTAACTCTGGACCTGTTAACCATTATGAGCAGGTCTGTTTACTATGTTCAAACTCCCTCACATTATTTTTATTTGAAAGAGAATTGGCACTGGAAAAGCCTTCATCCCAAGGCATTTAAAAATATATATAGTCAGATGGCATTTCCTTACAGATACAAGAGGACAGATGACCCCTAATGCAGAGTGTGATCCAGGATCTGCTTTTCTCCTGATCCACTCTGGATTATCAGAAATACTTTAATGAATCAATGGAGAATCATTCTTTCTATACTAATCAACTTTTATCAAATACTAATTTGGCAATTATCTGTTGTAACCATGACTGTCCTTTTTAAAATAAGTCTGGTATGTTACTTTTGAAAAAAAGAAATTAACTAGTAATTATGTGTGTTACCAGTTTTCCATTTGTCTTGGCATTTGTGACATGTGGGGTAAGATGGGCATGTAAGAATAGCCATTAACCTGGGCCTCCTTTTTGTTCCTTGCATCCTACAAGTCACCAGAGAGGCAGGACCAACGAGTGGATCCTGCAGAGACTTACCAAAAGGAAAGTGACTAATACCCCTGGCCTTTTAGTTAGGCTGTTGTCCTTGTAAGCTCTCAGGGGTCTGTCAGTGTCCCTCTGTTTTAAAAGTTAAGGGGAAGGGGAATTAATCGTCAAGGGTCCTTCTCCATGAAGATGCTGAAGGCCAGGCCGACTCCTAGTCTAGCTCCTCCCTTGCGCTTAGCATGGGTCCACAGTGAATAACCGCACCTCACTGACCCTTAACTGTTCTTCCTGGCTCTAATTTCATACATTTATTGAACAAATACTTATTAAAGGCCTCCTCTGGGTCAGCTTTCTGGCAGTGAACGAATGAACAAAGATCTCTGCCAAGCAGTGAAAGATAGATATTTGGTGGTGGTGTTTAGTTACTAAGTTGTGTCCGACTCTTTGCCACCCCATAGACTGTAATCTTCCAGGTTCTTCTATCCCTGGGATTTTCCAGGCAAGAATACTGGAGTGAGTTGCCATTTCCTACTCCAGGGGATCTTCCTGACCCAGGGATCAAACCCGTGTTTCTTGCATCTCCTGGCTGTAACAAACTAGTAAATGAATATATTTTGTTGAAAGGAGATATGGAAGAGACAAGTAAAGCGGATAGGATGTGGAAGAGCAGGACTGCTCAGGAGTGGTGGTTGGTGGGATCGGAGGGGGAGGAGGGGGCTCAGATGTTAAAATTTCGATAGAACAGTCTGAACAAGGCTCGCTGCTGTTGCTGTGTTAATTACTCAGTCGTGTCTGACTCTTTGCAACCCCATGGACTGTAGCCCTCCAGGCTGCTCTGTCCATGGGATCCTCCAGGCAAGAGTACTTGAGTGGGTTGCCATTTCCTTCTCCGGGGGATCTTCCTGACCCTGGGATCATACTCAGGTCTCCTGCATTGCAGGCAGATTCTTTACCATCTGAGCTACCAGGGAAGCCCAAGGCTCACTAAGAAGGTGGTATTTGAGCAGAGATGTGGAGGAGGAGAGAGTGAGCCCAGAATACATCTGGGGGAAGCGCATTCTCAGCCAGGGAACCATCAGTGGCGACACCTTGATGCTGGGGCGGCCAGTGTGGCTGTGGCAGAAGGAGGGTGTTGGAAGACTAGGGGATGAGGTCAGATAAGTAGAGGAGTCAGAGCTCTTGTAAGGCCTTGCTCACCTTTCTGAGAACTGTGTTTCTCCCCTGAGAGCCATCTATGGGGACCTTTGGGCAATCTGAACAGAGCAGCGGCATGATCTGAGATGCTTTCTAAGGACCACTCCGGCTGCTATTTTGAGAAGACTGAAGAAGCCAGATCGACTAGAAGGCCATTATACTTATCCAAGCAAGATGTGTTAGTGGCTGAGACCAAGGTGGTCCCCGAGAACGAGTGGGCAGCACAGGCTAGTAACAGGACAGTCTGTAGTGAAGAGCATGTTCTGTAGCAGCTCTGGTACCGTGGCCATTACCCACCCAGGACTCAGGAGTTCTTGCAGTGTGACTAGTGTGAGAACAGGACTGGATTTTTTAATTTAATTTTTTGCCATAGTTTCTCTAAGAGTTCCATTTTCCTCTATTTTAATGTTTTTATTTTAATTAACTTTAAATATTAATAGCCGGATTTGGGACACTGTACAATACAAGGAGTGACAATAGTCTCATTCCAGTTCTAATTAAAAATACAACACAAGTCACTGATAGATTGGAGGTGGAGTGAAGGAAGAAGCAGGGTCGAGGGTGGCTCCCAGGTTGGGGTCTTAGAAAGGACAGCCCTCTGCCCACTGAAATGAAAAGACTGAGGTTGCGGCCTGAGGAAGCTGATCGGTAGTTGATGCTAAGTTCAGTGTGCCCATCAAGCAAGCAGAGGTGTGAGTATGTTACCCACCAAGATTCTTGGCCTCCTTCATCAATAGAAATTGATCACAGGTCAGATACAATATTCAGGCAAGGCTTTATTAGGGTTCCTGCTGCAGTAGTGGGGAGTGAGAACAAACACCAGGTTCCCTTGCTCACTCCCCAAGGAAA
The DNA here is from genome assembly GCF_910594005.1 of Cervus elaphus. Lineage (NCBI taxonomy): Eukaryota > Metazoa > Chordata > Mammalia > Artiodactyla > Cervidae > Cervus > Cervus elaphus. Next base: position 65,880,092 of record NC_057847.1, read on the forward strand.
GGGGGCAAGCTTGTTCCTTATATGGGGTGAGGGTAGATGTGTGTCCAGGAGTTGAGCCTGAGGGATGGCTTGGGTGGTCTGCTCCCCTCTTAGATTGTGTTGTGTGCAGGAGGCATGCACAGTACCCTGCTTTTGTTCCAGGCTCTTTGTAAGTGGCAGTGGGGTTTTTTGGTCTCTATCTTATGTTCCGGAATCTGTCCCTAACTGCATGCACATGCAGTTATTTGTAGACCCTTATAGTTTCTCTCTACTTCGTTGCTCGAGGAGAGGTGTGTCCAGGTGAAAGCACTGCAGCAAAGGGTCCCAGGTCCTAGGTGGTGGGCTGTGTGAGTCTGGAGTTGGGCAGGTCAAGTCTGGTCTGGAGAAGTAATTGGATGTCAGTGTGTCGACAGAATCTAAGGTCCTGGGTCCCGCTAAGATCAGGAGGGGGCCAGAGAGGAGAAGAGGAAGAACCAGCAAAGGAGACTGGGAGGGAGCCAGCAGTAAGCAAAGAGGAGTGTGTGGCATTCCCGAAGCTGAGTGGAGAGAATGTGTCAAGGAAGAATATCATGGTTCAATATGCTACTTGCTAAAAAGAAGGACACAGGCTTCATATTGAGACCTGTCTCTTACTCTGACAGTGGGGTTCTGGGGGAAGGAAGTGGTGGTGGGGGAGGGATGGTCTGTCTAAAGGCAGTTTGAAAACATCTTCAAAAAGGAAACAAGATTAAGACAAATTGATTGAGGATGACATACCTGAGTATGAAAGAAATCCCTTTAGGGTCCAGAGTTTTAACCTAGCTTGTTTAAATGAGCTGTGCAAAGCAATACAGAATATACATTAGGTGATGGCTGTGGATCTTGGTGGACAGAGAACTTCCTCCTTTAACTTTTCTTCTTTTTTTTTTCTATACTTCCCTGCAAAATGAAGCGAGTCTCAGCCTCAGTTTTTTTCTCCCAATCTTCTTTCCTCCAACCAGAACAAATCCCTATTTGAGAGGTTTCTTTCACTGTGTTGCTATAGCCTCTGGGCACATTGGTGCTTCTTGGGAATAAGATGCAGAGTAACCCTGGAAGCAGCACAACCAGCACAAAGACCAGTCCCTCTGGCCAGGCATCTGCCTTCTGTCTGTAAAATGGGACTTGTTGCCAGAGCTCTGTCATCTGTCCACCCTGACCGATCCAGCCACCCCCAGCCCTGGCTGATGTCAGTGCTGCCAGAGAGAGAAAATGTGTCCAGACAGCTGGCGTGGCTCTGGGTGTGTGCTGGCTTCCTGCAAGCCTGGAAAGGGGCGTTTAGGGTTGATGCAGCACCAGTAACTTTTTGGATGTTGGCAAAGTTGATAAGAAGATTGAAACAAGAGAAAAACACGGAAAGGAGTGCATGCCTTACATAGGTGGTAGAGGTTGTCTTCGCTTTGGAGTCACAATTTTGTCTTGCTTTTATCTCCTTTGTCTGCAAGGGGAGGTTACCCTCCCCCAACCCTCCCCCAGAAGCTGGTTCACTCTTTCAGTAACAAGGTTTGTAGTAGAGATTCCCAGCCCACAGGATGGAATTTTCCATATCTTAAAGCCTTAGTGGAAGTTGTCCCAGAGAGTTGGCCTTTCTCAAACACAGCATCTCTCCCTGGTCCCCTGAAATATCCCTCAGGTAGAAGGGGGTACCTGCCAGTGGCAATCTGTCCTCCAAGGCTTCTAGAAAATGGACACTCAGGGGCCTCTACCTCTTATGCAAAAGAGTCCTACTTTCTAAAACCCTACCTATGGGTTCATAAAGGACTCAAGTAAATACACGTCTTTACTTTCAAAGTTGGTTTCTATAGCGTGACTTTGAAATATGTGTAGAAAGCCCAGGTTGTTAGTAGAGAGGCAGCAGGAGAAGCAGAATTTAGGAGCTGGGTAGGTGGCACAGCGGGTGAGGGAGTGGGCAAAGTGGCTTTGTGGCTTTGTTTCCATGGAGCTATCCGCTCTAAATTGCCATGTTGGGCATAACAAACACTTCTACCCCCTTCCTGCAGTTGGGACCTGGGAGAAGGCAGGAAGGAGCCAAGGACAGAGGTGGGACGATGAAGGACAGAGGGCAGACCAGGGCCAGAATGTAAAACAGGGACGGACGGCCCAGCAGAGTTGTAGCAGTGAAGCCCAGTCTCTGTGAGGAGGAGAGAGGAGTCTCACACCCGACTGAACACCCTGGCGCTCACACCCGGCAGTTTCTCTAAGACCCCTCCCCTAAGCCTTGGACTCATCCATCTGGCTGCCCTGCCAGGAATCTCAAGGGCAAAAGTCCAAGCCAAGACCTCCCTTTTTCACTGGAGAAATGTCTGTTTCCCCTGCTCTCTGTCTTAGCTGATGGTCTCACCATTCTTTCAGGCTTCCCTGGTGGCTCAGAGGTTAAAGCATCTGCCTGCAATGCAGGAGACCCAGGTTCGATCCCGGCGTCGGGAAGATCCCCTGGAGAAGGAAATGGCAACCCACTCCAGTACTCTTGCCTAGAGAATGCCATGGACGGAGGAGCCTGGTGAGCTACAGTCCACGGGGTCGCAAAGAGTCGGACATGACAGAGTGACTTCACTACGCTATGCTATGCTATGACGCTGGAAGTTTTCCTAGACTCTTCCTTCTCTTGCCTCCACCTCCTGGCAGCCCCAAGGTTCTGCTGGCTTCTCGTTGAGCTGCTTCTCAAACCTGCCCATTCTCTAGCCTTTCTGCTGCTGCCACAGTAGTGCCTTCATTTGGTCAACGCGCCCACTGCCTCCTTGCGCCCCTCCTCGCTCAGCTCCCTGCCTGTCCCATTCATGCTGCCATAAAGTATAAAATCCCATCATATTCTTCCTTTGCTTAAAACCTTTCTCATTCACAGACAAAATCCAGTCTCCTCCACTTGCAAGATTCACAAAACCCACTTTGGCCTTGCCTCTCTGACTTCATCTTTCTCCATTTCCTGTCTTAAACTTTGTTGTTGTTATGAAGTCGCTAAGTTGTGTTCAATTCTTTTCATCCCCATGGACTGCAGCACGCCAGATATCCCTGTCCTTCACTATCTCCCTGAGTTTGCTCAAATTCATGTCCATTGAGTCAGTGATGCCATCCAATCATCTCATCCTCTGTCACCCACTTATTCTCCTGCCTTCAATCTTTCCCAGCATCTGGGTCTTTTCCAATGAATCAGCTTTTTGCATCAGGTAGCCAAAGTATTGGAGCTTCAGCGTCAGTCCTTCTAATGAATATTCAGGGTTGATTTCCTTTAGTATTGACTGGTTTGCTCTCCTTGCTCTCCACGGGACTCTCAGGAGTCTTCTCCAGCACCACAGTTCGAAAGCATCAATTCTCCAGCACTCTAGGTAGACATCATTGAAATGCTTGTTCTGTCCTGAACACATAATGCCCTTGGGGGCTTCCATGCCTTTGCTCTAGTGGTCTTGCTTCTTGGAATGGCTTTTACTCCAACACACTTCTATTCTAACCTTTATGTAACTCCTACTGTGTCTTTAAGATTGAGAGTTGAGACTTTACGTCCTCTATGAAGTCTTCCCATTGCTCCTCCATCAGCCATGCCCAGGTTACTCTTACTTGTCTCCTGCCCTACCCTATATTTATTTGTGTCCCTTGCCCCTTGAGAGTATATTATTTCTTTGCATATTCAGGTGTCTCATTAGTGCCTAGATTGCTTCTTATTCATGTTCTGCACTTAGCACAAGGCCTGTACAATATAAGTGCTGAATAAATGTTAAACGGCTTCCTGAGGATTGAATTAAAATGCATCACAGGACTGGGTAAGGCCTTGTGAGCTCCTCGTGCAACATCCATCATCCATTTGGGCCTTTCTTTGTACCAGAGAAAGAATGACTCAGAGCAGCTACCTACAGAGGGAAATTCAATATGAACATTTCTCCTTCTCTGGATGGTTATGCTAGAGAAATCGGTGAATCCATTTTTCCAATTTTTCTCAAAGGTGTAGATGTCCTTTAGCTTCGTCTTCCATGATGATTCTTCACGGGGACTGTTGGAGGCATATCAGACTCCCCTGTCTTGTTTTGTTTCTTTTAAATGGTTGCATGTCCCCTGGCTTGATTTTCATAATCTCTGCCCTAGTGTGGGAATTACTGTCACAGAGAGTCCCCTCTTCCTGATGAAACTGCACCACACCCTTGCGACCTGAAAGAGACATGTAATGGTTGAGAACCTTCAATCTTGGGATATTTGTTCTGTGAAAATCTCCAAGTTGCACTGGTTAGTGGATGAACAGTATTGACAGAAAGAATAGAAGCAAAGAAGAGAGTTGAAACGAGTTTGTCTGGTTTACTCAGCTCTTACTCTGCATCCAGGCCAGTGCTGGACCCTGGGGATTGAACGCAAGTTAGTGACCCAGCCCTGCTCCCTTCGTGCTTCTAATCAGACCGACAGACTCAAGACATCAGCTGAGATAGAAGCTTGTCAAGAACCCTAAACAGTTACGTCTTGTCTTGCTGCCTAAGGCCATGCTGTTGGCTCCTCAGGGTGAGGAACCAGAATTTCATTTCCTTTCAGTTTTTCACAAATTGACTTCCCACTAGGGTCTACACTAGGGTCTACACCCTACACCCACTAGGGTCTCCCTCCCACCTCAGGCCCCACAGTCTCAAATACATAAATCAGGTCCACTGAGCAAAGCTTCAGAACCCTGGTCCCACAGCCCCCAGTGATGTTCCCCTAATCGAGCCCCAATTCCCTGAACAAGAAGTACATTTTATTCATTTCGAGGTGATTGCATTCAACAAATTACAAACAGTCAGGGCAGTTGAGTTAAAAACAGTTGGTTTTGCGGTAATTAGAAAAACACAAGGGCATGATGACTGTGGACCAGTATTAAAAGAGACGCTGAAGGATAATGGCTCCAGTTCCTGGTTAATTCCTCAGCTTGAATATTTCGAGATTCACAACTAATTATCCAGAGATGATGAATTTTAAAGATGCTGCCACCCTGTCTTGCCAAGGCCAAGGACTTTGGCTATTAATAGAGCAATCAGATTTTGCTATATTGTAGAGAATTCATGCAAAGTTGCATCTATTTTAAAGCATTCATCTGGCACATGACTTAAAGATGACAAATCATTGTAATGTGCAAAATCAGCATTAGGTTAAACTAAATCCAAATTCATTATAATCATTCTAAGTTCCCCCAGGAGAAATCTTTTGTTTGAAATGGACACCACAGGTAAGAGCTATCTTTAGTCCTTCTTGGATCTTCTGTCTTATTTAGATCATTTTAAAGATTGGCTTTATATTTGACAAACCCATCCTAACCCCAGGGGAATGAACACATGCAATAAAACACAAGGGACTTGTGTCCTAGCATTAAACATCCCTGGATGACAAATGAAAACTCCTGACCATATCAAGCAGGCTGTTCTTAGACCCTTACCAGAACCAGGGTCTCAGATTTCTCTCTGTCACCATTTATCCACCACGGCCCTTTCAGCTGTTACGATCGGGTTTACAGTTTGCTGAAGTTTGTTTTGTTTTGTTTTGTTTTGTTTTAGTGGAGAAAAGGGTCATGCACAATAACAAAACAAAACAAAAAACCCCACTAGCTTCTAAAAACCACGTGGTCAGAAGCTAACCATCAGAAAGAACCCACTGTGTCCTCAGACAGGCTTGAAAAGGGAGGCTGCGATGTGACTTGCATTTAATTATTAAAGCTGCATATTGTGAGGCCCTTAAGAAAGCAAATGTCAACGATGGACAGAATGAGTTTACCCTCCTGTCGAAAGAGCAGTGTGCCGTGGCAAAGCCGTCGCTCAATTAAATTGGACTGCGGGATACAGAGGAGATGGAGACCAAGTCTGGGGACCCTAATGAGACATTTTGGAGGGAAGAGATACCAACCCCCCAGAGTTTGTCACTATGTGATGGATGTTCTCCCCTCCCCCCCCCCACCATTATCACGGCACCCTCCGCCCCGCCCCTCCCCCCGCCCCGCCCAGCACTACCCATTACAGCCCCAAACATTTAAACAGGAGCTTGCCGAGTAGGATTTCAAAGTGCAAAGCAACTCCCTGCTTGTTGTGGAATAGGTGAGGGGAGCAAATGATACAGAATGCTGTGCAAAATAGCAATCTTTCACTGCCAGGACTGAAAGAAAGCTGGGCAATGGATCTAAATAAACAAGCCATGAATTGGATGCCATTTCATCTGTGAAAATGTGTGCATCCCCTCAGTCTCGTGCAGGGGGAGCAGAAGGAAGTGGAGTCTGGTAGACCTCCAAAGGCCCCTTGCCACCCTGCAGCCCCAGAAGAGTGTCTGGGATGACTTTTGTGTAGAGCTTACAAAGCATCCGAGGAATACCCCCACTGTTCACGCCCACTTGTCTGGCCCAGTAGCTCTCAAACCCCCAGGGGACATTTGGCAATGTCTGGAGACACCGTGGGCTGTCACAACTCACAGGTGGGGAGAGGCTTGCTGTCTGGTGCATGCAGCACGTGGATGCTGGTAAAGCTCCTCTAAGGCACAGGGCAGCCGCTAATAACAAAGCCTTGTCAAGCACAAGATCTCAGCAGGGCCGAGAAGCAGCCTGACAAAATTAACCCCTGGGTATCAGAAATGCTCATTGGGAGGGACAAGCTGTCAAATACTTGCGCCAAACTATAACAGCCGAGAAATCCCCCTGACTGCCGTGCATATGCCCCAGGCCTGGCCCGGCTGCCTGATTGGGGGTCAAGAGGCACGCCCTCTCCAAGGGGCTTCGGAAGGGACGTTCATGCTCCTGTCTGGGCCTCTCACACTGGCCTGTGGAGCCTGTTCCGTGCTTTTGTCTGAGTGTCAGGGACACTGCGACTGTCTGAAGTGCTAACACAGAGCACAGATTGTTTAAGGCTGATACCCATTAAGTCTCTTATTAGTATTTCATTTCTGTCTCTCTTAGAGAACATGTGCCCTGAGGAGGCAGAAATCCTTTACAGACTTGAAAGTTACCCGAGGACAGTTAATCCTCATGCTGCTCTAGTAAAGTAGGTAAATTGCAATTAGATGTTAAAAGAAGAAAAAAACATCTTCAACAGGTGTTTGGGGTTCCTGGGGGACCTCAGAGTTTCATGCTTGGCTAAAAAGCACACAGTGATATTTGAAAAGGGCCCCTTGCCAGAACTCTTCCGCAGAATGGTTAAGACTAGGAAGATTAACATAAATCTCAGGAATAAAAATGCTGGGTCAGTAGAAGGAGCTCTGTTGAAGAAATGGGGTCTGTGGGGAAAAGAAAGGACTCGGTATTCAGGGAAAGTCTTTCTAGAGGTAATTATTAAAGTTTGAAAAAAGAGAATGTGTTGTGCAAATCTTTGAGATGTGGGGAGAAAAGAGACAGATGTATTCTAATTATTTAGAGTATTTTGTTCTCAGACTTGAAGAAAAATAACAGACACCATTTCTCATATTCTCCCACCCCACTCAGCCCTCCTCAACCAGCCAAAACCCTAGAAACATATCTTGTACTATACAACCAAGCAGATGAGCTCAGGGAAAAATAGGGTTCCCTTCCTAACGAGCAACTAGGAATTTTTCCAGGAAAATGTCAAGTATCATTCAGCAAATCATACAACTGGTTGTTCTCTGTGAACTTTTTAGAATTTAGAAACCAAAAGCCTTGGGCCATTTGGTGAAATGTGTGGGACATGCCTGTAAGTGAGAGTTGGGACATGCCTGTAAGTGGGAGTTAGGACACTTGTGTTCTAATGAGTATACTTTGTGGCCCTGGATCAGTAATGATAGCTTTTCTGAGCCTTTGTTCATCTGCCATCCAATGTCCACCTTGCCTCCTTCTCGTGGAATAGTTCAGATTTGAAAATAGATGTCACATGGCTTCCAACCCGCAGAGTGCTAAATAAACACGAGTGGAACTGTGTTAAATCTACTGAGGGAAAGAACAATTCCTAGAATTTAAGGTTGAGGTTATCAGAAAAGGGGAGGAGAGCACAGGGACCTTGGAAATTGTGGGCCAAAATAATGTTAAGCTACAGCCTCAGAAAGGTTATAAAGCCCCCTCATAACTTAACCAGGGTTATACAGTTTCATTAAGGGAAATATCATAGTCTCTTTATCTGTTGTTAAAATTCAGCCTAAGTAAGAAAGAACTGATTTAAACTTCCCTGAAACAAGCCCAGTAGCATCCTCCGTCCTTTATTATTTATTTTCTCAATGAGTAGCAATATCCCAAGCTATCACTCAGGATCATTGTTTCCAGGTTCAATTACATGGGACCCAAGAAATATGGTGAGGCTGGATCAGGTGGGGAAAAGTTCCATTTTTAATTAGACCATGAATTTTATTATAAATGAATAAATCAGCATACTTTTTAAGGAATTTAATTAGAGAAGGAGACAGCATTCTTTACATGGTATTGGCCAAGCTGGCTCTCAGTCTTGGGCAGGCAGAAAAGGTTAATGGTTGGCTTCCAGCCGCCCCCTGATCAGCTTATTGTTTATGAACCCCTACAGAAGCATCATAAACAGTGTTTTCTTCCACCTTCATCTTTTAACATTTTTAAAAACCAGTCCTAATGAGATGGATGAAGCTGGAGCCCATTATACAGAGTGAAGTAAGCCAGAAAGATAAAGAACATTACAGCATACTAACACATATATATGGAATTTAGAAAGGTGATAACGATAACCCTATATGCAAAACAGAAAAAGAGACACAGAAATACAGAACAGACTTTTGAACTTTGTGGGAGAATGTGAGCGTGGGATATTTCAAAAGAACAGCATGTATACTATCTATGGTGAAACAGATCACCAGCCCAGGTGGGATGCATGAGACAAGTGCTTGGGCCTGGTGCACTGGGAAGACCCAGAGGAATCGGGTGGAGAGGGAGGTGGGAGGGGGGATCGGGATTGGGAATACATGTAAATCCATGGCTGATTCATATCAATGTATGACAAAACCCACTGGAAAAAAAAAAAAAACAAGTCAAAAAAAAAAAAAAACTATAGTCCACCTAGAGGGATGGGATGGGGGAGGGGGAAGCTTCAGAGGCTTGGGATATATGTAGACATATCTGATATATGTTGTACAGCCGAACTTAACATTGTAAAGCAATTATACTCCAATAAAAAAAAAAACTTAAAAAAAAAAAAACCTTCCTTTTGTCTTGGTTTGTTTGGCCCATCCAGGACTATTGTCTCTTTTCATCTGGAATGTTCCCTCCCCCCCCCCCAGAAGCCTCCAGGTATCTTCTTGAATTTGATTAGGATTCCATAGAGGGAGAGGTGATGGGATCAGTGTTTCTAGGGAAGACCCAAAGCTATGCTAACATTGTTCACAGTGCCGACAAAATCTTTGAGATGTGCAAAAGGACTCAGTTAGCCAACTGTAAGAAGCATACCTGTGTCTTCTTGGACCATAACTTACTTATTGATATTGAGCAAGCATCTTCCTTCCCTTCATTTGGCCCATCTAGAGCTCGATATCTTCTGGGTCCTGCTGCCCCAACCAGGCTTGATGTTCTATCACAACAGCCCGTAAATAAAGACTGTCGTGACTTGGACATCAAGCTTCAGGCTTCAAGATCCAGCAGTCTTGGGTATTTGGAGAGCTTCCCAGAGTTTTCCTCAGGTCTCCTTTTTCAAAATTTGATTTTATTGTTTTGATCACAGAAGCTGCTTCCCTACCTCGATGCCCTTTGCCTCATGTAGGTTAGCCATCTTTATTGCTTTCTTGTTCATCCTTCTCATCTTTCTTTGTGCAAATCAAGGAAATGCAAACAAATACTTTGTAAACAAAGTGAAGCAAACTGTATACTGTGCCTCATCTTGTTCTGTTTTCCTTCAGTTCACAGTATATCCTGGAGATCATTCCATGTCAGTACATAAAAGTCTTCCTCCTCCTTTTTCACGGCTATGTTGTGTGGCTGTACAATAATTAATGTAACTAGTCCTCTGTGGAATGGATTTCCAGATTTAGACTTTTGAGTCATAGTATAAGAGCATTCATTGTCAGAGTAGTTGGGCTGTTTTCACATCCACATGTGATCAACATGCCTGGTCCCCCAAAGCCTCAGCATCAAATTTAAGGTCAAACGACTGTGCTCTGCCAGTCTTACATAGGAAAAATGTAGTAAAAACAGTGTGGTTTGAATTTTATTTATCTTATGAAGAGTAAGGCTGAGAACTTCTGCTTAGATCTACTTAAATGTCATCTGTATTTCTAAATCCATGAACCATCTGGGAGTGACCTTTGCCCAGTTTTTTATTGAGTTACATAGGTCTTTTTCAACACCATTTCTAAGACCTTTGTAAAATTTAGGGAGATTATTCCTTTGTTTGTGATACAAACTGTCCATGACATTCCCAGTTTTTTCATTTCCCTGTGACATCACTTTGGATGTTCTTTACAATAGATTTTATTTTCTTTCATAGGGTCAAGTCCATCAGTCTTTTATAATAAACCTTTGCACACTGCAAATTTATTAATTTTAAAAACTCATGTTTTTTCATAGTAACCCGGGCAGTGTGTATTTTTGTCCTCACATATGGATCCAAACTTTTTTTTTTGACTATCCAGTTGTCCTATGTCAGTTTTGTATCAAAAGGATACTTTAAAAAAGAGAAGATCAATCAGTTTCTTTTATAACCAGCTGTGAAGGAGACAATTTTATAACTGAGGAAAAATGAAAAGATCTTAGTTTCTTCTGGTACAATAATTCAGTTGGCCAGCCTGATCCTTTCAACCCCATATTCTGTGTCAGTCATTTCACCATCAGGCCTAATTAATGCAAAAAGAATCATATGACCCCTGGCCAGGTTAATGAACATCCTTTGTTTCCAAGGGTCTCATGGATGAATCCTAGAGTGTGCTGTCCTATTGTGACTAATTTTTGGAGGCTATTACGGGCCTGAATATGTGCAAGGAGAGAACGTTAAGCGTGCATGAGAAGGTTCCTAGGACATTTGGACTCTCCTTTGGCCATGCTTTTGGGTGGACTCTGTTCCTGCTTGTTGGGAACTCATCTCTAAGTTAAGTGCTGTGGGCATTGGAAAGGAAGCATGAGGCATAGTCCTGCCCACACAGAATTCACAGTCTAGCAGTAGTAGTAGAGAGAAGAAGTTAGAAATTTGAAAAGTCACTAACAATAAAATCAGAGATACCAAGGGAATATTTCATGCAAAAATGGGCTCAATAAAGGACAGAAATGGTATGGACCTAACAGAAGCAGAAGATATTAAGAAGAGGTGGCAAGAATACACCGAAGAACTATACAAAAAAGATCTTCATGACCCAGATAATCACAATGGTGTGATCACTAACCTAGAGCCAGACATCCTGGAATGTGAAGTCAAGTGGGCCTTAGAAAGTATCACTACGAACAAACCTAGTGGAGGTGATGGAATTCCAGTTGAGCTATTTCAAATCCTGAAAGATGATGCTGTGAAAGTGCTGCACTCAATATGCCAGCAAATTTGGAAAACTCAGCAGTGGCCACAGGACTGGAAAAGGACAATTTTCATTCCAATCCCAAAGAAAGGCAATGCCAAAGAATGCTCAAACTACCACACAATTGCACTCATCTCACACGCTAGTAAGGTAATGCTCAAAATTCTCCAAATCAGGCTTCAACAGTAAGTGAACTGAGAACTTCCAGATGTTCAAGCTGGTTTTAGAAAAGGCAGAGGAACCAGAGATCAAATTGCCAATATCCGCTGGATCATGGAAAAAGCAAGAGAGTTCCAGAAAAACATCAATTTTTGCTTTATTGACTACACCAAAGCCTTTGACTGTGTGGATCACAGTAAACTGTGGAAAATTCTGAAGGAGATGGGAATACCAGACCACCTGACCTGCCTCTTGAGAAACCTCTATGCAGGTCAGGAAGCAACAGTTAGAACTGGACATGGAACAACAGACTGGTTCCAAATAGGAAAAGAAGTGTGTCAAGGCTGCATATTGTCACCCTGCTTATTTAACTTATATGCAGAGTACATCATGTGAAACGCTGGGCTGGAGGAAGCACAAGCTGGAATCAAGATTGCCAGGAGAAATATCAATAACCTCAGATATGGAGATGACACCACCCTTATGGCAGAAAGTGAAGAGGAACTAAAAAGCCTCTTGAGGAAAGTGAAAGAGGAGAGTGAAAAAAGTTGGCTTAAAGCTCAACATTCAGAAAACTAAGATCATGGCATCTGGTCCCATCACCTCATGGGAAATAGATGGGGAAGCAATGGAAACAGTGTCAGACTTTATTTTTGGGGGCTCCAAAATCACTTCAGATGGTGACTGCAGCTATGAAATTAAAAGATGCTTACTCCTTGGAAGGAAAGTTATGACCAACCTAGATAACATATTAAAAAGCAGAGACATTACTTTGCCAACAAAGGTCTGTCTAGTCAAGGCTACAGTTTTTCCAGTGGTCATGTATGGATGTGAGAGTTTGACTGTGAAGAAAGCTGAGCGCCAAAAAATTGATGCTTTTGAACTGTGGTGTTGGAGAAGACTCTTGAGAGTCCCTTGGACTGCAAGGAGATCCAACCAGTCCATCCTAAAGGAGATCAGTCCTGGGTGTTCACTGGAAGGACTGATGCTGAAGTTGAAACTCCAATACTTTGGCCACCTCATGCGAAGAGTTGACTCGGAAAAGACCCTGATGCTGGGAGGGATTGGGGGCAGGAGGAGAAGGGGACGACAGAGGATGAGATGGCTGGATGGCATCACCAACTCGATGGGCATGAGTCTGAGCAGACTCCGGGAGTTTGTGATGGACAGGGAGGCCTGGCGTGCTGCAATTCATGGGGTCGCAAAGAGTCGGACACGACTGAGCGACTGAACTGAACTGAACTGAACTGAACAATAATATCAGCAGCATATAAGTAAGTTCCCCAAAGTATGGTTACAGACACCCCACCCCTGCTCATGCCTCTTTGTCCCACTTAAAATGCCTTCTCAGTGACCTAACATCATGGACTCTCATAGGGGCTTATTTTCCTGTGTCAAATGAAGACTTGTTTTCCACATTTCAAATGGAGTGAACCATCTCAAAGTCAAAACTCTAGATCTGGGCTTATATCCTCCTCCTGGGATTCCACAATCCTCTTGTTTCACCATAACCATCAAATCACTATTATGCCTGTCTACCTTCCTGCTTGTTTCCTAACAGCAGGAATTGTGATCTTTTCCACTGAAGCTCTGGCATATGAGAAGAGCTTACTGAAGGCTTGTTGAAGGGCTGGGTGTATAAATGGTCTGTGACTCTGGATTGAGTGCTAACGAGGATTTCCAGCAAAAGGCAAGAAGTAGTCATGTTATCTCCCTGAAAGGGACTTTTGGGGCCAGTCTTGAATTATCGATTTTGAGTTGGCATAAAGGGGAAGAGAATTTCTCCTTGGACCTAGTAAGGGAATTGGGGAATGAAGAGAGGGTCAGAAGAGGGCAGTGACAGTCAGTCTTCCCCATAGGTACAGCATAACAGAGGTCACGTGGTTTTATGAGAGTAATTTATATAAAGGTGATGCCAGCCTGCAGTGGTTGTGATCCGTCTGTGCCAGTGAGTTTGAGAGGTGAGCTAGAACACATATGATCAACAGGCTTGGATTTGCTATTACTGTTCCCAGAATCTGCCTTTCAACTTGAATCTGTCCTGCAGCCTTTGCTGAGAAACAATAATCAGAAAACTCACCTCTTTCTGTTTCTGCTTTTCCTCTCCATTTGTAATAACCTAGAGCACAAAAGTGTTAGAAGAGAACTCAGATGTTGTCTTGCCCCTCTTGTCTCGCTAGAATGTAAGCTCCTCGAGGGCAGGAATTTCTGTTTTGTTTAGTGCTGGAGTCTGAGAATTTCTTGCACTGAGTGGATGTGTATTTGATAAATGAAGAATGATTTAATCCCCCTTTTCCTATTCTTATTCATTCACTCCTTCATGACTGTACAAATCAGGCTATTCCATTGGAAAGAATTCTAATTATTAAAACATTTTAATTGAGATTTTCTATCCCATACACTGCTGAGGGAGGAGGACAGGAGGATCTGTGTGCCATTTGGGTTACACAGTAATAATAGCTGGGAGAAACATGGTCCTGATGGATTGTGGATAAAGACTACACTCGGCATACACTCAGGAGAACCATGAAATCCAAAGTCCTCTTTGATCTCTAACTCACAGTTTGCTGAGATAGTGGATGAAAGAATGCATACCTGTATGAATGCATAAATGAATGATTGGGTCAGCCAGATATACTGGGAAATATTCATGAAGGATTTGGAGTCAGGAAAATTTGAATTAATATCCATAGCATATGGTATCACTGAGCTTCTCTGAGCCTCGATTTCTCATCCATCAAATGACAATAATAATGCTTAAATGCAAGATTTTAATGAGACAGAATATGCAGTGTGCCTTTTTGAAAGGTGTCCTTTAATGCTGGCTATTGTTATTGTTATAAATTAATTTACAAATAAAGGCTCAGTGAGGTACCCCTCTGGTACAGAAGGGTGACAGAAGCCTGGAAGGAGTTCAACCCGGACACTTTTCTTGTACCTAAAATGTCATAATGGAGGGTTTTCAGGGAGAAAAGGAAAACATATAGTGGGACTGGGGGTCCCCATGCTAGAACCTTCTGGACACACCTTTGTCCTATGTTTATTATTAACAATGCTCGTGTGTTTCTGGACATGTAAGCAGCACAAGGGCTGAATGTGTTGTTTTGTTCATTGTTACATCACCAGTGCCTAGAACAGTGCCTGGCACATAGGAGGCACCTGATAAATGCTTGTCAAATAAGTGAAAAGCATTACTCCTGAAATGAATTATTCTCTTCATAAAAACTCAGTTGGGTTTTCAGAGGAAAACATAAAATGAACCAGTGTCTTAGAATTTCCCAGTGTCTTTCTCAAAAGTAAAAAAAGTTTTTTTAAAAAATTATCATTTCAGTGCCACAGAATGTCTCTTTGGAGTGCAAAGTTCACACACATAATATGGTTAAATTACAAATGTTATTCAGTATAATACCAGCTGGATCATAAGATGAAAGAAATTATGGGCTAAAACAGCTCTTTAAGATCTGCATTGAGAAAGCAAAATGAATTTAATTCCTTGGTTCCAGAGGAAGATGGTATTTAGCCTGGATAATACTTCAGGATTTACAACTATGTCAAATTATACTTTTTCCTTTTCTTTCTGATAAAATGTACTATGCTGTGTAGCATCATTTTTAAAAAGGAATGTACTGATGATTTGGGGCGGGGAGGAGTGTTCCACCTTTCAAAACACTGTACCTTGGGTCTAAGAACACAGGTTTCTTAGAGTTACATTTGAGGGGGAAGTTAGCCTGCGGTTCTATGAAAAGGATGTATAGTTCTAAAAGGAAGATTCTTTGATCAATGATGAAATAATGATGATAGGCATTCTAGTCTTATTGCTCATTTTAAAGGGACTATTTCAGTGTTTCCCCATTTAGGATGATTATTTTTTGTATTTTTGTTGTTGTTGTTATTTTTTGGTAGATTAACTTTATCATGTTAGAGAATTCTATTTTAATCCTAGTTAACTAAGGGTTTTTTTTTTAATTTTATATTCATGTTGACTTTTATCAGAAAGTATAGATGCATCTAGTGGGATAATCATGTGGTTTTTACCTTTAATCTCTTAATGAAGTAAAAGATATTTATATATTTAAAAATTAAACCAGCCTTATATCCTTGACATAAACCTAATTTATCTATAATATAGTAATATTTTATGTATACTGATACATTTAATTAGTTAATATTTTGCTTAAGTATTATTGCTTATGTATTATTAAATCATTTAATTATTTATTGCTATTTGATTTATTATTAACCCATTTTATTAAATGGGTTGAAATGGCTAAGTAGTGTTCTTTTCCTGTGCTTGCTTTACCTTGTATTGTCTTACACTTTACTATCAAAATAACACTGGTCTCGTAAAAATGACTAAGTAGTACTCCCTCTTTTTCTGTTCTTTTTAAGAAGTTGTATGAGTTAGAATATCTTATCCTGATATTTTCTTTGTAAGAATGTTATTAATGACTGCCTTGATTTCATTAATAGCTATAAAATTTTTCTGGCTTCTTCATCTTCTGTCAGTTCTGATAAACTGTGTAATGTTTTATGAGAATATATCTCTGTCTAAGTTTTTATGTTTATTGACATAAAGTAGCTGATTGATTTTACTTATTATCATTTTGGTCTCTACTACATATACAGTTACATTCCCTTTTTGTTAATAATATTATTTAATGTTTCTTTTTTTTTAAATCAGTCTTCGCAGTGGTTTGTAAACTTTGCAAGTCTTTTCCAAAAACAAATTTTAACTTTGCTCAATCTATTATTTTTAACTTTTATTTTTTGAGTTCTTTCCTTATTTTTATCATATTTTTCTTTCACCTTTGCTTAGTTATTTTCTCTTATTCTGACTCTTTCACAGGGCATTTAGCTTGTTCATATCTTATGTTTCTGTTTCTTTCATTTAATCTCTTTCTTTTTCTAGTGTTCAAGCATTTTTTTCCAGGATTTTTAAAAAAGATTTTCTCTGATCTTTTATAACAATGTTTCTCTCTTTCAATTTAGGTGTTATGGGCATGTCATTAAAAAACACAAAAGAACTTATGTAAAATCTACTCTACTGGAAATAGTAAGGAATGTTTTGCAAGGTGGCAATATAAGATCAATATTTTAAAAGTTTATTGTATTTTGATATAACAGTAACAGTAAATTAGAAACATGGCTTTACAAATTCCTTCTGAACTGAAGGAAAGGAAAGGTTTCTGAATACAAAAGGCATTATTGTTGTCCAGTCACTAAGTCATGTCCAACTCTCCGCGACCCCATGGACTGCAGCATGCCAGGCTTCCCTGTCCTTTACTACCTCCAAGAATTTGCTCAAATTCATGTCCATTGAGTTGGTGATGCTATCCAACCATCTCATTCTCTGCCATCCTTGTCTTCATTTGCCTTCAATCTTTCCCAGCATCAGGGTCTTTTCCAGTGAGTCTGCTCTTCGCCTCAGGTGGCCAAAGTATTGGAGCTTCAGCATCAGTCCTTCCAGTGAATATTTAGGGCTAATTTCCTTTAGTATTGACTGATTTCATCTCCTTGCTTTCCAAAGGACTCTCAAAGTGTTCTCCAGGACCACTATATATGTGTGTGTGTGTGTGTATGTGTGTATACATATATGTATATATGTATGGTATTTATATGTGTATATACATATAAATATTGCATTTATATCTTGTGTTCAGATATGGTTCTATATATATATCTACCTATATATGCTTCTAAGGTATTTTTTAATACACACACATGCATGCATATGCACATATAAGAGGTAAAGGTAAAGCAGTGTAAACTGGATTCTAGGATAAGAAGATCTAGGTGGCAATCCCAACCCTGTAACAATGGAGAAAACACTCCTCTCCTCTGGACCTCAGTGTAAAATAAGAGTGTTCGGCTAGATGAATTCTGAAGTTCTATCTGGCTTTCAGAACTTTATGCTAAAATGTGGATATCATCAATTTTAAAGACAAGCTCTTGGGTCCTCCTTTTTCTTCATAATTTGTTTCATCAGTTCAGTTCAGTCACTTAGTCATGTCCAACTCTTTGTGACCCCATGGACTGCAGCATTCCAGGCTTCCCTGTCCGTCACCAACTCCTGGAGCCTACTCAAACTCATGTCCATTGAGTCGGTGGTACCATCCAACCATCTTGTCTCTGTCGTCCCCTTCTCCTCCTGCCTTCAATCTTTCCCAGCATCAGGGTCTTTTCAAATGAGTCAGTTCTTCACATCAGCTGGCTAAAGTAGTGGAGTTTCAGCTTCAGCATCAGTCCTTCCAATGAATATTCAGGATTGATTTCCTTTAGGATGGACTGGTTGGATCTCCTTGCAGTCCAAGGGACTCTCAAGAGTCTTCTCCAACACCACAGTTCAAAAGCATCAATTCTTTGGTGCTCAGCTTTCTTTATAGTCCAACTCTCACATCCATACATGACCACTGGAAATATCATGGCTTTGACTAGACGAACCTTTGTTGGCAAAGTAATGTCTCTACTTTTTAACATGATGTCTAGGTTGGTCATAACCTTTATTCCAAGAAACAAGCGTCCTTTAATTTCATGGCTACAGTCACCATCTGCAGTGATTTTGGAGTGCAAGAAAATAAAGTCTGTCACTGTTTCCATTGTTTCCCCATCTGTTTGCCATGAAGTGATGGGACCGGATGCCATGATCTTAGTTTTCTGAATGTTGAGTTTTAAGCCAACTTTTCCACTCTCCTCTTTCACTTTCATCAAGAGGCTCTTTAGTTCTTCTTCACTTTCTGCCATAAGGGTGGTGTCACCTGCATATCTAAGGTTATTGACATTCCTCCCAGCAATCTTGATTCCAGCTTGTGCTTCATCCAGCCCGGCATTTCACATGATGTACTCTGCATATAAGTTAAATAATCAGGGTGACAAAATACAGCCTTGATGTACTCCTTTCCCGATTTGGAACCAGTCTGTTGTTCCATATCCAGTTCTATGTTGCTTCTTCACCTGCATACAGATTTCTCAGGAGGCAGGTCAAGTGGTCTGGTATTCCCATCTCTTGAAGAATTTTCCACCGTTTGTTGTGATCCACATAGTCAAAGGCTTTTCTGTAATCAATAAAGCAGAAGTAGATGTTTTTCTGGAACTCTCTTGCTTTTTTGATGATCCAACAGATGTTGGCAATTTGATCTCTGGTTCCTCTGCCTTTTCTAAATCCAGCTTGAACATATGGAAGTTCATGGTTCATGGACTGTTGAAGCCTGGCTTGGTGAATTTTGAGTATTACTTTACTAGCATGTGATATGAGTGCAATTGTGCGGTAGTTTGAGCATTCTTTGGCATGGCCTTTCTCTGGAATTGGAATGAAAACTGACCTTTTCCAGTCCTGTGGCCACTGCTGAGTTTTCCAAATTCATCCCAGTATTTGCCTCATAGAGGTAAACACCTCCTAATTCAGAATTTGATGTCACTAGGGTCTTGCAAGCAACTTACATTTTAAATCTGACTCAACTTTTCAGTGTAGGTTATGATTACAAAAAAGTTCTCAAGGATGGGAAGAGATTAAATTATATCAAATGATGTCAGTAGTTAGATCAACTCACATAAAAACTGAAAATTAACCTTTGAGTGATCTGGAGGTCATTGCAGATCTAGGCTGGAAGGAGAGCATAGAATGATAAGTTGGTTGTCCAGTTAGAGAGGGCTTAGGAAAGAGTAGAAAGAGAGGAATTAGATACAGTAAGTATATATAAATCTTTCAAGGATTTTTACTGTAAATGGTATAAATAAATGGTGTCACTGGAGAAGTATTTTTTATTTAGATAGGAAAAATGACTGTACAGTGTATGCTGAAGAAAATAATCTAGTGAAATTAGGAGGAAAACTGATGCTGTAGGAGGTGTGTACAAGCAGAGGGGCTGCCCTTAGATAGGAACATGTGTTCACGCATGATTACTAGGAGACAGGAGAATTTATGGGCAGATGGTATTAGAAATGAATGGGACCTTTTGAAAATTCTCCTCTGCTTACTTCCGTTTTCTCAGGAAAATAGAAAGCAAGGTCATCAGCTGATAGTAAGAACTGATAAGAAGGTGTTGAAACTTTGGAAAGGAGAAAGTGTGAGATGGTCTCACATAGGGGAGAGGGAGAGGGAATAGGCTAGAGAAATTGAGCAGGATTGACTACTTGACATTAGGAATTATGAATTAAATGAGACCAGCAAATAGGGTTGTGTGTTCATCTACATCCATATTCAGCAGCACGAATGAAAAATAGCCAGTGAGTTGGACTTAACAAAGTTAACTCTTTGCCAGGTGGTACCACAGAGAAAAGGGTGGTGGAGTTGACAGCACTTGAAAGGAAGTGATTTCAATGATGAGCCGTGAAGACAGAGTTAGCTAAGAATGGAAATGTTGATACAAAGGATATAAAGAAACCATTAAAATATTGTAGGATCAACGGATGGTAGATTCAAATCAGAAGATTGTTGAGCTAAAGTATTAGAAGGAATAAGCTAGTAAAAGAGGAGACTGGGAAGTTTGAAACTGAGATTCAGGAGGAGTTGCCTTTGATGGTGGTGGGTGTGGGTGGAGGACCAGCCCTGTAGAAGACCACAGCCAGGGCATTCAAAGAATTATCTTCATGGACATTGAAATCATCAAGATTTTTAACTAGAGTTACATCAGAGAATGTGATAATATAAGCTAAAACCATCAAGGAATTAGAGGAAATGACCAGGAGATCCGTAGATGATTATAGCAAAGATGGGAAATAAATGGCAGCCAGAGGACATGAAATTCAATCCTGAGGCAACAAGGAGGGAAAGGAGGATTTCTACTCTACCTCCAGGCCCAGTGGTACAAAGGGTATAGGGGAGAAAGTAGCCACCCCTTGAGAGGGCTTCATGGGAAGCCATTTCCCCAGAGAAGAGTCAGATTTCAGTAAGAATTAGAAGATGAAGTGGGTGTTCAGAGAGGTTGAGGGTATATAGGTAATGCTTCTATGTGTTTACTTTTAAGAGCACAGGGGCAGGGGAGGGATAGGAGATAGATTCTACATGAAGTAAGACCCAAATGAAGATGAGGGGTCAGGGGATGATGAATCACCCCAGAGTTCTAAGTTTCTTTGTGATTACTGATATATACACATGTATGAGGCTTTGTGAGATTAATCCTGAGATTTCCAGGAAAATGATAGTGGCAAGACTGTGGATATCAGAGGGCAGACTAGAGGAGAGGGAGAGGGAGATGTCCTTCCAGAAGTATGACAATATGGGACCCCCCGCCTTTAATCCTTCCAGTAATGATGCAGGGCTCAAGAGTGGGGCATTCTTATCTGAAGTATTTTTGCACTAAGCCTCCATTTTTCTCCTGCCAGTAGAGGTATGGAGGCCAGTGGAGGAATGATCTTACTATGAGCATTCAGAGCTCTTGAAGATGTAGAGATCAAAGGAGGGATGTTCTCACCATTCCTGATGGGAAAGTTCTTAAAATATCTTGCATACAGTACATGGGTAACTCAGTACAGAGTAGAGGCAAATGAAAGGATTTAGTTTCTCTTTTTCTAAGTGTTCAGAGTAAAAAGACAGTTGACTTGACATGTGCCTGATTTATCATTTGGAATGTAGCCTTAGGTTAGACCCCAAAACACAATAATGTAAATCAAGATAGAAATCCGTTTCCTTCTCCATCTCAGTCCAGAGGTAGGAAGATGATTCCTGTGGTGGTGGTCTGTAAAATAATCCAGGTACTCACGTTCCTTTCATGTGTTACTTCACCACCTGCTGGGGTGTGATTCTCATCCTTATAAACCAAGCTGACTCACCAGCACCTCATCTGTCTTCCAGCTCCCAGGAAGGGAGAAAGAGAAAATGGATGACAAAGGTCCCCATTTTATGGATACAATCTAGAAGATTCATATATCACTTCATTCAGAGCCACTGGTCAGAATTTAGACATTATGGCCATGCCTAGATGCAAGAGCACCTGCAAAATGTGGTCTGTAGCTTGTAGGCCAAAACCCCAGTTAAACCTCAGAAGGTTCAATTATTAAAAGGAAAAATAGAATATTAGATATTGGGTGAGAGTTAACTATCTGTGTTACTGATGTGACCACATAAGAAAAAGGAGTAACTTTAATAATCGTATTTTGTAACTAGCACATTAGAACTTAGACATCCAAGGAGTACCAGGAAATTACACGTTTTTGTCAGTAATGCTAAATTTGCTCAAAATGCTATTAGAGAAATAAAAACTATGAACTTTAAAAATATGCAATTATAGAATTTTATAATGAGATAATTTTAATCATATAGCTTATTCCCTCATAAATTATTTATTTTGGTATCCCTAAACCTGTTAATGTTTACACAAAGTGTTTAATGAATGAGTGACTCAGTCAATCAATCTTGTATATTCATTTCAACTGACTGAGGGGGAAAATCCAACCCATTGTTCAGTATGTTGTTTGTGTTCCCTTAAAGTGGATGTTTTCATCCACTAGAGGCAAATTTGGTTTTTGGAATCAGCCCATCATTGTTAAGATACAAATCTGGTGAATCCAGGCAATAATACCATTTATGGTCAAAAACAAAATATGGCATGTAACTTTGAAATAATGACACTGATAATCTGATTCTGAAAGCAACTTCAAAAGAAAAATTCCCACAGAATAAATTTATATATGCCAAGAGGACTTGAATATATTGAAAAGAAAGGTGTTTGAATACTTACATTGAACATGTTAATTACTTTAAAATTTTTCAGAACATTGTGGAAATCTGGTAATAACAAATGCCTTTTATCCTCAAATGGTAACAGACTCAGACTATATATCCTAGAAATTACTCTGCACCTGAGCGAGTCCTACCCTGAGGTTCTTAGCCCCATAGTGATCCTGGAAGGAAGTAATAGGGAGTCTTGGGAGTCCCAAGTAAAGGAAGCCTCCATAATGACACTGAAGGGCATGGAGGAGACAACGTGGTTCTCGGTGATGGTGGTAGGGAGAGAGGCAAGATGACAAAAAATGGAAAATACAAAGACGCAAAAATCAATAAGTCTTCTGTAGATGGTGTGAACAGCCTGCAATTTCCCGCACATTGCGTGAGCCTTGGGGACTGTTTGGAGTCAGAGTCCAAACTCTTAGGGGAAGATAATTGTATCTCTGGAGTTTTCTTGCCCTCAAGGTTGACCTGTTTATGGCTTGTTAGTCCTGCTTCCTCTCTCTCTCTTTCCCTGAGGTCAACTAATCACCTAAAAGGTCTTTCAGCCACCTGGAAATGGGAAGAAGAAGCTAGAGTTTCCTTTAATTTCAGGGTCCTTGGCATCCAAAAGTGATGCCAAGGAGCAGGTGTCTTTCCTCATTGCCCTTCATAGACCCTGCCAAATTGACACTGGCGGTGAGGTCCTTAGAGAAGGCGTTACCTCCACTCCACCCAATGCCTGTTTGTTTGTATTTTATTTTTTCAAATGGCACTGAAACACTGTTAGTGATTGCCCACCTTCACTGGATGGGACTAATGTAGTCCCCCAAACAGGAGGACACATTTTTTATTCCCCGAACCTGTTAAGTTCTACGTGTGCGTAATTGTTCAGTTGTATCCGACTCTTTGTGACCCCATGGACTGCTGCCCACCAGGCTCCTTTGTCCCTGAGGATTCTCCAGGCAAGAACACTGGAGTGGGTTGCCATACACTGGACGGGTTCTTCCCAACCCAGGGATCAAGCCCAGGTCTCCCACGTTGTGGGCAGATTCTTTACCATCTGAGCCACCAGGGAAGCCCATTAAGTTCTATGTGGTTCATTTAACTGGAGAACATTCAAGAACATTTGTCAAAAAAATCTGACAGATGTAGCCATTGTGAATCACACCACAGTACAA
The DNA here is from genome assembly GCF_910594005.1 of Cervus elaphus. Taxonomy (NCBI): domain Eukaryota; kingdom Metazoa; phylum Chordata; class Mammalia; order Artiodactyla; family Cervidae; genus Cervus; species Cervus elaphus. The sequence goes on from NC_057847.1 coordinate 65,903,456, forward strand.
AGTACAGCCATCCCCGTGTCATTTGTCATCATTTACTCTTGATTCCTTTAACTTTCAAAATGCAAATTTAGATTAGATTCCAATTGCCTCTGGTACACCCAGTGCTATCCTCCAACCTCAACCTACCATTCTCATTTTGCATATCAAAGAAAGATACTTTGAATAGTCAAATTGTGGAGGGAACAAGCCAGAGAAGTCAGTGGCATTTCTTTCTAAAGACAGCTACAGTATTTGTGCTTATCTCCCCATATCAGCTCCCTGAGAACTGAAATCACACCTTAATCCCTAGGCTGAGCACAGTCTCTGGCAAAACTTTAGGGACTTGTCAAATGTTCCTCCAGCACTTTTAGATAGGATCATAGCACCTTTTATTCCTGACCTCTATCTCAGAAAAAGAAAAAGGGTTCCAGCAATAACATCTGATGAAAGAGTTTGGTTTTGCAATTGATTAGCTATGAGAGGGTTTTAAATTTTTCTAATCTGGAAAAAAGATCTTAAATTAGATCAGAGGTTTACAAATCTTTTTTAGTCATAACAAAAACTTTTTTTGCAAGCAAAATATTACAGAAACTTAATACATAGGATAGATAACAAATGTAAATTTTTGTAGTGTAAATGTAAAAATTAGTAATGTAAATGTACACAATTTGCAATTTTCAAATGTAAAAGTGTTAATAAAAGAAAAGCAGGTTTGCCCTGCTCTCTATAGTTGCAGCTGTATTTCAATGGAAACCCTACAAGGGTGTTTCTCAGCCCTACCTGGTCCTTAAAATCCTCCAGTTTGCTTGCCATATTTAACAAACAAAAACACACGACACCCAGTTAAAGTACTATTTCAGTTAAACAATGAAATAATGTTACAGTATTTACCTAGGTGTCCAATTTTACATGGTGTCCTGTGTTTTATCTGGCAACCCTACATAAGGAACTTTTAACCAGCTAAATTCTAGACTAGTTAAGTCAGAATTTTGTGGGTTGAGTGTTCCCATTACAATTTTTTTAAGTTTCTCCAGAGATTCTGGGAGGAGATCCACTAATCTCTGCAAAGCACCGTGTGAAAACTGAAATGGATGATCTGTAAACTACTTCCACTTCTAAAACTGTAATTCTAAGCATATCACAATTTATGATTTCAGAATTTCTAAGATAGTTCTTATCAGGAGAAAGACCATTTCTTATCACTGGGCCCCAGCAGGGAGATGGTTAGTATTACTGAATTAACTTTGGAGGAGCCATGTTCTCTCCTACACTTGGTGCACTTGTAACTGAGATTTATCTCTCTACCATGTCCCACAAAGAGAGAGTGCGGGGTGGAGTATTGCCCAGCCGGCCACTTGATTCAGCAGGAAGGCTCAGGTGCCCTTTCCAGCATCCTCACCACCTGGCTCTGTGCTTCAGTTTCTTCCATATAATTGGAGTAATAACAGAAGGACAATAGTTACTATTTCTTGAACTTCTAAAATGTGTCACATAAGCCCTCTGTATAGATCATGGCTGATCTTCAGAGCAATTGTTCTCAAAATTATTTTTTTAGATTCATTTTACTGCAAAATAGTTGATTTACAATGTTGTGTTAATTTCTGCTGCATAGCAAAGTGAGTCAGCTATACATATATATTCTTTTTTGCATTGTTTCCATTATATTTTATTACAGGATATTGAATGCAGTTCCCTGTGCTATACAATAGGACCTTGTTGTCTATCCATTCTATATATAATAGTTTGCATCTGCTAATTCCAGAGTCCTAACCCATCCCTTGCACCACCTACTCTCCCCCTTGGCAACCACAGGTCTGTTCTCTCTGTCTGTGGGTTTGCTTCTGTTTCATAGATAAGCTCATTTGTGTCATATTTTAGATTCTACATATAAGTGATACTGTATGGCATTTGTCTTTCTCTGGCTTAATTCGCTTAGTGTGGTAATCTCTAGGTCCATTCATGTGCTGCATATGGCGTTATTTCATTCTTTCTGTGGCTTAGTAGTATTCCATTGTGTGTGTGTGTGTGTATACATATACATACGTATGTATATACACACTTCTACCACATCTTTATCCATTCATTTGTCATTGGACATCTAGGCTGCATCTGTGTCTTGCCTGTGGTGAATAGTACCACTGTGTTCACAGGGGTGCATGTATCTTTCTGAATTATAGTTTCAGTCGGTTCAGTTGCTCAGTTGTGTCCTACTCTTTGCGACCCCATGGACTGCAGCACGCCAGGCTTCCCTGTCCATCACCAACTCCCAGAGCTTGCTCAAACTCATGTCCATCAAGTCAGTGATGCCATCCAATCATCTCCTCCTCTGTCATCCCTTTCTCCTCCTGCCTTCAATCTTTCCCAGCAGCAGGGTCTTTTCAAATGAGTCGGCTCTTTGTATCAGGTGGCCAAAATATTGGAGCTTCAACTTCAACATCAGTCCTTCCAATGAATATTCAGGACTCATTTCCTTTAGGATGGACTGGTTGGATCTCCTTGCAGTCCAAGGGACTCTCAAGAGTCTTCTCCAACACCACAGTTCAAAAGCATCAATTTTTCAGCACTCAGCTTTCTTTCTGGTCCAACTCTTACATCCATACATGACTACTGGAAAAACCATAGCTTTGACTAGACAGACCGTTGTTGGCAAAGTAATGTCTCTGCTTTTTAATATACTGTCTAGGTTTGTCAGCTTTTCTTCCAAGGAGCAAGTGTCTTTTAATTTCATGGCTGCAGTCAACATCTGCAGTGATTTTTGGAGCCCAAGAAAAAGTCTGTCACTGTTTCCATTGTTTCTCCATCTATTTGCCATGGGACCAGATTAAATTATAGTTTAGCCTGGATCTTCGCCTAAGAGTAGGATTGCTGGATCATATAGTAGTTCTGTTTTTAGTTTTTTGAGGAAATTCCAAACTGTTCTCTATAGAGACTATACTAATGTGCATTCTCACCAATGTAGGAGGGTCCCCTTTTTCCCACATCTTCAGCATTTATTATTTATGGATTTTTAAAAACCTGTTTATTTTCTATTGGGGTATACAAAAATTAAAAAAAAGTTTAGGGGAGAAAGGATACATGCATATGTTATTTATAGATTTTTTTAGTGATGGCCATTCTGATTGGTTTGGTGGTACCTCATTGTTTTTTTTATTTGCATTTCTCTAATAATTAGCAGTGCTGAGCTTCTTTCCATGTGTCCGTTGGCCATCTGTATGTCTTCTTTTAGAGAAATGTCTATTTAGGTCTCCTGCCCATTTTTCAATTCAGTTGTTTCTGTGCTGTGTTGTTGAGTTGTGGTTCTCAAAACTGAATGTGTATCAGAATCCCATGGAAGCTTGCAGACACACATCACTGTGCCCCACTCCCAGAGCTTTTGGTTCCTTGGGTCTGGAGTGGGGCCTGAAACTGTGCATTTCTAACTAGTTCACAAATGCTGCTGATCCTTCTCCTCTGGTGATCACCTCTTGAGAAACACAGTTTTCCAGATCCTCTGTATCATTCCCCATTGTACATGTGATAAAACTGAGCCTTAGACAATGACTAAGGCTTGTCCAAAGTCAGTGACTTGTCCAAAGTCACATAGTCCATATCCACACCCAGGTCTGCCACGTGTGTCTACGTTTGTGCTCTAAAGAGTTATTTTAGAAATTAAAGCAGGTTGTGTAATTTTCAAGGGTGCTATTTTGATTTTTAAATTGATAAATATAAATTTCAGAAAAGACAAATGAAAAGACAAAACAAATGTGTCTTGTTTAAGCAGGAAAAGTGAGCAGATGTCTATTTATAATGAGATTCTGAAATATGTGAACTCCAACACTTAGATACTACAGGATGATGGTTGGAAATATTTTATCCTTTGGAATTGTACTGTCAGTTTGTAAAAACATGGTCTATATAACCCCTTAGCATATTCTTACCAGTGAAAGGCTCAGAAGTAAAGAGTGAGCTCTTGCAATGTGGGGTTTGAAATACAGGCTAATAAAATGTCACAAAATGACAATTTACTCAGAAAGTTTGAAACCACTGTTCATATTTTGCACATTTTTAACAAACAGGCAGAAGACTAAACCACAGTGATTTTTTTTCACAGCTTTGATTAATCTGTTTTAAAGAAGGAAAAGTAAAAGTTTGATGGGAAGAAAAACTTTATTTCCTAACAACTAATTTGAAAACCAAAAAGAGTCTCCCTTTCTCCTGTTGGCTTGGAAACAGCCATTTCTCTATATTTCTTGAATTATTTTTCTTTCCCAAAGGGTTTCAACTTATATTTAAATGAAAAGTCATTTCCCAGTTTCCTACAGTCTGGAAAATAGATCAACTATATCAAAATGAAAAATGTCACTGTATATATACACTTAGCTTCCTCCAGGACATGAAAAAAAGATAGTACCAAAAGCTGACCTGCAGAAGCCTCTAGAAAGGTCAAAATGCTCAACAGAAAACAATGATGTCATTTTTCTTTCTACTTTTGCTAGTGTTCCCAATGTTATTTTCATTTATTGAGAAACCTACCAGTTTTCAGAGTAAGAAATATGATCTAATATGACATCCCTCTCAGAGGATTCAGTATCCTAATAACAAACAATGACAGAAATGATATGGACAGTTTATAAGTTACAACTCTGCTGTTTAAATGCACAAAATATCCAAAGTATAAAGTCAAGTGGCGCTTGTCACAGTGCTTCGTCCAAACTGATCTACATGCATTCTGTCCTGACAGGCAAAACCCCCAAGACCAATTCCTCCAAGGTGATTGCTCTCTAAGAGACAGTTGTTAGAAGCTTGGGTACATGAGACTGTCAGCCACCCCGGGGTCTATGTTATCTTGCCCTCTTTTAATTACTTTAGATTACTCTAACAACTTATATTAACAGATTGTTAATGTGATTATTTAAAAAGCTGCCAACTGTGAGTCCAGGAAAATTTCTCCTTAGTTTTGATTTTCTCCCCTTCAAGTCTGAAAGCTTTTTAACTCTGTCTAAGTTTATCACCAGTGAATATAGATGATTAAACTTTCTTGCCAATAAAAAGACTAGGAATGCAGAATCACATAGCCATTTCTGTCCCTACAATTCCTTAACTTTGCTGAATCTCAGTTTTCTCATCTCTATAATGGATGCTGTGAAATCTACCTCCATAAAGTTCTAAGAATTAAAGGAAATGATGTGTACACATCCTCTATCACAGTGCCTTGAACACAGGAAGTATTTGGTAAGTAGTAATATGATCATGGCATCTGATCCCATGACTTCATGGCAAACAGATGGGAAAACAATGGAAACAATGAAAGACTTTATGTTCTTGGGCTCGAAACTCACTGCAGATGGTGACTGCAGTCATGAAATTAAAAGACGTTTGCTCCTTGGAAGAAAAGCTTTGACAAATGTAGACAGCATATTAAAAATCAGAGACATTACTTTACCAACAAAGGTCCGTGTAGTCAAAGCTATGGTTTTTCCAGTAGTCACACACGGATGTGAGAGTTGGACCAGAAAGACAGCCGAGCACCAGAGAACTGATGCTTTTGAACTGTGGTGTTGGAGAAGACTCTTGAAAATCCTTTGGACTGCAAGGACATCAAACCAGTCAATCCTAAAGGAAATGAGTCCTGAATATTCATTGGAAGGCCCGATACTGAAACTGAAGCTCCAATACTTTGGCCATCTGATGTGAAGAACTGACTCACTGGAAAAGACCCTGATCTGGGAAAGATTAAAGGCAGGAGGAGAAGGGGGCGACAGAGGATGAGATGGTTGGATGGCATCACTGACTCGATGGACATGAGTTTGAGCAAGCTCCGGGAGTTGATGATGGACAGGGAAGCCTGGCATGCTGCAGTTCATGGGGCTGCAGAGTCAGATATGACTGAGCGACTGAACTGACTGAACTGAATATGATCACTATCTCTACATGGGCCAGTTAGCTTTTAATAAAAATGATAATATTAGCTGCTCACAAGAACTAGAACATTCCAAAGCTGGAAAGCATTTTGTAGGTATAAACTCCTGGTCTATAGAGGACTAGACTCTATAGAATGGATCAACCAACATAAATCTGTACTAATTATTGAAAAATAGAATCCACGAACCTGTCCTTCTGTGGGGTCATGATGACCTCATTTTTATGTACAAAGCCAGTGTACTTGATTTTCTCAGACTATGTCCATGTAAATAAATATTTACTACTTTAAAATAAATGTATGTACCATCATATGTGTTGCAAACTAAATTTTCCTCAGCATTGAATTTTTGAAACAAACTAGGATTTATTAGCATTGGTTTGGCCAGAATATTCACATGAAAGTTAGTTGCTAGTGTAGGTAGTATTTGGCAACACATTTAATCATCACTAGAAAAAGAAAAATCTGGGACTTCCCTGGTGGTCCAGTGGTTAAGACTTTGCCTTCCAGTGCAAGGGGTATAGGTTCAATCCCTGTTCAGGGAGCTAAGAGTCTGCATGCCTTGCAGCCAAAAAACCCAAAACATCAAACAGAAACAATATTGTGTAACAAATTCAATGAAGACTTTTAGAATGGTCCATATTAAAAAAATTTTTTTTAATTTTAAAAAAAGAAAAATTCAGCAAAACTTGGAAGAAGGGTATATATCTCTGAAATGAGATACTTTTAAAGATTTTTAAATAGAAAATAATGGATTATCAGAGAAATAAAATTATACGGCGTGTAAAAAGTTAAAAGAGTCAAGTGGAAGAAACACAAATATGTGTGGTGTGGATAAGTTGGATGCAACAGGAGCAACTGAGTATCTTTGTGTGTGTTATGTGTGCTCAGTTGCTAAGTTGTGTCCAACTCTTTGCAACCCCGTGGACTGCAGCATGCCAGGCTTCCCTGTCGTTTACTATCTCCCGGAGTTTGCTCAAATTCATGTCCATTGAGTCTGTGGTACTTTCTAAATATCTCACCCTCTGTCACCCTCTTCTCCTTTTGCCTTCAATCTTTCCCAGCATTGAAGTCTTTTCCAATGAGTCAGCTACAAGTATCCTTGTATCCTGTTTCAAATGAAGGCACAACTTTATATCATTAGGCCCCCACATTTCTATATAGCATCCCTTTTTTGGATTCATTCCCACTTTATGCACCAACGATCACAGGAAGGAAACTGGTAGAGTGAATACTGGCTCATTTATTCTGGTGGTGGTTTAGTCCCTAAGTCGTGTCCGACTCTTGCAATCCCATGAACTGTAGCCCGCCAGGCTCCTCTGTCCATGGGATTCTCCAGGCAAGAGTACCAGAGTAGGTTTCCATTTCCTTCTCCAGGGGATCTTCCCAACCCAGGAATCAAACCCAGGTCTCCTGCATTGCAGGTAGATGATTTACCAACTGAGCTATGAGGGAAGCCAAAAGAGGCAATTCCCCTGAGAACTAGTCATGAGCTATCATTTGTTTAGGGATTACGGGGCACAAGGTGGGAACCGTGGTCAGGAATCAAGCAAAGAAGTTCCAGGATCAGAAGGTTGCTTCTCCCATAAAGGAAGGGCAGGTTCTGACATTTCCAGCTCCTGCACTGATTTTCCCAGCACTGAATTAGGTGTCACTCCTGACAGACCTTCTGGGGTAGAGATGCTGCCCTTCATTCTGAAGCTGTTTTCTCTTTACCAAGAAAATAACATTTTTTTCCCATTTGGATAAGAGATTTCTTTCTGCATCATAAGCATAGATATGGCCCACAACGGTCAACAACTTTATTGAGGCTGGGGGATGGCACCTGAGTTTATCCTGGCCACACTGGAGGCTGGGGGATGGCACCTGAGTTCATCTTGGACCCATATATTTTTGAGCCAACCTAACTTTCATGACACAACAGGGACTCTGGACTCTGTAAAGAGCCAATTCATATTTCCCTTGATTTTAAGAAAAGCTTTCAAATGAGGAGCTGGTCAGACTCTTTTCGTTATGCCAGATGGCCCCCCAGTTGGCCTGTGCCTAACTTAGTCTATAACTCACTTACTTGGTTATCATCTCTAAGGGAGTGGAGGAAGTTAATCATTCACATTCACAGCCTACCAGGTGTATTCCCCCCAGCATACTGTGAGCAGAAATTCTAGCTGGGAATAGAATCCTGGGCCTATATCCAACATTTTCAAATTTTAAGAGGAAATTGAATTTGAACTTATTTTTAAAGGAAGGAAAACCTTGGGACTAAAACTTAAGTTTTAGTTAAAACTTTATTTGGGCCAAGAACATGTTTGTAAGGAAGTGTTGATTACTCATTTTCCACCACCAGCCATGCTAGGGTTGGGCGTTGGGGTGGGGGTGGGGGGCGAGACAGTATAACTAACATGCTAGCACAGCCAGCGAACTAATGCATGCATAAAAGAAATGTGGCGTGAAATGTTCCATTCCATCATTGCTTGGTACTCTAAATATAACTTCATTTCCTTTCTGATGATATTTCCTTTCAAATGAAGTATTTTTTAATATTTTACAGAATTAATATATTCATAGTTTTATAATTTCACATAGCACAGAGTTAAACAAAGTTGTTTTATCTTCAGCATCCATTTTTAAGCCCAATAAAGGTAAAAAGGGTAAAAATAAGCTTTCCTTTTTTTCTCCTCATCAGTTCGAAAAAACTCATAAGCATATATTTGTAAAACCTGGAATTTTGGGAGTACCTTAAAATGGCTCCTGTTAATAATGAGTACTCTAGCAAGTCTCCTAGGGTTACCATAATGTAATGAAGAACCATAAATTGGGGACCTTAAAGCAACAGTTCTGGAGGCCCAATGTCTGAAATGAGGGTGTCAGCAGGCCCAGGCATGCTCCCCTGGAACCTGGTGGCTACTGACGACACTTTGCAGCATTTGTCAGTTGCTTTGCAGCCAGACAACCCCAAATCTCTGTCTCCATCCTCACATGGCATTCTCCTCTCCATGTGTCTCCCTCCACATCTCCTTCCTCTGTGCATGGCTCTCTACCTCTTCTCCTCTTCCCTTTTTTTTTTTTTTTTTTTTTTAATAGACTTCTATTGTTTTATGTTTACTTATGTTTGGCTACACTGGCTCTTCATTGCTTTGCATGGGCTTTCTCTAGTTGTAGTGAGCAGGGGCTACTCTCTGTTAGCAGTGTATGGGCTTCTCTTTTCCATGGCTTCTCTTGTTGCAGAGCACAGGCTCTAGAGATCATGGACTCAGTAGTTGTGGCACATGGGCCTAGTTGCCCTTAGTGTTTCCTGCATTGTCAGGCAGAATCCTCACCACTGGACCACCAGGGAAGTCCTCTCCTCTTCTTCTTAGAAGAACACCAGTCATATTGGATTAAGGACCCGTCCTATGCCAGTATGACCCATCCTCACTTGTGCCTTAATTATATCTGCAAAGACCTTATTTCCAAATAAAGTCACATTCACAGGAATCAAGGGCTAGGACCTCAATGTAGCTTTTCAGGGGACACAATTTGCCCCGTGAGTATACCCAAAGCCAAAAAACTGAAGATGATGTTGTAGAGGAATTAATCAGACATTTGACTTCAACTTCAGTAGGAAGAAATCAGCTTTGATTACGGTTGTAGTTATTGCTAAGTCATGCCCAACTCTTTGTGACCCCATGAATTGCAGCATGCCAGGCTTCCCTGATGCTGGGAAAGATTGAGGGCAAGAGGAGAAGGGGACGACAGAGGATGAGATGGTTGGATGGCATCATCGATTCAATGGACATGGGTTTGGGTGGACTCTGGGAGTTGGTGATGGACAGGGAGGCCTGGTGTGCTGCAGTTCATGGGGTCACAAAGAGTCAGACATGACTGAGCAACTGAAATGAACTGAGGCTTCCCTGTCCTTAACTATCTTCCTGAGTTTGCTCAAACTCATATCCATTGAGTCAGTGATGCCATCCAAGATCTCATCCTCTATTGTCCCCTTCTCCTCTTGCCCATAGTCTTTCCCAGTGTCAGGGTCTTTTCCAGACAGTTGGCTCTTTGCATCAGGTGGCCAAAGTATTGGAGCTTTGAGTTCTTTGGATTTATCAGTATCTATTCCTTAAACAAGCTGGTAAAGAATCCACCTGCAATGCGGGAGACCTGGGTTTGATCCCTGGGTTGGAAAGATCCCCTGGAGAAGGGAAAGGCTACCAACTCCAGGATTCTGGCCAGGAGAATTCCATGAACTATATAGTCCATGGGGTCACAAAGAGTCGGACATGACTGAGCAACTTTCACTTGAAACAAGTGGTCATTCCTAACTATAATTCCTGGCCAGAAGAAGCAGCAGGCCAATAACTCTAGATATCTCAGGTGTATATTTATTCCTACCTTAAATAATTAAAATAAGCATACCAATGAACTTTATTCAAAAACTATCTGGTTCTCTTTGATACATGGGAATTTAAAAGTATTTCCAACATCACTTGCAAAGTGCGCTAAATACAGGTACTGAGGAACACTGCTTTAGAAGGAGGGATGGTAGTGATGTAAAAATGGGAGAAATTTTAATTCTTGGGGACTTTCTCTCTGATCATTGTCCACTCATTAACTTCATTGGTGTCATAATTCCCAAACAATACCCTGGTTTGCAGTGGGTTTCCATTTTGAAGATGTATGTTGATTTAATTAGGAAAGTGTTGATCTGTTTTCCTAATGTTTTCTAATGTTTTTCTGTATGTTATGCTAATCATATAAGTATTTATTTCTGCCAGTTGTTTTTCACAGTGCTATATAGATACAGTCATTCCTATTGTTTCAAGAATGTTTGTAGAGCTTATGCTACTTGATAGGCAACATTCTAGGTATTACAGACAAAGAAAGTTAAAAAAAAAAGTCCCTACCTTTGTGGGTAGGGATATTATGTTTTAGATGAGAAGACAGATAATAAACAAAGCATAATGTCAAGTAGTGATATTTTATTAAAAAAAAAAAATAGGCAGGATGAGTGGGTACTACTTCAAAGAGAGTGATCAGCTAAGGTCACCCTGAAGAGAGGACATTTGAAGAGTTGTGAATGAAGTGAAACTTTGAAATGTGACTCTTTGGAAGAGGAGGATGTTGTCAGAGAGTGTAGGAAAGTACAAAAGCCTGAAGTAGGGGCATGTGATGTGTTCCCAAAGAATTATGGCTGAAACAGAGAGATAGAGAGGAAGGGAATTAGAGAAATCAGGAGCAAATTACATAGGACCCTATAGGCTGTGGCAATAACTTTAGGTTTCTGAAGTTCTCAGCAAAGGGAAACCACTGGAGGATTGTATTGTGAACAGGAACGTGTTGTGATTTGATTGAGTTTTTAAAGAATGCTGTGGCTGCTGGATGGAGAATGGACTGTTAAGAGGTCAGAGTGGAAGTGCCAAGACCACTTAGGAGACCATTGCAGTCATCCAAGCAAGAGATGGTATATGTGGCCTGATCATTGTAGCAGAAAAGAAACGGCGGAGAATGAATGAGTTTGTGTGTACTTAGTCACTCTGCCTTTCCAACTCTGCAGCCCCATGAACTGGGGCCTGCCCGGCTTCTCAGTCCATAGAATTTGACTGGAGCAGGTTGCCATTTCCTACTCCAAGGTAGCATCCCAATCCAAGGATTGAACCCATGTCTCTTGCATCTCCTGCATTGGCAGGCAGATTCTTTACCACTAGCACTGCCTGGGAAGCTGAATGGGTTTGTGTGTGTATTAGTCGCTGAGTTGTGTCCAACTCTTTGCAAGCCCGTGGACTGTAGCCTACTAGGCTCCTCTGGCCATGGAATTCGCCAGGCAGTAATACTGGAGTGGGTTGCCATACCCTTCTCCAGGGAAATGGGTTTAGGACATGTTTTAAAACTAGAGCAAACTGGGAGTTCTCTGATACCAAGTGGTTAGGATTCTGGGCTTCACTGCCATAGCCTGGTTCAGTCGCTGATCAGAGATCCTGAGATCCTACCAGCTGTGTGGTGGGGCCAAAATAAGAAGGAAAAAATATATAGAGCAAATAGAGTTTGATGATTGCATTGGTCAGGGTCTAGCATGGAACAGGACTTCCCTGGTAGCTCAGCTGGTAAAGAATCTGCCTGCATTGCAGGAGACCCAGTTCAATTCCTGGGTTGGGAAGATCTGCTAGAGAAAGGATAGGATACCTAGTCCAGTATTCTCGGGCTGCCCTAGTGGTTCAGCTGGTAAAGAATCTGCCTGCAATGTGGGAGACCTGGGTTTGATTCCTAGGTTGGGAAGGTCCCCTGGAGAAGGGAAAGGCTACCAACTCCAGTATTCTGGCCTAAAGAATTCCATGGAATGTATAGCCCATGGGGTTGCACATGACTGAGTGATTTTCATTTCACTTTAGCATGGAACAGGAACCATTCTATGTCTTTCTGTAGAAAGAATTTGTCGTTGTTGTTGTTCAGTCACTCAGTTGTGTCCAACTCTTGGTGACCCCGTGGACTACAAAACACCAGGCATTCCTGTCCTTCTCCATCTTCCAGAGCTTGCTCAAACTCAGTCCATTGAGTCAGTGATGCCATCCAACCATCTCATCCTCTGTCACCCCCTTTTCCTCTTGACTTCAATCTTTCCCAGCATCAGGGTCTTTACTAATGAATCGAATCTACACATCAGGTGATCAAAAGTATTGGGGTTTCAGCTTCAGCATCAGTCCTTCTAATGAATATTCAGGACTGATTTCCTTTAGGATTGACTGATTTGATCTCCTTGCAGTCCAAGAGACTCTCAAAAGTCTTCTCCAACACCATGGTTCAAAAGTGTCAATTCTTCAGTGCTCAGCCGTCTTTATGGTCCATCTCTCATGTCTATACATGACTACTGGAAAAACCATAGCTTTCACTAGATGGATCTTTGTTGGCAAAGTAATGTCTCTGCTTTTTAATATGAGGTCTAGGTTTGTCATAGCTTTTCTTCCAAGGAGCAGGCATCTTTTAATTTCATGGCTATAGTTACCATCTACAGTGATTTTGGAGCCCAAGAAAATAAAATCTGTCACTGTTTCCATTGTTTCCCCATCTATTTGCCATGAAGTGATGGGACCAGATGCCATGATTTTAGTTTTCTGAATGTTGAGTTTTAAGCAAGCTTTTTCACTCTCCTCTTTCACCTTCATCAAGAGGCTTTTTAGTTCTTCTTCACTTTCTGCCATAAGGCTAGAGTCATCTGCATATCTGAGGTTGTTGATATTTCTCCCAGCAATCCTGATTCCAGCTTGTGCTTCATCCAGCTTGGCATTTTGCATGATTTACTCTGCATATAAGTTAAATAAACAAGGTAACAATATATAGCCATGACATACTCCTTTCCCAATTTGGAACCAATCTGTTTTCCATGTCCAGTTCTAACTGTTACTACTTGACCAGCATACAGGTTTCTCAGGAGGCAGGTAAGGTGGTCTGGTATTCCCATCTCTTTCAGAATTTTCCACAGTTTGTTGTGATCCACACAGTTAAAGGCTTTAGTGTAGTCAACGAAGCAGAATTTTTTCTGGAATTCTCTTACTTTTTGCATGATCCAACAGTTTTGGCAATTTGATCTCTGGTTCTTCTCACTTTTCTAAATCCAGCTTGAACATCTGGAAGTTCTCAGTTCACTTACTGTTGAAGCCTAGCTTGGAGGATTTTGAGCATTACTTTGCTAGCATTTGAAATGACGGCAATTGTGTGGTAGTTTGAACATTTTTTGGCATTGCCCTTCTTTGGGATTGGAATGAAAACTGACCTTTTCCAGTCCTGTGGCCACTGCTGAGTTTTCCAAATTTGCTGGCATATTGAGTGCAGCACTTTCACAGCATCATCTCTTTGGATTTGAAATAGCTTAGCTGGAATTCCATCACCTCCAGTAGCTGTGTTCATAGTGATGCATCCTGAGGCCCACTTGACTTCACATTCCAGGATGTCTGGCTCTAGGTCAGTGATCACATCAACATGGTTATCTGGGTCATTAAGATCTTTTTTGTACAGTTCTTCTGTGTATTCTTCTTAATATCTTCTGCTTCTGTTAGGTTCATACCGTTTCTGTCCTTTATTTGAGCCCACCTTTGTATGACATATTCCCTTGGCATCTCTAATTTTCTTGAAGAGGTCTCTAGTCTTTCTCATTCTATTGTTTTCCTCTATTTCTTTGCATTGTTCGCTTAAGAAGGCTTTCTTATCTCTCGTTGCTATTCTTTGGAATTCTGCATTCAGATGTGTATATCTTTTCTCCTTTGCCTTTCGCTTCTTTTCTTTTCTCAGCTATTTGTAAGGCCTTCTCAGACAGTCATTTTGTCTTTTTGCATTTATTTTTCTTGGGGATGGTTTTGATCACCTTCTCCTGTACAATGTTATGAATCTCTGTCCATAATTCTTCAGGCACTCTGTCTATCAGATCTAATCCCTTGAATGTATTTGTCACTTCCACTGTGTAATCATAAATAATTTGATTTAGGTCATACCTGAATGGCCTAGAGGTTTTCCTTACTTTCTCAATTTAAGTCTGAATTTGGCAATATGGAGTTCATGATCTGAGCCACAGTCAGCTCCCAGTCTTGTTTTTGCTGACTGTATAGAGCTTCTCCATCTTCAGCTGCAAAGAATATAGTCTGATTTCAGTATTGACCATCTGGTGGTGTCCATGTGAAGAGTCTTCTCTTGTGTTGTTGGAAGAGGGTGTTTGCTATGACCAGTGTGTTCTCTTGGCAAAACTCTGTTAGCTTTTGCCTTGCTTCATTTTGTACTCCAAGAGCAAACTTGACTTTTACTCCTTGTATCTCTTGACTTACTCCTTTTGCATTCCAGTCCCTTATAATGAAAAGGACATCTCTTTTTGGTGTTAGTTCTAGAAGATCTTGTAGGTCTTCGTAGAACTATTCAACTTCAGCTTCTTCGGCATTAGTGGTTGGGGCGGAGATGTGGATTACTGTGATATTGAATGGTTTGTTTTGGAAACGAACAGAGATCATTCTGTCGTTTTTTAGATTGTACCCGAGTACTGCATTTTGGACTCTTTTTTTGACTATGAGGGCTGCTCAGTTTCTTTTAAGGAATTCTTTCCCACAATAGTAGATACAATGGCCATCTGAATTAAATTCGCCCATTCTGGTCCATTTTTAGTTCACTGATTCCTAAAATATCGATGTTCACTCTTGCCATCTCCTGTTTGACCACTTTCAACTGACCTTGATTCATGGACCTAACATTCCAGGTTCCCAGGCAACATTGTTCTTTGCAGCATCGAACTTTACTTCCATCACCAGACATATCCACAGCTGGGTATTGTTTCTGCTTTGGCTCAGCCTCTTCATTCCTTCCGGAGCTATTTCTCCGCTCTTTTCCAGTAGCATATTGGGCACCTACTGACCTGGGGAGTTCATCTTTTAGTGTCATATCTTTTTGCCTTTTCATACTGTCCATAGGGTTCTCAAGGCAAGAGTGCTGAAGTGATTTGCCATTCCCTTCTCCACGTTTTGTCAGAACTCTCCACCATGACCCATCCATCTTGGGTGGCCCTACATGGCATGGCTCATAGTTTCATTGAATTAGACAAGGCTATAATCCATGTTTGTTTGATTAGTTTTCAGAGATTGTGGTTTTCATTCTGTCTGCCCTCTGGATGAGGATAA
The DNA here is from genome assembly GCF_910594005.1 of Cervus elaphus. Lineage (NCBI taxonomy): Eukaryota > Metazoa > Chordata > Mammalia > Artiodactyla > Cervidae > Cervus > Cervus elaphus. Next base: position 65,918,957 of record NC_057847.1, read on the forward strand.
GAGGTACAAACCTTCTTGATGGGAAGCTTCCTGATGGGAAGGACTGCTGTGGGGAATACTGATTCTTACTCTGGTGGGCAGGCCATGCTCAGTATATCTTTAATCCAATTTTCTGTTGATGGTGGGGCTGTGTTCCCTCCTTGTAGTTTGGCCTGTGGCCAAATTATAGTAGGGGTAATGGTGGTAATGGCGATCTTCAAAAGGACTTACGCCAGCTCGTAGCAGTGCCCAGGACTGTTGTAGTCAGTGCCCTTGGCCCCACGGCAGGCCACTGTTGATCCATGCCTCACCTGGAGACTCCAGACAATCACAGACTCACAGGCAAGTCTGGCTTAGTCTCTTGTGAGGTCTCTGCTCCTTTCTCCTTTGTCTTGGTGCATATAACGTTTTGTTGTGCCCTCCAAGAGAAAGAGTTAACCACCCAGATAATGGAATAGCTGAGAAGCTAAAAGGAGACAATCAGGCCATCCAGAGATTAGCAGAAGCAAGAAGTACAAATCATTCCCTAGAGATGGAGGATGGCAGAAAGTGATATTAAAGTCCGGAAGCTGGACTATCCAATGCTAGCTACAACATTGAGTAAGAGGTGTTATCTGGCAGGAGATAGATAGAGCCATGGAGGAGAAGCATCTCCTGCCAGAAACACCACGGGTCATGGAGAAGGGAAGAAATGCCTTGCTTTCTCCTCTCCTCCTTCCATCCAGGATTGTCTTTCATTGGCTGAACCTGCCCAGAAGCCAGAGAAACAGGGAGCCTGGGAGATATAATTCCCTGTGATGCAAAGCAGGGAAAAGGAGAAGAATGCATCTGAGAACAAATTGGCAGTTTACCAGAAGGCTGGTTGACACAGGCTATGAGAAAAAGAGAGAAAGAGAGGGGTAAGATAACTTCAACTTTTCACATACTTAGACATCATCAATATACTTATCTCATAGTATGCAAATTTACTCACGGATATACCTATTCCATCAACATATAGATACTGTGTATGTGTATTTCACACTGGCACTAAGCAGGGATGCCAAATAGCCTTCATCTCAAATGCTAAGGACATTCAGTAAACAGAGGTTGCTTGAGTTACTGTATTCAGAATTCTGAGGCTGTATCCATGTTCAGCGGAAGGTGATTGGTTAAGCAGCGCCTGCTATGGCCTTAGGAGGAGGCAGTTGCCCTGTGAGTGCCCGGATTAGCCATGTCTGCACCATAGCAGTGAACTCCGTGTAGCGGGAGCAGTAGGAGCCACTTCCTCACCTTTCGTGCTTCAAAAAGGGATTTCTGTTGTTTTCTTAAAGATAGCAGTAATATCTATCATGAATCCCCTGTGGAAGGAAACAGCCATGATTAAACTGAAGTTCATGGAAAAAGGATATTCTCACCATCCCTCTACCTCTCCTAGGAGTTTAAAGAGAACATCTTCTTGGGTCAGCTCAGCCCAGTGGGTTATCCATTATCCTAGTGAGTACACATGATGACTCAGACCAGCCCTGTTCCCTTTGACCCTTTCATCTCTCTGTCAATGAATCCAGGCAGTTCATATCTTGCAGCCAGATCTTTGAGCTGATGGTCTATTATGAGGTTAATCTAGAGTGAGCTGTGGTATTTCTCAGACGTGGCGTGGCGTCTCTCTGACTACAACCCGGGGCCTTTCCAGGGAGTTCCATGCATGCTCTGGAGCCCGCCCCAGTAGGTGCCCAGCCCCTTGGCAGCCTAGGCTAATGCAGACATCTGGGATGGTCTATACCTCGGCAAGCCTTCCACGGTGGATGGGAAAGTTGGCCAGTTGGGCTTAAGCCGTCAGGGGTCTCTTTGGAAAGTTGTTTCTGAAATGAATTCAAGTGTTCCACCTCCCAAGAGCCAGGCCTGGGGTTTTCCTGTCCACCCCTCCTCCCAGGGAGATTGCAGTCCCCACATCAGACATGCTTACCAGCAGGCTCAGTGCCATAGTCTTCACTTCCCGGCCCATCTTCCTGTGCCTTCTCCATGTTGTGAGACTGGCTTCATCTCCCCAAAACGAGAACTTGGGGGATTATCTGTAATACTCTATTGATGCTTCTGGTGAAATAAAGTCTTGCCTTAACTAATTCACATAGCAATTTATATGATTATTACCTCAAAATAAAAATCTTTTAATTTTTTTTTGTTTTTTATCTCCAGTGGGATAACAAGTTATTATTCAAACAGGGCTCTCTTCCTGCTGTTTTCAATATGATTTTTAATAAATATGTAAATTTAAAAATTAATTTATAGCATACATTGGGAGGCATGATTTTTGAAATGACAAAAATTTGATGGATTGTAAAATTATCCCCCTTAAAACCATCAGTCACAGTGAACAGAATGTACCAACCTCTGATGATTTTATAGCTTTTTCTTCATCTTATCTTCTGTTAGGGTCTCACTTCAAATTGATTATAAAATAGTCTATTTTTAGGCTGTAATTCATTCACAGATTAATTAGACTTTCAGTTAATATCCCATCATCGTATGGGCTGGGAGCCAATGGTGTTGTGTAGTTGTTCAGAGTTGCAGGAGAGAAACCTGATTGCTATTCCCAAGTGACTGAAGCTACCAGCACTAATCACTAATCACATTCAGACCACATAAAGTGTAACATCCTTCCCCTGGTTTCTTTTCTAGCTGGCTCACAGCGAGAGATCTTTATTGGCCCTGACGAAGAGACTAAAATGTGCTTAAACACTTTTGTGAGGGGTGATTCTGTCTTTCCCCCTTTGCTTACAATGGCATTTCTATAGCCTTCTGCTGAAAGATCAGGAGAGAGAGAGAGTGTGTGTGTGTGTGTGTCTGTGTGTATGTGTCCATGGTTAGCCAGTCTGAACTTAAACATCTCTTTCTAGTCATTTTCCAATAAGGAGCAGCCTTTGGATTAGTTTCATGAGTTTCAATAAACCTTTTGATATGACCGAGCAGGCATATTTAAGGGACATTGTGCCAACTAATTCTTAAACATCAATTTAAGGGAAAGTATGTTTTCGAGTCATTTTAGAGAACTGCTGATGTATGTGGCAGAGACACCACTGCTCTGGAGCCAACCAAGAGAAGCTCCAGCCCACACACACCTAACTGTGACTCGAGGCTTCCACACAGTTGAAGGATGATTATCCTTCCCCTGCGCCCTCCGCACTCACTACTTTCCTGGCGCCAGTTCTGATGTATGAAATGTTCCTACCTGTTGGTTGCATTGGTCTGCTTCTGCCACATTGCGTTTTTCCTCTGTGCCCCAAAGGACACAGCCAAGGCCAGACATTTTTCCAGGTGACCCTAAGGTCCCACTTTGTCCTGCGTCGAGGGACTTGAGAGGGTAACAGGCAGGAAGGCCAGGGGTCTCCAAACGGAGGAAATAGGCTGCAAGGGCCAGACATTTTTATCTCTCTTAAGCGGCAGGAGGAAACAAATCAGCGATTTTTTTTTTTTCTATATACAAATTTAAAAGGAAGTTTCTCTTAAAATGCCTAGACACCTGGTTCCACCTGAAGCTAACTACTCTCAAACCTTGAGTTAACCAATACATTTCTTTTTCTTATGGAAATGTTTGTCTTAAGATATGTTAATTTACCCCAGGTTCCGCCAAATGGCCCAACCTACTTACTCAGATATTGTTCCCCTAATCTATGTAAACAAAACTATTTGTTGGTAATCTGCCCTTCTACAAGATTCAAGTCAATCATTTTATGGCCAGGGATGAATTATCTGGTGCCATTCTAAATTCTAAGACATTCCTTTCTTTTCATTAACAGACTGTGAGTGACTATATAACTTACAGCTAAAGACTAGGAGGGGGGTACTCTTTTGCCCCCTTCTGATGCCTATGTCAGAAGCTTTCTCTATCTCCTTTATATTTTAATAAAACTTTATTACACAAAAGCTCTGAGCGATCCAGCCTCGTCTCTGGCCCCGGATTGAATTTGTCTCCTCCAGAGGCCAAGAATCCCAGCGTCTTATCGTTCAGCAACAACCTTTCAGACTCAGTCACTTCAGGCCTTTCGAAAGTCTCTTGTGTTCTTTAGGGACATCCAGTATTCTTTTAATTCATCCAAGAATCCTGAAACCTTCATTCTTAGGCAATGTCCCATTTTATTTTGTGCACAATGAGGATTTTTCTTCCTTCACATAAAACTACTTGGATTTTTAAAAAGCCTCGCTGACATATTCAGTCTTCCCATTGCTAGATGATATAATCCCCACTTATTTCCTCTGTTTTAATCTCTAACCTTGCAGTCTGCAGTGCTGCTGATTATTTCAAAGAGCTTGGTTTATGGCAAAAGAAATGCTCCTTGAAAGTCGTCTGTGAATCAAGTTTTTTTGAAAATCAAAATCTCTTTTCCTGTTTATTTACTGGGAAAGTTATCTCTACTTTCTAAATAAATGAAACCCAAGTGTCTTCTGAGTAATTAGAGCTTTAACTACCCCTCAGGAAATAAATGAATGTTCCCCACCAGGCTATACAGCATCTTGTCCTTGGAACTCAGTCACTTTCAAAGATAATAAAGGGTGTTAGGAGAAAGACAAAGAAAAGATAGGAAATGGAAGGAGACCAGTAAATAAGAAATATAATTAGCAAACTCCCTTTATTCCACTAACATCTATGGACGTCCCATGCGCTAGATGTTCTGGGCAAAAGGGATGCAAAGATACATGGGATCACAGTACCTACATGAGAGAAAGAGCTGTGGCCACCAGTTCACAGAGGCCCACTGGTACCATGATGACAGTCTGCACAGTGAAGGAGGGAGAAAAAAAAGCAGGCACTGGTCAAGGCCCCCCGGTCAAAAAAAGGACTCAGAGAAGGCTTTCCTCCAGAGTCTCCAGAGATAGTGGATATTGGCCAGCCTTGAAATGTGGGAGGACATACTACAGAGATGAAGACATGTGAGCCAGAACTCGGAGATACTGCTGCCTTTCTAGGCTCAGAATTCAACCTGTTGCTATCCCCAGCTAGTGGGCAAAATTAGTCCCAGGACCCCCCGCCAACAGATACTAAAAGCCATGGATGTTCAAGTTCCCTATATAAAATGGCATGATGCAGTCAGTTGGCCCTCTGTGGACACGGAGGGCCAACCATAATGCTGGTACCTGTCTGCACACTTGGGCTAGTTGCTCAGTCATGCCCAACTCTGCAACCCCTGGACTGTAGCCCACGAGACTCCTCTGTCCATGTGACTCTCCAGGCAAGAATACTGGAGTGGGTTGCCATGCCCTTCTCCAGGGGATCTTCCCAACATGCTTACTGACTTGTGTTCAAGGTGTTGCTGGGCAGTTTTAATTTCCTCTTTAAAGCCCTGGATCATTTATAACCTGATTACTTTTAAGATTGCTTTTCCACCCTTCCCCCTACATTGTCGCTGGATACTGCCCAGTTAAATCCACTGATGCCCAAGTTTGCCTGGCAATAGAGAATTTCTTTCTCTTCTCTCCAGTCTCCTTCCCCTTTCCTTCCTTGTGTCTTTAAACTGTCTTTCAATTTTATCACGTTTTCCATTTTTGATGCAGAAGAAGACCACTAACTACTGCACCTAACATATTCTTAGATATAACCTCAATCCAGTGCATTAAAATGGTGGTCTCCAACCTTTTTGGCACCAGGAGCCAGTTTCGTGGAAGACAGTTTTCCCACAGACCATGGGGTTGAGATGGTTTGGTTTGAATGTAATTCACATGCATTACATTTACTATGCACTTTATTTCTATTATTATTACATCAGCTCCACTTCAGATCATCATGCCTTAGATCCCAGAGGTTGGGGTCCCCTGCTTTAAAAGACTGTAGAAGGCAGTGGTATGCAGGGCAGTAATAGGTGCAATCAGCCTGTGGAAATTCACAGTTATCTTCATTGTAGAACTGGGTTTTGATTATTCCTTATCCTACATGTGAATAAGTTCACAAACTCTTATTGAAGAAAGGCCCCATATAAAACCAGTATAGTAACTTGCACACACACACCAGCCCCTCTCCCCATTCTGAAAAAATATCCAATGGTGTGTGGTTTGCGGATAATAGGTCAAAACACAATTTGTTGTTTCTTGTTCAGTTGCTGTTGCTAAGTCGTGTCCAGCTCTTTGGGATCCCATGAACTGCAGCACACCAGGTTCCTCTGTCCTGCACTCTCTCGGAGTTTGCTCAAATTTATGTCCATTGAGTTGGTGATGCTATCTAACCATCTCATCCGCTGCTGGCCCCTTCTCCTTTTTGCCCTCAATCTTTCCCAGCATCAGGGTCTTTTCCAGTGAGTCGGCTCTTCACATCAGGTGGCCAAAGTATTAGAGCTTCAGCTTCAGCATCAGTCCTTCCAATGAATATTCAGGGTTGATTTCCTTTAGGATATAGACATCATCTTTCCCACCCACTGCAACCAAGAAAAGACTAGAAAGTCCATGTAAGATTAAGAATAAAAGCACCTTTGATTTACCGTCTATGTGGTGACAGACCAAGCAGTGGCCCAGGTGTTGGATGTGAACTTACGGACATCAGAAAGCTCTGTCACCTGCTACCCTGAAGGTTTAAGGAATGGCTTTTGAAATTTTTTGCTTGTTTTTATTTGGGGGATTTTCTTTTTTTGCGGTGGGGGAGGCAGAGACAAAGAATTTAGAAACATTATGAGGGTATTGGCAACCCACTCCATTATTCTTGCCTGGAGAATCCCAGGGACAGAGGAGAGCCTGGTGGGCTATATATAGTCCATGGGGTCTCAAAGAGTCATGCACACTGAGCAACTTTCACTCACTCGCTCACTCACTGTGTATTTAAAACACCCTTGCCCTGGGGGTGGGGCTAGTATGTCAGGCTTCATCATTTTTCCAGTAGCTTCAGGAAGCCCCCTGCTGGAATATCACTAGATTTATTGTTGTTGTTGTTTTTCATAAACCACTTTAATTGCACTGATTTTTGGTCAAAGGACTTCTTTCTCCTCCCACCTCCCACTCACCAGACATTCAAATACACATCAAACTCCCATTAGAAAGAGTAAAATAACTGTTGACTATCCCAGGGGAAGTAGTGGTGGCTCAGTGGTAAAGAATCCACCTGCATTGCAGGAGACTCAGGTTTAATCCCTGGGTCTGGTAGATCCCCTGGAGAAGGGAATGGCAACCCACTCCAGTATTCTTGCCTGGAGTATCCCATTGACAGAGGAGCCTGGCGGGCTACAGTCCACAGGGTCACAAAAGAACTGGACAGGACTTAATGACTAAACAGCAACAAAACATTGGGAGATTTCATATACGAAGTCCAGATTTTCATTTCTCTTGAAAAATCAGTTCTGGCAACAGTGAGCCAACATGCTCACAGGATAAGATTGAGCTTGTGCCAAGGCAGGAGGCATAGTAACTGAGAGAGGGAACTCTGCTGCTGGACTCCTGAACTGGGATCCTGGCCTTGCCTGGCTCCTCACAGCAGTGGGGCCTTGGGCAAGAATCTTAGCTCCCTGTGCCTCCCTTTCCCTGTGTATTAAATGGTGTAACTAATGGCACCTCCCTGGTAGAGGCCTTCCGCCTAGCCTTTAGGACAAGAACAAGTGCTACCCAGATATTTATTAAATAAACAGCAGCAGCCCCTCTAAATGAGCGGGTGCACTTGAGTCCACCTTCGTCCCCACTACCTACTCATGCCATCCTTGCCGTCGTGCTGTAGTTACATCCTTCCTAGTCGGCTTCATCAGCAATGAATTTTCTTCCCCTGGCCTAGAATCAGGCCATCCATCAGCCAACTCTGTGGAAAGAGGAAGTTTCAACAAAAATAAGGAGGAGACTAAAGGGTGTGTGTGGAAAGAACCTTGTACGTATTCCTAAAGTTCAGGTCTGTGTTCAGGTCCCCAGAGCTGTAAGTACAAAAGCCATAAAACGATGACCAGTATTGTTTTCATTTCTGCCATACATCAATATAAATTAGCCATAGGTGTACATATGTCCCCTCCCTCTTAAACCTCCCTCCCACCCTTTCCCACCCCTCTAGGTTATTACAGAGCCCCAGATGGAGTTCCCTGAGTCAGACAGCAAATTTCCATTGATGTGTGGCAGAAATGGAACCAATATTGTAAGGCAATTATCCTTCCATTAAAAATAAATAAAAACAGTGAGATATTAGGTTGGTGCAAAAGTAATTTCGGTTTTGCACTGTTGAACTTTGCCATTTGATTTTGGAATACATCCTTAAATAAATGAGGATATGTTATACATCAAAAAATAAAAAACAATGGGCAGATATCTGTTAAGCTGGCTTCCATGCATCCCCACGGTGCCCGAATCATGGCAAGGTGGCTATTTGAGAAGCACCCTATCTGGTGTCTAAGACCTGGCTTCCGGCAACAATGGCAAGAGACTAGATCCTTTCACCCTCTGAGGATGTGCTGGCTGATGGGAAGGCAGGAAAGTGGGAAGAAGTGGGGAATTTGCTATGATTAATTTTAGCTCCTGGATGTAATACATCCATGGTTTTCTAGACTGTTGGAAGGCAGCATTAACTAGAGCTTCCTTTCCTTTAGTTAACTTGCTCACAGATCAAGAGGTTAAAGCTTCCTCTGCCTGTCATTAGCAGAACATTTGTTTCCAGTGTTACTGGGTGAAGGGCTTGGGTGTTTCTCCCCAAGGTCTCTCCAAAGACACTGCCCAGGAGTCCTGTTGAAGGAGGCTACTGGTCACACGTAAACACACGTGCTGCTCTTTTGCACTTGAAGCACTGCTGCTCATCCTAGGATGAACATCTTAGTGCTATCACAAACATTTTCCTTTTCTGCACCTTTTTTTTTCCCCTTGAGGCAGGAGAAAGAGACCCTCTCATTATTTATCTTGAGTGTTTGATAGGCCTCCTTTGAGAAGGTCATTGTCTGCAACAGTAAAATAATCATGGGATTTCTGGAAAAGCTGGCAAAAGAAAAATGATTCATTATTTCAAGAATTATTTTGCCTTCAGTCCCCAAAATGGATGAAGGCTTCTAACAACATGTAAGAGAGAGTACAGCTTAACTTATTATATGAAAGGTTGCATTTTAAAGGGAAAAGGAGTTCAAACATTACATTTTTAGCTCTGCTGTAATATAACTGGGGTCAAGGCAGTCCATCTGTTACCCCCATGGTCTTCTGGATGCTATTATACTATTCCCTTCGCAAAGGAGGCCTGCCTGCCCTCCTTCCCATCTCATCAGTTGGAGCTAATGAGATTGGAAGAAGTTTTTTTAGATTCTATTCAAACAGCTCCCCCGCCCCCTGGTCCCTTTGGGAATGTCAGAACAGATAGTATACCCATCTATATGGGCTCAACTCGACCTTACGTGTCTTGCTGCGACACATAAAATTGTGCATCTTCAGAGCACAGTGTATTTTGCTGATGGGGGATGGGGTGGTTGTGTAGCTATTTAACTGCAAAGGATAGTGTAATCAAATAGACCAAAAGGTGGTTTATAAGCCAACTTATACAACATGTCTGGTACCAAGACACCTATTGTGTTGGGTTATTTTTGAAATAAAGTTTGTTTGGCATCATTGCCAGCCAGATACCCAGCTTGACTGATAAAGATACTGACTTTTAAAATGAAAACTGGAGAAGCTAAGCGATCAATATGACCTTGACTACTCATAAGCCAAATAACTTATGGAAATGATGCAAAGACCCTGTGAGCTCCTTTGCCTGACAGAAAGGCTTGAAATAATATTTTAAGAAAATCAAAAGCAGCCATCTCCTGGACCTTCTTTCCAGATTAGATCTGAAATGAAAGACCCTGAGTTACACAATTAGCTATTGATTTTTGTTGATCCATCTTTAATTCTCATAGCAATCGAGTTGTGTTTACACAGCCGTGGTGGGCAGGTGTACTTCACTTGGAGCAAGGCGCCTTTCAGTTCTACATTAATTTAAACATTACATTGTTCTGGGCATGTGAGACAAAAATAAAGTTTGTTTTTATTGTAGTGGATCGGTGATGTAAGCCTTGTAAGGTTAAGCCAGCCTAGGTGGTTCATGAAGAGAATCCCTTTTATAAAGCAAGAGTCAGTTTGCCAGTTGAATATATTACTGGTGGCAGGGAGAGAATAAAAAAGCACGTGGATGCTGCAGGGTACTGGAATGTTGTCCAAAGTTGGCTGCAATTTAATCTCCTTACAGTTTCATTTCTTGATTTCACACACTCAGTAATATTTGTGGGTTTATCACCCAGATGGTCTTATTGATGTCTCTAAGAATGTCATCATTGTCCTGTTTACACTTTCACTTAAAGCACCAAAACGCATCACCCAGCTTCCCCTGTCTTCAGGAGATAGAAATCTGAATTTAAGCAGCTTTCTGGGACTGGCTTAGGCCAGAAAAGACTGCACTTGCTGGTTGAAGGACACACTTTAATAAAAGGGTAGAGTCAGCGTTGGTGCCATTTATCACAGGCCTGATCTTTTCAATAACATCACACCCCAAGATACAAGCTTATATCCTCGGCTCTTGCTCCTGAATTTCCAGGAAGCGATGGCAGCTTCTGCTTCACCCAGCCACAGGCCAGGCCCACCTGGAGGCACAGAAGAAGGCCCAGGATGCTCAGCAGAGCTGCCCGACCAGGGTGGCCAAGGGATGTGAGTCCACTGGTCTCTGCTCTTGCCAGAGAAGGGAAATTGCTTTGCCAAAGCAGATGGTAGTCAGGCATCCATTAATCTAAGGGCCATCCTTGTTTTTATGAGGCTATCCTGGAATCCCAGAAACCATGTCGTTCATTGGTAGAGAACTCGCTTGTCAGTGTAGGAGACTCAGATCTGATCCCTGAATCAGGTAGATACACTGGAGAAGGAAATGGCAATCCACTTCAGTGTTCTTGCCTGGAAAATTTCATGGACAGAGGAGCCTGATGGGCTACAGTCAATGAGGTCACAAAAGAGTCAGACATGATTTAGTGACTAAACAACAACAGTGCTTCTGCTAGTGTGTCCGGGACTGGAAAGCAGTGTGGCTTTCACAGCCCAGATGAATATCAGAAATGATCTTATTTTACATGTATCTTCATCATGGAAAAGTAGACATTATGAAAACTGAGACAAGTCTATGAGCTCTGAAATGGAATTATGTATTGAAAATAGACCTGATAGTGACTTTGTTCATTGATATGCAATCAATAGCAACTCCAACACGTAAAATATTGGGTCAGAATCAGAAGATGAAAGAAGAACCAAATTTAATGCCTGGCTTCCAGAAATGTGTCATCCAATTGAGAAGCAGGACATGGATATGAAAAGAAACTATATAATAGAATGAATATAAGTTCAAGATTGAAATGGGTAATTTGGCCACTTAGGCCAGGAATTCATAGAAAGACCCCTGTGGACGAGGTACTGGAGAAACAAAACCAGCAGATGTGAATAAAAAAGAGAGGAAAGGATCAAGATATAAAATGTTCAGTTCAGTTCAGTTCAGTCGCTCAGTCGTGTCCGACTCTTTATGACCCCGTGAATCACAGCACACCAGGCCTCCCTGTCCATCACCAACTCCCGGAGTTTACTCAAACTCGTGTCCCTCGAGTCGGTGATGCCATCCAGCCATCTCATCCTCTGTCGTCCCCTTCTCCTCCTGCCCCCAATCCCTCCCAGCATCAGGGTCTTTTCCAATGAGTCAACTCTTTGCATGAGGTGGCCAAAGTACTGGAGTTTCAACTTCAGCATCAGTCCTTCCAGTGAACACCCAGGACTGATCTCCTTTAGGATGGACTGGTTGGATCTCCTTGCAGTCCGACGGACTCTTAAGAGTCTTCTCCAACACCACAGTTCAAAAACATCAATTTTTCAGCGCTCAGCTTTCTTCACAGTCCAACTCTCACATCCATACATGACCACTGGAAAAACTGTAGCCTTGACTAGACAGACCTTTGTTGGCAAAGTAATGTCTCTGCTTTTTAATATGTTATCTAGGTTGGTCATAACTTTCCTTCCAAGGAGTAAGCGTTTTTTAATTTCATGGCTGCAATCACCATCTGCAGTGATTTTGGAGCCCCAAAAAATAAAGTCTGACACTGTTTCCATTGCTTCCCCATCTGTTTCCCATGAAGTGATGGGACCAGATGCCATGATCTTTGTTTTCTGAATGTTGAGCTTTAAGCCAACTTTTTCACTCTCCTCTTTCACTTTCATCAAGAGGCTTTTTAGTTCCTCTTCACTTTCTGCCATAAGGGTGGTGTCATCTGTATATCTGAGGTTATTGATATTTCTCCCAGCAATCTTGATTCCAGCTTGTGCTTCTTCCAGTCCAGCATTTCTCATGATGTACTCTGTATATAAGCTAAATGAGCAAGGTGACAATATACAGCCTTGACGCACTCCTTTTCCTATTTGGAACTAGTCTATTGTTCCATGTCCAATTCTAACTGTTGCTTCCTGGCCTGCATACATGTTTCTCAAGAGGCAGGTCAGGTGGTCTGGTATTCCCATCTCTTTCAGAATTTTCCACAGTTTATTGTGATCCACACAGTCAAAGGCTTTGGCATAGTCAATAAAGCAGAGATAGATGTTTTTCTGGAACTCTCTTGCTTTTTCCATGATCCAGCAGATGTTGGCAATTTGATCTCTGGTTCCTCTGCCTTTTCTAAAACCAGCTTGCACATCTGGAATTTCATGGATCACGTATTGCTGCAGCCTGGCTTGGAGAATTTTAAGCATCACTTTACTAGCATGTGAGATGAGTGCAATTGTGCAGTAGTTTGAGCATTCTTTGGGATTGCCTTTTTTGGGGATTGGAATGAAAACGGACCTTTTCCAGTCCTGTGGCCACTGCTGAGTTTTCCAAATTTGCTGGCATATTGGGTGCAGCACTTTCACAGCATCATCTTTCAGGATTTGAAATAGCTCAACTGGAATTCCATCACCTCCACTAGCTTTGTTCATAGTGATGCTTTCTAAGGCCCACTTGACTTCACATTCCAGGATGTCTGGCTCTAGGTGAGTGATCACACCATCGTGATTATCTGGGTCGTGAAGATCTTTTTTGTACAGTTCTTCTGTGTATTCTTGCCACCTCTTCTTAATATCTTCTGCTTGTGTTAGGCCCATACCATAGTATTAAAAATGATATGGAATTAGAGAAAAAGAGAAAAAATCCAACTTAAGCTTGTTAAATTTAGGGGATAACTAAACCCAGAAAGATTAAGAAAGGTGAATATAAATAGTTATTAGTTAACCTCTGGAAAACATTAGCTTGAATGATCTTAAAGATTAAAAATGGAAAAAGATCAAAAGAAGATAAGCAAGTTAAGGAATTATTTAAAAATTAGGATTAGGGTAAAGAGATACAGTCAGAACTTTGAGTTTGTCAGGATATTTGTGTTCTAAATGCCATTATCAGACAAAATCAGTGTTAGTCACTCAGTTATGTCCAGCTCTTTGCAACCCCATGGACTGTAGCCTTCCAGGCTCCTCTGTCCATGGAATTATCCAGGCAGGAATACTGGAATAGGTTGCCATTTCCTTCTCCAGGTGATCTTCCTGACCCAGGGATCGAACCTGGGTCTCCCACATTGCAGGCAGATTCTTTACCCTCTGAGCCAGGCAAGCCCATAAGACCAAATATTAGGCTGGTTAGCCTAGTCACAGCGTTCTCAGGGATTCATCTCCTAATATGTCTGAAGTTTTGTTCTCTGTTGACATCATATTAAAAGATCTTTAGCACGCTCCTTCCATGTGAACGGTAACTTTGCCTCAGGCACCTCTGACATCTCCAGTATTTAGAGTACTACCCAGTACATGGAAGGTGCTCAACAAACGTCTCTTGAGTGAATAAATGATGTTGCAAGAGCAGCTTAATCCCTACTTAAATATTTAGTAAATCCAGGTCCAGAGTTGACACAGGGATTATCACTGCCGTGCTGTGGCAGAGCAAAGGATGGAGCCTGGATCAAATGTGGATTCCCGTTGGCGTTCTCCCACCTCACACATCCTTCCATTTTAGAACCCCTGCTGCTTACTGGGTAATGAGGAATAAGAACATCTTACAATGGTGTGCAACACAATATACAGCTTAATGTTTCTAAGTCTTTAGAACAATTCCAAGAAATCTTCTCTTGAGAAGAAGGATCAGTAAACTGGTACTGATTCTGAGTTGTTCTGACACTCAGGATTCGCTATGTCAAACATCCTTGGGAAATAGCTTTATCTAAAGCAAAGGCTGACGGGCCCTAGGACTGAAATAGAAATTGCATTGGGAGATGAATAGCTTAAACCTGAGCGGAGGTAACACTCTTCCATCCACAAGTATCAGTCTGTCTCTGGGTGACCCTTAGTGCTCAGTCTCCCTGGATTCCATGGCTATTGCGAACCACCTAGATAGATTGTGTACCACAGTGCACTGTGACTCCCAGATGCTCTACCAACTTGTGTTAGAGATACTTCCAGGTTGCCTAATTATTTGTAGGCTAAGGAGTAATGCAAAATGCAGAATGTTTTCCCCTGGTTTTAACCCTCATAGCATTTTGGTTGTTCGGTCGCCAAGTTGTCTCCGACTCTGCGACCCCACAGACTGCAGCACGGCTGACTCCCCTGTCCCCCACCGTCTCCCGGAGTTTGCCCAAGTTCATGTCCATGGAGTCGGTGATGCCATCCAACCACCTCGTCCTCTGTTGCCCCCTTCTCCTCCTGCCCTCAATCCTTCCCAGCGTCAGGCTCTCTTCCAGTGAGTCTGCTCTTTGCATCAGGTGGCTGGAGTATTGGAGCTTGAGCTTCAGCATCAGTCCTTCTAATACTTCATAATAAAACCTCAGCACTTTCAGGTGCATTTTTTATGATGTCTGTGATGATGGTGGTTTTGGAGATGTTTCTTTGGAAGGAGAACATCCATGAAAAAAAAAATAGTATGACCTTTTTTTAATGTTCATCTGATTCCCACCCCCCGAAAAAAGTGTTTTTTTGTGTTTTTTTTCTTGAAAGAGTAGCTCAAAGTCTGTTACTCCAAGGTGAAAACATAGCATTATTCTTCTGGAATATACAACTGGTGCCTTCATGCTGTGTTTTCCTCTGACAAAGTTCATGGGCTCTTTACTCTACAAATACACCCTCATCTAAGCCAGTCATGGCCCAGCTCACTGGACAAATAGGTATACTGTTTAAGACATAAAATGATGGAAAGGTTAGTCAGAGAAAAAAGTCTAATCAATATTTTAAGGCAAGTGAGTAGCATATAAATTTATTTTTATCCATAATGGTGCCTATAAATGAAAGGCCAGAGGTTTGATGCCCTCTCTCTCATTGGCTGGAATCATTAACCTGACACTAAGTTAAACAGATTCAGAAGTTCCAACCCAGAACCTGCTCAGTTCTCATTCCTAAATAAACATTTTAGTTAATATTATTGTCCTGGAAGAAGAAAAATAAATTTAACAACATGGCTAAGAATGTTCTGTTTAGTTAATTATACAAACTGCTGTCAATGAGCTGGCTTATTTCCCAACTCTCAAGAAGTCACTATGAAACAGGGCAAATTTCACTTTTGGAGAAACTGACCAATAGTGATCAAATCTGATATATTAATTCAGGTGATTAACCTGTATGTTAAATTAAATTTGTGGATCCACCCACCTCCTAGAAAACAAAAATAAAAAAATACAAGGTTTCAAATGGGCATTTCAAGTCAGGGCACTAATGTTAGAGAAATCACAAATGTGTCCTTTGCATGTTGATATAATCATTTTGCCCAAACTTGTGATTATATGCCTTTCCTTTTCCCAGATGCCTTTCTCTGCCATAGACAAAGTTTGTGATTTTCTCTATATTCCTTTTTTTCTCTTCCTACTGAGGGACCTGATCCCACATCTTCCCCATTTTCCATGTGTGGGAACATTTCCCGTCTCTTTGATGAAATAACTTCACTTTCTTTCCATCCTTTTGATCTGGTCTCTAAAAGTCCTTGGTAGCCACTGTTTATCTCCAAGCTGAGTTCTTTTCTTTTCCACAAGATATATTATGTTCTAACAACCCTAACTAAGCTTCCTAGTGCACGTCTCTCTGCTTGCTTTTATTCCCCCCCCCAAAAAAGTAAGCTCATTTTTCCTCTCTGAGTTCAGGGGTTCTAACAGAGGTCACTGGAAGTCATTGATCATGATAAAGAACAGTGATACAGTTAATACTATACTCATAAAAGCACATCTCAGCCGAAAAGTCCTCTTTCACCTAATAAAACCAGTTTGCCCTGGAGATACTGAAGACTCTTCAGGACCCCAGTAAGGAATGAGTGCCCCCGAGTGCTGACTCATGTCTCCTGGTGTGTGGGTGGGTGGAGAGAGAGAATGGTTCTCTAATACTGATCCGGCACATTAATTTTTCAGAAGGGCAAGCAAAGAGTAAAGTGTCCGGTTGAGGTAATAGAGGGAACTGAACACCGAGAGAAAGTAATTATCCAAGTTGGAGTTTGACCAGGTTAACCGGGTCACCACTACAACTCTCAAGAAGAGTCTGGAGGGTCTTCCATGTTCACCAAAGGTCACTGTCTATTTTTACCTCTCATTCAGAAAGCAGCTCTACCAGGAATACAGAAAGAGGTGGTATTAAAGAAGAGATTAACTGTGCCTCTGAGAAAAATGACTTCAGCTGCAAGGTTTCCCTTGAGGTTGGCCTGCCCCCAGCAAACATCACTTAACAGAGACTTTGAATATGCACAAATCTTCAACTAAGAGACCCAGTATTAAAATACCTCCTCCCCATTCCCACAGGGATGTAACACATAATCATCTTCCTAGGGCCCAAGATTTGCTCATCAGGAAAGGGATAGGGGAAATCACACCTTCCACTTCAACTCGAAGCTCAGGATTAGCCAACCGTCTCCTCTGTTTGATCCATCACCTGTTTATCACATCTGCTAAATCCCCTCCCTCCTACTGCTTCACCCATGAAAAATGCTCTCTGCCCAAACCAACTCTCTGCAGTCTCCAAATTTTTCCTCTTCTTGGCCCCAGCGCACATATGATTCTTTAGTTAAAATCTGCATCATCACACATAATGAGAAATGTGGGGTGATGGTGGGACCGTGGCGGTGACACTTCTTCCCCATTTTGGGGAGGTATTTCTTTCCATGTGGCAGGAGTTCTCCAGGATAACATTCCTAATGTCTCTAACCTCCTCCATTCAGTCACTTCTCCTCAGGAGAAAGATGAATAGCTTGTTTAAATAACAAATTAACAGATGCACACTTCTATATATAAAATAGATATTTTTTGCTTTTTTTTGCTAAGTTGCTTCAGTTGTGTCTGACTCTTTGCAACCCTATGGACTGTAGCCTGCCAGGCTCTTCTGTCCATGGGGTTCTTCAGGCAAGAATACTGAAGTGAGTTGCCATGCCCTCCTCATAAAATAGATTAACAACCAGGATATATAGCCTGGGGAACTCTACTCAATAGTCTGTAATAACCTATATGAGAAAAGAATCTGAAAAAGAATAGATATATAAAATGTATATATATATATATATATATATATACACATATATATATATATATATATAAAAGTCACTTGGCCATACACTTGAAACTAATGCCACACTGTAAATTAACTATATTTCAATTAAAAAAAAAATAGCAAGTTTAGGAAGGGAATGGGAAAGCTTAAGTCCACCTCCCGCTGTCTGCATCCTCCCTCTCAAGCCATGCTGGCTGTTAGAAGCACACGTAATAATTTGTTCCCTTCATGCTGTAGGTTTTAGAAGAAGTCACTTGCCCCCAGCCCAGGGCTACCAGTTACTAAGTCCATCTACTTCTAGGGCCACTGCTAAGAAACTCACTTCTCTAAAGATAAAACCTCTTTCTCCTTAGAGGCTTTCTCAATAATAAAGCTGATGTTTTCGCCTTCCATCAGCCTTTTTTTTTTTTTTTTTTTTTTGGGTCTCTTTCTTCAGTTCATTCAGAACTAAAGGTGGGGAAGAGAATTATTTATTGTATTACCTGAAATTCCAATAATGGATGCATAGAAGATGCACAATTAAGAATACTTTAGAGTCTTGGAGTTTTATAGACTGTGAAGATCCTTTAAATTTTTTTTAAAGAAACTAAGGTTCAATGGGGCCACACAGCTATTTAAAACAATGCCAGGATATGAACACTGGTTTCCAAATACCCGGCCTTGTGGTGGTAACCCAAGTTCCACACAGAGTCCACCCAAGTTCTGTAGTCAGGCCTTTGCTGCTTGAGTCCTGACTCCCTTTTATTAGCCATGTGTATGCGGCTAAATATTTCAACCTCTCTACTCTCTGTTTCCCCAGGTGTTTAAAGCAGATGCAAATAGTACTGTCTCATAGGGTTGGTGTAAGAATTCATGCACTGCAGTCAACCCAGTACCTGGCATATAGTAAAACACATTGTAAAAACACTTTCTATATGTAGCTATTATTTTCTTACCCTATGTCTTGTTGAACTGATTGTCAGTGAATCATTATGGCAATAGAGAAATAAAAAATCTGTTGAGAAAGGTACTGTTTAATTTGTGCGAAAAGCTCTAGTTCTCTTGGCAAATATTAGTGCCCAACTGAGGAATGATGCTGCGTTTGAATTCCACAAGTAGAGCTGAATCTCCTCCTGACACTTTACAGTAGACATACTAACCAATATTTTCAATATATAATCAACAGATGGAAACTTACTTGAAATAATAAAACAGTAGCCTTCATCATAGAACACTAATCCATTGTGCTATTTCATGAATTTGCTACTTATTTCTCCTTGGCTGTGGGCTGAGTTTCTGACTGTACACGGATAACATGTCTCTCTCTGAGGCTGATCTCATCATACATATATTTACTCCAGTTTTTCTGTATCACCTTATATATTCTCCCCTCTTTTCCTTATGAAAGGGGACATACCACTTTCTATTTTATTCTTCCTTATGTTCAGGTTGTTGGTTTTAGGCAGACCCTCTACTTCATGATTATTGTTGACTGTTGGGGTGGTGGGCGGGATGATATGTGTTTCCGTTTTGAAAATCAGGAAACTCTAATTTCACCTGTATTTGAATTTGTATGAACCACAGTTTCCGTAAATACTCCATGTAAAATACAGCTGACACCAGCCTCCCTCCCCTTCCAGGCTGATGTAAGAGCAAAGTGAGATCATAGATGGGAAAGCTCTTTAGAAATAAAAGCTACTCATTATTTATAGCCCACGGCAGTGCTCGTCATTCAGTCGTGTTCGACTCTTTGCGACCCCTCTGTCCACGGAATTCTTTGAACCCCTTGGGATAGGCATAGCTCTATGTTTCTGTGTTTTAAGTGATTCTGTCCATTACAGAATCTAAAAAGGCAAGAGACAGATTATCTGGGCAACTGCTAGACCCAAGAGAGACAATGGAATATCTACAGATGTGGTGGGGGCACATGAAATGGAAACTTCTTGGAATGCCCTCCTTCTTACTCAGTATACTTCAAAAGCATTCCAAGAGCCCCCTCTTCTATGAAACTCTCTCTTAGAATCAGGACCACATAATTATTCACCTAGTAATTGATTTGATTGATTATTTGACTAAAAGGAATCAAATTAGTTAAGGGATAATTACCAAGGGATTTCTGGAGAATATGACACTATCTACTTTGTGCTTGAATGTTAATAATGTCGTTACACAAAGGACAGGAAAATATTTAGGAATAAGCAAAACTATTTTAAACTTGAAAATATAGTCTCACCCTTTTTAGCCCAACTTTTGTTCCCAAGTACAGTGAAAAGCCCCACCAAAAAGTGAACCGTACAACTGTTGCCACCTATAGGTGGCAAGTGTAGTATATTAATTTTATCGTAATTTCTATGATGGACACTATACAAAGGAAATGACAGTGTTATGTGGAACCCATGCCGTCTTCATCAGGAATCTTTCCTAGGTTTGTTATTAATACTAGCACTTTTGCTGTGTGATTCTTATTTCAGATGCTCCCTTTAAAGTTAATATGGGCTGATAGATGTGAAATTCTTTTCCAGGATAGATGTTAAGAGATTGGACTCTACAGGCTGACTGCCTGGGTCCAAATCCAGATCCCACCAGGTATTGCTCCATAACCTTAAACAAGTTACTTTCTCTAGCCTCGATTGCTTGTAAGCGGGGAGAACAATGATACCTTATGCCATAGTACTGATGGGAGGATGAAAACAGATAATCCATGCAATGTGCTTAGCCAAGCGTCTGTCCAGAGCAGGCACTTACTTGTTGCTCCTGTTGTTGTTCAGTCACTCAGTTGTGCCCCACTCTTTGCGACCCCATGGACTGCAGCATGCCAGACCTCCCTGTCCTCCCATCTCCTGGAGCCTGCTCAAACTCAGGTCCATTGATTTGGTGAGGTGATACCATCCAGCCATCTCACACTCTGTCATCCCCTTCTCCTCCTGCCTTCAATCTTTGCACGATCAGGGACACTTAATTAAATACTGTTATTACCATGATTAGTTTTCAAAGCACCTTCACATGCATTTGTTACCAACGGATGTGCACTATTGTTACCGAAATGGAAGTCCAGCTGCCCACTGCTCTAAAGCCAATAAAGAGGCAAGGCTGGTGGAAAGGATAGTTTGCTTTATTTTGGAGACCAGCAGCCTACAGAGGGTGAGGGGGGTGGCTGTGTCAGACTCCTGTCCATAGGCCAACTCCGTCCCACTCCCCCACCCCCCCAGACCATCGGTGGGCTAGAGCATTTATAGGCAGAGGGAGGGGGCTACATTCAGAATCAACACAGGCAGCTCTGACAGGCATTTTGAAATTGGTCATGGGATGGTCTTATAAGCATCATCTTGGTTGTTTTATGTACAGTCAGTCTTCAGTTCCAGGGTCAGCTTGTTCCCATTTTTTGAAGCCAGTTTATGTCCTGGCTAGAGTCTAGTCATCATGCAGTTAACTTCTTCCACCAAATAGCGGTTTCAGTGTCTATAAGACAGCTCGGATATGGTGGTATCATATGGCTCAGAATATTATCTATAGCCCTTGAGAAAGAACTAAAGGGCTTTAACTTTGCTTACTGACTAAACTATTATTGTTTTGTTTGATTGTTTTCCTTTGCTTCTGGATTTTCTCACTTCTTTAATTAAACTTATCCTTTGGCTAAAATTTTTCTACAGACAAAAGACAGATGGAGGACATTGGGGAGGGGAGTTTGGACCAAAGGGTCCTGTTCTGTTTCACTATTTTGTTACCATTCAACAGATCCATCCTAAGCACAGTCCTGTTGGACCTCAATCCCTCCTTATGTTTTAAATTTAAATGTTTTGTGACTTCAAATTTAACATACCTGAGATCTGACAAGACAATGTTGAGGCTGGCTGGGTACACTTCTAATTCAAGGAAGGAAAGTAAGCTACTTCATTGTTTTTATTCTTAGCTGGCAGGACCACTGGAGAAACCAAAGCCAACAGCTGAAACTCTGCTGATGCTAGAGAGAGCTGAATCCATCTTCCAGTCTCCATCGAGAATCTGCTGATGATTAGCATTGGGCTAGATTTTTAGGTTGTGAGAGAAGGCGTATGAGGGGGTCAGCTATTACCTATAAAACAAAGTCACTAGCTCAGGAGTTCAAACACTGCAAAGATTACTACTTGACATATGCAGTGGGGGTTTTGTTGTTTTGTTTTTTTCTTAATCTAAGCAAATAATTAAAATTAGAGAACTTTAAATACAAGCAAATATTGTGCCCTTAACTTTAAAAATCAAAGATCTGGACCCAATCTGGACTCATGTTTCTGCACAGCACCAATGAGCTAGATCTGAGTAGCTGCTCCTGCCTTTAGCTGAGGCACATACTCTTGAGCTGACCACAGTCCTCACCAGCCCCTACAGCTCCCCAACACCAAGGTCAAAGGTCAGTGTGTCCTCCCTGTCACTCTTGCACTGATGGTGTTCTCACAGTCCAGAATATTTGGTACCCACCCCTCATCAAAACTGTGAAAACAAATGGAAGACCGAGAAGGCATGTGATTTTATAGTGGGCCATTCCTTTATTTCCATTGCCTCCTCGGCCAGTGTAGGCTTTTGTCATAATTAATTGAAAGAACCAAACCTACAAGTGGGAAACATTTAGAAAACAAGATGCACTGTTTTTGTCCCATAAACAGTGGGTGTTTTCATGTAAATAACCTCTTCCTTCTTGTTTAGTTACTAAGTTGTGTCTGACTCTTTTGTGACCTCATGGTCTGTACAGGCTCCTCTGTCCGTGGGATTTTCAGGCAAGAATACTGAAGTGGGTTTCTATGTCCTTCTCCAGGGGATCTTCTCAACCCAGGACTCAAACCTGGGTCTCCTGCATTGCAGGTAGATTCTTTACTGTCTGAGCCACCACGGAAGCCTGCAATTTTATTCAGCTATGTATCCTCAGCACCAAAAGCTTCCACCTGCCTCACAATAGCTTCTCTAGTGAGTGTTTATTGAATGAATTTGAGACCCACAATGACCAGAAATAGGCAAGAAAAAGAACTGTGGTTCTTGAATAAAGAAAAAAGGGAGAAGATATTCAGGTGAGGAGGAAATTACATTGACTGCCCTCTATTTACCTATATTGAGTATAAGCAAAGTTTTTCTACCCCCTCCATGTATTTTTCACATTGTACTTTATAATTGCTTTTAAAAGAATGCTTAAAATTGGCACAGCATGAAAATGGGCTGCTGCATGAAGTTGTTCCTAATGATGGGGCCACTTTTCTGTAATCACCTAGGAATCTCTTCATCAGCCCATCTCTGGTCTCGAGGTAGCCATTTCGTTGAAAATTAGCTCTGTGAATAGCGCTCCTATGTTAATAGTATAATGAAATAAACACCACTTCAAGGATGATTTTCAAATATTCCCACTGAATTACGCCATTTCCCACAGCAGAGAGACAGATGCTGTCTGAGCCTGGTCTAGGGACACCAGAGTCATCCACTTCTGTGTCCTTTTCTTTTCTCTTTCTATTAAATATTAACGGACTTCCCAGGAGGCTCAGTGGTAAAGAATTGCCTGCCAATGCTAAGTGACACAGGTTTGATCCCTGGGTCAGGAAGAGCCCCTGGAGAAAGAAATAGCAGCCCACTCCAGTGTTCTTACCTGGAGAATGCCATGGACGAGGAGCCTGGTGGGCTACAGTCCATGGGGTTGCAGAAGAGTCAGACACAACTGATCAACTGTGCCACAACAACAACAACAACAAATTAAATATTTAGCATGTGAGAATTCACAGGCTTTGACTGTGTCCGCTTTTCCCCAGATCCAAATACAGTTTCCTCATTGTACCTTTGACATCCATCCTAGCAATGTTGCGGGGGGGGGGGGGGGGGGGGGGGGGAGTAGAACTGCCTTGTTAGGGCCTCTGACAGGAGCAATTGAGATGGTTTGGCATGTTTGGGTGGCAAAATGACAAAAAAAAAACCCATACCGGACACCTTGTCCTTTACTACAAGAGCATGGGAGGCTGCCAGACAGGAATTCCAATCTTGTTCTCCATCACTTGCTGGGCCACCTTGGGCAGGTAACCCTGCCAATCCGAGCCTTGTTTTCCTCCTCAGTAAAGTGGAGATGTGTATCTTGCCGGCTTCCCTGGGGGCTCAGACAGTAAAGAAGCTGCAGGCAATGCAGGAGATGCAGGTTTGGTGCCTGGGTCCGGGAAGGCCTCCTGGAGAGGGAATGGCTACCCACTCCAGTATTCTTGCCTGGAGAATTCCACAGATGAGGAGCCTGGTGGGCTACAGTCTGTGGGGTCGCAAAGAGTTGTAACTTACAGGTTTGTTGGGAGGTGGAGGGAAAGGCTTACAGATAAAGTACTGTCAGTGTCTTTTACATGGTGGATGCTTAATAAATGGTAGCTACTGTTATTATCTCCAAGGCCTGTTTCTGTGTCCTCCTTGCGTTTCGATGGAATTTTTGCCTGAAAGAGGAAAAGGAGATGAGAGATGTGGTCATGGCTTTAATACTTCCACATTTGTCAGTTTTGGTATCTATGCCTCCCGTCACCTTGGACCTCAGGAACTACTTAAGCAACTGAATATATTCACATTTACAGAGTTCACCTACAATAATTATCAAATATGACTGCACTGTTTTATGAAGTCCCAGAGACTACCAGCCTATAAGTACCCCTGTTTAAATCAGTTTTACTAGAACCTCCTGGAGGAGAGGTTACTGGGGTGCAGAACTGTTCGTATGATTTTTAAGCCCTTGGGCCTTGAAGAATCTATCCCCTCAGACCCAAGATCTCTTTCCAATAGCATAAGACTTGTGAGCAGACAAAATACACACGTGACAATGCTTCTGACAAATTTAACGTGGACTTAAATTGTGTGGCAATTTAAAGGATTGTATGCCCTTTTTTCTTAACATAGAACTGTCATTTCTGGCTGCAATTCAATCCCTATCCATATTTAGACATAGGACAACTAAATATCTAGGAAAAGAAAGGCGTTTGAAACTTTAAGAAAAAGAAGACACTTTACCTGAACAAATTTCAGATGGATCCATTTAAAATGAAATTAAGTGGCACTTAAATGATTTGCAAATTGGGACCTATTTATCTCAGTAAAATGATTAAAGTCTTGATTTATCTGTAAAATTGGTTTTATTATTACATTAAATTATACTAGAAGATTTGTTAAAAGACTTGTAGGTTCCTTCTATCCTTTTAAATTGTGCTTTATACCGACAATAATTGAATATTGGCTAGAATAACTTGATTTTGCAAAGAAATATGTTTCTAATATTTTCCTCTTTTTATTGCAGAAATTGAAACAAGTTGAAGAAACAAGAGAAGATCCTGAGAACAGATTATGCAAAATTTCCCTGGAGTCATTCAATAAATATAACGGCAATACTGTGATCTTATTAGGAAAGGAGAAGAACTCTCTGAACAAGGTTGAAGGACAAAAGGAAGAAAAAGAGAAAACTGAAGAGGCCTCTTTGAGTAGCTCCGATAGGCCTGGGGTGGACCACCTGGAATCTTTGAGTGATTCTTTATATGACAGCTTCTCTTCCTGTGCAAGTCAGGGTTCAAACGATGTATAAAGTGAGCTGGAAATTGAGCACTTAAGGAACAGGGGTGGGAGGAGCCGGGCAGGTAGAGATGACGACACATGAAGGATCGCAGTACCAGAGCCTATGCCGTCAGACTCGGAGCCAGCAGCCCACTGAGCTTACTTCCCTGACAGGGCAATAAAGATCGATTCTATTTGTTGTGTTCCACAAGGATTAAAAGTAAACACACCCAGGATTCAGAAGTCTTAATTTTGCACTTTTTTTTTTGAATACTTGTACAGAAGTTGTAAATTTTCTTGAAAAAGAAATTATATTTGTAGCAAAAAAAAAAAAAAAAATGCCAGCAATAAATTGAATCAGTGCCATGCTCTTGAAATGATGTCCTAAGTCTTAGAAGTTGATAATATATTTTTTAAAAATTCCAAATCAACTTTTTGTTTAGGTCACTGTCTTAGTCCTCAGATTGTGGGTACACTCTGTAAAACGAAAACAGGGCCTGCCAGAAAAACAGAGGGCTCTTGTCATCTCCCTCCCATAATCTCAGTTTGATAGAAACTTTAATTCTAGTGCAAATTCCAAGTTGTTGACAGAAAGATTCAGGTTCTAGCAAGAAGTGTTATCCTGCTTCTATTGAAAACTGTAAAGGAACTCAAGTGCGACACTGATCAGAAGTGATATGTATCAGAAATGATGTAGTTCTATTTTCCCTCCAATCATTTCCTTACACCCGCTTCTACTTAGTGGTTCTCTGTGATTCTCAACATTATTTGTTGATTTTTATCTTCCTGCTCTTTTGATTAAAATCTGATCAATCTATAAATAAAAGCAGATTCCTACTTGCAATGTTCACTTTGTAAAAAATAAGATGATTGGTGCTATGAAAAATGCTTACTTTTAATATCCTTTTTTTCTACAAAGGCTGTTTATATGTAAGGATAAATTCTATTTTAAAGGTTACTGTGTATTTTTTCTAGATGTGAACTATTTATAATTGCTTTTGTACAGGAGCTTGTAAAGTAGGCATAACAAATATTTTTAGGATCTATGGATACTTTAGTACACACTTGTTTCTTTAAAGAGTATTGTATGATCAGTGTTATTTGGTTAATTTGTGCAATTTGTTACATTGGAATTTTGTTGTCTTAAAATTGTGTCTTTCAAACTTTTTAAGATTCTTTTGTTTCATTGCTAAATAAACGTCATATCACAATGGCACGCACTGAAAGCTTAAAAAACCTTATTCAAGGACCCTTTGAGCCAATTAGTTGTTTAAATCTCACACGTGCTCTACCTAAGAGTTCCCAGAAGAAACAGACTAATAAGCAAATGCCTTATAGTTCCAGAAAGACTAATTCAGCCAGTAGTAAGATCGGAGTCTGCAAGCTAGCCAGTAATGGTCAAAGCAGTTTTATCTCCCCGAGGGGTTAACCAACTAGAAATGAGAGGAAGAGGTGAGCAAAGGGAGAGAGGGGGCCCGAGGCAGATAGGGAACGATCTCTGCAGAGGCATTACAAGAAAGCCGTTTAAGCGCATTTCCAGACCCGCTCTGCTGGCAGGACAGGCAAATATATGATCAGCATCTCGGCCTGAGAGAGCTTCCTCCTAGAGCAGACCCGAGGTTGAGAGGGACAAAGCTTGTGAAGCCCTTTTCACAGAAGTGGACGCTCCCTAGGGACTCGGGGTAGCCAGCGAGCGGGACTGGGGGCGGGGGCTCCGAGGCGCTCCCGGCCGGCCGGCGGGCTCCGCACCACCTGCTGCGGGCTCGGCGGTCAGGACGGCAAGTGTAGTCCCGCGGGCACTGCAAGTGGGTCGCTCGGTCGAGAAAGGAGGAATCGACGTGCGGGATTCAGCCAGCAACCGAGTCCTGGGCTGGGAAGGCAAGGTACACGCGAGGACGCGGGTGCATATGCTAATTACCCGTGGCTAGGAGGGAAGTCAGAGGTAGCTGTCTGGTCTTTTCGAGAAACGGGATGGAGTAGAGCAACTCCCGTCTTCACCCCGATTTGCTTTCTAGTGGGAGCTCATCTAGGCTTCCCCGGGGTGGCCCTCTCCTGGGCTAGGCTACGAGGGCGGTGTCACCGCACCCTTCAGCGGTGTGCGCGGCAGATAAACCGAGTGCAGAGCGCGTGGAGCTGGTCACGGACCCCACCACACCCAGCCCACCCCGCCGCAGTTGAATCCAATCCCGGTAACAACCGAGGGGCTTCTAGAAGGAAGAGAAGGCGCGGCAGCATGGGACCCTGTAAAGGGCCTACAGGTGTGCAACTTTGCCAGACGCACTGGAGCGCGCCCCGCCCCTCGGGCCCCGCAGCCCCAGTCCCGCAGGCCCGAGAGACCCTGCGGCGGAGGAGCCTGCCAGCCCCGGGGGCGCAGGGAAGGGGTGGGGGGCGCGCGCGCCCTTGCAAGCAGAGGGCCACGGGCACGCAGTCTTGCGACCTCACCTCCCAGGTCCTGCCGACTGCGCCCGGCGGATCCCCGCGGCACCTGCTGCGCCCTTCTCCCGCTGTTCCCTGATCTCCAGCCTCCGGGCCTCGGAAAACTACACGCTCTCTCTACCCCTCTAGGCGTCCCAGGCCCGGGGACGCGCGGTGGCGGGAGGAGAGGGCGAGCGGAAGGGGGTGGGACGTGAAAAGACTGTCCCAGCCTTCCCCGCTCACCACCCCCACCCCAACTCGGCAGCCGTCACGTGGTGCCCGGAGTGGGAGGTGGGGAGAAGAGAGGAGACTTTTTTGGGTGCTCGGGATCGCCCGTAGTTCCTTCATTCTCCGTGGCCAACTCCGGAGACGCCGCGCTCCGCCAGGGAGCTCGAGTCAGAGCAGCGGCGACCCTCAGCCCGGAGCCCCGGCTCGGGCGATGCGGGCGCCGCCGGCGGCACCTGCGGCTCCTCTCGGCGGCGGCGGTCGCCTCGGCAGCAGCAGAGCGGGCCCCAGCAGCCTCGGCAGCCACCGCCGCTGCGGCCCGGACAGCCTCCGCCGCGGTCGCAGCTTCTGATGCGCTTGCTCGCTCCCGGCTCCGCGGCTCCGGGAGGATGTGGGTGCTCGGCGTCGCAGCAACTTTTTGCGGATTGTTCTTGCTTCAAGGTAAGAAGACGAAGCGGCCAGCTGTCCGGCCGGGCTCGCACACCCCATCCACCCGCCGGCCCCTTTGCCTCTCTGGGCGCCCACCTCCGGCCCTGTGCTGCTCCGGGTTTGCCCAGCGGGAGTTTGGCTGCGGCGAGGGGTGCTCAGAGGCGCTAGATGGGAAGGTCTCCAAATCCCGCGCTGCAGGAGAGGCGGGAGCGGCGGATTGGTGGGACTCTGGCTGCAGATGGTTGGACTGCGCGGTAGGAAGAAGCTAGGAAGGAGGGAGGGTCCGAGCAGCGTGGGGTCTCGGTTAGGGAACTGGGGCGACAGAGCGCGAACCCGCCAAGTAGTCGGGCGTCTCTAGCAACCCGTGGGGGTGGCGCCGCCGACAGGTGAGCACACGCGGGGCAGCCGGTGGCCGGGGCGCGCCCGGGTTGGGTTGCTGCGCTCGGAGCGCGACCGCTGGGGGGCTGGGAGGGGTTGCGCCGGGTTCGCGGCTCGTCTGCCTGGGAGTCGGGGGAACTGGGTCTGGAAGGCAGCTCGTAGATGCAAGCGGAGCAGTCAGGCTGGAGCGGAGGGAGGTGCGAAACGTCTGACTCCTTCCCTCCAGAGACCGACTTCCAACCCTGCTCTGCAGATCTGGGACCCCGAGCCGGAGCCCTAGCTAAACGGAGCCGCGAAAGTGGGGCAGAAAGCGGCCGGGGATACACGTTCCCACGCCGCGGCCACCCCTGCTGCTTCGGGGGAACAGTCCCGAAGAAAGGTGGGGGACTCGGGGCGCAGCGGCACTTCCTCCAGAGCTTCAGCGTAGGGAGCCTGCGAACCACAGCGCTGGAATGCGAACGCCAAAAATCAAAGAAAACCGAAAAGGCGTCTGCAAAGGCAATCGCGACTGGTGCCAAAATAGCAATTAACTCATTTGTAACCAATTAACAATTAGGCAAATCTTCGGCGTAGACTGGAGCTGACGCAAGTCTCTGGAGCTACTCATCTCTCGGGCTGCATGTTCCTCCTTCCAACTTCCGTGCGGAATGGCCAGGTGTGGTGTCGGATAGGCTGTTTGTTTCTGGAGCGAGGGTCTAAGGGTCGCGAGCAAAATTGCACTTTATCCCGCAGGACCTTCGGCAGCCACGCCGCCCTCTACTGGCTTCAGCCGCAGCCGCCTTTCTGGGAGCCCCAGGCGCGAGCGCGGAAGCGACGCTGGCTGGGGCCAGTGGGAGGACGGTGCGTTCCCGGGTGGTCTCTGTGAGGCTGGGTCTGAACCCGACTGTGTCTGTCCCACAGGCTTTGCGTTGCAAATTCAGTGTTACCAGTGTGAAGAATTCCAGCTGAATAACGACTGCTCGTCCCCCGAGTTCATCGTGAATTGCACGGTAAACGTTCAAGACATGTGTCAGAAAGAAGTGATGGAGCAAAGCGCAGGTAAGAGGCTGGCAGCCCCCGTCCTCCTCCCCTCTCCAGTCTGGGCCTCAGTGGAAGTGAGGGGCCATTGCATTACAGGAAAAGATTGACTTTGATATCATGCACACACTGGTTTATCGCGGATTTACTTTTACAATGCTGGGAAGATGGAGAGTTCCAAGTTACTTTAATCTCATTAGAGTTAATTACCAGGGCTTCTCCCCAAGGAACTGGAAAGGGGCTGTGCATTTAAATGAATGGCTCTCCTCTTTTTATTTACTCCCCTCACCTTCCTCTGCTAAAAGCTGATCGGGAGACTGGAAAATATATGGATAACCAGCCCTGCTTGGGCAACTAGACAGTAGCCTGTGAGCAGTGTCAGCCTGAAATATGAAGCTAGTTGAAGTTCCCAGAGGTCAGCACTTGAAAAATGTGTTTTGTCAGAGAGCCACGCCATATTTCTTTGAAGAACACTACAGGATCTTTATTTAATTTTAGAACTAATGCATCAAATTCCAGGCACAAATTGCCAAGATCTTTCAAAGGAATGTAGTTTCCAGTCCCACAGGCTTAGCTGCTGGCAGGCTGACAGAGGGCCTGGGCACCGGCCAGGTGGAGAAGGAAGGGGGGAGGTGGGTCTTGCAGCCACAAACCTCCCTCATTTCCTGCAGAGTCTTCTCACTGAACAGGAGCTGCCGGCCCCTCCCAGGAGTCTTTTCAGAAGTCAAAATCTCCCCTTAAAGTACAGCTGGAACTTTGGGGAAATTGGTGAACTAGGGTTTCATTTCCAAGGTCAAATTGACGAATATAGACTTTGTCATTTTAAAGATGTTGAAATGATAGATGAATAATATTCAGTGAACCCAAGCCCAGCTTCTGTTTAGCTGACTGGACTGCACTGCCCACAGAGCCTGGTGAAGGGCCTGGAAGGGTTAAATGAGTCCTTTAATCCGGTAGCAGATTAATGCAAAGACTCAAGTTTTAAAGCCAGCATTTTGGGGAAAAACAACTTGGGGAATGTGGTTTTCTTCTCAGGGAAGGGTCTGGCTGCACCTGTGGCTTGCCACTTAGTTACGTGGGAAGGCACTAGCTGGTCACTGTACTGTGAGGTGGGGTGTGTGTGTGACTTTCAAGGCTGTTCGTTTAGATTATGATCAGTCTAGGTGTGGATTCTTTCCACCAGAATCATTCTTCTAGGACATCAGAAACGTAATTGCTCTCAAAAATAACTTCTCAAAGAAAGCAACATGCATTGTTTGGTTATATGGGATGCAGGCTGTTAAAAAAAGCCAAACAAAACTTAGTGAAGGGTCTTTAGCTAAGACTGACATGGTGATTCTGGTGAGATATTTCTTGTCTGCTTGTATTTCATTCCTGAGAATTTCATCTGAGCAAAAACGGACTGCCCTTCCACCAGAGGAACCGCTGCGATTTTCATCAGAATCACTCTGAACACTTTATTGCAACTCTCAAAATATTTGTAGCTTTCTTCCAGGCAGTAGTTTAGAGGCAGACAGAAATGGGGATATGGAACTTCCTCATCATCCTCCAGGTCACTGCTTTACCTGGGGATCATGTTTCATCACCTGGGATACGATTGTCATGAGGAGAGGAAAAGCTATGAACCAAATTGCAGTCAGAAGAGGTGGCTTTCTGAGAGATAGTTCTTGCTTTTTGAAAGTGTACTTGAGATGCACTTTGAAAATGGAATTTTCAAGTGTTCAGGTTTTCATCTGGCTTCCCTCTCTCGTCCACCCCGCGCTGTTGTGTTTTGTGTTTTGTTTTTTTAAAAAGGTATCCCTGGCATGATAACGCCTAGCTTCTCCCCCGAGAGACTGAGCACAGTCCGTGCCTAACCTGAAGCTGCTATCAGCTCAATCAGAGTGGGCGCTGGGTATCTTCAAACCGGGTTCCTCTGGCCACATGTCACAGGCTAGAGAGTGACAGACACGACAGAAATAAGGCAGACTCAGCTGTGAGGTGTGAGACACGGACCCTGTTGGTGGGCTCAAAGGAACCGGTTAGGAGAAGGATGCAAGCTCTGCGCACAGAGTATCCTGAATTCAATAGAAATCAGCCAAACACACATCCCTGTGTTTGAAGTTGAAGGTGGGGTGGGCACAGGAGAGGGGGTGGACTGAAACGTCTAAGGCGTTTCCATTTTCATCATGTGGTATTAGCGACCCATCTATTTCAGTGGTGATTAACTCGACCCTTGTCGGCAGGGCGAGCGAGCCAATCTGAAAACTCTGATTGTTAAGCGAACTCAGCTTGGTGTCCTCATCAGTGTAGCAACAGCTGATTTCTGTTGTATACTGCATGCCCGAGGTTCTTTTTTTGTGCCTTATGTGGGGATATCACCTGACATCCGAGAGTCCCCTTATGAGGCTCCTGTTTCCCGGGCTGCTCCCCAGGGGCATTTCATTCCACTGCAGGGTCAGCTTCTCCCCCTCCGCTGTTCAATGATGGTATTAGGTGTTGAAGTCAGAATTGTTTCTGCTGAATCAGTGATACATGTTGTTTCAAGAATTTCAGTGCTTTGGAACTGAAAGTGTTCTTGTTGTTTTGGTTTTAAAAAATTACATTGACTTATCTATTAGAAAAATCATAAAAGGGGGATCTAGCAATCTTCTTTCCATTTGTTAAAACAACCTCCCAAATTTCTCCTTTAATGAGAGTTCACCAACTTTCGTAGCTCATACACAAAAATTAATCTACATTTGCATAAAGATTATAAGTAAATATAATAGAAGAATTATATTGATAGGAGTAAGCCATAAGGGGTTGATTTATAGTTACTCGTGTGCTTCAGAATCTGAGAGTTTTGTTCAAATTCACGTCTGGGCCCCTCCTTGGAGAGGCCACTTTGGGGAAGTCTGTGGTAGAGCTGGCCAGGGATCAGCCCCTGAATTGAGAGCTGCTGGTCTGGACCGACCTTTTTGTGTATTAGAGGAATGAAAACAAGAGTCAGGGAAATTAGATGTCTGGTCCATGTCTGTTAGTGAGTTGTTACTGAGAGGCATCTGCTCAGTAACATCCCAGGCCAACCCCGTACACGGTAAAATACGTCTCCAGGGTTGCCTGCAAAGATAATTCAAGCAAACTGCTAAAGACTTAGACAATTCTCATGCCCATCAAGTTCACCTAATAGGCTTAGTGAACTGGGTTGAGTGGACGATCCACAAATGGATTTTGCAAGAACAGGAAAACGAACTCAGGATTTGTAAAGTCTGAGTGCTATGGCATTTTCCATAGGTAGAGAAAAAGCAGGGTTTTAAATGGACTAAGATTTTAATGCACCAAGCAAGTTTGATTTTAAGTAGGAATGAAAGGCATTCTTTTTGAAAAAAGAAAAAAAATACCAGCAGTGCAATATGCCCAAGCCCTCAGATAGTCCCTTCTGGATTAAGTCTGCAAACTCAGCTCTTATGAATTTTCAGGCAGGTACATTGAATTTTCAAGTGTGAAGTACATTTAAAATTAACCTTTACCTATTCCCCAGAGTGGAGAAGGAAATGGCAACCCACTCCAGTATTCTTGCCTGGGGAATCCAGGGGACAGAGGAACCTGGTGGGCTGCCGTCTATGGGGTTGCACAGAGTCGGCCACGACTGAAGCGACTTAGCAGCAGCAGCATTCCCCAGAGTGGCATTCCTATGGGGGGCTGAGAGAGTTTTCTGCTTTTTTTCCCCTTGGTCATTTATCGAGAAATAAGACGTAGGTTATGGGGAGGGGAAGGCTCCTTTCATTGTCCTTACTAACTGATATTTAAATGTTTGCATAATAAATGACTTGTTCTCTCCAGCTCTGCACTTAATGAGTTAGTGTCTACTTACCGCTCCACCCTTGATAATGACACGTCTCTTGCTCTGGCTTATCACTGCACTCCACAAAATATTTCAAATATTGATTTTCACTTCAGAATAGAAGCCCCCCGCCCATGAATTTTGAAACCAGAGTATAAAGAATGTGAATTTGCATTTGTTTGACAGTGCAATCTTGTAATTAGAGTTTTTCCTCTTGACTAGATACAGTGAAAGGGGCATAATTTAATTTTTATAGACTAGCCAATTTCTGCCCTTCATAAAATATAGCTCTGTCAGTGAGCAAAATGTTACAGGTTCTCCTAAACCTTATTTAAAAGTTAAATGCAGTGTATTGAGAGAAAGTTCATGGTCGGAATCAGTAACCTAATCGATCTCTTCACCCGTCCTTTGCAACAGGCATTAATCTATTTGTCTGTTTTGCGATACATGAGTTACTGATTTATATGCCATGTTGCATCTACATTATGGCTGTATAAGCAATGACTATTTTCCTTTTGGATTAGTTAGTTGCTCATTAAATTGGGTGAGGATGGCTTCATGCCTTAGATGATTTTCTCATGAACTAAAGAAAGGATAGCAAGGGAGGACCTGGGGGTCTCTGAAACAGTCATCCACTCTTAGCAGGAAGAAGTAGCAAGTTAACCATGGCCTGTGTTCTCTGCTTAATTTCACTAAGATTGAAAATGACAGGCTACAGTGAGCTTGGCAGGAAGGAAGGGTCAGTTTTGCCAAGCAGTATTATATCCCAGTCCCTTTATACCTGGATTCTTTTATTTAAGGTGCACACACATGGCATAGATATGTATATGCATATATTTAAATTTTTTCCTATATCTATATTTGCACACAATCCTAATTCTTGTGAGAAGAAGTGAAAATGTGCATCCTCCTTCTTTGTAGCTGTTCAGGTTATAAATGCTTAACATGTGTTATATGTAGGCACAAAGGTGTTTTCTAACTTTTTTCGCCCCAGAATATCTTTGTTCAGAGTACCAGTGATGTCTGTCAATCTTCTAGTGCCCCTGTCTGCTCCATATCTTTCTCTCTTACTCATTCTCTCATATCCTCTCCCTTTTGAACATCCCGCCTGCAGCCCTTACTTTCTCACTCTCAAATCCATTTTGAGAAGGTTATGGAATCCACTCCAAGAGTAGAGAACAGAAATGTAAAAAATCACCATATTTTAACTTTGCCAAGGAGACCGCAACAGGTTAAAAACCATAACAAAAAAGATTCAGATGTCAAAAAAGATATCCTCATACATTAACATTGGCCCTGCTAAAAAGGTTTCTATGTCAACCTCAATGAAGGTATGAATTATGTGGGGAAAGATTCTGTGTGGTGAATGTCAATATCACTGCCTCTTTCCCAGTGGGATCCTGAAAGAACACCTTTTTCTCCAAGGCAAAACACTTTGCCAATCTAGTTGTTCACTTAAGTTCTCGAGATGCAGCCATCTCTTTCATGTGGCAGGCGTAGCAGACTTCTGAGGAGGTCTTCAGAGGGTGAATATCAGATGTCTTTAGTCCCTTGGACTCTCCATAAGTAAAGTATTTGTTTATGTTAACTTTCTAGCTGAACAAGCAGCCAGGGCTGACCTCCCATCTCCATAGATGAAACATTTGAGGATTGATCCAGCTCTCCCACGGCACTAATTCCTCCCACTATGATCTCATGAAAGCTTCCATCATTGATGGTTTTCCTAATGAGTTTAAACAGAGAAGCTTCAAAGCTGGGTTTTCTCTCCCAAGTGAAAAATGAAACGCACTATGAAAACAAAACACAGTTTGCTTTGAACTCGGAAAAGGAAACCTGCTTCCCTTCTACATTCCTGAAATTAAAAGATCTGAATCTACAGCCTGTTTCTTTCTCCTTCTCCCCTTCCTGCCTTCTTTCCCGCCTTCCCCTCTCCCTCCTCCTCTCCTTCTCTCTCCCCCTCCCTCTCTCTTTCTTTTGTTCTTGTTTGATGACTGACTTAGATTCTAATGCTCAAACCAGGCAAAGGTTTATTACCACACCGTGCAGAAGTAGTCCACAGCCCAGCACCTGTCATCAGCTGTTGCATGAAAAGGGCATCTCTCTCTGTTAGGGAGCCAACAGCTATGTGCCAGGCTTCCCAGTAACTTTGAAGAAGTTACTCAGTTACTGCACGTCCCAGGGGCTTAGCTTCCTCCCCTGTTGTATGTCGAAACAGGTCACCCGTGGTCTTATGAGATGCAGCAAGGCAGTGAGGAAAAGATGGAAGCCGGCAGCAGTTCTCATCAGGAGTTGCTTCATTCACTCTCCATAGCTGCCTCTGAAGGCTAACTCTGCACACACTTTCTCGGACTGAGCCCTTAACTCCTTAAAATAGGATCCTCACAGTTGGCCCGGAAGGTCTGCAGTGAGACAATAT
The DNA here is from genome assembly GCF_910594005.1 of Cervus elaphus. NCBI lineage: Eukaryota > Metazoa > Chordata > Mammalia > Artiodactyla > Cervidae > Cervus > Cervus elaphus. The sequence continues at coordinate 65,954,554 of NC_057847.1, forward strand.
ATTCACTTGATGGTTGGTGGATCTGAGATGCAGAGAGATTCAGCAGTTTGCTCAGGACCACACAGCCAGTGGGACTGAAATTCAAGTCCTTCCCTTCCCTGGGTTTCTTTTTTCCAATCATGCTAATGTCATTTGTTTTTCTTTTTTGTATTTTTAATTACAATTTTATTGAGGTATAATTTATGTATCATAAAATTCATCCCTTTACAGCTGCAGTCCCCAGCCGTTTTGGCATCAGGGACCGATTTTCTGGCAGACACCTTTTCCACAGACCAGGGCGGGGGATGGTGGTTTCAGGATGATTCCCAGTGCAGTACATTTATTGTGCACTTTATTTGTTATTATTATATCAGCTCCACCATAGAACATCAGACATTAGATCCCAGAGATTGGGGACCCCTGTTTTAGAGCATAAAATTGATTGTTTTTAGTATATTCACAGAGTTGTGAAAATAGTCTAATTCCAGATATATATCTAATTCCAGAACATTTTCATCACCCCAGAAAGAAACCCTGTACCCTTTAGCTGTCACTAATCTGAGAACTACTGATCTACTCTGTGTCTCTCTGATTTGCCTGTTCTGGACATTTCATATAAATGGATTCACACAATCTGTTTTTCTACGATTGCTTCTTTCACTTAGAATAATGTTTTCAAGGTGCATCCATTTCACACCCCGTTTGGAAGTGCATTTTTCCTCTTGCTTTGCAGAGGTCGAAAAGAAAACTCAGGCTTGGCAGGTTCTAAATTATAGAATGGGGTGGGGGCGAGATGGGGTAGGAGAGGGCGTGATGGTGAGCCTGGAATTCCATGGGCTAATTAGCCAAATTGCTACGTTGAACTAAAAACCTGTGCTAAGAGCAAGCTGTCACAGGAAGCCATAGGGCAAAGGAGTTCATAGTCGTGGAGAATCTGCTCTGCTCAGCACTGGGCTCGCCATCCATTGCCTCCACATCCATTGCCATCTGTTAAAGGGTTAATCGACTTTTCCCTGTTGTCGTTCGGTGGCTCAGCCCTCAGTCGTGTCCTTGTCCGACTCTCTGTGACCCCACGCCAGGCTTCCCTGTCCTTCACTATCTCCCAGAGTTTGCTCGATTCATGTCCATTGAGTTGGTGATGCCATCTCATCCTCTCATCTCATTCTCTGCTGCCCTCTTCTCTTTTTGCCTTGAGTTAGCTTGTTAGCCACAAGAATCCTCAGGGATCTGGATGGGCTGTCACTGATACTAGAAGCTCTTATCCATGATCTCAGCTGCCCATCCCAACATCTGGCGTCCTCCATAGACCACAGCCCTCAAGCATCCTGCACCACTTAAGCTAGAAGAGATCTTCATTTATAATTTCAAAGAAGAGGTTACTGGGGCCCAGAAAGTTTTCTTTTCTGAGGGCCTGCCTAAACAGCTTGATCAGTCCAGCTCCTCATTCTTTTCTTGAGAAGGCCTGAGAGTAGAGCAGGGGGAGAAGCATTCTGGGGAGAGATTTTGGCTCAGGAGATGCAATTCTGATGTGGTTTTATCATTTACCACGCATACTCCGTAAACATGTGCAAATCTAGCCATTTTCCCCCCATACCAAATCATTGATGAAAGCTTTTATGTAGGCCCAACTGTCTGCTCCTTTAGAAGGTATAAGTTTCTTCTGGTATCTCCTTCTCCAAGGCTAAGCTGAATACTTCTCTGCCTGGTGGTACAGGATTGTCTTTTGGGGCTAAGAGAATTGCTGGTAGAGGACCATGTGTTTCCTCCTCCCCTGGACATTTTACAAAAGGCCGTATCTGTAATATAGGAGCGTCAATCAAATCTGGGATGAGTCAGGCTGCAGTAAACAAAAGAATTATGATTTATGTCCCTAATTCCTTCTATCCATGGTAAATTTTGGGCCATGGCTACATTGTGATTCAGGAACGGTTTTCACAAGCCAGAATTATACTGCATGTTCCCTTATTAATAAATGGCTTCCAATGTTCTGATTGCCTGCAACAGTCCAAAGCAGTGCAGTAGATGAACTGAATTAAGTGCTTTCAATAAGGTGAAACCATAAACAGTTTGTAAGCAATTGCTTTCCACCCCCTCCCCCAACAGTGTATTTAAGAAGAATAAAGCAGTGATGGTTCATGACGTTGATTCTGAGCTTTATGACTTTAAAAAAACCAGGAGAGGGATCCAGATGCAAAAATGATGAAGTGTTGTATTATTTTAAGGAAGTTGTGATACTTGGTCCAGTGCATTTCATTTCTCACTGGACATGGACAATAGCTTTTTATGTTTTTCTATTTCTTGGACTTGTTGGCGAGAATGGAGGATTGGTAGAAAGAGTGCCGGGGCGTGTGGTTCCCAGTGTGGCCCTCAGCCCACTGTGGCCCACGCTCACTGTACGCGCCCTGAATATGAATGTGCAGAGCAGTCTGTGTTGAGGCTGCCTCAAAGAGCACCGGCATGAGCAGGTGTATTGAAAGTGATGCTGGGTGATGTTTTGTACTGTTTTGTCGCTTAGGTAAAAGCTGGCAAGCCACTCGGGTTTCCCCTGACTTCAGAAAACCAATACAGAAATAACAAGAGGCGGGCAGGTTGACTAGTTGTCCACCCCATGAGGCCATCCAAATGGATCTTGGCTTCAAAGCCAGTTGTGAGATTCTTGTGAGAATTTCCCTGGCTTCAGAAGGAAAGGCTGTGAGCAGGTGGGGCCCACACCCAGAGAGGGAAGAGTTGGCTGACTTTCTCTGAAAAGGCCGAACATTATTCTTCTCAGCCTGTCCCAGGCTGTCGGAAGGGAAAAAAGAAGAAAGCAAGTCAGAAGCCGGTGTTTTACATAAGAGCAGGTTAAGATCCAGAGAGACTAAACCAACTTTGTTGTAAAACCTGGGTCTGTGTGTACAAGCCAAGGGGGCCCTGCTTACCTGGGCCTGAGCTTCTAGCATTGACCTTCTTGGTGATGAGAGGAGGATGACAGAGGGATGCTCTGACGATCTCCAGCCAGCAGTTTGCATGGCATTGGATCCTTTAGGATTTTAGAGTATCTTTTCCTAAAAGAAGTGGATTGTAGCTTCATTCACTAGTGTCCATTTCTGGGGTTCATTTCTGCAGCCAGAGCTCCTTAGCACATTACCCACCTCTTCCTTCCTCTCTGCCTCTTTCTCTTTCTCCCCTTACCTCCTCCTTTCACATACATACACATCCACTCACTCACTGCTATGTAGACACCCCGTAAATATTTGCTGAATAAGTATGCTTGAAAAATCAAGTTTCAAGCTAAAATAAATAATTTATCTGTTGGTATTTTAGAAGCATTATACTGAAAATGAGGGGGCTTAAATCTCTATCATAAGAAGAAAAGAACAAAGTTGAGTGTACTGTTGGCTTTCTTGTTACACTTGCAATGGTCTACATGCCCGTTAATGGCACGTAAGAAACAGCTCTGAAGTGCAGTGCACCCCAGTTTTTCTTGGGTGTCAGCTTGTAAGTCTGATCTGGCCATGCTTTGAATAAGAATGTTTTCTGGAAACCACACACCCCAACTCCTACAACATTCAGCTAACTTCGTAGTCAAGCCACTTGGGGACAGGTGACCATCCAGCCAATTCCATCAGCTGGAGGTGTAAGTTATGTGGAACTCCGGTACATCAAGATCCACCTTGGTCATGAACTCCCTTAGGAAGAAAACCAATCCTCCCACGTAGTCATATTCCCCCAACAAACCTCTGTTCCCACCAGGCCTCTCCCACACAGGAGATGCAAATTGAAAATACATGTGAAGATGTCCAAGACACAGGTAATCCAGACTTTCAGCTGGGGGATGTACTTCTAAACCATTTAATTTCAGGAAATTAAACCACAGAGGGAAGCAGGAAAAAAGGACTATGTTTTATGTTTTTGCTCTCCTATGGACCATCTTGCACTTAAAGCTTGGCCCTAAGAACTAATTGTTTGTGTTCTTGCCCTCTTTATTGAATATCATTAATATCATTGTCATAAAACCTGGATGCCATTCTTATGTTGAAGCTCGAGGAAGTTCTGACTGCAATAGCTTCATGCATCGAGAAAGCGTTTTGGTCTACTCCCCTTGTTGGCCTATAGGTCATAGTTTCAAAAGAGCATTAATCAGCCACTGCTGTTGCCAGACTCCTTTAGTTCTTACCTCCACCTGGACCTCACTTTCTGTGCCACTTAAGAATGTCTTCAGTGGCAGATAACAGAGACATAAGCCCCATAAAAGCAGGTATTGTTTACCTAACAAGATAGTCCAGAAGTAGGCTGTCCTGGGCTTGTTTCCACAACTCAGTGATGTCCTCAAAGACATCAGAAGTTTTCTCCATTTTCCTAAGGATTCGTTTTCTGTCCATAGGCTAATTGACTCTTGTTCACAAAGTGGCTGCTTGTATTCAATTAAAGGAAAGAGATACCATCAAGGAGCTTTTATCTTCAGCTTTTCCTTTTACCAAGAAAGCAAAATCCCTCTTTTTGGAGTCCCTCAGAGAGACTTCTCCTTGTCTTTCATTGATCTGAATGTTGTCTTGTGGCCATTATTTGTTGTAAAGGAAGAAAGCAGCGGGTGGCTATGGGGTGGACAACTGTCAGTGTCTGCCAAATCACTTTTTGAGGAATCCTTGCACAAAATTGGAAAGAATCCAGCACATTGCTTCCAGTGCCGCCCCACCCCCCACAGGAGCCACTTTGCCACCGAGGGCACTTGTTCCTAATTTGGGTAAATCTGTATGCATGAAATCTTTGGGCCCCGTGATGTTAATGTTACCCTTTGAGAACAGTAATCAGAAGGACTTAAAGGTTGAAAATGCAAGAGCCCAGTTTCATAAATCATTGAAGGCACTCTCCTTAACGTTACTCACTCTCTTGCCTAAAACAAACATTGAAATGCATTATCAGAGGACCTCCATTCATGAATCACTGTCACTTTTTTTTTTTTTTGGCTGTGCCTTGTGGTATGGAGAATCTTAGTTCCCAGGCCAAAGATCAAGCCTGCACCCCCTACATCGGATGTGCACAGTCTTAACCACTGGACCACCGGGGAAGTCCCCGACTGTCACATTTTGGAAAAGGAAAAGAGCACATGTGCTAGCAAACGATGTCCTGACTTTTTGTTCAAGCTGTGTGTGACATTTCAGAATTTTGGTTCACTGAATGATGAGCTATAAGAGTATAAATTTTAGTGTGAGGATATTTCCACGGGAGAGAATGGTGTGTTCATGGCGAAAAATACAAGGGTGCCTTGGGTTAAATGCTTCAATGTTCTTGAATCATTGCACCCACAGCCATTTTGCCACCAAGGACTCTGTTGTTCCTAATTTGGGTAAATTTGTATGCATAAAACTGATTATTAATCTTTGGGCCCCATGATGTTAATGTTGCCCTTTGAGAACAATAATCAGAAGGACTTCAAGGTTAAAAATGCAAGAGCATGGTTTCATAAATCATTGAAGGCACTGTTAACACTGGAATAGTAAGTCATAAAGATCTGTTCCCTCAACCCCGCAAGGCAAACTGGGGTCCAGAGGCACCAGCTGAGGAAAAGCAAGTGTCTGCAGAAACCTTCCTGGCTCAGAAAGTTATAAATGAGCAGAGAAGTCCACATCTAATGGGAAACTCAAGTAAAACTTAACAATTGACATCATACATTATGGGTGGGTGGTTTGCATCCCATAATTAAGTTGGCATCAGTGGTTAACAGCCTTGAAAATTAAACTCAACAACAAAATCAAAGGCTTCTGAATAATGAAGTTAACACATCCCTATTCTGAGGAAAAAGAACGTCCTTGCGTTATCTTGTTTCATGTCTGTTTTCTTGACGATGTGGCTGTTGTTCAAACAGACATGTTTGTTTTTACTGTTGGGGGCAGGAGGGGTGCTTCTGGGCTCCCCTCAACTTCTGGTTCCACCAACTACCCCAGGATGGGAGGGTGGCTGGGCATCAGGAAGGATGGACCGTGCAGACCTTGTCACCGCCTCTTTCTTTCAGGCCTTTAAAAAATGGATTGTTAGCATTCTTGTTTGGTTCCTGTGGTAATCTGCAGCTCCAGTGGAGGGTGGCTTCTTCAGATTTTAAAATATTCACATCCATAGCAAAGGAAAAGTACTTAAGAGTCAGAACACAGAGCTGTCCAGGAAAAGTCTACCTCCCAGGTCTCCTCCTGCCTTTATGTCTGATGAATGGTGCCCATCATGGCAGTAACGAGGCACAGGTTCATATAGATGAGCCTCTTCTTCTCAAGATATCCCCATTAGAATGCAGAGACTATCAACGTTTCTTGCATGGTGTTCTTTAAGATAAAAAAAAAATACTTGAGAACAAATCGAAGATCTTTTTTCTCCCAGTTTCTTTCAAAACTCACTGAAAATGCATATAGTTCTTTCCAATTACCCGTTTCCAAGCGTTTTTCTTTGAGGAGCTGTTCCTAGTCCTGCATGGAATATTTATTGTAATGTAATCATAACTCCAGTGCAGTAAGTGTTGGTTATTTTTCGAGTAGGGGAAGATTAGTCTTACTCCCAGATGGGCATTCACACAAGCAGCAGTTTGCCATTGAAGTTCGACTTTAAAACTAAATTATATAACATGGGGTGAAAAGTAATGGGCTATTAAAGGCTGTCTTTAGGAATTTCCATTTCTGTACCGGCAAAGAGAGCAGAGGAAAAGATACATGAATGATCGTCCATAAAGAAGAGAAGATGCATGCTTTACATTGGAGCAGAGACTAAAGTGAGAAAATTAGCAAAATAACTTACATGGTTTGAAAGCATGCTTATAGCAGGTAGGTCATAGTAGAACTGTACTCCCACACTCTCTGGGACTCCCCAAAGTTGCAGGTATCAATATATGTGTGTGGAGATGAAGGGGATACACAATATGCCAGGTCTGTTTTTCTGCCCCGATTGAACTCGACTCACTCAACAAAAGCAATGTTAAGTGGTTTTCGTTTCTGATTCTCAAGGTCCAGAGGTTATTTGGAGCAGAAGATGAGTTGGAAAGTACTTCCCCATCCTGCAGAGAATCACTATAGAGTTAAGTTCTAGGACACTACGTAAACGGGGTCAGATAGAACCTGGTGGGGTTTAGAGGGCACCCAAGGGTTATCAGCCTTCTTTCTTACCCAGGTTCTGAGCAAACTGGGAAATAAATGAGCTCGGCAGAGAAGGCCTAGAACATCACCGTTGTTACTGAGAAAGACTGGGCTGGAGGGACTGGCTTTGGGCGAAAGTCAACCAGGTTTCTAAATTAGCTTCTTCAAATTACCTGGTTTATCCAGTCAAACAAAGCCAGGGAGGGAAGTTTCTTGCCCTGCGGAGCAGGGCAGAACACACACTTGCTGTGAGGGATGGGGAAGAGGATGAGCAGCATGTGCCCAGTTTATTCTTCCTAAGTCAACCGGTCGGATATGTCACTCTGCCTCCTTTGGGGAAGAGGGATTTGAGGTCTAGAGAAGCCAGGAGTTTCACCAATTGAGGGAACATTGGAATAGAAGGAAAACCAGCCCCCAAACCCCCCACCCCCACCAGTAATCTTCCCTCAAGCCCATCACACTGAAAAATGGTCATTTCTGGAGCCATCAGGGCCTTTGAGATGGGAAGAAAGTAATCAAAGAACAGATATTTGGGGCCACATCTGTCACCTAGGTAGACATACACACTCACTGTATTGGTTATCAGCGTGAACAGTGGGCAGTCTGAATGTTTCACTGAAGCATTTGTTTGGGTAGAACATAGAAAAATGATATAGACTTCTCCCTCACCCATACTAGCATCTTCTATGAAAACTTTCATTTTGAAATAATTTGAGACTTGCAGAAAGGCTGTCAAAGTAGTAGAGAGTTTCCATATACCCTTCGCCCAGCTTCTGCTACTGATAATAACTGGCATCACCATGGTACAATGATCAAAACTAAGAAACTAACATTGGCACCATACTATTAATTCAACCATGGTTAGTATTGGATTCCATTCATTTTTCCTTTTTCTATTCCAGTATCCTCTCTAGGATCCCACATTGCATTTCATGGTCATGTCTCCATATTCTCCTCTAATCTCAGTTACTAGTTTCTCATCCTTTCCTTATCTTTTGTGATGTTAACAGTTTGCTTTTTCATTGAAGGACAGTTGATTTACAGTATTCTGTTAATGTCAGGAATACAGCAAAGTCATTCAGTTATATATATGTGTGTGTGTGTATTCTTTTTTCAACTATTTTCCATTATACTTTATTACAAGATATTGATATAGTCCCTGTGCTATGCAGTAAGTCCTTGCTTATTATAGTAGTACTCATCTGTTAATCCCATGCTCCCAATTTATCCCTCTCCCCTTCCCCTTTGGTAATCATAACTGTGTTTTCTGTCTGTGAGTCTGTTTCTGCTTTGTAAATAAGTTCATTGTAGTTTTGACTTACATTTCTCTAATAATTAGCTGTGTTAGGCATCTTTTCATGTGCCTGTTCGCCATCTGTATGCCTTCTTTGGAGAAGCGTTTATTTAGCTCTTCATCCCATTTTTTGATGGGGTTGTTTTTGTTGTTGCCGTCAAGTTGTATGAGCTGTTTGTATATTTTAGAAATTAAGCCCTTGCCAGTCACATCATTTGCAGATATTTTCTACCAGTCTGTAGGTTGTCTTTTTATTTTGTTTATGGTTTCTTTTGCTGTATCAAAGCTTGTAAGTTTGATTAGGTCCCATTTGTTTATTTTTGCTTTTATTTCTATTGCCTTGGGAGACTGACCTAAGAAAACATTGGTACGATTTATGTCAAAGAATGTTTTACCTACGCTTTGCTCTAGGAGTTTCATCATGTCACATCTTACGTTTAAGTTTTTAAGCCATTTTGAGTTTATTTTTGTGTATGGTAAGAAGGCGTGTTCTAACTTCATTGAGGTACATGTGGCTCTCCAACTTTTCTAACATCACTTGCTGAAGAGACTGTCCTTTTCCTAATGTATATTCTTGCCTCCTCTGTTGAAGGTTAATTGACCACAGGTTTGTTGCTTTATTTCTGGGTTCTCTGTTCCATTGATTCATATATCTGTTTTGTGCCAGTATTATGCTGTTTTAGTTACTGTGGCTTTGTAGTACTACCTGCCTCCTGATTTGCTCTTTTTTTCTCAGGATTGAGATGGTAATTCTGGGTCTTTTATGGTCCCATATGAATTTTAGGGTTATTTGTTCTAGTTCCGTGAATAGAGGGCTTCCCCAGTGGCTCAGCAGTAAGGAATACACCTGCAATGCAGGAGACGTGGTTTCAATCCCTTGGTGGGGAAGATCCCCTGAAGAAGGAAATAGCAGCCCACTCCAGTATTCCTGTCTGGAAAATTCCATGAACAGAGGAGCCTGGCTGGCTACAGTTCATGGGGTTGCAAAGAGCAGGACATGACTAACCACACACATTCCATGAATAGAACAAATATGTCATGGTTAATTTGATAGGATTCACATTAAATCTGTAAATTGCTTTAGGTAATATAATTTTAACTGTCTTAATTCTTCCAATTTGAGAACTTGGGATACCTTTTGATTTCTTTGAATCATCTTCAGTTTATTAATTTTTATAGTTCTCAGCAGATAAGTCTTTGACCTCCTTGGTCTGGTTTGTTCCTAAGTTCTTTATTGTTTAGAGTTAGATTTTGAAAGGCATTGATTTTTAAATTCCATTTCTGATATTTCATTGTTGGTGTAAAGAAATGCAACAAACTTCTGTATGTCAGTCTTATATCCTGCTACCTTTCTGAATCTATTAGTTTTGATAGTTTTTGTGTGAAGTCTTTAGGGTTTTCTCTATATGGTATCATATCATCTGCATACAATGACAGTTTTACCTCTTCTCTTCCAATTTGGATACCTTTTATTTCTTTTTTTGTCTGATTGCTGTAACTAGGACCTCCAATTCTATGTCGAATAGAAGAGGTGAGAGTGAGCATCCTTGACTTGTTTCAGATTTTAACAAGAAGGCTTTCAGCTTTTCACTGTATTGTATTGGTTGTGGGTTTTTCATAAGTAGTTTTTATTATTTTGAGATATGTTCTGTCTATACCCACTTTAGTAAGTGCTTTTATGAAATTGGTGTTGAATTATGTCAAATGCTTTTTCTGCATCTATTGAGACGATCATGTGGTTTTTGTCTTTTGTTTCGCTAGTGTATCACATTGATTTGCATGTATCGAACCATCCTTTATGAACTTGGGTGAATCCCACTTGGTCATGGTGTATGATCTTTTTAATGTGTTGCTTGTTTAGCTGGCTATTGTTGAGAATTTTTGCATCTATATTTATCAAAGATATGGGCCTGTAATTTTTTATTTTTTAGTGAAGTCTTGTCTAGTTTTGAAATCAGGGTGATGATGGTGTCATAGAATGTCTTTGGGTGTATTCCCTCATCTTCAGTTTTTTGAAAGAGTTTGAAAAGGATTGGTATCAGTTCTTTATTTGATGGAAGTCACCTGTGATGCCATCTGGTCCTGGACTTTTGTTTGTGGGGAGCTTTTAAATTACTCATTCTATTTCACTTCTAGTGATCAGTCTGTTCAAATTATCTATTTATTCTTGATTCAATTTTGGTGGACTGTATGTTTCTAGAAACTTATCCATTTCTTCTAGGTTGTCAAATTTGTTGACATATAAATTATTCACAGTATTCCCTTATAGTTTTATGTATTTCTGCAGGATTGGTTGAGATTTCTCCTTTTTCACTTCTTATCCTTATTTGAGTCCTCTCTCTTTTCTTTATGAGCCTGGCCAGAGGTTTGTCAATCTTGTTTATCCTTTCAAAAAACCAGCTCTTGGTTTTATGGATTTTTTCCTGTCGTTTTTTAATCTGTTTTATTTTTCTCTGATCTTTATTTTCTTCCTTCTGCTGACTTTCGGTTTTGTTTGTACAAAGGAAGAATTACTTCCTTTGTAATTCTTTTAAGTGGTAAGTTAGGTTGTTTATTTGAAATTTTTCTTGTTTTTTGAAGAAGGCCTGCATTGCTATGAACTTCCCTCTAAGAACTACTTCCATAAGCTTCTGATAGATGCTCTATGGTTGTGTTTTCACTGTCATTTTTCTCAAGGTATTTTTATTTTCTCTTTGTCATTGTTGACCTATTCTGGTATTTTTGGTAGTATGTCCATTAGTCTCCATGTAATTGTTTTTTCTCTTTTCCCCCCTGTGATTGATTTCTAGTTTCATGTTGTTGTGGTCAGAAAAGATGTTTGAGATAATGTCTATATTCTTAAATTTTTAAGACTTATTTTGTGCCCTAGTATACATACCACATCTTCTTTATCCATTCATCTGTCAGTGGACATATGAGTTGCTTCATGTCTTGGCCATTGTGAATAGTACTGCTATGAACATTGGTGTACGTGTGTCTTTTGGAGTCTTAACTGTTTTGAAGAGGGTTGGTCAGCTTTTTGTGTGTTGTCCCTCAATTTAGGTTGGTCTGATGTCTTTTTATGACCAGAATGAGGGAACAAGAATCCTCAGAAGGGATGTGCCATCACTTCTCTGTGCATCACATCAAGGGATGTGTGATGTCAATATCACACATGTTGATATCACACTTGTTGCTGGTGATGCTAACTTTAACCACTTAATTAAATGGTTTTCTGGGCTTCTCCACTGTAAAGTGACTATTTCTCCCTTTTTAATTAATACATTATTTGAAGAAGATAATTTGAAACTCTACAAATATCATCTTTCTCCTCAAACTTTGTTCAATAACTTTAGCATCTACCAGTGGGTTGTTGTTCAGTTGCTCAGTCATGTCCGACTCTTTTCAACCCCATGGACTGCAGCAAGCCAGGCTTCCCTGTCCTTCACTGTCTCCCAGAGTTTTCTCAGACTCATGTCCATTGAGTTGATTATGCCATCCAACCATCTCATCCTCTGCTACCCACTTCTCCTGCCTTCAGTCTTTCCCAGCATCAAGGTCTTTTCAAATGAGTCAGTTCTTCGTATCAGGTGGCCAAGTATTGGAGTTTCAGCTTCAACATCAGTCCTTCCAATGAACACCCAGGACTGATCTCCTTTAGGATGGACTGGTTGGATCTCCTTGCAGTCCAAGGGACTCTCAAGAGTCTTCTCTACCACCACAGTTAAAAAGCATCAATTCTTCAATGCTCAGCCATCCTTATGGCCCAGCTCTCATATTCATACATGACTACTGGAAAAACCATAGTTTGACTATACAAACCTTTGTTGGCAAAGGGATGTCTCTATCTCTCTCTCTTTTTCTTAATACACTGTCTAGGTTTCTCATGGCTTTTTTTTCCAAGGAGCAAGCATCTTTTAATTTCATGGCTTCAGTCACTGTCCACAGTGATTTTGGAGCCCATGAAAATAAAATCTATCACTGTTTATATTTTTTTTCCCATCTATTTGCCATTAAGTGATGGGACCAGCTGCCATGATCTTAGTTTTTGGACTGTAGCCCACCAGACTCCCACTGTCCGTGGGATTCTCCAGGCAAGAATATTGGAGTAGGTTGCCATGCCCTCCTCCAGGGCATCTTCCTGACCCAGGGATCAAACCTGCATCTCTATGTCTCCTGCATTGTCAGGTGGATTCTTTACCACTAGTGCCACCTGGGAAACCCCTAGCATGTGGTAGTGCAATCTTAATTTCTGTTTCTCTCTTAATTCTGCATTTATTACTTGGAATTATTTTGTAAGGAAGAGCTGACCCTTCTCTTCCAAATATTTATTTATTAAATTATTTATATCAGTATGAGCTTTTGGGTATTCACTTTATTCCATAGATTCCAATATATAGTACCTTTGTTACTTTTGTTGTTCAAACTGCTCCACCTGTCCACTGGAAGGTTGATTTTTGTGTCCTTTCGACATGCCCCATCCTTTTTTGAGCACTTCCTTATTTGGAGTACTACAAGATAAAATAGTCCAGAGTCATCTTGAATTTTCCATCTCCCAGTTCTCTCTATAACTTCTCCATGGTAGCTATTCCTTTTTAGTTAACAAATAAACAAAAAACAGAAAAACCCTCAAGCCCAGGAAGCTGATGTTTCTTAGGTATATACTGTGGGCTAGTATGGTCATAGGTGCTTTGCATACATCATCCTCTTAATCTTCATCTTTTTAAACTCTGTTAGATAGGTATAGTTTTCTCTCTTCAAGAGGATAAACTATTGCTTAGAGAAGTTAAATGTTAAGTGCATTGTTCAATTTTCTCCAGCAAGCATTCTAGTCTAGGTCTGTTGGATTCCAGCGTTCATGTTCTTTCCACTGGATAAAGAATTATGTCAGAAGCAAAATGAAACGTGGACTTCATTCACATCAGCTTCCTCCACCCCATTTCATAGACAAGGAACTGGGGTCTATAAATGAGAATATCAAGCCTTCTTTAAGACCCAGAACTTGATGGGAGAAATTAATGCAAGACCCTGATCTCTGGCACTTAGCCAAGTAGTATTTCTTTACATTGCAATGAGTATAATTCTTCACAGATGATTTTCATTGGTAAAATGACCAACAAGTTCACTTTATTATTGAAACTCCCTTTGCTTAGCTTGTGATCCAACATTTCCCTTTGTGTTTGCCAGCAACCATGAATGGGATTTTTGAGCCCAAGTGAACATTTTGGTAGGTCAAAAAATAATGCATCAGAGAAAGAACTGAACAATAGCCCCTCATATTATCAAATATCTTCTTTGTAAGTGATGTTGCCACTTTAACTCCCATGTTATCATTTTGGCAATATAAATGCATTTGAAAATGGTATTTTCTGAACAAAACCAAATTATTAACTTTTTCCTTCTCAACTATGATGTTTTTAAGAAGACTTAGAAAACCAGACAATTCCTGAAAGTACATCTAGAAAACTATAATTATGCTCAGAGGGGAAACAAGTTACCACATCAATATTTATACTGTACCTTAAGAGGTTCCCTTGAAAACAGAAAGTAAGAACAATGAAGCCCAAGCAATTATCTTGATTCACCACAGTTAAAATATGGATATTAAGAAGACATGACCCATTAAAACTAAAGTGTGGCTTCTTACACAACCGAAGTGACTTCTGGTTATATTGGAGACACTGAAGAAAGGACCCTGGAACAGGGTTTTGACTTTAAATATAACAGAACTATAGGTTAACTAAATGGAAGCCTTGCTCAACAAACTTGCATCCTTGTGCTAGAAACAGCATTCAGGTAGTGGCTTCAACTTCACCTTTTCTTATTTTCCCTTCAAGCTGTGTAATCATACTCTCCACCCCCATGGATTCCAAGCCATCTGCAAAGTTTGTGTATGCTATTAAAAATATACTTTCTATAGAGACAGTTCAATTTAAAAGTATTTAAAATATAGATAAGATTCTGCAAATCCTGTAAAGCTAACAGAATCTTTGGTAGAGGAGCCTTGACACCTGTGGAACCCAGAGAGCTCCTTTATGATATTCTTTGTTTTCTTTGTTTTTTTTTTAAGATATGGGGTATAGTTGATTAAAAATGTGATTGTTTCAGATGAACAGTGAAAGGACTCAGCCATACATATACATGTATCCATTCCCTGCTCCCCAAACCCTCCTCACATCTGTACTGGCACATAACATTGAACAGAGGCCCATGTGCTATACAATAGGCCTTTGTTGGTTATCCCATTTTAAATACAGCAGTGTGTACCTGACCTTCCCAGAGTCCCTAACTATCCCTTCCTGCTCGCAGCCACGAGTTCATTTTAAGTCTGTGAATATCCTTCTGTTTTGAACAGTTCATATGTATCATTTCTCTTTAGATTCCATATATAAGGGATATCATGTGATATTTCTTCTTCTCTGACTTCACTCAGTATGACACTGTCTAGGTCCATCCATGTTGCTGCAAATGGTATTATTTCACTATGTTTACTGGCTGAGTAATATTCCATTGTATAGATGTACCACATGTTGTTTATTCATTCCTCGGTCAGTGGACATGTCTTAGCTTCCATGTCTTAGCTGTTGTAAACAGTGCTGCAATGAACATTAGGGGGGGGGGGTGTATCTTTTGGGGGCCATGTTTTTCTCTAGATATATGCCTGGAGTGGGATTGCAGGGTCATATGGTAGCTCTGTTTTTAGTTTTTTAAGGAATCTCCATACTGTACTCCATAGTGGCTGTACCAATTTACATTCCCACCAACAGTGCAGGAGGGTTCCCTTCTCTCCACACCCTCTTCAGCATTTGTTGTCTGTGGATTCTTTGATGATAGCTATTCTGACCAGTGTGAGGTGATATCTCATTGTAGTTTTGACTTGCATTTCTCTAATAACTAGCAGTATTGAACATCTTTTCATATGCCTACTGGCCATCTGTATGTCCTCTTTAGAGAAATGTCTATTCAGATCTTCTGCCCCTTTTTTTTAGTGGGTTGTTTGTTTTGATGTTATTAAGCATCATAAACTGATTATAAATTTTGGAGACTAATCCTTATCAGTCACATCATTTGCAAATATTTTCTCCCCATCTGTGGGTTGTCTTTTTGTTTTGTTTATTGTTTCCTTTGCTGTACAAAAGCATTTGGGTTTTAAGTAGGTCCACTTTGTTTATTTTTGCTTTTATTTCCATTATTCTGGGAGATGGATTGAAAACGATGCTGATGTGGTTTATGTCAGAGAGTGTTCTGCGTATGTTTTTTTTGTAAGGGTTTTATACTATCTGGTTTACCACTTAGGTCTTTAATCCATTTTGAGTTTATTTTTGTGTATGGAGTTAATGAATGATCTAATTTCAGTTTTTGAGATTGTCTTTCCAACATTGTGTGGTCTTGCCTCCTTTGTCATAGATTAATTGACTATAGGTTCTGTTCTGTTCCATTGATCTATATTTCTGTTTTTGTGCCAGTTTCATACTGTTTTGATGACTGTAGCTTTGTAGTGTAGTCTGAAATCAGGGAGCCTGATTTCTCCAGCTCCGTTTTTCTCTTTCAAAATTGCTTTGGTTATTTGGGGTCTTTTGTGTCTCCATACAAATTTTGAGATTTTTTTTGTTCTAGTTCTGTGAAAAATGCCATTGGTAACTTAACTTGATAGGGATTGCATTCAATCTGTAGATTGCCTTGGGTAATATAGTCATTTTGACAGTATTAATTCTTCCAGTCCACGAACATGGTACATCTTTCCATCTGTTTATGTCTTCTTCGATTTCTTTCATTAGCATCTTACAGAGTACAGATCTTTTGTCTCCTTGGGTAGGTTTATCCTAGGTATTCTTTTTGATGCAGTTGCAAATGGAATTGCTTCTTGAATTTCTCTTTCTGATCCTTCATTGTTATAGAAATGCAACAGATTTCTGTGCATTAATTTTATAACCTGCAACTTGACCAAATTCATTGAGTTCTAGTAGTTTTATGGTGGCATCTTTAGGATCTTCTATGTATAGTGTCATGTCATCTGCAAACAGTGACAGTTTTAACTTCTAATTTGGATTCGCTTTACTTTTCTTCTCTGATTGATGTAGCTAGGATTTCCAAAACTGTGTTGAATAAAAATGGTGAGAGTGGACATCTATGTCTTGTTCCTGATCTTAAAGGGAATGCTTTCAGCTTTTCACCATTGAGTATAATGCTAGCTATAGGTTTGTCATATATGGCCTTTATTATGTTGAGGTATGTACCCTCTATGCCCACTTTCTAGAGAGTTTTTATCATGAATGGGTGCTGAATTTTGTCAAAAGCTTTTTCAACATCTGTTGAGATGATTATCTGGTTTTTATTCTTCATTTTGTTGATATGGTATATCACATTGATTGACTTGTGGATGTTGAAAAAATCCTTGCATCCCTGGGGTGAATCCCACTTGATCATGGTGTATGATCTTTTTAATAATTGTTGGATATGGATTGCTAGTTTTTGTTAAAGATTTTTGCATCTCTGTTCATCATTGTTGTTGGCCTGAAATTTTCTTTTATGGTGGTATATCTTTGTCTGGTTTTGGATGATGGTGCCCTCATAAAATGAGTTGGGGCATGTTCCTTTCCCTGTGACTTTTTGGAACAGTTTTAGAAAGATAAGTTTTAACTCTTCTCTAAATGTTTGATAAAATTTGTCTGTGAAGCCACCATGTACTGAACTTTTGTTTGCTGGAAGGTTTTTATTCACAGTTTCAATTTCAGTGCTTGTGATTGGGCTGTTCATATTTTCTGTTTCTTCCTGGTTCAGTCTAGGGAGGCTGTACCTTTCTAAGAAGTTATTCATTTCTTCCAGGTGGTCCATTTTATTGGCATACAGTTGTTCATTGTAGTCTCTTATGATCTTTGGTATTTCTATGGAGTCAGTTTTAACTTCTTTTTCACTTCTAATTTTACTGATTTGAGTCCTCTCCCTTTTTTTCTTGATGAGTTTGACTAAAGGTTTATTAATCTTGTTTATCTTTTCAAAGAACCAGTTTTTAGTTTCATTGATCTTTGCAATTGTTCTTTGTCTCTATTTCATTTATTTCTGCTCTGATCTTTATGATTTTCTTCCTTCTGCTAACTCTAGGTTTTATTTGTTCTTTCTCTAGTTGTTTTAGATGTAAGATTGTTTATTTGAGATTTTTCTTGTTTCTTGAGGTAAGATTATATTGTTACAAACTTCCCTCTTAGAACTCTTCTGCTGCATCCTATAACT
Organism: Cervus elaphus; assembly: GCF_910594005.1. Classification (NCBI taxonomy): domain Eukaryota; kingdom Metazoa; phylum Chordata; class Mammalia; order Artiodactyla; family Cervidae; genus Cervus; species Cervus elaphus. The sequence goes on from NC_057847.1 coordinate 65,972,131, forward strand.
TTTGCACTGTTGTGCTTTCATTTTCATTTGTCTCTAGTTTTTTTTTTTTTTTCTTCATCTTTGATTTCCTCGGTGATCCAGTGGTTCTTTAGTAGCATGCTGTTTAGGCTCCATGTGTTTGTGTTTCTTAGGGTTTTTTTTTTTTCTTGTAGTTTATTTCTAATCTCAGAATGTCATGATCAGAAAAGATGTTTGATATGATTTCAATTTTCTTAAACTTACCAAGGCCCACCATGTGGCCCAGCATGTGGTCAATCCTGGAGAATGTTCCATGTGTACTTGAGAAAAATGTGTAGTCTTTTGCTTTTGGATGGATGCTCTATAAATATCAATTAAGTCCAACTTATCCAAAAGTGTCATTTAAGGCCTGTTTTTCCTTATTGATTTTCTGTCTGGATGATCTGTCCATTGATGAAAGTGGGGTATTAAAGCCCTCAGTATTACTGTACTACTGTCAATTTCTTCCTTTATGTTTGTTAGTATTTGCCTTAAATGTTGAGGTACTCCTATGTTGGATGCATATATATTTGTTATATCTTTTTTTTTTTAACTGAATCCTTAATCGTTGTGTCGTGTCCTTCTTTGTCTCTTATAACAGTCTTTGTTTTAAAGTCTATTTTGCCTAATATCAGTATTGCTTCTCCAGCTTTCTTATGGTTTCCATTTGCATGAAGTACCTCTCCCATTCCCTTACTTTGAGTCTGTAAGTGTCCATAGGTCCGAGGTAGATCTCCTGTAGACAACGTATGTATGGGTCTTGTTTTTATACCCATCCAACCAGTCTGTGTCTTTTGGTTGACGCATTTAATACATTTATGGTAATTATTGATATATATGATCCTATTACCATTTTATAATTGTTTTGGGTTTATTTTTTGTAGGTCTTTTCTGTGTCCTGCCTAGAGAAGTTTCTTTAGCATTTGTTGTAAAACTGGTTTAGTGGTACTGAAGTCTCTTAACTTTTGCTTGTCTGGAAAGCTTTGATTTCTCCATCAAATCTGAATGAGTCTTGCTGGGTAGAGTATTCTTAGTTGTAGGTTATTCCCTTTCATCACTTGGAACATATCGTGCCAATCCCTTCTGACTTGTAGAGTTTGTGTTGAGAAGTCAGCTGATAACCTTATGGGTTTTCCCTTGTATGTTGTCTTTTTTCCCTTGTAGCTTTTAAAAATTTGTCTTTAGTTTTTACCAGTTTGATTACTATGTGTCTCGGTGTGTTCCTCCTTGGGTTTATCCTGACTGGGACTCTCTGTGCTTCTGGACTTGGTTGACTATTTCCTTTCCCATATTGGGGAAGGTTAGCTATTACCTCCTCAGATATTTTCTCGGATCCTTTCTCTCTCTCTTTCTTCTTCTGGGACCCCTATAATGCAAATAGTGGTACGTGTAATGCTGTCCCAGAGGTCTGACTTCATTTCTTTTCATTCTTTTTACTATATTCTGTATTGTAGCATTGATTTCCACTATTCTGTCTTCTAGGTCACGATCCATTCTTTCTGCCTCAGTTATTCTGCTATCAATTCTTTCTAGTGTAGTGTTCATCTGTTTGTTTGTTCCTTAGTTCTTCTTGGTCTTTGGTAAACATTTCTTGCATCTTCTCCATTCATTTTCCAAGATCCTGGATGATTTTCACTATCATTATTCTGAATTGTTTTTCTGGGAGATTGCCTGTCTCCACTTCATTTAGTTGTTTTTTCTGGGGATTTATCTTGTTCCTTCATCTGGGACATAATCCTTTTTCTTTTGGACTTCCCTGGTGGCTCAGAAGGTAAAGCGCCTGCCTGCAATGCGGGAGACTTAGGGTTCAATCCCTGGGTTGGGAAGATCTCCTGGAGAAGGAAATGGCAACTCACTCCAGTATTCTTGCCTGGAAAATCCCGTGGATGGAGGAGCCTGGTAGGCTACAGTCCATGGGATCACAGAGAGTCAGACTGAGCATCTTCACTTTTTCACTTTATCTTGGTCCTTCATCTGGGACAGAATCCTGTTTTTTGTTTTTTGTTTTTTTTTTATTTTGGATAGCTTTCTGTGATTGTGATATTAGTTTTGGAGGCTGATGGGATTGTAGTACTTATTTCTTCTGTCTGCCCTCTGGTAGATAAAGATAAGAGGCTTGTGTAAACTTCCCGTTGGGAGGAACTGGCTGGGGGGAAAACTGGGTCTTGCTCTGGTGGGCAGGGCTGAGCTCAGTAAAACTTTGATCTAGTTATCTGCTGATGACTGGGGCTGCACTCCCTTCTTATTGTTTGGCCTGAGGCCACCCAGTACCGGAGTCTACAGATTCTATGGTAAAGCTATTGTTGACCTCCAAGACGACTTCTGTCGACACACATCTCCCAGGACTGCTGCTCCCAGGGCCCCTCTCCTTGTGGTGGGCCACTACCAACCCATACCTCTGCAGGAGATGCTCAAACACTCACAGGTAAGTCTGGCTCAGTCTCCTGTGGGCTCACTGCTCCTCTCCCCTGGGTTGTGATGCACACAAGATTTTGCTTGTGCCTTCCAAGAGTCTCTGTTTCCTCCCACCCCCACGGTGGCCTTCAAAGTCAGATTCCCTGGAGATTCCCAGTCCCTTGGCCGGATCCCCAGACTGGGGAGCCTGATATGGGGCCCAGATCCTTCACAACAGTGAGAGAACTGCTTTGGTATTACTGTTCTTCTGTCTGTGGGTCACCCACTGCCAGGTGTAGGATTTGATTTAATCATAATCATGCCCCTCCTATCATTTTGTTGCGGCTTCTCCTTTGTCCTTGGATGTGGCATATCTTTTTACAGTGGATTCCAGTATTTTCCTGTTGATGGTTGTTCAACAGCTACTTGCGATTTTGGTGCTGTGGGAGGAGAAGATGAGTGCATGTCGTTTTCCCACAGACCTTTCTTTTTTACATATTATGTGTTTGTTTTGAGTTGCCCTGGGCCTCTGTTGCTGCAATGAGCCTTCTCTAGTTGCGGTGCATGGGCTTCTCATTGTGGTCGCTTGTCTTATTGTGAAGCATGGGCTCTAGTTTGCACAGGCTCAGTAGTTGCCGCACACTGAATTAGTTGCTCCAAGGCATGTGGGATCTTCCTGGGCCAGGGGATTGAACCAGTGTCCCCGTCGTTGGCAGGCAGACTTTTAACCACTGGACCACCAGGGGAGGTGGTTCTTCCAGAGGTATTCTTCAAAAAGTGTATGTTCCAAACTGTTGGTAGCTTGCTTCTCTCATATACCTGAAGAGGAAAGATTGGGTGCAAGAGATTGATTTCATAATGTAAAAGTCACTGGATTTTGATAAAATAGAACAGAGGTCAGAAACTATAGCCCTTCAGGCCAAATCTCGCCCATCGCCCATGTTATGAAGTGAATTTTGTCTCCTTGCCAATTTGTGTGTTGAAACTCTATGCCTCAACATTGATGGCATTTGGAGGTGGGGATTTTGAGAGGTAATTAGAGTTAGATGAGGTTATGGGGGTAGGTCCCTGGTCAAATAGGATGGGTCTCCTTATAAGAGAGATGCCCTCTCTGCACCCACAGAGGAAGGGCCATGTGAAGAAAGAGCTGTCTTCAAGCCAGGAAGAGAGTTCTTGCCAAAAATATAATTTTCTTGCACCATGATCTTAATCTTCCAGCCTCAGAATTGTGAAAAAGTAAATTTCTGTTGTTTAAGCTATGAATTCTGGGGCATTTTATTATGGCAGCCCAAGCCGACTAATACAGCCTGTTTCTGTAAATGAAGTTTTACGGGAACACAGCCACACCCGCGTGTTCACATACTGCTCTCTCTGGCAGCTTCTGTGAGGGAATATCAGAAACGAGTCATTGTGACTGAGATCATTTGACCTGCAAAGGGCGAAATATTTACTGTCTGGCCCATTAAAGAAAAGTGTGCCAACCTCTGGAATAGAAACTTACCATATACAGGGACTTCCCTGATGGTTCTAATGGTTAAGACTCCATCCTTCCACTGCAGGAGGCGCAGGTTCGATCCCTGGTTGAGGAACTAAGACCCCATGTGCCATGCAGCTTGACCAAAAAACAAGGAAACTTACCCTACACAGCATAGGTTTTGAACAGGAAAAACCATCCCCATGAGATATAAAAGGGCCAAATGGAAGAAACTGCCTTAGTGGACAGTGGCCAAACCAGCATTGGCCTGAGCACCTCCAGGAATGTCCTGGATGTCCAACCCAAACCCTCTGAACAGGGTCACCTCGCACACAAGCTGAGTGGTTGACGGTGTACATTTCTGCCCTCGGTGGGTGAAGTCCTGGCGGGGGAGCCTCTCCTCCTGTGAGGCTGATACGACAGGTCAGTAGTCATGACAGTGGGGTAGAAAGGGAGAGAGTGTCGCAGAACAGCTTAGAAAGCAATGAAGAGGCAGCCAGCTCGTCTCTCCATGGCTGTGGATCCGCAGGGTATTGGAGGCTTCCTTGCTGCAGAGCAGAGTGGAAGCAGGTGGGGGATGCAGGATGAAATCTTTGCTGATAGCGAAAAGACTTCTCCGTGGGTAAGATGCAATGTGCATTGAGAGTCTGCACGTGCTCTCTCCCTCCCCAGAGTGGCAGTTGGGAAGTTCAGACACCAGTATCAGAATCCTCTGGGGTTGGTTCTGGGAATCCGGGCTTTTAAGGCATGCCCAGGCAATTCTTCTGCACCTCGATGACTGAGAACTCTTGGGTGAGCAGTTCCCACCTGCTGGAGTGTCAGCACTGTTCCTACCCGGGGGTGGGCATCTCTATGCCCCTGAGTCAAGAATCTCAGTGAAGGAGAACCCCAGTCAGAGGCACCACATGAGCAGTTCGGTACACAACAGAGTTTCTGCACCTGTGTGCCACCAGCCAGCTCAGCCTTGAGGCCTCTGAGTCAGAATGCCAGCCGGGAACCACGTTCTAAGGCTCAGGCCTGTAGAATTCCGTGGCCGAGACCACCGCGGGGCTGGACTGACTTCAAGCAGAGTTCTTCCAGGTGCCTTGTTTTCTGCTCGCTTAATCCGTGGGTGACCCAGCTGTGTTAGAAACGGGCAGAAAGAGCTGGACTCAAAGCAAACACCATCTTTCTTGTTCTTCCCATGTAATCAATAATTCAACCCTGGAAAGCAAGCCTGACTCCTGATGGAGTGCTTGCTGCAAAGACGACGACAGGGCCATCCACCAACTTAACACTTTTTTCTGTCTTTCTCTCTCCCTCTTTCTGCGGTACCTCTGCCCTGCCGTTGACTTTCCTCCATCTGAATGCAAAATGAACATGTCTGCTAAAATGTGGTCCACATAGAGTCCAAGAGGATGCCAGGATAGAGTGTGAACAGCTGTAGGGGAGAAGAGGCGCTAGTTATTTTACATGTCAGAGCAAAGCAGTAATTGAACTCAAGGTCCCCTTTGAGTGACGCACCAGAGTGTCACAGATCCAACAAGTGGCCACGTAGGTGAATTAAGGCTGTGAATCAGAAAATGCCCCATAGACAGACAATAACAAGACCACCAACAATAATAATAGCAGATGCAAGTGCTTGCATAGTATCTGCTTTGTGCCAGGTGCTTCTCCAAGTGCCTTACACATAGTTCTCTTAAGTCGGATCATTTCTAGTGTCTGTAAAATCCACTGTGGAACAAATGTTTTGGTACCATCTATTTGAATGCATTTCAATCTCAATATATACAATACTTAGTTCCAGTGTAAGGTACAGAGGATCTAATTCCTTGTTCCTTATTTCCATGTTTTACATTTTCAGCATAATTCTTGGAAACATCATCTCCTTAAATGTTGGGTTTCATGAGCCCAGGAGAGCAGGTACAATTGCTACAGTGGAATAAACTCTTCTAGGAGAAGCCTCAGTATTTTATTTACTCTTTCCTTCATCCCCTGGCATGCCTATCATTCACAGTTTAAATATGATTAATACGAATGACTTCCCCAGGCAGAACAATTTATGTTATTTTTAAAAGAAGCATAGCCACCCATCTAAATCCAAGAGCCCCTGGGAGGTCATCACCTCTCTGAAAGACTTAAAAGAGGATTAAAGATTTAAACGCTGGGTGTCTTGATTAATCTGGTGACAGTGGGTGGTGTGTTCCACACTTGTGGTCCACAGATTAGAGCTTGAGAAATGACTTGACTTTGGCAGAACATCTCTGTGCCCCCACGGGGTAGAGCAGCTGGGAGCTGGCCCAAGCTGTGCTTGATGGACAGCCTTCTTCAAGCTGCCAAGCCTGCTAGCTCTGGGTCTGAATCCCCATTACCAAGTCATAAGCCTCTCACAGCCCTGTATCTGTATCAACCAAGGCCTAGAGGTGGGTTTTAGCTTTTGGTGCTGTTATCCAGACCCCACCAGCCGAATAAAATTTTGGTTCAACTAGTCAGAAAAGCACCCACTATTATGGGACCTCCAGGCCCCCTTTAAATGATCCTTCTCTCTTCTATCTTCTCCCCTTTCTCTTTGCATTCTCTTTCTTTTCTATTTTTCCTCCTCTCCTTCCTTCCTTCCTACCTTCCTTCCTTCTTTTTCTTTCTTCCTCTCTTTCTCCCTCTCTCCCTCACTTCTCTGTCCATGGGATTCTCCAGGCAAGAATACTGGAGTGGGTTGCCATTTCCTCATCCAGGGAATTTTCCCGATTCAGGGAGCGAACCTGTGTCTCCTGCATTGAAAGGTGAATTCTTTACTGTTAAGCACCTGGGAAGCCCCATTTCTTTCTTATTGAGCTCTTATGCACCAGTCCCTGTTCTAAGTGCTGGAGCTATATTTTATTAATAAAACACATTAGTGGAATATGTATTGTATTAGAAGAGATTAAGAAAGAATTCATGCAGGAAATGTGCTTCCTTCAGCTGTCTGGAGAAGTCCCCAAATGCATCCCCATCCTGCTATTGGACACGTTGCCTTCTCCTGCAGTGGGCAGCTGCTGAAAGCTCCAGGACAGCTCTGAAGCTGCAGGGAAACCAGAGCTGTGGTGTCCTGGGCAGAACCTGTCTGAGGTTCCAGAGGAGCCCTGATCCATGAGGCTGGGCATGTTCTATCCAGGATGGCATACACGCCTGTCTGCCACCCAGGTGCCACACGCCACCGTGTGCCTCGTCTCGGGGAGGTGGCTCACTCAATTTATGCTTCTCAGTTCTGTCTGTTCGTAACTACAGATGCAGTCTACGTGGGTGTAGTCCCACCGTCAAGTTTTTAAACATCACAAATACATCAAAAGGGCTTCCTGACTATCAGCCATCCCTAAAGGAACCGCAGCTGTTCAGTGTACAGCCTTCTAGAACTTTCTCTTTGATTTTATTTGGAGATATAAACTTGTAGACGGAGCTATGTGTGCATGTGCACACACCACTATCAACTTATTGCAAAAACACATTATTGCTTTGTATTTTTTTTTCTTTACATAGAGCTATATTTATATATCATTCTGGAACTCCTTTTTCTCGCTCACTGAGAACCAACAAGATCTATAGAGAGTAATTCAATAATCACTATATTGAGCCCGTTCAGTGTAGGACTCTGCGCTTTCATTTCAGTGGTGCCTTAACTTCCCATAGTACAAATGTACCGCTTTCCTGTGAAGAATGTGCATGTGTGAAAGTGTGCTTTATTTTGAAGGCTAAGTGCTGAGTAGTGGAACAGGGGGAATTGAACATTTTAAATAATTGCAGATGCTTCCAAATTGCTCTTATGCCAATGTATTCTCCACCAGCCAGTGTGAGAGTCCCTCTCTGGTTTAGTTGTAGCCCCTCCTCATTTGGAACCAGACCAGAGTTCATGGGATCTGGGTTAAAGGAAATACAGAAAGACAGAGGCACGTATGTTCTTTCCTGGAACCCTGAAACTTGAGCTTTGGGGCTGTCTGCTAGAGGGAGTGCGCATTCCTGGGCGCCCTCTGGTGGAAAGAGCTGGGAAAGAACTTTGCTGCACTGGGAAGAAGTTCAGTTCAGTTCAGTGGCTCAGTCGCGCGACCCCATGGACTGCAGCACGCCAGGCCTCCCTGTCCATCACCAACTCCCGAAGTTTACTCAAACTCATGTCCATTGAGTCGGTGATGCCATCCAACCATCTCATCCTCTGTCGTCTCCTTCTCCTCCTGCCTTCAATCTTTCCCAGCATCAGGGTCTTTTCCAATGAGTCAGTGCTTTTCCATCAGGTGGCCAAAGTATTGGAGCTTCAGCATCAGTCCTTCTAATGAATACTCAAGACTGATGTCCTTTTAGGATGGATTGGTTGGATCTCCTTTCAGTCCAAGGGACTCCCAAGAGTCTTCTCTAACACCGCAGTTCAAAAGCATCAATTCTTCAGCACTCACCTTTCCTTATAGTCCAACTCTCACATCCATACATGACTACTGGAAAAACCATAGCTTTGACTAGATGGACCTTTGTTGGCACAGGGAAGAAGGCATGGGGTAAAATGGTTCTTTAGAGGTGGTGTTTATTTTAGAAGGTTAAAAAAAAAAAGTACATCATTTGCATGGTTCTGATTTCAAATGGTTAAAAAGGACCTACAAGGTATTTTTTCTTCCCTGTCCCATGGCCATGCAGTATTCTGCTCCAGAGACAACCAATATCAACTCTCTTTCATGTATTCTTCCAAAAATGTTTTATGCATATGAGTGTAACATGTATGTAGTAGGTATAATTTTTGTTTATAAAAATTTTGTTTCTCAATGGAAACATACAATACCATTGTGGGAAATGTACTAGAGTAGTCCAGATTATAAAGCAGTCTTCTTGGGTTCAAACCCCAGCTCTGTCATATTTTATCTGCACATCTCCCAATCAGATTATTTGACCTCTGTCTGCCTCAGTTGCCTCTTATGCAAGATACAGATTATCACTAAAGTTATTATGAAGATTAAATGAGTATTTGTAGAGGTCCAAAACTGTATCTGGAATACGTTGAAAAGCATGGTCTCATTTGTTAAATCATTTTTAAAGAAAAGAAAGGAACTGTCCAGCTATACTGTTCGTTTTTATTATTCAATATTTGATATTGAATATTTGAATCCTGCAAAATGATCATAGTCTAGTTAACATCCATCACCATATACATCATCTTTTCTTGTGAGCTGTTTAGATCTACTCTTTGCAACTTTCACATATGCAAGCGAGTATTACTAACTGCAGTTACCATGCTGTACCTTACATCAGGATGACTTAATTATTTTATAACTGGCAGTTTGTAGCTTATGACCCCCTTCATAATTCTTCGTATCCCCAAAACCCTGCTTTTGGCAATCACCAGTGTGTTCTCTGAATTTATGAGTCTGTTTGTTGTTTTAAATTTCCTATGTAAGTGAGGCATATGCTATTTGTTTTTCTCTCTCTGACTTATTTCACTTAGCGTCATAGCCTCAAGGTCTATCCTTGCTATCACAAATGGCAAGGTGTCATTTTTTTATGCCTGTATCGTATCCTGTGTGTGTGTGTGTGTGTCACATCTTCCATATCCATTTATCCATCAATGGACACTTAAGTTGTTTTCATATCTTACCTATTGTAAATAATGCTACAGGGAACATGGGGGTGCATATACCTTTTTGAAGTACTCTTTTCATATCCTCTAGATAAATAACCAGAAGTGAAATTGCTGGATCATGTGGTAGTTGTATTTTAACTCTTGTCCATACTGTTTTCCATAATGAATGCAGTGATATATAATCCCACCAACAGTGCACAAGTGTTCTCTTTTATCCATATCCTTGCCAACACTTGTTATTTTTTTGTCTTTTTGACAATAGGTATCCTAACAGGTGTGAGGTGATATCTTTCTGTGGTTTTGACTTGAATTTCCCTGATGACTAGTGATGAGCATTTTTTCACATCTGTTGTCTGTTGGCCATCTGCATAGCTTCTGTGTAAATATGTCTATATTCATGTCTTCTGCCCATTCTTTAAGCAGTTTTTTTTTTTTTTTTTTGCTATCAAGTTGTATGCTTTCTTTGTAAATTTTAGATACTAATCCCTTATCAGATAAATGATTTGCAGTATTTTCTCCCATTCAGTGGGTTGCCTTTTCATTTTGTTGATGGTTCCCTTTGCTGTGCAGAAGTTATTTAGCTTGATGCAGTCTCATTTATTCACTTTGCTCTGGGGGTTAGATCCAAAAAATCATCTCCAAGACTGATGTCTAGCAGCTTGCCGCCTATCTTTCCTTTTAGGAGCTCTGTTGTTTCAGGATTTTAATCAATTTTGAGTTAATTTTTATGGATGGTATCAGACTGTGGTCCAGATTCATTCTTTAGCATGTGACTAAAGTTTTTCCAACACCATGTATTGAAGAGGCTGTCCTTTCACCATTGTATATTCTTGCCTCCTTTTTTGTCAATTAATTGACCATATGTGCATGGGTTTATTTCTGGGCTTTCTATTCTGTTCCATTCATCTGCTTTTGTCTATTTTTTTTTTCTTTTTTTTTTTTTTAATTTTTTTATTAGTTGGAGGCTAATTACTTCACAACATTTCAGTGGGTTTTGTCATACATTGATATGAATCAGCCATAGATTTACACTTATTCCCCATCCCGATCCCCCCTCCCACCTCCCTCTCCACCCGATTCCTCTGGGTCTTCCCAGTGTACCAGGCCCGAGCACTTGTCTCATGCATCCCACCTGGGCTGGTGATCTGTTTCACCATAGATAGTATACATGCTGTTCTTTTGAAACATCCCACCCTCACCTTCTCCCACAGAGTTCAAAAGTCTGTTCTGTATCTCTGTGTCTCTTTTTCTGTTTCGCATATAGGGTTATCGTCACCATCTTTCTAAATTCCACATATATGCGTTAGTATGCTATAATGTTCTTTATCTTTCTGGCTTACTTCACTCTGTATAAGGGGCTCCAGTTTCATCCATCTCATTAGGACTGGTTCAAATGAATTCTTTTTGACGGCTGAGTAATATTCCATGGTGTATATGTACCATAGCTTCCTTATCCATTCATCTGCTGATGGGCATCTAGGTTGCTTCCATGTCCTGGCTATTATAAACAGTGCTGCGATGAACATTGGGGTGCATGTGTCTCTTTCAGATCTGGTTTCCTCAGTGTGTATGCCCAGAAGTGGGATTGCTGGGTCATATGGCAGTTCTATTTCCAGTTGTTTAAGGAATCTCCACACTGTTTTCCATAGTGGCTGTACTAGTTTGCATTCCCACCAACAGTGTAAGAGGGTTCCCTTTTCTCCACAGCCTCTCCAGCATTTATTGCTTGTAGACTTTTCGATAGCAGCCATCCTGACTGGTGTGTAATGGTACCTCATTGTGGTTTTGATTTGCATTTCTCTAATAATGAGTGATGTTGAGCACCTTTTCATGTGTTTGTTAGCCATCTGTATGTCTTCTTTGGAGAAATGTCTGTTTAGTTCTCTGGCCCATTTTTTGATTGGGTCATTTATTTTTCTGGAATTGAGCTGCAGGAGTTGCTTGTATATTTTTGAGATTAATCCTTTGTCTGTTTCTTCATTTGCTATTATTTTCTCCCAATCTGACGGCTGTCTTTTCACCTTACTTATAGTTTCCTTTGTAGTGCAAAAGCTTTTAAGTTTCATTAGATCCCATTTGTTTAGTTTTGCTTTTATTTCCAATATTCTGGGAGGTGGGTCATAGAGGATCTTGCTGTGATTTATGTCGGAGAGTGTTTTGCCTATGTTCTCCTCAAGGAGTTTTATAGTTTCTGGTCTGACATTTAGATCTTTAATCCATTTTGAGTTTATTTTTGTGTATGGTGTTAGAAAGTGTTCTAGTTTCATTCTTTTACAAGTGGTTGACCAGTTTTCCCAGCACCACTTGTTAAAGAGGTTGTCTTTTTTCCATTGTACATCCTTGCCTCCTTTGTCAAAGATAAGGTGTCCATAGGTTCGTGGATTTATCTCTGGGCTTTCTATTCTGTTCCATTGGTCTATATTTCTGTCTTTGTGCCAGTACCACACTGTCTTGATGACTGTGGCTTTGTAGTTGCTTTTGTCTATTTTTATGCCAGTAACATACTATCTTGATTACTATACCTTTGTGTGTATGTGTGTTAGTCGTCTAGTCTTGTCCGACTCTGTGATCCCAGGGACTATAGCCTGTCACGCTCCTCTATCCATGGAATTCTCCAGGCAAAAAATACTGGAGTGGGGGTGCCATTCCCTTCTCCAGGGGATATTCCAGACCCAGGGTTAGAACCCAGGTCTCCTGCATTGCAGCAGATTCTTTACCACCTGAGCCAGCAGGGAAGCCTTTGTGGTTGTTATTCAGTCACTCAGTCGCATGTGACTCTGTGACCCCATGGACTACAGCACACCAGGCCTTCTTGTCCTTCACCATCTCCCACAGCTTGATCAAACTCACGTCCATTGAGTCGATGATGCCATCCAACCATCTCGTCCTCTGTCGTCCCCTTCTCCTCCTGCCTTCAATCTTTCCCAGCATCAGGGTCTTTTCCAGTAAGTCAGTTCTTTGCATCAGGTGGCCAAAGTATTGGAGCTTCAGCTTCAGTCCTTCCAGTGAATATTCAGGACTGATCTCCTTTAGGATGGACTGGTTGGATCTCCTTGCTGTCCAAGGAACTCTCAAGAGTCTTCTCCAACACCACAGTTTGAAAGCATAAGTTCTTCAGCGCTCAGCCTTCTTTATGGTCCAACACTCACATCCATACATGACTGCTGGAAAAAACCATAGTTTTGACTATATGGATCTTTGTCAGCAAAGTAACGTCTCTGCTTTTTAATACGCTATCTAGGTATGTCATAGCTTTTCTTCCAAGGAGCAAGCGCCTTTTAATTCCATGGCTACAGTCACCATCTGCAGTGATTTTGGAGCCCAAGAAAATAGTCTGTCACTGTTTCCCTTGTTTCCCCATCTATTTGCCATGAAGTGGTGGGATCAGATGTCATGATCTTAATTTTTTGAATGTTGAGTTTTAAGCCAGCTTTTTCACTCTCACCCTCATCAAGAAACACTCTATAGTTCCTCTACACTTTCTGCCATAAGGGTGGTGTCATCTGCATATCTGAGGTTGTTGTTACTTCTTCCAGCAGTCCTGATTTCATTTTGTGCTTTTCTAGCCTGGCATTTCACATGATGTATTCTGCATATCAGCTAAATAAGCAGGGTGACAATATATAGCTTTGATGCACTCCTTTCCCAATTCGGAACCAGTCTGTTCCATGTCCAGTTCTAACTGTTGCTTCTTGACCTGCGTGCAGGTTTCTCAGGAGGCAGGTAAAGTGGTCTGGTATTCCCATCTCTTTCAGAATTTTCCACAGTTTGTTGTGATCTACACAAAGGCTTTAGCATACTCATTGAAGCAGAAGTAGATGTTCTGGAACTCTCTTGCTTTTTCGATGATCCAGCAGATGTTGGCAGTTTGATCTCTGGTTCTTGTGCCTTTTCTAAATCCAGCTTGTACATCTGGAAGTTCTTGGTTCATGTACTGTTGATGCCTAGCTTGGAGGATTTTGAGCAGTACTTTGCTAGCATGTAAGATGAGTGCAATTGTGCCATAGTTGAACATTCTTCAGTATTGCATTTCTTTGGGATTGGAATGAAAACTGACCTTTTCCAGTCCTGCTGCCACTGCTGAGTTTTCCAAATTTTGACGGCATACTGAGTGCAGCACTTAACAGTATCATCTTTTAGGATTTGAAATCGCTCAGCTGGAATTCCATCACCTCCACTAACTTTGTTCGTAGTGATGCTTCCTAAGGCCCACTTGACTTCGGTCTCCAGGATGTCTGGCTCTAGGTGAGTGATCACACGATCGTGGTTATCTGGGTCATGAAGATCTTTTTTGTATAGTTCTGTGTATTCTTGCCACCTCTTATTGATATCATCTGCTTCCGTTAGGTCCATTCCATTTCTGTCGTTTACTGTGCCCTTCGTTGCATGAAATGTTGCCTTGGTATCTCTGATTTTCTTGAAGAGAATCCTGTCTTTCCCATTCTATTGTTTTCCTCTATTTCTTTGCACAGATCACTGAGGAATGCTTTCTTATCTCTCCTTGCTATTCTTTGGAACTCTGCATTCAGATGGGTATATCTTTCCTTTTCTCCTTTGCTTTTCTCTTCTCTTCTTTTCACAGCTATTTGTAAGGCCTCCTCAGACGACCATTTTGCCGTTTTGCATTTCTTTTTCTTGAGGGTGGCCTTGATTCCTGTCTCCTGTACAGTGTCACGAACCTCTGTCCATAATTCTTCAGGCACTCTATCAGACCTAATCAAGGGATTAGTGGGATTGCTGGATACATACATACATACATACATAGATTCAAGGAATCTATTTGTCACTTCCACTGTATAATCGTAAGGAATTTGATTTACATCATATATGAATGGTCTAGTGGTTTTCCCCACTTACTTCCATTTCAGTCTGAATTTTGCAATAAGGATTTCATGATCTGAGCCACAGTGAGCTCCCAGTCTTGTTTTTGCTGACTGTATAGAGCTTCTCCATCTTTGGCTGCAAAGAATATAATCAGTCTGATTTCAGTATTAACCATCTGGTGATGTCCATGTGTAGAGTCTTCTCTTGTGTTGTTGGAAGAGGGTGTTTCTTTGCCTTAATACAGTATTTTGTCTGAGGATCAATAGCCCAGATTTCTTCTGGTTTCCATTCATATGGACTATCTCTTTCTATCACTTCACTTTCAGTCTGTGTGTGTCCATGAGTCTGAGTGTGTCTCTGTAGGCAGCACATGGATGGGTCTTAGTTTTTTTTTAATCCGTTCGGCCACTCTGTCATTTGATTGAGAATTTAGTCCACTTACATTTAAGGAATTATTGATGGGTATGAAATTATTGGCATTTTAATGATTGTTTTCTGGACGTTTTGTAGTCCTTTTGTACCTTTCTGCTCCTCTTACTGTTTTCTTTTGTGGTTTGATGAGTCTCTTTACTTATATGTTTAGATTTTTTTTCTCATCATCTTTAGGTTTTTGATCTATCTACTTTGATATCTATCTGTCTATTTTGATCTATCTACAAAAACCCATATACTATAGGTTTTTGCTTTGTGAGAACCATTAGTCTTATATATAACAACTTCTATTTAGAGCAGCATATTTGGGCTTCCCAGGTAATGCTAGTGGTAAAGAACCCACCTGCCTACGCAGGTATCTCTAAGAGATGCAGGTTCGATCCTCCAGGTTGGGAGGATCCCCTGGAGGAGGACATGGCAACCCAATCCAGTATTCTTGCCTGGAAAATCCCATGGACGGAGCAGCCTGGTGGGCTATAGTCCATACAGTTGCAAAGAGTTGGACAAGACTGAAGCGGCTTAGCACATTTTAAGTTGATAACAAGTTTGAATGGATTCTAAGGTTCTACATTTCTACCCTCCCCCTCCACATTTTGTGTTTTTGATGTCAAATTTACTTTTTTCATTTTTATTTTATATTGGAGAGTAATTGATTAACAATGTATTAATTTTAGGTATATAGCGAAGTGATTCAGTTACACACATAGCTATTCTTTTTCAAATTCTTTTCCCATTTAAGTCATTATAGAATATTAAGCAGAGGTGCTATACAGTAGATCCTTGCTGATTATCTGTTTTAAATGTAGTAGTGTATATGTCAATCCCAACCTCCCAATCTATCCCTCTCCCTTTTGGTAACCATAGTTCGTTTTCTAAATCTGTTCATCTGTTTCTGTTTTGTAAATAAGATCTTTTGTATCATATTTTTTCAGATTCTGTATATATGTGATATCATATATTTGTCTTTCCCTGTGTGACTTACCTCACTTAGTATGATTATCTCTATCTAGTATGATTATCTCTATCTAGTATATCTTAGTATGATTATCTCTATATATATTGGTTGCTGCAAATGGATTGTTTCATTCTTTTTAATGGCTAGGCGATATTCCATTGTGTGTGTATGTATATGTGTGTGTGTGTACACACACACCACATCTTCTTTATCCACTCATCTGAGGATGGACATTTAGGTTGCTTCCATGTCTTGGCTATTGTAAACACCACCACAGTGAACACTAAGGTGCATGTATCCTTTTGAGCCATGGTTTTCTCCAGATATATGCTGAGGAGTGGGATTGCTGGATATAGGGTAGCTCTATTTTTAGTTTTTTAAAGGAACCTCTATATTTTTCTCCATAGCAACTGTACCAATGTACATTTCCGCCAACAGTGTAGGAAAGTTCTTTCTCCACACCCTCTCCAGCATTTATTGTTTGTAGACTTTCTGATAATGGCATTCTGATTGGTTTGAGGTAATATCTCAATGTAGTTTTGATTTGCATTTGTGATAATTAGTGATGTTGAGCATCTCTTCCTGTCTCTTGACCATCTGTATGCCATCATTGGAGAAATGTCTACTTAGGTTTTTTGCCCATTTTTTTAAATTGGGTTGCTTGTTTTATTGATATTGAGCTGCATGAGCTGTTTGTAGATTTTGCAGATTAATCGCTTGTTGGTCACATCATTTGCAAATATTTTCTCCCATTCTGAGGCCTGTGTTTTCATTTTGTTTATGGTTCCCTTCACTGTGCAAAAGCTTTTGAGTTTAATTAGGTTTCACTTGTTACTTTTTTTAATTTGCATTACTCTAGAAGATAGATCAAAAAAAAATGTTGCTGAGATTTGTGTCAAACAGTGTTCTACCTAACTTTTTCTCTAAGAGTTTTATAGAATCAGGTCTTACATTTAGGTCTTTAATCCATATTGATTTTATTTTTGTGTATGATGTTAAAGAACATGCTAATTTCATTCTTTTACATGCAGCTGTTCAGGCACCGTTTTTCAAGCACCAGGTATTGAAGAGATTGTCTTTTCTCCATTGTATAGTCTTTCTTCCTTTGTTGTATATTGACCATGTGTGCATGGGTTTATTTCTGGACTTTCTATCCTGTTCCATTGATCTGTATGTCTGTTTTTGTGCCGGTACCTTATGGTTTGGATGACAGTATCTTTTTGTATAGCCTGAAGTCAGGGAGCCCGAATCCTCCAGCTGAGTTATTCTTTCTCAAGATTACATTGGCTATTCTGGATCTTCTGTGTGTCCATATAGATTTTAAGATGTTTTTTGTTCTAGTTCTGTGAAACATGCAATTGCTAATTTGATAGGGATTACATTGACTCTCTATATGGCCTTGAGTTATAGTCATTTTGACAATGTTGACTCTTCCAATACAAGAATGTGGTATATGTTTCCTTCAGTTTGTGTCATCTTCAGTTTCTTTCATCAGCGTCTTAGTTTTCAGAGTATAGGACTTTTGCCTCCTTAGGTACGTTTATTCCTATTTTTGATGTGATAGTAAGAGGGATTGATTCTTTCATGTCTATTTCTGATCTTTCATTGTTAGTGTATAAAAATGCAGTATATGTTTGTGTATTAATTTTGTATCCTGCAACTTTACCACCTTTATTGATGATCTCTAGTAGTTTTCTGGTAGCATCTTTGGGATTTTCTATGTTTACAACTGTCATGTTGTCAGTAATCAAGGGCAGTTCTACTTCTTTTCCAATTTGGATTCTCTTTATTTCTTTCCGTTATCTCATTGCTGTAGCTAGGACTTTCAAAGCTATGTTGAATAAAAGTGGTGTGAGTAAGCATCCTTACCTTGTCACCAATCTAAGATGATATGCTTTCAGCTTTTCACCACTGAGTTTGATTTTAGCTGTAGGTTTGTCATATATGGCCTTTATTATGTTGAGGCATGTTCCCTTTATGCCCACATTTTGAAGTTCGTTCATGATAAACAGGTATTGAATTTTGTCAAAAACTTTTCCTATATCTACTGAGATGATCATATGACTTTTATTCTTCAATTTGTTGATGTGGTATATCACACTGACTGATTTGCAGGTTTGAAAAATCCTTGCATCCCTGGGAAATATCACACTTGATCATGGTGTATGATCCTTTTAATGCATTGTTGGATTTGGTTTGTTAGTATTTTGTTGAGAATTTTTGTGTCTGTGTTCATCAGTGATATTAGCCTGTAATTTTATTTCTTTTAGTGGCATCTTTGGTTTTGGTGTCAGGGTGATGGTGGCCTCATAGAATGAGTTTGGGAGTGTTCCTTCCACTACATTTTGTGGAAGAGTTACAGGATAGGTATTAATTCTTCTCTAAATATTTGATAAAATTTGCCTCTGAAGCCATCCGGTCCTGGACTTTTGTGAGGGCTTTATTTGGAGTTTTTAAATCACAGTTCATTTTCAGTGCTTATGATTGGTCTCTTTATATTTTCTATTTCTTCCTGGTTCAGTCTTGGGAGACTGTGCATTTCTGAGAATTTTTCCATTTCTTCTAGGTTTTCCATTTTATTGGTGTGGCACTGTAAGTTGTTTGGTCACTAAATCATGTCCAACTTTGTGACCCCATGGACTGCAGCATTCCGGGCTTCCCTGTCCTTCAGTATCTCCCAGAGTTTAGCTGCTTGTAGTGGTCTCTTATGATCCTTTGTATTTCTGTGGTATCTGTTGTAACTTCTCCTTTTTCATTTCTAATTTTATTGATTTGACACCTCTCATTGTTTTATTGATGAGTTTGGCTAAAGGCTCATCAGTTACGTTTATATTTTCAAGGAACCAGCTTTTAGCTTCACTGATTTTTTTCTTTTTCTGTTGTTTTCTTTGTCTCATTTATCTGCTCTGATCTTTATGATTTCTTTCCTTCTACTGATTTTGGGTTTTGTTTGTTCTTTCTTTAGTTGCTTTAGACGTAAAGTTAGGTGGTTTATTTGTGGTTTTTCTTGTTTCCTGAGATAAGATTGTACAGTAAGTCATCTAGATATAGAAGAGTTGAATTCCAATAAAGTGTGTGTAAGTCCAGTTTTTTCATAAGTCCAACAGAGTTAGCCTAGGTACCCAACTAACACAATTGACTATATAGTACTATATTATAATAGATTTATAATACTTTTCACATAAATAGTACAAAAAAACACAAAAAAGAAACATTTTTAATCTTACAGTCTAGTAGCTCAAAGGTACAGTAGTACAGTAACGCCTGGCATACACAGACTGGCATCAAGTGAACAGGCAAGGACAGCTACTGACTGCAGGACTGAGAAGAGATAGGAGATGGTAGAGTTGCAGAATCATCAGCAAGAGGAGATGAAGGGCAAGCTGCATTTTCACTCTTGCTTGATATTGGTGTCACAGGTTCTGGTTCCTTGCTGGAACCAGAGGCATGTTTACATCATGGAAAGATCATAACTTGAAGGTTCGAATGTAGGGGAATTGTTCCTCAGTGGCCAAGCCACATCCAACTCTGTGGGACCCAATGAAGTGCAGCAGACCAGGCTTCTCTGTCCCTCACTGTGTCCCTGAATTTACTCAAACTCATGTCCATTGACTCAGTGATGCCGTCCGACCATCTCATCCTTTGTCGCCACCTTCTCTTCTTGCCCTCAATGTTTCCCAGCATCAGGGCCTTTTCCAGTGAGTCAGTTCTTCCTATCAGGTGTATCGGAGCTTCAGCTTCAGCATCCATCCTTCCAATGAATGTTCAGGCTTCGTTTCCTTTATGATTGACTGGTTGGACCTCCTTGCTGTCCAAGGGACTCTCAAGAGTCTTCTCCAACACCACAGTTCAAAAGCATCAATTCTTCGACACTCAGCTTTCTTTATGGTCCAACTCTCTCATCCATACATGACTACTGGAAAAAACCATAGCTTTGACTATACGGACCTTTGTTGATAAAGTGATTTCTCTGCTTTTTAATACACTGTCTAGGTTTGTCATAGCTATTCTTCCAAGGAGTGTCTTTTAATTTCATGGCTGCAGTCACCATTTGCATTGATTTTGGAGCCCAAGAAAACAAAATCTGACACTGCTTCCACAGTTTCCCATCTATTTGCAATGAAGTGATAGGACCAGATGACATGATCTTCATTTTTTGAATGTTGAATTTTAAGCCGGCTTTTTCACTCTCCTCTTTCACTTTCATTAAAAGGTCCTTTAGTTCCTTCTCACTTGCTGCCATTAAAGTGGTGTCATCTGGTATCTGAGGTTATTGATATTTCTCCCACAGTCTTGATTCCAGTTTGTGATTCATTGAGCCCAGCATTTCACATGATGTACTCTGCATATAAGTTAAGTAAGTAGGGTGACAATATACAGGCTTGATGTACTCTTTCCCCAGTTTTGAACCAGTCCACTGTTCCATGTCCAGTTCTAATAATTGCTTCTTGTCATGCATACAGGTTTCTCAGGAGGCAGGTAATGTAGTCTGGTATCCCCATCTCATTAAGAATATTCCAGTTTGTTGTGAGCCACACCGTCAAAGGCTTTTGCATAGTCAATGAAGCAGAAGTCCATTTTTCTGGGGGGGGAGGAATTCCCTCGCTTTTTCCATGATCCAGCATATGTTAGCCATTTGATCTCGGATTCCTCTGCCTTTTCTGAATTTACCTCGTACGTCTGGGAAGTTCTCACTTCATGTCCTGCTGAAGCCTAGCTTGAAGGATTTTGAGCATAATGTTGCTGGCATGTGAAATGAGTGCAATTGTATGGTAATTTGAACATTCTTTGGGATTGGAATGAAAAACCTTTTACAGTCCTGTGGCCACTACTGAGTTTTCCAAATTTGCTGGCATGATGAGTGCAGCACTTTAACAGCATCATCTTTTAAGATTTGAAATAGCTCAGTTGGAATTCCATCACCTCCCCTAGCTTCATTCTTAGTAATGTTTCCTTCCTAAAGCCCACCTGACTTCACATGCTAGGATGTCTGGCTCTAGGTGAGTGACCAAATCATCGTGGTTATCTGGGTCATTAGGAGCTTTTTTGTACAGTTCTTCTGTGTATTCTTGCCACCTTTTCTTAATTTCTTCTGCTGCTTTTAGGTCCTTGCCATTTCTGTCCTTATTGTGTCTATCTTTGAATGAAATGTTGCCTTGGTATTTCCAATTTTCTTGAAGAGATCTCTTGTCTTTCCTATTTTATTGTTTTCCTCTATCTTTGCATGTTCACTTAAAAAGGCTTTCTTATCTCTCCTTGCTATTCTCTGGAACTCTGCATTCAGTTGGGTATATCTTTCCCTTTCTCCTTTGCTTTTCACTTCCCTTCTTTTCTCAGCTATTTGTAAGGCCTCCTCAGACAACCACATTGCCCTCTTATATCTCTTTTTCTTTGGGATGGTTTAGTCGTGGCCTCCTGTACAGTGTTTGGGCTTCCCTGGTGGCTCAGATGGTAAAGAGTCTGCCTGCAGTGCAGGAGACCTAGGTTTGATCCCTGAGTCGGGAAGATTCCCTAGAGAAGGCAGTGGCAAGCCACTCCAGTATTCTTGCCTGGAAAATCCCGTGGACGGAGAAGCCTGGCGGGCTACAATTCATGGGGTCATAAAGAGTCAGACACGACTAAGTGACTTCACTCCCTATACAGTGTTACAAACCTCCATCCATAGCTCTTCAGGCGTTCTGTCTACTAAATCTAGTCCCTTGAATCTATTCGTCATTTCCACTGTATAATCGTAAGGGATTTGATTTAAGTCATACCTGAATGGCCTAGTGGTTTTCCCTACTTTCTTCCATTTGAGCCTGAATTTGCAGTAAGGAGCTGATGATCTCAGTCAGTCAGCTCCAGGTCTTGTTTTCACTGACTACATAGAGCTTCTCCATGTTTGGCTGCAAAGTACATAATCAGTCTGCTTTTGGCACTGATGATGTCGATGTGTAGAGTCGTCTCTTGTGTTGTTGGAAGAGGGTATTTGCTATGACCAGTGCATTCTCTTGACAAAACTGTTAACTTTTGCCCTGCTTCATTTTGTACTCTAAGGCCAAAGTTGCCTGTTACACTAGGTATCTCTTGACTTCCTACTTTTGCATTCCAGTTCCCTGTGATGAAAAGGACATCATTTTTTGGTGTTAGTTCTAGGAGGTCTTGTAGGTCTTCATAGAATTGTTCAACTTCAGCTTCTGCAGCACTAGAGGCTGGGGGGGCATATACTTGGATTGCTGTGATGTTGAATGTAGTGGACTTACTGTATTAGTATAAACTTCCCTCTTAGAACTGCTTTTGCTGTGTTCCATAGGTTTTTGATTGTTGTTCTTTTGTTTTCATTTGTCTCTAGGTATTTTTTAAATTCCTCCTTGATTTCTTAAATAGTTGATTGTTTAATAGCATATTATTTAGCCTTCATGTTTTTGTGGGGTTTTTTTTTTAAGTTTTTTCCCTGTTGCTGTTTTCTAATTTCCTAGCATTGTGGTTGTGAAAGATGCTTGATATGATTTCAGTTTTCTTCAATTTACCAATTTGTGACCCAGCATGTGATCAAGCCTGGGGAATATTCCATGTGCAATTATAAGCAATGTGTATTCTGCTGCTTTGGGATGGAATGCTTTATAAATATCAATTAAGTCCATCTGCTCTAATGTGTCATTTAAGGCCTGTTTTTCCTTATTGATTTTCTATCTGGATTATCTGTTCAATAATGAAAGTGGCGTATTAAAGTCCCCCACTGTTAGTGAGTTACTATCAATTACTCCTTTTATGGCTGTTAGTATTTACCTCATATGTTGAGATGCTCCTGTGTTGGGTGCGTATATAATTAAAATTGTTTTATCTCCTTTGATCGATTCCTTGATTATTCAGTTCAGTTCAGTCACTCAGTTGTGTCCGACTCCTTGCAACCCCATGAATCACAGCACACCAGGCCTCCCTGTCCATCACCAACTTCCAGAGTTTACTCAAACTCGCGTCCCTCGAGTCGGTGATGCCATCCAACCATCTCATCCTCTGTCGTCCTCTTCTCCTCCTGCTCCCAATCCCTCCCAGCATCAGGGTCTTTTCCTGAAGTCAGCTCTTCACATAAGGTGGCCAATCTACCTGAAAAATAACTCAGAGTAATGATAGTAAGCATTGAAGCATCTTTCACAACCACAATGCTAGGAAATTAGAAAACAGCAACAGGGAAAAAACTTAAAAAAAAAAAACCCACAAAAACATGAAGGCTAAATAATATGCTATTAAACAATCAACTATTTAAGAAATCAAGGAGGAATTTAAAAAATACCTAGAGACAAATGAAAACAAAAGAACAACAATCAAAAACCTATGGAACACAGCAAAAGCAGTTCTAAGAGGGAAGTTTATACTAATACAGTAAGTCCACTACATTCAACATCACAGCAATCCAAGTATATGCCCCCCCAGCCTCTAGTGCTGCAGAAGCTGAAGTTGAACAATTCTATGAAGACCTACAAGACCTCCTAGAACTAACACCAAAAAATGATGTCCTTTTCATCACAGGGAACTGGAATGCAAAAGTAGGAAGTCAAGAGATACCTAGTGTAACAGGCAACTTTACACATTTCAGCTTCAGTATCAGTCCTTCCAATGAACACCCAGGACTGATCTCCTTTAGGATGGACTGGTTGGATCTCTTTGCAGTCCAGGGGACTCTCAAGAGTCTTCTCCAACACAACAGTTCAAAAGCATCAATTCTCCCTTGATCATTAGTGTCCTTCATTGTCTCCTGTAACATGATTTTGAAGTCCATTTTGTCTGATATGAGTATTGGTACTTTAGCTTTCCTTTGATTTGTGTTTGCATGGAATACCTTTTTCCATCCCCTCACTTTCAGTCTTTATGTGTCCCTAGATCTGAAGTTGGTCTCTTGTAGGCAGCATATACATGTATATATGTACATATATATATTATATATATGTAAGTCTTGTTTTTGTATTCACTCAGCCAGTATGTGTCTTTTGCTTGGAGCATTTAATCCATTTAGGGTGAAGATTATTATTAATATGTATTTCCCAGTGGCTCAGATGATAAAGAATCTGCCTGCAATGCAGGAGACCCAGGTTTGATCCTTGGGTGAGGGAAGGTCTCCTGGAGAAGCAAATGGCTTACCCACTCCAGTATTCTTGCCTGGAGAATTCCATAGACATAGGAGCCTGGCAGATTACTGTCCATGGGTCAAAAGAGTCAGACATGACTGAGTGACTAACACACACACATTCTTATTGCCATTTTGTTAAATTAGTTTGGGTTTGTGTTTGTAAGTCTTTTTTCTTCCCTTCCTCTTTTGTTCTCTTCTGTTGTGATTTGATGACTAACATAGTGTTGTGTTTGGATTTTTCTTCCTTATCTATTGTAGATTTTTGATTTTCAGTATCCATGAGGTTTTTCTATAGCAATCTGTGTATAAAAAATATTGTTTTAAGTTGCCCAATACCCTGCATTTGTACTTTCCTCATGATTGCTGATTTTGATATCATATTTGTGTGCAGATGATTTCCTAACTTTATGTTTGCCTTTACCAGTGAGTTTTTCCATTCATAATTTTCTTGTTCCTAGTGTGGCCTTTTCTTTTCTGCCTAGAGAAGTTCCTTTAGCATTTGTAGCAAAGCTGATCTGGTGGTGCTAACTCTTAACTTCTGCTTGTCTGTAAAAATTTTAATTTTTTAGTTGAATCTGAATTAGAACCTTGCTTAGTAGAGTATTCCTCTGTTCTACAGAGTATCTGCTGAAAAATCACCTGATAACCTTATGGGAATTCCTTTGCATGTTATTTGATTTTTCCCTTGTTGCTTTAAATATTGTTTCTTTGTCTTTTAATTTTTGTCAACTTGATTATTACGTGTCTTGCCATTTTCCTCCTTGGGTTTATCCTGCCTGGGATTCTGTATGCTTCTTGGACTTGGGGGACTGTTTCTTTTCCCACATTAGGGAAGTTTTCAGCTATTATCTCTTCAAATATTTTCTGGTCTTCTCTCCCTCTCTCCTCCTTCTGGAACCCCTATAATGCAAATGTTGGTGCATTTTATGTCCCAGAGGCTGTAGACTGTTGTTTCTTTTCATTCTTTTTACATTTTTCTGTGGCAGTAATTTCTACCATTCCATCTTTTGGCTCACTTATCTATTCTTCTGCCTTATTATTCTGCTGTTGATTCTAGTATATTTTTCAGTTATTATGTTGTTCATCTCTGTTCTTTAGTTCTTCTAGGTCTTTGGTAAACAAGTCTTGTATCTTCTCAGTCTGTGTCTCCATTTTCCAAGATCTTGGATCATCTTTACTATCATTACTCTGAGTTCTTTTTCAGGTAGATTGCCTATCTCCACTTCACTTATTTGTTCTTCTGGGGTTTATTGTGTTCCTTCATGTGGGACATATTCTGTCTCATCTTGTTTAACTTTGTGATTGTGGTTTCCGTTCTGTAGGCTGCAGTGTTGCAGTTCTTCTTGCTTCTCTGCTGTCTATCCTCTGGTGGATGATGCTGCCTAAGAGACATGTGCAAGTTTCATCGTGGGAGGGCCTGGTTCCTGCCCACTGGTGGGTGGAGGTGGGTCTTGTTCTTGTGGTGGGCAGGGTTGTGCTTGGCCTGAAGCCAAACAACCAACACAGGAGTCTATACACAGGAGCCTATAGCTGTTGGGAAGGGCCAGGTCTTGGTGGCAGCCTCCAGGAGGCCTCAAGCCAATGAGTGCTCCCCAGAACTCCTGCTGCCAGTGTCTGTCCCTGCAGTGAGCCAAGCCAGCCCCCCCTGCCACAGGAGACCCTCTCATACCAGGAGGGGTGTTTGGTCCAGGCTCCTATGAGGTTACTGCTTTTCCCCTGGGTCCTGATGCTTACCAGACCTTTTGTGTGCCTCCAAGAGTGGAATGCCTGTGGAATCGCTGCAGTCAGACTCCAGTGGCCTTCAGAGCCAGATTCTTTGGGGCTCCTCCTGCCATCGCCAGACCTCCAGGCTGGGGAGCCTGACGTGGGGCTCAGAACTTTCACTCCTGTGGGAGAACTTCTGCATGCAATAGAGTTATTTTCCAGTTTGTTGGTCACCTACTCAGAGGGTACAGGATTTGGTTTTATTGCCATCACACCCTTCCTACTGTCTTGATGTGGCTTCTTTGTCTTTGGATGTAGGATATCTATTTTGGTAGGTTCCAGCATGTTTTTTTTTGTCAATGGTTGTTCAGCAGTTAGTTGTGATTTTGGGGTCTTTTTTTTTTTTTAATTTTCTATTTTGGAGTATAACCAATTAACAATGTTGTGATTAAGTCTCAGGTGGACAGCACAGGGACTCAGCCATACATACACATGTATACATTCTCCCTCAATCTTCCCTCCTATCCAGGCTGCCACATGACATTGAGCACAGTTCCCTGTGTATATAGTAGGTCCTTGTTGGTTATCCATTTTAAATATAGCAGTGTGTACCTGTCCATCCCAAACTCCCTAACCATCCCTTCCCCTCATCCTTCCCCCTGGCAACCATAAGTTCATTCTCTAAGTCTGTGAGTCTATTTCTGATTTGTAAAAAAATTAATCTGTATCATTTCTTTTTAGATTCCTCATATAAGGGATGTCATACAATTACTTCTCTTTCTTTTACTTTCCACAGTATGACAACCTCTGGGTCCATTCATGTTGCAGCAAATGGCATTATTTCATTTTAATGACTGAGTAATATTCCACTGTATATATGTACCATGTCTTCTTTATCCATTCCTCTGTTGATAGACATTTAGGTTGCTTACATGTCTCGGCTATTGTAAACAGTGCTTAAGTGAACACTGAGGTGCATGTATCCTTTCAGATCAGGTCTTTTCTCTGGATATCTACTCAGGATTGGGATTGTAGGGTCATGTGGTAGCTCTAGTTTTAGTTCTTTAAGAAATCTCCAAACTGTTCTCCATAGTAGCTATACCATGGTTTTGGGTTTTCATAAGAGGTACGCCTACATGCTTCTACTCCTCCATCTTGTCTCCATTCAAATTTTATTTTTATCTTGTGTATCCCTTAAGTAATTATTGTTGTTACTTGTTTTTACTGCTTTTGTCTTTTAACCTTCATACAAGTCTAATAAGTGACTAATCTATTACATTTACTAGATATTTACCTTTATCAGTGCGATGTTTACTTTCATATGTTTTGTTGCTAGTTAGCACCTTTTCTTTTCAGCTTAAATAGCCCCTTTAACATTTCTTATAACGTTGGTTTAGAGGTGATGAACTCCTTTAACTCTTGCTTCTCTGGAAAACTCTACATCTCTCCTTCAGTTCTGAATTACAACTAAGCCAGGTTAGAATATTCTTATTTGGGAGTTTTTTCTTTTTCTTTTTTTCTTTCAGCACTTTGAATACAGACATACCTGGAGATACTGGGGGTGAGGGAGTGGTTAAGTTCCAGACAACCAAAATAAAGGAAATATTGCAACAAAGCAAATCACACAAGTTTTTTTGTTTTCCGGTACATATAAAAGTTATGTTTATACTGTAATCTATTAAGTGTGCAATGGCATTATGCCTTTTTTAAAAAGTACATACTGTAAGTAAAAATACAAGACAAAAGCAATTACAGTGGTGATATCAATGGCCACTGATCACAGATCACTATAAGAAACATAATAATGAAAAAGTTTAAAATACTGTGAGAATTACCAAAACATGATACAGAGACATGAAGTGAGCAGTTGCTCACTTCACTTTTTCACCAGTATACTTGGTAAACTCAGGTTGCCATCAGCCTTCAGTTTGTGGAAAAAACACAGTATCTGTGAAGGACAGTTAAACAAAAAGAAAGTGAGGTATGCCTATGTGTTGTGCCATTCCCTTTTCGCCTGAAGTTTCTCATGAAAAATCTGCTCATCTTACGGGGATTCCAACAAGTTGTTTCTCTGTTGCCACTTTTAATATTCTTTTCTTATATTTTCACATTTTAATTATTATGTGTCTTAAAGTCTTCTTTTGGTTCATCATATTTGGAACTCTCTGGGCTTCCTGACTCTTGATGTCTATTTCTTTCCCCGAGTTAGGGAAATCTGCAGCCAATATTTCTTCACATAAGTCTTCTACCCTCCTCTTCTGTGAGTCCAATAGTGTGAATATTAATCCACTTGACATTGTTTCATGAGTCCCTTAAGCTATCTTCAGTTTTTTTTTTGATACCTTTTTGTTTTTTTCTGCTCTGATTGGGTGAGTTCATCTGCCTTGTTTTTGAGTTCATTGATCCTTCCTTCTCCTTTACCTAATGTGTTGTTGAACTCTTCTAGAGCATTTTTCAATTCCATTATTGTATTCTTCAACTCTGTGACTTCTATTTAATACTTTCTTATATTTTTTATCTTTGCTGAAATTCTCACTGTGCTCATCTATTCTTCTCCCTAGTTCAATGAGCATGTTTAAGAGCATTACTTTGAACTCTTTCTCTGGTAAATCACCTGTTTTTCATTAAAATTTTCTTCTGAAGTTTTATTTTTTGGAACATATTCATCTTTTCATTTTGACAACTTGTATTGGTTTCTATGCATTAGATGAAATAGCCACCTCTCTTGAAGGGCTGGCCTAGTATAGGAGATGGACCTCATCATTCAACCCTACCCCAGCTTTTGATTATCTCTTCAACCTTTCCAACTGTCTAAACAGCTTATTTTATTATTTTTTAAACTCTTTCATTTTAAATTGGAGTGTAGCTAATTAACAGTGTTGTGATAGTTTCAGGGGGACAGCACAGGGACCCAGGCATACGTCTTCATATATCCATTCTCCCCTAAGTTCCCCAACCATCCAGGCTGCCGCATAACATTGAGCAGAGTTCTCTGTGCTGTATAGTAGGTCCTTCCTTGTTGGTTATCCATTTTAAATATAGCCGTGTGTACATGTCCATCCCAAACTCCCTAACTATATCTTCCTCCGAGCTTTCCCCCCGGCAACCATAAGTTCATTCTCTAAGTTTGTGAGTCTCTCTGTTTTATAAAAAATGTTCATCTGGTTTTTTTTTTTTTTAGATTTCTCATATAAGGGATGTCATACGGTATTTCTCCTTCTCTGTTTGACTCACTTCACTCAGTATGACCATCTCTGGGTCCATCCATGTTGCTGCAAATGACATTTCATTCTAAGCAGGCGTTTTGTGTAATAGCTCCCAGGAGTTAAGTGTGTGCTGTGAGGTCAGTTAGTGTCCCAAAGAAGAGGATCTTAGCACCTAGATTCGAACACCCTGGTAGCAACATTTAAAGAATGCAAATATATACAGTTCTGCAGGGCCACAAGTGTAGGCCCCACTGGCCAGCAGAGCCAAGTGATTTGGAGATATCCAATGGGAAGCAGTCACAAAAATTAGGGCTCCCATTGCATTACTTATCTAACCAGTCTCATCACTTACCCTTAGTTCTATACAGTTAGACTTAAAAATATATCCCCAGATATGTTCTAAGTAAAAATGCAAATAGGAGATATATACAGCATATAGGATGTTATGCTGTTAGGACATGTGCACACACCTTTTCTCCATGGACACATGTAAGTGCATAGCAGTAGATCTGGAAGACGGCATCACAAACTGGTAAGAGTGCTTACCTCTTAGGAGGACACAGGATTGGAGTGAGAAGTCAAGGAACATTTTCAGATTATCTGTCTGAACTTCTTTGCAGTGAAAGATGTATTCAGTACTTGTTTAATTTTGAAAATTTACTTAAAGGGAAAAAGTTCATTGAAGTTGACAAATGACACTTACTACTTTTAATATTGAAGAATAAAAACATAGTAATAATTTAACTTTCTAAAATGGGCAATGGTTAGAAAATGTGGAGACTGGGAAATCTGTAAATGGGAAACACCCTATAGCATGTTCCTTAGAAATCAGCAGTGCTCCCCGCCCCCCACACACATCCTGTGTCCAGGGCCTTTATCTTACCAGACCAGCTACCTTCCAGGTTTTTCTAACAGTGTAAGAAAATCAACTCTTTTGAAATATCCCACCCATACCTTCTCCCACAGAGTTCAAAAGTCTGTTCTGTATTTCTGTGTCTCTTTTTCTGTTTTGCATATAGGGTTATCGTTACCATCTTTCTAAATTCCATATATATGTGTTAGTATGCTGTAATGTTCTTTATCTTTCTGGCTTACTTCACTCTGTATAATGGGCTCCAGTTTCATCCATCTCATTAGGACTGATTCGAATGAATTCTTTTTAACGGCTGAGTAATATTCCATGGTGTATATGTACCACAGCTTCCTTATCCATTCATCTGCTGATGGGCATCTAGGTTGCTTCCATGTCCTGGCTATTATAAACAGTGCTGCGATGAACATTGGGGTGCACGTGTCTCTTTCAGATCTGGTTTCCTCAGTGTGTATGCCCAGAAGTGGGATTGCTGGGTCATATGACAGTTCAATTTCCAGTTTTTTAAGGAATCTCCACACTGTTTTCCATAGTGACTGTACTAGTTTGCATTCCCACCAACAGTGTAAGAGGGTTCCCTTTTCTCCACACCCTCTCCAGCATTTATTGCTTGTAGACTTTTGGATAGCAGCCATCCTGACTGGCGTGTAATGGTACCTCATTGTGGTTTTGATTTGCATTTCTCTAATAATGAGTGATGTTGAGCATCTTTTCATGTGTTTGTTAGCCTGTTTGACAGCATGTATACTATCTATGTTGAAACAGATCACCAGCCCAGGTGGGATGCATGAGACAAGTGCTCGGGCCTGGTGCACTGGGAAGACCCAGAGGAATCGGGTGGAGAGGGAGGTGGGAGGGGGGATCGGGATGGGGAATACGTGTAAATCTATGGCTGATTCATATCAATGTATGACAAAACCCACTGAAATGTTGTGAAGTAATTAGCCTCCAACTAATAAAAAAAATAAATAAAAAGGAAAAAAATCAACTCTTAAAAACATGTAGTTATAGAAAAGAAATGACATAAAATTGCATGTTTTAGTGTAAATCTAAAGTATTTCTTTACCTCTCACTTGGAAGTTTTAGGCACTTCAATTGTGTACTGTTTCTCTAGCATCCAGAGTAGCAGTTCTCAAGGGGGAGGGACCCAAATCAAAGGGGGATGCAAACAGACATCCCTGCCGGGAACCCCAGGGAATGGGGAGCCCTGGCTACTGGTGGACTGTGTGTAGCCCATTTGCTACCCTGCGTATCTGAGGGGGATACAAGGCATTCCCTTTGAGGTCCAGCTTTAGTGTGATATCGTATGTCCAAAAAGAAAAGTAAGTCATTGATACAAATACAGCCACACACATACACCAAAAGCTATTTTCCAAGCAGTCTTCTCTGCTGTGGGAAACAAAACCATTTTGTGTTTAACTTGGGTGGCTTCTTTGCTATATACAGTGCTACAGATTTGACAGCATGACACCAGAATCTTTGGTTCAGATCACAGCTGCTCTGCTTTCTAGAAATGTGACTTGAACAAGTTATTAAATTTCCCTTGCCATCCCCATCTGTTAAATGGGCATCATCTTAGGGACCTCCCTTGTAATGTTGTTGCAGGTAGTAAATGAGCTAGTCGCCATCTGGAGCATCCCTGGCATCCAGGAAAGTATTTAATAAGCTTACCTATTACTTGAGCAAATGCCCATCTTTATAAAGTCAAATGATTATCCAAGACACCCTAACTGGATAAGTATGCTACAATTTGAACATGATACATGAGCTCAAGATGGGCCCCCGGTTTTATTGAGAAACCCATGTCCCCACACAGTATGTGTTACTGTGTTGGCTATGTAGGGCTGACTTGGCTAATGGCCACGTTTTAAGGGCAAAACTTCCCTTGGACTAAGGCAGTGCTCAGCACACTGTTAGCCAGACCCGTCCTTCACTGAACCCCCAGGGCCTCTTCAGAGGGATCTCATTTATTCCCACTGGGCTTTGGTCTTTATTGAGAGAATTCAGGATTTAATAAAAAAATCATTGTGAGCCATCTCTGTGGCCACTTATAAAGTAATAACAGATAAGATCTTAAGGCTCAGCTTGTCGGCCTCTCTGGCATGAGACAGTTTCAACCAAAAAAAGTAAATAAAAAGCTCTGTCTAGTACATAGTGTGAATTCCGACTTTAAACAAAAATGAACTTTGATAGTAACAGCTCTTTATTCACTGGTATTGGCATCTCAAATAGCCTTGAGAAAAATTGTCAAAAGCAAGTGAAACGAGGCCTGCCTTCTTCACTGCACAGGTTGTGGAGTTTGGATGCTCAAGGAAACAACCTTGAGTATCTTCCTGGACCCACCAAGGTTCTGGGCTGTGGGAGGAATAAGAGGAAGTGCTGTCCCCGGGCTTTAGACTCAGGGGGCTGCGGTCCTTTGGCCAGCGCAGGCAGGCTAACCTCGCTCCTTTGGGTCTGTGTTGCAGGAATCATGTACCGCAAGTCGTGTGCGTCATCGGCAGCCTGCCTCATCGCCTCAGCTGGGTACCAGTCCTTCTGCTCCCCAGGGAAACTGAACTCTGTGTGCATCAGCTGCTGCAACACCCCTCTTTGCAACGGGCCCCGGCCCAAGAAAAGGAGCAGTTCCACCTCGGCCCTTCGGCCATGGCTTCCCAGCACCATCTTGCTCCTCAAGATAGCCCTTTTCTTGGCACACTGCTGAAGGCGGAAGGAGATGTCAGCCCCTCCTGCATTGTTCTTCCGGCCTGCCCTCCCCTGCTCCCCGAGATTCTTCTGGGTGTCCTTTTATTCTGGGTAGGGAGGGGAATCTGTTCTTTTAGTTCCTTTGGAAACAGAGAGCTCAGTGTAAAAAAAAAACAAAAAAAAAGGGAAAGAAAATCCTTGTGAGCTCTGAATACATAGAGCTTGAATTTTTGGTGTGTCCTTGAAGGAAGGAAGGAGGTGGGATGCACATTGGCCCCATCTGTAATCAGAGTTGAGGCCAGGCTGGCAGAATCGGCTCTCAGCTGACACTTCAGTGGCTGGCTGCTCTTCCCAGGCCGGTCTTCCACTCCTGTCCCTGATGGGAGCACAGTTTCTTGTATCACTGCCGCGTGAAGGTAACATGGCTTTCGTGTAAGGAGTGCTGCTTAGCAGTCCAGCCTGCCTTCCCCAGCAGTCACACTTCGTGCTCCTGAAAACCATTCCCGGTGGCAGGGTTGGCTGGTTTCGTCTCCAAGTTGGGTTCTGGTGACTCGCAACTCAGCTCCTGAGGCTTAGACTCGGGCTTGGCCTCGCTATGAAAAGTGCTTAAGAAAACCTTGTTAGCTCTTGCAGAGGAACCGCTGCGCCGGGAAGCCGGGAAGATGAGCGGGCGGCGCGCGGAGCGGGCGCTGTCCACGGTGGAGGCCACGTGGGCACGCAGCTGCTTCTCCTGGTTGGCGTGCGGCAGCGTCAGGCGGCAGCGCAGCACCTGCCCGAACACGCTTCGGAACTGCTGCGACGACACGTTGTACAGAAGCGGGTTGACGACGGAGCTCAGGTAGAAGAAGGTGTCTGAGAAGGGCAGGAGGATCATGTATGCCCGGAAGTAGGACTTGGTCCAGTCGTGCTTGGGTTTGGCCGCTGCCATGATCCTCCGAACCTGGTTGGGCATCCAGCAGACGGCCAAGGTCACAACAATCAGCCCTGAGCAGGCAAGAGGGAGGGAGAAAAGAGGAAGCAAATCTTAAGGCCGATGACAAAAAATACCCATAAAATATTTAGTCCCTCAGTTCTGTGCTTACTGGCAGGGAAATGATACCAATTTTTCAAGTTGTGTTTGATGGGCTTTTTTTTTTTTTTTTTGCCACTGGCAAAAAAGAATTTAACACTGTTTTCAAGGCCAGGGGAGTTGATTGTGTTAAAGACCATTAAATGCTTTAGACAAGTTATTTATACCTATTGATACCTGTTAATTTAAAAAGTGTTTTCATTGCTGTTAGTGTATCTAGAAAAATTTTATGTAGTCCATAAATCTTGTTTTGTCCTTTAAAGAATAGTGGATACAGTATAGCCATATCAGATGAAGTAATATTTGTAAAGAACCTTTGCATAGAGGTGATCCAGTGATATTTTGAAGACAAAGGGATGTGGCATTCTTTTGGTAACAGAGAATTATATTAGTGACATTAATTGTGCATTCCGTTTCAGGGGAGGCAAAACCAGGAGTCACAGAGAGTGTGTTTTGGACATACATTTAGTAGGCATGCACACCTGTAATTACAATGTTCATGTCTGCAATAGCACTTCTGTTTCTTTTCAGATGTTTTTAGCTGTGTCATATCTTCCACCCTTATTGGGGGGGGAAGTAATTATACAAAAATAATGGAAAACATCTAACTTCAGGTTCATAACTCACTAGTTCACTTTTTGTTGCACTAAGCTGTACTGTCAGTGGCCCAGAAAAGATCGGGCCCTAAAAAGATGCCCCCCAAGAGGACCTAAAGTTGACTACATGGACAGACGTTTTCATGCCCATGTGTTTGCATTCTGAATTACACCATCATTGCTCTTTTTACAACCTTTGACAGAGAAAAAGATGCCGTGTGGTATTTGCTATCACACAGTGTTTATCCACAGTGACCAAAAGCATCAGGAAAACAGCAGACGAAGATCAGGCACCTGCAGAGCACATGCTCTCGTCTCTCTAGGCGCCAAGACACCAAATGTAAGTTGCTACGTAAACAGCTGATAACTTAGAGCTATGTTTTGGATTTTTAAGAAATTCCTCCTCTCCTAAAGAGGAAGAAAAATTCATTCACATTTTCATACCCTCTGATCGTCTAGGAAATTACAGAGACGTGAGTGTTGGCAATGACCCCTCCTTGCCTCTGATCAATAGTAAATAGTTCATTAATGTTCCAGGAAAAACAGCTCTCTTTACCCATCTGGGGCTGGCCCTCCCACACACTCTCAGGTGAGCATCCCTTGCCCAGTAGCAGAGGGGCCCTGGTTATATTCCCTGGCACTGAAATTCCCCAGTCCCCCCATCAGTAAATCCTTCCACTATCCCAGCTGTCAGCAAAGAGGGCCCAGGAAACCTGCTCCCCCTGTTAATTTCCAAGGGTTTCTCCTGTCCAGATTCAGTCCAAACTTGAAATACAAACCAATTTGCTTCTTTCCTTTGAGTTTCCTACCCTTTTCTACCCTTAGAACACTCAGTAAATCTAAAAATAAACTAGGCAAAGTAACATATCGATCTGATGAAAGGCAAAAAAAAATCACCTTAAGCGTACATTCTGAAACACCTAGTTACAGCTGCTGGATGAGAACAAAAATCAACATTTTTCTGATTATCAAAAAAAAAAAAAAACTGCATAGTAAATCAAGGAGTTTTTTTCTCATTGCTCTGAGAGGGATGGGTGCATCCAGCCACCTGCACTATTCCAAGTGTGTTCTTATTCTTGTGTCTCCTTGTTTTTATCTCATGTAGCTCTGACTGAAAAATTCATCTCATTAATTGTGAAGGAGCCAGGTAGCTCACTTTACCTAAGGGGAGCCACATATCTTTACCAAGTTTTCAATTTTTTCCTCTTCCTTGCCACTGAATTTCTGAAAACAAGTAACAACCATCTTCACCGAAGGTCTCATCTCTTAGAATATGGAACCTGAACACAGGGTTTTAGGTGTGTTGCTATACTCCACTGTGGGAGGTTGTACTTCGGGAGGCAAGAAAGAGCCACCTTGTAGTTACCGTGGGTTGAGCCTAGTACAGCTTCTAAAGCAAGGAGAAAGAAAAGGCAGCCGTGTGGGCAGAGGGAAAGAAGTTCTACAATTTTGCTTCTCCTGTCCGTCCTCTTGATCTCTTGTTTACCTGACCCTCATTCTCCCATTACCTTCACCCCCTTTGCCTGGTATCAGTTGTCCTTGAACAACCATCCCATCAAATGAAGCAGAGTTCCATGAAAGAAAGACCCAGCGTCCCAGGTAGGAGGCCAGGGGTGAGGGCAGATGAAAGACTCTGGCTGGTTTACACTTTCAGCCAGAATAGAATTCTTGGTCCAACAGTTACAGTAGTAAGTAGGGGGGACCTTAGAACAGTTCTGGGGTCCCCAACCTCTGGGATCTAATGCCTGATGATCCGAGGTAGAACTGATGCAATTGTAATAGAAATAACATGCATAGTAACTGTAACACACTTGAATCATCCCCCAACCTCTGTCCATGAAACAAAACCAGTCTCTGGTACAAGAAAGATTAGGGACCGCTGCCCTGGTTTGAACAAGTAGCAGAAGATGGGGAACCAGACTAGAGATTTTCCACTGATGAGAAAAAAGAAGGCCAAGTTTAGACATGAAAGAAAATACAAATTTGGGGAACAAGGAACTTGGTTAGAAATGGTCAACGTCTAAAAGATGAGGCATCAGACAGGTCATGAGATGTAAGCAAGAAGGATGCTAATTGCTTACTGTGTTTTCCCTCTGTTAGTTTCAATACTTAGTGCTCTCTGCTAATTTCCTGTGCATTTCTCATGCCTGCTAAGATAAAAACTGCTCTTATCTTCATTTTATAGGTGAGGATATTGAGTCTCAGAGGTTAGTTACCCAAGGGCTATAGCCAAGTCATATGCTTATTGGACTTCAAAATCCACAACCTATATTAATTTTTTTCTTGGACACAATATTTTCTCTCATTTTCAGTATGAAAAATAAAATACAAGAAAGTAAACATGAATCCCACTATACATAACAGGTATTAAGTAGCACTGTCCACCATAACTGTGCCATATCTTGTCATTTTAAAATCTCAACCACATTCAAAAAGAGGTGAAATAAATTTTAATCCAGTATGCCACGAATATCATTCCACACATGGTTTCAATGTGTTAGCTAATCAAAATACTTATACAGTGTTTTACATTTTTTTCTTACTAAGTCTTTGAAACCCACTGTAGCTTTTATAGCACATTTCAGTTGGGACCAGCCTCCTGGTGGCTAAAGGAATCCTTCATTCCCCCTCCCCAAAGCAGCAGGGCTCCTTCTTTCTTCCTCTTCCCAGTCCTGCCATTGCCCACTACCCAGCCACATCCCCAGAGAGTCCTGCCAAACCAAGGAAACCCCAAGGAATCTCTCACCCAGCCTGTATTTATCCTCCTAAGAGCCTGACAGTGCAGGTAAGCCAAGGTTTAATCTGGATCCTATTTCTGATTACACATTCTCAGCTATAGCATAGACCAAGTCCATCCAATCTTTTCCCATAAAGCCTTCCCTATAAGGGATGACAAATTATTTAAAGCCTAAATTCTGAAAGCACACAATTTTACATTCTAAGCCTTGCATAATCATTCTGGAATAACACAGACTGTGCCAAATAACCTGCCAGAGCTGCTCGAATAAACTTCCCATTCTCAACTGGAGGTGGGGAAGGTAACTGGTACCTTTCCTCTTGTGCTTTGAAAGATGATTTTGTGCTAGGAAAATGAAGCACTGGCCACACAGGTACAGCCAATGGCCAACGTGAAGTGTATGCCCATAGACCATGTGATGTACAGGTTAGCCTTGGTGAGGAGGAAGGAATCAAATTAGCCCCCTTATAAACTTGTTGTTTTATATTAACAGGTAAATTGCTCATGTTTACATTTGAAAACAAAACTTCACTATTTTAGGTGACACATTTCTGAGAATAAACACCATGTCCAACAGTAACGTTTTATGTTGGTGGTTTACAACTGGTTCAGCTCCCGTCTCCAGAGCTGAGACAAAGCTTTAAAATTGTATTCACGCCTTAATAGAGTATATTAAAGATTTGACCAAACTTACGTTGGGCTGCAATCAATTTGGACTTGTATATTACATTTGGAAAAATCTATAATGCTGTGGTCTGTGTAGTATAACGTGTAGCGTGCAGATAAATGACTTTAGTGTGAACTTGAATGACGATCAGTGAACTGAAGTCAGTCACAAAAAGCAGGTAAACTGTTCTAAGGGAACTGTTGATAGATCTGTGTTGTACTTCAGGTTTAGGAAAAGCTTCATATCTTACCTGTTTTTCCACATAAAGTACTTCCATTTTTCCTCCTTGATCACTACACTGACAAGAGCCATTAGATGGTGACACAGAGTTATTCTCAGCAGAGTAATGTTTAAAATACAGAAGTAATGCAGATGTCCAACAGCGTCCCACACTGCAGCCTGACACTTCAACAGCATTCGAGTCAGCCTGCCTGGTTCAGTCTTCAGAAGTGCATTAAGCTATGCCGCCTGGGATGTGGCAGCATCGTACATCTGACACTGTCTCCTCTCCCCTCCAAGCTTTAAAGTGAAGGTAACTATTTGTGAGTCCCTTAGAAATGGCTCATCTTACAGTCATCAGAAGGAGAACCTGGAGACCAGTTAGAGATGCCCTTGTCCTACACGAGACAGAACTGAGGCTAAGTTATTCACCTAAAAAGATCTCACAGGTCACGGTGGCAGGACCCCTGTTACCTTGCCATGCTGCTCAAACACTGGATTCCACTTGAGATTGACAAAGAAGGCCTTCGTTATTTTTAAATGTAGTAGGATTGTTTTGTCTTTCTCTTTTTGACTCAAGGGCTGACCATTCACAGCGTAGAATGCAGTGAGAGGCAGGTCCATCTCAGACACCAGTTAGCATGACACCTTCAGACACTGGATTCTGCTTTAAAACCAAGTCTCTCAAGAACTGACACATGACAAAGCTCTGGAGCACATATTTTGCCCCCAAAGGAAGTTGAAGTTTACCCAAAGGAGTTGAAGAATGTTTGCAAAACAAAATATGATTCCAGGTGATGACCTGATGAGCAAGTCTATAAGGACACCATCTAATCATCCATCTGTCCATCCATTTGCCTCCCCTCCCAGTCTATCTTACATAAGCACGTGCTGCCGAAGACTACATAGCTTCTAATAAGCAGAAAAGATCTGGAAATTCAATCTTCCCCCAAGCAAAGGTATTTTGTGTGATTTCAAGAAATCTCAAAGATTGACTCTTCCACCCATCTCATTGAAGCCTTGGGGAATGTTGAGAATGATTTAGAATTTCTTTGATTAGTAGAGTTCTCCATCTTCTTCCTGCCTTATAATATTCTAACTTCTCCCTAACCCTTACCACAGTAAGCAGGAGTAAGACACCCCCTATCCAAGGCACTGAAGATAAAAAGCTGAGAAGGATGAGGCAACCAGTCTGGTGACTTTTTACAAAGAGAGAGCAGACCCTGGCTTAGAACATCATGGCAGCAATGAACAACGCTGGCTGGCCTTCCCACAGGTGGGAACACTCACAATTAAAGGAGAGTAAGAGTGGGTCAGTTCGGCCTTCCCTGGTGGCTCAGTGGTAAAGAACATGCCTGCCAACACAGGTTCGATCCCTGGGTCCGGAAGATCCACTGGAAAAGGAAATAATAACCCACTCTAGTATTCTTGCATGGGAAATCCATGGATATAGGAGCATGGCAGGCTACAGACCATGTGGTACCAAAAGAGTCAGAAAATGATTTAGTGACCAAACAACAGTTAGTTCTCCTGGAAAATGGCAGCCAGGTCAAGAACACAGCACAAGAGGGGATGGAGGAATCAAGGGCCACACCGCTTTCTGAGAGCTGGCCAGAACAGAGGGGTGGGTGGAGATGGCGAGAGAGCAAGTGCCTCAGGGTCTGTGGGCAGTAAATTAACTCACACATAGAAAGGTGGGGGGCATCTGCTTGTCAACTGACATTTAAACCACAATTGCTAGTGGAAAGTAAGCATATGGCTATTTGAATGAAAAGCCAGGAAGAGACAAGTATATCCAGTAACAGGCTTTAGCGTTTTCTTGATTTATATCTTTGTTTGCCAGTCTGCTCCTGCCAGCCAGCTGAGACACTGATCTCACTCTCTGACTTTGACTCCAAGAGCCCAAACCAGTACCAACCTTGATTTAGTCTCTGACCTCTAAGACAAGCTATGAGGGCTCCCCTCATAGCTCAGCTGGTAAAGAATCCATCTGCAATGCAGGAGACCCCAGTTCGATTCCTGGGTCAGGAAGATCCGCTGGAAAAGGGATAGGCTACCCACTCCAGTATTCTTGGGCTTCCCTTGTGGCTCAGCTGGTAAAGAATCTGCCTGCAATGTGAGAGACCTGGGTTCAATCCCTGGGTTCAATCCCTGGGTTGGGAAGATACCCTGGAGAAGGGAAAGGCTACCCACTCCAGTATTCTGGCCTGGAGAGTTCCATGGACTATATAGTCCATGGGGTCCCAAAGAGTCAGACACGACTGAGCAACTTTAACTTAAGACGAGAGTTCTCAAAGAGGAGGTTCCTAGAGCAGCAGCAGCAGTACCGCCTGGAACTCGTAAGAGCCGTACAAGCCAGACCTGCTGAATCAGAGACTTGGGGGCAAGAATCTGCTGTTTGGTGCTGATGCTCAAATTTGCGAACTGCTGGCCTAAGAGCAGCAGAGATCGAGGCAGATTGTGGGCATCTGTGTGGCCCCATCACTGGTACAGACTTGCCTTTGAAGCATCACATTTGAATGAGTGGAACTCTGAGCTGGCAGTAGCTCAGAAATCCCTCCTCTGGCTCCTCCCCTTCCTTCCCCATCCTCTTCCTTCTCTTCACTCCTTTCTTCTCCGCCCCCCTCTTTACTTACATGTGTCTCCAGTAAGAAAAGCACCTCTCCTTTCTCTTCCCTATGCTTCTTCCCCCCTTCCCCGCTCCATCTTCCCCCAAGATCACAGTAACTAAGCCATATCCAGCCTTGCTTATGTCACTGGCACACACCTCTTCCATTTTCCCCCACGGCTTTGAGATCAGGACTGCATCACCTGCAGGCAAGTCCCTTAATAGCTAACAGGTGGCTTCCTGGAACGACGGTCACCATTCATTGTTGTTTGCCAAAGGAAAGTGGGGGGGCTTTGGAAGCAGATGGGGTGTGAGGAACACAGGTGATGGCCGTGCATGGGACACCCCCACGTGAAGAGCTCCTCCCTGTTCTGTGTTCTCTGACCCTGCCAGGACTTGCCTGGACACCTCACAGTCACATTTCTCATGAGCCGACAGCTTAAAGACCTTTATTTAAAACTCTGATCTACCACCTTATTCTCCCTGCCCTTGAGAAATGGTCTTTGGGAGAACCTAGAAGAGCTGTTGGGATTTGGTTTTCAGAGAAGAGGGCAGGTCACAGCTTTAAAGTAATGTAGAGGCCACAGATGGCCGCTTCTGTCCATGAAGACAGATGGTCTGATGTCCTGTCCCTGCCCTAATTGTTTGATGAAGCCCAGGAAAAGATGGTTCCCCCATCCCCAGTGTGGCTCCATCCACTATGTAGAGGCCAGGGACCCAGATTCCAGATGGCCTGCAATTTGCTAAGCATGACATCCATCCCACTCTGCTCTGCAAGCTTCAGTATAAGAAGACAAACTATAAATCGCAGTAACAACATAAATATCAATATTTCTAAAACAAGCCCTCCTGTTTGGGAGCTGTAGGACTTGCACTCCAAGTAAGCAGCATTTAGGGTCGTCGTTGTGGTGTAGTGCCTCTGTTCCTTTATGAATGCATGGTCAGTGATCAACTGGAATCTGTTAAATAAATATTTTTCTATGTGGGTCTCAACTGTATGCAGCTTGTGTGGCCTTCTGAATCAGTTTGTGTGTGTCTGTTCTGAATCAGTTGATAGTGATGTCCCTGGGTCTGGGGTCACTACCAAAGCCCATGAGTGAAGCTGAACACTTCTTCCCTAGTAACACAGCCTGGGAGTGGGTGGTGGTAATGGGGACTGTGTTGCCCCCCACAAGCAAGTGGGGGGAGGCAACAGATCATGTGATGACCAGCCGTCCTCTCCAGATCATCAACTCACATCACCCCTGTGGCGATGACCATGCCACTTATAAACGCTGCTTCATGGCTGAAAAGCTGCAGTTTCTAATAGGATTTATTCTCTGCAAATGGTAGAGAATTAAAATCCCAAAATGCAAGCACTGAAAAAAAAAAAAAACCTCAGCCATGAATCCACCGATGAGCCTGCAAAAGCCCCAGAGAAGTGCCAAGAGAGACCCCCAGTTCACCCAACCCAGGAATCCAAACATCAGGCCCCCTAGTCTCATGGTGTTTGCACTGGTCACGAGCTCCCCTCAGACCCAATGAAACCAAGCTACTCATGGATGGTTCAGCTAAGCCCAAACAGCAGAGGCAACACAGGCATTTCAGGAGCGCAGATAGGTGCCAACATGCCTGTGGACCCTGGTTCCTGTTTGAGGTCCCTCTGTGCAGAGGGACTGGGATCCTGGGAGAACCAGCATTGAGTGCTTGTGACTGAGGCAGTCCAGGGCCAGGTGGGGCAAATAGCCGCCCAGTCTGTTCTTTCTGGTCCCCAGGCCGCCACACACACTGATCCCTGTGCCTGGACCACATCGTCCTCATGCTCTTCTCTCCCTCCTCTCTCCCTCTCCACTCCTCTCACCCACTGCCATGCTGGATCCAGCTCTCACAAGTTTCCACACAGTGCCACTGCCTCCAGGAAGCCTTCCTGGTCTCCACAAGGCTCGATCAGTTTCCCTGCTATGAGATCACCGGCACCTTTACCACCAGCCCCTGTCATCAGGACACTGTAGTGTCAACTAGACCGTAAACTCCATGAGGTCAAGATGTTCCACCTTCACTATCCTGTCCTCAACACCTAACAGAACATCTTTACAAAGTAATTGCTCAAGAAACATTTGTAGGAGGGAGAGGGGGTGTTGGGAGGTTAGATGAGGGGCTGGAGAAGAGAACATTTAACATGCATTCACCTCATGTATGTAGAATTCACTCGAAGCCAGCTTCCCCATCCAGAGGGGGTCAGTACTAAGCCTCCTGATACAGGGCCCCTGCCTGGATTATTTCCATTGCCATCCTGAGGAAAGGAGAAGGAGAGAGTAGGACTTGGAAGAAGGGGCCACCTTCTCAATCCAGCAAGGCCAGAACCTCCAGGCCCAAAGAGGAGGTCCAAACAGGGCTGAGAGTCTTGGGTCTGACAAGTGCCTCAGACCCGAGCAGCTTTAGTCTCCCAGTCCACGTGCTCTTCTCCCAGTCCTGAGTTCTCCCTGCTGTGAACCTGCTTCTTCTGTTTCTCTCCAAGGTGGCCTCCTGGGGTACAGAATACAAGTGAGGATCATCGGGAGAAATAGGATATAGAAAAGACACATGTTGGAGGACTCATTTGCCCCAAAATATTTCACTTCAGGGACTCCCATCAGTCACAGCCTCTCGTGAAGATGCTGCAAGTCTTTATGAGAGAAGCTGTAGCCACAAACCCAAAGCATAAGGGTTAGGGTTTGAACCAAAGGGGAAAACTCACAGAGAAAAGAAGAGGAATCATTGAGAAGAGCATCTGATAAAGATGGAGGGAGACGTTTTCTACATTACACACTGTGGTCTCAGGAGGAGGAACTCTTGCAGTTATGACCCTAAATTTCCATCTGGGCACAAGTTGGTTTTAGAGGGAGAGGGTCTGGGGAGAGCAAAACATATATTTAACTCCCCAGATGAACAGTTCTCCCACTCTATGGCTGTCATAAAATCTCCAATGACATATATTCTGGCACCTGTAATTCCACCTGCATCTGACCTAGGCAACTCTGCCCACCAAGGGATGTTCATATTTTATCTCTGAAGCTCGGGCTTCTTATCTGCAAAATGGAGATAACAACAGCTGCCAGGATGATTCGGTGAGATAGTGGCCATAAAGTGCTAATAAGTACAGTGCCTGGTGCCAGATACGGGCTTACAGTGGTCATGACTCTCGGCACCTCCACGATCACCTGTACCTCCACTGCGATGACCTCCACCTCCATCACCGTCTCTGCCACCACTTCCGCCATCACTATCTCCAGACCATGACCATGACCTCCACCATTCCCACCATCACTATCTCCAGACCATGACCACGACCTCTACCTCCCCCACCATCACTATCTCCAGACCATCACCGTGACCACAACCTCCACCTCTCCCACCATCACTATCTCCAGACCATCACCATGACCACGACCTCTACCTCCCCCACCATCACTATCTCCAGACCATCACCATGACCACGACCACTGCCATCTCCATCTTCACCACCATCACCACCTCTGGCACACGTTTACCACCATCACTGTCTCCATGTCCTCTTCCACCCCTGGTATCACCACCACGACCTTACCACCAACATTCTCACTGCCATCAGGACAGCTCCCAGAGGTAAGAGATACAGAAGATTGATTAAAACCACAGGGCGTCACACACCTTTCAGGCCTCAATTCAAAAATAAGGCCCAGAAAATTCTGTGACCTTACCAGGATTTTCCCGCTATTCAGTAGCAGAGAGAGGATCAAGATTTAGGTCTCCTCAATTCCAGGCCACACGTCTTTCCACCACCTGGACATGGGGCTCTTGCTGCTTTGCCCTGAGACCCTGATTCATTTCTCTCTCCCTCAACACACACATATAGGTCTCAGGGTGGGAGGGCGGGGTGGTTAAGGAGCTAGAGAGGCAAGCAGTAGAGGCTGTAATAAGAGAAGAAAATTGACAGAAGGTAGGATTGTAAGAACGACTGAGCGACTTCACTTTCACTTTTCACTTTCATGCATTGAAGGAAATGGCAACCCACTCCAGTGTTCTTGCCTGGAGAATCCCAGGGACAGGGGAGCCTAGTGGGCTGCCGTCTATGGGGTCGCACAGAGTCGGACATGACTGAAGTGACTTAGCAGCAGCAGGATTGTAAGAAGAAGGAAAAATTTCAAATTCCAGAAAGACAGGAACCCCAAGTCCTCTCCAACTTCCTAGCCCTACGTAATTCTTCTCCAGGAAGAATGACAAGGAGCAGGGATGCCCCATAAATATCTGATCATCTGGTTAATTAGGCTAATAAGGCCTCCTCTCCAGATGACCCTGAACTGCGCTTCTTCCCTCCATCCACTCCTCCACCCTCAGCACACCCACACCCAGTGCCCATGGGTATGTCCACCGACTGAGCAATGGTACAGTGGAAAAGGGAAGGGCTGGCATTTGGAGTCAGACAGACCTGGGTTTGAATCTCAGCCCTGCTATTTACCAGCTATGTGACCATGGACTTATATCTCCATGACATGGATAAAATAATAGTATCTACTTCAAGGAATTGTGGTAAGAAAAGCTAAAGGATATACAGCATATAAAGTACAGAGCATAGCAATGGTCAATGAATGGCCACTTGTATTACTTACTATACAATCCAACTGGCTGCCCCAGGGTAGAGGTAATACCAGCTAAAGTTAATCTACTGTGCATGTATTTCAGACACTCTTTTATGCACTTAACTGACACTTGCTTATTTAATAAGCCCCACAAGATGGCCACTACTTAGTTTCTTGGCTATTACACAGATAAGAAAGTTGAGATATGAACTGGTTAAATGACCTGCCCAAACTCACACAGTTGACAAGGTCCAGAGTCCATGTTGTTGAAAATGCTGCCCAGCAGCCTGC
Organism: Cervus elaphus; assembly: GCF_910594005.1. Classification (NCBI taxonomy): domain Eukaryota; kingdom Metazoa; phylum Chordata; class Mammalia; order Artiodactyla; family Cervidae; genus Cervus; species Cervus elaphus. The sequence continues at coordinate 66,017,113 of NC_057847.1, forward strand.
CCTCAGCTGCAGAGCCCTGAGGAGGATCAAAGATCAAATGCTTTCTGAATCCCAAATTCAAAGGTATTTCAATTTAAATGGCCACAAGTTCAGAAATAAATATTTTTGATGGGTGTCATAGAACATAACAGAATCTCAACTGTCAAGAAATAAAAAACCCACTCTAACACATCTCTAAGATAAGGAAAGGTATCATCTTGAAGGTACCTTTTTACATGTAAGGGGAACAGGATAAACTTTCCTGTTACTATAAAAGGAGCTTGATGAAACTCAAAGAAGCAAACTAGCTTTGAATAAGAGTCTGACAGGCTAGACTCCTGCTAAACATTTACTTTTGATTGGATTTATTTGATGGGAGGCAAGAACCTCTACCCCACCCCTATTCCCAGGCACAGGAAGAGCTCGAGGAAAGATGCTTTCCTATGAAAATCCATTTAAAAAATTCAGAGTTGAAGACTATTCTCACTCATCATAGGCTGCTCTTCCCCTCCCCATAAATACAATCTAGAATTTAGTTTCAAAGTAAATTAGAAAATGAGTTCCACTGCTCTTTATCTGCTCTTATCATGTAAGTTAGCAATGAAATTCCTGGAACAATCTATAGCCAAATGCCAGAACAGGAGACAAAAAAAAAAAAAAAAATGAAATCAGCTGATGGGAGAGATATCAAAAGAGGTTTATGAAAGAGCCAAACTTATATTTGTGTTTTATCTAAGCCCGAAGATCTTAACTGAAATCAGTAAAGCTCTCAGAAAAGTAGAGGAGATGGTATCGGGCTTCTAAGATAGGGATTTGTATCAAGAATGATCAGCTGAGGATGCCTTCCTGTTAATGATTTGAAAATGAAATTACTGTAGCATGACATGATAAGAATAAATCCTTCCTGGTGGTTTTCTTTTCAGAGGGACAAACAGAACTATGAGGAAATAGTCTTGCAGATTTGGGAACATTAAGTATCATCTCTCCAAGTACAGCAGTTAATTGGCAGCCATGAACATTATTATTCATATTAAGTCCAGTTCAGTCCAACAATAATAATATCCTGTTTTAATTTTTAAAGCTATTCTGCATCTGTTACCTCATTTGCTGTCTCCCCAACCTGATGACCAAAGGGCAATGTAATAGAGAAGAACAAGTCTGACTTCATATTGGATCTATTTCTTTTACTTTAACCTTTGTATTCTATTGCTTTTACTGTAAGTTAAGCCTGTTGCCTATAGTCTGAAACACACAGGACGGCCCCTCCTCAAAGTTCTGAGCTTTAAAGGTATAACACTTTTCCATTCATATAGAGATGAAAGTTATAGAGCAGAGAATAACATTTGTTGGAGGTTTACAGAAACATCCAGACTTGACCTACACAGACAGCTACAAGAACAAAGGATTCCTGCACCAAGAAGTTTGCAGCATCACTCCCTCCATTTTTAGCATGAAAGAAGCCTTAATGCTAACTCAGGCAAGATGATTCTTTGGGACACTAGTCTACCATCTTCTCAGTCTGCTGACTTTCCAAATAAAGTCTCTATTCCTTGCCTCAACAACTGGTCTTCTGATTTACTGCCCTGTCATGAAGTGAGTAGTGCAAGCTTGGACTGGGTAACTGCATAGCACCTTTAAGCTCTGTCCTAGCTCTAAACACATTCAGTCCCCCTCTCTGGGTACCTCCTCCATGCCTCTGACTTGAGATGCCGTCTCCAGGGATATGCAGTTCCCAAATCAACACTGCCAGCGTCAGGGGACACCCACAGCCGCCACCCTATTCAATATCATGGCTTGAAAAGCTCATCACACCTTATATGGGGACACGTCCAAATTGAATGACCAACTACCGGCTGAAACCTTCTCTCCCTTCTCTGCTCCCAAATTTAATAAGCTCTACCGCCATTCACTGATTTTTCTAGCTGGCAACCTGCAAGTCATCCTGTTCTACCTCCTCCCCCATCATTTCCAAATCTAGTCCTTCTCTAAGCCTGTCAGCTTTCCCTCCCCAGTTTGTCCCCTTCTCTCCACCCCCACTGTAAGATCCCTAATTGGGGCTGCCCTTATCTTATGCCTGGATGAGACACAAGCTCACTCACTGATTTGGTTTGAAATCACTCCTGCCCAATCCAGGATCATCTCATTAAGTTGAAAAGTTCATGTCACCCTCTTGCTTAAAACATTTAAATGGCCTATTATTAAAACCTTAGAAGAACTGTAACCTTATAATAAAGTTGCAAATCTCTCACAAGTCCTATAGGATCTGACTTAACTTATTCCTTCAGGCTCTCCTGAACACTGCGTGCTGTGTCTGCTCCCCAGCAGCTCACCCCTTCTCATTTTCTGGAGTCAGCCAACTCTCTCCTGCCTCGGGCTCTTATACAGCCAGGCTCCCTTCTCCTCACCATGCAAATTCTTATCCATTGTTCAGTTCTCTGCTGAAAGACCACTTCCTCCAAGAAATCATCCCAGACCTCACGTTTGAGCCCCATATTGTAAGCTCCCATTACCCCATGCTTCTTTGCCACACTGTAGTTTGGACATATTTAACTTGGAACAACAGTCTCATGCCTGTCTTCTCAGCCATGAAAGCTCCATGGGATTAGAGGCTGGGTTTGTCCCATTCTACATCTGCAGTGTCTGGAACAACATCTGGCACATGGTAGGTGCACAATACAAGATCTGCCGATCTGATGTTCTAACCATACAGTGAGGTAGATGGGGTGGGAGCCGCTGGCCTTCTTCTTTATTGATAAAAAGGGTAGCATACATTACACGGAACCTATTTGGTTCAGGTTATAAAGAAAATGAGTGGAAGCCAGAAAGCCTAAAACCTGGGGTCTTCTAATCAAAGATGTTCACAAATTCAATTACATCAGCTTCATCACACATCTCCATGTTTATAACCCAGAGACCAATCCTACCCTTTCCCAGAGTTTAGCTGAGACAAGAAGACAAGCGTGGGATGTCCCAGAATGGAATGAAGCCTTTCACTCAACCTTCGTCTTGAAGGACCAGCATAATTATGAGCAACACATTCAAATCTAAGAAACATGGATTTTCAGATGCAGAAAGACCTCAGAGATCACAGATGAGGTATCTTATAAACTAGGGGTTGTCTTATGTTTCTGAGCCCCTTTCCAATAACAAAACCATGGTATATTTAACTTCCCTATAATTCTGGATCCTCCTGTAAAAATTATGGATGATACAGGGCTTCCTTGATGGTTCAGTGGTTACGAATGCCCCTTGCAATGCAGGGGATACTGGTTTGATCTCTGGTCTGGGAAGATCCGACATGCCATGGGGCAACTAAGACAGTGAGCCACAACTACTGAAGCCAGCACGCTCTAGAGACCCTGCTCCCCAATAAGAGAGGCCACCACAATGAGAAGCTCCCACACAGCTCTAGAGAGTAGCCCCCACTTGCCACAAGAAGAGAAAGCCCGTGTCATGAAGTAGAGAAGACTCAACACAGCCAAAATTAATTAAATAAAGCACTTCCATGAAAAAGTTTTGGGTGATATGAATCACCTTTCACAAGATTACTGTATGAATTAGACAATATATACACTTTTTAGTATTGCCAGGTATATGAATTCCAGAGATTATAAGTATTCCCTGTGTAAAGTCCTCAGTGATGCCTAAGTCCTTCACACTTGCTATCAGAGTATGACCCACAGCATCCCTGAGAGCATGCTAAAAATCCAGACTCTCAGGCCCCACCCCCACACTGCCGGTCAAAATCCACACTCTAAGAAGATGACCAGTTGACACGTGGTCTACACACCAGTGGTCTAACTTCTCTGCATCACATCCAGACCTTTAACCACCTATCTGCTGCCTGTCTTCCACCATTCCCTTCCTGAGCCCCAGGCTTTTCCAGATAACTCACATTTCTAGGATCGACCAGGTCTTTGGGTTTCCCAGGTGACTCAGTGGTAAAGAATCTACCTGCCAATGCAGGAGTCATAGGAGACATGAGTTCTGTTCCTGGGTTGGGAAGATCCCCTGGAGAAGGAAATAGCAAGCCACTCTAGTATTCTTGCCTGGAAAATTCCAGGGATAGAGAAGCCTAGTGGCCTACAGTCCATGGGGTCCCAAAGAGTCAGACATGAATGAGTGACAGCACATACATACCAAGTCTTTGCCCAAGACAGATTCTAGGAAACTCCTGGAATTTACCTGCTCAAGGAGTCTCTCCTCTGGGAAGGGCTCCCTGATCATTCAAAGGAGGAATCTTCTCAGACCTTGCCCTTGCTTCCGTGACAGCTCAACCACACCAGTTTAACTATGAATTTCCACATAGATCTGGCTTACCGAGAGCACATAGAGATGCAAAGCCCATTTCCCAACCATCAACGCACGCCAAGTACAACACAGTAGGGCCTTAATACTTGGTCACTGGATGTATGAAAAACAAAATTTAATTCCATCAAAAAATGTACCTGAGTCCCATCCTGAATTTCTGACTAACCTGGAATCCTACTGCATTGATATCTATAAATACACACACATCACTTTCTTGTTTAGGATAATGATACTTTAAAAATAATTTTGGACTTGTAGGAGACAAATCAGATACCAGCTTCCCAAGCCCACCCCAGAGAGATGTGCAAAGAAATGTGTGAGGAACAGGACTCCTCTTTCCTGCCAGAGCTCTGCCTGGGATCAAGCTAGAATGTGCAGGGTCGTGTGTGACAACACCTCTAGGAGAGGATGGAGAAAGTTGCGGGAGACTGAGTAGCCTCTTAGAGCAAGTAGTCCCACCCAGGACAGGCAGGCTAGGATGTAGAGGGTGACTGAGGCCTCTGGGCATCAGCTCTGGGAACTCTGGAACTCCTCGGAGGAGAAGTGTTTCCCAGGACAAGGCCCTACTAGGGGTAGCCATGGGCAGGAGCAAGGTCCAGGTGTCAGGTGGGGGAGAATACAGGCTACAAGATGCATCTAAGGTGGGGAAGAGAAACAAAGCCCCAGGAGAAGAATGGGTGGGCATGGGGGACCAGCCTGCCCTGGTGGTGCATGCTGGGACTGAGCATGATCAAAAGCTCAAAGGATAACTTGAGAGCCACCTGAGGATGTATCGAAGCCAAGTGTGACGAGCCCAGACCCAGCACAGCCAGGTGCCCTTTTTCACCTGCTTTGGAGCACCTTACAGCTTGCTCCAACACCACCCAACTACAGCTGAGGAAAGGGAGGCTCACAGCAGGCAAGAGACTAGGTCAAGGTCATTTGGCCAGCTCCAGAGAAAGAGCAAGACCAAAGCCACACCCCTTTCTCCTTTTCCATAGCCAAGGATTCCATCCACCGGATGTTTATGAGTGAAGCCCAGGTTTAGAAGGTAGCCACATGTGAGGGTAGTTTTAGCCTCAGGACCCCTGACTAAGAACTGGGATTTTTCACCGACTAATAATGTGCCCCTAGGAAGCAAGTACTTAACATTCTTGCCATCATTTTCTTTGATAGTAAAACTAGGAAATTAATACCTTCCTTATACAATAAAAAGGGCTGAGCACCAAAGAACTGATGCCTTTGAAGTGTGGTGTTGGAAAAGACTCTTCAGAATCCATTGGACAGCAAGGAGATCAAACCAGTCCATCCTAAAGGAAATAAACCCTGAATATTCATTGGAAGGACTGATGCTGAAGCTGAAGCTCCAATATTTTGGCCATCTGATGCGAACAGCCGACTTATTGGAAAAGACCCTGATGCTGGGAAAGATTGAAGGCAGGAGGAGAAGAGGATGACAGAGGATGAGACTTTTTTTATGACATCATTGACTCAATGGACATGAGTTTGAGCAAACTTAGGGAGATGGTGAAGGACAGGGAAGCTTGGCGTGCTGCAGTCCATGGGGTCACAAAGAGTTGGACACAACTGAGCGATTGAACAAAAAAACAAATGCAATGATTGTGTAATTGAGTAGGACCCTATGGGGACTTCCTGGAACAATCCCCCTTCCCATAGTCTATGCTGTAGCTTTCCCTCTGAAGTGCCCAGATCATAGTCTCTCATGTATATTTCCTGAGTTTTACCAATGCTAAGAAACCACCACCAAATGGAAGAAATCAGCTACTTGACCATGAGCATGTAGCCTGCACGTGGACCCCTGTGACACTGCCCTGTTACCTCACCATCAATTAGGCACAGAATTGGGCAGGAGCTGGTCACACACGCTGTGACCCTTCTCCCTCACCTTGCCTTTAAACAGGTTTTGCTGAAACCCTTCAGAGATCTTGGGGGGTTTTGAGCATGAGCCACTTATTCCCCTTGCACAGCCCTACAATACACTTTTCTCTGCTCCAAACTCCTACTTTTGAGTGTCATTTGGCCTCACTGTGTGCCAGGCACACAAACTTGCATTCAGTAACATTTGGGATATAAAATGAACCTGTATGTCAATACTTGGCATATTGCTACTCAATAGTAAATTTTATTTCCCTCCCTCTATATTTCCTAGAATCCTGGATTTGAGGGAAAAATAAAGAAGCCTCTCTGCTACCATCTTGCCTTCAGCACAGATTCTGCACACCACTGCACTTTGGTTGCACTAACATTGTGGCAGACTGTCCTACAAATAAACACAATTCTGACCCTATTTATCTGAGAACAGCATCAGATCCCACAGGGTAAGGGCTCTGTCCTACAAAACCACCCCCCCTCCCCCACTTCAGATGCCAGCTGCCTCTGAAGTTGGTTATCACCTATGCTTCCAACCAACTAGCTATAGATCTGAGGTTCCAAAAACCTCTACCTTGGGTTTGATTAGATCGCTAAGGCAACTAAAACAGAAATCAGAGAAATATTTTACTTACTAGATTGCCCCTTCATCATAAAAAGACCTAACTCAGGAACAGCCAGAGAAAGAGATGCACAGGGCAAACACGGGGAAACGACCGCGTGCAGCTTTCCCTCTCTCCCTGGGGCACCATTCTCTCCAAATCTCCAAGTGTTCACCGACTGGGACGTGTGCACCCATTGGGAAGCGCTGCAAGTCCCATGCTTTGAGAGGTTTTTATGGAGGCTGTATTGTGCAAGTGTGATTGATTAACTTATTAGCCATTGATAACTGAACACAATCTCCAGCCGGCCCCTCTGCCCTCCCTGGAGGTCCAGGGTGGGATTGAAAAGTCTAACCCTATAACCACATTGTTGGTTCTCCAGGCAACTAGCCCCATCCAGAGGTGCCTCCAAAAGTCACCTCGTTTACATAACAAAAGACATCACCATTGCGCTCCTCACTTATGCAATTCCTAAGGTTTTAAGAGCCCTGTGCCAGAAATGGGGACAAAGACCACATATATATTTCTTACTATGAATCATACTATCACAGGTGGTAAAGTGCATATCAGTTTTGCTATGTGCCTAGAATTAATCCCGCCTTCCTTCAAGAAGAGCACTCCAATGGTCCTTTGGGGAACGACTGTACCTGACTCAATCCTTGAAATTCTACTCTCAGTCCCCCAAAGTGGATAGATGCCAAAGAAGTGGGCAGTCAGAGTCACCTTGGCCCATTCAGTGATGGACACAGGACCCAGTCAGGCCAATCAGACCCAGCCTTGGGATATTTGCTGGAACCACTGGGAAAGAAATAGCCTGGGTGTGTCGCCCAACCAGGAAAACAGAAACCTGCAAACCTGTGGTTCTGACTGCCCCTACCTGGGAAAGCCTTCCCTGAAACTGATGCCTATGCAAGGGAAAGCAAAGCAAAGACAGCGAGAGGGAGGGGGGCAAGGATTTCTAACATTATTTGAAACTGGATCCAACCAGACCTGAAATAACACCTACCCATGGATTTTTTCAATTACATGAACAAAAAAAAATACTTTTTCCTTACTTCTTTTTGCTTAAGCCAGTTTGAATATAGTTTTCTCTTCAAGCCATAACAATCCCAACTATATAAATCTCTTTAATTTTGTGACCTACAGAGGTGATTCTTCAGTCTCCTAAGGTAACATCAGTCAGTCTTTCAGGTACAACCAGAATGCCTCCTTTCGCCCATTTGAAGGAAAAGACAGTGAGAGGACTAGAGGCTGCTTTCTACCACTCACATCACTAGGACTTTAACTACTTGAAGCTTGATTTCTCTCTTTTCTCTTTATTGACTAAAGCAATCCAATACTTACCTTTCATAGGAAATCTATACTTATTTACTCATTTCCTGTTACCAAAACAAACAAACCAGCTACCCTTTCTCTTTCTTCATGCAAAGTATTTTTGCATGTAGAATTGAGAGTTGAAGAATACTGAGGACATTTCCAGTGGAGCCCTATTATTTGACCAATAAGAAAACAGGGTGAGAGCTGAGCCCAGCACCATCAATGGCAGAATCTCTGACTCCAGGCCTTCCCCTCACCCCTCAAGATTTCAGCAGCTATCAATGCCTTGCAATGACCTTGCACTCAATCAAAGATATACGGCTTGGTTAAACTATTCAGTACTTATCAAGAAAGCTCTGCAGCCTGGGATTCTAGCCCCAGCTCTGCACTCACCGTCTGAGTGACCTGGGATTTGTCATTTAACCAATAAAAAATTTGTTTCTTCAGGGACTTTCCTGGTGGTCCACTGGCTAAGACTCTGATCTCCCAATACAGGGGGCCTGGGTTTGGTCCCTAATCGAGGAACTAGATCCCACAGGCTGCAACTATGAGTTCGCATGCTGCAACTAAAGATCCCACATGCGGCAAAAAAGATGAGAAACCACATGTGCTGCAACTAAAACTCAGTGCAGTCAAATAGATTTTTTAAAAATCTGTTTCTTCATTAATAGAATTAGAGGATGGACTAAGAGGATCATAAAATGTCAGAAGCTTAATCAACCTAAGGCAGATCATGGACCAAGAGAAAGCTGAATGCTGAATCAGCCTCACATGGGAATAAAAATTCATTCCAACACTGGGCTCTGAAGGTGAACTTTTTCAGGAAGAGAGGAAACAGACCCCTACAAAGCCACGTACTTACAAACATGACTCTTTTTCCTCTTCCTTCTTATATGAGCCCTTGATGCCTTCAGATTTGCCTTTTAAAATCTTCTTAAAACTGGAACACACTGTGTTGATCATTTGAGTTTGCCCAATTTACTGAGGATGATCTTGGTTTACAACATTTGTCCCAGCTTATTTATAGACTCCCCCCTCTTTTACCATCAAATTACATCAGCAAGGGACTTGTAGAGAACAAACAAAGCATTCCTACAAAACAACAAGATATAGAGAGAGAACCCAGTAGGGACAAGGGAAAAAAAAAAAAAAATGAGCAAATGACTTGAGCAGGAACTTCACAAAGTAGACTATCCAAATGACCAGCAAACAAATTTAAAGATATTCCACAACATAATCTTCAGGGAAATGCGAATCAAAGCCCCAGTTAGATACAACCACGTGCTGAACAGAATGGCTAAAGTAGAAGGACATGATGGGAAAATAAAACATGTCTAGGCAAGGATATGGAAGGCTCACACGCTGCTGGTGGCATGTCAGCTGCCACAACTATTTCGCAAAACTATTTGGCAATCTCCACTAAAGCTGTACATTTGCATGGGCCCTGACCCAGCAGATCCACTCCCGGGTAAATGCCAACAGAAATGCATAAGACACGTCCACCTAAAGGCATGGATTAAAATGTTCATAGCAACTTTTCTATATGAAAACAATGCAAAAGCTCATCAGGGGTTAAAAAGTGTAGATGAATAGAATATTTGCACAGTAGGATATCACAGACTATATAAAGCAGTAGGAATTTGCAGAATAAACTACACCCTGCAACATGGGTGAGTTTCACAAACATCATGCTGAGTGAAGAAGGCAGACACAGATGATTACATGTTCTATGATTTTGCATATACAAAGCACAAGGAAAGGAAAGCAAGGATCTCCCTGGTGGTCCAGTGGTTCAGAATCCGCCTGCCAATGCAGGGGATAGAGGTTCAATCCCATCCAGGAAGATGCCACATGCCAAGGGGCAACTAAGTCTGTGTGCCACAACTACTGAAGCCCAGGCGCCTAGAACCTGTGGTCTGAAACAAAATGAGAAGCCTGTATACCACAGCTAGAGAGGAGCTCCTGCTACCTGCAGCTAGAGATAGCCTGTGGACAACAAGCAAGACCCAGCACAGCCAAAACAAAATTAATTAAAAATAAAACAGGAAAGCAAGGGTATGATGTTAGAAGTCAGGATACTGGTTATTCTCGGGGGATTAGCGCAAGGGGGCACAAAGGAGCTGTGCGGGTGCTGGTGATGCTCTTTCCTGAGTTCTGTGAATGTGTTCAAACTGTAAGCTTATAAGACTTCAATAAAAAATCCAAAAGTATTTTTTAAAAAGTATTCCAGTAAGGATGATAAATGTCACATCCTGTTATGGGCTGAATTGTGTCTCTGCAAAAATTCATATATTGAAGCTCTACCCCAATAATTCAAATCCTAAAATATGATGCTGTTAAAGTGCTGCACTCAATATGCCAGCAAATTTGGAAAACTCAACAGTGGCCGCAGGACTGGAAAAGGTCAGTTTTCATTCCAATCCCAAAGAAAGGCAATGCCAAAGAATGTTCAAACTACCGCACAATTGCACTCATTTCATACACTAGCAAAGTAATGCTTAAAATTCTCCAAGCCAGGCTTCAACAGTATGTGAACCGTGAACTTCCAGATGCTCAAACTGAATTTAGAAAAGTCAGAGGAACCAGAGATCAAATTGCCAACATCTGTTTAATCATCAAAAAAGCAAGGGAGTTCCAGAAAACCATCTACTTCTGCTTTATTGACTACACCAAAGCCTCTGACAGTGTGGCGGTGGTGGAGGTTTATTTGCTAAGTCATGTCCGAGTCCTGCGACCCCAGGGACTGTAGCCGCCAGGGTGCTCTGTCCATGGGATTTCCCAGGCAAGAATACTGAAGTGGGTTGCCATGTCCTTCTCCAGGGGATCTTCCCAATGCAGGGATCGAACCCTGGTCTCCTGCATTGCAGGCAGATACTTTACTGACTCAGCTATGAGGGAAGCCCCTTTGATTGTGTAGATCACAACAAACTGTGGAAAATTCTACAAGAGATGGAAATACCAGACCACCTGACCTACCTCCTGAGAAATCTGTATGCAGGTCAAGAAGCAACAGAACTGGATATGGAACAACAGACTGATTCCAAATCAGGAAAGGAGTCCATCAAGGCTGTATATTGTCACCCTGCTTATTTAACTTATATGCAGAGTACATCATGAGAAATGCCCGGCTGGATGCAGCACAAGCTGGAATCAAGATTGCAGGGAGAAATATCAATAACTCAGATATGCAGATGACACCACCCTTATGGTAAAAAGTGAAGAAAAATTAAAGAGCCTCTTGATGAAAGTGAAAGAGGAGAGTGAAAAAGTTGGCTTAAAACTCAACATTCAAAAAACTAAGATTATGGCATTCAGTCCCATCAATTCATGGCAAATAAATGGAGAAACAATGGAAACAGTGAGAGACTTTCTTTGGCGGGGCTCCAAAATCACTGCAGATGGTGACTGTAGCCATGAAATTAAAAGGCGCTTGCTCCTTGGAAGAAAAGCTATGAGCAACCTAGACAGCATATTAAAAAGCAGAGACATTACTTTGCCAACAAAGGTCCATCTAGTCAAGGCTATGGTTTTTCCAGTAGTCATGTATGGATGTGAGAGTTGGACTATAAAGAAAGCTAACTGCCGAAGAATTGATGCTTTTGAACTGTGGTGTTGGAGAAGATTCTTGAGAGTCCCTTGGACTGCCAGGAGATCCAACCAGTCCATCCTAAAGGAGATCCATCCTGGGTGTTCATTGAAAGGATTGATGCTGAAGCTGAAACTCCAATACTTTGGCCATCTGATGCAGAGAGCTGACTCACTGGAAAAGACCCTGATGCTGGGAAAGATTGAGGGCAGGAGGAGAAGGGGACGACAGAGGATGAGGTGGTTGGATGGCATCACCAACTCAATGGACACGAGTTTGAGCAAGCTCTGGGAGTTGGTGAAGGACAGGGAAGCCTGGCGTGCTGCAATCCATGGGGTTGCAAAGAGTCGGACATGACTGAGCTACCAAACTGATTGACCCTAATAACACAGAATGTGACTGTTTGTATTTGGGGACAGTCTTTAAAGAGATAGTGATGACAGTGGGATCTAATCCAATGACCAGGTGTCTTTATAAGAGGAAATTAGGACACATACAACGCAGAGGGATGATCACTTGAGGACACAATGAGAAGGCTGCCATCTGCAAGCCAGGAACAGAGGCTCCAGAAGACACCAAACCTCTGTCCTCTTGATCTTGGACTTCTGCTTCCCAGAACCATGAGAAAATAAGCTGTTGTTTAAGCCATACAGTTGGTGGTATTTTGTTAGGGCAGCCCTAATAAACTAACTTAGCCATCCTCACTATTCTCTCCTTTTATGCTGGGCACTGAGATGCAAATGAGCAGCCCCTTCTATGCATCTTCTTTCCATCTTCAGCCTGACCTCTGTGATGGGACTTCTCTAACACTGGCACCTCAGAGACCCCATGGGTGGGCTGGAAACAAACAAGTCACTTTCTTATTTCAAATGAGGGAGCCAACAGACCAAGACAGACTGACCTGTCCAAAACCCAGTTTGGGGCTTTACAAATTCAGTCCTCACGGTAACCTTGGAAGTTGGGTATCATTCAATCCACGTAATAGACAGAAAGCATTGACCTGTCCAAAGACGTCAGCTAGATGGGCTGGGCCAGGGTTTGATCCTGGGTCTCTCTGCCTCCACCATCCTCACCCCTTCTGCCATACCCCAACTGCCCCGATGTGTATCTCAAAATAGTGACCTAGCAAGTATTAGAGGACATGGGTCATGTGCCCAGGATGGAAGGGGATAAGAGACCTTTCTGGCACTGTGTCTCACAATGAGCTGGCAGTGGTGATGGCAAACAGCCTGCTTTGAATGACTCAATTAGAAAACAAAATAAAGCAGTGCTCATCACAATCACAATGGTCAGATGGCTGACCGTCTCCGTCTGTCTGCTCAGACCTGGGGTGCTGACAGCTCTGGACCCTGGCACAGCGAGCTGTTAGCTGTAAGTCGTGGACATTTGCAGCCACGCCAATGACACCTTTCTTACCCTGTTAACCTGCTTTTTGAAAGACACTTCGGTAATGAGCTAAGGGAATTCACCTGAGCTCAGGGACCAGCTCTCAGCCGGCCAGCTCCGGACACAAGGTAGGAACTTGGAAAGCTTCCAGGGGCAGCTCAGAGAGGAGCTCGGGTGCTGGGCTCTGACCACGTGAGAGCTATGGCCAGAGGAAACCCACTGAAGAGGACGAGAGGCACCGCAGCCTTTCTCGGTTGCCATGGAGAGTGGACACATCAAAAATGCAAAACCTGTGGTGTGAGGAGTTAAATAGGACCCACTGGTAACAGAGGAAGGGAGAAAGGAAAGGGGTGAGGAGAAGTGTCTGGGTGCGGGCAAGTGAAGAAAACGTGTTCCCAAGAGACATGGGCGGGTGGGCAGGGAAGATTCCAGGCGGAAGTAGGAAACCCCACCTCTCCCAACCCAGTCTGGGCCTTCCCTGTCTGGAGTAGAGGAACTGATCCCATCCAGTGGGAAAAGAGGAGCTCAGAGCTCCACCAAGAGGTGAGGTATGGGCACTGGGAGGACAGTGTTTGCAGAGAACCTGGAGAGAGTATGGCCTCTGAGCTTCACCAACCCAGGAAATGCAATGGAGCAAGGGGGGAAGGTGGGAGTGGGGAGGGTGGGAGGAAGTGCTTGAGTGGGTAGCAGCAGCCCCACCCTCCCCAGAATGTCCCTCTCACGACTGTGCCCTTTGAGGCCCTACTGCCAGCATCGTGAGACCAGCTGTGTTGGAGCCGGGACTTCCAGGCTCAGGAAGGAGCCGGTGATGTCGGGGGAGGGGTCCTGCACACGACAGCAGGCCGCTTACTCCCCAGCACCTGGGAAACGCCTGAGAAATCTCCAGCTGGACAAACGCTCCCCCAGGCACCAAGCGCTCAGGGGTCTCTAAGGACCAGAACGAGACTGTGGCTAGCTCCAAAGGGCCTTGAGCAGCACCCCAGCCCTGATACTGTCTCCAACAGAGTTGTGCTGATCGAGCAGAACTTGTCCCTTCCCTAAAGGGATACATGAACTCAACTAGGCAGCAGGACACAGTCAGCTGATGATGGGGGCAAAGCGCCCCTCTAAATCTAACCAGGGACTGAAATGACAAGGAATGATCCAGACATTCATTCAGTCAAAACACACTGGTGCCAGGCACTGCCTATGCCACCAGGGCCATGGGCCTCTGGCCCAAGTAGAGATTAATGATGGGGCCCAGGGCATCTTATGATCAGACAGTGGCGGGACCTGAGGGCAAGGACGCCAGGGGGATTACATGATGACAACGCAGCCATAGATTGTGTGCACAGAGGGGAGAGGAGTGTGCCTCCTCCCTCCCGACCCACCAGGAAAGGCACCAGCCATTCTTAAGGGCTCCTGGTTTCACATGGGAACAAGAAGGGGTGTGCGGGACACTGCATGCGCAGGTGATTGAGCATCTGGGACACCTAAAGGGACAGAGCCCCGAGGCCCATACTGAGCTCTTCTCTCTGTGTCCTGTTTCCTTGCGCTCTCTGTGCCTCATCTGTAAAATGGGGCTAATGCTGCCTGCTACAAGGGTTCAGCCATTGGAGGCTGGAAGCCAGGAGGTCAGTTCTCTGCTGGGATGGAGCTTGGAAGTGCAGAGGCCTAGAGACTCTCACTGCAGCCAAGCACAGAAGCGGCCTGCTGCAGAGACAGGACTCCTGCCTGCCCAGCCTTTCACTGGCTTTCTCAGCCGCCCTGCCCAGAGCCTAAAAATGCTGCCACTGTGGCTGGCCACTGAGGAAACACAGAACCCAATCCTGTTGCAAGGAGGTGCTGAGCCCTGGGTGGGAGATGGTCTGTGTGTACGCCCCAAGGTGGCCTGTGGTTGAGTTGACCTCAGGTTCAAGAGAATGTCTGATGGGCTGCAGGGCCCACACTGGAAACCCAGCGCCCCAGAAAAGTACATGGTGGGGCTCGGTAACCAGCGTATCACATCAGAGATGCAAATATAGCCATTCCCCAAGGGACCGTGGAGACTGTAGCCACCACCTGCAGGGGGCGCTCTGGAGGGTGGGTGGCTGCTGCACCCAAAGGGGCGTCCTCTGACTGTAACACCTGCAGACTCCCGGGAAGCTGGGTGGGCACTCTTAGCTGATTTCTACCCCAAATCAAAGAGACACACAGGACAGGGTCGCCTAAACCCCCACTTACTGATCCAGGGGCTGTTGGTGCCCTTGACCGCCCTCCACCTTCTAGAAGCCTGCAGTTCCATGAGGACCTCAGTGGTGTGAGCAGACAGCCTGGCATTAAGTGAAGCTGGCCTTTAAACACAATGAAAGGCTGGGCGAGGGTGATGCTAAAGATAAAAATAGGAGAGGACGGAGTTGGGTGGGAGATGATCAGAAAATCCAGACATGCCCAGAGTCTGTGCCCCCAACCCCCACAGCCCTCCCAGTATACTTCTCAGGTAGGGAGGGTGCTCCGTGTGCCCCTGGCTTGGGGATGGTGCAGTCCCCCTCCCAAGTCCTCGCCTGGACCAGACCCTCCACCCCATCCTCCAGCAGCAGCCTCCTCATAGCAGGCATCCACACAAGAAGCAGCTATATTGTACTTAACACTTTTTTTCTCTTTGTCCCCATTTAGCCATAATAGAAGCTGTGTTCTCAATCTATTGTCACATTTATGATCCAGAAAGCCCTAATTTCCTGCAATAATCTTAAGTGACAATTCAAGGCTTAAATGTACTTTAACGTTTTGTAATGCTGCTAAAGCAACATCTCGAAATTATAATACAGCCCCTGAAATTACTAGCCTGTGTGAAAGAGGGAATGAACAACTTGAACACGAAATGAAAATCTAGCAAACTGATCTAAGGCTGAAATGATGAGGCTTAGTAAGTTTCAGTGATGTTGAGTGGGAGAATGTGGGGTGACCTTCGTCAGGTGGCCACATGGCCTGGCTGGGGGAACAGACATTTAACTTAAGGAATGCCTTCTTTTCCACCTTTCTGATTAATCAAGGAGGAGACAGCCAAAATCTCCTAACCTGGATTTTTCCAGGGTGAGAGAGATAGGGACACACTGCAGGGGAACCAACCCCCTGAACAAGGAAGAGGACTGGAGAAAAGAACCATAGTAGGTATTAGAGCGGGGTGGGGCAGCATCAAACTGGAGAACGCCTACTTCCAGCTTCCTACTTCAAGAGGTGGTTCTTTGTTAATTCCATCCATTTGTGTCAATGCGCACTCAGGGCTTTTGTCTGATGTATACCCAGCACTGCTTCCCAGAACAGATGAGAACCCCAGGGCTGAGAGAGGTTAAGTCTTGGCCATGTCCACAGAAAAAGTTGTGTGGCCTGGGTTTGAACTCACGTTGAATTTCAAAGCTTATGCTCATGTTTTACCATAAAGAAAATATGAAGTTTTAGAAAGTCTTCAGTTAGATAAAGTTTTCTTTAAAAATAATAACAACCTAAACAACAAGTGAAAAGATAAACTGGGAAAATATTTCCTATACATCTGCAAACAACACCCAATATGTGTGAGTGTATTCAGTTGCTCAGTCATGTCGGACTCATTGCAACCCTATGGACTGTAGCCTGATGGGCTCCTCTGTCCATGGGATTCTCTAGGCAAAGAATACTGGAATGGGATGTCATTTGTTCTTCCAAGGGATCTTCCCAATCTGGGGATTGAACACACATCTCTCGTATCTCCTGCATTGTGGGCAGTTTACCGCTGAGCCACTGGGGAAGGCCAATGCCCAGTGTAAAAAGAACTCTTAGAAATCAACAGGAAAATACCAGTAGTACAAAAGAAAGGGAGACAAATGACACAAATAGGCAAAATTAATGGCAGTAAATATACCAAAAACTAATGGGACTTTACCAATATATTTATTTAAAAAAAGATCAGAACCATAATTAGATCTCATTTTTGCCCTTCACAATGGTTTGAAAGGTTGGTAATATATAGTACTAGTGAGGTTCCAGTATGAAAATAGCAAATAGATGGGGAAACAGTGGAAACAGTGGCTGACTTTATTTTTCTGGACTCCAAAATCACTGCAGATGGTGACTACAGCCATGAAATTAAAAGGCGCTTACTCCTTGGAAGGAAAGTTATGACCAACCTAGACAGCATATTAAAAAGCAGAGACATCACTTTGTCAACAAAGGTCTGTCTAGTCAAGGCTATGGTTTTTTCAGAGGTTATGTATGGATGTGAGAGTTGGACTGTGAAGAAAGCTGAGCGCCGAAGAATTGATGTTTTTGAACTGTGGTGTTGGAGAAGACTCTTGAGAGTCTCTTGGACTGCAAGGAGATCCAACCAGTCCATCCTAAAGGAGATCAGTCCTGGGTGTTCATTGGAAGGACTGATGCTGAAGCTGAAACTCCAATACTTTGGCCACCTGATGCACAGAGCTGACTCATTGGAAAAGACCCTGATGCTGGGAGGGATTGGGGGCAGGAGGAGAAGGGGACGACAGAGGATGATATGGTTGGATGGCATCACCAACTCAATGGACATGAGTTTGAGTAAACTGCGGGAGTTGGTGATGGACAGGGAGGCCTGGCTTGCTGCGGTTCATGGGGTCGCAAAGAGTCAGACATGACTGAGTGACTGAACTGAACTGGACTGAGTATGAAAATGGGGAGAATGCACTTCCATTCACTGTTGAAAGAGAAAATCTATTCAATGTCCCTTGGAGGCCACTTTGTAATATCCTCTAAATCCAAAGGCATATGCTATTTCCCAGGAACTCCATCTCTAGGAAGAGATCTCTAGGAATTCTAAGCCACAAAAATACTTACTCAAATGTGCAAATACTTCAGTACAAGAAATTTTGCTGCCAGAAAAAATCTTACAACCCAAATATCCAGCAACAGAGGATTCTTAATAATTATGGTACATCCACACATGACTGCTAAACAAATGAGACAATTCTGTATTCATGAAATGGACCCAAGACTACACTGCACTGTGAAGGAATCCACAAAAAAGGAATCCACGAAAGAAGAGTTTGTGCTATTAGAAAAAAAAAACAACAACAACAAAGAAATGTGTCTGTGGATGGGTGTGAGTTTGTGTTTGTACAGAGAAGCCTCTGGAAGAAGAGGCATGAGACTCAACAGTGGGCACCAATAGTAGAAGAACTGGGAGAGAAGAAGGGAACTTCAGTTCTCATTTTCTATACTCCTATGTGCTTTATTATTTAGAGCAACCTTATTGGGAAAAATAGAACATTCTCTGGGAAGGTGGTAAAAAGAAACTCTAGATTGATGCATGGTAGAACTGAAACGCTGCAGAGAAGCAGTGAAGAAACCCAGTCTCTGCCCTCAAGGAGCTGGTACTGGATCAAAAACTGACTTGCATTTAGACACAGACAACCCTACCATAGGGGATCCTAAAAAACCAGAAGAATGAAGACCCTTGGCCAGAGAGAACCACTGCATTCTTCAGAAGGTCAGGGGGAAAGTGAAAAGCTGAAAAAACTTTCTTAGAGAAGGTGATATACTCCCAATGGGCTTGGGGAAGAAGTAGGATTTTGCTGGTTGAAAGGAAGAAGAGGAGTCCAGGACAGGAGGACAGGAGCCAGGGACTGAGTGACAGAGAGTGACGTTTCATTGAGCAAAGTCAGGAGGATCCTCATTCCCTGGTCCAGACCCTGCTACAAATATCAGAGCACCTGCCCAGCTTTCACTATATAGCAAGGACGCCGCAGGTGGAGCGGAGGGGTAGGCCGGGGTCACTTGGCATAGGGAAGGCTGCCCTTGCCAAAGGAACCCATGGAGGCTAGCCTAGTCCATCACCATCCTCTCTGGCTCACGCTAAAGGTAAAGTGGAGGGTGGGACTTCTCTGACCTTCCTTTCCCTTGGCCTTCCCTCCAAAATCTCCTCTCTGTACTCCTTTCTTGGGTCCCCAAGTTCTCTCTTCCCCTCGCCTTCTTCTACACTCAAACCCTGCCACTGAAAACCTCAATGGTTTTACTATGTGGTGACAGACACCCCCCTGGGTGTCAGGACGCTGGATGAGAACAGAATGAGCATATCTGGGCCAAATCCTGGGTCTGCCCCCTTTCTGGCTGGGCCAAGAACAACTTCTTCTTGCTCATTTTCTCATCTGCAAACTGGAATAACACCACAAATCTCATAGGCTTATTGCAAGAATGATAAATAATAATTGAGGGCAGACCTAGCTCAGAACTCAGCATATACCAAACTCTCAACAAATAGTGACTCTTACCTGGCTAGAAGTGGGGGAGCAGCAGACATGGACTGACAAAACCAGGGTTCAGTAGAAAGATCACAGAAAAGGGTTTGGAAGGCAGAGGGCTTTCTGAATTTCTGTGAATCCCACCATGCCTAGGGCACAAAATATAAGGAGGCACTGGCTCTCAGAGCCAGGCAAATGCAAAGTCAGCATCTGAGAGTGAGTGCCTCCTTACATTTTCCATCCGAGCTGCCTCACTTGCCTTACCCTAGTCTTGGTTCAGGCCAAAAACTGTGGCTTAGAAATGAATCTCTTAGCAGCAAGATTTGAATTACACAGAGATACTGTTTTGGGGAGATACAAGCAACTGACCCCTGTTTATTTGGAGTAGGGAGTAGGAAGTGCAGTTACAGTAGGGACTTACCAGGCCTGGAGCAACAGCTGGCATCTACAAGGGCCAGATCTCACTGGTTAATTGGCCCTACCAATTCTCTGGTCAGTTGGCATTAACACAACCCAGGACGGCTCTTCAATAAAGTAGGCTCTGTTAGGAGCTGTCCCACCACCTGACTCATCTCAGTGTGATGGACCTGAGTTTTCAGATGGGAAGGAAATACGTAACGATGCCTTCGAGAAAGGCATACAAGTTGAAGATAACACCAAAGAAGGGGCAGGCCTCCAGGTGAGGCAGAAGAAAGGAAGGTCACCTGCCTGTTGGAGATGAGGTATTCTGGGGAAGTGCTGTGCAGAATTTCATTCAGCTTTCAAATGTGTAGGTCTCTGACTTGTGAGCTCATGGCTGAGTTATCACAGTTCCTGATGACAAATCATGAAAAATGTGTCTTTCCCAAGCTCTTTCCAGGTTCCTGAAGATAAAATTAAACCCATGATATCTGAGAATACCTGAGGACTGAAGAAGGCACTCAAGTTTTGAAAGAGCAAAACAATAGGGCTGGGGTGGGGAGAGGGGAAAATGAGGAGATCCAGGAAGGGAAGTGATGCATGGGTCCAAGAAGAGGTCTCAAAATGAAAAGGAAACTTTAATTCTAGAAAGAAAAGAATGCAAAAAAAGTTGTTTTGTTTTTTTAAATTAAGGTAAGTGGTCTTGATTCTTGGAACAAGAAAAGTATCTATCCTCGGTTTTCTGGAGCTCCTGGGGCTTAAGACAATGATTTTAGAAAGCTACCCTGGACACTGTGACTTCAGATGGATGAAGAGAGTTTAAGAAGGACTGACAGCAAAAGGAGCTTCTGGACAAAGTGAAATTCACACACTGAACTAAGGCATCAGTTTTGGCTTATAATCCTGCAGGACGGGTACCATAAGTTTCTGTGCATGCTTGCGTGCATGCTAAGTTGCTTCACTCATGTCTAACGCTGTGCAAACCCACCAGGTTTCTCGGTCCATGGGAATCTCCAGGCAAGAATAATGGAATGGGTTGCCATGCCCTCCACCAGGGGATCTTCCCAACCCAGGGATGGAGCCCACATCTCTTACGTTTCCTCTATTGGCAGGCACGTCCTTTACCAAGAGCGTCATCTGGGACGCCCACCTTAAGTTGCCACCAATGTCATTCAGGGACCTGTTCCAGGTAGCAGGAAGACTTCACTCACTCACTTTCTCATCCTTTGTTAGGTGTCTGCTAAAAGGCAGGCGCCGTGTGAAACACTGGGGATACAAATATAAAAGATGAGATGTTTGACCTTAAGGACATCATCGGCTAGTGCGAAAGATAAGTAACTCAATGACTTCAGAGGACCCTGATACTGATGAGAGCCTTGCTTCTGTATCTAGATAAAGATGTAGTGGAAGATAACAAGGATTAGGATAAGGACAAGGGTGATGATAAACTAACATTTATGCAGTGCTTATGATATGCCCTGCCCTGTGCTAAGTGATGGTGATACAGTAATGAACACGGGAGAGTCTCTGCCTTTGAGGTTCAACAGAGGAGACAAACTCATAGATAAGCAATTTCAGCTTATGTCCTAGGGTTGTTTTTAATTACCTCAGATGACAGGTAATTTCCACTTTCTCCACCCGATCTCAGAGAGAACAATGAAATTTTCTGAAGGAGTTTAAGCTGATGTATGAAGGGGCCATGAGTTTTACCTAAGAAAAATGCAGATAGGTTTTCTGGGTGGGTACAGTAGCACCTAGAAAATCTCACACAATAAAAGAGTTTTTAAAAAGTTTTACAGACATGTTTTTTATCCTTGCACAAGTGTCTATCTGGAATGTGACAAAGCTGGAGCAGGTAACAAATGCAACAAGATAAGAAAAATACAGAAAGTGCATCAGTCCTGGGTGTTCATCGGAGGGACTGATGTTGAAGCTGAAACTCCAATACTTTGGCCACCTGATGTGAAGAGCTGACTCATTTGAAAAGACCCTGATGATGGGAAAGATTGAGGGCAGGAGGAGAAGAGGACAACAGAGGATGAGATGGTTGGATGGCATCACCAACACAATGGACATGGGTTTGGGTGGACTCTGGGAGTTGGTGATGGACAGAGAGGCCTGGCGTACTGCAGTTCATGGGGTCGCAAAGAGTCGGACATGACTGAGTGTCTGAACTGAACTGAACTGAAGAAATGAAACTCTCATTCACAGACTGCATGACTATATACAGAAAATCCAAAAGCTTCTACAGAGAAACCATTCAAATTAGTAAGTGAATTTTGCAAAGTCCCTGGATATAAGGTCAATTTTTAAATGGATAATCTGCAATAACAATTATTTAAAAAATCAATACTTAGGAATAAATCTTAAAAAAAAATCAGCAAGACCACACACTAAAAATTATAAAACATTAATGAGAGAAATTAAAGAAAGCCTAAATACAAAGGCTTACACCATATTCATAGATTAGGAAACTCAATGTTATACAATATAAATTCCCTTTAAATCAATTTAAGATCAATCAAAATCCCTGCAGCTGTTTTGTAGACATTTACAAGCTGATTCTAAAACTTACACAGAAATGCAAAGGGCCAAGATTAGTCAACATAATCTTGAAGATGAGCAAAGATAAGTGACTTGTACTACAAGATATCATGACCTATTATAAAGTTTTAACACTTAAGACCACGTAACTATAACATGAGGACAGACAGACTCACCCGCAAAACAGAAAACAGGATCCAGAAATACGCATAAATGGTCACCTGATTTATAACAAAGTGGTATTTTGGAGAAGTGGGTGAAGAATGGAGTTTTCAATACATTTTTGATGATCTCCAAATGGCAAAAATAAATCTTGTGCCTAACCTGAAAACATACACAAAAATCAATTCCAGAAGAATTACAGATCTAAATGTGAAAGACAACTTTTAGAAGCAAGCATAGAAGAGCACCCTCAAGTCCTGGAGTAAGCAATGATTTCCTTACAGGAACTGATTAGAACAGAACCTGATCTAAAACAAAAACAAAAACCACAGGGCAGGAAATTAAAAATGCATCTCTCGTGTTAGCAAAGAACCAACCAACCAGGACTGGTGTGGGGATCAAACCAGGACTGGTGTGGGGATCAAAGGAGCTGGAGAGAGAGCAAACAGTAATTCAATTCTAGGAAGGAAGGGACGCTAAGGAAGGTGAAAATGAGGTTTAGGTCTTGCTTCTTGGAGCAAAAATAATTGTCTGGCCTGATTTTTTAAAGCTCAGGCTGGAGCTTGGCCATGGTGATTTAGGAAAGTCAGTCCAGGGCACTGCAACGCTGGAAGGATGGAGGGAGATGCTAGAGCAATCACAAGCAGAATCAGCTTTTGGGTGAAGGGAGATGCTGGATTCAGTGTGCCTGCAGGCTGGTAATTCTGCAATATAAGTATGATATGTAGATGAGAAGCTCAGTTTGGGTCATGGGGCATCAGTTGATTCAGCATGATAAATGTGATGTCTCAAATTAAACACTTCACTAACTGCCCCTGAGGAAAAGAAATATAAGATACCTGCTACTTGCAGATGCCCAAGGAAGGACATTACTTAGAACAAATGCAAGTTCAATTTCAATAACTCAGGTTCCGTGTGCTTGAGGCCACAAGGAGCCTGGGTGTTCTGAGGGTAGAAAGGCTTTATTAGATAATGTTTCTTAGAGAAGGCATGCTTTGAGCCATGTCTTGAAGGAAACTCCTGTTTTTACAAATCGGTATACTAGGTCTTCAAGCAGCTTTTGGAGCAATTTCATAGAAGAAAATTGGTCATAACAACCAAGAGTTGGATGGAAAAGCTTAACTAAGTCAAGATATGTAAATGGCTGAGATAGGTAAATGGCTTAGTCTCTCCCCAGTGTTCTGGGGCTTACTGATTTCTCACCTAAACTTTCACTCGGTCTGCCATTTAACTTAAACAACAAAATCAAGACTGTTTGCAGAAGATAGCAATGGGAAAGAGTGCTTTACCTGAGTTAACTCCCAACTTGCAAACTTGGCCATCCATCTTCACTCCCTGGTGTGGTTGGGAACCTCTGACAGCCAAGCAAAGAGCTCTAGTAAATCTAGAAGACAGTCCTTCTGCAGGCCTTTAGGTTGTGAACAAAGAAAAGTCAGGGGATGCAGCCACAAGTGAAGCAAGCTGGAAGTGACAGATTTTCCTGCACCACATTCTCCTTTAAGGAATTAAGAAGGCGCACTTTGCCCAGACTTAGAACATAGGAAGTTGGGTGCTTCAAGATCCCACAGGTTGTGCTATGATGAAATAAACAGGGTGGCACAGAAGGGCTAACTGGCCCGCAGGGAGCTACATTTCTCAGCCTCCCTGGAGAAGAGACACAGTCACGTGATCTAGTCAATGGAATGAAAGTAGAATTGACTGCATCTCCTCCAGTACTGGCCCCAGAAGTTTCCCACACCTACTAGTCCTACTGGGCTTCCCAGGTGGTGCTAGTGATAAAGAACCTCCCTGCTGCCAACGTAGGAGACGTAAGAGATGCGGGTTTGATCCCTGCACTGGGAAAATCCCCTAGAGAAGGAAATGGCAACCCACTCCAGTATTCTTGCCTGGGAAATTTCATGGACAGATGAGCCTGGCAGGCAACAGTCCATAGTATAGCAAAGAGTTGGACACGACTGAAGTGACTTAGCACACACGCACTACTCCTACTAAACCCCCTACTATCTTCCTCCTTCTGCCATCTGATTCAGATGAACTCATCATCTTGGGAGACAGGCATCGACTGGACTATGCCAGAGCCCCAGGGAAGAAGGATTCTGGATTTATGAGTCATCACTTGGGGATGCCTCCTGACCAACAAAAACATCTACTTCGGATTCTTCATGAGTGAGAAATAAACTTCTATCAAGACATCATACATGATACATTTTGGAGTTGTTATAGCTGTTAATGTTATCTCAATTCATCCAAAATGTTTCTCCATGATGACTATGTCTTGAACACTTGGGTGATTAGACAGCTTGATATTGAAGCCAAGTCCATTATGGACCAGTAAGCCAGCGAACAAAAGAAAAGAACAAACCACAAGGAGCAGATAAGTATTTAGTCTCTGCGTGGACCTGCCAGAGGGTCTGTGACCAAAAGGGGGAAGTATTCCCATTTATTCAACAGTCCAGTGAGACTAGGGGAGGCCGATAGCCAGAATGTCACTAGAAATGCAATGAGTTATGATAGAATCACTAATAGTCTTGCAAAATCAGGAAAGGTTTTCTTGGCAAGAGGTGTTTAAACCAAGCCTTGATGGGTGAACAAGCAGATACCAGCCCTGCACAAGGCCCTCAGTAATGAGCAACCACAGTCCAGGAAAATGCCATCACAAGCACTGGTAGATTCCACCTGCTCGCCTCCAGCACCGCCCAGCTTAAAAGCAGAGGGAGCTAATGGTTGCTTAAAGGTGAGCTGACCCCAGACGCCCACATGGCCCAGAAATGAATACCTGTGCGGCGGAAGTGGAGATGAAGGTAGAGTAAGGGAAGTGGGTACCACATCATAGAACAAGGAATCCGGGCTTGCACTAAATTTCAAAGCTGTAAGGTCAAGCTGGCTAGTGTAGCCAGAGGTGACTTTAGAGAGAGACTCCAGAACAAGGACACAAAAGAAGTGCTTCTAAAGTCAAGCTGAAAGGCACAACCTTCCTCCTGTCAGGGTGGTAGGAAGGAAGGACTGGGACCCAGCAGACCTGAGTGTGTCAGTGGCAGAGCAAGAATAGAGGGTATCTTGGCAGACAGCAGTGGCGGGGCCCCAGTAGGAGGCACTGCAGTCCTTCTGACAGGGGATGGGGAGGTGAACTCACTGAGAGGGCTCAAGGACTCCGGCATTCAGGGCACCAGGGGCTCCCCCTGCCAAAGGGAGGCTGCAAGGGTCAGTTTAGAAACTGTACTAGACCTAGGTACCAAATCCAAGCCTGGCTTCGGCAGTACACAAACTATGAACTTCCAGATGTTTAAGCTGGATTTAGAAAAGGCAGAGGAATAGAGATCAAACTGCCAACATCCGTCGGACCATAGGAAAAGCAAGAGAATTCCAGAAAACATCTGCTTTATTGACTATGCCAAAGTCTTTGACTGTGTGGATCACAACAAACTGTGGGAAATTCTTCAAGAGATGGGAATACCAGGCCACCTTACCTGCCTCCTGAGAATCTGTATGCAGATCAAGAAGCAACAGTTAGAACCAGACATGGAACAACAGACGGGTTCCAAATTGGGAAAGGAGTACATCAGGGCTGTGTATTGTCACCCTGCTTATTTAACTTATATGCAGAGTACATCATGCAAAGCGCCCGGCTGGATGCAGCACAAGCTGGAATCAAGACTGCAGGGAGAAATATCAATAACCTCAGATACACAGATGACACCACTCTTATGGCAGAAAGAGAAGAAGAACTAAAGAGCCTCTTGAAGTGAAAGAGGAGAATGAAAAATGTGCCTTAAAACTCAACATTCAAAAAATGAAGGTCATGGCATCTGGTCCCATCACTTCATGGCAAATAGATGGGGAAACAATGGAAACAGTGAGAGTGTTAATTTTGGGGGTTCCAAAATCACTGCAGATGGTGACTGTAGCCAAGCAATTAAAAGACACCTGCTCCTTGGAAGAAAAGCTATGACCAAACTAGACAGCATATTAAAAAGTAGAGATATTACTTTGCTAACAAAGGTCTGTTTGGTCAAAGCTACGGTTTTTCCAGCAGTCACGTATGGATGTGAGAGTTGGACCATAAAAAAGGCTGAGTGCTGAAGAATTGATGCCTTTCAACTGTGGTGTTGGAGAAGACTCTTGAGAGTACCTTGGACTACAAGGAGATCCAACCAGTCCATCCTAAAGGTGATCAGTCCTGACTATTCATTGGAAGGACTGATGCTGAAGCTGAAACTCCAATACTTTGGCCACCTGATGGGAAGAGCTGACTCAGTGGAAAAGACCCTGATGCTGGGAAAGATCAAAGGCAGGAGGAGAGGGGGTGACAGAGAATGAGATGGTTGGATGGCATCACTGACTCAATGGGCATGAGTTTGAGCAAGCTCCAGGGGATGGTGAAGGACAGGAAAGTCTGACGTGCTGCAGTCCATGGGGCTGCAAAGAGTTCAACACGACTGAGCGACTGAACAACAACGTATGATACGGCAGTAAACACAGGAGGAGAAGGGGACAACAGGGGATGAGATGGTCGGATGGCATCACCGACTCAATGGACTTGAGTTTGAGCAAGCTCTAGGAGTTGGTGATGGACAGGGAAGATGAGGTGCTGCAGTTTATGGGGTCAAAAAAAGTCATACACGACTGAGTGAACTGAGGTACCAAATCCAGTTGCATCCCTGCATACAAGTGACTTCATCCCTTTAAGCTCCGTTTTCCCATCTGTAACAACTGGGCTAATGCCATCCCTCCCCAAGTTTTCTATGAGCTAATGCATACAGAGCACACATCACAGAGCTTGGCACAGAGTGAGTGATCAATAAAGAACAGCTCTTGGTATTGTGATCAGGGAAAGCGCCTGGCCTGACTAGAGGGGCAGGGGGTACAGGCAATAAAGAGGAAAAACCAAATCTACCTCCTCCCTTCCGACTTCGCACCTACTATCTGAGCTGAGTACAGCACATACGACCTAAGAATCCCATGGCCTGGGTAGCTCAAACCTATCC
The DNA here is from genome assembly GCF_910594005.1 of Cervus elaphus. NCBI lineage: Eukaryota > Metazoa > Chordata > Mammalia > Artiodactyla > Cervidae > Cervus > Cervus elaphus. Next base: position 66,044,459 of record NC_057847.1, read on the forward strand.
TCTGTGGTCATCTGCCTCCCACTCCCGCAGCTGAATTTCAAAGAAAACATCCCAGGCGCCTTAGAACAATGACACACGATGGCAAACATCTCTCGCCACTCTCCAACACCAGCACCAGCTCTTCTATTTTTTCACTTGTTTATCCACCTATTTATTTATTTTGAAGATCTGTTTGGCCCCTGTGATGCTGGCTGGCCTCCTGAAACACCACCGAGAGAGAGATCAATCATGAAAACCCAGCCCTGCACGAGGCCCTCAGTAATGAGCAACCGCACACCAGGAAAATGCCATCACAAGCGCTGGTGGATTCCACCTGCTCGCCTTCGGCATGGCCCAGCTTAACAGCAGGAGGGAACTAACGGCTGCTTAAAGGTGAGCTGACCCCAGACGCCCACGTGGCCGAGAAATGAACACCTGCACGGTCTGTGGTCTCGCAGTCCACGCACCCACCGCTCTGTTCCTCGGGATGCAGGGATGCGCAGGAGCGGCAGCCAGCCCAGCAGTACCTGCTTAGCGATGGCCCGCGAGGCCGAATGCCAGTCTGCAACAGGCCCGCTCAGCAGGCTGGTGTTTGAACTATAAACAGCCATTTGACAGATGACAGGGTTTTCTAGAGCTGAGTCCAAAAGGAAACAGTGGGATGGAGACCGACAGAGGAGAGATCCTGACAGCCAGGCGCTGACAAAATTGGGTCTGGAAATGACAGCAACCAGGGGATGTGTGTGATCAGAAGATGTGTGCGTGGGGCTCTCTATGACAGCTGGGGATGTGCGGCACATGCAATGAATTTGTTCAACAATCGAACTGTTCTGACTGGTGGCTCGGACAAGCCCTGTCTCTGCGGCCCACTCTCTTTGGAACTGATTTCAAGCATCAGGCTTTACATTGTCGTCACTGTTGCTGTTATTATATTATTTTAAGTGTAATGACACTGCAGATGCTGAAAATCAAACTGAACAAATGCATCCCTGTCAGCCAATGACCTTTTCTTTTTAAGGGATGGGCATTTTTTTTCCTCTCCTTAAATCACTGATCTTCCAGTGGGGGAAAAGTGGAAGATGTAACTGCATGAAACTGTATATCATATTTCTCCTCTCTGGAGGTTTCATTAGAGGCCCCAAACCACAGAATTGCTCAGCCACCTCTTGCCTTCTCTTCCAGCTATTTCTGGGTTTTAATAATTATTCATTAATTGCACACGATGATAAGATCCTCACTGTTTTGAAACATTCTCCCTCTGGCCTCCATACTATTAAATACTCTGATTGCCTGCCAAGAGCGTAAAATTAAAAATCAAAGCACTACCTCTGAAAGGTTTAATATGTGCCATATTGAAAGAGTTTCTGCAGCTTACAGCCATTTTATTGCATCAGCAGCTCAAGGGAAAGTGCAGCTCTATGTAGAAATTGTTCTCCTTTGAAACATAAGTCAACAGGACCAGCATTGGGGGAATTTTGCTCACAGCTGTTGTCTCCTCTGGATGAGTAGCTTGTTTCTCCAGATAAAATTTGCCTCTTGCAGATCTCAGACCTCAAGGAGAACTTCAACCTGCAATAAAGAACCTCCCCCCAGGTTCTCTAAATTATACACAAGCATTGATTCAAAAGGGTGAATTCTCCTCTGACTGGCCCCTGAGGCTGTTAGAAATTAAACCCACAAACATCTTCCTGTAAAGCCTGCAACTCTTCTCCCTGTAATTCTGGGTTTCCCAGTCTGTTAAGGCAGAGCAAGAGACTGATATTATGGTCCCCCCCACCTACATAAATTTTACACAAGGCTTCATTCAATATAAGGTGAATGCACGAAAAATGAAAGAAGGAATACATATAGAAACTTTGAAAAGGACAGGAAAAGGACAAGCTAGAATTTCTAAGCAAAACAAAATAAAACTAACATCTTGCAAATTTTGCAATTACTGTCACCCACTGAAATCTACAGCCCAGAGCAAGCTAATGCTTAAGATACAAAATGAGACCCAAATCACTTTTTCATGCATATACTCTCTGCTTCCTTTTCATTCTCACCATGGAAGCTTTCATCCACGCCGCCACCAGCCTTTCAATAACTTTTTCAAATAAGGAGTTAATAGAGAAAATACACATCAAGACCAGAGCAAGGTCCTACTGAACTATCTTGCCTAGATGGTGGCAAACTGTGGCCTTGGGAAGGGAGAGGCTGCCTTTTATGCATTCACTGCACCCACCTCATTCACCTCCCCCCAAGGTGATCCTGAAATGTCATAAGGAAAAATTGGGGCTCCAGGATCCCAGGAAAGACGTGATGGTTAAACATGATCATTTTGGCTGAACAGAGAGGAAAGGTGGGATGATAGAGTTATCTGGAACATAAGGATAGAAATGGAGAGGAAATTGGGTATCCACTGGATTTTTGCATTAAATTTGAACTGTTCAAACCTTCCATTGTTCCCCCTACCAAAAGAAAAACCTCAAATTCCTGGATCCAAGAGCCCTACTGAAGAGCCATGAGATCTCCAAGGTCGCTTGAGACTCTCCCAGTTGGCCAAGACAAATCCCCAGAACTCTCTGAACAAGCTTGTGAATGTGCTCAGGACTCTTCTCCTGCTGTGAATATCACTTTTACTCTGTACTCAGGTTCTCCAGAGGAACGAAACTAAAAGGATCTGTATGTATATAAGAGAAGGACTTATTTTTAAAGAACTAGCTCTAGTTCTTTAAAACTAGTGGAGGATTGGTGAGTGGTGAGCCTAAAACCTCAGGAGAGAAACGAGAAGGCTAGAGGACTCAGCCAAGAGTTACACTTTGAATCCAAAGGCAGTCTGTGGAAGAACTAGGAAAAGCAGATGTTGCAAACAAAGTCTGGAGGCCATCTGCTGGAGAATTCCCTCTTGCTCAGGGGAGGACACGCTTTTGCTTTCCTCAGTCCCTCTCCTGATTAGACAAGGCCGACCAAACACTGGGGAGGGCAATCTACTCTACTCAAAGCCAACTGTTTGTAAATCTCATTGTCAAAGCATCCTCACAAACATCCAGAATAATGTTTTATCAAATATGAGCACTGCAATCTAGACATGTTGAGACAAAAATTAACCATCACAGCCTTGGTCTGTGGATTTGCTCATAGCTCTTGTCTTACTATGAATACCTTTTCCACTTTCCCCACCTACTCCAAATTTTGCCCTTGCTTCAAAGTCAAGCTCACATCTCTACTCCTGTCAGGGTCTTTCCTGGTAGAGGTCAGGGTAAAGCCCCCTAATTGAGCTCCAGTCACACCTTCTATCTGGACTTCCTATTTGGGGTTTATCTCACGTGGCTAAAAACGATCTTACTCTCTAGAACCAAGGTCTAAGTATCCATATCCTAGGTACTTTTCACATTGGGCAGCAAGACATGTGTGCATGCTAAGTTGCTTCAGTCGTTTCTGACTGTGTGACCCTATGGACGGCATGCTGCCAAGCACCTCTGTCCATGGGCTTCTCCAGGCAAGAATACTGCAGGGGGTTGCCATGTCCTTCTCCAGGGGATCTTCCTGACCCAGGGATCAAACCTGCGTCTCTTATGGCTCCTGCAGTGGCAGGCAGGTTCTTTTCCACTAGCGCCACCTGGGAAGCTGGGTTTAAGGAATACTTGTCCACTATTTATCATGTACGTACATTTTATCATGTCTTCTTTTGTGAAGTCCTGAAAATAGCAGGACACAGGTACCCTGTTGGCAAATGGAGGATGCTGAACACCTGTGAAGGCGGGCATTCAAATGGATACAGACACTTTGGGACCCAAGTTCTATCAGGTAAATCTATAAGGCTCACAGCAGTGTAAAGCAACTATACTTCAATAAAAAAATTAAATTAAAAAAAACCTATAAGGTTCCATTTCAGTTGCCAAGTGCTGCAGAGCAAACCATTCCCAAATTTAATGGCTTAACATGAAAACCATTTTAACTCATTACTGACTACAGGATTTTTGCAGAAACTAATGCCTGTGGCCTGTGATTTCTATTTTGGCCAGTCAAAAATTAATTCTGTTATTTCACTAACACTTTGCGAGTTTATTATTTTATTACATTCAATAGTTACACCTGACACACCTGTAATGTCTTCTAGTTTTCGTGAAATATTGTCTTCAACCCACTCTTCCGTAGATGCAAAGGACCCAGTATTGTGTTTCATTTTCAATCACTAAGGATGTTCACATTGTCTGAATCAGAAATATATTCTGAAGAACTGTCATCTTCTTAGACACTAGTGTATATGTCACTCAGACAATCAGAGAGAGCATTTGCATAAAATTCACTGAAAAATTCTTCACTCAAAATTTCCTGATGCATCATTTTTGAAAATTTTACATTTACAAGATACACAGTGAAAGTTGCTCAGTCATATCTGACTCTTTGTGACCCCATGGACTATACAGTCCATGGAATTCTCCAGGCCAGAATACTGGAGTGGGTAGCCTTTCCCTTCTCCAGGAGATCTTCCCAACCCAGGGATTGAACCCATTGAATTCAATTCAATTCAGGGATTGAATCCACATTGCAGGTGGATTCTTTACCAGCTGAGCCACAAACGAAGCCCAAGAATACTGGAGTGGGTAGCCTATCCCTTCTCCAGCAGATCTTCCTGACCCAGGAATTGAACTGGGGTCTCCTGCATTTCAGGCAGATTCTTTACCAACTGAGCTATCAAGGAAGCCCCATAATATACACAAGGTTGGAATAAAAACCTAACAGAGCAAAATGTGAATGATAACAATAATCATAAATTGTATAATGAACCCTTGATCAACGTTAAGCTCTAACAACTTTACACAGTAATGGTAACTGTATCACTCTCTAAAAACATATTAATACAACAATAGTCAATAATGTTAGGGTAACAATACCTCTGATCAATAATGTGTTAACATATCTCACAAGTCTGTTGATGGACTGGGCTTATCTGGGTGGTTCTCCTGTTTCACCTGATGGCAGATGGGACTGCACCCATCTGGAGGCTAGAACACACTGGAACATTCCAGAAAGCTACCTCTCATATCGTGCCTCTTGATGAGGATACCTGCAAGGCTGAACTCAGTTAGGGTCCTTAGATGTTAGGGGTTTCTTTTTCCATGTAGTTTAGCCCCCCATTAAGCCTATCCATGTGACCTCCAGCAGTCTGGCCAGATATTTTATGTGGTCTTTCAGGGCTCCCCAAAAGTACAAAAGTGAAAGCTGCCAGGCTGTCTGAAGGCTAAGTCCAAGACAGAACACTTCTGCTATGCCCTCCTGGTTAGAGCACATCACCAGCCCATCACAGACTTGTGGGGGAGGGGCTATACAAGGACATGCAAACTGGGAGCCAGTACTGTGATATGAAAATATTCTATTTCTATAGGTGACAGGTAATGCTAATAAGACTGTGGTTTATAACCTAAGTAAGGGAAAAACTACATTTCAATTAGAAGTTTATTTTTTAAAAGGATAGGAGTTTTTGTAATCCATATAAGTTCATGAACCCCTTAAATTCTGTCCCACGAATCCTATGGCTTAGAGGACTCCAGATTAAGAACCCTCAAGTTTAGAGCTGAGGGTGCTTATATCTGGACATTAGAATACTGGCATAGCAGAGTACAAAGGGACCCCAGACATCATCTGGTCAGTCTATTTCAGGGTCACAAACTCAAGTGTCTTTTCAGGCCTGATGCCTGGGGGAAGGTGAGGAGTAAGGCGACAGAAACTCCTGGTTCTTCTGAAGTCCTTGGTCACCAGTATGGCCCTGGTTCTCACTTACTTCCTGTATTACATGGGAACAAAGGCCCAGGGAGCGGAAGGCACTTGCCCAAGGTCTCAAAGCAAGGATCAAGAGGCCTCTCTAGACCAGACCCTCTTGGCTATGATCTGGAAGCAACTCCCAGGATCTCAACTCTGCCAGCTGCCCTTTTCACCTTGACATTGTACAAGTCATTCCTTGCGCACCAGTCCCATTAACAGTCACCCTAGGGAGAAAAAAAGTAGCACTTACAAGTAAAAACCCTGCCTCTTTCTTCCACATCTGTTCCTCAGACCATCCCAAAACTCACCATTTTTCTCTGACAACACCTCCTCAAGGGTTAGAACTGTATCTTCAGTTCACAAAATCCTCAATGCCATTTTCTACATAAAACCTTACAAACCCACAAGAGAACCCCAACAGCCCTGTTCTCTGTCCTAACCTGGTCACCACCTTTTATTACTACTACTCACCACCTTGTCTCCATAAAACTATAAAGTTTATCTCCCCTTCCCCATCTGCACCAACCTCTCCCACCTTCCCTAACTTGCTTCCCCTCCATGCCATGCTCACCTATTTCTCTCTGCCTCATTCTGTGATTGGCTCAGGTCTCCCTCCCAAGCAGAAGTGACTTTAAAAATAAGATTCAAAGAGGCCCTGCTTTAGGATGAAGAATGTATTCCAAAGGGTGAAATTTCAGAAACAGCGGGACACAGGTATCATAAAATACAAGGGCCTTCTTGGCATTGGACTTGTTTACCATTCACTTTTTTTTTTTTTTTTTAAGTACCTTTAATAAAGACTTAGCACTAGCTGAGCATTTGAGTTAAGCACTTGGCAAATTTATTTCAGTCAACTCTCACCAGGAGTCTGAAGACTGGTGCTATTTTTAAAGCCCTTTTTACAAGTGAGGAAAGGAAGCACAGTGGAGTGAGGAGTGCGGGGTGGTGGGGGTGAACTCAACAAGTCACCCAGGGCTACTGATGGGCCTTCACCAGGACTTCACTTTTGGCTATGCTTAATCTTTCGTGTCATGACAGAATTTTGATTTTGATTTTGCTGTTCATTGGCCAGGATGGGGAAGAAGAAGCTGGCAGGGGAAACAGCAGGCTGAAGACGAGACCGCCTTCTGCCTTGATTCTCCTTACGTGCTCCCTACCCCACCCTGGCTCCCAGCTCCCCCGGCTGAGGCTTTGCAGGGGCGGCTGTGACTCGGCCAGCCTGCCACAGCTCAGGCCACAAGCCCACTAAATGGGAGTGACAGCTGAGCCAATGAATATGTTTGTAAAAAGACAACTCAGCACCTCAATTTAACTCCAACAAAATTCAATTTCACTTGGGCAGCCATCTCTCTTCGGCCTCTGCTACCCTGCCCTGATGTCTCTCTTATTTAAATGTGTGCACCTGGCACCTTCCACCGCTCAGTCAGCTCAACACCCCTCAGGGATTTAAAAGAGGGAGCAAGGCACTGCTGCATTCATTAAATCCCACTGCCAGAGAGCATCTGTCCTCACCCAGAAGCGCATGGTAAAAGAGCCACACATAACAGGGAGGGGAAGATTTCCCCAAGTGTTTCCTATACACATCATCAAACTTCGGATGCCCTGCTATCTCTTCCAAAGCCAGTGAGGCGGAAGACAAGACCCTGAGAGAATCTGAGCAGGCTCTGGGACCTTTCTATAGAGCAGAGACGCTCGGAGGACTTCCAATGCGATGGTCACTTGGGCTGTGCCAAGAAGAAACCAAGCCACTGGCTCAACCAAAGGGCCAGGCCAGTGTCTCTAGAATACTCTCCTTCCTGCACTTGCATTTTGACAACAGGTTTCCTCCTCGCCTGGAATGTCCTCCCACTTCTCCCATCCCCACACAACTCTTCTTCACTTACCTCTTTTCTGAGGCTTTCTCCTCCCTGAAAATATGTCTCCCCAATTCTGTCCATGGAGAAAACTCCAAACATCTACAAAACTCACGCTAACAGCCTAGTGGGGAAGGGCACAAGGTCTGGGGTCAGGCTGCCTGGGATCATCTCCCAGCTCCATCATTTACTAATTGCATGATGTTGGGAAAGTCTTTTATTTTACTTTGTTTTGCCTAAGTACTTAATTACGGTACCTAAATTTCCCCCAGAGTAAAATGAGGCAAATAGTACCTATATAAAATGTATGTTTTAAAGAATAAATGAATAACTGTAAATGCTCAGTATGATGCCTGATACATAGTAAGCCCTCAATAAATGTTATTCACTTCAGTTCAGTTGCTCAGTCATGTTCAACTCTTTGTGACTCCATGGACAGTAGCACGCCAGGCTTCCCTGTCCATCACCAACTCCCGGACCTTACTCAAATTCATGTCCATTGAGTTGGTGATGTCATCCAACCACCTCATCCACTGTTGCCCCCTCCTCTTCCTGCCTTCAATCTTTCCCAGAATCAGGGTCTTTTCTAATGAGTCAGCTCTTCCATCAGGTGGCCAAAGTATTGGAGTTTCAGCTTCAGCATCAATCCTTCCAATGAATATTCAGGACTGATTTCCTTTAGGATGGACTGGTTGGATCTCCTTGCTGTCCAAGGGACTCTCAAGAATCTTCTCCAACACCACAGTTCAAAAGCATCAATTCTTCGGCACTCAGCTTTCTTTATAGTCCAAGCCTCACATCCATACATGACTACTGGAAAAACCATAGCTTTGACTAGATGGATCTTTGTTCGCAAAGTAACGTCTCTGCTTTTTAATATGCTGTCTAGGTTGGTCATAACTTTCCTTCCAAGGAGCAAGCGTCTTTTAATTTCATGGCTACAGTCACCATCTGCAGTGACTTTGGAGCTCCCCAAAGTAAAGTCTCTTACTGTTTCCATTGTTTCTCCATCTATTTGCCATAAGTGATGGGACCGGATGCCATGATCTTAGTTTTTTGAATGCTGAGTTTTAAGCCAACTTTTTCACTCTCCTCTTTCACTTTCATCAAAAGGCTCTTTAATTCTTCACTTTCTTCCATAAGGGTGGTGTCATCTGCATATCTGAGGTTATTGATATTTCTCCGGCCAATCTTGATCCCAGCTTGTGCTTCATCCTGTCCAGCATTTCTCACAATGTACTCTGCATATAAGTTAAATAAGCAGGGTGACAATACACAGTCTTGAAGGACTCCTTTCCTGATGTGGAACCAGTCTGTTATTCCATGTCCAGTTCTAACTGTTGCTTCTTGACCTGCATACAGATTTCTCAGGAGGTAGGTCAGGTGGTCTGGTATTCCCATCTCTTGAAGAATTGCCCTCAGTTTGTTGATCCACACAGTCAAAGGCTTTGGCACAGTCAATAAAGCAGAAGTAGATGTTTTTTCTGGAACTCTTGCTTTTTCTATGATCCAGCGGATGTTGGCAATTTGATCTCTGGTTCCTCTGCCTTTATCTAAATCCAGTTTGAACATCTGGAAGTTCATGGTTCACATATTGTTGAAGCCTGGCTTGGAGAATTTTGAGCATTAATTTGCTAGCATGGGAAATGAGTGTAATTGTGCAGTAGTTGGAGCATTCTTTGGGATTGCCTTTCTTTGGGATTGGAATGAAAACTGACCTTTTCCATCCTGTGGCCACTGATGAGTTTTCCAAATTTGCTGGCATATTGAGTGTAGCACTTTCACAGCATCATCTTTTAGGATTTGAAATAGTTCAACTGGAATTCTATCACCTCCACTAGCTTTGTTCATAGTCATGCATCCTAAGGCCCACTTGACTTCGCATTCCAGGACATCTCGTTCTAGGTGAGTGACCACACCATCGTGGTTATCTGGGTCATGAACATCTTTTTTGTACAGTTCTTCTGTGTATTCTTGCCATCTCTTCTTAAAATCTTCTGCTTCAATTAGGTCCATACCATTTCTGTCCTTGATTGTGCCTATCTTTATATGAAATATCCCCTTGGTATCTCCAATTTTCTTGAAGAGACCTCTAGTCTTTCCTGTTCTATTGTTTTCCTCTATTTCTTTGCATTGATCACTGAGGAAGGTTTTCTTATCTCTCCTTGCTATTCTTTGGAACTGTGAATTCAAATGGGTATATTTTTCCTTTTCTCCTTTGCCTTTCACTTCTCTTCTTTTCTTAGCTATTTGTAAAAGGGCTCCTCAGACAACCATTTTGCCTTTTTGCATTTCTTTTTCTTGGGGATGGTCTTGATCATTGCCTCCTGTACAATGTCACAAACCTCTGTCCATAGTTTTTCAGGCACTCTGTCTATCAGATCTAATCCCTTGAATCTATTTGTCATGTGCACTTTATAATCATAAAAGATTTGATTTAGGTCATACTGAATAGTCTAGTGGTTTTCCCTACTTTCTTCAATTTAAGTCTGAATTTGGCAATAAGAATTTCATGATCTGAGCCACAGTCAGCTCCCAGTCTTGTTTTTGCTGACTGTATAGAGCTTCTCTATTTCTGGCTGCAAAGAATATAATCAATCTGATTTTAGTATTGACCATATGGTGATGTCCCTGTGTAGAGTCATCTCTTGTGTTGTTGGAAGAGGGTGTTTGCTATGACCAGTGCATTCTCTTGGCAAAACTCTATTGGCCTTTGCCCAGGTTCATTCTTTACTCCAAGGCCAAATTTGCCTGTTACTCCAGGTATTTCTTGACTTCCTACTTTTTCATTCCAGTCCCCTATGATGAAAAGCACATCTTTTTTCGGTGTTAGTTCTAGAAAGTTTTTTGTCAGTCTTCACAGAACTGTTCAACTTCACCTTCTTCAGCATTATTGATCAAGGCATAGACTTGGATTACTGTGATATTGAATGGTTTGCCTTGGAAATGAACAGAGCTCATTCTGTCATTTTTGAGATTGCATCTAAGTACTGCATTTTGGACTCTTTTGTTGACTATGAGGGCTACTCCATTTCTTCTAAGGGATTCTTGCCCACAGTAGAAGATATAATGGTCATCTGAGTTAAATTCACCCATTCCAGTCCATTTTAGTTCACTGATTCCTAAAATGTCACTGTTCACTCTTGCCATCTCCTGTTTGACTATTTCCAATTTGCCTTGATTCATGGACCTAACATTCTAGGTTCCTATGCAATATTGCTCTTTACAAGGTCGGACTTTACTTCCATCCCCAGTCACATCCACAACTGGGTGTTGTTTTTGCTTTGGCTCTGTCTCTTCATTCTTTCTGGAGTTATTTCTCCACTGATCTCCAGTAGCACACTGGGCACCTACCGATCTGGGGAGTTCATCTTTCAGTGCCTTATCTTTTTGCTTTTCATATTGTTCTTGGGGTTCTCAAGGCAAGAACACTGAAGTGGTTTGCCATTCCCTTCTCCAGTGGACCGCGTTTTGTCAGAACTCTCTACTATGACCCGTCTGTCTTGGGTGGCCCTACACGGCATGGCTCATAGTTTCATTGAGTTAGACAAGGCTGTGGTTCATGTGATTGGATTGGTTAGGTTTCTGTGATTGTGGTTTTCATTCTGTCTGCCCTTTGATGAAGAAGGATAAGAAGCTTATAGAAGCTTGGAGAGACTCACTGAGGGGGGAACCTGGCCTTGATCTGATGGGCAGGGCCATGCTCAGTAAATCTTTAACCCAATTTTCTGTTGATGGGCGGGGCTGTGTTCCCTCCCTGTTATTTGACCTGAGGCCAAACTACGGTGGAGGTAATGAAGATAAGGTGACCTCCTTCGAAAGGTCCCATGCGCACACTGCTGCACTCAGTGCCCGCAACCCTGCAGCAGGCCACCTCCGACCCACACCCCTGCCGGAGACTCCTGGACATTCATGGGCAAGTCTGGGTCAATCTCTTGTGGGGTCATTGCTCCTTTTCCTGGGTCTGGTGCACACAAGATTTTGTTTGTGCCCTCCAAGAGTCTGTTTCCCCAGTCCTGTGTAAGTTCTGGAGGCTCTGGGGTTAATGGTGACCTCCTCCAAGAGGGCTTATGTCATACCCAGGTCTACTGAATCTGGACACTGATGTCCCATTGACCATAGCCAGAATGATTTTTTTTTTTAAAGGCAAATTCTTTGCTTGAACAACTGAACTGTTAAGGACTTCCTGTCAGAAGAGCTGGTAATAATAAATTGTTATTATTATAATATAATTTCATATTTTTCCCTCTGTACTCCACCCAACCATGTACTTTCAGCTTTGGCTACATTAAGCTGCTCACTCCTTTTCAAACACCACACATTTTTATAGGTCTTATTTGCTTTTAGTTCTCACTGCCTAAAGTAGTCTTTCACTGCTTCTCTGCCTAGCATACTCCTAGTCATCCGACAAAGTCCAATTCAAACAGCCCTTCAGGCCTTCCTCAAACAGCCCAGAGAGATTTGATCCCTTTTCTGTGGGTTCACAAAACTTTATATATAACCTTGTACATAAGAAGCACTATCTTTCTGTCTTATGGTTAGTTGTCTAAAAATCCATCTCTGCCATCAAACAGTAGACACATCAAGAGACAAACCGTATTCTTTATGTCTGCACCACCAAGCTAAGAGCTGTATGTTGGATTTAATTGGTACCGTCTGTGTTTGGGATATGTGTTCTCCCCAGGACTGTTGACCCAGCTTCTTGTGATGCCAAGGCCAATGTGTTTGATGTCTCTATAGCTCAGACCTCAAAGGATTTTGCTGGTAATAACGAATGCTCTCAACAACCAGCCCTTCTGACAGGCAGTTCTTAAGAGTTCAGTGGTTCAAGCACGGAATTTGCCTTTTTAAAAAAGATCATTCTGGCAAGGGATTATGGGACATCAGTGTCCAGATCCAGGTTGCCAACCATGGAAAGAGAGAAGGAGGGAGTGTGACAATCATGGGACCAGTTGTCTGGTCCACAGAACTGACAGCTACGGGATAGTGCTCTGACCTCAGCTTCTCATGTGTGACAGGCTATTTCACACATACATGGAATGGGCAGAGACTCAAAATCACACACACTAGAAAGGTCACTCAATAGGAAGATGATGGATGCAAACTCAGTACAGCTTGGGCAGGTAAGATTCTGGGAGGTGGCAAGGCCTAGGCTGAGTCTTGAAGCAGACATATATGAACCAACACACCCACCACAAACACACAGACTTACGTGTGCACACTCACCAGTGTGCACATAGTTTTCTCATCACTCCCCCTTCCCATACCCGACATTCTGCTCACTATAAAGCACTGTTTAAAATTCAGGCTGAAATATTAATGTCTTCTCTGTCCTTAGCATGGATTGGCGGCTTTGCTTGGAAGGCTGTAGGCATAAAAAGAGTTTGTTGAAAAGAATGTCAACATTTCCAGCTTTTGATGAATAGCTCCTGACTTCAGTGGATTTCAGAACTCATTTCACACACATACACACACACACACGCATGCTGACAAATGCACAGGCCTTATAATTCCTTTTTTGATAGGGCTTTTGCTCAGCCAGGAGGGCAGAAGCCTCCTAAGTGCAGACAGGTGTAGATGGTCTCCAGTTCAGGGAGACCCAGTTGGGAAGCAGAGAGCTGATATGGTTGGACAACATTCATGGACAGAAAAGCTCAGGATCTAACAAGGGTCTCTTCACCCATACTTCATCCATGGATAGATGCATGGTGTTATGAAGAGTGACCTCAATGAAATGGTCATCATTAAAAACTCTACAAATAAAAAATGCTGGAAAAGGGAACCTCGTACACTGTTGTTGAGAACATAAGCTGGAGCGGCCACTATGGAAAACAGTATGGAACCCTGAGGGATGGGACGGGGAGGGAGGTGAGAGGGGGGTTCAGGCTGGGGGACACATGTACACCCATGGCTGATTCATGTCAATGTATGGCAAAAAACACTACAATATTGTAAGGTAATTAGCCTCCAATTAAAATAAATTATAAAAAAAGAAAAAACTAAAAATAGAGCTATCATGTGATCCAGCAATCTCTCCTGAGCATATACCCAGACAAAACTCTAATTCAAAAATATGTATATACCTCTATGCTCATAGCACTATTCACAATATCCAAGACATGGAAACAATCTAAATGTCCATCGACAGATGAATGGATAAAGATGTGGTACACATATACAATGGAGTACTAGTCAGTCATAAAAAGAACAAAATAATGGCATTTATAGTAACATGGATGGAACTAGAGATTATCATACTAAGTCAGAAAGATAATTAAGTCAGAATTAAGTCAAAAAAGAGAAATACCATAGGATATCACTTATAAGTAGAACCTAAAATATGATACAAATGAACCTGTCTACAAAACGGAAACAGACTCTCGGACATATAGAACAGGCTGGGGGTTGCCAAGCGGGGTAGGGAGGACCTTAGGGGAGGGATGGAGTGGGAGGCTGGGGAGAGCAGATGTAAGCTATTATATATAGAATGGATAAACAAGGTCCTATTGAATAGCACAGAGAACTATATTCAATATGCTGTGATAAATCAGAATGCAATATATTTTAAATGTACACATGTGTATGTATATACTGAGTCACTTTTTTGCACAGCAGAAATGAACAGAACACTGTAAATCAACCATACTTCAAAAAAAAAGTTGTGACCTCAAACATCATTTCTTCGGTAGATTGCTCCACTCAGCAAGGGAGCTAGATTCCCACCTCACCTCATGCCCTTCACAGGGCCCAGTCCTGGGCTCTGTTATATATGCACACACATGGTGGTCCTGCAGTCCTGAACCCGCTAGAAATCCAGAGTGCCTCCACTACCACAACTTGCTTTCATGTTTAATTCCATTATAGGGCAGAGTCTCTGGATTTTGTTCCCTATAGGGAAATAACTCATCTAGATCTGAGTGAGGACACATCAGAGGCAGAAGGGACCTCAGGGACCACCTGAAACATCTCCCTCACTTTCTCCAGATGTGGACACCAAAACCTTCAGGAGTGCAGTGATTTTTCCCATAACGCTACAGTTTAGTTTGTGATTCTGAGACCAAAATCCAAGCAGTCCAGAAATGATTCCATTCCATGACAAGAAAGACTGTCTTCCCAGCTGCCAACACCACCTCTAGCCTTGTCAGTTGCGTCACAAAAACCATTACAAGGACAGACCATTACAAGGGACAGAACAGGATGAAAAAACAACCCAGGCATCCCTTCTCCTGGAAAAACATGTCCAAATAAATGTTTCATAATGTTCTTCTAATGATGGGTCAGCAGAAGACTCTTGACATATAAAGGAAAAACAGATCATTACCTATGCTTTCTAAAAAGTTTTATTTATAAGGTCCCATGAGGAAGAAAACCCACAAGATCCTTAAAAAGCCTGTTTTTACAGTTCTCTCAAGATTCTTATAGCTGCCCCATCAAGAGTCTCTTCCCCCATTCACATTACAACTGAGTCTCGTGAGAGTTCTGGGTGAAAAAGGAGATGTCATCCTCCTCCACAAAAACTGTCACACACTCGTGAGGCCGGCATGATTACCCCTCAGCCCTCCTGCCTCCCTATTAACTGCTCTTATGCTTTTGTCATTTCACACATCATCTTCTAGATGCCAGTGCCTTGCTCTCTGTACCCAGATGCGCCCCATGAGCCCCACTTGCGCCAACAGTGTTCTAGTTCTTCAAGAACAGGGACCCTGCTAGATGCCTGGGTCATGTACATAAGCAAGATGCTGCCTCCACACAATCACAGAGGCCCTAGACTTTCTAGCTCTCAGGGATCTTGGAGCCTGCCCATCCAAAGCCTTTAAAATGCTGGCCAACATCACCTGTGGAGCCATGTGGCCCTCCCCAGACCCATGAAAAACAACTTAATCCCACCTAGAGCTTCTGCATAATTTCCAAGCTTCCTGGTGAATTCTGATGTTCCCTGAAGATTTCTGGCCAGCCGTCTCACTGTGGAGGAGCAGCCCGATCATTCCATAGTCTCACCACTAGGGGGAGGCAAACCTGAGTTCTAGAACCTGGAACTCTGTCCTGGGTTCATTCCTGTGATTTCTGCCATTATCAGTGCCCGCATCCCTCATTCACATTAGAATGAGGGGCCTTAAAACAACCACCACAACCGACTGGTTAAACAAAACACCCACCCAGACCAACAAAATCAGAAACCTTGGGGTTGCAGCCTGGGCACTGTTTTTTTGTTTTCAAATGCCCCCACCCTTTCCTTGATAATTCTAACTTGCAGCTTGAGTTAAGAGTCACTGGGTTCCGCAGAGCTGAACATGACTGAGTGACCAGGCACACACGCACAGGCTTCACCAAGGCCCCCTCAAACAGAACTAACCGAATGATTGAAAGGAAAAGTGTTAGTTGCTCAGTCATGTCTGACTCTGCGACCCCATGGACTGTAGCCTGCCAGGCTCCCCTGTTCATGGGATTTCCCAGGAAAGTATACTGCAGTGGGTAGCCATTCCCTTCTCCAGGGGAATCTTCCTAACCTAGGGACAGAACCCAGGTATCTTATGTCTCCTGCATTGGCAGGCAGGTTCTTTACCATCTGAGCCACCAGGGAAGCCCTAAATTCATGCAAATAAATGCCTTAAGTAATACAGATATTTAACCAATCTGAATCACAAGCCAATGCCTAGATCCTAATGAGATCAAAGGAGAGTGGATATTGAGCTCTCTCTCTGCAAGGAGAGTGGATATTGAGCTCCTAAAGGGGCTGACACCAATTCACCCTGCTTTTTTTTTTTTAATATGAATTTTATTTATTTGTTTATTTTTGGCTTCACTGTACAACAGGTGGGATCTTAGTTCCCCAGCAAAGGATCAAACCCACACCCCTGCCTGGGAGTACAGAATCTTAACCACTGGACCACCAGGGAAGTCCCATCATTCTGCGGCCTTTGAGCTGGAGGTCAATGTGCAGCAGAGCAGGCTGCCGAGCCCTGGGGAAGCCCGCACTGTGTGCTGTAGGCCAGTCTCAGGAACTGAAGTTACTGGCAGATTAGCTGAGCTCAGCGGGGCTGTACTGGTTCAGTGCCCTCACAATAAGACAAGGAAGTCGTAAACGCCAAAACTGTTCCCTGGGTGAGGGTGCTGGGCTTCAGGCAGGGGAAGGGGGTCCTTCTGTGGGGACCACCTGGGACAGGCAGATTTGCTCTGCTGGACTTTGAATCTGAGGAAATCTCTGCCTAGTGGGGCCATAGTATTTGGGGCCCCCACTACTATGGGCTTCCCTGGTGGCTCAGGAAAGAATCTGTCTGCAACGCAGGAGATCTGGGTTTGATCCCCGGGTCAGGAAGATCCCCTGGAGAAGGGAATGGAAACCCACTCTAGTATTCTTGCCTGGAGAATTCCAAGGACAGAGGAGCCTGGTGGGCTACAGCCCACGGGGTCGCAAAGAGTCAGACACAACTAAGCAACTACACTTTCACTTTCACACCTGTAATCTAGTGGTGAGAGTTCCAGGATCATTTTCATATCACTTATTGGACTTGAGTTCCCCTATAGCCACCAGATACCTTTCAACTGACTTAAAAATGGTCCATGAACACATGTCCAGTGGGGAAAACCACACACACTGAATGAAGGTCTATATCCCTTTTGAGAATTCAGCAAGGTCCACACTCAGCCTGGTTTTAAAACCTTGAGAGTATCAGCCCACAGGCAGGCTTTTCATGAGATTTCCTAGATCCCCTGCTCCCTCTTGTGCCTGACAGAATACTAATGGTTTCAGAGTCCAGCAGGCAGATGTTTTCTTCTGGCATGCCATCTCAGTGAAGCACATGTCTTGACTCTGTCATCTGAAGAGTGCTAGTTAGGGACTCTGTGTGCCCCCAGCACCCCCCACCCCCAGATGGGGCAGCTGACATTCTACAAGGGCATTTATCGTGTCCCATGAAGCCTGACCCTGATCCCAGCCAACTGTCTACTCAAGTGTCCAGAAACTAAATAAAGGCTCTCGTCCGTGGTTGTGCCCTTACTGTCTCTCTGCATTTAGACATAGCGTCACGTAAGGCAAGGGTGCATCTATCAGGTCCCGTCCCAAGCCCGTATGCCTCTCCCATCCTGACCAAAGCCCAGTCTCACCTCTCCTTCATTTCTCTCCTGGGCTCTCATGAGCTTGGAAGAAAGACAAAGACCACAGAACCCACGTTGGAAACTAGCACAAGAGGAAATGCATTTCATGAAATGCAAGATTGAAGCGTATCAAGTGAACCACCCGGAGACATCTTTAATAAGCCACAGCGATATAAAGCTGGCTCTGCACAACAAATGTGTTCCAATCAGAAGCAAAGCAATGCTTCTCAGCCTGGCTATGCATGTGAATCAACTGGGGAGCTTTAAAAATATACTGATGCTCAAGTTTCATTCCCATAAACTCTGATTTAATTGGTCGAAGGTTCATCCTGGTCATTAGGATTTTTTTTTTTTTTTTTTTTTAGGTTTCTCCAGTGATTGTAATGTTCTGAAGCAAGGAGGCAAAAGGACACAGAAAACACAGAAGCAGAAACCTTGAGAGAAGCAAAGAGAGGAAAAGCAGAGTTGGAAGGAGTGGCACAGAGACTGAAAAAGAGATCGACGGACTGACTGACATACTGAGATTAAAGTGAAAAGAAGCACAACAGAGAACAGAGACACCTGGAGGGGGAAGGGAAGGGATGGGGTGGTGAGGAGGGGCCAGACCAATGGAGGGGATTCAATTGTTTGAGGGGAGAGAGAGAGAATGAAGGGTAATAGAAAGAAAGAGAAAACAAAGCATAGTCCAGATGGCTGGGAGCAAAAGATAATAGTATTTATTGAGAATTTACTCTGTGCTGGAGGCTTTCTGAAACAGAGAAGGGGATTGAGGCAGGGAGAAGAGAAGAAGGAAGCCCCAGACACTGGCAACAGAGAAAAGAGGGAAAGGAAGGGGATTTTCAGAGCAAAAACAAAGAAAATTGGGCAAACACATGCAGCCAGTCTCCAAAAGCCCAATCAACAGCACTTTGTAACCAATTTAATGAAATCTCAATGGGGGCAATAAATTCAGGTTTTTCATTAAGCCTAACTTGGTCCTGTTCCTTCCCACATGCAATTAGCCTCCAGCACCCGGGAGATGTTGTTCTTCCATGTCGGGATCAGGCCCGCTGGGAGATCGAGCCTGGCTCCCATCACCTCCCACACATGGGCACCTGCTTCTTGAGGGAGGGGAACCAGGTGGTGGTTTTAAAACGCTCCAAGTTCATGAAGACGTCCTCACATGAACTCTTAACAGCAGCTCCATTTCTTTTCTTTTTCTGAAAACAATCAAAAAAGAAGAGGCTGCCAAGGGAGCCCACGACCACACTTATAATTAAAGTTTCTTCCGCATTTTCATTAGAAACCTGTGTTGGTGGAAAACTGGAGCTGCGTTGCCACTGCTCGGGGCTCAGGGTTTCTATAGGAGCAGAAACCTGCTTTCATCACAACCAAAAATGGCACGTTGTGATAATTGGTCCATAATGAGGGGCAAATGCTTCTGGGTACTGAGCCGGTTCCCACTCTCCCCACACATAAAGAACTGTGTCAAATGAAATGAGCTACCTTTGTGCCCGAAGAAACTGACATGAACCCACTCTGAGCAGCAGATGCACTCAGTAATTTGCAGTGGGCTGGTCCTCTGGGTCTTCTGCACACCTTCACCTGAGGTTACCAGGGTTCAGGACAGAAACTGCAGGTTGCAGTTCTGAACAGAAAAGGAACTCAATCCCCACTGAAAAGGACCAAACATGGCTTCCTTGGTGGTCCTGTGGTTAAGACCCCTCTGTGTCCATTGAGGGGGTCCAGGGTTCCATCCCTAGGTAGGGAACTAAGATCCTTTATGCTGCCTGGCAAGGTCAAAAAGTAAACCAATTTAAAAAATAATAAAACTTTACTTGAAAAAAAAAAAAAGAAAGGACCAAATGTAGGCCCTTAGGAATCTTAGCTTGGGGCACTAACCTCTGGAGGTCTGTGCTGCAGTTATTATGGCCCACGTGGCCAGTCCTGACTCCATTCAGACTAAAAGGAAAAATCAGTTCACCTCTGACAACCACCACTGCTCCATAACTACTGCTGTGGGCCATACACTATTCCCAGTAGACTAAGGGCTTTACAGATAGAAACTTGTTTAATCCTCATTTCAAGCCTGTGATATAAACTTTGATTCGATTCAGTTTACAGATGAGGAAACTGAAGCAGAGAGCGGTGAGAGTAATTTCTGCAAGAGAGTTAGTGACTGGTGAGCTGGGGCTAAAACCCAGCCAGACACTCCAACTATCCACATTTCTGTCCCGCCTTTAAAAGTTTCTCATACAAATTATAATATTATATATAGTGTGTGCATATTACATATATATTTCTATATATATATACATACATCAAACAAAGGCAAAAATTAATATTATTAAACAGATTACTCAGAACCTGAAATACTATGAACCCAGAGTCCAATGCCCGTGTTTGGGTTGGCTTGAATGGTAGGCAGGGGGAAGGATTTACATTCACTACTATTAAATATTAAGTGAGCATTTACTATGTGCTAATTTCTATGCCTGGGGGATAAGAAAAAAATACTTAATGAAACCAAAGTTAGGTCTATTCTGCTCTAGGATCTCAACCCTCCTACCATAAAAAATGTTACCGTCTGTTGGCGAGCCAGGAGACACAGGCGCAGGCGGACTCAGACATACTACCAACAGCAACTGAACCTTAAGTTAAAACTCAAAGATCATTTTAGCCAAAAGGGACCTAGGGGATAATCAGATCCAACATGTCCGTTTTACAAAATGTGTTAAACAGCCTTGAAAATGACTTTGATCACCTGATCTCTCTGCTCCTGATATGAACAGTTTGAAGGCAGCACACAGTATGAAGTACTACCCATGATACTGAACTCATTTCACATGCTAGCGAGGTAACGCTCAAAATCCTTCAAGATAGGCTTCAACAGTACATGAACCGAGAACCTCCAGATGTTCAAGCTGGATTTAGAAAAGGCAGAGGAACCAGAGATCAAACTGCCAACATCCACTGGATCATAGAAAAAGCAAGAGAGTTCCAGAAGAACATCTCCTTCTGCTTCGTTGACTATGCTAAAGTTGCTGACTGTATAGATCACAAGGAACTGTGGAAAATTCTTAAAGAGATGGCAATATCAGACCACCTTACCTGCTTCGTGAGAAACCTGATATGCAGGTCAAAAAGCAACAGTTAGAATTGGACATTCCCTTGTAGTTCAGTTGGTAAAGAATCTGCCTGCAATGCAGGAGACCTGGGTTCGATTTCTGGGCCTGGAAGATCCCATGGAGAAGGAAATGAAGCTCACTCCAGTTTTCTTGCTTGCAGAATCCCCTGGACAGAGGAGCCTGGTGGGCTACAGTCCAAGGGGTCGCAAGACTCGGGCATGATTTAGTGACTAAACCACCATAGAAACAGACTGGTTCAAATTTGGGAAAGGAGTAAGTCAAGGCTGTATATTGTCACCCTGATAATTTAATTTCTATGCAGAGTACATCATGTGAAATGCCAGTCATCAAGATTGCCTGAAGAAATATCAATAACTTCAGAGATGCAGATGACACCACCCTTATGGCAGAAAGAAAAGAGGAAGTAAAGGGCCTCTTGATCAAAGTGAAAGAGGAGAGTGAAAAAGCTGGCTTAAAACTCAACATTCAAGAAACTAAGATCATGGAATCCAGTCCCATCACTTCATGGAAAACAGATGGGGAAACAATGGAAATACTGACAGATTTTATTTTCTTGGGCTCCAAAATCACTGTGGACAGTAACTGCAGCCATGAAATTAAAAGACACTTGCTCCTTGGAAGAAAAGCTATGAAAAACCTAGACAGCATATTAGAAAGCAGAGACATTACTTTGCTGACAAAGGTCCATATGGTCAAAGCTATAGTTTTTCCAGGTCATGTGTGGATGTGAGAGTTGGGCCATAAAGAAGGCTGAGTGCTGAAGAACTGATGCCTTTGAACTGTGGTGCTGGAGAAGATTCTTGACAGTCCCCTGGACTGCAAGGAGATCCAACCAATCCATCGTAAAGGAGATCAGTCCTGAATATTCATTGGAAGGACAGATGCAGAAGCTGAAGCTCCAATATTTTGGCCACCTGATGGGAAGAGCTGACTTGTCAGAAAGGACCCTGATGCTGGGAAAGATTGAAGGCAGGGGGAGAAGGGGATGACAGAGGATGAGATGGTTGGATGGCATCGTGTACTCAATGGACATGAGTTTGAGCAAGCTCCAGGGGATGGTGAAGGACAGGGAAGTCTGGCATGCTGCAGTCCATGGGGTTGAAAAGAGTTCAACACAATTGAGTGACTGAACAACAACCCATGATACGGCAGTAAATGCAGAGATTACCCTCTGATTCCTAAACTGGTCAGATTAATCCATGTTGGTTATAATTCACCTTTCCTCTGAGAATCATCCCAGAGCTTACCTATAAAGATGTAACTTAGGAGTCAAGGTGAGCTGGATGGACTGTCATGGAAATGACTTTCTGGGCAGAGGGGATGGTTGGACTGGAGAACAGAAATGGGCTGCCCAGGGAGCCAGATGGGGAGAGTGCCCATACTTCACTGCCACAAGACCCCAGGCTTCCAAGCTTCAAGCATATCTCTACTGTACATCCATCAGCTTCCTGTGATTTTCGTTCTTCAACCAGAACCCATCCCCGAACACTAGACCTGTTATCCAACAGCCTAATTTCACCACCACTTAGATGACTAAAAATCACATTAAACTTAACAGGTCCACACACAGCTCCTGACCTCTTCAATTCCAAGCCTGCTCTTCTCTTCCCCACCTCACTGAAGGTAAATCCTATTCTTCCACTTGTCTGGATCAAAACCTTAGCAGTTATCCTGCGGGTAATAAAGGATTTGGCTGGCCTTCATCTCCAGCTCCTGGGAGTTAAACCCTTGGAATTTCTGGAGTGATAAAATTATCTTTATAACTCAGGACAGGCGTAGTCCCACCAGAAACACCAAGCATGTGATTAGAGGGTTAGGACTTTGAGCCATGTGACATAAGCCTGATCTCCAGGAAAGAGGGGAGGGAAGCCACAGATAAGTCATGTGGAAAGTGACTCAATCAATCATGTCTGTATCATGAAACCCCAATAAATACTCTGGACACCAAGCTTGGGTGTGCTTCCCTGGTTGGCAGTCCTCCAATACAGTCACACATGGGAGCTGAGAGGGCAATGTGTTCCTAGGGATGAAAGCTTTGCATCTGATATCCACAAAAATCTTCACCCTATACAACTTGTCTAATTTGCATCCTTTGGCTACTAGAAACTGTAATCATAAGTGAGTGTAGAGTTTTCAGTGAGTTCTGTGAGCCTTCTTAGTGAATTATGGAAACTGAGAGTGATTGTAGCAACTCCAAAGTTTGTAACCAGATGGTCAAAAGTGAGGGTAGTCATGTACACCCTTGAATTTTAAGCTGGTGTCTGAAGTTGTAGTTGTTCTTTAATCGCTAAGTCATGTCCGACTCTTATGCAATCCCATGGACTGTAGCCACCTGGCTTCTCTGTCCATGGGATTTCCCAGGCAAGAATACTGGAGTGGGTTGCCATTTCCTTCTCTAAGGGAGTTTCCGGACCCAGAGATCAAACCTGCATCTTTTGCATTGGCAGGAGGATTCTTTACCACTGAGCCTTCAGGGAAGCGCAGCGTCTGAGGTAAGGACCATCTTATGAGAACTGGGCCCTTACTCTGAAATTTGGTCTCAGTCTGGGTACCTTGATACCATGCTTTCCCTCAAATTCCCCATCCAATCTACCAAGAAGTCCTGTTGGTTCCAATTTCAAAATACCTCCAGAACCTAGTCATTTGCTGCAGTCTTCACGGCTTCCACCCTGGCCTAAGTCACAGGCCTGTCGCTAGGTTTACTGACTGCTTCCTAACCATCCTCCCTGCTTCTACCACCACCCCCCACCCCAATCTCTACTCTTCTCAACATAGCACCCGGAGTGACCCTTCTAAAACCTTAGATCATGTCACTACTCAGCTCAAACCTCCTAATGGCTCCCCATCTGACACCAAGAAAAGCACCCAGTCTCTACCATGCCCCCCAGGAACTGGTTCCTTCGCCACTACTTTCCTCTCTAACCTCATGTCTTTACCTCTCTTTAGCACCAATCACCATTGTGTATACGCGATATGCAACATGCATGATACTTGTTTTCTTATCCCCTCCATGACTCTGCTCAACCACGTACACGGATCAGCTGTGCTCCCATCCTCCTAAGGCTTTCACAGCTCCTATGCCTCTACCTGCAATGCTCTTTCCCAAGATGCCCACACGGCTCCCTCCCTCACCTCCTTCGTGTGTTTTTTGCTCAAATGTCACTCTCTAAGTGAATCCTTGCTGACCACCCTATTTAAAATTGCATTCCCATGTTTTAATTTCCTCTTTAGCACCAATCACCATTGTGTATACTAGATATACAACATGCGTGGTATTTGTTTCCTTATCCCCTCAACTAGATAATAAACTCCATGATGACAAGAATTTTTGTGTATTTTGCTCTCAATCTTGAAAACACCCCTTGGCATTTAGCAAACCCTCAAAATATCTATAGCACACATAACTGAGTTCCTGTTCAGCAAGTAATATTATGAGCACAGTTTAAACTCTCATCCATTGCTGATGGGAATGCAAAATGGTGCAGCTATTTTGGAAGACAGTTTGGCTGCAAACCAATCACACATTGGCACTGGCATAACACCATAATACTTCCCAGCAATCCCACTCTTAGCCATTTACCCCAGTGAGTTGAACAGCTATGTTCATGCAAATACTTGCAAGTAAATGTTTGTAAAACTTTTATTCATAACTGCTCTAAGCTGGAAAGAATCAAGAGTCCTGCAACAGGTGAATGATTGTGTACAATATAGCTCTTCCTGTAGCAGGCTTATGCATCACAGATGTGATGATATGTGGATATAAACACCAGAGTCTACACACCAGATACACTTCCCATTCTATATTTGCAATATAAATGATCAAATGGGAACATGAATTTTTATACACCTAATTTCCAGGGAGCTGGTGCAAGTCCACCCCTAAGAGTTGGAACCCTCTCACTATGACAGCAGTAAGAGTGATGGACAGCGCTTGGACTTGAGTACCATCACAAGAGCAAGTTTTCCTTTCTACAACCTCTTGACCTCTGCCAAGTCCATAACTCAGTGTCTGCCCTTGCAAGCCCAAATCAACACCTACTCACATGGCTCGAAATCAAAGATAGGTAGACACCAATGGGCCATGGTTCCACTGGGTGCTGGTCCATCCACTCTTTATTCTTGCTCATGGAGGAACAGGGGCCGAATGCTTTTCTAAAATCACACCGCTAACTAGTAGTGATCTGGGCTAGGACCCTAGGCCTGGTTTTTCTGGGGACTGGACCATCATCACTGTGTGTGTGTGTATATCTTCCCCCTCACTTGTTCTGTTTTCTCCTTCTGCCCAATCCTTTCCTTTTCACTCCTATATTTTAGATTATTATTCTTGCTCTGATAGAAGAGAGATAAAAATTCCTAGATAGGAAACACTAGCAGTGAAAACCAAAGACCAGCCAATATGCACTTTGCTTAAGCACTACCTTTCAGCATTTGGCTTTTCTTCCTCAAGAAAACCTTCAATCAGCTGCTTGGTTTTGGCCAAACTCAGTACCACATCAAAGGATAAGTGATAAACTCAGTTTGTAGTTTAGTTCTATTATATGGGGAAAAAATAGAAGTAGCTTCATTTTGAGAAAGGAGTATTTGTGGTTCAAATGAATTTTAACAAGAGCTGGCACAGCCATGGGGATTCATGAGAATGACCTCAGTCCTTTCTCCCCACAGACTACGATGCCTTCCTCATCTTCCCACTTCCCTTAAGAAAACAAAAACTGACATTGATCACTGAGATATAGCTGCCCCATATCCTGCAGAAGCAGGGAGAAAAGGAAGAACTACAGGGCTTGCCAGGTGGCACTAGTGGTAAAGAACCAGCCTGCCAATGCAGGAGACATAAGAGACCCGGGTTCGATTCCTGGGTTGGGAAGATCCCCTGGAGGAGGGCACAGCAACCCACTCCAGTATTCTTGCCTGGAGAATCCCACGGACAGAGGAGCCTGGTGGGGCTACAGTCCACAGGGTTGCAAAGAGTTGGACATGACTGAAGCAGCTTAGCATGCATGCACTCCAAGTTCAGTGTAATTTTAATCTTTCTGGGTCTACACAAAGGAATGGGAGACCTTTTGTTTGGGAAATACTGATATCTTGAACTGAAAAATATGAAAGCCAAATGAGCTTTTAGTAAAGCTTTTCAAGTGAGAAAAACAAAAGGCCTCACAAACTACCTCAGTGCGGGCTGAGAGGCCACTTCTCACAGCTGGGTCTACTTGCACAGCCCAGACACTCTTTGATGAGACAGAGGGAGGCGATCTCTGCTCCAGATAAGGTAAGACACCCAGGCTGGGACTCAAAGATGAACATGGTGCCGATTAGTTCAAATGAAATTAGCTTAAAGGATACGAAACTTTAATCAGATAAGCAAAATTAATTGAAATTACATCTCTGCCTAGAAGATATGCACACAGAGAAAAGGATCAGAGACAATGTGACAATTAAAATCTCATTATGTATCCCATTCCCCAGGTCCCCAGTGATCCATGGGAGACTCAAGGGCTGGGGGAGGGGAGGCTGAGCCTGGTGGCTCCGCAGATGATGTTGAAGAAAGCTGGTTGCCAGGTAATCAGTTAGTAACCCAGGAGGTGGAGGGGGTGGGGTGGGGGGAGCATACACTTGCCAGGAATGCTGCCTCCAAGCTTTTGTAGCAGACTTGCACCCCCTTGAGTCTCCACGTGGGCCTATCTAACAGCAAAGTCAAAGCAAGCTCTTGATCAGTCAACTTGTCTTTGGCTACCACCACCCCAAGTAACAGGGCTTCCCTGGTGGATCAGCGGGAAAGTATCTGTCTGCAGTGCAGGAGACTGAGACTTGGGTTCAGTCCCTGAGTTGGGAAGATCCCCTGGAGAAGGAATTGGCAACCCACTCCAGTATTCTTGCCTGGGAAATCCCCTGGACAGAGGAGCCTGGTGGACTATAGTCCATGGGGTGACAAAGAGACATGATTTAGTGACTAAACAACAACAAGCATAATGTTATCACTTGTAATTCTAGTTACTGTCTTAAAATCTATGTTATAGACTAAAACACCACCATTACCACCACCCCAAATGACTCATCTGATTAATTTTTTTAATTTAATTAACTTGACTAATCAGTTGCTTCATCATTACACAGATTCCAAGTCAGAGCTGTTCTAAGTTGAGGCAGGAGTAAGAATGTGCCAGGGTTGCCCTTGGGATCTTGATTGCTCAATTCCTCTATCACCCCATCTGTCGCTGATTATATTTTCCAAAAGCTGCGGCAACAATACCGCCCAGCCCACAGGCTCTTCTTCAGTGTGCCCCCACAGTAAGTGACCAATAAATGTTTGCTGAATTGAAGTATGCTTTTGAACTTCTTATCTGAAGCTCAGAAAAACAGAACAATCTTACATCTGTTTCCAGCAGTAAATTACTCAAATCTGGACTCAAATTTGGACCCAAACCCTAAAATCTTCTACCACTAAACTCCTAACATCTCTGAATAAAAAGTAACAGCATTCTAATACATAACTGAGCTTGCAAGAAAGTAAGGGACTCTCCAGGGGCTGAAAATGAAGACAGAATGAGTAGTAGGTCTGATGAGGCTGACAAGCCTCTTGAGATATCTGTCTTGGTAACCTTGGGACTTGGATTTAAATATCCACACAGAAAAAGTAAATGAAGGTGTGAGTCTTCAGAAGACAGGCATTAAAGCTGAAAACCCCCATCAAGAGGTGGAATCCAATCTTCTCCTGTGGGTGCGTTTGCTTTTCCCAACAGTGTATAGTAGCAGTGGCACGATAGAACGTCCAAGGCCACATGGAAAATCAGCAGCTTTTGCCTTGTTCACTGGACCACTGAAGCATGGACCCTGAACCCTAATGTAAGAAGACTTAATTAAGTCCAACTCCCCAGATGCCGCCATGCTGTGGGGAAGCCAAATAACAAGTAATCTCAGTCCTTTCATTCCAGGCATCCCAGAAGCCCAGGCCCCAGACAAGCAAGCACAGGAGCTTCCAGACAATTCCTGCCCCCAGCCATCAAGTTAGCCCCCAGCCTCCACATTCCCAGATGAGGTCCCAGATATCATGGAGCAGAGACAGACATTCCCACTGTGCCCTGTCCCAACTGACCCACAGAAACCATGAGCATAATAAACTGGTCATTAATTTAACTCAGTACATTTTAGGATAGTTTGTCCTACAACATTAGTAGCTGAAATAAGATTCTTGGCCACTATGATATCGTGATTAAAATTAAAAAAAAAAAATCTATTGGGCCTCTTTCCCAGTTCCTGGCACAGAGCTCTTGGAATTTCCTGAGTGTATGGGTGAGCAGAGTGTCTTTTTTTCCCCCTAATAAGCCCCTTTCAACTACATCACAGTTTATGCTAATGAGCTAACTCTTTGAGGATAAAGGCTGGTAGCCAGAGGAACCAGTCACATGATCAGAAGGTGGAAACTTTCAGCCCCCTCCCCACCTCTGACCCCTAGGAAGGTTAGAGTATATATGGAAATGGAGTTCATCGCCAATGGCCAATGCTTTACTCAACCATGTCTGTGTCATGGAACCTCCATAAACACCATCAGTGATAGGGATCTGAGAGTTTCTGGGTTGGTGAGCACAGTCAGGTGCTGAAGGCAGATACATCCCAACTCTACTGGGACAGCAACTTCTTGACTCTGGACCTTTCCAGACCTTGCCCTGTGTACCTCTTCATCTGGCTGTTCATTTGCATCTTTTATAAAAACATCCTTTATAACAAACTGACAAATGTAAGCAAAGTTCTTTCCTGAGCTCTATGAACTGTTATAGTGAATAATCTAACTTGAGGAGGGGGTCATGAGAACCCCTGGTTGGAAACCAAATTGGGCAGAAGGGAGAGTAATCCGGGAACAAACGCACCACTTATGACTAGTGTCTGAAGTGGGGGCCGGTCTGCGGGACTGAGCCTTTAGCCTGAGGGCTCTGCGCCCACCCTGAGGAGCATCAGAACTGAGTCGTGGGTCAGAGCTGCAGGTCACCGCGTGGGTCAGAGCTGCAGGTCACCGCGTTGGTGTCCACAGAGAACTAGGCAAGTGTGTGGTGTCAGGAGTGCTGTGAGCAGAGAAAGTCTTTTTGCTCCCCTGTTATTCCCTCCCAGTTAAGGGTACAGAGCTCTCACTGCCTACTGATAAGGGAAAAGATATGAGAGAAAGAAAAACTCTCATATAAAAGGGATTCAGACAGAAGCCAGGCCAGTTCCCATGTCATTGATCCCAAGATCACTATCCACTCCCTGCCTTAAAAGAATCTCCCTATTCCTCATCACAGCCACTCCAACTCCCCACTCCCTGCCCATCTCCCTGCTGCTCCAGCCACCAGATCTACATTATTAGGCAAAACCTCGAGGCCTGTAGCAGCATGCCAAGACCCCATACTTCATGAGCTACGCTCAAATTAAAGAAGCTGGTTTTATGCTTGTCACATCTCTTTATGCTCACAGTAACCTGCCCTCTATTTTCCATCAGCAGAATATACATAGCCAGGGGAAAATAACTTATTCTAATATTTGCTAAAGACTAACCCAGACAGGAAAGCAAAGATGCTTCCATTTTTCCAAGTATTTTACTATAGTTTAAGGCCAAATAACACACACACACACACAAATGCATATTTTTATGAAGGACACTGGCCCCAGCTACAAGCAGCAGCTATTTTGTGATGGCGTCTTGGTTCTTGGTCAATTATGACAGAGAGTTAGCTACAAATAACTGAAAAGAGACCCAAAGAGCCACAGATCTCTCCTAATGTGCTACAGAACCTTGCTTTCTATGCTTTTATGTGTTTGGAGACACTGGACCCTTTTTTCTTTAAGAGAGCACAGCTTCAGTGAAACATGTGACAGCTTCTACTTTCAGCAGGTACACCGCTGGTGAGATGCCACAGTAATCAAGCTGGATCACAATCGCCTGGGACTGTCCTAATCCCTTCTGAACCAAAATACAGCTTCCACGAGAGGACTTTAAAACTTTTAACCATGGGAACACATCTTCAATCCTTTAATGCTGCTATTAAAAAGAAATAACAGGCCCCAAATGGAATCATTTGTGCTAAGCCCGATGTCAGCAAAGCCAGACCAAATACCTCACCTAACAGCAGTCTCAACCCACCTCTTCCCCCAAGAATGTGATCTTTCACCAGCTACCATGAAATTACCTGGTTGGGAATAGTGAGGTAGTTTTATAATTAGATAAAAACAATTTAAAAAGAGCACTTAAAAGCAAGGGACACCTACTTTAATTGGTATGCAAAAGCCTTCAAAAGGCTTCAAAATTCCAAAATACCTGCCTTGAAAGATTCGTTACAAGAAGTAATAAAAAAAAAAATTAAAGTTATGAGAGGTACTTAAAATGAGAGACTTACAGGGCTCATGTTAATTCCTACTGCTCCTATCTATGCTCCTTTACTTGGGTATTCATTCTACTAACCCTCTGTATGAACTGTCTTTCTATTTTGAAGATTCCTCAAGACAATAAACAAATCTGTATCAAAGTTAATGTCCTTATCGATGCTCCCTTATCTGTAAGAGCCCCCTCAATCAGACTCTTCCTGGAGTTGAAGGATCTCTGAGTAATTTTCTGGTAAACTGCTGCATTATTCCCTTAAACAGCCAAAGAAAACTAAATTATTTTAAACCCCATTTGGAGCCTACAAATGGGTTGCTGGGAAAACAAGCAGAAGTTGGCTAAGGGTGAGAATCCTTACCAGTCAGTTCTCCTGGATCTCTGTCTATGGTTCCCCACAGAGAGAGAAAAGTATCTTTTGCACCCACCTTGAGGACACCTCCTAAATCCAAGGGCTGCTTAGTACTGCCAGAAATATTTATTGGCAGTATGTCCTGGCTAAAACTTGGTAAGATGTTTTAAATAATTCAATAAAATTTTATGAACAGCAATTTGGCCAAATTGGAAGCTGATCTTCAGAGACTGAAAGGAATTCTTTAGGTCTTCTCTTCTAAGCTAAAAGTAAAGTAAGTACCCAGTGTGTGTGGGGTGAATGGAAGGGGTCCTAAATACCTCACAAAGGATTTTTAGGTGAATCAACCTATGATCGCTTCTCGGACTTTTGGCTAAGATCAAGTGTAGGATAGGGGTTTCCCAGTGGCACAGCAGTAAAGAATCCGTCTGCCAATGCAAGAGATGCAAGAGATCCAGGTTCAATCCCTGGGTTAGGAAAATCCCTTGGAGTAGGAAATGGCAACCTGCTCCAGTATTCTTGCCTGGAAAATTCCACAGACAGAAGAACCTGATGGGCTACCATCCAGAGGGTTGCAAAGAGTCAGACACAACTGAGCGACTGAGCACAAAACCTATGGTATCATTTAAGTTACAACCTAATTCCTCACTGAATTAAAAGCAACTGTCCTTATCTTAAAGTATTTGCATAATTACAAATGTAGCTCTAGAGGTCCGACCAAAGCTCATCTATTCCTTTCTACCAATCCCCAAATCTGCCCTGGACAGTGAGGGACAGGGAAGCCTGGCATGCTGCCAACTTGCCAACACAACTGAGTGACTGAACTGAGCTGAAATCTGCCCTATTTATCTTAAAAGGGAAGATTTGGGGATTTCTTCCTTCTGCCTCTGAGATGCAGATTTTAATATACCAACTTCAGAGAAGTGATTCTTATCAGGAAACAAAAGGGTGGAGGGTGGGGCATCATTTGAAACTTTAGCTTTCCAAGCAGGTGACTTTGATTTATTTATTTCATCTACCAGAAAAATCACTTAGATTCAAATTCTTTTGTAACTAATAAAACAGAAGCTCTAAGATCAGTGTTTACATCTGTCCATATGTTTATGTGTGTCTATCTATATGATGTAAATACGTGGTATGTTTCTACCTTCAGATGTTAATGCAAAACAATTAATTTGTAAAAGAACTCAAATTGGCTTAAAGAAAATTAAGTGTTTATATTAATATAAATTATCAGAAATATAATAGAAACTAACCCAAATGAATTCCAAGTTCATGCGATCTGGGAAAATACTAGGTAGTAAAGCTAGTTTAAGCTTGTTGGTTTAATTAAAGCATGCCTTTAGAGTTATTGGCATGAAATATTATACTTTTATTTTATAATAAATAAATTATAAAAATCACAAAATTTGTCAGTCAGGAAAATAACAAAGGATGAAGACTGACATTGTCTTATGTCCCTGACATTTGTGAGTGAAGTCAGTCAGTTGTGTCCAACTCTTTGCTACCCCAGGGACTGTAGCCTACCAGGCTCCTCCACCCATGGAATTTTCCAGGCAAGAGTACTGGAGTGGGTTGCCATTTCCTTCTCCAGGGGATCTTCCCGACCCCGGGATCGAACCTGGGTGTCCCGCATTGCAGTTACCGTCTGAGCCACCAGGGAAAACATTTTTGTGAGTAGTCATTGTTAAGAACAAATAAACAGATGCAAGTAGGATAAAAACTTTTTAGGTGTACTTTTTAAATCATTTCCTTGAATCTTTCTGGTAACTCACAACCTTAAAGTTTTGCTAAGGTAAATGATGAGCTAAGTTAAATTCACTGAATATCCAGATCATTTCCAAATAAGATAATATATTAAAACATTAATTACATAGGAAATACTGTCAAGTGATGCTAAAGCTTTAAAATTTTTATTTGGTTTATATACATTATTAATAAGTGTTCCAGAAATTGTATGAAATTCCTAGAAATGTGGTAGTCCTAGTATCCCACTGAGGCTCCCCTTGTGCCTCAGTGGTAAAGAACCCACCTGCCAACGCAGAAGACACAGGTTAAATCCCTGGGTCAGGAAGATCCCTTGGAGGAGGAAATGGCAACCCACTCCTGTATTCTTGCCTGGGAAATCCCATGGACAGAGGAGCCTGGTGGACTACAGTTCATGGGGTGACAAAGAGTCAGACATGATTTAGTGACTAAACAACAACAAGCATAATGTTATCACTTGTAATTCTAGTTACTGTCTTAAAATCTATGTTATAGAAATAAGCACATAATCTTGTCAATTCCCACTATAGTGACTCTCATCATCAGCTCTTTTACCAATGGACATTAAAAAAAAGTCTTATGTCATTTTCAGATAGTTACTGTTTTACTTTGATGGTTTTAGAAAAGCATTCCTGCAAAAGTACTTCATCTTCAAGGAGACTTAAGGAAAAGACTTTGGACAAGCGCAGGGTTCCAATAGCTTCAAGATCATAAAACTGAACCGACTAAGAATTTCTAGGACTAACAGAGAAACTAGACTCAAGCAGAACAAAAATAAATAACATAAGACTGAATAAACTGAAGAGGATAATTATAATTTTTAGACTTTTGCTTTAAAACATTACTTGGTTCCTTAATGCTTTTCTTTCCCCCTAAATTTAAAGAAACCTTTCTCAGACTATCTAGTGAAAGTGAAAGTCACTCAGTCATGTCTGACTCTTTGCAACCCCAGGGACTATACAGTCCATGGAGTTCTCCAGGCCAGAATACTGGAGTGGGTAGCCTGTCCCTTCTCCAGGGGATCATCCCCACCCAGGGATTGTACCCAGGTCTCCCACATTGCAGACATTTTCTTTACCAGCTGAGCTACAAGAGAAACCTATCTAGGCCTTACAGCAATTGGTAAAGTATATTTTGTACAAAGTTTATCTTTGTAAACAAAGATGAGTCGTTTACTTTTTCTTCCTACTTGACACCTCCAGAATTCAGAAACTCTTAAGTGTCCTTTTCATGACAATATAGTTAGTTATGTGCATAAGCTCAATAGGAATCTCTTTCCTTGTAATAAGACACAATCAGAAACACTGGCTATATTACTAAAGGTTTGACTGACTTGTCAAGTTTGAGAAAGATAAGCATATACCCAGATGTGATCAGACAGTTTTAAAGATCTAAGGTTGACTTTATGGAGCCAATAAAGCTTCTTGGATAAAGTGACCTGGTTCCTTGTTTACAAGGTGTCAGCAAAGCAGTCTTTGTTGTTGTTCAGTAATAAGTCATGTTCAGCACTTTTGCAACCCCATGGACTATAGTCCGTCAGACTCCTCTGTCCATTTGATTTCCCAGGCAAGAATACTGGAGTGGGTTGCCATTTCCTTCTCCAAGGGATCTTCCTGACCCAGGGATTGAACCCAAGTCTTCTGCACTGGCAGGTAGATTCTTTAAAAGCAGACTTTAAAAGGACCTAAATGGTCAATCACTGCTTGGGCAATCACTAAACGGTCAATCTTACTGCCTGTATGTAAATAATCAATTCAAGTTTCATGCAAACAAATTAGTTTTACAGTGATTATCCTTGGAGAAATGGGGGTGATTATAGAGACAAAAATTATGTTGGCACTTTTGTAGATTCTGATTCTATTAATTACCTTTGAGGCATTGTTATATATCTGTCAACTAGACTGGATCCTGAATTCTTCTAATTTCCTCAATTATCCGGCTACAACTCTCCAAACTCATATTTCCAATTTTCTCCCACTCTTCTGATTTGGAATCACTAAGAGCAAAGACTGCCCTTGAATCTCTTTGGAAGGGACTACCTCAGGTCCTCCTCACTACCCAGACGGCAGCGAACCTTCAGGGACACACATCACAGCTGAAGAAGGTCCCCCGACACCTGGTCCCGTGCAGGCGCTGGAGACCTCCAGACCAAACTGACCAGGAAGGAAAGTAGTTGACATTGAGGTAGATTACTTCCCTCCCGAGACACCAGATGAAGACGTCATACTTTAACTAAATATGAAACCCTTTCCTCTTCTCTTCCTTTACTCTGGCATCAGCCTAAAAAGATATTACAATTATCTATATCTCCCAGGAAGTTGGGTCTATAATTATTTTTTAGTTTTATAAATTTGGGTTTATAATTTTTTTTTTTTTTAGTTTATTGCTAAGGAAAAGGGCGGGGGGGTGGGTCACCTTTCAAACTGCCACCCAAAAACTCTGACCTCTCCCATCTCTGGATAATAATCCCAAACCTGGAGAACTTTGCATCTAGGCTCTACACACAAAAAAAGGGACACAAAGGAGAGTGGGCAATCAGAATAAAACTGCCTGTGTGGCCTACAGACCTTTAAGATTTTACTGGCTTCTATGGCTAGCACCTGTCCCGTCCTAAGTTGCAGATTCAAATGAATTACTAGGAAGCATTCACAATTCTGATTTGCTTCTTCTAACAAGGTCCTACAGCCCCAGTTAGGAGTTAATGTACACAAGACTATGATCAAGAGTCTCCCCTTAACTCTTGAAAGTGTCGTGAAATCTGCTAAGGCAGTAACTCCCAGCAAAAATCCATCAACTCTCTGGCCCAAGCTATTCTTGATAATACAACAGACCTTTTTGCTGAGCAAGGAGGTATCTGTGCTGTGACCAACACTACTTACTGTACCTTGGATAACACTCCTAGGGAAGTCGAAGCTCAGCTGCGTAAGATCACTGAACAAGCCCCTTGGCTTAAAAAGTGACCCCTTCTGTGGGGTCTTTGTTTGACTTACTTGATTTTGATTTGGGTCTTGGGGACCATGGCTCCAAAGTGCAGACACTGGAAATTATCCTGCTAATAATAATAGTGGTCTCCTTGGTATATTCTATTCTCTCAAAAAGCTTTAAATGTGCCTCCGTAGCCACTAACCAGCAACAAATGACCTCCCTAAGAATGGAACATCAGTAAAGGAACGCAGAGAAAGACTGACTTAAAAAAAAATTATAGACCCAAAGTCATGACCCTGTGAATATCAGAGACTCGGCAAAAAACCTCATGATCTGTGAATGTCACACAGAGGATCAGTAAAAGCTGCAAAACTACAGAGTGGTAGCTGAGAGTGCTGCTAATGACTTAAATTCTGGTCACATATCTCGGTTAAGCTGAGAGTCTGATCAAAAGGGGTAACTGTTAAAAAGAAATAGGGCCAAAATGGAGTCACTTGTGCTAAGCCCCATGTCAGCAAACTAAGACTTAATACCTAATCTAATTGAAGTCTCACTTCCCATTCCAGGATATAACCTTTAACCAGTCAATCTGGAATTACCTGGTCAGCACTAGTGAGGCAATCTGCTGATGGGCCCTTCCATTCCCCTTGGGGTGACCTTGCCTGAAACAATGCATTCTTTGATAATAATTTCCTTTTTCTGTCTCCTTTCTATCTTTAAAACCTTTCCTTTCCTATAGCTCAGCAAAGCTCCTCTCTGTTGCTGAAACAGAGGCTGCCTGATTCGCAGTCTTTAACAAAGCCAATCAGATCTTTAAATTCACTCGGCTGAATTGTTGTTTAGCACTGCAAACACCAGAAAATCAGATGAGAGATGCCCAAATTTTAAAGTCTCATTTTCCACTGCAACCAGTTAATCATGCCAAAGATACTTCCTGTCCTCTTGATGGGCAGTAACTTAAAGTCTAAAGAACTAAACTAACCACTTTTTCCTGAAGAAGACAGAAATACTGCCTCAAGTCAGCTTAAGCCAGGGAGAAGAAATGAATCAAGAAATCTCATATACTGGTCACAAATCTACACTTTCAGTTGGCACCACATTCATTCCAAGGCCCAGCATTCTGTGTACCATGCAACAGAGGTCTGAATTAGTTCCTCTAGAATAAGCTTGAAGGTGATCACCCTGTAGGTTAAATATGGAATGTGATGCCTGTCAGGCCAATTCCAGCAGCTTGCTGGGGAAACAAACTGATTGATCTCTATCCAAGAGGGCAGGGGCTAAAGTTGCTAAATTGTTTGATGCCATGCAAAACTTCCAGGGAGCCCCTACAGGGTGCCTCAACTGGATAAATCCTTGGGAGTGCCACCAACATGGCAGACGGTAGATGGCACATCAAGTTTGTCCTAAAGAGGAAATGACAGGCCAAGGGCACCCCCTCAGGAAGCCAACATGCCCTCCCAAACTCAGATGCCCCAGTCTGCCTCCACACTAGAAGATTCTGCCAAGGGGCTCACTGAATAACGCAGGGCACAGGGGTCCAGGCGGCATGGCTGGAATGACCAAATAACTCCTATTTGGTCCCACCTATTAAATACTGACTACAAATGATGCAAATGAAAGGCTTTGTTTTTTTGTTGTTCCCTTTACTCTATTTTTTTTTTTTTTAAGCATTGACACAGACAGCACTGGTATGTTACCGTCTTTCTTAGAGGAACATGCAACGCTCCATCAGCGATATTAACATATGCATTTACTGGAGCTGATCTGCTCTCACAGCGGAGGTTATGGTTTCCCACCAGCGGCAGCAGCCATGAATCAGAGAGCACTCATGGGTGTGTTAATGAAGATTCGCAGTGGAATTGGTCCCTCTGAGAGGGTCATTAAAAGAAAAAGAAAAAAAAAAAAACCCACTGAGGAGCCAGATTTTGCTCTTCTGCCCCCTCCTCCACCCCAAAATAAAAGCAACTAAAGTAAGTCCAATTTGGGAGCCCTCGCCTGGTGGGGCCCAGGAGGACAAACAGGTTGTGGCTTGATCGTGCCCAGAAATGCACTTTCAAATCCAGGCCTCTGTGGACCCTGGCTAAGGGCTCCACCTTTGCCCGTGTGTCCTGCCATCCTGGTCCAGTCGCTGTTCTGTGTGCCCTGACCCCTGACCCCCTACCCCAGGACCATCAGCTGGTGTTCTACGCAGGAGGGGGAAGGGAAAGAGAAGGGGGAGAGGAGGAGGGGAGAGGGCCCTCCCTGGAGCATGGAGGGCACCGGTGGTGGTGCCCAGGGATGCAGCCTGGCACTGCCGCCAGGTCGTTAGATGCAAATCAGCACAGAGAAAACCCCTCCTCAGCAGCTCACATCAATTACCAGAAGGCCTGGAAGCAATAAACCCCTGGGCTTTGATTTCTGTGGCCTTGGCCGCCAGCTCTGCCTTAGCCACACAGGGGCTGCTTCACGAGGTGCAGGGACTCCTGCAAGTGGGGTGACTCCTCTCCAGGGGCCACAGGAAA
Organism: Cervus elaphus; assembly: GCF_910594005.1. Lineage (NCBI taxonomy): Eukaryota > Metazoa > Chordata > Mammalia > Artiodactyla > Cervidae > Cervus > Cervus elaphus. The sequence continues at coordinate 66,082,147 of NC_057847.1, forward strand.
GCCAGAAAATTCCTGGAGGAGAAAGTGAGGCAGGAGTTAGATGGGCTCCAGGCTGAGCAGCGGGTCTGTCTCCTGTGGACAGATACTCCAAGGAGAAGACAATCACAGGAAGGAAAAGCTGGGCCCGCCCAAGTAAGAGACCACATATTCCTCATTCTTGAAGTCAAGGAGACCTTCTTGACTATACACACGCGGAAAGGCTCCTCCAAGGTCAAAAAGGAGGTGGCATCATCCCATAGTAAGTGCTGTCAACCTACCCAGAGGCCTCTTCTCTAGAATCCACCTTGGCACGTGAACACAGAGGAGGACCCTGAGATAAATTTAGAACCAGGCAAAGCAAGATGATTAGCCAAAGGAAACGCAGAAGAAATGCCCCATATAAGTGATTCAAACTTCCACGAGGATGTGACTCTCTGAGTCCACCCTGTGTCTATCTACCTCTACACTTTTCCTCCTAAAAAATACTAGTTTCACTACTTTCCATCCATTTGTGAGAATTCATTTCTACAGAGTCAACAGCTCAGGACCTTGTCACTGGCCCCTAGAGGCCTAGTGACTAGGATTCAGAACTCTCCCCGCTGGCTTGACTTCAATATCTGACTACAGAACCAAAATCCTGCTTCACGTCTCTGCAAGCAAAGGCCACCCGAGATCAAAAGGAGGAAATGGGGGGTTAGGGGAAGGCCAGGGGAGAGACAGCCCAGTGATCCTCACTGGGGATGGAGCAGGCAGTGTGATGCCTCTACCAGCGCCCAAGGGGAGCACAGAAGTAGCTGGGGGAAGGGGTGGAACACCTCGGGAAGGTTGGGAGAGTCCCTGAAGTATTACTGACTTAATTACATAGGAGCTCCCTATGTGTCAAGATACCAAAACAGTGCAAAAATACTGGTGTATTTTGTGTCCAGTCCTCTCAGGGAGTCTACAAATGGCTTTCTGCCCCTTCCCCTCCACTCTACCTGACAGCAGGACCCAAGACATTCCTAGCTATTAGCGGCCACCACTCTGGCCAGCTCAAGTTAATGACTAGCTTTAGAGATCTGTCAACATCAGACTCTCCGGGAATTGTCTTTGCCATTGTTAAAAGTCCACAAACAGATTTTGCAGATTATCCAAATGAATGCAGCTAGGTTAAGAGGATTATTCCGGTCTGGGAGAGTGAACACTGTTTGGTAATCTTGTAATAGGATCCCATTTCCTACCAAATTGTCTCTGAAAGCCTCATTTGCATGAGAGCCTGTCTGTTTCTCAAAACCGGATGTTCTTTCTTATTAGCCAGCCAAGTCCCCCAACCCTTTTACCTTCCATTTTGAAACATAACCATTTTTCTTCTGCCCCCTTCCCACCCCCACCCCCACCCCGAGTGCCACCGTTCCCTGCCTGGATAGATCTTTTCTGGAAGGGAGTAAAGTTGACACCATCTCTTGCTTCAGAATCTTCCTCTTTGTAGGGACTATTCAGTGGCTCGCACAAGGGGAGGCCTTCAGCAGTGATGTTCTTCATTGTTTGGTCTAATAATTAGCTAAATGCTTTCTGACAGTCTGTTTTGCCATGCAGTGCTCTGGTTAACTGCTTCGGCTGAGGTTTCACTGACAGGGAACATTAACTGCTTGATGTGTAACGGAGCAGAGCTAGGACCCTGTGGGGCCTTCTGGGGACAGACTCCTCCCCCATATCCTCCGCTTTAGCTCCTTCCTAAAGCACCTAGATAATAAACAGTATCTGATGCACATTTCCTGGGTTGTTTTACAGATGCTAAACCCCTCAGCAACTGGAAGAAATTAACTACTTGATCATCATGAGCATGTAGTCCAGATCTACTGGATGATATTAAATTCTGTGACACCACCCCATTACCTCACCATCAGCCAATCAGAGTTGTGCTCGAGCTGATCACAGTCCCTGTGCCCCATTCCCCCCACCTTGTCTTTAAAAAGGCTTTCCTGAAACCCATCTGGGAGATCTGGTGTTTTGAGCACTAGCTGACCTGGGCTCCTTGCTTGGTGCCCTGTAATAAACACTGTACACTCCTTCACCAAGACTGTTTGGGTAACAGATGTTTAAATGAAGACCCCTCCAGGTGATTCCAGCCCCCAGAGGTCAGGTCACCTCCAGCCGTCAAGTCTTCCTGCCCAAGGTCGACACTAAGGAACGGAGACAAGCCTGACTGTTGTGCTCTGTCCTGATCCTTACCTCATTTAATTCCTCAGCAAAATAAAATGGGCCCAACCTAATCAGCCACTAAGTGTTGGGGCGGTTTGTAACAACCCTTCCTGTCTGTACAGCCGTAATAACTGAGATGTTCCCAAACCCTGTTTCCATCATCCTCTTGCCCAGAAACCTTCAGCCCTTCTGCATTCACAGGACACCAGAAGGACATTAACCTTAAACTGACAGGTTGACTAGTGTTCTCACTAGTCTCTTTCCTTTAAAGGTAGATGAAGTGTGCTCAGATCTGGGGGACTGGCAACCCTTCTTTCTGAGGGGTGTATGCTGTAGGGATCTTCTGGAGGAGTAAGTGATTGCTAGAAGAAAAATCCAGTAACTTTGAACCCACAGTAAAGGGATATATTTTATCTTATTACCCCATAAACAGACACCTGGCATTCAGGAAACAGTCTGTAATACTTGTGAAGAATTCTGACCCTCTCACCAATTTCACTTTTCTGCAATATTTGTTGTAAACCACTCCATCAATTTCACAACTCACCACTGGGTCGTAACCCACAGTTGGGAAAATATGACTCTAAGTAAGGAGGTCAGAGAGAGGGTAAGAGCTGGATATCGCTAGGGAGACACTGTCAAGCCAGCCGTATCACTCCTGCTGGGAATCCCAGCCAACTGGGTTCCCAGGCCTCGAGATGCTTGGCTAACTTGACATCAAGCACTGCTGATAATTCCATTGGCTCTGTGAGGCCCCAGGGTGGGCTGGCCAGGTCCTGCCACTTGGTCTATATGGTCCTCCTCCAGACCTGGCTGGGGCTGGAAAACAGAGCCAGCAAAGACCCCGTGGCTCCCAAGAGCAGCTCTGAGACTCAGCTTCAAGCAGAACTGAAATAAAACCTACCTGAAAGGCAAATTGTAAATCACTTAAGAATTACATTGTGCAATTTCTTCCATCTCAGGATTGTGACTTGAAAACCCCTCGCTTACTAGGATCTTTAACACTGAAGTCTATTTACTGCTCAGGCAAGAATGTGGTTTTATTCCAATCTACAGCACAGGCTCTTTCCTGCAGGTCCCCCAACCCCCAAGCAGCACAGGCCCTCAAAAGTAACTGTAGGAAGTCACTCTCACCTTCCCCGCCCCATCACCTGTAACTTCGACTCACTCAGGCATGACCACCAGCAGATAATGCATAACAGGCCCTGTGGACAGAGGGCTGGCCCCGTCCTCAGCACACCCGTCATTTAATCACCTGCTCAGCTGTTTGCCAGGGGACTCCCAGAGCCAGCAGGCAAAGCCAATCAGCAGTTCGTCTCCTAACCACTGTGCCATCTGTGTTAACTGTTGGAATCCTTTTGTGTTTTGAAATACCTGCAGTAAATAATGCCACAGTCATATAAGAGCTCAGTAGAGTTGAAGTTCAGGCCACACACATTCTTATTGGGACAAGTAGTTAAAGAAAATGAATTGCTCCCACAGGAAGAGGGCCCTGGGAGCATCAGACTCCATTAGTCACTTAATAAAAGCTTCTTGATGGGGCTAATTCTTTCCCTGAAGAAGGTACCTTCGAAAGCCATTTGCTATTTTCAAAATATTTTTGCCTCCCTCCAGTTTGTTGGGGAATCAATTTCTCTTGCCCATGGGCCTCACTCCCTAGTGATCCAAATTGCATTTCCCTGCAGAAGACCTGACTAGACGTTTTTCCAAAGAAGACATACAGATGGCTAATAGGCACATGAAAAGAAGATCAACATCGCTAATCATCAGAAATGCAAATCCAAACAATGAGATATCACCTCATACCTGTCAGAATGACTATCAACAAAGTCTACAAATAACAAATGTTGGCAAGGATGTGTAGAAAAGGAAACCCTTGTACACTGTTGGTAGGAATACAAATTGGTGCAGCTGCTATGGAAATCAGTATGAAGGTTCCTCATAAAACTAAAAATAGGGGACTACCAAATGATCCAGTAAGTCCACTCCTGGGTATATCTTTGGAAAAAAATGAAAATGCTAATTTGAAAACATACATACCCCCCAATATTCATAGCAGCACTATTTACTACAGTCAAGACACAGAAGCAACTTAAGTGCCCATCAAGTGACAAATAAAGATGTAGCATACACACACATTCTGTGTGTGTGAAAGTCACTCAGTTGTATCTGATTCTTTGTGACTCCATGGACTATACAGACCATGGAATGGTCCAGGCCAGAATACTGGAGTGGGTAGCCTTTCCCTTCTCCAGGGGATCTTCCCAACCTGGGGATTGAACCCAGGTCTCATGCATTGCAGGTGGATTCTTTACCAGCTGAGCCACAAGGGAAGCCCAGATAGAATACTATTCAGCTATTAAAATTAAAATTCTGCCATTTGCAACAAAGTGGATGAATCTAGAGAATATTATGCTTCATGAAATGAGAGACAGAATACTGTATATCACTCATATGTGGAATCTGAAAGATAATACAAATGAACATATATGCAAAACAGAAACAGATCCAGATATAGAAAACAAACATGTGATTACCAAAGAGGAGAAGAACAAATGAGGGATATAGGATTAACAGACACAAACTACCATACACAAACTAGATAGGCAACAAGGATATATTGTATGGCCTAGGGAATTATGGCTATTATCTTATAATAACTTACAATAAAGTATAATCTGCAAAAACACTGAATCACAATGCTACACATCTGAAACTAATATATTATGAACCAACTATACTCAATTTACAAAAAAACAAAAACACATTTCGCTATGAGTCCTGGGAGTAAGGTCCTGAGGGCTGAGGGGTAAGTGTCTGCCTCAGACATTTAATTCTAGGTTCTTGGATTTTGATACAGAGAAGCAATAGAGAGAGATAAAAGTAAAGGGGTATCAGTAAAGATAATGAGGTCATCAGGCAAAGGGTGTGTTTTGGTCCCCACGTAATATTTTAAAATATTTGTAAGGCCTTGAAAAGCCATCACAAATCTTCTGGAACCCCTGGACCTGCTCAGTGTTTTGCCGAATTTAACCAAGATCTTTCTTTCCTTAAAAAAATCCTGATTACACTATAAAGACTCCCAACTGAGTACTGTGTCCAATGGAAACAAATACCTAACAGAGGATTTAGAGGTTTCCTGCCAACTGGCTTTTCTTCCTCTTGTCTCCTTGTCTCTGTTTAAATCAAGGTGAATTAACAAAATGAAACCCACAGAGATAAAGTCCCTACAAAACTAAGATACTCAGTGAGGCTTCATAAAAACAGCTCTGCCTCAGAGGCTTTCCCAACCATTATGATTGCTGGGTTTTAAAAAATATTCTTTATACTACTTTAAAGAAGAAATCAGTTTTGCCCCTAATTTTCAACATGCCCGATCAGTCGCAATAATTACAAAGCTGAATTTGGAGAACCTACACTGCATTTGGTTCTAATACCTGGCATGGGACATGGTTCAAAGTCTCAATGATTAGGGCGTACCCAATGAAACAGGCAGATTATCTGCACCATGGCCAGTTAGTGTGAAGAAACATGTAAGTAAACTTTCTATGAAAATGCTTTCACTTTCTAAAGATGATGTTTCTGACCCACATAGAAACATGAACTGGTGAAGTTGACTAACTATGTCCCAACCACCACATTTTCCTTCTCAAAGTCTTGGAAGAAACAGAATGAATCCATGTCAACTGAAAGGAAACAGGGCCTATGGTGGGAAACTTTTTAGGACTGGAAATAAAGCCAGTTCCAAACTCATTAGTGCTGTTCTGTTTACAAACCAAGGCAATAAAAACATTTAGTGAGGGGTAGGCACTTGGCTACTCACTGGATCCTTTAAACAGTCCTGAAAGGATTTATTCCCATTTCATAGGTAATGACACTGCTAGATACTTGACACAACTGTTCTACAGCTGCACAGGTAAAAGGGACCAAAGCCCAAACTTTGCCACTAAATCCCATGTTTTTCATCATTTTGCTAACATCCTTTGTAAAACTCACAATTTCCAAAAGCTCTGAATCAACAGAAACTTATTTATTAATTTATTTATTTTTACCTAAAAGAAATGATGCTAATGTTTTAGTAGCAGAAACTGTAGGTATTTTACAGCCAAGTACCCCAATATCATATAACTCTTAAGTCTTATCACAGAGAACTCAGCCACTTCATTCCCCTTCTGGAACTTTGAATATTAACATCTAAGAACAATTAAGAAATAAATGTGCTTTATGCTAAAGCAGGTTTTATTTCAGGATAAATTGGAGGGGGGAAATCATGTAATTTCTGGGTGGATTCCCAAAAGCTTTTGCAATACAATGAAAATTCAGTTTTTGGTCAACTAAGTCTAATAGCCCCTTCGTGGATCACTGCCTTGTCATGGTGAAGGGACTTGAGTAAATCAATGAAGCTACGAGCCAAGCCGTGCGGGGTCACCCAAGATGGACGGGTCATAGCAGAGAGTTCTGACAAAAAGTGATCCACTGGAAGAGGGAATGGCAAATCACCCTATTATACTTGCCATGAGAACCTCATGAATTGTATAAAAGGCCAAAAAGATATGATACCAAAAGACGAGTCCCCAGGTCTGGAGATGTCCAATGCTACTGGGGAAGAGCAGAGGAGAATTACCAATATCCCAATAGGTTTTGCATTCATTATGTCAGCAAATCTGGAAGACCCAGTAGTGACCACAGGACTGGAAAAGGTCAATCCTCATTCCAGTTCCCAAGAAGGGTAGTACTAAAGAATGTGCTAACCATTGGACAGTTGCACTCATCTCCCATGGTAGTAAGGTCATGCTTAAAATCGTGCCTGCTAGGCTTCAGCATTATGTGAACCAAGAATTTCCAGATGTTCAAGCTGGGTTTAGAAAAGGAACTAGACATCAAAATGCCAACATTCATTGGATTATAGAGAAAGCAAGGGAATTTTAGAAAAACATCTATCTCTGCTTCATCAACTATGCTAAAGCCTTTGACTGCTGGATCATGACAAACTCTGGAAAGCTCTTAGAGAGATGGGAATAGCAGACCATTTTACCTATCTCCTGAACAATCTGTATGTGGGTCAAGAAGCAACAGTTAGAACCCTGTATGGAACAACTGATTGGTTCAAGATGGAGACAGGAGTACAACAGAGCTGTCTGCTGTCACCCTGTTTAACCTATATGCTGAGAATATCATGAGAAATGCCTGGCTGGGTTAGTTACAGGTTGGAATTAAGATAGGCAGGAGAAACATCAACAACCTTAGATATGTGGATGATACCACTCTAATAGAAGAAAAGGAAGAGGAACTAAAGAACCTCTTGATGAAGGTGAAGGAGGAGAGTGAAAGAGCCAGCTTAAGATTATAAATATTAAAAAAGACTAAGATCATGGCATTCAGCCCCATTACTACATGGCAAATAGAAGGGGAAAAGGTGAAAATAGTGACAGATTTCCTCTTCTTGGGCTTCAAAATCACTGTGGATGGTGACTGCAGCCATGAAATCAGAAGACAGTTGCTTCTTGGCAGGAAAGTGATGACAAACCTAGATGGTGCATTGAAAAGCAGAGACATTACTCTGCCGACAAAGGTCCGCATAGTAAAGGCTATGGTCTTCCCAGTGGTCACGAACAGTTGTGGGAGCTGGACGGTAAAGAAGGCAAAACACCGAAGAATTGACACCTTTGCACTATGAAGGTGGAGAAGACTCTTGAAAGTCCCTTGGGTAGCAAGAAAATCAAACCAGTCAATCTTACAAAGATCAACCCTGAATACTCACTGGAAGGACTGATGCTAAAGCTGAAGCTCCAGTATTTTGGTCATCTGATGCAAACAAATGACTTATTGGAAAAGTCCCTGATGCTGCAAAAGATTGAGGGCAGAAGGAGAAGAGGGCATCAGAAGACGAGATGGCTAGACAGCATCACCGATGTAATGAACATGAACTTGGAAAAGCTCCTAGAGATGGTGAGGGACAGGGAGGCCTGGCGTGCTGTAGTCCATGTAGCAGCAAAGAGTTGGACATGACCAGGTGACTGAACAACAACAAGAAGTCTAGCAGACTATCTCCTAATATAATTAAAATATCTACCAAAGACCAGCAGCTAACAGTAAAATATGTGAAGCAAAAGCTGATAAAACTAAAAGGAGATATATACAAATCCAGAATTATAGATGAGTCTTCAATATCTGTATCTCAATAATTAATAGGACCATTGAGAACATTATCAAGAAAATGAGTAACTCAACACCACCATCAAACAACAGGATCTAGTCCAAATATATAGAACACTCCACCTAATGACAGCTGAACATACTTTCTTTCCAAGTTCCCACCAAATATAACCCATATCCTGGGCCAAAAAAAAATCCTCAACAGATTTAAAATAACAAATTATACAGAGTTTCTCTAACCACAATGAAACCAAACTAGAAATCAATAACAGAAAGATAAAAGAAAATTGTCCACATATTGGAAACTAAACAGCACACTTCTAAATAATTCACAGGCAAAGAGGAAGTCTTAAGAGGAATTTAAAAAATACAGTGACTGAACTGAAAATACAACACGTCAAAATTGGTGGGACATAGCTAAAGTAATGCTGAGAAGAAAATGTATAGTGTTAAAAGCATACATTAGAAAAGAGGCAAAATCTCATCTAACCTATTAATAAGCTTCTACCTCAAGAACTTTAAAAAAAAAAGAACAAGATAAATGCAAAGCAAGCAGAAAGAAGAAAGGAATAAAGAGAAGCACTGCCAGCTCTGTGAAAATATCAATAAAATTGAAAAACGTCTAGCAAGACAAGCAAAAGAAAAATTGGAATACACAAATTACCAACATCAGGAATGAAAAGGCGGATATTATTACAAACTTTGCAGGCATCAAATGGAAATTAAGAGAATACTGCCAGCAACTCCACACAATACATTTAACAGTTTAGATGAAACAGGATACACAAATTACCACAACTCATCCATGGTGCAATAGATTATTTAGTAGTCCGATAACTTTCAAGGAAATTAAATTTGTAATTTTAAAAACTTTCCAAAAAGGACATCTATATGCCCACATGATTTCACTGGAGAATTTCACTAAATATTTAAGGAATTAACAACAATCATACAAAATCTTTTCCAAAGAGAAGAGGATGGAACACCTCCCAATTCCTTTTGTGATATTATCACCCTGATACCAAAATCGGACAAAAAGAGCAGAAAACAAAACCTAAAGACCAATATTACTCATGTAAATACAGACATATTTTAAACAAAATATTAGCAAATAGAATTCAGCAATGTACTTATACACCATGACCACTACGTTTTATTCCAGGGATGCATGGCTGATTGAATATTTGAAATCAATTAGTATGATTCACCATCTCCACAGGTTAAAGATGAAAAATCACATAATCATATCCTTTGATGCAGAAAAGGCATTTGACAAAATCCTATACCCATTCATGATTTTTTTTAAGCTAGATAAATTGAAAGAGAGCAGAATTACTACAACTTAATGAAGAGAATATTAAAAAAAAAAAAAACCCCACAAAGCTCTATAGTTACCATTGACGGTGGAAGACTGAATGCCTTCCTTCTGCAATGGGAAACAAGACAAGAATGGCTGTTCTCACCATTCTTACTCCACGTAGTGCTAGGAGCTCTGATCACAAGAATGCAAGGCAAGGAAGTAAAAGGCATACAGATTGGAAATGAAGATATAAAACTGCTCCTATTGGCAAATGACAAGATTGCTTATGTAAAAAATTTCAAGGAATCTAAAAAAATGATCTAGAACTAGGTCACAGGACGCAAGTGCAACACACACATGTGTACACACACAAATCAGTTCCACTTCTGCAAACTAATAATGAACATACAGAAACTGAAATGTAGAAAACAATACCACTTCCAATCACTTCAGACATTGAATACTTTGATGTAAATTTAACAACACACGTATAAGACTTGTATGCTGAAAACTATGCAATCAAGAAATAAACTACACAACTAAGAAATCAAAGAGCTAAATAAATGGAGAGACACACTATGCTTATGAATTGGGAGATTCCAGTTGTACTGACGGCAATTCTCCTCAAAATGACAGAGTCAATGCAGTTCTTCTCAAAATCTCTTCAAAATATAAACCAAATAATTAGAACATTTTTATGGAGAGGCAAAGCAACTATAGAATATCTAAAAACAATTTTGAAAAACAAGAATGTGGGAGGATTTGCCTGATCTCAAGACTTAAATAGCTACAATAATCAAGCTTGCGCGGCTTTGGCAGAAGTACAGTCACACAGATCAATGGGATAGATTAGAAGAAACAGAAATAGACTCATCCAAATATACCCAACTGATTTTTGGCAAAGGTGCAAGAACAACTCAACAGAGAAAGATAATCTTTTTGACAAATGGTGCTGGAGCAATTGGACATCATAGGCAAACTAAAAAGAAAACATTCTGGCCTATACCTCACATCTTATGTAATTAACTCAAAATGGATCAGAGGTTTAAACGTCTATTTTTAGGAAAAAAAAAAAAAAACCTGTAAGAGCTAGGAGAAGGCTTAGTTTTGGCACCAAAATCACAATCCACAAAAAGAAAAACTGATAAATGACATTTCATCAAAATTAAAAACTTTTGCTCTTTGAAAGATCCTGTTATGAGAATGAAAAGACAATCTACGGACCAGGAGAACATATTTTCAAACCACAAATCCAGCAAAGGGCTAACCATCTATTTAGATGGTTAAAGAGTAAAGTTTACTTCTAAGAGTTTACTCTTGGAACTCAATATTAAAAAAACTAAACAATCCAACTAGAAAAGGGGCAAAAGACTTGAAGAGGATATATGCAAGGCAAACAAGCACAGTAAAGAGGCCTAATATCAGCCTTCACAGAAGTGCAAATTAAAACCATAATGAAATATCACTACATATCTGTCAGAAGGCCTAAAAACTATGACAATAACAAATGCTAGTGAAGACATAGGAAGCTGGATCATTACGTGCTGGTGGTTGGGATGTAAAAACGATACAGTCGCTCTGGGAAACAGCTTGACAGTTTTCTTAAAACTAAACATGCAACTCCAATACAACATAGCAGTGATACTCTTGGGCACTTATCTCAGAAAAAGGAAAACATATGTTTACACAAAAACCTGTAAATAAATGTTTATAGCAGCTTCATTCATTATAGCCCAAACGGGAAACAACTCAAGTGTCTTCTGATGGGTGCACGGTTGACCAAACTGTGGTACAGCGTACAGTGGTTTTTATTCAGAAATAGAGGGAAGCATGACGTTAATACACACGGTAACCTGGATGAATCTCCAGAGAAGTATGCTGAGTGAAAAAAATCTAATCTCAAATGATCACGTATGGTATCATTCCATTTATATAACACTCAAAATGATAACACTACAGGATGGAGACCAGAGTAATAGCTGTCAGGTATTAAATATAGGGAGCATGAGATGAAGTAGCTCTGGCGCTATTAGAATAACATGAGAAATCCTTAAGGTGATACAAATGCTGTCTTAATTACCCATATCAGTATCCTAGTTGTGACATTTTACCATAGTTTGGCAAGGTGCTACCACTGAGAAAAACTGGGTACAGAATATGAGAGATCTCTCTGTAATTATCTCCTATAACTGCATGTGAATCTACATTTATGTTAAAGTAAAAAGTCTAATTTAAAACCACATAGGAAGAAAACACAGATGAATGTTTAAATGATTCCTGAGTACAACAGAAATTTTAAGCCTTAAAAAATGGATACAATTATAAATGGAAAGGTTGATAGATCTGGCTGTAAAATCCTTCAAGACTTTGGTTGGTCAAAAATTGATGGCAATGTTTTCCAAAGTAAGCCTAAAAAAATACAACAAACTAATGACTATAACAAGAGAGGAGGAGATAGAGGTTACCAGTTGGGGGGCAATATAAGGGTAGGGGGTGGGAGGTATAAACTATTGGGTATTAAGACAGGCTAGGAATATAGCCAATATTTTGCAATAACTGTAAATGGAGCATAAACTTTAAAAACTGTATGAAAATTTTTTTAAAAGCTATCTCAATAAATCATTCGATGAAACACTGGATTATCATAAAAATAAGGAATCTCTTTATGTACTGGTAGAAAATGAACTCCAAAATCTACGAGGGAAAATGAAAGTTTTGGAAAAGAGTACAGATTATCATCTGTATAAAAAGAATATAGAAATGTATACATATATAACATATAGAAAGAAGTCTAGGTGTTGGTAACAATAAGTGATTTCAGGAGGTGACAGGAGGATGCACCTGGAGAGGAGACACTCCACTGAATGCCCTTCAGTATTGTCAAGTCTTGAACCACAGGAACATACTACTCTCCAAAAAATAAATCAATTATTAAACAGAAAATGCAAAGTTACATCTTTAAAACAAACGTTTTAAAACTGTTAGCAACAAATCTAATAAAGGATATTGTAATATTCATCATATATAAATATATATAAAATCTTTATAAATATCCTGTTAACCATTAAGATAAGTACAACAAAGAGCATAAAAGCTGATTTTCAGAAGTTGAAATACAAATGACTAACAAACATGCAAAACAATACTTTTCCTGATTAGTAATCAAAGATATGTGAATGAAAGAGAGGCCATTTTGGCTATCCAGTTGGCAACAGATTGGTAAAATAATATTCGATGATGGCAAGAATGAATAAACAGAGCTCTCCACTGCTGTAACAACATGGGCTAGGACCTTGTAGGAAAACATTTGAAGCAACTGAAATGACCAGAGAGAGAAATGTTGAAAGCAAGATGGCGTATCCTTATCTTAGAATATGAGATAGCCATTTATGATGACTTTGAAAAATGGCATTGGCATACATCATTCATAATAAAATATCAGCATGTAAAATACCCACATTTTGCCAATTAAAATTTTATAGTTCTCTAGTTTTGAATTTCTTGATTACAGAAAAGCAGTATACTTTGAAAAATAGTGAAAACCTGGTCTGTTTCACTGGCTTTTGCTGGGGCTCCAAAGATGTTGGATTGAAATTCAAGAGGCTTCACTTATCCTTTGGCTTTTCTCTTGGCTCCTGAAAATTTCCTCATTAAAGTTAGTTCTTTTCTTCTCCTGTTCCCTCTATCAGTGGCAGCTGACATTCGCATTCAATTAGCTTCAGAGAATCCCCTAACACAGCTCAGATTCTGGGATATGGAATCCTCTCCTTGCCCATAGCCTATCAATCAATCCATCAGAGGAGAGGACCCCAGGGGGATGGATCTTGAAATTCAAAGGAAGAGCCAAGAACAATTTAACATCCAGGCTCTGCTTCCATTTTGGCTCCCACGTCCACCTCAATGGAAAGTGGCAAGTGGTTCTGATTACCTTCTTGTCATTCTGCCTGCCGGAGGCCCTGTCTGCCAACCTTGCTAGGAGCTTGGCACTCTGTCCTTGTATAAATGTTCTGCTTGGAAACGCCTGGCCCTCTCTCCTTCCCTCTCTCTCTACATCACACTGAAACCTTCTCGATTGCTTTTTTTATTTGGGAATCCAAGGTATCGCTCAACAAAATGAGAAACCAGCAGTGATCACAGAAGCTTCCATGGTCAGCCACTGCTGACTGGAGTTGGGGACAGAGGAAACAGGAGGGGACGGAGACTTTTGCTGCTGCTGCTGCTAAGTCACTTCAGTCGTGTCCGACTCTGCGACCCCATAGACGGCAGCCCACCAGGCTCCCCCGTCCCTGGGATTCTCCAGGCAAGAACACTGGAGTGGGTTGCCATTTCCTTCTCCAATGCATGAAAGTGAAAAGTGAAAGTGAAGTCGCTCAGTCGTGTCCGACTTTTCACGACCCCATGGACTGCAGCCTACCAGGCTTCTTCGTCCATGGGATTCTCCAGGCAAGAGTACTGGAGTGGGGTGCCATTGCCTTCTCTGGGAGGCTTTTGAAGCTCCTCCAAATCTTGGGAAATAACTTCATTTTCCATATTTCCCTAAATAATCTGTCTCTGCACCTCAGCTAGAGTATACTTATCAGAAACTTCAGATCAACCTCTGAGCATCTCTGAAGAGGAAATGTAAGCGGAGGAGTTATAGCCTTGCATGTGGGCAGTAGGGGACCAATGACTGGGGCTAACAGCCATCTCTTGGACTGGTGGGAGAAAGGGCTAATGTCTCACTTCCACAGTGGAGGCCAGTTTGGGGCTGACCAACAGTCTTTCTTCTGGAGATAGAACCCACATCTTCCATTTAGGGAAACCCCTTAACTGGAGTCCATCTCCACTGGGCATGTCACACAGTCCTGGTCGGTGATGAGATCTCATGTCTTTAGTCTAAATGATTCAGGGCTGGGTCGATGACTCAAGGGATACAATCAATCATTTCTATGGTTTCATCCCCAAGAGTATGGGGAAAAGACCATTTAGACAGGATGGCTAGCTGGCAGAGTCCACGCTTGCTGCTGCTGGTGGCCATCCTTGATACCACTTAAGCAAAAAGCCTGAGAGAACTGTGTCTGGTAGAAAACAGCCTCCTATAGACACCAGGGATCCTTGGATCAGCCATATATGAACTTCTATTTCAAATCTGGCTCAGAATGAGCCTCTCTCTTTTCCAATCCAAAGAGCTGTGACTAATAAGAGTTCTCAGGAAAAAACAACGAACCCATGAGGCCATTGTGGTGTCCCAGTTTGATCTGGAGAGTCAGGCTGGAATCACAGGGAAGAGCAAATCCAGAAGCTGGTGTTGATTCTCCTTCATACATCCAGTCCCCTGGGGACCTGTCTTAGAGTCCCACAGAGAAGGGACTTCTCATCACCAGGGGATACAAAGAAAGAACTGCTGAAGTAGGTGGCTGGCATGGCTTGGAGACAATTGGAGGAAACAGCAGAAAGGTCCACCCATATGAGTTCAACTGGGTTGAAAGATCTGAGGTCACCAGAGTAGCTCATACTGGGCACTGTGGAAGGCAGGGGAGGAGAGGAAGGTACACCAGGGTAGCCAGGAAAGCTGAAGGTCAGAAACACTCATAAGCTCCTCCCAAGGATCTGTAGGCTGCGTTCTGGCTGGGGTGAAGCTGGGGGAGGATTTAGTGTTTACGATTCTAACAAACCTGCCCACCACCCCTCAACTTGTCCAGCCCTGAGCCATAGGAACTTCCCAGCCCTCAAGACTTGGCTCCAATCCTTCATCCTCCCTAGGAGTTTGCAGGCTGTTCCAGGACTCATAGATCTTCCCATGTGGGCTCTGCTGGCATTTAGCATCTGTGCCATGATTTAGCACTTAATTACATGGACTTGCATCAAATGCTCTGCTCTTTATGGGGTTAGTTTCATCTTTTCAAAAAGAGACTGAAAGTTGTTTGAAAACCAGGCCTCTGTGGCCATTGCTTAGGTGCTGCCTACACTCCAACCCCAGCCATGCTCTTAGTGACTCCCTGCAACAGCCTATTCCTATGACTAGGCTGCATTTATAGTCATTTACATCCAAGGACAAGGGTACTGAAACTTCAGTTAAAAATGCCCAACTGGCTGACTTTAATTACCCATTCAGTCTACCTGCTTCTCTTTCTTTACAGTTTTTCTTCCCAAAGATCTTTATTCTAGGAATGTAAGATGGATTTTTTTTTTTTAACTCCTGATTTTCTCCTCTCACAAACTGCAGAAAGAACTTGGGTTATAGGGTTTTTTTTAAAAAACCTTTCTAACCTGACCACGACCAGAATGTACAAATTTTCATGACAGAGTGATGGTAAACCATCCTGAATTTAAATACCAAGATGTGACTCGAATAACAGGTACTCCAAAGGGACCTCTTCTGCTCAGTCATAGGGCAGATTCCAATTGTCTGTGCAAGATGTCAATTCAGAAGTTAGCTCAGGTTTGGACACTAGAAGACAGCTTTTGTTCAATCATTTCTTACTGAGAAAATAAAGGGGAATGTAGAGAATGGAATGGGGCGGGTGGGAGAGTGGAATTTAAAGTACCTACTTAAGACTATGCAGGCAAAATTCATTCAGCAAACATCTTGGAGCTGTCACTCACAAAGCGCACAGTATCCACTGAGCAAAAAGTCTGCTGAGAGATAGGCTGGGACCTGGGGCCCTTTGCTATAAGGCCTGCACCTGGACAGATGTCTAATTGAGCAAAAAAAAAAAAAAAGAAAGAAAGAAACTACAAGGGACTAAAAATAACTGTGTAAGCATGCATGCCCAGTTGAAGCAAATTATGGACAACAAGAGACAAAAAGACCCCAAAAACCCAGCTGCCATTTCTGAGGAGCCAGGAGAAAAAGCAAGATGTTGAGAGCAAAAGCTGGGTACTTTGTATGTCCCTTGAACACAATACCACCAAAGGGGCAGGGAGACCACCTAAGCCACCCCTCTGGCCCAACCCCTCTGCCCACCCTTATCCTCACCCCATAGAAGGAACCATATAAGGAACCCTTGGGGAGCAAGCCAACAAGTGAACTTGTTACTTGTTTTCCCTCTCCCTTCTAGGGCAGGAGCCCTGAAAAGACTACTGTCTGAAGGAGACATAAGGAAGAGTCTGGATTTAAACACAGGGGTTCACTGCGCCCTTGAGGAGGGCGATTTCAGAATTATGGAAAGGCGAAGCCATACTACTATGGAGGGAGGGGAGAGGAGGCGGCGTGCGGAAGAGGGGACATGAGTCTGGACGACTCTTTGCATGGAGGAGCGAAGATGCCCGGTTAGAGCAGCACGGGAACGCTAGTGGAGGAAGGATGTCTTTTCTTTCTTTTTTCTCTAAGATAGAAGAAACCTGAACATTAGTGAGAAAAGAATTAGTGAGAAATAAACTCAGAGTTGTGAGGAGAAAGGATAGTTGATAAAGTGACACTACAAAATCCCCACAAAGGCAGGATGAAAATATATTAGAACTAAAATGAAGAAAAGATACAAACTTATTTATGAAATAGAAATAGACCCAACAGTCATAGAAAACAAACCTATGGTTACCAAAGCTGATGGGTGGGGTGCTGGAGGAATAAATTGGGAGTTTGGGACTAGCACTGCACCCTACCATATGTAAAACAGATAACCAACAAGGACCTACTATATAGCACAAGGAACTATATTCAAGTTCATAATGACCTACAAAGGGAAAGAATCTTAGAAAGAATATAGAAATATATATGTATAACTGAATCACTGTACTATATACTTGAAGCTAACACAGCATTGTAAATCAGCTCTCCTTCAACTTAAGTAATTAATTTAAAAAAGAAAAACCATAAGTAAGGGCCAGAAGTAGAGACATTAGAGGGAAGGTAAGAATGAAATAAAGAGCCTCCCTTTGGGTAAGACAGAGGTCATGAAGCCTGGAGGTGTTCCAGGCTGCACGGCAGGCAAAAAGGTGTTCATTCAGTTTAAGAAGCAGGAATTACCCCAGCCCAGCCCTCTGGGTCGTCTCAGGGCACCAGGCTGAGTTTCCTGGGCTGTGTATCCACAGCTTCCCGCTGGCTGTTTTGCACATGGTCGTGTGTATATTTCAGTGCTACGGGAGGGAATACCTGTATATACACATGGCTGATTCCTGATGTTGTTCAGTAGAAACTAACACAATATTGTAAAGCAATTATATTCCAGTTTAAAAAATGCAGACACACACACACAAGAAGGATGGAAACAGGGAGGTCCCTGGTGGTTCTGTGGCTAGGACTCGGTGCTCCCAAGGCAGGGGGCCCGGGTTCTACCCCCCGTCCAGGAACTAGATCCCACATGCTGCAACAAAGATCCCACATGCCGCACAGCCAAATAAATGAATAATTTTTAAAAGGAAATGATGAAAACAAACGAGCAGACAGTACTGCTGGGGAAGGGGAGGGTGTGAAGGTGGAGAAACTACAGAGGAGCAGAGATGAAGCCTAAATATAGAGGATTAGGTCCCAGGGATGCCAGGGGGCAGTGGGGGTGGGACAACACTTTTAGAGTTTGAGAAGCAAGTGAGGGGCTCATGGATGTGCCAGAAGCAGGCTTCCGGGAGAAGACAGAACCCCAACAGGGACAGAAGACAGAAGGGACGTAGATGGAGTAGGGCTGTCAGAGCCTGGATGATGCTGGAGAAGAGAATGTTCAAGAGCCTCACTGAGCGAAGGAGAAGCCAGGAGAAGGGAGCAGGGTATGTAGATGGAGCTCCTTCCTTCCAGGAGAAGGAAGAAAATGCTGTTGGGGCAGGGGGTGCATGGAGACAGGGCAGGCAGGCTCCCCGGGAGTCTCAGTGAAGCCCCTTAGAACCAACTGGAGACAACAGTCTGATACCCACAAGCCCAGTCCTGCTCTGAAGCTCAAGGCTCCGTCTGGGTAGGAAGAACCAGTCCCAGAGGAGGACGGGCTCCAGGGTGCTCAGCGCTCTGAATTGAGGCCACAGTGGATTTCGGGGCTCAGCCCCCAAAGCCGGAGGACCCTGTCCCTGACATGCCACCCCCTCAGGCCCCTCTCCCACCAGAGTTACCATCCCCAGTGGGTGCAGCCTCTGGGAAAGTATGGATGCCATGGCTCGACCATGGCCTTGGCATAACCAGCAGCAAGTAGGCAGCCGTGGGCTCTGCACGCCCGTAAAGTCGGCAGCTGGCTGGGCTGGAACCTGAGCTCAGTACACCGGCCCTGGCGCTGCTGCTGACTTGGCAAATCACTCAAATTATTTTGATAGATTCCAGGAGGAGAAAACTACAGGAAAAACTCCAGTCTTTCTCCACTACAGAAACCAACTGTCTCTCTTCTCACTCTTTCTAATTACTTCACCTCTTGCTCACTGCCACATAAAGAGAGGAATCTATCAAGAAATAGTCAAAACTGTCACTTACAAACACCAAAAACTTACAATATGTCAGATGCTGTGCTAAATCCATTAAACGAATCGCAGCAACAACTTTTCCAGGTAGATGCTAATCCCATTGCACAGATGGTAAACCAAGGCACACAGTGTCACTGATCACAAATCACACAGTCAGTAACGAGGATTCAAGCCCAAATTAGCCTGACTCCAGCCAGACTTCCATGGTCAGCATTCACCACACTAAGGACTCAACAATAGACATGCCTTCTCCAGGAAGCCTGTCCAGCAAGGTCATTCTGAGGTTCCTCAGAGCTGGGTGGGCGGCTTCATCAGAGCTGGCAGTGCTTCACACTCACAGAGGTGCTGTGCGTGTCGGGCAAGGCATCGTCTCAAAGGCCTCTCTGGACACCGGGGGTCTGGGATCATGGTCTGCTTCTGGCCGAGGCCTGCTAGAAGGCTGGGTGGAACATGTAGCCTTGCAAAGCAAGAAGCCTAGACAAGAGGGCCTTCTCAGTTGACAGATTTAGCAGCTCCACGACATTGTTAAGACCTGGTGGTTAAGTGGTAAAGACTCCACCTACCAATGCAGGAGACACAGGTTCGATCCCTGGTCCAGAAGATCCCACATGCCGAGGTGCAACTAAGCCTATGCACCACAACTGCTGAAGCCTGCGTGCCCTAGAGCCCACGCTCCACAACATGAGAAGCCACTGCAGTGAGAAGCCCATATGCTGCAAGTAGAGCGAAGCCCTCACCCCCACTTTCACTGCAATTAGAGAAAAGCTCAGGCAGCAACAAAGGCTCAGCACAGCCAAAATAAATAAAAAAATTTTAAAGACCTAGGTTTCTTATAACATCGTACTTTGTAATAATCACAGAAATACTTTGGCCACCTGATTCAAACAGACAACTCATTGGAAAAGACCCTGATGCTGGGAAAGACTGAAGGCAGGAGGAGAAGAGGATGACAGAGGATAAGATGGTTGGATGGCATCACCGACTTAATGGACATGAGTTTGAGCAAACTCCGGGAGATGGTGAGGGACAGGAAGGCCTGGTGTGCTGCAGTCCATGGGGTCATGAAGAGTTCGACACGACTTAGCACCTGAAACATAACAACATGCTCAGGGCATGGATACTCACAGTTAGACAGCTGTATGGCTCCAGGCATCTTATCCTCACCCAGCAACTCCAGACACTAGGAAGCAGAAAGGAGGACTTCCCTTCTTAAAGGAAGAGGAGACCTTTTCTAAATCTCTCCCACCCCCACCCCTGAGTTCTCATATGTTTCATTGGCCAAAATGGATTGTTTGCCTGAATGTAAATATACCACTAGCAAGAACTGAAATACTATGATTATATTAGATCTCCAGAGGATCCTTAGAACAACAAACCTCAATCTTAGATGCACATTTTAATCATATGGGAGTTTTTAAGACCCACTCCAGACCAATTAAATCAGAATGTCTGGGAGGGTAACCCAAGTGTCAGCATTGTTTGAAGAATTCCTCGGGAGTTTTTAATGAGCAGCCAGGGTAGATAATCACTGTTTGAACTAATCACACATTACCACCTGCTGCTGGGCCAGAGGCCTGAGGAAATTCTGGGTTCTGCCAGCAGCAAAGAAAGTAGATGAAGATGGATGCTGCGTGGGTTGTAGCCAGTCCTGTTGGCAAGCCTCAGACAATAGAAAACACAGAACAGGAAGATGTTCCCAGAAAGGAAAGGGGATTTGAGGGAATGCTGAGGGAGGGAAAAAAAATACAACGTGATTGGGGAGTATCTACCTGGAAGGGCAGCAGCGTATGTGGGGACCCAGCATTTATCCTAAGCCCCGTTAGGATCTCACACCACAAGGTAATCCTGTGTATCATCCACTCCTCAGGCCCAGCCTCAGCATAGTACTGAGTTTTTTCTCCTCCATCCATGGTACTCTAACAGAACTGCAAAAAAAGATGATGAGCTATGGGGGATGGTAGTGAGAACTTTCGGACACAGCTTTCTCTTAATGACAAAAGATCACTGAAAGAAACACTCCTGGTTTGGAGATTTTTCTACGGTCTCACTTTACCTCTGGTCTCCTAGGAAACTCATCCAACCGAATGTGCTCATAAAGACTCTAAATGGGATAAATGCCTCAGCTGATTCACAAGGAGAGTCCTTAAGAAGACTGTGACTTGGGCGATGTTTCTCTATGGGTATTCTTTAGCCTTTCTTCTCTCAATCTGTCTTATTGACAAATATCAGTGGTAGCAACCCTGTCTGAACACTGGAATCTGAGAAGCTTCTAAAATATCCCATTGTTCCCACCAGTACTCAGACCATGAAATCAGAATCTCTAAGGAAACCAAGCATGGAACAATGGACTGGCTCCAAATTGGGAAAGGAGTACGTCAGGCTGTATATTGTCACCCTGCTTATTTAACTTATATGCAGGGTACATCATGTGAAATGCAGGCTAGATGAAGGACAAGCTGAGATCAAGATTGCTGGGAGAAATATCAATAACCTCAGATATGCAGATGACACCACCCATGTGGCAGAAAGTGTGGAGGAACTAAAGAGCCTCTTGATGAAAGTGAAAGAAGAGAGTGAAAAAGCTGGTTTAAAACTAACTTTCAAAAAGCTAAGATCATGGCATCCGGTCCCATCACTTCATGGCAAATAGATGGGGAAACAATGGAAACAGGGAGAGACTTTATTTTCTTGGGCTTCAAAATCACTGCAGATGGTGACTGCAGCCACGAAATTAAAAGGCTTTTGCCCCTTGGAAGAAAAGCTATGACCAACCTAGACAGCATATTAAAAAGCAGAGACATTACTTTGCTGACAAAGGTCCGTCTGGTCAAAGCTATGGTTTTTCCAGTAGTCATGTGTGGATGTGAGAGTTGGACTACAAAGAAAGCTGAGTGCTGAAGAACTGATATGTTTGAATTGTGGTGTTGGACAAGACTCTTGAGAGTCCATTGGACTGCAAGGAGATCCAAGCAGTCTATCCTAAAAGAAATCAGTTCTGAATATTCATTGGAAGTACTGATGCTGAAGCTGAAGCTCCAAAACTTCGGCCACCTGATGCAAAGAACTGACTCATTTGAAAAGACTCTGATGCTGGGAAAGATTGAAGGTGGGAGGAGAAGGGGACGATAGAGGATGAGATAGTTGGATGGCATCACTGATTTGATGACATGAGTTTGAGCAAGCACCAGGAGTTGGTGATGGGCAGGGAAGCCTGGCATGCCGTAGTCTATGCGGTCACTAAGAGTTGGATATCACTGAGCGACTGAACTGAAGTGAAGGAACAATCATAGGCATCAATAGTTTTTAAAGCTCCCCAAACAATTTCAATGTGTAGCCAAATTTGAGAACCCCTATCCTATGTTCAAGATCGAAGAAAACTTGATCTGAGTATTTTCATTAAAAAAAAAAGTTTCATATGAGAATCCCCATCAGTGAATCATGTAGTTGTTGGAGAATTTGCCTCCTGAAGCATTAAGTTTGTAAGACTGGATGGGAAGTAGTACCACCTGCACCTTTTTTGGACGACGCAAGATGCCTTTTTTCAAAATGCTGCTGATAGCTACCAACTTGACACAAGCCACAGAGAGGAGATGAGGAGGAGGAGGGCATCTGTAGCCGACCTACCCATGACAGACACTAATTCAGGTTTGACATCTGTTAATAGGGTAGCATAAAGAGGAAAAAAAAACCGAACACAGACTGCAAGAAGGGAGGGAAATGCCATTATCGATGACCCAGAAATTTACAATAATTGAGCCCATTAGTCGTATCCATTTATTATGTGTAATGCCACTTTGCATGTTTCCAGAGAAGGGATAGCCACCTTTAGGGCCAGTTGAGGGTCACTCAGGCAGCTGGGGAACTTGGAGACATTCATTTGGTGGCAAAGGGGGCTGGGCCCTCGTTGTCTAGAAGTTTAATTTGTAAACTTTTTTAATTTGCTCCTTTCTCTCCAGCACAGATAATCACTTTCATCCTGGGGGGTGGGGGGTAGGGATTCCTGCTCCAGTCACTTTGGGTCAGCTAGGAGGATAAAAAGCTTCATGATAGGTCAAGTTTCCCATCTTCTCATAGCAACGGGTTTTTCTGTCAAAGTAAAAAGGGTTTTAGGGACTGCAGGAGGATGAACTGCAGTCAGGGATCTGACACTTGATGTCAGAATTGCCAGGGAGCTTTTATAAATCTTGATGTGGACACCAGACTGCTTCCCATACCAATTACAGCAGAATCTCTGGAGGTGGAAGCCAGGCCCAGGGTTCTTGTTGAAGCCCCCCAGGTGATTTCAATGTGCAGCCACGTTTGAGAACCAGTAAGCCAGGGGCGTCTTCCCTGGTGGCTCAATAGTGAAGAATGCCAGGGCAGGAGACGTGGGTTTGATCCCTGATCTGGTTAAGATCCCCTGGAGAAGGAAATGGCAACCCCCTTCAGTATTCTTGCCTGGGAAATCTCATAGACAGAGGAGCCTGGTGGGCTACAGCCAATGGAGTTGCAAAGAGAAGGACAGGACTTAGCAACTAAATAATCCAATCCAATCAAGTCGCGGGTGTGATCCTCAACCCCTCAGGCTACCATTAGAAGTCCCTGGGAGCTTTTGAAGTTACCAGTGTCAAAGTCCCCCACCCAGAGACACTCATCTAACTGGCCTGGGGTAAGGCCTGAGTGTCAGGATTTTTGAAAGTCCCACAGACAGGATTCTACCAAGCAGAAGAGTCGAGAAGCACAGCTGTAGGGTGGCAGCTGATCACAGCCGGACGGTGGTCACCATCACTGTATCCTGGCACAGAACAGAGTCTCCCAGGGAACTTGGGAAGAGGGTCCAGGCTCTGACCTTTCTCTGATGGGCCTGGGACCCTGCCTGTTTTCTGAGCACTCCTGGTGATTCTCACACCCTTGTTCACAAGCAGGGGGATGTAGGGTTTGGCCAGATCTTTTCTTTGAGAGATGTGCATCTGAGCAGTTTTGCAGGCCTGAACTTTTGTAAACTGGATGCTAATTTTCAGTGCTAAGGGAAGCATCCATTTGAAAGAATACCATAGCATAGGGGTCCTCATAGCACCCGGTCCATGGACTGCTACTGGTGGGTGGCCTGTTAGGAACGAGGCCACACCGCAGGAGGTGAGTGCCCAGGCCAGCAATTGGAGCTTCATCTGTATTCCCAGCCCCTCCCCATCAGTCACATTACTGCCTGAGCTCAGCTTCCTGTCAGAGTCTGCATTATGGTGAATTGTATAATTATTTCACTGTACATCACAATGTAATAATAATAGAGATAAAGTGCACAATAAATGTAATACGTTTGAATTATCCCCAAACCATCCTCCCTCCTCTGCACCTGGTCAGTGGAAAAACTGTCTTCTGTGAAGCCGGTTTCTGGTGCCAAAAAGGTTGGGAACTGCTGCCGTGGCAGATAGATCTTTAGTGAAATGAAGAATCCACTTATAAATATAGTCACCCACTCTCAACATTTGGCCTGTCTTCAAACTCCATGTTCTAAGCTAGCGAAGCTTCTTTGTGTCTGTGTTTACAATCCTATGGCCTAAACTCACCTTTTAAAAATGAGCTTCATCTTAACCTCATCTCTGGATTCAGAGAGATCATGGGCGCTTCATGTAGCAGGATTCATTCAATAACGGCGGGGACAGAGGACAGGGCCACATTCCGGGGGCCGCACACGCTCTGCCAGGACTTCATGGAGTGATGCTGCTTCTCCAACAGGGAGACTTTTCACCTGTGTTATGTTCACACTTCTGTGTAATGATGAGAAATGTCCAAACAACACAAACTTTTGGATTTAAGTCTTCTGCCTGAACAACCCAATGAGCTTTCAATTCTGTTTTTCTCTTTTATTGCATAAGCTTGTTAGGAAGTTAGAGATGGATGAATGAATTCATTTTCCACACACTGAGTGCCTGCCATGTGCTGGGTTTTGGTGCCATGTAAATGGGACATCGTCCCTGCCATCAAGGGGCTCCCTTGGTGGGGACAGAGAAAGGCGGTGGTGTGGAGGAAGCCAGGTGTTAGGAGGTTCAGAAAGGAACATTTTTCCTAGCCTGGGTGGGGGATCCCAGAAGGCTGTGAGTGATGACACTTGAATAGGGTTATCAAAGCAGAGAGAGCAGCTGGCCAGGTAGGGTAGGGGTGGGATAGAGTGGGAGAGAGCCCACGTTCTGGGGAGGACCACATCTGGGCACATGCAGAGTGCCTCAGAGATGCCTGGGGAGGTGGATCAGAATGGCCTGGGTAAAGAGCCTTTTATGGACCCACACAAGATGGGTCTGGAGAATTAGGCAGGGCCAATCATGGAAGGTGCTTCCCAATGGCACTAGAGGTAAAGAATCTGCCTGCCAATGCAGGAGACATAAGAGACTCGGGTTCGGTCCCTGGGTCAGGATGATCCCCTGGAGGAGGGCATGGCAACTCACTCCAGTATTCTTGCCTGGAGAATCCAATGGACAGAGGAGACTGGCGGGTTACATGCCATACAGCCATAGAGAGTAATACAAGACTGAAGCGACTTAGCATGCATGCACGCAATCATGAACGGTCTCCTTATAATATGCCCACAAAACACTTGCAGAGCATGCCAAAGAATTTTTCCAAAGGCAATGGAACGTCATTGAAGGATTTGTGAAGAGAGGACCAAACATAATCCAATTTGAGTTTGAAAGAACGTACTTTAGTGGTGGTGTGGAGGATAGATTTGAGGGAGGAGAGACGAAAGCCATGTCTCTTAATCCGGGTCCCACTGCCTGACCTTCTAATGTAATTGGTTTGGGGGGTGTCTGGGCATCAGAGTTATTCAAAGTTCTCCAAGGAATTTGGACATGCAGTAGGGGTTGAAAGTCACAGGTGTGTGCAGAGCAGTCAGGTGGAGGCAAAGGCAGTGATCTGGGCAGTGGAAGGAAGGTATTTCAGATACTAAGGTAGCAGCTGAAGAGGGAAGAGGACAAGACTATCGCTGATGACACGGGAGGCAAGGGGACGAGGCAGGCGTGACTCTCAAGTCTGGGGCTGAGAAAAGGGGAGTGGAGAGGTATGATTTACCTAGAGTGAAACTTGGCAGGAAAAGCAGTTTTAGGAGAGAAGAGAAAGAATCCATTTTTTAAAAATGTATCAGGTCTATGGGTACAGATTTGGATAACTGTTTAATAACTAAAATTTATTCATTTTTTTCCCTTTTTATTGCAGTATAGTTGATTTACAATGTTCTGATAGTTTCTGGTATACAGTAAAGTGATTCAGTTTATATGACATATGTGTTGTACATATATGTTACACAGTCTTTTTCATTAGAGGTTACTGTTGATACAAAGTACTGAATATAGATAGTTCCCTGTGCTACAGAGCAGTGAGGCAGGAGGTAAATGGCCCACTATCTAGGGCAAAGTGATTAGAGATTCATTCCCTATGGATCAAAACTCCAAGACGAGACTAAGAGGGCGATTAAGGGAGGAGGCTGGGCCCTGTTCAGACCACATATTTCTTTTCCTGAAGGCAGGAGAGCTCCCCAGCCACTCATGTGACCTCCTTCTTGGAGGCCAAAGGGGAGCAATGTCAAGGGATGTGCCCTAACCATAAGCCTTTTAGGCAAAATTCACCTTTGCTAAGAGATGCGTGCACACACACGGGAGGATCCTGAGATATACCAACTATGGACTGAGAACCAGGCAAAACAAAATGATTGGCCAAAGGAAATGCAGGAGAAATACCCCATAAAAGTCATTCAAACTGCCACAAGGGCGCGGCTCAGTGACCCTCTCTCTCCCTGAGTCCGCCCACTTTCCTCTTAATAAATACTTTGCTTGCTTCACTACTTTCGGTCTTTGTGCAAATTCTTTCATGCAAAGCCAGAGGCCAGGGCCTTGTCACTGACCCACAGTGGTCTAGTGGCTAGGACCTGGTGCTCTCACTGCCCTGAGCCAGCCCCAGTCTGTGGCTGAGAACCACTGCAGGCTGAGGCCACCTGAGATCAGTAAGACCTTGTAGTTTAGGAAGAATCAGTGTTTTAAACGTGAGACACATACAAAGACACAACCAATATAGAGATGGGGCTGAAAGGCCAGCTTTCTGTCAACAGCATAGAAAGAGCAGTTCAAATCCCAGGGGTGGGCGATAAGCCAGTGAAGGATGGTCAGGCTAAGAAGAGAATAAGGCTGCCACCAGGACCCTGGGACATGTTAACTGGTAAAGACAGAATACAGGAAGAGGAACCAGTAAACGCAGCGGAGAGACTCAAAATGAACCCAGGAGATGGGATCTGGAGAGCTCCCGGGGAGATGCAGCTTCAAGGCACCAGTGAGCAACACTGTAACGTGAAGAACAAACAGGACCAGGACTGAAATCCCTGGGTGGGGTTAACTTCAGACAGGCCATGTCAGAGGAGCGGGGAAGGCCAATCCAGATGGCGGCAATTTGCAGAGAAGAGATGAAGAGTAGAAAAAGAGAAAGAGCAAGGACTGACTTGCTGTTTGAAGGAACCAGGCAGAGAGGGGAGGGTGGGAGGTCAGACAGTAGCTAGAGGGGGTTCAGGATCAAGGCCACGCTCTCAGTAGGGGTGGAGGTGAGAAAGGAGAGCCCCGGAATGTTTACAGTAGAAGAAACAGCTGGGAAGGAAGGGGCAGGAGATATACGGCAGGGGGAGTGATGGACGGATGGGGGGCCTGTGGGAGGCCACAGGGAAGAGGGGATGTCTTCCACCAGAGAGGAGGGCCCAGCCTTGGGCGGAGGGAGGAACATCCCCGCCCAGCAGTTGAGGGGGAAAGGAAAAGCAGGAGAAGAGGCAGGTGGCCTCTGGGTGGGCAGAAAGGCCAATCTTAAGAAAAATCCCGTCTGATAACCTCTCCTTTCTCTGTGAATTAAAAGGCAGGACTCTGCTGAGGCCATGATGACAGGTGGTGGGTGGGAGATGTGAGGAGAGTGGTAAATATTTAGTTTCACTGCTGTTGGGACTGGGAGAGGGAGCTGGCTGAGGGTTGCAGGCAGCACTGGGAGCCAAGTGGAAATTGGGAGTGGCAGAGATGCTCGAACCAGTTTGAAGGTGTGGAAAGCGGAAACATACCAGGGTGCAGGAATCAGTCCACGGTGATAGGCCCCTGCCCTCACCATTCAGCCCTTCCTCCATCCCACCCCCATTTTTACTCCTGTGTTGCACACTTACCACCATCCCGCACAAAGTGTGGGCTTAAGTCAGTATCCTGAGCAACAGGCAGAAACTTGTTGGAAAAGCCTGATCTCAGGTGTCACCCCAGACCTCCTGTAACAAGATCCCCAGGTGACCAGAGTGCATAATACATTTGAGAACCACTGCCCTAGTCTTTACCCCACTCCAGCACTCTTGCCTGGAAAATCCCATGGATGGAGGAGCCTGGTAGGCTGTAGTCCATGGGGTCGTGAAGAGTCGGACACGACTGAGCGACTTCCCTTTCACTTTTCACTTTCATGCATTGGAGAAGGAAATGGCTACCCACTCCAGAATTATTGCCTGGAGAATCTGGGGGAGCCTGGTGGGCTGCCGTCTATGGGGTTGCACAGAGTCGGACATGACTGAAGCGACTTAGCAGCAGTAGCAGCAGCAGCCCTAGTCTTTTCCAACTATAGTTCTTGTTGCCTTCTGAATACACCGTGCAATGTGTGTGCCTGTCTTGGAACACTGGCCCCTCATGCTTTACAGCCAATAATTCTCCTTCTTTAAGGCTCTGTGTCAATCTTATCCTCTCTGACTTTTCCCAAGGCCCTGCTGGGAAAAGCTGTTTGCTGCCTCAAATGTAATTCCATAGCCCTCATCTGAGTGCCTCCATGTTACTCCCATTTATCTTCAGCACCCAGCACAGTGCCTGGTACAAAGTCAGTGCTCTGTAAGATGACTGAGCACTCCCTGAATGAAACCAAGGACACGATTCCCAGCTCCACATCCCAAACCATGCACCTGATGGTTTTCTGCACAGGGAAAGTCATGCCTGTTTTAAAAAATAAATAGCGTTATAAATTAAGCCCCCAATTCCTCACCATGCAGTCGCCTGTTATGACTCCAAACCCTGGGAAAGCACTGGGTTTGCAGTTTTCCATAAAAATGTAAAAAGCCATATCTCACTCTTAAAAATTACATACCACATAAAGCTCAGGTCTCAGGTCCCAACCTTGGGCAGGCTCTTTTCCCAAGTGGCTATAAAGAAATGCAGTATTTCAAAAGCTCAGGAGTTCACCCATTATTTAATGTTCCATGTGTGGAAACCCTCTAATTATGTTTGACTTAGAAGCCTATTTTCTAATATAACAAGGGAGGTCAACTAAATTACAAACATGTACAGCTTTTCAATCTACTCTGGTTCTTGGGTATGAAAATCAGGTCTTTCTTAATCTTTTTTTTCTATCCCCTTCCCCCTTTTTTTTTTTTTTAAAAAAACCCTTTTCTCCATCCCTTCTGGAGCCTGACATACTGTTGGTGCTTAATAAATGTGCTTCTGATCAATTGAAGAGAACCTATTTCCCTGCTTTACCTTTCACAGCTAACTTGAACCAAGAAATACATTAATTGTGCGGCAACTTGCTGAGCCACCTGCTAAATGTCTATTTCCTGTTTTCAGATCTGCCCCTACCTTTCCAGATTTTCCGTTCCAAACCTGGGATTTGTGACTGATCATTACTGCTTAATTCCTGCTATACTATTAAAATAACCTGGGAACCCAGGAGCCTCAGGAAGCAGACAGAAAACAGTGAAATCCACCCGCATACAATTTCAAATCTCTCATCTTATTAATCAAGTTAGGCCCTGAAGAAATAACTTTTTTGTCCTTAAACATTTCCAGAAATGCTAACATCCAGGATGCTTCCATCGCCACCCCACCCCCAGCTCATTAAGACCTGCCAGTCACACTGTGGAGGAAAGGACTTTTATTTGTGTCATTAATGCTGCCTTACAAAAGGGCAAAAATTCAGAAGCTCACGGCAAAAAAGAAAAGCAGATGCCATTAAAAACGAGAATGTAAGAGATTCAGAGTCATGGGATCTTTGGTACATCTGGAACAGGTACGTGGATCCCTCTAAATAAGGGAGTGGTGGTGGGGGGCGGTTAACATGTGTCTGCTGCCCATGAGGCTCTGTCCTGGCACTTTTCACAGATTATCTCATTACGTCATCACAAAAGACCTGCCAAGTGACTACTGTTAGTCTCATTTTATAGATCAGGCAACTGAGGCTCAAAGAGGCTAAGAAAACCACCCAGAATAAGACAGTTACTCAGGCTATGCATGATGGCGCCCCCACAGGGGTCATGTCTAACAAGCCGACCTCAAAAGTGATGCCTTTTTCATTGCACTGAATTGGCATGAGTCCTATTTTTTTTTTTAGAATCTGCCCTTTATATAACAAAACAACAACAAAATGCATTATGGGATACTCTCAAAGGACTTCCTGCCAAAACATCTTATTCCATTTATCTTTCATGGTAAATGAAATTTCCAAATGACTTACTCATTGGGATTATGGCCACTGAAACTCTCTTTTGGGACGACAACGTTTGCTGCAGTGAAGAGAATTCCAAATTAGAACTCATTAAATGTTTATTCCCTGGAGAAGGGAAAGGCTACCCACTCCAGGTATTCTTGCTTGCAGAATTCCACAGACAGAGGAGACTGGCGGCCTACAGTTCATGGGGTTGCAGAGTCAGACACACCTGAGCGACTAACACTTTCACTTCACAAATGTTAATTAAGCATGTATTTTACCCAAGGCACTATGGAAGATGTTGTAGCAAACACACAAAAAATTCTGTACCCTCAATAAGCTTACACAGTAAATAGCAATTTTAGATCTAAACAACAGTTCAGTGTGGTAAATAATTGTCACTAGCCCCCCAGAGGGTAAAGTGCCAAATAAATTCTCTATGCAATGTGTGTAGACCCTCAGACATTATATTAATAACGCTTAACAGATATCCTGGCAGCTCAAAATATGAATTTCACTAAAGCAACTCCTGTCATCCACCCTGAGGAAATGAGTCTTGGGAGGCCAGAAAGGGCTCTGATGAGGAGTCTCTGTGAGGCTGAGCTTGATTAGAGCAGAAGGCCTGGAGTAGTCATTAGAATTGACTGTACACGTTGGGGGCAGTATGCAGAGGGGAAGACTCTGAAGAGTCTCATTTTGCATCTACCTTTGCACATAGAGTTGTCCACACAATTACATCCTGTCACTCTAGCTACCTCAAAAAACCTCAGGCTAAGTAGGACGGACATCAAGCCTGGCATTGATAGCCTTAGCATACAGAGGACTGGCTATCAAAATCCTCTGGCCATTTCCAGCCCACCTGGACCACAGCTTTCTCAGAAACACAAGACAGAGGAAAGACCTTGCTTACAGCAACGGTCCCCACCACCAGGATCTAATGCCTGATGATCTGAGGTGGAGCTGATATGAAAATAATAGAAATAAAGTGCACAGTAAGTGTAAAGTGCTTGAATCATCTTTGAAAACTTCCCCCACTCCCCGGTCTGTGGAAGTATTGTCTTCCACAAAACCAGTCTCTGGTGCCCAAAAAGGTCGGGGACCACTGGCTAGGCGCCACTGACGTGTTGGAGTTGATGCGCCCCAGCAAGAGAGAGAGTCAGTTGTGAAACATTCAGGTGATAATCAGCCATGATAGAAGCATTTACACTACAGAAATTGGCAAGTTACACATCAAAGCTGCTGCTTTTTTGTGGAAAATTTGCCAGCTCACCACTGCTCAAGGCTGTCCTCTTTCTGATTTGTATACTGACATTAACTCAGCGAGCCTCAAGTTAAGATGATATGCTAGCATTGAAACATGTATATTATCATATGTGAAACAGATCGCCAGCCCAGGTTCAAGTCATGAGACAGGATGCTCGGGGCTGGTGCACTGGGATGACCCTGGGGGATGGGGAGCGGAGGGAGGCGGGAGTGGGGTTCAGGATGGGGAACACATGTACACCCATGGCTGATTCATGTCAATGTATGACAAAAACCACTACAGTATTGTAAAGTAATTAGCCTCCAATTAAAATAAATGAATTAAAAAAATAAATAAAAGTCTATATGAACATTTTTTAAAAAATGATATGCATAATGAATTTCACCATTTGGTATTTAGCTCTAAGAGACCAAGGATGTATTTGCTTTCTAGCAATTTTCTTAAAGAGTCACTAGCATCTCTAGACAAATTAGATCAGTGCTTGTCAAAGTGTGACCCTGGATGGGGAGCATCACAATCACCTGTGAACTTGTTAGAATGGAGACTGTCCCTCCTCACTGCAGATCTACTGGATCTGGATCCTTAGGGATGCCCCAGGTTTATTAAGCCCTCCCGGTGACTGTAATGCACACTCAGGTTTGAGACACTGAACAAGAGTGCCCTCTCCCCAAACAGTAAAACCAACCTTTGGCTTTAACCGTTTATATATTGTATGCACAATGTACAGGCTTACACTACGCAATGAGCAAATTATCAGGTACCTGCTAAGTACCACCGTGTGCTCTATAGAACACCTGTGTCACAGTCAGCCTTCAGGATGGCTTCCAGGGTACTTCCTTATTTCGTCTCCCCCATAGTGAATCATCAGGGGTCTGTGTGACCAGCAGAGTGCTCAGAAATTCTCATGTGTGACTTTGGAAGCCAGATCATAAAAGGTGTAGCTTTCACTGTGGTCTCCTGGGTACATGCTCTGGGGAGACCCAGCCACTCTGAGGAAATGAGTCTTGGGAGGCCAGAAATGGCTTTGATGAGGACAGTCACCATGCTCTGAGGACAGCAGAGTAGCCCTATGGAGAAGCGCTTAAGAATAGCATAGACTCTGAGGGCTGGCACCAATGCCAGCTCTGTGAGCAAACCCCCTGGCCATGGACCATCCAGCCCCAGACAAATTTTCATTTGATTGTAGCCCCAGCTGACATACAACTGCAATCTCATGAGATACGTGGGCCAAAACCACTCAACCAAGCGGCCCCTCATGAATCCCGACCCACAGAATCTGTGAATGTTAAGGCACTAAGTTGTGGGGTAATTTGTTACATGGCAACAGGTAACTAATAGACACTGCACTGGAAGTGCTTAAGGGCAGTCACAGGGATGGTTTGAATGGCACAAAGTTGTATGAAACAAGGTCTTTCTCAAAAAGAAGCTCAATACTTAGGGGGAGGTGAGATACATATGCACTAAAAGTAATTTTTAACTTACTTTTTAGCTTATTATTAAGAAATCAAAAGTCTAGGGGGAAAAGGCACATGCAAATACTTTGAAAAATGAGTTATGCTGCAAAGTTAAGTTTTCCAGCCCCCTTTAAGACTCAGGACAGCATTTTAATCTGTCTCCTTTCTATTAAACTGTATCCTGCCTCAGCTTTTTAAGCAGAGTGAATATAAAGTGATTGTTATTGATGAGGTATGGGGTTGTTGTGAAAACCAGGGCACACAAGATGTCACTTAGATGTCAGTGCAGAAAACCAGGGACCCAGAGCTGCATGCCAGTGACTGCCTTCAGCATACTCAGGAGACTAACAGACAAGACTAACTTCCGGTTTCTAGAGTCTTCGTAAAGCCCCTCATTCATTCCTCACCACACGCTCACAACTGTCACATATTCCTAATGAAAAAACTGCAGCTTGGAGCAGATAAGTGAGGTCACCCAGCTAATAAGTGACCTGAAACGACTGTCTGACACTGAACCCAAGCACGTGGCCTTCACCGAACTCACTGTCTTCAGAAGGTCCCCGGGGTCAGCTTATAAATATAATATTTTAAGGTAACACATGTTCACTGCACAAAATCCCTAAGGTATAAAAGTCAGGGTCCCCAGCCAACCCCCAGTTTTCTTCCCTGGAGACCACTGCTGCTACCAGGTCCTCACGTGTCCACGTAGAGAGGTTCTATTTAGCGTCTATTTTGATCCTCTCTCTCCCAGGAACTGAGGACAGCAGAGCAGTGTCAGAACCCTGGGCCATGAGGGAAAGGCTGTCCTCCACCAGCGTGAATGAGCCCATCTCCAGAGGCTTCCTCACCCTCCAGGATAGGATGCTATTTGCTCTGGCAATGACTGCCTTCTGGTTCCATCATGCCAACATTCTCCGTGGTCAATGCACTGCCAGCGGCCAGGCTTCTGATGTCAACAGTCAGCGAGGAGGCGACTCTCCTTCCTGCCCAGGGCCATTTTTATTCACACAGCCTAAGGGACTAACCCTCCCTGCCTCAAGAGTCTGCTCAGGGGTATCAGAGTTTATATCAATGCCTGCCAGGTCTTTATCAGAAAACAACACAGCAATTTAAGCCAGGTGGGGA
Organism: Cervus elaphus; assembly: GCF_910594005.1. Lineage (NCBI taxonomy): Eukaryota > Metazoa > Chordata > Mammalia > Artiodactyla > Cervidae > Cervus > Cervus elaphus. Next base: position 66,116,405 of record NC_057847.1, read on the forward strand.
CTTCCCTGGTGGTCCAGTGATTAGGGCTTTGTGCTTCCACTGCAGGGGGCATGGGTTTGATCCCTGGTTGGGGAACTAAGATCCCATACACCATGAGGCACAGCCAAAAAAAGAAAAAAAAAAAATCAATGTAAAAAATTAATTAAAAAAAAAAAAAGACATGCCAGGTAACGTGGACTCGTGTTCCAGGTCCCTGAACTTGAGCAACACCAGTCCAGCTCTCTGGCCCTCCTACTGGGCTCACCCTAGGGGGAAACCGAGTCCCGGAGGACAGCTGGGCCTGTCCCCGTATCCTGTGGGCTCTTCGGGGACCCACCCTTCAGCTCTGGGAGCATCTTCTTGTTTATTCATGTCACCCAGTGGGGAAGCACCCCTTGAGGGCAGGTTCTGTGTTTCTTCCCATGTCTCTCCTTTGCAGGGCACCTGACATGTAGCAAATGCTCCTTTGAGACTTCTGAAAATCTTTCTACATACATTCTGACATTCTTCCAGAGGCCATGATTCCTTTACTTTAGCTTGTAACTTATCTTGCTCTATTATTTATAACTGTCTTCTAAGCTATTACAAACCTTACCTGTTGATTATGTTTATTGTCTGGTTCTCTCTGATGGCCAATTTTGTGTGTCCACTTAGACAAGCACAGTACTCAGATATTTGGCCAAACACCAGTCCACGTGTCGCTGTGAGATGAGATGAGATTCACATTCTTCGCAGCACCATTTACAACAGCCAAGACATGGAAACAATCCAGTGCCCATTGATTGATGTAAGAAGATGTGTATATGCACAATGGAATACTACTCAACCATGAAAAATATTGCCATTGGCAGTGGATGGACCTAGAGATGACCATACTAATGAAATAAGGCAGAGAAAGACAAATATCATATGATATCATTTATTTTTTGAATTCAAGAAATAACATAAATGCATTAACATACAGAACAGAAACAGACTCACAGACATAGAAAACAAACTTAAAGTTAACAAAAGGGAATGAGAAAGAAGGGAGGGTAAGTTAGGAAAATGGAATTAATAGATACAAACTTATTTTATACATAAAATAGATAGGGAATAAGGATTTACTTCACAACACAAGGAACTATATTTAATGTCTTATAACAACCTATAATGGAAAATGATCTGGAAAAAGTAGTTATATATAACTGAATCACTTTGTTGTGTACCTGAAACTAACACCATATTGTAAATCAACTATACTTCAATTAAAAATGAGATTAGCATTTCCATAAGTAAACTTCGAGTAAAGCAGATTCCCCCCTATAATGTGGGTGGGCCTCGTGCAATCAGTTGAAAGCTTTAAGAACAAGCAAACTGAAGTCCTTCAGTCTGAGAGAGAATTCTGATTCCAGGTCCCTTCAGACTTGAACTGTCACATCAAAAACCCAACTGAGGTATCCAGCCTGCCCTGTAGATTTCAGACTCACCATACCCCACAGTCAGCTGAGCCTTGAAACAGATATATGTGTGTGTGTGTGTGTACACACTATTGGTTCTATTTCTCTGGAGAACCCTAATATATTTCCCAAGACCTGTACCCCTAAAATGCTAACTCCACAAGGGCAAAATTCTTTTCTTCAGTTTCTTTTTAAATTTTATTTCACTGTGATAAGAACGGTTGATATGAGATCTCCCTGCTTACTAAATGTTCGTGTGTACAATCCATTATTGGGAACCACAGGGACAATGATGTATAGTGGATCACTAGACTAACTCATCTTTGTTTCACTGAAACATCATGCCTATTGATTAGTAACTGCCCATTTCCCCTTTTCTTCAGCTCCTAAAATCACCAATTATTCCACTCTTTGATTCTCTGACTGTTGTAAGTATCTCATGTCAGTGGGATCATGCAGTATTTGCCGTTCTGTGGCCTATTTCACATGCAATAAAGCCCTCAACCTTCATCCATGTTTGTTGCACATACAGTAGAATTTCTCTCTTTTTTAAGGCTGAATACTATCCCACTGTGTGTATACACCATGATTTATCTTTTCACCTGTCCAGAAATTATTTTCTTGTTTTATTGATGTGCCTAGAAGACAGCCAGGCCCACATAGCTGACCTTGAACAACATGACGGTTAGGGGTGCCCACCCTCCATGCAATCAAAAATCTGCATATCAGTTGATCCATGCAGTTTGAATCCATGCTATTCAAGACCCAACTGTAGCTGTGCTCAAGTACCTGTTGAATGCGTTCTGAAAACTGTGAAGGTCATTGATAGGTTACTCTCATTTGACCTAACAGAATTCTAGACACAGTCATTTAAGAATTATGTCTTTTATATCATGAAACATAACAACCTGTCTAGTATTTACATGTGATGAACTCTTCATACAGTTTCTCCTTTAGTCTAGGTTTAGAAGTTGAACTACGCATCAGGTACAAAGTTTTCTAGGCATTTTTTGTTCCTCAGGTTGAGCTCTATAAATGTCTGGCAATGGAATTGCTTTGTTATCCTCAGAAAAGCCTTTGGTACAAAAATAATCTTCCCCTAAAGGTATAAAAAGATTACAGAATCAGACATTAAAAAAAAAAAAAACCCACACTGAGGAAACCAGATCTGAAAGAGACACGTGCACCCCAATGTTCATCGCAGCACTGTTTATAATAGCCAGGACATGGAAGCAACCTAGATGCCCATCAGCAGATGAATGGATAAGGAAGCTGTGGTACATATACACCATGGAATTTTACTCAGCCGTCAAAAAGAATTCATTTGAACCAGTCCTAATGAGATGGATGAAACTGGAGCCCCTTATACAGAGTGAAGTAAGCCAGAAAGATAAAGAACATTACAGCATACTAACACATATATATGGAATTTAGAAAGATGGTAACGATAACCCTATATGCAAAACAGAAAAAGAGACACAGAAATACAGAACAGACTTTTGAACTCTGTGGGAGAAGGTGAGGGTGGGATGTTTCAAAAGAACAGCATGTATACTATCTATGGTGAGACAGATCACCAGCCCAGGTGGGATGCATGAGACAAGTGCTTGGGCCTGGTGCACTGGGAAGACCCAGAGGAATCGGGTGGAGAGGGAGATGGGAGGGGGGATCGGGATGGGGAATAAGTGTAAATCTATGGCTGATTCATATCAATGTATGACAAAACCCACTGAAATGTTGTGAAGTAATTAGCCTCCAACTAATAAAAAAATTAAAAAAAAAAAAAAAAAAAAAAAAAAAAACCACTTCTCTCACATCAAGCTTGTACTCTGAAAGTATATACATGTGAGGGACCTTGAGAGTTTTAGGGTGATATGAAATATTTAGAGGTATTTCCTTCTCTCTCAGTATTAGGAAGCTCTGATTATGTGCCCATCTCTAGGCAGTGGATCATGATTGGTATAAGTCAGCTAAGGCCATCCTGTTCTCCATTTTTACAACTTGTTTGCATCATGGCCCAATTCTAGACAATGAGATTCCAGCAGAAGACTTCTTGGGCATTCCTGGGAAAGTGTTTTCTCCCCTAGTAACAAGGAAGATGAAGTTGGCGCCACCTCTTCCTCTTTCTTGCTGCATCAAATACAAACATGATGGCTGGAATTGCAGCAGTCATCTTGTGACCATGAGGAAAAGGCCAAGAGACTCAGACATCAGTTCCTAACATCGCTGAACCACTGAACCAAAGCCAAAGCTTCCTACATCCAGACTCTCTGTTATATTAGCAAAAGGAAACTATATTCCTTCAAGCAACTGTGGTTAGGTTTTCTGTTTCTTGCAGCCAAAAGCATTCCTATAACAATACTGATGGCAATATACTACACCCACCGAGGTTATTGAAACTGAATGTGTAGCCAGCGCTCTTCCTCCATGTAAACCAGAAGAAATCGCTACAGTAGATCTTTCAACGTTTTAACAAAGCTGCATTTCTAAAAATTACACTTGGTGAAATCTAGGATAAATGTTGGAAAAGTTCAGCAAAACAAGCCAGCTTAGTCAGCATCATAAAAATATTCTGGATGGAAATGTAGCTTGGTATAATAATGGAATGATCACTGATACATGAATCAGAAACCATCAATTCAAGCTCTAAGTACTCTTAATTACTCCTAATGTTATTATTATCTTAGGCAAGTCTCTATTCTTCTATAGGCCTCATTTTTCATCTATGCAATGAAGGAGTTAAACTGGGTAACCCATGAGGCCCCTTCAGATATGATATTCTGCTTGAACTGTGAACTGAAATAAATTATCTTTAAGAACACACAAAGTTCTTCTGCAGCTTCCTCATTTGCTAGCTCCCTTACAGCCACAATAGCTGATATTCTAATGCCTTGCATCAGTCCAAAAGGACAAATACACCTGCGCTTGTCATAAACACGTCTAGTCTTTTCAAAGCGCTTTGAAAGAAAGTGGAGGCAACTCATACCATGCAAACCACCGGTGCAACACAAAGTCCAAGTGTTTCTTTCAAAAGGAAGGTCCCTCCCATGGAACAGTGCTGTCTGTCAGCCTCCAAACACTGAGGCCTGCCCTCGTCCAAAACTGCTGGATCATGGATGCACCGATCGAACATTCCCCTATATTCACCCATGGCATGCTAGCTACTTATCGTTTCTTTTCTCAAAATTAATATAATCTTTTCGTGCCTTTGCCCTTGATCTTTCACCAAGGTAAGATTAAACTCTCTTCGATGGATGTCTTTCTCAGGACTTCACCCTGTGATATGTTGCTTTCATATTCACTAATGGCCAGGCTGCAGTTACGATTCCATGATTTAGCTTGTTGTGTTCTGTGTGGTGAATTCTGAATGAGGCCGCTGGGCTGAATAATTCGGTGGGCTTTCAGGAGGATACCCAGAAGTCTTTTTATCTCCCTCACCAGCTCACACAGATCCATCTACATGCACGAGGCCTGACAAAGCAGCAGTACAGAGATGCGGGAGCTGTTACAGGTAGAGTCTGAAGGCTGTGGAATAAGAAAGCGAAAGGGTAACTGCTGATCTTAGGAGCCTACGGTCAAGTGCATACAGACGCACACATTGTAGACTGTCCTAAGGGTTAAAAGGTATCACAGGAGCATGCACACAGCACCCTAAGCCCTGAGGCAGAAAGTGAAGAGGAACCAGAGCCTCTGGATGAAGATGAAAGAGGAAAGTGAAAAAGCTGGCTTAAAACTCAACAATCAAAAAACTAAGATCATGGGATCCAGTTCTAACACAAGGGGAAAAAGTGGAAGCAGAGACAAACTTTATTTTCTTGGAATCCAAAATCACCACGGACAGTGACTGGAGCCATGAAATTAAAAGATGCTTGCTCCTTGGAAGGAAAGTTATGACAAACCCAGGTAGCACATTAAAAGGCAAAGACATCACTTTGCTGATAAAAGTCCTCATCTAGTCAAAGCTATGGTTTTTCCAGTAGTCATGTATGGATGTGAGAGTTGAACCATAAAGAAGGCTGAGAGCCAAAGAATTGATGCTTTTGAACTGTGGCACAGGAGATGATTCTTGAGAGTCCCTTGCACAGCAAGGAGATCTAACCAGTCAGCCGTAAAGGAAATCAACTCTGAATATTCATTAGAAGGACTGAAGCTGAAGCTCCAATACTTTGGCCACCTGATGTGAAGAGCTGACTCACTGGAAAAGACCCTGATGCTGGGAAAGATAGAAAGCAAAAGGAGAATAGGGCAGAAGAGAATGAGATGTTTGGATAGCATCACTGACTCAACTGGACATGAGTCTGAGCAAATTCCAGGAGAGAGTGAAGAACAGGGAAGCCTGGCGTGCTGCAGTCCATGGGGTCGCAAAGAGTCAGACAAGATTCAGCGACTGAACAACAGCAAAGCCCTGAGGCGGGGGTGGGGGGGTGGCAGCGAGGGGAGATTCAGGGCAGCCACCCTCCCCACCAGTGGAAGCCGGTATTTGGTGAGTTGCGATAGTACAGGCTATGGCTGCTGATTTTTTTAACCCCACTTCCCCCAGCCCTCTTCTATTCATCCCACTTTCCTACCTGCTCTTACTTCCTCAATAGTCTCTGCCTGTGTGGAGAAAGCTGGCATTCCGAATTTAATCAGAATGCCCTGAATTTAATCAAACTGCACTGACTAGACATACAGGGAACGGAGGAACAAAAAAGATGACACCACAAAGAGGCACGCTGACAAATTCAGGATGTCAGACATTCTACACATGTCACGGCCACAGTATAAATGCATAAGATCTCAGAGACATAATCATCAAATGTAATCAAACATAATACAGGTATCATGTAAAGATATCCATCAACCTCTAATGGTTTCATCCACTGATGATCAACTCATCCACCAATTATCTCACCAGGGATTGAAAAATGGGAATTTTCTAACATTTTTTAACATTTTATTTTCACCTTGCCTCCTTACTCAACATATTTTAGGTTCAATAAAGAAGAAATAATACAAAAATATGCATCCATGGATGTGGTTCTTTATACAGAAGTGAAGGAACACCTTTCTGCTGAAAACAGATATCTTGGTCTGGGAAGACAAGGGTAGGAATAAAGGTAGAGACAAAAAAAGTGCCTGAGATGGGCAACAGGAGGAGGGTTCTTATGTCGGGAGCCATGGGTCTTGGGGTCAGGCAGGTTTACAACTCTGAGTAACCCTCATCCTGGCTATAACTAAGCCCAGAGAAGCATGTGACCTGATGGGAATTAAAAATAGAATATACAGAACCTAGGACAGAAAAATGAAGATGAGAAGAAGGTACCTCTAGTATGTGAGAAAGGATCTGAATGAAGTTTGGAGACCTCAAGGCATCACTATGGTAACAGAATTCAAATCCACATGCTTCTGACAGTCCCACTGGGCAACAGGGGAGACTTGCAAATGGAGATCTGAGTAACCTCCCTGACTCCACTTCCTGGGAACAGTGACTGGCCATTGCCAGCAGCTACAAGCAGCCCTCAAGAAGGCTGGCAGGGAAGCCCAGTGGGAACACCCCTGCCATCCATGGCCATGAGGAGGAACTGATGCTCGGAGCGAAAGCCTGGCATGCACCTGCTATTGCCTCCCTCTCCCGCTTCTCTGCTCTTGAACGCCACCTTCTATATTTCTCCTTCAGCGGAAACAGGATCATCCTCATTTGTTGTTGCCCACATAAGCCCACCTGGAGAGCATATTAATATCATGTTTGCTTACACAATCATCACCCTCTGAGCAGCTGCTTCTGGAGACGAGGAGGACGGTATGGATAAGTTGCACCAGCTGCCACTGTGTGGTAATTAGAATTTCCTGCTTATAAAATATAATTCTGACCACACAGCCACTCCTGAGTCAGGAAGGAAGAAAAGGCGGGAGAGGGGGAAACCCCTAAAAGGAGAAAGAATGCTCTGTTGCAGAGGCCTCTCCTTTCAGTTCAGGGGTTTAAAGGGTAAAATCAAAGGATAGCAGGAGACACACGCAAGTCAGGATGAGTTTTTTAAAATATGTCAAGGTCATGTAGGATTCGTTGCATCCAGACAAAGATCGCAAATTCACTGAGGTTTATGAGCAATAAAGAAGACAACAAAAGAAGGTTTTAAAAGTGATACTGAGAGCGAATGGAACAAAGGAACAGACTCACTGATGAGTGAAAGTGTGACAAAGTGAATAGGTAACACAAAACAGGGTGTTAAAATTCCAGCTGGGCTTTTATCCCTCCTAGCCAATGAGTCTGTAAACTAGGCAGTGTAAAGCTGGTAGGCCAGAAAAGAACTGAAGTCCTCATCAAGACTGGAGATAGAAGGAAGCCACCAATCTATGGCAATAAGATTGAGTGCTGAATCAGCAAAATTACATTTGGCGTGGGGAGAGATATTCCAGGAAAAACTTCAGAGAATCTGTTGGTAACCCCACCAGCTCCCACCAGCCAGGAGATGGGATTGGAGAAAATATCCTAGTTGTAGAAATAGGGGAAGGCTGATTTCCAGAAACTCTGGCAGTTCATCTTGACCTAATTCCTCCTTGAAAATGTAAAACGGACTGTTAAACAGGTTGTTTGTGAGCATCACAAAAAGACACAGCCTGATCTCTTGGCATTAAGGTGAGTTAACTAAAATGAAGTCATGTTCTGGGCCATTTGTTAATGAGATTCTCAGGGCAAGTACCTTAGAAAGTCATTGTGAAGCTCTTAACCAAAGGAACTGTCTGCCATTAGAGTGAGATGAAGTCTCCAGGTGGGGATTTGGTACTGCAGCTTTTTAGTCAAGTTAAATAGTAACATAGACACTGGGACACTTAAGGAAACCTCCTTCTATATGTATGGGAGAGCAAAGCTTGGTAGACACACAGCCTTAAACAGCAGAATAAACCTCCACTGAAAGTCTGACCTGTACAGGCTCCACGTGGGACATGCTCTGGGCAAAGATGAAGACCTTGTACTGAATCAAAGATGCCACTGTCTGATGCCACAAAGCTACAGTAACCAAAAGAGCATGGTGCTAGCACAAAAACAGACATATGAATCAACGGAATAGAATAGAGAGCCCAGAAATAAACTCACACACCTACAGCCAACTAATCTTTAACAAAGAAGCCAAGAATATACAATGAAAAGAAAAAAGACAGTCTTTTCAGCAAATGATCCTAGGAAAGTTGGGCAGCCACATGTAAACCAATGAAGTTAGTAGACACCCTCACATCATACACAAAAATAAATTCAAAATGGCTTAAAGCCTCAACTCTAAGACATGATACCATAAAACTCCGAGAAGAGAACATAGGCAAACCATTCTCTGACAAAAACTGTATGATTTTTTTTTTTAGGTCAGTCTCCCAAGAAAGTAGAAATAAAGCAAAATTAAATGGGACCCAATCAAACTTACATGCTTTTGTATAGCAAAGGAAACCATCAACAAAATGAAAAGACAATCTACAGACTGGTAGAAAATATCTACAAATGATGTGACTGACATGGGCTTAATTTCGAAAATATAAAAACAGCTCATACAACTCAACAACAAACAATCCAATCAAAAAATGGGAAGAAAACCTAAATGTACATGTCTCCAAAGAAGACATACAGATGGCCAACCACACATGAAAAGATGTTCAACATCACTAATTATTAGAGAGATGCAAGTTAAAACTACAATGACGTATCATCTCACTCTGGTCAGAATGATCATCATTAAAAAGTCTACAAATAGCAAATGCTGGAGAGTTTGTAAAGAAAAGGTAATCCTGCTACACTGCTTGTGGGAATATCAATTGGTACAGCCACTATGGAAAACAGTATGGAGGTTTCTCAAAAAACTAGAGTTGTCATATGATCCAGCGATCCCACTCCTGGGTGTATATCCAGATAAAACTATAATTCAAAAGATACAGGCACTTCTATGTTCATAGCAACATTATTCACAGTAGTCAAGACATGAAATGTCCATAGAGAAGTGAATGGATAAAGAAGATATGGTACATATATACAATGGAATATTACCCAGCCATAAAAAGAATGAAATAATACCATTTGCAGCAATATGGATGGGGTTAGAGATTATCATACTAAGTGAACTAAGTCAGAAAGAGACAAATACCACATGATGCCACTTGTACATGGAAACTAAAACATGACCCAAATGAACCTATCTATGAAACAGAATCATGCCAAAGAAACCAAACTGGTGATTGCCCAGGTGGAGGGGGCTGGGGGAGGGGTGGAGTGAGAAGTTGGGGTTAGCAAATGTAAGCTTTTATACACAGAATGGATAAATAACAAAGTCCGACTGTATAGCACTGGGAACTGTATTCAATAGCCTATAATGGAGAAGAATATGAAAAGGTGTATGTAGATATGCGTGTGTGTATGGTAACAGAATTACTTTGCTATAGAGTAAAAATTAACACAACCTTGTAAATTACCTGTACTTTAATAAAAAAAAAAAGTTCCTGTCTCACAGTCTTCGTGTAAATATTGCAACCCTGTTTGTGTGTCTGTCTGTCTGTTGCTTGGTCTAGGCTCCCCTGAGAGGGAAAGCTCTGATTCCTGCCTGCAAGATGCTCCTAGTCTAGCCTGGGGTATGCAGATACACTTGACATGACAATTGCAAAGAGGAGAGGTGATTTTAACTTCTTAGAGACTTGAAGGATGGACAGGATTTAGAAAGAGCATTTGATCTGATGGTAGTGATACAGGAAAAAGCAGAGCATGACGCACTCACGGGAAAGTCAAGCACTCAGCTGACTAGAATAAAGGATTAATGCATTCATTCATCCAGTCACCCATTCATGCAATCACATAGTAGCAGGATCAGATTCTAGGCACTGCTACTTTAGGGATAACTGAGACTGAATCCGCCTCTGGTGTCTTTAAGCTCATGTTCTCAATGAGGACAAAGACAGAAAACAAGTACAAAAATCTGTGTGTTTTTTCCTTTTATCTTTTAAAATATATTGTTTTCTGAGGGGAGGAATAAATTAGGAGTTTGGGATTAACAGATACACACTACTACATATAAAACAGATAAACAACAAGGTACTACTGTAAAACACAAGGAACAATAGTCAAACTATTTTGCAATGACCCACAATGACAAGGAATCTGAAAAATATATCTCTGCATTTAACTAAACCATCTTGATGTACACCTGAATTAACCCAACACTGTAAAGCAACTACATTTCAGTAAAAATAATTAAAAGAAAAAATATATATTTGGGACATACAAAAATATCTCATAAATGTAACTTGTAAGACTCTTACTGAATGCCTAGATACCTGTCACCCAACCTAAGACTGGCATATCACCAGTAATTTACATATAAATACATGTACAACCCACTGTCTAACTGTAGTCAGGACGAACGCTTAGAAGGATATATGTAACAACAACAGTGACCCACAGGGGGTCTGACTGAGCCTGACAGCGGGTGGCAGGGTTGGGGGTGGTCAGAGGACTCTTCTCCGAGTCATGTTTGTTGAGAAATGAGAATGTACAGGCAAGCGTGGACTTTGAAAGACACCCAGGCATGGGAATCAAGCTGCATCATGACAGGAGTAGCAGCAACACCCAGAACAACAAAACCAAAAGGCCAGTGCTCTGCCTTGGGGACCAGCTATGTTCTGCTAAATACTGCATAGCTCTATCTGGTCCTCACATTCTCTATTTTGCAATGGAGGAAACTGAGATTCAGCAAGGTTACATAATATATGCAAGGTCACAGAGCTGCTAAATTGAAAAGCTGACATGTAGCAAGATAGCATAGGAAAACAAAACTACATTTGCTGGCTTAGCAGACTTAAACTCCTTTCACTTGACAATTTTCTAAATGATGCACTTACAAATACATATTTATTCACTGAGTCTATCCATTAAACATCTAATCCAGGGCACTCCTCTGAGCTTAGAGAAGATGGTCTAACTCCCAAGGCAGATGGACCTTTAGCTAAATTTATAGCCAATTAGGGCTGGGAGCCAATAGCATTTCCTCTTATGGAAAGTTGGGTTCATGTTCCATCAAAATATTATTTAATGGCAAGACCCCAAGTGGAATGTTCCAGAAGACCTTTAGCAATTGTGCACTGCATGTTATTTAAACTAAAAACAATGCTGTGAAAAACCGCACTTCAGCACAAGCCACAGAGAGCATGCAGAATGGAATCGGCCGCTGAAAAGGAGACACGATGATTGAAATATTTTCCAGACTATTACATCCTTGAAGGGTTTAAACAGAGAGAAGGAAGACAGGGAAGGGGAGGAGGATGATTTAGGGTGTTTCATTTAAGAACAACAGGATTAAATTAACCTTGGAGGTGGGGGTTGGGGGTAGGGTGGTAACAGCAGAGGGTGGTGGAGAGAAATATTCTGCAAGATGTGAGAAGCTTCCCAAAGGAGAATTTTCCAGCCCAGCAAAGCAGGCAAAGCCATCTATCATTAAAACTATTTACAAACTTGACAAATATAAGAGAAAATATTAAAAATACATAGAACCACATTCTTCGTTTTAGGAATGGATAAACTAATATCTCTAAATCAGGAAAAACTGCCTATTCCTTGAGATTTGTTTTCTCTCATTCGTCTCACTTCCCCAACTTTAAAACAAATACCACACAGCAATTAGAGCTCTAATGAAATTTCAACCCCGAGAAGGAGGTGGGTTGCATTGCAATTTTTAAATGTCTATTAACTGAACTATTATATTAATAAAGCCGACTTCTTAATCCTAGTTTACTTAGAATTTTCAGTCAGGCTGCAGAAATTCTAAATTACACAAAGCAGCCAAAAGATGAAAAGAAAATTTCCAGAATTAAAACCCAGCAGACCTAAACATTTATTGACTTCTCAGCATACTGAGAAAAATCAAAGGTTTGCTTGTGGGGGAAAGGATGGGTGTGACACGCCCAGCTCTGTCAGCTCTGAAAATCATCTATAAGCAGCCTCAGCCATCCTCACTGCTAAGCTATTTTCAGAGATAACCCCTAGGTCCGGATTTGCATGATCAGAATTACTGTTTGTGCACTGCTGCCCCCTGCTGGACAAATGGAACTCATTTTTGTCCATGGCCCAAGGAAATGGCATTTGTAAATCTAAATTACTTTTTCATTTCCTTCCTCCCATCCCCCACATGCAATAGCACTCTCCCCAAGGACTCTGTTAGGAGACAATTCCATCTGAGCTAATGGGCAAACATCCCTTATAATGCAATTAGTGGGATTCCTCCTACTGCAACCCCAGTGACCCTCCATCAGCGTGGCTTACCGGAGGCAGCAGAAAATATGAAACACACCATCTTACTGCTCCAAGGACCACTTTCTGAAAATATTCCATTGAATTAACATTAATTCAAGCCCTAGTGGTTTTTCTTCTCAGAGGATCCAAGGTCAGCCAAAATGTCAGCCAGAGCCTCCCTCCCTTTCATTTGATATCTATATACGATGCCTCCCTCTTAGTTGGTGGGGGGCGGGGGGCTGCTGCATCCCTGGAAACCAATCCATCTCAATGCCTCTAAAGATGGAGGATCTGCCCAAGCTCTGGGGCCCTGTGAACTGCCAACAGACCCCCAACATGTGAGAGTCCATTGAGGCCTGGTGGGGCTGACCAGTTCATTTTCATAGCTAGGCTCCTGGAAGGCAGTATGCTTCAGAAAGAATGGAGGGAAGGAAGAAAAGCAATTGCAGGTGGGATGACTGTGTCTCCATTGCGCTAGGTGCTAGGACTCCAAAGGTTGATAAGCAACTTACAATTCAGCGGTCATTTCTCATCATCTTGTCCACTGCAACCAAGCTGGCCAAGTCTCAATTCTCAGGTCCAGTCTTAACAAAACCCCTTCCAGAAGACCCTCCCACCATATTTCTCTGAGTTTCTCTGCCCCCCTCCATGTGCCCAGTTATCACCCCCACCATAGCTAGCTCTTCCTGGCCTGTGTGTCCTAGGGGAGCCTCTTGCTCTAAAACCAATGGTTCTCAGAATTCTCTGGGAAGTTGTCATAAAGGCACATTCTTGGGCCTCAATCCAGGCTTGATGATTTAGAAATTAGGGCCCAGTAATCTGTATTTCACAAGCCCTTGGGGAGATTCTGATGCTCACTCAAGTTTGAGACCTGTGGCTGTCAAGATCTGGTTTTCTCCACGCACCTACTCCCAACCAAATGTCTCTTTAATGCTGATGGGGAAAAAAACATGAGTCTGATCAACCATCCTCCACGCCCATTATTGATCCTGATGGACTCTTCATCCTTGGATGCCTCGATGAACGTCAAATCTCTAGGGAAAGCTTCCAGTAATCCTCAAGACTCTGACCAAGAAAACTATCATTCCCTCTCTCCTGTGTGAGTCCCCTGTCCTGGGTGACTCTAGTCATCACAGAACATCACTGTCTCAGGTCAGGCAGAGTGTGGTTCTAGACCAGCCTCATCTGCATCCCCTGGGAACTTACGAGAAACCCAAGATCCCAGGTCTTGCCCTAAACCTGCTGATCAGAATCTGCCATCTTCTTGGTTTGCAGGGTGGGTGTGGGGGTGGCGAAACCGATGCTCAGGTTGGTTAAAGAACTTGCCAAGGTCATATGATAGCTAACTGGTGGGTTTGAGATTAGGACCCAAGATTCCCCTGTGTATCTGGCCTAGTAGACTTTCTTTTCTACCACGGTCCCTCTCTTGTTCATTTCACCATGCCACCTTTTCTTCTATCAAGTAGCAACAATACTGACAACTCAGAGGAGTGGGAAATGGAGAAGGAAATGGCAACCCACTCCAGTGTTCTTGCCTGGAGAATCCCAGGGACAGGGGAGCCTAGTGAGCTGCCGTCTATGGGGTCGCACAGAGTCGGACACGACTGAAGCGACTTAGCAGCAGAGGAGTGGGATGGGGAGGGAGGTGGGAGGGAGATTCAAGAGGGAGGGGACATGTGTATATCAAGGCTGATTCATGCTGATGAATGGCATAAACCAACACAACAATGTACCCTCCAATTAAAAATAAATCTTAAAAAGACAAAAAAATAGTATCAATAACAGTGAATATTTATGATTTCCTTTGTTCCAGGCACTGTTCTTGATGCTTCGCACATATTGTCACATTGAATCTCCCAAACCACCCTCCAAGGAAGAGATTCCTAATATCTGTTTTGGTGATGAAGACACCAAAACCCAGGGTATGAAACAAAAACAGCCAAAATCCCTGTCCAGCTGCCTGTGCCTCCTTCAGAGATGGCTGTGGCAATCCATGTGATTAAAAGTTCAAGCCCTCTGCCACACCCACCCCAAATCACCCTGCCTACCGCTGCCTCGCCATCTTTGGGGGTTACCCACACTTCTGTTCCCTCCCCTGTCCCTGGGTTTTCAGTCTGCACAACTGGCCCAAGAGAATCCTTTTCCTTGGCTTTTCAACCATGTTGAAGGCTGGTGAAGAAGGTTGTGGTGTGGATAAGAGAAAACAATGGAACACCCAAAACATGTTTCTTTGGCCCTGTAAATATAGGATAAAATTTTAATTTTCCAAAAGGTCTATTATCTCAATTCAGGGTCAGGCTCCTTAAAGAAAAAGCCTGTGTTTCCTGAGCTGACTGCAGTTCAGAGGGAAAGGAGGGGTCCAGGACATGTGGAGAGGCGGGGTAGCCACAGCCGGGTGGTCACCCCAGAGATGCCACCAAGGAGATAATCAGAGGGCTGGCCGGGAGCCGGCTGCTTGCATGGCAGCACTGCTGGTGAAAGTGAGACCTGGATTTTACCGCGATTCTTTTCCTTTCAAAGGCAGTACATCTGGAGGAAAGAATCCAGCCCCAACCCAATTTCGATTTCACACCACACTCCAGAGTGAAAGGATGCGGGGCCCAGTCACAGGTCAACCAGGACGGTCAGCTCTCAGCTGGCATTTCACAGCTTCCCAGCGGTGGCGCCAAGACTGCCTTCAATTGCACGCTTGCACGGATGCGTGGCCCAGGTGGCCAGACAGTTGCTTTAACACATGCTGAAATCAAAAAGCTCCTTGCAGGTTTCTGCTCATGTGGGAGATGTCCACCGCACAAGTCCAGTGGGAACAGTGCCCGGAGGAGGAGAGGCTGAGGAGCAGGTAGGAGTCAGGCCAGTGGGACCCCTCCAGGCCCTGTGACACGGGGATGGTGGGCCTTCTCCGACCTGACCACCCTCCTCCCCTTCGTTCTCCAGGCCTCGGGGCTCAGGCTGCATTTCTATTCTCACAGCGAACTCCCCCGGAGCCCTTGCTATTAGCTTTCCCAGCCCTGAGTCCTTAATTCTAACTTGCACATTTTACAGAGGAAAAGGAATCTTCTACACGGTAGAGGCATTTTCACCACATTGAGGATGGAGGTACAAGAAAGAAGTGTGAGGGATGGGAGTACCCGAAGTGTGGGAAATGGGGGTATAGGGAAAAGTGTGGTGGATGGGTGTGGACAGGATGTAGGTGAGGTGTAGAGACATGGAACTTCTTGATCGTCCTAACAACACTTCCTTTTCCTCTGCCGGTATATAAGTAAAGAGGAACAATCTTCTTTTGCCTTCCCTGAACTATGAGTTTCTTCCATCATAACTCTTGGGACTGGAATTCCAGATTCCTCCACTTGGGCATCTGATCTGCCATGAGGCCTCCTGTGCCCACTGTATTTTTCCAAAAGTGGTCTGGGGCCTCCCCCGCCACGCTCTCTCACACCACATGCCATCAGAAGGAGGCTGTATGTTCCTCCCCACTTGAATCTGAGCAGGCCTAGTGGCCACTTTGATGGACAGAATAAGATGGAAGTTGATGTTCCAGCCACCTCAGCTAAGTTCATGCAGATCAGAGAGGAAGCACTTAGCGAGCACTCTCCCGACCTACAAAACTGTGAGCAAAATAAAACGGTTGCCTGAAGCCACTACTTGGTTTGGGGGAAGTTCATTAAGCAACACTCAGTAATCAGAATAACTCCTCTGCCCCAAATACCTTCCCTAATTGTCTAGCATGTTATTTGAAAACCCTCAATTAGTCACCCCTCTGGGTTGAAGCACACACCCTGCTAAAGTGTGAATGGCCTTTCCAGACATAAACCTGAGAGCCTATGCCGCCCATTAATTCCTGAGCACCATTAGTTTAGGACTTTGGGACCCAGTAGGGCCCTGAGAAAATGGAACATTCTCCTTACACGTCACTGTAAGGAGAGGCAAGAGAGACAGCCCAGAGTGTTTGGGTACTGAGTGTGGTGAGCAGCCTGGAGTTTTAACCCCTACGGGGTGGTAGAGCCATCCAATAAGGTCCAGAACATCCTGCAGGCATGGGAGCCCCTTTCCTGTTAGTCTAAAACCATATACTTCTGCAGTGAGTACAGGATCACTCTGGGCTTTGGCTGCAGGTTGAGCTGGACCCTATGTACACATCAAAGATTCCCACGTGGAAGAAAACTGTTTTCCTGGGAGCCTATAGGACTGGGAACTTCCTGGGGACAGGAAGGGGGACAGGGGGAGGATGCCCCCTGCTGGGGTCTGTACGGGTCTACAAGTCTTGGCTAAAACCCTGGAGGCCAGATGTGGTTAGGAATTCAGAATTGCCCAGATCTTAGAAAAGTGATATAGTGCATTTATTCTGAGTCATGAAACACCCCCTGCAGGTTCTGGGAAAGAATCCTGTAATCACACACACACACACACACACACACACACACACACACACACACACACACACACACACACACACACACACACACACACACACACACACACACACACACACACACACACACACACACACACTTCTACAGCAAAAGGCATGAACTTTCACAGTTTGATAAATACCATAAATAGCCTCATATCAAGTTTGCCCAGGTTTTACTGCCAAATAAGTTATGGTAAATTTCCAGTTTTCAGAACTTTTGGGATCTTGGATCATAGACCTGTTTGGTTTATATTTCCTCAGTTTTCCTCCAAGACCATTGGCCATATCTTTGAATGGATTATTTCCAAGCCAGAAGCTGTGAAATGCTAGATGTCTGCTTTTTTGCAGCATTAACCTCAGAGTCTCCTTGGGAGCACACGCCTTCTTCCTCCACAAAGCCCCAGCAGCTCTCCCCATCTGGCTGCCCCTCAGACAATGAATGAACATTTTACACTGAATCCCCATTTTGCAGATGAGGAGACTGAGTCTGTCAAAGATGCCAGATTTAGTTGATTGCCAGGTTGTGCCTTCAACACTGTGCTCTGAATTAACTCTGGGCTTTAAACACAGGGATTTAGAAGTTATCCTCAGCCAAGGGTGAGAGTGGGGAGGGCTGGGGAAGTGTGCTGAGAGGTGAGGAAGGGAAAATATGGGGAATTTATAGGAGGTGTGTCATTGGACTAGTACTTGAAAGGCAAGTAGGGTTTTAGCAAGAACTGGATGGGGCAGCTGATGGGAGATTGACAAGACTGGGCATTCCAGCCAGGGTCCCCTATACACAAATGCAGGTGGGCGGGGAGCCCCAGCTTCTACTATGAATTCCCAGAGGTCCAGTCAAGCTCAAGTGTAAGTTGTACAAAGGTGAGATGCAGAAGCAAATTTCTGAAGGTGGTCTGAAGGAATAAGGGGAAAGGAGGCTTTATCTAGAAATAATTTCTTAACCAAAAAAAAAAAAAAAAAGTTTCTAATGTGATATATTAACATGTGCTCCCCAGGTGGCACTAGGTAAAGAATTGGCCTGCCAGAGCTGGAGACACAGAAGATGCGGGTTCAATCCCTGGGCTTGGAGGATCTCCTAGAATAGGAAATGGCAACCTGCTCCAGTATTCTTGCCTGGAAGATTCCATGGACAGACGACCCTGGCAGGCTACAGTCCATGGGGCCACAAAGAGTCAGACATGACGAAGTGACTAAGTACATATGAACATGTGGTGCTTTTGAGTACACATTACACTATCTCTGTGCTTTCTATAGCTTTAACATTTATTTTAAAATAAATCTGATCACTGTCATTAGATTTTAATGGCAACCCACTCCAGTACTCTTGCCTGGAGAATCCCATGGATGGAGGAGCCTGGTAGGCTACAGTGCAGGGGATTGCAAAGAGTTGGACACGACTAAGCGACTTCACTTTGTGTTCCAAACTAAAGACTTGGGTTTATTCTGTGGGCACCTTGTGCAGAGGCCACATTGAGCCTTCCCACTGACCGAGCATGACCCAGTCAAAGCGGCACCTTGGGACGAAGGTTCTGAGGGCAGCGTGCGGCGGCACCAGGCTGGAGCAGAGGGAGTGGGCAGACATAGCGGCCACCCACGTGCCTCATCCAGGGGAGGAACTGAGAGCCACATCCACTGAGAGGGGCTGGCCAACAGCAAGGCACAGGATGGAGCTTGCCCAGCTCTTGGCAGACGGAAGTCAGAGGCAGCCAGATCTGGGGAGGGGCCCCCACTCTGCACAGCAACGCCCCACTGCTGGGCGAGAAGGCGCCCACTGGTGTCCTGAGCTTACCTCTAAGAATCTAACAGGGACAGGCAGGTAGGTGACCCATGGTGAACACATCAGGGACCGGGAGGGATGGATGGAAAAGGGTAAAGCAGCTTGAGCTGGACAATTCCCAAGAAAACCCAAGGCCCCCTCCCTTCTTCCGGCCAGAGCCCAGCTACCCTCACACAGAGGGCTGCCTTCTCTACAGTGGTGGTTCTCCAAGTTGAGCTGGCATCGCAATGACCAGGGGGGCGGTTTAAGATCCAGATTGATGGGCTTAACGTCCACAGTTCCTGATGCAGCAGATTAGAGTGGGAACGACAATCTGAATCTCTCAAAAGTTCCCAGGGATGCTAGTGCTGCTTGTCAGGATCACTCTGAGAATCACGGCTCTAACATCTCTGAGCAAGGTCCGAACTCCTCCCCCAGGTAATAGGTACTCGACAGGGCTCATTTAAGTTTCATGAAACCTCTGGAAAGCTGCCCCCAATTCACAGAGGGGAAAACAAAAAATCAACGGTGCTAAATATTGATCAATCGACTAAGGTCACACAAGTGGTGGGCAGCATGGCTAGAACTGGGCTTCTCCTTTCGTGTGTGTGTGCGTGCACACGTGCATGCATGCATTTAGTTGTGTCGGACTCTTTGCAACCTCATGGACTGTAGTCCAGTAGGCTCCTCTGTCAAACGGATCTTTTTCAGGCGAGGATACTGGAGTGAGTTGCCATCTCCTCCTCCAGGGGATCCCTCAACCCAGGGACTGAACCGCATCTCCTACATCTCTTGCATTGCAGGTGGATTCTTTACCCACTGAACCATTGGGGAACCCTCCTTTCCTACCTTGTTCCCCAAAACTGGCCCTCAGTGATAGCTGATAGACTTTGCATAGGTCAAACTGAATTGAACAGAACAAGGACAATGTGAATTTTTCTTTATGTGAACCATCTGAACTTAACTGAATGGACTTTTTCTCCACGTCTATTTATATTTTAGGGAGTTAAAATGCTCCTATCAAATGATGGTGGCATTTCCCTCTGTCCCTTTTAAAATCTCCTTACTTGGCAAAATAAATGGGTGAAGAACTCATTTCAGCCCTTTCTTTTTTTAAAAAAATTTCTGGTCTGTGAAATTCCTGGTGACAACACCCTGCCACTCTGTCTCCAGACACCTAGAGGGCACATGCATCTTGCACAGTAATGATGGCTCAGAGCGACTTGTCTGTGGGCATGTGGTGGCAGAGGCCAACCCTCCACCCGCTAGCCCTATCACATGTTCTTCAGAGGGCCCTGTCCCTTGTGGAGGCTGGATCTCCTTTCCCCAGGGCTGCGCATAGTCACAGACACAGGCCTCCAGGAAGCGTGAGGGGCTCTTCTCCCCAACATTCTGATTTAGCGCCTACCAGACAGTCCTCGGGTACTAAAGAAGGTCCATATCAATTCAACTCCCACCTATGTGCTATTATTTCTATTCTTAGGTGGTTATTGGAATTGAGGCAGAGTGGGCTGGTTTCTCCACATGGAGGCCCCTCAGTCAGACAAAGGAAAGCTCTGCTTCCTGCCCCTAATGCCAAATAAGTAAGTGGTGGCTTCCATTCACAGCAGAAGGCAGCACAGGGCAGGGTGCAAGTGGGCAGGTCCTGGGGTCACCTGTCTGGGGCCAAGTCTTACTCTCCAGATATTGACAGTGTGATCTTAGATAGGCTACCCAATATCTCTCTCTGGCTTAGTCCCTCATCCATTAAATCAGGGTAACAGTACCTGCTTTAGGGGGTAGTTGTAAAGTCAGTGTGTTAGCATATTAAAGCAACTAAGAAGAATGACTACATTCCATGGGGTCACAAAGAGTCAGACACGACTAAGCAACTAACACACACACAAGAACAATGACTATCATACAGAGTATACTTGGATGTTGCTTTTATTATAACTGTTCTTCAGGTTCACTTATGGATGTCTACCACCCTCTCAGTGGGCTCTTGGGAGATAGAGATGGACAGGGCGAAGTTGCTCCTCTCTAGAACATTCAGTGGACAATTAAATGACTGATCTCTTTATAGAGGAAGAATTATGTTTGCAGAAGCACTGGTTGACATGGGAGCTGGGAGGGTGGGCAGTGTTTCTGAGAGGTGGGGACATATGTGTTGATCATTTACATCACAGTGCAGGGATGACCAGAAGGCTAAGGATGGCCTCCAATGGGACAGAGACTCTCCCATTGCATGCTGGACCACAGAGAAGGTTCTCAAAGTATCAGAATCCCACTTCACATTTTGAGCCCCATTTACACCAACAACTACTACCTTGGCACAAAGGAAAGGAGAGGAAAGGGCCATAAATATTCTCAGCTCAAACTGTAAAATGACTGAAGAATTTAAGTAACTCTTCAGAGTTCGTAATTACTTGAGGGAGGGACAAACCCTTTGTTTCATTAGAGGCACATACAAAAGAGGAAATCCCATCATATGAGTGAAGACACAGCACATTAAAAATGTAAATTAAGAATTAAGGAACAAAACAATGGAATTCTGCCAATTTTTTAAATAATTGCTCTACAAATTGCTAATCGGTATCCAGTGTCACACTGGCTAATTTGTTTAAAAAGAGCAAAGAAAAGATAAAGGTCCCAGGGATGGTGATGAGGCTGCCAGCTTGGTGACATCACTCGTGTGCAGAATGTCAGAAAGGCCTTGGCCCTTGGGAGATGCTTCTGAATACTGCCTGGGGAATTGAGCTTAGGGTTTTATTCTCAATCTAGAGGCATTGAAGTGCAGGAGACCACCTCTGTGGTGTCACGAGGCCCCTTTCTTCACACATCATGCATTCCAGTGGTGGACACAGCCAACAAATGAGTAAACACATAAGAAGGTAATTCCAGAGGCAGTTAAATGCTATGAGGAAGATAAAACAGACCTCAGGAAGATGCTGGAAAGTCAGAATGTTAAGGCCAGTTACCACCCAATGTCCATTCGTTTCTTCTTTATTAACAGGACCCTGATTTGCAGGGGGGGGGGGGGGGGGGGGGGTGTTTCCTGACTCCTTTACAACTGGTGATGCCCATGCAGTATTGCCCATGGGATACAGCCCAGGCAATGAGGAGCCACCAGAGGTCACTGGGTGGTCGGCCAGGAAAGAGACTTGGCAGCTTTTCTGTGCCCTTTGAACTTCACCTTTCCCCTTCATTTCTGCTTGAAAGGTAAAGCCATCCTGTGACTTGAGGACAAAATTCACTGTGCTAAGGACAGTGGAGGAGGACAGATGCTAATAACACCGTGGACTCTGTGCCAGCCCTGGCCCATTTCCAGGCTTCTTGTTGGATGGGAAAAATAGAATTCCCCCATTCTGTTTCAGCCACTGTTCTCTCAACTTGCTTTTCCTTGTAACGGAATGTAATTCTTAGCTGATACAAGTCCCTATCTCTGGACTTGTCCTCTGCACCCCTGCCCCCACCATCAGATTCTGGCACAGATATTCACACGAGGTGAGGGGAGGTACTAAAAGCCTCGGTTCAGTAGGCCTGGCCATCCATACCCTGCTAAAAACGTGTCAGTGGCTCCAACTGTCATCAAGGTGGAAGTTAAACTCCTGAGCTCTCCACATGCTACCTGTTCGGTCCAAGAGGAAAGAGGGTGGAAACAGCAGTGATGAGATTGTGCCAGGTTGATGCCTGTCAGAGCGGCGTCAGAGGGCCTCCTATGCTGGCGGGGAGCCTAATCCATGGCTGTAAGTGTCCATCAGAGCAGCTGCATTGGTGGTTCTTCTCTTTCCTCCCTATTTCATTAGAGGGTAAGGTCTCTACGCGATGGAAACACCAGAGCCCCAGGCTTATACCACACCACATCCCCGTTTGCAGTCATCAAGTTCAGTGACAAATGATGTCCTTGCCTTACACCTTGGAATTCCTATTAAACTTTTATAGTATTAAACAATTAAAATATTCTCCTAAATTTCAGTCTGTGCTTTCTTCAGTGAGATAAAAGACTCAGTGGTTTCCTTATTCCCCAAATAGATATTTGGCAATAGGCTTTGTGCTCTGTTTGATATCAAAGCAATTGCAGAGTTAGGTTTCCAAAAAATGTGCATTTTTTCATGGCAACAAATAATAATAATGTGAAAAAACCTTTTTTTATGAGGCCATAATTGGTGAAGCCAAGCTCTGATAATGAGGAAACGGGTTATTTATGAAGATCTATTCTGCCTTTATTAGTGTGGAAGGTGGATGGTGGCAGGAGCTGTAAGCCAATTCACAGAGACTGTAAATATGCCAATAGCAGGCAAGGCTAACAGGGGAAATGATAATGTAGTGCCTTTTCACGTTTGTAGGTTTTACACGTTCTTTATTGCCACTAAGCCCCAAAGCTCATGCCCACCTACCCACAACCTGCAAACCGTAAAGAGGGAAGTTAAGACCTTATTACAGCTGAAGGAATTTAATCCCACCTGTTCTGTCCAACACGGCAGCCACAAGTCACACAGGGCCAGTGCTCATTTGAACGGAGACTCAACTGAACTGAGAAATGCTGTCCATATGAGATACACCTCTGTTATTAAATAGTACAAAAAAAAAAAAAGAATGTGACTAGCTCACTAATCTTTTTACAATTCTTTTACACACTGAAATAATATTTTGCATATATGGAGTCAAATAAAATACTTCAAAATTAATTTCACTTTTTTTAAACGTGGCTCCTGAAAGATTTTAAGTTACAGATGTGGCTGCAATTATATCGGACAGGCCTAGAGCACAGAATTCACTCAGAAGGCAGCCATGAAGGATAAGCTGGCTGAGAAGGTCCATCCCTGTGGAGCTCTAACAACTCATTAGATGTTGGTCCGCCAGGGGACGGAGCTGTCACCAAAACCAGGGACAGAGCAGATGAGACAACCTCAAGGTCTCTCATCACAGACCTCAAGCTGGCATTTCCTCCCAGGGCACCAAGGTACATCAAGTTGAAGGAAATAAAATTCAATAACAATTTTTATAGTGAGCTGCTTTTGCTGTTGCTCATTAGTAGCTGTGAGCTAAATTAATTTGAGCTTGATCGTTTCCTAATTGGAGAGGGACATAAATCTAGCTGAATGTGCTATTACGGATGGCACCTTGATCCCGCACAATCTCATACTTCTGCATTTACCATGCTCTGCATGAGAGGGGAAGCCAGCTCTCCATAATTACAATAAAAATTATGTTTATTGACCAAGAATATTATAATAGATGGCAATGTGCTAGGTTGTAACATATTTTCTCAGGGAAGACATTGATCAATTCTTTGCCGAGTTAACATGTTAAAGTCTGGTTATAATGAATTAGGAAATTACCAATTGGTATTAAAGTTAAGACTCTAAGCCACTTACACCAATATGTTTATAGTGCAATAATTTACTATTCCTCCACAAACATAACCCCCTAAAAAAGCTCCTGTAGACATAATAATGGTTTCCACATATCCATATATGTATCTGAGGTTTTTTATCTGTAGTTTACCCATAAAAGATGGTGAACATGTTCAAAGAAAGAGACATAAAGGAGAGAGAGACAGAAAAAGCATTGACACTGAGGCTGATTTCCGACTGGCCTTCTTTGCAGAAATTGTGGCCAGTGGTATCCATACCTGAATCTTATCAACTTTTTTGATAGTTAAAAACATTTACTGGTAAAGCTGAATGTTTGTTGAGGTAAAAACTGCCCACAAATTTAAAGATCAATAACATAATTCACCCCAATTGCGAAGTAAAAAGATGTATCAATATCTAAGCATTTATTCCAAGCCAAGCCATTTTCTCTTTCTTATAACTGGAGGGCAACAATTCAGATGAGATAGATTTGGCTAGAATGAGAAGGATCAGGTTCTATTATGAAATCAATTCTGTCATGATTGAGGGAGTGCTCCAGTCACATGGACTAGATAAAGGAAATTCAACCAGGATGCTCCCTGACTTCTGGGACTTAAAGACATTTTGTGGAAAGAGTGATGCATTTGCCAGGTACAAAAACTATAAAAGGCAAAAATATATATATAAATATAATGAAAAAATTTCCTTTCCTGTCTCATCTCTTCCCCACACCACCACACCAGCCTCCTCCTACCCCAAAAGGTTAACTATTTTTACTAAGGAAGGTCTTACATATTCTTTCAAAGGTTTTTTTTTTTTTGTTTAGATGACACATGAACATAGATCATCTTATTTTTCTATCCTTGTGTTTTCACAAAAGTAGTTTGCTACACACACACCAAAGTGACTTGGCTTTTTATATTATAATATCTTGGAAATGTCTTCTTATTAGTATATAGAGAATATCTGCATTTTTAAGTTGATTCATTATATCTCATTATGTAGTGAACTAACCAGGCCCCTACAGATGGGCATTTAATTTTTTGCTATTATAAAAATTTAGAGACTTCAAAAGTAACACTGACATCATCTCCATGAAGTAATTCTCCTTCCTTTCTCCCTCCCTTGAGTTTTTCTCATTCACTCTTTCACTAGATAAACATTCACTGTGTGTGTACCTGGGCCTGAAGCTGCCCTAAGGTCCCCCATGGAGCACTGAAGGTCACATCACATTGGCCCATCACCAGCCAATGGATAAAGCGGAATAGAGCACATGTGAGACAGACAGCAAATCACCCCCACTCACACTCATTTTTTTTAGGAAGTCATTGTAGGTACTAATGAGAGAACCCTCAGTCACCAGACTAGTGGCCAACTACAAAATTGGGGGAACTTCCAATCTACTTGGCCTTGGATGAGCCCCCAGAGCTGATGTTCTATGTTCTGTACTCCTGGTGGTGGAATATTCAGAACAGGAAATGTCAGTCATCTGCACCCCATCCCCTCAAACACCTTCTATCATTTCTAGGTAGTCTCCTCCTCCCTGTTGGAAACCCAAGACCTTCTCTAGCAGCCTGAGGCAGCATTCTAAATTCTGAACCACTGCTGGCATCCTCCTGCTAACAAAGTCTGAGTGGAGCCCTTATTCTTGAGACAGGCCATCTGCTGAGATGCTTTGTTAGCCAGAGAATATACCCCCTTCCTTTGAGGCCCCATCTCTACATCGGCAAGGCACACCCTCACTCAGAAGCCCTCTAAAGAGCGGCCAATGACAATGACACTGAGAACTTCACTCCCTGCAAAAGCCTGCTGAGAAAAAGGTGAACACAGGAGTGAGCCCCTGTCGGCTGATCTGGCCCCAGGAAATAGAAACAATGGCACACATGAGACAGATGCCTGGGGAGACATCAGGGAGGGAGTCAAAATTCATTCAATATTCAATAAATGTTTATTGAGTGTACACTATGTTCCCGGCACTGTTTTAGCTGCTGGGGATACAGCAGTGACAGTCCTAGCCTTGGGGAGGTTACACTCAAGTTAGACAGATGGCCAACCAATAAATAAATAAATGACGAGCTCTGTTAAGTGTGGATGGGTTAGCAGTTCCCTCTCGCCCATTCACTGCCCACAGGCAGTCACTGTGGCCAGCTGACATCAGAGAATAAGAAGAAACAGCAGGCTGGAAGCCTTGAGGACGCAGTGAAGATCCAACCAGAACACAGTCTCCCACTGGCAGCTTGCCAAAGGTCCAGGTTAATACCAGAGTAACCTCAGCTAGTCCCAGCCACCGAGAAGTGAATGCATGATCTTGATGTGGGATAATCACCACCACAATCATAGCTACTACTTATGGATGATGTTTTCAGGGCGCTGTACTTCTCACTCTGCATTTCCTTGAAAGAACTCTCTTCCAGGCAGCCAGAGGCAGCTGTAATGCCCTGTGGGGTTAGGGGAACCAAGAGCCATGGCTGATAAAGCTGGAATATGAAAACTGTTACAGCAAGAATTCTAAGAAAAAGTTGTTTGGCTTTTTGTCAGCAAAATGGGATTTTTGTTTTTTCTAGTCGAGTCATTAATCTTGACTGCCAGTCATGGTCGATAAACAAAGATTTTCTAAGTTTCAGTGACATTAATGAGATCTTGGTCTCTTCTCAGTATAGAAAAGATTCCCTATTACCATGCCTGCGAGGGTCTCAACAGAGGTGCCATGAGACAGAGGCAAATGCTGTGGGGGCCTGGGGGCCAGTGAGAGGCAGAGAAGGGCAGGGCAAGAGGGAAGAAACCAGGTGGGTATCCAACACCTAGAGCCACACCTCAGACAGGGATATAGGCAAATTCAGCTCCATGTGGGGATGTTTGCGTCCACCCGCTCTGTCCCTTTCTCTAGACATGCAGTGAGTAAACCTCCACCAAAGAGAGAGGGGCCAAGAGCTGGTCCCTTTGCATCTAGGGCTTTCAGTGACTTTCAGCCAGAACTGCCAGACTTTTCCGTCTCAGAACTTCTGAGACTTCCCTGGTGGTGCAGTGGTTAAGAATCTTCCTGCCAACGCAGGGGACTCAAGGTTCAATCCCTGGTCCAAGAAGACCCCACGTGCAGGGGAGCAAGTAAGTCCATGCACCACGACTACTAAAACCTGAGGGCTCTAGGGCCTGAGAGCTGCAACAGAAGCTGCCACGATGAAAACCCTGAGCACCGCAATGAAGAACAGCCCCCGCTCATCACAACCAGAGAGAGCCCACACACACCAACAAAGACTGAGAGCAGCCCAAAATGCATAAATAATTTTTTAAAAAAAAGAACTGCCTGACTTCTGAGACTGAGTCATGAGGACTCTTGCAGCTTCCCCTTGGGACCTGAGCAACTCTCACTCATGGGATATTGCTTCTTGGAACCCAGCCACAAGCCACATGGAGGCCACATATAGGTGCAGACAGGTCACTGAGCCATCCTGGACAGAACAAGTCCCACTGGACCCCCTGATGACTGCAGCCCCAGCTGACTTCACATGGAGCAGAGGAACTGCCCAGCTGAGCCCAGTCAACCCCAAGCATCAGGAGAGAGCACAAAATGCTGGCTGTTTTAAGCCATTGTGATTTGAGGTGGTTTGTTACACAGCAATGAATAATGAAAATGTCAGTTGGCAAGTCTAAGTTTCCTAGGCACCCAGAGGAATAAAAAAGAAGAAATATGTGCATGCATCATACATGTATGTATACATGTGTGTGTGTATGTTATGGAGAGACAGCAAGCACTTCAGTGCGGTGTACATTAGTGTATGATGATGCTCTTTGCAGTTACTTTGGGCCAGGCGCTAGTAGGTACTTTATAATCATAACTTCACTCAGTCTTCACAGAAACCCTGTTAGGTAAAAACCATTGTTAGCCCTGGAGGTCACAAAAGCTAGAAGTCAGGTTACTTACCCAAGGTCACACAGCTGATAAAGACCAGAGCAGAGATTCCAGCCTGACTCCTCAGCGGGAGTCCCCAGCCTCTGCTCTGTCGGAGGCTGTTCCACAAACAAACCACAACCACCAAGGGCAGCCGGAACACATTCATGTGGAGAGAACCAGGGGGGCGAGAGGCCACCAGAGAACGCCATGAAAAGGGGTCATGCCCCACCCCCACCCTTTTGGGTACCCTGGAATATCTCTTCCACTATCTTCAACTTCTCCACTGCTGGGCTGCGGGAGTGTGCAGGTCACGCCCCAGTTAACCTGGGCCTATTTTCCCAACAAAGCGTTCAGTACTTATCTCAACCTGTATGCTTTAGGTTTCCTTCAGCTTACTTGTGCAAGACCATAGAGGCAAGAATGAACAAATATATAATCACCCCTGAGTTGCCCACTTAGCCCTCGACAGACGAGCCAAGTTACAGCTTAATTCCCTCAGGAGAGGAAAGATGGCATCCTGGCTGATGCAGGACTAGCTTCTTACACCTGGCCCAGGACAGAGGGTTGGAATTGTGATGGCTGAAGGTTGAAGATAAGGAAAAACGATAAGCCACACACCATGAGATGTCAATCATGAGTTCATGTGCTTTGTAGTAAGCATAGAGTGCAGTGTTTCAGTGTATGGAGTCTGGGTGCAGACAGCTTGGGTTTCAGTCACCTTTGCTTGGACTGCTCTATCTCAGTTTCCTCATCTTTAAAATGGGAATGATATTAGTAATGGTACCTGCCTCATAAAGTGTTTGGGAGGATTAAACAGCTAATACTAAGAAATGATTAGTTAATGATCCCTGGCACATAGAAAGCACTAAATAATTGTTTGCAATTATTTGCAAATGGCCTCTGACCCTAGCAGGAACACTGCAGGAAAATTAATCACCATCAGCCCCTACATATAGGGGCTACATACAGCCCCAACTGCTCTGGTTGGTCAACAAGCTTATCAGAGCACTCCTTCAGCACTTCCTATTGTGACTCGTGAATTCTGCTTACAGTTATGTGGAATCTTACCAACTGTCTCCAGAATTTTAAGAATCATTTCATCATTTTTGTATAGAATATCACACAGAACTGATTTTAAGTTTAAAATATCTCATTCAGATCAGTATAGTGTTAAAGAATGCATTATAAATTATATCTTTAACTGGATTCAATAGTATTCATAACATGAAGTCAAATTTGTACTTATTTCCATTTACCAAGTGATGCACACAGTTTAATTTACTCTAGATTAATTATGTAAGAAAAATCTGATTTGCTGACAATAATCCCACAGAATCAGGTTTGGCTTGGGGACTGAACATACATTAAAATGTGCTGCCACGTCTGAGGAGGCTCATTGGTAAAGAATCTGCCTGCCAATGCAGGAGACACTGGAGATGTGGGTTCAATCCCTGGATGGGGAGGATCCTCTGGGGAAGGAAATGGGAACCCACTCCAGTATTCTTGGCTGGATAATCCCATGGACAGAGGAGCCTGGTGGGCAACAGTCTGTGGGGCCACAAAGAGTAGGAGATGACTGAGCATGCACACACAGGATGCAGGATACCGCATCTGAAATAAACTCTGCTTTCATGATGGGATGAGGGGAATTCTTACAACACGTACCTTAAAAATGAGCTCACTAATTTTTATAATTTTTTTGTATTTCCCTTTTAGAAGATGAGATAAGGCAGGCTTATTTTGGGATCTCTTTAAAGCATTTCTACAAATAACCCATGAAAAGTCAAACCGGGTGTGATCGTCACTCTATCTTCTCTTTTTAACAAGGGTTTTTGGAGTTCAGGGGCTACCCTGATGCACTGGGTACACCTGGTGAGCAAATGAACTTAATATATGATCAGATAAAACCGTCCGTAGGCACATTGGAAGAGTCGTTGTCATATTTATGCCCCGCATCCATTTCACATATTTCAGTATCAATGTTCCTTATCCATTTTATCAAATCTGTTGTGGTAGTAAAGAAAAGAAAACCAAGAACAAAAAGAATCTGATGCTACAGGACAGTCAAAGCCTCCACAGCAGCTAACCTGCAAGACATCAGAATCCACGGAACCTGTCAGGACTGTGAGCACACCGGGCACGACTAGCCTGCTCAACCGTGAGCCCATTAGTTTGATCCACACCAACGGCCCCCTCGAGGCCCCTCCATTATAGCTGAGGAACACAGAGATTTTTAATACGTGAAGTTACTGCTTGGGAAATACCTCTGTCCTGTCCTTCCTGGGGGCCCCCCCTTGTGCTCACAGCAGTCTCCGGGGAGCCTTTCCCACCAGCCGCATACAGGCCTCTCTCCTCTGAGCCCTGCCTGGCATCTTCTATCAGGATGCTTCAGGACCTGGGCAGCTGTCTGTGGACGTGAGGCATGGTGGGGGCTAGGGCCAACTGTTGGAGCCAGTGGGGGCAATCAGAGAGGGAACCCCCTGTGCCTGGGCACCGCCGGCGTCCCCACAGCTTCCTGCAAGGCCTTCCATCTGCCGGTTCTGGGCGGGAGGGGCCCTTCCTGCTGTTCCTCAGATACCCAGTCCTGTCCGACTCTTTGCGACCCCATGGACGGTAGCCTGCCGGCCTCCTCTGTCCATGGGGATTCTCCAGGCAAGAATAATGGAGTGGGTTGCCATTTCCTTCTCCAGGGGATCTTCCCAACCCAGGGATCGAACCCACATCTCCTGCATTGGCAGGGAGATTCTTTACCACTAGCGCCAACTGGGAACCCCTTACATATCATCAAAGGCAGACAACCTGAGAGTCAGAGCAGTTAAGGGACTGACTTAATGACCATCCAAAATTTTGTTTTCAAAGAATTATGAAGTATAAAATCATAGTTACAATATAAGTAAACTTCTTCAGACACTATTACAAGCATATCTCCAGGTCTGAATCTGTTTGGTTCCAGTGTTCAGACAGTGAGCTATCAGCAGGGGACATGTATGAGTGTGTGTGAACATACATGGAGGTGTGTGCATGTGTGAGTAAGCATGCACACGTGTGTATGTGTATATATGTGTGTGTGCTGTTTGGGGTTATAGATGGTATTGGTTTCGATACAAAGTGTTTCCAAGTGATCGTCTTTGAGTTCTAGAAGAGTCAGCATTTAGGAATTTTTCTGCTCCCTAATGCTCATATATTATTTTAACAATCAGAAAGTTGGGGGTTGGAGGGACTTCCCTGGTTGTCCAGTGGTTAAGAATTTGCCTTCCAATACAGGGGACCTGTTTTTGATCCCTGGTTGGGGAACTAAGATCCCACATGACTCAGGGCAACTAAGCTTGCTTGCCACAACTACTGAGACTGTTCCTGGCAACAAAAGACCCCTCATGATGCATAGAGATCCTGGTGCTGCAGCTAAGACCCAACACAGCCAAATAAAGAAATAAATATTCTCAAAAAGAGAAAGTCTAGGGTTTCGGGAGGGATAAATCCTAGCAACATATATTAAATTGCTCATTACCTACTCTTCAAAACAGCAAGGACAAAAACAGCCTCCTCCTGGGCTGTCAGGCGGAGGCCGGGTGGTGAGAGGGCCGCCAATCACATTGGGAGAAGATGGGGTGATCTGGGAAGACTGGGGAAGCAGTTCCTTCTAGTTTCCCATCTCTGACCCTCGCCAGCAGCTCTGATTCCAGGCCTCTCCGCGCACAGCCAGATCATGCATTTCTGGGAAGCTCCTCACTCCACGTCCTCCTCCCCTCTCCTGGAAAACTGAGGAGCTTATGAATTTAATGTGTAATCCATACACCCCAAACCCTGCATCCTAGAAGCTCCAGGTCCCCTGGCCCAAGGTGTACAGACTGGCACACAGTGTGAGCACTTCTCTGTCCCAGGCTGCTGTGACCCCATCCTCCTTCACCAACACGTGTGTCTATAAAATGGTGAATCGGGCATCTCCTGGATTCCAGCCACCAGTAGGAGGTGAGTCCCACGTACACCCGTCACCCTCAGCGGCATATAGGTATTTTTATTACGCTTAACAAGATGCTGACCTTGGTTCCTGGGAAAGACCCCTGTGGTTTCTGGATTCCATTAAATGTGTAGATACGTTTGCTGTCCAAATGGGGTGGCTTCCTGTCTTCGCAGGGGGAATTTGCATCTTCTCATTAGGTGACTTGCTAGAACACTGAACATTCAGGCTCTGATTTTCAGAGGGCAATCCTTCTACTGACCCACCTGACCCTGACTCACGAAAGATCTCAGAAGCCAAAGCCTGTGTTTAGCCCAGAGACACAGTTTGGAGGATGGATCTACAGGCCAGGGAGAGAAAAGACCTGAGAATCTTAAGCAGAGTATGATGAGCTTCTGGAGTTAGACTGTGCTGGATGATAAAGAACTTGGCTGGCCTTTGCCCCTGAGAGCCTCAAAACCTCTGGAATTCCCCATAGTAACAGTAGGGTCTTCATTATTCCAGGCGGGTCCCTCAGACCACACCTGAGTTTATGCTAACAGATGGCTCCCAGGTAGTTTCAGGGTGGAGCTGGCCAAGTCAGAAAAATCAACTACATGATTAGAGACTTAGAGCTGAGTGGTATCAGTCTGGAAGGTGCTAGAGACTGAATTAAAGTTATGTGGACAATGACTCAACTAATCATGTTTACACAATGAAACCCCAACAAAAACACTGGATACCAAAGCTCAGTGGATCTGAGACAAAAGGTAGATGGGACCCCCAGGGTACTCCAAGACAAGAATAGCAGAATGATTGTAGGAGAAGGCTGGGCCCTGCCCAGATAGAAGATAAGAGACCACATATTTCTCATTCTCAAGGTCAAGAGACTTCCCTGACTACGCAGACATAGAAAGGCTCCTTGGAGGTCAAAGGGGAGTGATGCAACATGATGCCAAGCTACCCACAGGCCTCTTCAGAAGAATCCATCTTGGCTAAGAGATGCATGCACACCCATGGAAGAATCCCGGGGTAAACCAAACATGGACTCTGATCCAGGAAAATCTAAATGACTGATCAAAGGAAACCCAGAAAAAAATGCTGCATAAAGGTAACACAAACTACTACAAAGGCGAAATTCAGGGACTCGCCCTCTGAGTCTGCTCAAGTGTCTATCCACACATACTGTGCTCTTTTTCTTAGCAAATACTTCATTTGTTTCACTACTTTCTGTCTTTGTAGGGTTTCTTTTCTGCAAAGCTGAAGATCCAGCTTGTCACTGACCACTGGTCTTGTGGTTAGGGTTCAGGGCTCTCACCACTGAGACCCAACCTCAAACTCGGGCTGGGAGCCAAAGTCCCCTTCAAGCTGCCACAGGCTGAGGCCACTGGACCTCAGAGCTAATCAGAGCCTCCTGGTTAGCTGTGCTGGAAGGTGACAAAAAGCCTCATCTTGGGGACCCTCTGGGACCTCACCCTATGTAGTTCTTCTTTTCTCTGGGCTTGATTTGTATCCTTTATAATAGACTATAAGCTTTCCTGAGTGGTTTCTTGAGTTTGTGAACTGCTCTGCAATTTATGGATTCTAAGGAGGTCATGAGAATGCCCAAACTTGTAGCCAGTTGGTCAGAGGCCAGGGGACCCTCTAAGCTTGTAGCTTGTGTCTGAAGTGAGAGCAAGCGTGTGCGAGACTATTCTCTTAACCTGTGCAACATGACCTAATTAATTCCAGGTAGTCAGTATCAGAACTGCACTGTAGCCTATTGGGGTTCAAACCCTGACCCTGGGGCTTTCCAGCTGTGCCATCTACTATTCTTTCCAATATAGTCCATAGACTGTAGCCCTCCAGGTTCTTCTGTCCATGGGATTTTCCAGGCAAGAATA
This sequence comes from Cervus elaphus, assembly GCF_910594005.1. Taxonomy (NCBI): domain Eukaryota; kingdom Metazoa; phylum Chordata; class Mammalia; order Artiodactyla; family Cervidae; genus Cervus; species Cervus elaphus. The sequence continues at coordinate 66,150,283 of NC_057847.1, forward strand.
CTAGAGTGGGTTGGCATTTCTTACTCCAGGGGATCTTTTCAATCCAAGGATCAAACTCACATATCTTGCATCTCCTCCATTGGCAGGCATATTCTTACCACTAGCACCACTTGGGGAGCCCAGAAGCACCCATAAATATTATCTATCATCACTGAGACCTACACCCTGCCAGAGAGCATGACAGGGACTTATTTTTCTCTTGCTAAAGACCTCTTCTATCTCTTTTAAGGTCTTACCCAATATAAAAATGCTCTGGTCTGCTCCACACTTTTCCACATTTTGCTGACTGCTGCCTAATATATTCCTTAGTGACTTGTTCATATCTCAGGTCTATATATAAACAACATTTGCTATTTACATACTGATTTATCAGTATAACACATGGTAACAGTTGGACAGTATTTCACCAAATTTGGAGAGGTAATCTGAGGTGATAATCACTCCAAATACAGGTTAGGCAGTGTACAAAAAGTTTGCGCTGGGGACCTTGGAGCACTGCAATTGTTTATCTTTTATACCAAGAAAACTTTTTTTAAAACATTTCAACAAATGAGTTAAATATAATCTATAAACATACATATTTAAAATTGGGCTGGAACTTAATGACTGTGATAGGGAGTCACCAAATAATTAATTTTTCTAAGTCATTGGTTTAATTCTTTTTTTATTTAATTTATTTTACTTGGAGGCTAATTACTTTACAATATTGTGGTGGGTTTTGCCTGAAAACACCCCCAAAAAATATGCCACACAAAATGGCTTTATCAGAGCCAAAACTGAGAAGGTGAGAGAATCTCAAAGTTAGACTGAGGGGAACCTGTGTCAAGTCAATTGGCAGAAATGGGATCTTCTAAGAGCGCTCACAGGAAGAGCATTTCACAGCTATTGGACATAACTGGTCTCTCTTGAGGCTTCAAGCCCAAGGAAAATTTGAGTACCTGAAAGACCAGCAGTTGCCACCCTGGGCTTCAAGAGCCCTGTGAGGTCTGAGAGGCCAAGGGCCCAACAGCTGGGAGTGACCTGCTCTTTCTTCCACAAGTAATGAAAACCCAAAACCAAAGTTCCACTGAGGGACATTTTGTTGCCAATCAGGAAGCACATGAAATGCATATTTAGATACCACAGTAAAGGGAACAAATGATGGTTTTAAACTCTGTGGCTAAAGAATCACATATCAGTCTGATGTTAAAAATTGTCACCTACAGTTGAACAGTGAGCCTAAGAGAAGCAGCTCCAATGATAAGGTCAGGCTGAAGTCTATTTCAGGGACCCAGAATATAGGCTGTTATCCATGTACCAGCTATGCATTTCAACAGAGAGTGGCTTTGTTGCTTAGTCGCCGAGTCGTGTCCGATTCCTTGCAACCCCAAGGGCTGTAGCCCGCCAGGCTCCTCTGCCCAAAGGATTTCCTAGGCAAAAGTACTGGAGTGGGTTGCCATTTTCTCCTCCAGGGGATCTTCCCAACCCAGGGATCGATCCCATGACTCCCGTGACCCCTGCATTGCAGGTGGATTCTTTACCACTGAGCCAACTGAGAAGCCCTCAGAGTGTGGTTTAAAGGAATCTTTATTAATATATTCCCTGGCTACCAAGAAGCCCTTCAAGCCACTCCCTTCTGTGTCAGACACTTAAGAGGTATCTGTTTCTCAACAACCATTAGTAGGTCATTAGGGTAGACACTTCAAATGCAGGGGTTATAGTTTGTTTGAGCTGCTTCTTACCTGAGCATCTTCAGTATGAGTAGCGATAGGAATTTATTTATATACATTCCAGATTGTGGCATGCTCAGTAGAATGTTAGAGCCTTGTTCCAAATGGGAAGTAATTATGACTCTTAATTACTTATGACAAATACATAAACATCCTAAAAAAGCCCAACATTCATCTTTTTACTGTTTGCATAATGATATATGAGCAAGAAAGGTAAGATTCAGATTCCAGTAAAGGATCCTCTGCTCTCGACTCAGGCTGATTTAAGAAGAGCTGTGTTTCACCTGTCAGAATGGCCATCACCAAAAAGTCTACAGATAACAAATACTGGTGAGGGTGTAGACCAAAGGGAACCCTCGTACCCTGTTGGGGGGAATGTAAATTGGTGCAGCCACTGTGGAAAACGGTATGGAAATGTTAGGTAGTTAGAATAGGAAACAGGAGTCCAGAATGGCAGTGGCTAAAAGACAAGGAAGGGAAAAGCCTGAGAAAATAGAACAAAAGAAGGTCTGAGGACCAGAGTGGGGACCTCAGGTGGGAAAAACAGCACTCCCGGCTAGCCCAATTTCCATAGGGCAGGCCCGGGGGGAGGCAAAAACATATAAAAAGAGGAGCCAAAGGGCCAGGCTCTCTCTTGTCTTCGCATCTTTGGGTTGGCATGCCCTCCTACCTCGAGGATGTATTTTCCTGTTATTTTCTAAATAAAACTGAGCTTTAACACAGAGCTGTAACACTGATCTGTCCAAGAGCTATAACATAGTCCGTTCGGGACTTGAGAGCTATAACACGGTCTGTCCGAGAGCTGTGACCCACCGAGGGCTTTCACGTCCGTCGCTTCAAATTTTTGCTGAGACAGAACCGAGGAGATTACACTCCCCTGACAGGAGTTTCTCAAAAAACTAAAAATAGAGCTATCATATGATCCAGCAATTTCACTACTGAGTATGTATTTGAAAACAAAAACAAAAACATTAATTCCCAAAGATACATGCACCCCAATTATCACAGCAGCATTACTTACAATAGGAAAGATATGGAAGCAACCTGTCTTTCAACAGATGAATGGATGAAGATGTGATTATATATATATATATACATATATATATAATGATTTTATAAATATATAATGATTATATATGTATATAATTTTACATATATATGTGTGTATGTGTGTGTATATATAATGACACATAATGGAATACTCTGTGTGTGTGCGACTACTCACTACTCAGTCATAAAAAGAATGAAATTTTGCCATCTGCAGCAACATGGATGGATACTTAGAGAGCATTATGCTCAGTGAAATAAGTCAGAGAAATATGGATGATATCGCTTATATGTAAGATCTAAAAAATACAACAAACTAGTGAATGTAACAGAAAGAAGCAGACTCACAGAACGAACTAGTGGTTACCAGTGGGGAGGGACAAAATAGGATAGGAAATTACATATAAACTATAAGGATATAGGATACAGCATGTGGGTTATAGCCAATTTTTACAACAACTGTCAATCAAAAGTAACCCTTAACATTGTATAAAAATTAAAAAACAATTTTTTAAAAGAAGAGTTGTGTTTGAAGGTGGTCATAGTCACATAAGTTTTTAACATCCTCCTCCTGGTTTTCCATCTTTCCCACCTAACTACAGCCCCTCTTCCTCTCACATTCAGCCCACAGAGAACAGGCAAGAGCCATGAGTGAAGAAAGAAGAGACAGACCTCAGAGGAAAGGAGGGGAAGAAGACCCATGACAAGCTCAAGAAAATCATGGAAAATGTTCAACTGCTTGAGGGTGGCCATTTTAGGAACCAGATATTGGTTACTTGGAATTTATATGTGAATGAGACATTGACCTTGTGATGTAATGCTCTGAATGTGTGGGTGTGTGTATATATATACATGTACATGCATACACACACACACACACACACACACACACACATACACACACCACTCAGGCCTCTCTCCATCCAACCATACATATCAGGATGGGTTCCTCTGGAACATCTCAGCAGTGATTACTGGCTGGTAAGACCAGCTCTGAAAGAGATACATGAATAAGTACATCATCAAATAATTGTTCCTGTCAGGACAGCAAATTTCCACAGTGCCTGCAGAAAAATGAAAATAAAACTCAGAAACCAAACAGATGTCTTAAAAACCGGTGGAAGTCAGCCCGTTTCCTCCTGTCGCGGATGTTCCCTTGTGCTATTCCACACCCCAGGAGCCCGGGAATGACTCTGGCCCCCACGGAGCCATCAGGGCGCCCTAATCCGATTCATCAGGGCTCCTAACGGCCCCTGGCACCAGAGAACAGACCATACTGCCGAGATTCCAGGAGGTCGGGGGCCTGGCCACACCTGGCAAAGTGGAGCTGATGAGAACTCACATCAAATTTGCATATATTTGCACAGCGTGTCAGAAATACTTCTAATTTCAAACAGACGGGACTAGTGGAGAGAAGGCACAAAACGTTTGTTAGAGGGGATGACTGAGCCTGGCAAAGATCCCAAGTCTACTCCCTAGATGACATCTGCCCTTCTGTTTTAATTGCTTTGCTGATAATCACTAATAAAATGACCACTGGGTTATTTTTCAGGATACTGCTTTTGTTTTATGGTAACCCATTTTTTCTTTTTTTTTTCTTCCTGTATCCTGCAGCAGCAAAGGGAGTTCTGATTACATAGATTTTCCTGCTGGAGGCTAACACATATCTTCAAATGCCCGGGTAAATAACAAGTAATTATGGGCTCCGTATAGGAAATTTACAACCCTGGACTCTGACATGAACCTGTCCAGTGGGAGAGATGGGTAGGCATGCTGAGCCAGGCTTTAACCCTTCATTTCTGAAATGAAGCGACATAAACCAGAATATTTCACTGCAAAGGAAAGAGACAGGCAAAACGGCATCAGGACGCCATCTGTGCCTTCAAAGAGCACTAATGGGGAATAATTACATTGCTCCCACTGCCCAATGGCTGAGAGTCTCTGCAAGCGAGTCCAGTTTCCCAGGCTTTCCCAACGGCTGTTGTCTGGCAGAGGCAAAAATTGAAAAGTCCGAGGCTGAAATGGTTCATTAAAAGAACCTTGAAAAAGAGGTTTGCTCTTTGAATCTTAAAGGCAGTAATGAGTAAGTCAGCAGGCTGTGCAGAGAAAGCCTCGCCTGGTCCCTAAATTAATTTTCAGTGAGTAGGCGCAAAGCGGGAGGGAAGGGGAGAGGTGAGGACGGGAAGGGAAGAGCAAGCCGAGAGGAGGAAAGAGAGAAAACGCATACTGTAGCCAGACACTGATAAAACTTCTCCAAGACCGCTTCTCCAGAGGAACTCACCACCTGCTCCCTGGCAGGAAATTTAAAACTTGTCAAGAAGTTCCATTTACTGCTGGCTGATGAGTCGGCAAGGATGGCGTGCTCCGTGCAACTTAAGTAGAATTTTAATCCAGCCTGGCCTCTCTGCTGACACCGAGGTCAGCCAAGCAAGCAGACTGGAATGGGCAGAAAGGCACGGGTTGATTTAAAAAGCTTGACCAGGAGAGGCAGGTCAAGCAGCCAAGCAAGAGAGGTCCTGTCCTGCTCTGACCTTGGCAGGGACACCCACCCCCGACTCCAGGGGGGAGGGGTTCCAAATAGAGGTCATGACCTCTCCAGGCCACTGCAGTCCCCACCTTGCTGGTGTCCTCTTCCTGGCACGGGTTGATTAAGACATCCAGCCACTGGCTTAATGGTTCCGGCCATCCTCACCTCTCTCAACAAACATGAGGTTTATTTGCACTATTTATCAATAGATCCTATTTCTTCTTCAAGGCTGAATTTGTCCCAGCACTTCCATGAAGTCCTCCAGAATATGCCATCCACACATGGTGACCACTCCTTTCTGATGGCCCTGTACCTCCTCACCAGAACCATTCATGGTGACAACCTCTTCATGGCTTTGGTATATGATCATTTTCTTCGTACTGTTTTGGACTTGTCTCCAACAAGGCTGAAATCTCCCGGAAACTCATTAGAGCTGGGGATCATATACCCTCCCACTACCTGTAGCCTTAGCCGCTCCCCCATCACACTCTTCAGTCTCAAAAATTCATCCTGCACAGCCTCTTCTAGTTACCATCCCACCTTCTCCATTATTGATGTATATGCTCACTTTGTTTCAAAAAGTATTTGAGGCAACATGGAAAAATGCACTCAGGATGAGAAAGTATCAGGAGAGAAGGAAATCAGGGAAATAGAAAGTAAAGTGAGGAAAAAGAAGCTGAAACTAGAGATGTGCTGAATGAATTCACACTAAATGATGTGCCTGAATGTTCTATCATCTGCTCAAATAGGATGCAAATTTGACTTTGTTTTCTGGTGACCACAGAGAGGGGCATCACCAGAGGGAGTCGCGAAACAAAACATAGTGTCTAGGTGATGGTAAAAGTTCCACTGCTCGGGGACAATCATGCCTGGACTTCAGGCCTGAGGGACATTCTCTTCTAGGTCCCCTCATTGGAGACCTGTGTGTTGGAGGAATAGAGGGAGGAATAGGAGTTAATGCCAACATAATGCCTAGCACGACTCAGTGAGCGGGAAACAAAAGAGAACAGACAGGAAAGATGCCAGCCTTTGTGGACCTTGGATTTTACTAGAAAAGAGAGACAATAAACATGTTTATGCCATCTTGGTTCAACAGAAAAACTGGGAGGGATATTAAGATAGGATGCTCTAGAGAAGATCTCCTTTAGAAAGATATGGGGCATCGGCCAGGTAAAGGTTTGGACCATTTCTGTAAGGTCCCCTAGTCTGGCTGAAACCAGAGAACCCAAAACTGAATCAGGGAAAAAACTCCCTGAGGGCCTGCATCCTGCCCTACCTCATGGGGATCAAGATTCTTGAAACAGTGGCCCACCCATACTCTCTCCACTGCCCCACCTCCCAGCAGTTCCTCAGCCCCCTGTAGCCCGCTTTCACCCTTTTCCCTTAAGAGAAATCACACTAGTCATGGGGCCAGTGCAGCCATATTGCCACCAGAAACGTTTTCTGTCTTCATTTCATTAGGAGTGTGTGGTGTATCTGTTACTGTCGATCATTCTGCACTCGGAATACCACCACACGCCCCCCACTCACTAGAGCCTCTGTGATCTCTATTTGCTCCTGGCTTCCCTCCCACCTCTTTAGGTATCAGTTCTGTAGTCTCCTCTTCTTAAATTAACTTCTTAAACATCAATCTGCCCCTAAATATTGTCTTCTCACTTTACTTCCTCACCCTAGAAAATCTGACACAACCAAGATCTCCACAAGTGACTCCCAGGTCTGTGTCTAGGGACATCCTGTACTGCTCTGAGGATATTTAGACCTATGAGGTAAAGGCAACCTCCTTATAAAACTCCTAGAGGAGAAAACACTCTCCGACATAAATCACAGCAAGATCCTCTATGACCCACCTCCCAGAATATTGGAAATAAAAGCAAAACTAAACAAATGGGACCTAATGAAACTTAAAAGCTTTTGCACAACAAAGGAAACTATAAGCAAGGTGAAAAGACAGCCCTCAGAGTGGGAGAAAATAATAGCAAATGAAGAAACAGACGAAGGATTAATCTCAAAAATATACAAGCAACTCCTGAAGCTCAATTCCAGAAAAATAAATGACCCAATCAAAAAATGGGCCAAAGATCTAAACAGACATTTCTCCAAAGAAGACATATAGATGGCTAACAAACACATGAAAAGATGCTCAACATCACTCATTATCAGAGAAATGCAAATCAAAACCTCAATGAGATACCATTACATGCCAGTCAGAATGGCTGCTATCCAAAAGTCTACAAGCAATAAATGCTGGAGAGGGTGTGGAGAAAAGGGAACCCTTTATACTGTTGGTGGGAATGCAAACTAGTACAGCCACTATAGAGAACAGTGTGGAGATTCCTTAAAAAACTGGAAATAGAACTGCCATATGACCCAGCAATCCCACTCCTGGGCATACACACCGAGGAAACCAGATCTGAAAGAGACACGTGCACCCCAATGTTCATCGCAGCACTGTTTATAATAGCCAGGACATGGAAGCAACCTAGATGCCCATCAGCAGACGAATGGATAAGAAAGCTGTGGTACATATACACAATGGAATACTACTCAGCCATTAGAAAGAATACATTTGAATCAGTCCTAATGAGATGGATAAAACTGGAGCCCGTTATACAGAGTGAAGTAAGCCAGAAAGATAAATACTGATACAGTATACTAACACATATATATGGAATTTAGAAAGATGGTAACGATAACCCTATATGCAAGACAGAAAAAGAGACACAGATGTATAGAACAGACTTTTGGACTCTATGGGAGAAGGTGAGGGTGGGATGATCTGAGAGAACAGCATCGAAACATGTATATTATCAAGTGTGAAACAGATCGCCAGCCCAGGTTGGATTCATGAGACAAGTGCTCGGGACTGGTGCACTGGGATGACCCAGAGGGATGGGATGGGGAGGGAGGTGGGGGGGGGTTCAGGATGGGGAACACATGCAAATCCATGGCTGATTCATGTCACTGTATGGCAAAAACCACTACAATATTGTAAAGTAATTAGCCTCCAACTAATAAAAATAAATGGAAAAAAAATTAAAAAAATAAAAGCGACCTCCACTCATCACGCTCAAATTTTGCCTTTCCAACCTCCTTCTTTTCCCCAATTCCCTGCAGGCATGTGGCCACCATCCACTTAACTGCCCAAACTAGAAACCTCAGACTCATCCTTGACTCCTCACCATTCCCTATATCCAGCCGTGTTGATTCTACCATCCATACATGTCTCCTATTTATGGCTTGTTCTCCACCCCCACTTATGAAAATTGTTTACTATTGTCAATCCCTGTTCTAAATGCTCTACACTGTACACATAATGTATATACAAGCACATGACAGAGTCAACATTATTAGCCCCTACATCCCATAGGGGAGGGGACAGAGGCACAGAGAAGTTGTGTGACCTACCCCACGGCACACAGCAAGGAAAGAAAGCCAAGATTTGAATGCAGACAGTTTCTGACTTCAGGGCCCACCTGTTTATCACATCTCACCGAGTTGATTGCAATCACTTCCTAACCTATCCCCTTGCCTCCATTTTTGCCCCCTTCTCCACACCACTGTCCCACAATGTAAGCCACCAAAAACTCAAATCTGAGCTCACCACCCTGTGTTTAAAATCATTCCACACTTTCCTCTGGCTTGCAAAATAAACTTCAAACTCTTGGTTTGAAGGAGCCCACCTCGCCTCCTCCGCTACATACACCCACACCCACACACCTATCACACACCAGGAATTGTATTAAGATCTCTGGGCAAATGCAATGTGTGGCTCTCAGCATCAAGAAAATATGGAATAAGTAGGCAACATAGTGTCCAGATGAAAAGTTAAGCATATGAATTAAGCCCAAGCTTACCATTAAAAAGGACGTCACGGGACAGGATAATTTAGTGGTGAGGCGGGCACACTTTCAAGTCAGACATTCAATGTAAGCAGAATTGTCTCCAAGAAGATTTCTTTTTTTTTTTTTTTCCATCTTGAGCTGGCACTTGTGAATGATCAGCTCAGTTCTGGTTTAGTTTGAAAGATACTTTAATATTCCCATATTGTTCCAGTTCAACACTTTTAGAAAATGAATAGGCTTGGTTCTGGTTCACGCTGGCTGACTAGGTGTTGCTGTTTTGAAAAATCCTTGGTTCGGTGCTCAGCTCATCGGGGGGAAAAGAAAGATTAATCTGGGGCTCAGCCTGGTTCAAGGTTCGCAAATTTGAGTTCCTTGCAGCCATGGTTCAAACTTGAGCTGACACCCAATTATGAATTCAGCTCACAGGCCTGGTTTCCATGGCCGTGGCCCTCCACAGAGCCTTTCCAGCCTCCAGCCTCACAGTGTATCCCTGGGATGGATGTTGGAGGGGTCCTCCACAACACACCTGGAGGCTGACCATCAGGCAGCATCCTCTTGGCAGAGGAGGGAGGCTATGTGGGCTGATATGAACCAAACCCACCTACTTCCTTGAGACTGGGGCTCCCGCACCTCTTGCGGTCCTTTGCTCCTTTCACCTTGCCTCTGAGGCCTCCCTGAACATCCTAAAAACAGCCCCCCCATCCCTCCTTTCACTTCCCACTCAAATCTCTTTTCCCTACTTCATTCTTCTTCATTGCACCTACCAGCCACTGACCGTCTCTATATACCACTGGCCTGTGCTCTGGTTCTCCTCTGTGAGGGAAGGATTTTTGTCCATCTTTTTCACTATTATACCCAGTGCTGTCTGGAATAGTATCTGGAATATAATAGAAACCTACTAAATATATGTTAAATATCAAATAAACCCCCTCAGTCAAAATGTAGAGGTTATGGTAAGCGATTTCCAAGGAGAAGCAGGATTTGGACTAAAAACTGTATTTCACATAGTATGAAGAATACCTCATTGTTAGTGGGTTTTTTCTTATAATATCCTCTTTCCTTCGTTCCTTTGCATCATCTGTTTGCCTCCAATGCTAGGGTAAAGCAAAGCAAAGTATATGAAAGTGTATACAAGGCCCTATGTCCTTGTAATTTGAAGCAAAAGTCTCCAGGCCTCCTTTGAGTCCCAAAAGGCTGACTCAATAATGATTAGGAAATGTGACCATGTAGAAACAGAGAATAGCTCCTGGGCTGGGGGACTGGTTACAATTTAGACTAAAAATCTACCACACAGCAGTATCTCCAAATTCAGGGTTCCTTGAAACATATAACTAAAGGCCTGACACATATTCTTAAGCTGTTTTTACAGGAAGCAGATCCCTTCCAGATGAAAATTGATGACCACAGGAACATAGACCCTTGACTGGTTGAAACCAGAAGGCTGATGATGCTTGAAACTTCACCTTGATGCCAGCCAATCTGAGGATTGTGCATGAGCTGATCCCACACCCTGCAGCCCCCTCCCTCATACTGGCCTTTTAACCCTCCTCCCTGAAAGCCAGTTGGGAATTCGGGTCTTTGGAGCATGAGCTGCCTGTTCTCCTTTCTTGGTGCCCTGTAATAAATGCTGCACTTTCTTCACCACGACCCGGTGTCAGTAGACTGGCTTTACTGCAGACAGGGGAGCAGACACAAGTTTGGTTCGGTAACATATATATATGCATTAACAGGCTGCCTCCTCCTCCTCCAACCTTCCATTTGTCTGTATGTCTCTCCTTTCTTTGAGAGGATGAGTTCCACTGCCTCTTCTCAGCTGAACAGAAAGCCTTTGCAGCTCTGACTGACCACAGACTCTCCCTTGGAGTCTTAGCAAAGCGACCCCTCTGCCTCCAAGCTCTGGGCCTGTGTCCAGGAGGATTTATGTCTCTGCTTCTTCTACCTTCTGAAGTAACTTTCCAGCTTCCAGTTACATATTTAGTTTACATTTATATTAAAAACTGACAAAATAAATACCACTCCCAACATGGTAGGAACATGGGTTTAGGTAGACTCTGGGAGTTGGTGATGGACAGGGAGACCTGGCGTGCTATGGTTCATGGGGTCGCAAAGAGTCGGACACGACTGAGCGACTGAACTGAACATGGTAAAGTGGCTTGTGCTGTAGTACACATATACAAGAAAAGGATGACAAGAATTAGGACAACGATTTGATCCACCTGGCAATAACCCTCTTATTTTATGATTATTGATCAAATAAAAGTGCCCCCTCTCTCCTTCCTGTCCACCTGCATGTTGAATTGTGTCCCTCAACCAGTCAATGCCACAGTGAGAGTCCTAAGGGAAGTCTATGGAGCTCTCTAAAATGTTCATCTAAAAGTCCGTGGGGAAACTAAGAATATAACCACACAGTCAAGGAAATTCATGGGGCTTCCCTGGTAGCTCAGTGTTAAATAACAGTCCATGTGCAAGGCAGGAGATGTGGGTTTGGTCCCTGGGTTGGGAAGATCCCCTGGAGAACGAAATAGTAACCCACTCCAGTATTCTTGCCTGGAAAATCCCATGCATAGAGGAGCCTGGCAGGCTACAGTCTATGCAGTTGCAGAGTTGGACAACTGAGCGACCAAACCAGCACCACCAAGGAATCCATAAGAGGGGAATAATTTATCTTCTGACCATTCGGCTTCTTTGCTGGTCACAATGGAAAGCAAACAGTAACTAAAAATGGGTGAGTTTTTAGAAAGGTGTATACTTTTTTTTTTTTTCTCTAGATATTTGTATTGCATTTCTTTGGTGTTACATTTTCACTGGTGTTGAGCTGTGGAATTTTTTATTTGACCTTCTTGAGATTTAACAGGGGCTTCCCTGGTAGCTCAGATGGTAAAGAATCTGCCTGCAGTGCAGGAGACGGGTTTGATCCCTGGGTCAAATAAATTTCCTGAATCTGTTTAATTTCATCAGTTTGGGGAACATCTCAGCCATTACCTCTTTCAATATTTCAATATTGCCTTTTTCCTGATATTCTCCTGAAGTTCTCACCCTCTTTTCCATGGCTCTTAATTTCCCATGCTTCCATTTCTTTGCCTCTCAGGACTATATTATGGATAGCTTCTCTAAATTTATTTCAGCTGACTTATCTTCTTTTCAGCTATGCTTAATTGGCTGTTAAATCTGCTAAATACAATAATGAAGTTTTGACTATAATCACTTTCACCTCAAAAATTTTTATTTGGCTCTTTGTCAAATCTGCTTGATCATTTAAAATCACATGTCCCTTTCTTATCTTCTATGTCACTTTGTTTGTTACTTAAAGCTCATTATTTTATAATCCGTGTCTTATATGCCAATGTCTGAAATCACTGTGGATATGCTTTAGCTATCTGTTACTTTTCAGGCTCTCTCATTGCTTTGTCTCCATATGTGGTTTTATCTTTTTTTTTCAAAGTGTAAACTCATTCCTCCCCACCTCCCCATCCCAGAAATTTATCTGGGAGAATTTCTTGAGGCCTGGATTACAGGTAAGTTCCTGCAGAGAAGATCTGTTTCCTGTTGCCACATCCCTAGGATACAACCAACCTAGACTTTAACTTAAAACTGAATTTTCCACCTGAGGTTTTTCCAACCACCCATACGGTGTGATTTCAGGCCATAAACTTTATGAGGTTATTTGGGCGTATGGACTCTTATGTGAGAATATTTCCCTTTCATTCAGAATTAGGGGTGGAGACAGCCAATGTCCTTTGCCATTCCCTAGGGCTTTTTCCCACTTCATCCTTACTCTGAGGATATAGCTATTTGAGATACTAACATAATGTATGTCGGGGGGAGTCAGAACCTTCAATAAGATTTCCATTTTGAACATATTAATTGGATTTCCCATTTGGGGCATTTTTGTCTTTCTCCCATAGCTACACAAACCAATGCAAGTTCACCCAATCCAGCAAATGCCTGCAAGGGGTCACAACACCTCTGTGATATCCACTTTCATTTAGTCTGTGGTCTCTATGTTCTGCCAGCTCATCAATGCCTTTTGAAATATTTGTAAGTGGTTTAGCCAATATTTTTTACTTTTATGCAGGAAAGCTATCGTCAGGGTTTCTAGCTGGCTAAACAGCTGGATAAGGAAGACACAGAATTCTCTTTATCACGCAGCCCCAGGGAGGTGTTAAGATCCTGCAATTGGCCAGAGGCTTGTTCACTGGAATACTGGCCTCTGGAGCCGGCCACACGCCTATAGCTGGTGCAACACACCAGTGATCATGGGTGAAGGGGAAACTGTATTTAAAAGTACACTTTTAGCTTTAGCGAGCTGCCTAAGGGAATGAAAATGAGCCATTAACCCAGGCAGGATACAGGGCCTCCCTTACATATTCAGCTCCTCCGGGTTAAGTGTTATGAGGCTGAGTGGAGACATTCCTATGAAGGTCAGGAAAAGCTCCTACACTCTGGTCCTTCAACTAACAAAATGTCAGCTGATATACTATTAATATTTGGATTCCTCGGACAGCATCTTCAGTGGGAGAACTTGACAGTCACCTCTATGCAAAGTAAACCAGGAAAGTTGTTATTCCTGTTCCAGGCAGCAGGTCTCCAGGGACCACAGGCCTTTGTGAGGCTTGTGAGTCCAGTGCCTAGGGAGAGAATGAAGGGCTAGAATTCTCAGTGACAGTTTGGAGCCTTTGGTGACATCTTTTGCCACAAGGGGCCAAAGACTGAAGGGCAACCGGGTCCTGGAGTAAAACTGGGACAGGCTGGGACCTGAAACCTGGGACCCTTTGCTGCAGTGCTTGCACCCGGACAAACATCTCCTTCAGCAATGTAATACAGAGAAACGATAAGGAATTAAAAATAACTGTGTTCATGGGCAGCTGAGACAAATTATGGACAAGCTACAAAAAGACCAAAAACGCAGCTGTCACTTCTGAAGAGCTGGGAACAAAAGCATGGTACTGCACATGCCCCCTGCACTCGCCACCACCAAAGGGGTAGACACGTCACCTAAGCCACCCCACCTGCTTCCTGGACACGCCTATACACATCCCTACCCTCACTCCATACAAAGGAAGCAGCTCGCCCTGCCCTGGGAGCAAGTGAGCACGGGAACCTGTTATCTGTTTTTGCTTCCCCCTGCTGCAGCAAGGGCCCCAATAAAGCCTTGCTTGACTTTCTTGTCTGGCCTCATCAATTTCTATTAAGGAAGGCCAACAACCCTGGTCTGTATCAAAAAAATGCAGGGACAACTGAGGGTTAGGTATCTTTTGGGGGGGCATATATCATCCTGTTATTGGGCTCTGGTGTAAGAACAAAAGATTGACATAAACCATACAACCATGGGACCAGAACTGTCCATCACAGCCTGAGCAACAGAGGGAGACCTGTATGATGATGTGGTGGGTGCCCAGCAGAGCTCCATCACTACGTGGAGATAAAACCCACATGGAGGGCTCCCCAGACTCCTGACATCTCTGCCACACCCACCAGTGAGCTAGGTGAGGCAAAATGGATGGGACACAAGTGTGGGCTAGAACCCATAGGTTTCTGGATGGCTGAGAGATGATCTTATACCTTGACTGTTCCAAATGTTCCCCATACATCCCACCCAAAATATCCAGTAGCAATTGACTTGTGTCATAACAATAACAATAATACCTAATGTATCTTGTATGCTACTTATCTGTCTACTGCTATTCTGACCACATTTAATCTTTATAATACTTCTGTACTCAAGTATACAAGTATACAAAGTAAAACTTGACATTACTTTGTCAAAAAGGTCTGTCTAGTCAAGGCTATGGTTTTTCCAGTAGTCACGTATGGATGTGAGAACTGGAGTATAAAGAAAGCTGAGTGCTGAAGAATTGATGCTTTTGAACTCTGGTGGTGGAGAAGACTCTCAGGAGTCCCTTGGACTGCAAGGAGATCCAACCAGTCCATCCTAAAGGAGATCAGTCCTGGGTGTTCATTGGAAGGACTGATATTGAATCTGAAACTCCAATACTTGGCCACCTGATGCGAAGAGCTGACTCATTTGAAAAAACCCTGATGCTGGGAAAGATTGAGGGCAGGAGGAGAAGGGGACGACAGAGGATGAGATGGCTGGATGGCGTCACTGACTCAATGGACATGAGTTTGGGTGGACTCCAGGAGTTGGTGATGGACAAGGAGGCCTGGCGTGTGGAGGTTCATGGAATCACAAAGAGTCGGACACGACTGAGTGACTGAACTGAACTGAGTACTTCTATATGGTTGTATTATATTTCCTTTACATTATAGGAAAGAATGAGAGTCATAAACAGCTTAAGAAGCTCATTCAAGGTGACTCAATTTGAACAGAGTTTATATTCCAACTCAGGCAATCTGGTTCCCGAGTCTGTTCAATTCTGTGAAAACAAGATGAAGCATAGGAGGAGAAACTGGCATTGTTTTGGAGAAATTATTTTGGCGCCACCTGACTTGTGAACCACTACTAATAAAGAATCCAGGGCAATACAATTGGGTGTCTTAGAAATATAGGTTCACTGGCACCCAAAAGGTGTTAATAGTTTGGTATCAAAGGACAGGTGTTTCCAAAGATTTCAAAATGTATAAATCAATACACAGAGTAGTCTCAAAAGATAGCCATGATTCCTCAGCCTCAGGACTCTCCCACCCAGATCTAGATTCTATTTCCCCTCTCCTTGAATCTGGCCTTGTCTTTTCCTTGCTTTGGTCAATATAATGTGGTAGAAGTGATACCAGCATGATACAAGCATGAGCCTTAAGAAGGGTTGACAACTTCTACCTTTGTACTCTTCAGAAACTAACCATTCTCTAAGAAACCCAATTATACCCAGACTGCCATGCTATGAGGAAGACCAAGTTAGCCATGTGGAAAAGGCATATGGAGGAACCAGACACCTGAGTAAGGCTTTCTTGGGCCTCTAGGATAACCCAGCTGCTAGCTGCTGCTGCTGCTAAGTCGCATCAGTCGTGTTCGAGTCTGTGCGACCCCATAGATGGCAGCCTCCTCCGTCCCTGGGATTCTCCAGGCAAGAACACTAACTGCAGCTAAATGGTACCATGATGGGATGGAAAAATCACCAGCCAAGCCTTACCCAAGACAGAGAGTCATGAGAAATAAGAAACTATGCTTGTCTTAAGGCCCTGAGTTTCAGGGTGGTCTGTTACATAGTAATAGATAACCAAAATACATAGATTAATGTGACAAGATATAGCATAGCTTATTAAATCTGCTGGAGGCATGCTGCATGTAAAAAGCAATGGAAGAAACCTGACAGCTCAAATAAAGGTAGGAGAACAAAAATTGAGGTGCTCTTGGTTTAGATCTGGATAAGGAACTTAGTGAAATGATCACCATATCACAGATGTAGAAATGAGGACTTCCCTGGTGACGCACTGGTTAAGACCCCATGCTTCCAATGCAGGGGACGTGACTTCAATCCCTGGTCAGAGAACTAAGATTCCACGTGTAGTGGGGCAACTAAGCCCGTGTGCCAGAGCTACTAAGCCTGCACACTGCAACTACACAGAGGCCTGCACACCGCAGCAAAGAGCCCGCACACCACGACTAAGAAGCAAAGCGGCCAACTAAATAATAATCAATATTTTAAACAATGGATGCCTGGCATAAAAGATCCTGTTTCATTCTAGAACTAAGTCTTGCTGTCTCTGGGGCTCCCTGCCTGTCCCCAGATGCCTGTGCTACCCTAGACCTGGGCTCCAGTCTCTCTTTCATGAAAGAAAAACAACAACTTCTCAAAATAAGGACTGATCTGTGATTCTGGATCTCAGAGAGAAAAGCATGCCAGAGACATCTTGTTAATGAAACATTTATGGGCATCGGGCACACACTGAGTGTGAAAACCTGTGATTCCTAGGACAAGAAGAGAAAAAATCCTTGAGTCCACAAGGCTGAGAGAGAGAAAAGGACATAGGTCAAACACGAAAACCTGGACTTGGTGAATTGCCAGGCTGGGCTTCCCTGCTGGCTCGGTTGGCAGAGAATCAGCCTGCAGTGCAAGAGGCTACCTGCAGGCTCAAACCCTGGGTCGGAAAGATCCCCTGGAGAAGGAAATGGAAACCCACTCCAGTATTCTCGCCAGGGAAATCCCATGGACAGAGGAGCCTGGCAGGCTACGGTCCACAGGGTTGCAAAAAGTCAGACACGACCTAGCAACTAAACCAGCCAAATAAAGGCAGATGGGCAGGGAAAGGGAGGGAGCACTGACCCCTACTTGTGACACTGCTGGAGATGAACGCAGATCCACTGTTTAAAGAAAAACAATACTGAGCGAAGAATCAGTATCCAGCATAGAAAGATGTCCAGCTTGCCCTCGCCATGGCTTGTTGCTCTGTGTCTTTCTCACGGGGTTAAATAAGGCAGTCTCCCTGACCTGGATGCTGTCACTCCAGCTTTAACCTACGGCGGGGGCACTTCCTCATGAGGGAAGCCTGGGACAGCAAGCTGTGGATGGGACACCACTGTGAGTACTGCATTCTTATTTCAGGTTGAGGAGTGCAGTGAAGGCAGTTGGATAGGAATTGTGTTCAAAGATAACCTGACTTTCATTTTAGTGCCTCTCTTCGACTTTGCCCCATTTCAGGGTCCCATTTCACCCATTTTCTGCACATGATAACTCTGTAGTTCCTTTTTAACACAATATTTAACTTGATAATGACTGTAAGTGAAGGATAATTTTCCATGGGAGATATTCCATCAAAATGCAATGAAATAAGTCAATGTTATATTACTCCTTGCATCAATCCATTTCCACTACCTAATTGATGCTCTGCTCCAAATCTTCAACCTGTTGTTAAGTGTGAGTCTAAAAATGGCTTGCCTGCGATTGGCAAGGGCATATCTGATTTTTTTTTATTTCGATGACATCTGTTCTGTCTGCTCTGTCATTATTTTCTAATATTCTGATTCTCAAAAGAACAGAGAATCTCACTTTGTCCTCTAACAAGTGAAAAACTGAGCTGTTCAATGAAGGGGGCCAAAGAATGACCTCCACGCATTCTCTCCCTATGATCCTGCCTCTTTGTTGGACTATTAAAAAATTAATAAAAAGTTGTTGCCTGCTGGCCAGACGTCCACAAGGAAATACAGGTAGCACTTGGAATAAAGTGGGCTTCCCAAGTTTGCCTAGAAAGGACTGTAGACAGTAGGTTGCCAACAGAGGGAGTTGGGGACCCTGAGCATCCTTTATCTACCTCTCTCCTCCATCTTTAATGTTTGATGGCAAAAAATGTGGAAATCCAGAACATAAGGGAGATAAGAGAACCAAAAGAAGTACAGCCAAATGGAAGGAAACTGGGTGTCGGAGGTAGTCACACCTGGGTTCAAATCCCAGGTCTGCAGCTCACCAGCTGTGTGTACTTACTATCAGATCTCTGAGCTTCAATTCTCTCTCCAGGAAAATAATTCTACTTGCAGAATTGCTTTGAAGAAGTAAAGACTTTATTCAAAGTGCTCATCCCTCAGTAAATGGAGCTACTATTATTGTGATAACAACGATGGACATCAAGGCCATGCTGGTTGACTACCAAAGAGCTGTAAGGTTATAACCTCTCTATTCTCCATGTACCTGCAAAGTTTTCTGTATTTTCTCCCTTTCTCCCTCAGCTCCCTAACAGCTCGTGCTCTACAATATCTATGCTTATTTTCCTACTTGTGAAATATCAAAATGACTTTGAACAAAGTCAACAGAAAGTACATATTTAGAAACATACTTAGTGGGTAGATTAGTCACAGCCAAACTTACAGGCTCCTTATAACATTTCGGAAGGGTATCTGTCGACATGCATCAAATACCTTACAAGTATACACTGTCTGACATAGACATTCTATCTTGGGAAGGATGGAGGATGAGATACCATTTTTAATAGCTGAAACAACCTGCTTCCAAAAATTAAACACTTTTCAAAATTAAAATTTTCCAAAATATATGCACGCATGCTCAGTCACTTCACTCATGTCCGACTCTTTGTGACCCCATGGACTGCAAACTGCCAGGCTCCTTCGTCCATGGGATTTTCCCAGCAAGAATACTAGAATGGGTTGCCATGCCCTTCCTCCAGGGGATCTTCCCAACCCAGGGATTGAATTCACGTCTCCTGTGTCTCTGGCACTGCAGGCAGATTCTTTACCACTGAGTTGCTGGGGAAGCCCCCAAAATATGTTAAACAAATATAATTCAATAAGCAAATTTGCTCTTGGATCACTAATATTAAAAGAGCATATTAATTATTCTCTAAGAGAGGAATACACAGGCTTCAACACCTATCTGAAGAAGCAGATACTAGAAACTTCTATTCATACCAAAAAAATGTATATTATACATCTGCATGTATAATAGTGTCCAAGATTTTCAAAACTCCAATTATTTGAGGAGAAAAAGGTGATGAAACTTCTTAACACCAAATTCTGGTAGTCACAAATTTCTTTTTGTTTGCCAGAGTGAAGATGGCACATAGGTTTCTATGTCAGACATTCTATTTTTAAAAGGTATATGCTGTGAGACAGCACACTCAAAGCCGGTGGGGAGGCAGGTGGGAGGGGAGTCAGGATGGGGGGACACATGTGCACCCGTGGCTGATTCATGTCAATGTACAGCAGAAACCACCACAATATTGTAATTATCCTCTAATTAAAATTAATTAATTTTAAAAAAGAGGTGTATCCTAAGGAAATATTAATGGCATGCATAAAAATTAAGCTATAAGACTGTCTTCGCATTTATTCTTAATGATTAGGGTGACCATATTCTTTATAGCCCAAATCTGGTCACTTTTGGGATAAAAAAGTAAATGTTATTAATCATTAAGTCAGAGGATAACAGGTGTAAATCCAAAGTACCAAATAGAAGCAATCTAAGTGTCCAGCATGGGGGTCGGTCCTAAGATAGTGGAGGAATAGGACAGGGAGACCACTTTCTCCCCCACAAATTCATCGAAAGAACATTTGAACGCTGAGAAGATTCCACAAAACAACTTCTGAATGCTGGCAGAGAACATCAGGCACCCAGAAAGGCAGCCCATTGTCTTCAAAAGGAGGTAGGACAAAACATAAAAGATAAAAAGAGAGACAAAAAAGGTACGGATGGAGACCTGTCCTGGGAAGGGAGTCTTTAAAGAGAAGTTTTCAAACACCAGGAAACCCTCTCACCGGCAGGTCTGCGTGGAGTTTTGGAATCTCAGAGGACAACATAACCGGGACGGAAAAATAAATAAATAAACAGATAAAACCCACAGATTAGGTGCCTAAGGGCAACTCCTAGCAGAAAGGAAAAATAAATAAATAAACAGATAAAACCCACAGATTAGGTGCCTAAGGGCAACTCCTAGCAGAAAGGTAGCCCAGACACTCGCATCCGGCACCAGCAAGTGGGGGCTGACCAGGGAGGAGCGGGCTGCAATGCTTAGGGTAAGGACCGAGCATGAATGCCCCGAGGGCAATCTGAGGGATTTAATGCGAGATAGCAACCTAAACTGTGGGACAGCCAGAGAGAGAGAGAGAGAGAGAGAGGGAGAGAGAGAGAGAGAGAGAGAGAGAGAGAGAACTATCCCGCGAAAAGCCCTAACCTAAGGCACTGCCGGGCCTGCTCACAGAACAAAGGACTGAGCGAATACCAGAGGAGAGCTAGCCGACTGTGGACTGGCCCATCCCGCGCTGGAGGCAGGGAGGCAGGCGGGCGACCGCCAGAGCCGGAAAGGGGCAAACTCGGCCCCAGAGAAGGCATTCCCTACCAAACCGTGATCAGGCTTCTGGCTGCTAACCAAGACTTCCTGGGCTTCTGGACAGTTGACATCCACTGGGAGGGTCACAGCCAGAAATCAGCTCCCCAGAAGAGACACAGGCGCCCGCTGCCACCCAGGAAACCGAGCGGCTGGGACAGAGGAGGTGATAGACGCCCCCGCCACCTCAGGAGAGTGTGTTCGCCAACACCTGGTCACCTGAGCTGCTCAGACCTGGGAAGGACACAAAACGCAGGCCCTACCAACTCTGCGCCTCTGGGGAGTACGCGAGGACCTGAACCTGAGCGGCTTAGACCTGGGAAGTGCACGCAAGCCAGGGCCTGCTTTAGACAGTTCACATGCAGAGCAACCTGGAGCCTGAGCCATGTAGACCGGGAAAGCACACACGCCGGGAGCCGGGGCAAACCCAGTGTGGCCCAGACACTGCGAGCACTCCCCACCCACGCCAGTGAGATTTGTTTGCAGTTTTCCTCCCTCCCCACTGCACGACTGAACAAGTGACCACCTCCGCCCCCTTGTGTCAGGGAGGAAATCAGACACTGAAGAGACCTGCAAACAGAAGCAGCCAAAATAAACAGAGGGAACCGCTTTGGAAGTGACACGTGCAACAGATTAAAACCCTGTATTTAGCACCGACTACACTGGGGGCTTCCCTGGGGGCTCCCCTGGTGGCTCAGAGGTTAAAGCGTCTGCCTGCAATGCGGGAAAGCCGGGTTCGATCCCTGGGTTGGGAAGATCCCCTGGAGAAGGAAATGGCAACCCACTCCAGTATTCTTGCCTGGAGAATCCCATGGACGGAGGAGCTTGGTAGGCTACAGTCCGTGGGGTCGCAAAGAGTCGGACACGACTGAGCGACATCACTTCACTTCACTTCACACTGGAAGAAGCACAAGCTGGAAACAAGATTGCCGGGAGAAATATCAATAACCTCAGATATGCAGATGACACCACCCTTATGGCAGAAAGCGAATGCAGATGACACCACCCTTATGGCAGAAAGTGAAGAGGAACTAAAAAGCCTCTTGATAAAAGTGAAAGAGAAGAGTGAAAAAGTTGGCTTAAAGCTCAACATTCAGAAAACTAAGATCAGGGCATCCGGTCGCATCACTTCATGGGAAATAGATGGGAGACAGTGGAAACAGTGTCAGACTTTATTTTTGGGGGCTCCAAAATCACTGCAGATGGTGATTGAAGTCATGAAATTAAAAGACGCTTACTCCTTGGAAGGAAAGTTATGGCCAACCTAGAAAGCATGTTAAAAAGCAGAGACATTACTTTGCCAACAAAGGTCCATCTAGTCAAGGCTATGGTTTTTCCAGTGGTCATGTATGGATGTGAGAGTTGGACTGTGAAGAAAGCTGAGTGCTGAAAAATTGATGCTTTTGAACTATGGTGTTGGAGAAGACTCTTGAGAGTCCCTTGGACTACAAGAAGATCCAACCAGTCCACCCTGAAGGAGATCAGTCCTGGGTGTTCATTGGAAGGACTGATGCTGACGCTGAAACTCCAGTACTTTGGCCACCTCACGCGAAGAGCTGACTCATTGGAAAAGACCCTGATGCTGGGAGGGATTGGGGGCAGGAGGAAAAGGGGACGACAGAGGATGAGATGGCTGGATGGTATCACTGACTCGATGGGCATGAGTTTGAGTAAACTCTGGGAGTTGGTGATGGACAAGGAGGCCTGGCGTGCTGCGATTCAAGGGGTCGCAAAGGGTTGGACACGACTGAGCAACTGAACTGAACACTGGAAGGGGCCTACAGATCTTGAAAAGTATACACTGGAATAAGAAACTATATGAAACTGAACTGACCCCACACTGCCTGCAACAGCTCCAGAGTAATTCCTAGATATATTTTTACTATTATCATTTTTTTTAATTTAAAAATTTTTTAAAGTCCTCTATTACTTTAATTTTCATTTTTATAACCTACTATTACCTTGCAAAAAAAAAAGGACTCTATTTTTAAAACAAACTTCATATATTTTTATAATTTTCATTACTTTGTTGTTTTTTAATATTGTATTTTTGAGAGTCTAACCTCTAGATTTTTAATCTTTGCTTCTTGGTATTTGTTATCAATTTTGTACCTTTAAGAATCCAATCTTCAGTACCAATTTTTACTTAGCAGTGTGATTACTGGCTTGATTACTCTCTCCCCCTTTGACTCTCCTTTTTCTCCCCCAGGTTACCTCTATCTCCTCCTTCCCCCTTCTCTTCTCTACCCAACTCTGTGAATCTCTGAGTGTGTTCCAGGCTGAGGAGAACACTTAGGGAACTAATTACTGCCTAGATCTGTCTCTCTCCTTTTGATCCCCCCTTTTCTCCTCCTGGTCACCTCTATCTCCTTCCTCCCTCTTCTCTTCTCTTTGTAACTCCGTGAACCCCTCTGAAGGTTCCAGACAGTGGAGAGCACATAAGGAATTGATTACTGGCTAGACTGCTCTCTCCCTTTTTGATTACCCCTCTTCTCCTCTTGGTCACCTCTATCTCCCTCCTCCCTCTTCTCTACTCCATGTAACTCTGTGAACCTCTGTGGGTGTCCCTCACTGTGGAGAATCTTTTCACCATTAACCCAGAAGTTTTATCATTGGTGCTGTATGGATGGAGAAGTCTTGAGGCTACTGTAAGAATAAGACTGAAAACCAGAGGAGGGAGGCTTAAGCCCCAAACCTGAGAACACCAGAGAACTCCTGACTACAGGGAACACTAATTGATAAGAGATCATCCAAAAGCCTCCATACCTACACTGAAACCAAGCACCATCCAAGAGCAAACAAGTTCCAGAGCAAGACATACCACGCAAATTCTCCAGCAACACAGGGACATAGCCCTGAGCTTCAATATACAGGCTGCCCAAAGTCACACCAAACCCATAGACATCTCAAAATTCACTACTGGATACTACATTGCTCTCCAGAGAAGAAATCCAGCTCCACCCACCAGAACACTGATGCAAGCTTCCCTAACCAGGAAACCTTGACAAGTCACCTGTCCAACCCCACCCACAGGGAGGAACCTCCACAATAAAGTGGAACCACAAACTGCCAGAATACAGAAAGGCCACCCCAAATACAGCAATCTAAACAAGATGAAAAGGTAGAGAAATACTCAGCAGGTAAAGGAACATCATAAATGGTCACCAAACCAAACAAAAGAGAAGATAGGGAGTCTACCTGAAAAAAGAATTCAGAATAATGATAATAAAACTGATAAAAAAATCTTGAAAACAAAATGGAGTTACAGATAAATGGCCTTGAGACAAGGGTTGAAAAGATGCAAGAAATGTATAACAAGGACCTAGAAGAAATAAAAAAGAGTCAATCAATAATGAATAATGTAATAAATGAGATCAAAAACACTCTGGAGGGAATCAACAGTAGAATAATGGAGGCAGAAGATAGGATAAGTGAGGTAGAAGATAGAATGGTGGAAATAAATGAAGCAGAGAGGAAAAAAGAAAAAAGAATTAAAAGAAATGAGGACAACCTGAGGGACCTCTGGGACAATGTCACACACCCCAACATTTGAATCATAGGCGTCCCAGAAGAAGAAGACAGAAAGAAAGGCCATGAGAAAATACTTGAGGAGATAATAGTTGAAAACTTCCTAAAATGAGGAAGGAAATAGTCACCCAAGTACAAGAAACCCAGAGAGTCCCAAACAGGATAAACCCAAGGCAAGACACCCCAAGACACATAGTAATCAAATTAACAAAGATCAAACACAAAGAACAAATATTAAAAGCAGCAAGGGAAAAACAACAAATAACACACAAGGAGATCACCATAAGGATAACAGCTGATCTTTCAATAGAAACTCTTCAGGCCAGAAGGGAATGGCAGGACATAATTAAAGTGGTGAAAGAGAAAAACCTACAACCCAGATTATTGTACCCAGCAAGGATCTCATTCAAATATGAAGGAGAAATCAAAAGCTTTACAGACAAGAAAAAGCTGAGAGAATTCAGCACCACCAAATCAGCTCTTCAACAAACGCTAAAGCATCATCTCTAGACAGGAAACACAGAAAGGGTGTATAAACTTGAACCCAAAACAACAAAGTAAATGGCAACAGGATCATATGTATCAATAATTACCTTAAATGTAAATGGGTTGAATGCCCCAACCAAAAGACAAAGAATGGCTGAATGGATACAAAAACAAGACCCCTATACATGTTGTCTACAAGAGACCCACCTCAAAACAAGGGACACATACAGACTGAAAGTGAAGGGCTGGAAAGAGATACTTCACGCAAATGGAGACCAAAAGAAAGCAGGAGTAGCAATACTCATATCAGATAAAATAGACTTTAAAATAAAGGCTGTGAAAAGAGACAAGAAGGAAACTACATAATGATCAAAGGATCAATCCAAGAAAAAGATATAACAATTATAAATATATATGCACCCAACATAGGAGCACCGCAATATGTAAGGCAAATGCTAACAAGTATGAAAGAGGAAATTAACAATAACACAATAATAGTGAGAGACTTTAATACCCCACTCACACCTATGGATAGATCAACTAAGCAGAAAATTAACAAGGAAACACAAACTTTAAATGACACAATGGACCAGTTAGACCTAATTGATATCTATAGGACATTTCACCCCAAAACAATGAATTTCACCCTTTTCTCAAGTGCACACGGAACCTTCTCCAGGATAAATCACATCCTAGGCCATACATCTAGCCTTGGTAAATTCAAAAAAATTGAAATCATTCCAAGCATCTTTTCTGACCACAATGCAGTAAGATTAGATGTCAACTACAGGAAAAAACTATTAAAAATTCCAACTTATGGAGGCTAAACAACACACTTCTGAATAACCAACAAATCACAGAAGAAATAAAAAAAGAAATCAAAATATGCATATAAATGAATGAAAATGAAACCACAACAACCCAAAACCTATGGGACACTGTGAAAGCAGTGCTAAGGGGAAGGTTCATAGCAATACAGGCTTACCTCAAGAAACAAAGAAAAAGTCAAATAAATAACCTAACTCTACACCTAAGGCAACTAGAAAATGAAGAAATGAAGAACCCCAGGGTTAGTAGAAGGAAAGAAATCTTAAAAATTAGAGCAGAAATAAATGCAAAAGAAATAAAAGAAACCATAGCAAAAATCAATAAAGCTAAAAGCTGGTTCTTTGAGAAGATAAAGAAAATTGACAAACCATTAGCCAGACTCATCAAGAAACAAAGGGAGAAGAATCAAATCAACAAAATTAGAAATGAAAATGGAGAGATCACAACAGACAACACAGAAATACAAAAGATCATAAGAGACTAGTATCAGCAACTATATGCCAATAAAATGGACAATTTGGAAGAAATGGATAAATTCTTAGAAAAGTATAACTTTCCAAAACTGAACCAGGAAGAAACAGAAAATCTTAACAGACCCATCACAAGCACAGAAATCAAAACTGTTATCGGAAGTCTTCCAGCAAACAAAAGCCCAGGACCAGACAGATTCACAGCTGAATTCTAATGAAAATTTAGAGAAGAGCTAACACCTATCTTACTCAAACTCTTCCAGAAAACTGCAGAGGAAGGTAAACTTCCAAACTCATTCTATGAGGCCACCATCACCCTAATTCCAAAACCAGACAAAGATGCCACAAAAAAAGAAAACTATAGGCCAATATCACTGATGAACATAGATGCAAAAATCCTTAACAAAATTCTAGCAAGCAGAATCCAACAACATATTTAAAAGATCATACATCATGACCAAGTGGGCTTTATCCCAGGGATGCAGGATTCTTTAATATCCACAAATCAATCAATGTAATACACCACATTAACAAATTGAAAGATAAAAACCATATGATTATCTCCATAGATGCAGATAAAGCCTTTGACAAAATTCAACATCCATTTATGATAAAAACCCTCCAGAAAGCAGGAACAGAAGGAACATACCTCAACATAATAAAAGCTATATATGACAAACCCACAGCAAACATTATCCTCAGTGGTGAAAAACTGAAAGCATTTCTCCTAAAGTCAGGAACAAGACAAGGGTGCCCACTCTCACCACTACTATTCAACATAGTTTTGGAAGTTTTGGCCACAGCAATCAGAGCAGAAAAAGAAGTAAAAGGAATCCAGATAGGAAAAGAAGAAGTGAAACTCTCACTGTTTGCAGATGACATGATCCTCTACATAGAAAACCCTAAAGACTCTACCAGAAAATTACTAGAGCTAATCAATGAATATAGTAAAGTTGCAGAATATAAAATTAATACACAGAAATCCCTTGCATTCCTATACACTAACAATGAGAAAACAGAAAGAGAAATTAAGGAAACAATTCCAATCACCATTGCAACGAAAAGAATAAAATACTTAGGAATATATCTACCTAAAGAAACAAAAGACCTATATATAGAAAACTATAAAACACTGATGAAAGAAATCAAAGAGGACACAAATAGATGGAGAAATATACCGTGTTCATGGATTGGAAGAATCAATATTGTCAAAATGACTATACTACCCAAAGCAATCTGTAGACTCAATGCAATCCCTATCAAGCTACCAATGGTATTTTTCACAGAACTAGAACAAATAATTTCACAATTTGTATGGAAATACAAAAAACCTTGAATAGCCAAAGCAATCTTGAGAAAGAAGAATGGAACTGGAGGAGTCAACCTGCCTGACTTCAGGTTCTACTACAGAGCTACAGTCATCAAGACATGGTACTGGCACAAAGACAGAAATACAGATCAATGGAACAAAACAGAAAGGCCAGAGATAGATCCACGCACCTATGGATGCCTTATCTTTGACAAAGGAGGCAAGAATATACAATAGAGAAAAGACAATCACTTTAACAAGTGGTGCTGGGAAAACTGGTCAACCACTTGTAGAAGACTGAAACTAGAACACTTTCTAACACCATACACAAAAATAAACTCAAAATGGATTAAAGATCTAAACGTAAGACCAGAAACTATAAAATTCCTAAAGGAAAACATAGGCAAAACAGTCTCTGACATTTATCACAGCAGGATCCTCTATGACCCACCTATCAGAGTAATGGGAATAAAAGCAAAAATAAACAAATGGGACCTAATTAAACCTAAAAGCTTTTGCACAGTGAAGGAAACTATAAGCAAGGTGAAAAGACAGCCTTCAGAATGGGAGAAAATAATAGCAAACAAAGCAACTAACAAAGAATTAATCTCAAAAATATACAAGCAGCTCCTGAAGCTCAATTCCAGAAAAATAAATGACCCAATCAAAAAATGGGCCAAAGAGCTAAACAGACATTTCTCCAAAGAAGACATACAGATGGCTAACAAACACATGAAAAGATGCTCAACATCACTCATTATCAGAGAAATGCAAATCAAAACCACTACCATTACACGCCAGTCAGAATGGCTGCCATCCAAAAGTCTACAAGCAATAAATGCTGGAGAGGGTGTGGAGAAAAGGGAACCCTCTTACACTGTTGGTGGGAATGCAAACTAGTACAGCCACTGTGGAGATTCCTTGAAAAACTGGAAATAGAACTGCCATATGACCCAGCAATCCCACTCCTGGGCATACACACTGAGGAAACCAGAATTGAAAGAGACATGTGTACCCCAATGTTCATCGCACCACTGTTTATAATAGACAGGACATGGAAGCAACCTAGATGTCCATCAGCAGATGAATGGATAAGGAAGCTGTGGTACATATACCCAATGGAATATTACTCAGCCATTAAAAAGAACACATTTAAATCAGTTTTAATGAGGTGGATGAAACTGGAGCCTATTATACAGAGTGAAGTAATTCAAAAAAGAAAAACACCAATACAGTATACTAAAGCATATATATGGAATTTAGAAAGATGGTACCGATAGCCCTATATGCGAGACAGCAAAAGAGACACAGAGGTATAGAACTGTCTTTTGGACTCTGGGAGAAGGCGAGGGTGGGATGATCTGAGAGAATAGCACTGAAACATGTATATTACCATATGTGAAACAGATCACCAGCCCAGGTTGGATGCATGAGACAGGGTGCTCAGGACTGGTGCACTGGGATGACCCAGAGGGATGGGATGGAGAGGATGGTGGAAGGGGGGTTCAGGATGGGGAACACACATACACCCACGACTGTTTCATGTCAATGTATGGCAAAAACCACTACAATACTGTAATTAGCCTCCAATTAAAATAAATTAAAATAAAATGTCCATCATGGAGGATCAGTAAAATAACCATGTAACATTTTTTTGAAAAATGTTAAAAGAAAATTCAGCCATATGGAAAGATGTACATAATACATTAATGGGAAAAAAATCAGATTGCAAGCTAAAACACATAGTATGGTCACATTAAAAACACATACATTTGCAAACACAGACCCATACTCCCCACAATTCAAGAAAGACAGATGACACAGTGCTAACAGGAAGTACTGCTGGGTGGTGGGAACTGGGACCATTTCTACCCATCTATACTTTCTATAATGAAAGTGTGTTACATTTGCAATTTCAGGAAAAAAGTTATTTACAATTTCTTTTAGGAAAATACTGTCTTTAAAACTCTTGTTTCAGAAGGTAACCTTTTTCTCCAAAGCCTAAGGTGAATTTTCTAGGAATTTGAGCCTTTTAAGGCCTGAAATATATATATATATACATACACACATACACACACACACACACACACATATATATGTAACTTGGTAAACAAAGCTCAACCTCACTTCAGCATTCACGACCATCTACCCACAAATATCAGTATACAAATTCTTTCTGACACACATGACACAATAAAGCCTGTAAAATTACATCTCATTATAAACCCAGATTCTGGCCTTTTAAAATATCCCCTTTTTTAATAAAAAAAGAAGTTGAGTAAAATATCCCCTTTTTACCTCCTGGTACCACAAGCATTAAAAAGACCCTTTGCAGTACTCCAAGAGGTGATTATCTTTGTAGACCAATCCATGTCAGGGCAAAACCAGGCTGTTTCATAGCTCTCCTTTTCTATCCTCAACAGAATTCTCTTGACCACAAACACATAGATTTGGAATTACAAATCGGCTACTGCCACCACTCTGGGAATCTGGAGGTGATGACCCTATAAAGCACTGACATGAATACATTTGTAAACCTCTGGTCCCCGTGCAATGCCTACAGGAAAGAACGAAGCTCACACCTCTGAGGCCGCTTCCAGCTTAGATGAGTGAGATGTCTCAGGAAGAAAAGGTAAAGCCATTGTGTTCATCTAACCAGCTTGGAAATAAAGTCTCTAATGAAAGGGATGGGAAAAGTTTTTGAGACTTTACTCAAAAGGGCACTTTTGAGTAAAAGAAGCCTCACAGCGTCCTCACTTTCACAACAGCTCCAACAAAACATTCAACCTCATCCTGAAGGACTGCTGCTGCTGCTAAGTCGCTTCAGTCGTGTCCGACTCCGTGTGACCCCATAGATGGCAGCCCACCAGGCTCCCCCATCCCTGGGGGAGAACACTGGAGTGGGTTGCCATTTCCTCCTCCAATGCATGAAAGTGAAAAATGAAAATGAAGTCACTCAGTTGTGTCTGACTCGTAGTGAGCCCATGGACTGCAGCCTACCAGGCTCCTCCATCCATGGGATTTTCCAGGCAAGAGTACTGGAAGGACATGGTGAAAAAATTCATCTGACGTCCACGTGCTACAGTGTGCAACTCATCCTTTTTTCAGAAAGTTCAGAGGAAAGCATCAGACAAGGCCAATGGAGAGCTGAAGATCAAAAACATGGAAGAGTGAGAAAACAGAAAGCAAACAAACAAAAATTGAGCTTTCAGGAGCCCTTAGAGCGTGATGTCATCAGACCAGCTTCAGCACAATCACCCCAAGCTGCAGTTAGAATTAATCCCAAACCAAGTGCCTTATCTACCCGTGTAAGTCACTAGTTCTGGGAAAGGCTCCATCATTTTCTCATTAGCACAGGTTGGGAATCTCTGACTCCTGCTTCCTCAATCCAGTGTCCAGTAGATGCCAAATCCTGCTAGTTCCTCCTTGGTCACTCCTCTCCCTTCTTTCTCTCTCTGCCCTTGTCCCTTTCACGAGGCCTTGGACAGACACCTCTAAAATGATTCCCTATTTCCTCTCCCTTTCAACCCCAATGCAACTCACACCACCTGCTACATCTGCATTCTTTTTATTGTGGAAAGAAAAAATCTAAAATATAAAATTTACCCTCCTACAGTTCCACAGTGTTAAATATATTCACATTAATGTGAAGCAGACCTCCAGGAATGTTTCCTTCTTGAAAACCTGAAAACTCTATACTCATTAAGTAACTGCTCCTCACTTCCTCCTCCCCTCAGTCCCTCGCACCACCACTCTGCTTCCCCATTTCCTATTTTACAAATCTGACTGCTCTAGATATCTCAGATTAGTAGAATCATACAGTATACTGAAGAACTGATGCTTTCAAACTGCGGTGCTGGAGGAGAGTCTTGAGAGTTCTTCGGACAACAAGGAGATCAAGCTAGTCAATCCTAAAGGAAATCAACCCTGAATATTCATTAGAAGAACTGACGCTGAAGCTAGAATACTTTGGCTACTTGATACAAAGAGCTGACTTATTGGAAAAGATGCTGATGCTGAGTAAGACTGAGGGCAGGAGAGGCAACAACAGAGGATGAGATGGTTGGATGGCATCAATGACTTAACGGACATGAGTTTGCGCGAACTCTGGGAGATAGTGAAGGACAGAGAAACCTGGTGTGCAGCAGTCCATGGGGTTGCAAAGAGTCAGACATGACTGAACAACTAAACAACCTATGGTAATTTGTCTCTGTTTGTGACTGGCTTATTTCATGTATTCACATGTTCACATTGTAGCATATGACAGGATTTCCTTCCCTTTTAAGGCTGAATAATATTCCACTGTATGTATAGACCACATTTTGTTTATCTCTTCATCCAGTGATAGACATTCAGTTAGTTCACCTCTTGGCTATTGTGAACAGTGATGCTATGAACATGGGTGTACAAATACCTCTTCCAAACCCTGCTTTCAATTATTTTGTATATATACCCAGAAGTGACATTGCTGGATCATATGGTAATAATTCTAGTTTAATTTTTTTGGAGGAACCTCCCTGCTATTTTCCACAGTGGTTGCACTATTTTACACTCCCACGAACAGAGCCCAAGGGTTCCAATTTCTCCACATCCTTGCCAACATTTGCTATTTTCTGTTTTGTTTTTAATAGTGGTCATCCACATGGGTTTAAGGTGGTATGTCATTATGGCTCTGATTTCCCTTTCTCTGATGACCAGTGATGCTGAGCATTATATTTATATTCATCCTCATCCTCCCCATCTGGTGAAGAGAGGCTGCCTAATGAATGAAGTACAAACCCATTCAAAGCACCTATAACTGAATGACATCTACCTTATTTCACACGATCTCATTCCACAAATCTTCCACATCAGCTCCATTAACAGCTCATCATCTTCCAAACAGGTTCCTTGCTTTCTTTCCCCGCTGTACATATTTAAAGTTCAAATACCATCCCCTCTAAGAGGATATCTTTGCTTTCAATCAGAACTTCACATTTCTTCAGCACTCAGGGGTTGCTCTAGCAGTATGTATCATATCTACTTTTCCTATCCACATTTATTTTCTGGTCTCATCTCACTTACTGAACATAAAGTTCCTTAAGGCCACAGACTGAATCTTGTTCAATCATCTACCTCCCACGGTGCCTAGAACATGGCAAGCCTTCAGTGTATAGCCATTCAATAAAGGACTCAACATTTTAATGTGTAACCAGTTGATTTAGCCCATCAAAATATCTACAGTCTCAAATCAACAGAACTGCTCTCTTTTTGTGTGTGTTGCGAGAGTGAGGGGAATAAGGAGAGATTTGTTGTTGTTATTATTTAGTCATCCAGACTCATCCTAATTCTCTTGACTAGAGAATTTAACTTCCAACTTAAAAAAAGATTTTGAAGACCAAGTAGAGCTGACATCGAGTAATTGAACAGTTGACTGCTGCATTTACCATCCTAGTGTCTACAAACTGACATTTAAATCCACCTCCTCCTCCTCTAAATATTAACCACAAGCAGCTGGTCATTTGGGTTCCAAACCACCTACTGTTGGAGCACATTTCAAATACAATTCTGGGAAAATATTCAATTTTTTCATTTTCATTTTATTCACTCAATGGTATCTTCCCTCTCAAGTTCAATTAAACTCACTTGAAGTTAGAATTCACAAGGATGCACTTCATTTAGATTTACCGGAAGATGCCAGGCACCAGTTAATTGGCCTTAAAACAGCATAGCCATGAGATCCCTCCAAATTGAGTTCTCCATCTTCACCAAGTAGGTATGCTTGTTGGAGAGCATTGATTGGGCAGCTCACTCAGTATTAGGGGCCAACCAATGGTTATCCAACACTCTGACAAATAAAGTAGAAGTATTGTAGACTTTCAATTATTTGTGTACTCCCAAGCCATGGTTTCTGTTCTGTGGCCTGAAATTTCTCATTCATTTGAATGAATGGATGATGTTGCTAGATGATTCAACAAACATTTACCAAAACCTACCCTGTGCCAGGCACTATTATAGACACTTCATTTATTCAGCAGGCTCTTATTTAATCCCTTCTATTTGCCAGGTATTTGGCCAGGGACTGGGGATTCCAAGTTATAGACTTGATTCCTCTCTTTAAGCAAATGTTTCAGACTTGAGCCTGGTGTCTGTGGAAATATACTCTTCATGCTCAGCAGTTTGTGGTTTTTTAAGAGTCATTGTAAAGCTGAGTCTAAGTTAATTCAGATTGTCTAGAACAGTCATATTTCAATAATTGGTCTTGTACCCAATTATGTATGAGACAGTGTCTCAATTATTAATATAGTGAGTGCAAAGGGAGCAGAATAAACTGTCTGCCATTCTTTGTAGGTTAGAGTCATAATTTTAAATTCGTAAATCCGTTGGGATTAACTCTCTATTTGGTAAATCATGGTATCAAATACGTTTCTGAAGAGTGAGACAGCTAATCAGTATTTATGAAGTAGACTTTATACAATCAATTCTTTGTGAGTCAAAGAAGGAAGATGAAGGAGAAAGGCAATTCCCCTTTATTAATTACCTACACTGGGGACTTCCCTGGTGGTCCAGTGGTTAAGACCTCACACTCCCAATGCAGGAGATATGGGTTCGATGTCTGGTCAGGGAACTAAGATCTCGCACACTACATGGTGCAGCCAAAAAATGTTACAAAAAATATTAAACATAATAACTACATTGTGCTGTTCCTGGTATTTGATTTTGTATCGGGGTGTGGAAAAGGCCAGAGAGTGAATATTTTAGGCTTTATAAACCATATGGTCTCTTATTGCAACTAGTCCATTCTGCTATCTTAGTATAAAGAAGCGTATAGTATATAGAAGTGTGGCTAGGCCTACATTCCAGTAACACAAAAAGAGGTGGAGGGCCAGATCTGGTGTGTGGACCATAGTTTGCCAACCTGTTTCTTACCATGTCACGTCTGTCCTTTGCTCCTGCTAAAAGCACTCCCTGAGGACCCTCTCACGTGTCTCATCTATGTATCTGCTATCTATGCTGCGAAGTCACGTTCAAATCTTACCTCATCCTCTTCTTTTTCTCCCCCTTGGCCATGCTGCCTAACACAGGGGATCTTAGTTCCCTGAGCAGGGATCGAACCTGTGCCCCTTGCACTGAAAGCATAGAGTCTTAATCACTAAACTACCAGGGAAGTAGCTTACCTCGTCCTCTTCTGATTCAAGTTTAAGAAATCGTCAAGTAAATAATAGCTAATTTTTCTATTGCACTTATACTTTTTCAGTTTCTTCTTTCTTACAACACTGTCTGAAAATAGCTGAGGCAGATATTATTATTCCCACTGGGTCCATGAGAAACTGAAGTCCTGAGAATCAGAGACAGAACAGGAAAAGAAGGTAACACAGAGGCTGCGGTTCTTCCCACCAAACCCAGAATCAGATGTAGGTGGGGAATCTTGCTTCCCCAGAGGTTGCCCAGGAAGGGTAGGGTAAGAGACACCCCTGTGGGAGGGAACTGGCAGATTCAGCATCCCCTTCCTCCCCACCAATGATGGTTCTAAGTCCTAAAGTCCTGTCCTGCTAAAGCATCATCTGCTTTTCCTCCATCCCTGCCTCACTTCCTTTCCCCCAACATTTTCAGAGGAATTATATTTCTTAGGAAAAAAAAAAAAAACAGACATAAACTTTGCATCTAGCTTTCTTTTCTAGAGACCTCAAGTGAAAAAATTTGGTAGCCAAGAGACCCTCAGTTTAAGACTTGGGAACTGGAATGCCCACTTATGGAAGACAGTTCTCCATGGGATTCTTGAGGACAAAGTGGCCCTGCTGGGTCACAGATAAAGGCCTTTGTCTTCAGTCAGCATCCAGGAAACTGTGGCAGGCTAAGTTGTTGGCTTGCAACTAGAGTATAATCTTACTCTTCACAGTTCTTGAATGCATGTGTCTGAAACAAGAAGGACTCCATTACTAGTGATAATTGGGATGGTACTAATCCCTGGCAGACATTGACATCACAATTAGTAAAGCTTTCATCTGCAGTCGATTGAGATGAGGTGCTCATAAAGTATAGGACATTGGAAGGTCAAATGGTGGCATCAACTGATGGATGGGGACAATGATACCTACAAAGGTGGTTGTGTGAAATGGTGATTTTGGAAGGCATCTGAAACCTGGCCAAAAATAAATTAAATCAGGGCAGCTAATTGCCAGCTTCAGGCATGTTCGAAAAGTGTCAGGGCTCGGTATCACTTTAAAAGAGACACTTGTCACCTGCAACTGCAAAGCAGACTGTATTGAAAATCAGGCCCAGGATGTGATTTTTACATGTGTTAGACTGGCAGAGATTAAATGTACAGCTTCAATCTGTCTCCTGTGTCCAAGTCACAGCCCTCAAGGGAAAGAGTGGGACTATGAAAGCTGAGGTGGAGACATCTGTGCTAAGTTTAAGCCTAAGAGTCATGGACCTTCTGGGCCAGCAGACACAGTCTTTCTTGACTGACAGAGGGAACTAGCCCCCTCCCCCTCCTACCAGCTTGTCTAGAGATCATGTACTGAGCTTATCTGAAACGGGTGCATGGCAAACGGCATTCATTCTCAGGATCTGTCCCCCACTACTACTCATGGCCCCAGTACCACTCGCCAGTGCCAAGGCCTGCCACCATGCAGGCAGGGATATCCAAGGCCTATTCTGAGAAATAACAGACTGTATACCAGAGGAACTGTAGGACTTTATATATGTGCAAGAGTGACTCTTAAAGGCAACAGACCACAGGGCAGAGTTAAAAAGACAGGTAGGGGATGGTGGTCGACAGGGGAGCACTCACCTCAGACTCAGGTTTCAGCAAGCTGGCAAGAATACCCAGAACCAGTCCTGACACAATGCTGGGATAAGTCCCAGAAACACAGGCACAATGATGGCCTACCAAAAAGGCATGGGTGAAGATAGTGGAACTTCCTTGATCAGAAGGTTTGGAGACATGGACTTGTCAGAATGGATTGGCTACGTAAAACCTGAGCCTCCCCACGTGATTAAATTCTCTATGAATTGTGGAGAACTCAAAGGGTACTTCCTTCAATAGGAAATGTACTGATGAAGTGGGTCCAAGAATCATTGAGATGTTTTCTGGAGGCAGCCCTCATAAGCAGGAGTTGCCATGAATCTGCTGCCATGGAACCAGGACCCCTAACATAAAGGGGGCCCCAGATGGTCAAGGCAGGAAAGCAGCACTAGCCGACAAGAAGGTGGATACAGTTACTATACTGCCCAGCAAGGCTGAGTAGCACTTGGGCACCTTGACTGACAGCAGTCTGCGGTGATGGGTAATATATCATTGCGTCCCAAGGAGCAAGACGGATGGGCAGTTATAAACACATACAAACAGTGATACACACAAGAGCTGGTGAGCACAAGGCTGACATCAACTGTGATAGAAAAACACAATCCTTTCTTCTATTTTCCAGATGTAAGTCCATGCACAGACCTAAAGCTCCATACTCAAACTGTATACTTGCAAAATCCTAGAATTCCTTTGGTGCACAGTCTACTATTACCAACACAGGGCCTTTTTAGCTCTGCTCACCCTGTGGTATGTCCCGGCATGGGTTAATGGTCTGGAGGTCATAAACGGTAGGGGGGAGGCAGATTGAAGGCCAGGTCTCCCTGAGGAAAGATTCTGCAACATGAGTACAAATCTATGTGGAAAATACTTGTGACCATTTGCTGGGGAAATTCGGGAATTTCAAAAACCATTAAATACAAGGTCTGAGCTAACACTAATGACAAGCGACCTAAAACATGCCACCATGCTTGTCTGGCCAGAGGGAGGGCTTACTGAAGCCATGTGACAAGTACAGTTTTAGTCTGAGTCACAGTGGGCCTGATGAGGCCACTGACCCCCAGTGCAGTTACTTCCCCCATCACTAAATGTGTGATCAGCACAGACAGACGTCGTAGCAAGCAAGGCCCTACATCTGCTCTGTGACTTGTGGAGTAAGAGCCATGATGGTAACAAATCCAAATACAGTCCCTGAAACCACCTCCTTTCCCTCCAAGATAATGAATTGGAAGCCATTCTTCATGCCTGAAGGAACCAGAGAGACTGATGCCACAACCAAAGATCTGAAAGAGGCAGAAAGAGTAGTCCACATCATATCTGCCAATGCCCCCAGCTGGCCTCTGCAGAACCCAGATGGACCATGTGAGACGAGGACAGGTTACTGTGAAATTAACCAAGCATCAGCCTCAACATCAGCTGATGGACTAGATGTAACAGCTTTGCCTCTTCGAACAGGTCAACGTGGACGCCAGTACTTAGCATGTTACCACTGAGTTGATGAATGCTTTTTTTTTCTTTCAATATCCGGAATCAAAAGTAACTTTGACTACAATACACCTCCATCAGAATAGCTTTAGGGCTCCGTTAATTCGCCTGTCATAATCTAGAGCTCAGGGAATTTGACATTCTGCAGAATGTTGTGACATTCTGAGGAACAACACTGGTCTCTTATTTTGATGATGATATACTAATTGTACTAGAGAACAGGAAGTGGTGAGTACTTCACATTCTTTAATAAGAGGATACATACCCTCTGGCAGATGAGATATAAACCTCACAAATACTTGGGACCTCACAAATCTGTGACATTCCTAGAGCTTCCAGAGGTTTGGGGCATTCCTGGACATCCCTTCAAAGAATAGGAAAAATTGGCATAACTTTGTTGAGTCCTGCCCCAAGGCCACAGAATGGAGCCCAGAACTAAGGTCACCCCTTTGTAACCATTGCCAAAAGCCCCCTGATCATCACTAACAAGTTTCCTGACTACAAATTAGGCAAAGATGCCCACTCCAGTAAACACCCTATAGCGCCCTATCCTATCTCCTAAACCCAACCTTCCAGCAGGAACTTTCTTTGTCTTGAGGCTATAAAAACTGGCTACTAACCCACGAAAACTGTCGACTCTCCCTGGTCTGTCAGGAGGTTGCCCCACTGCACTTGCAGTGCCTTCATTATCTCTGCTCTTTTTTCTTAACAAACTCACCTCCTTCTGAAATGCTCTGTGTCTGGAAATTCTTTTCCAACGCATGCTCAGACTGCCTCAACAACCTTGTATACCGACTACTATGAAAACAGCATAGGGCTTGTTGGGAGGCTTTAGGTATCAATGCCTCGCTTAGAACACTTGGGAAAACTCCTCAGATGTGTTTTCCTGGGGATCAGGAGGCTGCCAGAGGAAGAGGAGACTCTGTAGCGAGTTCAGACTGGTCCCAGTTCCCCTCCACTTGAATTGCACAGTACAGAAAGTGGGATGGTGCAAGCGGAATCCATAGAGGTTAAAGATGCTGGGCCAGTTCCCTATGAGATCTGTGGTGAAGAGCGGGTGAAGAGTTCTTAAGCAAAACTATGTCCTCTGCACCTAAGAACTACCTTGTTTGAAAAATAGCTCCTTGTGAACTACTGGGTCCCCAGTGAAATTGACATCTGAACTTGGAACATCTAGTGACTGTATGACTTGAGCTGTCCATCACGAGCGGAGTGTTCATATTAGCATATTCATAGAGTTACAGAGCCAGGCTGGTGGTGGAGCAATTCACCGTATAGTTAAAGCGGCATGTTTGGTAGCAGACTTCAGTAGATCTAACAAGCAGAAGTAAACTGAATGAAAAGATAAATTCATGGTTAAGTGACTACCATGTCACTAACTTCCACAGTACCAACACCTTTTTGTCAATTCATATCAATGGCCACACAGGGGATTCTCTATGACTAACTGATGGAGGAAGAATAAACAGCCTGGTTCACAGGTGAGTTTTAGGAAATCCTGGCAATGGACATGGACTGCTATAGCACTGCAGCCCACTTACCTGGAAGCAAAGGGGTAACATACACTTTGCCATCACTTCATGTGAAGGGAGAAGTGGCCCGTAGTCTGACATGAACTTCTGGAAGTGGTAAGTAACTTGGCCAACAGTTCAGCAGCTGGGAGGAATAAACTTGGAAATTAAGGTGTAGATGGACTGATAGATGTGCTCAAACAATTCGAAAAGCTTTGTTTCCTATGAACGCCCATGAAAAAGAATCCATTCCTGAGAAAGTTTTCAAGACCCAAGCGGGACAAGATGATGTTAGTGGACACTATGAGCCAGCTTCTCGTGGGCAGACCAGCATAGGCTCCTGCCACCACTGAATGCCCCATCTGTCAGCAGCACAGACAGATGCCGAGTTCTCAAGATGGCACGATGGCTTGGAAAGACCAGCCTGCTGGCCGGTTGATGTCACTCAGGCCCTTTCATATCTGAAGGTGCATCAGTTCATCCTCACTGAGATATAGCCACTCTGCAGATAGGACTTTGCCAGTCTGCTTGCAAGACTTCTGTCAGAAATCCAGAGCAAGAGCTTATAAAATGCCTGGTCCGCTAATGGCCATCCAAATAGCAGTGTCTCAGTCCAAAGGCTCCCAAT
Source organism: Cervus elaphus (assembly GCF_910594005.1). Classification (NCBI taxonomy): domain Eukaryota; kingdom Metazoa; phylum Chordata; class Mammalia; order Artiodactyla; family Cervidae; genus Cervus; species Cervus elaphus. The sequence continues at coordinate 66,190,174 of NC_057847.1, forward strand.
GATGCTCACAGTAGAAGCCAACCTCCTCATGGCAGCCAATACAGCACCGTGTACGTGTCCCCAGCCCCACCTCTCTGGCCTCTCCTCCTACCCACTCTCTGCAGTCCCACTTTCCAGTCCCCCATCCCCATCCCCTGGGCCCACTCCTGCCTTAGGGAGTGCCATCTCCACACTCCCTCCTCCATGGTTTGTTTTGCCTGGAACAGTCTTTCCCGGGACATCTTCCCCACTAACTCCCTCACCTCCTCCAGACTTCGCTTCCACGTCACATTCTCAGAGTCAACCCACTACACAGCTTAATAGTAACACCCGCCCGCTCTCATCCCTTCCCTCCACAGCATCCCTAACTCCCCACTGCTCACAGGATGGCAGCCCCACACCTCTGCTGTGTGCAAATGCTCCCCTCACCGAGAGGATACTGCCGAGGGCAAAGGCATTATCCCAACCCCTCAACCTCAGTTGCTTCCCAAACTGGAGGCGGCCATAACTACTCAAGATCACTGTCTTTGCCCATGTAGAGGTGAGCATTCTAGGAAACCACTCCCTCTTCTGTGGTTCCTGCCGCTTCAGCCCACACCCACCCCATCACTTCTCAATTCGCTATTTAAGGACCTTTGCATCTTCTGAACTTTACAGGTTTTTGTCATCTGCTCTGGTTAGAGGACAACTTTGCCCTACCAGGGTCCACCTGTTGGTACCTCCCTTGTGCACAAGAACTTCGGGAGTTGCAGGCACCCCTGGAGACCTATCACCCCTGACTTTGATCCAGTCTGAGTGTAAGTGGGGCTCGTCTCTAGCTGGTGCTTGGAAGAGGCTCCATTAACAGTAATGGGCCCTCCGGATGTTTCAAAGACAGAACCAGCTAGTGGATTCAGAGCTCCTGGCAGGATTGAAGGCTGCTGAAATCAGGACTAGGAGAAGGGGTGGAGGCGGGGAGGAGATACTCCCACTAGCTATTCAGCTCTGCCTGCAGAACCAGGGGGTTCTTTACAGAAACACTCTCACTCTCTCATTAAAGCCAAAGGAAGCACAGGCCTCAGTCTCTTAGCCCCTTTCTAAAATGTGCTATTTGCGATTCAATTTCGCATGGCCTGCAGAGGCAATAAAGGGCAAGGGGAATTACCCTGCCATGCATTCCAGAAACGCTCCCTGCACACCCACACTCCCGGGGATAACAATTTGCCAATATAACCTTTAATTAAATGAACAGAAATCATGCAGACCCCATGGTGGAGGAAGTCACTAAATAGAGGGAAATTATGTATGAGTTGCCCCCAGCCACTCATTTCAGCTCGAATAGGATCTGCCAGTGGGGGCTGCAAAGTGCTGCAAGATTAAAATGGGAGACTCCTCTTCCCTGGCCTCCGCAGGGTCTGCCTGCCAGGAGGAAGGCAGGGCGCCGGCGGCACACGAGGCGGTAGCGAGGGCGTGGCGCCACCTAGAGGAGAACGCGGGGAGAAGCTAAGATATCCAGTCCCAGAGATGCTGCCCAAGGGGTTCCAACCAACCGACTCCCCAGCCAGGCGGACGCCAGCTGTCAGGGTCACATCTCAAGAGCAGCGTTCTCTTTGTAGGCAAAAGCATTGCAGATTCCTGCAGTCCTAAAACAACTGCTAAGCGACAGCGTCAGCTCACCTGGGGAGGAGGAAAGACCAGCAAAATGTCCCCTGTCTTCTCTTATCCGTCCCCTCCCTTCCAGGACCACTGCCCTACTCTGCTCACAGCCTTCATTGTCGCCTGCCCAGATGACTGCCAGACGGAAGGAACCCTGACCTGCCCCTCCCAAGCTAGTCACCTCCCACCCTGAGTTCACAACCCACCCCCTTCCATTCCAAACACATGCCTAACACATGCCTGAAAAAGTCAGCTTGAAGTTCATGGCCTTATCTGCTCAAAATTCTGCCAGCATCTTCCCTACCCCAAGGACAGGAACCAAACGCCACTCATCATCCCAGTCTTAACTGCCATGACCCCCATTTGCATCCTAGCCTGGGCCAAACCTGGACCACACCCTACTCCTGTCACCTTTGCGTGTCCATTCACACCATGCCCTCTGCATGAGATGCCCAACCCCACTTCTGCCCCCACCCCATATTTCCATATTTGTAAATTCTATGCCATGTCTTCCTTATGGACTAACCCCAAGCCTGCTGCTTCCATGAAGTTTTTCCCCACTGGGATTCATCTCATCCTTCTTTGTTACAGTTTCTCTCTCATTCTATCTTGCAAGGTAGTTACATTTTCTCCTAGTCTAGAGGGTAAACACTTTTGAGGGCGGGAAACTTCACTGTTGTGTCTATATACACGGAAAGAAACCAGAGACACTTGATAAATGTTGGTTGGGTAGAATTTAATTTTGAAGATTGTGTATTTTTGTGGGGCTGGCACAAGGATCAGCTTTACTTAGCAGAGAAAAGAACCTCCTTCTATGTCAAGCATTAGACGGAGCACTGCGGAGGGGACTTCTAAGGTGCTGAGGCTTTGAGAAATGCGAGGCATCCCACAGGATGCCTGGGGCAGGGCGAGAAAGAGATGGAGTTGCACAGCTAGAAGTTATTAGCTCAGGGCTACTCGAGAAATCTTCTGATCACTCCTGGGAAACTCTTCAAGGCTGAAGAGACGTGGCAGCTGATTCACTCTAAAGAGGTATAAAAAGTTAAAACCATGTGGACACTGCTTAACCCTTGGATCCCAGTTTCATTCTAGCCTCCTGAAAGGGCCCCTCCCAACTGTTCTGGGCCACTAGGTTCCCTGCCTCAGCTGACATCAGTACTATAGGGCCTTTTTTTTTTTTAAATTTTTATTGGCGTATAGTTGCTTTACAACATTGTATTAGCTTCTGTTGTACAGCAAAGGAATCAGCTATACATAGACACGTATCCCCTCTTTTTTTGGATTTCCTTCCCAGTTAGGTCCTCAGAATGCTCAGTGGCGTTCCTCGAGCTACACAGCAGGTTCTCATTGCGGGCGTCTGTCCTCAGTCACTTCAGTCGTGTCTGACTCTCTGTGACCCATGGACTGTAGCCCACCAGGCTCCTCTGTCCATGGGATTCTCCAGGCAAGAATGCTGGAGTGAGTTGCCATGCCCTCCTCCATGGGATCTTCCTGACCCAAGGATCGAACCTTCATCTCTTATGTCTCCTACATTGGCAGGCAGGTTCTTTACCCCAATGCCACCTGAGAAGTCCCAGGTCCTCATTAGTTATCCACTTTACACACAGTAGTATTAGCACTAGATTTTATGTTGCCTGTAGTATCCGCTGAAGTTCCACGGACAGTGCCATAATAGCTCATCAACTTGTCTATAGATTATGTCTGAAGCTTCTGAATGGCCCCTAATGGCCAGTACTCAGCTAGGCATGAGTTGTGCTCAATCCCTGCCTATGGACTTACTCTCAACTCTTGAGCTTCCCATAAAGACAGATACTATGATGGCTCCATGTGGCTCTAAAATAGGCTGGAAGGAATTTCTTGTGATGTTTGCCATTTAACGTTTCTTCTTCTCCCAGGGCATCACTGTCAATTACTGAACATACTCAAGCACCATCTTTTGACAGATATTTTTCAATACGTTAAAAAATATGAAACATGACAATGGAGAGCAGCCTTGCGTTGCAGGAAGAGTGAGGTCATAGTCTAGTATGGGAGGGGAATTTCTACAAACATAAGTATAACAACAGAGCAAGTCAGGGGGAGCAGACTCAAGGCAACTGTCTGAAGGCAGGTGTGGTTAGAATGCGGAGACAATTCTCTGCTCCCTGAAAGTTTTCCAGGAAAAATACAGCTCTGAAATCCATAGTCCTTCTCCATCCATGTAGTTCTGCAGATTTGAAAAGAACACCAGAGGAGACCTGGCAACTAATTTACACACAGTAGTTCTTACTCAGCTCACTCTGCTTATGTGTGGAGTTTTCCTAAAAAGGTTCCGACCTACCAGCCGGGGGTTATGCTGCCTTCTTTGTACTTGCCCTTCAAGAGAGCAGCCTAGAAGGCTGGCACCCCAGAGATTTTCTTAGCACACCCCACAGAACTCAGCTGACCCTGGCCCCATGAACGGTCCTTAGTGCTACAGAACTTACTGAAGCCCTCCTGACCTCTCCTGCAAAGTGCATTTCATAATAGCTGGAAGGGAAACAAAAATGAAATCACAAGAAAAATAAAGTTGGGGGAAAAAAGGACAATCCTTACAGAGAGAAAAGGAGTTTTCTCTCTCTCTCTTTTTAATATCCTGGTAGTGAACCTGCCAAGAGAAATTCTAGATGAAAAAAATTCAAATTATAATTACTGAAAAACAGAGAAAATAATTGAGGTACTCTACCTATGTCAGTGACAGATAGTTCTTCAGTAAGTCAGTTAAGAAATGGATCCTTCCAAGCCCCTACTGATGTAAATGAACAGTAGTTGCTCACAGAGACCCAAAGTTAAGAGCATGGGTGACCCAGAAAAGACCCAGCTCCAGAAAAAAACATGTGAGGCATGGCAAGAAATGGGTTTTAAATTCTAAGCTTTTTTTAATCCTCTTTTTCTCATTATAAAGAAAATGCTTCTTCATTACAGAAAATTTGGCCACTATTAACTTGAGAAATCCTGTACGCAGGAAGCAACAGTTAGAAGTGGACGTGGAACAACAGACCGGCTCCAAATCAGGAAAGGAGTACACCAAGGCTGTATATTGTCACCTTGCTTATTTAACTTATATGCAGAATACATCATGAGAAACGCTGGGCTGGATAAAGCACAAGCTAGAATCAAGATTGCTGGGAGAAATATCAATAACCTCAGATATGCAGATGATACCACCCTCATGGCAGAAAGCGAAGAACTAAAGAAACTCTTGATTAAAGTTTTGAAAGAGGAGAGTGAAAATGTTGGCTTAAAACTCAACATTCAGAAAACTAGGATCATGACATCTGGTCCCATCACTTCATGGCAAATAGATGGGGAAGAGTGGAAACAGACTTCATTTTGGGGGGCTCCAAAATCACTGCAGATGGTGACTGCAGCCATGAAATTAAAAGACACTTGCTCCTTGGAAGAAAAGATATGGCCAACTTAGACAGCATATTAAAAAGCAGATACATTCTTTGCCAACAAAAGTTCATCTAGTCAAAGCTATGGTTTTTCCAATAGTCATGTATGGATGTGAGAGTTGGACTATAAAGCTGAGTGCCAAAGAATTGATGCTTTTGAACTGTGATGTTGGAGGAGACTCTTGAGAGTCCCTTGGACTGCAAGGAGATCCAACCAGTCCATCCTAAAAGAAATCAGTCCTGAATATTAATTGGAAGGACTGATGCTGAAGCTGAAACTCCAAAGCTTTGGCCACCTGATGTGAAGAACTGGCTCATTTGAAAAGACCCTGATGCTGGGAAAAATTGAAGGCAGGAGAAGGGAATGACAAAGGGTAAGATGGTTGGATGGTATCACCGACTCAGTGGACATAAGTTTGAGTAAACTCCAAGAGTTGGTGATGGACAGGGAGGCCTGGCATGCTGCAGTCCATGGGGTCACAAAGAGTTGGACACAACTGAATGACTGAACTGAACCGATACATATAAACAAAAGAAAAGCTTTTCATTTAGATTCTTATCACCTGAAAGGGACTCAAGTTATCTTTTACTAGGTATTTAGATGCATTATACACACTATGCCATTCTTCTTGTATAACTGCTCAGTTTATGACATTATGGACCAGAGAGGTTAATTAGTCTACCTGAGGTCACACAGCTGTCAAGTGACAGGGTAAGAAAACAAATGCATTTGTGTTAAATTTTAAGCTGTTTTATACACTCTTCCTTCCATTCTCAAATATCAAGAAAAAATGCTCCTTCAAAAGCTGTGACAATCCTCACATGTTGGATGAACTCCACCTTAGACCTGCTGCGGGAGACACATATGCATTTTCCTGGGTCACCAGGTTCTATGCCACCCAGGGACCCCCCCGGAAACAGCAATGGTATAATAAAGACCTGGTGACGGCGGGCAGTGACCCCACTCTCATGGTCACCTTCACTGCCAGCATCACCAGAACAGCAGACTAGAGACAGGATACAGCGTGGCAGGGGCTGACTTTTCCTCTATCAGAGTTACATGTCCCAGCAGCCACTGGGCTCTGATGGGTTGGGTGGTGCCCAGAACCTGGTTTAGAAGCAGGGGACAAAGAGGACCTCTTCGGAGACACTCCCAATAAGCTGTCCTTACAGATTTGCTCCAGCTGATGTTCCAGTTCCGACCAGGTCAAAGTGGCTTCTTTTATGTTTTACTTTTGTCTCTATCAGTACCTTCTTCTTTAGTGAAAGTCTGTACAGAGGGAACCAATAATTCCCATATATTCTAAATTACCACCTACTTATTACCAATTAACTAAATTACACTCACAAATCCAAACAAATTCTGCCCCTCAGCAAGTCAAAAACCGCCATTTCAAAACACTGCTCGAGAACCACCAAACCTGCTACTAGGACCTCTTGGCTCCGAGGAAACTTGCCATTACTTCCTGCACAGGTATAAAAGCCCCCTAGGTGATGTTCCGGTATTGCCACATGACACCTGGGAATTGGCTCCCATTTTCTCTGAAGACAAAACTATAAGAGAATAAGATTAGAGTGGTGGGATCCTCAAGCCCATTCCTACAAGGGAAGATTTGCTAGAAGGACTCATGGATCTCACCATATGGTTTTATTGATGGCAATGATTTATTACAGGCTTCCCAGGTAGCTTAGCGGTAAGGAATCCGCCTGCCAATGCAGGAGACACGGGTTCAATCTCTGGGTCAGGAAGATCCCCTGGCATAGGAAATGGAAACCACTCCTATATTCTTGCCTGGAAAATTTTGTGGACAGAGAAGCCTGGAGGACTACAGTCCACGGGGTCACAAAGAGTTGGACAGGACTGAACTATTGAGCACATGATTTATTACAGGGATGTACGAAGGACATGCAGTCAAATAGAAGGGAAAAAGACACAGACTGTCTGGAGGAATTCATGCAAAAGCTTCCTTTTGCTCTTTCCCTCCCAGGAGGGGTCACACAGAGCCCAGTCTACATTCAGCAACACAGTACAGCAACACATGTGCCCTGCTTTGCCTAGGAAAGCTAATTAGATATTTAGTGCCCAAGATTTGTATTGAGGACAAGTCACAAGGGTTCCCTCTGCCTAACAGATACTAAAATTCTAGACTCCCATAAGGAAAACAGGTGTTTAGCATAAGTTACCTTGTTTACACAAATAGTTTAGACACAGTAAACCATCCTCAACAGGCAGGGACAGTGGGATCCCTCCTAAAATCTAAGTTCCCAGACACTAACCAAGGACCCACTTGCAAGCAGGCCTGTCCAAGGATGGCAGCAGCAGGTCGGCTGTGTTCAACTTTTTCTGCACTATTGAACACCAGAAGCCTTGTCTACACATATGTCATCTCATCCAAGAAGAGGAAAATCAACCCAACTGATGATTTGGTGCTGGGCATGTCACTCCTGTCACTCGACTGAGCAGAGTATGCACTCACGCATGTCCAACTCTTTTGTGACCCCACAGACTGTAGCCCGCCAGGCTCATCTGTCCATGGAATTCTCCAGACAATAATACTGGAGTGGGTTGCCATTTTCTACTCCAGGGGATCTTCCTGACCCAGGGATCAAACCCACGTCTCTTGCATCTCCTGCATTGGTAGGTGGATTCTTTACCACTGCGCCACCTGGGAAGCCCCTATCACTCCTCATAGATGTGCTCAAATAGCACTTCTGCAGCTTATCACTGCTTCAATAAAAGAACTAGGGGCTTTTCTTTCTCTTTTTAATTTAACATCTGTCCCACCAGCTAGAATCTGGGCTGGTGTGAACTCCTTTGGCTAACAGAATGTGGCAGCAGCGACACTGTATGGGTTCCAGAGCCCAGGATCCAGTGGGTTTTCCAGGTGGTGCTGGTGGTGAAGAACCCCCCTGGCAGAGGAAGAGATGTAAGAGAGCTCAGTCCCTGGGTTGGGAAGATCCCCTGGAGAGGAAATGGCAACCCACTCCAGTATTCTTGCCTAGAGAATCCCATGGACTGAGGAGCCTGGTGGGCGAGCAATTTCTACCTTCACTGCCTTTAAATGCTGCCAATGTAGGAAGCTGCTCCAGCCTTTTGGGAGAGGAGAGCAAAGGTGCCCAGGATGCTGCCGGCATCCGCTTCCGGACAAGTAAGTGAACCCAGTTGGGACCTTCCACCCCTACCCCTCATGCAGCTGGATGAGGGAGCCTTCAGAAAACCTGCAGAGGAAATAACTAATAACCCATATGATGATGAGGGATAACAAATCATTGCCATTTCAAGCTAATAAATTTTGAAGTGGCTTGTTATATATCAGTAAATAATTGATAAGTAAAAGTAGGGCTTGTGTTTCTTCTGAGTCTCTGCACTCGTGCACAGCTCATTTTATCCACTGAGTTTAACTTTCCAAAGTAAATCTTTCTCTATCTCTTCTTACATCTCTGTGTCTTTCTTTCTCTGTCCACTTTCCTGATTCTAGACCAAAATGGATGCATAAACTCGGTTAAGATGAAAAGCCCCTCCTTGGTAGGGTGCGAAGGAGATGGAGGGCAGGAGGAAGCTATCAGAGAAGACAAAGAAAACATATACCCTCTTTGGAAGACAATATTCATGAATCTTGTGACTATCACCAAAGAAAAGAAAAAGGAAATTGATGGCCCTCTGGGGATCTTGGACCACCCTCATATATAATTAAAGAGGCAGTGGTGGTTTAGTGTTTAAGTCATGTCCATCTCTTGCAATCCCATGGACTAAAGCACATCAGGCTCCTCTGTCCATGGGACTTTCCTGGCAGGAATACCGGAGTGGGTAGATATTTCCTTCTCCAGGAGATCTTCCAGACTCAGGGATCGAACCCATGTCTCCTACACTGCAGGCAGATTCTTTACCACTGTGCCACTTGGGAAGCCCATGATAAAACAGAATTCTCCCCAAATTAAAAAAAAAACAACAAAAACAACCCTGCCTTTTCCCAGCTGCCTTGCACAAGGGAACTCAAGTGTCCTTCTGATGGCCTTCTCTTCATGTGTCTTTCTTCCTTCAGAGCTCTCAACACCAGACATAGTTACCTTTCTATTCATTTACTTGCCCATTTTCTGCCACTGGCTACCTCACCATGGGTGGTAAGCCTCAGCTCCTGACAGATTTAAGCTGTCTTATTCTTGCATGGATTGCATCACCTGAAACAGTGCCTAGTACACATCAGAGCCTCTTGACTGAACAGATAAACAGATGAATTTACAAATAAATGACTATAACTAACTATAGCCCTGGAGACAAAGTAGGGAGAAAAGTTGAAAAGAACAGAATATTACTATTATTATTCCCTTAATACAACTAAACTTACAAACTGAATCCAGGTAAAGATAAGAGTAACATTAGTATTAATGTTATTAATACAGCACGTATCAGGCACTGTTCTAAAAGCTCTCCATATACTAACATTTACACCTTATGACAACCTTCTGAGGTAAGTAGTCTTATTACAACCATCTCCATTTCACAAATGAGAAAACCAAGGCAGAGAGAGGAAGTGATCAGCTTAACGCAACTCAGCTGGTATGGCCAAGCCTGAACCTGAGCGCACCGTGTCTGCCTTAGAGTCTATTAACCACCATATCATCAGCCTCTTAAAAGATGAGCCAAAACCACAAGAGTACTGAAACAACCAACAGAAAAACATGAAGAGGCAAGTGTTGGAGAAAACAGAGGGGCCAGGAGAGAGGGGAGGCAGTTTTTGTCACTGGGATGTGAAATTTAAAATTTAGGCTCAGTATTAGGTGCTTCCTCTTACCAAACAGTCTTCTTTATCGAACAGGCCAAGTGCAGCTCCTGTTCATTGCTGAGTCTAGGTTTCAGCTCTGAGCCATCCAGTCACACCTTCCTGTAGGAACCAGGGGCCACCCCACCCTCTGCTAATATGAAGACGGCCTTCCACAGCCCCGGGCCAGTCCCTCTGCTCCTGAGGGTAGCCCCTGTGTGGCCCTGAGTGCAGTGCAACGTCCTCTTCCCCAGGTACGCGTGACCATAAGCTGTCGTTCAGGTGAGCTCTGTCCAGCTGTCATTCACTGGACAGGTGAGCTGTGTCCAGTGTCAGAGTGTGTTTGGCCATCCTCATAAACCTTGTGTGGGAGCAAGTCCCTCCCCAAACGGATGAGTAGGAGATGATTAAAAGAATCATGAGGAAGAATTAGAAAAAGAAACAAGAGATGAATCTATGATGATCTCACTGCCTGGAACTTGTCCCCAGCCAGCCTGAATGTAGTTTGTATTATTGGTGGCCTGCTAACAGAGAAAGTGCTAGGAAAAATCCCCAAGTCCCGCTAACATGTGCAGGGCTCCCACCAATATGGCTTTGGCCATTCCAATCCCTGGGCCCATGTCAAGGTAAATATAACCAGGGCAATGGAGAGCTTGGGCATAAGGCACTTAATGGACATTTATTGAATTAATACAATAAAACACCTTAATATTATGGTTAGTAAATGCTTGTGATTAAGCTCTTTGCAAATATTTTACTGCCACAAAAGTGGTTATGGGGGAAATTACTTACAACAAAGAGCTATGTAAAAACAGCAAGAAATAAAATTGAAGGTGTAATATAATTTTCACTAGAGTTTTTAAAAAGCTAAATGTATAAGGAAAATGAGCAGAAGGACATAGATCCATATGACTGTAACAGTAGGGTTCACAGGCTGTGATTATTTTAAATGTTTCTTATTCTTGCTATTTTCCAAATTTTCTGAAATGTGACATGTCACTTTCAAAGCTGAAAATGTACCCAATAATATGTTAAAATAAGCTCCTCTTAGGCTGGAATTAATGTAACAACTTTTTATAGCAGTACCTCCAGCAGGATGCTAGGCGTTTAGCAAGTACTTAGGAAGTGTCTGCTGGCAAGAACACAGAGAAAGTGAGAATGCAGTGATGTACTATGGAAGCTTTGTAAGGAGAGAGCCCAGAGTTAAGGGCTTTATGTAGAGCTCTGTCAGAGCTACTTTCGAAGTACAAGGAAGCCACTTCATTTATTAGCATCTCATTCTCTTCATCTATACAATGAGAATAATGCCCACAAGGGTCCTACATCATTTTTCTAAGGCAGGAGTCATCAAAGGAGTCATGTGGTCTGGGATCTGTGTTGGCAGGATCAGCACTCATTCTGTTTCTTATACATCGCACTTCTCATCCCCAAACCCTACGGTCTCATATGCTCCATTCCTCGCTTCTGTCAACTTCCCCATTAGCTAGGCTTGGGCTCTGCTAATGAGTTCCAGGATGTCCATGGCAGCCTGCTTTGGCTTTGCTCACCTACCTACCCAAATCTTAACTCAGACCAAGCCCCAGTTCAGATCTGCTGTACTACTCTGTGGTTATGCATTCCTTCCCACCTGGGGTTACAGTAATATTTGCCTTATTGATATGAAATTAAATTTAAAAGATTATTATTTCAGCATTAGAGATGTTGAAGGTAAGGGGGAAAAAAAGAGAAAGAATTTAAACTCTGTGTTTCCAAATCCATCATGTTTTAGGCATTCTTTCCCAGAAATTGTAAATTAACCTTTCCCTCCTCTTTTTTCTCATTTGAAGAAGCAATGGTTTATTCCATTGAGTCTCCAACTGGATGAGGTCAAAGAGGTTACTCTGGTTTAAATTACCATTTTGGCTTCTCTAGCTCTTTATCATATCTGAACATCTCTGCTTGAGCACAGGCTCATTGATTGGTGTCAAATACACATTTTCCAATCTGCTCCAATGGCTCATTTTTTTCCTAAAATAGTGTTTTGTCCTTCCACTCAGCCCAGCCCAGGCACCATGCCTTACTTCAGCAAGAGCTGACCTTCAGACACATCAAATCCATTCATCAGAGGAAGTGTCCATTTGTGGTTTCTGGATTATCATATGAAGGGCAAGAGTAGCAAAGGAGGTTGGGAGAAACTGCCCAAGAAATATAGCTCTTTGAACAAGTCCCATCCTTCCCTGTGCCTGATTCCTAAGAAAAAGCACAGGCATTGGACTAAATCTGGGAGTAGGGGTGGATATGGGGAGACATATTCCTTGGAGGTTTTAGCACATGGAGGACTTCTGTTTGATTTTCAAACTATTAATCTTATAATCCTGGATTTTGAAATGTCTCTACATAAGGAGAGTTCGGAGCCCTTGTGAGAATCACTGGCCTGGTGACCCTTTCACTTACAGGTCTGACCCTCTGGAATGTGACTATTGTTTATAGGATGAAGTCTGCAAGAACATCATCACATGATGACAAAGGCTCTACCTAGGGAGCATGGCTTTAAAAGGAGCACTGGCCTACCTACTCCTTGAGACACTAAAAGCTAAAGTTATTCCTGATAACATTGATGAGTATCATCTAAAATCAAGGAGAATACTTACTCATAGTTTTTTAACAGTAGCAGTGTCTGTAAAATCTTCACAAAATCTTCACGTCCATAAAATCTTCATGAACATGTATATAGCATATATCAGTTCAGTTCAGTTCAGTTCCTCAGTCGTGTCCGACTCTTTGCAACCCCATGAATCACAGCACGCCAGGCCCCCCGTCCATCACCAACTCCCAGAGTTTACTCAAACTCATGGCCATCGAGTCGGTGATGCCATCCAGCCATCTCATCCTCTGCCGTCCCCTTCTCCTCCTGCCCTCAATCCCTCCCAGCATCAGGGTCTTTTCCAATGAGTCAACTCTTTGCATGAGGTGGCCAAAGTATTGGAGTTTCAGCCTCAGCATCAGTCCTTCCAATGAACACCCAGGACTGATCTCCCTTAGGATGGACTGGTTGGATCTCCTTGCAGTCCAAGGGACTCTCAAGAGTCTTCTCCAACACCACAGTTCAAAAGCATCAATATATAACACACGCCAAATACACAGCTATCTAATTCAGTAAGAGGGCAGCCCAGGAACAAAATACACAAACTCAGAATTCATGAGGCACAATGAAAGTATTTCAAATGCCATAGCAAACCATAACAATAAGGGAATGATCCATAAACACGATGTTGCATCTATCTTGTCCTAGTAGTACTGCAGAGGGCGTAGAACATTCATGCCCCATATTATGCCCTCAGATGTCGACAATTTAGTTAATAAAGTGTATATACATATAAAAAGATGGTGCAATACAAGGCAATAGATGATATGCCCACTATGGACTATCAGAACAGTGGGGATTCAGAGACAGGTCAGGGTAAAACAGCCTGCAAAGAATGTGATCTCACTCAGAAACCCAGAGAGGGCTAGAAAGGGAGAAGGAAACAGTAGCTTCCTGGGGAACCAGAAGTGTGGGAAAACAGACACTTTATGTTAACAGAGAAAGAGGTTGCTCAAAAAGGGCTGAGGTCATCCCCTTTGAACGTGGTGCACAGTTAGCATCCATTCTTTCCTTTTCAACAATAACCCTGAACCAAGACCCAAACACAAATTCTACCTTTGATGAGCCCAGGAGACGTGGCACTATGAACATAAAAGAATGGAAAGCTGGAGCAGAGAGACGGTACCCCTAGGCTGCCGTCTCAGAGGGAGCACAAAAGATGCCCGCTAAGAGGAGGAGCACACCGGGAGGTGTAGAATCACAATCCCTCCTTCTGAGCAATACAATGGAAACAGGTTGCAAACGCTGTCAGCTTGAACCTCTCTGGATCAGGTTTTGTTTCTAGAAGCAGATGAGGCTAGGCGGAATAAGGAGCCACACAGACATGTCATTGTATGCGAAAAGCAGTCATTCCACATGATGAGAGGAGAGAGACTTGGCACTGTGAACAGACTCACTGGTCTTCACTGGCTAGACAGAAGTGAAAGCTCAGTGGAGCTTTCACAACACAAAACCCTGGAATGAAGGAGAATTCCTCCTTGAACACCAATTTCTTCTTTATATAAACCTCCTACAAATTACAAATAGCTGGTCTGGGGGAAAAAGTTTACCTAATTCAAAACTAAGTAATCAAAAAAAGACTAGTACAGGCTCTGTAAAAATATTACAAGGAAAATAAGGAAAGAAACAAGAAAAATAATAGCAAAGGACAATTGTTTGTACCTGCCATGCATCTGCATGTGTGCTCAGTAGATTCTGACTTTTTGTGAACCCATAGACTGTAGCCTGCCAGGCTCCTGTGTCCATGGAATTTTTCAGGCAAGAATACTAGAGTGGGTCGCCATTTCCCACTCCAATCTGCCAGGGAGCAGATACAAAAAAAACATGACTAAGTACTTTGCCATGAATTTTTAAAAACATAATGAAGCAAACACACACACATACACACAATCAAGCAGATATGTAAGAGTTCATGGGAAATGTTTTAAGACAAGAATTTGAAGCATTAAGCCAGCAGAAATCTGGAAAAAGGTGAAATTTTTAAAAAAAAGAAAATAAAACCATTATGGAAATAAAGACAAAATTGAAAATAGAACAAGAGAAACAAGACATTCCTAAGAATACAAAAAAGAATAGAAAGGAAAGGACAATGACAGGAAAAATGAAGGAAAAACAGAAAAAAGTAAGTAAGACACTTAGTAAGGAAATAAATGAAGAGTTTAAAGATATTTAAGAGGAAATGACAGAGAAGAAGATTGGCAAAGAACATAAAAGAATATTTGAAGATATCATTCAACAAATCATCCTAGAAATAGGAGACTTAGATATATTGAAGGTCACAGAGTATCCAGGAAAAAGTTGAAAAACATGATCTGGTATATTTGTAAGACTTCAAAGACAAAGAATCTTTGGGCAGCCAGGTACCTCTCACATATGATGCAGGTAAAATGAAATTGACCTCAAACATTAACACTGCATCATTTTCTATTAGAAGATAGTAGGAGGATACATTTGCAGTTAGTCCACAGGAAACAAATTGTCACTCAAGAGTTTTATACCCAGAAAACTATCATTCATTATAGTGGTAATAAACCAAAATTTTTGAACATGCAAGAATTTAAGGCATTTTGTTTCCATGAGCCTATCCTGAAGAAACTATCAGAGGAGGAACTTTGCAGCATCCTAAGAAATGAATGGAAAACAATAGCAAAGGCCTAGGAAAGAACATGGCATGCATGCTTACTTGTGTCTGACTCTTTGCAACCCTATGAACTGTGGCCCACCAGACTCCTCTGTCCATGGGATTTTCTAGGAAAGAATACTGGAGTGGGTTGCCATTTTTTCCTCCAGGAGATCTTTCAGGCCTAGGGATGAAACTCAAGTCTCCCAGGTCTCCTGCATTGGCAGGCAGAGTCTTTACCACTGAGTCACCTGGAAAACCCAGGAAAGAACAGCAAATTTACTTAAATGTAGGAGTAAGAATAAAACAAGTTGGGATTTATGATTTAAAACTGGGTTGTAAATGTAAATCTACATAATCCCTGGCAGGGTAAATCTGATATAACTCACAGAGGAGGAAGGTAGAAGAAGCTATATAGTCATTATCTTTTAGAGCCGGGAGTGAAAAGATAACATTAAAAGCTGATAAACATTTATTAACAGTCAAAGGCAAATCCTAAGGAAGACAGTATAACCACTGCAGTAGAGTGGGGGAGGGCAGGAAAGAATATACTAAGTGAAAGTTAATCTAACAGCTTTCCTCCTCATTTGCTGTCAAACCCACCTCATATAATAACCTCTCACCTTGCTACTTGCTGTTCCAGGTAGTACTCATTTATTCATTCAACAAACATTCATAATATTCTAAATACCTAATATGTGCCAGGGCTGAGAATAGGAAAGTGTGCAAAATGGACAAGGTTCCTGCCCTCGAGGAACTTACAGACATTTAATGGAAGGAGACACATTATAAACAAATAGCTATGCAATATACTGCCAACTAGCCAAGTGCCCTGTGGAAAAAAAATAAAGCTGAGTGGGACAGAGAATAAAGGGAGGGTAGTGGGCTTCCCTGGAGGCTCAGAGGTTAAAGCGTCTGCCTCCAATGCGGGAGACCCGGGTTCGATCCCTGGGTCAGGAAGATCCCCTTGAGAAGGAAATGGTAACCCACTCCAGTATTCTTGTCTGGAGAATCCCATGGACGGAGGAGCCTGGTAGGCTACAGTCCACGGGGTCGCAAAGACTGAGCGACTTCACTTTCTTTCTTAGTGGTAAGAAGGTATCAGAGGCCAGAAAGATAGGATGGGAAAGCCTTGTGAATATCAAAGGGCAAAGCATGCCACAAAGATGGAACATCAAGGGCAAAGGTCCAGAGGCAGATAAGAACCCAACCAGTGCCAGAGCTGATCAGGCCCTGAATTGAGGTAGCCTGGCTTCTCTCCATAATTAGGGAGTGTCCAGTGTTCACGGCAGCAGTGTTTACAATAACCAAGACATGGAAACAACCTTAAATGTCCATCGACAGATGAATGAATAAAGAAGGTGTGGCATACACACATATACACACACACACAATGGAACAGTACTTGGCGATAAAAAAAGAATAAAATGCCATTTGCAGTAACATGAATGGAGCTAGAGATTCTCATACTAAGTGAAGACAGAAAGAAAAATTTATTATATGATACCCCTTACATGTGGAATCTAAAACAAAAAAATAGATACAAATGAAGTTATTTACAAAACAGAGTCACAGACTTTGAAAAGAAACTTGTTGTTACCAAAGGGGGAAACGTGGTGAGGAAGGACAAAGTAGGAGTTGGGGATTAATGTATATACACTATAATACATAAAATAGATCATCAACAAGGATCTACTGTACAGTACAGGGAACTCTATTCAATGTTCTGTAATAACCTAAATGGGAAAAGAAGCTGAAAAAGAATGGAGATATATATATACACACACACACATATAAGTAAATCACCTTGCTCTACACCTGAAACTAAGGCAACATTGTAAATCAGCTACAATATAAAATTAAAAATTAGATTAAAAATAATAGTTAGGGAGTGTCTTACCTCCAGACATTTGAGTCCTCCCATTCGGACATATGGACTTCCCAGGTGGTGCTAGAGGTAAAGAACCCGCCTGCCAATGCAGGAGACGTAAGAGACAGGAGCTCAGTTCCCGGGTTGGGAAAATCCCTTGGATGAGGGCATGACAACCCACTCTAGGGGTCCTTGCCTGGAGAATTCCACAGACAGAGGAGACTGGCAGGCTATGGCCCATAGGTGTGCAGAGAGTCAGACACGACTGAAACGACTTAGCACACACGCACACACTCAGACACAGGCACGCACATACACATACACTCCACAGTGGCAATCCGCTCTCAGCCTCTCTCCCATGCTTCCACAGCCCTACTCTGAGAAACAGCCTCCTGGTCCCCTTGTCTCAGCCCCCAGCCTCTCTGTTGAAGCTCCCTGGGGCAGCTCATGGTCTCACCAGCCCTTTGCCTTTGGCGTTTACCTTCAAGCCCTGGAAAAGCCTGGAATCTGGGCAGAAAAATCAGAGAAAACCAGGCACCTCTGTCAAACAGAGTCAGCTTATTAAGGAAAACCTAGACACCTTTCACCAAGTGGTTCCAGAGTATTTTATAAGCAAACTAAAGATTAAACCCTGCCGTGTGCTGGAGCTGTTCGCAGCACTGAAGGAGATTCCAATTAACAGGAAACGGTTGACTGTTACTGATCTTAGTTGGCTCAGCTGGCTGCCAGAGGAGAGGGAAGAGGTTCAAACACAGCGCACTTTTTCTTGTCTCTTCAGTGACACTCTCAATTTGCCATCTATTCCCTAGACACCTACTTGCACTCTGCAGACTGGCTGGGGCCAGAGCGTGTAGGCCAAGGAAGCCAGGAGGAAAGCGGAAACAGTTTTGGAGAGGCTGCCAGCTGTGTGGCACTATGCCAGCTTCTCTACACATGCTTTCCTGCTGAACTTTCACAAAACCCAGGCACAGGTACTGATTGCATGCAGGTAAGAAAAATGGATGTGTAAAGGTCAATATATTAAAAAAAATGTACAAACCTCACAGCTGAGTTTTTATGACCAAATGCCAGTTACGAAGTGGGTGCCTGCAAGATGACCCCCATTTACTTTGGAATTTTGTGAAATATACCATGAGAGAATGAGGGCAAAAAACAATGCTGATCAGAGGCGGAGATTTTAGTAGGGATGGTTACAACCTAGGGATTAAAGAGCTCCATCTGGGGACTTTCCTAGTAATCCAGTGGCTAAGACTCTACACTCCCAGTGCAGGGGGCCAGGTTTGACCCCTGGTCAGGGCACTAGACCCTGCATGCCACAGCCAAGACCCAGTGCAGACAAATTAAAAAAAAAAAAAAGAGAGTTCCATCCAGATGCTGGTCTGACAGCTTTGACTCCAGCCCACTCCTGCAAATCTCAGCCTGAGGCGCCCCATCAGGCCTCCTTAACCACTCCAGGGCCTGGGCCCTGACTGAAGAATCCTGAAACTGACGAAGGGCAATGGGAGCCCTCACGGTTCTGAGCTGCTGCAGCCACCAGCTACAGGTCCGCAGACCAAGTTCTGCCACAGCGTGTCTCTGCCTCGGCCTTCTTTCCTTTCCAACTATCTGAGTCAGTCCAGCCACTTCCCCCTAAAGATTCTGAAGGGCCTCGATAGGATTATATCAGGGGATGCTGGAAGTTTTAGGGAAAGAAGAGAGGTAGGAGATATTGGGGGAGACAGAGGAAAAGGAGTGAGACCACACTGGGCCTCCGGGAGACGAGAGAAAAGAACTCCAAGGTTCCTTTATATTCCAGGCAGAAAACAGACAGAAAAATGATAGTGAATGCCAATTATCCAGGCCTGCTGAAAAACACTTAAAAAAAAAAAAAAAGCATTAGCACCTCATTAAAACCACACTTGCTTTTGGGGCAACTGAGAGACAAAGATGAGGAGGAGTGAAGTGTTTTTGAAATGAAAAAATAACCGAGAAGGGCTGATGAGAAGTCCTTGAACCCAAGATAACCAAATGGACATTCAAACAGCTCCATTCAGAAAGGGAGGGCAGGGGTCACACTTCTGTTGAGGGGAAAGGAGGTTTGCGGGAACCTTGCGTGTGAGAGTGGCGGCTTTGGCTACAGTCACTGCCCACCTGCTAATACTCAGAAACTCAGCTGCTTATTTTGACTACTCAGTGCTTAACTAGGACCATAAGCAGAGGGTTTAATACCACCTGTGGTGGCATTTGAAAATTTGCTGCTTGCAGTCTGCAGGGGGCTTGCAGAGAGCTAGCTGGCAGAGTTATCTGTTCCTGAAATTTGCATCACCCCATGTAACAAGGGCCTAGCCTCCCATTTCACCATGGAGGGCACCAAAACAGTGTCTGGGGCCACACTGTCTGACAGAAGAGGAGAAAAATCTATTTCAGATTTTCCAGGTGAGATTCTGCAATAGGCTTAAAAGAAGGAAGGATTCTCACATATACTGAGCATGAAATGGGGGAAGCACTGCAGTTCTCTGACCTAACGAAATAGCAAATAAAGTATCCTGAGATTCTGAAACACTGTCATTGGGTGGGTCTCTGCATTAGTAAGGGCTTCCCTAGTGGCACAGATGGTGAAGAATCTGCCTGCAATGCAAAAGTGGGTTTGATCCCTGGGTCAGGAAGATCCCCTAGAGACTGGAATGACTAACCACTCTAGTATTCCTGCCTGCAAAACTCCACGGATAGAGGAGGCTGGCGAGCTAAAGGAGTTTCCTTCTTCCACGTTAGTAAACATCCTCTAGAAGGATAAATGACAACAGAAAGCTGTGATATAGCAACAAGTGAAGATAGAAACTCACTGCATCACTACTGTAGCCAGCCTGGTGTCAGTTATGAGCAAGGACAGAAAGCCAGGGTACCACAGGCGTGGGACGAGTCCCCTGGGTTAGCACCCAGCAACTTGTCAACAGATCGCATCCCACTCATGAAGCACATTTTCAGGAACAGAAGGCTTCCTTTGCTTCTGCACGTGCCTAAGCAAAAATCCAGACTCCCAGATACATCTTTAGGGAAGACTTTCCCTGTCTTTTTGTTTCCCTGCCATCGGTTACCTCTCCCCTGGCTTACAAGTTGGGCTTCCCAAGCGGTGCAGTGGCAAAGAATTCACCTGCTAATGTAGGAGATGCAAGAGACGCGGGTTCGATCTTTGTGTCAAAAAGATCCCCTGGAGAAGGGAATGGCACCCCACTCCAGTATTTTTGAATGGAGAATCCCATGGACAGAGGAGCCGGGTGGGTTACAGTCTATGGGGTCACAAAAGAGTCGCTGAGACACAGCTGAGCACTGCACTGGCTTACAAGTGAGATCCAAAGCTATCTATCCTACATACAGCTTACTGCCTACGTTAGCGTGAATTTACTACTTCATTGTCATGGTTCTCATGACTTTACTATTCCAGCAGACTCTTGCTAAGGCGAATAATTTGACTGTGCTTTAAAGGAACTTTCTGAAATATCCATCAACTCTTCTATAGAAATCAGTCATCAATAGACTGTTTATGCCCTAGAATTCTTTGGAGCACTTGGATCAAAGACCTTTGCCTTGCTGTTTCCTCAAATCCTAAACAGTACCACCAGGATCCTTGCCCCACCTAATCCAGACCTCCACATTGAAAGACCTAGATCTGCCTTAGACCAAACTTCCAGCTCTCAGCAAATTCCCCCTCTTTGACAACACCCAAGCTGTCAAGATTATTTTTCTTTCCTGCTACACAATAAGAAACTCAGCTTCGTCTTTTCAACAGACTGAGCTGTGTTGGTGGCATGTGGAGAGCTGGCATTCAACAAAAGGAATCAAAGGGTTAATAGATGTATCAAAAAGCCAAGTCATACTCTTTTCACTGACCTTCTAGCAGTATTTTTTCATGACTTATTCCCTGATGACTCCAAATTTACAAAATTATATTGAAATACATACATTGTACTCAGTTAAGGCTCTGAAAGATGTCTCCTGTCCTCAAGCACCTTGCAGGCTGAAAGTGCAAGTGTCAGTTGCTCAGCTGTAGTCGACTCTTTGCAGCCCGACAGACTGTATCCTGCTAGGCTTCTCTATCCATAGGATTTCCCAGGCAAGAAGACTGGAGTGGGTTGCCATTCCCTTCTGCAGGGGATCTTTCTGACCCAGGGATCAAACCCACATCTCCTGCATTGCAAGCAGACTCTTTACTGCCTGAGCCACGAGAGAAGCTAGGACAACATTCAGTTAATTATTTTAATACAAGCTTTTTGAGAGATCTGTGAGCCTGAATTGCAGTCATACCAGCAGCTGAGGATCTCCATAAACAAGAAAGTGGGAGGCAGGCTTCAGCAAAAATGACAGTCGAGTCTGAAGGAAATATTTGAACAATTAAGAAAATTAAAATGACACATGCAGTAACAAAGCCCCACAGAAAATGTCAGCCTGCTCCTTTGTGCCCCACTCAGATTTTTTTCCTGTTCCTGAAAAAACTCATCACGTCTTGGTATTATAGAAGCTTACCTTTGTCTCTTAATAGCTATGAGGCCCTAGAACAACAGGCTTTGTCCTTAAGTTTTTGCCTTTGTATCAGCAGAATCTACTCTATCCATGACCTCAGAGGTGCTCATAAACATTTAATGGACGACTACGGACCAGAGGGCAGGTTGAAGTTATGCAATAGGCTGGCTACTCGGATTCTGCTGATTAACAATTTACAACCAGAGCTGCAAAATTCAGCATCTCCTTCAACCAGGCTGCATGGTACCATTTCATATATTCACCTTGTCTGCCCAGCACCATCGAACACCCCTTGGGACCAGGATCAGTTCATCTCTTTTCTTACAAATGGAACATGTGTTCAGGCCCAATCATGTTGCTTCAATATCTCAGCACCTGCTCTGTACTAGAAAAACACTTGCTCCGCCAACATCCCCCTCCCTCCCGGCCCACACCTCACCTGCCTCCCTCCCCTCTCTCCACTCATCCTCCTCTGCCCCATCCCACCTCTATTACTAGCTCATTCTACCCCATCCCTCCCCTCTTCCACATCTGGCCCTCCCACTCCACTCCTGCCCCCACCTCACCTTCCTCCCTGCTTCTCCAGTCTTACTTCCCTTTAAAATGGGCCTGGGCACCATCTCCTCCAGAAAAGCTTCCAAAACCCAGGTAGAAGCAACAGAATTCTTCCTGGGGAAATTACGGCACCATGGGGCTGTAAGCGCCACAATACAAGGATGCTCACCCACCTTGCTCTCCCCTGCATCCTGAGTACCTACCACCAATACAAGGTACACAACAGGAGCCCCCCAGATCTGCTGAGTGAATGAGTACTTCCATGACACCTCACCCTGACTCTGTTTCAGCATCTTTCGTTCCGAATTACAGCATCTGATTTGTGTATCTGTGTGCCTATCCTATTACACTAGAGGAAAACAGAAGGGAAAGACCACTGCTTAGTGGATTTGTGCCCCTGAGGCCCAGCACACACCCCGCATGTAGAGGACACTCGTCAGTGGATGAATGAGAGAGAGGGTGACCGTGGTATGTCAGCCCTGTTCTGGGTAACTGTTACAGATTCCCAATACCTGGAAGTGCCACTCTAGTCTAGAGGTCTCTACACCAGTGGTCCCCAATCTTTTTGGCACCAGGGACTGGTTTTATGGAAGAGAATTTTTTCATGGATGGCTGGGGAAGGGGGGATAGTTTCAGGATGATTCAAGCACACTACATGTATTGTGCATTTTATTTCTATTATTATTACATTGTGATATATAATTAAATAATTATACAATTCACTGTCATGTAGAATCAGATCATTAGGCATTAGATTCTCATAAGGAGTGTGCAACCTAGATCCCTCCCACACATAGCTCACAGTAGGGTTTACACCATGAGAATCTAATCCCAGTGCTGAACTGGCAGGAGGTGGAACTGAGGTGTGAGCAATGGGTAACAGCTGCAAAGACAGATGAAGCTACTCACCAGCTGCTCACCTCCTGCTGCGCAGCCGGTTCTTAACCCCTGCTCTACACCCATGGAGAGAATTTTGCAAGTGTGATTTAACAATTAGCTTTAATCCACTAACTGTCCCTTCCCTACTATTTCAAGACTCTGCCCTCACACCTCTCTGATGAGTCATAGCTCTGCACTCCACCTTTCCTCAAAACAGCCCCTCCCTGTCCTGCCTTGCTGTCCGTCCCTTGTGTTGATACCTGCAGCTGAATGAAGATTTATGATAGTGGGGTCACCAGACAATCCCTGTCCCCTTCTAAAGCTCCCCTTGACCACTGACTTTCGTCTCTTATCGGTACTTGGGCCTGCCCTTGACCAGTTCAAATGCCAGCAGTGGCTACTTTTTAATCTAAAAGTTTCTAGAAGGGAGATCGTCAAACAGCAAACCTCATTTTCCCACAGGGTAAGTACTGTATTGGAGAGTTACATTTCAAGATTGTTCTGGAAGAACAAAATAGTGAAAAATAAACCACAGGTTTGACCAACAGTTTGTCAGAGAAGCAAAGATACAACAATACATCTCCGTATGTGGATTAAAGGCCTCATAAAACAATGAAAGAAAAGGCCTGGAAAATAGGCCTAAATGTCCTATACACGTCAATTATATGAAGGCTTTGAGAAATATTTCTTGCCATATCAGTAAACAAGGATGTCACAGTCATCAGTGATTGCAGCCCTCCAACATGAGCTGATAAGCCTGAGGAAACTCAGAAAGGAAAAGAATATCTGCCATCGAGCAGCCATCAGACTGAAGCCACTCGTTATGGTGAGCCTGAGGAAACTCAGGATGAGAAAATACAGCATACTGGCCCTAGACAGATGAGGTACATATCAAAGGAATGATTTCAGAGAGCCCAGACTCTTGCATCTTCCCATACATAGAAAAGCACTAAATTCCTTAACTTGGGATATCTGGTTTTCTTTAATTAATAATCATCTTTTTATGTTCTAACTACCCGTGCTTTGTTGCAACACTTCTATATAACCTGGCTCCCCATCTTGCCTCCTGGGAGCAGTTCTCTCAGGGTTACTTGAGATGCTGTCTCCTGGGCTTAAGGTCCTAAAAATTCCCACCAAATAAAGCATAATTCTCACCTTTTGAGTTGTGAATATTTTTTAAGTCCACAGCTTCACACACCAAGGTTAAGTCAATTATATCATAAAATTTCATCTAAAATAAACATGCTAACTCCATGTGGACATTCATTAGTTAAACTTTTGATTACCAAATCATTTTTCTTGCCAAGTTGAAATCAGCAGGAGTTTTAAGGAGTGATTTGGATGCCACAGGACTAATAGAAACTTGATGCTATCTAAGGAGTATAAACCAGTTCCTTCTTTTGCTCTCAAATTTCAATGCAACAAAAAAGCACTTAAAATCATTCCACTATGTTATGCAGATTCTAAAAATGGAAATTATGGACAGTATGAGGAAAAATATATATGACAATACTGAAAAGGAAAAAGAAGAAAATGATACATACATGATGATTGCAATAATGCAATTGTGTGTATAAGTTTATACGTCACACTGAAAACAGTTGTATCAGGATGATGACTCATGAATGATTTTAAATGACTATTTTATCATGTTAGAAAATTTTAAGAGTGATACCTGATATGGAAATGGGCCTGGGTGGGAGAAAATACTTTCAAATGATACAGCCAACAAGGGATGAATCTCCAAAATATACAAATAGCTCATGCAGCTCAATTAAAAAAAAAAACACACAAGCAACAAACAGGCAGAAGATACAAACAGACATTTCTACAAAGAAGACATACTGATGGCCAAAAGGTACATGAAAAGAAGTCCAACATCACTAATCATTAGAGAAATGCAAATCAAAATTACAGTGAAGTATCATCTCACACTGGTCAGAATGGCCAACATTAAAGTCTACAAATGATAAATGTTGGACAGAGTGTGGAGAAAAGGGAACCCTCCTAAACTTTTAGTGGGAAAGTAAATTGATGCAGCCACTATGGGGAACACTGTGAAGGTTCCTTAAAAAAACTAAAAAAAGAACTATCATGTAATTCTGCAAGCCCACTCCTGGGCATATATCCAGAGAAAACCATAATATGGAAAGATACATGCACCCCAATATGCACGTTCACATATTGACTGCAGCACTATTCACAATAGCCAAGACATGGAAACACAACCTAAATCTCCACTGACAGGTGAATGAATAAAGATGTGGTACACATACACAATGGAATATTACTCAGCCATAGAGGAGAATGAAATAATGCCATGTGCAACAACACGGACAGACCTAGAAATTATCATACCAAGCGAAGTAAGCCAAAGACCACATGGTATCACCTATATGTGGAATCTAAAAAAAAAGACCATTATAAGTGAACTGTATATACAAAACAAAAACAGACCCACAGATACAGAAAACAAACAAGGTACCAAAGGGGAAAGCCAGGGGGTGGGGATAAATTAGGAGTTTAGGATTAACATAAACACACTACTATATATAAAATAGATAACCAACAAGAATTTACTGTTTAGCACATGGAACTACACTCAGTATTTTGTAATAACCCATAAAGGAAAAGCATCTGAAAAAAAAATACATATGTATAACTGAATCACTTTGTGGCACACATGAAATTAACACACCACTGTAAATCAACTATACTTCAATTTTTAGAAAGATTTTAAAAGGGGGACAGGGGGCGCAGGGTTGCTAGAGTTTCAAGATGGACAGGAGAGCTGTGTATACCGCCTGGTTCAAGGGAAATGGGATATGATATCACCTACTCAAAGTTTTTGTTTTTTTTTCCCCCTTTAATAAGGACTGACTCAACATTTGTTCACTAGGTCCTTGACGATGTTCTCAGTTATTCTAATCTGGAAGGGCCTCTGCTATTCTCGACTAAATTACAGCAAAGCCAAAAGAAACTGGGGATGTTAAGCCATTCTCTCCTCCTTCACAGCCCAGTGGGCTGATAAGTCTGGGCATTTCGTCAATAGTGAGCTTTGAAGCAATTACCAACCCTAACAAGTTTTCAAAAACTTCTGCAAAATACCCTCTCTCTGAATTCCACAAGTGGATATAATCCAGAAACCAGCAAGTGGGGGTTCTGAAGCCTAATTTGATGGAATCTCATAACCGTATGTCCTCGTAACTAACAGAATTCAACTACGTGCTACTGAGACTACAGGACAATTGAACAGTTTGGGTAATTCTGACTCGGTGTCAGCGTCACAGCACAGATGAAGGCACATATAAATGTTCAAAAGTTTCAGATCAAGCTGACAAGGTACTCAATAAAATGTATTCTATCCTCCATCCTTATAAATACACCTTCATAATGACAAAACATTAAAATATGTCTTAAATTATGCTTTTTATATGGCCAAAAGTTGCACAAAATCAAAGATGAACAAATTTGCTCATGATTACAAATCTGTGTGTTCTGTTAATACACCAAAAATGATGAATGATACAATAAAGGCATAAATAATTCAAAAATTATTATATATTTGTTTCATAAAATTGATTCAGCTTCCCTTCACTTTGGCAAAAGAGCTAATTACCTTGATAGAAGTCAAGTTTTCAAAATGATGTGTATTCCACTGACAACAGTTTCTAAATGATTAAAAATAAAATGTGATTGTAGTCAGTGACTAAAACTAGAATATACTTTCCATCAAAACTTTAAATGACAAAAAATCAAATTTTCTACTAAAATTAAAAGGCAAGAAAATGGTAATGATATTGAAAATGTACCAACAATTTAAATCAGGGTTATTTAAATAAAACTGGTTTTAACTTATATTTTTTCATCTAAATTCAATCCAATTAAATATTTAAAAATAAGACAATTCCTAATTATAGCAGATCATGCCTTTCCAGTGCTATCCTGATAGCTCAGTTGGTATAGAATCCACCTGCAATGCAGGAGACCCCAGTTCAATTCCTAGGTTGGGAAGATCGGCTGGAGAAGTGATAAGCTACCCACTCCAGTATGTCTGGGCTTCCCTGGTGGCTCAGCTGGTAAAGAATTTGCCTGCAATGTGGGAGACCTGGGTTCGATCCTTGGGTTGGGAAGATGCCCTGGAGAAGAGGATGACTACCACTCCCTGGCCTGAAGAATTCCATGGACGGTAGAGTCCAGGGGGTTGCAAAAAATTGGATGCGACTGAACAACTTTCACATGCCTTTCCAGTTGCTGATGTGAAGCATCCATTATCTGGCAGTGTAACATGTTTAGGAAGAGAGGAATTTCACATATTACCACTTCTACATAAATCTCCCATGGCCTCCAAGGTTATGTGTAGGTAATATAAAAAGTTTCTATGTGTCTAATGGAGCATCTTTAATTTAGATATCCATTATATCTACTACTGTGGGCAAGAATCCCTTAGAAGAAATGGAGTAGCCATCATAGTCAACAAAACAGTCTGAAATGCAGTACTTAGGTGCAATCTCAAAAACAATTGAATGATCTCTGTTCATTTCCAAGGCAAACCATTCAATATCACAGTAATCCAAGTCTATGCCCCAAGCAGTAATGCTGAAGAAATTGAAGTTGAATGGTTCTATGAAGAACTACAAGATCTTCTAGAACCAACAACCAAAAAAGATGTCCTTTTTATCATAGGGGACTGGAATGCAAAAGTAGGAAGTCAAGAGATACCTGGAGTAACAGGCAAATTTGCCTTTGGAGCACAAAACAAAGCAGGGCAAAGTCTAACAGAGTTTTGCCAAGAGAACGCACTGGTCGTAGCAAACATCCTCTTCCAACAACACAAGAGATGACTCTACACATGGACATCACCAGATGGTCAATACCAAAATCAGATTGATTATATTCCTTGCAGACAAAGAGGGAGAAGCTCTATACAGTCAGCAAAAACAAGACCGGGAACTGACTGTGGCTCAAATCATGAACTCCTTATTGCAAAATTCAGACTTAAGTTGAAGAAAGTTGGGAAAACCACTAGACCATTCAGGTATGACCTAAGTCAAATCCCTTATGATTATACACTGGAAGTGACAAACAGATTCAAGGGATTGGATCTGATAGACAGAGTGCCTGATGAACTATGGATGGAGGTTCATAACATTGTACAGGAGACAGGGATCAAGAACATCCCCAAGAAAAAGAAATGAAAAAAGGCAAAATGGTTGTTTGAGGAGGCCTCACAAATAGCTGAGAAAAGAAGCGAAGGTAAAGGCAAAGGAGAAACTGAAAGATATACTCATTTGAATGCAAAGAATAGCAAGGAGAAATAAGAAAGCCTTCCTCAGTGATCAATGCAAAGAAATAGAGGAAAACAACAGAATGGGAAAGACTAGAGATCTCTTCAAGAAATTTAGAGATACTGAAGGAACATTTCATGCAAAGGTGGGCACAATAAAGGACAGAAATGGTAATGGACCTAACAGAAGCAGAAGATATTAAGAAGAGGTGGCAAGAATACACAGAAGAACTATACAAAAAAGATCTTCACGACACAGATAACCACGATGGTGTGATCACTCACCTAGAGCCAGACATCCTGGAATGCAAAGTCAAGTGGACCTTAGGAAGCATCACTACAAACAAAGCTAGCAGAGGTGATGGAATTCCAGTTGAGCTATTTCAAATCCTATAAGATGATGCTGTTAAAGTGCTGCACTCAACATGCTAGCAAATTTGGAAAACTCAGCAGTGACCACAGGTTGGAAAAGGTCAGCTTTCATTCCAATCCCAAAGAAAGTCAAAGCCAAAGAATGTTTAAAGTACCACATGATTCCATTCGTCTCACACGGCAGCAAAGTAATGCTCAAAATTCTCCAAGCCAGGCTTCAACATTACATGAACTGTGAACTTCCAGATGTTCAAGCTAGATTTAGAAAAGGCAGAAGAACCAGAGATCAAATTGCCAACATCAGTTGGATCATCAAAAAAGCAAGACAGTTCCAGAAAAACATCTAGTTCTGCTTTACTGACTACGCCAAAGCCTTTGACTGTGTGGATTACAACAAATTGTGGAAAATTCTTCAAGAGATGGGAATACCAGACCACCTGACCTGCCTCCTGAGAAACCTGTATGCAGGTCAAGAAGCAACAGTTAGATCCAGACATGGAACAACAGACTGGTTCCAAATTGGGAAAGGAATACGTCAAGGCTGTATATATATTGTCACCCTGCTTACTTAACTTATATGCAGAGTAGATCATGTGAAATGCTGAGTTACCAGGAGAAATATCAATAACCTCAGATTCGCAGATACCACCACCCTTATGGCAGAAAGTGAAGAGAAACTAAAGAGCCTCTTGATGAAAGTGAAAGAGGAGAGTGAAAAAATCAGCTTAAAACTCAACATTCAAAAAACTAAGATCATGGCATCCAGTTCCATCATTTCATGACAAATAGATGGGGGAAACAATGGAAACAGTGAGAAACTTTATTTTGGGGGGCTCCAAAATCACTACAGATGGTGACTGCAGCCATGAAATTAAAAGACATCTGCTCCTTTGAAGAAAAGCTGTGACCAACCTAGACAGCATATTAAAAAGCAGAGACATCACTTTGCCGACCAAGGTCCGCCTAGTCAAAGCCATAGTTTTTCCAGTAGTCATGTATGGATGTGAGAGTTGGACTATAAAGAAAGCTGAGTGCCGAAGAATTGATGCTTTTGAACTGTGGTGTTGGAGAAGACTCTTGAGAGTCCACTGGACTGCAAGGAGACCCAACCAGTCAGTCCTAAAGGAAATCAGTCCTGATTTCATTGGAAGGAGTGAAGCTGAAGCTGAAACTCCAATACTTGGGCCACCTGATACGAAGAACTGACTCATTGGAAAGATCCTGATGCTGGGAAAGATTGAAGGTGGGAGGAGAAGGGGATGACAGAGGATAAGATGGGTTGATGGCATCACCGACCAGATGCACATGAGTTGAGCAGGCTCCAGGTTTGGTGATGGACAGGGAAGCCTAGCGTGCTGCAGTCCATGGGGTCGCAAAGAGTCAGACACGACTGAGCGACTGAACTAAACTGAATGGAGCAAGGAAAGTGACTAAGAACTGAGGAATAGTATGTCTGCCAGGGTGTTTTCACAGTACAGGGAAAAGGAGCTGAGTAATAAGATGCAGATGGGACAGCCAAAGACTGAAGCGACTAAACTTGACTGAGTCTCAGCAACTGAACTTGCCTGTACAGCTTTAAAGAGGGTTTGATCAGTCTGAGATTACTGCCAGGCTTCCATTCCCCACTCATCCTACCTCCCAACCATTACCTAGCATTGCCCATATCAAAGGCGTTACACATGTAAGCACACTGGCCCTGAATGAAGATAAGCTGGTACCTAAGACCAATCTAGACAAGTGATATACACCTCAGTGGAGGGCGGTAAGAATAAAGGGCTGACACTCACACCCAAAGGAAATTATAATTTGGAAGAAGGATGAGTTGAGTGAGGAGATTCATAAAGGACTGGGTGTGAAATCAGAAATCCTAAAGATATTTTATATTTAAGACTAGGTTTACTGCAGAAAGTTGAAATGCAAGTTAAAAGCTAATTACATTTCAGTGGTAGAGAAATCAAGAATGGTGTATTCTTATAAACACATTTGAGTCTGTGACTGTGAGATTTTCTACTTGTTATGTGTTTTTTTTAACTTTCTAGAGTTTTCCCAATACACTGCATATTTGCATTTATTCTTTCAAACATGAACAAACTAAACATTAAAATAAAGCTATCAACGTTTTCAAAGATGAAAAAAAAAGAGTCAATTATCACCTGACACTATTCAGAGTTCAGAGTGACATGAAATGTTTAATACTGAAAATGATTCTTTAGTCACCATATGCAACTGCTGGAATTCCATGAGAATCTCTGGAATCACAAATTGGAACAAAAAGAGAAGCAAGAAAATCAGTGCTCAGCACCACTGGGGAAAACAGGATTCATTATACAAGAATCTATGGCATCTCTACCATCTGAGAGGAAGAATTTGACAAGATAATTAATTTGTTTTTTCCTCTTACCTAAGCACTTCTGCCACTCACATCTTCTTGCCCTTCAAAGCAGAGTCTAACTCTTTCTTTTGCAGCAGTGTAACCCATAAACCTTCCTAGCAATCAGATGCAAGCACCTTTTATTTCAAGGATACAGCACGGGAGATGGGGGTGGGGGGCGGTAACAGTTCTCTGGGCCTGAGCAGTGTTGATATAAACAAGAGAGTGGATGTTTCAAGTGGTGGGTCATGAACCAGATTCCCAGTGGCAGGGTGTCTACAGGTTTATTGAGCTTATGTGTGAGTTGCAGGGTCTTCTAAAGCAGAGACCCATGGCTGGAGCCCCTCAAGTCCAGACCTAAGGACCACACTGCAGAACCTCCATCCCACTGAGGCATGGAGTGAGTCTGACATGGGACCCAGGACTCTCCACTTGTCTCTAGAAGCCCCAGTCATGCCTTAGACAGCCTGACTCATCACCACTCTAGGTGCACTGTTTGTGTTTCAAGATTTATATTTTTCTATTTCTTCTACCCATCTATTTTACCTGCTTTCCAACTGAACAATCCCATGATCTGTTCCAACACAGAAGGGAAAAGTAGCTGGGGTGGACTTTGCTGAAAGGCTCATTTGGTCTCCAATGTGGTGTCTTTCTGACTTTCAAGGGCAGTTATGACTACACAGACTTTTTGCTTTTATACTAACTTTAGAACCTGGTCTCCAAGTCAAAGATATTTCCACCATGAAAAAGAAAAACCTGAGAGTAGGTGTGCTAGGGAAGAAGACATAATAAGAAGCTTAAGAAACAGGTGAAATTCCTCAGCCTGAGTTGAGTATATCGTAAGATGTTCCTCTGCTGAGGAGTCTCCCTGCAGGGTCAGATATTGGAGAATCTGAACCTTAAGACAGAAAATTTCCTTTCATAAAGTTATTGACAACCCCTTGCTCCCATCAGACCTAGTCTCATGTAAATTTAAACAAGTTGTTTTCCTCCTAATATGCAGCATAATAGGAAATGGGAGCTTGGAGCTGATGGAGAAGAGGGAGAAAAAGAAGTAATTCAGGTGTATTAACTACTCCACTCTTTACCCCTACATAACCCCTGCGAAATTTAGCACCAACCCCACTATTTCATTGCATGGGTTTGTTAAGTACAGATGTCTCCCCAACTTGAAGGAAAGTTGGTTTATTCTTCCCAGTTGTCTCAGTTCCTTCTATGGTAGGCACTCAATAAATATTTGTTATCTGAAAAAAATGCATGCGAGCACAAAAAGAAACACTGCTGGAAAATGAATTCAGTTTCAAAACCAAGAGTTTGTAAACTCACTTTTGGAATGCAACACATTTGTTGATGTTCTGACCTGCCCCAACGACCATATCCCACGGAGATTTGCCTCACAGTAACTTATTCATGTCTCATTTCCTATTCCAGGAGCTTCCAGGGAAGACAGAGGTGGGGGTATCACCCATCACTTTGGGCCAGGAAGAGAGGCTAGCAAGGACCACCATATTTGTTTTCAGAAAGAATCAAGGAATGAAGTCACTCAGGGAAGGCTTCTTACGAGTTCTAGTTGAGCCTGTCTGGGCTTTTGATTTAAATAGTCATTTCTGTTTGCTTAGGCCTTCACTCACATAGACAAAAGCAGGGAACAGAGTGTCCCTCAGGAGGACAGAGGATGGTAAGCCAGATGGAACATCATTCTGGAATATTCCCACTCCCTGGAGTTGCCTAAAGTCTGCCCTCCTCAGGCACCTGTGTCTCTCATCTCCATCCTGGTACTAGCTGCCACTGAGCCACTTTAGTTTCTTTTATTTTTTTTTAAATGACAATACTACCATTAATTTTTTTTAAATCCCAGTAACTGGAAAATGTCTCAAAGCAGAATATGGTTGAAAGTGCTTTAGCTGCATGAATTCCTTCGTTCCCATCAACCCTGACGTCAGTGGTTATTAAACTCTGTTAACTGGTAGATTTTTTTTTTTTCTTGCATTCATCAAGTCATTAATCAAAGCACAGGGCTGGCATTTACCTGCCCATTCCTGGAACTCGAATTAAACTACAAGGGCATCTCCAGCGGCTAGTCCCTCAGCTCACCAGGCCCCGCCCCTAAGAAGCTATCCAGGCCTCAGTTCACACCCCCAGGAAGGAGCGAACAAAGGCTGGCAGCCAGCAGCCCACCTCCAGAGCCCAGGCTCTGCCCTTGGCCCCACTTGGTCCAGCCTAGCCAAGATCCACAGCTCAGGATGCTACGGGGCGGGGGGGAAGGGATTTCTCGGAACTTTCTGCCACAATACTCACTGCAGTTAACCACTGTCAGACATCTGTCACTCGTCCAGCGGTCCTGGAGAGACGACTGGGATCTGTGACCCATGGTCATCACAGCAGCACTGGGAGAGGTTTCTCTAGAAGCAGGGCTGCGCTTCAGGAAGGGGGTGAGGGGCGTGTGTCGCCCGCTGTCCACATGAGTTCTGCAGTCACAAAATGATGGGGTAGGAAGGGGGTGGGCAGGCGCTATGCTTGGTGGCAGCCCACAAGCCCTGATGGTGCATCTTGAACTCCACCTCCTTCGTAGACAAAGGTGTGAAAATAGCCTGGTGGGACTCCCGCGGCAAACCGGAGAGCGACTAGGTTATTCCAGTGGTACTCACACTTCTAAAAAACAAACATCTAGCCAAGCAA
Organism: Cervus elaphus; assembly: GCF_910594005.1. Classification (NCBI taxonomy): domain Eukaryota; kingdom Metazoa; phylum Chordata; class Mammalia; order Artiodactyla; family Cervidae; genus Cervus; species Cervus elaphus. The sequence goes on from NC_057847.1 coordinate 66,223,717, forward strand.
ACGAAACTTAGCCTGGCTACCTCCAGTGTCTAGCCTGTGTGTCATGAGATCTGGTTGAAGACTCAGGACAACGGATGAATGTTCTACAGCCCTAGGATTTAGAAGAAAAACCACTTCTCTCTTCAGAACCAGCCAAGACTATATCAGAACAGAACCACTTCAGGAATGAGCCCCCAAGCAATCATCGGAAGCAAATGAGTGTTTTTCCCAAACTACCATTTTTCTAGAAGGCGTTCCATTAGATCTTCCTTCAACTTTCTGTCCTCTTTGTAAGTGGTAGAATTCTGCTATAGGGAAAAAGGTCAAGGACCATCTCAAACCTATCCAAAAGCATCTAGTTTCCCTGCAGTTCAAGACCCACCGCGCTAAGTGGAGCCATGTCAGGGTCTCCTGCATACATGGCTGTATTTCCAACAGAGCTGTTAAAGTAGTCTGTCCTTCTTCAAAGCCATTTGCCAGCAGTCTCTTGGCATATTGCCTCGGCAATGTCTGAAAAAGGTGATTTCTACCTACAGTACCTTGATTTTGAGCTGTATGTTAGCTTGTCATCAAGATACTATTACTGAAAATGTAGCCACTCACCTTTGGTTTTTCTCTTGATTTTTAAAAGAAATGATGGCCTTAACTACACTGCAATTTTCTCAGTTTAACTGCTTATTTTGATAAAATTTCACCTGGCAGCTCACTACAAATGGCAGGGGGGAGCACGAAGAGAAATCACATTTAGTCTCCCATGCTATTTATGTTGGGAAAAATGGAAATCTACATCACAGGGGAATATTCTTATGAATGTTATTATCAACAGCACCAAGGCAAGAACCCAGCATTTGGGCATTTGGCTCTAATTGCTGATGGGCCTCATGTCAAAAAAACACAGTACATGCTCAGAGCTACACAGAAATGTGCCATGAGGGGGAAGCAAGGGATTCCTGACAGCCACACAGTGAGGAAATGAGCAAGCGCTGTATGTTTACCCTCCCTGAAGGGTGTTGGCACTGGCTGCTCTCGAGACAGGACAGAAAGTCAGGGACAGTGACTCAAGGGTGAGTCAGAACCAACGGAGGCCTTCAACACAGAACAGTGATCACACACTTCAGGGCATAACACAGAGGCTGCCATTTTTTGCCTTTCTTTCTTTTTAATCTTTTGGCCACGCCACATGGCATGTAGGATCTTAGGTCTCCATCCAAGGATTGAACTCATGCCCCTGCATCCAAAGTCTTAACCACCAGACTACCAGGGAAGCCTCTGGCAAATGTTTTCTTTAAAGGGCCAGAGAGTAAATATTTTAGGCTACATAGTCACTGTCACATATTCTTTTCTTTTTTCCTGCAAGTCTTTAATAAAGTGAAAACCACTCTTCCATCACAGGTACCACGTGCCGTACAGAAACAGGCCTGGCCTGTGTGCGGTCTGCTGAACCTTGGCCTAAGCAAATTAAGTGGTTGTCTGCTGGTGACCTCGCACCAACAGGACATGTGAAATTCACGAAAGGTGGCTCAAGATCGTGCTGTTTGAGTCAGAACTATGACTTGATTATACATAAGCATGGATTCTACACAACTGGCAGATTGTATCCTGTGTATCTCTGTCTCTACCCCTTGAATGAAACCATGATCTTTCCAGCCAGGAACTGACAGTGCCCCTTCAGACTAAAGTCAAATGCTGCCTCCTCCAGGAAGTCTTCCCTGACTCCTGAGGCACACCTATCCCTTCCTTGAACCTCCAAAACCCTCTGGTACACCAGGCTCTCAATGTGTGGCAATACTGCTTATGACCATAGCTACTCACCTCCTCCTACACTTTATGTTTCAACAAACACTTCCACCATCATTATCTCACTCAAGCTTTAATTGCAGTCAGAAAAGAAAGGCTCTAAGAGGGTCAAGTGTGTTGTCCAAAATCTCAGTACCAAGAAGAGGCAAATAAGATGGCTAACAAACACATGAAAAGGTGCTCAACATCACTCATTATCAGAGAAATGCAAATCAAAACCTCAATGAGGTACCATTACACGCCAGTCAGGATGGCTGCTATCCAAAAGTCTACAAGCAATAAATGCTGGAGAGGGTGTGGAGAAAAGGGAACCCTCTTACACTGTTGGTGGGAATGCAATAGCCACTATGGAGAACAGTGTGGAAATTCCTTAAAAAACTGGAAATAGAACTGCCATATGACCCAGCAATCCCACTCCTGGGCATACACACCGAGGAAACCAGAATTGAAAGAGACACGTGCACCCCAATGTTCATCGCAGCACTGTTTATAATAGCCAGGACATGGAAGCAATCTAGATGCCCATCAGCAGATGAATGAATAAGAAAGCTATGGTACATATACACAATGGAATATTACTCAGCCATTAAAAAGAATACATTTGAATCAGTTCTAATGAGATGGATGAAACTGGAGCCCATTATACAGAGTGAAGTAAGCCAGAAAGATAAACACCAATACAGTATACTAATGTATATATATGGAATTTTAAAAGATGGTAACGATAATCCTATATGTAGGACACATAAAGAGACACAGATATATAGAACAGACTTTTGGACTCTGGGAGAAGGCGAGGGTGGGATGATCTGAGAGAATAGCATTGAAACATGTATATTATCAAGTGTGAAACAGATCGCCAGCCTAGGTTGGATGCATGAGACAAGTGCTCAGGGCTGGTGCACTGGGAAGACCCAGAGGGATGGGATGGGGAGGGAGGTGGGAGGGAGGATGAGGATGGGGAACACGTGTAAATCCATGGCTGATTCATGTCAATGTATGGCAAAAACCACTACAATATTGTAAAGTAATTAGCCTCCAACTAATAAAAATAAATGGGAAAAAAAAAAAAAAAAGGACATGACTCTAAGGCTGTCTAGCTCTTTACATCACTCAGCCACCCCGGTTCTCCTTTCATCTGTCTGCCTTTCTTCCTAGCAGGCTTGTGATTTCCTTGACGTTAAATGCCAGGCCTTAGGCTTCCCTGTAGTCCTCGCAGACTAAGTCTGATCACTCTGGACCCAGCACTGAATGGCTGCTCAGTAAGTACTTGGGTTGTACATGAAGAGAAGCCCAGGCGGCCAGGCTGAGAGATATCGAAGAGTGTCACAGTGCAGGTAGGGAGGGGAGAGTGAGGCAGCCTCGGCTCACCCTCATCCACAGGCTCAGACGCACAACAGTCACCCCAGGAAGTCACAGTGTGGTTGCAGAGCCAGGAGCCGCCCCTCTCACTTTCCGAGGTCCTCCAACACTCTTGGGCCCTCCCATCACACACACTGCCTGCATCTCCCTTCCCAGACTCATCCTCAGGAGCATCCAAGTACCACAGAGCTTTTCAAACTGGGGTCAAGACTTATTCGTGATCATAAAGCCAATTTAGTGGCTCACGACCAGCATTTTTATTAATGAAGAAACCAAAATGCATTTCACATTTGAGGTAAGTTTGGATAAATATTTTTCAGTGAAACTTTTGCTTGCTGTGTCTATGAGTGTCTGTGTACATGAGTGTGTATTTTTTTGTAACATAAAAGCTCAAACATCTCAGTCTTCCCTGGTGGCTCAGTGGTTAAAAAAAAGAAAGAAAGAAATCCGTCTGCCAATGCAGGAGGCACAGGTTTGATCCCTGCTCCAGGAAGATCTCACATGCCATGGAGCAATTAAACCTGTGCCCCACAACTACTGAAGTGGTGTTCTAGCGCCCAGGAACTGCAACAACTGAAGACTGTGTGCCTAGAGCCCATGGTCCGCCACAAGAGAAGCCATGACAATGTGAAGCCCGGACGCCAGAACTAGAGCGTAGCCGCCACTTATCACAACTAGAGAAAATGCCTGAGCAGCAACAAAGACCCAGCACACCCAAAAATAAATAATTTTTGTTTTTTTTTAAGTTCAAATGAAATGGTAATACCACAAGCTCTGGAGTTGGTCTGCCTGGAGTCAAATCCACGTCTACCATTCAACTGCTGTGTTACCGTAGGCAGGTTCCTTAAACTCTCTGTATTTCAATTTGCTTATTTGTAGAATCAGTAACTATTCTCACCTCACAGGGATTTGGGGAGGATTCAATGAGTGAATATACAAAAGGCTCTGAAAACGCCTGGCATGTAGCAAGTACTCAAGAAACCAAAAAGCTAGTAAGATTGGTACCCACAGTCTTCACATAACATTGCTGCAATATGAGGGGACACGGATGCCATTATCCCTTTTGATTGATGGAAACGGAGGGAAAAAGAGATGGACACAACAGAGAGCAGAACCAGAACCCAGAGTTTCCACCTCTTCTCTACCTACAGGGCTGCACTCTCCCACATCACTGAAGTCCCTTCCAGCCTGGGGGCACTTCACTAAGCTGAATACAATTACAAATATTACCTGTTACCAGCATCTCGCAGCTTGGTGATGAGGACTGATGAGACACTGTCTGTAAGGTGCTTAGAGCATGTTTCAGACGAGCGCAATATAAATTCACAATGTCATTTTAATGTTCATCTTCTTATTATTAAAATGGGCCAAATGGAGAGAAAATGACTTCAGCACTGCAAGTTTTAATGGGTACCAGGAATATGGATTCTGGAAATGATCAGTTACCATGGCACCTGCATCTCAGATCCACTTGAGCAACTTGAGTGATGTCTAAGCCATCAACTTTGTTTACTTCACAGTAAGTAAAGATGTGAAAGTCATCTTTCCCCCACTTGGTGGCAGAGTTTTTTGTTTTTTGGAAGTAAAGCTCAGCTTGATGACACTTTTCCCAAAATTCACTTTGATATATCGACTTCCATATATGCCCTGGCCTTACAGGTATGCAAAGAAAACATCAAAGTGTCCATTTATCAAAAGCTCCTGCCCAGAGTGGGATGCCAGGACTTGGAGCTGTTCTTGCTCATCCAGTAACTTTTCACAAAATAAAGGTCAAAGGTACAAACTACTAGAGGTAAGATAGGCTCAAAGATGTCTGTATAGCATGATAAATATAGCTAATATTTTCTAATAACTGTAAATGAAAGTAACTTTAAAAGTGTACTAATATAAAAATTTTTAATTAAAATAAACTTACTAATTTTAACATTATAAAAAAAAACTAAAAACAAATAGTCAAAGCCAACAGTTTTGGAGGGATGGAGACTTCAGAGAGCTTTTGGGTCTAAAACTCTCCATCAAGAATGAGTACACAAGGTTGCTGCTGTTTAATTCCTAAGTCACGGCCAACTCTTTGTGACCCCATGGACAATAGCCCCATCAGGCTCCTCTGTCCATGGGCTTATCCCAGCAAGAATACTGGAGTGGGTTGCCATTTCCTTCTCTAGGGAATCTTCCCATCTAGAGATTGAACCTGTATCTCCTGTATTGGCAAGTGGATTCTTTACCACTGAGCCACCACTAAAGTACCTGCAAACAATGTGGGCTTCTCAAAATTAGTAAGGATCATCTCTCTTGGGCTCCTACTTTTACTCTATGAAAAGCAACTTAAAGTATTCTTATACAGCATCTGGCAATGGCAAGGAAATACAAATGTCCATGCATCTCTACAGTAGAAAGATGGAGAATTCACAGACACTCAACTTCATGGAGTGTTCAAGACTTGAACCATTGTTTGTGTTACTCCTATGAAGACTTTTGAGATAATTCCTCAAGTTCACACCCTTTGTGTAGGTAACAGAGGAAGTTCATTGGCTCAAGATGATCCAAGTCAGTGGCCCAGCAAGGATGAGAACACAAGTCTCTCGAGTCCTCAACCAGAATTCTGTAACATGACAAGGCCACCTTTTTATGAGGACCTGCTTCATGCCAGACACTGCATGGAGGCTTCCATGTACTTTCCACTGAAGTTCAAAACATCCTTTGTGGTCAAAGTATGTCCAATGCTTTCGTCCAGAGATGACGAAACAGACATTTTGAGCTGCTGAGAAATCTGTCCGCGATCTCACGAACATGTGTACTTGATGGAAGGGGGACTGGAAACTTTGCCTTCTGTACTGTTTCACAGCATATCTTTGAAGGTCAGGAGACTATGCTCACATACCACATTCCATTTATACTTCCTGGCATCCCTTTGCTATGTAGCAAATATAGGCTACATTGGCTAAGAAGTCAATATTACACTCAAAAACACCTGCCCCTCCAAATCAGGTCCTAATCCCTAGAATCTGCTGCCTTATAAGGAAAAAGGGTCCTTGCACATGTGATTAAACCAAGAATCTTGAAATGGAGAGATTATCCTGAATTAACAGCATGGGCCCTAAATTCCATCTGATGTATCCATATAAGAAGGAGGCAAGGGAGATTTGATACCAACAGAGAAGACGATGTGAAGCTACATCAAAGAGAGAGATTTAAAGATGCTGACCTTAGAGACAGAAGTGATGTGATCACAAGCCAAGGAATATCGACAGCCAGCAGGAACTGCAAGAGTCAAGGGAGAGGTTCTCCCTCAGAGCCTCCTGAGGTTGCGCAGCCCTGTGGTCACCTTGATATTTGGCCCAATGAAACTGATCATGGACTTCTGGCCTCCAGATCTGTGAGAGCATACATTTCTGTTGTTTTAAGCCACCAAGTTCATGGCAATCTGCCATAGCAGCCACAGGAAATGAATACACTGCTCTGACCATCATCACACCACTTAAGATAGAGTACTTACCTACTTCTGAGCCATTCACTAACTATAAAGTCCACGCGTCCCACTCTCTCCCCTGATGTCAGTACACACAGCTCCCGTCAGGCTCCATAGGTAAGGCCCAGTGGTATACGCAACTCTCACCCAGTAATCACCACCAAGAGAAGTGACTATGATCAACTGCTTTGCAAAGCAGCCTCTGTGCTTCCCAACTTGCAGGAAGGAGGAACAGTAACCACCCGAGTGATAGAACCAGCTGATCTAAAAATCAAAGCTTCAGGACTTCCCTGCCTGTCCAGTGGTTAAGAACTGACCTTGAGTCATATAGCAAATTCCCACTGGCTACCTATTTTACATATGGTATTGTAAATTTCTATGTTTCTCTCCTTTGTTGTATGACTCAGGGAACTCAAAGAGGGACACTGTGACAGGCTGAAGGGTGCAATTGGGAGGGAGATGGGAGGGAGGTCCGGGAGGGAGGGGACATGGGTGTACCTATGGCTGATTCTTATTGATGTATGACAGAAAACCACAAAATTCTGTAAAGCAATTACCCCTCAATTGAAAAAAAAAAAAAAAAAAGAATCCACCTTGCAATGCAGGGGCCATGGGTTCGATCCCTGCTTGGGGAACTAAGATCCCACACGCCAAGGAGCAACTGAACCCGTGCCACAACTAATGCGCCTGTGCTCCAGAGTCCTCAAGTCACAACACGAAAGATCCCACAGGCCACACCTGAGACCCAACACAGCCAAAAAATAAAATCAAAGCTTTACCAGTGTCTCAACAAGTTCAGCTCAGTTCAGTCACTCAGTCGTGTCCAACTCTTTGAGGCCCCATGAACCCAGCACACCAGGCCTCCCTGTCCATCACCAATTCTCAGAGTTTACCCAAACTCATATCCATTGAGTCAGTGATGCCATCCAACCATCTCATCCTCTGTTGTCCCCTTCTCCTCCTGCCCTCAATCTTTCCCAGCATCAGGGTCTTTTCAAATGAGTCAGCTCTTCGCATCAGGTGGCCAAAGTATTGGAGTTTCAGCTTCAACATCAGTCCTTCCAATGAACACCCAGGACTGTCCAAACCAATTTCTAAACAAAATCCTTCACAAATTGCTGAGTTTTTTTCTTTCTTAAATAACTTTTTGAACTTCCAGAAGGCAGTGAACACACCTCATTTATTCCCTGCTTTACACAGTAAATATCCTTGACATCAAAGGTAGGGTCTACATCTGAAACAAGGAGGCCTGGCTTGCGGCCAATATCATACAAAGACAACTGGAAAATGCCCAAGGAAGTGGGAGTTACAATGGACCCCAGGTATGGCTGAAGACTTTTGCCCTCCATGCCAAAGAGCAATCAGAAACTGATTTCATGGTGATGAAAAGCCACAGTGGAATACCTGGTCAGTGACCTGCGTGAATGAGTCATGCTCCCAGGTAGGAAATACATCCTGTGGATTTGACATTAACTAGCCTTTCTCCCAACAGCTGCATTTCAGAAGGGAGTGGCTCCGCTGCTGGTTCCTCCTCCACAGTCCCTCTAACTGACTCACACACTAAGATAACTTGACCCCTGGGAAATATCACCAAGGGAAACTTGGCAAGAAAAAGAACAGAATACAGAAAGAAAACCACATAGGAACAGAGTAGGGGAAGCCTGCTTGAAGAAACTCAGCCATGAACCTCCCTGGTAGTACAGTGAGTGAAGTTGCTCAGTTGTGTCTGACTCTTTGTGACCCCATGGACTGTAGCCTACCAGGCTCCTCCATCCATGGAATTTTCCAGGCAAGAGTACTGGAGTGGGTTGCCATTTCCTTCTCCAGGGGATCTTCCTGACCCAGGATCAAACCCAGGTCTCCCGCATTGTAGGCAGACGCTTTACCATCTGAGTGACCAGGGAAGACTACAGTGGAGAGGAATCCGCCTGCCAGTGCAGGGGACATAGTAGTTTGATCTCTGGCCCAGGAACAGTCCACACGCCATGGAGCAGCTAAGCCTGTGTACCACGACTGTTGAAGCCCAGATGCTGCAACCACTGAAGCCTGTATGTCCTAGAGCCTGTATTCCACAACAAGAGAAGCCCTGGCAACGAGAAGCTGACACACCACAACAAATAGTAACCCCCACTTGCCACAACTAGAAAAAGCCCATGAGCAGCAATGAAGACCCAGCACCATCAAAAATAAAATAATACATTTAAAAACAAAAGAAACTCAGACATGATGGCACTTACCATCAAGCTGGATAAGAACCTTCAGGGAAGGGGAGGTCTCTTGTTCCTGTTCCTGTCTCTATCACAATTTTCCTGGACACAGCTTCATATCTCCCTTGGGGACCACACCCCTCTTTGCCACGGCCACCTCAATCAGCTCGGGAACAGTCTCAGCCCTGGGTAGTGACAACAAAGATGGGAAAATGCCTGAAGCTGATGTGTTCCCTCTATGGTGGAGCCCAAGCCAGGTGTCCACGAACATCATCCCCTAGATCTCTGAACAATCTGGTTCTTTAGCTTTCTGTTTGAATCTGAGAGCTATACCTTATCCTTCCAGAAATTTCCTTTTTCCTTCTTAATAAGTTAGGATCAGATTTTGAGACTTGCAGTCAAAGAACCTTGGCATAGCCACCAAGTTCAAAGTCTCAAAGGCGAGATTCAGACAGCCTTTCCAAGTCCCTCTTCCCTAGTGTCAGTCAGGGCCCCACCCTGGAATTAGCTACAGACCTTAAGTAATACTGATATCCAGAACCCCACCCCTAAAGATCTGGGTATGAATGAAGCAGGGCATTGCTGAATGATCCATAGGTGATTCTGATGTGTAGCAGCACTGAAAACTACTCCTCATGACTGTTCATGGTGAAACCTGTCTATTCACCATCATCAGGTCACATGGTACCAGTACCATCCAAACTTGTACTCCTCACATTACCTCCCCCGCCTGCACCACACACCGGGGCCACACTAGTCTTCATGCTTGCCTTCTTGCCACTCCTCAAACACCTTCCATGACTCCCCACTGCTACCAATATGTAGTCCAAATCCTTTAAACTAGCTATCAACCTCCTCCATATTTGACCCAATATATTTTCCAATCTGGGCTTCCCAGGTGGCTCAGTGGTAAAGAATCTGCCTGCCCATGAAGGTCAAGATGCGGGTTCAATCCCTGGGTCGAGAAGATGCCCTGAAGAAGGAAATGGTAAGCCACTCCAGTATGCTTGCCTGGGAAATCCCATGGACAGAGGAGCCTGGTGGGCTATAGTCCATGGATTCCCAAAAGAGTCAGATACAACTTAGCAACTAAACAACAACTTTCCAATATAGAGTCACTATTCACTGTTTCCCTCTGGGTCCAACTTTAGTCCAACTGTTCTATTACCTCTTCTCTGCACACATAGAGTTCTTAGCACAAACAGCAATGTCCATTTCAGCTTAAACCAGAAGGCAGGCTATTGTTTTTTTCACATAATACTTAGAAGGGCTAGAGAACTGAGCATGCAACCAAGATTCACATCGGATTATCCCACCAGATTGTGCCAGTGGAGACCCTACTGTCTCAAGGTCTGGGATAGACCCTGCAGAGTCCCCGCCAACACCTTGCCAAGGACACAACCCTTAGTTCTCCTGTTGTTGCTCTCTCTCAACGCCATCTTATCACACAATGGCCCTGTCCCCAGGGAGACTCTATATGGCTGCTGCTCCTTCCCATCACTCTCTTCCAAATGAGAATCCCACACCAGGGCAGATAAGTGATGAAGCCTAGGTCACATGCAACACCCATGCCACAGGGATTCTGGGAAAGCAAGTTTCTGATCGTGGTTTTGGGGAAGCAGGACTCAAAGAGAAAGTAAGTCCTGAAGAGGAATGGCCAAGACGGCAGAGTAAGGAGACCCTGAGTTCACCTCCTCCTCCCATGGGCACATCAAAACTACAAGTATTTATAGAACAACTACTGATGAAAGGACTGGAAGACTTAACAGAAAAGATCCTTTACAACTAAAGATATAAAGAAGGAACCTCAATAAGACGGGAAAGGTAGGAGGAGCAGAGAAACAATACAGTCAAGACCCACACTTCCAGGTACATGACCCACAAAAAAGGATAATTACAATTGCAGAGGTTCTCCCAAGGATCAAGGGGTCCAAGCTCCACATTGGACTGCCCAGCCCAGGGTTCTGCAATAGGAAGACAAGCCCCCAAAACGTTTGGCTTTGAAGGCCAGGAGGCTTATTCTGGGGAGAACCACAGTCTGTGGGAAACAGAGACTCCACTCTTAAAGGATACACATAAAATCTCACATGCTCTAGGATCCAGGGCAAAAGCAATAATCTCAAAGACTGGGTCAGGCCCACTTGTTTATCTTGAAGGCAGCTGGGAATCACTTTAGGGCTATTGACGCTAGCATCAGCCATTTGGGGAAGTTCATCTTACCATGAGGACACCGGTGCTGGCAAGCTCCATTTTGGAATCCTCCCCCCTGGTTTATTAGTGCTGGGACCTGGCCCCATGCACCTGCCAGTCAGCACCAGTCCTGGGATACCCAAGGTCAAGGAACTAGCTGGGTGAAGACAAAAAGCCCCATCCACCAGCAGGCTAGAGGCCATAGGACCCCGTTTTCCCCCATTTATTCCCTGACCTGACCTCACCTGCCAGAGGGCCAGGTCCTGGCCCCACCCACCAGTGGGCTGGCACTCGCCCTAGGACACAGCATCATCCGTGAGTGAGCAAGCACCAGAGTGAAGACCCCTGGGCCCTAGCCTTGCCACCAGCAGGTGGACACAAGTCCCAGAACCACTTCGTCCCAGAACCACCCTGCCAAAGCAGAGTCAAAAAGAGGCCTACCTACCAGGAGGCCAGTAGCAACCCAGGACCACGACCACCTACCTACCATAACCCTGCCCACCAGCAAACTAAAACTACCTCTGTACCCCCAGCCCCTGCAGCTGGTCACTTCATCCCAGCTCCACCCACAAGTGGGCCAGCATTAACTCCAGGATTCCCAAGGGTTCCTACTCACCAAGAGGCCAGCAGCCTCCACTCAAGGCAGGGCCTGGCAACCAACCAGACCAAGGGCGACCGCTCAGACCACCCACAGTAATCAGGCTACAATAACAGAAGGATCCATGCTGCCCACATAGCAGGGACTCTAGTGCACATAGCTCTGGTGATCAGAAAGGACTGCACTACGGGACCCCATAGGACCTCTCCTACATAAGGTCACTTCTCTCCGATCAGTAAATGAAATCAAACTACCAAGTACACAGAAATAAAAACAGCAAAGTAGGTAAAACAAGACAACAAAGAAATATTTTCCAAATGAAAGAACAAGATAAAACACCAGAAGAAGAACTAAATGGAGTGGAGATATGCAATTTACCTGATAAAGAGCTCAAGGTAATAAATGTAAAGATACTCAAAGAACTCAAGGGAAGAATGTATGAAGACAGCGACAAATTTAACAAGGAGTGTAGAAAACATAAAGAATCAAAAGAGCTGAAGAATAAAGTAACAGATTAGAAAAATAATAACACTAGGAGGTATCAATAGCACATTAGATAATACAGAGGAAGAGATCAATGAACTGAAAGACAGTAACAGATATCACTCAAGTTGAATAGAATATTTAAAAAATAATTTTAAAAAATGAAGACAGTTTAAGAGATCTCTGGGACAACAACAAGCTTACTAAAATTTGCCTTATAGGGGGTTTCAGAAGGAGAAGAGGGAGAGAGAAAAAGGAGCAGACAACATATTTGAAGACGTAATAGCTAATAACTTCCCTAACTTGGGAAAGAAAACAAACACCAAGTCCAGAAAGCGCAGAGAGTCTCACACAGGATCGACCCAAGGAGGACCACATGAAGATACACTGAAATTAAAATGCCAAAGAGAAAATATAAAAGAAGCAATGAAAAAACAACACGCTATATACAAAGGAACTCCTAGAGCCTATCAGCTAGGCTGATAGGCTTTTAAGGAGAAACTTTGCAGGCCAGAAGGGAGTAGCTCAATATATTTAAAATGATGAAAGGGGAAAATCTACAAACAAGAATATTCTACCAAAAAAAGGCTCTCATTCAGATTTGATGGAGATCAAAAGTTTTACAGACAAGCAAAAACTAAAATAGTTCAGCACCATGAAACCAGTTTAACAAGAAATTTTAAAGGGAATTCTCAAGCAGAACTAGAAACTAATTCTAATTAGCTTCACAATTAGAAATATGAAAATTATGAAATAAAAAATCTCATTAGTAAAGGCAAATATAGAGCAAAGTAGCAAAGTAACCACTTATAAAACTAATATGAATGTTAAAAGACAAACGTAGTAAAACTATCTATATCTACAGTAAGTAGTTACAGGATACACAAAAATATGTAAAATATGATGTCAAAAAAAGTAAACATGAAGGGATACAAAGATAGGGTTTTTTAAAATGTGTTCAAACTTAAAGAGATCAGCAACTTAAAATAATCACAAAGATAGGTAGATAGAATACTGCATATAAACTCCACAGTAACCACAAACCAAAAATCTATGGTAGATACACACAAAAATAGAGAAAGTAATTTGAACAAAATCCTAAAGATAATCATCAAAGCACAAGAGAAGAGAGAGACAAAAAAGGAGAAACAGAAAAGAACTACAAAAACAACTCCCTCAAATCAACAAAATGGCAATAAGTACAGACCTATCAATAAGTATTTTAAATGTGAATAGACAAAACGCTCCACTCAAAAGACAGAGTGGCTAAATAAATACAAGATTCAAATATATGCTGCCTGCAAGACTCATCCAGATCTAAAGATACACACACTGAAAATGAGAGATGGAAAAAGGTATTCTATGCAAATGGAAACAAAAAGAGAACCAAAGTAGCAATACTTATATCAGACAAAATAGACTAAAACAAAGATTGTAGCAAGAGATAAAGAAGGATACTACATAATGATCAAAGGATCAATCCAAGAAGAAGACATAACAATTACAAGTACACATGTATTCAACATCAGTTCAGTTTAGTCGCTCAGTCGTGTCCGACTCTTTGTGACCCCATGAACCGCAGCACTCCAGGCCTCCCTGTCCATCACCAACTCTTGGAGTTTACTCAAACTCATGCCCATCGAGTCAGTGATGCCATCCAGCCATCTCATCCTCTGTCGTCCCCTTCTCCTCCTGCCCCCAGTCCCTCCCAGCATCAGGGTCTTTTCCAATGAGTCAACTCTTCGTATGACGTGGCCAAAGTATTGGAGTTTCAGCTTCAGCATCAGTCCTTCCAATGAACACCCAGGACTGATCTCCTTCAGGATGGACTGGTTGGATCTCCCTGCAGTCCAAGGGACTCTCAAGAGTCTTCTCCAACACCACAGTTCAAAAGCATCAATTCTTTGGCTCTCAGCTTTCTTCACAGTCCAACTGTCACATCCATACATGACCACTGGAAAAACCATAGCCTTGACCAGACAGACCTTTGTTGGCAAAGTAATGTCTCTGCTTTTTAATATGCTATCTAGGTTGGTCATAACTTTCCTTCCAAGGAGTAAGAGTCTTTTAATTTCATGGCTGCAATCGCCATCTGCAGTGATTTTGAAGCCCAAAAAAATAAAGCCTGCCCCTGTTCCCACTCTTTCCCCATCTATTTCCCATGAAGTGATGGGACCAGATGCCATGATCTTAGTTTTCTGAATGTTGAGCTTTAAGCCAACTTTTTCACTCTACTCTTTCACTTTCATCAAGAGGCTTTTTAGTTCCTCTTCACTTTCTGCCATAAGGGTGGTGTCATCTGCATATCTGAGGTTATTGATATTTCTCCCAGCAATCTTGATTCCAGCTTGTGCTTCTTCCAGCCCAGCGTTTCTCATGATGTACTCTGCATATAAGTTAAATAAGCAGGGTGACAATATACAGCCTTGACGTACTCCTTTTCCTATTTGGAACCAGTCTGTTGTTCCATGCCCAGTTCTAACTGTTGCCTCCTGACCTGCATATAGGTTTCTCAAGAGGCAGGTCAGGTGGTCTGGTATGCCCATCTCTTTCAGAATTTTCCAGCTTATTGTGATCCACACAGTTGAAGGCTTTGGCATAGACAATAAAGCAGAAATAGATGTTTTTCTGGAAATCTCTTGCTTTTTCGATGATCCATAGGATGTTGGCAATTTGATCTCTGGTTCCTCTGCCTTTACTAAATCCAGCTTGAACATCTGGAAGTTCACGGCTTATGTATTGCTGAAGCCTAGCTTGGAGAATTTTGAGCATTACTTTGCTAGAGTGTAAGATGAGTGCAATTGTGTGGTAGTTTGAGCTTTTTTGGGGATTGGAATGAAAACTGACCTTTTCCAGTTCTGTGGCCACTGCTGAGTTTTCCAAATTTGCTGGCATATTGAGTGCAGCACTTTCACAGCATCATCTTTCAGGATTTGAAATAGCTCAACTGAAATTCCATCACCTCCACTAGCTTTGTTCGTAGTGATGCTTTCTAAGGCCCACTTGACTTCACATTCCAGGATGTCTGGCTCTAGGTGGGTGATCACACCATCATGATTATCTGGGTCATGAAGATCTTTTTTGTACAGTTCTTCTGTGTATTCTTGCCACCTCTTCTTAATATCTTCTGCGTCTGTTAGGTCCATACCACTTCTGTCCTTTATTGAACCTGGACAACTGTATGCAAAAGAATTAAACCAGACTACTTTCTCACACCATATCTAAACATAAACTCAAAATGGATTAAAGACTTAAATGTAATACCAAAGACCATAAAACTTATAGAAGAAAACACAGGCAGTATGCTCTTTGACATTGGCCTTAATATTTTCTGAATCTGTCTCTTCAGACAATATAAACAAAAGTAAACAAGTGAGACTACATCCAACTAAAAAGTATTGTACAGAGAAAGAAACTAACAACAAAGTGAAAAGGCCACTTACTGAATAGGGGTAGATACTTGGAAATGATATATCTGATAAGGAGTAATATCCAAAATATGCAAAGAATTCTTACAACTCAACATCAAAAAGGCAAACAATCCAATTTTTAAAAGGGCAGAGGACATGAATAGACATTTTTCCAAAGAAGACATATAGAATGTGGACTCTGGAGTCAGACCACAGTTCAAATTGCCATGGGTGATGACCTTGGGCAATTCCGAAAAGCAAGGATAACTCCACCCTCATGATGGTGACGTTGAAAGGAATAGAGAGGAAATATAAAGGCCAGCCCCTTGGCTGACCCATTCAGGCACTCTGATCAGCCTTGGCAGAAGAATGCTAGAGAAGAAGAAACAATAGGAAGTCCTTTGAACAAAACACTTACTTTGAAGGAAGAGCCAAAAGCTCCATTTTCTGGACACCTCATAAGCACCCTTGAATTTTAATAAAACATGAGGAAGCAGATGGCTCAGATGGTAAAGAATCTGCCTGCAATTCAGGAGACCCAGGTTCAGTCCCTGGGGCAGGAAGATCCCCTGGAGAATGGAATGGCAACCCACTCCAGTATTCTTTCCAGGAGAATTCCATGGACAGAGGAGCCTAGTAGGCTATAGTCCATGGGGTTGCAAAGAGTTGGACACGACTGATCGACTAACACTTTCTTTCACTTTCCTCCAAACTTCATTGAGATTGAATTTTCACCACCTTGCAAAAGAAGGTTTTGGAACCTGATTTAAGTTTTTCTTTTTTCAAAATAATATGAAGTTTCTTGTGACTACATGTCATAGAGCAAATTTCCACTTGTCCTGACTGTATAGAGCTCTTATTACAACTCTAATTAGTTCTTACTATGTATGGTGAGTTAGGTCATTCTAAGTTGATCTTTTTTTATTCTTTTTGAGTTAAAGAATCCCCTCCACATGTTGCCCATGGGTGCTTCTCACACTTTTAATATGTGGCAACCACAGAGACTTGCTTGCAATGCAGTTCTAATTCAATAGGTATGGAGTGTGGTCAAAGACTGTATTTTACAGTTTTCCAGGTTATGTTGATACTGCTGATCCATGGACCATATTGTGAATATCAAGACTGTAGAGGACATCTCTGGAGTGGGTGATGTCTAATTAACCACCCTATTAAAAATTCTGGTGCCAAGAACCAGTTTACTTCATAAGCAGCCAATACTCCCCAGCTCTTCATCAAGGGTATTTTTAGGATTCTTTCTACAAGTCTTCACCTCTAGACTTTGAGGCCTTAACTAAAGAAATATTGAGCTCCTCAAAGAGGAGAACCAGCACTCTGATCTCTAAAGTCTTAATGACACCATGCACATTTTAGGCTTTTGCTAATACTTGATGAATGAAGCACTAAAATGAAACATGAAGATCTGCTGGACAATTCAGACCAGCGTAAAGCCAGTCCATGAGGGTTTCCTGGAGGAAGAGACCTTCAAGAGACACAGTAATGAGAAAAACTCCAGGTCTAAGAAGAATAGGCTACTTCTATGTAAGTTTTTCACCTTCCAGGAAGCAATCTTCAATCACCACTTCACTTGCTTCCCCTGTCAAGACAAACTTGAGCTTAGAAAACAATAACAATACAGCCACTGTCCTCTAAATATATAAAATATGCAGCCGTCAGTTCAACATGATATTTAATCCTTCAGAATTGAGGCACATAGAAAGTCGACCCATAAATTTCTCAGAAAGCTTCGTTTCTGCTGAGTATATCATGTCTTCCAAAAACTAATAATATATAAAAGCCAGAGACCAAATGACCTTGGTTCTACCCCAACACCCTGTGTGCAGTGTCTTATTTCTAAGGTAAACTGGATTCTTTCCACTTCACTAGAGAAAGAGGATGGATTTTCTCTACAAATTCAGTGAACTTCATCCCTCCCAACTGGGCTTGACTCCCATGTCTGCACGCTTTTGGTTTCATAGCCAGTTAGACATGTGACAAGTACAGTAGCAATTGGATGCTGCAGCCTCCTGATCCCCGTCTGCCCGACTACGGTACCACCGCTGCTCTCCAGCCACCCAGCCACCCTTGAGGTGTGCAAAGCAGCGTGATGAGATGTCTGGCAGGTGCCTGTCTGCCAGAATGGCTCTTACACACAGTAAGTGCAAATAGGAAATTTTGTCTGGTTTCTCAATTGGCAGAAACCTTAAGCGAGACATCTCTCTTTCTCAGACTTGCTTTCATCACTGTGGTTGGTCCCCACTGTCTGCCCCCATTTTTTTTTTTTTGAAGCTATTAATAAATGATGAAGAATGTAAGCAATCTGCCCTGGTGAGCAGCAAAGCTGCCCAGACATTCACTGATTCACCAAACATTTATTCAGCACCGTCTAAGCGCCAGGCTCTGAGAAAAAAGAGCTACTTGAAGAATGATCATTAAACGATGAACCCACTACAGTCCTCCTCTTTGACAACCAAAGGACCTAGGGGCTCAAAATTCTAGCTTATGGGCTCAAATCTGCAAATTTTGAACTCCTCAAACAAGAGAAAATTCCAGAGAAAATTCCATGGTGCCCTGGATCATGGTAAATCTCCTAATCCCTGAGCCTTAGCAGATGTTAATAAATGGTGGGTGAATTCAGGAATGGCTGGGCCTTGGGTAAAGGTCTTAGAAGGTGGGACTCTTCACAGAGACGTTTCCAGAAATTAGGTTTGGAAGATATAACTAAGGCAGGAGAAGTGTTTACCTTGGAGCCCCCTTATCAGAGTTCAGAGAATGTAGGTTTTCTATTGTCACATAACAAACTAATATAAATTAGTGTCTGAATTATTATCTCATAGTTGTGTGGATCACAACTCCAGAGCCAGTATGGCTGGAACCTCTGTTCTGGGTCTCATGGGGTCAGACAAGCTGAGTTATTTCTGGAAGCTCTGGGGTGAAATGCACCTCTCAGTTCATTCAGATCCCCATTTCTTTGCTGGCTCTCAGCTCCTCAGGACCACCTACATTCCCTGCCAGTGGTTCCACACATCTGCAAAGCCAGCAGTGGAAAATTTCTCTTACCTCCCACCCATCCAGCATGCCCTGTATCTGACTCCGAGACCTAGATTTAAAGGATCTTGTGACTTGATTAAACCCATGTAGAAAATCTCCCTATTTTAAGGTCAACTGATTTGGGAACTTAATTACTTCTGCAAAATCCCTTCACTGCAACGCCTTGATTAGTGTTTGACTGAATAAGTGGGAGCAGGTGTACGTACACAGGGGGTCAGGAATTCTAGGAGCCATCTCAGATTTCTGCCTACCACAGGGCAGGGGGGGAAAGGCAGGTAGAGCCAAAGTGACTTCCTGAGGATCATAGTTTGTGCAATCTCCCTTCTACCCAAGGGCAGCAGCCACCGTTGGGGAATTTCAATTCCTGCCCCTTAGAAGCAGCTCCTCCTAGGTGGCTCAGCGGTAAAGAATAGGTCAATGCAGGAGACATGGGTTCGATCCCTGGGTAGGAAAGGTCCCCTGGAGGAGGACGTGGCAACCCACTCCAGTATGCTTGCCTAAACAACAACATGAAGCCACTCACAGCCACTGTGTACCCAGACCAGTAGAGAAGTTTGAAAAAATACGGGTATGCAAAGTCCTTGATCTCCAGGAGCCCCAAGAATAATTGGGTGACAACACCTGTGATGCTATCTGAGAAAAGGGGCCTCAGATGGCTCATTACTCATAGGAAGGTCAGTGTAGAAAGGCTTCAAGGAAGAAGTGGGGACTTGAAATTGTCATTGAAGAATGGAATAAGTTAGAGCACGGGTTCCCAGCCTCCAGGACCCAATGCCTGATGATCTGAGGAGAAGCTGATGTAATAATAATAAAGTACACAATAAATGTAACGCACTTGAATCACCCCGAAACCATCCTCCCATGGGTCCGTGGAAAAAAATGTCTTCTATGAAACTGGTGGTGCCTAAAAGGTTGGGACCACGGAGTCAGAGTGACTATGACCGAGCCAGCTTCTAACCAGAGCCTGTGTGATATGGGGCCAGTTGGGGCTGCCATCCTGGGGACATGCGAGGAGCTGGATGGAAGCAGTCATTCTCTGGCCACAGAAGGCTGCAGCGACAGCAAGACTTGGACAAGCCAAGAGCCAGGGACCTGGATAACGGCAGGAAGAACTAACTGGCACCAGCTGCTCTGGCAGGACTGTGTCCCCACAAAGGATTGTCTCTTTTCTACTCTGGGAACATCACCAGGCCTTTATGTTTACTTCAACTGCCGTGTGACAAATGCTATCACCTTAAGAGCAGCAGCACATCTTTATGCATCTTCACCCCTTCATAGCCCTTCACTGACTTCCAAGGAGACATGGCAAACCTTTTAGCTATGGTCTTCTCTGGAACAAGCTGTATGGTGGTAGATCTCGTCTACCGCTGGTTACATGGGAAAGGGAGAGCTACAGAGTTTAGCGATCCTCCTGCCGCCTCCTGAAGGCTTAGAAGACAACTGCCTCGTCAAAAGGTCAAGAAGCCTAGCTTCTTCCAGTTCAGCTTTTCAAAATTGAAAACAATACCTTTGGACAAGGCAGCACTTGCTTCTTGACTTCCCTGGGGTGGCAAGTCTTCTGGTTAAGATTTAAGGGAGATGGCTGCAAACAAATGCAATTTAAGGGGGAAATAAAAAACATTGGTTAGTGACTTCCCTGGTGGTCCAATAGTTAAGAATCCACCTTCCAGTGCAGGGGATGTGAGTTTGATTCCTGTCCGGGGAACTAAGATCCCACATGCCACAGAGAATCTAAGCCCACACTGTGACTGCTGAGCCTGTGCCTGCCTGCTGCAATGACAGGAACCCACACACCACAATGAAAGACCCCACATTCAACAGCAACCCACGTGCTCCAACTAAGATCTGACGCAGCTAAATAATAAACAAATATTTTAAAAAAACAACACATTGATTGAATGCTTTTAAAATATTTCCCCCACTTCATCCTCTTTCCATTACCCTGAGGCCCCTCTTATCAACAAGTGGTGAAAGGGCCTGCTAAGAAGTAATTTTTCAAGGTGTCTTATTCCATTACCATCCGGTTAAACAGAGTGTAACAGGGACTGCTAAACAGTACCCTAATCACTTTCACTGTAAGGTAACTCTTGGCAGGTACATATGGTGAACGCTGACATTTAAGGGCTGATTAACACAGACTGTTCCTTGGCTCAAGAGAGAGAGAAAATCTTTAATGTCCTCCACAATATCTTCACTTTTCAGATATTTCACTTCACTTTTGGCCTGGGCCAAATCGGATCACTTTCAAGAGAGCATCTTGGGATTCCTTGGTGGTTCAGTGGGAAAGAATCCCCCTGCCAATGCAGGAGACACAGGTTCAATATCTGGTCCAGGAAGATTCCACGTGCCTTACAGTAACTAAGGCTGTGTACCAAAACTATTGAGCTGTGTACCAAAACCACAACTACTGAAGGCTGAGAGCCCTAAAGCCCATGCTCTGCAACGAGAAGCCACCACACCACAATGAAGAGCAGCTCCTACTCTCTGCAACTAGAGAAAAACCCACACAGCAACAAAGACCCAGCACAGTCAAAATTAAATTAAAAAAAAAAAAGTTTTTAAAGAAAAATGAGTCTTAAAAAAAAAAAAAAGAGCACCTTTAGGTTTGGACTAATCCCCAAAATTGTGAGGAATGATAAATTTCCAGAGGAATGCATGCCCAAGGATAAACAGAACAGCATTTCCAATCCCAAGCTCAGGGACATTTAAGTATTTATTCAGTCAACAATTTTTCATTGAACATCTGCTGTGTCTGGAGAAGGAAATGGCAACCTACTCTAGTACTCTTGCCTGGAAAATCCCATGGACGGAGGAGCCTGGTGGGCTACAGTCCATGGGGTCACACAGAGTCAGACACGACTGAGCGACTTCACTTCTGCTGTGTGCCAGGCATTGAGCTATGGATGAAGCACAGTGGAAGGTAAAGAATAGCTCCTGCCCTCGAAGAATGAGAGGGAAAGTAGACATCAATCAAATGATTTCACCGCTAAATGTGAAATTATAACTGTTGAGTCTTGTTTCAAGGGAGGTTTAATCAAGTCAAGGAGGATGGGCCATGCTTCCCAGGGGAGATCTGAAAATGCTAATTTGGTGAAGGGGCTGGCAGGGTGAGGTAGAGCATGGAGTAAGGCAGAAAAGCATTTCAGGCAAAGGAAACAACACATGCCAAGACCAGATGGTGAAAGTGCGGAGCCTGGCCATGGTCCACTGAAGAACTGAAGGAGGGGGCATGGGGCAGAGCAATTAAGTGGTGTTATGGACTGAACTGTGCCCCTCAAATTCATGGGGTGAAGCCCTAACCCCACAATGTGACAATGTCTGGAGACAGAGCCTTTAGGGAAGTAATTAAGATTAAACAAGATCAGACGCACTGGGCTCTAATCCAATTAGACTAGCTTCCCTATCAGAAAAGGAAACCATACCAGAAATCACTGTCCCTGTTCCCACCGAGCAAGGGCCCATGAGGACTCCGTGAGAAGGCTGCTATTTGCAAACCGAAGTAGTAGTCTCACCAGAAACCATCCCTGCCATCTCCTGGCTCTCCAGTTTCTAGCTTCCAAAACTATGAGAAAATAAGTGTCTCCTGTTTAAGCCATGCCACCTTTGGTATTTTGTCATGACGCTCCAGCTGACTAACACAACCAGAGAAACACACGCCATGAAGCTGCTGACCATGAGGTCCTTGTGTTAAGGATTTTGATCTGTGACCTCGGAGCCATGGGAAGCCACTAAGGGACTTGAACACATGTGGCTGGGAACGAGGGCATCAGTGGGACCCCAGCAGCTGCAGCATGATCTCCCTAGCTAAGGGTAGACGCAGACACTCCTCCAGTGGTGACGCATCCAGTCAAGGTCCCTCAAAGCGGAAAAGGGACTTCAGGAGCTCAAGTTCTTTGAAGGTCCCTGCAAAGGAAGGTGCCAGCAGCAAGCAGGGCCCAGGTGAGGCTGAGCACATCGACTTACAAGGACTCACAGCGGCAGGTGACCAACCTTATCCCC
This sequence comes from Cervus elaphus, assembly GCF_910594005.1. Taxonomy (NCBI): domain Eukaryota; kingdom Metazoa; phylum Chordata; class Mammalia; order Artiodactyla; family Cervidae; genus Cervus; species Cervus elaphus. The sequence goes on from NC_057847.1 coordinate 66,246,259, forward strand.
AGGGTTCAGTATGCAGCCAAGAAGTAGAAGCAGAGTCAGCTGGGCCGTCCAGGGCTGCAGATCAGCAGGGGAGGTGGAAAGAAGGAAAAGGTGGAGAGAGATGACATCCAAGTGGTGGGTCAGAGGAACTTGCCTAGGGGCGCGAGACAGGGCTCCTTGACACCCAATTCAATATTCTTGCTCCGTGCTGTCTCTACACGTAAAAAGGCTTTTATTCTGAGTGGTTTTAGCGTTAATAAGCTGAATGCACTGCTCAGTGAAGGCCTCCGCTGTCTTATTACACTTTGCCCCCAAGAGGCATGCAACTAAGACAGATGAACAGACTGGCTAATGAACAGGGACTGGGCTTCCAATATTCCCTTCCAGGGGAACGATGCATCTCTCCAACAGAGAAATGAAATCACTGAGGCAGCCTGATTATAAAACTAAAACAGCATCATTATGTCTGTCTACCCAGGGTGATCGCAGGACACTTGGAATTTATGACAGACGTCACAAATAGAAAAATAAATGTGAAACACCATGTATTACAGCCACATCCACCCCAGTAAAAGGAGGAGGTAGGAATCTGAATTCTTGAGGCAAAACTCTTTTTTTTCTTGAAATATCCAAACATTTGCGTCAAAATAATCTCTCACATTAAAAATGTCACTAATTTAATTTTGGTGATATTTCCCTGAGAGACTGAGTTGGCATAGCCCTTTATACATCAGAGAAAACGCCTTTGCTAAGAAAATTAATAACATGAACATGATTATAAGACCAGAATTTAAACTAGTCAAGAAACAACTATTTAAAAATTCTTTGGACTCTTCAGAGTATTTTAAGGCATTCATTTCCATGTAATCAGTTGATACACACAAGGCTATACAGATTGATTTTTCAATTAATTATATTTCTGCGTATGGTCTGCACATAGGGTGCAGAATTTCATGAAGTCAATGAAAGGAAAGCTGAAGAAACACAGGAATCAAATGACAAGCCACTGACAAACGAAGATCTGGCAGAATTAGACCAGTTAATCCTAAAAGGAGGGGAAATTGACAGAGATGATGCTAGGACAGGAGCTTCAATGAGGGTGAATTAAACAGCAAAGAATTAAGAGAAGCTCTTGGGAGAAAGCTTTCTCTATAAGCTTGCTGTTCTAGAAAATCAAACACAATGGCTATCAGACCTCTTCTGTCAGAAAAATTACATCCTCCAAAAAGCATTTGTTTCATTCTGGAAAAACAAAGTTATTCTAAGAATTCATATATCATTAGAAGCCACATTTAATAAAATATGACTAATTTCTTAATTTTCACTGCTATTTTTCACAATGACATCCCAATAAAACCTCTTTTCATGGGAAATTTTGGACTCCATTTTATTTATTTTTTTAATTGGAGGATAATCACATTACAATGGTGTGTTGGTTTGTGCCATACAATGCAAATCAGTCATAAATATATATAATTATTTTATTTTAATTAAATATACATATATATATATCGCCTCCCCCCTGAGCCTCCTTCCCTCTGGACTCCAGCTATTGTCAACATCTCAGCTTCCTCCATCTCTCCTATGAACACGTGACTTTGACCTCACATCTGGGATCTTAAGACCCAGAGGCTATGATTCTGACCTCCTCCCTGCTTCTCTCTGACCCACCCCACAAATACTCAGACACACATCAATTTTCTTTTCCAGAATAGTTCAGTACAACGGCCACTCTCAATTTTTTTCCATCCAATACACATGATGGACAGAGTCCATATTCAACATATTCTCCACAATCAACCCAAACTGATGTGCAATTCACTCTCTGCACCTCCTTCCTTTTCCCTCTGACTCGGGAGAGCAAATCAGAATTTAAAAAAAAAAAAACTGTACTTATTATAGAGTCCTGGTGGCTAAGACTGTAAAGAATCCACCTACAATGCAGGAAACCAAGGTTCAATCCCTGGGTCATGAAGATCCCCTGGAGAAGTGAACGGCTACCTACTCCAGTATTCTTGCCTGGAGAATTCCATGGACAAAGAGCCCAGCAGGCCACCTGTCCATGTTGTCGCAAAGAGTCAGACACAACTGAGCGACTAACAACAGAAGCCTCCACGATGTTTAATTTTTTAATTTCACAATTATCTGTAAAAAAAAAAAAAATTCATAACTATCTTTGAAAGACAATCACTACCTTACAGATCCTTAGAAAGTAGCCATAACCGAGCCCCGATCACTTCATGCTCTTGGAAGCTACCAATTACAACGCTTCTTTTAAAATACTCTTATTTCACTTTGAGTGGGTGACATCTGACAGCAAGCCACACGTACAATGAACACAAACATGAACGTCTGTGGACCAGGCAATGCAAAGAACTCCAGGTGAGTGTTGAGAAAGACAAGATGGAAGGTCTGGGAAACTCTCTTGAAAGGAAGGCTCATTTTGCATATTCTCAACCTCTAAACTATAGAGAGACAAATGTACCAGCTCCTTGCTGTCTTGGCATGCGACAAGTCATGTTAGCAGTGACCATACAGAAAGAAATATGTCTAGTACTGATTTCTTACTGAGCTGACAGGAGGCAAGAAGGGACACTCATGTGTCCAGAAATGTGCACTTTCACATTATTATTGTTCTCTTCTGCAAATTGTTGGAGAGCTAGGAGGTGTCTCAGCATCTTTCTTATTCAGATTTCCCAATTTGTTTTCATTATTTACCAGCCCAGAACCTCAGCTAGACTGAGGCACAATAGCAAAGGATGCAGAAAGGAAAAATTAATAATATTTTCTACATAGACTTCCTCATCTTGGGTAGATTTATGAATTTCCCTTCTGTTATGCAGAAGTTAGTATTTTTTAACAACGAGAGGAGAGAATCCTTAATTGTTTTTTTTATTGCCTCCAGAGCTCCAAAGACATCTTGTGCTGTGTTGTCATTTACATTTCACATTAAATGCAAAAGATGTTTGAAATGAGCAAATATTTGTTTTAATTTGATACATCTGTTAACTGAAGTGCTAAAAGGACCACTAAATCACTATGTTAAATTCAGCGATTTGTAAACAATTTATATTTTCATTTGTTCTGGGTTAAAAATGCCCCCAAAGCATACGTTTTATGAAACCCACAAAGTAAACTGCATTGTATCAATCTGATGGATGTAGACCATGGTTTCTTCCTTTTCATTCCATTAATTTATTTCCTAACTTGAGTTAATTAGTGAGGATCCTATTTGCAAAAGCTCTTTGAAATTCATTGGGAGAAGGGGACATTTGCAAGAACTGCTCTGCAAACCTACTGCAGAGGCAATGGGCTAAATACAAATGGGAAATTCCCCCAAGACATTACCACACATTGAGCACCTGATTGCCATTCAACAATCTATGCAGGGAACACAGTGGGTGATTAATACGTAGTTGTTACAAGAAACAGGGAGACAAGGAGAAGGAAAGAATGAGGGCAGCTGAGAGAACAGACTCATCCTCAGCAATCAGTAACTGGATGAGATGATCTCCAAGTTCCTATTTGTCTCTCCCTAAAAGTCTGGGACGTTCTGATTTCATGTCTGAATGGAAACAGAACTACAACTTGGAGACTGACTTTGACTTAGAACAATACCCACTAGGAGAAGAACAGACATCTACTGAGAGAAATTTCTTTAAAAATTAATAAAAAGAGATTGGTACAATAGAGAACAAAGAGAAATCAGTTATTTTTGTTCTTGGTCAAATGGAGTCTTACTTCCCAAATTAGCGTGGGAGGTAATGTCCTGTACTCAAAAAAAGAAAAAAAGGAAATTTCTTCACACTAAAGTAGGAATTACTGCTAACAGTTTAAGACATGCCTAAAGGTATATGGGGGAAGGAAGAACTAGTCTTTCAACAGATGTTCAAACAAATCCAATGTCTTGTTTCTTCCTGGAATATTTTGTGCAGAAACCAATGGGTAAGAGAGATTGAGTCCGGTTGGGTGCCCTGCCTAAGTCCCTGGACAAAGTCACCTGATACAGACGCCTTACTCCGGTTTCCAGAAAGGTTGCAACATCTTATCAAAGTCCTGCTTTATTTCATTTTCCCTTCCCCTTGAGCCTATGAAAAAGCCACAGGCAGTCACTTATTTCCCTGTCCTTGTAATAACAGAGAAACAAATCTTGACTCTTCATTGGATCTGTTTCTTTTACTTTAACATATGTATTCTATCACTTTTGCTGCAAGAATGTTGCCTTTAGCATGAAATATATAGGATGGACCATTCTCAAGGCTTTAATGTTTAAAGACATAATGTTTTCCCATTCATATGAAGAGTTGCAGAACAGAATAACATTCGTCTTATTGCAGGTTTATAGGAACATCATAATCTTACCAACCTTACCTGTACAAACAGCTGCAAAAACAAAGAATTATTAAACAGAGAAGCTTGCAACAACCAACCATACCCCTTCCCTTTTAACAAAGAAGCTTGAATGCCAACTCAGGTAAGATGTTTCTGTGGGACACTAGTCCACCATCTGCTCAGTCTGCTGGCTTACCAAATTAAACTGCTATTCCTTGTCCCAACAACTTGTCTCTCAGTTTCTTGGCCTGTTTTGTGGTGAGTGACAGGCAACTCGGAGGCACCCCGGAGAAACAAGGTTAAAATCTGGGAGCTGCACTTAAGTGCATTTGAACTAGGTTCTAAGTCTGAAATTCCTCCTCTATGAAATGGAAATATGTCAGAAGCACAGCTCCTGATGCAGAATCAGGCATCCCCAACCCGCAAACTCCTTCTCTCATTTTGCACAGACAATAAAGTCAGGCCCACTGTACAGACACACCGGAAGCCAGGGGTAGGGCTGGGCCAAAACCCAGTTCTTGTCATCCTTCTTCAAGTGCCTCCCAGCTTTCTTTCTTGTCTAACTTTCACCCTGGAACCTGTTTCTCAGGTTTCCCACACCAAAACAAACAGCACCATGATTTATTCCTCCTCGGATGCCACACTGCAGAAGGGACTGGGGAGGAAGGGAAACATTTGTTCCATCAACTCCCCCTTGACTCACACTCACAAGGACATCTTTTGCTCCTTTCTGCTAAAAAATATTTCGAAAGACCCTTTGCTGCGTACACTTTGCGTGTTTCTGGGAAAGCCTAGTCTCTCAAAGGGTGGCCACCAGGACTCTCCTCTGAGGTCTTGGGGGGCTACTGATCACGGGCCCCTTCCCTTCCTGGCACACAGAAGGATCTGACTCAAAATAATTGCATCACAACCAAAGTTTGGGAAACAAACCAAGTTCTCTGCATGGAAATTGGGTATTTTGGATAATCAGTCAAGTCGCAGGAAATCTGGGAAGCCAGATTTTCTGATTCAGACAAACAAGCCAGCCCACTCCTGCTATGTTTCTGTGCTCTGATAACAAACAGACCCACCACGACGAACACTCAAGCACTATCCAGAGAAGTGGGTGTCTGAGAGCTCCACTTCCTTAAGACTTGGGTAGGAAACCACTTTGGGGGAACAAAGTCGCAGGCTGGAGAGTGTATTCCTGACAGCCTTGTTTCTGCTAAGGACAAAAATGGGAACACAGTGTAATTGCCTGAGAAAGGTTGCCCCGGGCAAAGATGGGCTAGATAAGGATGCTCCCTGCCAGCCCTGCAGAACTTGGTCCTCAGAGGACTTTCACCTGTCCCAAGTTACCTAGTTCGACCCTCACATTTCTCAGTATTATCATCGCCATTTTCCCTAAGCTGTCGGCCAGCTGTGACTTGGCCAGCAGTCACAGAGCTGCCATTGGGGAGCGTACCTAGACCTTCTGACTTCCGGTCAAGTGCTCTTCTGACCATTACCCCAGTCTCCAAAACAGAGAGAAGAAACATCCAGAGGCTTATATCCTTGCCTCTTCAATCTCAGTGAACTTAGGTTCACACTTATAAGGCAAGGCTTGGGTTAAGAGGACCACGGGGGCAGTGGTGGGGTGGGGGTGAGGTCTGCTCCCCGGAGGCCCTGCACCCCAGACTCACTCAGGAAGATGATGGTCTGCCTCCGGGCGCTCCTGCTCTCCTGGCTCTCCGACTTCCTCAGCTGCAGCTGCCGCCCTTGGGCAGTCAGGGTGCCCTGCTTACTCCTCCTCAGCACCTGCATCATGCTCCAGCACATGAAGGCCACGGAGGCCAGGACCACGAGGTAGACCATGAAGGCGCCGAAGATACTGGACTGGAACACGGTCCAGTGGCTGGACAGGTTGGTACAGATAGACATGTTGGAACTCTCCGGTTGCTCCTGGTGGCGTGTGCGGGAGCGGTTGCAAGTGAGTCCCCGGCGAGTGGGCACGTTCACCAAGGGGTACTCCACTCCCATGGCAAAAAGCAAAGGCAGCGCCACTAGGGCGGAGGTGACCCAGACGAAGCCAATCAGCAGTTTCACCTGGCAGGGCCCAGACATGGCCTTATACCTGAAGGGGTGGCAGATGGCGATGTAGCGCTCAAAGCTGAGGGTTAGCACGTGCAGCAGCGTGGCATAGCTGCAAGCCTCAAAGAGGAACGTGTGCACCTTGCAGGACACGGTGTAGCTGGGTGTGGTCAGGGGGTTCCAGATGATGCTGTAGAACTCCATGGGCATGCCGATGAGGAAGACCAGGATGTCGGAGCAAGCCAGGCTTACCATGTGATCTGTCACCTCCTTCTGCAGGTAGCCTTTCTTCTGTAGCACCTGGGTGACCCGAATGGTGACACTGTTCCCCAGGATGCCCACCACGAAGATAACCAGGTACACCAGGATGAGGGTGATTTTGATCCAGGTGGCCACCTCGAACTCGGGAACATGGCTGTGATCAATGACCTGGGAGCAGTCCCTGCTGGGGTGGCTGGGGGAACCCATGAGGAAGACAGCCAGCCAGGCAACCGGGTCCAAAGTCCTTCTCAACTTCCCTTCCTCCTCCCTGCGGAGCCCAAAGTTCACTGCTGCAACTCACCGCAGTGGGCGCAGGGCTTTCTCTCGAGCTCACCTGGAAAAGACAATTTGAGATTTCAGGTGCTTTTATGGAAACTTCCTGGGGCAGCCCAACCTAGGCGAAGCCGTAGGCGCTTAGGGGTGGGGCTTGGGGGTTGGTGACTGGGCAAGGCGTGGTGAGCTCAGAGGAAGGAGGTTCCAAACTCGCCTCAGCCACTCAGCCCACATCCCCCAGCTCGCCCGCCCTTCCCCTGCAGGACTCTGGCGCTTTGCTCCGCGTCTCTCCGGCTCCCCTCCAAGCCACCTGGCCTTTACTGGTCAAACCCACCCTCCGGGAGCGCGGTCTCCCGTGCTGAGAGGCTGGAGGCCGGGTGGTCAGCGATTAATCGTTAACTACCGCCGCCTGCGCTCCCGGCCCGCAGACCCAGCCCAGCTGGGGTTTGACTCAGCACCCAGGCACTGTCCCGAATCCAGATCTTGGCTCAGGAGCACGGGGCGACGCGTGGCCCCACCTTCCCCGCCGCCCACGCGGCAGCCACCGAGTTAGCGTTGCCTTCTGGGCGCACGCGCATCCCAGTCCCGGGAGGCGCAGCCCGCGGGGAAGCGCTCCTGGACTTGGAGTCCTGGGCTAAGGCTCGGAAAGACCGGCTGCCCCCTCCTGCCCTGGGGTCCCCTTCAAAGGTTGGGCCACCACCACCAGTTTAGGGGGTGGCGACGTCTGGACCCAGGCGCCCTCCAGTTGGCTGGGGCCCCCGGAGCTGCCAGCAAGCGTTCCCTCTTTGGTGCCCAGCCGTCGAGCTCTGGGTGTGCTGACAGTGAACGGTCAGGCTATGCCTGGCTGGAGCTGCTGCCCCAGGAAGTCTAATAAGATCGCCGTAGAAGCCCTGCCTTTCCCGCAAAGCCTCTCGGCGGCGTTTGCAAGGGGCCTGCCTCGCGTCCCTGCCTAGAGACCCTTGGAACGAGCGCCAGGCTCCTTCGTTTCAGTTTCACTCAGCTGCCCAGGCCCCTCCCCAGGCAGCGGCGGCGGGGGATCTCTAACTGCGGACGTGTAGATGCATAAGGATGGCGCCATCCACCCGGGTGCTTCTGGTAGGAAGCGCGTCCCCAGTCCTCCTCCGAGGGAGCTGCGACCGGGACATCTAGGGCAGCAGGAGGGGTAAACATGACTTTAAGGATTATGACATTTCTCTCTTCTCTGAGAGGAAAACCTCTAATGGACCCATCTTCCTCTTCTAATTCTAAAACCCGAAGGAACGCTGCTGCGCGCGGGGGTGGAGTGAGGAGGTGGAGGTGTGTGGTGTTGGGGGGAGGCTGTCCTATGCACTGTAGAATATTTAGCATCCCCAGGTCTCCTGCACCCCCATACCCAACCGTCACCCAACAAGGACAGCCAGGATGTCTCCAGATTTGCCAGTTGTCCTCTGAGGAAGCAGAACTGGCCCAGGTGGAGAGCCACTGCCTTGAAGGAAGAAAATAGATCCTCTTTATCTGTTCATCCTGAGGGCCTAGCACAGGCCTGTCCAAAGAGAATCCTTAAATCATCACAGATTTTATTTTCTTGGGCTCCAAAATCAGTCTGGACAGTGAATGCTGCCATGAAAGTTATGACCAACCTAGGCAGCATATTAAAAAGCAAAGACATCACTTTGCTGACAAAGCTATGGTTTTTCCAGTTGTCATTTATGGATGTGAGAGTTGGACCATAAAGAAGGCTGAGCACAGAAGAACTGATGCTTCCAAACTGTGGTGCTGGAGAAGACTCTTGAGAGTCCTTTGGACAGCAAGGAAATCATACCAGTCAATCCTAAGGGAAATCAACCCTGAATACTCATTGGAAGGACTGATGCTGAAGCTGAAGCTCCAATACTTTGGCCACCTGATGCAAAGAGCCGCCTCAGTGGAAAAGACCCTGATGCTGGGAAAGATTGAGGGCAGGAGAAGAAGGCAACAGAGGATAAGATGGTTGGATGGCATCACCAATTCAATGGACATGAGTTTGAGCAAACTCCAGGAGATGGTGAAGGACAAGGAAGCCTAGTGTGATGCAGTCCATGGGTTTCGAAGAGTCAGACACGACTTAGTGACTGAACAACAATAAAATTATCATAACCACCACCCTATGATGTGACCATTTTAAAGATGAAGAAACAGGTGTCCAGAGGAATAGATGCTTCCCCCCAAGGCCATAAGAGAGTGAGTGAGGGAGTTGAAAATGAACCCAGATCTATCAAACCCTGAGTAGACCTACACTCCTAACAGGGAGGGAATTCTGGGAGCACAGAGTTTCTCAGAAACTGAGTTGGGAACAGTACATGTAGAGAAACAGGGACTTTATTTTCTGAACTCAAACCTGGGCAGGTGGGCTGAAAACCTCAGGAGTATTTGATTTTGACATTGTCTCAGAGAAAAGAAAAAAGTTGTATGGACATTGGATCTTTACAGTTAGCACCTTATGTGGCTAGAGTTCTGTTTGGTTTTGTTTCCCTTCTCTGTTATATTACAAGCTCTAAGACCATGAACTTTACCTTTTTCCTCTCTGACACCTCTCCACAAAGCCCTAAATAGTTTGTTTTGCTGACCCCCCTTCCCTCTATGATTTGTGCTATTTGACCTACTTGCTGGCCCAGAAACTCTTAACTCACTTCCTCATCGGTGAGCTGTGCTTGGTGAACATGACCTCCATGTCCTTATAGCTGTCCCACAAAGCTCACACGCTGAGCAAGAATGGACTCTTGGAGCTTCGGTAACTACAGATTAGAATCCTGAATGGACTCCTCTGCAAAAGGCCCTGGTTATTTGCTGTCCCAGAGTGACTGAGAAGAAGGTCTGGAAGAACCCCGCCCTCCAACCACTGGTAACACCAGCACAGCGTACAAACATGCCCACTTCTTTCTTCTCAAGAGGAAACAAGTCAGGAACCTCACAAGTATCCCTCAGTCCTGCCACTGATCGTGCCTTTGAAAAGTTCCTCTTGGTCATTCTTTGAGCTCCTGTTATGTGTCTGGCACTTTCCATGATTCGTTTCTTTCAATCCTCACGAGGCTACTAGGTAGACGTTATTACCCCATTTTACTGATGAGGAAATTGAAGATCAGGAAAATTAAGTGACCAACCATTAAAGATTGGAGGCAGGCTTCCAACCCACGTCTGCCTGGCACCACAGCCCTCTCTACTCTGGAAGGTTCCCTGTGCAGGACAAAACCATGTCAGGCTGAATAGTGGCATTCTGGGGAGAGGAGCTTTTTCTAAGTCACCAGACACTTCTCGCCCCAGCTCCAGCATGCCAGTCATCCTGCAGTGCATTTGATAATTCCAATTTGTTCTGCTCAGACAAGATTTCCATTATTGTTCAATTTCTTTCATCAATTTTTTCTTTCACAAAGTGTGAACAAGGATTACAAATGCATGGCCAAATGGTGAGAATCAAGCTAATTAAAATTCGTTCCTTACAGTAGAGATGGAAAATTGCATTTTGAACAAAGGTCCAGGAGAATTGAATTTCCATTTCACCTTTGCTTTTCCTAAGACCAATTAAAAACTGTATAATGTGCTCTCATTTGTTGATAAAAGACTGGTATAACACCTGGCCTGACTCTGTGTAATCTAGATTTCTTATTAGCATATTGTATAGAGGGGAAATAGAAGAAAAATAATGAAAAGAGAGAGGAAAGAATGCGTTAGGTACCCTTTGATATCAGCTCCACTCCAGGGTCTTTCTGGGTCTACACTAACTTATATTCACATTTTACACTTTCCAAGTAACCTTTGGGGTCACTTAGCTGAGTGGCTTTCACACTTTAAGCTCTAATTTTTATAATCTTACATTGGCAACCAAAGTTTAAAAAAATACACACACATATACATATATATTTTTGCAAATTTAAATTTATTATGTATACTCAAATTAACATTTACTCATATAAAATCAATCAATAACTTATACCCTAAAAAGTGAATAACACCTTGCTTACAAAGGTTCATGGGAAAATCATAGTGACTATACACTAAGCTATAAAGGGAACTTCAATAATTTTCAAAACTTATAAACAGTGTAGATAGCTTTATTAAGAATGCAGTACAACTAAAAAGTCATAACAGAACCAGAAAATTCTACCATCTCAAAAGAAAGCCAAAACCAAAATTGTAAAGTATCGAGAGAACAATGACCACAAAGAGATTTGCCTATCAGAACCTGTAGAAAATAGCTATAGGAGTTCTCAGGGAAAAATTCATAGCCCTAACTAGTTATTCTAATAAACAGGAAAGCATAAAAATAAAAGGTTATTAAAATAATAAAATTAAGGAAAATAAGGAGTTAATAAAGGTCAAAGGAATTGTGGAAGAACCAAATAGTAGAACTAATAAATAATCCCCCCAAAAATTTTTTAAGTAGGACTAATCATCAAGAATGACGAGTATCAGTCTGGCAGCCTCCATCTCCCACTCCCATAGCACAGGTGTGACCCTCAGACAGGAGAAAAGAGGTGAACCCTAGGACCACTAAAATGTGTTGCCAGAGGAAATTTGCAAACCATGGGGCAAGAAGGGACTCTACGCAGAGCATAGTGGAGGCAGAGGCCGCCAGACTTCACGGAGCACGGCACTGGAGGACGGAGGGACACAGACAGAGCTGCAGACACGGGTGCGGAGGTTCTCTTTAGTGCTTGGCCAGAGTACCGAGTGGACATGTGGAGGTGAAACTCCAGGAGCTGGGCAAAGTATGATTACTGAAGGAAGAACAAATGCTGGGGCTGTAAGCCAGACAATTCTTAAGGTCCCAAATTGCTGTGAGATGCTAAAGTTCCAAGCGAAGAGTGAAGAAACCTCACTGAACCAACCCTGGAGGGGCCAGACTTTAGTAGTAGAATTAACCACAGAGCCAAGGATACTCTAGACCTGCCTTAACAAAGATACTGACCTGAGCTATCAAACAGGGTAGCCACTAGTCACCTGTAGCTCATGACACTGGAAATATGTCTAGTCCTACCTGGGATCTGGGGATGTGTTGTAAGCATAAAATATATGCCACATTTCAAAGACTTTCTATGAAAAAAAGAATGTAAATGTAATTATTTCTATATTGACTTCATGTTGAAATGATATAATGGCTATAATGGGTTAAATAAGCTATATTGTTAAAACTAATTTCACTAATTCAAAAGGACACATGCATCCCAATGTTCATAGCAGCATTATTTGCAATTGCCAAGTTATAGAAGCAACCTGACTTGCTTCATCAACAGATCAACAGTTGTTCATCAACAAATGAACAGAGAAGGAAGATGTGAGATACACACGCACGCACACATACACACAGAGACAATGGAATGCTACGCAGCCATTAAAAAGACTAAAATTTTGCCATCTGGAGTAACATGGGTGGACTTGGCATCAGGCTAAGTGAAATAGGTCACACAGAGAAAGACAAATGCTACGTGATATCACATATATGTGGATTCTATAAAATACAACAAACTATTGAATACAACAAAAAAGAAACAGACTCACAGATATAAAAAAAAAAAAATGAGTGGTTGCCAGTGGGGAGAAGGAGGAGGGGACAGGCAATATAGGGGTAGGGGATTAAGGGTGCAAACTATTAGACAGAAAAGGAGCTACAAGGATATACTGTGCTATATGGAGGATATAACTACTATTTTCTCATAACTATAAATGGAGGATAATCTTGAAAAATTGTGAAACACTATATTGTACACCTATAATTTATATATACTATACACATCAACTATACTTCAATTTAAAAAATAATAAAAGTAATTTCACTTTTTTTTTTTACTTTTTTGATGTGGCTATTAGAATATTTTTAATTTAATGTGGCTTACATTTGTGGTTCACATGATACCTATGAGTTGATATGCAAATATGGGCACAATAAAGGACAGAAATTGTATGGACCTAACAGAAGCAAAAGATATTCAGAAGAGGTGGCAAGAATACACAGAAGAACTGTACAAAGAAGATCTTCATGACCCAGATAACCACAATGGTGTGATCACTCACCTAGAGCCAGACATCCTGGGATGTGAAGTCAAGTGGGCCTTACGAAGCATCACTATGAACAAAGCTAGTGGAGGTGACGGAATTCCAGTTGAGTTTTTTCAAATCCTAAAACATAATGCTGTTAAAGTGCTGCACTCAACATGCCAGCAAATTTGGAAAACTCAGCAGTGGTCACAGGCTGGAAAAGGTCAGTTTTCATTCCAATCCCAAAGAAAGGCGATGCCAAAGAATGTTCAAACTACCGCACAATTGCACTCATCTCACAAGGTAGCAAAGTTAATGCTCAAAATTCTCCAAGCCAGGCTTCAACAGTACGTGAACTGTGAACTTCCAGATGTACAAGCTGGATTTAGAAAAGGCAGAGGAACCAGAGATCAAATTGCCAACATCAGTTGAGTCATCAAAAAAGCAAGAGAGTTCCAGAAAAACATCTACTTCTGCTTTATTGACTATGCCAAAGCCTTTGACTGTGTGGATCATAACAAACTGTGGAAAATTCTTCAAGAGATGGGAATACCAGACCACCTGACCTGCCTCCTGAGAAATCTGTATGCAGGTCAAGAAGCAACATTTATAACCAGACATGGAACAACAGACTGGTTCCAAATTGGGAGAGGAGTACATCATGGCTGTATGTTGTCACCCTGCTTATTTATCTTATATGCAGAGTACATCATGAGAAATGCTGGGCTGGATGAAGCACAAACTGGAATCAAGATTGCTGGGAGAAATATCAATAACCACAGATATGTAAATGATACCACCCTTATGGCAGAAAGTGAAGAACCAAAGAGCCTCTTGAAAGTGAAAGAGGAGAGTGAAAAAGCTGGCTTAAAGCTCAACATTCAGAAAACTAAGATCATGGCACCTGGTCCCATCACTTCATGGCAAACAGATGGGGAAACAATGGAAACAGTAAGAGACTTTATTTTGAGGGGCTCCAAAATCACTGCAGATGGTGACTGCAGCCATGAAATTAAAAGACGCTTGCTCCTTGGAAGAAAAGCTATGGCCAACCTAGACAGCATATTAAATAGCAGAGACATTACTTTGCTAACCAAGGTCTATCTAGTCAAAGCTATGGTTTTTCCAGTAGTCATGTATGGATGTGAGAGTTGGACTATAAAGAAAGCTGAGCACCGAAGAATTGATGCTTTTGAACTGTGGTGTTGGAAAAGGCTTGAGAGTCCTTTGGACCGTAAGGAGATTCAACCAGTCAGTCCTAAAGGAAATCAGTCATGAATATTCATTGGAAGGACTGATGCTGAAGCTGAAACTCCAATACTTTGGCCACCTGATGTGAAGAACTGACTCATTGGAAAAGATCCTGATGCTGGGAAAGATTGAAGGCAAGAGGAGAAGGGGACGACAGAGGATGAGGTGGTTGGATGGCATCACTGACTCAATGGACATGGGTTTGAGTGGGCTCCAGGAGTTGGTGATAGACAGGGAGGCCTAGCATACTATAGTCCATGGGGTCGCAGAGAGTCAGACACAACTGAGCAACTGAACTGAACTGAACTGATGGGTTGGGAGACCCCCTAAAGAAGGAAATGGCAACCCACTCCAGTATTCTTGCCTGGGAAATCCCAAGGACAGAGGAGCCTGGCTGGCTACAGTCCATGGGGTCACAAAAGTCAGATACAACTTAGTGACTAAACCACCACCACCACCACAAGAATATTTTATATTTCATGTGGTTTTCATTTGTGGCTCACATGATACCTATGGAATTATGATACTATAAACAGAAACAGATAATGAAACAAAAGACAAAGTCCAAGAAAAAAAATCCAAATACTTATAGAAATTTCATTTATGATAACAGTAACATTTCAAATCAGTAGGGACAGATTGTTCAGGAACTGGTATTGGGACAATAGATTTTTTAAAATAGGATTTAAAAAATCTTTATCATGATATAAGTTTATGTAATATAAATTCCAGGTAGATCAAAGATTAAAATCTTTGGACTGTAATGATTAAGAAAATTATTAAAGGACAGAATAAAACACCAGAGAATTTTAAAATTTAAATTTTTATCTTATGACAAAAACGCTAGAAGCTATGAAGAAAAAGGTTGACAAACTTTAATAAAAGTAAAGCTCCACAAGTGAAGAAACACTGTAGCCAAATTTAAATGACAAATAACAAACCTACAGAAAATATATGCAGTTGATGTTACACAGTAATGAGTGATTTCCACAGTGACCCAAAGCATATAAAAATGTGCATGCATGCTGTCTCTCAGTTGCATCCAACTGTTTGTGACCCTACAGACTGCAGCGCGCCAGGCTGCTCTGTCCGGGAGATTTTCCAGGCAAGAACACTGGAGTGGGTTACCATTTCCTCCTCCAGGGGATCTTCCCAACCCAGGGATCAAACCTGTGTCTCCCGCACTGCAGGTGGATTCTTAACCACTGAGCCATCAGGGAAGCATAAAAACGTGCATTTTTCCCAAAGTTGATCCACAGAATCAAGGTAACCCCCTCAAATTTCAAACAATTTTTTTCTTTATAAAATCAGTAAGTTAATTCTAAAATTAAAAATTTTAAGAGCCCCAAATCAGCAAGATACTCTGTGATGAGAGGACTTGGCTATACCATATATGAAGAGTTATTATAAAGCCACACTTCACACTGGGATAGATATAAAAATAAAAGATACAGAAGGGGTAGCATGGAAATAAATCCACACATGTCTGGACAGGGTTTTTGACAGAGGTGGCCCTGAGGGTCAGAGTAGAAGAGATGTTCTTTTCCATTGCTGTAGTAGATGACTGCCTCGACTTGTAGCACTTGCCAATACCCATGGTATAAAGCTCCCATAATGGCTGACTTCAAGCTACACCCACTTTAACAATCTACTCACAAAACTTCTGTGGTTTTAACCATCTACTCTGATGAGTTCCAAGACACCACTCTTCTCAGTAAATGCTACTTGGTACGGTCAAGTATCCATGTGGATAACATTCATCAAGCAAGAAGATGACCCAGTTTAAATATGAACCAAAGAAAAATCACAAGAGAAAAGTCCAGGTGGACAATAAACTTCTTCAGTAGTTGGGGAAATGCAAACTAAAAACACAAACACAATTACACACCTACCAGATTGTCTAACATTTAAAGACAATGGATACCAACTGTCCCTGGAGCTGTGGAGGAATGGTGACTCTTGTAAACTGCAGATGATAGAGTAAGTGGGTACCATCACTTTGGAAAAGAGTTTGGCAGCATCAACTAAAGTTAGATATAACATATCTTGTGACCCAGGAATTCCTCTCCTAGGTATGTCCCTACAGCTCATGTCAACACAATGCATAAATAAGAATATACACAGCAACATTATCAGTAATTCAGCTCAGTTCAGTTCAGTCGCTCAGTCATGTCCGACTCTTTGCGACCCCATGAATCGTAGCACGCCAGACCTCCCTGTCCATCACCAACTCCCGGAGTTTACTCAAACTCATGCCCATTGAGTCGGTGATGCCATCCAGCCATCTCATCCTCTGTCATCCCCTTCTCCTCCTGCCCCCAATCCCTCCCAGCATCAGGGTCTTTTCCAATGAGTCAACTCTTCGCATCAGGTGGCCAAAGTATTGGAGTTTTAGCTTCAGCATCAGTCCTTCCAATGAACACCCAGGACTGATCTGCTTTAGGATGGACTGGCTGGATCTCCTTGCAGTCCAAGGGACTCTCAAGAGTCTTCTCCAACACCACAGTTCAAAAGCATCAATTCTTCGGTGCTCAGCTTTCTTTATAGACCAACTCTCACATCCATACATGACCACTGGAAAAACCATAGCCTTGACTAGACGGACCTTTGTTGGCAAAGTAATGTCTACTGCTTTTTAATATGCTAATCAGTAATTACCCCAACCTAAACAAACAAACAAACAAAAAATATCCATCTATAGGAAGATAAATAACAAAATGTAGCATATTTGTAGAAAGAACTACCATATAATCCTGAAAAGACATATACTGCCTCTATGAAAACAATGTGATTGACTCTTACAATCATAAGGATGGATGAAGGAAGCAAGACTCAAAAGAATAGATGAGTCAGTTTATATATAACATTTAAATACAGATAAAACAATAATATTGGGGGGATATTTATACATTTTATATAGCCTCAGAGATATTAGAAGTTTAGTTCCAGACCACTGTAATAAAGCAAATAGCTCAATAAAATGAGTCACAGGAATTTCTTGGTTTCCCGGTACATATGAAAGTTACATTTATACTATACCATGGTCTAATACGTGTGCAGTAGCATTATGCCCAAAAAACAATGTACATACCTTAGTTAAAAAATATTCCTAAAAAAACTGCTAGTCATCTGAGCTTCAGTAAGTCATAATCTTTATGCCACAGTTAACATCAAAGATCAGTAATCACAGATCACCATAACAAATATAATGATGAAAAAGTTTGGAATTTAGTGAGAATTACCAAAATGTGACAAAGGCACAGTGAGCAAATGCTGTTGGGAAAATGGTACTGATAGGCATGCTCAATGCATGACTGCCACACACCTTCAGTTTGGAAAAAAAAACAACATCTGTGAAGCACAATTAAGTGAAGTGTAATATAATGAGATATATGCATAGAAGGCAGCAGAGGATGAGATAAATAGCATCACTGACTCAACTGGCATGAATCTGAGCAAACTCTGGGGGCCAGTGAAGGACAGGGAAGTCTGGCATGCTGCAGTCCATGGGGTAGCAGACATGACACAGCGGCTGAACAACAATGAAATACGGGGATATATAGAATAAAATTGTTAATTTATTTATAAAGATAAGATGGAAGTCACCTCCTGTGGGTGGATGGAGGGGTGTGACCTGGAGAGGGCCCATGAGATGGAGGTGGGGTCTTCTGGGAGCTGACAATATTTGATTTATTTACCTGAGTAGTTGTTGTTCAGTCGCCCAGTTGTGTCTGACTCTTTGCAACCCCATGGAGTGGTGTGCTGCAGTCCCTCACCATCTCCCAAAGTTTGCCCAAGTTCATGTCCATTGCACTGGTGATGCCATCCATCCATCTCATCCTCTGATGTCCTCTTTTTCTGCCCTCAATCTTTCCCAGCATCAGGGTCTTTTCCAAAGAGTCAGCTCTTCGTGTCAGGTAACCAAAATACTGGAGATTCAGCTTCAGCATCAGTGCTTCTAATGAGCATTCAGGGTTGATTTTCTTTAGGATGGACTGGTTTGATCTCCTTGATGTCCAAGTGACTGTCAGGAGCTGTCCCCAGCAACTCAGTTTGAAGGCATCAATGCTTTGGCACTCTGCCTTCTTTACGGTCCAGCTCTCACAACCGTATGTGACCACGTGGAAGACCATAGCCTTGACTATATGGACCTTTGTTGATAGAGTAATGTCTCTACTTTTCAACACACTGTCAAGGTTTGTCATAGCTTTCCTGCTAAGACTCAGTCATTTTCTGATCTGATTTCATGGTTGCAGTCACTACCCACCGAGTAGTTGTTACATGACAGTAATTACCTGATGTTTTGCTTTATGACTTTTAATGTTCAGTTATGTATGTCTTACAGACCTTGTGCATTTATATATCACAGTACTGTAAAACAAAACGTTTTAAAGAGGGAAAACACCCACATAAGCCACCTGGATTAGCTGAGCCAATCCTGCCATTCACCCGGTGAGAGGACTGCAGCCAGATCACTCTCACGGTAACAACAGTGGTGTGACTTTGTTGCATGTGTGGTCAGTCGCTCAGTCATGTCTGACTCTTTGCTACCCCATGGACTAGAGCCCGCCAGGCTCCTCCATCCATGAAATTCTTCAGGCAAGAATACTGGAGTGGGATCTTCCTAACCAAGGGATTAAACCGGTGTCTCCTACATCTCCTGAATCAGCAAGCAGATTCTTTACCACTGCGCCACCTGGGAAGCCCCGACAACAGTGGTGACAGCTCCCATTATTAAATACCTATTGTGCCCAGACACCAGGCTTGTTCAGTGTTCAGAACAGCCCTGAAAGTTAAGAGTCATTATTCCTATTTACATATCTGTAAATCACACATCAAATGCCTCCTCTCCAGTCTACCCAGGGGCCCGTCCACATTCCTTGCAGTGCTCACTATCTAGATGAGCGTAGGATCAAGGACAAGTTGGATCCTGAAGAATCATTAACATGTACCCTGGAGACTTCCTTCCTTTTTCCTTCACCCCTGGAACACCATCTGGCAAACAGCCTGAGGACCCACCACCCCTAGGTCCCAAGAACAAGGCTGGGGAGGCCTCATGGAAAATGGCATGCTTTGTGAAGACTCGGTGCATGGATCTGAGGGAATGCTGTGCCACCTCCATTCTTAGGCCTCGCCAAGAGGCCCCCAGTTTCGTGTAGGAAACAGGTATTCATCATGGGAGTTGTTGCCACTGTTGTTACCATGACAGTGATCTGGCTGCAGCCCTGTCATCCCACTGGGTGAACAGCAGAACTGACTCAGCTAATCCACAGGCTAAGTGGGTGTTCTCACTCTTTAAAATGTTTTGTTTTACAGTATTATGATATACAAATGCACAGAGTCCATAAGATATAAAAAACTGAATATTAAAAATCACAAAGCAAAGCATCATGTAGTTACTGTCATGTAACAACTAGAGAGGAGCCTGGCATGACGCAGCCCATGGGGGTCACCAAGAGTTGGACATGACTTAGGGACTAGCAACAACTACCACCTACGTAAAGAAATAGAATATTGTCAGCACCCAGAAAACCCTACCTCCATCCCGTGGGTCCTTTCTAGGTCACACACCTCCACCCACCCATAGGAGGTGACCTCCATCCTTTAAGACACTTCTTAGTGTTAGGTTCCCTTTCTTTCCCCATTGAGAAAAAGTGCTAAGAAAAGAAAAAGGTTCTCTTTGGTTTGGGTAAACCACTGAGTTATGGTTTTAGTTTGGCTCTCATCTTTTTTTCCTCCGTTTAACTTGGATATGTTGTGCTCACTGAACTAATAGACTCCTCATTTGTAGGGGAGTCTCTCTGCTACCTATTAAGCTCTCCATCCAAGAAAGACAGACAGCCCATGAAAGTAGAGTGGCCATTCAGTCTAGGGCACCCCGAGGGAGACAAGAAAAAAACACTCACCCCAGCACCTCCCCACCCTATGTCTCTGTGAAGTTGCTGCAAGCCAGTGGGCAGAAAATACCTACTACCTGGGCTGCTCCCCCACTGCATGACTTCCACGTTGCTTGCTCGGAGCACAGGAAAACAGAAGGGCCTTGGCTTTCTGTGCTTCTACCATATCCAACCCGGGGTGGGAGGTAGGAGGAAGGTTCAAGAGAAAGGGGACGTATGTATACTTATGGCTGATTCATGTTGATATATGGCAGAAACTAATATAATATTGTAAAGCAATTATCCTCCAATTAAAAATAAATAACTTTATTAAAACAAAACAGTACCCCTGAGCCTTGATCTCCTGATCATAAAATTTTCCAAGCAAAGAACAAACTATCTTTTCTTGCCCGGCACTGCTGTCCCAGCCCACTTAGGAAGAAACCACACATAGCCCCAGCCCCAGTGACTGTTCAAGGATATGGTGTTTCTTTAGGCTTGATGGAAATTTCAGTGGCATCTTATAAAGCACTCTATAGTCCACCACCTCTTACTATTATTAGTGAATTTACATGAAAAGTGTCTGGCATATGATCCATAACCATATATGTATTAGCTCTTGTGAAAGAGATGGTATGATTCAGTGGGTCCAAGTACAGACTCTGCAGCCAAACTGCTTGGATTGGAATCTACAGCCCTCCAGTTGTGCAACCTTGGGCACTGTTCTTCTCTCTCTGGGCCCCCAGCTCCTCATCTTTCAATTTCAGCTTAAATAACAGAACCCACCTCAAAATGTTGGCAGAACCAAGTGGCACAGTACAAGTAAAACACATAGAACAATGCCAGGCACAAGGAAAGTGCTAGATCGGGGTTGACTGTCACTAATGTCATGTCCATAGTCCACCAGCTGCTGCTGCTCCTACTGCTGGACCTGGGGCTCTGCAAGGTCCTAAAGCACATTCTAAACACCCCGGGTACCATTATGGTATGAGCTAGGATTCAGTGCTAAGTACATCTCCCTGAATTCCACTCAAATTAAATAAACAGATAACAGGTTCAGCATATCCTTTCCGGAAAGCACCATGGGGAATATAAAGCAGTAAGACAGTCACACCTCTGTAGGAAGTCAAGCCAGGGGCACATAAATTGTGAGATATCATAAGACAGTTACTGGCAAGTTAATGATGGCAGCAGTAAGTGCTACAGATACATGAAAGTGGTATCTGTCTTCACAGGCAAGGCAAGATTCCTAGCCTCTGAAAACTGGGGATGCTATATGACATGTAGAGAATCTTCATAATAACCAGATATTTCGTTCAGCAGAACTGGCTGTTTTCAAGCAGACCACACAATACAGAGAACTGACTGAACAACAGACACTCTATACTCTCTAACTTTATCATCACTAAATATGAGCTTTGAGTGGTTTACAGAGCTGTGGCAATCAAGTGGCAACAGGCCAGCATAGAGACATATTCTGTAGCCTTATGGTGCTTTTTCTAAGGCACAATGAAATGGCTACTCTCAGAGGGATGGCAAGTGTGACCATGGTTTCATTAACATCCCTTGTGTGCTGGTGGGTTCATCAGCCCATGGGACAGACTTTCGAACAAGCGGCACCCCTGCCCCACTCCCTGTTTAAATGCAGGCTGCCTTGTGAAAAACCCTTCAGTGAATGAACAAACAAACAAGCAACCAAACACGCAGAAAACATACCAACTTCCTGAACTAAAATCAGCTGCTCAAAACCACAGTTTCTTATCTTTAAAAATGGAGACCAAAAAAAAAAAAAGCTGACAGACCCTGTCCTACCAATGATTGTACTTAGTTCTACTTAGTTCTTAGATGTACTTAGATCTCCTTAGTTCTGAACACCCAGAGGTCACACCCTCATTGCCTTTGTCTTTAGAGCTTACAGTGTATAAGGAATAGGCTGGTTGAATTCAAAGGTACAGAAACAAAAAAAAGCCATAGACAGCAAGGCCAGCTAAAGGTAGCTGCTTTAAGCACTGAAGCTGGACTAACCTGTCAGCTGGGAGATGTTTACCTTTCTCCCTCAGCTAACAGTATGGATGACATATGCATTTGTGGATTCAGCCAGCATGGTTAGTCTATGAGATAATGATTGTTCTCCATTCCAAACTTTTGACCACAACCCATTTTAATTTGGGAATAAAAGAAGAAAGACTTGCATTGTTAATAATATCTTCCCCCCATTCTTAATACTATCTTTTCTCCATTGTGGAATGTCTGTGGTTTGACAAATATGAGGAAGAAAAAACTGTCTCTTGAGTCCTTCTGATGACTATGTTACAACAATAAATATATTTCCCATTGTTGTAAAGAGAGAAGTCAAAAAAGAATGGAAAACACGGAGGGATGGCTTTCACCCAAAACTCAAGCAGCAGGTCCTCTGCCTCTCTGCCACCAAAAGAACAATCAAAGCCAATCATGTCCTCATCTCTCGCCCTTCAAGCATGCTGGATGTATACTCTTCAGAGAGAGACCAAGGCTTTGCATGGAAACAACTAATGGCTTGTTGTCTACGACTATGAAAATTGCACTGGGCCAGAATCCAGGACTCCTCGGCAGATGGAATTGGCATGAGGTGTTGTATTTTCTGCAAGAATCAACACTGTAGGTCTGGCCTCTTCTTTGAGCTGTTGGGCAGTTAGCCCAGAGTCCATGGATATGTGCTCTGGCAATTCTGATATTCAGTGTTGTCACCAGGATGTCCCGTAAGGGCCCCTCCTATCACCAGCTCAAGTGTGCTAGAACAGGTGGGCGCATGCCAGTTGAGGGACAGACAAGAAGCATGTCCGGTCGGGTCTGATTTGCCATCATTGCTCGCTTGGGCAGGTGCTTGGGTTTCATGGAGTGAGAAGCCATCAAATGCAAAGCCCTGATAATTTAGAAAAATCTTTTTCAAAGGATACATAAGACACCATGACTGCTGCCTGCCAGTCTCACAGGCTTACTGTGAATGATCAATCTACACATGGAAACTCTGGAGGATTATCAGGGACCAGTATGTGAATGGCATCCTCAGTGGGAAAGGACAAGCTCTTATAATGATATTCAAGACCTGCACTCTTCTAGCTTTCCAACCTTATATTAACCCTTTATAGCAGATAGAGGATGAGATGATTGGATGACACAACCAACTCAATAAATATGAGTTTGAGCAAACTCCAGGAGCTAGTGAAGGACAGGGAGGACCACATGCTGCAGTCCATGGGGTCACAGAGTTGGACATGACTTAGCAACTGAACTTAGGGCTTCCCTTGTGGCTCAAAGCAGTAGCCACAGGACTGGAAAAGGTCAGTTTTCATTCCAATCACAAAGAAAGGAAATGCCAAAGAATGCTCAAACTACCACACAATTGTACTCATCTCACACGCTAGTAAGGTAATGCTCAAAGTTCTCCAAGCCAGGCTTCAGCAATATGTGAACCGTGAACTTCCAGATGTTCAAGCCGGTTTTAGAAAAGATAGAGGAACCAGAGATCTTGTCAACATCCGCTGGATCATCGAAAAAGCAAGAGAAAAGCAAAAGCTTTCAGAAAAGCATCTATTTCTTCTTTATTGACTATGCCAAAGCCTTTAACTGTGTGGATCACAATAAACTGTGGAAAATTCTGAAGGAGATGGGAATACCAGACCACCTGACCTGCCTCTTGAGAAACCTGTATGCAGGTCAGGAGGCAACAGTTAGAGCTGGACATGGAACAACAGACTGGTTCCAAATAGGAAAAGGAGTACGTCAAGGCTGCATATTGTCACCCTGCTTATTTAACTTATATGCAGAGTACATCATGAGAAATGCTGAGCTGGAGGAAGCACAATTTGGAATCAAGATTGCCAGGAGAAATATCAATAACCTCAGATATGCAGATGACACCACCCTTATGGCAAAAAGTGAAAAAGAACTAAAGAGCCTCTTGATGAAAGTGAAAGAGGAGAGTGAAAAGTTGGCTTAAAGCTCAACATTCAGAAAACTAAGATCATGGCATCTGGTCCCATCACTTCATGGGAAATAGATGGGGAAACAGTGGAAACAGTGAGACACTTTATTTTGAGGGGCTCTAAAATCACTGCAGGTGGTGATTGCAGCCATGAAATTAAAAGATGTTTACCCCTTGGAAGGAAAGTTATGACCAACCCAGACAGCATATTAAAGAGCAGAGACAATACTTTGTCCACAAAGGTCCATCTAGTCAAGGCCATGGTTTTTCCAATAGTCATGTATGGATGTGAGAGTTGGACTATAAAGAAAGCTGAGCACTGAAGAATTGATGCTTTTGAACTACGGTGTTGGAGAAGACTCTTGAGAGTCCCTTGGACTGCAAGGAGATTGAACCAGTCCATCCTAAAGCAGATCAGTCCTGGGTGTTCATTGGAAGGACTGATGCTGAAGCTGAAACTCCAATACTTTGGCCACCTGATATGAAGAGCTGACTCATTGGAAAAGACCCTGATGCTGGGAAAGATTGAGGGCAGGAGGAGAAGGGGATGACAGAGGATGAGATGGTTGGATGGCATCACTGACTCAACGGACATGGGTTTGGGTAGACTCCGGGAGTTTGTGATGGACAGGGAGGCCTGGCGTGCTGCGGTTCATGGGGTCACAAAGAGTCAGATACGACTGAGCGACTGAACTGAACTAAACTGTGGCTCAGATGGTAAAGACACTGCCTGCAATGCAGGAGACCCAGGTTCAATCCCTGGATAGGGCAGATCCCCTGGAGAAGGATATGGCAATCTTCTCCAGTATTCTTGCGTGGAGAATCCCATGCGCAGAGGAGCCTGGCCATGGGGTCACAAAGAGTCGAACGTGACTGAGTGACTAGCATTTTCACTTTCACGAGCCACTGAACAACAATAACAAAAGCAGATTTTATTTTTCAAAGGTGGCAGGTAGACAGACAGATGAGACTTTCTAAGACACATAGGGCACTGCTGGCAGCAAGTCAACTATCTCTACCATGGACAGCTTACTGGCTTTGGATAGTTTTTTCTTTTTCTAAATAAGGATGTTGCAAAACTTTTACAAGCCTGTCAATGTGGCTATTAGATAAGCTCAAGCAACTTGAGGGACTTCAGCAGTCAGGCGCTTGGGAGAAACCCATTTGCTGTCTCTTTGCTGTTGGTCACCAAGGTAACGGACAAGCGAATCACCTGTCAACACTTACCTGCTCAATTCTCACACCTGCCAAAGGGAAAGAGCAGCTTCCCCACTGTACCTTACACATGGACTTCAGGTTTTATCTTATAGAAGTTTCATTAAATGGTAAATGATAATACTTCCTGGTTATTTCTGGGTGGAATCATGCCCCCTCCCCAATATGCTGAAGTCCTAATCTCCAGTACCTGCGAATGGGACCTTATCTGGCTACAGTCTTTGCAGGTATAACCAAGTTCCACTGCAGTCACGAGGATGGAACTGGATACCAATCCGGTGTGACTGGTGTCCTTATAAGAAGAGAAGAGACACAGAGGCAAATGTGGACAGAGGGCAGAGTATGTGAAGACAGATGCACAGGGAGAACCCCTTGTAAACGTTGGTTGCAAAAACAGACAGTGGAGGGACTTCCCTGGAGGTTTGGTGGCTAAGACTTCACCTTCCAAAGCAGGAGGTGTGGGTTTAAACCCTGGTTGGGGAGCTAAGATCCCACATGCCTTGTGGTCAAAGTAACAAAATATAAAACAGAAGCCATATTATAGCAAACTCAATAAAGACTTTAAAAATGGTCCACATTTAAAAAAAAAAAAGACAGCTTGCTAGCTCCTGACCCAAATCCCCCCTAAGTAATGAAGTGCACATTTCCTCAATACTTCCCCCAATATAGCTCTCAGTTGAGTCCCTTTCCATGAACTGTCCTCAGAAGAAGGGTACTGCTTCATCCAAGGTCATACTCCCTTCTAGAGGCAGCCTAGGCTCAGTGATGGGTACATATGGTGGCACACAAGCCCAACCCCCGTTCCTTCCTTGAAGACAACTCTCAAAGACCATCCATACTCAGTGAAATTCTCAGAGTCTTTGGTGTGATTGCATCACAGCACAACTTCTCTCCTTGCCCAATTCTGCCAGCTTCATTTCCCACCAGGTATTGACCCCGAAACACTTCCTGAATAAATCTCACGCACAGCTTCCAATGCCTAGGAGTCTCAGCAGGAGCAGGAAAATAAAAGACAGGAAATGTTTGAAAAACCAACAAGAATATCCCAGTATAATAGGTAGGAAATCGTTAGAATGACAGACTCGGGTAAATAGCACAAAAGATGAGAGAGAAAATCTTCACCCTGTGTCACCAACAGAGGGGAATGCAATTCAGTTCTGGCAAATCTCCTGGAATGAGTGCAGACCTCGCAAATGAAGAGTTCCATCTTCCACAAGATTTTCCTCACTGTGGATACCAGCTGCAAGTTCAGGAGGTCCTCAGGCCACCCATACTCCTGACTGGCTGGCTAAAAATGTAGGGGTTCCACAACTTCATCAGGTTCAATCATTTGCTGAAGTGATTCACAGGATTCAAGGAAGTGCTATTCTTATAGTTTTGTGATAAAGGATATGTCAGGAAAAGACAAATAAAGAGACACAGAGGATGAGGTCTGGGAGGGTCCTAAACACAGAGCTTCTGTGCCTTCTCCCTACAGAATCAGGGTGCATCACACCTACTGGTACATTGATTCATCCACTGACAAGGAGGTTCCACTGTGTCCAGAATCCAGAGTTTTTATTGGGGTTTCATTACTTAGGGCATGATTGATTAAGTCTTTAACCACAGTGTTGAACTCAATCAATCTCCAGCTACCCCTCCCCTGTCTGGAGGTCAGGCTGGCTCAAAATCCAAATGCTCTAATATCATGGTTGGTATTTCTGATGACCAGCTCCCATTCTGACCCCTGTATAGCAATCCACTATTTCCTACCACTCAAGAAAGTCCAAGGATTTAAGAAGTTCATGCCAGGAAACTAAGAAAAGACCAAATAAATTATTCAACACCTACATGAGGGATAAATTCCTGATTTTAAAAAAGAGCTGATTACCTACAAAAATACAAAAATTACTTGAAATCACACTTCTCATCAATACCACTGGAGAAAATAAGTCTTCTGAGTATTTTCAAAATGTGGAAAGAAAGTAACTTAGTCCTTAGAAACGTGTGTATGTTCAAATAACAGATCATTTAAAAAAAAACTAGTTCTATGCCACTTTATCACATGTAAATTCATGGAACACCGCTGCTATCTTTTTTTTAATTGAATTTAGTTGATTTACAATATTGTGTTAGCGTCAGTTGTACGGTGCGGTGATTCAGTTTTATAAGCACATATATCCACGCTTTGGTGCTGTTGCGTCCAACTCTTTGCAACCCCACAAACTGTAGTCCCCCGGCTCCTCTGTCCATGAGATTTCCTAGGCAAGAATGCTGGAGTGAGTTGTCATTTCCTTCTCCAGGGGATCTTCCTGATCCAGGAATTGAACCCACGTCTCCTGTGTCTCCTGCATTTCAGGCAAATTCTTTACCCACTGAGCCATCAGGTAAGCCCCCATACATATATATTTTTTCCAGATTGCTTTCCGTTATAGATGACAAGATATTGAATGTAGTTTCCTGTTGCACACAATCCTTGTTGTTTATCTGTTTCTAGTAGCAGCGTGTATCTGTTAATCCCATACTCTTAATTTATCCTTTCTTCCCGTACTTTTCCCTGTGGTAACTATAATTTTGTTTTCTATGTCTGTGAGGTCTGTTTCTACTGTGTAAATAAGCTCATTTGTATTATTTTTATATTCCACATATAGGTGATATCATATGGCATTTGCCATTCTCCATCTGACATGCTTCATTTAGGATAACCTCTAGGCCCATCCACGTTGCTGCAAATGGCATCATTTCATTCTTTTTATGGATGAGTAATATTCCCTTGTAGTAATATATTAATTAATGTATTATATGAATGTATTAATATATTCATTAACATAGTCTTCTTTCTCCATTCATCTGCCAAGGACACAGGTTGTTTCCATGTTTTGGCTACCGTAAATAGTGTTGCCATGAACACTGGGGTATGTGTATCTTTTCAAATTTGTATTTTCATTTTTTTCAGATGTGTACCCAGGAGTGGAATTGCTGGGTTGTATGGTAGTTCTATTTTCAGTCTTATGAGAAACCTCTATACTGTTTTTCACAGTGGCTGTATCAATTTACATTCCCATCAACAGGGTAGATGGATTCCTTTTCTCCACACCCTCTCAAGCATTTAATATCTGTAGATGTTTTGATGATGGCCATGCTGACTCTTGTGAATATTGCTGTTTTCTTGATGCAGAACTATTTTATCACCATAAAGATCTTTTTCATGCTACCCGTTTATGGTCATACTCACCCTCTTACCCTTCACCATTCCAAATACCTAGGCAGCATGAATCTTTTCTTCATCTCTGTAATTTTGACGTTTTGAGAATGTTATATACACAGAATCAAACATGTGATCTTTAGTACATTTTTTTTTCATGCAGTATAATGCCCCTGAGATCCACCTCAGTTGTGGAGTGTATCAATAGTTTGTCCCTTTTCATTGCTGAGTAGTATTCCATGGTATAGATATAAGATGGTTTGGTTAATCATTCGCATTTCATTTGGTGCCAGTTTTTTTCTATTACAAATAAAGTTGCTAAGAACATTCACATACAAGTTTTTATGTAGACATATATTTATCTGAAAGATTGAGTTTCTTTGTATCCTCACTAACATTTGGTATTACCATCATGTTTTATTTCAGCTACTCTAATAGGTGTGTAGTGATATCTTATTATGGCACTAGTGGTGAAGAACCCACATGCCAATACAAGAGACATAAGAGATGCAAGTTT
Organism: Cervus elaphus; assembly: GCF_910594005.1. Taxonomy (NCBI): domain Eukaryota; kingdom Metazoa; phylum Chordata; class Mammalia; order Artiodactyla; family Cervidae; genus Cervus; species Cervus elaphus. Next base: position 66,275,151 of record NC_057847.1, read on the forward strand.
GATTCCTGGGTTGGGAAGATCCCCTGGAGGGCATGACAACCCACTCCAGTATTCTTGCCTGGAGAATCCCAGGGATAGAGGAGCCTGGAGAGCTGCAGTCCATGGGGTTGGAAAGAGTCGGACATGACTGAAGCGACTTAGCGCACACTCTAATAGTTGTGTGGTGATATCTTATTATGATCTTAATTTACATTTCCCTAATGGTTTGATGTTGAACATCTTTTCATGTGCTTATTTGCCATCCACATATAATCTTTGGTGTAATGTATCATCATGTCTTTTGACTGTTTTCTAATTGGATTTAAAATTTTATCTCTATTAATAGTTAAAACATCATGATGCATGAGACAAGTGCTCGGGCCTGGTGCACTGGGAAGACCCAGAGGAATCGGGTGGAGAGGGAGGTGGGAGGGGGGATCGGGATGGGGAATACTTGTAATTCCATGGCTGATTCATGTCAATGTATGACAAAAACCACTACAATATTGTAAAGTAATTAGCCTCCAACTAATAAAAATAAATGAAAAAAAAACCACATCATGTATATTAAGGACACAGTAAAGATATTTTTTGACATTTATTAAGCCGCAATAGATTTAAATGAAACTACACTCTTTAAAAAGACTCTTAGAGAGGACTTCCATGGTGGTCTATGGTTAAGACTTCACCCTTCCAATGCAGGGGGTGCAGGTTTGATCCCTGGTCAGGGAACTAGGATCCACATGCCGCATGGCCGAAAATAATAATAATTAGAGAAAGTTTTCCAGTAAAACTTAAATTCAAGAATATGCTATAAGATAAATGAGAATAGAGGAGTAATATAATTTAATAAATTTCACTGTTGAATAAAATAGTAAAGAGCAAAAGGAAAATATTTCCTTAGCAATGTGGATCTCTATAGCAATGTGAAATTCTAGAGATGGGGGAGGGGAGCTTAAAGTTAGGGAAGATGCAATAGAAGGATTGGAACTTGAATGAAGAAGCCCCAAGGTCCAGGGTTTAGATACTACATTCCCCAACTGACCGGCTGTACCTTATTTTATATTCTTAAAAGTGCCTGAAACTGCTTGGACCAAGAAAAAGCACATAGTCTCAGCACTGGGGATGTTAGAATAACAAAGTAGGGTTTCAACATATGTATGACAGCAAGACATCTGTCTTTATTTAAAATTTTTCTTTCAGCCCATTCTTTTCCTGTCATATCTTCACACAAGCCACAGTGTTTGTAAAAGATGGAGATGGGGAAGGAAAAGAAGAGGAATCACCTATTTCAGGCTTGTTTAATCAAAGAAGACTTCCTGGAGACACTACAAGTTATGATGGGCATTGAAGGCTGAAGAAGAAAGAGCTGGAAAGGAACCAACATTACAGGAGATGCTAAGTGCAAGCACATATAGTTGCTTTTCCAACAACCTTCTAGGTTCTACAATATTACCCCCTTCCAGAGCACATGGATGGATGAAGAAGAGCTCAACACTAATTAACTGCATTTTCCTGGCAGGTCTAATTTTCCTTTCTGTGAGGCCATTACAGCAAAGTGCTTAAATTTCTACCTTTAAAAGGATTACTTCTTATCTTACAGATGCTGGGACATTTTGTTTGGAGGCTCCCAATAGCTATAATTGGCTGTGAAATGGTTTTGGACAAACAACGCAAGGAACTCATGGGGAGTGCCCACCTTGGGCTGCATGAAGTTAGTCTCTCTTCGTTACTCAGGAGGGAAACCCCACTGCTTGATGATGAAGCTATTTTCTGGCCATCTCAAGGGCCAGCTAGAGAAGCCTGCTTCCTACAGCAGCCTATGCTCAGCATGTGACACCTCTGTCTACAGTCCTTTATCTTGTCTCACCTAACATACTCTACTTTTGAACTACTCCCTACTAGAAAAGTCCCTAATTGGAAGCTTTCTTCAAAGAGCCATTGATAAGTAGAACAGGAATGTTTTGCCCTTATCAGGAATGTGGAGGTATCCTGGGGTAGGGGGAAAAAAAACAGGTTTGGAGCAAGACTACTCTGCATGTGAAATAAGCTCTACCACCTTATCTTGGGTTCAGAACCATTGTGATCCAAAGTTTCATCAGATATAAAATAGGAATAATACCTAACTCAGAAATGATATAAGGATTCAATAAGACAAGGCATATAATACATAATAGGAGGCACAAAAGTATAGCACATACTAACTCATAGTTCCTTTTTTTCCTGAAAAGTGATAATGACTTCTTAAGAACTTGGAGGGAAGTCTCTCTTAGAGGACCCTAAAATATGGTGGACAGAAGGTCTATCACCCCCAACATCTCATAATTGAGGTGTTCAGGAAAGCAGGTCTAGGTTATTCTTTGAGCCCGGTGGGGCGTGGGGCATGGTCATTGAATAAACTGTGTGGGTACCAAATTCATTCTTTAGTCTGGCTGAAGATCCATGAGGGTCTCTGCCCAGTAGAGGAATACTAATGAGCTAATCAATGGGATCAGTTCCTTCAGAATTTGAACCAGATCTCTGGAGCAGGAAATGAGGCACCCAGGGCAAAGTAGGAATGACAAATTACAGTGACCAAGTGAGCCACCAGGGAAAGATGAATCTACCCTAAAAGGCAGATGCCATTGCTGGAGCCCCCCAACACACACGTTTTTGCCTAATTTCTCAGATCCAGGGACAGCCCAAGTGTTTCCTACCCATAAGCTCTTTCCCTCATTTGGGTCGAATGAATCTATTTCTTGGAATCCAGGGCTTTTTCACATTTATTCGGTAATAGACCTTATTGTCAGGAAATGGAGTTTGCTCTTCTCCTTGAGAGAAATAGGTGCACATTTCAGACTGAGCGTCACTAAGTATCTGCAGAGATGAATGAGTGAAAAGACCTGGAACCTCTTAGAACATCACTTACAGAAAACATCAATAGAGCAAGGAGAGGATTCACTTGGTACAGAGGTGTTGGGCAATGGATGTTTATCAGGTTTATTCTGACTCAGCATATGAGCCTCCTTCCTAGTTCTTGGACACCCAGCCACACACCGTGAATCAACTTGCTTCCTACTCCCTGGCATTGAAGGTGTGGGCACATGGCCTCTGCTCAGACAACTGGGAGCTCACAGAAGCGTTCTGAAGCTCAAGTGACAGATACATTAAAAGAGACCACTGCATTAGATGTGCAGCGAGCACCATGTGCAACATGAGTGTTAACTAAACTGAGCACCACAGGGGAGGTCACAGAGGGAGCTGTGTTCAGGAGCAGCAGGTGGATGGTGGGTGGTGGAATATCACTAAAGTGTACGACTGCACAGTTTCCCATGAGGACTGTTTCTGCTGCCACCTTCTTCCCTTGGCTTTCTCCTTGCTTTCTGTTGATTCTATGAACTACCAGCCTTCCTTTCCATAAATTCTTCCTGCTGCTGCTGCTGCTAAGTCACTTCAGTCATGTCCAGCTCTGTGTAACCCCATATGTGGCAGCCCACCAGGCTCCTCCATCCCTGGGATTCTCCAGGCAAGAACACTGGAGTGGGTTGCCATTTCCTTCTCCAATGCATGAAAGTGAAAAGTGAAAGTGAAGTTGCTCAGTCATGTCCAACTCTGCGACCCCATGGACTGCAGCCTACCAGGCTCCTCCGTCCATGGGATTGTCCAAGCAAGAGTACTGGAGTGGGTTGCCATTGCCTTTTCCATAAATTCTTCCTATTATGCCTAAATTATTCATAGTTGGTTTCTGTTGCTTGCAGCCAAGATCTTTGATATTTGTTGCAAGGAAAACAAGCAGTCTGGCTGGATTATTACAGAAGATATTAAAGAGAGAGAGGATTTTAGCTGCGTTTCATGCTCTTAAAGTTTAAGTCTACTAAATGAAGATGATGATCTAGCTAATTAGTGATGCTTAGTCTGAGACACAGAAAGGATCAAGCAAAGAAATATTATTCTGGGAAACTTTACCCCAATCCTACTGTGGTGGATGCTGCAATATACTACCAAGATTCCCCTCAGACACAAGGTATTCATTTCCCCAGTTACCAAGAATGTTGACTGCTGAAGGACTGACAACAGATGCCTCCTCTCTGGGATTCACCTCAGTCAAAGGGAGCTTCCACACCCATGGCAAGGCCTCCTCCCCAGGGACAGGTCCCATCCAATGATTGCTCCTTGTCTTATTTGGGAACGACTCTAAAGGACTCTTCCAGCTGCAGAGCTCTCTATGGGACCAGACGAGGCCTCTGATGTCACTGCATCACAGTTCAGCTGCTCCCCTGCCCAATTTGGCTTCCTTCTTTCCCTACAAGTCTTGCTCCTCATACAGATCTTCATTGCAGTGAGTTTTCTAGGAAACCCAAAATAAAACACCCACCTACCCTGTTGCAGAAAACAATCACTGTTTTCTTAGAGAAGCAGAGCCATGATTCCTGTCCAGCCTTATGACATCAGTGACATAAAATAACATTATGACACCCAGCTTCTCTTCCAGGCCTGTGCTCTGGCTGGCTCACTCACCACACCTTGAGCCTAAATCTAACACCATAGCTTTTCAGTGTTTGTCCGCAGTCAAAAGTAGAATGTTCTGGATAACAAAAGTCTAACCCATCAAAGAACTGAACTGATTTTGTTCCAGACTTTGGAAAGCAGTCCCAACACTCATCCCATACTGGTCTGTGCCAGGAAATTATATGTGTTTATACTGTAACCTTTTTTTGTCAGTATGTAACCTTTTTGGTTGTTACCAGCGGTATGCTGGTAAATCAACTCTCAAGAATAAAAAAGCCCTCATTCATATCATTTGCGTTTCTATGGTGTAAATATCCCCAGCATGATTTGTTTCAAATCACAACATGAGGTTACAGAAACTACCACTATGATGTCATGGAACACAGAGTTAGGAAGAGATACTAACAGTGGGCTGGTATGAGCTGGCTCCAACACGCCATTTTTATTTTCCTTGAGCAGATGGTGTGTGACAGAGATTCAAAGACTCTCCGTGGAATGCCTTCATTGTTAGAACAATGGCATTGTTTTAAAAATAAGGAAAAAAACTCACATAAAAATAAATCTAGAGGGATCTCACTTCTAAGACTAATTAATATCTCTCCTTGCATTCATCTTTGGAACCTGGAGTTTTTCATCTTTCTATGTTGCTATCTGTGAGTGCTGACTTTGCCTCCCTAATGACCATACCTGGCTTTCTCTGTTTCAGATACCCGACACAGATGTGACAATTTCCAGCAAGCAGAAGAAAAGGCGCAGTTTCCTCTCATGTACCTTTTTATCAAAAGGGAATTATTCCAGTGGTGATCACTTTGGAATGTGTAGAAATATGAAATCTCTATGTTGAGCACCAGGCACTAACATAGTGTTGTAGGTCAATTACACTTAAAAAAAAAAAAAAAAAAAAAAAAAGCCCAAACAGATAAACAGACTCACAGAAAAAAGATCAGATTTGTGGCTACTGCAGAGAGGGATGGGGGAAGGATAACTTGATGAAGGTGATCAAAAGGTACAAATTCCAGTTATAAGACAAATAAATACAAGGGATATAATGTACACCATGATAAATAAAATTAAAACTGTTGTGTGTTATATATGAAAGTGACTAAGAGAGTAAATCCTAAGAATTCTCAACAGAAGGAAAAAATACTTTTTTCTTTTCTTTTGTATTTATATGAGATGATGGCTGTTCGTTAAACACTGTGGGCATTGCCTCATGACATTCAGAAGTCAAACCATTATGGAGTACACCTTAAAAATATATAGTGCTGTTTGTCAATTAAATCTCAATAAAAGTTGAGGAGGAAAAAAGAAAATGAGTCCAGATTTTAATAAAGGTTCTAATACCTCTGCATATTTCACTCTGCTCAGAGAAACAGAGTCGCTCTCATACAGAGGAGATGGAATTTTCTTTCCTTACACAAGAAAGAGAATGTTTTTCTCTTGCGTGGTTATCTTCACCAATGTCCCCTGACCTTTTGGCGCTACCTAAATGTCCCTGGATCCCAGCCCAGGGAGTCTGGTGGGAGGGCAGTGAGGTCTGGTTCTTGTTTTCATCACTAACTAGCCGTGGGACTTTACTCTCACTTATAGAATGAAGAGATTAGATCAGCTGAGGTACAGAACTTTATGACCTGATATTTCTATGATCAAGCCCATTCTAGGATCTTATCAAGGCAAGCCCAGACAGTGGAACTTGAAATAATGAATGCATTGCACCAAGACCAGTGTCAGAAGTCTACCAAATCTTACTTTTCTTTCTCTTCCTTCTTCGCACTAACATTCTCCCAGTTTTGGGAAGCTTCTAGAAAAAAAAGTATAAGACTACATCAAAACATAAAATAAAACTTTCCCAAAAGTGTTTGTCAGCTATAATTAAGAGAAAAACTGTGCTTTGGGAAGCAATGTAAAAGCGGGCAGAGGAAGCCCTGGGTCACCATTGACACTCTCCGCTCTGCTGCCTTTATCTGCTGGTCAAAATTGTTAATAAGGAAGCTTTAAAACATTCATTTGCTTACTCTACTGCTAATGATAGAAATAAATGGCTCCAATTTGATGTGGCAGGATTGCAGAATGCCGCCAGGCAAGTTTGCCATTCTTGGTACTTCCAGACTCCCACAAAGCTCTGCTATAATCTGTCTTGTCAGCAGATCCTACCTTGTCCCATTACTCAGGGTGGGTTGCCTGCTCTTCCATCCCTGAGGCCTGCCTGGGCCTCTCCCAGCTGACAACTCGATGTAAGAAGTCACTTTTGAAAACAAGAGACTGAGGCAGTGTGACAGCGTGGGGAGAACTAGGCATTGACACCCAATGGTCCTGGGGTTAGGACCAAACTGCCAAGCACTTATGCAAATTTTCTTCAATACTCTCAATGGCCCTAAGAAGTTACCTTCTACCCATTTCATGGGTGTGGCAGACCTGTGATGCTCAATGTTTGTCCAAGGTCACTCCACTGACCCAGGATTTGATTCAGAGCTGCCTCCCGGTAAAGTCTCTATTTACTACTAGAATGGGACCTGAGAGAGAGGCTGCAGAGGGATTTGAGACTCATCAGATAAGAATCAAGTGGTACAGGGAACTATATTCAGTATCTTGTAATTACCTATAATGGAAAATAATTTGGAAAAGAATACATATATATATTTACCTTGAAACCTTATGTCCTGAGTCCTGTCTTGTACCCTTCCCATATGTATGTGTGTGTGTGTGTGTGTGTGTGTGTACAGACTGTTGTTCGGTTACAAAGTCTTGTCCAACTCTTTGTGACCCCGTGGACTGCAGCATGCCAGGCTTCCCTGTCGCTCACCATCTCCTGGAGTTTACTCAAGTTCATGTAATACAACATTGTAAATCCACTAGACTTCAATTCTTAAAAAAAAAAAAAAAAAATCAAGCTTTTGATGGACCACAGGAGCACAAGGGCTAGCTCAAAGAGAGGACCCAAAGAAAAGAGCAGGGGTTCAACGTGTAAAGGTGGGGATTCATCAGTCACAGGAAGAAGAATCCAGAAAATACAGAAGCAGCACAAGAGAGTTGAAATGGGCAAGGTAGAGAAGCGTTATGGTCACCCTTGCTTAGATTTTTCAAATGGGATTTTTTTTTTTTTAATGATCTACTGATTTTTCTACCATCCATCAAGCAGTTCAGCTCAATGCCTATTTCATCAACTCACAAGGTGATATGCCTCCAGGGCCCAGGCAGGTGGACAGAACCAAATGGTGAGGCTGGCGAGAGGCACTAGAGAGAGGTGGAGTCTGTAAAAACTTGCATCAGTCAAAAAGGGGCAGCCGGCACTCAGGTCCAGCTGACTGTGACCAGTATGTTTTTCAGAAAGAGCTAGAACTCTTAGTTTTTCATGATCTGCCAACACGATAGTTCTGCAGCTTGGGAACAGCCTATAATTTCTTTGTCAACTCAACTCTAAGGGGTGAGAGCCTCTACCTTCAAGAAACAGAAGCACCAGCCCCAAGATTACCAAGGTTCTGAGGAGTCTTATGGGCTTCCCTGGTGGCTCAGAGGTTACAGTGTCTACCTGGAATGTGGGAGACCCAGGTTCGATCCCTGAGTTGGGAAGATCCTCTGGAGAAGGAAATGGTAACCCACTCCAGTACTCTCGCCTGGAGAATCCCCTGGAGGGAGGAGCCTGGTAGGAGCCTGTAGCCATGGCTACAGTCCATGGGGTCGCATCCAGAGCTAAATGCTTGTTTTTTTAGGAGGAAAAATGCACATGTCATTTCTGTGACATGATCTGATTAGGCAAAACAGAACTTTGTGGTGGAAGTAATTAGTGTTAAGTCATGACTATACCAGAGGAAAATGGCACTATTGAGGAGTACATGTTAGGATCAAGGTCAAAGGTAACATTCCAACTGCAGGGTGATGCTAAAGGCAGGAAACAGGGCATCCAATGACTTTGTGGACAAGGACTTTGATCAAAAAGGATAAAACATGGGTAACTGTCCATGAGGGGGCTTCCCAGGTGGTGCTATTGGTAAAGAACCCCCCTGCCAATGTAGGAGATGTAAGAGATGCAGGTTTGATCCTTAGGTTGGGAAGATTCCTTGCAGAAGGGCATGGAAACCCACTTCAGTATTCTTGCCTGGAGAATCCTATGGACAGCAGAGCCTGGCAGGCTATGGTCCACAGGGTCACAAAGAGTCAGACACGACTGAGGCGATTTAGCCCAGCACAGCAAAACCGTCAATGAGAAAGACAGTCCAGGCTGCAAGAGCCTTTCATGTGCCTCTTAAACTTTCTCCCTTCCTGGGTACATGATGGGGTCGATTGACAACCTACTGCCTTTTGAACTTTCCAAAACTTTTTTTAAAAGAAGAAGAAGAGAAAAATACAACTCATCTCAAGACAGTCACCACTTAATAAACCCTGGGAGAAATGACCATCTTGAGGGCTATCTGAGGGAAACTGTATTTGGTATCTGGTATCAGTCAGTGGGCTTCCCTGGTGGCTAAGAGGGTAAAGTGTCTGCCTGCAATGCAGGAGACCCAGGTTTGATCCCTGGGTCAGGAAGATCCCCTGGAGAAGGAAATGGCAACCCACTCCAGCATTCTTGCCTGGAGAATCCAGTGGATGAGGAGCCTGGTAGGCTACAGTCCACGGGGTTGCAAAGAGTTGGACACGACTGAGTGACTTCACTCACTTTCACTATCTGTCAGTGGGTACAAATGAAACAAACTTCAGGTGAATCTTCTGGATTCTTCTCTCTGTGTGTGCATGTGTCCCTGTGTGCTTACAGCACATTTCTCAAAGCCACACTTACAACATTCCTTTGAGGGAGAGAGATCCACTGCATTGCATTAGCTCCATCATTGGTTTGCACAGACTAATAACTCCATTTCCTATGGATAACTTATGCCAGGTTCTTCCTGGTTCACTGTTTCTACCTATCTGCCTCCATAATTAGGATCCCTGGGCCACTGAAGCCCCACCTGCAGTCTGTCTCAGTTTTCTAATCCCATACTCCAGTGTTTGACATCAAGTCACCCTTGTTGTTAATCTAATTCTCAACCCTTATCTTTGCCTTGAAACCTTGAGCCCCACCTTGCACCCTTTCCAGCACTTCGTCTGTTCTGGAATCCTGTCTTACTTTTGGAAGCATCCCTCTCACCTTACCCACCAATTCGCAAACTGGAATCCATTCCATTAACAAGGCTGATGATAGATTTCCCTGATATTTAACATCTGCGTGGATTTTGCAGTATTGCCTCCCTTGGCATCCTGAACTGGTCACCTGCTGCCTGGTGGGATGCCTGGCTGCCTCGTGGCACAGCTTCTGTGCTGCTCCAAGTCCTTTCTGCATGAGCTGTCTCACTCGTTGCCTTTACTGTCTGTCTGCAGGGCTGTTGTGCATCCCAGCCTTATGCTAGACCTTGCAGCTTAGCCTATCTCCCTAGCTCTCACCAACTCTAATGATTAGTTCAAGTTCCCTGTCCACCCTTTCCTAGCTGTTATGGCCCAATGCCATTAACCAGACATAACTAGTTCTGATTCAAAATAGTACCATGGGGGACTGAAACCATTGTACAGGCTGAGTCAGATCTGTTTGCCTCCTAGTTATCAGTTGCATGTTCAACATTGGAATGTTTGATATAGAATAAAAAGTTTCCTGTTAAACAAAGAAAATAATAATTATTAAAATGATACTACAGAGGATATTATATTGATTTTTGACCAATGCATTTTCCAAGACTTATAAAGGAAAAAAACAGGTACAACAGACAATGATAACAATAATACCTTTTATTTTTTCAAAACCATTTTCATTTAATTCATTCAACAAATTACCAAATATCTGCTAAAACCCAGACACTCTATTAGGCACCAGACTAGGCATGGAGAAAACAAACAACCATAGGATATTAAGACAAAGTTTTTCTTATCAAGGAGTTTATAGTCAGCCAGCATTTATTCTGGTGATTTTCCAACCTTTTTTCAGCAACAAAATAAAATGTTTTCAAATAATAATCTTACTTGGCATCTGGATCAGTCAGGATAGTCCTGATTATGCTGCCATAACATATGAGCCCAACATTCCGGTGCCTTACAACCACCAAGGTTTATTCTCATTCATGCTCCATGCCCACTGTGGATCTGCTCCATATCCTGTTTATTTCAGAACCAAAGCTGACATATCTACCTCTATCTGGAACACTGTTTATCTCACCATAGAGTAAAAAGAGACTACAGATGAGGATATAAAAACCCATACCCTGGCTCTTAAAGCTCCCAGAAACAATACACGTCCTTCCTACTCTCATTTCATTGGCCAAAAGTAATCTAATGACCAAGCCTGGCATATCCATGGCAGGGAAATAGAATCTTCTCCAGGAAAGGGTAGCAACAATTTTTGAGAAATAATTCACACAGCACCTCAATATGGAAAGTAAATAAACACATGGAAATATATCTCTCTTTCTGAGCAATCTCTATAGAATCTTAAGTGTCTATGAAATTCAGGTGAGAAACTATCCAACCATTATCTAATCTGAAATATGTAAAAGCTTAAGAAGGAAGTAAAGAAACTGTAATTATCTGACCTGAAAGGTTAAGGAAACCCTCTGAGGTCCACGAACTTCATATAACCTCCCAGAAGACAGACCAGGATGGAAGGCTGGTGCTTCCTGCTTTACTAATCTTCCTGTGAGACCTTGCTGGAGCCCCAGGACTTGTATACATGAAGTCTTTTGTCATCATATCCATGGAATTCCTAAAAGCCAAGAAAGCTGTCCCTTTCTTATCCACTCAGTTTGGGCTCGACTGCACTTTGTCCCAGATGGCTACCTGCAAGAGAAGCCACACCATGCAAAATCACCACAGCAATCTTGGCTTGATCTTTGGAGTGTGCTTAGAACACATTCTGAAAAGCAACAGACAGAATGTGCCAGCTCCACCAATGAGTGAATGGGAAATCAAAGCCTAAGAAAGCCCTAGAAGGAGAACAATTCAGCCTAAAGAGATGGTGACAGTAGTTGGGGAGCAGAGATGGGTATAGTAGCTTTTCTGATCTGGGATACTCATCCCCATTTGTTCTCTGGAACAGAAGAAGCCAGGCTTCCTTCAGAAGAGGCTTATTGAGCACTAACTTCTACCAGACATGGCAGTAAGAGCCAACAGAGATGGCCAAGACCCAGTACCTGCCTCTGGAGGTTTCAGAAGACCAGGGAAGATGGACTTGAAGAGGATGCTAAGTGCATCACTGTCTAGGAGCGATTTCATAGGATGTAGCCTCCAGGATTGGGGAGGATGAGAGAGAGGAAAGAGGCACCCTTGAGGTCAGAAGCCAGAAAGCCAACAAAACAAATGAGGCCCTTGCTTACCAGAACCACCAATACATACAAACTATTAGCCACTTGTAGGAAAGAGCCTGAAATTGGAAACTAGGGGTCAGGCTTGGCTTCTAGTTCAGTCACTTATTTTACATAGAGGCTTAAGCAAACCTCTATGCCCATAAGAGCCTCGATTCTTTGTCTAGAAATAGTAGATAAAACCTGCCTTGGCTAGTTCATAGGGTGTGAGTTTAGGCCAAACACATTGTGCATAAGAAATTGTTTGGTCATAAATGTTAACTTGGCCTCTCTTCACTGGCATTCCTGAGCACTATCTCAGCACACACTAGGGTGATCAGGTCATCCAGTTTTGAAAGAGAGCAGGACCCTATGGTCCTTTCTCTGCATGTCCTCTGCTTGCCTTTTGTCTCTGGAAAAGCTTTAGCCAAAGAATAAGTTTAATCAGAGAAGTCAGAACATCCAGAAACAATAGCTTCTTCCTCCATGGGATTCTCCAGGCAAGAACACTGGAGTGGGTTGCCATTTCCTTCTTCAGGGGATCTTCCCTACCCAGGGATCAGACCCAGGTCTCCCACATTGCAGGCAGACGCTTTGACCTCTGAGCCACCAGGGAAACCTGGAAAACAATCAAAGGAGACCAAATAATTTACATAGCCATTAAGCATAGTCAAGGACCTTTAGTTCCTTCTCAAGGGCTATGGAATACTCCAGGGCTCAGTATTCTGAGCCACACTCTGTGAGCTGTCTTATAGATAAGAGTGAAACCCCTACCAGCGTGAAGAAGTTAACTATGTGATGACCAGACTGTAGCCATGACCTCAGTTCAGTTCAGTCCAGTCGCTCAGTCGTGTCCGACTCTTTGTGACCCCATGAACCGCAGCACACCAGGCCTCCCTGTCCATCACCAACTCCAGGAGTTTACCCAAACTCATGTCCATTGAGACAGTGATGCCATCCAACCATCTCATCCTCTGTCATCACCTTCTCCTCCTGCCCTCAATCTTTCCCAGCATCAGGGTCTTTTCAAATGAGTCAGCTCTTCGCATCAGGTGGCCAAAGTATTGGAGTTTCAGCTTCAACATCAGCCCTTCCAATGAACACCCAGGACTTATCTCCTTTAGGATGGACTGGTTAGATCTCCTTGCAGTCCAAGGGATCTCAAGAGTCCTCTCCAACACCACAGTTCAAAAGCATCAATTTTTCGGCACTCAGCTTTCTTTATAGTCCAACTCTCACATCCATACATGACTACCGGAAAAAACAGAAAAACCATACCCTTGACCAGACAGACCTTTGTTGGCAAAGTAATGTCTGTGCTTTTTAATATGCTGTCTAGGTTGGTCATAACATTCCTTCCAAGGAGTAAGCGTCTTTTAATTTCATGGCTGCAATCACCTAAGCGGCCACAATTCTGAGAGTTGGCCTCAAGGAAATGGAAAGAAACCAATCCTGGAACTGAAGATTAACTGCCTAAAATAAACAAGATGATGCTGGTCAGACCACTGATGACTAATTTCAAGATGACAGAGCTGACTGCTATTTCTGCAAGTAGCCCCCTCCCTCAACCTATAAAAGCTCTTGCCCACTGCTTGTCAGTTTGGGGGATAGGGATGTGGGGAGTCAGCCTTTGGACAGGCATCCACCTTCTCCCGAGGTTGCTGGCATCTGAAATAAAGCAAAGTTTACTTTCCACCAACCTGGCATCTTCATTGGCTTTTGAGCAGTGAGCAGCCAGACTCCACTTTTGGTTCTAGTTTGACTGGGACTTTCTCAGTTTTAGCAGTGATAGTCTCACATCCCAGGAACTTCCACAGTCCCAAACAAGATGGGAAAATTGGTCTATCAACACATCTTAACCATAAGGGTAGGGAAGTCCCTGCTAGCCATAACATTGTTCCTAAAATTTCTAATTGGTGTGCAGTCCAACGACTTTTAGTACATTCACATGGCTGTGCAATTATCACAACTAATTCCAGAACAATTCCATCACCCCAGGAAGAATTCATTAGCAGTCAGTTCCAATTCTCCCCTCCTCTCAGCTCCTGCCACCCACAAATCCACTTTCTAGCTCTATGAATTTGCTAACTCTGAACATTTCATATAAATGGCATCGGACAATATGTGGTCTTTTGCGTCTGGCATCTTGCATTTAGTATAATGATTTTAGGCTCATCCAAGTTGTAGTACGTGTCAGTACTCCATTCATTTTTGTGGATATGTCACATTTGGTTTATTAACTCATCACCTGATGGACTTTATGTTGTTTCTACTTTTTAACTACTATGAACTGTGTTTCTATCTCATGAACAAATTTTCAGGTGACCATATGTTTCCATTCCTCTTAAGTGATCCTCTAGGAGTGAAACTGCTGAGTCACAAGGTAACTCTATGTTTAATTTTTTGAGGGACCACCAAACTTTTCCAAAGCAGCTGCAACATATTACAGCCCACTACCAGTGTATGCCCAATTTCTCCTATCTCCGTTTGTTATCATCTGTCTTTTTTTTATTACAGTCATCCTAGTGGGTGGAAAATGGTAACTCACTGTGGTTTTGATATGTATTTCCTTCCCTGATGGCTAATGATCTTGAGAATTTTTTTTCATGTTCTTATTTGGCCATAATACTTGAATTCCAAAAATAAAAATAAAAAGGTCATCTCACTGTCCTTAATCTCCTTGTTGAGGACACAGAAGCTCTGGCAGTTACCAGCTCCTGGACAGAAGAGACTGTCTGTCTGGTCTTGCCCAGGACAAAGGTTCACATGACTGTCCACACTACTGAATAAAGTTCAAACACTTTCATATCATCCAAAGCCCTTCACTATCAATGTCTTATATATTTTTACATCCTCAATCCCTTTTTTTCACTCTGTGAACACTCCACTCCTATAACAGAGCAGATTTATTTACTTACTAGGAACACATCACTCATATTTCCTCCTTTAAATCAGTAGCCAATGGGCATCTCAGTTCATAAACTCAAGAGCGTGAGAATCTTCTCATTTTCTATAAGCCAAAAAATTCTATCCCTAACTACCATCCTGCAAGACTAGTAGTAAATTCTGCCTCAGTCATTCTGAAGACTCTGCCCAAAGCTATTAATAGAAAGGTGCCAAGGTTTCAGAAATTTACGAACTGTCAAAACATGAATGGGGTGTGGAGATGGAATATGATATATCCCACAATTCATTTATCCATTCATCAGTGGATTGGATCATCATTTTGTTTTTTGTTTTTTTTTTTAAAGCTTTTTTGGCTTTATGAATAAGCCACTATAAACATTCATGTACAAATTTTTGTGCACATGTGTTCTTTTTTAACTTTTAATTTTGTATTGGGGTATAGCTAATAAACAATGTTGTGACACTTTCAGATGAACAGCAAAGGGACTCAGCCATACATATATGTATCCATTCTCCCCCAACTCCCCTCTCATCCAGGTTGCCACATAACATTGAGCAGAGATACCTTTGTTATCCAGTAGGTTCTTGTTAGTTATCCATTTTAAATATAGCAGTGTGTACATGTCCATCCCAAACTCCCTTAACTATCTGTCACCCTATCCTCCTCTGGCAACCATAAACTCATTCAGGAATCTGAGTCTGTTTCTGTTTTGTAAGTAAGTTTGTTTGTATGATTTCTTTTAGATTTGTGTGGACGTGTTTTTATTTCTCTTGGTATATATTGAGGAGAGGGACCTTGGGATCATATATTAACCAGGAGTAAGAATTTGGGGTAGAGCCTGGTATATGCCTCTCCGATTGTTCTCTGACTCCCCTATGTTAGATTCATGCTGAATCCCATAAAGAGGAATGTCAAATAAAAGGAAACAGAAAATCACGGTGTTGCAATCCCTCAAGCCGTAGTGGGCACAGGTGTCATGAGCTGTGGCCTTGTTTCCCTCGTGAAAGTCGCTGACTGGAGGTGACTGAAACATGAAGAAGTAGATGAAGACCTCCAGCACCAGAAGAAGTGTGAGCAGAAGACACAGTAATTGCTCATATAGTGGGTCAGGCCAGTTTACTCCAGAGAAGCAGCTGGGAAGTATGGAACCATAGGAAGCCAGCGGTGGGTGAGGAGGAAATGGAGATGCCAGGCCTGGCTCCAAGGACAGCCCAGATCCACATGTGAGACACACCTCCCCTCTCCACGGGGTTTCCCAAATATAGGGGAGGAATGTGAGTGGAGAGAAGTTCTCCTTAGAGAAGAAGAGCGTCTAGATTGCACGAGTATCATTCTACAGCAGAATCCTGTGTGTGCGGTGGAGGGGGTGCTCTTAGAGAAAGTGCAACTTCTAGGCCTTCTAGGAATAATGGAATATTATTCAGCTCTAAAAAGGAATGAAGTGCTGAAATGCACTATAACATGGATAAATCTTGAAAACATTATGATAGATGAAAGCTACAAGACACAAAAGGTCATGTAGCATTTAAGATTGTGTTTATGTGATATGTCTAGAACAGGCAAAATCACAGAGACAGAAGATTCAAGTCTGCTAGTCTGCTAGGGCTATCGGAATTGGGCAGATTGTAGGGTGATGGCTAAAGTATACCCTCCTTTTTTGAGCGGGTGACAGGAACTTCTTAAATCTCATTGTGGTGATGGTTATACAATCCTGTGAATATACCAAAAGCCCTTGAATTGTAACTTTAAATGGGTGAACTGTAAAATATGTGAATTATATCCCAGAAAAGCTGTTACCAAAAAAAAAAAAAAATCTACCTCCCCTTCTTCCTTAACCCATTGTCCTCAGTCCCTGTTTGATTCCTGTCTTCTCTCCCCTTAGAATAAGTTCTCTCCCATAAAGCCCTTCCATCTTCTGGGCCAAAAAACAAACAACAAACAAAAAACACCACTGGACTTTACAAATGTATCTATGCATTTCTAAATTTGCAACAGATATACCACTTAGGCTGACCTCTAGGATCCCAGCCACAAGTGTTTGTTGATAGAGATGCTCCTAGATACCAATCCTTGAACTCTTGCCCTAGTTTGGGAAGAAATTAGCAGCTAAGAGCCTTGAATTCTGTTATCTTCTTCACCTCTGAAGTTGCTGATAAGTGACAGTATTTTCTGAAGACCCCTTCCCCAAGCATCCCCAGCCTCAACCCTTTTCTCAGTCTGCATCTCACTCTGGACTGAAGAGTGACCACAAATATGTCCTGTGCACATCTTACCACACTCTCCTGTGTGAAGACACCAGAGTTGACACTGTAGTCATCTGGGTCCAATTCCTTATTGCAATACCACATATCTTTGTGTTACATTCACAACAATGGACATAAATTCGTTGCTGATGGGGAAAATTTAACATTATTACACAGCAAATATGTCTGTGTACCCAGTAGGGAGTCCATTCCAATCATGATAGAGAAGTTGAAAGATAGATGAAGAGTGTACAAGATGGCCCTGTGATCTCCACTTTGAAAAAAACTGATCTTACCAGAGGAGCTGAAGGACGTGGTAGTTGGAATTAACATAAATGCCAAGTACTCAAGCCAGAGAATGTGAGAGGTGCCATGTTGGAAGGTAATCTCATGAATGACTGAAACATTCTGCCAGCACTGGAACAAGACAATTAGAAGGAAGCAAGATGGGGTGCACCAAAGCCTTTTGGAGAATCAATTGATAAGATATGGTCATGAAAGTTTGCACAACAAGCAGCAGCTCAGGCCAGAAGAACAAGTTTGCTCCCCCTTCAGCCTCCTGAGTACCACACTCCCCCTTCAGTGGCATCAAGTCAAAACTGCAGGAAACAGAAGGAGCCAAATGAGCAAGAGCTGCCCCCAGATCTGGGCTGAAGCAGCTGCCACACTTTCTCCCAGGAAGAAGCACCCTTTTTCAGAGAACCACTGTTCTCTGAAAGGTTCAGGCTGACAGAGGAGTAGGGAGTAAGACCAGAGTGTTGAATAATGAAATTGCTAAACAGAAAGGGAAATTCATCTTCACCAGGAAAATTCCAAGCCAGAGGTTTAGAGAGCTATGGACACTCATCCTCTGATTTCAGAGATACACGACAGGCACAAAGGAACCTGAAAATGGAGGGAGAAGACAGCAACCAACAGGAAGCTGAAGCTTGAAACCATGTGTGTGGTCTGGAGCACATCTTCCTGAAGGTCAGGCCCAGGTCAGGGGTCAGAAGCAGGTAGGTGAGCTAAAGGCAGGGCCTACTAGAAGAATAAAAGGGCAGGGCTATTAAGCATTGTTCCAAAACTGTGCATGGGCTTCCCAGGTGGCACAGTGGTAAAGAATCCGCCTGCAATGCAGGAGATTCGGGTCTGATCCCTGGGTCAGGAAGATCCTCTGGAGAAGGGAATGGCTATCCACACCAGTATTCTTGCCTGGAAAATTCCGTGAACAGAGGAGCCTAGCGGGCTACAATCCATGGGGTCACAAAGAGTCGGACATGACTAAGCAACTGAACATACATACACACACAGACACACACGCATACATATCCCCAAAACTGGGCATAGGTCTCCCCTGGAGGACTGCTCTGGAGATGCTAGAGCATCTGTTGCTCTCAATTCCCCACTACTCTTGCTGGAGGCAACACGAACATCTGTGAGAAGCAAATCAGGCCTGTTTCCAGTGTTGGTTTTTAGCCTCACCCTTAGCATATTAATAACACATTGCAATAGCCTCACTTGATGGCAGAGTCCCTGACCCTGAAGCTCTGGGTCCCAGGTTCTCAGAGCCAGGTTAAAGAGGTGACTTCACTTGCCTTTCACTTAACTTTATGTGACCTGTCCTCTGTAGCATCTCTCCAAATCAGAATCTAATTCCAGCAGGGCAAATTCATCACTTAATGCCCTGCCTGTGCCTTATTGATGAGGGAATTGTAAGAACAGGACAGAGGGCACCCATGGGTTTCTGAAAGGAAATACATCAGATTTTTAGAGTTTACAGGGGCTTCAGACACATATTTACAAAAGAATTGGCAGTCTGATACTGGACCACAAAGATAAATGGAATAAACTAGACTCAAGAAGAAAGAACTAGGTAGCTGAATAAATGGCAGATAAAATAGGGAAGAGGAGATTTGCAAAATGGAAGAGAGGACAGGGCCAGACAAGGGGAGGCACTGCTGTGAGAGGCTAGAGTTAGGAAAACCTGGGGTGAGGTCCTGACATTCCTCGGAGCTTTTATTTGCCTCCAGCCTGCATGGCAACGTGGGGCAGCCCAGCCAGCCAGCTCCTATGGTAAACAAAATAACACAGCTTCTAGCAGACAATGCCTAATCATACGTATGTGACCAGAAGCACTGAGCCCAGATCTGTTGGGATGTGAGAGCTCAGACCTCTGTAGACAAGGCCACAATAGTCCACATAAGCAGAGGAGGCTCTCAAGTGTGATAGGCTGACCAGGAAAGTAAAGTTTCTGTGGTCTTCTTAGCTCCTTTCTTCTCACATATAATGACCTTTACCGAAAATTCTTTTAAAGACTTTTACCTTCCAATTTCTTCATGACTCCACTTTTCATTACTCCACTAAAACAGGAGGGAGAGAAACAGGGCACAATCTTTAAAGATTTTCTTAGAAAAGTATAACTTTCCAAAACTGAACCAGAAAGAAATAGGAGATCTTAACAGACCCATCACAAGCAAGGAAATTGAAATTGTAATCAGAAATCTTCCAGCAAACAAAAGCCCAGGACCAGATGGCTTCACAGCTGAATTCTACCAAAAATTTAGAGAAGAGCTAACACCTATCTTACTCAAACTCTTCCAGAAAATTGCAGAAGAAGGTAAACTTCCAAACTCATTCTATGAGGCCACCATCACCCTAATTCCAAAACCAGACAAAGATGCCACAAAAAAAGAAAACTACAGGCCAATATCACTGATGAACATAGATGCAAAAATCCTTAACAAAACTCTAGCAAACAGAATCGAAAAACATATTTTAAAAATCATACATCATGACCAAGTGGGCTTTATCCCAGGAATGCAAGGATTCTTTAATATCCACAAATCAATGTAATACACCACCTTAACAAATTGAAAGATAAAAACCATACGATTATCACAATAGATGCAGAAAAAGCCTTTGACAAAATTCAACACTCATTTATGATCAAAACTCTCCAAAAAGCAGGAATAGAAGGAACATACCTCAACATAATAAAAGCTATATATGACAAACCCACAGCAAGCATCACCCTCAATGGTGAAAAATTGAAAGCATTTCCCCTGAAATCAGGAACAAGACAAGGGTGCCCACTCTCACCACTACTATTCAACATAGTTTTGGAAGTTTTGGTCACAGCAATCAGAGCAGAAAAAGAAGTAAAAGGAATCCAGATAGGAAAAGAAGAAGTGAAACTCTCACTGTTTGCAGATGACATGATTCTCTACATAGAAAACCCTAAAGACTCTACCAGAAAATTACTAGAGCTAATCAACGAATATAGTAAAGTTGCAGGATATAAAATTAATACACAGAAATCCCTTGCATTCCTATACACTAACAATGAAAAAACAGAAAGAGAAATTAAGGAAACAATACCATTCACCATTGCAACAAAAAGAATAAAATACTTAGGAGTATATCTACCTAAAGAAACAAAAGACCTATACATAGAAAACTATAAAACACTGATGAAAGAAATCAAAGAGGACACAAAAAGATGGAGAAACATACCGTGTTCATGGATTGGAAGAATCAATATTGTCAAAATGGCTATTCTACCCAAAGCAATCTATAGATTCAATGCAATCCCTATCAAGCTACCAACAGTATTTGTCACAGAACTAGAACAAATAATTTCACAATTTGTATGGAAATACAAAAAACCTCGAATAGCAAAAGTAATCTTGAGAAAGAAGAATGGAACTGGAGGAATCAACCTGCCTGACTTCAGACTCTACTACAAAGCCACAGTCATCAAGACAGTATGGTACTGGCACAAAGACAGAAATATAGATCAATGGAACAGAATAGAAAGCCCAGAGATAAATCCACAAACCTATGGACACCTTATCTTTGACAAGGGAGGCAAGAATATATAATGGAAAAAAGGCAACCTCTTTAACAAGTGGTGCTGGGAAAACTGGTCAACCACTTGTAGAAGACTGAAACTAGAACACTTTCTAACACCATACACAAAAATAAACTCAAAATGGATTAAAGATCTAAATGTAAGACCAGAAACTATAAAACTCCTAGAAGAGAACATAGGCAAAACACTCTCCGACATAAATCACAGCAGGATCCTCTATGACCCACCTCCCAGAATATTGGAAATAAAAGCAAAAATAAACAAATGGGACCTAATTAAACTTAAAAGCTTTTGCACAGCAAAGGAAACTATATGCAAGGTGAAAAGACAGCCCTCAGAATGGGAGAAAAAAATAGCAAACAAAGCAACAGACAAAGGATTAATCTCAAAAATATACAAGCAACTCCTGCAGCTCAATTCCAGAAAAATAAATGACCCAATCAAAAAATGGGCCAAAGAACTAAACAGACATTTCTCCAAAGAAGACATACAGATGGCTAACAAACACATGAAAAGGTGCTCAACATCACTCATTATCAGAGAAATGCAAATCAAAACCTCAATGAGGTACCACTACACGCCAGTCAGGATGGCTGCTATCCAAAAGTCTACAAGCAATAAATGCTGGAGAGGGTGTGGAGAAAAGGGAACCCTCTTACACTGTTGGTGGGAATGCAAACTAGTACAGCCACTATGGAGAACAGTGTGGAGATTCCTTAAAAAACTGGAAATAGAACTGCCATATGACCCAGCAGTCCCACTCCTGGGCATACACACCGAGGAAACCAGATCTGAAAGAGACACGTGCACCCCAATGTTCATCACAGCACTGTTTACAATAGCCAGGACATGGAAGCAACCTAGATGCCCATCAGCAGACGAATGGATAAGGAAGCTGTGGTACATATACACAATGGAATATTACTCAGCCATTAAAAAGAATACATTTGAATCAGTTCTAATGAGATGGATGAAACTGGAGCCCATTATGCAGAGTGAAGTAAGCCAGAAAGATAAAAACCAATACAGTATACTAACACATATATATGGAATTTAGAAAGATGGTAACAATAACCCTATATGCAAAACAGAAAAACAGACACAGATGTACAGAACAGACTTTTGGACTCTGTGGGAGCAGGCGAGGGTGGGATGTTTCGAGAGAACAGCATCGAAACATGTATATTATCTAGGGTGAAACAGACCACCAGTCCAGTTTGGATGCATGAGACAAGTGCTCAGGCCTGGTACACTGGGAAGACTCAGAAGAATCGGGTAGAGAGGGAGGTGGGAGGGGGGATCGGGATGGGGAATACATGTAAATCCATGGCTGATTCATGTCAATGTATGACAAAAACCACTACAATATTGTAAAGTAATTAGCCTCCAACTAATAAAAATAAATGGAAAAAAAGAAAAAAGAATGAAATGGCTCTTAGTCAGTCAGTTTAGTCGCTCAGTTGTGTCTGACTCTTTGCAACCCCATGAATAGCAGCATGCCAGCCTTCCCTATCCATCACCAACTCCCAGAGTTTACTCAAACTCATATCCATTGAGTCGGTGATGCCATCCAGCCATCTCATCCTCTGTCGTTCCCTTCTCCTCCTTCCCCCAATCCCTCCCAGCATCAGGATCTTTTCCAATGAGTCAAATCTTCACATCAGGTGGCCAGAGTATTGGAGTTTCAGCTTTAGCATCAGTCATTCCAATGAACACCCAGGACTGATCTTCTTTAGGATGGACTGTTTGGATCTCCTTGCAGCCCAAGGGACTCTCAAGAGTCTTCTCCAACACCATAGTTCAAAAGCATCAATTTTTTAGCACTCAGCTTTCTTCACAGTCCAATTCTCACATCCATACATGACCACTGGAAAAACCACTGCCTTTATAAGGCGGACCTTTGCTGACAAAGTAATGTCTCTGCTTTTTAATATGCTATCTAGGTTGGTCATAACTTTCCTTCCAAGGAGTAGGCGTCTTTTAATTTAATGGCTGCAATCACCATCTGCCGTGATTTTGGAGCCCAAAAAAATAAAGTCTGACACTGTTTCCACTGTTTCCCCATATATTTCCTATTAAGTGATAGGACCAGATGCCATGATCTTACTTTTCTGAATGTTGAGATTTAAGCCAACTTTTTCACTATTCTTTTTCACTTTCATCAAGATGCTTTTTAGTTCCTCTTCACTTTCTGCCATGGCTTTAGGACATGACAAAGAAATGATTAGCATTAACTAGATCTAAGATGGCATAAGATCTGACTTCCAATAGAACTTGAGCCTCATTATATGCTCATTGTATTAATAATACATTACCAAGCAAACTGACTCATTCACCGGTGCCATGACAGTTCTGAGGCTGACCATAAAAGGCCAAAAACTGGGTGGTGGCCCAATTCCTGGAAATCTCTTCCCTTTCCCCCAAGATAACTGGAATAATCCTTCCACTCATTAGCCTGTGAAATTACCAGCCCATAGAAACTAACCATGCCATATTTCAAAGCTCTCACCTTTTGAGAAGGGCCACACTCTGTCTGTGGAGCGTGTTTCTCTCTAAATAAATCCACTTCTTATCTATCACTTTGTCTTTGAATTCTTTTGAAATGAAACAAGAGCCTCAGATTAAACAAGAACACATGACAAAATAGCTGAAGAGCAATGACAAAACTTTTCCCCTATAAAGTTCCTTTACTCCCCTTTGGGATCAATCACGCCCCAGATCCCCATCCTCAGGCCACCATTATTTTTGGTTTCTATCCCAATAGTTTTGCCTTTCCCAGAATGTAATATAAGTACAAGCTTATAGTATTTAGTCTCTTGTCTCTGACTTCATTCACTCAGCATAATGTTTTTGAGATTCATCCATGCTGCCTCATGACAAAGACTCTTTCTGAACAAACTTCCTTAGGCTCCTCTGAGTCCTCTTCTCCACTAGGCCTTGACCTTGGCTTTGTGTCCTTCCTTGGAGAGTCCAATTTTAAGAAGAATCTTGTTGAGTCATCTCCCAACACTTGATACCTGATCAGGTTCTCCATCTCCACCCTTGGTGCCCAAGTCTTCAGCAAGAATCCTGTTAGGTCAATTTAGCAAGAATGTCCCCTACCCTTGACGTGCCTATTTAGTAATTTTCCATCCACTGATGCCCTCAGGATTTTGCTCATTGGCTACAAATCCCTGGTTCATCTCTCTCCCCCTATTGCAACAGAGTTGACTCATTACAGTGAATAAAGGTTTTTTCCAAAGTGTCTAATGAATAAGTTTTCATTTACAGCAACTTCTACCATATTCTTTTCTAAAAGTGTGCTCCTTTTTCCTGAGGATGGTGAGCGAGCCTGCAGCTTTTAGTCTCTGATTTGAATAGTCTAATGTCATCACACTGCACACAGATCTTCTTTCCATCTTCCTGGCAAAGTCAGCCTCTTCTGCCTGAGGTTCTGATGGTTTTGCTGATTAATGTGAAAGGTACTAAATATCGTGAATGTTTCATTTGGAAGTTAAGTGGAGAAGCCCATTGTGCATTATGTATCTGAAATTACTTTCATTGGAATGTGCTGGAATGGAATTATCAAGACTTTAATTAATTTGGTACAAAAGTTTATTGTGAGGAGCTTCTGGAATAATGCTGCTGTTCAGATAAGACAGTCCAACTCCTGCCATTCAAGTGCTTGAAAGCCTGCGTTTTACAGTCAGGAGGACTCTCTCCAGCCCTTCTGTTACCAGGCAACTCACAAATGGGCTCCATTGCAGACAGAAGTCAAGAAGATAGCCCAAGACAGCTCCCTTGGTGCATTCAATTATAAATGAGACTATTATGCAGTTTAGTTGAATATGAACGATGGTGGGCTTCATCAGTCTACTAAGGGATGCAGAAATTTCAGGAAAGTAAATTAATAAATAAACTGAAAGAGATTCAGTAAGGTGAATGTTTAGCCCTTAAGAGGGAAAAAAAATACTTGGGGTCTGAAAATCTATTTTCTTTTCAAAAATGAAACTTTTTCACCTCTTAACAGGGAGGAAGTTAAAAACTCTGACAACCTTAATCCCACTTTTCTGAACTCTGCCAGCCCTTCCCAGAGTCCAGAGATGCACAGCCAAGGCATGGTGGTGGGGTATGGCATGTTGATCAACACCACAACTTTACCCTATGGTCTAATCCTCTCCAAAGATACTTTGTGATTCTCAAGATTTCCCTCAAAATGTTATTTTTTGCCACAAGAAGTTTTTCAAAACACCTCCAACCTATGTTTTTAAGGTAAAATATCCAAGGAGAATATTTTACAACATGCTTTGCTTTTTTAAGGAACAGAAAACTTTTCCTCTACTCTAAGTTTGTTCACTGAGGGCCTGTGATTTAAACTGACATCAAAGAAATTAAACTGATACAAGGGAAGCCCTAAACTGCTACCAAACACATATGAGTTTACTGATTTTAAATTTTAAATGCATAGGGACATCCCAGAAGGACATGAATACCCAAATGAGTGATGAGATTTGAGTTTACAAACTGGTAGGGTTCAGGCATGCTACCCCAAAATATGGCACCTTGGCATACTGAATATTTTAAGCTGAAAAAATCTGAGAAAAGGCACGTGTGGAAAGACTTTCTGACCTCCCTCTAAAGTAGGTCATACATACAGATGGCTAACAAACACATGAAAAGATGCTCAACATCACTCATTATCAGAGAAATGCAAATCAAAACCTCAATGAGGTACCATTACACACCAGTCAGGATGGCTGCCATCCAAAAGTCTACAAGCAATAAATGCTGGAGAGGGTGTGGAGAAAAGGGAACCCTCTTACACTGTTGGTGGGAATGCAAACTAGTACAGCCACTATGGAGAACAGTGTGGAGATTCCTTAAAAAACTGGAAATAGAACTGCCATATGACCCAGCAACCCCACTCCTGGGCATACACACCGAGGAAACCAGATCTGAAAGAGACACGTGCACCCCAATGTTCATCGCAGCACTGTTTACAATAGCCAGGACATGGAAGCAACCTAGATGCCCATCAGCAGACGAATGGATAAGGAAGTTGTGGTACATATACACTATGGAATATTACTCAGCCATTAAAAAGAATACATTTGAATCAGTTCTAATGAGATGGATGAAACTGGAGCCCATTATGCAGAGTGAAGTAAGCCAGAAAGATAAAAACCAATACAGTATACTAACGCATGTATATACGGAATTTAAAAAGATGGTAACGATAACCCTACATGCAAAACAGAAAAAGAGACACAGATGTACAGAACAGACTTTTAGACTCTGTGGGAGAGGTGAGGGTGGGATGTTCAGAGAGAACAGCATTGAAACAAGTATACTATCAAGGGTGAAACAGACCACCAGTCCAGGTTGGATGCATGAGACAAGTGCTCAGGGCTGATGCACTGGGAAGACCCAGAGGGATGGGATGGGGAGGGAGGTGGGAGGGGGGATCAGGATGGGAACACATGTAAATCCATGGCTGATTCATGTCAATGTATGGCAAAAACCACTACAATATTGTAAAGTAATTAGCCTCCAACTAATAAAAAATAAATGGAAAAAAATAATAAAGTAGGTCATAAAGCCGTGAGGAGTGAGGTGTCCTCCCCATAAAGAGTAAAGGAGCACCCTTGTCTCTGGAACCTGAATGAACAGGGCTTGCCATTTCCCCCAGTTTACTACACATAGCTCATACCCTTTGTGGGTCTATCACATTTCCCCACAACATTCCAATCTCTATCAAATCCAGAAATGCTCAAGTTTAACCATTTTCTTGGTCCCACTTCCTTATGAAGCGTCCCATGCCATGTAAAACTTGGGTTAAATAACTCTGTAAGTCCTTCCTGGTGGCTCAGTGGTAAAGAATCTGTCTGCCTGTGCAGGAGACACAGGTTCAATCCCTGGTCCAAGAAGATCCCACAGGCCAGGGAGCAACTAAGCCTGTGTGCTACGACTATTAAGCCCACGCTCTAGAGCCTGAGCTTGGCTCAGGGAGGCACAACTCCTAAGCCCAGGGACAGCAACTACTGAAGCACCCGTGCGCTCTAGAGCCCGTGCTCTGCAATGAGAAGCCACGGCAACGAGAAGCCTGCGTGCCACCACGAGACAGCAGCCCCCACTCACCACAGCTAGAGGAAAACCCGCTCAGGACTGAAGACCCAGCTCAGTCAAAAATAAAAATAAACTAAAAAAATAATAACATTGGAGGCTCTTCTCATAACAAATCTGTCTCTCATTACAGGGGCTCTGGCTGAGAATTAAGGAGGGTAGAGGAAAAAGATATTTTCCTCCTCTACAAAGGCATCTAGAACGAGAATGGGGAGGGACAGAGGGGTACTTCTGGGAGAACAAATGACTTCCAAGAAGTGGTAAGGAGAAAGCACACTTATGGATACACACATGGTTTACTTTTTTTTTTTTAAAGATCAATGGGTCCTTAGGAGAACAGTTGGGAGATTTGATAATTTTGTGACAAATGTCTGTCCGGATGTGGTGGCCACTT
This sequence comes from Cervus elaphus, assembly GCF_910594005.1. Lineage (NCBI taxonomy): Eukaryota > Metazoa > Chordata > Mammalia > Artiodactyla > Cervidae > Cervus > Cervus elaphus. Next base: position 66,302,416 of record NC_057847.1, read on the forward strand.
TTCACTGAGAAAGGATTAGAGTTGCTTCCTGGGGGAGGGATTTATGACAACTGATTCTTTTGGGAGGCTCTGCTTCTAGGCAGATAAGGGATTTCAGGAACTCAAATGCCCTCAGCTCAGAAAAATTCTTTTGAGAAGTATTTTGGGGGTGGCATGTTCCAATCCTTCTCACTTTAAAAATATTTCTTTCCCTATATTTACAGAATTAATATTTGCTTCATTTTGTATATCACTTCCAATTTCTTTTAACATCAAATTACTTAAAAAAAAAAAAAGAGTCTTCACATGAACTTTGACTCTCATTCTCAGCGTTGAATTTGCTGGAAAGAGAGGACTTTGGGAGGCTAGATCTGTGAGGAACTGGTATTATAAGACGTCTAGCTCAGAGGTTTTCCAAGGTTCTGGCTGAGACCACTGTCTCTAGTGAAGCTGATGTGGATGCCACTATGCAAAGCAGAGCAGACCCTCTGGGCAACACTGGAGTTAGGAGGAAGGCTGGAGAGATGAGTTTGCACCAGAAAATCATTGGCAAACCAATGATCTAGCCCCAGGGATTGGTGAGTTTTCTGTGAAGAGTAGCTAGGAACTGTTATAGGCTTTGCAAGCCAGGAGGATATTATATAAATATAAATTGAGGATATTATATAGCTACTTATAGAACATTTAAAATGTAACCATTTACAAATGTTGAAAGCATTCTTAATTCATGGGTCATAACAAAAACAGGTGAAACAAAAAGACAAACACTGTATTATTCCACTTAATATGAGCACCTAGAAGAGTTAAAATCACTGAGACAGAAAGTAGAAGGGTGGATGCCAGGGCTGGGGGAGGGGTGGTGGAGCATTATTGTTTAGTAGAGGACAGAGTTTCACAGTTACAAGACAGTTCTGGAGATGGATGGTGGTGATGGTTGTACAACAGTGTAAATGCACTTAATGTCACTGAACTGTGCACTTAAAAATGGTTCATATACACACTGGGGGGGGTGTGTGTGTGTGTGTGTGTGTGTGTGTGTGTGTGTGTGTGTGTGTGTGTGTGTGTGTGTGTCTGTGTGTGTGTGTGTGTGTGTGTGTGTGTGTGTGTGTGTGTGTGTGTGTGTGTGTGTGTGTGTGTGTGTGTGTGTGTGTGTGCTAACTTGCTCCAGTTGTGTCTGACTCTTTGCGATCCCATGGACAGTAGCCCATCAGGCTCCCCTGTCCATGAGATTCCTCCAGGCAAGAACACTGGAGTACTGCTCCAGGGTATCTCCCCAACCCAGGGATCGAACCCACATCTCCTGTGGCCCCTGCATTGCTGGCAGATTCTTTATAAAATAGAAAACCAACAAGAACCTAATGTTACAGCACAGAGGATGCTACTCAATATTTGTAATAACATATAAGAGGAAAGAATCTGAAAAAGAAAAAAATTATATATGTATATATAACTGAATCACTGGGCTGTACACTTGAAACTAATACAACATTATAAATCAACTACAATTCAATTAAAAAAATAAAAAATACTACCCCCCCAAAAAAAAATGGTTCAGATGGTACATTTTATATTATATGCATTTTACCACGAATTTCAAAAGGGGAGGGACCCAAGGGGAAGCCAGCATTGGTACAGCCACTGCAGTCACCCTGTGACCGGGTGGGGATGGGGCAGGGGCGGTGCCTGGATAGAGCAGAATGCCCAGACAGCAAAGTGAGAGGCTGGGAGGCAGACAGACCCTGGTCCTGGAAGACTCCAGCAGGAAGCAGCCTGGAGCCTTTATACCTTCAGCCTTTCTATTGTTTAAACTTGCTAAGTAAGATCTCTTGGTTAAGTGAAAGGGTCCTGGTAGACACAGCACTCAGTAGGGCTCTCCATCATGACTCCGATATGAGCTCCTCTCCTGTCCTCGTCTCCCCACAGGTTTTTTCATTCCTATTTACCTGAACTTTGGATACCCACCTTCCACATGTACATGCTTTCTGATCTCATTTGAAGGCTCAGCCTTTGACCTGTGCCTTTTACAGGAAGAGAAGAGTGGTATCTTTGTCCCCCACCCCCCATCCCATTCTGAAAACCTTACCCCCACTTCCTTGCTAAAGAGTCCCTTCCACCCATGGTGTCTGACACAGCTGTGAGCACAGGATTCAGGCCCAGTCAATCAACACCGTTCCTCGGACTCAGAGTGAAACTGTCAGAGAAGGGGCACTCATCTCCTGGCATTTCGAGGGATGCACATCACATAAACCAGAAGCTTGGGGGTGTTTCTTGACCCGTCCAGCTCTGCCAATCCGATGGCCAAGTGCCAGACCCTGCCAGCTCCTTTCACCCGCCCTATTCATTGCAACAACGGTGTCTGTACGCAAGTGAACTTATCTGCAAAACAGAAACAGGCTCTCAGACATAGAGAACAGACTTGTGGTTGCCAAGGAGTTGAGGGAGGGTGACGGGGTGGGAGGTTGGAGTTAGCAGGTGTAATCTAATATGTATGGAATGGATCAACAACAAGGTCTAGCACAGAGTACTATATTCAGTATCCTGTTATAAACCATAATGGAAAAGAATATTAAAAAGGAATGTATATATGTATGTCTGAATCACTTTGCTATACAGCAGAAAGGAACACACTGTAACTCAAGTATACTTCAATAAAAAACATAATAATTCTTAAAAACAAACAAAACAAAAACAGTGGCATCTATAAGCTCCACCAGCGCAGAGCCTTAACTGGTAAGAGTCATCCTAGGAGCCCACGACCCACTAGGGAGTAGAAGCTGGAACAGCTCATTGCTCCAAAACTAAGTAAATGTCCCTGGGGAGGGGGAGGCAATGGGACTACGGTCTCTCATTTCCACCCAGTGTGTGAGGTCACCTTTCTCCACTGACCCAGTGTCCCCCACGAGTGCCCTTTGAGAATGAAGTCTAGTACCAGATCTCAGGTGCCTGGCAGAGTTCTGATGCTTTCATCTGGTTTCTGTCCATCATTTTCCCCCAGAGACGAATTTTAAATCTAGTATCTATTTTTTCAGTAGGTTCTACAGAATGACAAGGAAGACAGACACAAGCTGGGGCCATTTCTCTCTGCCCAGCCCATCCTGCTTCTCATCCCCTGGTCACCAATCCTGGCTGGAGTCAGTCCTGAGACAGCCACACCTAGCACAGCTCCCAGGCCTCCCACCTGCCTCAAGGATATGGCCTTTCAGCACAAATGAATGGAACGAGAATTAATTTTGACTTGAAGCTATGAGTTCAATATCAAAGTTCCCTAAGGAATTAGCTGCCTCTAGCCAAGAATACCTGGCAGCTCAGAAAGAAATTTCACACTTGACTGCAATTCTCTCATCAATTCCATTAAAATCAGCATAGCCATTTGCCAACCCTGTTGATTCTACCCTCAGATAAATAAGGAGAGGATAAGAAAAGAAAAGAAAGAAATCCCAAACTTGGAGTAAAATGAGCTATGTCTTCTTCTAACAAAGTCTCCTCCCTGACATCATTCCATGCCCTCTGTGAAGAGCTTTATTGGAGGAAAAGCTTATGAAGGATAAAGAAGAGAGGGATCAGGTATAGCTAGGGGTGCTTTCAGACCTTCTTGCAGGTCTGACACCTGCAAACAGCCAGAGGGAAAGACAGGATGGGGTGAAAGGAGCATGGCACTGCTGTGCAGTCCTCAGGAAACCTCATCCAGGCTGACGAAGAGGCCCTGGGGAAAATACTCCCACCAGAAGGGTCCTGTACTGGGAAGGAATGGCCTAGCTCTGGGGCCCCTGTCACGCTCAATACTGACTGGGGGTGTGAACTAAAATATTGCCTGTCATGTTAGTAAACAAAGGATGTTACAGCCATCAAGTTGCCATGTAACAGCTGCCCTGACAGACAGCAAGCCCTGAGGGAACCAGGATGCCCACCATCTAGCAGCCAGTCACTGCAGCCACCCCAGATATGCACCCTGAGAAGATTCAGGGTGAGTAAAGCACAGGATGGGAGGAGCCAAGATGGCGGAGGAGTAGGACGGGGAGACCACTTTCTCTCCTACAAATTCATCAAAAGAATAACTGAATGCAGAGCAAACTTCACAAAACAACTTCTGATCGCTAGCTGAGGTCATCAGGCGCCCAGAAAAGCAGCCCATTGTCTTTGAAAGGAGGTAGGACAAAATATAAAAGATTAAAAGTGAGACAAAAGAGCTAAGGACGGAGATCCGTCCCGGGAAGGGAATCTTAGGCGGCCTTGCTTGGGCTAGGGTCCGGGCCTGAGTGCCCTGAGGACAATCGGAGGGAGCTTCTGTGAGGTGCCAACTTGAACTGTGGGAGACCAAAAGAGAGAGAGAAAATTAACCGGCCGGAACACACTGCCGGCCGTTCGCAGAACAAAGGGACGGAGAAAGTCCCGAGAAGAGCTCGCAGGCTGCGGACCGGCCCAGCCCCGCCGGAGGCAGGAGGCAGGGGGGAGGGGAAGGTCGCGGTGAGACACAGGGCGCAGGCACCCGACCGGCGCGGGCGGGGACTGGGGCTGGGGACGCGGAAGGGAGGGGGCGCGCCACACCTGGGTAGAGTGTGCCCACCAAGCCCCTGGCTGCCTGGACCGCTCTGACGGGGAAGGCACAGAGAGCAGGCGCAGCTTTTCCTTCCGCGCTTTTGTGTAACACCCGAGGGCTGGAACCTCGCGCAGCGCGGGGCGCGCTCCATATAGAACAGCCGGGAGCCTGAGCAGCGCAGACGGAGAAAGCAGCGTCAGCCCCTCCCGGCAGCGCCAGCCCGCCCCCGCAGGGCCAGCCCCTCCCCGCAGCGTCAGCCCCGCCCCGCAGCGCCAGCCCCTCCCCGCAGCGTCAGCCCCGCCCCGCAGCGCAACGGAACTAGCTAACTGAATAAGAGTCCACCTCCGCCCGCCTGTGTCAGGTCGGAAATGAGGCTCTGAAGAGACCGGCAAACAGAAGCCAAATAAACAAAGGGAACCGCTTCAGAAGGGACTGGTGCAACAGATTAAAATCCCTGTAGAAAACACCGACTTCACCGGAAGGGCCCTGTAGATATCGAGAAGTGTAAGCTGGAACGAGGAGCTATCTGAAACTGAGCCGAACCCACACTGACTGCAACAGCTCCAGAGAAATTCCTAGACATATTTTTACGTTTTTTTTTTATTTTTTTATTTTTTCTAAGTAAGGAAAAAAAAATTTTTTTTTCTTTTTATATTTTTTCTTTTTTATTTTTTCTCTTAAAATTCCCTATTACTCCCCCATTACTCCTTAACTTTCATTTTCATAGATTTTTACGATTTAATTAGGGGGAAAAAAAATTTTTTTTTTCTTTTTTTTTTTCTTTTTTTTTCTTTTTCTTTTTTTTTCTCTTTTTTCTTCTTTTTTTTCTTTCCTTTTTCTCTTCTATTTTCTATTTTTCTTTTTCTCTTATTTCTTTTAAAGTCCTCTAGTACTCCTCTACTACTCTTCATTTTCATCTTCACTACACTATAACCTTACAAAAAAAAAAAAAAAAAAAGAAGAGAAGCCCTATCTTTAAACCGAAGATTATTCTCTCCCAATCTTGACTCTCTGTTTTCTACCTCAGAACACCTCTATTTCCTCCTTTCCCCTTCTCTTCCCAATCCAATTCTGTGAATCCTTGTAGGTGTCTGAGATACGGAGAACACTCTGGGAACAGACAGCTGCGTAGATCTGTCTCTCTCCTCTTGAGTCCCCCTTTTTCTCCTCCTGTTCATCTCTATCTCCCTCCTCCCTTTTCTCCTGTTCATGTAACTCTGTGAACCTCTCTGGGTGTCCCTAACGGGGGAGAATCTTTTCGCCATTAACCTAGAAGTTTAATTATCAGTGCTGTATAGTTGGAGAAGTCCTGAGACTACAGGAAGAATAAAACTGAAATCCAGAGGCAGGAAACTTAAGCCCAAAACCTGAGAACACCAGAAAACTCCTGACTACATGGAACTTTAAGTAATAAGTGACCGTACAAAAGCCTCCATACCTACACTGAAACCAACCACCACCCGAGAGCCAATAAGTTTTAGAGCAAGACATACCACGCAAATTCTCCAGCAACACAGGAACATAGCCCTGAATGTCAACATACAGGCTGCCCAAGGTCACACCTAACACATAGACCCATCTCAAAACTCATTACTGGGCACTCCATTTCTCTCCAAAGAGAAGAAATCAAGTTCCACGCACCAGTACACTGACGCAAGCTTCCCTAACCAGGAAACCTTGACAAGCCAAACGTCCAACCCCACCCACTGGGTAAATCCTCCACAATAAAAAGGAACCACAGACCTCCAGAATGCAGAAAGTCCACTCCAGACACAGCAATCTAAACAAGATGAAAAGGCAAAGAAATACCCAACAGGTAAAGGAACATGAAAAATGCCCACCAAGTCAAACAAAAGAGGAGGAGATAGGGAATCTACCTGAAAAAGAATTTAGAATAATGATAATAAAAATGATCCAAAATCTTGAAAACAAAATGGAGTTACAGATAAATAGCCTGGAAACAAAGATTGAAAAGATACAAGAATTGTTTAATAAAGACCTAGAAGAAATAAAAAAGTCAATTAAAAATGAACAATGCAATGAATGAGATCAAAAACACTTTGGAGGGAACCAAGAGTAGAATAACGGAGGCAGAAGATAGGATAAGTGAGGTAGAAGATAAAATGGTGGAAATAAATGAAGCAGAGAGGAAAAAAGAAAAAAGGATCAAAAGAAATGAGGACAACCTCAGGGACCTCTGGGACAATGTGAAACGCCCCAACATTCGAATCATAGGAGTCCCAGAAGAAGAAGACAAAAAGAAAGGCCATGAGAAAATACTCGAGGAGATAATAGCTGAAAACTTCCCTAAAATGGGGAAGGAAATAGCCACCCAAGTCCAAGAAACCCAGAGAGTTCCAAACAGGATAAACCCAAGGTGAAACACCCCAAGACACATATTAATCAAACTAACAAAGATCAAACACAAAGAACAAATATTAAAAGCAGCAAGGGAAAAACAACAAATAACACACAAAGGGATTCCCATAAGGATAACAGCTGATCTATCAATAGAAACCCTCCAGGCCAGAAGGGAATGGCAGGACGTCCTGAAAGTAATGAAAGAGAATAACCTACAACCTAGATTACTGTATCCAGCAAGGATCTCATTCAGATATGAAGGAGAACTCAAAAGCTTTACAGATAAGCAAAAGCTGAGAGAATTCAGCACCACCAAACCAGCTCTTCAACAAATGCTAAAGGATCTTCTCTAGACAGGAAATGCAGAAAGGTTGTATAAACGTGAACCCAAAACAACAAAGTAAATGGCAATGGGACCACACCTATCAATAACTACCTTAAATGTAAATGGGTTGAATGCCCCAACCAAAAGACAAAGATTGGCTGAATGGATACAAAAACAAGACCCCTATATATGCTGTCTACAAGAGACCCACCTCAAAACAAGAGACACATACAGACTGAAAGTGAAGGGCTGGAAAAAAATATTTCATGCAAACGGAGACCAAAAGAAAGCAGGAGTCGCAATACTCATATCAGATAAAATAGACTTTCAAATAAAAGCTGTGAAAAGAGACAAAGAAGGACACTACATAATGATCAAAGGATCAATCCAAGAAGAAGACATAACAATTATAAATATATATGCACCCAACATAGGAGCACCGCAATATGTACAGCAAACACTAACGAGTATGAAAGAGGAAATTAATAGTAACACAATAATAGTGGGAGACTTTAATACCCCACTCACAACTATGGATAGATCAACTAAACAGAAAATTAACAAGGAAACACAAACTTTAAATGACACAATGGACCAGCTAGACCTAATTGATATCTATAGGACATTTCACCCCAAAACAATCAACTTCACCTTTTTTCTCAAGTGCACATGGAACCTTCTCCAGAATAGATCACATCCTGGGCCATAAATCTAGTCTTGTCTTGGAAAATTCAAAAAAATTGAAATCATTCCAGTCATCTTTTCTGACCACAGTGCAGTAAGATTAGATCTCAATTACAGGAAAAAAATTGTTAAAAATTCAAACACATGGAGGCTAAATAACACGCTTCTGAATAACCAACAAATCATAGAAGAAATCAAAAAAGAAATCAAAATATGTATAGAAATGAATGAAAATGAAAACGCAACAACCCAAAACCTATGGGACACTGTAAAAGCAGTGCTAAGGGGAAGGTTCATAGCATTACAGGCTTACATCAAGAAACAAGAAAAAAGCCAAATAAATAACCTAACTCTACACCTAAAGCAATTAGAAAAGGAAGAAATGAAGAACCCCAGGGTTAGCAGAAGGAAAGAAATCTTAAAAATTAAGGCAGAAATAAATGCAATAGAAACTAAAGAGACTATAGCAAAAATCAACAAAGCTAAAAGCTGGTTTTTTGAAAAAATAAACAAAATTGACAAACCATTAGCAAGACTCATTAAGAAGCAAAGAGAGAAGAACCAAATTAACAAAATTAGAAATGAAAATGGAGAGATCACAACAGACAACACTGAAATACAAAGGATCATAAGAGACTACTACCAGCAGCTCTATGCCAATAAAATGGACAACTTGGATGAAATGGACAAATTCTTAGAAAAGTATAACTTTCCAAAACTGAACCAGAAAGAAATAGGAGATCTTAACAGACCCATCATAGGCAAGGAAATCGAAAGTGTAATCAAAAATCTTCCAGCAAACAAAAGCCCAGGACCAGATGGCTTCACAGCTGAATTCTACCAAAAATTTAGAGAAGAGCTAACACCTACCTTACTCAAACTCTTCCAGAAAATTGCAGAAGACGGTAAACTTCCAAACTCATTCTATGAGGCCACCATCACCCTAATTCCAAAACCAGACAAAGATGCCACAAAAAAAGAAAACTACAGGCCAATATCACTGATGAACATAGATGCAAAAATCCTTAACAAAATTCTAGCAAACAGAATCCAACAACATATTAAAAAAATCATACACCACGACCAAGTGGGCTTTATCCCAGGAATGCAAGGATTCTTCAATATCCGCAAATCAATCAATGTAATACACCACCTTAACAAATTGAAAGATAAAAACCATATGATTATCACAATAGATGCAGAGAAAGCCTTTGACAAAATTCAACACTCATTTATGATTAAAACTCTCCAAAAAGCAGGAATAGAAGGAACATACCTCAACATAATAAAAGCTATATATGACAAACCCACAGCAAGCATCACCCTCAATGGTGAAAAATTGAAAGCATTTCCCCTGAAATCAGGAACAAGACAAGGGTGCCCACTCTCACCACTACTATTCAACATAGTGTTGGAAGTTTTGGCCACAGCAATCAGAGCAGAAAAAGAAGTAAAAGGAATCCAGATAGGAAAAGGAGTGAAACTCTCACTGTTTGCAGATGACATGATCCTCTACATAGAAAACCCTAAAGACTCTTCCAGAAAATTACTAGAACTAATCAATGAATATAGTAAAGTTGCAGGATATAAAATTAACACACAGAAATCCCTTGCATTCCTATATACTAACAATGAAAAAACAGAAAGAGAAATTAAGGAAACAATACCATTCACCATTGCAACAAAAAGAATAAAATACTTAGGAGTATATCTACCTAAAGAAACAAAAGACCTATACATAGAAAACTATAAAACACTGATGAAAGAAATCAAAGAGGACACAAACAGATGGAGAAACATACCGTGTTCATGGATTGGAAGAATCAATATTGTCAAAATGGCTATTCTACCCAAAGCAATCTATAGATTCAATGCAATCCCTATCAAGCTACCAACGGTATTTTTCACAGAACTAGACCAAAGAATTTCACAATTTGTATGGAAATACAAAAAACCTCGAATAGCCAAAGTAATCTTGAGAAAGAAGAATGGAACTGGAGGAATCAACCTGCCTGACTTCAGACTCTACTACAAAGCCACAGTCATCAAGACAGTGTGGTACTGGCACAAAGACAGAAATATAGACCAATGAAACAGAATAGAAAGCCCAGAGATAAATCCACGAACCTATGGACACCTTATCTTTGACAAAGGAGGCAAGGATATACAATGGAAAAAAGACAACCTCTTTAACAAGTGGTGCTGGGAAAACTGGTAACCACTTGTAAAAGAATGAAACTAGAACACTTTCTAACACCATACACAAAAATAAACTCAAAATGGATTAAAGATCTAAATGTAAGACCAGAAACTATAAAACTCCTAGAGGAGAACATAGGCAAAACACTCTCCGACATAAATCACAGCAAGATCCTCTATGACCCACCTCCCAGAATATTGGAAATAAAAGCAAAACTAAACAAATGGGACCTAATGAAACTTAAAAGCTTTTGCACAACAAAGGAAACTATAAGTAAGGTGAAAAGACAGCCCTCAGATTGGGAGAAAATAATAGCAAATGAAGAAACAGACAAAGGATTAATCTCAAAAATATACAAGCAACTCCTGAAGCTCAATTCCAGAAAAATAAATGACCCAATCAAAAAATGGGCCAGAGAACTAAACAGACATTTCTCCAAAGAAGACATACAGATGGCTAACAAACACATGAAAAGGTGCTCAACATCACTCATTATCAGAGAAATGCAAATCAAAACCTCAATGAGGTACCACTACACGCCAGTCAGGATGGCTGCTATCCAAAAGTCTACAAGCAATAAATGCTGGAGAGGGTGTGGAGAAAAGGGAACCCTCTTACACTGTTGGTGGGAATGCAAACTAGTACAGCCACTATGGAAAACAGTGTGGAGATTTCTTTAAAAACTGGAAATAGAACTGCCATATGACCCAGCAATCCCACTTCTGGGCATACACACTGAGGAAACCAGATCTGAAAGAGACACGTGCACCCCAATGTTCATCGCAGCACTGTTTATAATAGCCAGGTCATGGAAGCAACCTAGATGCCCATCAGCAGATGAATGGATAAGGAAGCTGTGGTACATATACACCATGGAATATTACTCAGCCATCAAAAAGAATTCATTTGAATCAGTCCTAATGAGATGGATGAAACTGGAGCCCATTATACAGAGTGAAGTAAGCCAGAAAGATAAAGAACATTACAGCATACTAACACATATATATGGAATTTAGAAAGGTGATAACGATAACCCTATATGCAAAACAGAAAAAGAGACACAGAAATACAGAACAGACTTTTGAACTCTGTGGGAGAAGGTGAGGGTGGGATGTTTCAAAAGAACAGCATGTATACTATCTATGGTGAAACAGATCACCAGCCCAGGTGGGATGCATGAGACAAGTGCTCGGGCCTGGTGCACTGGGAAGACCCAGAGGAATCGGGTGGAGAGGGAGGTGGGAGGGGGGATCGGGATGGGGAATACGTGTAAATCTATGGCTGATTCATATCAATGTATGACAAAACCCACTGAAATGTTGTGAAGTAATTAGCCTCCAACTAATAAAAAAATTAAAAAAAAAAAAAAAGCACAGGATGCCAGCCCCAGAGAGCTGAGGTGCATGTCGAAGGAATGATTCCAATGAGCCCAGATGCTTGCATCTTCCCATACGTAGAAAAGTGCTAAGCTCATTAACTTTGTGTGTTAGTCACTTAGTCATGTCTGACTCTTTATGTGATCCCAAGGACTATAGCCTGCCAGGCTCCTCTGTCCATGGTGATTCTCCAGGAAAGAATACTGGAGTGGGTTACCGTTTCCTTCTCCAGGAGATCTTCCTGACCCAGGTCTCCTGCATAGCAGGCAGATTCTTTACCATCTGAGCTATAGGAACATCCCTCATTAACTTTAGATAGCTGGTTTTATTTGATTAACAGCTATCTTTGATGTGCCAACTACCTGAATTTTTGCTGCAAAAACGCCTATATCCTGGCTCCCTGCTTGCCTCTTTGGAGCAGTCACTCAGAGTTCTCTGAGATGCACTGCTCTGGGTTTACGTTCTCAGTTTTGTCCTCCAAATAAAACATAACTCTCGGCTTTTTGGTCATGCTCTTTTATTTTTCAGTTGACAGGAGTAGCCTGTGGAGAACATGGCTCTAGCATGAAATCTGAAAGTACATCAGCTGGTGACTATTTACCATCTACCCTCCCCACAGAAGCTTCTCTGGAATGGAGGTCAGAATGGTGCACTTCCATGGCCATCAAAGCCCCCCAACCTGCCATGAATCCCAGAAGTACCTGCTGCTCTGTCCCTCATCTCTACCAAGCACAACCTGCCCTGCTCCCTAGATATCTCATTTACTAACCATTTCAATAAACACCCATCAGCAAGGAGATGCAGGGCATCATTCTATGTGCAGCCAAAGTTGAGAACTCCCAGCCTATACTTGGAGAAGGTAATGGCACCCCACTCCAGTACTCTTGCCTGGAAAATCCCATGGACAGAGCAGCATGGTAGGAGTTGGACATGACTGAGCAACTTCACTTTCACGTTCATGCATTGGAGAAGGAAATGGCAACCCACTCCAGTGTTCTTGCCTGGAGAATCCCAGGGACGGGGGAGCCTGGTGGGCTGCCGTCTAGGGGGTCGCACAGAGTCGGACACGACTAAAGCGACTTAGCAGCAGCAGCAGCAGCGGCAGCCTATATTTTGAGTTCTTGAACCAAAGACCTAGAAAATATAAACTCATTCAAACTTCATCAACCACCTGCGTACCATATAGGGATACAATGATGAATTAGGGTGACGGTTTGAGAAACTAAAAGTTATAAGCTAGGGGTTCTCAACCTTGGCTGCACACAGGATGAGCTGGGGTGCTTTAAAACAGGGGTCATTGAACTATGACCTGCAAGCCAAATCCAGCCCACCACCTGTTTCTGTATGGCCCACAAGCTAAGAAAGGTGTTCACATTTTTAAATGCTTTGAAAAAGTGAAAAGACTATTTTAAACATCTGCAAATTATATGAAATGCAAATTGCAGTGTCCATAAATAAAGTTTTATTGGAACACAGCCATGCTCATTTAGTTACATATCCACTGTGGTTACTTTCACAGTATAATGGCAGAGTTGAGGAGATGTAACAGAAACCATAGGATCCACAAGCCTAGATAGAATATTTACTCTCTGGCCCTTTATGGAAGAAGTTTGCCAACCCCTGGGCTAAGGCATTAAGAATGTCCATAAGGGGACCTCCTTGGTGGTCTAGGGTGGTCCAGTGGCTGTGACTCTGGGCTTCCAATGCAGAGGGCCAGGTTCAATCCCTGGTCCTGGATTGGATACCACATGTTGCAACTAAGAGTTCTCATGTAGCAACTGAAGACATTGCATGCTGAAATGAAGATCAAAGATCCTCCATGTCTCAACTAAGACCCGGTGTAGCCAAATAAATATTTTTTAAAAAAAGAATGGCCACAGGATTTTACTATTAGAAGTATGCTGGGACTCTGGTGTGAGCAGTGTCAAAGACACCAGAATAGGTGCAGAAGCCAGACTACATTAGGGACCCCCCAGTTTCCTGATACACCAGGAACCTGAGAAACACTGAATCCTACTGATCAAGAAGAGAGGACATGGTAGATTCCATGTTGGCAATCCTGTTTGTGGCCTGCACTTTACGGAAAGCCTAGCCTTTTAGGGAATTTAGGATGAAAAATACTCTGGATTGCCTCTGCAAAAGTATGTTTATACAACTCACTTCGCCAAATACTTTCTTCCTTGTTCCTTGATACCTTCCTCAAAGAAGCCTCTAGCACTAACACCCTTCTCTCTGCCAAGTTCTTCACACATATCTCCTTTTTCTATCTTTTCTGTCTTTGCTCCTCAGGTTCTATCTGATACATACATTGTGGAAAGAATCTTTGACAATATGTAATGCTGACATAGCTTTGAAGTCACAATTTATTGCCTAAAAAAATAAAAGAAAAGAAAGAGCCTTGTTTGGTTTCAATCAGATGTGGATCCAGCCCCCAAGACTACTGTCTATTTGGGAAAACAAGAGATGCACAAAAATTATGGACATGTCTGAGAGGCTTAAAATCCACTGTATGGAAATCCAGGATCACCCAAGCTTGGAGAGAATGATGCTCATGGAAGAATGTTCTCAATTCTGTCCCTTTTTTTCCGTGTTCTAAAAAAAGACTTTCAGGTTGAGCCCATAATTGACTCTAATGTTAACAGCCCATAACTACCCCTGTAGTTCATATCATAACTGCCTGCCCTGGTTTCCTTTGTTTTCCTTAGAAAATGCTTTGGAATTCTCCCCACCACAATCTGCATTTTCTCTTGGTGACAGTTTTTCATTTTGCAAAACTGAAAGTCTGTACCAATTAAACAAATCATTGCCCCCTCCTTCCACCCCCTGGCAACTACCGCTCTCAGTATCGTATGTGAGTGGGCTCATACAGTGTTTGTCCTTTAGTGACTGTCTTATTTAACTCAGCATAGCGTCCTCAAGGTTCATCCATCTTGTAGCATGTGTTAGAATTTCTTTCCTTTTTAAGGCTGAATAATATCTCATTGTATGTATATACTCATTTTTTTCATCCATTCATTTGTTGATGGATTCTCGGGTTGCTTCCACATTTTGACTACTGGGAATAATGCTACTATAAACACGAGTGTACAAATATCTTTTGGAGATCCTGCTTTCAATTCTTTGGGGGTACATATCCAGAAGTGAAATTGCAGGTTCATGTGGTAAAACTAATTTTTCAAGGATTCACCATACTGTTTTTTCACAGCATCTGTACCATTTTACATTTCTACCAATAATGCACAATGGCTCCAATTTCTCCACATTGTGTATGAATTCTTGAGGAGGTATCTGTCTTTCCTTTAGTCAAATGTGAAATGTAATAGACAAATTCACATTTTGGCATAAGGATATAGGAAGTTGGAAGCACCTTTAAAAGGCACCAAGAAAACTAGAATTCTTGGCTTCCTCAAGGATTTTAAAACCTTAATTTTTGGCAGTAAATATAACGACATATCAAGAAGTCTTGGGAGAGAAAGATGAACCCTGAAAAGGCCAACCTAAGATGTCTCTTTTTAAAAAAGTCTAGATGCTCTTCATTAGCATGTTATGGAAGGAAATTGAGGTGTTGGAGGAGACTGGAGAAGGTGGGATACAAGTTGGCAGTGCCCATCAACAAATGTTTCTCTAACCAAGCTTGGGTCAGCATCGGATGTCATTAGACACCATGACATCAACAAAATCTACAGCTTTGTGGGTCAGGTTGTTTTCTGTCCAAGAAATCAACCTTGAATATTCATTGGAAGGACTGTTGCTGAAGCTGAAGCTCCAATACTTTGGTCACCTGATGCAAAGAGCTGACACATCGGAAAAGACCCTGATGCTGGGAAAGATGGAAGGGAAAAGGAGAAGGGGTCGACAAAGGACGAGATGGTTAGACAGCATCGCCGACTCATTGGAGATGACTTTGAGCAAACTCAGGAGAGTGGACAGAAAAGCCTGGCATGCTGCAGTCCATGCTGTGCTCAGTCACTCAGTTGTGTCCGACTCTTTTTGACCCCGTGGACTGTAGCCCACCAGGCTCTTTCTTCTGTCCATGGGAATTCTCCAGGCAAGAATACTGGAGTGGGTTGCCATGCCCTCCCTGCAGGGGATCTTCCCAACCCAGGGATCGAACCCAGGTCTCCTGCATTGCAGGCAGATTCTTCACCATCTGAGCCACCAGGGAAGCCCATGAACACTGGAGTGGGTAGCCTATCCCTTCTCCAGGGGACCTTCCCAACCCAGGGATCAAACCAGGCTCTCCTGCATTGCAGGTGGATTCTTTATCAGCTGAACTACCAGGAAAGCCCTGCAGTCCATGGGGTCGCAAAGAGTCACACATTGAACAATGACAACGTTTTCCATAACCAAGGGGGCCAAGCCTATAAAAAGAAGGATGCAGGGGTTCTCTTACCAAAAATAGTAAAACAGAGTAGAAAATGAGCAGTGTACAGAAGGAAAGTAAATTACTAAAGGAAAACATTTGCTGAGGGCTTTCTCTGTGCCATACACCATTTGAGCACTTTTAATATTCTTAATTTTATTCCTCTCACAACTGCAGGAGATGGGCACATTCTGTTCATATTATGATGAGGAAACTAAGGCACACATTGCCGAGGTAACTTGCTCATGGAAAACAGAGGGTCCAGGCAGTACCCAGCCGAGCCCAGGTGTTTAACATAACCACACTGCCTCCCAGTAAAGTGCTGGTAGCATTTGGAGAAAAGGACCTTACTTCTTGCTGGGGCATCAGAGTCTTCATGGAATGTGGGCAATGAATGACTTACAGGTTTTGTTAGGAATTAGGAAGGAAAAACAGTTTCAATGAAGGGATAAACATAAGAAAGTTAAGGCATTATCTTTCCTTTTTCTCTCTAGTTTCCTTTGGAATGGAAATAGGATCCCTTCCCCAGAGCCCACAATTCTTTCCTCACAGTGGGCACTTGGGTGACAGGTGAGGGTGCCAATAGGGACACACATGGATAGAGATCTCATCTGAAAAGAGCTTGGGAGTCTTCCTCCAGTCTTTCCAGTTACCTAAACTGATGTGTTTTCCTTTTTTGGTTAAGGTATAAATAGTTTGAACTCTGTAGAACAGAAGCCTGATAGCAAGTGGTTAGGATAGAAAAATTCCACACCAGAACCTTTGGGGCAGAAGCTGAATCTTCATTCCTTTCATGCTTCCCTCACTTTCCCTAAAACTAGAGCCAGACAAAGATGATCCTTTGGGCATGGCAAGCAGAAAATGTCAGAATTCTCAGGATGTCCAGTAATGGCTGGGAAGAGAACAAACACACCATCCCTTCCTTAGGCTTCTAGCGTTGTCCTGCTAGTGGGGTCTATTTGTCAGCCATGTCCCCAAACCAGGCACGCTCAGGGCAGCCACATCCTGGCAAGCAGTCATGCAGATGTTTAATATGTGCTAAGTCACTTCAATCGTGTCCAACTCTTTGTGACTCTAGATACCATAGCCCACCAGACTCTTCTGTCCATGAGTCTCCAGGCAAGAATACTGGAGTGAGCTGCCATACCCTCCTCCAGGGGATCTTCCCGACCCAGGGATCAAATCTGCATCTTTTATGTCTCCTGTATTGACACGTGAGTTCTTTACTATTAGCGCTACCTGGGAAGTCCATGATGTTTAATATATTAATATTATTTTCATGTTAATGAAAGGAAAGTATATGCCCTTGGGGAATGTTTTCAGAAGCCCTTAGGAGAACAAAACACTTGACGGGTTTTGTTGAGAAAAGAAATTGAGAGGAACTTACAATCTTTTTAATGCTCTTGTTCTCAAAGTGTGATCCATGAATCACAGCATCAGCAAGGCCTGGGAATCTGCCAGAAATGCAAATCCTTAGGCCTCAGCAATGTTTCTTCTGACTAGCCCTGTGGATGATTTGAGGTCCATTTTAATGCATTTGAGAACCACAAGGAAAGAGTGAAAGAATTGTAATCCACTCCATTCCTTGTTGGAGAAGGAAACGGCAACCCACTCAGGATTTTTTTTTCTTTTTTTTTCCCATTTATTTTTATTGATTGGAGGCTAATTACTTTACAACCCACTCAGGATTCTTGCCTGGAAAATTCTATGCACAGAGAAGCATGGCAGGCTACAGTCCATGGGGTCTCAAAGAGTCGGACACAACTTGGTGACTATAAACAACAACCACTCCTTCTATGAAAGCATCTTTGATTTGTGATGCTCTATGTTTTAGCACATACTAACTATGCATCAAGAAGCTGAAGAGAATTAAATTTAACAGAAGGAAGTGATAAGGCTGTTTGGGAGCAAAGGAGTCCAGCAACTCTCTCAGTTTATTCCAATATGACTATTCTACAAAACAGGAGCAGCTCCAGGAATTCCAACACCTAGGGAGAACAGTTCTAAACATCTGTCTCTCTGTTCAAAGCTTCAAAAGCAGGACCATCAGTCACTTATATTTTAGAGAAAATTAAACATACCTTCTCCCTGATGGTAGAAACATTAAATAATCTCAGTGCGTACATCAAGAAAAAGCATGATATTCTTCCAGGGGGCTGTGAAAGGAATGTGGAAGACTGGGAGGGATTGTTTGATTCTGAAGTTGAAGAAATTCACTTTTTTAACTCCTTCCCTTCTATTCAATGACAACTCTCAATCCCCCAGTTGAGGGGACAATCCAGGGGAGCCTAACAGGCAAGCAAAAACGTGAGGTCTACCTTAGGGTCTCAGACTGTCGGAGGGAGGGAAACCCAGTCAGGATTCCCCACAGCAAAAGGCGGCTCTCTCTGACATAACACTGGTTGGGGGCTCTGCTGCCTTCTGCCAGGACCATCCCCTATACCTGTTGTCTGTGATGCCCTTTCTGAACAGAACAATAAGAAGCTCCCGCTCTCTTTCTGTTCACAGCCTTCCTTCCTGGGAGCAGCGCCAGCATCGCTGTGGAGACCAGAGGCCCATTCTCAGCCAGCTCTTCAAACGTGTGGAAAACAAGAGCGAGGATAGCTGGCTGTTTGGCAGGTTGGTATCCATTTATTGCCAGATAACCTGGCACACAAATGAATAGAAATCTGATCGTAAACAGGAAAACAATACGTTTGAAATGCCTCTTTGAAAAATAACATAAGTTTAAGGATAAAAGAGGACACCTCTGATTGACTCCCAAATTCCAGCCTGTTTCCACCACACCTAAATGCCCTTGGGCTGACTGCAGACAGAACTTTAATCAGTTAGCAAAGGTCAATGCCAGACATACATTCCCATAGCTGAGCTAACCAGGGTGCACCCCTTAAGGATCCTTTTCTTTGATACTTTTGAACTGTGGTGCTGGAGAAGACTCTGGAGAGTCCCTTGGACAGCAAGGAGTTCAAACCAGTCAATCTTAAAGGAAATCAACCTTGAATATTCATTGGAAGGACTGATGCTGTAGCTGAAACTCCAATACTTTGGCCACCTGATTCAAAGATCTGACTCACTGTAGAAGACCCTGATGCTGGGAAAGACAGAGGGAAGAAGGAGAAGGGGGCAACAGAGAATGAAATGGTTGGATGGCATCACCAACTAGATGGACATGGGTATGAGAAAACTCAGGGAGATAGTGAAGAACAGGGAAGCATGGCGTGCTGCAGTTCATGGGGTCACAAAGAGTCAGAAATTATTTAGCAACTGAACAACAACAAAGGTGATCAAGGAATCCCATTCACAGAGGAGAGGAGGGGCTCCATGACACAAGCCCCACCAATGAGGTGTCATGGGAACAAGCACTCCTCCCCCAGTAAAACTGTCCCCTCCAAAATCAGATCTGGACAGCCTGTACACTCACAGACTCTAGTCTCCTCTGCTCCAGGTTGTCAAGCTCTCCACCTCTCAAAGCTTCTCTGAGACTTTACTATGCACATATGGGCAGAAATTGCCACCTTTACCATCATTGTTGCTGGATCAAATGTGTGTGGATCAAATGCTGGATCAAATCATGACATTCTCGGTGCCGCTCTCTCCCTCTTGCCTCCTACTTCCTGTCAAAATGACTGTCTCCCACTCCGGAATGACAAGAGTCCCCTAAAGAGTTCCCAGGTCTTTTCTGCCTTGGCAGAGGCTGGGCACACTCCCAGGAGCATGGAGGATGGTGTTCTTATGAGAAGCGAGTGGAGCCAGAGTTCACAGGTAAGGCCATATGCTGCTTCCACTAAGTTGCTTGGGTCACTGACAGGGCAACAGCTGCCCATCCCCACAAGATTTCCTTGTTCAGAGGTGGGATCCTGGCCCCACCAGCTTCTCCCAGCTTGCGTCACATCTCAGCTCCAGGACCAGACCACCAGAGGAGCGCTCTCTGCCATCTTCAAGGATGCAAGACATTCAGACTTCAGAATGTGAGACAAATTTTTAAGAAGAGATAAACAAAAAACAAAAGAACAAACCTATACATGATTTTCATCCTTTGCCACCATTGAATTATATAAAAATAAGGGGACCAAATTCCTAGACGCTATGAATTACCACAACTTGCCTTCTGCCAGGATGTTCCACTTCTAGAGTAGAGAGAGAACCATCCCAAACCCAGGCTGCTTCCTCTGCAGTGGTTCCCAGAGGAGGAGGGGGCTGTCTCCAGATGGCTCTGGGCAGGCGGTGAAGTTGATGGGTGTTGGAAGGTGTTGCTGAGAGGCCCCGCGATTGCCCCAAGCAGATTCCTGCCTGAGCCGGCAACGAGAGCCACTCAGCTCCCTGTTGTACTGTCATCGATCATGAACTTGGAAACATCTTTCATTGTGAGAGTTTATTATCAACTCTTAATGAAAATATGTGGGTTTCACAAAATACTCCGAAAAATACAGAGTGTCTGAGAATGAGAAATGGCAAAATTGTTTGATCAGATGCAAGGGCAAAAGTGATTGCCTGATTATAGCTGAGAGCAGAGTGAGGAGACAGGCCTTGGGGCCATCAACACGCAGGAGATCACGATCCCTGTGCAGCTCCATTGTGGATGGGAGAAGCCTGCTCCAAGAGGTACCAGATGCCTTTGCATAAATAGAAATCATGGAAATAAGTAGGATTTCCCTGGTGGTCCAGTGGTTAAGAATCTGCCTTGCAAGACAGGGGATACAGGTTCAATCCCTGGTCAGGGAACTGATGTCCCACATGCCACAGAGCAACTAAGTCCACACACCTCGGCTGAAGAGCCCACAGGCTACAACTAGAGCATCCACGCACTACAGTGAAGATTCAGCACAGCAAAAAAAAAAAAACAACAACAAATCATAGAAGTAAGTTCGTTCTATATTGGTTGTTTGAGGAGGGCCCTGCCAACCCAGTTTCATTCATCATGCCTGAGAAGCTGGAAGCATTATTCTCATTTTACAGATAAGGAAATTGAGGCTCAGAGATGTGAAGTGGGGTCTTACTAGGATTCAAACTCTGGTTCTAGAGCTTGGACTCCTGACTAATAGTTGACAAAAAAATTTTTTTTGTATGTACTATGTTTATTGCATCTTTTTAAAAAAATTGTAATTGACTTATAATGCTGTGGTGCACAGCAAAGTGATTCAGCTTTATATGCATATTTTTTTCAGAGTTTCCATTATAGGTTACTACAAGATATTGAATATAGTTCCCTGTGCTATACAGTAGGTTCTTCTTGCTTATCTACTTCATACACCATAGTGTGTATCTGTTAACCCCAAACTCCTAATTCATCCCTCCCCTACTGTCCCCTTCGCTAACCATTAGTTTGTTTTCTATGTCTGTGAGTCTGTTTCTGTTTCATAAATAAGTTCATTTGTATTATATTTTGGATTCTCCATAAAGTGATATCATAGGATATTTATTTTTCTCTGTCTGACTTACTTCACTCAGTATGACAATCTTTAGGCCCATCCATGTTGCTGCAAATGACATTATTTCATTCTTTTTTATGGCTGAGTAGTATTCCATCGTGTATATATACCACATCTTCTTTATATATTCATCTGTCAATGAACACTTAGGTTGCATCCATGGCTATTGTGAATAGTGCTGCTATGAACAGAGGGGGTGCATGTATCTTTTTAAATTGAAGTTTTTGTCTTTTCTGACCAACATTTATTTTTTTATAAATGGCTGAAGAGTACCTACTTTTGGCTTTGTGACCACATATAACCTGTGTCTTTATTTTTTGTGTGGTTTTTTTTTTGTCTTTGTAATTATTTAAAAATGTGGAAACCACTCTTAGTTCTCTGGCAGTACCAAATCAGGTGACCAACTGTACCTGGCCTATGAGCTAGAGTTTGCCAACCCTTGCTCTTCAGCATTGTACCATACTTTCATCTAATTTGTCACCTTCGGCAAACATTTCTCCTCTCTCTGTTGCAGATGAGTCTTTGAAATGGGTTTAAAAGCAACACAAAAAGGGAAACAGGGAAATGGAAGGCAGCCTTAAGTTAAATTCCCAGCACCCTAGGAATTTTAATATTTGCTCTAGTTACTGCTCTAGTGACTTCTCTGTGATTTTACTTTAGACAAATCCTTCCAAACTCTAAGGCTGTGGTAACCAAATAACAAGCTACCTCAGATCCTTTTTGGAACAAGGTGAGTGTAATTAAATAAACATAAAAGAACAGTGCAAAATCACACCTAACCATTCACAGGAACTAGATGTACAAAGGGTGACATCGTTCACTAACTTTAATCTAAAGTGTCTCTCCTTTAATGATTTTAATGGACAAGGCTAATTTTAAATACATGAAGCAGAGGATAAAGAAATAACTCTTACCATATACATCTTGTCTTAATTAGAGCTCTCTCTCCAACTTTGAGGGTGGCATTATTCCATTTATCCATTAGACGTGTTGGACTTTAAGTGGCTCAAGCAGTAAAGACATGGCTCCCTTCACAACCGGAAGGTAAAACACCAGGCAGACCCCAGGGGTGGTTGATCCAGGTTCTCTACAGTCTCCTCAAGGATCCCAAGGATTCTTAGCTCTGTCTTCTAAAATATAGGCTGAATTTTTTATTTTAAGGGTGATCCCCTTAGAATTCATAGGATTCTATGATTCATAGAATCTGTGTTCTCAATAGATGGAATAGAGATGGAGAAAGACAGAAAGAGAAGAGTCCTTCCTCCCCACCCATCAAACAAACTCTGTTCCTTTAGTCTAAAAGAGCCAATTTAGAAAAATAGGTGGTTTTCCTAGGTCCCTATTCCTGAACAAATTACTGGCAAGAGGGATGGAAATTCCAGGTTCCTCTGGTACCCAGGTGATTTCAGAATGTGTTGGGTTTGCTCCAATAAGAGAGAGTCCCAACATATCCATGCTTTGCTCTTGTCCACTATGGTCCACAGGGGGCTCTGCTCAACATCACCCACACTGCAGGACTCAGACTACAGAAGCAACCATCCTCTGGAGCACTGCTGATCACCGTGAGAGAGAGAGTTCTGTAGAGTCAAGCACTGGCAATTCAATTCTCCAGCCTGGACATAACACACACCATATCCATTCACAACATATTCTTCAGGACTGACCATACTGCCTACTCAACCACAAGGGCACCATGTGCCCAGAAGGAGGAAGAACCAGAAATACCTGGAAACAGCACCAATAACCACCACAGGAGATGATCTGTGCCGCTACACATATGACGGAAGACGAAAGGAGTTTTGAAGAGAAAAGCCAAACATATGCTACATTACCAGTTACAGAGAAACAAACAGAAGTTCAGAGCAAAAAGTAAAATCCCAGAAGAGAGCAAAGAGACAACAAAAAGACCAGTCTAGCAGATCCAACATTTGAATATCAGGAATTCCCAGAATGAAAAAAGAAAATGAAGGGAAGGAAATTATCTAAGAATTAATTCCAGAAGATTTCTAAGAATTGAAAGATATGTCTTTCTATATCAAAGGAACTTAGCAAATGCTAAGCATAAAGATTGAAAATGGTACCATAGCAAGATACTAGCATCATAAAATTCTGAAACACCAGGGACGAAGAAGAGATCCTGCAAGTTTCCAGAAAGAAAATTTCAAAAACTAGTTTCATAAAATTATTTGGACACAAGACTCAGAATGGCATTGGGTTTCTCAACAGCATTGTTGAAAGTAAGAAGATAATGGGTCAAAGGCTTCCTGATGGCTCAGTGGTGGTTAAGAACCTGCCTGCCAATGCAGGAGGCTCAGGAGAGACCTGGGTTCGATCCCTGGGTTGGGAAGATTCTCTGGAGGAGGAAATAGCAACCCATGCCAATATTCTTGCCTGGAGAATTCCATGGACAGAGGAGCCTGGTGGGCTACAGTCCAAAGGGTCGTAAAGAGTTGGACACAACTGAGCGACTAAGCGCACAATAGCTCAAAGTTTTCACAATTCAAAGAAAAACTATTTTCAACCTAACACTGTATAAACACTCAGATTCTCAGTTAAGTGGGGAAGAGAAAACATTTTCAACTGTACCCAGCAAAGACGATGAATGGAAGCTTCAAGAGGGCAGCTTAAGAGATGGCAACCAAAGCTAGAGAATAGCCAATCCAGAACAAAGTAGGAAAGATTCTGATTCTGAAAGAAGATTAAATTAACAGAAAGTCTAATGTGTTTGAATGCATGGAAAGAGATTTACACACCTGGGGGAATGTTTAGTGTTGCATTAATATTTGCATAAAATTATACTAATTGCTTTAAAGTCAGTTATTTGGTCTAGGCAATACAAGATGTTGGGCAGAGAGAAAAAATAATCATACAGTTACTACATGAACTGGATATGATTAGCAATTACATAGTTGTACCAGTGCAAATCCTGCATGCAGCTTAAAGAGAAATCACAAAAGAATCATATCATAGTTCATCAGGCACTCTGTCTATCAGATCTAGTCCCTTAAATCTATTTCTCACTTCCACTGTATAATCATGGATTTGATTTAGGTCATACCTGAATGGTCTAGTGGTTTCACCCACTTTCTTAAATTTAAGTCTGAATTTGGCAATAAGGAGTTCATGATCTGAGCCACAGTCAGCTCCCAGTCTTGTTTTTGCTGACTGTATAGAGCTTCTCCATCTTTGGCTGCAAAGAATATAATCAATCTGATTTCAGTGTTGGCCATCTGGTGATGTCCATATGTAGATTCTTCTCTTGTGTTGTTGGAAGTCAAGAAACACCTGGAGTAACAGGCAAATTTGGCTTTGGAGTGCAGAATGAAGCAGGGCAAAGGCTAACAGAGTTTTGCCAAGGGAATGCACTGGTCATAGCAAACACCCTCTTCCAACAACACAAGACCATTCAGGTATGACCTAAGTCAAACTACTTATAATTATACAGTGGAAGTGACTAATAGATTCAAGGGATTAGATCTGATAAACAGAGTGCCTGAAGAACAATGGATGGAGGTTCATGACATTGTACAGGGGGCAGTGATCCAAGACCATTCAAGAAAAAGGGATGGTGGGTGTTTTGTGTGATTGGGACAAGACAGAAAAATGATCATAAGTGAAAACTTCATCTTATCTAACAAGAAGTCAACAATGGCTAAAAATGAAAGAAAAAAAAATCAAGAAAGTAATACAAGCATGTTACTTAGAGATATACCAGTAGATACCAAAAGAATCAACAACAGTTGAAATATTTGCTTGAGTAGCAGGAAATGGTGGCAGATACACAAAGGATGGATATTTTTTACAGCAAGACAAACTATTTGATGGATGTACATGTATATTTTGATAAAATAACATGAAAATTTAAAAAAAAAAACTTGAGGAGAAATGAGAGACTATTCAATAAACAGTGTTGTAACAACTGAGCAACTGAACTGAACAATAAAGGAGAAAGGTAAATTATTTACAGCCTCTTCTGTAGCAGCAAAGGTTTCTATAACACCAATTAGCTCAATTAGGTTGCCATCGTCTTCATTACCTTCACCATAGTTTGGTCTCATGTCAAACAACAAGGAGGGAATACAGCCTCACCCATCAACAGAAAATTGGATTAAAGATTTACTGAGCATGCTCCCCCCCTCCTCCCCCCATTAGAACAAGATACAATTTCCCCTCAGTCAGTCTCTTCCATCAGGAAGCTTCCATAAGCTTCTTTTCCTTATAAATCAGAGGGCCAACAGAATGAAAATCACAGTCACATAAAACTAATCAAACTGATCACATGGACCACAGCCTTGTCTAAAGGAAACTCAGAGCCATGCCATGCAGGGCTCCCCAACATGGATGGGTCATGCTGGAGAGTTCTGACAAAACGGGGTCGAATGGGGAAGCGAATGGCAAATCACTTCAGCACTCTTGCATTGAGAACACCATGAACAGTTCAGTTCAGTTGCTCAGTCATATCCGACTCTTTGTGATCCCATGGTCTGCAGCACACCAGGCCTCCCTGTCCATCAACAACTCCCAGAGTTTACTCAAACTCATGTCCACTGAGTCGGTGAGGCCATCCAACAATCTCATCCTCTGTTTCCCCTTCTCCTCCCGCCTTCAATCTTTCCCAGCATCAGGGTCTTTTCCAAGGAGTCAGTTTTTCTCAACAGGTTGCTAAAGTATTGGGGTTTCAGCTTCAGCATCACTCCTTCCAGTGAATACTCAGGACTGATTTCCTTAAGGATTGACTGGTTGGATCTCCTGGTAGTCCAAGGGACTCTCAAGAGCCATCTTCAATACCACAGTTCAAAAGCATCAATTCCTCAGACCTCAGCTTTATTTTTTTTTTAATTTTAATTTTTTTCCATTTATTTTTATTAGTTGGAGGCTAATTACCTTACAATATTGGAGTGTTTTTTGCCATACATTGACATGAATCAGCCATGGATTTACATGTGTTCCCCAACCTGAACCCCCCTCCCTCTTCCCTCCCCATCCCATCCCTCTGGGTCATCCCAGTGCGCCAGCCCCGAGCACTTGTCTCATGCATCCAACCTGGACTGGCAATCTGTTTCACACTTGATAATATACATGTTTCGATGCTGTTTTCTCAGATCATCCTACCCTCGCTTTCTCCCATAGAGTCCAAAAGTCTGTTCTATACATCTGTGTCTCTTTTTCTGTCCTGCATATAGGGTTATCATTACCATCTTTCTAAATTCCATATATATGCGTTAGTATACTGTATTGGTCTTTATCTTTCTGGCTTACTTCACTCTGCATAATGGGCTCCAGTTTCATCCATCTCATTAGGACTGATTCAAATGAATTATTTTTAATGGCTGAGTAATATTCCATGGTGTATATGTACCACAGCTTCCTTATCCATTCGTCTGCTGATGGGCATCTAGGTTGCTTCCATGTCCTGGCTATTATAAACAGTGCTGCGATGAACATTGGGGTACACGTGTCTCTTTCAGATCTGGTTTCCTCGGTGTGTGTGCCCAGGAGTGGGATTGCTGGGTCATATGGCAGTTCTATTTCCAGTTTTTTAAGGAATCTCCACCCTGTTCTCCATAGTGGCTGTACTAGTTTGCATTCCCACCAACAGTGTAAGAGGGTTCCCTTTTCTCCACACCCTCTCCAGCATTTATTGCTTGTAGATTTTTGGATAGCAGCCATTCTGACTGGTGTGTAATGGTACCTCATTGAGGTTTTGATTTGCATTTCTCTGATAATGAGTGATGTTGAGCATCTTTTCATGTGTTTGTTAGCCATCTGTATGTCTTCTTTGGAGAAATGTCTGTTTAGTTCTTTGGCCCATTTTTTGATTGGGTCATTTATTTTTCTGGAATTGAGCTGCAGGAGTTGGTTGCATATTTTTGAGATTAATCCTTTGTCTGTTTCTTCATTTGCTATTATTTTCTCCCATTCTGAGGGCTGTCTTTTCACCTTGGTTATAGTTTCCTTTGCTGTGCAAAAGCTTTTAAGTTTCATTAGGTCCCATTTGTTTATTTTTGCTTTTATTTCCAATATTCTGGGAGGTGGGTCATAGAGGATCCTGCTGTGATTTATGTCAGAGAGTGCTTTGCCTATGTTCTCCTCAAGGAGTTTTATAGTTTCTGGTCTTACGTTTAGATCTTGAACTGGAGGAATCAACCTGCCTGACCTCAGGCTCTACTACAAAGTCACAGTTATCAAGACAGTATGGTACTGGCACAAAGACAGAAATATAGATCAATGGAACAAAACAGAAAGCTCAGAGATAAATCCACGTACCTATGGACACCTTATCTTCGACAAAGGAGGCAAGAATATACAATGGAAAAAAGACAACCTCTTTAACAAGTGGTGCTGGGAAAACTGGTCAACCACTTGTAAAAGAATGAAACTAGAACACTTTCTAACACCATACTCAAAAATAAACTCAGCTTTCTTTATAATCCAACTCTCACATCCATACATGACTACTGGAAAGATCATAGCTTTGACTAGAAGGAACTTTGTTGGCAAAGTAATGTCCCTGCTTTTTAATACTCTTCTAGGTTGGCCATAGCTTTTCTTCCAAGGAGCAAGTGTCTTTTAATTGCATGGCTGCAGGTACCATCTGCAGTGATTTTGGAGTCCCCCAAAATAAAATCTCTCAATGTTTCCACTGTTTCCAAATCTATTTGCCATGAAGTGATGGGTCCAGATGCCATGATCTTAGTTTTCTGAATGTTAAGTTTTAAGCCAACTTTTTCACTCTCCTCTTTCACTTTCATCAAGAGGCTCTTTATTTCTTTCTTTGTGCCATTAAGTGTGGTGTCATCTGCATATCTGAGGTTATTGATATTTCTCCTGGCAATCTTGATTCCAGCTTGTGCTTCTTCCATCCCAGAGTTTCTCATGATGTACTCTACGTATAAGCATACAAGTTAAATAAGCATGGTGACAATACACAGCCTTGATGTAATCCTTTCCTGATTTGGAACCAGTCTGTTCACTTCCACTGTATAATCATGGATTTGATTTAGGTCATACCTGAATGGTCTAGTGGTTTCACCCACTTTCTTAAATTTAAGTCTGAATTTGGCAATAAGGAGTTCATGATCTGAGCCACAGTCAGCTCCCAGTCTTGTTTTTGCTGACTGTATAGAGCTTCTCCATCTTTGGCTGCAAAGAATATAATCAATCTGATTTCAGTGTTGGCCATCTGGTGATGTCCATATGTAGATTCTTCTCTTGTGTTGTTGGAAGTCAAGAAACACCTGGAGTAACAGGCAAATTTGGCTTTGGAGTGCAGAATGAAGCAGGGCAAAGGCTAACAGAGTTTTGCCAAGGGAATGCACTGGTCATAGCAAACACCCTCTTCCAACAACACAAGACCATTCAGGTATGACCTAAATCAAATCCCTTACAATTATACAGTGGAAGTGACTAATAGACTCAAGGGATTAGATCTGATAAACAGAGTGCCTGAAGAACAATGGATGGAGGTTCATGACATTGTACAGGGGGCAGTGATCCAAGACCATCTCCAAGAAAAAGAAATGCAAAAAGGCAAAATGGTTGTCTAAGGAGGCCTTAGAAATAGCTGAGAAAAGAAGAGAAATGAAAGGCAAAGGAGAAAAGGAAAGATATATCTTTTGAATGCAGAGTTCCAAAAAAATAGCAAGGAGAGATAAGAAAGCCTTCCTCAGTGATCAGTGCAAAGAAAAAGAGGGAAACAATAGAATGGGAAAGACTAGAGATCTCCTGAAGAAAATTAGAGTCACCAAGCGAACATTTCATGCAAGGATGAGCACAATAAAGGACAGAAATGGTATGGACCTAACAGAAGCAGAAGATGTTAAGAAGAGGTGGCAACAATACACAGAAGAACTATACAAAAAAGATCTTCATGACCCAGATAATCACGATGGTGTGATCACTCACCTAGAGCCAGACATCCTGGGATGTGAAGTCAAGTGGGCCTTACGAAGCATCACTATGAACAAAGCTAGTGGAGGTGACGGAATTCCAGTTGAGCTATTTCAAATCCTAAAAGATGATGCTGTGAAAGTGCTGCACTCAATATGCCAGCAAATTTGGAAAACTCAGCAGTGGCCACAGGACTGGAAAAGGTCAGTTTTCATTCCAATCCCTAAGAAATGCAATGCCAAAGAATGTTCAAACTACTACACAATTGCACATGCTAGCAAGGTAATGCTCAAAAGTCTCCAAGTCAGGCTTCAGCAATACATGAACTGTGAACTACCAGATGTTCAAGCTGGATTTAGAAAGGCAGAGGAACTAGAGATCAAATTGCCAACATTCGATGGATCATCGAAAAAGCAAGAGCGTTCCAGAAAAATTTCTATTTCTGCTTTATTGACTATGTCAAAGCTTTTGATTGTGTGGGATCACAATAAATTGTGGAAAATTCTTCAAGAATGGGAACACCAGACCACCTGACCTGCCTCTTGAGAAAGCGTATGCAGGTCAGGAAGCAACAGTTATAACTGGACCTGGAACAACTGACTGGTTCAAAATAGGAAAAGGAGTACGTCAAGACTGTGTATTGTCACCCTGCTTATTTAACTTATATGTAGAGTACATCATGAGAAACTCTGGGCTGGAAGAAGCACAAGCTGGAATCAAGATTGCCAGGAGAATATCAATAACCTCAGATATGCAGATGACACCACACTTAATGGCAGAAAGTGAAGAAATAAAGAGCCTCTTGATGAAAGTGAAAGAGAGTGAAAAAGTTGGCCTAAAGCTCAACATTCAGAAAACTAAGATCATGGCATCTGGACCCATCACTTCATGGCAAATAAATTTGGAAACAATGGAAACAGTGAGAGACTTTATTTTGGGGGGCTCCAAAATCACTGCAGATGGTAACTGCAGCCATGCAATTAAAAGACACTTGCTCCTCGGAAGAAAAGCTATGGCCAACCTAGAAGAGTATTAAAAAGCAGGGACATTACTTTGCCAACAAAGTTCCTTCTAGTCAAAGCTATGGTTTTTCCAGTAGTCATGTATGGATGTGAGAACTGGACTATAAAGAAAGCTGAGTGCCAAAGAATTTATGCTATGAGGTAGTGTTGGAGAAGACTCTTGAGAGTCCCTTGGACTACAAGGAGATCCAATCAGTCAATCCTAAAGGAAATCAGTCCTGAATATTCATTGGAAGAAGTGATGCTGAAGCTGAAACTCCAATATTTTGGCCACCTGATGCAAAGAACTGACTCCTTGGAAAAGACCCTGATGGTGGGAAAGACTGAAGGCGGGAGGAGAAGGGGATGACAGAGGATGAGATGGTTGAATAGCATCACTGACTTGGTGGACATGAGTTTGAGTAAACTCCGGGTTGGTGATGGACAGGGAGGCCTGGTGTGCTGCAGTCCATGGGGTTGCAAAGAGTCGGACACAACTTAGTGACTGAACTGAACTGAACTGAATTAGGTTGAACACTACTGATAAATAAAGACATCAGGTCACTGTAATGTGGAAGCCATTTTTACTGTGAATGTTTCCCAGCAAGATCAAGTTTTTGCAATGTAAGAATGGTAGCTGACTGCAAAATAGGCTAAAAGAGCTCAGTTCTAAGGAAGATAATTGTGTACACAGAGTTCAATTCACATTTCCCTATTGGCCTAATATAGTAACATGCCTGTTGTGAGGGTTCCCCAGTCTTTGCAGATGTTCCATTACTGCCGTACTTAGCAACCTCCATCATTTCTTGCTCCTCTATTAGACTATGCTAATTTTTTTTGTTAGATAGAGTTCTATATTTGTTGTAATATATCATCATGTATTGGGCATCTGAACTGCCTTTTAAACTAGGCCAGCTTTAATAGGTTTCTATTGTCTTTTTAGTGCTCTGGTTAAAAAGTAGCATAGGTTTTGAGTGGTCGTCCCTTGACTTTATTATTTTTTTCCCCATGGTCCCTTTTTAGTTTATGATTTTGCAGAATATGAGGGTTTTCAGGAAAATTGTGTGTTGTGATGGAAATTCTTATTCCTACTTACTACCATACACAAATGATTTAAACTCTAAACATTCTCTCAAAAGCTAGAAAAATACAGTGTAGTAGAATGTTAAGATAACATTTAAGATTCCTGCTGCTAGTATACAAACCCTGTATAATGTACTCCCCTTGAGTGTGAGTGGAATCTGTGAATATAATGAATGTCACTCCTTTGATGAGTTTATATTAGGTGGTAAAAAGGCAAATGGATTTTTGCAGGTATAATTTAGGACACAAATCAATGACTCTGAGTTCATCAAAATGGAGACTAGCCTGGTGGGCCTGATCTAATCAGTTATACCTCAAGAAGTGAATCTAGAGGTCAGAGACTTGAAGTCTCAGAGATTATCCTGTTGGCCTTGAAGAAGCAGGCCATCATGAGTTGCACAGCTGCAAGAAAATGAACTCTGCCATGGGAGCCAAGTAGAGGATGCTAAGCTTCAGATGAGATGCTAGAAACCAGGGTTGCAATCCTGTGAAACCCTGGGCAGAGGGTCCGACTAAGCTCTGCTTAGACTCTAATCCAGGGAAGCTGAGTAATAAATTGATGTTCTTTATTATTTTTATAGAGGTATCATTGATGGATTGGGAACTTGGGATTAGCAGATGCAAACTATTATATGACCAGCACGCATGCATAGTTATGTCTGACTCTTTTCCACTCCTGGGACTGTAGCCCAATAGGCTCTGTTTGTGGAATTTTCCAGACAAGAACACTGGAGTGGGTTGCCATTTCCTACTCCAGGGGATATTCCTTACCCAGGGATCAAACCCACATCTCCTGTGTCTCCTACAGGTGGATTCTTTACCACTGAACTACCTGGATTACAAACTGTTATATATGGGATGGATAAACAACAAGATCCTACTGTATAGCACAGGGATCTATATGCAATATCCTGTGATAAACCATAATGGGAAAAATATGAAAAAAGGTTAGAGCCCATTTACCATTATTATAAAATACTGACTGTTCTTATGCTGTGCAATATACCCTTATAGTTTGTTTATTCTATATATATTGGATTGGTCAAAAAGTTCATTCGGATTTTTCTATAAGATGTTATGGGAGAATCTGAATGAACTTTTTGGTCAACCCCAATAAGCAGTTTGTACCTCTTAATTCCCTTTCTCTGTCTTGTCCCCAACCCCTCCCCTCTCCCCACTGGTGACCATTTGTTTTTTCTATCTATAAATCTATGTTCTTTAGATCTACTATGTTGATGGTAATTAATTATACATCAATAGAAAACTAATACATGCAAAACTAAACAAGGAGTTTGGGACTTCTGAGCATTAGCTTCCTGTAGTCCCTGCTTGGCGCCTTCAACAAATGCTGCACTTTCCTTCACCACAACCTGGTGTCAGTAGATTGGCTCTGTGATGCACATGGACCAAAAGACCCAGGTTTGGTCTGGTAACAGGAGACATTGGAGCTACATGGCCATTTGACTTTTCTGGACTACCTACAATTAAGTAACACTTAAATTCACTGAAATGTACCTGAGACGGGAGCCTCAGTTAACCAGAGATTTGGCATTGTTTCTACTTAGAGGAGAAAGAGATCTGAGCTGTTCTTAGTTGCTCAGTCATGTCCAATTCTTTGCGACCACGTGGACTGTATCCCACCAGGCCCCCCTGTCCATGGGGATCCTCCAGGCAAGAATATTGGAGTGGGTTACCATGCCCTCCTCCAGGGGATCTTCCCAACCCAGGGATCAAACCCAGGTCTCCCATATTGGTGAATTCTTTACCGTCTGAGCCACCAGGGAAGCCCAAAAGAGATATAGTAGAAAACAAAAGTTAACATGTAGGCTCGATTGCTTAGAAAGTGCCTCTTCCAACAACATCTTGCAGACAGTATGCATTCATCCAAGGTTCCATTCCTATTCACACTGACAGCCTGAACTGTGAGATTTAATGATCAAGACAATGACCCTGGAAGTTTGGACAAATTTAATCAGTAAAAATTAACTTCTGCCCCGTGGATTATATGTATGTTGGCAGGACACCAGACATAAATATTTTGGAAAGATTTTTAACATTAATATTTGAAACACTTTAGCATGATTAAGTTATCTTTGGGAAATAAACTTTGAGTGTGATATTTAGGAGTGAATGGTCACATTCCCACATTCTTCCATATAAAGCAGAGTCCTGGATGCATGAGAGCCTTTTGGGTGGTGTTTCTGAAGTCTGGGCCATTATACATGTTGAATAAAAAGGGGAAAGTAATTGCCCAAATAATTTAAGCTGTTTCCACACCTCTCACCTGAAATAACCAGATAATTACAAAAGATTTATTTTGTATTCTGGCAGCATTTAGGGTGTTTGACTCATTCCTATGAATGATCTCATTGTCTACTTCAGTTTTCTTGTGTGGAATTATTCCAAAGCAAAGAAGATATCACCACAGATAAACACACTAATAAAGTGTGTTGGCAATGCAGCCCTGGATTACAGATCAAGGCCCCAGAGTTAGGAGGAAACAACATCAACCAACTGGACAGCCAGTGATTTCTTCATTTAAAGATCAGGCAGATTAAATGCAGCTCTTTCTGGCCCTGTTGGGGGCACTGTTTTGTAGAGCTCAATCAAGAAATTAATGGGATTCTGTAGGATGTCTCAAGTCCAGCACTTTGTTGCATGCAGGGCAATAATTATACTCAATTACAGCCTAGCATGTGGTTTCTGTCCCCATAAAAGTTTCCCCCACTTCAAACCAATCTTCAAGGGAAAAAAGAATGTGTTTTGGTATTGTTCTGCACTGCTAAATACCAGCCCCTAATTTAGTCTCTAGAGGGTTCCACCATTTCAAATCTATCAACAGCTGCCCTGATTCCTCAGGACTAACATGTTACGTGATGACATCCATGTTTCCAAGGATCTTCAAGACCTATCCTGTCTCTGGGATGAACAAAGAATTCTAACTGCGCTCGTCTTATGACATGGGTCCCCACTGAGGTATTAACAGGAGCAAAGCTCAAAGGTGACCACACAGAAAACAGCCCACATTCAGGGGTGGGTTCATTTCAATTTTAAGGTTTTGGCCAAGCCTGCTTATTTTCTCTTTCTTGCAAGCATGCACCCACCAGGTACTTTGGAAAACAACAGAGGAAGCCAAGCCAAAGAAATCGAAAACAAGAAACCTAGGGACAGCAAGGCAGAAGATGCCCAAAGGTGGCATTCCAGATAGCCACAGCTTTCTCCTGGCCTGAGACTCTGGGCAGTAAGGATGAATTCCAAAGGCTGAGGGCCCTTGGAATTCATGACAGATGGATTTTAAGAATTTGTTCATGTTTGATGATATTAAGAATGTCTCAAAAATATCACTTTCTTGGTTTCTGTTGTTCAAAATGCACTACTTCTCATGTACTTCAAGGGATCCCGATTTGGGCTGATTATCTAGGAAGTCCTTGATTTCACCCTAACACTAACACTAGAAAACAGAATTTAGCTAGATGGAGGAGAGTGTGATATGGAAGAGAGGGAGGCAGAGGGTATCATGCTTGCTAAGAAATTGATATCAACTAAATTTTATATATAACCAGCAATATATAATGAAATAACTATAAGTATCTATAATATTAAAAGATCAAAATTAAGCTTCTTTCCTTATAAATCTATCATAAATGAACACAACATATTGACTATCCAAAGGGCTCCAATGTTCTATAAAATGCTGTACAGTATAAACAACTCTGTTGTAAATTTGATATAAAACTTATATGCCAACTTTAAACATTAAATATTTGATTTGTCTTTGCAGAATTTGTCTTTGCAGAATCAATTGGAGGATCAATTTAGATGCCCTGAAATTAGGGGGGAAATGTCAATTTAGAATGTTTGAAACATACCTTACTTTTTCTTGCATAACTGTCCAGTAGCAGATACTCACAAAAACCACACCATTGACACAGTAGTGCTTTCAAAAATACACCCTGCAGTTTCACTTCTCACCACTAGGTGATGCGTGTGTGTGTGTGTGTGTGTGTGTGTGTGTGTGTGTGTGTGTGTGTGTGTGTGTGTGTGTGTGTGTGTGAATTGGTGATGCGTGTGTGTGTGTGTGTGTGTGTGTGTGTGTGTGTGAATTGTACCTTCATGAAAAACACTGGGGGTTGCAGTGGGGGGGCGGGGGGAGGGGGGTGGTGCTCATAAAACTCAAAAGGAAGTCTAAATTTAAAAATGTAATTTGAGTTTGAGTCTGAAAATCATTGCTGGTGGAAATATCAACACTTCACATATTACTTGTTTATAAAGTAAGGTTTGTCTGTAATACAGGGTCTACTGCAGTTGGCTAGCAGGCCAGAGATTCTATATGAGGGGTCAGATGACCTCTGTTCAGGGACTTCTTGGGTGGTCCAGTGGCTATGACTCTGTGCTCCCAATGTAGGGGACCCAGGTTCTATCCCTGGTCAAGGAACTAGACTCCACATGCTTCAGCCAAGCGTTTATACGCTGCAACTAAAGACCCTGCATTCTGCAACTGAGACTGAGTACGGTCAAATAAATTAAAAAAAAAAAGACCACCTTCTGTTCAAGGCTACAATCGTGCAGTTAGGGAGACTGGCTGGGTCAGCCAGAATACATCTTTGGATGCATGTGAACAAAGCTTGTTAATCAGAAAGGGCCAAGAAGACAGCTGATGGGGGCAGGGAGGGGGGTTGTGGACACTACACTTGATCATGTGTAACTTGGACTCCTGAGGCTCTGGAAAATCCATGTTTCTGAAGGGAAACTGACTCCAGACTGCATCAGACCACCTTCAGAAGGGCTGGTGCTAAGTAACACAAATAGTTTCACCCCAAGTGAATCCAAAAACTGGTGAAATTGGTCTGAGTTCTCTCTTCATCTCTCTTCTATGTCCCTAAAAATCACCCATGCCATTTCCTTTTGGCTTCCCTAACTTATTCACATGCCCAGTTTTACCCAGGCAAGACCATTTTCTCATCTGTTCCGATTCAAATTTAGCTGCCTCCGTCCCCTTCTGAGCGCTAATTCCCTCCTTGGACAGGAGGGGCAGCCAAGGGGCAGCCAATTGTTGATTAGGGCTCATTGGGAAGCCCTCAGCAAATCTCATTTGCATTTTAATAGAGGCCTTTTAGGCCTTGGTGGAGAGGTTTCGGGGTTTCCTGAGAGACCAGTAAGAAAAATAAATTAGGTATCCTTGACATTTACAAGACAGGGTCTTCTTCCTCACTGGTCTCATTCATGTTCTGATCTCAAAGATTCCCAGGAGAAGACATTTGTCCCTGTGGCTCTGAGCACTCTCCTCACCATTTTGTGTGGGGCCCTCTGCAGGCATAGCTGGCACACGGGCCACCTCCTCTTAGGGGTCCGGATATAACTCCATATCCTGCCCACCTCCACCCCTCCCAAGAGCACCGCAGCTCAGCCCAGTCCTCTTGCAGTGCCGGCACCATCCTTCAGTGATCTGGTGCATGGAAAACATGCAAAGGAGAAGGGCATGGAGAGAAACAGTTGGCATCTTAGACTCACTGTGCCAAGAATGAATACATATCTCAGGACACCCCCAGCACCCCTCTCCCCAGCCGCAGGGTGACCTAGGCTTGGCAGCCACCCCAGGGTAGCCTGATGTGATCACGTTAGCATTAGCTAGCTCTGAATCTCCCTAAACTTTAAGCAAAAGTTGCACAGTCAAGAATTTCAGTTCTTGCAGAATTTTTCTCTCCTGTTTGACACATTCCTGGAACCCCCTAGGGTGTATCTTACACATGTAATGAGTGAGTCTGGTGCTTCCACAATGAGCCTGTGTCCCTGAGCAATCCATCCTCTGCAGCTCTTTCCCTTCCCACAGGGCAGCTGCCAGTCACTGGAAGAGTTCAACCGGGCCTGTTGGGAGAGAAACCCTGCCCCAGTGATCATATCTTTTCTAAATCACTTAGGAAGGGGGCAGAGCACTCTAAACATTGTGGGGTTCAACATGATGGGACCTTCAGGACACATGTAGCTCTCCATCCATAGCTAGTTTCGGGGTGACTCTCAGGGTGCTATCCTTGGAATAGGGTTTGCCACGCTATGTTCCTTCTTCCCAGGACTCACCCACCCTCCCTAAATCTGGACTTCCATCAGAGCTTTCTCTCAGACATCATGGATGTTGACCTGCAAGCTAGCCTTTACAGAACATTTCTGAAAAGGATGGCTTCATTTCTAGAAAGGGATGTCAGGCTTCTAGAGTGATTTTATTGGAGGTTTTGGTTCAACCCAAATGCTACAGCGGATGCCCCCAGAGCTCAGATTCACATCGTCTGGTAGACAGTGCAGTAGCGATCAATGATGCTTTGTGAAGCTCCATGCCAAAAACTGAGACTCGTTTCTGGGTTTCCTTCCATAAAAATGGAAAGGCTTTCATCCCTGGCTGGGGTACCATATTACGTGCTG
Source organism: Cervus elaphus (assembly GCF_910594005.1). NCBI lineage: Eukaryota > Metazoa > Chordata > Mammalia > Artiodactyla > Cervidae > Cervus > Cervus elaphus. The sequence continues at coordinate 66,340,058 of NC_057847.1, forward strand.
CAAGGGAGGTGGGGACCAAGGCAAAAAGATGGAGAGAGTATCTTAGAGGATCAGTGTGTGAGCTCACTAATGGTCTCAAGTTAAATGGGGCTTTGTTGATGGGGACTGAATGCCTGAGATCTCCAGAGGCATCTGTTGAGTGTAGAGAACCACAGAGCTGTGAGATTCAGATGTACAGAGGTAGAGTTCAAAGTCTTTGATTAAATAATGCAGCTGGTGACTCTGTTACAGAAACTTCTAGACACAGGAGCCTCCAACAAATCATTCTGAGCATCCCATTATGAAGCACTGGCTATAATTCCAACCCTGAGTCTACTGGAAGAGGGAGAGACCTTGTGATGGCAAGAAGGATACCAAACCATCCAAGGCCATGGCTGTGATGAAGACTCTCTCCCTGACCGAATTTTAGTTAGGCTCCTCTGAACCCTCTTATCCACAGTCTAGTTATTGGGTCCTGTCCCTGACAGCCCTGGCAAAGAATCATGCTAAATCATCCCCACACCCTTGGTATCTGATCATCCTTAATATTTGATCAAGTTTCTCATCAACTACCTTTGTGTCTACATTCTTGGCCAGTCTTCAACCCAATAGTTCGGCTCAGTAAGAATTTCCCAAAAAAAAAAAAAAAAAAAAAAAGAATTTCCCTACCCTTTATGTCTCCTGTTAGTAACTGCCCATCCACTGGCATTTTCACTCTGCTTGTTGACTCTAAACCCCACTTGTTCTTGTTGTTTGGACTTGAGCTCAGTCTCTCTTTTCCATTGCAACAGAGTTGAACTCCATTGCAATAATCTTGAATATTACCACTTTAACACGTGTAAGAATAGTGTATCTCTCACAGCTGAGACCCCTGTCCAAGCTGTGCTGGTGAAGGCAGGAAGGATTTCTCCTTGGCCCTTCAGGTTCTAATGACCAGGGTTGCTTTAGGCAGGCTCTCTGGTGGTGGGGATCTAGGATTCAGAGCCTGGATACTACAACTAGAGAAGAAGCTTTTCCCCCTGGTCATCTTCAACCTCCATCTTCACTGCTACCAACAGTGAGATTGTAGAGACTCTCAGTGAAACCCCAAGGTCAGGAGGAGCTGTGTTCAGGGTCCCAGCATGATGAGAAAGAGGACCAGAGTTGGGAAGCAGAGGTCCTGGGGTGAACAAAGGGAAAGATGTTGGGTTATGCTCAACAGGGAGGCTGCCCATCCTCAGGTGTGTGAAGCTTGGCATCCCTTCGTGTGTAGGAATATATGATCCTGGGGAGAGACTTCTGAGACACAGCACCCTGCAAAAGACTCAGTGGAAAGGGTACACTCTCTTAACCCTCAGGAACAAAAGTTTAGGTGAGGTCGGTAGAGAAAAGGAGAAAGAAAGAAATGTTCTCCACATGCTCTGGGAAGCTATATTATTCAAGACTCATGGTTGCAACTAACAGTAACCCAGATGATCTGAGGAGAAAAGGAACTTCTTAGTTGAAAGAACTGAAAAGTATAGGAATAGTTCCCATTTCAAGCAAAACGAGATCCAAGGGTTCAAATGATGTTGTCTGGAAATGCTGCTCTGCCCTGCTTTCCTGTCTGTCCACTGTGTTCTCTGGCAGGCACCCTCCCACCTTGGTGGTGAAGTGGGCCATCGCCTCCTTGCTCTGGGCTTACAGTCCACAGTCTAAGGATCCCAAGGAAAACAGCAAGACCTTTTTTTAAAAAAACATTTCCAGCAAAAGCCCAGACACTGTTTCCAATTGGTGCAGGTTGGTCACAAACTAGTCCCTAAGCCAATCACTGCGCCCAGGACACATGCTCTGATAGCCCACATCCCAGTCAGGACCTCCTCCCTGAAGCACATGGGGGATGGGATGTGGATTATACATGAAATGCGTGGGCTGCAATGGGTGGGGTTAGATCTCCTAAAAAGAGATCAGCTGTTACTCAAAGAAGTATCCTGTGCTAGCAAAACAAGTGACCACTTTGCAGCCAGCAAAGGCTCCCCTCCCTCAAAATTGTATCATAGTTAAATGCTGGAACTATGAAGACAGATGGAGATAGGTTTTGAGTCTTTAGTAGTGTGAGCTTGGCAAATGGTTTCATTCCTGTGGGCCTCAGTTTTCTCACTGTATGACAGGGATACAAGCTACACTGTGGGTATGCTGGGGAGCATTAAATGAGATGATACAAAATGTTCACTAAATGTTACCTATGATTAGTCCTTCTTCCCAACCACCCCTACTATCCCCAGTTTAAGATTAAACTGAATGAGGTTAAGAGCTTATTTGCTTTTTTAAAGGCTGTTTCCCCACTCTTTGTATACAGTAGGTACCCAGTCAACATTTCTGGAATAAATCAATGATGACAGAATTAATAAATGTCCTGGGAATTTCTACTCTTAAAATGTTATCTCCCTAGCCTTAGCAAACAGAAGTAGTCATTTCCTTCTCTTTACCTGTTGGTATTTTTTATCAACTCTACTTACCACCCTTAGCAGCAAGAATGAGAGCCAGGAATGTGTTTGACTCAACTTGGGATCCCATGCTGGCCTAGTGCCTGGCACCCAGAAGAGTATATGTTGATGAATAAAAAAGATCACCTACTCAAACTGCTCTCCTTACAGAGACAATCTCCTTACAGACAACAATCTCTGTTGTCACAGAGATCCAGAGAGGTTAAACAATTTCCCCAAAGCCACACAGCTTCCCAGCTGAGCTATGACTTCTAGTTTAATACTCTTCCTTCTACTTCATACCATCCAGACCCTGGTGCCCTTGTGCTACCAAGAGCAATACTCACTGCTAAGGATAAAGTGACATTCTTGATCTTCTAGAACAGAAGGTATAACAGGAAAACAAGTCAGTCAGTTCAGTTGCTCAGTTGTGTCTGACTCTTTGCAACCCCATGAACCGCAGCACACCAGGCCTCCCTGTCCATCACCAACTCCCGGAGTTTACCCAAACTCATGTCCATTGAGTCAGTGATGCCATCCAACCATCTCATCCTCTGTCATCCCCTTCTCCTCCTGCCCTCAATCTTTCCCAGCATCAGATTCTTTTCCAATGAGTCAACTCTTCCCATCAGGTGGCCAAAGTATTGGAGTTTCAGCTTCAGCATCAGTCCTTCCAATGAACATCCAGGACTGATCTCCTTTAGAATGGACTGGTTGGATCTCCTTGCAGTCCAAAGGGCTCTCAAGAGTCTTCTCCAACAGGAAAACAAACCTGACTCCATATTGGATCTGTTCTTCGGCTATAACCCTTGTTCTCTATTGCCTGTGCTTAGTCATGCTCGTTCTGCATCTCTTGTTAAAGAGATGTGGCCTATAGCATGAAATACGCAAGACAGTCCATACTCACAGCTCTGACCATTAAAGGTATAACACTGTTCTATTCATATAGAGGCAAAAAGTTGCAGAGCAGAGACTAACATCTGTCTCATTTGGAGGTTTACAGAATCATTGTGACTGGACTTAGGTGGGCAGCCGTAAGAACAGAAGATTCAGGGACCAAGAAATCTGCAAACACCAGACACACCCCCTCCCTTTTTAGTATAAAAGAAGCCTGAATTTTAACACGAGTAAGATGGTTCTTTAGGACACTAGTCCACCATCTTGTTGGTCTGTGGGCTTTCTGAAGAAAGTTGCTCTTCCTTGCCCCAACACCTCACCTTGTCTTTTGATTTACTGGCTTGTTATGTGGCGAGCAATACGCGCTTGGACTCAGTAACATAGGGGCATCTTCAAGAGGAAAAGTGACCAGTACAAAGAGCAGCATCAAGTTCCAAATGAGAGGTCGAGGATCATTCACTTGCTCCATCCCACATATAGAAGCATTTTCAGTCTCATATTTTTCCCTTTTGTGACATCCACTTCTTTGCAATAGTTCAGCCAATCCCACACAGCTCCCATAACCAAACCTAATACCAAATGTAACCACCTAGTACCAAACCACTGAGAGAAGTGACCAACAGGCCTTATTTGGACTGAAGACTTCATGCTAAATTCCACAACAATGGGTTGATAAGCTCTCCTCCATGCTATCCCATCCTGTTCTCCTTCTGAAGGAAGAGGCCTACGCAGAGGTCGAGCCAGTGTCATCCCAACCTAACTACCCCCATACCCAATTTCCCAAAGCCCAGGTGCTCTGCCTAGTTAATTTGTATCAAAAACAGAATCTACCATTAACGCATTCAGGACAGTTTATGCTATTCTCATTGGAGACCATGAGAAGATATTTTATTTCTTTATTTGATCAACAAACATTTCAAGAGCTACTACGTGCCAGGCACTGAGTATACCAAAACAAATAAGTGAATCATAAAAAATGTCTGTCAGCTAAGGCATCTAAATAATCCATTAATAGCATTTATTTCAAAATTCCCCAAACTGAAAAGCTTTCTCATTCACCACCAACTCATTTCAACTGGTATTTAATTCAAAGAAATGCTTTGAAGAGCATGTCATTATCAGCTTTTTAATTAAAAGGAAAGATTCTTTCAAGGTAAACTTGATCTTCTGACCAGCAAAAAGGTGTTTTCCATAATATTTTTTTAAATGAAAACAGCAGGTGGGTCCAGACTGCTCTTTCATAGATAGAAGGAAGGTTGAGGTGATGTGTTCACTGCATTCTTAACACCAGGAAGAAAGGCTGCTTCTAAATTTAAAGTATGCTGAATGTTTTGATGTGAGAAGGAAGCAAAACATGTAATACTCCATTAAAAATCTCTTTTGGAGGAGCTCAGAAGAGCCCAGTGCAACTTTTTCCAGGACTCAGGAGAACAGAAAATATATCTCAGTGAATTAACCTGGCTGAGCATAAACCATTTTGCTTCCACTTTCATTTGTAACAAATTCACTCATCTGGCAAAGTTAATGACCCTAACGTGTTAGTGTTAGCTAGGCTTCTGGAACGTTCCCCAGGATCCCAAAGCTCCTTCCTTATAAGGCATTAGAAAATATCCTTTTTAGTATAAAAAGGGACATTTTACTTTCTTACTTACCAAGTATCTCATTTTTGAGTGAGGAAACTGAGGCCCAGAATGGTTTGCTCAAAAGCACACAGCTAATGAGTACTAGGTGCCAAGACTAAAACAAGTCCCTTAACTCCAAACTGAGTTACGCTTAAAGGAGCCCATTAAATAATCATATTCCTTGTAATTTACACAAGAGTCTACCTATTGTTAAGGGTCTGTGCATGCTCAGCTGCTTCAGTCCTGTCTGACTCTGTGACCCTGTGGACTGTAGCCTGCAAGTCTCTGTCCATGGGATTCTCCAAGAATACTGGAGTGTGTGGCCATGTTCCCTCCAGGGGATCTTCCTGCCTCAGGGAACCAACTCACATCTCCTGTGTCTTCTGTATCGCAGGCAAATTCTTTACTGCGGAGCCACCAAGAAAGCCCTGTTAAGGGTATATTATGTACCAAATACTTTACAATTACATTTTTCTTTAAATCCTCCCATAAAACCGCCAAGATAGGGCTCATTAAACTAAACACTAGAGTGTTTAAATAATGCCAGTATGTAGCACTTACAGTAAACCAAGTACTTCCTACATATCATCTCAGATTTTAACAAAGATTCTGCAAGGTACCATCATCCCTGTTTTACAGATGAGACTTGTTTCTCTGAGAGATGAGACTAATTGCCAAGTTCAGAAAGCTAGGAAATCATGGCGCTGGATGTAAATCTCCCCCTGAAAGGCCTATTTTATCCCACACAACATCTCTCAGCATTAGGTACTCGACTCCAATAACAGCGCAACGAGCCAAGTTGGCCAAGGCTTCCAGGTCGGGGCCAAGCACTCCAGTGTAGTGGTGGCACATGAGGTGACATGTGTTAGGGTCTACCTGGGCCTGAGCTGACAAAATCAAAAGTCTGACCCTACCATTTCATTTAGGGGTGGCTTGTGCCCTTGAAGCAAATTCACATTAGTGACATCACAAAATAATAATCACGTAACAATGATTATGACAGTAATATTGATAACATCATTCACTGAGTATATGTTATATATGATATGCTTCATGTCATTGTCAGGCTTCCCTGGTGGCTCAGTGGTAAAGAATCTGCCTATCAATGCAGGAGACACAGGTTTGATCCCTGGGACAGGAAGATCCCCTGCAGAAGGAAATGGCAACCCACTCCAGTATTCTTGCCTGGGAAATCCCATGAACAGAGGAGCCTGGCCAGCTACAGTACATGGTATCGCAAGAGAGTCAAACACAACTGAGTAACTAAACAACAACAAAAGAAGGTCCATTGTCACTAATTATCAAGGAGATAGACTTATCTGCCTAAGAGACAAACCCCAGGACACATTCTCACGTTGAGTCACGGTGCTTAAGCGTATCCTTATAAATATGAACAAAGAATTGTCACAGGAGGGGAGGGTCTTTAATGAAAGATCATTGCCAAAAGTTGATTTTTCCTTACATAAGTATTAATACAAAGAGCTTCCCTGGTGGTCCACTGGCTAAGAATCTGCCTGCCAATACAGAGGACATGGGTTCGATCCCTGCGCCTGAAGATCCCACGTGCTGAGGAGCAGCTAAGACCACGTGCCCAAGTACTGAGCCCATGCTCTAGAGCCCGTGAGCCTCAAATACTGAGCGTACATGCCACAACTGCTGAAGCCCACACGCTCAATTAAGAGCCCGGGCACCACAACTACAGAGTAGCCCCCGCTTGCCACAGCTAGAGCAAGCCCACATGAACAGTGAAGACCCAGCATGGACAAAAACAAATAACTCTTTTTAAAAATTTGTAAGAATTTGACAAGCTTGGTCTAAAATCAGAACTGGTGATATGAGAATCAGTACTCAAATATTGACTAAGCCTAAATAATTACAAAATGTCATTATGTCTAAGGTAATAATCTGGTAAGATTTTGAGAAATTTGCCTGTGTCATCACGTAGCAACATTTTTACAAATCTCATCACAATATGTGTTACTCCTGGGAAGACTTAAGCAGTTAGGCAGTCTTCTACTGGGACTTGATTTTGACAATTTTTTTTTTTTTGTCTTGGTATTTCTTTTTTTAACATTTATTTTATTTATTTTTAACTGTGCTAGATCTTTGTTGCTGCACAAGGGCCTTTCTCTTGTTGTGGCAAGCAGGGGCTACTTTTCATTGCAGTATGAAGGCTTCTCATTGTCATTGCTTCTCTTGTTGCAGAGCACAGGCTCTGGGGCCCAAGAGCTTCAGTAGTTGCGGTGCACAGGATCAGATGCTCTGCAGCCTGTTAGCTCCTCCCCAACCAGGGATGGAACCTGTGTCCCCTGCATTGGCAGGACTCTGAACCACTAGACCTCCAGGAAAGCCCCTGTCATGGTATTTTTAGAATGAAACTGTTTTAGGCCAAGAGAGATACATCCCATCTTACTATACAGTGGCACTAACATCTCAATTTTATTCACAACAGCAACTAAGACCAACCTCATTCAAAATATTAGAGACAGGAACTTATTTGGAAGTGTCTCCAAAGCTACCCACTCTTTTGCAGCCTTTGGTCTCTTCTGGATGTCTCTGTAAGGCAAGATCATGGCCATAAGAACTTGCAAGGAATCAAGTAGAAACCATTAGTCCTAAAAGATGGCTAAATAAAGAAGAATGAAGCCTCCAGTGTAAGTCCATCCTCCTATCCCCTCAAGAGAAAAAAAAAATATTTCCAAGTACTAGCTCTATTGAAATATTTCCTATTAATATATACATGGAGACATTTAACTTGATGACCAAAAGGAAGATTCTATGAGCATCAGGAATAGGTTCCATCACCTTCCCACCCTGTTGGTGGGATTGTAAATTTGTACAGCCATTATGGAAAACAGTATGGAGATTCCTCAGAAAACTAAAAACAGAAATACTGTATGATCCTGCAATCCCACTCCTGGGCATATATCCAGAAAAAAATCATAGCTCGAAAAGATACATACACCCCAACGTTCAGAGCAACACTATTTACAAAATCCAAAACATGGAAAAACCTTAAATGTCCACTGAGAGATGAATGGATAAAGACGTGGTGTATATACACACAATGGAATACCATACTCCTCAGCCATTAAAAAGAATGCCATTTGTAGCAACATAGATGGACCTAGAGATCATCAGACTAAGTGAAGTAAGTCAGAAAGAAAAAGACAACTACCATATGATATCCTTATATGGGGAACCTAAAATATGAACAAATGCACTTATCTACAAAACAGAAACAGGCTCACAGACATAGAGAACAGACTTGTGATTGCTAAGAGGGATGGGGAGATAGGGGAGGACGGATTGGGAGTTTGAGATTAACAGATATAAACTATTATATATAAAATGAATAAACAATCATACAGTTCCTACTGTATATCACAGGGAGCTACAGTCAATATCCTGTGATAAACCATGGATCACATCGTTTCGCACTGTGCGAAAAAAATGTATGCATATAACTGAATTGCTTTGCTGTACAAGACAAATTAACACAACAATGCAAATCAACCATGCTCTTCAATAAATTTAAAAAAAAAAAGAATAGGCTCATCTCATTCCTCTTCTTAAGCCAATAACTCATAGCTAGATAGCTGAGAAGGAGCTGCTGGATTCTCATGCTAAGAACCCTGCATGGTTGTCAAAAGTATACCCAGATAATAGAACAGCTCAAATCAAAATGTTGGACTGAAGTTTTATGCCGGAAAAGATGTAGACAATGTGTAAAAGCAAAATCAGTAGAGTCATAAATGGACCACATTCAGACATGACACAGCTCCAAATCTAGTCTAAACAGCAGTAATTTCTGGGAAGTTTTCTGCAGATTACTTTCATTTATCATATATAGATTCTTTTATCCTTACATATTGAGTTGACTCAGTTTGAGGACCTACATGCCATTTTCTTCCACAACTACACCAACATACACAAACTCAAAAAACATTAATCTCATTCAAAAATTATATACAAACCAAATGAGAGTGGGTCTGGGTTTAATCACCAAAAGTTGTTTGGAAAATTGTCTATTCATCTGGGGGGAAACAATGAACTAAGACCTCTATCTCAAGCTATAAACAAAATTAAAATTCCAGAAGGATTAAGTATTTAAACAAAAAAATAAAACTATAAACATGCTACAGATGATACATCTAGCTATGTGGCCTGGAAGGGTTGAGAGACTCTCCCCCAAGAAATTGAAAAGTGTTTATTTATGAAAACCTACTCAAACATAGTAACAGCAGGAATCTGAAGCTTCTTGCTGGAGGAGTTCTGATCCCCCTACTGAGCTCACTTGGCAGTAACAGTAGATTTTACTACAAGGGCAATGCTGGGTGAGAAAATCTACAGCCTTGCTGCAGGCGGGCAGACTTGATTTGGGGCAGAGAGTAAGAACTCTCACTAGTAGGGCATACTTCGTCCTCAATTGTTCCAGCTCTTTGAGACCCCAAAGACTGTAGCCCACTAGCCTCCTCTGTCCAAGGGATTTTTCAAACAAGAATACTGGAGTGGGCTGCCATTTCCTTCTCCAGGGGATCTTCCCAATCCGGGAATGGAAATGGTGTCTCCTGAATTGCAGGTGGATTCTTTACCTGTGAGCTTCCTGGTGGCTCAGACGGTAAAGAATCTGCCTCAAATGTAGGAGCCCTGGGCTCGATTCCTGGGCTGGGGAGGTCCCCTGAAGAAGGGTATGGCTACCCACTCCAGTATTCTTGCCTGGAGAATTCAATAGACAGAGGAGTCTGGCAGGCTACAGTTCTTAGGATCACAAAGGGTTGGACGGGACTGAAGGACTAACACTTTCACTTTCCCATTCACACTTCTTTGCCTGCTGAGCCATTGGGGATGCCTCCTCACTAGTAGTATTGTTCGCTAAAGTAGTGGAACTATAAGAAAAAGAAAAAAGAAAGACAGAATGGAAAAAACTTACAGATTTGCTAGTCTGCAGTTGTAGTTTCATTTAGGGCAAGTGGCAGACCAGCCAAAGAGTTTATCCGAAGATCCTAGAAATGAGAAAGCTTTAAGAGGGCTAAGTAAATGCTCCACACATCTTTAACTAGGGAACTACATGTGAACAGGGGAGACTTGAGAGAGCTTGATGTAAAGTGAAAGGCAAGGCAGACTTGACAACTGGCTTAACTTTCAATGTACTCTCCAATCCACAAACAGATTTATTAGCAGAGATAGAACATTTACAGACTCAAGATAGGTGAGCACAACTTCTGCCTAAATCTTTGGTTGATCGCTAAGCAGACACTGAGGTGACCCCAAGGAAGTCAGGCCAAAAAAATTAAAAAAAAAAAAAAAAAAAAGACGTTAGTGGCCACATTCCACAAGGAGACAGACTACCATTTACAGGAAAAGTACAAAAATAAAAGAAAGAAAAGAAAATCTCATGGGTAATAATCAGGAACCTCAGAGGGGAAATGAATGTATTACCTAAGATGTCAGATCTCAACAAAAATTATGAAACAAAGTAATAGAAAAGGGTGATCATAGTCAGGAATAAAAACAGTCAATACAAATTAATTCTGACTGTGCTCAGATATTAAAAATACCAAAGACATCAAAGCAGGTATTAAAACTATGCACAAAGAATTAAAGGAAAAAGAATTGTGTTAAAAGAATTAAAGGAAAATATAATTATAACAACAACTGATAATAGAAAATCTTAAAAGAGAAATATAAACTATAAAAAGAACCAAATGAAAATTAAGAGTTGAAAAGTTTAACAAAATGAAAAATGAGCTTGAGAGTAGATGTGAGATGACAAAAGGAAAAATTCATAAATTTTAAGATAGGTTAATAGAAATTATCCTTTGAGAACAACACAGAGAAGAAAGACTGAAGGAAAATGAACAGACTCATAAAAACCCTTATGACAACAGAAAGAATTCCAACATATATGAATTCGAGTCCTGAAAGAGAGAAGAGAGAAGAAGAGGTAAAAAGTAACTTAAAGTAATAATTCTTGAAAACTTCCCAAACTTGCTGATAATCTTTGATTGGCGGGTTCAAGGAACCCAACAAACCCAAGTAAGATAAACACAGAGATTCACACATTATAGTCAAATAGCCGAAAGCCAAAGACAATGAGAAAATTTTGAGTGCAGTAGGAGAAAAATGACTATCACATATAGAGGAACAATATGTACATCAGCTGAGTTTTCATCAGAAAAGATGGAGGCCACAAGGCAGTAGAATAGCATATTCAAGATGCTGAAAGAAAGACTCTTAACTAATATATCTAGCAAAACTATCTTTCAAAATTAAAGGCAAAATAAAGTCACTCAAAGATAAACAAAAACTGAAAATTTATAGCTATCAGAACTTTCTCCTAAGAAATACTAAAGGAAGATTTTCAAGCTAAAAAGAAAATGATGTCAGATTGTAACTTGAATTCACAGAAAGAAATGAAGAGCATTGGAAATTATAAATATTGGATAAACAAAAAAGACTATATAAACAGGTATTATTCTCTCTCCCTGAATTTCCTTTAACAAGTGATCGTATAAAGCAATAATTATAATTCTGTACTGCTGGATATATATATCATATATAGATATAATATACCTGGCAATAATAGCAGAAAAGAGGGAGAAAGAAATTGAGCTATATTGGAACCAAGTTGTTGTGTTGTACCAAAATGGTCATTAAACTGGAGCAGGTTGTAATACATTTACATATATATTGTAACCTAGAGCACCACTAAGAAAATTAATTTTAAAAACAGTTAATAAAACACAGGAGTTAAAATGACATGCTAAAAATATTTAACACAGAAGAAGGCAGCCAAAGAAGAACAGAAGAACAAAATATACATAGACAAACAGAAAGAAAAATAGCATATATAAATCTGAGTGTATCAAAAATTATATTAAGTGTGCATGAATTAAACACTTTAACCAAAAGCCAATCATCATCAACATGGCTTTAAAAAAGCAAGTTCCATACCTCAACATAATAAAAGCTATATATGACAAACCCACAGCAAGCATCACCCTCAATGGTGAAAAATTGAAAGCATTTCCCCTGAAATCAGGAACAAGACAAGGGTGCCCACTCTCACCACTACTATTCAACATAGTGTTGGAAGTTTTGGCCACAGCAATCAGAGCAGAAAAAGAAGTAAAAGGAATCCAGATAGGAAAAGAAGGAGTGAAACTCTCACTGTTTGCAGATGACATGATTCTCTACATAGAAAACCCTAAAGACTCTTCCAGAAAATTACTAGAGCTAATCAATGAATATAGTAAAGTTGCAGGATATAAAATTAACACACAGAAATCCCTTGCATTCCTATATACTAACAATGAAAAAACAGAAAGAGAAATTAAGGAAACAATACCATTCACCATTGCAACAAAAAGAATAAAATACTTAGGAGTATATCTACCTAAAGAAACAAAAGACCTATACATAGAAAACTATAAAACACTGATGAAAGAAATCAAAGAGGACACAAACAGATGGAGAAACATACCGTGTTCATGGATTGGAAGAATCAATATTGTCAAAATGGCTATTCTACCCAAAGCAATCTATAGATTCAATGCAATCCCTATCAAGCTACCAATGGTATTTTTCACAGAACTAGAACAAATAATTTCACAATTTGTATGGAAATACAAAAAACCTCGAATAGCCAAAGTAATCCTGAGAAAGAAGAATGGAACTGGAGGAATCAACCTGCCTGACTTCAGGCTCTACTACAAAGCCACAGTCATCAAGACAGTATGGTACTGGCACAAAGACAGAAATATAGATCAATGGAACAGAATAGAAAGCCCAGAGATAAATCCACGAACCTATGGACACCTTATCTTTGACAAAGGAGGCAAGGATATACAATGGAAAAAAGACAACCTCTTTAACAAGTGGTGCTGGGAAAACTGGTAACCACTTGTAAAAGAATGAAACTAGAACACTTTCTAACACCATACACAAAAATAAACTCAAAATGGATTAAAGATCTAAATGTAAGACCAGAAACTATAAAACTCCTAGAGGAGAACATAGGCAAAACACTCTCCGACATAAATCACAGCAAGATCCTCTATGACCCACCTCCCAGAATATTGGAAATAAAAGCAAAACTAAACAAATGGTACCTAATGAAACTTAAAAGCTTTTGCACTACAAAGGAAACTATAAGTAAGGTGAAAAGACAGCCCTCAGATTGGGAGAAAATAATAGCAAATGAAGAAACAGACAAAGGATTAATCTCAAAAATATACAAGCAACTCCTGAAGCTCAATTCCAGAAAAATAAATGACCCAATCAAAAAATGGGCCAAAGAACTAAACAGACATTTCTCCAAAGAAGACATACAGATGGCTAACAAACACATGAAAAGATGCTCAACATCACTCATTATCAGAGAAATGCAAATCAAAACCACAATGAGGTACCATTACACGCCAGTCAGGATGGCTGCTATCCAAAAGTCTACAAGCAATAAATGCTGGAGAGGGTGTGGAGAAAAGGGAACCCTCTTACACTGTTGGTGGGAATGCAAACTAGTACAGCCGCTATGGAAAACAGTGTGGAGATTCCTTAAAAAACTGGAAATAGAACTGCCATATGACCCAGCAATCCCACTTCTGGGCATACACACTGAGGAAACCAGATCTGAAAGAGACACGTGCACCCCAATGTTCATCGCAGCACTGTTTATAATAGCCAGGACATGGAAGCAACCTAGATGCCCATCAGCAGACGAATGGATAAGGAAGCTGTGGTACATATACACCATGGAATATTACTCAGCCGTTAAAAAGAATTCATTTGAACCAGTCCTAATGAGATGGATGAAACTGGAGCCCCTTATACAGAGTGAAGTAAGCCAGAAAGATAAAGAACATTACAGCATACTAACGCATATATATGGAATTTAGAAAGATGGTAACGATAACCCTATATGCAAAACAGAAAAAGAGACACAGAAATACAGAACAGACTATTGAACTCTGTGGGAGAATGTGAGGGTGGGATATTTCAAAAGAACAGCATGTATACTATCTATGGTGAAACAGATCACCAGCCCAGGTGGGATGCATGAGACAAATGCTCGGGCCTGGTGCACTGGGAAGACCCAGAGGAATCGGGTGGAGAGGGAGGTGGGAGGGGGAATCAGGATGGGGAATACGTGTAAATCTATGGCTGATTCATATCAATGTATGACAAAACCCACTGAAATGTTGTGAAGTAATTAGTCTCCAACTAATAAAAAATTTAAAAAAATAAAATAAAATAAAAAAGCAAGTTCCAACTACACATTGTCTTCAAGAGCTTTAGATTCAAAGACACAAATAGATTGAAAGAAAAGGAATGGGAAAAACATATATACTATGCAAAGTTATTGCAAATACCAACATTAATATCATAAAAAATAGAATTTAAGACAAAAAATACTACTAGAGATAAAGAGGTACATAACGTAATGAGAAAAGGACTGAAACACCAGGAATCTATACGAATTCTAAACATATAGGTACCTAATAGGAGTGCTGAATACATGAAGCAAACATTGGCAGATCGTAAATAAACAATTTGTTAATTATAGTTGGAGATTTCAAATCCCTTTTCTCAGCAACTAAACTAGAAATAAAATGAATAATGATACAAAAGGTGTAAATAACTATCATCCAACTGTACCCAAGTAACAAATATAGAAGATTGCACAACGGTTTCAATCCACATGGAACATTTTCCAGGGTAAATTATATGTTAAATTATAAAATCTCAAGAAACTTAAAAGGATTAAAGTCATGCAAAATACATTCTTCAACCACGATAGAGCTAACTTGAAAATCAGCAACAGAAATTTGGGAAACCTTCAGAACTTTGAAAAATATATTTCTAAATAACCAATGAGTCAGAGAAGAAATCACAAGGTTAATTAGGAAACATTTCAAACAAAACCAAACATACTAAAATGTATGAGTGCAGCTAATGCAATGCTTAGAAGAAAATTTATAGTGTTGAATATGCTTAAATTAGAAGATCAATAATCTAAGGTGTAAAAAGAAGAGCATATCAAACCTAAAGTAATTGCATGGAAGGAAACAATAAGATCAGAATAGAAATAAATAAAAATAAAAAACAAAATCAAGTTGATTCTTTGAAAAGATAAATAAAAGTGATAAAACTCTCAGTAGACTGACAGAAAAAAGATAGAATACATATTACTAAAATCAAGACTCAAAGAGGGATATAACTTCTGATTAACAGAAATTAAAAGAATTATAAGAGATTATGAACATCTGAATGCCAGCAAATTACACAATTTCAATGAAATGGATAAACTTCTAGAAAGGCAAAAATTACCAAGCTTGACCCAATGAGAAACTAAAAATATGAAAAGATCAATAACAAATTAAAAAATGAATTAGTAATTTAAAATCTTCCCACAAGAAAAGCCCAGGTTTGGGTGCCATTACTGGTAAATTTTATCACATATTTAAAGAAATAATACCAACCCTACACAAACCCTTTCAGAAAATATATATATTAGTTTGTTAGGGCTGCTATAACAAAGTATCCCAAGCTGAATGGCTTATACAACAGAAATATCTTCTTTCACAGTCTGGAGACTGGAAGTCTAAGATCAAGATCTCAGCAGGGCTCATTCCCTTTGAGGCTTGGGGAAGAGTCTGTTCCTGGCCTCTCTCCTTAGCTTTCACATGGCTGGTTTACAGCCTATGTCTTCACACTGTCTTCAGTTCAGTTCAGTTGCTCGGTTGTGTCCAACTCTTTGCAACCCCATGGACTGCAGCACGCCAGGCCTCCCTGTCCATCACCAACTCCCAGAGTTTATTCAAACTCACATCCATTGAGACAGTGATACCATCCAACCATCTCATCCTCTGTCATCCTTTCCTCCTCCTGCCCTCAATCCTTCCCAGCATCAGGGTCTTTTCAAATGAGTCAGTTCTTCACATCAGGTGGCCAAAGTATTGGAGTTTCAGCTTCAGCACCAGTCCTTCCAGTGAATATTCTTTTAGGATGGACTGGTTGGATCTCCATACAGTCCAAAGGACTCTCAAGAGTCTTCTCCAACACCACAGTTCAAAAGCATCAATTCTTTGGCGCTCAGCTTTCTTTACAGTCCAACTCTCACATCCATGCATGACTGGAAAAACCATAGCATTGACTAGATGGACCTTTATTGGCAAAGCAATGTCTCTGTTTTTTAACATGCTGTTTCTAGGTTGGTCGTAACTTTTCTTTCAAGAAGCAAGTGTCTTTTAATTTCATAGCTGCAGTCACCATCTGTCTTCCCTCTGTCCAAATTTCCCCTTCTTATAAGGACACCAATCATATTACATTGGGTTCACCCTAATAATCTCCAGTATTCTTGCCTAGAGAATTCCATGGACTGAGGAGTCTGGTGGGCTACAGTCCACGGGATCACAGAGAGTCAGACAAGACTGAGGGACTAACACTTACACCTTCTTTCTAATAATCTCACTGATTACCTCTGTGAAGACCCTATCTCCAAACCAGGTCATAATCTGAAGTATCAGTGATTGGTACTTCAGCACATGAATTTGAGGAAGGGACACACTCAACCTATAGCAATGAATGAAGAACAAATACTTCACGACTCATTCTATGAGTCCAGTATTATCATCAAGATATCAAACACAAAGATATCAGAAGCAGAGAAAACTAAAGACCAAAATCCCTCATGAAAATTGATTAGGAAACTAAATACATAAATACATATATTTTAATTACACACAATGACCAAGTGGGAATTACCTCAGGAGAATAAGGTTGGTTTAACATCTAAAACTCAATTAATACTATATATCAGATTAGTAGAATGAAGGACAAAAGAAATCACATGATCATCTCAGCAGCTATGGGAAAAACATTTGGCAAAATTCAACACCCATTCACGATTAAAATACAAGCAAACAAAAGAAATTTCCACAAAGTAGATGAATCCAGAACTTCTTAAACCTGTTAAAGAGCTTCTAAAAAATCCTACTACTGTGTTATACTTAATGGTGAAAGACTGAAGTCTTCCCCCTAAGATCAGGAACAAGACAAGGATGTCTGTTCTTACCACTTCTACTTAAAAAGCTACTGAAGGCTTTACCTAGGAATAGGTTTGAGCAAGAAATAAAAGGCAACCAGATTGGAAAGGAAAAAGTAAAACTGTCCTTCTTCATAAAATATGTTATGTCAAAATTTTGATAGAATGTACAATAAACCTACTAAAAGTAGTAAGTTTACCAAAATTGAAGAATACAATCAACAATCTACAAATGAAAATAAGAAAAAATTCCAGTTGTAATAGTCATAGAAAGAATAAAACACTTAGCAAAATACTAACAAAATAAGAGTAAGACCCATACACTGAGAACTTCAAAACAATGCTTTTAAAAGATTTCAATAAATGGAGACGCATATCATATTCACAGGTTGGAAAACTCAGTATTTTTAAGATGGCAGTTCTGCTCAAATTGATTTGTATGTTCAAATTCAATCCTCATCCAAATAGACCAGGGCTGTTTTTATAGGAACTAGTAAGTTGATCCTAAACTGTATATGAAAATATAAGGATCTAGACATGCCAATAGGAGTTTGAATAAAAAAAGCAAAATTAAAAGATTCATATTACCTCATATCAAAACTTATTATGAAATGTACTAATCAAATAGCATTGGTATAAAGATATACATATTAATCAACAAAACAGAATAAAGAGTACAGAAATATCACCCTACAGTTTAGTCTCAAAAAAAGAAAGATGCCAAGACAATTTGCTGTAGAAGAGACAGTTTTTCTCAACAAACAGTGCTAAATAATGCATAGGCATGTGCAATTATAAATAATAAATTTAGTCCTTACCTCACAGGGGACACAGGAATTAATAGACAGATCGTAGGCTTCAGTGTAGAGGTCAAATTGTAAAATGTCTAAAAGAAAGCACAGGATAAAATTTTTGTGGTCTTGTGTTATGCATAAAACTCTTAGAATTGAAACCAAAACATGATTCATAAAAAAAAAAAAATGCTGACAAATTGCACTTCAACAAAATGTAGAGCTTTCTTTCACTCTTCAAAAGGTATCAACAAGAAAACAAAAGGATAAACCACGGGAAGAATATTTGTAAATCATGTATCTGATAAAGGATCTGCATTCAGATCGAGCAAAAAATTCTTACAGTTCAATAATTAGAAGGCAATTTTAAAATATGCAAATGACTTTAGTAGACGTATCACCTAAGAAAACATATGAATGGCTCAATATCATTACTCATCAGGAAAATGCAAATTAAAATCACAATAAGATACTACTACTACCCACTTATGACAACAACTACAGTCAAGACACTGACACCATCAAGTATTGGCAAGATTCTAAAATGGTACACTTAGGGAAATGGTTAGAAAAGTTCTTAAAAAGTTGAAGATACACTTTATAAATAATATAGCAATTGTATTTCTAAATATCTACTGAAAAGGAACAAAGGCAGGCATATGTCTACAGGAAGACTTACATGTGAATATTCAAAGTGGCATTATTCATAACAAGCAAAAACCAGAAATAACCCAAATGTCCATCAACTGGCAAATAGATACACTAAGTGTGGTCTATTTGTATAGTGAAATGCTAGTTAGCACTAAAAAAAGAACAATCTACTAATACTGCAACATGGATTAACCTCAAAGTCATTATCCTAAATGGAAACAGCCAGACACAAAAGACAACATATTGTATGGTTCCATTCACATGACATTTCTAGAAAAGGCAAATCTATAGAATTAAAGCAGATCACTGCTTGCCTGAGTCTGAGGTTAGAGTGAGAAATAACTGCAAATGGATATAAGGGAACTTTTTGAGTTGATGGAAATGTCTAAAAACTGGACAGTTGCACAACTCTCTCCATTTGCAAAAAATTGAACAGTATATCTGGTTGAATTTTTTGCATGTGAACTGTTTCTCAAGAAAACTTCACAATGAATTAAAATTTTTTAAAACGTACTAGGACAGAAAGAAAAAGTAATATATGCTTATTAAATGCTTAAGAAAGAAGTGATGCAGAAAGATAAATATAACATATCAGAAGTTGGTAGGCTGAGCTGTTCTCAGGGTATAAAACATCAATAGGAAGGTTGGTTGAGTCCGACAGGCAACTAGAAGTGTCAGTTTTAAGGATGTAGATTTGGAAATCATGCACAGGGTTGAAGTCATGGGATTGAATGAGATCATAAGAAAGTTAACAGCAAGTGGGACAAGACAGAACTTTGTATAGAACACCCACCCTCAAGGAGCCTGAGGAGGAAGAGTTAGAAGGAATTTAAAAGAAAAAAATAGGGGATTTTTCTGGTGGTCCAGTGGTTAAGACTCTGTGCTTCCAAAGCAGAGGGCACGGGTTCCATCCCTGATCAAGGAGCTAAGGTACCACATGCTGCCTGGCACAGTTTAAAAAAAAGAGAGAGAAATCTTTCCTATGTCTTCATGAGACTCACCTGCCAGAAAGATCCAGTGGTGGTGAACTCTCAAAGAAACACAGGCAACAAATCCATCAAGACTGCAGTATTTTAATAAAATAAAGATAGAAAACATGATAGATTTTGCCTTTTTTACTCACTCCTTAAAGTAGACTTATAAACAGGTAGGATGTCTGGTTTTAGTCTAGTTTGGTTGTTATATATATTCTTATATTAATTGGGATTCCCAGGTGGTTCAGTGGTAAAGAATCCACCTGCCAATGCAGAAGACGCAGATTTGATCCCTGGGTCAGGAAGATCCCCTGGAGAAGGAAATGGCAAACCACTCCAGTATTCTTGCCTGGAGAATCCCATGGACCGAGGAACCTAGAGTGCTACAGTTCACGGGTCGCAAAGAGTCAGACATGATTGAGTGACTGAGCATGTAGGCAAGACATTAATATAACTTTAAAAAATAAAGACTACATTTTAAAAAGCCATAGAGAGCAAACTATGTTCCTCGCCTTCCCATAGACAACTTTTAAGAGTTCCCTGGTTTTCTTAGGGAAGGAAGTTTCAAAGCAACAGAGGAACTTAGTAAAATGGTGTGAAAGTTTGTAAAAATAAAAAGCGGGGGCTGAACCAAGTAGAGGGGTCAGGGGAAGGAGAGACAACAGCAGAAGCCGGGAGTCCATCCTCATCTGGGGTTAAGCTTTCTGCAGTTTCAATTACCTGCAGTCAACATTACATAGAAAATTCCAGAAACAAACAATCCAGAGGTTTTAAAGTATGGCGCTGTTCTGAGTAACGTAATGAAGTCTCCTACAGTCCTGTGGTGTCCCAGCTGGAGGTGAATTTTCGTCCCACGAACAGAGGGTGTAAACACTACCTGCCTGTTACTATAGGAAAAAACATAGCATGTGTAGGGTTCAGCCCTATCTGTGGTTTCCAGCATCCACTAGGGGTCTTAGAACTATCTCCTGTGGATAAGGGGGAACTACAGTGTTTGGAGAAGAGAAAACGGTGGAGATTGGGAATTTTACGTGGGGCTACATTGACATTCGCTGGGTGTTGTCCCTGCCCCAAGAGGATTCTCTGGCACCTCATCCCGACCCCACTTCCCATGCAGAGCCTGACCTTGTTTACTGGGACAGCAACATGGTCCTCTTCTTGCATCTTCACCCCTCCAGAGCAAGCACCCAGTGTTTAGCCTGTGGCCTCCCTCCTGGGAGGAGGGGAGAGGGGCGGGCGGCAGGGGAAGGGGAGAGAGACCTGGCTGATAGCTGCTCCGCTCTTAAAGAGGTGCAGGTTTTCAACATAGTCCTCAGAAACCCAGTGATAAATGTAACGTGTACCTCTTTAACCACAGCTTTTGGCTATAAAGGACATTATAGGAACAACTGAAAAAACCTGAATTTGGATGGTGGTAACACATGTGAAGAGTTGACTCATTGGAAAAGACCCTGATGCTGGGAGGGATTGGGGGCAGGAGGAGAAGGGGATGACAGAGGATGAGATGGCTGGATGGCATCACCGACTCGATGGATATGAGTTTGAGTAAACTTCGGGAGTTGGTGATGTACAGGGAGGCCTGGCATGCTGTGATTCATGGGGTCGCAAAGAGTCGGACACGACTGAGCGACTGAACTGAACTGAACTGAACATGTCAGTGTTAATTTACCAGTTTTAATGTGCGTATCGTGGTTATGTGGGAGGAGGCCCTTCTCGGCAGTCACTAAAATATTTGGAATGGTGGAGAATCTTGTGGGTGACTTATTCTCAAATTATTGAGAGGAAAAAATGAAAAAAAAAAGTGTACTATACTTGAAATTTGTTGTTGTTGTTAGCTTTGCTAGGTCTTTGTGGTGGCATGAAGGCTTTCTCTAGTTGCGATGCATGGGCTTCGTTGCTCCATGGTATGTGGGATCACAGCTCCTCTATCAGGGATTGAACCCATACCCCCTGCATTGGAAGGCAGATGCTTAACCGCTGGACCACCAGGGAAGTCCTGCAGCATTTTTTTTTTTCCTGCAGCTTTTTTATAAATTTGAAATTGCTTCACAAAATTTTTAAAGCTGTGTACTAGTAGGTGGGTTGGTTTGACATTACGTTTTTGGTCTATGGGTTAGTAGGACCAAACATAATGAATGGACAATACAGGGAAGGAGGCAGGATCTCGTGTTTCCCTTCCTGGTTTTTGTAGGACTCTGGGTTGAAAGACTGGAAGTAACCCTGTTTGCCTTGCAAAATGTAAACAAAGACATTACCCTTAAACTATGTAATAATGTGCTTTCCTCATCCCAGCTAACAGCAGGGACTCCAGCAATCAGACCAAATACGTTTAGTCACTGGTGCTGGGAAGGTTCACTCCCACTAAGAAAGGCAATTTAAGTAATTAGCCAGTCTTTATGGCAGGATCATCTCCTGGGCTCAGCGGGGGCCAGGGAGCACATGGCTATTAGGCAGGGAAAACTATCCTTCATTTTTACACTCTCTTCTTCTAACCCAAACTTTCAAAGCACGCTCAGAAAGGACACTTTCCCTCAGTGCATCTAAATGTCCCAGATGGAAGGAGGTTTGATGGCTAAGCCAAACCAGGACATGCTGACAATGTTTTGTTTCCTCTTTGGGTTTGATTGTTTGTTTCCCAATGAAAATAGCTTTGTTGTTTTTACAGATAATGCAAGTAATCCATGCTTGTTATTGAAACAAATTTACACAATAACAAATAAGGGGAGCTGTGGAGAGTTAAAATTATCTATAATCTTCCCAACCAGAGTGAGCTGTGGTTTATAATTTAGTGCATTATCCTTCAAGTTTATATAATTATAAGTTTAAAATGTGGGTATGCTCAGTCATGTCCAACTCTTTGCAACTCCATGGACTGTAGCTCAATATTCTCCTCTGTCCTTGGGATTTCCTCAGCAAGAGTACTGGAGTGGGCTGCTATTTCCTCCTCCAGGGGCTCTTCCCGACCCAGGGATTGAACCCATGTCTCCTGCACCTCCTGTATTAGCAAGTGGACTCTTTACCACTGTGCCACCTGAGAAGCCCAAATTAAAAATATGATTTACTAAATCAGCTGCATTATAACCATTATAATCCTTGCTTTCCTCTTACTCTATCACAGGCATCTTTACAGGTTAATAAGTATATATTCTCGATGTCACACCACAAAGAATCCTTTGCCCAGACAACCCAATAAAAAAAGCGGGCAGAAGACTTCAGCAATCTTTCAGGGGCAATGCCCAGTAAACATTAAAGGAATGCTCAGCTTCATTAGTTATAAGGAAAATTCGAATTAAAACCATGACCACCCATCAGAATAACCAAAATGAAAGAAACGGATAGAAGTACATGGTGGCAAGGATGTGAAGCAATTAGAACTCACATACACTGCTGGTTAGTTACAAATTGGTACAACCACTTTGGACAACTGGCAATATCTATGAAAACCAATCATATGTATACCTAGAGTTCAGCAGTTCTATTCCTAGATAAAGGGCCAACAGAAGTGTATGTAATTCTTCACTGAAACATAGGTACAAGAATGTGCATAGCTTCATTATTCAAAAGAACCCCAAACTGGAAACGACCAAATGTCCAGGTACTGTAGAGTGGATGTGAGACAGGCTGGGACCTGGGGCCAATTGCTGCAGTGCTGGCCCTTCACAAACATCTCCTTGAGTACCAGAATACAAAGAGACTATAAAGGACAAAAAACAACTGCATGCATGCCCAGCTGGGGCAAATTATGAACAAGCTATAAAAAAGACCAAAAATCCAATGGCTACTTCTAAGGAGTCAGGAGCAAAAGCAGGGCACTGCCCATGCCCCACTGCACATCACCACCAAAGGGGCGAGTGAACCACCTAAGCCACCCCTCTAGCCCAACCCCTGAATGCACCCCTACCCACATCCCATGTAAGGGACCAGCTGACCTCTTTCCCCAACTCAGACAGTGAACAAGGATAACTGTTACTTGTATTTCCTCCCCTCTGGTTCAGCACCAGTTCCAGTAAAGCCTTGTCTAAATTTCTTGTCTGGCTTCTTATCAATTCCTATTGATTAAAGAGTCCAAGAACCCTGGTTGGCAACAAACTGTGGTATATTTATAATGGAATACTATACAATAGTAAGAATGAATGGATCTCAACTACACAGATGACTCTCACAAACAAAACATAGAGAAAACAAAGGCAGACGCTGACGATTACACACTGTGCAATCCATTTATAAAAGCATCAAGAGCAAGTTTACTAACCATGGTGAGGTTGATAGAGGTTCTCCTTCTCAGTGAATGGGGACTACAGGGGTCACCTGGGGACTTCTGGGCAATGGTAAACTTGTCTTTCATGATATGGTACTGGATTGTTGTTTGGTTGCTAAGTCATGTCCAACTCTTTTTTGTGACCCCATGGACTGTGGTTTGGGCTTCCCTGGTGGCTTCGTGGCAAAGATTCTGCCTGCTATGCAGAAGCCACAGGAGACGCAGGTTTGATTCCTGGGCCAGGAAGATCCCCTGGAGGAGGGCTGGCAACCCGCTCCAGTATTCTTCCCAGGAGAATCTATAGACAGAGGAGCCTGGCAGGGTACAGCCTATAGGGTTGAAAAGGGTCAGACACAACTGAAGCGACTTAACATGCACACACGGACTGTAGTTCACCAGGTTCCTCTGTGGAATTTCCCAGGCAAGAATACTGGAGTGGACAGGGGAGTGCACTCACTCAAGTTTATCAAGCTTTGCCCTTAGGATCTGTGTGTTTTTCTGTATGTAGTTTGTCAATAAATATACACAGTAATACTATCAATAAAATTAAATGAATTAACTCTCCAAAGTCTGGAATCTATTGAATTTTATTCACACATTTTTTTCTCTTACAATCAAGTTATAGAAATTTCTTAATTTTTAAGGCAAAAAGTTTATCCATACTGCATACAATATTAGTGACATTTTTAACTCTCTTTAGCTATTATGACCCATATCTGCCAGTCCCCTCTCAGTAGGCACTGCTGTGTTAGGTTATAATGAACATCCCAATTCTCGGCCCCAAGAGCCACCTCCAAAGGGCTAAACAGTGGTTCTTACCAGGGGGTACTTTGCAATCACCTCAACTCACGTGTATCTGGACAAGTGCAAACTAGGATGTTATTAATTGTACATTGCAGAGATGCTACGGATTGTCACCTAAATTCTGCGTCAGGGCTGGGGCACTCGTTTCCCAGTTCCTGGAGTGTTGCTTCTTGAGGACTCAGAGATCCCTTCCCAGAAACTGTTCTCAGCACAATGAAGCTGTCTGCTTGGCTTATGATTCTTCCTGGGACAGCTTACACTCAGTGACTGGTCCAGACAGAAAAAAAAAAAAAAGGCTGCCCATGCCTTGCAAGGAGGGCAGGCCCACCCCAGCTCCATGATTTGGCTGAAGCCTTTGTGGACACTGCATCACAGTTCAAATTTTCCCTCTGTCTGATCTTTCTTCCCTTACTTCCTCCCAGTCTGAGAATATTCCCCATTAACTTCCTATACACAAATCTCCATCTCGAAGTTTGTTTCCCAGAGGACCTTATCTGAGATGTTCACTTACGAGAAAGAATTCAAAATACATGTCACAGTTGTTGTAAACCAGTGTTGTCCAGGATGGGGTTTATGGAAAAGGTAAAACCTTAAGGCCACACAGAATTATGATCTGGGAGAAGCCAATTTGAAGCTTGCTGGATTATGAACCACCAGGAAGCCTCAGGTCAGAAGCACAGATGGCAGAGTTGGGGAACCACTGCTCAGGTTGGCCTCACCAGAGCAGAACAAACTTGAGAGACAGAGTCATGAGGTTTTATGGACCAGTGAGGGCTGCTTGGGAAAAAATCCTTGGCTTGAAATTGGTTTTAATAGAACAGGGACCCTGTGCTTATTTTTCAACAAGTGATTGATAAAAGTAAAGCTGCTTTTGGATAAATCTAGAAGTAAGTGGATTCTTTACCAGCTGAGCTACCAGGGAAGCCCAGAAACAAGGTGCAAGACTTTAACTGCGGGTGAGTCTGACAGCTTGAAGACCAGCATGGCAGATGGGGCCACAATCTCAGGAAAAGGACCACTTGCCTGGACTGTAAATGGCTCACAGCTCACATCAAAAGATGAGAACCGTCTTTCCTATCTGAAGGGCCATCATGAGAAGAAGGAACTGGCCTTGCTCAGTGGGGCAACACCAAGGAAGCAAATATCAGTGAAATGCAAGGAAATGCACTGAACCAGAGAGTTACCCAACAATGAACTGGACTTCCTTTGGCAGAGGTGAACTCATATCTCTGGAGATTTTTAGAAAGAGGCTGGTGGTTTACTTATGGAAGAAAAGAAGAAACCTGCACTGAGCAGGTTAAACAAGAGTTCTTCCATTTCCCTCTTAAGCCCTCTGCAAAAATGAAAGTAAAAGCCTATCTCCACCAAGATAAAACTGGCTACATTTTAGTGACTTATGGAGATAGGGGCTTCCCCAGTGGCTCAGTGAGTAAAGAATACACCAGCAATGCAAGAGACACCAGAGATACAGTTTCAGTCCCTGGGCTGGGAAGATCCCCTGGAGGAGGAAATGGCAACCCACTCCAGTATTCTTACCTGGGAAATCCATGGACAGAGAGCACTGGTGGGCTACAGTCCGTGGGGTCGCAGAGTCAGACATGACTGAGTGACTAAACTCACACACATGGAGATAGGAGGTGACAAAATGTTTTTAACTGCCTCCAAGTTTCAAACCCAGAGGTTGAAATGCAGTTAGTAAAAGTGACACCAATCTGAAAGTATAATGAATGGCCCTTTTTTAAATAATAAAGTAAAAGTCCAACTCTACTTCCAGTTGAAGTAGAAATGATGCCTGTGGTCAACCATAGATGGGAACAACACAGTGGGGTTACATGCCTCGTTTCTGTCCAAAGTTCACTCCTGATTTTCAGATGGGACCTCCCAACTGCCAGCTGTCTCACAGCGGGCCTCTTTCCCTTCATAGTTCCTGCCACATTGGAGAAGAAAAGGGACTTCTAGTAATAGTAAGGCAAGACTTCAAAGTCTCCCACTAGTCCTTTCACCTCACTGCCACCTGAGCAGTGATGAACAGTACCTAGAATGTCCAGCATGAAAAGGTCTGCATCTTTACACTGAGCTAGACAGCCTTCCTCTCAGTTGCTGGTTACAGTTGAGCTCACTCATCCTAGGTCTTTGAAAGAAGTCGTTCATTTGTTGAGAGCTTTTCCGATGACTCAGGTTTATTCTGGAGTTTGTCTCTTTAAAGATGTCTCTCTATCCAGAGTTAGAAAAGAACTGTGGGGTATTTTATTATAAATATAATATTTTATATGTATAGTATATTTTTATTATAGCTCTAAGATCAGTTTCTTTCATTTTGCTGGAGTTATTTTGCTTTCTCAAGTTTGGTTTTATTTTAGAGACCTGCCCCCCTTTTCCCCAACCACTTCTCTGAGGACTGTGATTTTTCATCATTTCCCACTTACAAAGTTGATATTTTTGGTCCATACTCAAAGGAGAATAAAAATGGAAGGAATTTGGCTCACCCCTTCTTTACACTATGCACCTCCAACTTTTGCATGTATGATATTTGTTCCCAGAATGCCAATCCAGTTTTCAGAATCTCTTAACAATCACATGAGACCACAGGCCATCTGGTCTACTACACATTGAAAGAATTAAGAGGCACATGGGCACCACTGTGGGTTCTGGAGTTTCCTGCCTCAAGTTCATGTGTCTGAGACCAGTTTTGCTCCTGTTGCAGTACTAACCACAAGAGTCAGAAAGGGGAAATGTATTTTCAGTGGAGAATTCCACATTGAAGAGGAGAGCACTCTTTCAGCAAAAACAGAATACGACCGCAACTGTTTTTCAAAGAGTTGAGAAAAAATTGCCAAGAGACAATTTTAGAAATGTCTAAAGATAACAGCAAGCTCTCCAATGAAATTATGGTTGCTGGGGAGGTGGGGGAAGAGATAGTTGGGGAGTTTGGGATGAACATATACACACTGTTGGTTAAAATGTATAACCAGCAAGGACCTACTGTTCGGTACGTGGAGTTCTGCTCAGTGTTGTATGGTGGCCTGCGTGGAAGGGGAGCTTGGGGGAGAATGGATACATGTGTATAAATGGCTGTGTCCCTTCGCTGTTCACCTGAAACTGTCACAACATTGTTTGCTTATCAGGTAATCAGGTGTACCCCAATACAAAATAAAATTTTTTTTTTTTAAAAAAAGAGCAAGTCCTCCAAAATTACCATTAGAATCAATCTGGGTAGAACCTCAGTTCAGTTCAGTTCAGTCTCTCAGTCATGTCCAACTCTGCAATCCCATGGACTGCAGCACACCAGGCTTCCCTGTCCACCACCAACTCCTGGAGCTTGCTCAAACTCATGTCCATCGAGTCAGTGATTCTATTCAACCATCTCATCCTCTGTCGTCTCCTTCTCCTCCTGCCCTCAATCTTTCCCAGTATCAGGGTCTTTTCCATGAGTCAGTTCTTCCCATCAGGTGGCCAAAGTACTGGCGTTTCAGCTACAGCATGAGTCCTTCCAATGAATATTCAGGACTGATTCCCTTTAGGATGGACTGGTTTCATCTTCTTGCAGGCCAAGGGACTCTCAAGAGTCTTCTTCAACACCACAGTTCAAAAGCATCATTTCTTCAGTGCTCAGTTTTCTCTATAGGCCAACTCTCACATCCATACATGACCAGTGGAAAAACCATAGCTTCGACGAGATGGGCTTTTGTTGGCAAAGTAATGTCTCTGTTTTTTAGTATGCTGTCTAGGTTGGCCATAGCTTTTCTTCCAAGGAGCAACAGTCTTTTAATTTCATGTCTGGAACTTCAGGGATGAGGTTTTTATCTCTGATTTCTCCAGACTAAAGGACAGACATGAATGTGGTAGGGAGGGTTATGCTTTTCAAGGGCACCCACCACCCATTGCCTGGTGACATGAATGTAACTAGTTCAGCGTCAAGGTCCTTACTGGTAAAACAATGATGCTGTGTATTCATATAGGTTTGTGTTCTTTCAGTGACAGAGGTTCCAGACAGCTTTTCTCTTTGGAATCCTCGATGTGTAAAACTTTTGTGTGATGCTGGCTGATTACTGTGTGAATGAGGTCAGAGTTTTCAGCTCAGCATCTTGGGGACCAGTGTGCTGCTCGTTTCATGGCCACAGACCACAACTCTTACCTTAATCAGCAACAGTTTGACTGTATTTAATATGTTAGTAGTCACAAAAAAAGCAGGTTAGAAAATGTCTGTGTTTCAACTGCAGGAAACTCTATAAGCGATACTTATGACAACGTGGCTTTCTTACCCCATCCTCCTTTTCTTCAGAAGGTGCATATACTTATATGTAAATAAATATATATTTACTTATATTTATCCAATTGTTTGGCAATACATTTCCATCTTTTAACAGTAAATCCAATGTAATAGGAATAAGTCTCCCTCACTTGCCCATGGACCCAATGTCCACCTTAACTGCAGGAATCTACTATTTTTTATTTTTATAAAAACTTGCAGAGTTTCTTTCTATGTATATTAGGAATATGCACATAGATACTTATCCCAATTTTTTACACACACAAGATATTCTGTTCTAAACCTTGCTTTTTCTCAATGAATACTATTTTTTCAGAGAACCTTCCAAATTGTCAATAAAGTGCTTCCTTCATTCTCTTTCATGACCTCATAATATTCTATTTGTTCCACAATTTATATAACAGTTTCTGTTGCTGGACATTTGGGTTAGTCATGAGGCTTTGCATTTTTTAAAAAAGGTTCAATGAATAACCTTATACATATATCCTTCAGGTGTTTCTGTAGGATAAATTCCTAGAAGTAGAACTGGGAAGGATATGCATTTGTAATAGACATTGCCAAATTGCTTTTCATAGGAATTGCCTTATTTCTTTAACATATAACATGGAATTTTTAAAAAGTGTATAATGCCCTTACGTCACACTATACCAAAAAAAAAAATTAACTCAAAATGTTAGCGCCTGCGCTCTGCAGCAAGAGAAAGCACCATAATAAGAAGCCCTCACACGCAACAAAGAATAACCCCTGCTCACTACAACTAGAGAACGCCAGGGCGCAGCTAAGCAGACCAGCACAGCCACAAAGAAATAAATCTTTAAAATAAATTAACTCAAAATGCAATAAAGACCTAAACATAAGAACCAAACCATAGAACTCTTACACATGGGGTAAATCTTTATGATCTTAGATTTGGCAGTGAATTCCTAGATATGATACTAGAAACACAAGTCGCAAAAGAAAAAAAAGTAGATAAATCAAACTTCATCAAAATTTAAAACTCTTCTGCATCAGAGGAAGCTATCAAAATGGTTACACGAAAACTCACAGAATGGGAGACAATATTTGCCAACCACTTCGGGGGCTTCCCAGGTGGCGCTAGTGGTAAAAAATACCCACCCGCCAATGCAGGAGATGTAAGAGATATAGGTTCAATCCATGGGTTGGGAAGATCCTCTGGGGAAGGAAATGGCAACCCACTCCCGTATCCTTGCCTGGAATCCCACGGACAGAGGAGCCTGGCCGGCTACAGTCCATGGGGTTGCAGAGTAGGACATGACTGAAGCAACTTAGCACTCATATCTCATAAAAATCCATTATGCAAAATATAAAAAGAATAGTTACAATTCAGCAACAAAACAAATAACACAATTTAAAAATGAGTAGAAAACTTACATAGATAGTTCTCTGAAGAAAATATACAAATGACCGACAAGCACAAGGAAAGATGCTCATCATTTGTCATTGCTGCTGCCACTGCTGCTAAGTCACTTCAGTCATGTCCGACTCTGTGCGACCCCATAGACGGCAGCCCACCAGGCTCCCCAGTCCCTGGGATTCTTCAGGCAAGAACACTGGAGTGGGTTGCCATTTCCTTCTCCAATGCACGAAAGTGAAAAATGAAAGTAAAGTTGCTCAGTTGTGTCCGACTCTTAGCGACCCCATGGACTGCAACCTACCAGGCTCCTCCATCCATGGGATTTTCCATGCAAGAGTCCTGGAGTGGGGTGCCATTGCCTTCTCCGATCATTTGTCATTAGGGAAATGCAAGTCAAAGCCACAATCACGCACAATAACTGAATACACTTTATGCCCCTGAAATGTACACTGAAAATGGTTGCAATGGTAAGGTTTATCTTCATATATGTTTTGCCACAATAAAAAAAAATATTAAAGCATAGACCCTAAAAAGAACAAAAACGCCTCACAATAAGTTAGCAGTTCAACCTAGTAACATGGCTATAATGGGGAGGAGGGGAGGAAGGAAGAAAAACAAGTGCTGTTGAGGATGCAGAGAAATTGAAACACACGTATTACTGGTAAAAATGTAAAATGGTGCAGCCACAGTAGAAAACAGTCAGGCAGGTTCTCAAACATTAAACACAGAGTTACCACTTGACTCAACAATTCTTCTTTTTAGGAATATACCCAAGAGAAATGAAAACCTACATCCACACTAAAACTTATGAATGAATATTCATCATAGTGTTATTCATAATAACCAAAAGATGGAAACAACCCAAATGTCCATCAATTCCTTAACAGATAAACACAATGTAGCATTTCTATACAATGGAATGTCTTTTGGCCAAAGAAAGGAATGAAGTACAGATACACGCCATGACAGAGATGAATCTTGAAAACGTTGTTTTAAGTGAAAGAAGCCAGTCACACCACATATTATGATTCCATTTATATGAAATGCCCTGAATAGGCAAACATATAAAGATAGAAAGTAGATTTGTGATTGATTAGGATAGGGAGGTCAGGGGAACGGGAGGGGAACATCAAAGGGATGGATGAAAAATTCTATGACTATGGAAAAAAAAAATGACTATGGTGATGGTTGCACAACTCTGTGAATAAAACCCACTGAATTGTGGACTTCAAATGAGTAGATTGGGTGGCATATGAATTATATCTCAAGCTGCTATAAAATAACATAGTCTAATTACGAAAGAATCTAGTTACCTGACATGGCAGGATATCAAAAGCCAGGCTTTCATGATTATCTACGGGAGGGCCTGCTGAATCTTGACAGTCATCACCGTGGGTCCAGCACATCCAAGACATTTCCTGAAAATGCTCCATTTGAAGCACTGGGAATCTGAGAGCACCACCAGCCACTGGGAAATGTTCAATCAGCAAAAATGTGCCAACCAGCATTTTCTTCTGATTTGTCACCATTTAACTCGTGGCTTTTCTCCATATTAAAATGAACTATAAAATGAAAGAAATGGGCCAGTCTTCAGGACAACAATTCTACAGACTACCCAAAGGTGCTTTAAAACAGTAGTTTTAGGACTCCCCAGCAGTCCAGTGTTAGTACTCCATGCTTTCACTACTGAGGGCCTGCCTGTACGATGCAGCCAGAAAAAAAAAAAACAAAAAAACACAGTGATCTTAGACACACAACTTGTTTTGTTAACAAGTTATGTGGTTAGTGAATCAAGTGAGCAGGTAGGGGCAGGGAGTGCTTTGAAAATCATTCATCATTATTTATGGAAAAGCACTATTTATTTTACTGTCAACTAAATCTTTTTATCTCATAAAAAGAGTTTCTACAAATCAATAAGTGGAAGAACAGTAATACATTGGGGACAAGACATGAAAATACAGTGCATTTAAAAAATGTAAAAATAAGATTAAAATGTGAAAAAAATCTCTCCTCCCACAAGAGAAAAACGCATCTTAAAACTACCCCCACACTTCATATTTCTTCTGTCAGAGTGGCAAATATTAAAAAGCTTATTTATACATCAGGTTTTCAGAGATATTAAGAAATAAGATCCTTGCACTATTAGTGAAAAAAATAAATTGGCACAGTCCCTGGAAGGCAGACACCATCTAACAAAAAATATAAAGAATCCTGTAACCCAGAGATTCCCCTTCTAGGAGTCATACACTTTTCTCTCTCCTTTGTCTTTTCTCCTCTCTCTTCTAATCTCCACTTTATGCCTCAAGTGAAGTCAATAAACGGGTAGTAATTCCCTAAAACTCTACAGAATTAATTTCTTTTTGACTATGGGAATTGGCAGCTTAAAAAAAAAAACAACAAAAAAACCCTAGATGCCTTAATAATTAAAGAGAAACTTTAAAAGTTCCTTCTATGAAGGTTCATAGCTATAAAAGTAATCAATGAAGCTCCCAAAAGACTGCACTATAGGTCAGGCTAAGAATCTTCTTCAAGGGAAGGGGAACTGAGGGGAGAACGGAAACATGTATATGTATGACTGAGTCCCTTCGCTGTTCACCTGAAGCTAGCACAACACTGTTAGTCGGCTATCCCCTAATATAAGATAAAAAGTTTAAATTTAAAAAAAAATCTTTTTAAAATCTTATTCAGTAAGAACTGGTGTTGCGGGGTGGGGGGAGTCTAGAAAGCTGAGCCCAACTATTAATATCAGCATATGTGCTACCATAGTGACCCCTGCTGGCCTAATGCAAAAACAAATTTATGTGGAAGGTTTTAGTAGACATTTTTCTTCAACAGCTTCTTTAAAAACATGGCATTTTCTGTGACTTCCAGATTATAACCTCTGCCTTCCTCTAGCTTACAACTCTTTCTTGCATCAGACGAGCCTCACTTTTTCTCAGAGAAGAGCAAAATCCCTTGATATCTCACGTCCTAAGGCAATTTGTCCCTTTCATGACTCTTTCCTATTTCCTCTTGGGTAGCTCTGGTTCTGTTAGTGTGTCTGTCTGCCTCTGGACTGGTGCACCATAAGTGCACCACAGCCTTGCACCCACAACCGGCTACCCCTCGCTCACTGACCCCCCTCGTCTGCACTTGCGCTCTCCCCGCTCATTCCTCAGTCCCAGGTTTCTTACAAGGCGGTCCATCGTCTATCCATGTACTGTGTGCCAGACAGCTTGCTTAAAACACAGACTCCTGGAGACTGTCAGAGTGAAGTAAGTCAGAAAGAGAAAAGCAAATATATTAATGCACATAGCTGCTTCCCTGGTGGCTCAGACGGTTATGTGGAATCTGACAAAATTGGTATAGATGATCTTATCTATACAGCAGAATAGAGACACAGATGTGGAGAATGAATAACAAGGGGGAAAAGGGAAGGTGGGATGAATCGGGCTAGTGGGACTGACATATATACACTAATATGTACAAAATAGACAACTAAAGAGAAACCCGGGGCTTTCCAGGTGGCTGAGTGGTAAAGAATTCACCTGCCAATGCAGGAGACATAGGAAATAAAGGTTCAATCACTGGGCCAGGAAGATCCCCTGGAGTAGGAAATGGCAAGCAACTCCAGTATTCTTGCCTGGAAAACTCCATGGACAGAGGAGGCTGGTGGGCTAGAGTCCATGAGGTAGCGAAGAGTCAGACACAACTGAACACACACACAATGAGAATTTACTGTATAGCACAGGAAACCCTACTCAACCCTACTCAATGCTCCATGATGATCTAAATGGGGAGGAAATCCAAAGAAGCAGGGATATATGTGTACATACAACTGATTCACTTTGCTGTGTAACAGAAACCGACACCACGTTGTAAAGCAACTATTGTTGTTCGGTCGCATCCATAGTTTGCAACCCCATGGACTGCAGCACACCAGGTTTCCTTGTCCTGGGAATGGCACTGTTTCCCAGAGTCTGCTCAAACTCATGTCCGTTGAGTCGGTGATGCCATCCAACCATCTCATCCTGTGTCATCCCCATCTCCTCCTGCCCTCAATCTTTCCCAGCATCAGGGTCTTTCCTAGTGAGTTGGCTCTTCACATCAGGTGGCCAAAGTATTGGAGCTTCAGCATCCGTCCTTCCAGTGGATATTCAGGGTTGCTTTCCTTTAGGACTGACTTGTTTGATCACCTTGCTGTCCAGGAGACTCTCAAGAGTCTTTTCCAATCAAAAATTTTAAAAATAATTAAAAAAATAAAAGATTAACGAGAAATGCAGATTACTGGCCCTCTAAATCAGACCTTCTGGAATCCTGGAACCCACCTTTATAACAAGCATGTACCCAGAGAATGAATTTTTATGTGTACACACACACACACACACACATACACACACACTCACACATACATGTGGGAGCAATACAAAAAAATGCCCTGATTTTTTAAAAATCAAACTATACACTCTTATCCAGAAACCTGCCAGACCTCCTAAACATTTAAAGAACTAAGTCTAAAAAACCCATTCTTGACTTTTAGGCCTTTGGTAAATTGTTCAAAGTATCTTTTGTCCCTTCCTGTAAGTGGATTATATGTCCCTACCCCAGTGATGGCAGACTTGGCCATATGCTGTGCTTTGGCCAATGAACATGTGAAGTAACACATGGCTCTTTCAGGCAGGCACCAGGAGTGCTGTTGCAGAGTTCTGCTATATTCTCTTTCCCTCAGCTAGAACCAATATACTCCACAGAAGGGCTGCTTTCTCAGCTGGGACCCAGCACAAAGATGCAAGGAGCAGAGCTACAGGCAACCCACAATGGAAGACTGATGTAAATGAAAAATAAGCTTGCTTCATTGCTGTGATTTGGAGTCCTTTGTTAACCACAGTCTAACTTTGCTAAGTGAAGTGAAGTCGCTCAGTTGTGTCCGACTCTTTGCAACCCCGTGGACTGTAGCGCACCAGGATCCTCCGTCCATGGGATTCTCCAGGCAAGAATACTGGAGTGGGTTGCCATTTCCTTCAGCTGACTGATAAAGAATCCACCTCCCAATGCAGGAGACGCAAGAAACACAGGTTCAATCCCTGAGTTGGGAAGATCCCCTGGAGTAGGAAATTTCTATTTCCCATTACTCTTCAAAATGTATTCCATACAATGCTTGCTAAACTTGGTGATTGGCTTTTCCTCATTCACAAATTATTCCAATTCTATGCACCGTTTGTTATCTTCTATAACAATTCTATAACCGTTTGTTATCTTCTGCCTACCAACTATATCTCTCAAAGTCTGACTTCAACCTTTAATGTCCATCTCAAGAGCCACTTTCTGTGTGAAGCTTTTCCTTTTCGCTTGATGGGCTTCCTTTCAATCCTACATAAACTACTACTGTAACCTGCTTTGTTGCCGTTGGTACTTTTCTCATCATCTCCCTTCAAAACATCATAAATTCCTTGAGATTAAAGATGATCTTATTCATAATGTGTTCACTGAAGCTTTGCCAACGTAGGAATCCACACAGGTATTTGTTGAATTAAATGAGCACTTTCAACTACGGAACTGCTGTTTAATATATTTATGATGTTTTTAAAGGTAAACTTTACAAAACACTTAACATACTCATTCAGGAAGCAAGATTAAGATGCAAGTAGAATTATTTCTAATAGCAAACATTCCTGCTGAATGAAATATAGGTTACATTTTAATGAATCGGTGTGCACATTTGTATATGTGTGTCTTGTAATCATCTGCAAAACGACCAGGTCTTAACCTTCATCCCCTTCCTCTCCCTTGCTAAACCCAACAGGTTTTAAAGCAAAATTTCACCAAAGAAAAATACTGTATCATAAAGTTAGTGTTCCTATGATTGCATGCCACATGCTAAGAGCAAATTTTACATTTATATCCCAAATTAGCTACTGTGTTTTCTTACATTCAGGAAGATGTATTTTCCTGCTTATGATTAAAATTCAACAAATACAATTCCAATTTCAAAATGAATACCCAATAACAAAGTGCTACCCTTATAAATCCTCATAGCAAATAGAGTCCTATCCTTGGTGACGAGCATCTATCTCCTTTCCATTTCTCTCCAGCTTCTATTAACCCAGTGCTCTCTGAAACATTTTGGCAGTAATTGCAATGGTTCCTCGGGTTTTTATATCTAATTTTAAAAGGATAGGAGACATTATTTTTGAACTGCTTATCAATTTCATGCTGTGTGAGGTTTTTCTATAAGCTGAGGGTAAAAATACTCTGTGCTTATTAGGGACGCAAAGTTGTTTGCCGGAGCACCTCGAATTGGCCATCTGTGCTAGGGAATCATGCTGTGCATTCAGGCCCTTCATTAACACAAGAGGAAAGCATTTCTTCTACCGAAAACTCAAACAACACAAAAATACATAAAGATTCCTGACCTCCTGTCAGTCATTTGATATCTTCAATATCAGCAATTTCTAAACCATATTCTGTGGAAAGGAAGTATCTCTTCATAAAGGGATAGATGTTTAGCCAAAAAGAGCAAGGGTTTATGGGGTGGGTGTGGGGGGAATCAGTGATCAAATAAGTTTGAAGAAAACTGCAAATTGGACCTCAACTCCTTCAGGAAGTCTTTATTTACATAGGATGTTAAATCTTTCATATGATCCTGAAGTGAGGCAGGGACATGTAAGCATGTTTCCCAATTTATTCAACCATGGAATTAGCTTTTGGTTTTATGCTTTGTTTTCTTTCAGAAGACTCACTGAATTAATCTCATGGGACACTGGTATTCAGCAGGACTTGAGCGAAGAAATAGTTTCATGTGGGTATGTTTAAGTAATCCATCTAAAGTAAATGTCAAGAAAGAAAAAGATCTGAGTTGGAAATTCAGGTTTATACAAGCACATCCAAGATTGAGTGGTTTCTCAACACTATCCAGAAAAATAGGATTAATAGTTCTGAATTAAATGTACCCAAAAGAAAATGTCTCATAGTTGTGTCCTTAATTTGATTGTTGAAATATTTCAATACATTCTTGATTAAACTTCTGGGATTTTTCTCAGACTGGGTTTAGTGCAGCTCAGACTAACACTAATGGTCAAGACTAGTCTTTTTTCCTCTGTGTCATATTTATAGAAGTTTAATAACTGATGTTTTTTAAAGTACCTGATCACATTCTCCACACTGTTCATGAAATACATTACTTGTAAGACTCTAAGCCTACATAGGCTCATGGAGTTTGTCATTCTGTTTTAGGCTTAACTATCTGCATTCTTTGGGGGTATAAACCAGAAATGTCTCCTGGTCTAGGATATGATAACTGCTCCCTTATTAAAGCAAGTTTTAAATGCACTCACCAAAGTCATATATATATTTTAAGAACTCACCACCTGGATTATGATCCAGGTCATTCTGGAATACTGTAAGACATTTAGAGATGATGTAGTAGTCTATCATTTAACAAAAGCATGATTATCTGCTTTTTGTTTGAGAGTTGTTACTTACCTGTTAAGGCTTTTTTTTTTCTTACTATTTATGAAAGCAGTACCTGTTGTATGTTTTAGATTCCTTTAGTTCTTGGGGTAATTTGGGTCTATGTAGTTAGATTTCATTCTAGATGTTTCTCCTCAAAGCCAATTTAAAACTAAATGTGTGTGGCAAGATTCAAGTGGAGATGCTCAGGCAAGAGGAATGTCTGAGCAGCCCAGAGGCCCCTTAAGAATGTCACATTGTGGACATCACCAAGAAGGCTAGGTAAGAGGCTCCTAACTTTCCCTCCTCCCATGGATGCAACAAACATACATCTATACATGGATTAATTCCCCCCAAGAGAAATGCAGAAACTAGGTGAGTGACTACAACACACTGGGAGGTTAATACAACAAAATGGGCAGGAAAGGTTGAAACACACTCTTGCCATAAAGCCCACCCCTGGCACAATGCCTTACAATCAGGAGAAGACCCTCAACTACCAGCTTCTCCATGAAGAGAGAAGGGTTTGGACCCACATCTAGTGCCCTGACTCTTATAGCTGCCACACTGGGACAGGTCCTTAAATCACCTATCTCTAAAAGCTGACCAAACATGGCACTCACAAGTCCCACAGGACCATGGTAAACAAAGCAGCAGTTTTAAATAGGCATGTGAGCATTTCCTGTGGCTAGACCCCCAGACTTTAACACAGAGAGGTCAGGCAAAAGTGCCCATCTCCCACTCTCTCCAAGGAAGGAGCCTGACTGCATGCTATTCCAGCTGCTGCTACATCTGGGTACTGGCTGGCATCCTCCCAGGAGCCCATC
Organism: Cervus elaphus; assembly: GCF_910594005.1. Taxonomy (NCBI): domain Eukaryota; kingdom Metazoa; phylum Chordata; class Mammalia; order Artiodactyla; family Cervidae; genus Cervus; species Cervus elaphus. The sequence continues at coordinate 66,378,427 of NC_057847.1, forward strand.
AGTGCCAGGGGACACTTCCCCCACACACATGTCTCCCTCTGACTTGCTCAGACAATAAAACCAAGTTGCCAGCTTCTCCCTGGAAGGAGCTTGTACATACACCTAGAGCTACAACTTTTTTATGGCTTCTGAGAGACGGTGCCTCAAATCATCTAGCTCTGAAAGTCAGTGGAACTCATCATCCATGAGTCTCACAGGACTATATAAAACAAAACAAAACAGCAGTTTTGGAACGGGCAGCAAGCATTTTCCACAGTTATCCCCTCCAGGCTCAGTATGGAGGGAACAGACAAGAATACTCATCTTTCAGTGTCTCCTTGAAAGGAATTTGACTGCATACTTTCCCAGCCACATGCTGTCTGAGGATCCAGCTTCTTCTATTCAGCCTGCATGAAGTCAACTAGGATCCTCCCAGGAGTCTGAGAGAGCAGCAGGTACATCCCACACCATCTCCCCTGGCTCATTCCCCAGTAAAACCAAGTCTCTAGCTTCTTCCTGGAAGGAGTCTGTCCACACATCTAGCATTCAACTGTTACGACTGCTTGAGGACCTGGCTCCCAAGTCACCTGGTTCTGGGAACTGACAGGGCTCAGTGTTCACCAGGTCCCCAAGACCACACAAAACAAGCAGGCAGTTCCATATGGGCGCACAAGCTCTTTCAGCGACGTTTCCATCTGACTTAGCACAGAGCAAGCAAAGCCACCAGCTCTTGGTTTTTTCCTGATAGCGCCCAGACTGCATAGCTAAAGTCCTGACTTTTCTAGCTGCTGCCTGAAGGTCAGACTCAGTTAGCCTACACACATCAGGAGTATCAAGGAGGTAAAAAGCCTCCATACAACTATCATTGGATTTTTCAGCAGAAACTTTGTAGACCAGGAGAGACTGGGATGACATATTGAAAATGCTGCCAACCAAGAATATTCTACCCAGCAAACTGATCCCTCAGAATTAAAGAAGAGATAAAGATCAGAGACAAAAGCTGAAGGAGTTCATTACCACTAGATTGGCCTTACAAGAAATGTTTAAGGGAGTTCTTCAAGCTGAAACAAAAGGATGCTAATTAGTAATATTGATTTTTACATATAAATTTTTGTACTCAGCAGGTTTACTGAAAGCATTTATCAATTCTAAGAGTTTTTATGGCATATTTAGGGTTTTTTTCAATATATGAGACCATGTCATCTGCAAACAGAGGCAATTTTAATTCTTCTCTTTCTGATTTGGATGCCATTTCTCTTTCTTCTCTAATTGCTCTGAATAGGACTTCTGGTATTATGTTAAATAGAAGTGGTAAGAATAGGCATCCTTATCTTTCTGAACTTAAAAGAAAAACCTTTAGTTTTTCACTGTTGAGCATGCAGTTAGCTGTGGGGTTGTCAAAAATGGCTTTTTTAATAGCAAAAACATAAAAGGAACTCATATAGCTCAACAGCAAAAGAAATTAAATAATTTAAATTTAAAATGGGCAAAGAACCTGAATAGACATTTTTCCAAAGAAGACATACAAGCGTTCAACTGGTATATGGAAAGAAACTCAGCATCACTAATTATCAGGGAAATACAAATCAAAACCGCAGTAAGATATCACCTTGCAGCCTGATGGCTTTTATAAAAAAAAACAAGATAACAGAAGTTGGTAAATATATATAAAAAAGGAAACCCTTGTACACTGTTAGCAGAAATGTAAAATGGTACAACAGCCACTATGGAAAATATTAAAGCAGTTTCCCAATAAATTAAAAAACAGAACTACCATATTACCCAACAATTCCACTTCTAGATATATATCCTAAGAAAACAAAATCACTATCTCAAAGCAATATCTGTATTCCCATGTTCGTTGCAGCATTATTCACAATGGCTGAGGTAAACCCAAATGTCTGTATATATGTGTGTGTGCATAATATATACATGCAATATTATTCAGACCTCAACAAGAAGGAAATCCTACCCTTTGCAACACAGATGAAACTGGAAGGCACTATGATAAGTGAATAATCCAGACAGAAGAAAGACAGATACTGCATGGTATCACTCATATGTAGAATCTAAAAAGAAAACAACAACAAATAGTGGAACAGTAGTTTCCAAGGGCTGGGAGTTGAGGGAGATGGGGAGAAGTTGGTAAAGGGTACAAACTTTCAGTTATAAAATGAGTTAAGTTCTAAGGATCTAATGTATTGCATGGTGACTATGGTTGATAATACTTTATGGTATAACTGAAATTTGCTGAGAGTAGATCTTGAGCTTTCTCATCAAAAAATAAATAACTATGTGAGGTAACAGACGTGTTAATTAACTTTATAGTAGAAATCCTTTCACAATGTATACATGGATCAAACCCTCACACTTTAAACATACAACTGAGTTTTTCAATTATACCTCAATAAATTTGAAAAACAAAAATTTGCTTGTTAATTTGTTTAATAACTGGTTTATGGCCCTAGAAAGAACAATTTGGGCCAATAGAGCAAGCAGATAATCAGGTTCTTCACTTACCCTCCATGAAGTCTCCTAGCATTCTTTTCAAAGAGGAAAACTACTTGGAGACAGGAGTTATCTTCCTGATCAAAAGACCCAAGATTGTTGCTCAATATGGCTTCTTTCATGCAAGCACACAGATCTAGAGTAACGAACACTAGACTGGGAGTCAGAGAATGTGAAATTTGTCCGTAGCCTACTTGTCAGGAAACATAGAGTACATTAGGGCAGCCATATAATTGTTGTTGTCTAGTCGCTAAGTTGTGTCTGACTCTTTTTTGACCCCATGAACTGCAGTCCACCAGCCTTCTGTCCATGGGATTTCCCAGGCAAGAATACTAGAGTGGATTGCCATTTCCTTCTCTAGGGGATCTTCCCAGCTCAGGGATAGAACCTGTGTTTCCTGCATTGACGGGTAGATTCCTTACCACTGAGCCACCAGGGAAGCCCAGTATATCATTAATTGAATGTAAATTATATTCTTCATTGGAGCCTTCTTAATGATTATGCTAGTACAACAGATATAAACCAGGACTGTCCTCTACAAACTGGGATATATGGTCACCCCAATTCTATCACTAAATATTCTGTAGAGAAACTTCCAACTATAAAACAATGATCCTATGGTTAGCAGACCAGTTTAAAATATTTATCTCTAATGGTGAGAATTGACAAGTGCTTAATGGCTGTTCAAAAAAAATTAAGATGAAGAGTTTTAAATAGAGCAAAGTTTTCAAAACACTATCTCCTTAAGATTCTATTTTCAGTCTTTCAAGAGTCTTTCAAGAAATTAAGAAATTGTTTTAGTTCCTCTTTCCAACACTTCCACGAATACACTATACTGAATGCTCTAGTTCTTAAACTCTCAGTCACTAAAAAAATGTTTTCCATGTTCTATATTTATGTTTGGTTTTAAAGCAGCCAGTTTTTTTAGGAAGAGAGGAAAGGATGGCAGTGAGAAATGGAGGCGGAGGGACAGGAATGATGACAGATGTCCAGGGCAGGCATCTTCCCCCAATTCCTCTTTTTGGAGTGGACTTGAGATGAACAAAACCAATCCTGTTTCAGAGTGTTTCTTGTACTCTTGTCACAGTACATGACATCTTCAGGTACTGTAACTCTGGTTTTTTTTTTTTTTTTGTAACTCTGTTTTTTAGAGATATACGTTTTCCACACAATTGGGCCTCCAAGTGCAAGCCAGCTACTTAGTACCTGTGCCAACTCTGGCCTGCACGACCTCTGCTCTCTAACTCAGACAAGTTGACATCCAAAGGCTCCAATTTCCAAGCTCTTGTGGCAACTGGCTCCCAGGCAAGTCCTGCAGTGGGAGTCAGTGGCAGAAAGAAAAGGGAAAACAGAGTCTTTGCCTCGTTTCTAGCTGTCTCACATGAACAGCTCCTGCTCTTCTCTGTTGAGGTTCACCTTTCTCCTGCAGACCTGGCTGTGGGCTTTGTCCCACCAACCTAGAGAGAGGACTAGCTTCCTGCTGATGCTTACTTCCAAGCTGCTTCAGTCTTTTGCTGGTTCTCTCAGCTCTTTTAACACAAGAGCATCAATCTTGTTTTAAAATCCCTGTTTAAAATACTTGAGTAGTTTTTGTTCTCTGGGTGGAAATGATTGTTATAATACTCAGTAAAATAGTGGGTTGTTTCAAGTCTGGAGGAAAACTCACTGGAAGGGCCTTACTGTGAGATAGAATGTGGTTCTCCTACAGGGAACCTTCCCAAGAGTAATTATTCAAAAATGTCACCTCGTGAGTTGGCTTTGTGCTATGCTGTGCTTAGTCACTTCAGTTGTATCCGACTCTTTGCGACCCCATGGACTGTAGGCCGCCAGGCCCCTCTGTCCATGGGATTCTCCAGGCAAGAATACTGGGGTGGGTTTCCATGCCCTCCTCCAGGGGATCTTCCCAACCCAGGGATCAAACCTAGGTCTCCCACGTTGCAGGTAGATTCTTTATCATCTGAGCCACTAGGGTTTAGACCTTGCCAAGTATAATATGCAACTCATCGTGCTTAATGTTTGGTCTCTTAAAGCTGAACCACATTGTTCTACAGGAAGATCTGCTTTATCACAGGAGATATATCTTGGAGATTCAGGCATGAAAGAATAAGTGCAGATGTCTCAATAAAAGAAAACTTCATTGACTTACTAGAATTTGTGCATTCTAGATTGAGACCCAAGTAAGAGCAATGTTTTCTTCTGTGAATCAGCACATGCTTTTGTAAACAAAAGTTTGTTCCCATTAAATTGATCTTGTGCAAAAAAAAATAAAAAAATAAAAAATAAATAAAAAAACTTTAGAAATCAAATAGTGGTTTGCACAAGGATATATCTGAACTTTTCACGTATTTTTACTGAAACAGAAACTACAAACTGTAAGTAGAATATACAAATGATTTTACACAAATGCATTAAAAAAATCATATATATTTTACATTAGGTTATTCAGTCGATAATCTTTCCCAAATCATATGGTATAAAAATAAGCAATGTTTCAAATTGCCTCCAAAATTGGGATAATTCTGACCTTGTATTAGAACAGAATTTATAACATAAGTAATTGAATTAATTTTTATATTTAAATCTTAAATATGCCAAGTTTGGAAAATCTGAAAATATTCATTTTATTAAACAGGTGGAAGAATAAAATTATCAGTTTAATAACAAATCTGAGATAAAAGTCTGCATTAAATTATGCTTAAGAAAATCTATCTAAGATTATTCCCTTTAATTTATCATTAACATTTCATCTTCCTAAAGTACTTTTCATTACCTCTGGCCTTCTAGTTCTAGTAATTAAGGTGACTTTTATATAAAATGATATCTACTACAGGGATGGGAGTATTTGCACTTAGCTACTGATCACTCAATACAGAACTATCAGATAAAAAAATGTGGCAACTTGACCAGAACGATGCATTCTTGTCTAACGTAAAAATACAAATCATAATTTGTTGACACACGATAATTTCAGCTTTGTTTACTAGCCAAAGGGGATTAAGAATATACTATATAAAATTTAATACAGTTGACCCTTGAACAACTGTTCAGGTCTGAACTGGACAGCTTCACTAACACGTGGGTATTGTTCAACAGTAAATACTACAGGACTATAAGGGCTTCCCAGTGGTGCCAGTGGCAAAGTACCCTCCTACCAATGCAGGAGACTTCAGAGACGGTGGGTCTTAAGAGATGGGTTCTATTCCTGGGTTGGGAAGATACTCTGGAGGGGGAAATGGCAACCCACTCCATATTCTTGCCTGGAGAATCCCATGGACAGAGGAGACTGGCAGGCTATGGTCCAGGGGGTCGCAGAGTCAGACAGGACCAAATCAACCAAGCACAGCACAGCACAGGACCGTAAGGCCTGTGGTTGGTGAACACACAGATGTGGTGGGACCGTGGGTACGGAAGGCGATGATAAATTACACACAGGTGAACCCCTATGCTGTTCAAGAGTCAACTGCATAGAAAATATCTAGGGTGCAAAACAAGCTTCCACAAGAATGTACCAGGGTGACTACAAAGAAATGCGAAATAAATACATATTCCTGGTCCCACAAAAATACTGCTGCCTAATCTCTTAACACTAATCTGAATAAGAAGACCCACTTCAGATTATACTAGATGAAGTTTTACCTTACATTGCATCCTGACATTTGACTTTTTTTTTTGTTTTGCCACTACCAGATTTTTCATGTTATACTAACCAAGGGAATTAGCATTTCAGTGTCCTATCTGCATTCTTACTAGCCTCTTTCTGCTCACGTTTTTAAAAATAGGTATTTTAAATGCAGTTGGAGCCTACAACATAAGGGGAAAGCTCTCCCACCCAAGCCTCCAGTGCTCATCTTGCAGGCCCCCAGCAGTCTGCAGTGTAAGGAGACCATTCTGGATGGATGCAAATGCTTTATTCAAGTTCCACATTTGTCTCCAAACTCCAACCAATTAGCCGCATATGCTTTTTGTTGTGTTATATGTACTCATCCCCATATTTACTCTATAGATTTAGATGGTAGGTGAGAGGGGAGGCAAAAGGACCCTAGTTGTGATTATTGTCTTTAATAAGGTGGAATTAAACAGCACAACACATCTAATATCACTTTAGCCCAGTACTTTGAGCATCCCCAAGTTTTCAGATTATAAATTCACAACAGTGAATAATACACTAGTGATTATTTTTAAAACATTGAACAATTTCATGCTATAAAAATTATATGCTTACAATTTTAGCTTGAATTTGTTTTCTAGTTTATTTAACACTGTCTGAAAATAAAGGAAATAATGAAAACTATATATTTGAGAATGCCTTATAGGAGGCAACATAGTGCAGATTTAACACGGCCAGTTACTTAGAAAAGTGTACCCATATATCTGATACCCTCAGCATCCAGAAACCATCACAAGTTCAGATACAACTTCTTCAATGCTGCTTTATAAACCTGACTGAAAACTTCTAGAGTTTAGATGCTGAGCTGTAACAAAAGCAAAAAACAAAACTATGGTCTATGCAATGTTACCACCACACCACTCTATAAAGCACCAAAACACTGTTTGGCATTGTCTCTTAAACTAGAGAACTTTCAGACACATAAAACATGAGAGTTGACAGGAACTTAGAAGATGCTAAGTTTAGTCCCTTACTTTCCACCTGAGAATAGGAAGGGAAGAATAAACCAAAGGAATCAGCATTTATCGAGTCTCAGGTATGCAGGACGGGGCACTTCCAACTTGGCTATCTCATTTCCTACAGTCCCAGGTAGGTAGCATTAACCTCCATTTTACAGCTAAGGAAATGCAGACCTATCTGGATTAAATGCCTCCCAATAAATCCACTAATGGAGAACAAGGGGATACCATCTTCAAGCTACTGCTCTTTCCTCAGGGTCAGTTCAGTTCAGTTGTGTCCGACTTGTTGAAACACCATGAACTGAAGCACACCAGGCTTCCCTGTCCATCACCAGCACCTGGAGCTTGCACAAACTCAAGTCCATCAAGTCAGTGATTCCATCCAACCATCTCATCCTTTGTCGTCCCCTTTTCCTCCTGCCTTCAATCTTTCCCAGCACAGGGTATTTTCTAATGAGTCAGTTCTTCACATCAGGTGGGCAAAATATTGGAGTTTCAGCTTCAACATCAGTCCTTCCAATGAATATTCAGGACTGATTTCCTTGAGGATTGACTGGTTTGATCTCCTTGCAGTCCAAGGGACTCTCAAGAGTCTTCTCAAACACCACAGTAAAAAGAAAAAAACAAACAAACAAAGTAATGGTTCTGTATCTGGGCCCTAAGTGGCTTCATATAGGGGCTTTAGAGGTTTCATAAAGTCCCTGATGCTGGGAAAGACTGACAGCGTATGGAGAAGAGGGCATCAGAGGATGAGATGACTGGATGACACCATCAATTATTATTTTTCTTTATTTTTAAGTACTCTGCTTAAATATTTGACTTTTATAACACCTTGAAGATTCAATAAAAATAAAAAGTAACACATACACACACAAAAACAAAAGCATCACTTCTTTGGCGCTCAGCTTTCTTTATAGTCCAACTCTCACGTCCATACATGACTACTGGAAAAACAATAGCTTTGACTAGATGGACCTTTGTTGGTAAAGTAATGTCTCTGCTTTTTAATATGCTGTCTGGATTGGTCATAGCTTTTCTTCCAAGGAGCAAGTGTCTTTTAATTTCACGGCTACATTCACCATCTGCAGTGATTTTGGAGCCAAAAAAATAAAGTCTCTCACTGTTTCCACTGTTTCCCAATCTATTTGCCATGAAGTGATGGAATCAGATGCCATGATTTAGTTTTCTGAATGTTGAGTTTTAAGCCAACTTTTTCACTCTCCTCTTTCACTTTCATCAAGAGGCTCTTTAGTTCTTCTTCGCTTTCTGCCATAAGAGTGGTGTCACCTGCATATCTGAGGTTATTGATATTTCTCCTGGCAATCTTAATTCCAGCTTGTGCTTCATCCAGCCTGGCATTTCATGTGATGTACTCTGCATGTAAGTTAAATAAGCAGGGTGACAATATACCGCCTTGATGGACTGCTTTCCTGGTTTGGAAACAGTCTGTTGTTCCATGTCTGGATCTAACTGTTGCTTCCTGACCTGCATATAGAGTTCTCAGGATGCAGGTCAAGCGGTCTGGTATGCCCTTCTCTTAAAGAGTTTTCCACAGTTTTTTGTGATCCATACAGTCAAAAGCTTTGGCATAGTCAATAAAGCTGAAGTAGATGTTTTTCTGGAACTCTCTTGTTTTTTCAATGATCGAGTGGATGTTGGCAATTTGATCTCTGGTTCCTCTGTCTTTTCTAAATCCACCTTGAACATCTGGTAGTTCACGGTTCACGTACTGTTGAAGCCTGGCTTGGAGAATTTTGAGCATTACTTTGCTAGTGTGTGAGATGAGTGCAACTGTATGGTACTTTGAGCATTCCTTGGCCTTGCCTTTCTTAGGGATTGGAATGAAAACTGACCTTTTCCAGTCCTGTGGCCACTGCTGAGTTTTCCTAATTTGCTGTAATACTGAGTGCAGCACTTTCACAGCATCATATTTTAGGATTTGAAATGGCTCAACTGGAATTTCATCATCTCCACTAGCTTTGTTCCTAGTGGTGCTTCCTAAGGCCCACTTGACTTCGCATTCCAGGATGTCTGGCTCTAGATGAGTGATCACACCATCGTGGTTATCCAGGTCTTGAAGATCTTTTTTGGATAGCTCTTTTGTGTATTCTTGCCACCTCTTCTTAATATCTTCTGCTTCTGTTAGGTCCATACCATTTCTGTCCTTTATTGAGCCCATCTTTGCATGAAATGTTCCCTTGGTATGTCTAATTTTCTTGAAGAGATCTCTAGTCTTTCCCATTCTGTTGTTTTCCTCTATTTCTTTGCATTGATCACTAAGGAAGGCTTTCTTATCTCTCCTTGCTATTCTTTGGAACTCTGCATTCAAATGGGAATATCTTTCCTTTTCTCCTTTGCTTTTGGCTTCTCTTCTTTTCACAGCTATTTGTAAGGCCTCCTCAGACAACCATTTTGCCTTTTTGCATTTCTCTTTCTTGGGGATAGTCTTGATCCCTGTCTCCTGTACGAACCTCTGCCCATAGTTCATCAGGCACTTTGTCTATCAGATCTAGTCCCTTAAATCTATTGCTCACTTCCACTGTATAATTGTTAGGAATTTGATTTAGATCATACATGAATGGTCTAGTGGTTTTCCCTACTTTCTTCAATTTAAGTCTGAATTTGGGAATAAGGAGTTCATGATCTGAGCCACAGTCAGCTGCCGGTCTTTTTTTGCTGACTGTATAGAGCTTCCCCATCTTTGGCTGCAAAGAATATAATTAACCTGATTTTGGTATTGACCATCTGGTGATGTCCATGTGTAGAGTCTTCTCTGTGTTGTTGGAAGCGGGTGTTTGTTATGACCAGTGCATTCTCTTGGCAGAAGAGGCCATGCTCAATAAATCTCTAATCCTCCTTTTGAAGGAGGTTGCCATTATCTTCCAGAGAAGGCAATGGCACCCCACTCCAGTACTCTTGCCTGGAAAATCCCATGGACGGAGGAGCCTGGTGGGTTGCAGTCCATGGGGTTGCTAAGAGTTGGACACGACTGAGCGACTTCACTTTCACTTTTCACTTTCGTGCATTAGAGAAGGAAATGGCAACCCACTCCAGTGTTCCTGCCTGGAGAATCCCAGGGATAGGGAAGCCTGGTGGGCTGCCGTCTATGGGGTCGCACAGAGTCGGACACGACTGAAGCGAATTAGCAGCAGCAGCAGCCATTATCTTCATTACCTCCACCAGCACTTGGCTTCAGGTCAAACAACAGGGAGGGAACACAGCCCCACCCAAGGGAGACAGAAAATTGGATTTACTGAGCATGGCCCCACCCATCAGAACAAGACTGTTTCCTCAGGATAATGATTCACAAATGATTCCTAGGACCAGCAACAGGAGCATTACCTGGAAACTGTTAGACATACAAATTCCCAGGCCTTCTCTAACAGTGCTTAATCAGAAACTGTGGAGGGGGGACCAGCAAGCCCTGCAAGTGGTGCTGGTGAAATCCTCAAGCTTTAGAGCCACTGCTCTTTTAGCACGCTGTCTCTCAAAAACTCTACTTGGAACACGTATATTAAAATACATGTAATTTTACACTAAACTACTGCAGAGGTCACAAGAACTTAGTGTATTACCCTTTATACCAGAATATCATGACATAGATAGCCTTCAACAAAATTTTGCTTTGGATGTTACATGATCTAACTGACACTGAATTTTTTTGTTGAGAAAAAAAGAAAATTGAGAGTTATTCTGAATAAACAAATACTGGCAGTAAGATTCTGAAGCTGTTTCACCTTATGTCTAAAATAAATAAGATTCTTGAAACAGAAATCTCTGCCTGTCTTACAAAGATCCACTGAAGTTAACAAATACCAGTGCCTGACTCTATTATCACTTGCCATAATTAAAACTAGGTGCAGGAAAACCAAGTAGGAATTTAGTGAATTACCTTGTGCAAAGTTTCAATTTGGACGGTTTTCTTTTCCACCTTTAAAATATTAGCATCATGAAGGAAATCCTGGTATCATCTGTGTACTTCTCCACTCCAAACCCCCATATGAAAAATAAATTCATTTATGTTACAAAAATTCAAAATGTTCTCATTGGAGATTTTGCCATTTCATTTTAGCATTTTGGCAAATATGTCTAACCACAGAATACTAATTTCTTTTCATATGCAATTTTCCCTTAAATATATGACAATGATTTCATTAGCTGCCATTCTAATATGCATATTTCATACAGGAAATTTATAGGAAAGCATTGTTTTATAAATGCAATGACACTAAAAGATAAGTTTCCAAGATACATAAAGCACAATTTTTTCTTAGGAAACAAAAAAATCACAATGAAAATAAGGTAATCATTAAAATGAGTTAAAATTAAAATAGAGATTTCAATTATCATGTAATCTTGATGCGTGATGGCAAAAAAAAAAAGTTTTATGTTAATATAACAGTAAATTCTCAATGGTCATTATTTGCTTCAAATTTATAACGAACCCCTTTTCTATCTCCAGTTTTTTAAAGGTTCCCAATATTTAAAAGGAAATTTCCTATAGAGTACATATAGAGTATGAACTATGAAATACTTGTTATTAATTTTTCCACAGATTAATGAAACTAATAGTACAAAAAAGGAAATGGGGAGGGTCTAAAAATTGCAAGTCTATGTAAAAAATGTACCTCAATTTATCTGAATGGAATCTTTGGTACATGACATACTAAAGTAGAACCCTACCTTCAAATTCTGCACGTATGCCTTGTGTCTACTGAAGAAAAGCCGGCACACAGTTGTTAGCCATATAAGTTACACCTGCAGATGTCACAGGTAACAGTCATTTCTTAGTTTTTTTTTCACTCTTCTATAATATTATTTAGTAATAACTATTTCAAAAAGAAAGTAGGCAGAAATGATGCAGGATTACAACAACTAGAATTGCTTGATATAAAAATAACATTTCATTTATTTGCTAATATGATTCTCAGAAATATATTTTAAAATTAATTGCCTACTTTATCCTTCTTTAAGGACATTTTGTTTCCTCAGCTAGCACACTGAGAATTACAGATCCTACCAAAGTGCCTTACAAAGAACCTCGGATTCCATAGAAGACATACCTTACATCCCCAAACTGGCTCTGCAAAACCGACTATAAAGCAGGCATTAGCATTCTTCCTGAAATAAGACTGTATAACTGAGAATATTCATTTTACCTTGTGAGCTCACTTCTATAGAAACAATGAATTTTATTCGTTCCCTGCCAGTGGAAAAATCAGTTTAAGGGGTTAATCAGGCTGATAGAAGTCAATAAAAAAATAAATTTTTTAAAAATCAAAATTTATTTACAGGGATAATTATAGGTGCCTTATGCACCCCTAATGGCTTTTCTAAGCTTCAAAAAGCGTTCACCCAAGCTTTTAAGGCTGCCTCGTTTTTCGGTTTTAATAGAGATTCTGAGGTTCATTTAACAGAAAGTCTGACAAAACAGCAGACTCCCTTTCATCAAGGTCATAATTTGAAACATTATACAATAATGGGATTTAAATTATGTATGGGAAGAAAAGCAGAAGACTGAAACAAGGTATTAGAAATCTCTATTTTGGTCTTTAGATTCAGAAAAATATAATCACAGGCCAACACTGTTCCAACAGAGATGAAGGACATTGGCAAATACTTCAGTGTAGCCTCTCCCAATACTTACAAAGGTCCACAATGTGACTGCTGTCACCCTAGAGCCCTGACACCTAGATTTCCAGGTAATCACAGCATGGAAGTAATCTACCATAACTACTTCTTCAGAAGATGAACCCTCAACTACAAAGATGCAGGAAGGAAGTCCTCAACTGCTCATTTGCCATGGTTACAGTATTCAAATATAAAAATCATTAAGATAAATATAACTAGGAGAGAAGATAATACTGCAAAGCAGTAGTAATTCATACTTTCAGGTAAGCAATAACACTGCTTCCTTCTAAAGAGGCTGCTCATTGATAAAAAGCATAATAGCCAAGTGGAAGAAGACCCTCTCAAGATTTTTCCAATATATTAACTTCTTGGAATCCTGAGTGACAACACATGATCTGTATGGCATATGAACATAGAGCACATGGACAACTAAAAACTTCTGACTTCAATTTCTTTTCCTACCATATTTAGAGAATAATTTAAAGTTTTAATTTCACCATCACTGTTTCAACTATTTCATCCTGTAATTGCCAAGAGGTACTGGCAAACTGTCAAAACAGCAAAAATAGAAAGTAGAGAGGTATACAGATAATAAATTTCAACCAAACTTAGTCTTTGAGTAACTTAAATGTTACTTCAGTAGTTCTTTCCAGGATAAAATTTCTTATAAGTCCACATTCTTTACATGCCTTTGACCTGTGTCAAGCTAACAAAATCAATTATGATTTTCAGCATAAGATTTATTGGTGGCACCAAATAGGAGAACAGATGTCTATTTTTTAAATTTAATGTTAGCAAGAAACAAGTCTTTTAAATTAATGTAATATAAAAGTTCTCAGGACAAGCTAAACTTCACTTTAGACTTATAGTAACACCAAAGCAATTTTAAGATTGTGAATAAGACAAACTGAAGCTAAGCATTACAAAGGGAATTCTTAAAAATCATAATTCTTTGAATTGAATCATAATTCAATTCTTAAGAAATTCTAAAGAGAAATGAACTAGTCTCACAAAACTTGAGAAGGAAATGGGCTCTGATTAATCAAAAGACTGAATGGATCTGGGACATACATTCATCCTCCGAGGTTTACAGTGAGTCAAGTCCAGGAGCAGCTGCACAATAAGGACGTAGGTCTAAGAGTTAAATCAGGAGTATTTTATAATTAATTTAATCTTGGCAGAGGAAAAGTTCAACTGTAATTTTTAAAGTAGAATTTCTTCTTGCCTTCCTTCTTTGGTTTTTAACCATAAACTTTATTTAGGAAAACTAAAATTATTTTAAAAAGAGGCATCTAGTTCTAGTACAATTTTGCATATTTATATATGAAAAAACCAGAAACCAATTGGTAGATCTGTAATACACACACACATATATATAAACATTTTATTTTAATAATACTTTATCACTTCAATTTACATCATTCCATTATGAAAATGTTTAATTGAAGAGAGGCTATTTCTTCAAAACTCTAAATAAGCAGAGCTTTATCAATTAAACGTACAGCATTACAGCCTTTAGAAATACATAATTCTTCATTTTACAGTAATACTTCCCCTTTAAAAATTCATCATGGTTTGTCACAGATTTAAAGTACAAGGCACCTAATGCTATGAAAGGATAATACAGTATATGCAGTGTAAATGAAACAGATCTTCTGTCAAACGTTGATTCTTTTTAAAGTCCTACCAAATTTGTGTGAACATATCTGTTGCATAAATTAAACATTTTTTGTTTTATTAATTTGTAATATTCTACAAAACTAAAAAATATAATTCGTACCTATTATAGGCAGCTTATTTGAGCATTTTACCTGTAAGAAACACTGATCTATATACTTAAAATGATTTCTGAAAACATTTTCCTAATATAGTCCAGCATTTAACAAATAATATGTGAAAATAAAGTCTCCAGAACATTAAAATTTTATCCTTTGATTAGTTCAAATTATTTTATCAGTTGAATTCCTTGAGATGTATAAGGCAGGTTGGTCCTTTAGATGGACTGTAGACTGAAACTTCCTATAACTGTAGTGGTATGTACACAGCTACACAGCAAAGTACTTCATTATGAAAATGAAGACAAAAGATATGAGGAAAATATGTTTTAGAGTTCCAAAGAACTGAAACTGTTATTTTTCAGACTAGGCACTGAAACATTTTTCTACAAAAACTTGCCAGAGATTGTCTCTTCGCTGTATACTATTCCATCACCAAGCTAAAAATAAAAATAAACACATAATCATCATTAGATTACAACTGTCAGCTTTAATTTTCTAATTTATATTTTAAAAAGCAAATTAGCTTAACATTGAAATATATATCAAATACAGTCTATATACTTAATAACTGGATACTAGAACTTGAGGTGAGTACTAAGGACTGATGGTGAGTTCTACATGTTCACTGACATCTAATGCTATTTTAAGATCACAAAATAACAGTTTTACTCATAATACATCCTACCATTATCCCTGTGAAGACAAAGACTCCTCTAACCCAGCCTCTTATTCTACTCTATCGTAGTCTATCTTCTTTAGTCTTCACTATCTTCTCTTTATCCTGCTCTCACTTCCAAAAATTTCTGGGTGAGAGTGGGTATGAACGTGAGTATGAAAATGATACACAGCATACCAGGGAGGGAAAATGCATAAATTAAAGCATTCAAAAGATTGAAAGAGGGACTTCCCTGATGGTTCAGTGGTTAAGAATCCACCTTCCAATGCAGGGGATGCAGGTTCAATTCCTGGTCAAGGAACTGGATCCCACATGCTGTGGGGCAACTAAGGCTGTGCCCTGCAACTAGAGAGCCTGTGCACTCGAGAGCCCATGCGCCGTATCTAGGGAGAAGCACACCTGCCTCTGTGAAAGACCCCAGGTGTAGCAACTAAGACCCAACACAGTGAAATAAGTAAATAAATAACATATTTTCTAAAAAAGCTTTAAATACCTATTTGCATTTAAAAAAAATTTAAATATGGCAAAATACATATTTAGTTCTACTATCTCCAAAACCTCAGGAAAACGACAATAAAGGGATTTTCTTTTAAAGGTTTAAATCACATGGACAAAGAACAGAGACAAGAATATAGCAGCTAATTCTTAGTTAGCAATGAAGAAATACAACCAGGTATCTCTGTAGGGAGAGGTAAAGAAACAACTAAAAACGCATGCTAAGTCGCTGCAGTCATGTCTGACTCTGTGCGACCCCATGGACAGCAGCCCACCAGGCTCCTCTGTCCACCGGATTCTCCAGGCAAGAATAATGGAGTGGGTTGCCATTGCCTTCTCCAATCTGAGGTCCCTGCTCAGCCAGCTCAGCCTCAACTAAAAATGTACAACTAAAAAACAAAAAAAATGTACAACTAAAAATGTACTAAAATTGGTACAAAGTTTATAGAAAAAGGCAACTAGATACTCAGATGCCCTCCCTTCACTTTTCACAGCTAATCAAGTGCCTCTTCTCTATCCCAGGAGAAGATCTGAGGTTAATTCTCTGAAAGGGGTAGGAAGAAAGGGTCTCGGACTGGTTAAATGCCAGGCACAATCCTACACGGTTCAGGAAAAATAACATTGATATGGTCATAACTTGGTAAACACTGATAACACATCTGTCCAAGCCACACGGTAACTATCCTGGATGATGAGGAGGAAGGAAGGCAGGCAAGTGGAGTGGGAGCAGAGGAGGGGAAGCTGAAAGTAACCTATCTTATACTGCCATAGTGGGGAAATCAACTGAAGATGCCTGAAACTGAGAAAGCAAGAAACAGAAGTATAAGCATGGTACTTAGATGGAGAGGAAAACACAGAAAGAATCAATGACGAGTTTAAAGGGACTCCTCAGGGTGGGAAAAAAAATGAGAGCAGTATAGGCAGGGCAGGAGACAAGAAGTCTTGTAGAACTCTTAACTCTTCACACTATTGCATGTATAGCCATCCTAAGAGTAAAATCTAGAATAAAAAGTGACCAATCAGGGGTTCCCTGGTGGTCCAGTGGTTAGGAATCCGCCTGCCAATGCAGAGGACACAGGTTTGATCCCTGGTCTCGGAAGATCCCACACACCATAGAACAACTAAGCCCATGTATCACAACTACTAAAGCTGCAGGCCCGAGAGTCTGTGCTCCATAACAAAAGAAGCCACCACCACAAGAAGCCCATGCATCGCAACTAGAGAGTAGCCCCCACTTGCGGCAACTAGAGAAAGCCCACACATAGCAGTGAAGACACAGCAGCCAAAACACAACAAAACTCTTTCTGTCATGTAAGAAATATAAAAGATACTATTTCTTAAAATTAAAAAAAAAAAAATGTTCTCGAAACATTGTTAAGTGAAAAAGCATAGTCAGAGAATCAGGATATGTTGGATGTATCACGCCAGTTATGGTAAACACACACATGCATAGAGAAAGGACTGGATATGCTTGGGAATCACTTATTTGGGTCAGGTACCATATTTCATGTGTTTTAAACTTACCAAGTATTTAATACTTCTAACAACTTTGTGAGGGAGGTTCTTCCGCAACCCCACTTCACAGAGAAGAAAACTGAGGCACAATGAGGTTACGAACCTTGCATAAGGTCACACAGCTAGTACACACAAAGGCTGGAATTGGATCCCAGGCAGTTTGACTCTAGAGTTGGACTTTCTCAGCCTCTAATCTGTATCAACTCTCAAAGAAATTAATTATAGGAAATAGATTCTGTATTTGAGCAATACAAGAATAAGGACCTGGGCTTCCCTAGTGGTTCGGTGGTAAAGAATCTGCCTGTCAATGCAGGGGATGTGAGTTCGATTGCTGATCTGGGAAGATCCCACAAGCTGTGGAGCAACTAAGCCTGTGTGCCACAACTATTGAGACTGTGCTCGAGAGCTCAGGCGCTGCAACTAATGAGCTCAGATGCTGCAACTACTGAAGCCTGTGTGTTCTAGAGCCTATTCTGCAACAAGAGAAGCCACTGTGATGAGAAGCCTGTGCACTGCAACCAAGTAGCCCCTGTTCACAGCTAAAGAAAAGCCTGCACAGCAACGAAGACCCAGCACAGCCAAAAATAAAAATAAATACAATTTTTAAAAGAATAAGAACCTTATTCAGTACTAATGTCCACTAACATACAAACCTGGACTATAGCTAACTAGCCCCATCCTCCTGAGAAACACCATGCATAGGAATGAGACTCTCACACTGTTCACTGTCTTCTGGAACCCTTAAAAAAAAAGAAAAAAGAAAAAAAGACAATAGTTAGGAAAGCTTTACACCTGAAACGAACTTTTACAAATGATCTATTCCACTGGCTAATGCCTGAGGTCAGACCTAAGACTACAGCAAGACTGTCCCAAGTTCTTTACAGAATGTAAGTTCTTTACATTCTGTAATACAATGTTTTAGAGAATATAAAACGCTTTCTCTCTTAAAAAAAAATGAAAAAGAAAATGAGGCAATGCTACCATATTTTATTATGAATTTTGTTCACATCAATGTTTTCTACATTTAAATTTGTTACAGCAAAACTGTAAGCACTTTGATTTCACCTGTGAATTAAAACATTTTTTTTAAAAACAGCAGTTTTGAAAAAATTATCCTATCACCCATAGATCTAAACAAATTCTTTTAACTGGCATTGTATATATAATATTATAATCTTTTAAAAATTCTTCACAGAATCTCTAAAAGCTAGGTCAGCATGGTATGATTCCCAACTTACTTAGCAAACATTTTGAAAAATTTATATTGGAACTTAACCTACTTCTGAATTCGATGTTTTCTGCATATAAAGGCAAAAATTCTTCTAATTCCCACCATCACAGGATCCCAATTATTGTAATGGCACAGGAGAGTTGCAATAAAAAATGAAAAAAATACAGGGATAGCGCCTGCAAAAAATAACCAAGAAAACTGCACCTAAAAATAAGAGATAGGAAAAAAGAAAAAAAAAAAACCCACAATTATCATTAAGACAATTTTTCCTTAAACACAACTTTTCTATTTGTGATAACTTGAACAAATAAAACACCAAGAAAATAATACTAAACACTGACAATATATTAAGAATGTTATTATTAAATATAAGGATTTACTTATACTAATCACTTGTTTCAATTACCAACAAAAATACCTCTTACTTAGAAAATATCCTAAAGGAAAGAGAGGAAAGCATGCTTTTCAGTTATTAGGCAGAGTACATCAGAAACAGAATTACAAATTTTTAAGCATCTGTCTTACACATCACACTGCCCATTTGTTCTTTACTGACTATTTTCAAGTTGATTCTTCCCCTCTAGTTTCTGAAGTCATTTTTTTTTTTTAATTCCCATCTATAAAAAACTAAGTTATGCTATAGCTGTGATGCTGTATTATGGTATGGGTCTTTTCTTACGACAGTACTGAAAACAGATGAAACTCTTAAGTGAAACTTTGGCAAACAATTTACAGATGAAAAGCTTGAAAAGAAAAAGATTCCAAAGGAAATCACAACTAAGTAAAATAAAGACTACCAGGAGAAATATTTTTACTAGGAAATGTGAGCCAAAGGAGACAGGCAAAGCCTCAGTGGTGAGGAGCTCTCAGATTGCTAATCCTGACCCTCCAAACCATCATTTTACCTGGGTCATCAAGAAGATTAAAAATAATGAGATCCCATAAAGTTATAAAAACAAAATTATTTCCTTTACCACCTAGATTCAACTTAGGATCAAAAACAATTGCCAAAAAAAGCCTACACTGATTAATTATTGAGACTCAGCTGCAACACACTGGTAGTTTGCTTTCAAAATAATGATGAAAACAGTAACTCCTATCTTTAAAATAGGGAAGAAATCTGCTTACCCTTTCTAAGTATTAAAGAAATCAGCTTTACAATCAAAGGCAAGACTCTCTCTTGTGGGAAACATGTACTATTTCATTTCATATTAGCTTTAGTCAGAGTAAAGGAGTTTTGTGAAAATAATTATTTATTTACGAAGGACTCATAATGCATAACACAAGGAAAGTTAGTTAGGTCGCTCAGTCGTGTCTGACTCTTTGTGACCCTGTGGACTGTAGCCCACCAGGCTCCTCTGTCCATGGGATTCTCCAGGCAAGAATGCTGGAGTGGGTTGCCGTTTCCTTCTCCAGGGGATCCTTCTCCAGGAATCGAACCTGGGTCTCCCGCATTGCAGGCAGATGCTTTAACCTCTGAGCCACCAGGAAAACCCAAGGAAAACCACTGACAAATTTCAGCATGCACATTCTTCTCATATGGTACATACACACAGGCTGAGTCAGCCTAAGAACACCCAGCAGTCAGTACTAAAAACCCTTCACAGTGTTATCAAACTATTGGTATAACATATTCTTGGAATATTTGCAGGATATTTAATAATCTAGAAAAACCATGATTAATTTAAATGACCCAAGAACAGAAAAAGTACAGCATAAAAAAACTTATGACTAATGAGAGTTAAAAACGCAAATATAGATGACAGAATGATATCATGACTATTCAACTAAAAAAATCCTACTGAAAAAAACCAAACGTCATAAAGATAGATAAAACTCTAGATGACTTTTACAGGCAAAGTTCACTTTTAACAACGCAGTTATTTTTATGTTGCCAAATAATAAAAAACTTCTAATTTGATTTCCAGCAAGCTATAAGGACAAATTTTTTTTTAAAAATGAAGACATTTATCAAATGAAAACTGCCCAAGTAAACAAAAAAAAGTCTAATTTCTGAATATATATGAATGTAAGTCTGAATGCAATCAGGGATGCTTCCTATTATACCAAATATCAATAAGTTAAAAAAATAAGTATCTTAAGCACAATAAATAAAGTTAATGAATGCAAAAATTTCAGAAACTATTGATATATATAAATACACTTGACTATTAGAATAAAAAAAACCTAAGAAAGTAAGTTACTCCCACCATGTTTCTATTGCAGCTCTGGGACACACCCTGCTACTTTTTCCAGAATGCATCTTCTGCCCTCAATTCCCACCAAAGGCCCAGCCTACTCATTTAACTAAATGCCTGATGCGCAATCAAGAAGTGACTGTCGGTGTGTTTTTCTAATCAATTATATATACATATATTTTCCCTTCTGTTTTGCCTCCATCTTAAAGTATTTGAACAAATTACAGTAGCATTTACTAAAATTAAATTTGCTATTACAGGTCTTCTTAAAAAATTCAAAAATAAAATTAATCTTCAATTTTTATTTTTCAAATCTGCAATAAACTGATTTTTCAAAATATCAGTATGGTAAAGTACATTTACACAGCAGCTACCAAAATCCTTTGATAAGCATCATTTCCCTAGTTTGACTAATTTTAGTTGATATTCAAGATTATGACCTGAAGATGTGGAAAGGCCTGGATATTATATGATGTATGATTTTAGTGTTATATATATTTTATACTATTCACACTTTGAAAATCATGGCATATGTAGAATAATTAATTCTCAATTACAGAGATTTCCATTCTTAACCACAGCAAATAAAAAATCTACTGAATCAGAAAACAAAATTAAATAACAAAGAATTGTTTTTTAAATAAAAAACTAAATGCGACTAAATTACAAAGATGACCATTTCTTTGGTACTTTTTATATCTCTGTGTAGTAAAACAGTTTGGAAGAGAAGGCACCAAGTATTATTCATGGTCATCTTCATAATTTAGTCACATCCCTTAACTTTCATTATTAGCTCTGATTTAATAATATACTTAAAATATCTAATAAATAGTTTACCTTACCTTTTGCATACACATGTCAGCTATTATGGATAGAGGTATTGTAAGGCTTAGTGCAAGTGTGCCTATCAATGATGAGGTAAGAAAGCAGCCCCTAAAAAAATAAAAGAAAGAAAATATACATTTCCATAGCAAAACCACAAAAGAACCAATGAAAAACAATGATCAAAAATTATCTATCCTAGGGGGACTTCCCTGATGGTCCAGGTAAGACTTCACCTTCCAATGCAAGCGGTGCAGATTTGATTTCTGGTTGGGGAGCTAAAATCCCATATGCCTTGTGGCCACAACTCCAAAACATAAAACAGAAGCAATATTGTAACAAATCCAATAAAGATTTTAAAAATGGTTCACATCCAAAAAGTCTTAAAAAATAAAAATTATCCTACCATATAGGCAAGAGAGATCAGGATAAAAGCTTAGGATGGACTAACATAATAATAAAATAAAGTTACTAGGATAATTCTTAAAATTCATCTTCAAATATTAAAAATCCAATATATAAATTTCAAAAGATTTTATACTATTTTCTAAATCTGCTTACAGATGATATTCAACTTTGGATGTGTAACTTATATTTTGTTAACATTTTTTATAAAACTGTCAGAAAAATTCTTAGTTTCATGATAATGACACTTAGATAACAAAAGAAACAGCTATAATAAAAGTTCAGGACAATAACTTATAACACAGTAAGAAAGTGATAACCAACAGGTGAGTCTGTCATTAAAGCAAAAATATCTTGCCCTCATTAAAAATTAAGTAGTCTTTAGATGTTTGTTGCTCTTTTGGTTTGGCTTAGTATCAGAAAAAAAGAACTGAGTATTTTTTAAGGATATTTCCTTGCTGTTTTTTACTTTTCTAGTAATTGATATAACCAAAACATAAGCTCTTCATTTTATTTTCACATTGAGTTATCAATGTTAGTATCAAATTCTGACATATCAACTGCATATAATTTTATATAACTGAATATAAATTTTATATAACTGAATATATAATTTTATATACATAATTTTATATATAATATATAAATATATATAAATATAAAATATAATTTTATATAACTGAATAAAAAATGAAGAAAAGCATTGTATTGAATAGATATTGAGTGTATAAAAATTAATTATAAAGCTGTAATATATATAGTTAGGACTGCAGAACTATGGAAATTATAGGTAAGTAAATTCTAGCTGTTAGGGTTAAAAATATTGTCCTGAAATAAAAGAGGCTAACTCTTGATAAAGTGTGTCACTTTAAGTGTTCAACAGAGGCTGGACAATTAGTTCTTATTGATGTGTAACAGAATTCAAGGGATAGCCCACAATTCATAAGTTTCTCTGTGAAAAGAGTATTGGGGGATTAAATACTGGGTTTAAAAAATTATTATTGGTCTTTTCTTTTTTTTGGCCACACAACTTACAGCACCTTAGTTCCCTGACCAGAACCAAGGCCTGGACTGGCAGTGAAAGCACTGAGTTCTAACCACTGTATCCCCAGGGAATTCCCTGAGGGTTTGTTTTTTTAAAAATTATTTATTTATTTGGTTGTGTCAGGTCTTAGCTGCGGCATGTGGGATCTTTGTGGCTCGAAGGCTCTTCGTTGTGGCACGTGGGCTGCTCTTTAGAAGTGGCATGTGAGGTTAGTTGCCCCACAACATATGGGATCTTAGTTCCCTGACCAGGGATCCTAAACCCGCACTGCCTGCATTGGAAGGTAGATTCTTAACTGTTGGACCGCCAGGGAAGTCCTGAGTTTTTTAAATACATTTGTTCTTAGAGATTCATAGTGCAAAGCAATACCAGACCGAGTCTGAGATGAAGTATTAAAAAACCCATTTGACTTATAGCAGGTTTCCCAATTTAGCTGATGGCTGAATTCATTTGATCTATTATCCATTCAGTACACTTCAGGAAATGCTGAGATCAAGGACTAGGTGGATAACCTCTCATCTACACTAGCAGTACAGTATATGGAGTTAATGGTGCACTTGAAAAAAATTTTTTAAATAAACAATGAGTGACAAGTACACATCTCTAATTTCCAAAAAAATTAACTGCACTTTTAAATCTTTAGTATGCTACTCAGTACATGATTATATATGCTAAAGTTAGTTGTCTATTTATAGTTAACATATGATAATCCTGCCTTCCTAAAAAGAAAGAAATCATCATACATGTAGATTATGACTTGTAATTTAATCATTTTTAAGATATAAAATGACATAAAACATATAGATATGCTTCTTATAATTGCTGTGAGTTACAATAACACCTAGAATTTAAGGGACATGAAATTTGTTCCATTACAGATTAATTTACTGCTACTGAGTTGTTACTAAAAGTACTCTTAAGTGCTTGAGTTTAGAAGT
Source organism: Cervus elaphus (assembly GCF_910594005.1). Classification (NCBI taxonomy): domain Eukaryota; kingdom Metazoa; phylum Chordata; class Mammalia; order Artiodactyla; family Cervidae; genus Cervus; species Cervus elaphus. The sequence continues at coordinate 66,402,274 of NC_057847.1, forward strand.
ATATCTGAAAAATAAAACTTTTTTGAAGTCCTGAAAAATCCAGCCCAAGTAGCTTTGATCATAATATATGACTTTGAGTGTCCAGTTTTTTCAACAACAAAGATTCATATACACACTTGGGAACATAAACTGTGTTCCTTCTGTGGAGAATATTTTGTAACTCTCTATCAGAATCAGAAGTCCATGTTTTGATTCAGTTTTTTCAGTATTTATCCTATAGAATAATTACATGTATATGCAAAAACATATATAAGGATGCTTAATACCATATTACTTTCAAAGCAAAAGACTACAAACAAAAACGTCTCTCAAGAAGGAACTGGTAAAACACATTATGTTCTATGCATTATGTTACATAATGGATTGGAGCATAACAGATTAGAATACTACACAGGCTTTAAAAAATGAATCTAGTGGCTGATACGTAAGGATTTACAAGACAACAACTTGTGGGAACAAAGAAAAGTATAGCATGATACCCACAGTTTGCATGTTAAAAATAAAACAAATTGGAGGGGGGAGGATCAAGAGATTGATACACACTTCTGTATGTACAGATAATTCTGTATTGTAGAAGGCTAAGAAATTAACAGTGGTTGCCTTTGAGAAAAAGAAATGAAAATTTGGGGTAGAAGGGAAAGATTATCTTTTCATTATAATCCATTTTGTACATTTTAAAAAATTTATTACTCTCTTAAAATTTAAAAAAGTTAAATATAAAAAAGAATACTCATAGATGCCCATCAGCAGACGAATGGATAAGGAAGCTGTGGTACATATACACCATGGAATATTACTCAGCCATTAAAAAGAATTCATTTGAATCAGTTCTAATGAGATGGATGAAACTGGAGCCCATTATACAGAATGAAGTAAGCCAGAAAGATAAAGACCAATACAGTACACTAACGCATATGTATGGAATTTAGAAAGATGGTAATGATAACCCTATATGCAAAACAGAAAAAGAGACACAGATGTACAGAACAGACTTTTGGACTATGTGGGAGAAGGCGAGGGTGGGATGTTTCGAGAGAAGAGCATCGAAACATCTATATTATCAAGGGTGAAACAGATCACCAGCCCAGGTTGGATGCATGAGACAAGTGTTCGGGGCTGGTGCACTGGGAAGACCCAGAGGGATGGGGTGGGGAGGGAGGTGGGTGGGGGGATCGGGATGGGGAATACATGTAAATCCATGGCTGATTCATGTCAATGTATGACAAAAACCACTACAATACTGTAAAGTAATTAGCTTCCAACCAATAAAAATAAATGGAAAAAAAAAGAATACTTCAAAACATGTTATTTTATTAAGAGTAAAATTTTCCAAGTGTGCAAACCTAGAATGCTCACATGAGAGCTTACATATGTAACTGCTGCTGCTGCTGCTAAGTCACTTCAGTCGTGTCCGACTCGGTGCGACCCCATAGACGGCAGCCCACCAGGCTCCCTCATCCCTAGGATTCTCCAGGCAAGAACACTGGACTGGGTTGCCATTTCCTTCTCCAATGCATGAAAGTGAACTCGCTCAGTTATGTCCGACTCTTAGAGTCTTAGCGACCCTGTGGACTGCAGCCTACCAGGCTCCTCTGTCCATGGGGTTTTCCAGGCAAGCGTACTGGAGTGGGGTGCCATTGCCTTCTCCATACATATGTCACAACTAGTATTTATTCATTCTCAAAGCCTACATTAAAATCTGCTGGCATAATGAACTCTATTCTATATATTTATTAAAATAAAGCTCTCAATAAGGAATGAGTATTTTAATATTTGGAAGTGGCATTGTCCATGTTTACTATAAATCTTAATGTAATATGAACCATAATAAACCTTTCTCTAGTCTAATATACAAAATTTTTAAAAATTATTTCTTTCAAATATGTAAGAACTCTTTGCTTTGAAATTTTCTAATTTAAACTAAACTTAGTACAGAATATAAACTTCTATTAAAATACAGTGAGTGCATAATCATTTAAAGCATAGGGTTCACTGAGTTGAACCCTCTCAAACAGCCATAAAAAATGGCTGAAGATCAACAATTCCTTATGGCTCAACCAAGTACACTCAAAACATCACCAGTAAGTAGTTTCATCATCCCCAGAACCAAGAGTGGAAAGAGACAACAGAAATGATGTAACAAAAGAAGTGATAGGATAAAAGAACAAGACATATGATACATATTAACACATTAAAAAAGCAAGTCCTTCTGGTTAAAAAAAAAAAAAAATGAGCACCTAAAATAATTTGTACAAATGAGGAAATAGATTTTGATACCAAAGGGTTTTAGATCAACAAAGGAATTTGAGATAATTACATACATTGTGTGTGTGTGTGTGTGTGTGTGTGTGTGTGTGTGTGTGTGTGTGTTACTCGGCCTAACAACCTCATGCTCAGTCTTGGCAATCCCACGGACTGTATCCTGCCAGGCTCCTTTGTCTCTGGAATTCTCCAGGAAAGAATACTGGACTGGGCAGCCACTCGCTTCTCCAGGGGATCCTCCTGACCCTGGAATTGAATTTGGGTCTCCTGCACTGCAGAGAGATTCTTTATTGTTTGAGCTATCCAGAAAACTCAATTACATGAATTACTACAACATAAACTAAACCTTTAAGTACTACATAAAAGGGAGTGCGAGTGGAGGACATCAAGGAAAGAGATACTTCCCTAATTGGGAAGGGAGAGACGTGCAGGCAGAGCATTAAGCAAGACTTCATGGAAAAGGCTGTTTTTGTTGCAGTCTTTTGCAAGGGAAAACTAATCAGTAGTTTTAAATGGTATGTAATAAGATTCATTCAGGAGGTTAAGTACGATTTGTGTTTCCAAGTTTCTATTAGATGGAAATAGAACTAAGTGTTAAGCTCTGTATTTGAAGGTTTTCTTAAACACTATATATGATATTGTCTTCAAACTATTTTAAGATTATTATCACATATCAACATAGTTGATATTACATCAAAGTATGTTAAAATCTCAAATTAATCAAACCCTAAAGCTTAGGGTTTATATATCTGCCTCACTCATATGAAAAGTCCTGAGAATAAACAAAAGTCTGAACAATCAGACATTCCAAAGACACCTGAATAAGCAAAGTTCCCAGATTCTCACTTAGAACTCACATATGCATACCTGGGATACACATCTCCTAAGTGTGAGTGTCCATTAGAAAATGATGCCTTTAATCTGCATAACACTCTACTTTATAAAGCAGTTCTATAAATATAGGTCATTCATATTCATCTAATCATTCAACAAAGATTTATGAACTTCTATATGCAAGCCACTACTCTATGCAATGGGAACACAGAAATTTAAAAAAAAAAAAAAAAAGTTCCTGCTCTAACGGAGTTACTGTGTTAAGTTGTAAGTGTGTAAGGTGAGAAAGTGCATAGGAAGGGCCATCAGAAGACAGAAAAAATAGAAATGCTTCAACTAGCCAAAAGTCAATAAATTCGTAACTAATAAATCACGGGGTAATAAACAGTACATACCACAACCACAGGAACTCTGAGAGCACTGTTCCAATGAGGCCATTAACGACAATGCACATTAACACTACTTTATTGGGGAACTCAAAGTCCTCAAATCCAGTATAATGGAGTAAAAAGAAACCTGGCCATAAGAGCAGCAGATTAAAGAGACCTACAAAACCTAAACACATACAAGAGACAAAAGTTAGTAACTGTGATTTATTTCAATCTTTCAAAATTGCAGCTCTACAATCAGAAAACATTAGGTTTCCCATAATGAGCTTCATTAGGTTTCCTTAACTGAAAGTTCTGTTACTTTTGTTTTTAAGTTAAGTCCTGAGGAGAGATGAACACAAGCAAAAACTTTATCAAGTGACTGGGGATCACGGAGTCTTCAAGGTTCAACTATCCCTACTGCACAGAGCAACTACTGAAGAAAAAACATTTATAGCGATTCAAAAAGGTTGGCTGTCAACCTTAGATTATGATAATATAGTGTCCTGGAACTGAGAAGGAGTAACTCGTGCATATGTGTGTGCACATGTGTTCAGCGTAAATTATTATGAGGAACTACATACACTGTTTACTCTCTGATTCAATCTCTATTTATGTTTAAAGCACCCATGCTATGCTGGGGATAATGGAGGAAGGTTCCAAAAAAAGATAAAATCCTTGTTTCCTGCCTTCCTAGAGCTCATAAGCTGGTCTGTGAGATTACATACACACACAAATAGCTATGTAAGTATGAACTAAGCATGGACTGTGTGTAAAGGAACGGTATACCATTTAGTGGTTAAGCGCATGCTCTGCAGTTTGACTGCCCTGGGATCCAGTCCCACTCTACCATTCATTCCTACTGTAATCTTTAGGCAACATGCTAACCTCTTGCAAACCTCGGTTTTCCAATCTACAAGTATAAAATAATATTTAATTAGGTTACTAGGAAGATTAGACAAAAATATAACACAATACATGGCATGAGTAAACAGTCAACAAATGCTATTATTTTAAATATAGAAATGTGAGCTTATATATGACTACACACATGGAAATGTAAAGACACAAATGTTATAATTTTATAGTAGTTTTTATTGAACTTTCTATACAATTTAACATCACAATTTCACTGTGGATCCAGAGGTAATTATAGAGCTTTCCTAAAAGAAAATTAAATTACAGTAGATATATGTTTTATATTTGCTGCTAAATAATAAACTTGTATTTAGGATGCCTAGTTAAATTGTAATAGGGCTGGAACGCCCACTCTATCTGCCACTAAGACTTACAGTACCTGCCTTCTCTGAAAGACTGTCTTGGACACAGAAATACAGAACAGACTTTTGAACTCTGTGGGAGAATGTGAGGGTGGGATATTTCAAAAGAACAGCATGTATACTATTTATGGTGAAACAGATCACCAGCCCAGGTGGGATGCATGAGACAAGTGCTCGGGCCTGGTGCACTGGGAAGACCCAGAGGAATCAGGTGGAGAGGGAGGTGGGAGGGGGGATCGGGATGGGGAATACGTGTAAATCTATGGCTGATTCATATCAATGTATGACCAAAAAAAATAAATTAAAAAAAAAAATTAAAAAAAAAAAAAAAAAAAGACTGTCTTGGAGAGCAAGCGACCAAGTCTGTCTTTCCCAAAAAGATCCCACCCTCTCCCCACTCCACACCCTCTGCAGCCAAACCCTAACGGCTCTAGGCTAGGACAATTCTGAGGACTGCCTCTGCTCTGCTATGCTCCCTGCCCAGGGACCTATGACAAGCTGGCTAAGCCTCGGCTGCACCAGAGATCACATGGTTCTTGCCCCCTCTCTGGTCTGCTTCTTTCTCTCCCTTGTCAGTCTTTCCTGCAGAGCACCCCTTCCATGAATCTCCCACACCAAATTACTGTCTCATATCCTGCTTCTAGGAAAACCGACTTAAGATACCTAATGATAAAAATAAACAACACACACACAAAAAGCTTGTATAACTAAAAAATCGTTGTAGTTAAAACACCAAACTTTGGGGTAAAGCGTCTGCCTGCAATGCAGGAGACCCAAGTTTGATCCCTGGGTCAGGAAGATCCCCTGGAGGAGGAAATGGCAACCCACTCCAGTATTCTTGCCTGGAGAATCCCATGGATGGAGGAGCCTTGTAGGCTACAGTCCACGGGATTGCAAAGAGTCGGACACGACTAAGCAACTTCACTTTCACTTTGGCATTATCAAGAAGCAGATCTCTTCTTGTTCCCTGAACTTGAAGCCTGTGAAATTCCACATGAAGTGACAACCTTTGGATCTAGAGATGAAAGGTCCAAATCACTTCACCAGTTCTGCAGAGTCTCATACGCCTCATACGCTTCTCCTCTTTCCTCAACTGAATGCTCCAGCACACTGGATCTATTCACTATTCCCTGCTCTGCTCTGCTCACACCGTGATGCCCAAAGAACTTTCCACATCCCAATTCTAACTACTTCTTCTCTAATTCTGTCTATTCTAAAGCCCAGGTCAAAGTCATATCGCTTTCCATATCATGGCATATGTCTACATATACTCTCCAGTAAGAGTAAAGAAGTGATTTTTCTTCAAAGCTGCCAATCTTTAAAAAAAAAAAAAACTGCAAAATATTAGCATTTCAATTCATTCCAGATGGACTTTTCTATGACTTCAAAATAAGATGTCATTAAAATTATCTTCATATTTAAGGTATACTTAGGAATTCTCTACTTGAAAGGACTTGAGTGATCACCCAGTCTGGTGGGTTTTCAAAGCTTTTATTTTTGTTAATCATTAGGTGCAGATATTCAAACTTTTAGTAGAAAAATCATCTCTACAAATTAATTTATAATGCTAAAAAAACAACAAAGCAGAATTGCTTCAGTACAAGCAGCAGAGCAGTCTGGGAACCAAACTCACACATGCAACTCCACTTCCTTCCAATCTTCCCAGGATCCTTCATAAATCAGCTACTAACCTAGTCTAATCTCCTCATTTTCAGATGAGTATGAGATAAATGAAGTTACAACAGCTAGAGTCCAGGTCTCCTGGTTTCCTGTAAGCTGTACTTTGAATTCTCACCCCTAGGCTCCATTATCTATTGATATTGGAACATATCATGTCAATGTACTCTTCTTTTGTAATCCTAGATATCGGACTTCTTTACCGAGCTCATTTCAGGCAAATAAGAATTTATAAATTATATTAGGCATTTACCAAAATTAAGAATTGATGCCAGAAACTGTAATTGGGTAATTAAAAAATCTATGTCATAAAAGAGTCTGAGTCTTAAAGTGAAAATGACCTACAATTTTTAGTAAAAATTAGCTCATAGACAGAACTAGTATTAGACATCATTTTGGGGCAGTTTCCCCAATCCTATGCTTCTAACAATTCAAAAATGGCAAAATGTATAACACAATAGGTAAACCCTCACATGCTTATAACAGCATAACCAGTGATATCAATGAGGAAAATATCTGATTTACAGGTTAAAGATATTAATTTGAAAAAGGTACATTAGAAGAATTTCTTTTACCTCACATTGGGAGAGTGAACATTTCCTCCAGGTCCACAATTATGCAGAACCAAGATAAGAGAAAAACACTGAGAGTGGACTTCATAATCTTTAAAGTCTAATGGTTTTAAAGAATTACATGGGGGAGTGGGAAGGGAGCCTTCCCTACTCCCTCCAAAAAACAAAAACAAAACCCTAAGTTAATCATTCAGAGTACATAGCCTCAACAAGTTAAACATATTCTTACCAAAGAACATTGGAATATCCAACTTATCTTCTCTGTCTACTTTTCTCTTAATCATAACAATATAAACAGCATAGAGCATGGCTCCAACAAGAGACCAAATGGAACCTGTAAAAGTCAATATAATAAAGTATTTGTTCATGAACTCATTCAACACATAACTAAAATCTGACACAGTCAGGTCCTATTTCAAGAAATGAGTGCTATTCAAATATGAAAAGATAAAGTATAACCCACCTTATCCATGTCCTCCAGGAATATAGGAAGGACTTTAAAGTATAAACCAACAAATACGAAATCATTCACCTTGATGATTTAACCAATCAGATATACATGTTATAATACCAACACTTTGGTATTTAATTTTGAAGTACATACTTCCTATCTTCCCCTACATAAACAATTCTGAAACCTGACATAGCCAACTTAACAATGTTTTCTTCCCACTCTAGGCTATTTATATTGTTCTCCCCTCTGCCATGTATCATTTTAATACACATTCTACCACCATCTTCAAGACTCTTTTAAAGTCCCACACTGTCACCAAGCATCCTCTTTCTACTCCACTAAACTTCCATCCTGCTTGTCTTCTATTTTAGACAGTTTAATACTACAGCTGAATGTAGTATGATTTTATTCTCTAGGGGTTTCATTTTGTCAATCATATATACTGATTAAAAGAAAAACTTCTTGACAACTGCAAACACATAATTTATACTTTTTAATGTTCTAAAATATCTAACATAATGTACGACTAGCAGTTCCTTCCTGCATAATGAATATTGATTCTCTTTAATATATTAACTCACTCTCAAAAACATTTAAGTAAGCCTTTAAAAAACACCTATAATAAGGTGCTATTTGCCAAGTGACCACATTCAATACTTTAAATCAATTATCCAAAAGTTCAATGTTTCAATAAATCTATTTATTAGTGCTATAAAGGAAAGTCTGTCAACAAAATCTCACACACAAAACACATACATTGTTTTAAACATACAGAGCTACTCTAGGTGAGAAAGAGCTAAGACAGTTCAAGAGACACAGCTCCCTGGGCACTATCCAGGAATAGTTTAGAAAGCATTATTCTATTCAGTGGACTTTAAATAACTAAAGAAAGTATACAGAAGGAAACCAAGGAAGCTGGATTCTTCTGCTACATCTAAACAATGGATCAAAAACTAAGTGCTTACCATAGTAGTAATTGTTTCAGGTAAAAATCAGAAGTGAATGACAAAATTAGTGGCTGCAAGCATGATGGGCAGGATATATGTATAGTCTCCATATCTCTAACAAAATGCTGATTACTTACACAGGGAAAAACTAGGAGCTACACTAGAGCAACCTGACAGACATCACTTTAAAATTAATGTCATTAGTAACACAACAAATAAATATCATGAGCCTTCTTGATATGATGGATTTGTCAGGACACAGTATCACTTCCATGGTATTCTTGTCAAAAATGCACAATATACGTTTAACCATTAAGAAATACCAGAAAAATAAATTGAAGGACATTCTACAAAAAAAGTGGACAGTATTCTCCAAAAATATTAAAGTTATAAAAGGCAAAAAATGACAGTGGGATAGTCACAGATTAAAGAAAACCAAGGAGACATGATATCTAAATGCAACAAATGATCTTGGACCAGAAAAAGAACATTAGTGGGAAAAAATGGTGAAATTTGAAAAGAACCTACAGACTAAATAAAAATGACTGTAATAGCTGTTAATTCCTGATTTTTAAACCTGTACTGTAGCTATGTATGTTATAAACAGTTAAGAGAATCTGAGTGAAGGTTATATGAGAGTTTTGTGTTATATTTTTTAATTTTCTTACATTATTTCCAAAGGAAAACTTTTTTAATAAAACCTTATTAGTGCCCACCCTGTGTGTATGTGTGTGCACACGTGTGCATATGCATACACGTGTGTGTATGTGCACATGCACGATGATATGCACAGGTCTTTCTTGTATATTCTAACAGGAAGAATTCAGAGTCAGATTTACCTATTGTGTTTCTTCCAGGAGATTTTTCAGATCCTGACAGATTTACCAGCACAACACCTCCAATGCTATGAGAAATAACAATCATTACTGATGAGTAACATAATAAATTCCTTTAAAAGACTAATCATAAAGATCAAAGTTATTTACAAGTAATAAAGACTAATCTTAACTTTAGGTCAAACCATCAAAGAATTCATGATTTAATTAATACTGAATAATATCAGTATACTATAAGTTCTGTGGTTGTATTAATTAATTTAATCCACATAAAATGACTGACATTACCTTATAAGGAAGGTATTATTATCATTACCATTCCCATTTTACACATGAGAAAACTAACGCACAAAAAAAATGAAGTAACTTGACCAAAATCACATAGCTAGGATTGAAACGCAGGCAGTCTACTTCCAGAGTCTAGTGTTCTTAACTTGCTATGCTATCTTCTGCCTTTCAATTAGGAAAAAGTCAATTTGTCACCCCTCCTTCAATCTTTTTTTTTTAAATGTACGTGTATTAAACCCATATAAACCTAGCAATAGTAATAACTCTTGTTATTATTATGGTTGTTTAGTCACTAAGTTGTGTCTGACTGTACAACCCCATGGCTTGCAGCCCACCAGGCTCCTCTGTCCATGGTATTTCCCAGGCAAGAATACTGGAGTGGGTTGCCATTTCTTACTCTAGGGGATCTTCCTGACCCAGGGATCAAACCTGCATCTCCTGCATTGGCAGGCGGGTTCTTTATCACTAAGCCACCAGGTAAAATCAAAATTAATAATAAAATTAATCTTAAATATTTAAATAAATAATTCCATCATTTTAATGGATAAAATAAGACCAAATAAAGGAGGCAGAGAAATCAGAGGTTATTTCTTCATTCAACTGTTGCTTATTGAGCAATAGTTTGGGTTAAGCATTGAACAAGAGAGATGTGATTCCCATCCTCATGGAGCCTTATATTGTCTTTCTATTTCTGTGCATCTTTCTACTTTTATTAAGACAACGCAAAGAAAAGTTAGAAATAGGCATGAATTGTGAACAAAGCTGGATAAACCTCATTACTTCCCTAATATAAATATACTGTATTTTCCTAGTGTAAAAATTCATCTGGCTAAATCATGAGCCAGTCATGTAAAAGAATAAATTTCTAGCATCCATGAAGTCTAACTGGTAAATCAGTTGGCTCAACCAGACCGCCCATGAAAACTACCACTGTCAATTTACCCTTGTATCTAAAAGAGAGAAACACCACTTATGTGACTGTCAAGAACCAGTCTCTATAATAATCACTTTTTATATAGATACTTTCAAACTTTAAAACAAAACTGTAAATTAGATGATACTATCATCATTTTGTCATCAAGGAAATCCTCTCAGAGAGTTAAGGGGAAGTGGCCAGGGGAAAACAGAGCTCTGATTCAAAGCCAGCTCTGATAGCTCAAAAACACCAATCTTTCTGGTAAATTATTCTGGTACCTTCTCTGATTTCTGATTTTCTCTTACAAAAACAAGAGTTTCATCAAATCAATATATCTTTTTTGAGTACTGACTGTAAGCAAAGCCCTATGCTAGGCCTTTGATAACACAAAGCAGCAGAAAACAAGGATTTAGCCTTCAATGGTTTACAATCTCCTAGGGAAGACAAGACAAATAAATACAAAGTCAAATAAAAAGAAAATATTTAAATTAGTTACTAATGGTACTTATGTACTTTATCACAAAAAGTAAAACAAAATTGCCAGATGGTTTATACAGAAAATAACTAAAAGATTAAGGCTGAGACAATCAGAGAAGACTGCATGTTAGATTTCTATAAATGGGAGAAGTAAAAACTAAAAACTAAACAAAAAGGGAAGCTTGCTTTAGGAAAAGGAAACAGAAACTTGGGAGGTTATGAGGGTGAATAACATGCAGTTAAACGTGAATGTCAGTACAATACTTAATTAAGTTCATAGTCTCATGAATGGGAACCAAAGCCCCTTTAAGATCCTCCCTTCAGTTATACGCCCTAGGAAGGTTTTGAAAACTAAACCTAGCCAAGGATGTGATGCAGAGCTGATGTTCATTTAAAACCTTCTTTTATCTTCATCTTTCTCTGGCTATATATTATAATATAAACCCTCCTCTATCACTACCAGAAATGCTTTAAACACTGCATTTTTAAGAACTAGCTATTATATTATATTCTTACCTTAAGATTACAGCTAAAAGTTTAGAAAGAGTGAATCTATCGCCACTGTTACTTGGAAACATTGCAGCAAGGATTAAGGTAAAAAGTCCTGTGGAAAGAAAAAGATTTTTAAAAAGATACATTCGCTTAAATAAATACTGTCAAAATTATTTATTACCAACTTGATTGCTTAAATAAGTAAATTACTTATTACCTAACTTTTAAATCTTGTCATTTTTAAATGACTAAGAATACAACTACAGTTACCTAGGCTGAAAAAAGACCATACATGGAAACAGTCTCCAAATTAAACTGTTTATCTCACCAATACAGATCAAGTACAGTCCTATTTATTTTAAAACTACTAAGAGAGTTAGACTCAGCATTCAGAGTAACATTCTGACCTCATCATAATCAAGCATGTGTGCTAAAGTTACTTTTACAGCTCAAAAATCCTTTTTTTATCTTCTAGACCTGGAAGGTGATTCAATTTTAAAAATAAAACACCTTTCATAGGGCAAATTATAGATCTGAAATAAGCAACCACATTTAGCCAAAGGGTCAAAAAAAATATCCTTAGAAAGAATATGTGAAAGGAAAGATAGCTACAATACAAAGGGTCAGCCTGTAAAACTTCATATACAATGTATTTTTGTTGCATAGAAAATACTGTAAAGTATTAGAAGGAATATAAACAGTACAAGGTTATGGTACTAAACTTAAAGATTAAGTAGTAGTTATAATACATTAATATATGTTAAAAAGAATGAAATAATTCATAACAAGATAAAAATATTTATATGTACACATATATATCAGAAATAGGCCTTGAGTTATAATACAGATAAGAAATTTCTTACCAGAAGTTGAGGACAAAATATTAACTATAGCAACTTGTGTGTCTGAAAGTGCTTCTTGATATGACAAATTTGCCAAAAACCACTGAAGAAACAGAAAATAATGAAACCTAATAAATTACTTATTTGTATTTGTCATTATAATTTATAGTCCCCTCCTTCTTTTCTCCCACTAAATACTATTATAAGAAGTTTCAATTTTGTTTTGCATTGAAAAATCACAGGCCTAAAAAGAAGACAAACACTTATATCAGACCAAAAATCTTTGCTATCCAATTTTCCTTAAGAAATGAACAAATTGGTTAAAAATCAGCACTTTTCAGGCTTCTTTAAATATTAGGATAAATTGAATATCAAATCAACACTGAAATTTGATTTATCTAAGCACTGATAGTATTAAATTTATCTAAATCAAATTTAAGAGAAATCGATTGAACAGGTGATGCTTAAGGGAATGGAACTAGCCAGACTGACACAGACAAAAGGCTGTATTCACTTTGGAAATTTTAGAATGTCCAAGAATACTGTGAATTTACTGGCTAACTGTAATTGTTTCTCTGATTCTCAGTTTTGAGACATAATACCAATGTCTCACACACAGCACAGACCCACACAGCACAGACCATAATACCAAGTCTCGTAACTTTGGATATAATAAAGGAGGTTTTACAGTTACAGGGATTTTTTCTCCTTCTTTCTTCCCTTTTGCACATCAAGGCTAGAGTATCCTTATATTCCCAATGCTGGGCCCATTTTGATTTAAAGAATAAGAAATAAGGCCTCTTTTGATGAAGCCTGATGTTTGTGTGTATGTGCATATAAAGTTATTTTCACTGCCATCAGATATTCTAATGCAATTTACAACAACTTATCCATTTTCTGTTGATGGACATTTTTTGACTATACCAAACAATGCTACCAAGAACATTTTAGCATATGCCTCCTGGGACACATGTGCATGAGTGTCCCTAATGTAGCATACATTAAGAAGCAGACTGCTGGTCTAAGTAAATTAACTGCTTGTCTACCTGTTTTCTGTTGCTTAAACAGATGGACTGGATAATCATGTTCTGCTGGACAATGACTTGTCTCTGTTAAGGAGGGACATCTCCTGATCTCTTTCAGAACTTTTAGTTAAGTGAATGGTATGATTATCAGCATTTATATTTCAAAGAAGCAGTATAGACACATGATCTTAGCGCACTGCTAAGAGGCAGCAGATGGTTGAGAGCCTTGAAGTCTCCATTCAGTCTACACTGTACTCAAAGCTAAAGCCAGACTGAAAGCACAGCAAAGACTCTGATTCCATCTGCAGTCTTCTGACATCCTAATTTCACTTGACTATCTAAATAAGAAAATGAGGTTAGCAACTGGTATGATGGGCAATATCAAATATATGTGGAAAAAAGGGGCCACAATTGCTTGCAGTTGATGCACTAAACAAGAAGCAGAAGATTCTGCCCTTTAGTTATCTTTTTGAGATTTTCTGCAAGAATAGGTAATGCTTATCAGGTGATAATTAGCTTTCTTGACCTACTTTCCTCACCACTTTAATACTTAAATACTGTGCTCATTTTCCAAACAATCTCACTGCTCTCTGCTAATGCAAGATAAAGAAATAAAATCAGACCATTTAGATGGTAGAAACTCAAAGATTCTAACTACTCATTAGCTATGAACTCTTTCCAGAAAAACCTTCCCACTCTCCAGTTCTCCCCAAACTCCATTCTCTGGCTCTCAAACTCAAGGCAGCCTCATCACAAAGAAAGACCATCTCAATTACCCTCCAGTAAAAATTATTGTTACAATGTTTCTCTTCATTATTTCAGAGTTGAGGATAACCACTTACTAATACTTGAGCTATCACAAATAATTTATATAATACCTCATTATTTCATGAATGGCAATTAATTTTAAAACTAACGTAAAAGCCTGTGAGACCTAAATTATATTTTACAGAAAAAAAGCTGTAACACCATAAGCCCTAATGAGACAAAAGAATTAAAGGAGGGTTGGCAAATACAGTAATCATTAACTCCTTTTGAACTGCAATGTCCAATACACTAGCCAGTAGCCAATGTCACTATTAAGCAAATGAAACGTGGCTAGCTTCAATTGAAATGTTTAGAAATTGAAATAAAAACAGAAATTGAAATGAAATAGAAAAAGAAATATTTAAAAATTTAAATGTTTAGAAGATTTTAGTACAAAAAAAAGAATGCAAACTATCTCATCAATCATCTTTATATCAATAGTATGTTGAAGTGTTTTATATACAGTGGATTAAATAAAAATATAGCATTAAAATTAACTTTCCTTATGTGGTGTGGATGGACCTAGAGTCTGTCACACAGAGTGAAGTAACTCACAAAGAGAAAACCAAATATCATATATTGACGAATAATACGGAATCTAGAAACACAGTACCAATGAACCTACGTGCAGGGTGGAAACAGACGCAGACTTGGAGCGGACCTGTGGATGCAGCAGGAGGGAGGGTGGGGCGAACTGGAGGTTAGGACTGACGTACATACCCTAGCATGTGTAAAATAGACAGCTAGCGGGAAGCCGCCACACAGCACAGGGATCTCAGCTCAGTGCTCTGGATGACCCAGAGGAGCGGGGTGCAGCGGATGGGAGGGAGGCTCGAGAGAGAGGGGTATGTATGTACATATAGCTGGCTCACTCTGCACAGCAGAAGCTAACACAACGCTGTAAAGTAATTATACTCCAGTAAAAGAAAAACAAAGAATTAATTAAGGCCCATAAAGTGTTTCAAAGGCCAAGGATGAAAGACATCATACTAAGTACAAAGCCTCATTATGGGCCCCAGAGTTGATGGAATACAAAAACTCATTTATGGTTGGCAAAATTCTAAAACATCTAAAGTTTCAAAAAATTCTCAAATAAGGATACAAGAAAAAAAATAACTTTCTCTTTTTTTAACGTGGCTACTAGAAAATTTAAAAATACATATATGACCTATATTTGAGGCTCACATTATATTTCTACTGAATAGCACTGCTCTAGACCTCAACTAGGTTATCACTCTATTGAGTCAGGTTTCTAAAAAGTTGAATTCCTGGACTATATTACTCTGACTTCCTACAGAAATGCCTTTACTAAAGATTAACATAGTTCCCTGCTCTTATATTAATAATTTACTTAAGGTTGATTTTTCAAAAAAGACTATTAAAAGTGGAAGCAATCCAAGTGTACATCAATGGATGAACAGATAAACAAAATGTGGTATATACAAGAATGGACTTTATATAGCCTTAAAAAGAAAAATATTCTGACACATGCTACAAAGATTAACCTTATTAAATTATAAAGTGAAATATAAAGCCAGTCACAAGAGGGAAAATGTTGTATAATTCTATTTAAATGAGGTACTCAGAGCAGTCAAGCTCATAGAGACAAAAAATAAAATGATAGCTGTCAGCAGCTGAGGGAGGTGGGAAAGGGAAGTTATCATTTAATGGGTATAGAGTTTCAGTTTTGCAAGATGAAAAAAGTTCTCCTGACAGGCACTGGAGATGTTTGCAAAACAGTGTGAATGTACTTAATGCCACTGGGCTGTATACTTAAAAATCATTAAAATAGTAAGCTTTGTGATATGTATATTTTACTTCAATCTTTCTAAAAGGTTGAAATCTTTCTAAATAACTGTAAATCTGTGCATATCTACCTGTAAATCTGCTATACAGAACAATGTCTTACTGCCTATGAAATTTATTCTCTCAGTTTTGAGTTGGGAAAACTTAACTTTATCAATAAAGAGAAATACTTCTTTTTAATAGACAACAAGCTATGTAAATCAGAAAGGTTTCCTTCTTCCCTTTCTGTCAAACTGCCTAGAGATAAACTGCGTGCTTCCTCTCAGTGGAAGTTTCTGACACAATCAACCCATTCCACAGTCGGTTTGCCCCCTATACAGACATTATCTGTTTAATCTGGTTCTCATCTCCCTCCTCCTTTTAAACTTTTACTATACAGATTCTTTGCATTTCACCTCATGTCTCCTTTAAAAGTTAAGAGATAAAATTAATTAATTTTAGTCTTGCCTTACACATTTAAAACAAGGTAACAGAAATCATAATAGCATAATCTAAATATATGAGCCTTTAAGTTAACCTTATTACATGTGTAGTTACCATATTACAACTCCCAAAGATTATTTGATTTGCATTCCTGAATATATTAATCAAGGTATCACTAAAACAGAGGTTATTCAGGCAGAGGATGATGAAAAATTGGCTATGCAGTATATATGAAGTAAAACTGTAATGTAAAAAAAAAAATCTAATAATCAGGCTAATAATATTGACATTAGCACTGCATCACTACCTAGTGTTTTTAAATGCTCAGTATACATTTAAATCCTAAAGGTTCATACAAAACAACCTTGGAATAGGTTGAGCATTAAAATTCATTTTTAAACTGTAAATCAGAGTTTTTACTAACTCAGACAAGTTGTCTAATCCAAGATTAGCCTAAAATAATATTTTATTTGCTAAATGAATTTTTATGTGAAACATTAAGCATATTTTTGGTTTCTATACCAAAATAATTGAGAAGCTATATATAATAAAATATTCTGAAAAAATGTTTACTATGAATACTTGTAAAATTTTGACCACATTTATATGGCTTCCCAGGTGGCACTAGTGGTAAAGAACCCGCCTGTCAAAGCAGCAGACATAAGAGATCCGGGTTTGATCCCTGGGTTGGGAAGATCCCCTAGAAAAGGAAATGGCAACCCACTCCAGTATTCTTGCCTGGAGAATCCCATGGACAGAGGAGCCTGGTGGGCTACAGTCCTTAAGTTCGCAAAGAATCAGACCCAACTGAAGCGACAGCACACATATGAATTTAAAGTAAAACTACAAAAGCAATTATTTGAAGAAATCAATGCAGTCAATGCAAACTCATATGGATATTTACTAGCATTTGTATTAACATATATCATAGTATAAAATAACTATTCATTATTCAAATTCTAAATATATATGAGTAGTTGCAATGTACAGTATTTATTAAATTCTTTCACATATGACTAGTATTTATTAACTTTAATACTCTAATTTCCCTCTGATGACAGATAACAAAGTTTAGTTATCATTAAGCAACCTAAATTGTCTTACACTTCCATAGTATATTGTTGGTGTGTATACTGTCTTAAAATTCAAATTCCAAACATATAATAAAGAGAAGACTTACCACAAAACAAAAAAAAAAGCTTATTTTTGCTACTTGAGTTGCTGTAAGTTTCCCCACAGTTTTGAGTAAGGATTCTTGTTCTTTCACAGTAGGATATGACATGCGAGACAACTTAGCTTCCAATGCATGGCTTGATGGAAGTTGTCGAATCTCCATAATATTACTAAATCTTACACGAGACTTTTTGGGAACTTAAAAGGAAAAGTATAGTACAAAATCATTAAACATTTCCCTCACACCCAACAAAAGTCACAAGTTTTAATATAATGATAAATGCATATAATTTAATAAATCTATGATCACATTTGAACAGCCCAAAAAAACCAGTTACATTATTATATGGGACAGCTCTGCTTATTCAAAAGAGTTTGCAGGAAAAATGTTTCCATTTATAAACCATTTTGAAGATTTTAAAATGAGACCAATATTCAAATAAAGTTTCAAGTGTATACACACACAACTGCCTGATTCAGGATATAGTATGAATATTATTTTAGCATTTATGTTGTTCAGTCACAAAGTCATGTCCAACTCTTTGCAAGCCCATGGCCTGCAGCATGCCAGGCCTCCCTGTCCCTCACCATCTCCCAGAGTTTGCTCAAGTTCCTGTCCAGTGAATCGCTGATGCCATCCAACTATCTCATCCTTTGTGGCCCTCTTCTCCTTCTGCCTTCAACCTTTCCCAGCATCAAGGTCTTTTCCAATGAGTTGGTTCTTCGCATCAGGTGGCCAAAGTACTGGAGTTTCAGCTTCAGCATCAGTCCTTCCAATGAATACTCAGGACTGATTCCCTTTAGGATTAACTGGTTTGATCTCCTTGCAGTCCAAAGTATTCTCAAGAGTCTTCTCCAACACCACAGTTCAAAAGCTTCAATTCTTTCACACTCAGCTTTCTTTTTGGTCCAACTCTCACATCCAGACATGACTACTAGAAAAAACATAGCTTTGACTAGGACCTTTGACTCTGACTAGGACCTAGTAATGATTTTAGAGCTCAAGAAGAGGAAATCTGTCACTGCTTCCATCTTCTCCCCTTCTATTTGCCATGAAGTGATGGGACAAGATGCCATGATCTTAACTTTTTTAATACTGAGTTTTAAACCAGCTTTTTCACTCTCCTCTTTTACCCTCATCAAGAAGCTCTTTAGTTCCTCTTCGCTTTCTGACATTAGAGTGGTGTCATCTGCGTATCAGAGGTTATTATTTCTCCTGGCAATCTTGATTTCAGCTTGTAACTCATCCAGCCCAGCATTTATAGTAAAACCTTATTTGGATTTTTCCTCATAGATATTCAATTTATGAGAATTATTTTCCTAGTCAAGCATGCAGAACATTCTTCTACAATTCCACTACTTGGAAGAGAATATCATGGATAAGTTCTGCATCTTACACTGAAGCTGGCTTTCCTTATCACGTTCACAACTGGCAAAACTCCCATAATTCACTATCAACGTCTTTGATGGCCTTGTTGGAGAAGATATTGTTCATTAAAAAAAAAAAATCTATGTTTATAATAACACCATAGAGATTTCTGGTATTTTGAAAGCTATTTCCACTGAATTAATGAAAATTTCCAGTCAAACTACCAGACAACTACAGGTTGAGCCAATACCACATGGAACAGAAGACCTGCCAGGTGATCTCAGGCAACCCACAGAACCACTAAGTTTTGGAATGGCTTGAATGAAAAGCTAAAATTTTCATTCATTTCTAAGTCATGAAATTCTAAGTTTTGCTTACTTTTTTCAGTATCAATGTTTGTGTTCTCAGGTTTTTCACTTGGAAGATCATGAAATTTCACAGGAACATATAGAGGTTCACTCTGGAATACAGCAAAAACAGAAACAAATATAAACAGCAAGTATAACATACACTGGCTAAATTTAAGTGAATGGTCTATAGATACAGACACCACCCAAAACAGAGCCTTTTACCACTATGCTTATACAGCATAATTTTCCCAAAATGCATTTTCAAGACTTAAAAAAGAAACTCAAATGATCCACTCAGGTACAAAGACAGAAAGAACAAGTTAAAGTTTAGAAATGTGATTGGACAGCACTGGCACATTACGATATTTAACACATAAATGTCATAAAAACAGACCTCTCTCAGCTAATAGATTATCTCCCTTCCTTTTCATTCATTCGTTAAAGATACACATATTGAGCTCCTATTGTGTTAGGTGCTGTTCTAGGTCCTGGGGATATAACAGTGAATAGAAACAAAATCTCTGTTCTCAATGATCAGTCAGTCTAATGGGGAAGGCAGACAATGAACAGATAATCACATGTATAATATGTATACAAATTTGCCAAATTGCTTCCCCTTACTACTTGAGTCACCTAACACCAAAAACTCCTAAAAATCTTAACTAGATTAATAGATAGAAAAATAGCTTCCTCTTATCAGTTCTTACTTATCATGTCCAGAGCAGGTAAACTTGTATTTCTCATCAGTCCTCACAACTTTATAAGGCGGAATTTTAAAGGAACTTTTCTAGAAGTTGAAATATAAAATAATTGAGTGGTACACAACAGAATTAAATTCAGGTCTGTCTAACCATACTCTAAAGATCTACATTTTTCAGTTCCGTTCAGTCGCTCAGTCATGTCCGACTCTTTGTGACCCCATGAACCACAGCATGCCAGGCCTCCCTGTCCATCACCAACTCCCGGAGCCTGCTCAAACCCATGTCTATTGAGTCGGTGATGCCATCCAACCATCTCATCCTCTGTCATCCCCTTCTCCTCCTGCCCTCAATCTTTCCCAGCATCAGGGTCTTTTCAAATGAGTCAGCTCTTTGCATCAGGTGGCCAAAGTATTGGAGTCTCAGCTTCAACATCAGTCCTTCCAATGCACACCCAGGACTGATCTCCTTTAGGATGGACTGGTTGGATCTCCTTGCAGTCCAAAGGACTCTCAAGAGTCTTCTCCAACACCACAGTTCAAAAGCATCAATTCTTCAGTGCTCAGCTTTCTTTCTACATTTTTAAGTGGTTCTAAATGCCTCAACTGTTTTTGCAAATGTTTCTCAGATGATCTGTATTCAAGGTACAATTCTCCAAACACACTGTTTCTTAAATAAACATAAAATATTTTTTATTTTTATTTAACTCCTGATACAGACTCTGTCAATTAAAAATATTCAGTAAATGAAGAGATAACAGGATTTGGAAATAGAGTCTCTTTGTTGCATTACAGCATTTGGCCTAGAACAATTTGACATGTCTATCTTACTCATAACAGCAAAAATTAGCAAAAGAGTAGGGCTTCCCAGGTGGCACAGTGGTAAAGAATTCATTTGCAATATTGCAATGCAAGAGACGCAAGAGATGGGGTTTGATTCATACATCAGGAAGATCAATCCACCCCAGTACTCTTGTCTGGAAAATCCCATGGACAGAGGAGCCTGGAGGGCTACAGTCCCTGGGGTCCCAAGAGTCAGACACGACTGAGCCCAGCACAGCAGGAGTAGAAGAGTAGGCTGCCATTTCAACTCTGTCTTCTACACTGACAGAGACAACTGATAATAGTCTCGTGTTTTCTCTCCCTAGTTTTCTTTTTGCTGTTGTTATTTTGTGATTTGTTTTTGTTTTGTTTTTTCCTGCGCTGTGCAGCTTTGTAATATCTTAGTTCCCTGATCATGGATCAAACACATACCCTCGGTAGTAAAAGCAGAGGGTCCCAACCATTCGACCATCAGGGAATTCCCAATTATTAGTCTTGTTGGCACTAAAGATCCCAGAGAGAAAAGAAATGACACTTTCTCTAAGTTTAACAAACCCTACAATGCATCAAGTAACCTATCTTGCAAGCAACCATAGTTCTAAGAGCCAGATGAACTAAAAAACAGTACTGTCAATAAGGTCACCAAGCTAGTGCTTCATAAATTGGTATTAAATTTTAGAGTAACTTTAAAATCTTTCCCAAATAGAATACCACACTTGGAATGATACATTTTAAATAGATACCTTAGTAATTATCTAAGAAGAGTATTTTTGCATACTGTCTCCAACAAGATTATAAATGCTTAAATAGAGTGACTATGTTAATTCCTTTGTAAGCTTCTTTATTATCTGTCTCTCTCCCTTCCTCAAACACACACTGGAACATAAGCTGTATTTCAAGAGTCTAGAAGAAGTGTTTAACATATTAAGCGCTCTTAAAAATTTGTGAAATGAATATACAATCTGCTTATAGAGTCTGTTTCAAGTAAATGCATTTGCTTCTAAGTGATAAAATACAACAAACATGATGTGACAAAGCTGGTAAGAAACAAGGGACTTCCTTTTCTCTTTTCACTCCTTAACTAATTTCCTCTTCCCTTCTCCCCTTAGAGGTGGCTGAATTGCTTGCTTCTAGGCCCCAGGTATCTCAAAGGAAAGAAAGTACCAAATTACAACTCTTGTGGAGAGCACCTAACATGGAGATATAACTATCTTAACATAGCTGTGGTGCTATCACAGTTATTTCGGTCATTCCCGCCATGGTCAACTCCACCCAGTCTCTCCCTGACGAGAAAAGAAACACTTACCAAAGAACTATTCATAGTTGTATCTGTTGTGCAAGCAGCAAAGTACCCTTCAGCATCTGCAAACTACAAATTATGAGACATAAAATTCAATTAAACTCATGTTACAAAGTAGAACTGATATGAGTCACAGCTCAAATCAGTAAGGGTCAATGTAGAAAAATGGACAAGATATGGACAACTCACAGAATTCTACTATGCAACAAATACATGAAAAAAGTAACCAAAAACATGCAAATTAAACAAGATACCACTGCCTACCTATCCTACTGGCAAATCATCAGGGTTTTGCTAACAGTTCAATCTTATACACTGCTAACAGACATGAATCAAGTGAAACTACTATAGATGCTAATTTAGTGAAAGGAATCAAAAGCTATAAAATGACACTAGTGTTTTGCCTAGCAATTATGCTTTTAGGAATCCAGCCTAAGTAAATAACTACATATGAATACAAAGGCATTCCTATTTATTTACAACAAAAGAGAAAGTGACAACACTCTAAAAATTGTTAGTTAAATAAAATACGAAACAATGATAACAAATGCTTATTTATTAGTCTGGAAAAGTATTCATGATATAGTAAATGAAAAATCAAGTCAGGTTAGAAAGCAATATATATAGACCAAACCTATTTCTGCTATAAATCTTTTTTAATATATACATATAAATAGATATCTACGGATAGTATCAAATATTTATAGTGGTCTTAGAATGGTAAGAGTACGAATAGATTATTCTTATTCTTCCTGTTAACATAATTTGTCTCCAATAATGAACTTTATTACTACTGCAATTAAAAAATACTTAACACTGAAAAATGTTACAGCAATGTTAAGTTTCATAAAAAGTTGTTTGTGATATACTATCAAGCACAAAAAGCAAGATGCAACAGTACAATTTCATTTTTATAAAAAGTGAAATAAAAACACACACATGTAAAACAATGGCAGTATATATGCCAAAATACTGTCAGTGATTATTCCTTGAATGGTAGAATTTATTATTTTCTTTGTTTTGTTCCTTTATATCTTTAAAATTTTCAACAACGTACATGTATTGATACACATGTAACATATTCCTACATGTAATACTACAATGAACATGCATTTCTATAATGTATACATCTTAATTTTTACAAAGTAAGGAATATACACATTCATAATTTTGGTAAGTTTTTGTAAACAGGAGTATAATTTCTAGTCTTTACCTCAAAAATTACTGAAAAGCCTGATAAAAATAAAAAAAGTTCATTTCTCAAACATGCATTCATTAGGTAAGACAAGGAATAATATTGTTTTAATTCACAAAAAGTAGTACACATAAAAGAAAAGGATTAATGGAAATAGAAAATAAAACAATGGTTACCAGGAGCTGGGGGAAGGAAAGAGTGGGCATTCAAGCAGAGTTTCTGCTTGGGATGACAAAAAAGTTCTGGAGATGGATAGTGGTAATGGTTACACAGCAAAATAAATGTACTTAATTCCACTGAACTACACATTTTAAAATGGTTAAAACAGTAAATTTTATGTTATATATATTTGAGTACAATAAAAAATAGGGTAAAAGAAAAAAATGATTAAAATGGTAAATTTGATGTTATGTATATGTTGCCACAATTCTAAAAAGAAGGAGAGGGATAGAGAATCTAAAAAAAACAAGAAAAGATTGTAAGAGATAGTTTTATATTCTTCATTATCAAAAATTCAGTTTCCACTACAAGGGAGATATATCACTATATAAACTGCCATTTTTTCCAACACTTAAAAACAAGCATGTTATGTCACATTAATGAAAGAATATGATTTGATTAGCCAAACATCTGAAAAATGCCCTGAAATATGTTATTTTCATTTTAACATACAAACTTTGAATTATTTTTCTTCTATAATCAACTAATTAGATGATATTCATCTAGTCTGCAAATGACCAAAACTCTAGATACTCTTCTTATCCCTTCTCTTTCATTATTTTCTCCATATTAATTGATTTGGGCTAGTTAAACAGTATTTAACAACTCAGAGGATATCATGAGGTAAGGGAAAGAAACTGATTATGTACCTTTGATCTCTCACAAAATATTCTGACACCATGCTAATTAGAAAAAATTTTAAGGTATGGACAAAAGTAGGTTTTTCTTATATCATGCTATTTTCACTCATTTAACTGAACAACTTAAAATCTGACATCTTTCAAGAAACTAGTACTTTGAAAAATTGAAAAAGTCCTCTCCAACAAACACTGGAAATTTAAAACTTACAAAAGTAGCATGCTTTCCTCGAAATCCTCTTGTACACTGTTGTCTCCATGGCTTCCAAACTATAAAGCCCAAAAGGTACAGAACAAACATAGACGTTTTTGCAAAGGTGCTGAAGAATGGTTTGTTGTACTGAGTAAAAACATACTGTGGAGGAAAACAGTTACACAAACTATGAGACAAACCTTATTACTCATTGCCAATAAAATAAGATTATTACATGATTTTTAACTCTAAATGTTTGTTTGGAAAGATCAAAAGAGATTACAAAAATACTTTGAATTCATTTCTGAATACTGTCTTTTTCTTACACGCAAAGCATAATATTTTTAAACAACTTGCAATAAAAAGTTTTCAGTTTACACTGAAAACCTACTATGCAACAGTATCTATACTAGGGGCTAAGGCAAAATAAGACAGGCTTTCCTGAGAGGAGATATAAAAATACAGATTTTATATAGATAGATAGATATAGATAAGAAAAATACACAGTGTAATATGCTAATACCATGACAGCGGGGTTCAGGGTACCACGGGAGTACCAAAGAAAGACCATTTTGAAGGTTATAGAAGTTTTCCAAAAGAAGCTATTCTTGATCCATATCTGAAAGGCTAAATAATAGCCCAAACAGAGGAAATAGCACAAAGAAAGCCAATGAGAAAATATGGGCTAATAAGAAAACTGCATGAAGTTTAAAGTTATTAGGAAGTTATTAAAAAAAAAAAACCCTGCAATTATCATTTTTGTTTGATTTTTTTAAAGTATAGTTGATTTACAATGCTGTGTTAGTTTCAGATGTACAGCAAAGTGATTCAGTTTTGTGTGTATGTGTGTGTATATATATATATAAAAATATTCTTTTTCAAATTCTTTCCATTATAAGTTATTACATGGTATTGAATATAGTTCCCTGCGCTATATACGATATCCTTGTAATCATCATTTAAATTGAAAGAACTCATAATTTTTATTTAAAAAAAAAAATCCTAGTTATGTGCATTGAAAGCCCTAGAAAAAAATAACCCAGAAGAAATGAGCACCTCAAGAATCCAGATGATAATCTGTGCCATTTTGAAAACAAAAAAACCACTGATCCTTGAAGAAAGGGTCAAATCCAAGTATGGGGCAGGAATGTATGAGATAAGTCTAGGACATTTTGTGTCAGAAGGCAAACAGGATGGGGTCCTACTGAAAGGACACTAGAGACAATTTAAAGGTGCTCCCACTGGCCAAAGATAGGGCAGTTTAAGCATCAAAGAGATAATAAGCACAATTCTATTTCTTTTTTAAATTTAAATTTATTTTTAATTGGAGGATAATTGCTTTACAATATTGTAATGGTTTCTGCCACATATCAACACGAATCAGCCATAGATATGTATGTATGTCGCCACCCCCTTGAACCTCCCTCCCACCTCTCACCCCATCCCATCCATTAAGTTGTCACAGAGCAGTGGATTTGAGCTCCCTGTGTCATATAGCAAATACAGCAAATTTCCATTGGCTATCTAATTTTACATATAGTAATTAATAACCACAAATGTTTAAAACACATCAAACATACAAAAATCCATAAATGTATAATGATATACAAAAAATGCTCAATGATTATTTCTGGAAGTTGCTAGGTGACATTAGTTTAAAATGAATAGGAATAAAGATTTATCCAAACTTTCCTATATGAACCATGTTTCAGGATAACAAAATAGTAGTTGCAGAAAAGTTCTCCTTAAAGAATTCCAACTAATAAATGCAGAAGAAATGACCCTTAGAAAAATCAACATTTTATAACCTCTAGTTAAATACTCTATCTGGACAATAATCATATGGATATTCAACAACTACGTAAAGACTGATGAGGAACTTACAGCGCTCAAATTGGCATCATCCAAAGTAAGACTTATAGCCATTACCAGCCTAATGTTGTGATGTCAAAGGAAGTAACCAGGACAATAGATAAAAACCAAACTATTTAAAACTAAAATAAAATTTTAAAGATAAGCTTATTTCCCTATCAACATTAAAGAGAGTTCTTTGTAGTTAAACTACAGAATGCTAATCTTAGAAAAAAAAAAGGTTGTAGAAGAGTGAAAAATCAATGGCCTAATGTATTCCAGAGTCTAATTCCAAAAAGGCTAAAAATTTATTCATCAGATACAATGTCAATGTCAACTATTTACTTAGCTACCACTTGGGATGACCAGCAGTATCACACTGCTTCCTTTGACATTTAAGTTCATTTTATAAATGCTACTCTTCCTTTTGCCTTAAGATAGCAACATGTAAGTTGAAACACAATAATTTCTGAAAATAAATTTTTGCAGGGATCATTAACCAAAGTAAATAAAGTACCTATACAAGTCGAAAGAAAAACTAGCTTGTGAACTCAAAATATCACATTACTACCAATAGGTCATCAATAAAAACAAAATAAAATTTAATTACAGGCAATCACTCTATACATATACTTCACAAGAATGTTTAAAGCAGCAAACATATAAATGTCCATGAACTCATGTATGTGTACAATAGTGGCCATACATGAAAACTCGGATCACATTCGCTCATTTGTCCAAACGTATTTTCACTTTCTACTAAATGGTGACTCCTGGATGGTTGTTCCACTAGAAAATACTATTTATAAAAAAAGAAATAAATTTAGGGGGAAAGAAAACACATAAAACCCACAAATATTAAGAAAATAGGCATGTATCTCATTTTCTAAATAACCTCCTTTTAAGGATTTAAGAAAACTGAAACAATAAAAACAGTATCCGTTCAGCTTCAACTTGAATTGATACTGCTGCTGCTGCTGCTGCTGCTGCTAAGTCGCTTCAGTCGTGTCTGACTCTGTGCGACCCCATAGACAGCAGGCCACCAGGCTCCTCCATCCCTGGGATTCTCCAGGCAAGAATAATGGAGTGGGTTGCCATTTCCTTCTCCAATGCATGCTAGTTCGTTATAAAAGAAAATTTAACAATATTCAAAATATCACTTAAGTGGGCATGAGAGACAGTAATGGCTAGAGATATAATGATATTTCAATAACACAGCATCATTCCTAGATAAAGCTTACATACCGAAGTAAGTTCTGAGGATGCAACCCATATCACATCAACAAGTAGGAGAATAACAATCCCAAGAGCCATTCGCTTCCGCTGAGTGAAACCACTGCTCTGGGAATTCATTCGGTTCATGATAAACACACACACCATTTGCAGTCTGTTTTTAGAAAAATACAGATCACATTAGAAAGGATCTTTAAAAAAATAACCAGGTAAAAATGAGAATATAAGTACCACAGAAGTATGATATGTGTTAAGCTAATGTTCAAAGTCATACAGTTTTTGTTTTGGGTTTTTTTAAGTGTTGAATTTACCTTATTTTAAAGGCCTTTCTGAGATCTTGAAGAGCAATGCCTGAAAACTTAGCAGATCTGAGTCTAAACGGAGGTGAAGAACTCAGCGCACCTAAAAATCACCACAGAATAATGCTTGTGAAAACATCGACCACTCAAAATAAGACTCATAAGCTCTTTTTCACTCTTCACCTTTAAAATGAAAGCAAATGAAAGAATATCAAAGTATGTGAAATATAACTGACATTTTTCTCTACACTTTTATGTTATCCACTATACATTTCAAATTATACTCAGAGAACACGGTACAAAAAAAAAAAAGCAAAATTCAACAAATAACATATTTAAGAATACTTAACTAGTGAAGAACAGCTTCATAATAGTTTCATAAAGACAACTGGATTCGCCGCTCTTGCTACTCTCTCCAGAGGTACCCAACCCTGGGACAGTGTCTACACACGCGCCTGTTTCTAAGTGTCGTCTTCGTCCCTGATCTTGAGTGGACTTGGCAGATTTGAGAGGAAGTTATTTGTTTTGAGTATTGAGGGCACGTTTCCAAGCACCTCACATGGTCAAGAGAAGGATCCTCCACGCTTCCCCCACCCACCCCTGTCACTGTGTCTACTATTTCGATCTGAAATAGTCATTCACGAGGTGGGTGGGGAAACAGCTGTTCAAGGGAATCTTCCTTCTTCCAAGGAGGGAAAAAAAAAAAAGTTAAGGCAGTGACGTCTCCCCAGAGAAGGAGATTAAAGCCGTGAGGCGGCGACGCCGGGCAGCTTCCTCAACTACCAGAGTCTACACTGGGCTCGCGCGCCCCTGTCAGCCTCCCCCTCAATAGGTCCCCAGACACTGGCCGTTTCGGTCAGAGCACCTCGGCCGCTACCAGAGGCTGAAGAGTGGGGCCGTTCGGGGCCCTCGGTCCCCGGCTTCGGTTCTGAGTAATTTCGCGGCCCTCCTGTGCCTACTTACCTGGCCTTCCTGCCCCGGGATGGTGTCGTGGCGGCACCATGAGCGGACCCGGCCCGGACCCGCCGCCGCCCAGGGCCACGGCCGCGGCCTCGGACTCACAGAGCTTTCGTGCCGCCTGTCATTGCGCTGCGCGGAGGCCCAGCCCCTGAAGCCGCGGTGCCCCTCGGCCGACGCCAGTCGGCTCCACTCGGTTCGGGAGGGCTGGGGGCGGGCGAAGGTAAGGAACCGAGCAGGCAGCGATGGCCGCGGAGGCCCGGAGCTGGACCCTGGCCCCGGCCCCGCCCCCGGCCCCGGCCCCGCCCCCGGCCGGCCAGCCTGCCAGCCCGGCCTGCGGCCCCGCCCCCTCTCCCTGGCCCAAGGGCGGTGGCGCACGGGTTTCGTCACGATTGCGCGACAGCAGGCCACGTGAGGGTGTACCTCTAGGGTGGTTTGTCTATTGACAGGCGCTGAGCACAGAGCCAGGAGACGCCGCTGGGACGGCAGAGAGGAGCTGGGAAGAAGGGAAGCAGGGCGCGGTGGAATGAGAAGAGGGAAGAAGGCGTGGGTGGTTGAAGTGGAGCGAAGGACGAGGGGGGTGACTGAGCCTCCAGATGGCCCCGCACCTAGACAAGAGCTAACAACGGCATTTGTTACAAAATTCTGTCAGAACCGAGAACCAGTCCTAATGAGATGGATGAAACTGGAGCCCCTTATACAGAGTGAAGTAAGCCAGAAAGATAAAGAACATTACAGCATACTAACACATATATATGGAATTTAGAAAGATGGTAACGATAACCCTATATGCAAAACAGAAAAAGAGACACAGAAATACAGAACAGACTTTTGAACTCTGTGGGAGAAGGTGAGGGTGGGATGTTTCAAAAGAACAGCATGTATACTATCTATGGTGAAACAGATCACCAGCCCAGGTGGGATGCATGAGACAAGTGCTCGGGCCTGGCACACTGGGAAGACCCAGAGGAATCGGGTGGAGAGGGAGATGGGAGGGGGGATCGGGATGGGGAATAAGTGTAACTCTATGGCTGATTCATATCAATGTATGACAAAACCCACTGAAATGTTGTGAAGTAATTAGCCTCCAACTAATAAAAAAATTAAAAAAAAAAAATTCGGTCAGGAAACTCTCAAGAGTTCTTTCTCGAGAAGAGGACGGAAGAGCAGAATGGCTTGAGAGAACTTTTGCTTTCTGGAGAGCAGAATGGGCTGGGAGAACTTTTGCTTTCTGGAAACTCTTGTATGTAAAATAGATCCCAGCTTCGGGAATTAGAAATTCTGTCAGTAAGGGCAAACTTTTCACCTCCCTGGCCCTCAGATTACTGAAAAGTGGGCATAATAATAGTACTTGCCTCGTCTATTAATTTGTATATATGCTAGGATTACTTGAGCATACAAATGTGAAGCGTTTAGATAATTCATGCAGGTAGAACACAAATGTTAATAATTATTAAATTGTACAGATTTTTAAAATTAGCTTTTGAATATCCCATAAGAAAAAGCCTTGACCAGCGTCCTGATATGTATTTAGAAAACGAAAATGAGACTAAGAGTTTCTTCACTGGAGTTGTCTACCACCAGCGCATTTGTAACATCTTTATGAGGTGGTGTGAAGAAATTAAGTTTTTTTCTTCTGTAATCACAATGTAGTGCATTTCTTATCTTCTGAATTTCTCCTGTTTTATTGAGATTGAATATATTGAATTTGTTCAATTAACTAGTAAAGCAATACCATTGAACATTTTTTGTGTTGACCCAGTCAATTTCTAATAAACCATCAGCATTAAGCTCCTCTAATAAATATTCAGAAAGGTATCATGCAGAATAGAAAAATCTTAACCATTTAAATTACTTAGGGGAAATTTGTTTGCAGACGTTGATCAAATTATTCCAGTAGATGCTTTATTCTTGTTTCTTTAGAGTGGCAGGCCCATAGTAGACTGAAGAAAAATAGTGGCATTATGAATACCTTCCATGATCTAAGAATCAGGGAAATTAGGTTGTACTTCTTAATCTGACCATACTTTATTCTGTGATCTTAAGGACTATTATTCTCTCTACCTCAATTCTTCATTAGAAATAATGCTGATACTGTTACCTATTTCTTAAATAAATAATGCAAATGTAAGTACTTTGTAAATGTATATAAATCACCATTGTTACCACTTATTTCCAGAGCATCTGCTAAAGGACAGTGCCTCTAGTCCTGGGTTAATCTTCCATTAACGTGTTTTCCCAGCACACTCTGAGGAAAATTCCACTGGACTGCTGAGTCAACAGACCCTGGTGTGATTTCTGTGCTGTGGCATCCTGAACTCAGGCATTTCTTTCTCATGTCCCCACATATCTTGTCCAAGGCCAAGCCCTTAGTAACTTTGAAGTCTTAGAAAGCTGATTTCTGGTATAATTTTAACTCTTATTTCTGTGTGATTAATTCTTAGAAGCAAGAACTTTACATTTCCCTCCCTATAGAATCCCCACTGTCTACATTTTCAAATATAAATTCCACAAGAACAAGAATTTTTGCCTTTATCCTCCACTATACCCTCAGCATCTAGACTGGGGCCTAACACAGAAGTGTGGTCAATGTCTTGAATAAACTGGAACATCTCGCTGTCTCTTGACATTTTGAAGCCTATTTTCTTCCTCATATCTTCATTTCTGTTGGTACCACTATTTTTGTAGTCTCACAATCTTAAAAGATTGATTTTTCATTTTTATTAATTTCCTTTTTACTCTTCAAAGTTGATCACTCTTTAAGTTCTTCTGAAATCTCTCAGTAGTAGACCCTTAAGCTTCATGTTATTAAGTCCGATATATTAAAAAAAGTTACCTGAAATATAGAGAATATAATTTCCCCAGTAATTACATGTGTCACAACATGAATATGAAGGTCATGTGTGAGTGTATGGGGCAGTCCGTAGTTAACTCCTGTATACCAGTATGAAAGATTACATTTTAAATTCAAGCCTTAGTAAAATTACAAATGGCTTTGTCATGAGTCTTTGGAGCTTCCAGTTAATAGTTGAAACCACTTATAATAGTTCTGTGAATTCCAAGTGTGGAAATAAAGAACACTCAAATGAGAACAAGCAGAAGACATTTATTCAGAGCTTGCTATAGCAAGGCAGTCAGCCCTCATCCCTTGCATTTGGCCGAGATTCAAAGACAGGGAAGTGTAAAAGCTTTCCAGTAGAAACAGGGAAAGGCTTCAGGTATACCCTGATGGTTGGCATGGGGAAACAAGGAAAGCTAACCAGAAACAAGGCATCCTTTGTGGTTGGAGGGATGCATATTTGCCTTTCTCTGGTTCTAAGTTGGAAACCAGACAAAAACTTTGGAAGCTGGCAGTTATTCATCAAGTGCTGACCAACAGTCTATTCTTGTCGCTTATATTTTATCATATTCTCTACTAGAATGCTGGGCACGGAAGCTCAGTAAATAATTGATTGATTTGTATCTAACACATGGTCTAACGGATTGGCGTTCACAATTTTGTTTTCGTTACTGTACAGAAGAGACTGCTTTTGAATTTGAATCACTGCATTTTACAGGGTAAGTCAGAACCTTGGGAGGTTCTGAGATTTAGATCTAAGGTCCTAAGGGTTTATTGTGTACAATCAAGTCCTACATTTTAAAGAGTCTACAGGCAGTTTGGAGGAGCAAAATATCAACAGACAATTGAATAAACATTCTAAACACCCATAAAATAGGCATCTTAAGACAATGCTTGATTAATGGCCACTCATTGCCATGCCCTTGAGGGTATGGACCAGAGTTCTGCAGGCATGATCTCTTCAGGTAAATACAAAGAAAGCTTTAGAAAACAGGTGGATCTGAACTTCATTTTAAAATGGGTAGAATTTTGATGGGGATGGGATAGAGTAATGATTTTTTTTCTAATAAAAGAATATGAGTGTAGGGGAGGAAAGTTCTTTTTTCCTTTTACCCTCCTGGTTTTCCAGCTGGAGTCCTATAAAATTAGACTGAGAAAAACCATGTGAACAAGGGGAAAACAGCAGTTTATTAACACTTACAGGGCAAATCATTGGGGAGGAATCTAAATGAAGAGTAACTCAAATTGGTGGTTAGAAGGTGGGCTAATGTAGCATCTTTAACAAAACAAGAGTAATTTGTAGAGATGTGGCAAAGGAAAAGAGTTTCAGACTTTCAGGAGTGACAAACCATGGGAAGGTAAATATTGATATGTGGGACTGCTAACAGAATAAGGTTGGTTTGTGCAGCTCCATCTTGGCTTTCTGTCATCTTCATGGCTGTAAAACTTCCCAAGGAGGGCTTCCCCCATTCAATCCCTGGTCTGGGAAGATCCCACGTGCTGTGGAGCAGCTAAGCCTATGTGCCACGACTGCTGAGCTCGCACGCTAGAGCCCATGAGCCACAACTACTGAAGCCTGCACGCCTGGAGCCTGTGCGCCAGAACAGGAGAAACCCCCACAACGAGAAGCCCGTGTACCACAACTAGAGAGTAGCCCCACTCGCTGCAAGTAGAGAAAGCCCTCTCGAGCAGCATCGAGACCCACCACAGCGCAAAAATTAATTTTTTTAAAAAGCTTACCAAAGAGAGGGAATGTATGTGTGGCAGTCCTTTTCAGAAGTTTCTGCTTTTAGTCAGGAACTTAGTCCGCATCTATTGATTCTCATTTGCCTCCAACTTAAAATATTCCTTATGCCAAAGTGACATATTCTCATCCTCAACATGAGCAAGAGAAAAAGACATATCCAGAAGCAACTTATAAAATACTTGGCAGGGAACTTGCCTGGTGGGCCAGTGGCTAAGACTGCATTCACAATGCAGTGAGCCAGTGAAGCTGCTCAGTCGTGTCTGATTCTTTGCAACCCCATGGACTGTTGTGTACCAGGCTCCTCCCTCCATGGAATTTTCCAGGCAAGAGTACTGGAGTGGGTTGCCATTTCCTTCTCCAGGGGATCTTCTTGACCCAGGGATCAAACCCAGGTCTCCCGCATTACAGGCAGATGCTTTACCGTCTGAGTCACCAGGGAAGCCCTTAAAATATTCCTTATGTCAAAATGACACATTCTGGTCCTCAACATGAGCAAGAGAAAAAGACGTGTCCAGAGGCAACTTATAAAACACTTGGCTGGGAACTTGCCTGGTGGGCCAGTGGTCAAGGCTGCACTCACAATGCAGGGGGCCCCAGTTTGATCCCCGGTAAGGGACAGATGACACCACCCTTATGGCAGAAAGTGAGGAGGAACTAAAAAGCCTCTTGATGAAAGTGAAAGAGGAGAGTGAAAAAGTTGGCTTAAAGCTCAACATTCAGAAAACTCAGATCATGGCATCTGGTCCCATCACTTCATGGCAGATAGATGGGGAAACAGTGGAAACAGTGTCAGACTTTATTTTTGGGGGGCTCCAAAATCACTGCAAATGGTGATTGCAGCTATGAAATTAAAAGACGCTTACTCCTTGGAAGGAAAGTTATGACCAACATAGATAGCATATTAAAAAGCAGAGACATTATTTTGCCAACAAAGGTCCGTCTAGTCAAGGCTATGGTTTTTTCAGTGGTCATGTATGGATGTGAGAGCTGGACTGTGAAGAAAGCTGAGCACCGAAGAATTGATGCTTTTGAACTGTGGTGTTGGAGAAGACTCTTGAGAGTCCCTTGGACTGCAAGGAGATCCAACCAGTCCATCCTAAAAGAGATCAGTCCTGGGTGTTCGTTGGAAGGACTGATGCTGAAGCTGAAACTCCAATGCTGTGGCCACCTCATGCGAAGAGTTGACTCATTGGAAAAGACCCTGATGCTGGGAGGGATTGGGGGCAGGAGGAGAAGGGGATGACAGAGGATGAGATGGCTGGATGGCATCACCGACTCGATGGACATGAGTTTGAGTAAACTTCGGGAGTTGGTGATGGACGGGGAGGCCTGGCGTGCTGCGATTCATGGAGTCGCAAAGAGTCGGACACGACTGAGTGACTGAACTGAACTGAACGGAACTGAAGGGAACTAGATCCCATATGCCACAACTGTAAGTTCACATGTTGCAACTAAGGACCTCACATGCCACAATTAAGACCTGGCACAGCCAAATAAAAACTAAAACACTTGGCAGAACACAGCATGTATATAGAGCAATAGGTGGCCAAAGCAATAGGAATTAAAATTCCATCAAGGTTGCAGATATCATGGTAAGGTTCTACTAGCTGCAGAAACTAATTCAGGGAGTTTGGACTTTGAGAAACTAAGAGCTTTTAAATAGAGCACTACATAAGACATCACGCTCAAGGAAACCATGTTATAGACAAAACTGATTATCAAAGTAAGGCAGGTATTTGCTAAGCTAAAAAATACTGAATCTAAAAAAAAAAAAAAAATACTGAATCTAAACATATATGTCTAGTATCCTCTTAGCACTCTGCACCATGCCAGACACCAGATTGATGCTGATGCTCTTTTTGAAAATGGTCTCACTTGAGTATGACTTCATTTTATATCTTACTGTTGAAGGCATACTTGGTAAGGAATTAGGTAAGGAAATAAGGGCCCCATCTGATTGGTGCTGAGGAATTTAATGGGGCACTGTGCATGCTCACCCTGTGCTTTCAGCCAGCTGATCAACGTCCAGCCAGCTGATCATCGTCCTGCCGGCTGAGTGGCCCGTGGCAGCAGGTCGTTATTGTGTTTGTTAGTCACTCAGTCATGCCTGACTCTTTGTGACCCCATGGACTGTAGGCCACCAGCCTCCTCAGTCCATGGAGTTCCAAGAATACTGGAGTGGGTAGCCATTCCCTTCTGTAGGGGATCTTCCCAACTCAGGGTTTGAACCTGAGTCTCCTGCTCTGCAGGCATATTCTTTACCATCTGAGCCACCAGGGAAGCCTCACCAGCAGGTTAGAGCATGGTAATGAGGAGCTCGTTGACAGCCGCATCCACTTCCCAACATGATCCTGACCTCCTCAGCTTCTCTCTTCTTCTCCCATCTTGGTCTTATGCTCTGATCATGATACTCGATATCAACAACTTGATACCTGATACCACTTCCCCAGTACGACCTTGGGTCTTTTCTTTCTTATCATTTCACCAACACCTGCACTCCCATCTGCTGCCAGGCCATAAGCAAACAACGCAGCCTGTGCTTCACAGTACCTGGAACACTTCCACCGCCCATGTGGCCCTGGAATAAGCCCAGGTTGCCTCAATGTCCAAATGAGAAAATTTATAAAAAGCAATCTGAGGCTGTGATATATGTAATAGGCTTTTAGATGTGACTCTTTGTGTTGTCTCCTGCTTTGAGCAGAGGCCCCAAAGCACAGAATAAAAATAAGGAGCAAAGACAGTCATGTTCTAAGGTGAGGTATTAGACTGCAAAGGAGGTGTCCTAACCCAGTTTTACTGTCAGCACACCACGTGTATCCACTCTGTATATGTAGACTATGAATCCATGAGAAGGATCTAAAGATGGAAAAGCATGCATTTGTTTCAAGCGGGTTGCCACATGATCTGAATATTCCCATCAGCATCCCTGTATAGATTTGGGAGATGTGTTTCTCCCCATTTCAAGATAAGTGAGGGAGGAGGCAGGCACTTTAAGAGGGTATTCCACAGTCTTGGCACACGTTCTCTTAATTTAAGGGACACAAAGCATGGTACCCAAGTCCAGGGGTAAGAGGATGTAACTAGGGCATATAGGAGCCTTGCTGCTCAGTCTGCAGGACAAGGAAAGAGGATTCTGATGGGAATGGCCTGTATTTCCAGGCACAAAACTTAAGATGAACTTCTCCTGGGCCAAAAGTGGACCACATAGGAAGGAGGCATACTGGGTTTCTTTCTTTTTCTTCTCTTTTTCTTTCAGTTTTATTGGCATAAAATTGACATATGGCACTGTATAAGTTTAAACATAATGATTTGACTTACATACATCATAAAATTATTACCACAATAAGTTTCATGAACATCCGTTGTCTCACATAGATAGATAGAATATTAAAGAAACAGAAAACAGTTTCTGCCTTGTGATGAGGACTAAGGATTTGCTCTCAACAACTTTCATATATAACATTCAGCAGTGTTAATTATATTTATCCTGGTGTTACATTACATCCCTAGCACTTATTTACCTTATATTTTTTTAATATTATCAACAAAAGGAAATGAGTTTTCATTGCATACTGGGCTTCTTAAGAGTGACTCTACCAACTAGGACTGCCTAGAGAGATGAGGTCTGTAACAGAGAACTACTTGGGGGGTGGAGGGAATTATAAGTGGTCAAGTAAATGAAACAGGACTGTGCCAATGGAACTACAGGAAAATATTTCCCAGCAGAAGCATTCCATGAGGTCAAGATCTGCATTTGGAATATACCATGCCAGTGGTGTTCCAGTAGAGATTTACCACCTGATCTCCAGGAAAAGTCCAGATTTGTAGCATTTCTGCCTTCCATGGTGTGATTGCTTGGCTCCTGTCGCCTGTCACAGCCAACTTATGTGGGAAAGATGCATGGTAGGACACCTTTATAAAGTGTTTCCACCATGCAGATACAGTAGATATAAATAAACTCAAGACAAGAACAGAGATGAAGTGTGTGCTCAGTTGCTCAGTCATGTCCAGCTCTCTGCAACCACATGAACTGTAGCCTGCCAGGCTCCTCTGTTCATGGCATTGTCCAGGCAAGAATACTGGAGTGGGTTGCCAAGTCGTCCTCCAGGGGATCTTCCTGACCTAGGGATTGAACCTGCATCTTCGGCATTGCAGACTGTTTATCACTAAGCCACTGGGGAAGCCCCAGACATAATAGAAAAAAATGTAATCAAGTAATTAGGAACTATTGCATATTATCCCTGATTTTAAAAAAATTATTTAACCTTAAGTATATATATATAAATGGAGTAGGAAATGGCAGTACACTCCAAAATTCTTGACTGGAAAATCCCATGGACAGAGGAGCCTGACGGGCTATAGTCCATGGGGTCACGAAGAGCTGGACATGACTGAACGACTAAGCACATTATATATAGTTTTTTTTAAGTCTTTCATTTTATTTATTTTTGGCTGTGCTGAGTCTTCGATGCTGAACACAGGCTTTCTCTAGTTGCAGCAAGCAGGGATTACTCTCTAATTGTTGTGCAGAGGCTTCTCATTGTAGCGGCTTCAGTAGTTGTGGCTCATAGTCTCTAGAGTGCAGGCTTAACGGCTGTGGTGCACGGGCTTAATTGCACCATGGCATGTGGGGTCCTCCCGGACCAAGGATCAAACCCACATCTCCTGCGTTGGCAGGTGGATTCTTAGCCACTGAAACACCAGGGACGTCCATAATTTAGTTTTTAATGATGACTGGATTTAACAACCATACAAAATTCCTAATAATTGAACGATTAGTGCTTGAGGGATGACATAGGCAAACTTCAGCACACACCACTGTACCATTCTCAGAAGTCACAGATGTCATATTACAGCCAAGGTAAGACCTTTCCTGTCCCTTCCCTGGAATCCTTGCTCTGCCTTGTCCTTTATCCGTGGAGGCTTCAGAAACAGGACGACAATATACAGCCTTGCTATATTCCTTTCCCAGTTTGGAACAAGTCAGTTATTCGGGATCATCCCATTGTTTTTGAGATTTCACCCAAGTACTGCATTGCAGGACTCTTTTGTTGACTATGAGGGCTATTCCATTTTTATTAAGGGATTCTTGCTCACAGTAGTAGATATAATGGTCATCTGAATTAAATTTGCCCATTCCTGTCCATTTTAGGTCACTGATTCCTAAAATGTCAGTGTTACACTCTTGCCATCTCTGCTTGTCCACATCCAGTTTACCTTGATTCGTGTACCCAGCATTCCAGGTTCATATGCAATATTGTTCTTTACAGCATCAGACTTTGACCACCAGATGCATCCACAACTGACTGCTGTTTCTGCTTTGGCCCAGCTGCCTCATTCTCTCTGGAGCTAATTGCTATTCATAATATGCTCTTTTCCGGTAGCATATTGGACACCTTCCAACCTGAGAGCTTCATCTTCTGGTGTCATATCTTTTTGCCTGTTCATACTGTTCATGGAGTTCTTGCAGCAAGAATATGGAGTGATTTACCGTCCCCTCCTCCAGTGGACCATGTTCTGTCAGAACTCTCCACCATGATCCATCCATCTCGGGTGCCCTGCACAGCACGGCTCATAAATTCATTGAGTTGCACAAGCCCCTTCACCATGACAAGGCTGTGGTCCATGAAGGGGTTTGATTTTTACATTTTTAATATTTTTAAATATTTAAAAGTGCCTTTTTATGCACAGGACATCCTTTAGAAAGTGTGCAATACAAGTATGTACAAATGTATGTATATATATTATTTATGATACTAAATATTTTACACCATAAGTTCATAACACTATAATTCTTGGTAATTCCAAGGAATAAAATATTCTAGAGTTATAACTTAAAACATATTGTAAGTCTGAAAAGATATTGTTTTCTATCATAGGTCCTCATGTGGCCATTGATCAAAAATTATTTATTGATGCTCTCTTGTATGACCATTGCTAGGCAATGGGGGAATATATTCATTGACTCACAAATATTGCTTGACAGCCTGTTATGTTTCACCCTCTATTCAAGACAATAGACTATCTGAAAATGACTTTAACTTCAAAGCACTGGAGATATAACAGTAAATAAAATAAATAAAGCCCTGGGGACTTCCCTGGTGGTCCACTGGCTAGGAGTCTGTGCTTACAATACCAAGGGCCCAGGTTCAGTCCCTGGTCAGAGAAGCAGATCCCAGCACAACCAAGACATGTCTTGCAAGAGGTAGGGAGTGTAAATCCTATAGAAAATGTCCTAAGACCAGCACAGCCAAATCAGTCAAACAATCAATCAATAAATATTTAAAAATAAATAAATAAAGCCCTTATATTCTGGAATTTATTTTCTAGAGATGGGGAGTAGGCAATAAATAAACAAAACTAAAAACAAGTAAACACAGATTGTGATAAGTGCTCTGAAGAAAATAAAGATGGAAATGTGATAGTAAGTAGGAGAGACCAGTTTCCAGTGGACCTGTTAGGGAAGGCCTGTCCAAAGAGGTGACTTGTGTTCAGAAGACTGAGATTGAACCATCAATGTGAATAGCTGTGGGGAGAGCAACCAATGGAGGAAATAACAGGTGGTTTAAGAAGGAAGACCAGGTGTGGCTGAGGCCTCAGTGGGCAAGAAGAGGTATAAGATGGGTTAACTGGTAAGCACTGGCCAACACAAAATTAAAAAAAAAAAAAAAAGACTCTGACTGCCATATGAAGAATGAATAGGAGGGTGGATACAGAGAAAATGGAGAAATTAAAAGATTATTTTCAGAGTGCTAAGGAAGATGGCAGTCTTGGATTTGATAAGGAGTCGCTATGGCTCATCGGGTAAAGAATCCTCCTGCAATGCAGAGACACAGGAGACATGGTTTCGATCTCTGGGTAGGGAAGATCCCATGGAGGCGGAAATGGCCCACCCACTCCAGCATTCTTGCCTGGAAAACTTCTAGGTCACAAAGAGTCGGACACAACCAAGTGACTGAGGGCACACATGCACAGCAACCAAGACATGTCTTGCAAGAGGCAGGGAGTGGAAATCCTATAGAAAATGTCCTTAATTTGCCTCCTAAAAGAATCTCTAGGTTGCAATTTTTTATGCACTGAGCAATTTGCTTACATGGATATTGTTAGGTTAGATTTTAAAAGCTAAACCTTGCAAAATCTAAATTACCCACAGTTCTGTTTCACCTTCCCAAGTCCCCTGTATTGTGATTTCCAGAATTTTTAACTGCAGTTCAGTTAAGCATTAAGAGAGAAAATAGTTACTTTCAAAATCAAGAATTTGTGGGTGATGAGAAGACCAGGCAGCCAAAATTCTCAGAAAATCCTCATCTTAGAATGACCTTAACATCAGATTCTCCCCCTGCCAGGAATTTGCCTCATTAATGGCTCCTTGAAGCAGCTGTTGTCACTGAAATAGACTTTTGAGGTCATTAGGTATGAGAAGGACACATAAACTAAGAAAATTTGAAAAATGTGGTTAGAGTCCACTAAACTTAGCATTAATATCTTAGCAAAGGTTAATTTTTTACTTTTTTAGAGCAGTTTTACTTTCACAATCAGATTAAGTAGAAAGTACAAAGAATTTCTCTGTAATCCTTCCACCCAACTTCTCCCCTCTACCAACATCCCTAAGTAGATCAACAGTATTTTAAATTCTACATGAAGACAATTTTTCATGCCTTTCTCGTCTGAAAAAGATAAACAAGTGAAAAGATTTGTTTTTCACAACATGCATTTATTGCAGCTAAGATAAGTCTCTGATAGTTCATCATGATTACCCTTCAATTTTCCTCATAGATCAAGTCGATCACTGCCCCATGGGCACTCGAAGCAGCTCCTGTGCTATTTCACAGACTTTCCCATCATCAGTAGGATGTATCAGCTGCCTTCATTCCCCCACCTTCCCAGCCAGACTTACACTGTCAATGATCTTTTTTCCTTAAGTACGTGAAAGGAATACATTTTCTAAACCTAATCGCATACCATGCTGGATGTATCTGCCTGGGCCTTATTGGTCAGCTAAGGCCTTGAGTTTTAATCAAAATGTGCCGTCATACAGGGTAAAGAAATTCAGAAAGAGAAAAACAAAGATTGTATGATATCATTTATATATGGAATCTGGAAAAATGGTACAGATGAATTTATTTGCAAAGAAGAAACTGAGACACAGATGTAGAGAATAAATGTATGGAAACCAAGGGGGAGAAGGGGTGGGTGACTGAATTAGGAGATTGGGATTGACATGTACTACTGTGTGTAAAATAGATAACTGATGAGAACTTACTGTATAGCTCAGGGAACCCTGCTCAGTTCTCCGCGGTGACCTAAATGGGAAGGAAAGCAAAACAGTGCACGTACATATGGCTGATTCACTTTGCCGGACAGCAGAAACTAACACAACATTGTAAAGCGACTCTACTCCAATAAAAAATTAGTAAAGTGAAAAGAGAAAGATGACTAGGATTCGACTCAACCCTTTCTCACACCATTCTTGGAAAGAAAACTGTTGTGGAGACAATTCAGTACAAACACAGTAGGAATAACTAAACAAACTAGCGGGAATCTAGTGCTTTGATTCATTAGCTTGCTCTTTATCCTGTACTTATTTTGTGCCAGGTGTGGTGCTTGCCACATAATAGCAAATTAGTCAGCAATGGCCCCTATTCTTGCAGTGCTCCATCTAACGTGCTTGTTCTCAATGGGCTAATTTTATCCCCCCACAAAGAACATCTGGCAATATCTGGACACAATTTTTGGTTGTTACAACAGAAAGGCACTACTAACTTCTAGTAGGTAGAGGCAAGAAAGGCTTCTCAACACCTCTAATACACAGGACAGCTCCATAATAATGCCACTGGTGCCTCCAAATAGTCACTGCCCCAAATGTCAATAGTGCTGAGGTTGAGATGCTTTGGTCTAATGAATGGAAATATGTTACAGATTTACTGAACACTAAACTAAATCCTCTGTGGAGGATTCCACCAGCAGAAAATCATCACTTGGAATAAAGTGTTTGGGATTTATATAGACATCTCAAACCTGCAAACAGAAATAAGTTTAGCCAACATCAGAAAAAGGTACAAAAATATACAGGAGGTTTTGCTCACTGTGATGTTTTCTGATTCTAGTGCAATGATTCTCAACCTAAGGACTGATGTAGAATTCCAAAGAGAGTTTTAAAAAAACTTTTGGTGACCAGTTTGCACTTCTGCTAGGTATACAGAAGGGAAATATGAAACCTAACGCAGAGTTGAGGGCTACCTCAGATCCTACCCACAGGGAAAAACTGTAGTGGAGACAGTTCAGTAAACCTTATAGGGATATTTAAACTTTCTTTCTTTCCTTCTTTTGCTTTCTTTCTTTCTCCTCTAAATTTCTTGAGCAGTTGGGTAGAATCTACTTCACACTATATAAAGTTTAGAAGCTATAGCCTAATCATTTTATGAATGGAAATATTGTCTTTCCAAGAGATGATACAATATGAAATTTCATCTCATCTTCTTTTGGTCCTCCTTTGGCCTAATGTAATGCTAACCATTTAACAAGTGCTAAACAATTGGTGCTTAATGACCTAAATAGAGGAAAGAAAGACTCATAAAAGCTCCAAATACAGAGATAGGAAGAGAAGGAGAGTATCAAATATGTCATAAAATGACAACTAAGCAGAATGCAGTGGATTCTGGACCAGCTGGTGCAATTAGAATACAGACTGACCATTAGATAGTATTATGGTGTCAAACTGAACACATTTGGTCATCATCCTGTGGTTATGTATGAGAATGTCCTTATTCATAGGAGATACATTAGGAAAGGGCAAGGGATTAAGATATCTGCAGCTTACTATTAAAAGATTCAACAATACAAATAGTAGTAATAATAAGACACATATATGTGCACTTGCATGTACTGATAGATATAAAAAGCTGTTGACAAAGCAAATATGGTGGAATGTTAACAATTAGAGACTCTAGAAGAAGAGTGTATGACTATTTATTGTATTCTGTTTTGCAATTGTCCTAGGAAGTTTTCAAAATAAAGACTTACAGTCTACATATGTATAATATTGTGAGAAATATTAACTTGGGCTTGGTAGTTGCTCAAATGCCGTAGAGCAAAGAAGACTGAAAGATACTTTCCTGAAAGTTACACCTTTGCCATCTGCTATAAGCATGAATTACTTATGTGGCTACAGTGGAAACAGCAAGGTTCAAGTATGAGATGGAATTTAGCCAATTAGTAAGTGTCATGCTTTTCTGATTAGACAATATCTGCCAAATCTACAGCTGGACGAGAGCCTATAAAATTTGGATGGGGAGACCCTCTAGTTCCCTATTCCAACTGAAAGGGCAGTATCCAAATGCTTATTCCTATACTCTCAAGAAAAAAATGTGTTTTTTTTTTCCATGAGGTGCCATTACATGCCAGTCAGGATGGCTGCTATCCAAAAGTCTACAAGCAATAAATGCTGGAGAGGGTGTGGAGAAAAGGGAACCCTCTTACACTATTGGTGGAAATGCAAACTAGTACAGCCACTATGGAAAACAGTGTGGAGATTTCTTAAAAAACTGGAAATAGAACTGCCCACTTCTGGGCATACACACTGAGGAAACCAGATCTGAAAGAGACACGTGCACCCCAGTGTTCATCGCAGCACTGTTTATAATAGCCAGGACATGGAAGCAACCTAGATGCCCATCAGCAGACGAATGGATAAGGAAGCTGTGGTACATATACACCATGGAATATTACTCAGCCGTTAAAAAGAATTCATTTGAATCAGTTCTAATGAGATGGATGAAACTGGAGCCCATTATACAGAGTGAAGTAAGCCAGAAAGATAAAGAACATTACAGCATACTAACACATATATATGGAATTTAGAAAGATGGTAACGATAACCCTATATGCAGGACAGAAAAAGAGACACAGAAGTACAGAACAGACTTTTGAACTCTGTGGGAGAAGGTGAGGGTGGGATGTTTCGAAAGAACAGCATGTATATTATCTATAGTGAAACAGATCACCAGCCCAGGTGGGATGCATGAAGTGCTCGGTCCTGGTGCACTGGGAAGACCCAGAGGAATCGGGTGGAGAGGGAGGTGGGAGGGGGGATCGGGATGGGGAATACGTGTAAATCTATGGCTGATTCATATCAATGTATGACAAAACCCACTGAAAAAATAAATAAGTAAAAAAGAAAAAAAAAGAAAAAAATGTGTTTTTTAATTCCTCCTTGAACCTCTAAAATTCTAGATTAGTGGAAGAATGTGGTCAAAGTACCTTGGAGGAGGAAACAGCAACCGACTCCAGTATTCTTGCCAGGAGAATCCCATGGACAGAGGAGCCTGGCAGGCAACACCATGGGTTTGCAAAGAGTCGGACACAACTGAAGCGACTTAGCATGCATGCATGGTAAAAATAATTAGAGGCCTGTTTCTTTTTTTTCCCATCCCTCACCTCAAGCACTGAAAATATTCTGACTCCTGTCCAGGCTAATTCTTTTAGACTACAAGTTTAATTTTTTTCTCTCATGGCATTTCTAAAAACTCTGTATTTCTTCAAAGATTTCTATACCCCCAA
The DNA here is from genome assembly GCF_910594005.1 of Cervus elaphus. Taxonomy (NCBI): domain Eukaryota; kingdom Metazoa; phylum Chordata; class Mammalia; order Artiodactyla; family Cervidae; genus Cervus; species Cervus elaphus. The sequence goes on from NC_057847.1 coordinate 66,447,021, forward strand.
TACCTGAAACTCCAAAAACTCTATCACAATCTAGAGTGATTCCAGACAATTATGTACTCTTACATCTCCTAACAGCGAAGAAGTAAACAACTTCTCATCCTCATCACCATAAGTTTGGAACATCATTGATTGAGTTATTGGATTATTCAACAAATATTTGAGTGCCAAACCTCCTCCTCTCCCAGCCTCTCACCATCTCAGAAAATAGGGCTACCATTCTCTGTGGAGCAGTGTTAATCTTGTTCACCTCTTTTTTTCATCCCAAGGACATCAAGTTCTATCAGCTCCACTTTCAAAATACATCTTAAGTCCAGCTACTTCTCACACCCTCATCCAAACCAGTATCACCTCTCACCTTGACAAGCAAAGGCATTCCTACTACCTCTCCTATCATTTACCACCTAGCTCACAAAATTCCAACCACACTACCTTTTATGATGATTGTTCTTCCATCACCCCTAGCCCTTCCTGCCACAGGGCCTTTGCACTGGCCATTCCTTTCCCCTGCAACACCACTCCTGAAGTGTTCCCGGTCATCTTCTCAGAGATTTTCCGCAACCCATGCAATCTACAGTTATTCTCCCCCACCCCACCCCACCCCACCATCACTTTTCATTTTCCTACCCTGTTATATACTTGGTTTTTTTCATAGCAATTATCACCAACAGGGAATACAGTATATATTTATGCATTTGTTTGTTTTCCACCAGAATACCAACTCCAGGAGTGCAGGAACTTTTTCTGTTTTGTTCACCACTGCATGCCCCACCTCTAGATCAGGGCCTAAAGCATAAAAGGAGATAAATTAATATTGATTGATGGAATTAATTCATGACTAATGCTTTCTGACAAATTTTCTAAACAAAGCTCCCTGCTCCCGAGTAGTTAGCCTACAGTTAATGTTTTTAGAACTACTGTCCTCAGAACTCTTGCTGTTAACTGTTCACTTGTTCTCCTGGGAACTGGTTGTTGTTGTTGTTTATTGGAGTATGATTGATTTACAATCCTTGGAGTTCATAGAGGCCAGGGGTTCAAGAAGAAGGAAAAAAGAGAGTAACAGTTTGGAAAAGATCCATTTACTTTTCAAGTTTGACATTACACATTGGTGGTAGAGCAGATAGATGCCCATTTCCTGAGGTGATAGGAACAGTGTGACAAAAAATATCTTCTCTACTGGACTATTATATACCCTGAAATTCTACTGTTAAGGATTAAATTATCAAGTCATCAACATCAAAGCACTGATTCTTCTTCAATTTTTCAGACAACAAACAAATTCCTAATGACTAATGTTCTTTTCTCTCCTCTGTGCCTAGCACATGACTTGCATGTGTATGTATTCAATAAATATTTGTTGAATAAATACAGACTTTCCTCCTTGAGTTTACCACCTCATTTCCCTTGCCATGCACGTAAGTCTCTATTATGCATGTCTTTACCACTTCAAACTCTGATAATTCTTTTCCAACTTTAATTATACACCTGGATTTTTTCCAGAAATAAATATGCTAGCTACTGGTTAACAGCAAAGACCTTGGCATCTGAAATGAAGGGCACAGACAGTTTTCCAAAATCTAATCTCTTCAGCCTGCCACTCAGACTTGCCAGAGAACTTATTCTGGTCCATGTGTTCCAAATGTATTAATGCCCGCCCACCTTCCCTCCATAGTGAGGTGGCTGGCCTTCCCATGTCCTCTGGGTCATTTTTATTCTCACCTTCGTAACTGCTTATTTGTTTCTCTACCCGCTGCCTTCTTCAGCCCATGGAAATAACATTCATTCTTCAGGGTTTGGATCAAAGAACATCTCAGATCACACTAAGTTAATTAATCTCACTTGCCTCTGAAATCTAATAATAATAAGTATTGGTACCAGTTGTTTGAACACAAAATTACATATTACCCTGGAACATAATCTTCCTGCAATTTCTTTTATCTCTCCAGTTTGATTGTATGAGCAGGGAATATATTTTATTTTTCTTCTGTATTTCCTCTAAATTTCACACAGAGCCCAGCTGGTTGCTTTTGCATAATCCTAGAGATCAATTAGTACTTGCTGAATTACACTGAGTATGAATTAAATACATTCGTGACAGGAGAAATATACCTGCTCTCTAAATCAGTTCAGATAAAGCCAAAGATAAGTTCCAGGTCTCGGCATTAATAAGCAAGATGTCCCATCTTAGGTCCCTGTTTCAAGACAGAAGAGAGGATGAAGCTACATAAGACATGATGGTGCTCTTCTTCCCTTATTCTCCTGAAATCATTCCTCACCAAATATAGATTGGCTTCTTTTTCTGAAATACAGGGAAAACAATCTCATCACTATATTATGTAATTGCATACATGCTCAGTTGTGTCCACCTGTTTGCTACCCCATGGACTGTAGCCTGCCAGGCTCCTTTGTCCATGGGATTCTCCAGGCAAGAATACTGGAGTGGGTTGCCATTTCCTCCTCCAGGGGATCTTCCCGACCCAGGGATCGAACCCGTGCCTCCTGCCTCTCCTGCATTGGTAGGCAAACTTTAAACACTGCGCCACCTGGGAAACCCATATTAAGTAATATAAATGTTTAAAGCATGCTTTTTACATAACTCATCCTGGTAACTAAAGCACTTAATCTCTCAACTATAAACAAATTCCAGATATATTAAAAATTAAGTTGGTAATTCCCAGGGGGTCCACTGCAGGGGGCATGGTCAAGGAACTAAGATCCTGCATGCTATGTGGTGTGCCAATTTTTTTTTTTTTTTAAATTTTTAAAAAAGAAAGACTGGATTCTTGAAACTTCTGACCAGAGCACCTACATGTGACCTGTTCGGTGTGGCAGTTTCAAGGTTGTCAGACTTTACTTGGCAGCTCAAGCCCCAAGAGATCCAGATAAGGCCTAACCTTGAAAATGCCAGTCCAATATTTCTGCCATATTCTACTGGTCAAGCTAGTCACTATGGCTGAAAAGCAAGGTGCAGGGAGTTAGATTACATCTCTCAATGGAGGGAGTGGTAAAAATGTGGGGTCATCTATAATCTGCCACAGAAGTTATGTTTTCAAAAGGATAAGCTTTATTTTTAGACATATATATCAAAGGGTTTACAGATGAAAAGTATGCTGCCTGAGCTTTACTTCAAAACAATTGGGGTGAGGAGGGGATAAGGGTGTTGATGAAACAGGATGTCATGAATTTTACTGGAGCTGGATGATAGCTGTGCGGGATTCACTGTGTTATTCTATTTTCATATATGTTTGACATTTCCCATAAAAAGAAAGTTTTTTAACAGCATTTTTTAAATAAAATTTTTTAAAGATTTATTTATTTATTTGGCTGTGGTGGGTTTTTGTTGCTACACAAGGGCTTTCCCTAGTTGCCAGGCTACTTACTCTTAGTTGCAGTGTGCAGGCTTCTCATTGCAGTGGCTTCTCTCTCTCTCTCTTTTTTTTTTTCCTGATTATTTTTATTAGTTGGAGGCTATGCAGTGGCTTCTCTTGTTGGGGAGCATGCGCTCTGGGCATGCAGGCCTCAGTAGCGAGGAGCCTGGGCTTAGTTGTTCCAAGGTAAGTGGGGCCTTCTGGGACCAGGGATTGAACCGGTGTCCCCTGCATTGCAAAGCAGATTCTTAACCACTGGGCCACCAGAGAAGCTCCGATTTTTAATTGTTTTATTTTTTTTGGCCACACCCTGTGGCTTTGTGGGATCTTAGTTCCCCAGCCGGATATTGAACCTGAGTCCTCAGCATTGAAAGCACAAAATCCTAACCACTGGACTGCCAGGGAATTTCACAAAAAAAGTTACTTTTAAAAGTTCAAGTTTTCTTTTATCTGAAAGCTATGCAATAGTGAAAGAAAGAAAAGATCACTAGAAACATTTCTGCATGATGCATTTGGTGTCTTTACTGATATTAAATATTGAGAAAACAGAAATAAATTACTTTTATGGCTAGGAACTTAGGTATTTGGAATTTGAAGGAGAAAATTTTATTTCCTTAGATTACTGGTGTACAATTGTATATATGATGTGAATTTACAAATATCTTGTATTTGAAATATTTTCAATAATTTTAATGGTGTGTAAAGTGCTTTCAATACCTAGTACAGCACAAACCTCAACTGACTGCTTGATTGTCTGGTTTAAAAAGTTTACTTTTAAATAGTTATAGTGGTAAACTCCTTCCAGGAAACTCAACTATTTTTCAGTTAAAAATTTACGTGCTTTAGTAGACACATTTTCCCTTTCGACATAACACTATGACTGCATTTTTTCCTTTCATTTAGATCTATCACTTGCAAAGTCTCTAATGCAAGCCCAACTCGGTGAATAGTTAGAGAAAAACAAGAATTGCATGACATCTGAGTGCATAAAATGTACCTTGGATTTTCTGTTTCCCAAACTGTGAATTATTTTCATATTACTAGGTCTATTTTTGAACAATCTGCAATCCTTAATAATCAGATTTCTATATTGATCTCTCTCTATGCAGAAAAATACAGAGGCCAGGTGACTAACATTTATATTACTATATAGCTAAATGTCTATGACTACCAAATTGGTATTGTGCCTTACAGAGGATCCCAAATCTATCCAGTATCTGTACAAGATTTGACGCTAAAATTTATTGTTACACTACCGTGAGTGAGAGTCCTAAGCAGCAGATAGGGGGCGTCCAGTCTTATTTGAGAAGTATGCAATGATTCTGAAGAAGAAATGCTTGAGAAAACAACAAATGTTTTGGCATTGGCGGCTATGTTTGCATGAACCAACTTCCCTCCCCTTCCAACACTACCAAGGCCCTTCATGGAAGAGTCTCCTTTCTGCCACACTCCCATCTGATGCTGAAGTGGGAAAATTAAAGAATGATTTAGAACTTACAGCCATGGGACCCTGGGGAAGACATATTCTTTCTATGCCTCGGTTTCATCATCTGTATGATAAAGATGACAATTTCTGTCTCATTTACCATGCAAGACTATTAGGACCATCAGTGGCCACAATGTTCTCTGAAACAACTTTGAAACCATAGAGCTTTCTGTAATTGCAAGAATTGCTGGAATTAGTACTATTCTACATACATGAAAAATGTTTTTTTAAAGGAAATCTAGAGCTATTTTATTCAAAAAGAAATTTTTGTTTCCAATTCTTTTAGCATTCCCCACCATTTTTTTCCATTAGAGAATCATATGCCATCATTTTTAAGAATAGGAAAAGTATTTTAAATTACACTGACATGGAGTTGATCACTGGTCACCTCTCTCCTTCTTCTATTCCAATAGAACCCAGATTTTATTCACTGTGACGAGGTGCCCAGCTAAAAGATTGTATTTCCTGTCCCATATTACAGCTAGTTGTGATCTTGTGACTACGCCAAATGTAGTGACAGGTTATTTAGGGGTTCAGAGGCAAACATCAAAACCATCAGCTAAAAGAGTAGAAATCATCTTTCATCTTTCTCTTCACTCTGTGTCTCTCAGTTGGATTTATTTTTCCGTGTAAACACTAAACTTTCTCCAAAGTGCTCTCAGCTAGCCATCAAATGGGGAAAAACTTGAAGGGCTCTTTCATATTAAATATTAACGGCTTATAGTAATTTAGTGTTCAAAATTCTTTAAGGACAGTTGAATTTAGTATAATTTTCCAATCCAAAGAAAGGCTAAGATAACTCAATTCCCATATACTATAATAAAAATGTGACAATGTCTAAAATTGATAAAGAACCAGCAATATGAACTGTAACAAATAAAAGAAATAGCCAAAAGATTACAAGCAGGGAATGAAGAGTGGGGAGGTAGGGGCGGAGCCCTATTGTTTTTCTTAAAGAAAGGATCATCTCTATACTATGCTAAACCTTTCAGCCTTTGCTACTTCTGCTGCTATTCATAAAAAGTCACATGTAGGTATTAAACTACAGAGAAGTTGGAAGCCACTGTGTAACACGCATTCAAACACTGAATACCTGCCAGGATGCTTGTTCCTTCTGAGCAGAGGGATTCTAGGTGGTTCCTTAAACATATCTTGACTTGCTTTGTGTCACATGACCACAGCTGAAATGAAATAAAAATGGGTTCACTGACCAAAGGCAACCAGTTTACATAGGTTGGGGTGGTCTTGCCTCAAAATCAACTTAACTGGGACAATCTATATTGGAGGGTGACTAATGAACCCCAATATAGCCTCTTTTTGGAAGATAAGAATGCAAAAGAAAGAGCAGTTGGAAGAAGTGGAAAGACAGGATAGTAGGAAAGGCCAGAGGAAGACATGTTCAGAGAGAAGAGCTAAATTGCCATCATTCTGGAGTTGGAAGCAAGAGTGGGAACAATGTGCCTGCCTCTGAGGTGGCCATGAGCTCACGGGGCAACACAATTATTGTTGAATGCTGAACGACGGTTGTACTGATAAAGGCGGTCATAGGCAAACTGCCAAGAGTTCTCCTTTGTTGCCTGTGTTGCCTAATTTTCTAAACTTATTACAAACATCTCTTATCTGGGACACATCTGTTCCTTCCAACATGAAACAGATTGTGGTGGATGTGGTCGTATGCTGCAAGGTTTAACTGTCCCCTCCTCCGGCATCATCTTTTCAGGAATACAGCCTTCACTTCTCTAGCTACCAGCGTATTGAAGGCTGATGACTCTCAGCTGAATCACCGGAGAATTGCCTCGCCCAAAGTCACTGCCCTGGAGGCAACCCTCATCTAAAGATGGGGTGGGAAGAGGATGAAAATGAAGACACCCTTACCTCCATCGGGACAATTCATAGGTCCAGAACTCCAATAAGCTATCAGTTGAGTCCTCTGTTGTGACTGGATAACAATTCATCTTTTCCTTCTGCCTCTTCACTCCCCCATTGATATTGGGGTATTGATATTAAGAGCACTCCCCTCTCCCCCATGGTAAACGATTCGTGACATATGTCTGTTTCTCTCGGAACATAATGTTAAATAGACATGCTGGTTCTTATGCCAGATATGATAAGCAAGATGTCTTTCTGTCATCCTTCTACCAAATCTCTAATAGTTCCTGCCAGGTTTATGTTAATAGCTATCAAGCTCCTCTTTCCAAATGCAAATCAATCATCAGCATCAGTGAGTGCAGCCAGCTCAAACTCAAAAACGCCCACCAGTACAACCATGGAAAGCATCTCCAGGGACATGCAATGGCCCATAACAGCAGCCGCCATCTTCTCAGCTGCCTTTGCCAGGGTACATCTGAGCCTCAACTATCCCTGGCCAAATAGAGACAGAGACGGTATAACTGTAGCAGGGCATAGAAACCAATGCTCCAGTCCACAGATCCAAGGATGCCTTTCTAGAGTGGGTACAGCCATCACACGAGATGTCTTAGCAAAAACAGTCTTCCCAGGTAGCACTAATGGTAAAGATCCCACCTGCCAATGCAGGAGACACAAGAGACATGGGTTCGATCCCTGGGTCAGGAGTATCCCCTGGAGGAGGAAATGGAAACCCACACCAGTATTCTTGCCTGGAGAACCCCATGGACAGAGGAGCTTGGCAGGCTATGGTCCACAGGGTCGCTCAGATTTGGACACAACTAAAGCGGCTTAGCACACACACATGGCTTTATGTGAGCCAGAGTTCTGTCGTTTGTTTCAGGCTATTTCAATTGTCATCTTCAGGGAGATGTCCATGTAGCAAAAGCTCAAGCTAGAGACACTCAGCTGCTACAACCTGAGGGTGGCAGACTGACCATCTCATTATGACCACACAGATAAGCTACTTTGTAGATATCTAGCTGCATCCAAAATTTCTACACCAGGACTTGCCTGGTGGTACAGTGGCAAAATGTCTGTGCCAATGACATATATTTATAGGTAAGTCAAGAACTTTGTCTCAGTCCTGACCAGCAAACATTAACAGTGATGTAATTAAGTAAAACATTGACTGTGTGTTTTGAATATCAGAGCACAAAATAATGTGTCTAAAAAAAATTCTTTTTTTGTTTGTTATGTTTTAAAATTTTATTTATTTTCTTATTCTTGGCTGCACTGGGTCTTCACTGCTATGCACAGGCTACCCTCTAGTTTTGGTGCATGGTCTTCACATTGTAGTGGCTTCTCATGTTGCAGACCACAGGCTCTCGGGCTTGCAGGCTCAGAAGTTGTGGCACAAGGGCTTAGTTGCCCTGCAGCGTGTGGAATCTTCCTAGACCAGTGAACAAACCTGTCCTGCATTGGCAGGCGGATTCTTAACCACTGTACCATCAGGGAAGTCCTAATATTTCGGTTAAATGAACTTTATCACTATGAACCTCCCTTTAAAAATGCAACTTCAATGACCTTCAGGACCTATCTTTCAAGGAGAGTTGTGCAAAGGTCCTGGGGCTGACACAGGGAAATACAACTTGCTGTTGCTTCATCTGCCTCAAAACCACACTCGTATTCTGTGGTCCCTCTGTTTCAATCCTTCCTACCCAAGTACCCACAAAGCTGTTTCTATGCTCACCCAGGGTCACTGCAGGGGAGCAATGCCAGGGTATCCACAGCCCCGGATTGCAAATACATTTCAGTGCCTCAAGAGGCTTTTCCTCTCAGCCTTGGGGCATCCCAAAGAAACCCAGCAGAAAGTGTTAAGTATTAGTTGCTCAATTGACTCTTTGTGACCCCATGGACTGCAGTCCACCAGGCTCCTCTGTCCATGGGTTTCCTCAGGCGAGAATACTGCAGTGGGTTGCCATTTTCTTCTCCAGGGGGTCTTTCTGACCCCAGGATCAAACCCAGGTGCCCTGCATTACAGGCAGAGTATTCACTGTCTGAAAGCCAGGAAAGTCCAATCCTACCAGATCCCTTCATAACTCTTATATTCTTTGTAGCTGAAGATGGGGAAGCTCTATACAGTCAGCAAAAACAAGACCAGGAACTGACTGTGGTTCAGATCATGAACTCCTTATTGCCAAATTGAGACTTAAATTGAAGAAAGTAGGGAAAACCACTAGACCATTCAGGTATGACCTAAATCAAATGTATTATGATTATACAGTGTAAGTGACAAATAGATTCAATGGATTATATCTGATAGAGTGCCTGAAGAGCTATGGACGGAGGTTCATGACACTGTACAGGAGGCAGGGATCAAGACCATCCCCAGAAAAAGAAATGCAAAAAGGCAAAATGGTTGTCTGAGGAGGCCTTACAAATAGCTGTGAAAAGAAAAGAAGCAAAAGGCAAAGGAGAAAAGGAAAAATATATCCATCTGAAAGCAGAGTTCCAAAGAATAGTAAGGAGAGATAAGTAAGCCTGCCTCAGTGATCAATGCAAAGAAATAGAGGGAAACAATAGAATGGGAAGACTAGAGATCTCTTCAAGAAAGTTAGAGATACCAAAGGAACATTTCATGCAAAGACAGGCACAAGAAACGACAGAAATGGTATGGACCTAACAGAAGCAGAAGATATTAAGAAGAGGTGGCAAGAATACACAGAAGAACTATACAAAAAAAGATCTTCATGACCCAGATAACCACAATGCTGTGATCACTCACCTAGAACCAGACACATCACCTAGTGGAGGTGATGGAATTCCAGCTGAGCTATTTCAAATCCTAAAAGATGATGCTGTGAAAGTGCTGCACTCAATATGCCAGCAAAATTGGAAAACTCAGCAGTGGCCACAGGACTGGAAAAGATCAGTTTTCTTTCCAATCCTAAAGAAAGGCTATGCCAAAGAATGTTCAAACTATCACACAGTTGTACTCATCTCACACACTAGCAAAGTAATGTTCAAAATTCTCCAAACTAGTCTTCAACAATACTAGAACTGAGAACTTCCAGATGTTCAAGCTGGATTTAGAAAAGGCAGAGGAACCAGAGATCAAATTGCCAATATCTGGTGGATCATAGAAAAAGCAAGAGAATTCCAGAAAAATATCCACTTCTGCTTCATTGACTATGCTAACATTTTTGACTGTGTGGATCACAACAAACTGTGGAAAATTCTTCAAGAGATGGGAATACCAGACTACCTTACCTGCCTCCTGAGAAACCTGTATGCAGGTCAAGAAGTAACAGTTAGAATCAGACATGAAAGAACAGATTGGTTCCAAATTGGGAAAGGAGTACATCAAGGCTATATATTGTCACCTTGCTTATTTAACTTATATTCAGCATACATCATGCGAAATACCAGGCTGGATGAAGCATAAGCTGGAATCAAGATTGTTGGGAGAAATAGCAATAACCTCAGATATGCAGATGACACCTCCCTTATGGCAGAAAGTGAAGAGGAATTAAAGGGCCTCTGGATGAAAGTGAAAGAGGAGAGTGAAAAGCTGGCTTAAAACTCAGCATTAAAAAAACTAAGACCATGGCATCCAGTCCCATCACTTCATGGCAAATAGATGGGGAAAACAGTGGAAACAGTGATGGATTTTATTTTCTCGGGCTCCAAAATCACTGCAGATGGTGACTGCAGCCATGAAATTAAAAGATGCCTGCTCCTTGGAAGAAAAGCTATGACCAACCTAGACAGCATATTGAAAAGCAGAGGCATTACTTTGCCAACAAAGGTCTGTCTAGTCAAAGCTATGGTTTTTCCAGGAGTCATGCATGGATGTGAGAGTTGGACCAAAGAAAGCTGAGTGCCAAAGAATTGATGCTTTTGAACTGTGGTGTTTGAGAAGACTATTGAGAGTCCCTTGGACTGCAAGGAGATCAAATCAGTCAATTATAAAGGAAATCAGCTTTGAACATTCATTGGAAGGACTGATGCTAAAGCTGAAACTCCAATACTTTGGCCACCTGATGCAAAGAGCTGATTCATTGGAAAATACCCTGATGCTGAGAAAGACTGAAGGTCGGAGGAGGTGAGGACGACAGAGGGTGAGATGATTCCATGGCATCACTAACTTGATGGACATGAGTTTGAGCAAGTTCCAAGAGTTGCTGATGGACAGGGAAGCCTGGCATGCTGCAGTCCATGGGGTCACAGAGTCGGACTTGACTGAGAGACTGAACTGAACTGAGCTGAACAGGATCCCTTGGACTTAGGCTGTTTCTGCTTTCAGCCTAGTCATAAGCCCTAAGGCATAGAATGGCAAAGCCTGATGACAATGTGTGGGGAGGGAAAATCATGGAAAAACAAACAGAATTTAGTAATTCAGTAAATTATCTTGCTATTTTTCAATGGCTTTCCCTCTCACTGCGCAAACAACTGGAAGTCCCTAACCTACTGTGACCTAAAAAGTCCGACGTGACTTTACCTCTTGCTCCCTCTTGCACCCTGGCTCTTTCTTTGCACCCCCTTATCCTCTGTCGCACCCTCTCATGATTCCACTGTATTCACACTGTACTTCATGCTCCTTGAACTTGCTAACCTCTTTCCTCCTCAGAACCCTGTGGCAGCCAGCCTCAAGGATGATCCCCAGTGATCCTCATCTCATGATTTTCATGTCCTCATGAAACATGAGGAAAGGGGGCAGGGCACAAACTTTGAAAGAATGACTTAGCCATAGGATATTACAAAAATTGGTTAGAGCCAGCTAGGTCCAAGATGGTGGAAGAGTTGACTTCCAGTGACCTTGAACAGCTAAGTGATATACCCACCAGCTCCATGACAGTTCCAACCATCAAAGATCAAAAAGTGGGTGGTGGCCTAATTCCTGAATATCTCTGCCCCTCCCCCAAAATAGTTGGAATAATCCCCCTGGTCATTAGCCTATGAAATTATTCAGTCCATAAAAACTACCCACCCCATATTTCAGGACCTCTCACCTTCTGAGATGTCTGTGCAGTGTTTACCTCTAAATAAGTTCACTTCTTACCTATCACTTTTTCTCTCATTGAATTCTATGATGTGATATCAAGAACCTGAGCTTCATTAAGTCCTGAGACCAAATGTGTGATCTCAATTAAAAGATTGTGGATTCAAGCCCCAATCTAGGTTACACAGTTTCACTTGGTTTCACTTACGTAGTCCCTTCCTACGCTGGATGGGTTTATCTGTGAAAGAATCAGATTTTGCAGAGATGATGATGTGTAGTTTCTGAGCTGGATCACATAAGACATGAGGCTTCTGGGACTTCCCTGATGGTCCATTGGCTAACACTCTGCACTCCTAGTGCAAGGGGCCAAAGTTTAATCCCTGGTCAGGGAACTAGATCTCACATGCCATAACTAGAAGATCCTGCAGGCCACAGCTAAGACCGGAGCAGCCAAAAAAAAAAAAGACATGTGGCTTCTCTCTTGCCCCATTTTGGACTTTTTGCTCTGGGAGAAGCCAGCCAGTGCATCGTGAAGACACTCAAGCAATCCATGGAGGGGTCCATGTTGGCAGATACCGAGGCCTCCTGCCAACAATGAGCACCAAGTGAGGGAACCCACTTTGGAACTGGGTCCTCCAGCCCCTGTCAAGCCTTCAGAGGCTATAGCCCTGTCTAACATCTTGACTGCAACCTCTTAAGAGACTCTAAGCCAGAACCACCCAGTTAAGTCACTTTCAAATCTGGCCCACAGAAAATATGAGATAATATCTTTTGTTATTTTAAGCAGCTACGTTTTGGGATAACTTGTTTTGTAGCAATAGATAGCTAGTACGGGCCTTGACATGTTTTCCCCAGAATACTTTACCTCGAAATTCCTACATGTCTCCTATACTCCGTTAATACTGCTCTAACATCTCCTTGCAAGAAAGTCTTCTCTGACCCCCAGTGTATAAACAGTTCTCTTTCCCCACTATGATGTCATGACTGGTCTCCATTTCCCTGCTTTATTTTCCCTCATTGGCCTACGTAACAATCTGATAGGTTATATATTTAATTGTTTGTCTACTATCTGTACTCCCATCCTCAAATGTAGCCTCCCTGAGAACAGGGATTTGTTTTGTTCAGTGTTGTATCTCCAAGGCTGAGAACAGTGTCTGTCCCATGGTAGGCATTCAGCAAATATTTCTTGAATGAAGGAAGGAAGGAAGGAAATGAAAATTCAGCAAAGGATTGTCATGAAGTCATGGGGTTAGACTGAGGATATGAGACTCAAAGTGTGCCTTGAAGACAGTAATAACAGAGAGTTTGGAAGGTATTATCTTCCAGCTCTGGTCCAGAAAATTAAACCAAAGAGAAAGATGCAGAATTACAGTTTGTAGGAGAACAAGGAAGGACTGAAAAGATAAGAAAGACTGAACACCACAAACGCCAAGCCAAGGAGCTTCAGGGCATCTTTCAAAATCACAAGCATGAGATGTGATCCTAAACAAACTGTAAAACTAATGTAAGAAATCAAAAAGTTCAATACAAAGCTGAAGGATTTTACAGTTTTAATGTGCCTTTGTTACACATTTCACCTGACTGTGTGATTACTTTTTTAAAAATAGGAGTATAGTTGCTGCTATGTCAGCTTCTGCTGTACAGTGAAGTGAATCAGACATATTTATACATATATCCCCTCTTTTTTGGATTTCCTTCCTTTTTAGGTCACCGCAGAGCACCAAGAAGAGTTCCCTGTGCTATACAGTAGGTTCTCATTAGCTATCTATTTTATACATTTTTTGTTGTTGTTGTTCAGTTGCTAAGTTGTGTCTGACTCTTTGTGACATAGTATACATAGTAGTGTATATATGTGTGTGTGTGTGTATATACATATATATACACGTATGTTTATACATAGTACTGTATATATGTTAATCCTAGTCTCTCAATTCATCCCACACCTCCCCTTTCTCCCTTGGTAGCCATATGTTTGTTCCCTATGTGATTACTCATTAATAATCATTGAAAGACTATAAACATTTTAATCTAAAAGGTTATCCCATCCCAAATAACATTCAAGATAAGTCCAGATGGAAGTTTGTGCCTTCAGGAATCCTGCTGAGTAGCCAAAACACAATCTTTGCAAAAGAATTTCATCTGATACCTATCAGAGGATAACACTGAATTAACAACAGCCAGGCTTTGACTAGAGGTGGTATTTTCTGCAAAATATGTAAAGTGAGCAACTTATGTGTATCATAAGCTTCTTTGATTTGAAGTGCTAGAAATAAAAGATTGTTTGAAGGGGAAAGAATCAGAGACTAGCAACCAGGGCAAGAAGATGACAAGGGGTTTAATTGTTTGTTTGTTTGTAATTCACTATTAGTTTGCTTGCTCTTGGCTGCACTGGGTCTTCTTTGCTGCGTGTGGGCTTTCCCTAGTTGCAGCAAGTGGGGGCTACTCCTCATTGCCATGCGGAGCTTCTTATGCAGAGCATAGGCTCTAGAGCATGGGCTGGATAGCTGTGGCACACAGGCTTAGCTGCCCCTTAGCATGTGGAATCTTCCTGGACCAGGTATTGAACTTGCGTCCCCTCCACTGGCAGATAGATTCTTAACCACTGGACTACCAGGGAAGCCTGAAATGTGTTTTGTTTCATTTTGTTTTTCCTAAATCTTGGCATATACTTTCTTGGGTAGGGCTTTTTTATTTTTTAATCTCTTTATTTGTCTTCCCTGGGGGCTCAGTTAGTAAAGAAATCTTGCCCGAAATTCATGAGACTTGGGTTTGATCGTTGGGTCAGGAAGATCCCCTGGAGAAGGGAATGGCTACCCACTCCAGTATCTTGCCTGCAGAGTTCCATAGACAGAAGAGCTTGGCAGGCTGCAGTCCATGAGATCACAAAGAGTCAGAAATGACTGAGTACCACTTTTATTTATCTTAAAATACATTAAAGTATTTCAGTGTATTCTATTTCACCTCATTTCCATTTATCTTTCTTTATTTTCTTTATTCTGACCACTATCTATTTATATGTACTGAGTTTGTTGGTTCACAACTGCTCAGCATATTAGTTGGAGATCTGAAAGCAGTGATTTAACTCTTGCTCCGTTAGTAATATTTTAATATCAACTCCATGTTTTCCAAATGGGGTCAACTTTTGTTTTTAGCTCTTGTTTAATGTTTAGGAAGTAATTCTATTAAAATTTTCTTATCAGGGCTTCCTTTGCTTTCAATGAAGCAAGTATGAATGCCTATTTCACTGTTTCACACCTTCTATAAAACAGTGTTGTTGCACAGAAAACAATAAATGAAAAAGTGTCTAACAACATACTCAATGAACAGCGTGCTCTTTAAAGTGTCTAGATTATGGCATGCGTGCTAAGTTGCTTTAGTCGTGTCTGACTCTTGGCAACACTATGTACTGTAGCCTGCCAGGCTCCTCTGTCCATGGGATTCTCCAGGCGAGAATACTGGAGTGGGTTACCATGCCCCCCTCCCAGGGATCTTCCCAACCCAGGGATCGAACCCACATTTCCTGCATTGGCAGGTGGATACTTTACCACTGAGCCAGCAGGGGAGCTATGATTTGCCATAAAACAACTAGAATCATGCTTTGAACTTATGTAGCTCCTTCCCTTTGACATACTTAAAGGTTTGAAAGAAGGCTAAGCTGTCTTCCTGCAGTTTAATCCTGGGAGACAAAATGGCATAACCAAGAAAGCAAGAGAATTGCTAGGGAAGGAATTGATGTTTGTCTCTTGGGATTGTACTCATACGTCTCCTTGCGTAACCAGAACACAGTGAAGCTTAAACCTAGGTAGAAAAGGTATGGTATTGCAAGTTCTATGAAAATCTTACTGGGTCTCCTAAAAAAAAATTGGGGGAATTATTTAATGATCATCTGGGTAGACTACTTCATTTTCGCTTAATGTAAAAAGGAGGAAAAATACAAAGCTATTCATTTTACTACAAGATAACCTTAAATATATCATTATCAAGCAATGGGTTATCTTCTAAAAGAGGAAAAAATGAAACACATCTGTGAAATCTAAAGATAGCCTTTATGGTTGATCAATGGGCCTGCATATTCACCTACCTGAGCATTATTCTAAGCAGTACAGCAGATCTATAAACGGAATGTTGTCAAATGAAAAGTCTTCTGTGTGCACAATTATTTTAACTAGGTAGTTAACATCTTTTCATTATCATATAAATGTATTATATTGAAAACTTGATAGTATGACATTAAATGGGAAAGGCCTTCTTAAATATAAAATTGGCATTAAAGAATCTATCATATATTTGCAAATATGCAGGTGGAAAACCTTTAAAGAATTTAAGTTGCCCTAGTTAAAATAAAAATTTTCAGCCCAATTAAGATGGAAAACTCCCCGTGTGTACACGGGAATGCCATTGCTAATAACTTCAATTGGTCTCTTCTGTCAGTGTAGCTGAAATTTTTCATATTTTGTAAGCCTGCTCTATTCTACCTGGGGCTATCTGTTTTGGTCTCTGTGACCCCAATCCCTGTCTAGATTTCCTGGAGTCCCCTGTAGGCCACATGACTGAATTCTGTGAAGTTATACCTCCATCATGCTTTCTCTTTTCCCTATATCCCCACCAGATGGGTATAACATCAATAAGGCACAAGAAAATTGCCAGCCACAAGATGGAAGAGTCCAAATCTCTAGGTCAACCCGTGGAGGAAAACCATCTTCAATCAGGAACCCTTCACTGAACAGCCATATCAGCAAAAAATATATTTTTATTATGTTAAGCCATTACAATTTTAGGTTTTATTGTAGCAACTAGTCACTCCAATATAGTTACCTAAGTTAAGTAATATTTCACCTTATTAGAAGAAACACATATACACATACATTATATGCACACAAATACAAGCAAATATGTACAAATATACATATACTGTTTTCATCTCTTTTTTTTTATTGCTAATGGGAGTATAAAATTCCACAATCTTTCTGGAATAAAAATTGATGGTCTTTATTAAAACTCTACTTGTTCATGCTTAATTATGTGATTATCTTAACCTGTTTCTAGGAATCTATCCTGAATAAATAGTACGCAAAGACTTAGCTTCAATGATATTGTGTGGTATTTTTTTATATTGGCAAAAATCTGTAGCCATAGAAATATTCATACTAATGAATGATTTAAATAAATTGTGTCACTTTAGACAATCAATATTTTAGACAATTAAAATATTAATTACCTAGACACTATCATACTAAGTGAAGCAACTCAGAGAAAGACAAATATCATATGGCATCACTTACATGTGGAGTGTAAAAATATGACTCACATGAACTTATTTCAAAACATAAACAGACTTCCAGACATAGAAAACAAATTTATGGTTACCAAAATCCTTCAAGCTAGGCTTCAATGCTATGTGAACAGAGAACTTCCAGATATACAAGCTGGATTTAGGAGAGGCAGAGGTACCAGAGATCAAATTGCCAACATCTGCTGAGTCATAAAAAAGCAAGCGAAATCCAGAGAAACATCTATTTCTGCTTCATTGACCATGCTAAAGCCTTTGACTGTGTGGATCACAACAAACTGTGGAAAATTCTTCAAGAGATGGGAAAACCAGACCACCTTACTTGCCTCCTGAGAAACCTGTATTCAGGTGAAGAAGCTACAGTCAGCAACAGTTAGAACTGGACATGGAACAACAGACTTGTTCCAAATTGGGAAAGAATTATGTCAAGGCAGTATACTGTCACCCTGCTTATTTAACTTATATTTAGAGTACGTCATGTGAAATGCCAGGCTAGATGAGCTCAAGCTGGAATCAAGATTGCCAGGAGAAATATCAATAACCTCAGATATGCAGATGATACCACCCTTATGACAGAAAGCAAAGAGGAACTGAAGAGCCTCTTGATGAGGTTGAAAGAGGAGAGTGAAAAAGCTGACTTAAAACTCAATATTCAAAAAACTAAGATCATGGCATCTGGTCCCATCACTTTATGGCAAATAGATGGGGAAACAATGGAAACAGTGAAAGACTATTTTCTTTGGTTCCAAAATCACTGTGACTTCAAAATTAAAAGACACTTGCTCCTTGGGAAAAAAAGCTATGACCAACCTAGACAGCATATTAAAAAGCAGAGACATCATTTTGCTGACAAAAGTCTAGACGGTCAAAGCAATGGTTTTTCCAGTAGTCATGTACAGATATGAGAGTTGGGCCATAAAGAAGGTTGAGCACTGAAGAATTGATGCTTCCAATCTGTGGTGTTGGAGAAGACTCTTGAGAGTCCCTTGGAGAGCAAGGAGATCAAACCAGTCAGTCCTAAAGGAAATCAACCCTGAATATTCATCATAAGAAGTGATGCTGAAGCTGAAGCTCCAATACTTTGGCCACCTGAAGCTGAGACAACTTGTTGGAAAAGACCCTGAAGCTGAGAAAGATTGAGGGCAGGAAGAGAAAGGGGAGACAGAGGATGAGATGGCTGGATAGAATCACTGACTCAAAGGACATGAGTCTGAGCAAACTCTGGGAGATAGTGAAGGACAGGGAAGTGTGATGTGCTGCAGTCCACGGGGCTGCAAAGAGCTGGACATGACTTAGCAATTAAACAACAGCAACAGTGGAACTAAATGTGATTTTAAATTGTTGTTTTTATTTCTGTATTTTCTGAATGTTTTTCAGCGGATACACACGTTTTTGTTATAAATTGTGTATACATCCACACACACACATACATGTATTGTGTATGTGTATATATATATATATAGTTGAAAGGAAGGGAGAGAGATAATCTTGCTGCAGAACAGGCTTTTCCCCAGAGTACAAAATGAGGTCTCTGATGATGGTAAAGAAATGTACAGAAAAGTTGTTCATTAAGGACATGAAGATGAGGAAAGCACATCAGAAATCATTCTATATTAAGTTGATTCTGAAAAGAACTGCAGAGGGCACTAAAATTCTGAGTATTTTACACCACAATTTTTTTTTAAATCAGTGAATCCCCGTGGTACTCATGCAGTGATTCTGGCCTAACATCCACATGTGCTATATCTACCCTAACCCCTGTTTCACGACACTGCAAGACTCATGTCTGTCCAAGACCAAAGGTCATCAAGGCAAACATACACTTTGTATTTTTATCATCCCCCCTTCTTCTTGCTTCTTTGTCCTTCTATTCTCTATATTTTCTCTTGTTTTATAACAATACTTAACCGCCCAAAGCCCAAAATTGCCCTGACATTTAAGATTTGGACACTTCTGAGCCTAGCTTGTTTTGTTTGTTTATTTTTCCTCTTTATTTATTTATTTGGCTGTACCAGGTCCTAGTTGCAGCGTGTGGGATCTTCAGTCTTCATCAAAGATCCTTTAGTTGTGGCATGCAGAATCTTTAGTGGGATCTTCAGTTGCAGCATGTGGAATATAGTTCCCTGACCAGGAATGGAACCCAGATCCCCTGCATTAGGAGTGTGGACTCTTACCCACTGGACTAGGGAAGTCCCTAAGCCTAGATTCTTTTAAATTTTGGACCCGTGATCTTGAGAAAGTTACTGGCACGTGTTGGCACTTGTCCTTCCCTTTCTTCAGTGAAATAATTGAACCATGGTTCTCACCTCCTCCAACACACAAGAGATTTTATGGCAATGAATTACCATTAGAGATAGATCTTGAACTTCACTCAAGGTTTTCTCCCTGTGCCTCTGTTCCTGACCTAAAAAATATCTAGTTCCCAATCAAGGACCCTGAGAGAGTTGAATGAGTGCCTAGGGATTTTTCTCTTGTTCTTCCTTTTTCTCTTCTTTTATTCCTCCCTCTTTCTTTACCTTACTTCCTTTCCCTTTCTTTTTTCTTTCTTTTTGTATAGTTATTAATATTTTTAAAATATTACTTCTAGGTTAATGAATCCCTCTTGTCTTCCCAACTCTTCATTAGTGAGAAAAATGACAACTATCCAAATCTATCAATTACATTCCCATAATCAAACTTCCTCAGGAGTATCTATTAAGAACAAGCCTGGGAAAGAGGAGTTTCCTTCTTGGTAAACTTCTGGAAAATGAATCATTTAGGATGTCTGGTTGCTGATATTCAAATGTGGGCAGGGACCCATATGGATAGCCACTCACATTTTCATTAAAGGGGCCTTAGTGTACATGCCTTTACATCAACCATAGAGTCCCTCCTGCCCACACCTGCCATTGTGGGTCTGGAGACTAGGACCCTGAGCCACTCTGGCCCTGGGGAGCTGGCCTCTGGGCTTCCCCTTCTAGTGAGGTTCAGTGTCACTGAAGTTCTTGTCCAGTCCTTTCTCATTTTTACCCTCTTCTGGCCACCACTTTTAAAAAACATTCTAGCATTCTCATGTGTAAATGTCATCTGTGTGACTCCAATGGGAAGAAACGGTAGGATTTAGGGTTCAGAAATCCTGGTAGCAATGGGCTTCTTTTGTTTATATGTGTTGCTCAGTGCTGTTAGCTGCCTAGTTGTGTCTGACTCTTTGTGACCCCATGGACTGCAGCCTGCCTGCCAGGCTCCTCTGTCCATGGAATTCTCCAGGCAAGAATACTGGAGTGAGTAGCCATTCCCTTATCCAGGGGATCTTCCCGACCCAGGGATCGAACTCGGGTCTTCTGCACTGCAGGCAGATTCTTTACAGTCTGAGCCACCAGGGAAGGCCTTCTTTTGTTTCCTCACAGTCAAATAACTTGTGTGTTTAGGTGTAATTTCATTCTGGAGAGGTCCTCTGAGTTCTCCTTGATGACAGTTTCCTTTCAACAAGAAGAAAAAAATATTGCAGAGAAGCACTTTTGGAAGCAATCGGGGTGAATAATGAATAAAGGAAGCAATGAAAAGATAAATCCTTGGGAGCCTAGAAAGGAAACTATTTTTATCCATCTGAAAAGTAGTTCCATCATGTGTATCAAGGTTACATCAAAAGGTTATTTATCCAATGCAACTATGTTTCATAAAGCATGTGCTAAGAATTTTATACACATTTCTTCACTTATGGGAAGTAAATGAATAATAGATATAATCTCCATTATACAGAAGAAAAAAATGAAAGGTAAAAATTTCACCAAAGCTCAAGGTCTATACTTCAATTCCCTAAAATGTGAGTATTATATTAAAATAATTGCACCTACTTCATGACTTATGAGGGCTGCATGAAATAAGGCTTATAAGGAGGTTTGCACAGGTGAAAACTTGATAATTGTTAGCTGCTATTATAATTATTATTATGTAATAAATGGCAAATTCTGAAACCAGTATTCTTGTTCCTAATATATAAGTACAAAAAGGACAGTACTGGGCAAAAACAACAACAACAAACATACAACTGAAAAATGGGCAGAAGACTTACATAGGCATTTCTCCAAAGAAGACGTACAGATAGTCAATAGGCATATTAAAAGATGCTCGATGTTTCTAATTATCAGAGAAGTACAAATCAAAGCTGCAATGTTATCACGCCACATGGGTCAGAGTGTTTACAAATAACATTAAAACGTTTACAAATGACAAATGCGGGAGAGGGTGTGGTGAAAAGAAAACCCTCCTACACTGTTGGCAGGAATGGAGGTTGGTGAAGTCACTGTGGGAAACAGTATGGAGGTTCCTCATAAAAAAATAAAAATAGAATTACCATGTGATCTTGCAATCCCACTCCTGAGCATATAGCCAGACAAAATTATAATTAAAAGATACAGACACACCTCTATGTTCATAGCAGCACTGTTCATAATATTCAAGGCATGGAAACAACCTAAATGTCCATCAACAGATGAATGGATAAAGAAGGTGTGGTACATATATACAATGGAATACTACTTGGCCATAAAGAAGAGTGAAAATGCCATTTCCAGCAACATGGATACAACTAGAGATTGTGATACTAAGTGAAATAAATCAGAAAGAGAAAGACAAATATCTTATGACATCACTTATATATATGGAATCTAAAATATGGCACAAATAAACCTATCTACAACACAGAAGCAGACTCACAGATATAGAGAGCAGACTTGTGGTTGCTAAGGAGGGTGGGGAGGGGAGAGAAGGATTGGCAGTGTGAGACTGCAGATGTAAATTATTATATGTAGGGTAGATTAAAAACCCAGTCCTATTGCATAGCACAGGAAAGTATATTCAATATCCTGAGATAAACCATCATGGAAAAGAATATTTTAAAAAGTATGTATATGTATAGCTGAATCACTTTTCTGTACAGCAGAAGTTAACACAACACTGTAAATCAACTATACTTCAATAAAAATTTTTTTAAAAAGAGAAAGAACAGTGGTGGAAAGGCTGGAGCAGCATCAGGAAGAACAGCAATATAGATCAGGAATAATTCCTGAGCCCATAAAATGCTGTGTTGGGGACAGTGTCCTGACCAATAGGCATGTAGTCACCTGGTCCAGATAACAGTCATGGTAATGCGAAGAGACACCTTAATTCTTCTGGTGTAGCAGGTGCTACCCACACCCACTTAGGTACCTGCCCTTTTTGAAGATTTTCACCACACTTTAAACCACAGGAGAAGATACAGATACCTAACATTTTCTGTGTAAGAATGATAGTTCCTCCCATCCAAAATTTTATTTGCTCTTTCTTAATATGTGTTGTGCTTAATTGCTCAGTCGTGTCTGACTCTTTGCAACCCCATGGACTGTAGCCCGCCAGGCTCCTCTGTCCATGGGGATTCTTCAGGCAGGAATACTGGAGTGGGTTGTCATGCCCTCCTCCAGGGGATCTTCCCAACCCAGGGACCGAACCCAGGTCTCCCATATTGCAGGCAGATTCTTTACTGTCTGAGCTGCCACGGAAGCCCTTTCCTTAATATAACTCTTATCTAAAAGCAATAAATGTAGGTTTCATTTTGAAACACAAAACTTGCAAAATAATTTTGAAAAATAGCAGTGATTTGTGGTTGCCTCTTTCTACAAAAACAGAACAAGTCATTTTATATGTCTTATACTTCGTATGTCTATAACTGCGACTTATAATAATCTTCAAGAACTTGGGAGCACAATGCTTCTTTTGGGATTAGAAAACAGTCATTTAAAAAATTTCAGGGACTTCTCTGGTGCTCCAGTTGTTAGGACTCCATTCTTCTAATGCAGTGGGCACTGGCTTGATCCCGGTTTGGGGAACTAAAATTCCACATATTTTGTAGTAAAAAAAAAAAAAAATTGAATAAAAAAAAATTTACTGGACTTCCCTGGTGGTGCAGTGGATAAAAATCCTCCTGGCAATGCAGGGGACACTGGTTCAATCCTTGGCCAGGGAGGATTGCACATGCCAAGAGGCAGCTAAGCCTGTGCACAACTACTGAGCCTGCGTACCACAACTGCTGAAGCCTGCGTGTCTAGAGTCCATGTGCCACAACAAGAGAAGCCACTACAATGAGAAGCCTGAATACTGCAACTAGAGAAAGCCTGCCCACAGCAATGAAGACCCAGTGCAGCCAGAAATGAATAAATTACTTAATTTTTTAAAAAGTTGAAAGACCATGATCACAGAAACAAAATCTACCTACCTTTCTACAGGACTAAAGTAACAGAGGGAAGTGTGGCAAATATTTCATACTAAATTGGTTAGCAAAAATCTTGGCATTGACAAAGAAATCTTATTCCAGACTTTTGGAATCCACAGATATTCCCTTAAGGCAAGTTACATAAATTTTCCAAGCATGAAAATTTTCATTTACATAATGGAGATGATATAATGATATCTGCTTCTTAAATAACGGAGTAATACATATTGTGGAGTACACAGATAATCAACATAGTCCCTAGTACAGGATTAAGCAATCAGTAACTTTTATCATTAACAATCAGCAAAAATAATAAACAGATTCACAGCAGAGGAGCTGGATCATCTAAGTCACTGGAGAGTCACTCTGGGAACAACTCCTGAAAACCTCATGTAATTCAAAACATGCGTAAGACATCAAGATAGATTTTTTCTTTAAGAATAAATGTAATGAGGGAAATAATAGTCTGAGGGCATGTAAACCTAGGCAAATGAAATGGATTTTTTACACCCAACTTACTGTTTAATGCACAATCAACAATTTTTAGTGAGGGGAATTCAAATTATTTCAGTGGATATGCATAAAGTGAGATCTTAATAATATTTCTCACTGCTCACTGTTTCAAATTTGCTAATTCATATCAGTGTGAAATATAAACACACTGTTTATCCAAAAGCCATTCAGTATCAGAGAGAGGGTATTATAAGAAATGAGGCAGAGGGGAGTGTATCAAAGGATTTCAAGGGATATACTTAAAATACAGAGGAAAACAGTAGGAAATGTAAATCCTGCAACATCTAGAATTTAAATTGTTGGAATTTCTTTTACAACTGTGAAATCTATAAAAAGGTACTTTTTTTTTAATCTGCAAAGAAACCTGAAAAGGAATGTGAAATGATGACAAACTAAAACACCCCACTCCCAAGACACTTGCTGTGATGGAAGAGAACACAGAAATGTGGGAGGGAGAAGGTGGGAAATCCTACCAATTGCATGGACAAAAAACAAATTTCTAATAAAAGTTATGCCTGCAAGGTTTGAATTTCCATGCTTACATTTCTGCCTCAGAGTATAGATCAAGCCTTACCTGATGACCTAGCTTCCAGATTCCACACTTAATGTCATGTATTTAATCACATACTTGTCCAGAGATCACACAGAATGATAAGGTTTTCCTGCCACAATTCTAATGTCAGAAATTGGAAGAGAGAGAGTTTTAGTTCTGTTTTTGACTCTTAATTGGGAGAAGAAAGTTCTTTTAGCTTAAAAATTGAAGGCTTACATCTTCAATTTTTCCTATTTCAATTTTCAAAATGGGATTTAACTATACAGTTTATATGGCAGTGAACTATATCCATGGGATAAAGATGTTAAAAAGATCACATAAGTCAAAACTTGCATAATTCTAGATAGATTATTCCCCCCCAAAGAACAATATAATGTAAGAAATAGTATTCTCGTAATAATAATAATAATAATAATAAATAATCCTACAACATTACAGAGCATTTCTTAGGGTAAATTTTTAGTGTTTTTCTTTTCAAAACTAGACTTTTTCTTTGGAAATTATTTTAGATTTATAGAAAAGTTTTGCAAAGATAGTATAGAGTTTCCTTATACCCCTTACCCAGTTTTCCCTATCATTAACACCTAACGTTACTATAGTACATTTGTCAGAACTAAGAAACTAACATGGGTACTATTCACTGAATTTAAGATTTTACTCAGATTTCATTAATTTTCCCATCATGCTCCTATTTTTGTTCCAGAATCCAACACAATTTTAAAATATTTTTTAGTTTTGAAAAATTCATACTATTCAAAATTTGTGCAAACTGATAACATTTTAAAATCACACTTTCAAATTTGTGACATTAAAATTGGCACGCTGTTTATGCAAAGGTTTTCCATAGTGTTTAATACAAGGATGGCTGAAGAATTAACCTACCGCAGTGCCCTAAGCCAGTGTTGTTTAAATTGGAATGAGAAGTGGAATGGAGAGAGTGTATTTTGTACTAGGTTTCAGCTGAAGATTTCATTTGAATAAAATCACTAATAAGAAATCCAGGGGAAATATTAGAATACAGTGAGAAATACTAAAAAAAAACAAATAAGCCAAAACTGAAAATGATCATGTTATAAGAAACTTGCAGAAAATTGCCATAGGCATCATTTTTTCATACACATAGTTTAAGCTTTTTACTGCAAAGAGCATACAAGCAAACCAGGTAGCCACACATACATTGCAAAATATCGTCCATTTGTTTTCACTATACACGAAATTGTTAGCCAACTATATTGTTTTTGTTTATTCGCTAAGTCATGTCTGATTCTTTTGTGATCCCATGCGCTATAGCCTGCCAGGCTGCTCTGCCCTTGGTATTTCCCAGGCAACAATACTACAGTGGGTTTCCTTCTCCAGGGGATATTCCTGACCCAGGTATCAAACCTGTGTCTTCCACACTGCAGGCAGATAATTTACCATTGAGCCACCTGAGAAGCCCTATTAAAATATAAAGAGCCCTTACAAATCAACAGAAAAATGGACAGAGAGCACAGCCAATTTATGGCCAATAAGCATCTGAAAAACTGTTCAAATTCATTTTCAAAGAATACAAGCTAAACTGCAAAGTACATTTTTAATGTATCAACCTGGTGATGATAATGCAAAGTACAGGCTGATGTGCAAAGAACAAGGCACTCTTGTACATTGCTAGTGAAAATGAAAGTTGCTTAGACATGTCTGACTCTGTGAGACCCCACGGACCATACAGTCCATGGAATTCT
The DNA here is from genome assembly GCF_910594005.1 of Cervus elaphus. Classification (NCBI taxonomy): domain Eukaryota; kingdom Metazoa; phylum Chordata; class Mammalia; order Artiodactyla; family Cervidae; genus Cervus; species Cervus elaphus. The sequence goes on from NC_057847.1 coordinate 66,473,025, forward strand.
CCAGGCCAAAATATTGGAGTGGATAGCCTTTCCCTTCTCCAGGGGATCTTCCCAATCCAGGGATTGATCCCAGGTCTCCCGCATTGCAGATGGATTCTTTACCAGCTGAACCACATTGCTAACATAGGAGTAAAATGTAAAAAATTGTTTTACAATGGCTTGGCAATACATGTGTCCAGTTACCTATTGCTGACTAATTAAAATATCCCAAAATGTAGTGGCTTAAGTCTACAACAATGTATTGTGTCTCACATTTCTGTGAGTTGGCTGCATGGTCTTACATGTCATGGAATGTTGGCTGAGGCCACGCGTGCAGCTGCATTCAGCTGGGAGCCCAGCCAGGGATGGATCGCCTAAGGCTTCTTTTCTTCTCCACATGGCCTTTCTTTCCATGTGGCCTCTCATCATTCAAGAGCCTAGCCCAAGGATCCTTCATGTCAGCTGGATTCCAAGAAAGCAAAAATGGAAGCTGACAGATCTCCTAAGGAGTAAGTCTGGAAGCGATGCTATGCTGGAGCCCATTGGTCATTTATGCCTGTCTCTTTCCAACTACATGCTCTGTGGTATCACACTGGTAGCTCGAAATCAGTCATGCTGGCAGTACTTATACTATGTGCTCAGTTATTCAGTTCTGTCCAAATCTTTGCAACCCTTCGGACCATAGCCCACCAGGCTCCTTTGTCCACAGGATTTTTCAGGCAGGCATACTGGAGTGTGTTGCCATTTCCTATACAGGGGATCTTCCTGACCCAGGGATCAAACCTACATCTCCTGTGTCTTCTGCATTTCAGGTGGATTCTTGGAAATTGGCAAATGCTCTAAATTAGGACTTTTAATTATTTTTCAAAAAGCTGAAAGTCACACAGCTTCACATCCATCACATTCTGTTTCTTCAAGCGAGTCACAAATCCAGCCCAGAGTCCCTGTGGAAGAAGAAACAAATTTTACCTCTTGATCTGAGGAGTGACAAAGAATTTGTGACCATATTTAATCCAACAGAGTCTTCCCTCTGGCCACAAATTATTTATATTCTTTCTCACGCAAAACAAAACAAAACAGACCACCTCCCAAGATATCTCAAAGTCTCATTCCAAGAAAGCATCAGCCTCAAAGTTCAATATTTCTAACTAACAAAAACCTACTATATAGCCCAGGGAATTCTGCTCAATATTCTGTAACAACCTAAATGGGAAAAAAGAATTTGAAAAAGAATAGATAGGTGTATATGTATATCTGAATCATTTTGCTGTACCCCTAAAGTTAACACAACATTATTAATCAACTATTGTTGTTGTTTAGTTGCTAAGTTGTATTCAACTCTTTTTGACCCCATGGACTATAGACTGCCAGGCCCCTCTGTCCATGGGATTTCCCAGGCAAGAATACTGGAGTGGGTTTCTATTTCCTTCTCCAGGGAATCTTCCCTACCCAAGGATCAAACCTGTGTCTCCTGCTTGCCAGGCAGATTCTTTACCACTGAACCACCTGCGAAGCCCCTTAATCAACTATATTCCAGTATAAAATTAAAAGTTTAAAAAAATGTTTTAAATAATAAAATAAACACCCACTTTAAAATTGAATTTTTTAAAAGTTCGATATTTCATGACCTGAATCATGCTCAGATGTGACTGCAGCTCCTCTGGGCCTAGAAAGCTGTGAACTGTGAACTTTCCCAACTCGCCTCCACTCTTCCACCCCTACCAGGCATTCCGTGGTGAGAAGTGGACAGGAAAGTCACCATGATGCTCTTATTCAACAACACAGAGAACAGGTTTATAGCAATTCTGAAATCTACCTGGACATAAGATAAGAAATCCTCTATACCCCACCCCCACCCAGCTCTGGGCCTGGGAGCTCCGCTAGGGCTGAAACATATCAAGTGACTTATCCCCCTGGCTTCTCTAGCTGACCTCTCTTCATTCAGGAGTCTAGGGCAAAGCTCTTTACAGAATGCTAGCTGGTTTCTAGAGAGCAACAGAAGAAACTGCTATGTCTCTCAAAGGCTAGGTCTGCTGATTCGCATTGTTATATAGCAAAAATCGACACCACATTGTAAGGCAATTTTCCTCCAATTAAAAAATAATTTAAAAAAAAAGGCTAGGCCTGGAATAGTAAGTGTCTTCATACCTAGTGTTTCCATATTTAGCAAGTAAAAATACAGAATGCCTCATGAAAAGATGCTCAACATCACTGATTCTTAAACACAAATCACAATGGGATATAACTTTATACCTGTCAGAATGGCTATCATCAAAAAGTCTACAAATAACATATTAATAAGGAAATGGGAAATGGGAACCTTTGTAAACTATTGGTGGGAAAGTACGTTGGTGTAGCTACTGTGGAAAACAGTATGGAGCATCCTCAAAAACCCCAAAATAGGACTTCCATATGACCCAGCAATTCTACTCTTGAGTATATATCTCAAAAAAATGAAAATACTAATTAAAAAATATACATGCACCCCAATGTTCATTGCAACACTATTTATAGCAGCCAGGACATGGATGCAACCCAGGTGTCCATCAACAGACAAACGGATTAAGAAGATTTACTCAGTCATAAGAATGGCTTCTGCCATTTGTAGCAATGTGGCTGGACCTAGAGAATATGTTATGTTAGTGAAATAAATCAGACAGGGAAAGATAAATACTATAGGATATCACTTATATGTGGAACCTAAGAAATAATACAAATTAACGTATGTGCAAAACAGAAACACAAACAGATACAGAAAACCAACTTGTGGTTACTGAAGTGGGGAGGGAGAGAGAGGAGAGACACATGAGGAATATGGGATTAACATATGCAAACTACTGTGCGTAAAATAGATAAGCAACAAGAATATATTGTATAGCACAGGGAATTATAGCCATTGTCTTGTAATAACTTACAACTGAACATCATCTGCAAAAATATTGAGTCATTATGTTGTACACATGACGATAATATTTTATACATCAGCTACACATCAATAAAAAGGTACAGAATACCCAGTTAAACTTGAATGTCAGATCACAAACAATATTTTAGTATAAGTATGTCCCACTTTTCTGTTTATTTGACAGTCTAATTTTACTGAGCATCTTGTATTTTACCTGGAAATTCTATTTTCACTGCATTCTGAAGGTCAAAGTAAGTCACTCAAGGATAAGGAAAGGAGATGTCATTTTGTGTGTGTGTGTGTGATCTTTGTTGCATCGTGTGGGATCTTTCTTTTTTTTTGCATTTATTTTTATTAGTTGGAGGCTAATTACTTCACAACATTGCAGTGGGTTTTGTCATACATTGACATGAATCAGCCATGGAGTTACATGTGTTCGCTATCCCGATCCCCCCTCCCACCTCCCTCTCCACCCGATTCCTCTGGGTCTTCCCAGTGCACCAGGCCCGAGCACTTGTCTCATGCATCCCACCTGGGCTGGTGATCTGTTTCCCTATAGATAATATACATGCTGTTCTCTTGAAACATCCATGTGGGATCTTTCATTGCAGCATGGGATGTCTCGCTGTGGCACATGGGCTCTAGAGCAAGCAGGCCTCAATAGTTGCAGCACATGAGCTTGACTACTTTGAGGCTTATGGGATCTTAGTTCCCTGACCAGGGATTGAACCCACATCCCCTACATTGCAAGGCAGTTTCTTAACCACTGGATGATGAGGGAAGTCCTGAGACATCACTTTTTTAAAATTTAACTTTTATTTATTATTGAAGTATAGTTGATCTACAACGTTGTATTAATTTCTGCTGTAGAGCAAAGTGATTCAGTTACACACATACATATGCTCTTTTTTATATTCTTTTCCATGATGGCTTATTATATGACATTGAATACAGATCCTCATGCTGTCCTGCAGGACCTTGTTGATTATCCATTCTGTATGTAACTGCTTGCATCTGCTAACCCCAGCCTCCCTCTCCATTCCCTCCTAACCCTTCCTTCCCCTCCTTGTCAACCATAAGTCTGTTCTCTAGAGACACCACTTATTGACGGATGAGTGGCATGCTTGTACAGGGCGAGGAGAAGTTAATGATGGCTATTTTTCAGACTATCACCCTTAGCAAAAAGCCTTGAAAATCTGCATCTCATTATAAAACCAATGATTCTATTTCTAGGGATTTTTTTTTAAGCACATGATTAAAGACGTGTCAAAGATTTAGCTACATGAAAGTTCACTGTAGAACTGCTTGTAGTGGTGAAAAATAGGAAAAACCTAGATGTACAAAAGATAAGAAATAAGTATATTTATAGTGGCCCTAATATGCTCAAGCACTGAGTTGACCCCTGAAGAGATAGTGGACAACATGGAAAACCTGTGGCTTCAGAGATTTTAAAGGCTAAAGGCACAAGATTGACATTAAACACATAACCATATATTTGCCTAATTGACTGTAAGCGTGCTAATTGCCACAAAGGAAAACTACTGGGTGCTATGGAATCACCAAGGGATCTAAACTACTGGGGACTGGTTTAGGAGAAGGAGCAGGAAACAAAGAGAAAACATGAGGGAAGAGAGCATTAAGCAGAGTGAAGAGCAAAAGGATCCTAAATGTGTATTTATTTACATGTAAAGGTGATCATAATAAATGGATATGAGATGCTCAAGAGACATCCAAGTGGAGATGCCGAATTGCATTTAGATATACAAGTTGGGATCCTGGGGAAGGTTAGATTTGGATATATACACCTTGAAGTTACCAGTCTATAATAGTCACTGGGCAGTGATATAGGAAAATCAGGGGAGTAGGGTATCACAAAGCAGCTTCCCGCATGGTGCTAGTGATAAAGAACCTGCCTGCCAATGCAGGAGTCATAAGACACATGGGTTCAATCCCTAGGTGGAGAAGATCACCTGGAGGAGGCCATGCAACCCATTTCAGTATTCTTGCTTAGAGAACCCCATGGACAGAGGAGCCTGGAGGGCTACCGTCCATAGGGTGGCAAAGAGTTGAACATGACTGAAAAAACATACCATGACTTAGCACGTACACATGCATGCAGGGTATCACAGAAGCCAAGAAAAGTTTCGAGGAGATCATGGTCACTTGGGACAAATGCCACTGAATTGTTATATAGATGAAGGCAAAATGTGACCACTGAGTTTGGTAACATGGAGGTTACTGATGAATCTTTTAGAAGTTTCATATGTAGTGGGGAGGACAAAGGCCTACATGAAATGGACTGAAAATAGGTGATGCAGTGGGGAAAGGCATTCATTTGAGAAGTTTTTCTGTGAGAGAGCAGGAAAATGGGGTAGCAGCTAGATAGGAATGGGAGGTCAAGAGCAGGTTTGTTGGCTGAAGGAATCAACCCCCTAGAAAGAGGTAAACTGATAATTCAGGAAAGGGACGTCTATTTGTGGGAGTAAAGTCTTTGAGAAAGTGAAAGGGGATGAGGCACAGAGCACAAGGAAAGGGTTGGCTTTATCTAGGAACAGGGATGTTTCCTCTTATGATAGCGGATGAAAGACAGTGGGTCCTGATTCAAGAGGCTGCAGAGACACAGTGAAAGGAAAATGAGAAAGTGTCCATTTACTTCTATTTCTCATGAAGCATGAATCAAATCCACCAGTAAGAAGGGGAAGAAAGAAAGGGGAGATTAGAACAGGTTCTCTGAGTATACTATACATCTCATGTTGATCCTGCTAATTTGAAAATTAATGCACGTATAGACTCTCAGTTCAGTTCAGTTCAGTCATTCAGTCATATCCGACTCTTTGCGACCCCATGAATCGCAGCATGCCAGGCCTCCCTGTCCATCACCAACTCCTGGAGTTTACCCAAACCCATGTCCATCAAGTCAGTGATGCCATCCAGCCATCTCATCCTGTCGTCCCCTTCTCCTCTTGCCCCAATCCCTCCCAGCATCAGGGTCTTTTCCAATGAGTCAACTCCTCGAATGAGGTGGCCAAAGTACTGCAGTTTCAGCTTCAGCATCAGTCCTTCCAACGAACACCCAGGACTGATTTCCTTTAGGATGGACCAGATGGATCTCCTTGCAGTCCAAGGGACTCTCAAGAGTCTTCTCCAACACCACAGTTCTAAAGCATCAATTCTTCAGTACTCAGCTTTCTTCACAGTCCAACTCTCACATCCATACTTGACCACTGGAAAAACCATAGCCTTGACCAGACGAACGAAAAGGAGTACGTCAAGGCTGTATATTATCACCCTGTTTATTTAACTCATATGCAGAGTACATCATGAGAAATGCTGGGCTGGAGGAAGCACAAGCTGGAATCAAGATTGCTGGGAGAAATATCAATAATCTCAGATATGCAGATGACACCACCCTTACGGCAGAAAGTGAAGAGAAAGTAAAGAGCTTCTTGATGAAAGTGAAAGAGGACAGTGAAAAAGTTGGCTTAAAGTTCAACATTCAGAAAACTAAGATCATGGCATCTGGTCCCATCACCTCATGGCAAATAGATGGGGAAACAGTAGAGACAGTGGCAGACTTTATTTTGGGGGGTTCCAAAATCACTGCAGATGGTGATTGCAGCCATGAAATTAAAAGACGCTTACTTCTTGGAAGGAAAGTTATGACCAACCTAGACAGCATATTATAAAGCAGAGGCATTACTCTGCCGACAAAGGTCTGTCTAGTCAAAGCTATGTTTTTTCCAGTAGTCATGTATGGATGTGACAGTTGGACTTTAAAGAAAGTTGAGCACCGAAGAATTGATGCTTTTGAACTGTGGTGTTGGAGAAGACTCTTGAGAGTCCCTTGGACTGCAAGGAGATCCAACCAGTCCATCCTAAAGGAAATCAGTCCTGAATATTCATTGGAAGGACTGGTGTTGAAGTTGAAACTCCAATACTTTGACCACCTGATGCAAAGAACTGACTCATCTGAAAAGATCCTCATGCTGGGAAAGACAGAAAGTGGCAGAAGGGGATGACAGAGAATGAGATTTGGATGGCATCACCAACTCAATGACATGAGTTTGAGTAAACTCCAGGAGTTGGTGATGGTCAGGGAGGCCTGGCGTGCTGCAGTCCATGGGGTCGCAAAGAGTTGGACATGACTGAGTGACTGAACTGAACTGAAAGGAAAGTAACCCTGAATATTCATTGGAAGGACTGATGCTGAAGCTGAAGCTCTAATACTTTGGCAACCTGATGCGAAGAGCTGACTCATTGGAAAAGACCCTGATTCTGGGAAGGATTGAGGGCAGGAGAAGATGGAGGGTACAGAGTATGAGATGGTTGGATGGCATTACTGATTCAATTGACAAGAGTTTGAGCCAATCAGGAGATAGTGAAGGACAGGTAAGCCTGGCGTTTTGCAGTCCATGGGGTCAGGAACAGTCATACATGACCTAGTGACTGAACAATAACAACAACAAAAATGAATAAGGGGCCCAACTCATAGCCTTCCAGAAAAGATAAATGAGTAAACAGATGACCTCCATTTTAATGCAGCATGCTTTGTGAGAAGATGAATAATTAATTTTGCTGGAGAGTCAGAATTAACAGAGACTGAGTGATGTCTGTCCTAGTGACTTAACCAATTATATAAATTGCTTATTTCCATATTAAAAAAGATAAGTAATTGGATAATGCATTTCTCATGACCCAGAGCAGACTGGACATGAATAGACTCTTGTGAGGCAAAGTCAATGTGATAAAATGCAATACACTACTGTAAATTTACACTACTGTAAGTTGTAAAAGTTTTGGAAAGGAGGTGACATATGAGCTTGTAGGATGAACAGCTGTTGGATAAAAGGCAGAGGAAACATGAGTAGAGGTGTGCAGCTGGCACAAGGTTCTGGTCACACAGAAAACAGAGTTAAATGTAGCTTGGGAAGGAAGCACCAACTAGGGACTGTGAGAAATAAAACTGGAAAAATTAGATGGGTGGCAGATTATTAGGGTCTTGTGTGAAGCTGAAGAGTCTGGAATGGATTCTGTAACCACCATAGCATCAGAAACTTACATGCGCTGAATGAAATGGTCAATTTCTATTTTGGGGAAGATAACTGACAGCAGCCTGCTGTGCTCCTTAGAGGCGACACATTCGAAGCCTGGAGAAGCCTGGACCCAGTTAATGTCCAGGTACAAAAGGACGAGGACCACAAATAAGGTATTGTTAAGTAGAGCAGCCACATTTACGATGTGCTTCTGAGCAAAGACCTTAAACTTTAAAACTCCTTACCTAAAATCAGAATTTGTCACAACACACCTATATCTGTGAACTGATGCTGACAATTATCAGACGGTATCACTGGAGAGTTTTTGGCTAACTGACAATGATATCATAACTGCCAGCTGGCTGATAGCAATCATAATATGCCACCCCAAGATAAGTTGCATTCTGATTTGACAGATATGTCAAAATGTGAAGAAGAACTGGTGTGCTTAGAGTTGATAAAATGGGAGCTCTGTGTTAAATACAAAATCCAAGCACTTCTCTCTCTTTCCAGTTTATCATCCTGGTTCAAGTGAACATCATCTCTTCCCTAAACTATTATAGAAGCTGCCTAACAGGTTTCACTAGTTCTGCCCTTAATGTCCCCTCCTCTCCTCCTAAATTTATCCTCAGGAGAGTCAAATCATGTCATTCCTCTGTTCAAAATCCCTAGTGGCTTCTTGTTCCGCTCAGACAAAAAAATCCAAATCCTCATGGAGGCTACTAGGACTCCTCATTAGCTCAGGTTACATGACCCCACCTCCTGCTCCTCTCCCTCCAGACAAACGGGTATCCTCCAACACTTCCACTGCCACCTCAGGCAATTTGTACTTCCCGATCCCTCTGCAAGACCCACTCTTCTTCCAGGTATCTGCAAGGCTCAACTGATAGTCTTTCATCAACATCACCTTTTCAGGGAGGCCTCCTTTATCTTCCTTTGTCTGATATTGTTTTGGTAGGGCAGCGATAAACTGGAAGACTGGGATTGACGTATGGGCCTCCCTGGTGGGTCAGTGGTAAAGACTCTGCTGCCAGTGTAGGAGACATGGGTTCGATCCCTGGGTTGGGAAAATCCCCTGGAGAAGGATTGGCAACCCATTCCAGTATTCTTGCTTGGGAAGCCCCATCGACAGAGGAGTCTGGCGGACTACAGTCCATAGGGTCACAAAGAGTCAGACACAACTTAGCAACCAAACATATACACACTACTATATATAAAATAAATAACTAATAAGAACTTACTGTATAGCACAGAAAACTCTATTCAACACTCTAATGACCTATGTGGGAACAGTACCTAAAAACGAGTGGATTGGCACTTCCCTGGTGGTCCAGTGATTAAGAATCCGTCTTCCAATGCAGGGGATGTGAGTTTGATCCCTGGTCAGGGAACTAAGAGCCCACATGCCTCGGGGCAATTAAGCCCTGCACATCGACTACTGAGCTTGGGCCCTTTAGAGCCCTCCAGTGCCACACCTAGAGCCGGCACGCTGCAAGGAAAGATCCTACATGTCACAACTGACAATTGACCCAGCCAAATAAATAAACATATATATTTTTTTAAATAAATAAAAATAAAAAAGACTGTATATATGTATATATATAACATTGTAAATCAACTATACTCTCATAAAAATTATTTTCAGTGACTTCCCTGGTGGTCCAGTGGTTAAGAACCTGCCTGCCAATGCAGGGAGACATGGGTTTGATTACTGGTCTGGGAAGATCCCATATGTCATGGGACAACTAAGCCTGTGCACAGCGCAGCAAAAAATAATAAGTAAATAAAATTTTAAAATTAATTTTAAAAAATAAATAAAATTGCTGTCACACACTTACCTGCAAATTCTCATTGACTGCCTCTCTACCTCCCTGTTTTATTAAAAAAAATTTTTTTTTCCTTATTTATTAGAAGGAAAAAAGAGTATAGTACCTGTGGACACATGGGCAGGCTCAGAGAGAGAGAGTCCTGGGTCATCCTCCCTGCTTTATTATTTAATTTTTTTGTCAGCACTTATCACTGTCTAATACAGCATATATTTTACTTGCTTATACTATTTATTGTCTACAATGTTAGTAAGGAGTCCCTCTCCTGATTCAAAACCTAAGTGTGACATTTCAGGCCTGACCAAAGGCAATTCAAAGGCTTTAAGCTGGAAGGCCTAGGGTTGGGAGGGGGGAGCTTCCCCATCCCCACACAGTCTCAAGGACTCAGAACCCCTGGGGGAAGTCATGCTCTTTCACTTCTAACCCAGAAGGCTTCATTCCTAGGTTTCTTTATCTAAGGCCTTGGGCAGAGATCTGCAGGCACCTCCAATGTGACCTCCTCATGGGTTTAGGGGAGAGCCTTGACAATTTTTTCTTTCCTCTGACTCAGTACCACCTACTTATGTAGCCTCAGCACGCCCCACCTCACTTTGCCATCCTCCCCTCTTCTCCATAAAACTGCAGGAGAGCCCCAGGTCTGTACTGATCCACCTGACCCTCACCGGAATGCCATTTCGTGGGGGAAATAAAACAGGAGGAAGCCTGCAATTTTCCCAGTTTTAGACTTTCTTATAGCATCACAAGAAGTGATTAAAGGCTTCACTCTGATTTTTGGCTTGTTTTAAAAAGCTATTACAATGGTTTTTTCCTTTCTTAGCTCAGCTAAGTTCCTGACAGCTTCACAAGGGCAAAGCTTTGACTTTAGTCTTTTTAGAGCTGTTTTATGCTCACAGCAAAATTGAGCCCCCACATGAGTGTAGCCTCCCCCACTATCAACAACCCACCAGTGGTACATATCACCCAGAGTCCACAGCTTACCTTCAGGTTCGATCTCGGTGCACATTCTATGTACCTGAGCAAACTGATGACAGGTATCCACCACTATGGTATCAAAGCCAGTAGTGTCACTGCCCTAAAGTCCACTGCCCTGTTCACTCCTTCTACTCCTGCAATAAATACTCATTTTACTGTCATCATAGCTTTGCCTTCTCCAGAATGCCATATTGTTGGGATCATATAGTACGTAACCTTTTCGGATTGGCTTCTTTCACTTAGTAAGTTTACAGTTCCTCCATGCCTTTCATGGCTTGATTGTCCATTTCTTTTCAGCACTGAATTATATACGATGGTCTGGGTGCATCACAGTTACTTATGCACCTTCACTGAAGGGTCATCTTGGTTGTTCCAAGTTTTGGCAATTACAAATAAAGCAGCTATAAATATCTGAGGGATATAATATCCCTCCCCCTAAAAGCATTTTCTTTCTATTCTACCCTTTTTGTGAGTTACAATGGGATAGTAAAGATCACCTGACAAGATCTTTATTGGTCTGCAATCTGGGTGTGTGACAGAATCAACAATGGACACAATTCCCTACATCCTCTGTTTCCTTTGAAATGAGCCCTGATACTTTTATGCCAGGCTTCCTTGGTGGCTCAGTGGTAAAGAATCCACCTGCCAATGTAGGAGATGTGAGTTCGATCCCTGGGTCAGGAAGATCACCTGGAGAAGGAAATAGCAACCCACTCTACTATTTTTGCCTGGGAAATCCCATGGACAGAGGAATCTGGCAAGCTACAGTCCACAGGGTCACAAAAGAGTCAGACATAGTAACTAAAAAATAATCACTTCTATGCCACCTCAAGGCACCCTAAAGTTTTCTGCAGTAGGGCTCATCCACCACTCAATATTCTAGGATTGTTTAACTTTCTTACTACACATTCAAACTTTTAAAATATTCTGTAAATAAAATAAAATAAAATAAAATGAAATATTCTGTACTGTTTTCTAACTGAACTGAACAATAAGATCTGAGGGACAAGAAGATCTTAAAATATTGCTGAGGGACAAGAGCTGAGGGACAGGAAGGTCTTAAAATACTGCCTCACCCAGATGACAAAGTTGTCCCTATTCCTGCCAGTATCAAATGCAACCAAGTAATACTGCAAAAATGATGGATAATAAGCCTCTTCTGCTTTCTAATGTCCATCCCATAGCTGAAGTCACCAACCAGTTCTTGCTGACCTGCCATTGGAAGAAAAACTGCATGCCTGAACTGACTGATGAGTGAGGGGTTAAGGACAAACTTGACTGGCATCCTATCAGTTCTCCCAGAACTCTAAGTTTAACCTGTCACAAAAGTTGAGTGAGTTGCTGGGTGAAGGAGTCTGCACATTTATTACCTCACCGTAGAGCACCTGGGCTCTACAGGTCATCAGATCCGTGACAACTATGCTGTTGTCAGAAGACTGATTTTTCTCAGAAGTGACAGAAGAGGTCATGGTAGGAGACCTAAAAGCCTATCTACCCTGCAGCTGAAAACTTAGTTCACTTTATGTGAACTATTTTTGTTTGTTGTAACAGCTCCAACTGACATTTTTCCAAAGAAGATATACAAATGGCCAATTAGCATGTGAAAGGATTCTCAAAATCATTAGTGATTGGTGGTGATGGTGGTTGGCAGTGGTTTAGTCGCTAAGTCATGTCCGACTCTTGTGCTGTAGTTCACCAGGCTTCTCTGTCCATAGGATTCTCCAGGCAAGAATACTGGGGTGAGTTGCCATTTCCTTCTCCAGGGGATCTTTCCCACCCAGGAATCAAATCCAGGTCTCCTGCATCACAGGCAGATTCTTTACCAACTGAGCTATGATGAAATCCCAAATACTGGAGTGGATTGCCATGCCCTTCTCCAGGGGATCTCCCCAACCCAGGGATAGAACCCAGGTCTCCTGCATTGTAGGCAGATTCTTTACCATCTGAGCCACCAGGAAAGCCCAAGAGGGATATGCAAATCAAAAATAGGTACCATTTTAAACCTTCTAGGATTCATAAAAGAAAAAATAGAGAAAATAATATTCTCTTGCTGAGGATATGGAGAAATTAGAACCCTCATACAATGCTGGTAGGAATTTAAAGTGGGGTAGCCACTTTGGAAATTAGTCTGAAAGTTCCTCAAAAGTTTAAATATGGAGTTATGATATGAACCAGAAATTCCTCTCATAACTATGTACTCAAAAGAATTAAAAAGTAAGTTCACACAAAAATTTTTACCTGAATGTACATTAGTACCATTATTCATAATAGCCTCAAAATGGATACAATCAAAATACTCACCAGTGAATGAATGGATGAAAAAAAGTGGCATATGCAAATGAAAGTGTTAGTCACTCAGTCGTGTCCAACTCTTTGCGACCCCATGGACCATCCACTAGGCTCCTCTCTCCATGAATTCTCCAAGCAAGAACACTGGAGTGGATTGCCATTTCCTTTTCCAGGGCATCTTCCCAACCCAGGATTGAACATGGGTCTCCCACACTGCAGGCAGACTCTTTACCATCTGACCCACCAGGGAAGCCCTGGTAAATGCATATAATCGAATATTAGTCAGCTATAAAAAGGAATAAACTACTAAGATATGAATGACCACTGAAAATCTATGCCAATTGAAAGAAGTCAGGCTCAAAAAAAATCACATATTGTATGAGTCCATTTATATGCAATGTACAGAATAGGCAAATTGATAGAGACAGAAAACAGGTTAGGGACTTCTCTGACCGACCAGTGGTTAAGTGCTTCCAATGCAGGGGGTGAGGGTTAGACCTTGGTTGGGGAACTAAGATTTTTTGGTGCAGCAAGACCAAAAAATAAATTTAAAGAATAATAAAAAGAAAATAGATTAGGCATTGTCAAGGACTGGAGGGAGAGAGGGTTGGAAGTAACTGCTAATAGGTATGATGCACCTTTGTGGAATGATGAAAATTTTCTTATCTTAGATTGTGGATTGTGCTATGCTCAGCTGCTCAGCCATGTCAAACTCTTTGTGGCCTGGCAGGCTCCTCTGTCCATGGGGTTTTCCAGGCAAGAATACTGGAGTGGAGTGCCATTTCCTACTCCGGGGATCTTCCCCACCCAGAGATTGAACCCACATCTCTTGTGTCTCTGAAACATCTAATTAATGAAATTTATAAACTATACCTAAATTGAAATCTGCCATATCAGAATAAGGAAGGCCATATAACATTAAAGGATTATTATTTAATCCATCTAAACTATTTATATTTTCCAGGGAAAAAACAACATTCATTCATAATCAGCTACTAACTGGGTAACCTCAGAAGGGAAAAATAGGTCCCAAAAACACTTTTCCAGTAAGCTTAGTCAGGCTTCCATATAGTAAACAAGAAACTGTGAAGGAAATGAACAAACAGTAGAAAAGTTTTATGTAAAAGAAAGTTTCAATAGCAATCTCAGTGATGTATGCTTGCTCTCCTGGCGGGTCCTTAACTTCTGTGTAGTTCATTCAGATGTCTTAGAATCAGCTGAAGCAGAATGTTTTACAAAAATAAACTAATATGAAAACCTTTTCCCAATGTTCATGCAAAGAAGATAATTACAATTTCAGATGTAACGCCAGACTCTTCCTTTTCACATGATGACCTCGTGGTTTCTTAGCTGTTACACATAAAAAAGGTATTTGACCCAAATTGACTCAATTTGTTATATAGTTTATAGAATGTCAGAAAAAAGAGAGAGAAACATTCCCCCTTCCTTCCTTCTTCCTTCCTTCTTTCTGTCTACCTACCTCTCACTATCTTGACTTTTCTCTACAAGTGTGTGTGTATGTTTTACAACTTGGCAGAGGCCGAAGGCATTTTGTTGTTTTGGAAATCAAACACATTTGTTACTCAGCTGATACATCCCACGTGACAATCATAGGATAAGCTAGTTGTTTTTTCCAAGGTATCACTGCATCATACTTCTCTTCCTGCTTCAAACTGGGTGTCCCTTGTCCTCAGAAATTTATTTTTTTGTTATGAACTTAAAGCTAAAGTCCATACTTCTATTAAAAAAACCTATAATCTACCCCCATATTTAAATGAATAACACTGTTCATTTGGTAAAAGACGGAAGTAACAATTGAGGAAGGCAAATGTTGGGTAAAAGACGTGCTTCTTTCATGAGCTTCTACAATCTCTGAGGCCGATGTGCCTCTGATCAGACCCAGAGCCCTTTCTCTCTACTGAGGCAAAATAATAGGACTGTCTCTTTTTCTTTCACATTCCTCTATCTAGGAATCCAGGCTGTCTGTTGGGACGTTTTCTCCCTCAGAGCTGGTTTTAGAGCTCAGATCAACCCATTATTACCCAGATAGAGTTTTGTTTTGTTTTTAACCCAGCTTCCCACGATACCCAAAACAGTACAAGGTCCTGCTTTCCCTGAAGATAGATGGCCTTGCCCCCTATCTCCCACAGTCCACATTGCATGAATTTAGCATCTACAACCTACAATAAATTTTTATTTATATATTTATAATATATTACCTTACTGTGAAACTTTGTTCTATAATTTTTATTTTTTACTATTATTATTTAGCCGTGCTGGGTATTCATTGCAGTGCACAGGCTTTGTCACAGAGCAGCGGTTTCTCTAATTCAGGTACGTGGGCTTCTCTACTTGTGATGTGCAGGCGTGGTTGCCCTGCAGCATGTGGGATCTTAGTTCCCTGACGAGGGATCAAACCCATGTCCCCGAAATTGGAAGGTAGATTCTCTACCACTGGACCGTCACGGAAGTCCCATTACTGGTCATTTGCAAAACTAGGTGAAAGAAGGCCCTTTGAGTTTCTTTAGCTTTTGTGCTTAATTGGATCGACATTCCATTATTTCAGCTGTTGGTTTTTCCACCTTAGGAAGGGAAAGGATGGAAATTCTTCCCTTGGAGGGGTGCCTTCCCGGCCTGGTGATAGGGAGCAGGCATTCGGTACGCTCAGCTTAGCCCCTGAACTTCATTGTTGCTTCTCTGCCCCACCTCTCCTCAAGCATCTCTCTTTCTATTTCTCCATGGCTTTTTATGTCAGGATCTGGCTGGAATGAGGAGACCTGAAGTTCCATGGAATAAGCTTTCTATGTCAGGATCTGGCTGGAATGAGGAGACTTGAAGTTTAGTCAATCTGGAGGGAACGTCATCAGGGAACCGAATTTTGGTTAATATCCATTCTCCAAACTGTCCCTTTGATTATTTTGTTTTTCAGCTGTAAGATTCTTGTGCCCACTTCTCAATGAGGTTTGAATTCATAGGGTTGAAAGGAAATAATCACTTCTTCTGTAGGAACAAAAACCCCCTCAAGGGACTTCCCTGTTGGTCCCAGCGGTTAAGAATCTGCCTTGCAGGGGACGCGGGTTTGATCCCTGCTTGGGGAACTAGGATCCCACAGGCCATGGGGCAATTAAGCCCGCAGGTGGCAACAGAGACCCAGAGCAGCCAATAAAAAATTAATTAAAGAAATCACACACACACAAAAGCCTTCCAACCTAGTGGCTGAAACAACAAAGGTTTATTTCTCACTTATGTTACTTGTTCACAGGGTCTCTGGTTGTTGTTTTTGACTATACACACCACACAGTGGGAGTTTAGGGGTTTTAAAAATGGCTTAAATATTAGCATCCCTGAGTAGAATTTTATTAGAAAACAGAATAAGAAGAAATATTCAGATTTGAATCCCACAATATAATTATCAAGACTGTCCCAGAGCGCTGTTTTCAAATCTAACTCTTTCTATTGGGGAGATATGTTTATAATAAACAATAAAAAGAGATATGATCTGCTGAATAGGCCTTTTCATATCCCCTGATTTATTTTCGGGAATACTTAATTCAGAGCTTTTCTTTGCGGTGTCGGCACTTTCCCTTTTTGGAAGTGAGTTGTACTAGACTGACCTCTATTATTTCTGGATTACATGCCAGTGATGGAAAGTGAATTGAGTGCTTTGAAGAGGGAAAAAAATCATTACCAGAAAGATGAATAGACTGATTTTGTACTGGGTTCCTAAAAGGGGGGGCTCTGGAAAGATCAGTGGTTTGACTTTTCTGGGAAACATATCTTCTTGGATGCTCTTCAGAGTTGTGATAAATTCCTCCAGCAGCAGGTGGGAGGTAGGTCTATTGATAGCAGACTCTGTTCGGGCCCACTGACTTCAAAGAGAGGCCTCTCTTTGCCATGTGACATTCAGATACAAAGACTGCATTGGCTCTCAGATTTCAGGCTTTTGGAAAAGAGTCAACAGCCAGCCAAGTTTACAAATTTATTCCTTTGCCATAGCATGAAGAAATGTTTTTCAACAAATATGTATTATTTTCTACTATGTGCCACACCGTGCAATGTGCAGACGACACCTAATCTACCTATTAGATACACCTAAAAGACCTATTTAATAGAGCTTTCATTATTGGAGGAAGGAGCTGAATCTAGCAGGTAAACAGCCTACAATTCAGTGTGAGAAATACCAAGCTGAAGACACATAGGGTACCAAGCTTATGTGTGTGCGTGCTTAGTCGCTCATTCGTGTCTGACTCTGCAACCCCATGGACTATAGCCCACCAGGTTCTTCTGTCCCTGGGGATTCTCCAGGCAAGAATACTGGAGCGGGTTGCCATGCCCTCCTCCAGGGGAGTCTTCTCAACTCAGGGATTGAACCCAGGTCTCCGGCATTGTAGACGGATTCTTTACCATTTTTTACCACCACGGAAGCCCAAGAATACTGGAGTGGGTAGCCTATCCCTTCTCCAGGGAAAATTCCCAATCCAGGAATCGAATCGGGGTCTCCCGCATTGCAGGTGGATTCTTTACCAGCTGAGCTACCCAGGAAGCCCTAACTAATCTTACACTGGAGGAAATAAGGGAAGACTTCCTAAAAGAATCAACCTGGAATTGTGATCTCAGGAACAACAGGACTTAATCAGTGGATGAGGGAATGAGCAAAGTCCCAGGGGCTGGAGAGCATATGGCATATTTGAAAGCACGGAGAATATAAAGTTACATGTGGGGTGAAGGAGAGAAATGTTTTTGTTTTTATGTTTTTTAGGGAATAAATGAACAGGAAAAGGCTTGAGGTTAAAGGGGTAAGCAAACGCAACATCATGGAAAGTCTAGCAAACCATGTTACAAAGTGTGACCTCTATCTTTATGGAAATAGTCATTGAATAATTTTTAGCAGGAAAGTGGCATGATTGAATTTGTTTCTGGAGGCCACTCCGGTTGCTATGTTGAAAAGAGATTGAGAAAGACAAAGTCTGGAGATAGGAGATTAAAACTCCAAAGCAGGATCTATGTAGCTATCCAAGAAAGAGACAATGGTCCTCTGAGATCATGTACTGGCTGTGGAATGTACAAGAGGGCAGATTCGAGAAAATTCTAGAAGGTAGAATTGACAGGACATGGTGACAGAGATTAATTATGTGGATGGTACAGGAAACGAGAGTGGAGACTTTAGCCTGACACTGAGATTGCTCAAGTCTCTGCTTGGACACTAGGTTGATAGTGGGGTCATCTATTGAAATAGGGGACCTAGAAGGAAGAACAAAATTTGAGTCTAAGATCTGGAAGTCAGTTTGGGACATGTTGACCTGAGGTGTGTAGTGGACACTGGCGATGGCCTAGTCGTGTCCCTGAGGCCTACAATTCAAGGACATGAGTTTGAGCAAACTCTAGGAGATAGTGTAAGAAAGGAAAGCCTGACGTCCACGGGGTCACAAAGAGTCAGACATGACTTAGTGACTGAACAGCAACAAGTTCGTGTATGTGAAGAAAGCGTCTGCATCTCTCTGTCTGAGATCATTCCTTGCCCATTAAAGTGAGTTTTGCTGCAGGGCACGTGTAGTCAGCTCCAAAGCTCCAGGGAGTTGATGTCCCATGAGTGACCACCTACAGTGAGGTACAGGAACTGATGAATCACAATCCCAGCTATCTTTCTCCTTTTGCCTCCACCACACAGCTTTTGTGATCTCAGTTCCCCCATCAGAGATGGAACTTGGGCCCTCAGCAATGAAACTGCAGAGTCCTAACCACTGGACTGCACGGGAATTTTTCTTGTCTTTCTACACACCACTTCTGAGGCATTTTCCACCCAGTGTCTAGAGGGTCCCATGAGACTAAGCCTCAGGTATCAACCATGATAGCTGTTCACTGACACATCCTCTGCTGATTCTCTTTCTTTTCCTGTCTCATTTCTCACTCCCTTAGAAGGCCTCCAGAGATCACCTCCCCCACAATAAACCATCTGCACCCATACTGGAGTATCAGAGTCTAAAATGAAGGTGTTTTTGAAACAACCAAGTGGAAGTTTCAGAAGGCACATGGATATGAAGATTGGAAACTCAGGTGGAAACTTTCGGCTGGAAGATATTTAATATTTAGGAGTCATCAACATATGCTTTCTCATTGAGATAGTGGATGTAGATAATTTTTAATTGTCTGTAGAAGAAGTGGAAGGCCAATCATAAGTATTATTTAGGGGAAAGGCAAGGGAAGCACTGACCTCAAATGGGAGTGAAAACGAACATCCAGAGAGGTTGAAGGAGAAGTGGGGAAGTGTTAAACCACACAAATCAAAGTAAAATTATCTTAGGACAGAGGAGTTATCAGAGATCTCTGAGAGAAGAAGGCAAAAAATAGTCACTGGATTTAGCTACAAGGAAGTAATTGGTGACCTTGGGAAACACAATTTCAATACAACGTGAAGGCAAAAACATCATAGATTAAGTCATGAATGAGAAGTGAGGAAAGTCTGGGCAGAGAACGTAGACAATAGCTGGAGAAATCTGCTGAAAAGAGAAGGGTTTCCTGTAAAGCTCCTTCAAATTTCTGCCTAACTTCCTTTCCTGCCTCCCTGGATTTGTGATTTCATGCAGCTGAACCAGATAATCAGGATAATCTCAGTTCTTTGAAGTCAGCCCCTTGGCAATCTTCATTCCATCTGCATCCTTCATCCCCCCTTGCTATGTACCATCACATATTCACAGGTCCCAAAGACTTAATGGATTCTTTTTTCATTCCTAGTTCCATTATTAATACTGTGTTATTATAGTGTTGTGTCAAATTCTTCTAGGACTAACCCTTCCAATTTGTGTGATATTCTTATACACAGTAGACTGTTGTACAATAATCTATGTTTGGCCTGAAAACAGTAGTGATTTTATTTATATTTTTATAAGAAACATAAAAATCAAAATTTCAAGCTGAATAGTAAATATATTATGTGGTAGAAAATAAACATTTATAGGACTTTTTCCCTAGCCTTCCTAAAATTGGCAAGATAGCCACTCAAAGATCATGAGGAAACAATAAACAGGAAACACCAATGGAAGCAGCAGCTACCTATAGGCTCCCGGAATGTACAATCTTTTTAAAATTCTTTTTATTTTTGATGTGGACCCTTTTTAAAGTTTTTATTGAATTTGTTCAATATTGCTTCTGTTTTAAATTTTGGTTTTTCGGTTGCAAGGCATGTGGGATCTTAGCTTCCCGACTAGGCATTGAGCCCCACACTCCTTGCATTGGAAGGTGAAATCTTAGCCACTGAACTGCCAGGGAAGTTCCCAGTTGATCTTTATTAATGAGTCTTCTCTGGACCAAGCTCAGATCTGGAAAGTTCTTCATTGGCACTATCCCTATAAGGCTTTAATGAGCCCTATTCCACTCTGATCTGGGAGGGAAGGAGAGAAAAGGAAAGGAAGCAGAAAGATGAGTATCATCAATGTGTACAAGGACCCTGGCCCATGAGAAGGGAGTGCAAGGTGGTGGCCAGTTCACAAAGGGGTCACAGCCCGGGCTGTGGGGCTGACTTGTGTGGTAAGAGGTGCTACCTGAAGACTGCTGATTGGCCCCAGCTGCTCCCAGCCTAAAGTACACTTCTTAAGCCATCATTCTCTAAGTGGAGAAGTCAAAGTCACTAACAACTCTGGGATGATTAGATTCCCAGATTGATTGGCAGATCACCAAAGGACATGAGGGAACAGGACACCATGCCAACAGGGAAGCAGGCAGCAGACCCTGGGAGTGTTGTAGGTCACCCTAAACACAGTAGACAAACTGGGCAGCAAAAGGAATTTAAACACCTTCCTGGAAAGTCCCACCCCTTCCTGGTCATGTGGAAAGTCCCACCCCTTCCTGGTCATGTTAATGACTTAGCAAGTGAAAACAGTTCACACGTCCTGAATACTCATTAAGCCTCGCTAAGCCTTTTATTGGGCTTCTCAGGTGGTGCACTGGAAAAGAATCCACCTGCCAATGCAGGAGATGTAGGAAACACAGGTTTGATCCCTGGGTTGGGAAGATCTCCTGGAGAAGAAATGG
The DNA here is from genome assembly GCF_910594005.1 of Cervus elaphus. NCBI lineage: Eukaryota > Metazoa > Chordata > Mammalia > Artiodactyla > Cervidae > Cervus > Cervus elaphus. The sequence continues at coordinate 66,494,057 of NC_057847.1, forward strand.
CAACCCATTCCAGTATTTCTGCCTGGAGAATCCCATGGACAGAGGAGCCTGGTGGGCTACAGTCCCTGGGGTTGCGGAGTCGGATACAACTGAGCAACCGAGCATACACACAAGCCTCCTACTAGATGCATTATAGACATTATGTGATTTAATCTTACCCCAAGTTCAGTAGGCTCCTTTAGCACCTGTAATGAAAAGAGAAAAAACTGAGGCCAGAGAAGTTTGGTTACTTACCTAAGGTCACACAACTGATGCACTTCAGAGTTGAGATTCAAACTCTAGACTGTGATTCCAGAGCCTTTTCAACCAGGAAATACTTTATGCAGCTTTCTCTTCAGGATCATCTCTTCCCCCCTGGATGGATAATTCGAACCATCAGCCCATTTTGCTCTATAGCAAGTGGCTTTTCCTAGAGCTATTTGAGTTGAAGTCTAGAAGAAATGTGTAAAATAAGTAGGCTATGAAAGAATTACCAGCAGGGGAAATATAAGAATGCCAGGGAGCTGTTTTGCTCTTTCCATGTCTTCAAGAAGATAGTTAACTTCCGACTGCTTAGGTGGGAATTAGGGAGAATATGTAATAGTTTACCTTAACAAGTACTTTAGTGTCTCCTCCAGGAACAAAGGTGACATGCGGTGTTTCACGCCATGTTTCAGGAAAGCCCGTTTGACTTGATTTTCCTTAGAGAGACGTGAAGTTGCCAAGCCAATGTGAGACAAGGAACTGGTGCTGGGATTGCTTTTTCAGATCTGACACTGCCCTGGATTCCTTGGTTCTTTACTTCCGTTGAGTCATCTTCGTCCTGGCACCTAAGGTGTGTTGTAACAGTGAACCATAAAACTGTGTTACAGGGTGGGTCATGACCATCCACCAATGTCAACTTGGCTGGTGCATTCACATGGGAGGGAAATTATGATGTGTAGCCACAGTATTCCTGTAATGATGAGACTCGAATTATTGAATACTTCCTGACTTTTTCTAAGAGAATCATGGGGAGGGTTAGGGTTGTCATGTTGAATAGGATAATATTATTGCAATATCAAATCACCAGCCAAACCCTGCTGACTCTTGGTATAGAAGCAAAATTTAAATGCTAAAATTATGAACTCTAGCTTGGAGATAGCTCTTGCAAGAACCCCCACATTTAAGTGTGTGTGTGTTTTAACCCAAAACATTTTTAGTTTATATATTATTATATAGTTATTTTGATTTTTTGCTTTTGAGATAAAATTCTATGAATTTTAACACATGTTTAGATTCATGCAACTACCTCCATGGCCAGGATATAGAACTATCCCATTATCCACCCTCCAAAAGAGACTCTCTCCTATCATCCCTCTATAGTCACTCACTCCCAGACCCTGAAAACCACTTATCTTTCTTCTTTTTTTACAGTTTGTCTCTGAGAAAGCCATATAAATGGAATCTTACAGCATGTAACCTCTTGAGACAGGCTTCTTTCAATAAGCACAATGCCTGGATGATTCATCCAACTTGTGTGTGTATCAATACTTCCTATCTATTGCTGAGCAGTATTCCATGGTATGAATGAGTCATCATTATTAACCTCTTAAAAATTCATTATATTTTTAATTGAAGTTTAATTCATATGCAATAAAATTAACCCCTTTACCTTAGTTTTACAAAAAAAATGAAGAAATGAGTCATGTGAACATCCTTACTCCATGAAAAGATAAACTTTAAACTGGAAACAGATTTTTGGACATGCCATGTTTGTCTGACTTTCTCCACTAGATGGTTTCTATATTTGGAGAATTGTTCAGTACAGTTCTCTTTCCATCTGCTTGTGCTCATGCTATTAACAAACATTCACTTCTTTCAACTGATTTCATATCGACTCTGCAACATCGTGCATTGTCTCTATTCTTTAGTGTTTTTTAATACATAATACCTGTACATTGCACAAAATACAAAATGGTACATACCAAGATAAATAAGTCACACCTACTCTCTATCTCCCAGTAACTCAGTTTCCTTTCTGGAACTAACAGTGTCCTCAATTTTTTTTTTAAAAGCATCATTAGAGGTATACTATGTATTTACAAATACATACATATATCAATGTATTAAAAGTTTGTATATAGACATACAAATATAGGTATGCACGCATACTCAGTTGCTTAGTCATGTCTGACTCTTTGCAACCCCGTGGACTGCAGCCCACCAGGCTCCTCTGTCCATGGAATTTTCCAGGCAAGAATACTGGAGCAGTTTGCCATTTCCTACTGCAAGGGATCTTCCCAACCCAGGGATCGAACCTGCATCTCCTGCATCCCCTGTATCAGCAGGCAGACTCCTTATCACTAGTGCCACCTGGGAAGCCCCACAAATATATATATTAATATATTTTAATATAAACTATAAATAGATGCATATAAAAATCAATGCATACATATGCATACACACATACATTTTCCCCACACACAAATGGGGGCATATTCTACCCAGTGTTCTGTACTTTGCCTTATTCTTTTAACTTCCCTTTTCTTGGAATTCTTTCCAGAAAATTACACTTAAAGCAGTATAGTAAGTCCATTTTACTCTATTGTTTGAGTGTATTATAATTTAAGTATCACATTACTGATGGTCCAGCAAGCTTCTAAACTTTGCTCACACAATGAATACATTATTTGTATCATTTCATTTCACACAGATGGAAGCATCTTTATAGGATAATTTCTTAAAAGTGGAATTTCTGAGTCAAGGGATATATTCATTTCACTTTTTGAAAGATTTGGCCAAATTATCCTTCAGGGCAGTCACATCGGTTTATATTACATTAGCAATGGATCACAGGGTTTCTACATTTTTTTAGTAACTAATTATTTTAACATGATTTCAGATATTAATGGATATTCAATGATAGGTATCAGAAAATTAGCATTAATAGCTTCTCTATTTTTATGACATTAACACTTTTGAAGAGTTTAGGCCAGTTCAAAAACTGTCCTTCAATTTGGGCCTTTATTTTTTTTTAAACAAAGAGCCAATTGCAAATAACTCAAAGCAAAATACAAGGAAAACTTTCCAGACATAGATAAGAACAAGAAAAATAAAATTCAAAAATATACTTAGTAAGAATACTTATCATTTTGGGGGGCGGGGATAAGAGGAGAGAAATGAGTAAGGGAAATTAAGAGGAAAAACCTTCCAGTTACAAAATAAATGAATCATGGGCATGAAATGTATAATGTGCAGAAATAGTCAATAACTATGTAATAACTTGTATTGTGACAGATGGTAGCTAGACTCATTGTAGTGACAATTGTGAAATGTAAAGAGATACTCAATCACCGTGTCATGTACTAACAGTACTGTAGCTTCAATTTATTTCAAAAACAAACCCATAGAAAAAGAGATCAGATTGTGGTTACCAGAGGAGGTAAGAGAAAGGAGGAATTGGATGAAAGTTAGTCAAAAGGTACAAACTACCAGTTATACTAACACTGTGATATAATGTATAACTAACTCTGTGGTATGTTATATATACATACTTATAAGAGTAAATCTTAAGAGTTCTCATCAAAAAGAAAATTTTTTTTCTATTTCTTTAATTTTCTATCTATATGAGATGATGGGTATTCACTAAACTTACTGTGGTCATAATCTCATGATGAATGTAAGTCAAATCATTATGCTGTATGCCTTAAACTTATACAGTTATATCTCAATAAAACTGGGGGGAAGAAAAGAAGGAATACTTACCATATTTTGTTTGTTTGACTACTTACCATTTTTTGAGCACTTCAGTTCAGTTCAGTCACTCAGTCGTGTCCGACTCTTTGCGACCCCATGAATCGCAGCACGCCAGGCCTCCCTGTCCATCACCAGCTCCCGGAGTTTACTCAAACTCATGCCCATCGAGTCGGTGATGCCATCCAGCCACCTCATCCTCTGTCTTCCCCTTCTCCTCCTGCCCCCAATCCCTTTGAGCACTTATTACATGGCAAATATTGAGTTAAGTATATTGCCTAGGGGTGGCAGTGAAGAGTTACTGGATGCTGAATTTGTGCCAAATGGAGTGCAAAATGTTTTACATGCATTTATCTCCTGTGTTCCTCATAATAATCCTTCAGTGTTCTCCATATAAGGCACGAGTAACCTGCAGTACAGACAGGCATAATCATTTGCCTCTGGTCATGAAATTAGCTCTCTTCCTATTCCTTTCCTCCCCTTCTCTTCTTCTCAAGTTAAAAAGTTAATATGCTCATCAAATCCAGGGGGCGTAAAGTAAAAGTGGAGTGCCTGCCGGCCTCCAGAGGTAACCTCTATTAACAACTGGGTGTGTTCATTTCCACACCATTTTCTATTAGAGCCAAGACTTAAATCCCATCTTTTCTGACTCCAAAGCCTTTTTTCCTAATGAATATTCAATACTGTCTTCCAGGCAAATAGCAAACTATATAATTATATACAATTATATACATAAGCTATAAAATGAAATGGCTCCTAAAACTCTTATCAATGGGATTATTATTGAAAAGCAGGAAAAGCTAAAACATATTAAGTACCATATCTCTGATACAAAGAGCCTTTTTATCCACAGCATAAAGAAGACTAAATTAACTAATCAATTAAAACTAAAAGAGCTTTTGACAAATGACACCCTGCAAGTACCTTTCATGAACTTGCCACTTAGCCAACTGTTGACTATAAAAATAGAAAAAATAAGGCACGTGACCAAAGAGGAGGAACAAAACCAGCTGAAATCGAAAGCAGTCCTGTTGTGCAATAGCTGATCTAGTTGAAGCTTTGCTGTAGAAGAGGCTTGGAGTCATTGGTTCCCACAAAACTCTTGCAGTTTCTAATACTAGATTACCCGTAGAGTACTAACTGTGTGGTTTCCCAATGAGGTTATAATGGTGACCACTAGCTCAGGCATGTTCCACTCTACCTAAGGTCAAGAAGAACAGCAAAGTATCAATGGTAATGGCACTGGGAAATAAAAACTCATTTCTTCAGGTCATAGAAGGATCCAATTTAAAAAATTACCTTTGCATATTGGAGGATGCCTCACTCTTCATAATCTGGGAAACTAGTCAGTGAGGAGAACCCAGCAGTTTCACTCAGTTAAGATTCCCTCTGCCTTCTACTTCCACATAGCAAACATATTTCACTGGATCTCAGACTAAAGACCTCTTTGTTAATTTTACCTCGAAAAATTTCCATCTTTCCTTTTCTTGTATTGCTCTTGTCCCATTTTGGTGTAAAGGTAGTTATACCTTCATAAAATAAAGTTCATGGCTTTCCTCCCCCTCCTTTCTCGCTTATAATTGTACATCTCCTAAAATTTAGGATTATCATTTCTTTAAAGGTGTTTTAAAATGCAGGATAAAATTTTCTGTACCTTTTCTTTTTGTAAGTGAAAAGAGGATTATTGGAAGAGTCCTGAGAACTTTCCATTTCTTGACTGGGTATTGGTTCATCTTTTTTTTTTTTTCCTGCAACTTTGTTAACTTTTGTTTTCTAGGAAAAAATACACTTTAAGTTTTCAGTTTATCGGTAAAAAATTCTTTACACTATTCACCCATAATTTTAAAAGTCTCTGATATTTCTCTAGTTATGTCCCTTTATTTACTCACATCTCTTTCTCTCATATTTTCATTCTCTGTGAGTTTCTCTGTCAATATTTAAAGAAACCTATTTTTATAGACTTTTCAAAGAAACAGCTTTGGGTGTTAAAAGTTTTTGTTTGCTTCCTCTTTGGGGGATTTATCTATTTTTGAACTTGTTCAGTTGAATACTGAATGCTTAATTGACTTGTTTTTAATACTTTTATGTAAATACATTTTCATAATTCCACTTTAGTCACAGGCTGGCAATAGAAAATTTCCTGGGTTTGAATCTCTGCTCTGTCACTAGCTATATAGTCTTGGACAAGCTATTTCACTGAAGCTCTGTGCTTCAGTTTCCCCTTCTTGTTGTTCAAATCAATTATTCATTATCCTTATTAATGTTTTAAATGCTGGATCCATCATGATCCGAGAGAGATGTCTTAAATTCTCCCAGTTTGGGGATGTACATATTTCAAGGCGTTTTTTGGGAGGGTGAGGGGGCAATACATACAAGTACATGATGATTCTATCCTCCTGGTAGACAATTCCTTATCTTAATAGTATATCCCTCTTTTTGCATTAAATTGTATTTTTGCAAGTATTAATATTATTATACCAAATTTGGTTTGTTTAGAGTAGATGTTGACAGATTTGTATTTTTCTGTATCATCATTTTCAAAGACACCAAGCTAGTGAATGGCAAAACCAGTTTTATTTCTAGACCCAGTCCTGTGTTCTTTTTTCCTGGCCATGACACATCCTAGGTCTACCTTCTTTCATGAATCAGCTGTCACTCTTCACTGTGAGGCCTCTGCCAAAACCTCAGCCTATAGTGACTGCTTCCTCCTCCTCTGAATGCTCAATGCCAGCAGTACTTATTCAGTCCTGAAAATGTTCTCTTCTAGTGTTGTATGTGCATCTATCCTGGAAGTCCCTTAGAAGCTAGAATAGGTTTTTTAAAAATTATTCATTTATTTATTTTTGGCTGCGGTGGGTCTTCATCACTACATGCAGGCTTTCTCTAGTTGTGGCAAGTGGGGCTCTTCTCTAGTTGCGGTGCTCAGGCTTCTCATTGGGCTGGCTTCTCTTGTTGTGGAGCACAGGCCCTAGGGTGTGTGGCTCAGTAGTTGTGGTGTGTGGGCTCAGTAGCTCTGGCTCTCGGACTTAGTGACTCTGTGGCACGTGGGATCTTCTGAGACCAGAGATCAAATTGATGTTCCCTGCTTTGAAAGGTGGATTCTGAACCACTGGACCACCAGGGAAGTTCCTAGAATAGGGGTTATTGATCAAGTTTTAGAAACCGAGAACTGATTGAAATTAAAAAGTGCTAATTTGGGGTTCGTTAGGACTGCAGGATACACAGATTCAAGAAGCAGTTGAATTGTGTTCTGCCAGACTACAAAATGGCTTATAAGGGAAGAAAACTGAAGATTACTATGAGTTACTTGAATTGTTTTTCAAGAATTATAATTGGAGCTGGCAAGAAGTAAGGGTGCTTATTAAGTAAGAATTGGTTGGAGTCCGAAAAGTTTGCCTAGTTACAAAGGGATACCTTGAGACCACAAGGTTGCAGCTGGCAAGTGTTGTTTTGAGTACAACTGGCAGTGTCTTTGGGTTTCCAGTTCAGTTCAGTTCAGTTGCTCAGTGGTGTCCGACTCTTTGCGACCCCATGAATCATAGCACGCCAGGCCTCCCTGTCCATCACCAACTCCCAGAGTCTACCCAAACTCATGTCCATTGAGTCGGTGATGCCATCGAACCATCTCATCCTCTGTCATCCCCTTCTCTTCCTGCCCCCAATCCCTCCCAGCATCAGGGTCTTTTCCAATGAGCCAACTCTTCGCATGAGGTGGCCAAAGTATTGGAGTTTCAGCTTCAGCATCAGTCCTTCCAATGAACACCCAGGACTGATCTCCTTTAGGATGGACTGGTTGGATCTCCTTGCAGTCCAAGGGACTCTCAAGAGTCTTCTCCAACACCACAGTTCAAAAGCATCAATTCTTTGGTGCTCAGCTTTCTTCATAGTCCAACTCTCACTTCCATACATGACCACTGGAAAAACCATAGCCTTGACTAGACGGACCTTTGTTGGCAAAGTAATGTCTCTGCTTTTTAATATGCTATCTAGGTTGATCATAACTTTCCTTCCAAGGAGTAAGCATCTTTTAATTTCATGACTGCAATCACCATCTACAGTGATTTTGGAGCCCAAAAAAATAAAGTCTGACACTGTTTCCACTGTTTCCCCATCTGGTACAGCTCAAATAGAGCTCAAGTTCTCATGGTGTGGAGATGTGTCTGAGACCAGATCCTCAATGGCCACCTGATTCCATTTTTGTATGCCTGAAGTGTGGTTAATTCATTATAATTTCAATTTGTCATCAAGATTATATATCTTCTGCTAGTGACTCCAAAATTACTTAAATAAGGAGGCTTAAAGATGCAATATGGTCAGGAAGAGAGTGCCTAGGAGACTTGACTGGAACTTGAATTTGCATAGCAGACATACTATTTTTATTTGTAGTGATTGGGTGGTGGGTGTTACAGAGTTGGGAAGAGGTTAGCTATAGCCCCACAAAGCATCCTTTAAGCCACCACTGTCCTTGCCTACGATGGTGATTTCCAACAAATCAAAATTACCACGGGAGTCAGATTTTTAAAAAATACTTATTTTCAGGTCCTACTCCAGAGCCACTGAGCTAGAATCTCTTGGGTAGAGTCCGAGATTCTAGTGTTTAAGAATGTCTGCTGGGAAATTTAAGCTGAAGGTATCTTAGCACCTTCTTGGCAGGTAGTAACTTCTTGTGAATACAGGGTGTGCGTCCAATCTGGAAACATAAGCAAACACATAATAAATGCTTTAATTGCTACTGTATATTATAATATACAATTAAGTGATAATTCTGCTTCCCAACACCTATTGCTACTGTTAGATTAGTTAAACAAGGAGACCATTAGACTGAGGTAGCTTTAATATCACACCTTAGTAGCTTATGTAAGCAAACCAAAACCTAAGGCTGAAATGCATCCAGCTGAAAAAATCAAAACCTAAGGACAACCTGCCACAAATAGCCAACTAGGCTTCCCTGCATAAGGCAACCACCTAACACTATAACCAATCAAATTATTTCCTTGCATTGCTTCCACCTTTTCTCTATAAAAGTCTTTCCCTTAACTTCTGTCTGTGAAGTGGTTCCTAACCATTTCTGGTTTGATCTGGCCAAGTTCCAGTCAATTTTTGCTCAAACTTTTTATTTTTATTTATTTGCTCAAACTTTTAAAATTTTTAGTATGCCTCAGTTTATCATGTAAGACTACAGAGAGCTTAGTGTAAAATATGCTCTAGTCAAACTGATTTTGTTGTTATTGTTTAGTTGCTAAGTCATGTTCAACTCTTTGGGACCCTGTGAACTGTAGCTACCAGACTCCTCTGTCCATGGGATATCCCAGGCAACAACATGGGAGTGGGTTGCCATTTCCTCCTCCAGGGGATCTTCTCCACCTCGGGATGGAAACCACCTCTTCTGCATTGGCAGGGGGATTCCTTACCCCAGAGCCACCAGGGAAGCCCAAGTAAGCTTTTATTTTTTGTTATTCATTGTGAAGGATATAAAAGAGGAATGAAATAATGGAAAATAACACAAAAATGTTGGGTTGGCCAAAATTTCATTTGGGTTTTTCCATACCATCTCGTGGAAAAACCCAAAGAACACAAAGGAACTTTTTGGCCAACCCAGTAATAATGACTACCATCTATTGAGCACTTAATACATGTCATGCACTTTATTAAATGCTCTACATGCACTGTTTCATTTATTATTTATTAGACTTAACCTTCTGTGGAGACTGTAATCAGGACCAACTTATCCATTATGCTCACTAGGTACAATGCGTAGGACCCACAAGGCTTTTAGAGGTCCATGAAAATGTTTAAGTTTCTTTTAGAATAAGAAGGGAAAATAAAGGAATATAATCTTCCCTGGATATTAGTTTTTCTCACAGCCATAAAATGTAATTTATAATATTTTTTATGGAGTAAGCATCCATGAGGGAAAAATGCCTTTGGGCCTGAGAAAGTCATAATGTAGCCCTTGCTATAATCATTCCCACTTAACAAATAAAGAAACTGAGGCTCAATCAAGTGGAGAAATAAAACATGCCACAGAGCAAGAAATGGTAGAGATAATTTTGGATATAGCTCTGAGGGACTCTACTGATGACCCTTTTAATTACTACACTGTACATTAGACAACATTATGTAACAAGAAGCTCACACCAAATTTGGAAAACAAATTTGTTTAATACTAACCAATTAGAAAATACTTCAGGGAAAGGAAAGAATATAATTAACTGCCAAAATTCAGGGACAGATCCATACTACATAGGACCCCAGGCTTTTACAACTTGAAAGATCTTCTTTCAGAAAAAATAGTAAAATATAAATAAAAGTTAGGCCTACAGTTTTTGGAGGGAACTGTCCCAAGAAGGGAGCCTTCAAATGGAAGCCTCATTGTGTGTGTGTGTGTGTGTGTGTGTGTGTGTGCGCACAGTCACATCAGTCATGTCCGACTCTTTGCTACTCTATGGACTGAAGCCTGTCAGGCTCCTCTGCTCGTGGGATCTCCAGACAAGAATACTGGAGCGGATTGTCATGCCCTCCTCCAGGGGATCTTCCCGACCCAGCTGTTGAACCTGCGTCTCTTACATCGCCTGCATGGCAGGCAGGTTCTTTACCACTTGTGCCACCTGGGAAGCCTGGAAGCCTCATTAGCTCCATGGCAAAGCCATCTCATCTAAAATGTCCTTGCACCTGAAGAAGGCCAGACAGGAATGAATCAGTGTCAGCCAGGAACACCAGCAGAGAATTTTAGGAGGAGATGGGACTTTGAAGTGTGGCTCTGACTGGGCACCCTGAGTGTAAAGGCAGTGGGGGGAGTGTGAACACTGTCTGTTCAGGGGAGGACAGAAAATGCTAGCTGCCTGAAACCCACAGTGACACTGGCCAGAGCGGAGCCACTGGGTTTGCTGAGGAAGGCAGTACCTATTTGAAATGCCAGGATGGAAAGTCTGCTGGGAATGTTCATACATTCCTCGGTCTGACAGCCTTACCCGGTGAAAGCCATCAAAAAGATGAGAAATCAGGACTTCCCTGGTGTCCAGTGACTAAGACTCTGTGCTTCCAATGCTGGCGCCCCAGGTTCAATCCCTGACCAGGGAACTAGATCCCACATGCTGCAACTAAGAGTTCTCATGCTGTGATGAAAGATTCTGCATGGTGCAATAAAGATTGAAGATCCTGCATGTCATAATTAAGATCCAGCACACCCAAATAAATAAAAATAAATCGTTTTTTTAGAAAGAAAAAAAAAAGAGAATGAGAAATCTGGTGCCAAGGGCAGGACTCTTAGGAGGGGTGGAAAGAGGCAAAGAGATCTAATTGAAGGACTATTATGGGTTTATTTTAATGAGTGCCTTATAAATTATGGGTGGCAGAGAGAAAGGAGGAATGAAATAAGAGAAAGAGAGAGACGAAGAATGAAAAAAGATCAATCAGGCAAATGTGAGGACTAGATGGGGCTAAGAGTCAGAAATAATTTTTACATTCTGAGCCTGGTCAGTTGAAGGAATAGCTTTGGGACTGCCAGAAATGTGGTGGTTAGATGCGGTTCTAGAATAGCTAAATCCAGCTATGCCAAAAACTCGAACTAACTGGGCTACATGCATCCCTGGGGGAAGCTGAATCCTGGGACAGGGAAGGATCCTGAAAGAACTTGAAGAGGCTCTGCTGGTGTATTAGCCTTTGCAGTCTTTTCCACATACCAACTCCCCATCGGATCAACACATTCTTTCTCCATTATGTTATCAGCATTTAGAACCCCCAGTCAGGTCTTACCCTTCTAACTGACTTAGAAGCATTTTGCTTTCAAGGTGGCTTTTGTTGAACACTATTATGAGATGAGCTATAATTTCACTCTCAGGGTTTCAGATGAGCTATAATTTAACTCTCAGAATTTCAGCCTATCCTGTGCCTCTCTCCAGGTGAGTGGTCAAGAAAACTACACACAATGAAAATAGAAAACATAAAGAGAATAAATATGAGAGGGCATTACCGAGATATACAAAACGGGGATATGGAATTAGAAAGAGGGTGGAGTCTTCCGATGATTCAAAATACATTGACTGCATACTTGTTCCACATCAAGCTCTTTGCTTGGAACAAAAGATATTACTGTGAAAGAGACGCGGTGTCTGCTTTGAAGGTATGTGAGTTTTCAAGGATGGCTGTTTGGGAAAGTGACAGGGTCAGAGAGAGGATTAAAACAGCAGATTCTAGAGGGTGGGGAGCAAGATGATGAATTTAGTCAAATTTGATGTTCTGAGAAAGGTATGCTACGTCTAATACACAATTGCGAACATGGAAATGGTGTTCGGGAGAAAAGGCAAGGCAGGGGATACAAATGTTAGGGTAGAGAAACCAGAGGCAGACATAGAGGATGAAACTATTGTTTCCAAGGCTAATAGGGGAGTATCAATGGAGGGTTGTTTTTTTTTTTTTTTTTTCCAATATTTATTTATTTGCCTGCACCAGGTAGTAGTTTTGGCAGTCGGGATTTTCAGCCTTTGTTGTGGCACGTGATTAGTTGGAGCATGCAAACTCTTACTTGTTTCACGTGAGATCTAGTTCCCTGACTGAGGATTGAACCTGGACCCCCTGCATTGGGAACACCAAGTCTTAGCTACTGGGTCACCAGGGAAGTCCCCAGTGGAGGTTTTCAACAGAATGACAGTTGCTTCAAAAATCAAAGAATGATACAGAATTGGTAAAAGAAAGGAAAAGTGTTAAAGAGTGGTGAATATAGCACAGACAAGTTAGCCAAACTTGGAGGAGGATCAACATCAGATCTTGCTTTTTGAGACAGAAATTTCGCTGTAAGTACTTCTTTACCCACATCCCCAAATGGTGATACATAGATTGTGTAATTCCTCATTTCTAAACATTACCCCATGAATTATTTAGCTATAGTTTCTAAGTATATGGGGTTGTATTGGTCATGATAGATATATGACAGATATAGCTATAGATATACAGATTTGACTAGAGAGAAATTTAAGAGGATTGATTCCATGGTGGCCACAGACTGAGAAGGCAACTGGAGACACTGAGGCAATCCAGAGATTAGCAACAGCAAGAATTCATTACCAATTCTATGCCTGCGGGGACAACAGAAGGAGGTGGCTTCATCCAAGCTTAAAGCTGAACCCATCTGGAGTGAGTTAGAGCCAAAGTGGGGACTGCCCAACAGAAGCTGGGAGCCAAGAGAGACAATCCAGAGGAACCAAGAAACATCCTTCCTTTTCCCTTTCTTCCTGCTAATCTAGGTCAGTGCTGTCAGGGCCTCCCACTATCAGAGCCCAAGGAAGCCTGGGAATTGTAGTTCCCATTCATACAGGGACGAGTAAGGGAAAACAGCAGAGGAAGGGATGATCTTTTTGTTACTGATTTATAAATTTATTTTGCGGTGATCAAAGATTGTAGTCTATTTGACAATAATTATTTTTTATTTATTGAAACTCATTTTGTGGCCTATGACACAGGTTTTGTAAATGTTCCAAGTTTTGTTGAAGAGTATGTATTCTCTGTTTTGTTTGGGGGCAGTGCTCCACAAATGTCTTTCAGACTTGGTTTGTTAGTTGTGTTGTCTACATCATAAAGATATTAATACATCTTTATCCATTCAACTATTCTGATGGTATGAAGTCAGGTTTTGAAAGAAGTTTGTTAAAAATCTTTCATTGTGATCATGGATTTATTAAATTCACATACCAGTTATGTGAAAAATAAGGAACATGAATGGAAATAGTTGGAAGGCTGGTACACCAGGCCAGGTGAGAAATGATGGTATCTTAGCTTAAGATGGTAAGAATATAGAGAGAAAGAGAAAGAGAAATTAATGCTGATTTCTAGGTTCCTGGCTTGGGAAACTGGGTGAATAGGGGTATAGTTCACATACATGGACTAACACTGACCAGGGATTTTTGCTTGAGCAAATTACATACATTCTCTGAACTCAGTTTTCTTATTTATAAAAATGGGTATAATAGATTTTATTTCATAGGGTTATTGTGATGGTAAAAGAGTTAATATATGAAAAGTATTTAGCATCTAGCTAAATAAATCTTCTAAAAAAGCTTTTATTATTATCAACTAATGTATGGTTAAAGAAGTGAAGGATTGGGTTTAAGGTGGGAAATCAAGATTTCCTAGTGAAGCTCATTATGTTTGAGTTGTTTTGTCCATTACTTTTTAAAAAAATACTTATTTTTACTTATTTATTTAGTTGCACTGTCTTAGTTGCGACATGTGGGATCGTAGATCTTGGTTGCGGCATGAGAGCTCTTAGTTGTGGCATGCAAGATCTAGTTCTGTGACCAGGGATCAAACCTGGGCCCCATACTTTGGAAGTGTGGAGTCTTAGCTACTGGATACCAGGGAAGTCCCTGTAAGTTACCTTTTAGTAAAGAGAGTCTGAGTAATCTCGGCAAACACTGCTTAGGAATGAAAGAGGACAGACTTGAGAAAAGACCACTGTAAGGTCCAAGACCACCTACAAGAGGTGGCAGAATCAAGGAAAGGAGAGTAGACAATAGCTTCAGGAGCAAACAAGGGTCACTTCAGAATGAGATGGAATAACTGAATAACAGCCCACAGGTACTTTCTGCTTATTTTTGTTTTGCAGTGCTACAGTGTTTTGTTGTCTGGCTTGATTCTAGCTGAGGAAGCCAGTCATCCTCAAAAGACTGCAGAAGAGCAGAGCTCTGGAAAAAAAAAATGGTTGCAACAAACAGAGCAACATTAATTTACCTCCTGTGTGATTTATCATAAGATTAGTAAATAGGTTACTCTAGCAACAGGTTGTTGAGAAGCCTGTATTAAACTTGTGGTACAACTGGAAAAAGTAATTAACCTGACACATATTCATGAACACATTTGTTTCCGGCTTTGAGCTACTGTGTGGAATAAAAATGGAAATTATGAATTCCATAGTATGCACTGCCTTGGCAGATTTTAGTGTGTGATTATGCATGACCACACCTCTCCTACAAGTTTGCACAGGCTTAGGAATTTTCTTATTAAGGTTGTTACACAATCTGCAATTTAGCAAGGGCATAGGAATGAATGTAAAAAGTATTCCCAGGCATATTCATCTTGATTTATAATTATGTGTCCCCCTTCACTGGGTTAGTGCCAAATTACTTTTTTCTTGTCTGTAGTGTTAAGAAGGAGAGCTTTGCTTTAAGCTTATCGTAATTGAAGTCATCTTTCATATATCAGTTTTAGATTGGTCTCACATAAATTGTAAGCTAGATTCAATAACGAAGCCATCATCACACTTCACATAGATAGAAAATAAAAAGCAAGTTCTGTGTGAAGAGAGTTAACATGTACTTTGACTCTCTTGCCCTTCTGTTAGTGGGCTAACACAACCAGTGAAGGGATATTTTAAGGCTTAAACCCAATATGTGGAGAACTAGAAAAGGGATCATTTTGGAAGTTGGATAGCAGATGAATACATAGGGATAGAATAAAAAGGGCTGAGAAGGTTGAATTCAATCAAACAATAGATAATGCTAAGAAGTAGTCTGATTTACAGAGAATCAAGGACTTAGAAACTAGGACTTCCCTACAAGTCCAGTGGTTAAGACTCTGGGCTTCCCCTGCAGGGGGCACAGATTCCACACCTGGTCGGGAAACTAAGATCTCACATGCCACAAAAAGCAACCCAAAATGGGGGAGGCTCGTCTATTCACTCATTGAACCCTCACTGTGGGCCATCATGTGCCAGGCACTGAGGACACACAATAGTTGGGATGACCTCGTCCTTTTTCTTGAGGAACTTAAAACCTCAGGAAGAAAAATGTTGGGGTGGGGGATGCTGCAGTAGTTGGGAATGCCTTCTTGGAAGACAAAGTAACTTTTGCAAACCTGTCAAGAAGAGAATAAGCAGAAGTAAAGGAGGGATAAAGAAGAGATCCCGCATGCCATTTGGCAGCAAAAAACAAAACAAAATCAATTTTAAAAAAACCTAGAAACTAATGGCAGCAGGTCCTTATGGAAGTGAAAATAAAAGGCATATAGATTGAATAAGGAGGATAGTTAGGAAGACTGTTTTAGAATGAACTGGATTCTTAGGCTCCTCCCCAGATCCAAGCAACATCCAGAAACTTCCCCTTCCTTAACTGGCAGAGTGATGGTTTATCTTTAAAATGAAATAAAATAGATGGTCTGCATGGAAGAATATCAGTGCAATTGAGGGCGAGAGAGCAGGACTGTCAACAGGGGAATAAATGAATGTACGCACATTTGCTTTGGAGACATAACATGCGATCTTTCACAGTTCTGAGTCCAGGACACAGAAAGCTAGATCTTCACCCTCCTGACAGGACACTGAAAGAGCCTTCTCTTGGAATATGGCCAGGCCATGATGAAAACCATGACATTGGAAAGATACTGACATCAGAAACTTCCCCATTAAACAGCCCACCGTGATGCTCATAAAGAAAAACTCACATCAGACTAGCTCATCTTTCACCTCCTCAGAGCTTCCAGTCAATATTTTACTGTCACACACTTAAATATTGTCAAGTACAAAGACTATGTATGAGAAATCTGAGGAAAGCTAACCTGGAAGATACAAAATAAAATAAAGGGAAAAAAGTAATGTTGAAAAAATAAAGACACAATAAAGGTCAAAAACATCACAAAGTGAAATGTCTGTTAACTATGAAAAAGAACAAAAGTCTCAGTTCAGTTCAGTTGCTCAGTCGTCTCCGACTCTTTGCGACCCCATGGACTGCAGCACCCCAGGCTTCCCTGTCCATCAACAACTCCCGTAGCCTACTCAAACTTACCTCCATCATGTTGGTGATGTCATCCAACCATCTCATCCTCTGTCATCTCCTTCTCTTCCCGCCTTCAATCTTTCCCAGCATCAGGTTCTTTTCCAATGAGTTGGTTCTTTGCATCAGGAGGCCAAAGTATTGGAGTTTCAGCTTCAGCATCAGTCCTTCCAATGAATATTCACGACTGATTTCCTTTAGGATGGACTGATTGGATCTCCTTGCAGTCCAAGGGAGTCTTAAGAGTCTTCTCCAACACCACAGTTCAAAAGCATCAATTCTTTGGTGCTCAGCTTTCTTTATAGTCCAACTCTCACATCCACACCCGACTACTGGAAAAACCATAGCTTTGACTAGATGGACCTTTATAAAGGTAAAGTAATGTCTCTGCTTTTTAATATGCTGTCTAGGTTGGTCATAGCTTTTCTTCCAAGGAGTAAGCATCTTTTAATTTCATGGCTTCAGTCACCATCTGCAGTGATCTTAGACCCCCCCAAAATAAAGTCTGCCACTGTTTCCACTGTTTCCCCATCTATTTGCCATGAAGTGATGGGACCAGATGCCATTATCTAAGTTTTCTGAATGTTGAGTTTTAAGCCAGCTTTTTCACTCTCCTCTTTCACTTTCATCAAGAGGCTCTTTAGTTCTTCTTCGCTTTCTGCCATAATGGTGGTGTCATCTGCATATCTGAGGCTATTGATATTTCTCCTGGCAATCTTGACTCCAGCTTGTGCTTCATCCAGCCTGGCATTTCGCATGATTTACTCTGCATATAAGTTAAATAAGCAGAGTGACAATATACAGCCTTGATGTACTCCTTTCTCGATTTGGAACTAGTCTGTTGTTCCATGTCCAGTTCTAACTGTTGCTTCTTGACCTGCATACAGATTTCTCAGGAGGCAGGTCAGGTGGTGTGGTATTCCAATCTCTTGAAGAATTTTCCACAGTTTCTTGTGATCCACACAGTCAAAGACTTTGGCGTAGTCAATAAAAATAGATGTTTTTATTGAATTGTCTTGTTTTTTCTATGATCCAACAGACGTTGGCAATTTGATCTCTGGTTCCTCTGCCTTTTCTAAATCCATCTTGAACATCTGGAAGTCCACGGTTCATGTACTGTTGAAGCCTGACTTGGAGAATTTTGAGTATTACTTTGCTAGCGTGTGTGATGAGCACAGTTGTGTGGTAGTTTAAACATTCTCTGGCATTGCCTTTCTTTGGGATTGGAATGAAAACTGACCTTTTCCAGTCCTGTGGCCACTGCTGAGTATTCCAGATTTGCTGGCATATTGAGTGCAGCACTTTCACAGTATCATCTTTTAGGATTTGACATAGCTCAACCAGAATTCTATCACCACCACTAGCATTGTTCATAGTGATGCTTCCTAAGGCCCATTGACTTCGCATTCCAGGATGTCTGGCTCTAGGTGAGTGATCACACCATTATGGTTATCTGGGTCATGAAGATCTTTTTGTGTATAGTTCTGTGTATTTTTGCCACCTTTTCTTAATATCTTCTGCTTCTGCTAGGTCCATACCATTTCTGTCCTTTATTGAATTCTACTCTCAAATAAATAAACAGAATTCTACCCCCAAATAAACAAACAAGTAAATAAGTGGAATGTTCCAAAAACACAGTGAATGTCTTAGAAATTAAATACAGTAACAGAAATAAAAATATTTGAGAGAAAGTTTAAAATATAAAGTGAAGGAATTTTATCAGCAAAAAGAAAAGAAGACAGAAAATAGATGAAAAAACTCCAAGACAATTAAGAAACTGATCATGGAAAAATTGGCATTAAAAAAGAGAGGAAAAATAAGAGAAGATGGAAAGGAGAGATAGTTAATAATCTGAATTTCTAGACTGAAAGATTTACCAAGTGAAAACAGATTCACGCTAGTACAACATTGTGAAATTTCAAACATTTAGGCCAAGGAGAAAATCCTGCAAGACAGTAAAGAGGAAAAAAGTTCAGATCATACACATAGGATCAGCAATCAGTGAGAACAAAAATGTTCCCCCACACGTGTTGTTTGGCAATTGTTGTTAGGCAATTGTTCTATAGTCATGGTAACAAGTGGCTATTAAAATGGTTTAAAACTCTTAATCAATCAAATGCACCTCCTCCCCCAACCCTGGAAGAATATGCCTTTGCAAACCAACCAATCAGCATGAGTTGCTCACTTCTGATCATTGGCCCATCAGGGATGGTCTCACTCCAATAAACACACCCAAGGAATTGTGATTCTGCAGATGATGGCAACACACTGATGCCTCTGAAAATCCACCAGTCCCTGAATTCTGTGCTTCCCCCAAACCCCAGACAAGCTTAGCAGTCTGCTTTGCTTAGAGAAATTATGCCTGACCATCATAGCTCTCCTTTACCATAGCAAGCAGTATATCCAGCTTTACTCTTTTATTTCAGATATTGAGTGGTGGTCTCATTAGCCTTTGACATAGATTTTTAATTTCTGAACAGGAGTACTTGAAGCTACAAAGCAATGGAGGAAGACTTTCAAAATTCTTAAGGAAAATAATTAACAACTTGGCTCAGTGGTAAAGAATCCATCTGCCAATGCAGGAGATGTGAGTTTTATTCCTGGGTTGGGAAAATCCATTGGAGGAGGAAATTGCAACCCACTCAGTATTCTTGCCTGGAAAATCCCATGGACTGAAGAGTCCATGGGGTCATAAAGAGTTAGACACAACTGAGCATCCATGCAGAGTTCTACACCCAGCCAAATTATCATTTAAATGTGAGAATTTCTTTAAAAAGACATTTTTAGACATGCAAGATCTTAAACAATTTACTTATCATATACCCTTCCTTGGGAAGTCACTGGATGAAACCAACCAAAAGGAAGATGTGGGTTACTGGAAATAAGAGACCCCGTATAGGAAAAAAGCAAAAGACAGTTCTAGAACAGCAATCAAGAGAATCCCAAGATGGCAGTTTTAACCCCACAGCAAACCAATCCATATTGTAGCTTGTGTCAGCTACCTAATGCCGTGTAACAAATAAACCCAAAATGAAGTGGCTTAAAAAGTCTTTAGCTCATGCGTTTCTGGGCATTTCTTCTGGCTGATCCTAGCTAGGATCATTCATGTATCTGTGGTCAGTTGGCAGGTTAGCTGGGGGTGATTGGTTCTAGATGGTCACACTCACATGTCTGACAGGTGGTGATGGTGGCTAGAGCCATTACAGTGGCTAAGCTATAATCCTTTCTTCATCCAGAAGGTAAGCCTTACTTTTAACCTTGCAGCAGGATTCCAACAGCCCAAAGCACAAGATAATTTCCAACTACTATGTCATGTTTGCTAACATTTCACTGGCCAAGGAGAATCACATGGTCAAGTTAAGAATTAAAGTAGAAAGTGTACTTTAAAGTTGCAAAGCAAGGGACTTGGCTATTAGAAAGGGAATTGTTGGACATTTCTGTTAGCAATCTACTGCAGAGTTTAGAAGAAGTTTCCAGGAGAAAATTCTCTAAGAAGATGAAACTGGTAAAATGTAACTGATGTGTCTGAACATATTGAGGGAAGATTTAGACAGCTGTTAAAGACTTTGGTGTTGAATTCATGACAAATAAAAAGATAATTAAGCAAAGAAAAAAATACAGGCCATTACTAACTCTGAGGATAACAGAATGTTGTTAGCAAATAAAACTAACCACAATTTGCAACAGATTTAGTGTTAGTGTTTAATTGGTCATAAATCAGCCAGTTAATACTAAATATTGAATGAATGAAAATTACAATTTGACCAGACTTCCCTGGTGGCCCAATGGTTAAGACTCTGTACTCCTAATGCAAAGGGCATGGGTTCGATACCCGGTTGGGAAACTAATATTCTCACATGCCATGCCATGCAGCCAAAATGAAAAAAAAAATTGACCAAATTGTGAGAAAAATGAGTACAAAAAGTAGGTACAAGTAGTGGGGCAGGAAGGATAAGAGTGCTGAGTCCTACTCTCCCATTCCTCTTCCTGAATGGAAAATCAAGAGATCATATCTAAAACTGGAAAGTTAAGAAATAGTGATGCAAAAATGTTATCTAGAAAAATGTAGGCAAATACCAAAATAATCAGGTGAAACTGGTGCCTCTGGGAAGGAGGAAATGATATGTGAGGGGACCTGCTGTGTTCCACAAAAAGTCACAAAGAAACATTTGTCTTCAAAATTATGTGCATGGTCACTTAAGTACAAATAAAAACCAAAAGAAAAAAGACAAAGAAGAAAGTGATAAGTATCTTTAATCCAGACTGATATGTAATAATCTCTAATATCAAGTGACAAAAATTAAAATGTGGAGTAGTTTGTATACTAAGCTACTGTTTGCATTTTCAAAACGGAGGCGGAAGTGTCCCTGGTGGCTCAGTGGTAAAGAATCCACCAGACAGTGCAGAAGACGTGGGTTCGATCCCCGGTTTGGGAAGATCCCACACGCCTTGGAACAACTAAGCCCATGCACCACAACCATTGAGCCTGTACTCTAAGGCCCGGGTATCACGACCACTGAGCCCATGTGCCACAACTATTGAAGCCGTGTGCCCTAGAGCATGCTCAGCAACAAGAGAAACCACCGCGATAAGAAGCCTGTGCACTGTAACTAGAGAGTAGCCCCTGCTTGCCACAACTAGAAAAAAGCCTGCAAAGCAAAAAAGACCCAGCACAGTTAAAAAAAAAAAAAAAAGTAAAAAATAAGTAAATAAAATTATTTTTTATACATAGGTAAATTTTTTAAAAATGGAGTGGGGATTTCCCTGGTGATCCAGTGTTTAAGACTTCACCTTCCAATGCAAGGGACAAGGGTTTAATCCTTGGTCAGGGAACTAAGATTCCACATAACTCTTGGCCAGAAAACAAAAAAACATAAAACAGAAGCAATATTGTAACAAATTCAATGACGACTTTGAAAATGGTCAACATTAAAAAAAAAAACAAAAAACAGGGAGTGGAAACCATAAATATATACTTGTATTGCACAGAATGGGCTTCCCAGGTGGTTTAGTGGTAAAAAGTCTGCCTATCCATGTGGAAGATAAAGAAGACATGAGTTCTATCCCTGGGTAAGGAATATCCCCTTGAGGAGGAAATGGCAACCTACTCCAGTATTCTTGCCTAGAAAATTCTATGGACAGTGAAGCCTGGTGGGCTGCAGTCCATGGGGTTGCAAAGAGTCAGACATGACTGAGCACGCATACACATACTCATTGCTCGGAATAATTCATCAGAAAGCTCTGTTGAGTCTACCCTCAAAATAAATTCCAGTCCCAACCATCCCTTCCCTTCCATCATTCTCATCCTCAGGAGAGCCATCACCTCTTGCCTAGATAAGGCTAGCAACCTCCTCGTTACCTCAGTGACCTCACTGCCGCCATCCTTCAGTCTAATCCCCACACAGCAGCCCAAGGCATCCAGTTAAAAGGAATATTAAATGACATTATCCCCCACCCCCCACCCTCTCCCTATTTAAACCTTTAAAGTGTGTGTGTTTTTTAAATCAAGTTGAGTAATACCATATTCCTCTCCAGGTCTCCACAATCCCCTACGATCTGGTTCTGACCTCATCTTATTCTAGCTCATTCTTACTTCAACACATGGTCCCTTTGTCTAGAGTGCTTTTCCCAGAGACTGAGCCTGGCCTGTCACCCAGATCTCTGCTCAGATGTCAGCTCCTCACAGGGACCTTTGCTCATCCTTGTCTCTGTCTCCTCCTTCCCCACTCCCCATCTACCTATAACCTCTGTCACCTTACCCTGATTTATTTTTCTTCATCGCACTGATCACCATTTGACATTTAGTTACATATTGAATGTTTAGTTGTTTACTAGCTGTCTCTCCCAACAGCATGTGCAGTCCCATTAGGGAAGACCCCAAGCACCTAAAACAGGGCCTGGTGCAGAGTGTGTGCTGAGTCACTCAGCTGTGTCTGTTCGAGACCCCATGGGCTAGAGACCACCATGCTCTTCTGGCCATGGGATTCCCTAGGCCAGAATCTGGAGTGGGTTGCCATTTCCTTCTCCGGAGGATCTTCCCAATCCAGGGACCAAACTCATGTCTCCTGCACTGGCAGGAGGATTCTTTACCATTGAGCCAACTGGGAAGCCCCTGGGGCACAGTAGCTATTAATAAATTTCCTTTGAATAAATTAACTTACAATGAAAAATACAGAAGAACCCCCCCCCCCCCCCCCCCCCGCCAATGCTGGCCAAATATTTATCATGAATGCTTTGCAGAAGGCAACTGGGAACTTGGGTGTCAGGGGTGAGAGAGCAAGAGAGAATTATTTTCCACTTGCCTAGGTCCAGTGGTCTTTAACTCCTCCAGCACTGGGAGTCCAGACTGCACCCCAAGGTGGTGCTGTAGAGAACCCAGAGTCCAGACAGCACCACCACGGTGATGCGCTAGAGTGAAGAAGGGAAATGTGAGAACATCTATTTAGATTTACTTTTTTCCTAAAAGAAAGAAAGTATTATTAACATTCAATTCATCTACTTTGAGTCTGTGTATAAAATTTATAAATTATATTCTGAATTACATGTTCAACATGTTTTTACTGACTAGGATATGAAATTCAAAAGTTTGTTCTATAAGTTGGATGACAAACCAATGACCTTTAGGTCTTAGATAAATCAGACATGTTTGATGTGTCCCAATCTGTTTAAAAGTGTATGAATCAACATTAAAATCCAGAAATTTCACAGAACATCTCAGGCGTGTGGGTTGTTTGAGGAACCAGAGTTGTTTGCAGTGCTGGTCCTTTGATACCCGAGGGCCACATGGGCGCAGCCCGATTTAAAAATACAAGTGGATGCTGGCTCACTGAGGTTTTCCCTGTCAGCTTCCTGTAGGTTCTTAGATTCAGCTCATCTCACTCTCTGCAGACATTTTACCTTAAGGCCCTTTCTGAGTCTTTTTCTCAGTTTCAGGCAAAGCGTTTTTATCTGATAGCAGTGAACATGCTGAAATTTGCTAATAATCAACTTAAAACAAATAAAAGAGATTGTGTTTAGAGCTATCCCTATTTCCACATGACACTTACTCTTTCCATCTACTGAGTAACAGAGGGAAGAGCAGGTGTTGGCACAACCATGATTAATGAGAGATTGTGTCCCTGTGAATCATGGTGCCTGGGATTTGTCCCAGCTGGGAGCAGACTGACAGCCACTTCTCTATAGCCCACAATTTCCCAATTATATACAGTCCTTCGCTGTTATATATGTATCTACAGCCCCATAGAAACTTCTTGTAAGAATTACTGAGTGTGTAGTACTTCTGAGTTCCTCAGAGCATCAAGTATTGAGGATATTTAATAAAGGCTTGTTGGTTAAGTGATTAACATTAAAAAAGTGGATACTGCCAGTTCTTATAACTTATATCACCATAGTTTACATAGTTAAATATATAGAGATAGTAAATGAAGTGTACATACACACACATGCACACACACACACACATTTAAGAAAAGCTAGAAGGAAGAATGTCTTCATTTTATTTTCCGGTAGTGCCCAGGGAACTATCGTTGCTGTAGCAATCAGATGAATGGATGGATAAATGAATGAATAAAGTTCACAATATCCACCTTGATCATAATCACAGATACTATTTACTAAGTATTCTCTGTGGACTGGCCACTGAGCTAAGTCCTCAACATAATTTTCTCATTTAATTCTCACAGTCATTATCATGGCCATCTTTTTAATATTACAAATTAAAAAAATAAGGCTTAGAAAAATAATATAAGTAGTCAAGAGCCACATAACTATTAAATGGCAGATCCAGGATTCAAGCCCAGGGTGTCCCAAAGCCAGTGGTCTTTACTAAGAAATACCAAAAGCAAAGAAAACCCACTGGATGAGAAGTTGAAATTTCTCCAATAAAATATTCTCATACAATGACATGGCTGTCACTGAAAATAAACTCTAAAATCAGCATATTCTGTAGAAGCAGAAGTTAAACATATGTTTAGCCAAATTAATAAATGGGGAGAAAAAAGTACATTCAGTTTAAAACTCAGAATAAGTACATGACCAAGGGAAGCTGAAACCTTGAAAAATAGTAGACAATTGGAAATTACTTGTTACAATAGTGGGAAATGCTTTTCAACCACAACTTCTATTTATTGTAGGCAAGAAGTAGTGACTGAATCATTTTTTAAAAATGTAAGATCAAAACTCCAGTTTCATTCATCCAATTGGAACATTTCCTTCATGACAAAGGCCCTATTGAGCTGAAGAGATCTTAAACATTTGAAGGCTTAGGCTCCACACGCAAGGAGTTTACCATCTGCCAGAGATGCTGAGGTGTCTACACGCAACTGGAAAAGAACACTTGGTCAAGTGAGGCCCAAGCTGGAAGGTCTTGCCAGTCAGGCAGAGAATGTTAGACAGATGACTGTCACTTGGGAGCAAAGGGTTAAGAGGCCACTCTCTGCCCAGGCTGCACGTAACACCATACCATGTAGTTTGTTCACTACAGAGAAAAAGAGATGTGGTAACCAGAGTCCTTCATGAGATAAGATAAAAGCTTTAAGTAAATTAATCGGAATTGTTCTGAACATGATAAGATAAGGGGTTTTGATGACTGAGGGTGAGGCAGCCTAAGAAGAGATCTACATATTTCTCCAGCAGGAAAGTGTTACACAGTTCAAGGCAGCTTGCTTAATAGAAAGGAAAATATATAACTTTCCTTTAGATGAAAAGTTGAGTGTCTGGTGTGTGTGTGTACGTGTGCAAGTGCAGAAATATAAAGGAAAAATTAAAGAAAAACTTCTAAGCTGGTTGGTAGACCATTCATGGGGTGATGTAAAAGAGGTTTTGAGTTTACTTTAAAACTTTTTCTCTCTAATAGAACAAATACTACACAAATATACTTTCCTTGTAAAAATTATAAAAGTTACAGGTCAAAATAAACTCTCCTTTGGCTATCTCTCAGTTATACCCTGCCTGAATCCCAACACCTCCTCAAACGATCTTCTGAAATTTGAGGTGCAAGTACATGTGGTATTTGAGAATAATGACAAAAAAGGAGAAAAATATTGCAGTAATAGTAACACTGATTTTCTCTTATTTAAGTAGGTGCTATGCTAGAAGTCCATGGACTATATGGTCCACCGGGTGGCAAAGAGTCGGACACGACCGAGTGACTTTCACTTTCTTTCATGCTAAAAAGTTACCAAATAAATTATTAGCTCATCTAGCTGATGTTTTATGAGCAACTAAATGCCAAGGACTAGGAATACAATAATGACCTCAAAGAACTTGCAACTACTTCCTAACTTGGTGTCCTTCTACTATATACTGATAAAGAAAGCAAGACTGATAAAAAAATAAATAAAAATAAATTAAAAAAAAAAGAAAGCAAGACTTTGAGAGATTAAGCAACTCACCCAAGGCTGCTGTGAGATAAGTGGTAATACTGTGGTTAAAAGCCTGGACTGTACCTCTTCAAAGGCTGACCTTCTTTCTTCCACTATTGCTCAACTGTTTTTAAACTGTTTATTTTAAAACAATAGTCTTGGGCTTCCTTGGTGGCTCAGTGGTAAAGAATTTGCTTGCCAATGCAGGAGACTCATTGGTTCGATCCCTGGTTTGGGAAGATCTCCTGGAGAAGGAAATGACAATCCACTCCAGTGTTCTTGCCTGGGAAATCCCATGGACAGAGGAACCTGGCAGGCTACAGTCCATGGGGTTATAAAAGTTGGACAGTGACTCAACCACCACCACCCTCAAAGTTCAAGTTGTGCAAGGTCATCAGGTCTAGTGAATGCAAAACCTGAAAGTGTCTGGGAATCACAAATTCCTGTCCCTAACCCAATATTGAGAGCCCTAACTAAATACTACTGGTGTTCCCATAAGAACAAATTAGAACACAGCTACAGAGAGGGAAGACCATGTGAGGAACCAGGGAGAAGATCGCCACCAACCCAAAAACAGGCCTCAGGAGAAACCAGTCCTGCTAATACCCTGATTTGGAATTTCCAACCTCCAGAACTGTGCGAAAATTAATTTCTGTTGTTTAAACCACCCAGTCATGGTACTTTGTTATAGCAGCCCTAGCAAAGTAACACAGGCACTATCTGGTATTATTTGCCCTTTGAATGCAAGAGAATTAATGATTCTGTAAGAGAAGAATGAGATAAAGGGGTCAATAAAAATAAAAACAAGAGAATGACTTTCACTTTCATCAAATTCAATCTCAGGAAATGGTGACGGTAACAATAAATGAATGAAAAAAATTGGACAACTGCCAGAACAAACCTTTGTTGGGGAAAGAGAACCAAGATTTCTCACTCTAACAGAGATGCCTGTGTTTTCTGTCAGTGGAGGAGAAAACTTCCTGAGCTCAATGACAAAGAGGTGAGGAAAGGCTTCCATGGAAGACATGGAGGTAAAGCACAAAGGAAATGAGAAGCATCATGCAGATATGTAAACTATTCAAGATGGAAGAATAAAGGAAAAGAAGGAAATGTGAGTTCTGAGATTAAAGGAAGTAAAACATTAAGAATTTAAGGAAGTAAAAGGAGTTCAAAAGAAGCCTAGAGAAGCTAAAAATAAGCCATATATGTGGGCCAAGTGTTATGTAAACCGGAAACAGGTCACTGAGATAGCAGTAGATCACTCAAGGTTACAGGCACAGTTTATAGATATCAGAGAGGAAAGAATTAGGGTATAATTTTAAAACAAGAAGTAAAGTAATATGTGAAGAAAGACTGGGTTTGGTCATCTACTTTTTCATGTTTCCTGGAGCCATTGAGTCAATAATTTTGACTCAATAATTTTAACACAAAATTTTCCCCATTTTGTGTTAAGTTTGAAACCAACCAAAATAATAAAATAGGTATGAATGAAGGGAAGAAAAGTGATACATTTCTTTTTTGTTATGTTGAACAGATTAGATATAATTTACCCTCAATAGACCTTATGGGCAAGCCAGTCATCGCATGGCCCCCTTTGGGAAAACCTGCCATGTTCCACCATGACTGTTAGCTAATCCTTTAGCTCCCAGTTCTCCTACCTCAGCTGACTGGAGCCAGGAAGGAGCATGTGACCCCAAAACAATTTTATGGATTTATGGTCTATGAGGAGTTTTGACATAGAACCTTTGTCCAAATAGGGATTTTTCTGGGTTAAGCAGACACTCTCTTTTAGAAATTTGACAAGGAACTGAAAAATTATGAATAAACTGAAGCTTAAGTTATCAGAAAAGAGAAGCCAAAATCACAAGGTATTCATAGGGGAGCTGAGAAATCGGTGGGCAGAAAAAGGAACAGTGGCAGGGCAGATGGAGGGATGCTGAGTCACAGCAGTGGGCTCTGAATTTGCCAAGACAACAAGATGACTCAGCAGCAACTCTCCACTGGATGCCTTCAGTTCCTGAATGACTGCCAGTGTTCATGAGGACTGAGTCCATCACTTTCCCCAAATTCCAAGAAGGTTCTTAAAAGTCTTTACTTCCACGGATATCCTCACAGTACCTCTACTTCCAGCCCTCAAATGAACCATTGTTCTTTGTAATGAAAGAATATTGACAACATCTCAGGAATAACAGCACTGGCTAATATTTATTTAACACCTATGTGACAAGCACTAAGGGGTTAACTTTACATGTTCTTGCTTGTGTAATGTTTTCAGCAATCTATGAGGCACTACTATTATTCTTACCAATCTATAGGTAGAGATCCTAGTTTAGAGAAGTGATCTCTCCTACTTAAGGTCACACAGTGATTCTGTGGCAAAGCTGGTTCTGTCTTCAGATTTGTACAACTTCAGAACTCAAACATATAATTAAATCTAACTCCAGCCAAGTCCTTCTCTTTCTTTGGGGTCATGTTGCGACTAGAAAGTGAGATTCAGTTACTCCAAATCATAAAATTTTATATGTAATGATTAGAACTTATAGGGAAGAAAAAAAAAGATTTATCATGAATTTTACATGCTCTAAAATAATATAATTATGCATCTTCTGAAACTTTGGAAACTTAAGGAAAGTTATGAAAAACTTCCCCCAAGCAAAACACAGTGAAGGAAAATTAATTACTAATTTCAGATGCAAAATATGTGCTAGCTGTTATTTTAATTACTGTTTAAGGAAAATATGTATTTTTCTAGTTTAACTCT
The DNA here is from genome assembly GCF_910594005.1 of Cervus elaphus. Classification (NCBI taxonomy): domain Eukaryota; kingdom Metazoa; phylum Chordata; class Mammalia; order Artiodactyla; family Cervidae; genus Cervus; species Cervus elaphus. Next base: position 66,522,655 of record NC_057847.1, read on the forward strand.
GACCTTAATTTAATGGCAACCCACTCCAGTACTCTTGCCTGGAAAATCCCATGGACTGAGAAGCGTGATAGGCTACTGTCCATGGGGTTGCAAAGAGTTGGACATGACTGAGCCACTTCACTTTCACTTTAATTTCCCTAAACTAATTTTCCTCACAAAATCTTAAGCTCCTCAACAATGAATTCTCTACAAAGAGGTTTTTAGAAACCAAACTTGGGTATAGAAAAGAAACTACTTTGCATAAAAAAAAAAAAGAAATGAAACTGTAGAGTTTAAAATATTTATATGCAAGGGAAAAAGCCTTTGAAATATAAAGTGCAAGATTCCAACTCTTTCAATTATGCTAAAGAAATAACTAAAATTTACTTCTCAAAAATTGAGAAATTTAGCAGAGATGTATATTGTTTCCTTCACTGCTGGAGTCTCTGGCAAAATAATAGGTGCTCAATAAAAATATATTAAATAAAATGAAAGATGGCCAAACTGAAGATAATGAGATTACTCTCTGGATTCTCTCTTTAAATTACACAAGAATTTGAACACGTCATTTAGCAACTTTGGGTACAAATTTTATTTATTTATCGTGAGGTTTTTTTTTTTTGTTTATTCAAAACATATTGCAAGAAGATATGTTCTATCAAAATTAACAGCACAGTACTGATTTAGGAATAGGCAAAATAATTAATGGAGCAGACTAGAAGACAGATTTTTTAAAAATTGAAGAATAGTGGATTTACAACATTGTATTAGTTTCAGGTGTACGGCAAAGTGATTCAGATATATGTATCTATCTACATATACACACATGTATAAGTACATATGTATGTATTCTTTTTCAGATTCCTTTCTGTCCCTCCCTCCCCTCTCCTGTCCCCTTCGGTAACCATAAGTTTGCTTCTATGTCTGTGAATCTGTTTGGTAAACAAGCTCATTTGTATCATACTTTTAGATTCTACATATAGGTGATATCATATGATATTTATCTTTCTCTCTTTGACTTACTGCATTTAGCATGGTAATCTCTAGGTCTATCCATGTTGCTGCAAATGTCATTATCATTTTCTAAGGCTGAGTAGTATTCCATTATATACGTATTTCTTTATCCAGTCAACTGTCAATTGATATTTACTTTGCTTCCATGTCTTGGCTATTGTGCATAGTGCTATATGTAAATGACCAATAAACATAAAAATCCACCAATTATTGGTATAAGTTGATATAACCTTTTGGAGGCCACTTTGGCAATATGTCTCAACAGCATTGATCTAACTAAAAATGAAGGTGCAGAGGAAACAGCACTGGTTTTGAAGTTAGACTGAACTGGGTCTGACACATGCCTTTGCAATTTACCAGTTGTGTGATCCAGAGTGAGTTGCTTAACCTATCGGAGCTCCTTTTCCCCCTCCTCCAGATTTCCTGCCAGCTTTAATTAGACTTGAGGAATGATTCAAGGGATATACCCTGAGAAAATCATAATTTAAAATGATACATCCCAAAACCACTACAATATTGTAAAGTAATTAGCCTCCAACTAATAAAAATAAAAGAAAAAAAAAAGAAGAAAACGTTAATCTTGGTTATTTGGCATGATTTTATTTTATTTTTTATTTCCCTATATTATTTCTATACTGAGTTGTAATATGTAACTTGTCATGAAACAACATTATAAAAGGTTATTTGACCACACAAAGTTTAATAGAATATATTCAATCAAAAAAAATAAAATAAAATGATACATGCACCCCAATATTCACCTTGGCATGAGTTACAATAGCCAGAACATGGAAACAAGCTAAATGTCCAATAACAGATGAATGGATAAAGAAGATGTGATACACACATACAATGGAATATCATTCAGCCATAAAAGGAATGACCTTGAGTCATTTGCAGAGATATGGATACAACTAGAGTCTGTTACACTGGATGAAGTAAGTCAGAAAGAGAAAAACAAATATCATATATTAATGCACACATGTGAATCTAGAAAAATGGCACAGATGAATCTATCTCCAGGGTAGGAATAGAGACTCCGATGTAGAGAGCTGACATATGAACATGGTGGGGTAAGGGGAGTTCAGGACAAATTGGGAGATGAGGATTGACATATATACACTAATGTGTGAAATAGCTAGTGAGGAGTTGCTATTAATATAAAGCACAGGGCGCTCAGCTTGGTCCTGTGATGACCCAGAGGGGTGGGATGAGGGTAGGGGTGGGAGCGAGGCCTGAGCGCGAGGGTATATATATACATAGAAAAAATAATCCATCAGAAACAACTTTTCATGAATGGATAAACAGCTTTCAAATTTTTATATACAGAAATGTTTGCAGAGGGTGAAAATTAAAAGAAAGAAAAGAAACAGAGAAAGAAACAAATGAAGGATAATTCTAGGATAACTGAAAAATGAAGATGTAAACAATTATTTGCAAGCAGACAACACAGCTTAAGAAGTGAGTAGTAACTTGATCAAATTATTGAAGAGACATTTTCTTGGGTCTGACAGTTTTTCTGTGTTCATTCTTCAAATATCAAAGCAGTATGTGCACACATTTATAAAAAAGTATCAGTGATGCTGAAGAGCTACTGCAAAAGGTAGGAATACCTGCTGCTATATCCCAGCCTTACCCCACTCCTTTGTCTCTACCCAAACCCTAGAAGACTCAAACTTGAGAATCAACTAAGTTTAGCTTTTTAACAGCTACAGTTTTGTTTTTTTTTTTTTAATACTTTTGGGTGGTTACTTCCTGATCTCTCAGTAATACAGTCATATCAGGACTTTTTCTTTATCAAACAAGACTTTATATATGGACTTCCTTCACATTCTGATACATGAGTACTTAGTTCACTTACATCCTCCCCACCACTCAACATGAATATCTCACTATTGTTGATTCCACTATTGTAATATTAGGTAATGCTCTTTAGTTCCTCTTTGCAATTTTCTTACTCTATGTATTTTTGTTTCCTGTTCCGTTAACAATGACCTATAGCTCTCAACACACCCCTTCCACTTCCAAAGTTCTTTTACTGCTGTCCTCTGTAAGATTTCAATGAAAAAGTTCAAAGGACTAGCATAATGGAATAAGAAGTTCAGAGAATTCCATGGTGGTCCAGTAGTTAAGACTCAGTGCTTTCACTTCCGTGGGCCTGGGTTTAATCCCTGGCTGGGGAACTAAGATCCCACAAACTGTGCAGCCAAAAAACAAAAAAAAGGAATTAAAAAAAAAACAAGAAGTTCAAACAACATTACAAAAATTGTGAAATAGTTCATGCACACAGACAATAATAGAGACTAATATAGAAACACATACATATATCCACCACTCAGCTTAATCAAATCTTAACACTGTACATATTTACTCCCCTTAAAAAAAAGCATTACCAACCCATTAAGGGCCTCTATACTATTTCTCTTTACTAGTGTTTATCATTACATCAAAAACCTATCTCATTAATTCCATGTTTACCATTCTAACACATGATTTTATATTTTTAACACATACTTTGACATCTATATATATGATAAACACATTTACATATATTCATGTATATTATGTATCCATGTATTATTTATTAATGCTGACATTTTCAAAGTAAAAATTTGCTGGGAATTCGGGAGCACTAATGTCTCTAAATTCTGAGATTTTGGGGTAACTCTTATTGCAAGGCAAGCAAAAAGTTCTAGGAGCATGACTCACAAGGCACACAGTCTGCCATAAAAGGGTAAAAAACAGTAGCTGGGTAGCTTATGAGGAAGGCTACAGTACCAAAGGACAGAATCAGGAAGGTGATTTTTTAAAAAATATTTATCTATTTAATTATTTATTTTTGGCTGCACGGGGTCTTAGTTGTGATACGCAGTCTCTCTAGTTGTGGGATGTGCGGGCTTAGCTGCCCCATGGCAGGAGGGATCTTAGTTCGCCAACCAGGAATGGAACCTGCATCCCCTGCACTGCAAGGCAGATTCTTAACCACTAGACCAGGTACCTCAGCTGGTAAAGAAACTGCCTGCAATGCAAGAGACCTGGGTTTGATCACCGGATTGGGAAGATCCCCTGGAGAAAGGAATGGCTACCCACTCCAGTATTCTGGCCTGGAGAATTCCATGGACTAGAGTAGGTGACCAATATGCTACTGCAGAAGAGTGGGGAAATAACTCCAGAAAGAATGAAGAGACAGAGCCAAAGAGAAAACAACGCCCGGTTGTGGATGTGACTGGGGATGGAAGTAAAGTCTGATGCTGTAAAGAACAATATTGCATGGGAATCTGGAATGTTAGGTCCATGAATCAAGGTAAAGTGGAAGTGGTCAGACAGGAGATGGCGAGAGTGAACGTTAACATTTTAGGGATCAGTGAAGTAAAATGGACTGGAATTGGAGAACTTAATTCGGATGACTGTTATATCTACCACTGTGGGCAAGAAGCCCTTAGAAGAAATGGACTAACTCTCATAGTCAACAGAAGAGTCCGAAATGCAGTACTTGGGTGCAATCTCAAAAATGACAGAATGATCTTCGTTTGTTTCCAAGACAAACCATTCAATACCACAGTAATCCAAGTCTATGCCCCGACCACTAATGCCAAAGATGCTGAAGTTGAATGATTCTATGATGGCCTACAAGACCTTCTAGAACTAACACCTAAAAAAGATGTCTTTTTCATCATAGGGGACTGGAATGCAAAAGTAGGAAGTCAAGAGATACCTGGATTAACAGGCAAGTTTAGCCTTGGAGTACAAAATGAAACAGGGCAAAGGCTAACAGAGTTTTGCCAAGAGAATGCACTGATCATAGCAAACATCCTCTGACAACACAAGAGATGACTCTAAACATGGACATCACCAGATGGTCAGTACTACTACCGATATCAGATTGAGTATATTCTTTGCATCTGAAGATGGAGAAGCTCTATACAGTCAGCAAAAACAAGACCAGGAGCTGAATGTGGCTCAGATCATGAGCTCCTTATTGCAAAATTCAGACATAAATTGAAACAAGTAGGGAAAACCACTAGACTATTCAGATATGACCTAAATCAAATCCCTTATGATTATACAGTGGAAGTGAGAAATAGATTCAAGGGATTAGATTTGATAGACAAAGTGCCTGAAGAACTGTGGATGGAGGTTTGTGACATTGTACAGGAGGCAGTGATCAAGAAAAAGAAATGCAAAAAGGCAAAATGATTGAGGAGGCCTTACAAATGGCTGAGAAAACAAGTGAAGTGAAAGGCAAAGGAGAAAAGGAAAGATAAACCCATTTGAATGCAGAGTTCCAAAGAATAGCGAGGAGAGATAAGAAAGCCTTCCTCAGTGATCAATGCAAAGAAATAGAGGAAAACAATAGAATGGGAAAGACTAGAGATCTCTTCAAGAAAATTAGAGATACCAAGGAAACATTTCATGTAAAGATAGGCACAATAAAGGACAGAAATGGCATAGACCTAACAGAAGCAGAAGATATTAAGAAAAGGTGGCAAGAATACACAGAAGAACTATACAAAAAAGATCTTCATGACCCAGATAACCACGACGGTGTGATCACTCACCTAGAGCCAGACATCCTGGAGTGTGAAGTCAATGGGCCTTAGGAAGCATCGCTATGAATAAAGCTAGTAGAGGTGATGGAATTCCACCTGAGTTATTTCAAATCCTAAAAGATGATACTGCGAAAGTGCTGCACTAAATATGCCAGCAAATTTGGAAAACTCAGCAGTGGCCACAGGACTGGAAAAGGTCAGTTTTCATTCCAATCCTAAAGAAAGGCAGAGCCAAAGAATGTTCAAACTATCGCCCAATTCCACTCATCTCACACGCAGGCAAAGTAATGCTCAAAATTCTCCAAATGAGGCCCAACAGTACATGAACCGAGAACTTCCAGATGTTCAAGTTGGATTTAAAAGAGCAGAGGAACCAGAGATCAAATTGCAAACATCTGTTGGATCATAGAGAAATCAAGAGAGTTCCAGAAAAGCATCTACTTCTGCTTTATTGACTATGCCAAAGCCTTTGACTGTGTGGATCACAACAAACTGTGGAAAATTCTGAAAGGGATGGGAATACCAGACCACCTGACCTGTCTTCTGAGAAATCTGTAGCAGGTCAAGGAACAACAGTTAGAACTGGACATGGAATGACAGACTGGTTCCAAATAGGGAAAGGAGTATGTCAAAGCTGTATATTTTATCCTTTTTATTTAATTTATATGCAGAGTAAATCATGAGAAATGCTGGACTGGATGAAGCATAAGCTGGAATCAAGATCGCTGGGAGAAATATCAGTAACCTCAGATATGCAGATGACACCACCCTTATGGCAGAAAGTGGAGATGAAAGTGAAAGAGGAAAGTGAAAAAGTTGGCTTAAAGCTCAACATTCAGAAAACTTGGATCATGGCATCTGGTCCCATCACTTCATGGGAAATAGATGGGGAAACAGTGGAAACAGTGTCAGACTTTATTTTTGGGGGGCTCCAAAATCGCTGCAGATGGTGATTGCAGCCATGAAATCAAAAGACACTTACTCCTTGGAAGGAAAGTTATGATCAACCTAGACAGCATATTAAAAAGCAGAGACATTACTTTGCCAACAAAGGTCCATCTGGTCAAGGCTATGGTTTTTCCAGTGGTCATGTATGGATGTGAGAGTTGGACTGTGAAGAAAGCTGAGTGCTGAAAAATTGATGCTTTTGAACTACGGTGTTGGAGAAGACTCTTGAGAGTCCCTTGGACTGCAAGGAGATCCAACCAGTCCATCCTAAAGGAGATCAGTCCTGGGTGTTCATTGGAAGGACTGATGCTGAAGCTGAAACTCCAATACTTTGGCCACCTCATGCAAAGAGTTGGCTCATTGGAAAAGACCCTGATGCTGGGAGGGATTGGGGGCAGGAGGAGAAGGGGATGACAGAGGATGAGATGGCTGGATGGCATCACTGACTTGATGGACATGAGTTTGAGTAAACTCCAGGAGTGATGGACAGGGAGGCCTGGTGTGCTGCGATTCACGGGGTCACAAAGAGTCAGACATGACTGAGCGACTGAACTGAACTGAACTGATTTCTAAGATAACTACAATAAGACCCTGTGTTTGTATAATGCATTACAGTTTGCAAAGTGCTTTTGTGGCCTACCTCATAGAGTGATGTGAGGTAAGCTCAGCTAAGGATGCGCCACTTCCTCAAAATGGATATGGGATGATGAAGTAGCAGTGGTAAGGGAGGGTGCCTATAGGAACCACACAGAAAGCAGATTTTGGGGTTCAGTTAAGGAATCTTTGCTAGGTTCCACTACTTCAAGCTCTCCTTCCATTAAAACACGGGCAGGACCAATCCCTTCTCCTTGGATCAGTGTCATTCAGAGACAGCTCAAGGACAGATGGTCTTAGACGAGTTGAAACTGAACGTTCTATTTTACATACTTTACTAACAGAAAATACTCTTAAAGGCGATCAAGAGACCAGTGCAGGGCATAGAGCATTTCCTCACAGTAAAAATGACAACATGCTCCAAAGTCTAAACCTACTTGGAAGTTGCAGAATTGAATGGAGCTTTGAAAGTAACAACAGGGGCTGTGTACCCAGACCACACAATATGGGCCTCCCCAGATATTTCTTGTAAGGGATCCTGGGGCAATGTTGCTGATTACAGGATGTAGGCTGCTGGCAAACTCTATGACAAGCGTGGCAAAGGAAGTACAGAGCAGAAAATAAGAATGAAAAAGCAGGTGTTAGTTGTTCAGTCATGTCTGGCTCTTTTGCAAGTACATGGACTGTAGCCCACCAAGCTCCTCTGTCTATGGAAGTCTCCAGGCAAGAATACTGGAGTAGGTAGCCATTCCCTTCTCAAGGGGATCTTCTTGACCCAGGGATCAAAGCTGGGTGTCCTACAATAAAGGCAGATTCGTTACTGTCTGAGCCACTAGGGAAGCCCCAAATAAGGATGGCAGTCTTCAAAAGTAAGAAAGGAAGGTATTTAGGGGATTCAAGTCAAACAGGGTATGTGTCTACATATATAAAATACATACTGATCTCAGTTTCAGCTTATTTAGAAGAAGTCATTATTTATATCTACTAGGTAGAAAAAACATAGCTTCAACCATATTTTAACGCTTGAACATATGTGAAAGAAGGAGGAACAAGACTCAAAATAGAGCACAGTATTTGTAATATATTCACGTATATACATTTATATACATGGACATGCACATGTGTATGTATATATGCACACACACATACACATATATTTGTAAAACAGAACTTTATGAAGTGAAAATAAAAAATAAAATAATTAGGACAAAACAGAAATGTCAATAAACTCCATAATATATCTCACGTTCAGAAAATAACTGCCAGTTAGACCCAACATAGAGATTCTAATTAGCATCAGTATTACCCCTGTTGTGAAGCCTTCTCTTAGCTCCCTTTCTTCCCGTTACAGCTGATGACTTCCCCTCTATGTATGACCCATAGCACTTTTCACTTTGAGCCTTTTTTAGCCTCAGTCACCATCATGATAGGTTGAATCATAGGTTTCTTTTGTTCTCCCAAACAAGCTTGAAGAATAGGATAAGGACCATGTTCTACTCACTTTAATATCTCTGACATCCAATTCAGTGATTGGACAATGTATATAGTCTATTCATGCTTGCTGAAACTGAAACTGAGCCATCGTCTCTCACAGAGAGATTTTTGTCTTGTGGAAGCAAAATCTTCTGACCTTCCAGTCCAGTTCTCCCAACTTGGTTCTCTCCTTTAGGCAAAGAATCAACATCTATCAAGCTAAGTTATTTTCCTTCTTCTGTAGGGGAATAAAGACGAAGAGTTTTTCCCCAGAGGCTAAGATACTAGTTTTTCTTACATGGTGTTAAAGGGAAAAAAAAGAAAGACTACTGGAGACCTAAGACTGACTGCTGATCGGAAAACCAGGGAACTTGACTCAGACAGAGGAAAAGGTCTAGGGGCCCCTCAAGGATGAGGTTTAGGGAAGGAGAAAGCAGGTATATTTTTTAAAGCAAAGACACTCCAACTGTTTTCATCCCATATTAGGAAAGCAAAATGTCTTGAGTGACGTTGGTTGGCTGGTGCTACCTGAATCTACTGTTTGCATGATTATGGGGCTGGTCTTCTTTGGGAATATGGTATATATTTGGGCCATTTTGAGATCATAGTATGTAGGTACCTCATGATCTGCCTGATGGGGATGATGGAATCACTGGGGTGTCAGCAGGCTTGGTGGACTGGTCAGAGTTCAGCAGTGCACACAATTACCCTGAGGTTTGCAGGCAGCCTTCCCATCTCTACTTTTGTCAAGAAAATCAAACCCAGTTCTTGCCACATAAACTGTGAGTGACTCCACTTTTCAACAGTCTTCCTTCTCTGAGGTAAGGAAAGGGATGGACATTCATTCAGTGCCTACTGTATGTACTTAGAAACTTGACAAATGACATGAGGTCAATATCACCACTTTATGGAGGATGCCACACAGCTATTAAGTGGTAAATCTAGGGTTCAAAGCCTGGTCTAGTCTAGCTTAAAAATTTGGTTGATAGTTGATAACCTCTGATGTGCTTCAACAGCATCAATAGGCCACAAAACACTCACACTATTAGTGAATGACCTGGACAGTTAGTTACAACATAGAGACCCAGAGGTCCATCCCAATCTGGATTTTTTCTACATCTTAGAGGCCTTGTGTTATTTTGTTAAGTGCAAGATGAGAAATTTAGACAGTCAAGAAAATAGACCAGTAGCATAAAATGCTCTCTAATTAGATGGAAAGTAAAAAAAAAAAAAAAAAAAAACTAAACTAAAAACAAAACAAAACAAAAACCTAAGTGGAAATAGCGAAAGGCTGAAAGTTTTTAGGACATAAGAATCTAATTAACCATATCTAATGTTTTATTGATTTTGATGGTAGAAAAGCAGTATGTAAAAATACATGAAACAGAAAGTGCCCTTTATGATACAACTCACTAAAATTCAAATGAAGTAATAATGCACCTGAAAGTGTTTTAAAGGCATAAAGTGCTATATAACTGTGAGGGGTTATTTGAATAAGAAAGCTTTCCTAGGAGAAACATGAAACATTGGTATTTTTGCCTCTCCTCTTAGAACGACAGCAGTTTTGAGAGTTGCTCTTTGCTGAAGAAACAACTTATGCTTATTTTCTCAGTTTGGCAGGATCAGGTAGAGAACAAAATTAGCCTTCAGGAGGAGAAACCCTCTGAGTCTATGTGAGGCTTCACAACTGTAGTCTGAACCGTGGCCAAAAAGGCTGGTTAGCACTTTTAAAAGTATTTTTAGAAAAAATACATAGTGAGTGTGATAATCTAAATTAAACATTAATGGCATGCCTAGAGACTTTGTACAGTGAAATATTTTTACTTTAAAAAATCAATTTTTATTTTATGCCTTGTACATATTCAATCTGCTTTCATCAGAGTTCTTTCTGCCCTGTCAACCCTGTTCTTACTCCCACCCCATCAACCTCTGGTTCTTTCTTCTCTAGCCTTACATCTCTCATTGTACTTGGGAGAAATGTGATTTTACTATTGTTTTCTCCTAGAACTGTGTCTTTTGATTCTCTGAGGTGTCTGATCAAATACTTTCCCTCTGAGTCGGAGCGCACATTGTGCCTTCTTCCCTTCTTCTTGTTCCCTATCTTTGTCCCCACCACCTTGGAGCTTCAAGTTCCCACTACAATTTCAAATTTAGAATATTTTGCTGTTCCTCCCACGGAGCTTAAAATGCCTCTAATTACATTGTTTCCCAAGTCTCTCTTCTCCTTTGCAATTTAGATACAGCACAGCAGAACAGTCTGCCTGACTCTCCCCTCTGATCTGTCATGTCCTTTTGAACAATTTCTGTCCTATGTTAGTCTTGCCTCAATAAGGGCCCAGCACCTCTTCTGTGTCTAAAAGGACTGTTTCACTGGTAAAGTCAAAGGGCCAAGGAGCTGCTAAATGGCAAGAGGCTTTGCTGTTTAGCCAGTGCCATGTTGCTATTCAATTCCTGGCTGAAAATAAATTTCAGTCCTATTTACCTAAAACATTTACTTCTATTTCCTATGATTGCAAGTTCTTATTTCAATCTGGATGTGCCCACAAGTGTAAAGTAAGATAAAAGGTCAACTGTTTCCATTGGTCCAAAGTAGCCTTCTTCAAAGACAATGAGGTTTAGGGACTTCCCTGTTAGGACTCCAGGTTTCTACTACAGGGTTTATGGGTTTGATCCCTGGTCCGGGAACTAAGATCCTGCAAGCCGCATGGTGCTAGATAGTTGTTAAATATTCTCAAGTTTGAGCACTACATGAGAAGCTGTGGTGAGAAAAAACAACAGATATAAGTGGCAGGACAGTATTTTGAACATTAACTGACATTCCCCTCATTCCCACATATTCTTTCCTGTTATCTCTACCTCTCCCAGCACCCTCACCCTCAGGCTACTAATTATTTTGCCTTTAGGCTTTAAGAAAAGACTGCTTCCTGATGTTTTTGCATTTCAAAAAAGACTTCAAAATCATAGGAAAGAGTTGAAGAGAACAGTCATTGAAGGTGAAAGATTCAGTTCAGTCACTCAGTCAGGTCTGATTCCTTGCGACCCCATGGACTGCAGCATGCCACGCTTCCCTGTCTAACACCAACTCCCGGAGTTTACTCAAACTTATGTCCATTGAGTCGGTGATGCCATCCAACCATCTCATACTATGTTGTCCCCTTCTCCTCCCACCTTCAGTCTTTCCCAGCATCAGGGTCTTTTCAAATGAGTTAGTTTTTTGCAATAGGTGGCCAAAGTATTTGGGTCTCAGCTCCAGCATCAGTCCTTCCAATGAATATTCAGGACTGATCTCCTTTAGGATGGACTGGTTGGATCTCTTTGCAGTCCAAGGGACTCTCAAGAGTCTTCTCCAACACCACAGTTCAAAAGCATCAATTCTTTGGCACTCAGCTTTCTTTATAGTCCAACTCTCACATCCATCCATGACTACAGGAAAAACCATAGACTTGACTAAATGGGCCTTTCTTGGCAAAGTAATGTCTCTACTTTTTAATATGCTGTCTAGGTGGGTCATAACTTTCCTTCCAAGGAGTAAGTGTCTTTTAATTTCACGGCTGCAGTCACCAACTGCAGTGATTTTGGAGCCCCCAAAATAAAGTCTGTCACTGTTTCCAGTTTCCCCATCTATTTCCCATGAAGTGATGGGACCACATGCTATGATCTTAGTTTTCTGAATGTTGAGCTTTAAGCCAAATTTTTCACTCTCCTCTTTCACCTTCATCAAGAGACTCTTTAGTTCTTCTTCACTTTCTGCCATAAGGGTGGTGTCATCTGCATATCTGAGGTTACTGATATTTCTCCTGGCAATCTTGATTCCAGCTTGTGCTTCATCCAGCCTGCTATTTCACATGATGTACTCTGCATAAGTTATAAGTTTCATAATCATGGTGACAACATACAGCCTTGACGTATTCCTTTCCCTATTTGGAACCATTCTGTCATTCCATGTCCAGTTCTAACTGTTGCTTCTTGATCTGCATACAAATTTCTCAGGAGGCAGGTCAGGTGGTCTGGTATTCCCATCTCTTGAAGACTTTTCCATAGTTTCTTGTGATCCACATAGTCAAAGGCTTTGGCATAGTCAATAAAGGAGAAATAGATGTTTTTCTGGAACTCTCTTGCTTTTTCGATAATCCATCGTATGTTGGCAATTTGATCTCTTGTTTCTCTGCCTTTTCTAAATCCAGCTTGAACATCTGGAAGTTCATGGTTAATGTACTGTTGAAGCCTAGCTTGGAGAATTTTGAGCATTACTTTGCTAGCGTGTGAGATGAGTGCAATTGTGTGGTAGTTTAAACATTCTTTGTAGTTTAAACAGTTCTTTGGGATTGGACTGAAAACAGACCTTTTCCAGTCCTGTGGGCACTGCTGAGTTTTCCAAATTTGCTGGCATATTAAGTGCAGCACTTTCACAGAATCATCTTTTAGGATTTGAAATAGCTCAACTGGAATTCCATCACCTCCACTAGCTTTGGTTGTAGTGATTCTTCCTAAGGCCCATTGACTTCACATTCCAGAATGTCTTGCTCTATGTGAGTGATCATATGATCACGATTATCTGGATAGTGAAGATCTTTTTTGTATAGTTCTTCTATATATTCTTGCCACCTCTTCTTAATATCTTCTGCTTCTGTTAGGTCCATACCATTTCTTTTCTGTCCTTTATTGTGCTCATCTCTGCATGAAATGTTCCCTTGGTATCTCTAACCTTCTTGAAGAGATCTCTAGTCTTTCCCATTCTATTGTTTTCCTCTGTTTCTTTGCACTGATCACTGAGGAAGGTTTTCTTATCTCTCTTTGCTATTCTTTGGAACTCTGTATTCAAATGGGTATATCTTGCCTTTTCTCCTTTGCTTTTGGCTTCTCTTCTTTTCACAGCTATTTGTAAGGCCTCCTCAGACAGCCATTTTGCTTTTTTGCATTTCTTTTTCTTGGGGACGGTCTTGATCCCTGTCTCTTGTACAATGTCACGAACCTCCATCCATAGTTCATCAGGCACTCTGTCTATCAGATCTAACCCCTTGAATCTATTTCTCACTTCCACTGTATAGTCATAAGGGATTTGATTTAGGTCATACCTGAATGGTCTAGTGGTTTTACCAACTGTCTTCAAATTTATATCTGAATTTGGCAATAAGGAGTTCATGATCTGAGCCACAGTCAGCTCCCGGTCTTGTTTTTGCTGACTGTATAGAACTTCTGCATCTTTGACTGCAAAGAATATAATCAATCTGATTTCAGTGTTGACCATCTGGTGATATCCACGTGTAGAATTGTCTCTTGCCTTCTTGGAAGACGGTGTTTGCTATGACCAGTGCGTTCTCTTGGCAAAACTCTGTTAGCCTTTGCTCTGCTTCATTCTGTACTCCAAGGCTAAATTTGCCCGTTACTCCAGGTGTTTCTTGACTTCCTACTTTTGCATTCCAGTCCCCTATAATGAAAAGGACATCTTTTTTGGGTGTTAGTTCTAGAAGGTCTTGTTAGGTCTAGAAGGTCTTGTAGAACTGTTCAACTTAAGCTTCTTCAGCATTAATGGTTGGGGCATAGACTTGGATTACTGTGAGAATGAATGGTTTGCCTTGGAAATGAACAGAGATCATTCTTTTGTTTTTGAGATTGCATCGAAGTACTACATTTTGGACTCTTGTTGACTATGATGGGTAATCCATTTCTTCTAAGGGATTGTTGCCCACAGTAGTAGATATAATGGTCATCTGAGTTAAATTCACCCATTCCATTCCATTTTAGTTCGCTGATTCCTAAAATGTCAACGCTCACTCTGGTCACCTCCTGTTTGACCACTTCCAATTTGCCTTGATTCATGGACCTAACATTCCAGGTTCCTATGCAATATCTTTACAGCATCGGACTTTGCTTCTATCGCCAGTCACATCCACAACTGGGTGTTGTTTTTGCTTTGGCTCCATCTCTTCATTCTGGAGTTATTTTTCCACTGATCTCCAGTAGCATAATGGGCACCTACTGACCTGGGGAGTTCATCTTTCAGTGTCCTATCTTTTTGCCTTTTCATACTGTTCCTGGGGTTCTCAAGGCAAGAATACTAAAGTGGTTTGCCATTCCATTCTCCAGTGGCATTTTAGAAAATTTTGTCATTTTGTCAGAAATGCGAAAGATTAAGCTTTTAAAATATCAAAGCCCATGCCTTGAAAGGACTGTGTACAGTATGTAAGAATCAGACTTTTCTATTTCCTGGGACTAGGAAAGGTCTGGATCCAGGAAAGCCAGTGAGGAAGTTAGTGGTGAGTAGACTTGAGGGTTCAGAGAAAGTGGTCTGTCAGGTGTACATCCTGTTGGAGAGCAGAGGGGATGTAAGCCCCACAAGCTGAGGACCTATGGCTGATTCATCTTGAGGTTTGATAGAAAACAGCAAAATTCTGTAAAGCAATTATCCTTCAATTAAAAAATAAATAAAATTGAAAAAAAAAGCAGTAAGATCCCAGAGTTCCCCATTCCATGCCGGCTGGCAAGGAATGACTGGAGAGAGCTGGGCCAGCTGGGTCAGAGATGCCTCCTAGGTAACATTCTAGAGAAGTGGTGAGAAGAGAAAATCTTCTTTCTCCCTTTGTGTATGCCTGTCTCTATATCCAAATTTCCCCCTTTA
The DNA here is from genome assembly GCF_910594005.1 of Cervus elaphus. Lineage (NCBI taxonomy): Eukaryota > Metazoa > Chordata > Mammalia > Artiodactyla > Cervidae > Cervus > Cervus elaphus. The sequence continues at coordinate 66,537,832 of NC_057847.1, forward strand.
AAAAGAACACCAGTCATATTGAATTAGTGCCCATCCTGATGGTCTCATTTAAACTTAATTATCTCTGTTAAAGACCTTATCTCCAAACATAGTCACGTTTTGAGGTCCTGGTGGTTAAGATGCTAACATACCTTTTTGAGAAAGACACAATTCAACCCATAACACAGCATTTATACATATTAGCTCACGATCTCTTACTGAACTATTCTTTCCACTCCCACCAAACCCTTTTTTACCACCAAAGTCTTCTGGCAGAAACTGTGGTCAGGAAAACATCTGGTAAACTCATTCACACTGAGGTATAGGTTGCCAAAATGTCTTTGTCTATAAAGTACACTGGTTCAAAATGATATAAAGCAACATAAGAAATCAATAAAGTTTAATATCTTGTCCGTCCTGGTAACATCTAGGTTTTAACAAATTGCAAAGAATTATATTCATTCCTCTATAACACAACATATAACATATGTGTTATATACTATAACATAAATTGTAGCAATATTTGGGATAATATGTAAAACTTGCTAAGCAATACTTGGCTTTTCTTATAATTAACATAAAAACATTTTCTATTAATGCAAAATAGAATTACATTCCATGTTGTTAATACAAAGATATGTACTCACAGTCCCTACTGAAGATTACTGTAAATTTCTTCTTTAACATTAATAAGAAATATAGATACTCCTAAAGGAACTGTGGGTTTTCCAGGTGGCTCAGTGTTAAAGAATCCTCCTGCAAAAAAAAAAAAAAAAAAAAAGAATCCTCCTGCAACCCAATCCTTGGGTTGGGAATATCCCCTGGACAAGGCAATGGCAACTCATTCCAGTATTCATGCCTGAGAAATCCCATGGACAGAGAAACCTGGTGGGCTATAGTCCATGAGGTTGCAAAGAGTCAGACATGACTTAGCAACTAAACAACAACAACAAAGGAAATGCAAACTTGGTAGCTACTGCTGTTTCATAGGTGATACAAAGCTTATGAAATTAGAAAGATATGTGAACCACTCAAACGAACAATGGCTTTAAATCTATCCCTTCTAAAATTATTATTAGGAGCCACTTTTGCAGGCATCACAATATTTTTTTAAACTCAAGAATGTGGACTATGATAGCACAGCTATCATATTTAAGAGACAGTTATATCAAACTTACACTGAGAACTAAAAAGATAGGAAAACTGAACTTCATGTGTTATACTCTAAAATATAGTCAGTTCTCACTATGCGTGGTAGTGACATTCTATAAAGTTGCTGTGAACATGAAATTAGTGAATACTGAACCACTGCTCCTAGGGGAAATGCCGATTAGGTTCATGTGGGCCTCTGGTCACAATATTTTTGTCAACTGAACTCATAATCTTGTTTCATGTGTGTTTCTATGTAAAGGCATATTATTCAATGTTTAATGATGATTAATTAACAATGAACTCACAGCCAACAATACTATAATTTGTGTCTGAAAGAAGTCTATCTAACACTGTATTTTCTCCATAAAACACATCACAGTCCCCTTATGCTTAGGAGTGGGAGACAACACTTTTATGCTATGCTTGGGGACCATTTTAAATAGCAAAGTCACCACAAAAAGCACAGAAATTTGAAAAATAGCATTAAATAGACCACAAAAAGGACACTGGTTTATAGTATGAGACCTAAAACAAGGCCAAGTGTCTCCTGTTTGACCTCACCTGGGAATGTGTATAATCAGCAACTCAAATATTTTTGCCCCTCTGCTCATCTCTGGGAATGACAGTGAAATGCCATGGATAATCATTTTGGTGTTGTAGATATATTTTTAGTCATAAATACAAATCCCTGAATAAATGAGGTACTTTGATTTGGCTTCTATTACCCATAAACAAACAAACAGAGTCTTACTTGCTTAACAAAATAGATTATTTATTTTAAAGCTAATATTTGCAATGTGAGGCCTCAGAATGCTGGATAAGTATAACTAATGCCCAAACTTTGCTACTGATTCTGAGAGTGACCTTGGTCAAAGGGGCTGGATTTCTGTGGGCATCAGCTTCTTATTCATAAAGTGATAGTCTTAGAGTACATATATACATATATATATATATATATATATGTGTGTGTGTGTATATATATTCATATACATAGATATTTTAAAGCTATTTTTAGAACTCACACAGAACAACAACACACATTTAAATGTGTTTAACACCTGGAAAACATATAAGAGATAGTACTCTGGATAGATGGAAGACAAGTGATGTTATAGGAGCTTCTTTTTTATGCCTTTTGGTTCTTGAACCATGAAAACATGCTAGCTATTTGAAAAAAAGTAAACACTAAAATAAAGAAGAACTGAGATTTAAGAATAAGAAGAAAGAAGGAGTAAAGAAGGAAGGAAGTAGGGAGGGAGAGAGAAATGAGAAATTAATAGGCATGTCATGTTCTGTATGGCAAGGGGTGGACTTCCCAGGTGGCGCTAGTAGTAAAGAACCCACCTGCCAGTGCAGGAGACATAAGAGATATGGGTTTGACCCCTGGGTCAGGAAGATCCCCTGTGGCAACCCACTCCAGCATTCTTGCCTGGAGAATCCCTATGGACAGATAAGCCTGGCGAGCTACAGTCTATAGGGTTGCAAAGAGTCGGACATAAAAGAAGCAATTGAGCGTGCACACATGGCAGATGTGTGGCAGATAATAAAGGGTAGATATTATAAGCTCAGATTATACTATGACAATTAGGCCTCAGGTTTTATTTATATATCTTCTAATAAATCAAATGCTTATTAGGCACTTACTGAATATGAGGGACAGTGCTAGAACATTATTCTAATTTTTTCCTTATATCTATGAAATAGGTATTAAGTTGAATCAAATGAAATTGCAAATATTCACAGATTTTTGACCCACAAAAATGTCAGTTTCATATATTCAACCTAATGTTAACATACCCATTTTAATGATGAGGAACCCAAGGCTCACAAACACTGACTGTCCAGTGGCACACACAGCTTGCAAGAGTGACTCCCAATCTGAACCCAGATCTCCTGTTTCCACTGAGTTCCAGGTATATGTTTCAGGCCATAAAAGTTCTTGTAAAACAAATGCTTAACTTTCTTTACATATGTGTGTGTGTGTTAGTCGCTCAGTTCAGTTCAGTTCAGTTCAGTCGCTCAGTCGTGTCGGACTCTTTGTGACCCTATGAACCGCAGCACGCCAGGGCTCCCTGCCCATCACCAACTCCTGGAGTCCATCCAAACCCATGTCCATTGAGTCGGTGATGCCATCCAACCACCTCATCCTCTGTCGTCTGCTTCTCCTCCTGCCCTCAATCTTTCCCAGCATCAGGGTCTTTTCCAATGAGTCAGCTCTTCGCATCAAGTGGCCAAAGTACTGGAGTTTCAGCTTCAACATCAGTCCTTCCAATGAACACCCAGGACTGATTTCATTTAGGATGGACTGGTTGGATCTCCTTGCAGTCCAAGGGACTCTCAAGAGTCTTCTCCAACACCGCAGTTCAAAAGCATCAATTCTTCTGCACTCAGCTTTTTTTATAGTCCAACTCTCACATCCATACATGACCACTGGAAAAACCACAGCCTTGACTAGTCGCTCAGTGACGTCCAACTGTTTGCGACGACATGGACTGTAGCCTGCCAGGTTCCTCTGTCCATGGAATTCTCCAGGAAAGAATACTGGAGTGGGTTGCCATTTCCTTCTCCAGGGTATCTTCCCAACCCTGGAATTGAAACCAGGTCTCCCACCTTGTAGGCAGATTCTTTACCATCTGAGCTACCAGAGAAGCCTTTCTTCAATTATGTGTGACCTTAAATGCCCACCAAATGGTAGAGATTTGGCTGTAAAAACAAAAGCAAACATCAGGATGATATTTCTGCCTGCCAAGGAATACCAAAGACTGTCAGCAAGTCACCAGAAGCTAGGAGAGAGGCCTGGAATGGATCCTTCTCTTACAGTCCTCAGAAGGAAGCAGCCCTGCCAACACCTTGATCTCATTCTTTAGTTGCCAGAACTGTGAGGCAACACATTTCTGTTGTTTGAGCCCCCTAGTTTGTGGGTCCTCTGTTACACTGGTGACAGGAATCTAACATTCAGCCCATCACTGGTTGAAGAATAAAACTAATCCCCCTTATAGCTTCTCATTCTGCTACATTTCAACAAAACCAGAAAATAATTTACTTAAAAGTTAGACATAATGAACTGAATCCTACCCAAGGTTATGAAACCATAGTATCAACTTTTCCCAGAGTAGAAAAGCCTGATTTTGAAACCGACCTCAAAGGATGGATCACTACTAGGCCATTTGGGTCACTGACAACTGTCCTGGACTTCCTTGCCATTAGTGTGGCTGCTTTTGTGTCATGAAAAAATTAATGCAGAGAGAGAGTTTCTTCAGGGGAGAGCAGAAGTCCCCATTGTTATTTAACAATGTTAAATGTATTTTGTTACCTACACTGGGTGCTGATTACAGCTTTCTTTCTTTTGTGCAGGCAAATATGCTTGGGATTATTTTGGACTCAGCATGGGCATGGTTCTTTGTTCACTCTGCTTCATTCCCCATGGTTTCGTTATTGATGGGAGATTACTAATGAATAAATATAAGAAATAAATGAAAGGCCTTTAAAAAAATTAAATGACTATGTTTCCATTGCATTATGTATTTCCAACAGCATGTTCATTAGCTATTCTATACCTCTGTTAGATATTTTGGGATGTGAACCTTGAAATACCTACATGAGTTCTGAGATGATGATGATCACTCGGTTCTTTGTCTAACAATCTGTCAAGTGTTGTCTCTGGGGACCAGTCAGAAACCAAGTGAGATGGTTCGGTTGAGAGAATTTAATAAGGAACTGGTTACAAAGGTGCTGGATGGGCCAGAAAGCCTAACTGGGGAAAGAGGGAAGCCCAGTGAGAAGCAATAGCAGAAAGCCTCTACCCTCCACCTCTAGAGTTTGGAGAGACCAACAGAGGGACTGGGTTAACAGATCCCTGGAGTCCTTTACTCCAGATGGTCCTAGAATGGGAATCACAGAGGAGAAGCAGTCACTATGGGAGAAGCTTCCTGATTCAGAGAAAGAGGCAAATACCTTGGCTTCTCTCCTTCTGCCCGTGTTCCTATTTTATCTTTTTATCTTTCATTATCCTAATTCTTTTTTGGCATGGGCAAGTGAGTCTAAGAAATGAAGCTGGCAGGAATCAGCTTCCTTCAATACAGACAGAATAAGAGAATGACAAAGAATGAATGAATTTGACAGCAAGTAGGCCAATGACTAGGCTTTCCTGGTGGCACTAGTGGTAAAAAACAAACAAACAAACAAAAAAAAAAAAAACCCCACCTGCCAATGCAGGAGACCTAAGATATGTGGGTTTGATCCCTGGGTCAGGAAAATCTGCCAGAGCATGGCACGGCAACCCACTCCAGTATTCTTGCTTGGAGAATCCCATTGACAGAGGAGCCTAATGGGCTATAATCCATAGGGTCGCAAAGAGTCGGTCACGACTGAAGTACCTTACCACACACATGCAAGCAAATGGCCAGCACATTAAGCCCTTAATACAGTATGTTACATTGTGCTTTGGGGTAGCAAATGGTCAAAACAGGTCAGAGAAGCCAAAACCAGAAATTGGGCAAAGCCAGTGAGGTATGACGGATACTGCAAACAGATTACAGGGTTATGGGACTTCCGTTGTGGTCCAGTGGCTACCAGGCTCCCAAACGCAGGAGGCCTGGGTTTGATATCTGGTCAGGGAACTAGATCCCACATACCACAACCAAACTGGGAAAAAAAAAAAGGAATACAGAGTCATAAATAGTTGAGTCAATAAAGAGAATCAGCACACACACGTCATAAATTGTAAGTAGAGACGTACAAAACAGTCTCCTAGAGATCAGAGAAAACAAGAAGTCATAGATTTTCATGATAATTAGGCCACATCACGCGGATAGAACATCAGCACGCACAGGGTAGTAACGATGGGTCAAATAGGCTGATAGAGACGTACAATTAATTACCTGTATTACAGCAGGGATCCATTCCAAATAATTGGTTTGAAAGGCAGACATTCCTGTATTTGCTTGGATATTGCACTTTGAAATCACTGTATTAGTTTGGTTACTTGTCATTGCTTTCTCATGAGAGTAGATTATAAAGAAAAGTTGTAACTATTTGAGTTTTCTGTTGATTGCAAACTCTACAAGTTGGATGTTCCTGTTAGGTACTCACAAGACACTTATGTGCAGCAAGGAAGGCAAAGATAATGGGGAATAAACAAAAAAGGAATCATCCAATCAGTGGATAGAATGAAAGTTTACATGTAGAGTAATGTAACCATCAAATTCGTCTTACATTTTCTGTCCTTGTATTATTTCTTTTTCATGAGCTTGAGTAACGCTTTTCTTATTTATTCTATATAGCATCATATGAGAAAAAGATACATGATCATACTACTCTCCTTAAAAATAATCTCTCTGGATTCACAATATTTAGGTAAAATGAAATGAAAATTGTTCCTTGTCTTTAATTAGATTGTTTTTAAACTATTTTTTTTTTGTGAACCAAGCTCTTTTTTGGTGGAATCTAAATTAATATTTATAGGAGATGCCTGATCCACTAATTATACAGGCATTTACAATAATTAATGTTTGGAAGAAAGCAGTGTATCTTGCATACTCTCCTTTATCATTAAAATGTACATTTTGGAAAATAATAAAGGAAGCATGTGAATTTCAGAATTTCAGAAATACTAGTTTATATAATCACACACACACACACACACACACACACACACACACACACACGCAAGGGAGGCCAAAAATCTATACAGATATAATGAGGCTGCTGTAGCTATAATTATAGATATTAATACAATTCATTCACTCAGAAATAGAGGCATCAAATATGTGCAGGCACAAGGTTGGGCTCTGAGAACATGTACACATACATAATTCCTAGCTTCAGGAAGTAAATAAGCTAGAGGGAAAGTCTAAGAAGCTACTACAGAAGCTTTGAGAGGTGACTATTGGCAGGGCCCATAGGTAGCACGAAGAAGAGAAGTGTCCCTAGGCGAGGAGTTATCCACAAGTGTTCAACTTCAAGGTTTGCAAATTGGAGGCTCTGGACCTTGGACAGCCCAGTCCCAAGCTTTGGTCTCCTGCCCATGGCAAGTTCCAGCCTGGTTTCCATCCTGAGCTAACATCACCCTGCTACACACACAGCCATGCCTCCTGCTCGCCTCTCACTCCCACAACTCATGGGCACCCTTTATAGACTTAATTCCACCCCCTGCCTCCCACAGACAGACACACTCTGCTTCCCACATCAAACAGATCATCTAGTGTTGATGACTACATTTCTCAGAAACATCTCTGAACATCTGCTTCTGCTACAGCACAGGTACCTGCCATTTCTTAATTTGTTCTATCACAGTGGTCTCCTATTGGGTCTTTCCATCTCCTGTTTTGATCTGCTCTTTTGCAACTTTCCACTGGCAAAGTGCTCTCTTTCCAAAACACATTATTCTCCTTCCTGGTACCCTCTGATAGATCCTCACTGTCCATACACAGTGGCTCTCAGACTTGGATGTACCCCATTATCATGTTAGGGAACTTCTTTTTACAACAGATTCCTCTTGAAGTAAAATTTCCAAAGTGGGGCCTCGACAATCTGTATTTTTAACAAGCTCTTCAGATGCTGTTTACTGTCAGCTTGGTTCCAGTCGAGGGGCCAGGGTTTTGGAACTGCAAGATGAAGTCCAAACTTAGCACACAGTGATTCACATGGACTCTTCCCCCATACACACCCCATGTCATGGTCACGGTTGTAACCCATTTCTGAAACTCCCAGGGTTCTTCTAAAGCCTCTGTGTCACTGTACATCTATTCTCTCCAAAATTACCTTGCACTCTTGTTCATCCTGGAAAGCATTCCCTAAGCCTTCTTTAAAGCTTTCCTTGATCACTCAGCTGAGTGAGCTAAGGATCTGCCTTTGTTTTTAAAAGCCCTGTGCAAATCTCTTCTCATAGCGTACTTTAATTTTCACTTGTCTGTTTCTCTTACTGCACTTTGACTCTTCAGGGGTGGGACTGCAAATTACTCATCTCTTTAATCTTAAGAGTCCAGCCTTGTTCCTGATTCATAACAGGGACATAACAAATAAATGAATAGACTAATGAGTGAGCAGAATTCTGGTTTTACTATGGTAGAAATTGGCTGTGTATAGATCATTTCTCTTTATGAACTGAATAATTATATATCTTTCAACAGAATACTATTAAGCAAAGCTAGCAGAAGCTCATCAGCATTTGAGATAAAATGGAAATCAATAAATGCTACTACAAAAAATATAATGATTGCTCTCCATGTGCAGGATTGAGGGAATCATTAAACATTTAGATGAATGTAATGTTTGGCAGATGTCCAGTGTTTTTTATTTTTCATTTGCCTTTGTGTTCATTTATAGGCTGGCAATATAAATACTGGAGAAGAAAAAGGGCAACCCACCCCAGCATTCTTGCCTGGAGAATCCCATGGACAGAGGAGCCTGGTGGGCTACAGTCCATGGGATCACAAAGAGTCGGACATGACTGAGTGACTAAACCAATATAAACACAAACATGCAATTCATCTCTTCCTTTTTTTGGCAAAGTCAAAAATATTTTTCGGTGTATTTATATTTTTTCGGCTTTTAGTTGGTAGTATTTTTGCTTCAATGAACATACCATGAACCCCCAACCACTAAGGAAGACACTGACAGTTTTATCAGTTTATAATTCAATGCAAATGCAATTTTTAATGGACTTCATTTGTTTTTTTCTTGCCTTACACTCATTCTCTGGGTAATAAATGTGTATTTTTCCCTTTGTGACTACTCCTCCTCCACTTTCTGTACACGTGGTTCTTTTTGGTGGAACTGTTTGGGGATGGGGGACATGTGACCCAGGCTTGGCCAGCTGGAGTCACAGTGAAGAGCTTAGGGAAGACGCCCGGTCCAAGGCAGCCAAGGAGAGTTAGTTAGTCCTAGTTCCTTCGAGAAGACTATTGGAAAAGATGCACTCCCTGCAGTGGGACTGATACACTGTTAGAACACAAGCCATTTTTGCCACTGTGTGAGTAAAGCTGCCTAAGAATGAAGCCAACATGATAACAAGCAAAGCCAAAAGAGAAAGAGAGGCAATTTCTGATGATGCTTTTGAACCTTTGCATCCAGCTGTGACTAAACCATTTACTGCTTGAGATTTATACTTAGTTGAGCTCTACTCACTCTAAAGAAAAAAAAAAATCCTTTTTATTCTTAAACTGGCTTGAGTTTGCATTCTCTCATTTACTATCATATGTGTCTTGATCATAAGACACTATATCTGATTTGATAGCATCACTGAACTTATTATACAAGAATTGTGTGGATTTTCAATAAAGCTCTTCTCTTCTGTGAATCTCTAGAGATATACTTAAGTAGAAGTAATCTACCAGTTTGTTGTCAGATCTTAAATAAATCATTTAATTCTCTGTACTTCAGCTTCCTCATTTGCTAAACTGGGGAGTTATACAAAGTCCCTTCTGTAAAATTATTATTCTATGGAAAAAACACTGACACAATGTTAGAGCAACTGACTGCTATTGAGGATCATAATTCTCCAACCACAAATGCTGCCATGGCATACAGTAAGTGTCAGGGGCTGCAGTAGGCGGAGGGTAGAGAAAGAAGAAAGTCCGATAAACTTCATTTTGGATAAACCCCAAACAGTCAAATAATTCATTATTTATCACAGTATCATTATTAGCTTCTTCTGTAATTGGGAGATGAGTTCCAGAAATGTGAGCACTGTCACAGGTTGTCACATTTACCAAAGGATGAAAACAGATGTATCAGGGAAAAAAATGCGTTCATAATTCAGTTTCTTCTCATCAAACTGGAACCAAATGCCCAGTTTTGGATTGAGAGAAGCCTAAACATTTTTCAAATATGTGTTTTGAAGAGATGGCAATGCCTGAGACAAACGTAGGAAAAAAGCAATGACTATTTAAAAACCTGGTCTGCTCTAAAACCAGAAGCAGTCTTAATAGAAACCAACATAATACGTTAAACTAAATGTAATTACACAGTGGGTTACATTGCAACTTCAAAGAACTCAGAATGCACTTCTTTTTATTTTTCACTTAAAAAATAATCAAGGTTCCATTTCCTGAAACATTTTTTTCTCATGTGCATGTGTTTACATGACTTCCTATTCATCCACACCTAACAAAAATCACTGCAACCTACAATGTGTTTGTGTTTTCTCTCTCAAATTTGTATTTTTAGTTTTAGGTGTTAATACGCAATGATCTGCTCCTAAGACACATTGAACTTGCTCAGGTTGAATTATCCTAAAAGTTTTCTATGACTATGTTGTGATATTTGCATTGGATTTCCAAGTTGGGTAACTCAGCAATTTTCCTCCTGCCTTATTAGATTTTTCTTAAATTACAAAAATTATTGTATATTCAGTGTAATCAGACAGAAAATAGACAGTTATACCAAAAGTTACAATTAAAAATTTAATCTTCATTCAATCTCATCTGTTAGGTCTCCATTGCTTCACGTGCAACTTTCTATATAGTTTCTGTTTATACCACATATAAACATATACATACACAGGGCTCATCCTTCCTTCCTTTCTCCCTCCCTTAATCCTCCCTTTTCCCCACCCAGTTTTCCAAATATTGGATCCCACTACAAATCAATGGCCACAAACTAGCAGCCCACAGTCAGGGAGAATGTTTTGTTGGCAAAACATTAGGGAAATTTAACATGAACAATCTGGACACCCATTCCTATGTGGTGATGATATTATTGATGCTGCACAGGCTTTCTAATTTAACATGGTCCGTTCCAGTCCCTATTATTCACGCCTCTAATAATCCACCTTTTTACATTACTGGCCTATCACCTATAAGCATTTGAATTTATATCCTCCTGGTATTACTTACCAACTTGCTTTTTGCATTTAACATTATGTCATAGTATTACTGATTAGAATAAAATTCAGTTGCCTATAACTGAAAATGCCAAATGATAGCAGCTTAAATCCTACTGGTTTCTCTTTTTCACATGTAAAATAAGTCTGGAAGTGTGTGGGCCACAGCTTAGATGGCACTTCAGAGTCATAAGTGACCTGAGTGCCTCCTATTTTTCCTTTCCACCTTCCTTGGGACCTGGCTTCTAGTCTCAATCTTAGTTTATCATCCCTACTAGCTAAGAACTCTAGTCATTTGATCTGTGTTACAGGCAGTAGAAAACTGGAGGGCAAAACCAGAATGGTGCGTCTCCTGAGTCAGTATTGCTTAAAGGCATTTTCCAGAAGTCCCGCTCAAATACTTTCACTTAGATCTCATGAGCCATAACGACCACACAGCCACACCCAGCTACATAGGAGGTGGAGAAATGTCCTTGACTGGGAACACAGGCACCAGAATAAGATCCGGGTACTGCTATCAAGGAGAAAACAAAAATATCAACCTCTGCTCCATATCCCTGCAGGTTAGTACAGACATACGGCCGAGACTGTCAGGGTCCCTCAAGATCCAGGTGCCTCTTCTTTTAAGTTAAGAGAAATTTCAGCTTTAACCTGGTCACAGAGGTACTTCAAATGAAGGCTATATTTCTAGCTCTTTAAAGTTTTAAACAATACTTCATGATCATAACCTTCTCTCCCTCCATCATCAGAGCTTTTATTTTTTTAGGATTCACCAAATGGGACTCCTAAGACTAACTTAAGCAGAGTTTAAGTTGGTTTTTTTTTTTTCAGCTTATTTTTAATTGGAGGATAATTGCTTTACAATGTTGTGTTGGTTTCTGCCATACAAAAATATGAATCAGCCATAAGTATATATACATACATACACACACATATATATATACACATTCATATCCCCTTCCACTTGAACGTCCCTCCCACCCCCTACCCCATCCCACTCCTCCAGGCTGTCACAGAGCACTGGGCTGAGCTCCCCTGAAGTTTAAGTTTTAACAGATACTGGTGGTTCATTTTGCAGGAGGCTATGGCGATTCATTTTCAAGAACTGACACAATTTTAGAGCAACTGACATACACTGTTCAATACATATCCATTTTCCTATACATTCTCAGCACTGGATTTTTTTTTTTTTTCCTCTTTTTAAATGTTGTGAATCATGGCTGAAAAATGGTATCTGTCATTGTTTGATTTGTGGTTCCCTTACTGTCAGCAATGAAAAGCCTCTTTGTCTATGTTAACTGTCCACTTAAATTTCTTCTGCAGGGAATTTGTGTTAAAACACTTTGCCAATGTTTCTGTTGGATTATTTGCCTTGTTCTTACCATTTGACTTTGTCACACATGATATAAATATTTTTCTAATCCCATAATTTCTAAAAAAAATCTTTAGCCACTGGAAAAATTATGTAACCAAACCTTTCCATGAATGGTGATGGATTTCTACTTTTACTTAAGAAAACATCTCTTCCACTTTCAGATTATTTCCCTAAATTTTCTTCTGATTTTCTAATATACTTATATTTTTATCTTTATTATCCAACTCATCCAGTCAACTATTTGTTGACCACTTATTATATGCTAGGTCCTCTTCAAATTCTAGTGGGGATGTTTTCCTAGTTGGTAAAGATGGACAATAATGCAATGAACTGATATAAAACATGAAGCATCTCACCATAGAATTAAAACATGGTGATGTGGTAGGGTGAGGCAGGCTATTTCAGACTGAGTGACCAAGAAAAGCTTCTCTGAGGAGATAAGATATAAACTGATCAGGAATAACTACTGATTAGGAGAGAAGATGAAGGTGGGAATGGCCTTGGGATGTGTGAAGAGGTGGAAGGCTGATGTAGCCAATGGCTCAAGGAGAGGAGAAAAATTTGAGAGGGAGGCAGGAATCAGAACATGGTGGGCTTAGCAAGCCAAATAGGAGTAAAGATTTTATCCTACATTGAGGATTTATAGTCCATATGGACTTTGTTTTTATATGTAATATGGTATGTGTGTAGGGAGAGTCTAACAGTGATTCTCTTTCAAATGGAGAGTTCTATTTTAAATAAACTATTCATCATTTGCAGGTGGTGGTGGGAACTAGGGTGATATTCTACAGAATCTCACCCCATTTCAAACACTGTACAAATAACATTACTAAATGAAATAGTTGTTCAATTGAAATTAAACATAGAATGAGTGTAGTTTTTGTTTTGTGTTGTTTTGCATTTTTTTTTCTTTTTTTGTTCTGGTTGTTGTTTTGGATTTTGGCCATGCAAAGTGGCAAGCAGGATCTTAATTCCCTGACCAGGGAATGAACTCATGACCCCTGCAGTGGGAGTGCTGATTCCTAACTAACCACTGCATCATCACGAAAGTCCCCATGAGCATATAATGTTTTTATCTCAGGGATGTGACTCTTCAACAAATTGTTCTAGAACTACTTTCTAGAAACATGGTCAGAAGCAGTTTTTAAGTCATCTCAAGTTAGTACAGTTCAGTTGCTCAGTCACGTCCAACTCTTTGCGACCCCATGGACTGCAGCATGCCAGGCTTCCCAGTCCATCAACAACTTCTGAAGCCTGCTCAAATTCACATCCATTGAGTTGGTGATGCCATCCAACCATCTCATACTATGTCATCCCCTTCTCCTCCTGCCCTCAATCTTGCCCAGCATCAGGGTCTTTTCCAATGAGTCAGTTTTTTGCATCAGGTGGCCAATGTATTGGAGCTTCAGCTTCAGCATCAGTCCTTCCAATGAATATTCAGGACAGATTTCCTTTACAATTGATTGGTTTGATCTCCTTGCAGTCCAAGGGACTCTCAAGAGTCTTCTCCAACACCAGAGGTCAAAAGCATCAATTCTTTCATGTTCAGCTTTCTTTAGGGCCCAGCCAACAAATCCATACATGACTAACGGAAAAACCACAGCTTTGACTAGATGAGCCCTTGTAAGCAAAGCAATGCCTCTGTTTTTTAATATGCTGTCTAGGTTGGTCATAGCTTTTCCTCCAAGGAGCAAGCATCTTTTAATTTAATGGCTGCAGTCACCACCTGCAGTGGTTTTGGAGACAAAGAAAATAGTCTGTTACTATTTCCATTGTTTCCCCATCTATTTGCCATGACGTGATGGGACTGGATGCCATGATCTTAGTTTTCTGAATGTTTAGCTTTAAGCCAACTTTTTCACTCTCTTCTTTCACTTTCATCAAGCGGCTCTTTAGTTCTTCTTCGCTTTCTGCCATAAGAATGGTGTCATTTGCATATCTGAGGTTATTGATATTTCTTCCGGAAATCTTGATTCCAGCTTGTGCTTCACCAGCCTGGCATTTCACATGTTATACTCTGCGTGTAAGTTAAATAAGCGGGTGACAATACACAGTCTTGACGTACTCATTTCCCAATTCAGAACCAGTCCATTGTTCCATGTCTGGTTCTAACTGTTGCTTCTTGACCTGCATACAGATTTCTCAGGAAGTAGGTAAGCTGGTCTGGTATTCCCATCTCTTGAAGAATTTGTCACAGTTTGTTGTGTATCACAGAGTCAAAGGCTTTGGCATAGACAATAAAGCAGATGTTTTTTCTGGAACTCTCTTGCTTTTTCTATGATTCAAAGGATGTTTGCATTTTGATCTCTGACTCCTCTGCCTTTTCTAAATCCAGCTTGAACATCTGGAAGTTCTCAGTTCATGTACTTTTGAAGCATAGCTTGGAGGATTTTGAGCATTACTTTGCTAGTGTGTGAGATAAGTGCAATTGTGCAGTAGTTTAAACATTTTTGGCATTGCCTTTCTTTGGAATTGGAATGAAAACTGACCTTTTCCAGTCCTGTGGCCACTGCTGAGTTTTCCAGATTTGATGGCATATTGAGTGTAGCACTTTCATAGCATCATCTTTTAGGACTTGAAATAGCTCAACTGAAATTCCATCACCTCCACTAGCTTTCTTTGTAGTGATGCTTCCTAAGGCCTATCTGACTTCACATTCCAGGATGCCTGGCTCTAGGTGAGTGATCATACCATCGTGGTTATCTGGATCATGAAGATCTTTTTTGGATAGCTCTTCTATGTATTCTTGCAACCTCTCCTTAATATCTTCTGCTTCTGTTAGGTCCATACAGTTTCTGTCCTTTATTGTGCCCATCTTTGTATGAAATGTTCCCTCGGTATCTCTAATTTCCTTGAAGAGATCTCTAGTCTTTCCCATTCTATTGTTTTCCTCTGTTTCATTGCACTGATCACTGAGGAAGGCTTTTTTACTTCCCCTTACTATTCTTGGGAACTCTGCATTCAGAAGGGTATATCTTTCCTTTTCTTCTTTGCCTTTTGCTTCTCTTGTTTTCTCAGCTATTTGTAAGTCCCCTCAAGACAACCATTTTGCCTTTTTGCATTTCTTTTTCTTGAAGATGGTTTTGATCACCACCTCCTGTAGAATGTCACGAACCTCTGTCCATAGTTCTTCAGGCACTCTATCAAATCTAATCCCTTGAATCTATTTGTCATTTCCACTGTATAATTGTAAGGGATTTGATTTAGGTCATACCTGAACCGTCTAGTGGTTCTCCCCACTTTCTTCAATCTACGTCTGAATTTTGCAATAAGGTGTTCATAATCTGAGCCACATTCAGCTCTTGGTCTTGCTTTCACTGACTGTATAGTGCTTCTCTATCTAAGGCTGCAAAGAATATAATCAATCTGATTTCAGTGTTGACCATCTGGTGATGTCCAAGTGTAGAGTCATCCATTGTGTTGTCGGAAGACGGTGTTTGCTATGACCAGTGCAGTCTCTCGGCAAAACTGTTAGCCTTTGCCCTGCTTCATTTTGTACTCTAAGGCCAAACCTGCCTGTTACTCCAGGTATCTCTTGGCTTCCTACTTTTGCATTCCAGTCCCTATGTTGAAAAGCCCATCTTTTTTTGGTGTTAGTTCTAGAAGGTCTTGTAGGTCTTCATAGAACTGCTCAACTTCAGCTTCTTCAGCATTACTGGTTGGGGCATAGACTTGGATTACTGTGATATTGAATGGTTGGCCTTAGAAATGAACAGAGATCATTCTGTCATTTTTGAGATTGCATCCAAGTGCTGCCTTTTGGACTCTTTTGTTGACTATGAGGGTTACTCCATTTCTTCTAAGGGATTCTTGCCCACAGTAGTAGAATAATGGTCATCTGAATTAAATTCGCCCATTCCAGTCCATTTTAGCTTGCTGATTCCTAAAATGTCGATGTTCACTCTTGCCATCTCCTGTTTGACCACTTCCAATTTGCCTTGATTCATGGATCTAACATTCCAGATTCCTATGCAATATTGCTCTTTACAGTGTTGGACTTTGCTTTTATCACCAGTCACACCCACAAATGGGTGCTGTTTTTGCTTCAGCTCCATCTCTTCATTCTTTCTGGAATTATTTCTCCACTGATCTCCAGTAGCATACTGGGCACCTGTCGACCTGGGGAGTTCATCTTTCAGTGTCATACGCTTTTGCCTTTTTGTACTGTTCATGGGGTTCTCAAAGCAAGAATACTTAAGTGGTTTGTCATTTCCTTCTCCAGTAGACTATGTTTTTGTCAGAACTCTCCACCATGAGCTGTCTGTTTTGGGTGGCCCTACAGAGCATGGCTCATAGTTTCATTGTGTTAGACAAGACTGTGGTCCATGTGAGCAGTTTGGCTAGTTTTCTGATTGTGATTTTCATTCTGTCTGCCCTCTGATGAATAAGATGCTTATTGATGCTTCCCAATGGGAGAGACTGACTGTGGGGGAAACTGGGTCTTGTTTACTGGGCAGGGGCATGCTCAGTACATCTTTAATCTAGTTTTCTGTTGATTGGTGGGGCTGTGTTCCCTCTCTTTTGTTTGACCTGAGGCCAAACTGTCAATCCACGCCCCCATTGAGACTCCTGGACACTCACAGGCAAGCCTAGCTTGGTCTCTTGTGGGCACACTGCTCCTTTTTCCTGGTGCACACTAGGTTTTGTTCGTGCCCTCCAAGAGTCTGTTTCCCCAGTCCTGTGGGAAGTTCTGTACTCAAATCCCACTGCCCTCCAAAGTCAAATTCCCTTTGTCTTCTCCTTCCCTTTGCCTGATCCCAGGTTATAAATTTGTTTTGGGCCCTAGAACTTTCTTAACATTGTGAGAATTTCTTTGGTATAATTGCCCTGCGGTTTGTGGGTTGTCTGCTCGGCGACTCTATGGTGGGGCTAATGGCAACCTCCTCCAAGAGGGCTTATGCCACATGCTGCATGATCCAGGTCTGCTGGAGCCAGAGCTCCTGTCCCCATGGCAGGGCACTGTTGACCTGTGCCTCTGGGCAAGATATGCAAACACTCAAGGGCCAAGATTTGCCACCAAGGAAGATATTTAAAGGAATGTGCAACAGGCTCTGAAGGCAAGGCTGAAGGAAACCTTCTAAAAATATTTTGGATGATGGTAGCTTTAAAAGAGTAAGCAGACAGGCCCCAAGATGACTTCTGTGAAAAGGGGGACAAACTTTAAAACTTTAGGTCTCTACATTGAAGAAAGTAGAGAAAACCACTAGACCATTCAGATGTGACCTAAATCAAATCCCTGATGACTATACGGTGGAAGTGAGAAATAGATTTAAGGGACTAGATCTGATAGACAGAGTGCCTGATGAACTATGGACAGAGGTTCATGACATTGTACAGGAGACTGGAAGCAAGACCACCCCCAAGAAAAAAAAATGCAAAAAGCAAAATGGCTGTCTGAGGAGGTCTTACAAATAGCTGTGAAAAGAAGGGATGTGAAAAGCAAAGAAGAAAAGGAAGGATATACCCATTTGAACACAGAGTTCCAAAGAACAGGAAGGAGAGATAAGAAAGCCTTTCTCAGTGATCAGTGCAAAGAAATAGAGGAAACAACAGAATGGGAAAGACTAGATATCTCTTCAAGAAAATTAGACATACCAAGGGAATATTTCATGCAAAGATGGGCTCAATAATGGTCAGAAATGGTATGGACCTAACAGAAGCAGAAGATATTAAGAAGAGGTGGCAAAAAAACACAGAAGAACTGTACAAAAAAGATCTTCATGACCCAGACAATCACGATGGTGTGCTCACTCACCTAGAGCCAGACAGCCTATAATATGAAGTCAAGTGGGCCTTAGGAAGCATCACTATGATCAACGCTAGTGGATGTGATGGAATTCCGGTTTAACTATTTCAAATCCTGAAAGATGATGCTGTGAAAGTGCTGCACTCAATATGCTAGCAACTTTGGAAAACTCAGCAGTGGCCACAGGACTGGAGAAGGTCAGTTTTCATTCCAATTCCCAAGAAAGGCAATGCCAAAGAATGTTCAAACTACCTCACAATTGCAGTCATCTCACACGCTAGTAAAGTAATGCTTTAAATTCTCCAAGCCAGGCTTCAGCAATACATGAACCGTGAACTTCCAGATGTTCAAGCTGGTTTTAGAAAAGGCTGAGGAACCAGAGATCAAATTGCCAACATATGATGGATCATTGAAAAACCAAGAGAGTTCCAGAAAAACATCTATTTCTGCTTTATTGACTATGCCAAAGCATTTGACTGTATGGATCAAAATAAACTGTGGAAAATTCTGAAAGAAATCACAATACCAGACCACCTGACCTGCCTCTTGAGAAACCTGTATGCAGGTCAGGAAGCAACAGTTAGAACTGGACATGGAACAACAGACTGGTTCCAAATAGGAAAAGGAGTACATCAAGGCTGTATAATTATCACACTGCTTATTTAACTTATATGCAGAGTACCTCATGAGAAACACTGGGCTGGAAGAAGCACAAGCTGGAATCAATATTGCTGGGAGAAATATCAATAACCTCAGATATGCAGATGACACCACCCTTATGGTAGAAAGTGAAGAGGAACTAAAGAGCCTCTTGATGAAAGTGAAAGAGGACAATGAAAAAGTTGGCTTAAAGCTTAACATACAGAAAACTAAGATCATGGCATCCAGTCCCATCACATCATTGCAAATAGCTGGGCAAACAGTGGAAACAGTAGTTGACTTTATTTTTCTGGGCTCCAAAATCACCTCAGATGGTGATTGTAGCCATGAAATTAAGACACTTACTCCTTGGAAGGAAAGTTATGACCAACCTAGACAGCATATTAAAAATGCGAGACATCACTTTGTCAACAAAGGTCCATCTAGTCAAGGTTATGGTTTTTCCAGTGGTCATGTATGGATGTGAGAGTTGGACTATAAAGAAAGCTGAGCGCCGAATAATTGATGCTTTTGAACTGTGGTGCTGGAGAAGATTCTTGAGAGTCCCTTGGATTGCAAGGAGATCCAAACAGTTCATCCTAAAGGAGATCAGTCTTGGGTGTTCATTGGAAGGACTGATGATGAAGCTGAAACTCCAATACTTTGGCCACCTGCTGAGAAGAGCTGACTCATTAGAAAAGATTCTGATGCTGGGTATGATTGAGGGCAGAAGGAGAAGGGGATGACAGAGGATGAGATGGTTGGATGGCATCACCGACTCAATGGACATGGGTTTGGGTGGACTCTGGGAGTTGGTGATGGACAGGGAGGACTGGCATGCTGCGGTTCATGGGGTCACAAAGAGTCAGACATGAGTGAGCGACTGAACTGAACTGAAATGAAGTAATAAGTAAAAGAGTCATTACTTTATAATTCAACCATATTCCTTTTGATCTTTTCATATAGTTGTTTTATAATTTGCAACATGCTTTTTAAAAATTTATGCTTTACAACAACTCTGTGAGTTAGATATTCCTATCATTTTTAAAGATGAAGAAACAGATTAACTTAAGAAGCTGACATTCAAGTCTCTTATTCCAAGGTCAGTGCTCTCTCTACACACTAAGCTATCTAAGGTCACACAACTTGAGAAAGGAGAAGCCACAGTTCATAGCCATCATCCCCTATGACCACTATGCTGCATGGGCATCTTGACCATTTACCTATCTGCCTTAATCAATGCTCCCTATAGATTTGATTGGTCTGACAATTTGCAAATAGTCACCTGTGCAACAAGTACCCAAGTTAATTAAAAAAAAAATTATTGTTTCCCACTTTAAAATAATGGAAATGGAGTGCCATGAATTTCTTGGGACGTTTTAAGATTCAGAGACATTTCCTAAATTTATATTAAAGAACAGAAATGGCCTAGGAAATATGGCAACCTGTAACCTGTATAAGCAGTCAAAATTAAACAATGCTTGTGGTATTATAACTGGAGAGTCCTGAAAAGGAGTCAGAACTGGGTTCTTGGTCTGAACTCTGTTCCCTAGTTTCCCTAAGATATTGGGAAAATCATTTAAACTCTCTGGGCTTCTGCATCACTTAGGGCTCTTAAATTTATCCAAGTAATGGAAACTGACTGCTGCTATCCTGGGCAAAAGGGGATTTATTGGCAGGATACTGTAAGATGGACAAATGTTTAAAAGGCTAGGAACTGGGTTTGGAAACTGACAAGAACAAAGCACCCGGTTGACCTGAACTAAAAGGAAAACCAGGGTACTAACAGGCAGCAATGAATTTAGGGCAGTCAAACAAACGCCACCCATCCACCACTACTTTCCTTTTCATATCGATCAAGAATCATCCCCAAGAGGCCTTCTAGCTCTGACATCCTCTGCTTCTCAGTATTTGGAGAAGAGTAAGCAGGAAGAGGGGTGCATATGCAAACAGGGTGGTCAGAAATGCTTTGGCCGGATATGCCCCAGAAGGTTCTGCATAGCAAAGAAGGCTGAGCCACCACAGCGGTACAGACGCTGACCAATGTGGCAGGCAGCAAGGAGGAAGTGGAAAGGGTCTTAAGCAGGCAAAGCGTTTGGGTAGGCGAGTTATGAGGAACCTCCACAAGTGACACTTTTCACAAGTGCTGGGAACTGAAACACTTCTAACAAGTCACTCCATTTACAGACGAGGGACAAGTTTTGACTGTGAAAGAGACTGCAGCAGGTTTCCTCACGTCTATGGAATGAGATACAGTAACTACCATGAACATGAAGTTCATATTTGAATGTAATACACCAGTAAACATTAAAGTCGCTTGAATAAACATTGAAAATGGGTAGCCCGTGGGTCAGATATGGTCTTTAAAAAATTAGTTACCAACAGATAAAAATACAGGTATTTCCAACTTTTCTTGACAAAAAGGGAGGTTTTGGCAACACAAGGCCTACATTTTTACATAGCAACAATTTTCTACTGTCTTCTGTGGGCGCTCCATGTTGCCGCACCCTCCTCATAGCCCTCTTCACTTATAAGGCTGCCTGCCTGGACCATGGGAGCATTCTAGTTTCTGAACACTGAGGTAATTACTTCCTGACAACCCACGCCAGCATCTTGGTCAGCCATTTTGAGGATCTATCTCTGCGGGCTTCCCTGAGCAGAACTTCCTTGAGTTCAGGTTCCAAACCTCTGTTCTTGAGACCCCTTTGCTAAGATCCCTTTAGTCTAGACATACTACTTGTCATCCTGGAAACAATCATTTGCTCTACCCCAACCAAACCACATCTTCGTCTTCTGCCAGGGCCAATCTTCAGGCATCTGCTCTCCCCCCAAACCTTAAATACTTGATGGTGGGAAAGGCAGCAAAGAATCCTCATATACCATCTTCTATGCATAGTGAAAAAACATAAGGCACCTGAACAAAGAACCACTTCTGTTTGACTTCTTGGAATATAATCTCTGAGGAAAGCTGCCCCTGAGGATTATTTATTTGTTTGTTTATTTCATATGAGTAGCTGTGGATGTGCTGGGCACCAGTGGGTGGTAACGATGATGACGCCCCTTAGTAAGTCTCCTTTGTACACATCCAATCCCATCTGGATGCTACTCCTCACATTTTCTATCTCTTAATGCCAACATCATATATGCTACATAAGCATTCACTTCACTCTTAACTTTGTAGAATCCATTCTTCACAAAGCAGGCAGAACATTTCTTAAGTCTCTGAGGGATTCCAAGTTGCTTTTAGGCTAAAGTTTAAGATGCTTTAAGAAGTCTACAAATCCTCACATCATTTAATTCCTATCTCAGGCTTTACCTCCCATCTGTCTTCTTCCCTGGCTCACTTCATTTTGAACACTTGGGCCTTCTTTAACTTGGTGGAAGAAAAAAAGCTCATTCTCACCTCAAGGCCTTGACTCTTGCTGTTCTCACTTCCTGGAGGGCTCCCCTTCTTCCTCACTCTCGCCCCTATCTCCTACCATCTTCCAGCCCTCAGTTTTTAAATGCTTCCCTGATAGCCCACTTGGTAAAGAATCTGCCTGTAATGTAGGAGACCCCAGTTCCATTCCTGGGTCAGGAAGATCCCTGGAGAAAGGATAGGCTACCCACTCCAGTATTCTTGGGCTTTCCTCCTGGTTCAGCTGGTAAAAGAATCCGCCTGCAATGCGGGAGACCTGGGTTCACTCCCTGGGTTGGGAAAATACCCTGGAGAAGGGAAAAGGCTACCCCCTCCAGTATCCTGGCCTAGAGAATTCCATGAACTGTATAGTCCATGGGGTCACAAAGAGTCGGACACAACTGAGTGACTTTCACTTTTGTCAGAGAAGCCTCTGCTACCTTTTGCTTTCCTCCCATTCACTCACCCCTCCTCCCCATTTCTCAGAGCCCTCTGCTTTATACTTTCTATTGCTCTTAATACAATTTGTATGTTTCTCCACTAAACTGTAAACTCTAAAGCACCGAGAACTTATCCATTTTGTGCCTACTGAATATTAACGGTCAATATTGTCCCTGCCTTAATAGAATGGGTGAGCAATTCTTATTTGCCAAATGAATGAAAAGTTTAAATTCCATTGCCCAGGTTGGTCTAACACCACTCTATGTGATCTTCTAGAGTAATCAGACATCCTTTCTTAGGAAAAATATTTTTATTTCGGTCACCTATAAGTGAATCCACCTGGTTTATCGGAAGATAAACCAGAAGAGAAAAAAGCTATTAACATTATAGGTCTCCCAGGTGAGGGGAGGTCCCAGACTAGGAACTGGGTAGAAATGCAAATTAGCAGGCCTCACTCCAGACCTAATCAGAGAACTCAAGGGGGTACGGTCCAGCATTCTGTGCTTTAACAAGCCTTCCACGGAATTCTGACGCACACTTTGAGAAGTTTAAATGCCATTGTTCTAGGCTTTCTAGTTTTGAATTTTCTTTTGTAATTAAAAATTCTGGTCCGTAATCCTTGGTTTCATCCTGCAACGAGTATCTTAAACTACTCCGGAGAGTACTTTTTTCGCCTCATTCATAGCCACCAAAGGCTTATTTGTGTAAGGTATTTACCTGTACATTCCTGTGAGGTGTGCCTTCCTCGTGGGCACAGGCCTGCCCTCCGGTTGGCCTACAATCTAACCCTTGTGGTAACACTTGTAACGTGCCACGTTGTAACAATGCACAAGTGTAACTGAAGAAAAAAAAAACCCTAAAAACAGTACCAAGGCACAAGAGCCACGGCGCAAGCCTTTGTTCCTCTCTCCTCCAACTGCTCACCCTCCGTCTGATATCGCTCTTTTCCAACCAGAAAAGGAGCCGCTCAAGTTATAAAAACGGATGGGCGCCGCTGACAAGGTTTTCAATGAGGCCGTTTTCCCCGGAGCACCGGACGATAGTTGGGGCTGTGGAATGCGGTTCCAACGCTTCCTTAACCTAGCACAGAAGTAACTGCAACTAAAAACCCCTTCCAGCTTCAGAAGGAGAATTGGAGGCTCGGGCAGACCTCCCCGCCCCTACCTGGAGAACACCCGAAGTGGACTACCTCACCTTCGGAATGGGAGCGGCAGCCGGCGGCGCACCTCACTGCGCATGCTCTCTCGCCCCGCCCGCTCGGAGGCCGGAAGGGGGAGCGCTCGAGGCCTAGGCCTGGCCCGGCCGGGGCGTCGGCACCGGCGGCCATCTTGGCTTCCCGGGGAAAGGCGGTGTGAGGGGAAGAAGTTGTAGGGTGGGGGCAGGAGTGAGGAGGAGGGGAGAGAGAGGGGGAGGAGGCCGCGGCGGGGCAGGGCGGGGACTGCCTGCCTGCCCGGGTTGCGGAAGTGGTAGCCGCTGACCGAGCCTGCTGCTCCTTCGCTACTGCTTCGGCTTCCCGGCTCCCCCCCAGACGGAGAGGGTGGCCAGGCCGTGGATGGTCAGATAGCTTCTACCTCCCGCCGCCCATCCCTGGCCCCAACCGGCACGGAGCAGACGGCGGCAGCAGCAGCAGCAGGCGAGGAGGAAGATGGCGGGACGGCTGCCGGCCTGTGTGGTGGACTGTGGCACGGGGTAAGGGGGCTGATGGGCGGGGGTGGGGAAACTGAGGCGGAGGCAGGAAAATGGCGGGGCCGGGAGATGAATGGAGCGGCAAGGTGCCGCCGCCGGCTGTGTCAGCCCGGGCCGCGCCGGGTGGCGAGGGGTGGGGCCCGCAGTCAGGGCCTCCCTCATCCCCCGCGCTTCACCCTCTGGGAGCCGGGCGGGGGCGCGGGGCCCAGAACCCCCCCGGGAGCGGCTTCCTCCGCGCGACCTCCCCCCGTCCTTCCCCCACCGCGGTGGGCAGCGCCGCCCGAGGGGCTGCGGGGACGGTCGCCTCCCCGGGGCCCGCGGTCGCGTGGGGGTGGTCGTCGAGCCCCGCGCAGCCGACCCTCCTTTGCCCCGGTGCCCCTTCCTGCCCGTGGGTTTGGAGACCGAGGGGAATGGAGCGCGGGGACCGGCAGGGCAAAGGAGCGAGAAAAGAGAAGCGCTCCTTGTAGGTTTTGCAAGATTGCTGTGACAACATTGTATCGGGGTGTGGGTGGGGAAAAGGAAGAATCGGACCCTGAAAATGGGAACCTAGATCGGGGCTTTCATTGGACCACCCACCTCCTCTTCCTTTTCGACTCCCGGTCTTTTCCATCTCCCACTACGTTCCTACCGGCCAACCAAGTCACATTTTAATTTGAGAGAAAGATGTCATGTGTTACTTCTCTTGCCTCAAAAAAGTCCCCCAGTGAGCAAGCGCGCTGCAACTTCCTTAGTTTTGTCAAAGCCGCTTCCTGCTTTCAGTCTTTTATACCCTTATAAGGTAGTTTTTCGTTTCCAACCTGAACACATCTTATTAGAACTTTCAGAATCAAGCAGTTTTCAAATAGGCTGAGTTACTGGTGCTAGGTATGAATTTCTGTGAACTTAAAAAAATATATTTGCGTTGTACGGAGAGGAAGGAAGGGAAGCACCCAGAAAAATTAAGTTGTATACGGTCATTCTGTGACCATGTCTTAAGGAGAGAAGGAAGGTAATAGAGTTGTAAAGGGAGGTACTTGCTTTTCAAGGAGTTGTTTATTATAGATCTGCAGTGTAGTTTACTAAAGTATAGAATGGTGTGGAAGTGGTCGTTCCTTTTGTATTAACAGGCGTTTTAGAGAGTTATAGCACACTTTATTCTAACGTAGAAAATATTGCCTATGTTTTAATGCAGAGTGACTGCTTTATGTTTCAATATTGGAAGTATTTTCTTTGGTGCTTGTGAATGCCGTGCTGATTACTTTTCCAATTCCCCAAATTTTGGTGGGGGGTTATGAGAACTGGATTGTTAGCCTTTCCCTTCCCTTTTTACTCTTTAGCAAACTATTGTTACTTAAAGGATGGTATACTCCTTACTCAATTTGCTCTGTGTGAAATTTCTCTATAATCCTCAGGATCATACCTTTATGAAAGTGTGGCAGTTTGTAAAGTCCCAGCCGTGCAGAAGGAAACAACCGATTTATTAATATAATAAAAAACCAGTGTCGTTTAGCCATGAAACTTCTATGTAACTTTTTGATAGATGGCTGATTAAAGTTATTTTTCTTGATCCAGTTTTATTTCCTTGAACCAGTATGTTTTTTTTTCGCCTTCCTTCTTAGTCCAGTTGGTGAGTAGTTTTATGTTAGGGTCAGTTTTAAAATTAGATTTGGCAGCTTGACTGAGAAAGAATTTTCAAGTATGTTTTGTTACAGTGAAAAATATTGCTATATAGTTAATATTCTATGCTTTAGTAATTATTGCCTTGTCAATAAAATTAGTGTAGATAATTGTTGCCCTAATAAATAGTATGGTAATATCTTAAGTAAGGTGTTAACTTTTTCTTATTTAATTTTTTCCCTTTTGAAATACAATTTTGATTATGTTTGATTTAGTATGCTGGGTATTTCATTGAGGTTAACTATCCTTAAGTGACCTCTTTCTGATAGGGCAGCCTTGCATTTAAAACACAGACTGAGTGATGAGGAGGTGTGGGGGAGAGGGGTTCAATCTATACTTAGAATGCTGCCATGCTTAGTTGTTGAGTTGTGTGGGACTCTTTGCGACCCCATGGACTGTAGCCTGCCAGGATCCTCTGTCCATGGAATTTTCCAGGCAAGAATACTGGAGTGAATTGCCGTTTCCTACTCCAGGGGATTTTCCCCACCCAGGGATCTAACCTGTGTCTCCTGAATTGGCAGACAGATTCTTTACCACTGAGCCACCTGGGAAGCCCCTTATACTTAGAATGTTTTTGCTTTAATGATCAGTTATTGATTATATTACTACATTAGCTTTGTCTCATAGGGAGAGGTTGCTGGACAGTCATGATTTAAATGGAACAGATTAATAAGAGTTCTTCTTACTTTTTTGTACCATCTGTCACTGTCTGAAATTCCACCTTTAGAGATCCATTTATTTATTTGTTTATTTTTAATTTGATTGCCCATGCGGAATGTGAAGTCTTAGTGTTCCCTGAGCAGGGATCGAACTCTTGCTCCCTGCATTGGAAACTCAGAGTGTTAACCAGCAGGGAAGTTCCAGATATACACTTATTGTGGTTTTCAGAAGGCATTTTGGTCTTTCTTGTTGCCTATTAATACAAATCCTGGAAAGTACACCTTCAACTTTAATAGCGTTTAGAAGATAGCTCATTGAAATTGGACCTTTGATAAACATCTATAAATAAGCCCTTAATAGTTTTATGTTCCAGAGTACTGTAGTTTTCCAGATGCAAATTATGCACCTACAATGTGTGTGTGCTTTTGTATTTTAGAGAATGCATTCATCAACCACAATTACTCATTTACATAAGTGAAAAATTGTAATGAATTCAGATGCTCATTATATAAGATAAGCATTTCATTTCATTATATAAGATAAATAAAAGGTGATGAAAAGAATGGCTGTCATTTCATTATATAAGGTAAGCAAAAGGTGATGAAAAGAATCGCTGTCTGTGAAATTTGGTGGGCTTAGGTAAGAAAAGCTGTGAAAGTTAGGAAACAATGACATTTAATCCCCAAATTTAGAGACCCTTCAGTGATCCTTTATTTCAGCATAAGATAAAGAATCACCCAAGCACAGATCGTAAAAGAAAGTAACTCCTTTTAAAAACAATTTAGAAAAAATATACTTCTTTCATATAGATACCATGTCTGCATACTTTTGGGTGGAATCTGTATTGGAATAGATCTGTAAAATAATCTGTAAAATAAAATTTGGGGACAAATTATTATTGATAGAGCGGGTTGCTTAAGAACTAAGGTGCGGACTCAAATGGGCTACCAGTGGTGAGGAAAACTTTTTTTTTAAAGCATTTAAAAACTATTGTAATATTTGTAAAGTTAAGATTATACTAAGTTATCTTTTGCATATTCTCCCCCAGAATTCTTCAACATTGAAGCCATATAAAAGAACTCCTTACATGCTTCTATTTTGTTATAGCTGTTTGCAGAGCTGTGCATTGTGAAATTTCTTTCCCCTTTAATGTCTTTCCTTTTTCTTTTTTCCTAATAAATACTGTATTGGTAAATTATTTCCATTAGCAGAGTTGTTATAGTCTTATTGTACATATATCCAGCTCTTGGATATATTCAGATCTAGAGTCAATTAAGCAGTTTTCCTAGTTGAGTTAAACTTGGCAATCTTGAAATGAAAGCATAAGTATTTTGTTGGAGTTGGTGGATGAGGAGCTTATATTCATCTTGTAGTCACGTTCTAGCTATTAGTACAGATAGGGTGCTCATGTTTGAGAGCAGTGAGGAAGAGCTGAGTGGGTGGGAGAAAATATAATTGGGAAGTCCATGTTTCTTACATAAATTCTGTATGTAGTATGTAACAACAACGCTCTTTTTCCAGTTGTCTTGAAGGGCAGAAACAGTCACAGTATCTAGTTGTTACCAAAACATTGATTAAAATTCTTACTACTTCATCCGTCTTGTTTTGCATGCTGTTTGCAGTAAATATAACAGACATGCTCCTGTTGAAAAATCATATTCTTACTTGGTCTTGTCTAAAATCCTTTCCATTCCTTCCAGTCTTCTTCTGCCTGCCAATTTTGTGTTGGAATATTGACTTTGGATTGGGTACATGTTGTATCCAATGAACTTTTCAGCCTTATTGTAAAAGAGTTTGGAAATTTTACTTTTAAGCACAGAAGGGAAAGATCCCTTAGTGGAGGATCTGTTGGTCAGGCTTTTTACTTATTTAATCTTGTGACAGCTATTTTTACCTCATCTTACAAGTGAGAAAATAGGATAGAGAATTTACTTTTTTGATATTATGTAGTTAAGTGTGAGAGTTGCTGTTTGTATTTAAGTTTATTTTATTTATTTATTTGTATTTAAGCCCCATGTTCTTTCTGTTAATACTGTGGGGACTCCTCTTAGGAACTATGCACATTGATTATTTGCATTAGTAAAGTTAACTCTATTTTTGCTTAAAGTAATCTTATTTAAAAAATCCTAGCCTTACTAATTAGAGAAACCTTTCTGTGCAAATCTGACTCACTTTAGATTTTTTTCTGGATATGTGAATTCCCTGACTTTTTTTTTTTTTTTGACACTTTGTTTTAGAAATGATTAAATTTAATCTCCAGAAAAAATTTACTCTCCAGGTTTTGTTTATCAGGAAATACTACAGTTAACATTTACCAAGAATTATGTATCAAGTGCTGTGCTAAATGTTCTGTGTTATCTCATTTACTTTTAATATTGGCTTGAGAAGTATTGCCTCCGTTTTTAGACTGGAAAATGTAGGTTTAGAGAAGTTAAACTACTTGACCCGAGGTATTGTAGCAAATACTTGTAGTAGAGACATTGTACTATGTAAGTCTCCTTACATAGAGGATGAGCTTTTGACAATTTTGAATCATTTAGATATTTTTTAAAAGGGAAATATATGTTGTTAAAAAGGCAGAAAGCAGTGTAACTTAAGGATTACTTGCATAGGGGGAAAAAGTGGTGTTGTCATATCAAGGCTAACTATATTAGCAGGGGGCTTTCCTGGTGACTCAGTGGTAAAGAATCTGCTTGCAGTGCCGGAGTCTCGGGTTCAGTATTCTTCCCGGGAGGGTCCTATGGACGAGGAGCATGGCAGGAGCATGGCGGTCTACAGTCCATAGGGTCGCAAAGATCCCACATGACTGAGCGACTAACACTTAAATACTTAGCAAGTTAGAAGCTCTTGGAATTATAATGAAAATGTGTAGTAAATCAGCTCTCAAGAGTCTTAATGAGACAAGAGTGAAAAATCATTAAAAAGAAATTCTAGGAGCTTTGCTGGTGGTCCAGTGGTTAAGAATCTGCCTTCCAGTGCAGAGCATTTGGGTTTCTAACCCTAGTTGGGGAACTAAGATCCCACATGCCTTAAGCCAACTACCGTGCCCTTGTGCCACAGTTAAAGATCTCACAGCCATAAGTAAATAAATATTTTTTTAAAAAGGAATTTAGAGGATGTATAAGACTGCACTCAATCAAATGTTAAGATATTTCCTTTTCTGGCAGTAGTAATTCCTGTCTTAGAGGTTAGTAAGGAAAGAAAGATTATTGTGGTCAGGATGAGTCGAGGAACTTGTAGAGAAGATACGATATAAAATTCTCCTTTAAGAATTTCGATTGAGGCAGGGGAAGGAAAATCATATATAGTACAGAGGGGGGAGAGCTGTTTGTGTTTAGTCCTCTTAGCATATGTTGCACCACTTCCCCTACCTTATGAGTTGAAGTCTGTAATAACAGTGCAGATCTAGATTATGTAAGCGAAAAGGTACTAACATTTATTGAGCTCTTCTTGTGTACCAGGTGTTCATTATATAGCAGGAAAGCTTTGATCAAAATAATTTTACTTGATAGGGCATAGTAATCTAGTACACAGATGAGTGAATGTTGAAAATAGAGTTTTTAGAGTATTTCTGGAATGGAATTTAGTTGGATCAGGTGTAGAGGAGATATTTGGGGTGAACTTACTGGACTTGCTGCATAGTAGGAATCTGAATCGTTGTTGAATGAATGAATGAATTAATTTAAATGAGTGAATGAGCAATAATTAAGGGTATGGTTTTTAAAAAGTGCATCAGAAACGCCTTTTGCCCAGTGGTTCAGAATCTTACAGGTTGGGCCTAGGAGCATTTATTTAAATAGGCTCCCTGTGTGATTTTTAAGCACCCCTCTCAATACCTGCTTTGCAGGTATTCTGGAATAGGGTGTTGGGAGTAGGAATGGAGGAGAGATCAATTTGGTAAAAGTTGTTGCTTTTGTTTGTACTTTCTTTTGGCAGTTATATTGTTTTGTATGTTTTATTTATGGTTAGCAAGGGCTTTGTACTCAGAGCTATTTTTGAGTTCAAGCTCTACCATTTTCTAGCTGTGTGACCTTGTACACTTCAGATTCTACAGATACTGTTTTTGTCAGTTGGAGATCGTAGTATCTTACGGGTTTTTGTTTTTTTGAGATAATGCATGAAGATGGTTCAACCCAGTGCTTGGCACGTAGTAAGAGTTCAGTACATTGTAATCATTACAGTTTTCAGTTCGCTCTCTTTTTTTTATTGGATTGAAAGATTCTTAAGGAAAGGAGCACATTGTCTTATGCTTCTTATTTCCTGCAGGCTTTGTCTACCATATATTTTTGCTCAGTCACAATATTTTTGTTGATTTGAAAGATGGAGGTATAGTTAGGGCTTGGCAGTTGTTTCTAGTGTATTGTCAACAGGAATCAATGAAGATTTCAGATTATGAGTTTTGAGTGGGACATGAAGGAGTTGGTTTTAAGAAGCTGAGTAAGGTTGAAATTTGGATTTGTGAGCCATAATTGGAAATGTTCTAAGAGAATTTAGAAATATAGGAACTTCAGGAATGAAGGTGGGGATTTGGCAGTAACCATTATAATTTTTAAATTGAAGCTAATAAGATGAAAATTCAAAGAGAATAGAAAGGTTGAATATTTATCTTCTTTTTTAAAAAAAATCTTGGATATGTGGTCTGGCTTCTTGAACATCACAAAAAGAAGAATAAGAGAGCTCTGTGGTTTGACATGATGAGTGATCTCATCCCACTTCTTAAGAGGCAAAGTGCTTAGAAGAGTTTAGCTCAAGGTGGGCTAAATTTTCCTCCACAGTGTTTCTCCTAGTCCAGAGTGCTCTCATCTGGGATGGTTAAAATGTTTCTTTAGGCAATATATTTTTTGAAACAAAATTCCCTTGTAATAAAAGCATTGGAATGCTCACCTGCAGTTCTTTTGGAACTTGTAGCCTCTTTTATGATACTGTGGTCTGTGATAGCCACTAACATAGAGGTAGGAGCAAAGCAGTTAAGTAATAGCATTACATTAACATGCTTTCTAGCTTACCAAGACCTTAATAATTCATGAATTATTAAGGAATGGTGCAAGATAGGGTGATGTCATTGGATTAATGTTTTAAATTTGGCTCTTAAGTGTGGTACCGATTAATACTATTTTGTGTGTTGCTTGTTTTATGTCTTTGTGCTTGGTCACTCAGTTGTTTCTGACTCTGCAGCCCCATAGGCTGTAGCCCGCCAGGCTCCTCTGTCCACAGAATTTTCCAGGCAAGAGTACTGGAGCAAGTTGCCATTTCCTGCTCCAAGGGATCTTCCCAACATAGGGATTGAACCCGCATCTGTTGTGACTCCTGCATTGGCAGACAGATTCTTTGCCACTAGCACCACCAAGAAAGTGCTTTATATCTTTATGTGTGCCTTTATATCATAAAATATATAAAAGGTGCCTACATAACTAATTTAATACCAGTGAAGAAAGACAAATAGTATCTTAATTTTTTTCAAAGAACAAAATTTTATGGAATTTTAATAATTTTCTTTCAAAAGCTTTCCAAACTGTTCATTTAAACACAAGTCATTCTTATATACTGCTTGCAACCCGGAAAGGGAACAGCCTTGGATATATATGATCACATATATTCTTTTTCATTCCTACTCCTTCTCTCCTTCCTACCTATAAGCCATACCACAAAGAATATTTTCTTCAACTGTTCTAATGCTGAGCGTTTTATCTTGAAACATTCTCCTTGAAGGCTTCTTGTCGTTTGTGAAAACACGATACTTTTGAGAAGGATGTCTTTAACACTTTTTCAGTTATAGTAATTAGTATGAATGAAAGGTTGCTAGAAGGAGGGTACGTCTTCATAAGGGGAACTAGTATGCAAAATACCTTACAGTTTAGAGTTGGTTTGGAAGCTGCATAAAAATATAAACTATGTTTTTAATATTGGTCTATGATAAAACACAAATGTTTGCTTACTTAAAGTTTTAGAGTTCATTATAATTAAATACAGTGCACTTTTTCTTCTGCTATAAGCATTTTAAAAATTAGGTTATTTTGAGGCTATAAAAATAGTATTTAATGTGTATTTGTAACGCTTTGCTTACACTTTAGTAAATTAAGAAAAGTGCCTAATTACACAGAATTTTGGAGCTGAAAAAGACTTTGAAAAATAATTTAATCCACTCATTATTTACAAATTAAACAGAGGCCCAGAGTTGAGAAATGTCTTTCAAGGCCCTTGTAAGCGTATTATTTCTGAGATAATTTTTTATAACAGTTTCAGAAACCTTGCTAAATGGGTACTATTTATACTTATCTTTTTATTTTTTTTATTTATTTATTTATTTTTTTTATACTCATCTTTTTAAAGATAAGGAATGTGAGGTATGGTGAGCTTAAGTAACTTGCTCAGTTAAGTAGTAGTCTAGAGTTTGAGCCCTGTGGCAGTCTGACTCCAGGGCCCACTGCTCTACTACCCTAACTTGGGATGTATTCAACAGGGATAGTTAAATTGTTAACCCAGTTTTTTTAAAAGTGTTCTTAAGCTACATATTTAGAAAAATAAATTTCCACTTTTATTTCTTTATTAAAAAATTTTAAAGGATACTATGTATTTATTTGTGGTTTTGCTGGGTCATCGTTGCTACTTGGGGACTTTCCTAGTTTCGGCGAGTGGGGGCTATTCCATCGGCCCGGGCTTCTCACTGCGGTGGCTTCTCTCGTTGCAGAGCACAGGCTCTCGGCACATGGGCTTCAACAGTTGGGGCTGCTCTGCTCCAGAATGTGGGCGCAGTAGTGTGGTGCACGGGCTTAAGTCACCTGCGGCGTGTGGAATCCTTCTGGACCAGGGATCTAAGTGGTGTCCCCTCTCCACTGTACAAGCAGGGATGTCCTGAATTTCTGCTTTAGAACTGCATTTTTTGGTGAGGGAGATAGGACTGTGCTGGGTCTTCCTTGCAGGGCACAGGCTTTCCCTACTTACGGCCCAAGAGGGTTCCTTTAGTTGCAGTGTACAGGCAGAGTTGCCCTCTGCATCTGGGGTCTTAATTCCCTGATCAGGGATCTAACCCCATGTACTCTGCATTGAAAGCTGGATTCTTAACCACTGGACTGCCAGGAATGTCCCAGAACTGCTAATTTTGAACAAATATGAAATATATAGGGAGGTCTTTGTGATACCAGTTCATTGATTTTTACTAACCAGAAACACATGTAAATTTACATAGCATGGAATTATTTATTTAGCCTCATGAATAATATAAGGACATATATCATATTTAACATAATAAAAGTGACAATTGTTGGTTAATACAGGACAGCTCAATTAAGGAAATGATGTCTAATTACATGTAACTTTAAAATGAAGATGAGCATATTTGTTAAGCTGCAATTTTAAGGTAAATAATTGTTGCATTTAAAAAGTCCTTCCTCACTAATGATGGCATAAAACACAGAAATGAAACGGTTGAACCTAAGAGTAAAACTAGCCTTAGAATATAGAACTATAAAAATGATTTTTGTATCAGACTCAGAGGACTTAATAATGTATATTAGGAATACAGTCTTAGGAGTAAAGTTTATAATCATAAGACAGTAAATGGTGGACATTTCACTCATGACTTTTTGATTCTATGGCCCTTGTTCTTACCTCCCTACTAGTTTAAAGGTATTAAGTTTTAGACCTAGAAGAATTGAAAGAATATTTCTGTTGATATTTAGGAGTCCAGATTCTTCCAATCAATGGTCTTGTACGTGTTTTTGTGTCAGGTTAAATAGTGACTTTCATGTAGTGAGAACAGCATTGGAGGAGATTGGAAATGCTCTTTAAATAATTACTAGTTATCTTTATAGCTAACATTCCCTGTGAACTAGATATTACCTTCTTGTTCTGAAAGTTCCTTAACACTACAAGTATGAAGAAAACTATAGCTAAGCTGAGAATTGAGATATTATGAACTTTGACATTGGGATTCATTTGTATACCTCTTTATTCATTTAAAATTGGAAAATTATTTGTTTATTTTGCAAAAATCTCTATGTGTGTGCTTTACTTTGTTATAACATGTTAAGGGTGGAAGCTGATCATTCATACTGAGGTAAAATTCTTTCAACTTTAAATTAATGGTTCTCACTACCAAGAAATTTTGGAAAACGGATTGTACTAAGTTATTAAGTTTCTTTGCATGCTAAAGTTCTAGGGTCTAGGGTCTTATTTGTTTTGCTGTATGGTTTAGAACTGTTGAAACATTTAGAGTTAAAACTACTGTTGTTTCTCCCTTATGTAGTCTATAGAGTCAAATACACCACACTTAGTACAATAAATTCAGTTTATTCTTTTCTGGAATAATTTTTGTCCTAGCTTTCTATGCATTTCATTTTTGAAATGTGGTTTTTTTCAAAGATTCTCTTTAATATTCTCATTTAATGGTTTAATGTCAGCAACTAATTGAGATCTTTAAGTAGTTTTTGCTGTGATATGTTTTTCAAATCAAAAAAAACTATTGTATTAAGTAAAAATGGTACTTTGTCAACTAATGCTTTAAATAAGGAAACAAGAATTTGTAGAATTAAAAGTAATACCCAACACGTTGGGGTGCTGCTGCTTTTATATTACAAGCATCACTGATTTTACTGTTTAAAAATATTCTTTCATAAATAAATTTATTCCTTTTAGGAAGATATAGTGAGTAATATAAATATATCCCTATTTATCAGAATCATTACCTGGTAAAATTTTGTATTTGTTTCATCTCTTTGATTTTTAAGACTAAGAGAACATTATAAATGACTCTCCTCAAGCCCACTTTTCCCCTGCCCAGAAGCGTTTAGGACTACAATAAATTAGCCATTTTTTATATAAAATATTTTTTTTTTTGCTGTTCATTTCTATCAGTCCAGGTCTTCCCTCCCTCCTGACTTGATTACATTTCCATTACTGCTCTTCTAGTCACTTTGATATAATTTCAAAAGTGCTTTTGAACTCTCTCTCTTACTGTATTCCTTTCTCAAAGCAGTTTCTAACCTTGCTGCTCAAAACCAGCATTATAGATTTTTTCTCATTGCCACTGCAGTCCAGGGAGATTTTCTGTGTATTTAACTTGCTTCCTGGGACCACAAAGGGAAAAATTTGGTTTAATTTTTCAGAGTATTATATTGCCCTTATCAGTTTCATAAATTTAATATAGCTTTGTCTTTTTCATTTTATGGTCTCTTTAAAAATCATTTAGAAATGACACTTTCTTTTTCTAAGTATAGGAAAGCTTAAAGAATAAGAGTCATGATTTCACTACCCAGGTAACCCAGTGACATGTTTTAAATTAAAGTAATATATATTCCTGTCTGTGTGTGAATTATCTCTGGAATACATAAATGATTGATTCTTAGGGTAGCAACGGACTGGTTAGTAGATAGGCCTTGTAGGGAAGCTTTTTGTGTGGTAGAGATACTAACTTTAGTACTTCTTGTTTTATTTATTAAAATTTTTATCATGTGCTAGTGTAACGTATTCAGAAATTCTTCTAAAAATAATTTATGTGCATGGTTAGACTATTTAAGACAAGTGTTAATTTGAAAAACAAAATTCTGACATACTGCTATCTGTAGGTAATCAGACTTTACTATTTCTTCTGTAGACTTTCAGAAGAAAACGTGTATATATATTCTAGCACTATATAATAGAATTATTCTTGATGTGTAGTTTTATTTCTACTCTACATGTATATGTAAATTTTTGTTTACACTTGGCATAAATACTTGACATGAAAATATCAGGGTATTCACAACATGTATTTTTCCCTGTTTAGAACTAGGTTTGAAAGTATTTTTGAGACATTTTAAAGTAACAGTGTAATGTAATTAACACTAAAATACACACACGTACATGCACAGGCACATACATACACACACACCATTTATTAAGAAAGGAAGGCTTTAGGACTCGACTAATTTTGCCTGGGAATAATCCTGTGAAAATCAAATGTGTCCAAAAGGACTGATGAAAATGGAAGATTTGAAAAGGACCTCTGAAGAAAGAAATGATTAGGATAAAACAAAAACAACAGTGAAAAGAGGATGGAGCATTTATAAGTGCTAGGGTTTATGTTTCTGTTCCCAAATACAGTTTTCAAGACTTTCTAATAGTTTTTCTTTCTGCTTCAGACATAACAGAGTGTATTGCAGGAGTTGAGGATTAAGAAAGTGAACTGTGGGTATCGAGATGAGTCTGAGAAGGTAAATAGTCATCAGATCATACATAGCATGTTGGGGAGTAGTCTTCAAACCAGTGAAATTCATTGAGGTGTTCTAAAAAGCAGAGCCTTGGTTTTTTGTACTGTTAATTCATGTGTGTGTGCAAGTCGCTCAGCTGTTCCCAGCTCTTTGCAACCGCATGGACTATACAGTCCATGGAATTCTCCAGGCCAGAATACTGGAGTGGGTAGTCTTTCCCTTCTCCAGGGGATCGTCCCAACTCAGGGCTCAATCTCAGGTCTTCCCCGTTGCAGGCGGATTCTTTACCAGCTGAGCCACAAGGGAAGCCACTGTTAATCCATGCTTGACATTTAACTGTTAATAGGCACATGCATTTAAGACTGTTATGTCTTCTTGATGAATTTATCCCTATATTATCAAAAATTTCTCTTTATTTCTGGTATTACTCTTTTTCTTAAAAGTTTCATTTGATGTTAATATAGCCACTTCAGACTTATGCTTACTATTTGCCTTTCATCCATCTTTTTTCATTCTCCATCTTTACATTTAAAGTGTGTACCATGCAGACAATATATAGTTGGGGCTCCCTCCCTCCCTCTTTCTTCCTTTCTTCTGTTCCTTTTTCTTTCATCTGTTCTGATTGTCTATCCCCTTTAATTGGAGAATATAGTCTATTACATTTAATTTAGCAATTAGTATAGTTGGATTTGGGTATGCCATTTTATTTTTCACTTAGAGTGAATAATGTAAAACTTTATGCAGAGTAGAACCCGTGCATCTCTGTAGATCTATCAATACTGACTCTCTTGCCATTCCCTCTACCCTACTGTCCTTTTATGGTATAGTTATCATAGATGTTACATCTACATATATAACCCCACAAGACAATTTAATTTTTGCTTTAAATACTCAAACGTATGTCAAAAAATTAAGCAGAAAAAAGTCCCATTTACCTGTTTACCATTTCTGATGTTTTTCATTAATACCACAGTTTCCCCTCTGTTGTCATTTCCCCTCAGTCTGAAGAACTTTCTTTAGCTCAGGTTTGATGGCAATAGTTTTTCTTTTACTAGAAAAATGTCTTTATTTCACTTTCATTGTTAAAGGATATTTTTACTCTTAAAGATTTCTGGGTTGACTGTTTTTGTACCTTTTTCAGACTTAAGGAATATTACTTTACTGTTTTTGACTTCCATAGTTTCTCATAAGAAGGTGCTGGTAATTTGAATTTTTTGTTCCTGTTAATGGAGTGTTTTTCTCTGGCTGCTTTTAAGATTTTTTTTTATCTTTGATTTTTAGTAGTTTGATTATGACATCCCTAAGGTTTCTCTGTGGTTTTTTTTTGTGTGTGTTTCTCCCCTCCCTCTCTCTTACCCATCCTTCTTCTTCCCACCCTTCCAAGAACTTCATTGTGTCACCTTTCATTCTTTGTTCCCTAAGTCTTGGAGGTCTATTCTTTTCTCTTTGTGTCTATCTTTTTAATGTTTTTCCTCTCTCTTTTCAGATTGGATAATTTTTACTCATCTGCCTTCAAGTTCACTGATTATGTCCTCTGTTGCCTCTACTTTGCTTTGCTTATTCAGAGAACTTTTTGTACCTGGCATTGCATTTTTCAGTTCTTTAATTTCCATTTGCTCTTTTTGCAGTTTTAGAGTTTCTTTGCTATTTATTATCAGTCATTGCTACTTCATTGTGATAGTCACAGCTGCTTTCATGGCTTTATCTGATAATTCTGACATTGGATTATTTCATCTTGTGTTGAGTGTCTTTTCCTTGGAAAATGGGTTACATTTTTCTGGTTCTTCTTATTAATAGAATAATTTTGGTGTGTATGAACTAACCAACCTTTTTTTATTTGTTCTCTTGTTGATGAATATATGCTTTACTCCAGTTTTGGGCTGTTAATAATAATGCTCTTGTGAACAAATGTGCACATATCTTTGTGTGGACGTATGTTTTTATTTTTCTTGGGTATATACCTAGAAGTAGAATTGCTGGATCATATGGTAAATGAATGTTTAACTGTTTTCTAAAGTAGCTATTTACAAATGATTTTGATTTTCTGTCATTTCAACTAGAAATGTATGAAATTTATTTCAGTGTACTTTTAATTTGCTTTTCTTTTTTTAAGCCCCATGGAGTTGAGCATCTTTTTGTTTGTAGCCATTTATATTTCTCAAGTGGTTAGTGTCTTTCACCTTCCCTTCCTTTATCTCCTTCTCCTTTCTCCCCCTTGTCGTCAGGGTTTAGTCCAAGGCTTTGTTCCGTTCCAGCGGGTCTTCATGTCTGTCGGGCCACACAGCTTTGGTTACTGTAACCTGTAAGTGTGAAATCAGGAAGTGTGAGCCCTCCAACTTTGTTCTTTTTCAGGATTGTTTTAGCAATTCATAGTCCCTTGAGATTGCATGTGAATTTTAGAATAGATTTTCTATTTCTCCCCCTAAAATTGTTGGAATTTTGATAGCAATCACATGGATCTGTAGATGGACTTGAGTAAATAACTTGCTATTGTGCAAGTTTGGCCTATGTCTGAGTCCTGTACCAAATAATGTTATCCAGATGGCAAATTTAAGAAAAATCCAAGCTGTTTAATCTCATGTCTGTCTGAAGGAAGATTTTTTTCTGAAGGTGTTACCGAGCAGTGAAGCCAAATGAACGGAAACATCGAGTTTGGAGCAGAGAAAGGTTTATTACAGGACCATGCAAGGAGACTGGCACCTTGTGCCCCCCAAACCCTGAATTCCTTGAAAGGTTTAAGGAAAACACTTTTAAAGGCAAAGTGATGGAGTGGTGTGTTGGCCTCTGTTCACATACATGAGGTTATTTCTGTAAGCCTCTAATAAGACAAAGATTTCTGCAACTTTTTATCTCTGTATGAATAAGGAGGTATTATACTCTAAAAGGTCAAAGAAGCCTTGAGAATCGGTTATCCTGTATATTTCAGATTATAGGCAACATTTTCTTTTTACAAAAGTGCGGAGCTAGCATGACTAAGCATAGGCAACAGAGCACAAAGGTTAAATAAAGTATATAAAAGGAACAGCTCTAATATGGAGTCAGATTTGTTGTTCCCTGTTACAAGGGAAGTTTAGAAAGATTTTGATGTGTGTATGTGTGTGAATGTTTGAAATTTAGTATAATTCTATAATTTAGTTAACTATTATTTTCCTAACATGCTTAATTATATAAGTGACTTTTTGAACACCCCAAAAAATTAGTAGAAATGTGCAAGGGCTGTGGAAAAATAAAGTGTCCTGACAGAATCTATGAATTCAAAGCAAAAATTTACCTTGTAAATGTAAGGTTAGAAATGGTTTGCTGTGATATTTGGTCAGTATTAGTTTTTAAGTCTAAGGAACAGTATTATAACTAAGAGAGGAACATGTGTATGCTTAGAGAAATTATTTTTTTTTCAAACTTTTAATTTTTTATTTTGTTTTGGGTCAAGAGAAATTCTTAATGTGAAAAAGTTTGATTTGAAATATTTACCATAAAAATTGAACTCTGCATGTATTAATGAAAAAACCAAGAACTTTTTAATTTAAATAAACTGATCACGTCCTTAATTTATAAAGTGTTTAAGTTATCAAAGGCCAATTAACTGTGAGAAACGAGTTTCTTTAAGGAAAAAAATGAGAGAGAAACTCTTTTGCCATCTACTTATACAGTGTTTCTTCTCTGTGGTGACTATGGAGAATTTTGACAGCTCATTATAAAAATACCTTAAATCAGTCATTTCAAGTTATCAGTTCAGTTCAGTTGCTCAATCGTGTCTGACTCTGCGACCCCATGAACCACAGCACGCCAGGCCTCCTGGTCCATCACCAACTCCCAGAGTCCACCCAAGCCCATGTCCATTGAGTTGGCGATGCCATCCAACCATCTCATTCTCTGTCGTCCTCTTCTCCTCCTGCCCTCAATCTTTCCCAGCATCAGAGTCTTTTCAAATGAGTCAGCTCTTCGAATCAGGTGGGCAAAATACTGGAGTTTCAGCTTCAACATCAGTCCTTCCAATGAACACCCAGGACTGATCTCCTTTAGGATGGACTGATTGGATCTCCTTGCAGTCCAAGGGACTCTCAAGAGTCTTCTCCAACACCACAGTTCAAAAGCATCAATTCTTCTGCGCTCAGCTTTCTTTATAGTCCAACTCTCACATCCATACATGACCACTGGAAAAACCGTAACGTTGACTAGACAGACCTTTGTTGGCAAAGTAATGTCTCTGCTTTTTAATATGCTCTCTATGTTGGTCATAACTTTCCTTCCAAGGAGTAAGCATCTTTTAATTTCATGACTGCATTCACCATCTGCAGTGATTTTGGAGCCCAGAAAAATAAAGTCAGCCATTGTTTCTCCATCTATTTGCCATGAAGTGATGGGACCGGATGCCATCATCTTAGTTTTCTGAATGTTGAGCTTTAAGGCAACTTTTTCACTCTCCTCTTTCACTTTCATCAAGAGGCTCTTTAATTCCTCTTCACTTTCTGCCATAAGGGAGGTGTCATCTGCATATCTGAGGTTATTGATATTTCTCCCAGCAGTCTTGAGTCCAGCTTGTGCTTCTTCCAGCCTAGCGTTTCTCATGATGTACTCTGCATATAAATTAAATAAGCAGGGTGACAATAAACAGCCTTGACGTACTCCTTTTCCTATTTGGAACTAGTCTGTTGTTCCATGCCACTTCTGTTTCTTCCTGACCTGCATACAGGTTTCTCAAGAGGCAGGTCAGGTGGTCTGGTATTCCCATCTCTTTCAGAATTTTCCAGTTTATTGATCCACACAGTCAAAGGCTTTGGCATAGTCAATAAAGCAGAACCTGATAATATTTAATATTAAGTTAGGTTAATGAAAAGCTAGTTTAAATTTGAAAGCTCTAAACAAATTTAGTATTTAGACTCTTTCCTAATTTTTTTCTTATATTTATATAAAGAAAATTTAAGTGAAGTTTTAAAGCAAACCTCTTAATAGCTATATTCTCAAATCCACTCCAGTTTATTTATATGTGCTTTATAAATATTACCGTATCTTGTATGCATTGATACGTAAAGGGTTGGAAAGCTTTTTAGATGCTAAACAACTTGTAAAATTATGTAAACTAGGACACTTCCCCTTAAATTTCTTAAAAATGGGTGAAAATATTGTCCTCTATGATGATCATCAAATATTATTATATAGTGGTCTATATATAGTGTATCTAGACTAGATGATTTTGTTCTTTGGGGGTATTATTTAAATCCAGGGCAGTAGAACATTGTGTGTGTATGTTCAGTTGCTCGGTCATGTCCTACCATTTGCCACCCCATGGACTGTAGCCCCCAAGCCCCCCAGGCTCCTCTGTCCATGGAATTTTTCAGGTAAGAATACTGGAGTGGGTTGCCATTTCCTACTCCAAGTAGAACATTAGTAAATGTTTTGGCTGCTGTTCCCCCCATTCCCCCAGATAAAAAATTATTTTGCTAGATTGTTTTAAATTTAATAGAAATGATTAAATGTTATGGTGTATCCATATAGTTGATATCTTGTCTGTAGTTACCTTCATGTTTTGGGGAAGAACATACTTGTTTTGATTATGTCTTGACTTTTGTATTAAGTTTATTATATCCTTATTTCAGTGTTTGTTTTGAGAGTAGATATTGCTCAACCTAGGGAATTTTACTTTGACCAAGAATGGAGTATTGATTTACCTGGTGAACTTGTTAAATGAAAGTTTCTTATGGTAATGTGGTTTCTACTTCAAGTTTCTTACTGTTACTCTTGGGGAATGGTATTTACACACATAAAAATAGCATAGGCTTGTATATATGTTCATCAAGTGGTTGAGAGAAGGAGTTTATTGAAGGAAAGGATGACTCTTAGTTAAAATGATCAGGAAAGGCTTCATGGAAGACTCCTAAGCTGTGATCTGAGGTTTTTGAGAGGGTGCAGTGGAGCACAGATAATATGTGAGGGTGAATGTGCAAGTCATGTAGGGGAAGATAATGGGTACAGTGGGCTTTGAGTTGGGTTCATGGAAGCAAGTGATGGGAGACACTTTTAAAGTTGAATTGAGGATTATTTTGGAGAATCTTAATGCTTAGCTGAAGGAATCAGAGTCATAATTTTTTATGACCTTATGAACAATTTAAAGCAAATCATTTTATAGACACAGAAACAAGTTTTTAATCTTGTGGGCCTTAGAGCCTCATTTGAAGATTTTTGTTAGGCAGTGCCTTTTTAGGGAGATTATCCTCCTTTGTCAGGGTCATAGAACTGGAAGGAAGTCATTCTGTTTTGTTAGGGTACTGTTGTGTATAATTGCTTGGACAGCTTTGGGAATAAAATGGAAGGGACTGGATGAAAGAATAATTAGTATTCATTTTTCCACTGTGTTGGTAAGACAGTAGTGTCTTTTAGGGTGTTATAGCCTCAGGCAGCTTTAGACTGACTTGTTTTAACCAAGTCTTTGTTTTGATAAGGTTAAAGTAGTTATCTGTTCACTGTGGATGGGGTGGGACAAGGTATACTGTTGGCCCTCTTCCTTTCAGTGTCATGGTAGCCTCTACTTTATCCAGTACTGCTTCCCAGGTGGTGCACTGGTAAAGAATCCGCCTGTCAATGCAGGAGGTGTAAGAGAGGTGGGTTCGATTCCCTGGGTCGGGAATATCCCCTGGAGTAGGAAATGTCAACCCACTCCAATATTCTTGCCTGCAAAATTCCATGGACAGAGGAGCCTGCCAGGCTACCATCTGTGGGGTCACAAAATGACTGAGTGACTGAGCACACACATACCCTCTTACTTCAAGTAGGGTACCATTAGCTTCAGTGAGTTCAGTGGGAACAGACTGTTTATATTAGTTGATGGTGGTTTTGTGCGTTTGAATAATTCTAATTCTTTTGTACCCAAACTAGAGAGGGTGTGAGCAGGTGGTTCAGTCATGCTGACCTCCATCTATTCAGTTCAGTTGCTCAGTCGTGTCCGACTCTTTGCAACCCCATGAATCGCAGCACAGTAGGACTCCCTGTCCATCAGCAACTCCCGGAGTCCACCCAAACCCATGTCCATCGAGTCGGTGATGCCACCCAGCCATCTCATCCTCTGTAGTCCCATTCTCCTGCCCCAAATCCTTCCCAGCATTAGGGTCTTTTCCAGCGAGACAACTCTTCACACGAGGTGGCCAGAGTATTGGAGTTTCAGCTTCAACATCAGTCCTTCCAGTGAACACCCAGGACTGATCTCCAAGAGAAGTGAGAAGCAAAGGAGAAAAGGAAAGATATTCCCATCTGAATGCAGAGTTCCAAAGAATAGCAAGGAGAGATAAAAAAGCCTTCCTCAGCGATCAGTGCAAAGAAATAGAGGAAAACAACAGAATGGGAAAGAGTAGGGATCTCTTCAAGAAAAGTAGAGATACCAAGGGAACACTTATGCAAAGATGGGCTCGCTAATGGACAGAAATGGTATGGACCTAACAGAAGCAGAAGATATTAAGAAGATGTGGCAAAAATACACAGAAGAACTGTACAGAAAAGATCTTCATGACTCAGATAATCACAATAGTGTGATCACTCACCTAGAGCCAGACATCTTGGAGTGTGAGGTCAAGTGGGCCTTCGAAAGCATCACTATGAACAAAGCTAATGGAGGTGATGGAATTCCTGTTGAGCTATTTCAAATCCTAAAAGATGATGCTGTGAAAGTGCTGCACTCAATATGCCAGCA
Source organism: Cervus elaphus (assembly GCF_910594005.1). Taxonomy (NCBI): domain Eukaryota; kingdom Metazoa; phylum Chordata; class Mammalia; order Artiodactyla; family Cervidae; genus Cervus; species Cervus elaphus. Next base: position 66,582,254 of record NC_057847.1, read on the forward strand.
AATTTGAAAAACTCAGCAGTGGCCACAGGACTGGAAAAGGTCAGTTTTCATTCCAATCCCAAAGAAAGGCAATGCCAAAGGATGCTTGAACTACCACACAATTGCACTCATCTCACACGCTAGTAAAGTATTGCTCAAAATTCTCCAAGCCAGGCTTCAGCGATACGTGAACCGTGAACTTCCAGATGTTCAAGCTGGTTTTAGAAAAGGCAGAGGAACCAGAGATCAAATTGCCAACATCCGCTGGATCATCGAAAAAACAAGAGAGTTCCAGAAAAATATCTATTTCTGCTTTGTTGACTATGCCAAAGCCTTTGACTGTGTGGATCACAATAAACTGTGGAAAATTCTTAAAGAGATGGGAATACCAGACCCTCTGACCTGTCTCTTGAGAAACCTGTATGCAGGTCAGGAAGCAACAGTTAGAACTGGACCTGGAACAACAGACTGGTTCCAAATAGGAAAAGGACCTCCATCTATTGCAGGAGTTCTATTCTATCACAGTTGAAGGTTTTACATTAAGAAGAGACTGACTTGGAAGTATAAAAAATGGGGGCACTAGCCCTCTACTGCAACCCACACTCTTGTCTGTGGAGTATGTTTTTCCCAGGGCCAGTCTTGCCTTATGAGATGTCTCACAATCTGTCTGTGGAGTATGTTCTCTCTAAATAAATCCACTTCTTACCTTTAAAAAAAAAAGGGGGCAGTGAAAGGGTTGAAAAAGCAGATATAAGAACTAATCTGAAAAATCTTCTACAGACTGACTTTCATTTATGGATACGGGGATAATTTGTACCATAGTGATAAGCCGAAGAATTGATGCTTTTGAACTGTGATATTGGAGAAGACTCTTGAGAGTCCCTTGAACTGTGAGGAGATCCAACCAGTCCATCTAAAGGAGATCAGTCCTGGGTGTTCATTGGAAGGACTGATGTTGAAGCTGAAACTCCAATACTTTGGCCACCTGATTGGAAGAGCTGACTCATTGGAAAAGACCCTGATGCTGGGAAGGATTGACTGCAGGAGGAGAAGGGGACGATAGAAGATGAGATGGTTGAATGGCATCACCGACTCAATAGACATGGGTTTGGGTGGACTCCAGGAGTTGGTGATGGACAGGGAGGCCTGGCGTGCTGCGGTTCATGGGGTCGCAAAGAGCTGGACATGACTGAGCGACTGAACTGAACTGATAAGTATTTAAAAGTTCAAATATCTGCATGGCCTTTATCTGATTATTGGGGAATGGAAAATTTGGAGAGAATGCATGAAAAGAGTAATTGGAGTTGACATGGTTTAAGTGTGTCCTTTATGCCAGGTGCTGTGCTCAATGGTTTACCTTGTTCTCCTGTTAAATACCCTGAACAGTCAGTCTTGAGTTACTGCTGTTTATTTTACAAATGAAGGAATCAAGACTTAGGAATTATTAGTAAATGATACTTGTACTCAGAAGGGCAGAGGTAATCAACTATGTGGGAGGTTGTGAAAATTTTCCTGGAAAAGCATTGGCATTTAACCTGAAACAGTGTTAATAGTGGCTCTGTGGCACGGCATGAGTTGGTCTTTTTGGAAATTGTTTGTATTTTTATGGTTTGGTAGTGTGGCGTTCTGTCAGGGCTGCTGGAAGATGTTGTCAGAAGCCAAATATTAAAGGGGGTCTTTTGTATGTCTAGCAAAGAAGTTTTATTTATTTTTATAGCGTGTACAGTATGGAATTTTTGTACAGTTGGTCAGTGGAGCAGTATCTCATTTTGAACAGTTTATGTTTTCCCCTTATTTTTAATGTTTTAGTCTGTTAGCACTCTCAGATCTTGAACTTAATTTTGGGGCTAAAATGTACCCCAAAGAGAGATCCTCCCATCATACTAAAAAATATTTCTGCTGAAACTATTAGAATCCAATAATATCACAGTAATTTACCTGCCTACTGTTTAGCAGTGTGTTTGAATATGGAGTCAAACTCTATCTGTGGAGTGTGTTTCTCAAAATATCATAATGTAAATACTTTCTTTTTAAAGCCTGCTTATAGATAACAGGTTTTTCCTTATAGCCAAAAAGTGTCCAGCTGTCTCCTAAGTAGCCCCCAACATGCTGCTTGTGGAAGCTCCGCTTTTCTAGCCATCCTTGTTGTTATTTTGTTAATGTAAGACGTTGTTTAGTCTCTCTATCGCGTCCAACTCTTTTGGTGACTGTATGGACTGTAGCTGGCCAGGCTTCTCTGTGCATGGGATTTCCCAGGCAAGAATACTGGAGTGGGTTGCCATTTCCTTCTACAGCGGATCTTGCCGACCCCGGGATTGAACCTATGTCTCCTGCATTGGCAGGCGGATTCTTTACTGCTGAGCCACCAGTGAAGCCATTGTAAGACTGTAGGTTGACTCTATTATGGCAAACACTATAAAATTTATACTTTTTTTTGAATAGTAATGAATTCAAATGGTATGAAATACTATGTGATAAAAAAATCTTTTTTACCCTTGCCTGTTACTTAGTTCTGTTCTCTAGAGACAACCAAAATTATGAATTTCTTTATACTCTTCCAGAGATATTCTGTGCTTATACAGCCAAATATGTTTTACCTGTACCCTTTACTTTTTTACAAATGTCACATTGTTCGGTACCTTGATTTTGTTCAGTTAACAAAAGCATTTTGGAGATTGTTCCATATCTATACATAAAGAGCTTTTTCAATCACTTTTTTAATAGCTAACTAATATTCTGTCTTTTAAACATAGCATATTTAATTAGTTTCTCATTTGATGGCTCTTTATTTTCACTTTTGCTATTATAAGCAAGATGGTCATGAAACACCTTATTGTATGTTATTTTGTACATTGTGAATATCCCAAATAGGATCAGTTTCCAGAAGTGCAGTTTCTCATGAAAAGCTATGTGTACTCAGTTTCTCAGTTGTGTCCAACTCTTTGTGACCCCATAGACTCTAGCCCTCTAGACTCCTCTGTCCATGGCATTTTCCAGGCAAGAATACTGGAGTGGGTTGCCATTTCCTCCTCCAGGGGATCTTCCTGACCCACTCCTGCATTGGGAGGCAAATTCTTTACCACTGAGCCACCTGGGAAGAAACAGGGGACACAGAAAGACCCTAAAGCCCCATAGACTCCTTCTCAGTTTTAATGACTTGTAGCCAGGTAGCCAGTTGCCTAGCTTTATAAAAAGTAAGATTGTAGTTACTAGCTGCCAGCAGATACTGTTTTGATAATGTCCAGTGGCATTCAAGCCTGACGCATCTCAAAATTCAGCTTGTTAGCAATGCAAAGACTAGTCTGAAATTATACCCGTTGTGTCACCTCGTTATTTCCTTGGATGTCTGAACCATAGTTACTCTATTTTGACTTTTAATATTTTTCTTATTAGCCAAAGCAGATATCATCTTTAACAGTGTTAATGTTTCTCTGTGTATGAGAAGATGCAGGAATTGGGACTCATAAAATCTTTTCCTGACGATATCCAACTCTCTGAAGGCTTGTTCTGCCAGTTTTTCCAGAGCACAGAGTGCCTGATTCCTGATCTCCACTCTAATCTCCTTTCAGTGGTGTTGAAGGTCAGCAGCTGCAGTGGCCATGATTTAATCTTTGTAGAGGTAGATGGCAGTTGCCAGTTTCCAGTTGGCAGGGTCCCTTCGGGTCATAAATCTGACCATGGTTTGAGGGTGCCGTTTGGTCCTGTTGTGCTGAGACTGCTCATTCCCAGGTCTGGCAGGGATGTTGCTTATAGGCCACTCCGTGTGCTCTGCTGGACTAGGTCATAGAACAGTATCCGAAATTCTCTGAACCACCTGTATTACTGGCCTCTTGATCCAGGAAAATAGTCCCTCTTGTTGCTTCTTCCCGTATCTAGAGTTACACTGTTAAAATCATTGATCTCATATGGAACTATATATTATTTTATCAGAGGCTTAATCACCCATTTGGTGATACAAGAGACAGCAGTTTTGTAAAACAGTTGAAATACAAATAATAAATAAAAGCTATGGGTACTTAACAATTTCGAAAGTAGAAATGTTTAAATGAATTGAAGCTATGGGATTTTGTATAGTATTTACCCAGAATGGACTCTTACTTTATAACAAATAGAAATCTAAGAATTAATTCATAATTGCCAAGATATTAGTGAAATACTTATAAAATTCTTTTTGTTTTTCAGGTATACAAAACTAGGATATGCTGGAAATACGGAACCACAGTTTATCATCCCTTCCTGTAAGTATTTCTTTTAAGTCACAAATAAGCTGACTTAATATCTTTTTCTTGATAAAGTAAAAAAGAAAAACATAATCATTTCAACACTGTAAGATTTAGTCCTTTAGAAACATGATTTGCCAAGTTCTAAGTGTAGCCTCATTTCTGTACCTCTGAACGTTTATTTCAGATCTCTTTTTAGCTCTTCGTTTACTATATCTATGAAATACCTTTTTTTTTTTTTTTTTTTTTTAAAATATATGTTTATTTATTTATTTGACTGCATGAGGTCTTAGTTACAGCACATGGGATCTTGTTCCCTGACCAGGGTTTGAACTCGGGCCCCCTGCATTGGAAGCACAGAGTCTTAGCCACTGAACCACCAGGGAAGTCCCCTATGAAATACCTTTTTAAAGACAAAAATGAATGAGCTGGGAATCCGCTTTGAAGATATTGTTACTAATAATGTGTGTGTTACTGTTAAGTACAAAGACCATCCTTTGATTTGTGCTCATGATTTTTGCAGGGCTTGTGCTTGTTGACATCCTTAACAAAAGCCCATGCTTCAAAATAAGGATGGCATCTCATCTTTAGTGATGCAGACTTCAGCTGTTCTCTAATACTTTATAACCTTACTTAGGTTATTTTTGTTCTGTCTTATTTTTGTTAACTTCGCTTTAACTGACTGTCCAGTTTCAATAATTTATCTTTCAGATGTTTTTAAAAAATACTCTCTGACTTGGTTTGTTTGTGCTCTTATTTGTTAGCCTGGTCTATGTATCTGGTCCTTGATGGACATATTTTGGACATCTGACTTTTAGACAGTTCACCTTCTGCACATTATATAGTAGCATTTCTCACCTACCTGACCTACCACCAGGTTAAGGCTTTAGCATATCAGACAACAAACTTTTTAAGCCATTCCTTGGTGGTGCTAACTCGTAGGTGGTTTAATTTTGGAAGTATTTGTGTGACTGAATATTTTTGTGTATTCCTACTGATTTATGAAAATGAGAAGGAAATAGAAAGATAAACATGCAGAGAATAGTGAAAGCAGCTTAGGATTCAGAGTCTGTAATTTTGAGAGCAAGGTAGAAATCACTAGACTTGCCTGAACTACAGATCTCTGGACTCGACTGGGCACCCATCGGACATGAACGAGTAGTTTTGTTGTTTATGTATGGCAAGAACAAAGTTAAATGTGTGAAGATGTGTCAAAATTATCTCTAAAGGGGGAGCTATTATATATTTCTTTCATTCTCTAGAAACAGACCTGTTTGACTTTTGCACTTCTGATAAACTTTTGATATATTTCTCTAAGGATTGATTATCTGAATTTAGGCTGTGTTACCTAAATCTAATGCTTCAATACATGGAATGGCTTTTAGGTGACACTGATGAAATAACTTATCCATAGGAATATAGTGGTGTTGATTTGTAGTACTGTTGTTCTTAACCTTGATTCAAGCATATTTGTTATCTACATGGAAGGACAGGTTTGCTTTTTTTCATTTTCGTCCCAACTTTACATATCAATATATTGATAGTTTGTTTAAGATTTTGATGACAAATATTGGCTCTGTTGCTGACTAAAATAGAGTACTTTTGCAAACTAGTACTTGACGTTAGTTATGTTTGAGTTTAGTTTTATACCATGTGTATGCTTATATTAAGTTTCCCAAGGCTGCTAAGGCAAAGTACCAAAAACCAGGTGGCTTAAAACAACAGAAGCTTGTAGTACTGGCAGCAAGAAGTCCGAAATCAAGGTGTCAGTGGGGCCATGATCTTGCTGACAGCTCTAGGGGAGAAGTCTCCTTGGCTCTTAAAGCTTCTGGTGTCTCCTGACAGTCCTTGGCATTCCTTGGCTTGTATATGCATCACTCCAGTCACATAGCTAACCCTATGTGTCTTCACATTGTTTTTCTTCTGTACATGGATATGCCCAAATTTTGTATTTTTATAAGAACTCCAGTCATTGAATTGTAGCCCATCCTAATCTCATTTTAACTTGAAAGACCCTATTTCCAAATAAGGTCACATTCTGAGGTAGTAAGTATTAGGACCTAAATATATCTTTTTGGGGGCACACAACTCAACCCATAAGATGCTGATTTTGCAATTTCTTATTTTGTAATCTTTTATAAGGCATTGTGTTATGATTAAAACATTTATTTCAGGAGATTCCTGATGTGTTAACTCTGATTCTTGCAAAATTTATTTTTGCTTATATTCTTAAGTGCTGTATTAAGTCTTAGTTGAAAGCCTGTATAATTTTGATATTTTAAACCTTTGGTTCTCATCACCGTTGTATCCTTTCTCTATTTCATCTCTCTGCCAAAATTTGCAATTTTAGTTTTCATTGTCTTATGAGAGGTTGTACCATGTTAAAAATCCATTTGTGTATGAAAGAAAAGATTTTTGATTGTGGAGTTTTTTTTCACCCAACTAGTTTTAATGCTGCAGGTATAGTTTTATAATGAGCAGATATAATCATTGCCACTGGTGAACACAGATATTTGATCTGGAAAACCTGTGGATATGGTTCAAAATTATTTTCATAATCTTTGTCTTTTAGGAAGTTTGTAGTGACGCATCTGGATATCTGTGTGCATTTTGCTAGAGAAGCAGCATTTAGAAGTAGATTAGATTTAGAATTTCCTTCAGTATTTTCTACATACCTTATTAAGGATATAAATTGTTATTAACTGAAAGTGTAACTGTTTGAATGGCCCATCAGCTTATGTGCGTGCATGTTTTTGTTTTTTGTTTTAATTTTTGGCCACTCCTCATGTAGTATCTGACCAGGGGGTGCACCCATGCAGTAGAAGAGCTGAGTCTTAACCACAGGACCACCAGGAAAGTCTCCATGCAGATATTTTGAATGAAGAGCTGTTTAATTTGAAGGATTTAGACATTTACAACTTAGTTGAGAAATTAATAAGTTTTAGGTCTAAACTGTGTGCTAGTTTTTGAAATTATATAAGGAGATTGCTGGGGGTTTTACCTGAATGATTTGAAATTTCCCTTTTTATATGTGGATTAAAGTTTAACAGGTCCTTATGCCAGTGTTAAAACTAAGCTAGTTCATAGTGCAAACAGGATAGAAATATGAAAAAAGTTTAAAAAAAGTATTTCCCCATGCAATTTTCCTACTTTTATTACTGGTTTTCAATTTTTTGTTTCTGATTGTCCAGCAAACCTGTGTTGACTTGGTGGAATTACAGTGTTACTCAGATGAAAATAGAGCTTACATAGTTTTTAAAAACATAACTGAAACATTCCCACAGCAGTATTTCTCTTTTGGGGGCTTTTTATATTTGAGGCCTTGTTTCTGGGTAGAAGTTGAGATTTCATTATATTAAAGGAATTTTTTCATTTTTTAATTAATGAACTTTTTGCTTTAATTTAGCAGTTAAATATATTAGATCATATTCTATGTAATAATACTTTATTATGAAAAAATACAAGTGAAAAATTTGTCTCACTTGAAAAAAAGTTTTTGACATGCATAAATAACTTCTGTTTTAAAGGTATTGCTATTAAGGAGTCAGCAAAAGTGGGCGATCAAGCTCAAAGGAGGGTGATGAAAGGTGTTGATGACCTAGACTTCTTCATTGGTGATGAAGCAATAGAAAAACCTACATATGCAACAAAGGTATATTTTTATGATTTGTGTAATTATAAATAACATTTTATTTAAAAAAATTAGTTCGTTTAGTAATTTTGCCACTCAGTTACAGGATTAATACTCTCAGCCTCTTCACAGTAGAAATTTCTTCTTCCCTTGTGACTTGTTCCAACCTTGCTTTAACTGTATTATTCCCCCCCGCCCCAAGAGGAATATTTTAGCTCCTTCAAGTAACTGGTATTTACTTTTTCAGTCTCAGAATCATCAGTGTGATTGTCTTTCTCTTGCCTCCACATTATCACACCTGGAAATACTTCCCATCTTTATTCAAACCTCCACTATTTTTCTCCTGTTGAAGCCTGTGTCATCTGAAAGTGCACTCTTTTATCTTTTTCTCTTTCTTGTTTGTTCCCTACCCATCTTCCTCCTGCTCCTTATTTATTGAGATATAAATTGCATACTGTAAAATAGGTAAGGCTTAGTTATAGTTAAAAACAATTTTAGTGACTGTAATCATAAAAGTTCAGGATGGAGAACAAATCTAGTAACCCAGGTACCTTCCTTGTGTCTACTCTCAGAGTCACTATCCCCACCTGCACCAAAAGGTAGACACTATTCAAATTCACTTTGCCTGATTTGCACATTTCTTCCTTTATACGTCTGTTCTTCCCTTCTCATAATTTATTCATTAACAAAAAAACTACCATGAGACAAGTGCTCGGGCCTGGTGCACTGGGAAGACCCAGAGGAATCGGGTGGAGAAGGAGGCGGGAGGGGGGATCGGGATGGGGAATACATGTAAATCCATGGCTGATTCATGTCAATGTATGACAAAAACCACTACAATATTGTAGAGTAATTAGCCTCCAACTAATAAAAATAAATGGGAAAAAAAAAAAGAGAGAAGAAAAAAAAAAAAACTACCATGTATAAACAACTTTAAAGTGCTGAGATTAAATAAGAAAAATGACTTTCCTGACTTCAAGACTATTGTAATGGGGTGGAAAGAAAGGCTTTGAAGAAGTAATTTGAAGTGGTTTGTATTTATACAGATATTTGGTTATACAGATATTTTGTTCTTGGAGCTTATAAACAAGACAGAACTGGAGATAAATATTTGGAAGATATTAGGGACTTTTGGAAGGGATAAGATTCTCGAGGGGTAGGCCTAGCACAGAGCTTGGTCAATGCACCATTGAGATTTGGATGGAGGAGGAAAGCCTACAAAGGATTCTGAAAAGGCATAGTTAGACTGGGTAGACAGGAAGGAGCGATAACAGTGTGGAATGCTGCTATCAAGTGATCCAGAGCCCATACATTACTTGCTGTCTTTAGCTGCAAGGATATTATTTGTAACCTTAATAAGAATAGTTTTAGAAGAGTAATGAGCCTGGATTGAAAGTATAGGTTGGATTGTGAATGGTCAGCAAAGTAGGCCAGGAAAAATTAAAGGATTAATCCTGTGAGGTTTGGCTTTGATTGGGAAGGAGAAATAGATAAGTTGTGGGCATAAGATGGAAGAGACGTTTAAATGCTTAAATGCTAATGTGAGAGAATCATTAGAAAAAGACATCAAAGTTACAGGAAAGGCAGACTGTAATACAGGTCGATGACAAAGCTAGAGGGATGGAATCCAGAGCACAGATGATCTACTTCATACATGGAGGATCTCTTAAATTATAAAAAATTGAAAAAGAAAAAGAAGTAAGTGTGGAATCAGTTTTACAGATTTGGTGAGGAAAGTCAGTTTGGCTTCCTGACTGTTAGCTCCTGCTTTCCTTGTGAAACACATGATGACATTTTCTCTACTGCTCAGGAAATAGGGGGGGAAAGTGAAGTCTGAGTGATGGGGAGAATATTTAAAATCATCAATGTTGAGAGTAAAAATGAAGAGTGGGGAAACATCAGCTTGCCAAGTATATTTATGTCCATTTGGGAATAGTAGCTATGAATTCTTAGTTTTATCAGCCAGTTCTGTGTGATTTGTATGATCAGCATTCTGGATATAGGTTAAGTTTAGGGTAGGATCATGCCAAGTTGTGTTTTGGTAGATGGAATGACAAAAGGAAATATGAGCAGAGTAAAGGGGCTCAAAATCTAAACTGTGTGTTGTGAAGGGGGATGGGTTTTGGCTAGAGAAAAAGTATACTAGAGAGAGATGTAGTAAGGTGCTGGAGTATGCTAGAAGGATAAGAAGTTGTGATCAGAGAGGGGGTGTATTTGCATTTCAGAAATTTAGAGATGATAATGATACTAAGATCTAGACTGGCCAAAATGGAAAAGACACCTTCAGAGGTGGTGAAGTCGGTGAACTGAGAGGCCAGAGTTCCTCTGCATTGATTCTATTCTCTTAATACACTTTCAGGTCTACAAGATGCAACAGGCACACCCAAATGACAAAACTTCTTACATTCCTGCCTTCTTTCCTCAGCATTTTAGCTGTTGTTTTATTTTCCTCTTTGTTGTTTTAAAAGCAAACTTATTTTGATAAGCTCTTTGTTAAATCCAGTTATATCTTGGATATAATTGTCTTGGTCTTTCTTGATTTGTCTTTCTTTTTTTTTTTTCCCCATTTATTTTTATTAGTTGGAGGCTAATTACTTTACAGTATTGTAGTGGTTTTTGCCATACATTGACATGAATCAGCCATGGATTTACATGTATTCCCCATCCCGATCTCCCCCCCCACCTCCCTCCCCATCCCATCCCTCTGGGTCTTCCCAGTGCACCAGCCCTGAGCACTTGTCTCATGCATCCAACCTGGGCTGGTGATCTGTTTCACCCTTGATAGTATACTTGTTTCAATGCTGTTCTCTCTGAACATCCCACCTTCGCCTTCTCCCACAGAGTCTAAAAGTCTGTTCTGTACATCTTTCATAAGATTACTCTGCTGGCTCTCTTCCTAACATAGGCAATTTTTGTTATTTGTTACTGTTCATTTTTTCCCCTGTACTGTCACTGGTTCTTCTTCCTTTGCCTACTACTCAAATATCAGTATTTTCCAGGTACTGCCCTTGATTCTCTCTTATTTAAGACCTTTTGTAGATGATCTCATCCACACCTTCATCTGCAGGCACGGCCTAGATCTCTACCCAATTCCTTGACCTGATTTCCAGCTGCCTACTGTCACCTACCTAATCTCTGGCTTTTGAATTTAATATATTCAAAACAAAATTTTTTATATATACTCCACCCTTGCTTATTCCAAGATAAGGCAAAATACATTTTTGGTATCTTGGTTGATTATAGATCCTTTTCATCCTGATTTCATAGTTAGAAACCTGTTGATATCTTTGTGAGTTTTTTCTCACAGTGACAGAAACCTTCAGTCTGGCCTAACATCATTTACAGCACAACTGGGGCTCTTATTCTCTTTTGTTCTTTTAATATTCAGTTCAGCTTTCCCAGTGCTACTATGATTATCTTCTTAAAAATCAAAGCTATTTTTGTTTACCCTGATAGAAAATTTCTACTGATGTTCTATTTCTTATAGAGTAAAACACCAATACAAAGCAAGTAATAGTTTTTGAGAACCTGGTCCCCTTCATCTAGAAGCAGTCTACTTATCTACACCCCTTTCCCTAAAGGCACAGGTATTTTTCATTGATAACTGTTGTGTTTGTATATTATGCAGTGTTTGTACATATTTTTTGCTATTCTCTATTTACATTTTCTTCTACCTCCCACTCTGAAAACAAAATTAACAAGGTTGCTCCTTTAAGACCCAGCTTAGATACGACCTCCTCAGTCATAGAGAAGTAGGAGCCTTCATATTTTCTCTCTGAAGGCAAGTTGTTCATCTTGTCCTAGGTACTTTATTTCTTTAAAAGCTAATAGTGTATTGTTTGTGTCTGTTATATTTCTTTCATTAGATAGATTCTTATGACAGGATGTTCATGTCCTTAGCATTTGTGCCAATGATTCATAGTAGGTGCACAATAATAGATGATGAATAAATGAATATATATCATCTAGAACATTAAAATATGTAAACTTCCAGTAATGTTATAAAATGAATGATGTAATAAGTACATCTCTTTCCTTTCCTAAAGCAAAGTGAGGAGTTCAGTTCAGTTGCTCAGTCGTGTCTGGCTCTGCAACTCCATGGACTGCTGCACGCGAGGCCTCCCTGTCCATCACCAGCTCCCAGAGTTTACTCAAACTCACGACCATTGATTTGGTGATGCCATGCAACCATCTCATCCTCTGTCATCCCCTTCTCCTCCCACTTTCAATCTTTCCCAGTATCAGGGTCTTTTCCAATGAGACAGTGAGGAGTAGAAGTTATTTTTTAAGTGTAATGCTTTAAGAAGTATCTATTAGAAGGCTTTGGTGAAATGTGGTTATTAAAAATGAATAGATAAGAGGTTTAATGATGACTAAATGACAGTAGGATATTTTCTTCGTTAATAAATTGAGCCTTAGGTACTGAGTGTATATTTATACTATGCATGGAACTATATTTTAAAAAATGTTTTCTTTTATAAAATTTTGGAAGAGTTTTGCCTAAGCTTTTACTTTGCTTGTTTAAGGAATTCTTCATATATTCAGAATACTAATTTTTGCTTTAGATTTATCTGTTGTGAAACTGTTTTATTGCAGAGGTTCACAAACTTTCTTAGTGCCTTTAGTGTTTCAGTAAAAGTTTTGACAGTTTTTTGTCACTTAGAAGGATTTGTAACAGTCTGTTGAGTAGCAACTGTAGCTACTTGAAAAAAAAAATGACACTTCTTTGAAAGGAAAATATTTTTGTTTAATTATTAGTTAGTTACTATTAGGATGCATGTGCATATCAGGTAGGTCAGTTTCTCACACCTGGAATTAGATTTTGTATCACCATCCTCATTTCTTAATTTGCTTTTTTATATTTCTTATTTTATGGATTTTTGGGGGGAGAGAGATTTAATTTTTATCATAGCAACTGCTGGTAATCCAGTTTTTCAAAGAAGTGATGTTACTGACTGATGTTGAAACTGTACTGTTTTAAACTAGTAGATATGTAGTGTCAAACTGATTCTGAGTATCACCAAATTTCCCTGGAAAATTGAAAGTACTTGCGATGTCTTTTTGAATTTTCTGTAGTTCTGCCAGGTTGAGTTTTGAAACTGAGTCTATACAGATATGTATGACTTGTCTTACAAAATTTTGCTTGCTTGATTTACGATTATTGTTGCTATTTACTTACCAGCTGTTTTTTATATATTAGACACACAACAAATATTTGTGAGAGCTAATAAAGAGTAAGCAAGTTGTCATAACCTGTAATTTTCACAAGCTGAATTTTAATGGGGTATGTTTCTATTATATAATTTTCAAAAATCCAGAAAGATTTTTGAAATGCAATCTTTCATCTAGATTGAATAGTTTTTAATATTTTGACATATTTGCATTATTTTTTTTTAATAGAAACATCTGAAAATATGTAGAAATCATTTCCTTTATCTCTAGTTAAGTATGCATCTTCTAATGATCTGTGTGTCATTACACCTAAGAAATGCTTCCCTCTTCTAATATTTTTGGTATTACTATTATTAATATCAAATAATAATTAGATATTGTTTTATATTAATAAATATCAAAATTTTGATATTAATAAAGATTTAATTCCTGTTTTTTTTTTTTTGTTTTAATAGTGGCCAATCCGCCATGGTATAGTTGAAGATTGGGATTTGATGGAAAGGTTTATGGAGCAAGTGATCTTTAAATATTTAAGGGCAGAACCTGAAGATCATTATTTTCTTTTGGTAAGCACAATTTGTAATTTCAGTGAGGAAATTTTTGAAGAAGCTTAATGAGAATGTTTTCATTACATCTGTACTCAATAGGCTATAATTTATTTGTCATGTATCTAAAAACATTGTGATAAATCTGGATCATTTTTAGTATCTTTAACGTATATTTGAGGGGAAAAAGTTGGAAACATGGCACTTTTTTTTTTTATTAAACAGCGGGTATGATTTCATTTGTGATTCTTGCTAATAAAATATGTAATTTAATTTTTAAACTTTTTTATCAAAGCAATGCATGTTTATAACTTTAAAAATTTAAGTGCTATGGATTTAACTTTATAAAACAGCACTTTCCTTCCTCACCTCTCCCTACTCTTAAACCCTTGATCCCCCAGAGGCACACGCTTTAAAATTTTAGAGTTTTTCCTGATAGTTTTCTTATGTATTTCTTCTACTTTTTGTTTGTTATTTTAAATATTAGATACTATAATTTCCTACTAGGAAAGATGAGTATTTTGTTCTTTTCCTTTTGTCCCCCCTCCTTAACACAACATCCTTATCGTCTTCCTCTTTCTGTGATATAGTTATATCATAATTTTGGGTAAAATTAATATTTTTTATTATGGTGACTGTATACACATAAATATGTGAATATACATATACATAAAGTTCAAAGAACCTTGCATTGAGCACCTGCAGTCTAGACTCAGCAATCAATTTTACTGTAATTGTCTTAGAACATCTGTTTATTTGGTTATCTTTCTATTACTCCATCTTACTTTTTAAATCACTGCAAAGAGTTGCAGATTGAGTCATTTCGCCCCTAACTACTTTAGCATACATTCTCATCAACTAGGGGCTTCCCGTATGGCTCAGCTGGTAAAGAATCCGCCTGCAATGTGAAAGACCTGGGTTCAATCCCTGGGTTGGGAAGATCCCCTGGAGAAGGGAAAGGCTACCCACTCCAGTATTCTGGCCTGGAGAATTCCATGGACTGTACAGTCCATGGGGTTTCAAAGAGTCAGACACGACTGAGCGACTTACATGTCATCAACTAGAGTTTATTACTGTTTACATTTTTTTCTTTTATATAAAACTTACATTCTTTAAAATCACACATCTTAACCCTACCATTTTATTGGTTTGACCTGGCATTGGCAAACTTTGTCTAAAGGTAGATAGGAAAGATTTTTGGCTTTGTGAACCATGTGGTGTCTGTTGCATCTGCTTAGCTCTGCTGTTGTAGTAGGAAAGCCACCATACGCAGTACTTAAAGGAGTGGCTGTGGCTGTGTTCCAGTCAACTTATTTACAAAAAGAAGGGTAGCCTGGATTTGGCCTGCAGGATTAATGATGTCTTAATCCTTGCCCTTCTCTGGTTTTGACAGATGCATATGTCTGTGTAGCCCAAACCCTTATCAGAATACAGAACATTAATTACTGTTAAGCTGCAAATTATCTCGTGCCCTTTTCCACTTAATCCCTACCCCCATCTCTTGGAGGCAACCCTTGTTCCAATTTTTTTCCCCACACATAGACGTTTTCCTTATTTTTGAGTTTCATATAAATGGAATTGTATAAGATGTGCTCTTTGGTAAGACTTCACTCACCGTGATCTTGAAGCTCATGCGTGTTGTTGGATTTGCTGGGTCATACTCTGTTTTGTACTCACTGCCCATTTCCCTGTTGAAAATCACCTGGGCTGTTCCAAGTTTGTGATAGTTAGGAATATTTTGGATATTGTGAATGTTCTTATACAAGTCTTTTGTGAACATGTTTTTATTTCTCTTGTGTAAACACCTAGATAAGGAATTGTTGTGTCATAGGATAGCTGTATGATTGATTTTATAGGAAGGTTTCAGAACTTTTCCCAAACGACTGTACCTTTTTGCACACCCACCAACAATGTGTTATTGATCTGGCTACTCTGCGTTCTATCTAACATTTCATATGTGTCAGTCTTTTTAATTTTAGCCATTCTGGTGGGTGTGAGCTTTCTCATTTGGGTTTTCATTTGCATTTTTCTGGTGACTGATAACATTGAGTACTTTTTCATGTGCTTATTAGCTATTTGTATATTTTCCTTGTGAGATCTTCTGATTAAATTTTATTTTGTATAGAATTCTGTTTTTCTTGGAGTGAATAATTTAACTGCCTTGGTTTTTTCAGTTTGCTTAATTTTACACATAACTATTAGTAAATTATCTCCAAATTCTTGAACATAGTCCAGAGCCTTCCTAAATAAGTTTAAATACATCAAGTAGTTTAGAAGTTAAAGGTTTTATGAATGGAAAAAATCTAATCCCAGTTAATTGAAAAAAATTTCTATGGTGTCTTTTAAAATCTAGAACATGATTTTATTTGCAGTGAATTTAAGTTTTATCTGTCTTTCCTTTTGCAAGTTGTGCTCATTAAATTTAAGGAATTTTTCCTTAACTCCAGGTCAAAAAGATAATTCTGTATTTCTTAAGTTTAAGTTTTGCCTTTCAAGTTTAAGTATTTGAGATAACAAAAATAATTGAATAGTCAAATCGACTCATGAGAATATCTTATGTGGTTTCAAGCTTGGTGATATAAAACGATTTAGGTATTCCTGAGGCAAAGGTGAATCATGAAGTTCAGGATTTTGGGTGCTGTTCCTTAGGTCCTTTCTTGCCTCACTGGGATATGTTCTGACCCAGACTTATCCCATAGGTCTCTAAGTGATGTGGTGTATGCAGTCACATAACTTAAACTGAGGAGAACTGTGAAAATATCTCTATTTTATACTCTAGCAGTTACATGTATGTATAGATCTATTTGAATTCTCTAGTTTTTCATTAGCCTATGTGTCTTTGTACCTCTGAGTTTAATGACTTTTATATAAATATAGTGTTTGAAAAATACATTATTTCTCACTTACAAATTGTCTATAAAGTTATCACAGTAATCTGATAATGTCTATTTAAATGTTATTCAATTTCATAGACTGAACCTCCACTGAATACTCCAGAAAACAGGGAATATACTGCTGAAATAATGTTTGAGTCCTTCAATGTTCCTGGCTTGTACATTGCTGTACAGGTAAGCAAGTTTAGATGTCAAAATAAGCATGGCTCTTAAATTTTAAGCTGATTTAATTCAACCTTAAAATATTTGTGTATTTTTCTTAATTTCAAAACATATAGTTTTCTATTGAATTGATAATTTAGAAATCATTAGAGCAATGGAACTGTTTAGTGAGTAAAAGAGAAATGTAGAAGTAAATTGATGGTTTTTGGATAAATTAATAAGGCCTTTCGTAGAACAGAAATAAGGGAACTCATATTTATTCAGAGTTCATGTCAAAAGCTTTGTATACACATTTATTTACCCTTATAACATTCGTTGTGTCCTTCTTTGTAATCTGTTTTGAATTAGTTACCACTACATATGTTTGACCATTGTTGCCATCATGCCCCTCTGTATACTGTATATCATAAATCCCTATAATGTTTTGTCGAATTTAATTTGTGTGAAATTAAATCTGTATGGAACAGTGGAATACTTTCTCTCCCCTGTTAGGAACAGAGCTTACTTCTTACTTGTTTCTTAACCCTGTAGCAAATGTGATCCCTGGCATATCACAAATGCTTAACAAGTATATAAATTATTGTGTAGTTCTGTTAGCCCATAATGATTATGGTGTGATCCAGTGTTAAAGTAAGAGGATGGTCTAGTTACCTTTCTAGATTCCTTTCAGCTATTATATTGCAAGTAGATAAAGCCAGCTTAATACTGTTTTTAATTAATTATCTTGTTTGAGGCTTGGATTTGTATGAAATTTAGTTTTTTTAATTGAACTAGTTACATTAATTTCTTAATTTGTAAATGGAAAAACTTATACTTTATTGCTTATGCCAAGATTTTTTATAGAAAAACATTATTTCATCAACTTTGTTTTCCTAATTAAATCATAGTATTTGGAAGTGTGCAGTGGTCTTTTCTCTGCTCATATAGCTTGTTACATATTCCTGAATGCATGTTGCATTTAGAAAATTTGGAGCTAATCTTTTTTAAGAGTGACACTTGTATATAGCCATCTATGTATTAAATAACTCATGGTTGGTGTCTCTACCTTACTTGCACCTTTGTGTTTGTTATAGGCTAGGCCATATATATATACACAAAGTTTAAGTCCTGTACTGTATTATCTCATGTTAGTCTCCTATATGTTAGTACTGTAGTATCTCATGTTAGTCTTCCACTTTTTTTTTGGCTATAGGAGGAAAATGGCCCTCACTAAAATATGGAAAATTTATAAATATGCCCCTAAAAACTAATGTGAGCCTTTAAGTTGTCTTAATAATATGTAGGATATAAACAATTTTATTGTATAATGTAAGTTAATTCTGTGTATTTTCTTTCCAAAGATACTACGTTTACAATTGAATAAAGTTCTACAATAAAAAAATTTTTCTATTAACTGTTTATTTCATTTTCGTGCCTGCCATGTTTCTTTTTGTCCAAGGCCGTTCTTGCCTTAGCTGCATCTTGGACCTCCAGACAAGTAGGAGAACGGACGTTGACCGGTACGGTAATAGACAGTGGAGACGGTGTCACTCATGTCATCCCTGTGGTAAGGATATTTTACAATTACTGAACAAGATAGCAGTTAACATCTAGCAAGGTTAAATTATATGGATTAATGCCACCTTAAAAAAAAACTTGAAATATTATATTTATTTACTATAATTTGGTCATTGCTCAGCTATAGTAGTGTTTTGCTCACATTATTTGAATTTTGTGAACAAATTCCGTTTTTTTTTTCTTTTTTGCTGTAGGTTTGTACTATAGTTAAAAATAATTAGAAAATTATTAGAAGTTGTTTCCAATTTGTAGTTAGGAAATGATGAATTCTAGTATCTGGAATGGAAATGTGCCTTTCTTTTCTTAAACATGGAATTCAGTTTTCCAGTTTGGATGTATGTTAGCCAGTGAATGTGCTAAGTCACTCAGTCATGTCTGACTCTGCCACCCCACGGACTGTAGCCCGCCAGACTCCTCTGCCCATGGGATTCTCCAGGCAAGAATACTGGAGTGGGTTGCCATTTCCTACTCCACAGCCAGTGAATAGTTTTTCTTATTCTTCTTAATTAACAGATTTCATACTTGTGTTAGCGTTCTACTAAAGTGGCAGTTAGTTGAAAGCACATGACCATCAATGACTTTTGGGGAATTACATTTTTGAATTAAAAAGCTCAAGTTGTGGTTGTGCTTTGCATGGACTTAATCAAGCACATTAAGAAAATTGCATCAGATTGGATTATTTGTGAGAGAAGGCATTTTTCTGCCAAAGCCTTTCTACTACTAATTTTTAACGACAAATTAAATATTTTCATTGTGCCCAATAGATTCAGAGTTATTACTTGGATTCATACTGATCTCTATCGGCTTGGTATATATAGAAATATTTCTCTTTTAAAAATTTTTTATGTTACATTGACTATCATGTAAAGAATGAAATTGTTTTGAACTTTTATTTCTTCATTATTCTTATTCCTCATTTTAATGCACTGGGCAACCTCTGTTGACAATTACATCCTCAGAGTGATTATTAGGTTAGATGTAATAATTCACCCTCCTGATATCATAATAGTTTTAGCAATACTTGCCCTTTTTAAAAAAAAAAAAGAAACTTTTTTGAGATATAATTCACACGCCACACAATTCATTCATTTATAGTGTACAATGCAGTGTTTTTTGTATAAAGTGCATCATTACCAGTCAATTTTAAAACATTTTTATCAGTCTAAAAAGAAACCTTATATATCTTAGCATTTACTCTCCCCCCTTACCTTTAGCCCAGTCTACTTTTTCTGTCTCTATAGTTTTGCTTGTTCTCGATATTTCATATAAATGGAGTTCTACACTAGTACTTCACTTATTATTATTGCCAAATGATATCTTATTGTATGGCTATTCTACATTTTATTGTATTGCATTGGGGGATATTTTAATATCTTGGAAATTAGGGTGTATCTTATAATTTGATAGCTTTTTTTATAATTTAGTTGGCATATTTTTCTTAGTGCTACATATTCTTTTCCTTTTTTTT
Source organism: Cervus elaphus (assembly GCF_910594005.1). Lineage (NCBI taxonomy): Eukaryota > Metazoa > Chordata > Mammalia > Artiodactyla > Cervidae > Cervus > Cervus elaphus. Next base: position 66,601,882 of record NC_057847.1, read on the forward strand.
TTCCCAGAATGGGAACAATAATAGCAACCTGTTTAATAGAACTGTTTTGAGGATTAAATAATGGATACATGTATGCTGCTTAGAGATACATAAAGATTCTTAAATTGTTCATTTAAAATTCTCATTTTAACCTCAAGATCTACGTTGTAGATTATATTATCCTTTAAGGACCTCAGTTTACTTACTTATAAAATGCAAATGAGTTCCTTAACATCACCAAGTAGGTCATGGGGCTAGGATCTGAACTTGCTCTGCCTGACTGCAGTCTTTTCTTAATATCTACACAATTAAGCAATAATATCTTTATCCTTATAATTAATATTGGAGTAGGTAATTTGCAAAAAGAAGCTACCAACTTGGAACAGTTTTATGAAGCATATTAAGAATTGGGTATTCCTGTTATTTTTTCCTGCATTCTTTTGAATTAATGGGAATGTTTTTTATAATTTCATTTTATCTTTTTTACTGACTTAGCTATGCTGTGTATTGGTTTGTTATTGTCATTTGATTTTGGTGAGTTTTGCTGTATAGTTTATAGTAAACATCTCTAACTTACCATAATCTAATAATAATACTCTACCTTTTCATAAAATAACAGTGTTGTTAATGAAATCTAATTTTGTTAGGTTATTTTTATCTGCTTCTGAGTTGTAGAAATTTATGAATTCATTCTGCAAAATTAAATTATTTGGAATTATGATGGTGCATGGACTATCTCAGGCTTAAGTTGGTACCTACTTCACTAGAAAAATGATAGAAAATATGTGTTAATGATCAAATTTCCTACAACGCAATTTAAATTTCTTGCTGAAATTATAGAAAATTTAAACAGTAAATTCCTATTTGAAGTCTGTTATCTAAAACCTTTAATGCTTCTGAAATTCACTATTTCTTTGTTGTTGAATCATTTCAGTCTTTGTTATAAACTCTTACCAGTGGGATAATAAATCTAACTTGCTGGCCATTCTTATTCATGGTGTCTGTACAGTATTGTAAATTCTGTGGTAAGTTAGCTATGAATACAGTTGAGGAATAAAGACTAGAAGCATTTTCTTGGAATGAAGCAATACTTAAGGATACAAACTCAGTAATCTGAGAAATTGATCTTTAGTGATTAGTTTAGGTGATTCTTGAAAACATTGAAAATAACTTGACACTTTTCCCCTCCAGGCTGAAGGGTATGTGATTGGCAGCTGTATTAAGCACATTCCAATCGCAGGACGAGATATCACGTATTTTATTCAGCAGTTGTTGCGAGACCGAGAAGTAGGAATTCCTCCAGAACAATCCTTGGAAACTGCTAAGGCAGTGAAGGTAAAAAATTATGCTGAGAACATAATTCAGTTAGAAATGAAAGTCATGTTTATAATATTAACTGGAAAAATTCTTAAGTCAAGAACAGTAGTTTAACAAAAGCTTTTGTTACCAGTTACAAACCACTATTCTTAATTTATATTTTTTTCTCTGTATTTCTTATAGGAGATTTTGGGGTCTTAGCAACTTGTTGCTTGCTCTCACCACATTTCACATTTGAGAAGACTAACATATAAGGACATTGATACAAACTGACTTCAACATACTTACTGTCTTTAGTAAAATAAATGTAGCATGCCTTGGAGGTACTGTGGGTTCTGTTCTGGCCCACTGTGGGAAAGCGAGTATCACAAAAAAGCAGATCGCACAAATTTTTTGGTTTCCCACTGCATTTAAAGGTTATATTTACACTACAGTCTATTAAGTGGCAATAGCATTATGTCTGTACAATGTATGTACTTTAATTTGGAACCCCATACTTGAATTAAAAAATATTTATTGCTAAAGCATGCTGTCATCTGATAATGCAGATGCCAAATATCTTCAGTTTGTAAAAAATAGATTATTGGCGAAGCACAGTAAAATGGGGTATGTCTGTGATTAGTTCACTTCAGAGTCCTCACATCTCAATTTTCACTGATTTCTTTATTTCTGATTCTAACAGTTAATCAGTTACAACAAAATTTTTGGTGTCATTGATTCATTGGGCTGTAGAATAGTTGCAGTGGTTGGTTCAAATGATATGGCAGATAGAAGAAAAATGTGAAGGCTGTGTAAGGTATTTTAATAATTTGTATGCTACACTAGGGCTTATGCAAAATACCAAAATATTTAGCATTGCTTTTTAAAACTTATCATTTGTCAACATATCTAAAAAATTTCATTTATGTTTTAAATACGTAAAAGCAAAACTTCCCAGGTAAAAATAGTTCCATTGATTTGACAGTCTTTGCATGATTATAGTGTTTTCCTTGCTTATCAGAGGTTAGGAATGAAAGTGAATTTACCACTTCCTACATAGTAAAGGAATTCGTTAATGGTTGCCAAAAGTCACCTCAGAAATTTTATTTACTGAAGCATAGTTGCTCTATAATATATATGTTACAGGTGTACAGCATAGTGAGGCATAGCTTTTAAAGATCATACTTCATTTAAAATACTGGCTATATTCCCTATGTTGTACAATATATCCTTGAAGTTTATTTTATACCTAATAATTTGTACCTCTTACTCTATTATAAATTTGTGTGGTTATGTCAGGTATTTATTTTGCAATTCTTTGTGTATTTTGTTTTCTCTTTTCTTAAATATAAAGTCCTTTGAGTATTGAAACAGTATAAAATTTTGTATGACATTAATGAGTGCTTTCATGAAGTAGCACTGAAATATTAGAAATTGACTCTTTGTTAAGTCTTATTCTATTTGTATGTGAAGCCCAGGAGATGAGCTGTTTATTTGTACTATACATATGATAACATCCTAACATAAAATTTTCTTCATCTTAATTTCTGAATTTTATTTTCTTAAGGTGTTTTTCATTTGATTTTAGTTTACTGAAAATAAATACCATTCTGTTTTGCTTTTCCTAAAACAATGGAGAAAAATTACTTTTTGTTTTCTAGGAGCGCTATAGTTATGTCTGCCCAGACTTAGTAAAAGAATTTAACAAGTATGATACAGATGGATCAAAGTGGATTAAACAGTATACTGGAATCAATGCTATCTCAAAGAAAGAGTTTTCCATTGATGTTGGATATGAGAGATTCTTGGGACCTGAAATTTTTTTTCATCCAGAGGTAAGTTTTTTTTTTAAAGATAGATTTGTTTTGAATTATTCTGCAGAAAATACCAGTCAATAGTATCAGAGTTAATCTCAGGAACTTTCTTTTGAATGCTAAAGTGCTATAGTGAGTAATCTTTACATCAGTGTATATTCTCATCCGCATTGTAAAGTGCTCCCATTTATATAGATTTTTGCCGGGTCATAGTATATGTTTGGCTTTACATTTTTGCTAATCTGATGGTTATGAGATGGTATATGTATGTAATCATTATTTTAATTTTATTTCTTTTGAAATCTCTGATTTCAGTGTCTTTGAGGCAGAGACCAGAATTTATTATTTCTAGAAGTCCTTTTATTTTTGAACTGAAAAGTTTCTTAATTTTTAATTGTGATATTTAAATCAGTAGTGGTCTAATCTCTATCATGTGTCCAACTTAACTTTTCAGTTTGCTAACCCAGACTTTACCCAGCCTATCTCAGAAGTTGTAGATGAAGTAATTCAGAATTGTCCTATTGATGTCAGACGTCCTCTCTACAAGGTCAGTGTTTATAGCAAAGTTGTTATTGTAAGTGACACTTTTAAAAAACGTGTTTATTTTCTCTCTGTTGGTGAATGTAGATTTAAAAACACGTCTAAACTTCTCTTTATGTAAAAGTTCTGTTTATTTATTTTTCTCCACTAATACAGAATATTGTCCTCTCCGGAGGTTCAACCATGTTCAGGGACTTTGGACGTCGCTTGCAAAGAGATTTGAAAAGAACTGTAGATGCCAGACTGAAATTAAGTGAGGAATTGAGTGGTGGTAGATTGAAGGTAGGTTTTCTCAATTATTGGTAGAAAGGTTGAGGGTGCCTTGATTATCATATTGGAAATGTAGAATGTCTGCCAGCTTTCTTTGGAAGGTAAGAGGAGCCTGAGGTATCTAATGAAAAGTGGTTAATTTTATAGATTAATATCCATGATATTCTTGGTCATTCCATCCCTCTAGGATATTACCTATATTTCTGGAAAATACGACAACCCAATGCAGTATTGTTGCCTGGAGAATTCCATGGACAGAGGAGCCTGGTGGGCTACTGTCATGGGGTTGCAGAGTCAGCCATGACTGAGTGATTAGCACTTTCACTTTCATAGCTATGAGAGAGATTTTTTTAATGTTTATCTCACAGATAATTTACATATAGTAGTTTGTTGCATATTCCAGGAATAATATTCTTTATGAGTCTACAAAATATTAAATACCTTTTATAGCAGGACAACAAAGCAGAGTTGAAAGAGAGAGACTGTTGTGTGATTTCACCTGTTTTCACACACTGACTGTCCTCTCCCATAGCAGCCTCATAGCGTGAAATCAGATTGTTGGTACAGCAAAATAACCTTTCAATTTCTGTCCTGTAATTTTGGGTTTGCTGTCAAAAAAAAAAATCAAAATTAACTTCAAATTCTCAGATGACTTCTTTATATATATATATATTTGTAAATATTTATATATTTATATATTTCCAGTAAATTTTGTTTCATTTTCATTATATGTGGGATATTGAAGCAAAACTTTGATTCAGAGGCTATATTACTAAGTAAAACGCATTTACGCAACTTGGAAAATTTCCAAGAATGAGGGCTTCATCCGAGACTACCAGTTACCCAGAATTACTTGAAAGTGGTAAATACAACACCCTGTGGTTTACTGCTGTTTGAAGAATTGCATGATAGCCGACTACTTTCAGCCCCTAAATTTTGATTATCTTTAAACTATCCCTTGGAGTGTACAGTAAAAAGTAGTTGTTTGGTTTGTAATGACTCATTGCAGCTAAATAAAAATGTTTAAAATATTTTAAGTTTCTTACACATTTCTAAGAACTGAGAGATTTTTTTTTTCTCTCAGTGTTGTCAGCACTATGCTAACATATCTAATAATACAGGAAAAATCCTACATACTGGAGTACTCCACCTCCTTCCCTTTTATTTTTACTCAGTAGTTATTTTTATGGATCTTTATAACATCTTTATATATCTGTATTTAAATCTGGCCTTTTTTCCTGTCAATCCGATTTTAAAGGACAGTCAAATAGTTTTTTTTTTAGTAACAAAAAGCCGTATCTTTTTGTGACATATAAATTAAAAAAATTTTTATTCCAAAATAATTTCATACTTTGACGCGGTTGGCAAATTCTAGTAGAATTCCTATATATTCTTCTCCTAGACTTCCAAATTTTAGCATTTTATATTTGCTTTATTTTTCTATTTTTATAAATATATGTATGTATACAAATAGACACATGTATCTTCCTGAACTATTTGAGAGTGACTTGCAAATACAGCCTATTACCCCTAAATTTTAGTGTGTATTTCCTAAAAACAGGCCATTACAATTATCAAAATCAAAACATATATATATATATATTTTTTTTTTATGGTCTAGGATTCAGTCCAGGATCATATGTTTGAATTTGGTTTCATTTCCCTCTTATCTGGAAAAAGTACTCATTTTTTTTGTCTTTTATAAATTTAATATTTTTGAAGACTACAGGCAATTTATTTTGCAGACTGTTTGTCAGTTTGGATTTGTCTGATATTTTCTTAAGATTAGGTTCAGATAATGTATTTTTGACGGTAATAGTTCAGTAGTGATGTTGTATTCTTTTTACTGCATTGTATTGCCAGACGCATGATTTGTTTTTATATGTTAACTTTGATCACCTGGTTAAGTGTGTCAGGTGTCTCTATTATAAAGTTACTGTTTTTTCCTTTATATTTAATAAGAATCTTATAGGATGATACTTTCAGATTAGGTATAACTGCCTTGTTTTTCATCAAAGTCTCAGCCACTGATTTTAACATCTTATTTAGTTATTGCTGTGGTAGTTGCCAAATGGTATTTTGCAAATTCCATTATTTATTCTGTGTTTCATAGTCTCATTTTACTGTAAGAAAGAGTATGTCCTTCCCCCTTATTCATTCATTAATATCCCTGAACTCCTGATTTCTCAGTTATTCTGTAGGCTGTATCATTAATACTGTTATTAAGTTTGATGCTTAAACTTTCTCATATTTGACTAGTAAGAATCCTTCAGAGGTGGCTTTTATTCCTTTTGTTGTGGCCACAGTATTCTGCAGGTACATCCTCACTTTCTGAAATAGCAAGATATTGCAGGTTCATCTTGTACTTGCTCTTCTCCAGTCTTGAAATCAGCCATTTTATTTCAAGGTATCCTTGTTCCTTTTAGTGGAGAATCCTATATACATAAAATAGACAAGCAGCAAGGATTTTACTATATAGCACAGGGAACTGTATTCAGTATCTTACAGTAACTAATGGAAAATAATCTGAAATCTATCTGTGTACCTATATAGATATGAATTACTTTGCTGTACACCCCAAAACTAACACAATATTATAAACCAACTGTACTTCAATTAAAAGAAACCAAGATTTGGACACTAGATATATATTCAATTGTCACTGAGGGGGTCAATGCATCTAGGCCTTGTTGGCAGTCAGATGTGGGTGTGGGTGTGTGTGTAAATGTAGTTCTCTGTAGAAACTAAAAACTACAGATTCATACAGATAATAGAAGTTCCAGAATACTGTAAGGTTCATTCTTATACCTTCCCATATTTGTAATGCTCTTCTGTGAAACCAGCCTTATGTTCGTTTGCTCAATCCTGGAATACATATATAGTAGTTTCAGAATTATTGATCCATGTCACTGTGAGAAATAGACCAACTAATGAAAGTTCAGTGTTTGCTTAGTTTTTAGCTTAAGCCTGAGGGTGTAGTCCTAATACTGTGTTCATGGGTTACCTGGATTAGTTCTTTTCCCATACTTCAGGTGGTTATATTTTTAAAAATTATAAAATTAGCTTAATTTGTTTCTGTTACATTGTTTTGCTCTGTGTACACCCCCACCTCCACATCTTTTTTTATTTGAGTATGTACAACTAAGGTTAAATACTACAGGGATTGTTATATGAGTTTACCACTGAACTGATCTTACTGTATCTTTTATAGCCAAAACCTATTGATGTACAAGTCATTACACACCACATGCAACGATATGCAGTTTGGTTTGGAGGATCTATGCTGGCTTCCACAGTAAGTGAGATGAAGCTTACTTTAAAATTTGACTTTTTTGTTTTAAAGATAAAATAATTTATCAACTTAAACAATTTAGAGGAACAAGAGAAATTTCTTAAATTTTTATATAATATTGCACAGGGAGGTTTTAAAATTGAACACAAATACAGTATTTTTGAAAAGTGGAACTCATTTGGACTTAACTGGTTTTTTTGTTTTGTTTTTTGTTCTTGCTGGACCTTTTGTGAGTGAGCACTTCTTTTAAACATTTATTTAATGTATTTTTTTGGCTGTGCTGAGTCTTCATTGCTGCACGTGGGCTTTCTCTAGTTTCAGCAGCTGGGGGCTGTTCTTCATTGCAGTGCGCAGGTTTCTCCTTGTGGTAGCTTCTTGTTGCAGAGCACAGGCTCTAGGGTGCCAGGACTTCAGTAGTTGCAGCTCATGGGGCCCAGAGCACAGGTGCATGGGCTTAGTTGCCCTGTGGCATGTGGAATCTTCCCGGATCAGGGATAAAACCCATGTCCCCTACTTGGGCAGGCATATTCTTCATCATTGGATCATCAGGGAAGTCCTAGAGTGAGGATTTAAAGCTTATCTGTGGGGAGAACCTTTAGCTCTGTGGTGATACAGGTATCAGAAGGCCATTGTTTTTCCTGTGCAAATATTTTAAAATATTAAGAGTTGCCACATAGGAAGTATGATGTTCTAAACTGAGTCAAGGGAATTAATATACCTCTCCCAAACCAAAACATCTTAAAGTCCCTTTAAAAGATACTTTAATTTTAACATCCTTAGCCTAGTAAATAGTGGTGCTCTACCCTGTAGTGCCTGGAGAAGGAAATGGCAACCCGCTTCAGTATTCTTGCTCGGCAAATCCATGGACGGAGGAGCCTGGCGGGCTGCAGTCCATGATGTCGCAAAGAGTTGTACATGACTGAGCGACTTCACTTTTTTAGCTTTATCCTGTAGTAGACAGTAGCAAATAAAATGTAAGAACTTTTATTTGAATTATTGAAAACTATACAACCTTGGATTTCAATAAAAGCATTTAAAAATAAGAGGTAAAAGTTCTTTTCTTCCTTAATTTGAATTGTCTTCAGTTGTGCTATCTCTATCACCTAGTTGAGTGTGTAACTTTCCCCTTGGAGAAATGAGGTAATAGACTATGGAATAGTCTGTCTATACCAGACCTTCAGTGAGGAAAGCAAGTTTTTGGAACATGACCTGGAATATGTCACCTGTAACTTACATGAATGCTGCTGCTTTTCTTGATTCAATGTACAGTGTGAGAAAGCCACAACAGAATAGTTTGGGCATTTGAGATTCCTCAAAATTGAAAAATTCCAGGAGAAACAGATGTTGAGGAGGGGGATTAGAGAGACTTTTGTCAAATATTCCTTTTCAGTTTTGGTTATAGACTTGGAGCTGATTTTGGGTCACAGTTGTTAGAATTTCAAAGCTTTGTTCAACTACCATGAATGGACTGATAAACGTTTTAGATTTAACATATCTATCTTAAAATTAAAGCATGTTGAAAAGTGGTACAGTTTTGACCTTTCCAAAAATCTGTTTTTATTTTCAGCCTGAGTTCTACCAAGTATGCCACACCAAAAAGGATTATGAAGAAATTGGACCTAGCATTTGTCGTCACAATCCAGTGTTTGGAGTCATGTCGTAAAATTGGCTTCATAGTTTTTGGGGTTAGGGAGGTGGGGAAGAAATAGTCTTTCTGATTACCTGTTTTGTCTGGATGGCTGGTTTTAAACCTGACTTGAAATAATAAGACCAAACATTAATTATACAGGAATATTTTAATAAGTATATCAACATGCGAATGTAGAGGAGAGCCAAAATGATTAAGTGTTTTTCTTTAGATTGAATATTTGAATCTTACGTGTATCAAAAAGAAGTGGGTTTTAGTTCTTTCTGTGCCCTGGTATTTTGTATATTATTGAATTATCCAAGATTTGATGGGATTTATCAGTATGTAGATAGCTCTATAATGCTTGAATTGTACACTTTGAAGTGTGTGCAATGCAAGAGCTTGTTTATATTTCATACTTTTTATACTTTGAGGAAAAAAAGTCAAAGAAAAACTAGTATTTGAGGGTAAAAAAAAGTGACCAAGTAAAGGATAAATACAAAAGTAGCCCGTGAGACTTGGCGCACACACACTCATGGGATCCCAGTTATTGTGAAGTGCTCCCATCCTCCTGTGCCCCCAGTGGTTTTCTCTGCAAGCGCTTTTGGAGCTAAGAAGCTAGTGTCCTGGATTAACTGACGCCTGCTACTGCTTTCTGATTGCTCGCATCCTGTTTTCTTGCTTTAAAGGAAAAGTAAAGACAAGACTGTTGGACCAGAATTGCAGTTCTCTAGTGTCATTTCTTATTAAAAAATGAATAATTTGATTACCCAAATTGGTATATTTAAAGCCTAACACCATTCTAATAAAGGCACAAATTTCTTTTTAATACTTGTTTCAAGCTCTTTAATCTTTATAAGTTAACTAATAAATCTATTTTCTTCAAACCTCTGCAATAGTTCTTTAAAATCTCAACAGTTGGTTAGTAAGCTGACTTTTTTATGTGCTCTAAACAAATAATTGTGAACTTTTAATATGTTGAGTGCTTTCATTTTGATAACTGGATCTCCATTTGATATTTTCATTTGTATAACTCATTTGCAGTCCAAAAATTTTTTTAGTGCCAGTCCCTGACATATCATGGAAAGTTAATTTTCATTACATTTTAAAATATCTGGATCATGAAGAACAAGTGATGAAAATAAATTAAAACTGAATTACCTTTTCTAATGTTTTTTTTTTTTAAGAAGCAGTGTCGTTCCACTTTGTGTTTATATATTTATGTGCTTTTTATTTCTGTTGAAATAATAGAATTCATTGAAATCTCTATATATATGGTAGAAAATTTCTTGTGAGCTTGAAATTTTGCCAGTTATTTATAGAAGACTAAAATGAGAGATGTTTTTATAGGCTTTTAGAACTTAAGCAGTAATACCAGTGAACACTTGAACTTCATTATCCATGAAAATAACACACAGGATTAATGTTAATATATACTTCTGTCCAAAAATTAAACAATTAAAGTGTTTTTGTCTTTGATATAGATTTGAGGAGTAAGCTTTAGTTTTTATTTAGAGTGAATATGGATGTTTAAAATTATATTAGTCATTTATGTGAATCTTAATTCTTTGAGTGTTGGAGTCAGGAACATACTGCATGTTGTAAAGTGGTCATCCTGTCAGGATCAAAGACCTTGTTTTATTTGAAAAAGTATTTCATGAACATTGTAAAAAAAACTGTTGAAGTAGTACCAAAGAGTACATAGTGAAAGATTTCTTTCCTACCCTAGCCTGTCTCATTTTTCTCATCATTACACTCTTAGAATGTCTTTTATGTGCTTGTAATTTTCTGTGCATATAGGAATGATATAGCTCCCTTGTTTTATACAAATAGGAGCTTACTATAAATATTGTTCTGCACTTTGCTTTTTCAAAGATCTTTTGATACAGAACTAAATTAATAAGCATGAAAGATTTTATCCCCCTGGCCCAAAACAGTATTATTATTAGTATTGTCATAACTGTCTTTTCCATCTGAGATGACTGAATAGTAAATAAATAAACTCGAGGGTCAGAAATTTTGTTTTAAGCTTAAACTTGCTTGGGGAAACAAGAAGTCTCTAGCCTTTCCTGTATGTTTCCTGCTGTATAATATGATAGAAACAGTGCTCTTAGGTCCTTTACATCTCTCCTGTCATTGTGTATCATTAATTTATTGCACCCTTGGTTGTATATGTGTAGAGGTTGGCCAAGGTGATTAAAATCTGTAACACCGATATGAGAGACTGCATAAGCATGTTACATTGGAAAAACACCAGATTGAAGCCTGAAGCCAATTGTTGAAATTTTTATTCTAGTATTGCAGATTGATAATACAACTCCTTCAACTTTTTTTGTTGTTGTTATTGTTAAAACATGAAAAAAATGTTTATATAATCAGGGACATATTGTTTGAACTTGCTGGACCTTAATTCAATTAATATAGAAGATAGTAGTGTTATCTGGGGGCTTCCCTGGTGGCTCACCTGGTGAAGAATTACCTGCAATGTGGGAGACCCTGGTTCAATTCCTGGGTTGGGAAGATCCCCTGGAGAAGGGATAGACTACCCACTCCAGTATTCTTGGGCTTCCCTGGTGGCTCAGGCGGTAAAGAATCCCCCCGCGATGCAGGAGATCTGGGTTCAATTCCTGAGTTGCAAAGATCTCCTGGAAGAAGGCATGGCAACCCACTCCAGTATTCTTGCCTGGAGAATCCGCATGGACAGAGGAGCCTGGCAGGCTGTGGTCCATGGGGTCGCAAAGAGTTGGACACAACTGAGTGACTAAGCATAGCACAGCACAGTGTTACCTGGATTAACAATGCAGTTTTTATGAGTTGTGAGACTATAGCCTAGTCGTTTTGATTAATTTGTTTGTGGTAGTAAAGATGTTATTAAAGGTCTCCTTTTTGATAGGCAGGACTTTTAATCAATTGGAAATACTAATGGACAGAAATATAATAAATGATGGCTCTCTCTAACATGATGTTTACTCTTTGGTAAGTACAGCTTACCCTTAAAATCAGTAAATGGTGTATACTGCAAGTAATCATCCTGTTCTGATCGATCTTCCTTTTTGATAAGAGATAAGGCAGTTAATCTATTCAGGTCCCTTAATACACATTTTTTGGTTTGTTTTCAAAGCCACTTTAACAAATGGAAATAAATTGTTCTTGCAGTTTCTAGAAATACCTTCAGAAATAAAATGAACTGTGTGGATAATAGGCTGTTATGTTCTCTATTCTTTACTTAATTTCTAGAGAAGTCCTAGAGAATATATCTATAAAAATAAAAACTTTCGGATAACCCTGTAGGTGGTACTAGAGTACTTGTAACAATGTTGAGGAAATTATTTGTAATGTAAAAGCTTATTTGTGTCATTGTAAAGAGTGCTGTTATAAGTACTGGACTTATCTGTCACTAGTGAAGTCCAGTGTATTTCTGGTTTTCTTACCATCCTACTTCTGACTCTTGTGACCCCTGTGCTCCCTGATACTTTGTAATTCATCATCAGTAAGCTTGAGGACCTTGGATAGCCCTTGGCAGTCTCTTCCTTAACTGTTAGCACCAAGAATCTCAGCCTCGGTTAACGGGGACTAAATGTATTAGCTAACATACAAACCAAAATATGTGCCGACTCTAGGAGTGAAGCATTCTCTCATTCATATTGGAATCCTGTGTTTTAGAATATGTTTCTGTGTAATAGCGCTTAGTCTATATAGTTGGCCGGGGACAGAGTTGTTATTGAGAGTTTATAAGAAACTTTCATAGCAAATTCAGAAAATAAAAACTTTATAATTAGTTCCATATCACATCTAGGCTAACCTTAAGCAACAATGTTTAGATCTGCTTGTGAGTATGAAAAGTTTTTAGATGTTAATGGAAAAGGACTTCTGCTACTCACTGTTAATAACACCTCAATACTACATAAATGTTCATCTCTCTTCCACATGTTTCCCCAGCATTCCAGAGTTTTCTTTATTATCTGCTTGGTCTTGATAGAACCTTAACAAAAACAAGTTAAAATCTGGTTGTCTTTGGTATTCTCTATGCCATAACCCAGTTTAACTGATACATTTTTAACTTGGAGCTGAAAGGCAATAACACCTATTTGAATTTAGAATTGCATTAACATTGTTCCAGTGTCACAGGCACAGTAAAAACAAAAAAAACAAAAAAACAAAAATAGAAATGAATGATTTAGAGAAAGGGGCAACTGGGGGAAAAAACCTGAAAGAAGAAAATAAGGAAATTAAAAATTAGGAAGAAGAAAAGTGTTGTTCTTTAGTTTTGATTTAGCAAATTATTATTCTTGTACTGTTTTCCAGCGTTTCTTCACTTTTGGTGATTTTTATATATTACATTTTAAGCTAAGATGCTGAGTCAAAATAGTTTTAGTTTTATTCAAACACTATAATTCATTTATACTCTCTATATAGTGCATCAAATCTGGGGCCTGTAATCTCACAGGCATTTCTTGACTACATACTGTGATTCAGGCAATGCATGAAGGTGAATGGAACATCTACCCTGAGGTCAGAGGCTAATGTATTAGTAAAGATGCTCTCAGAGGAGTGAGGAATATTTTTCCCAGAGTTTTGCGAAATATCATGTTAACTTAGAATTTCTTTTTGTAAAGATGGTGGTGGTGGTAGTAGGTTTTAGGGAAAAAACAGGTGAAGTGGAAAATACACAATATAAGTGTGTTAAGTCACTTCAGTCCTGTCCGACTTTTTGTGATCCTCTGGATTGTAACCCACCAGGCTTCTCTGTCCATGGGACTCTCCAGGCAAAAATACTAGAGTGGGTTGTCATTTTCTTTCTCCAGGGGATCTTCCTGGCCCAGGGATCAAACCTGTGCCTTAGTCTCTTGCATTGGCAGGCAGGTTCTTTACCAACAACCCCAGCCGGGAAGCCCAGTATAAGTGTGGCTGTGGTTTAAAATTAGCTTTCCTGATGGCTCAGAAGGTAAAGAATCTACCTTCAATGCAGGAGACCCAATTTGATCCCTGGAATGGGAAGATCCCCTGGAGAAGGGAATGACTGGCTACCCACTGCAGTATCCTTGCCTGCAGAATTCGTGGACAGAGGAGCCTGGTGGGCTACAGTCCATGGGGTCACAAAGAGTAGGACACGACTGAGTGACTAACACTTTCAGCACTTTATGGTCTAAAATTAGTATTTTATGTGTGCCTGAGATTCTTAAAATACTGATAAATGTTACCCAACAATAGTTGACAAAAGTAAAATCTCACAGTAGGGTTTGTCTTACCCATATGCTCTTTCTAGGGCCTTACAGTATTGCCTGGCACATTGTGGTGGTTAGGTGGCTGCATCTGGTAGATGAATGAAGAAAAGCCGTTTTTCACTTTGAAATTAAAACTTGAGTTACTTGAGTATATAGCTTTTTTCCTTAAAAAATATCTGTATCAGAAAACTTAAGACTGAATTATTAATGTTTTTTAATGCCAGTAGTTTTTGCCTTAAAAATAAAGCAGTGACATTTTACATAAAACAGTGGGGAATTATTTAAGTGATCAAATTTTCTGAAGTAGATCTTTAGTAATTCCTTAACTAGGTCTTTGATCATTTTGAAATCTCTGATGTAAATGACCATGTCTCTGAAAATCATCGCATTGTACAAGGCTAATTGAAATGCCCTGAAATGTTTTGTAGCATTCAAAATCGACAGTAAAAAATACCACTGATTTCTAGCTCTGGTTTTTATTGATCAGTTATGATTGTTCAAATTTCATTTTAAACCAATTTATTTAGAGGTGATGATTTCAAAATTGCCTCCATTTTCAATTAATAAGTCAGTGGTATGGTAGGCTGTTAATGTCTTGGAGGTTTATTAGAAAGTTAATACTGGAATTAAAACCACACAATCTTTCTCTTATTGGCCATACATGGTATCATTCCCAAACAAATTCTTAAGAATCCTTTGTTCAGAAGGCTGGGCAGTTAAAAACATCTGAGACTTGTTTTTGGTGCCATGATGCTTAGCTGGGATGTCACATACATTCATGAGATGATGGAAGGACTTCACAGGGCACTTTGTATTGAAATACTACTGGTCTTTCCTGAGATCCTGAAAGAAGAATAAGATTTTGGTAGTTGGAGAGTAGATGGGGAAGATGTTTTAGTTACAGAAGAAACAGCCTGTGAAACGATTAGTAGTTGGGCAAAGAGTGAGCGTGTGATTGTAGATAAGTTTGAAGAGTGGGGCATAAGATGAGAAGGTGTTTCCTTCAAACACTGACTGACTTAAAAGTTGATGCAGTTAAGGTTGATATCACACCCAAATTGACATCAGCATCACTGGGGAATTTTCAGAGTTTGGTCTACTTAAACTTGTATTTTACAGATGAGGAAACACACTGACTGTGAGACCACTTCAGTAGTGGCAGGATAGGACTTGTTGGTAATATTTGTTTATATTGAATAGCGTATGGTTTTTTTTCCCAAAATTTATTTGGCAACCTTGCTTAGCCTCTTAGACTCATTCTCTTGGGAGAGCTCATACCAGCATTCTTGTGCTAGAGGATGTTTACAAGAGGAAGGTGTTAAATGACTTAATGTCTACCAAGTCATGCATGATGCCCATAGTTACCAGGCCAAAGGGCTTAATGAATAGCAAGAGCCTAAAACTCAGGATGTCTATCTGAGACTGGATTAAATGTTAAGAGGCAGTGGTCTTTAAAAAGAAAGTAAAGGGCACTTCATATACAGAACGACCTTTGGAATCTTAAACTGTCCCAATATAGGTGAGGTGGCATATTTGAGCTCTTAAACATTTTGGCCATGTATCTCTCAAATGCTAAATTTATGTACCATATTTCAGCTCTCACTAATACTGAAATTAGCTGGGAAAGATTGAGGGCAGGAGGAGAAGGGGACGACAGAGCATTAGATGGTTGGATGGCATCACCGACTCAATGGACATGGGTTTGGGTGGACTCTGGGAGTTGGTGATGGACAGGGAGACCTGGCGTGCTGCGGTTCATGGGGTCGCAAAGAGTCGGACATGACTGAGCAACTGAACTGAATACTGAAATTTAAATTTGTCAGTGGCATAACTGGATTTTTATTAATTAGTACCTGAACTGGTTTTAAAAACAGCATTTTTAGGCTACAAATAAAAGTGAAGTTTATGATAATGTTAAGAAGTTACCATGGCATGTGGGAAGTGCTCAAATATTTCTTGAAAAAAGATCTGGTTCAAAAAGGACTTGTGGAAATGATATTTCTGATCTTGTCACTGTTTTGATCCAGTAATTTAAAAGAATACTTATGATGCAGGCAGGGGGATATCTATTTTAAAAATAGGTCACAAATTTGGCACAAATTAAAAATTTACCTATCCATTTATAGCTGTCTTTAAAATTCATCCTTTGCAAGATGAGTCATTGAAAAAGTAGTTCAACCCTTATATGTATGTATATTTTATATTTTAATAACTTCAAGGATTTGCTAATGATTCCACATTTGGATTGCATTTGAGTTGTATGTCTGAATTCATCCGTCACTGATACGTCTAAAAAAATACATATATGGTTATTTGATCTGAGCAGTACTATTTTCCTACCTAATTTTCTTATTCACCTTTATAAAATGGAAGTTACAACTCTGCACATTATTCCTTAGGGCATTGGAAGAATGAATTAAATGGTTTTAAGTACTTTTTCCCCAAGGAGAAAGATATGACTTCCTAAACCCCACGTAGGAGACTACATTTAATCTTTAGCATTTTTATATTCTTGAAATTGAAGGTACTACTTGTTTTTACCTATTTCACAAAGAAGACACATGACTTAAAAGACATTTAACAGATGGAAGGAGTAGCAGAGGTAGCTTTTGAGTTTAGTCTTTCAATCCATCCACTAGATGTCTCTCTTTTCTCCATTAATAAATGAATATATTTCAATTAGATTTGCTGCTGTCGAGCAGTTTGGACCTGGGTTATACAAAAAACACATTTGCTGTCCCATTTAAAGGATGCCATTTTCAGCATGACTTTTAAAAATGAAATATTCTTTAGGCTGTTTAATTGTTCAGAGTGTGATTTATTCTGCAGTACTAGTTTGGAACATTCTGTATGCTAAATACTGTTCAAGATGCAGGGGCTATAATAGCAAAACAGAAGTGGTGTTTGCTACCTGAGACTCTTCTTTAAGGTTAAAGGCTTTGTTCAATTTCTCTTTAGTGATGTAGATCATTGGAAAAATGCCAAGTTAATTGCAAAGTCAAAGAAATCTAAGATTGGTTACATATCATGTTACAAAGACATGATTTGTTAATTTCTTTAATACATGCAGACTTGAGACACCCACCAATGTAAGTTTTCTAAGGTTAATATATAAAGAGTAAATGAAGGTTTCTTACCAGAAAAAAAATGAAAAATTACCTCCATTTAGCAACATGTGATCAAAAGCTCCTTGAGGTGGTATGTTTTACCATTAAAATGAACTTTGGATGACAACAGCATGAATTAGTTTGGCCATTTGCCCTTCCTATTTAGTCTGATCTGAGGTACTGTGCTTTGGCCTCAGGATTGTGATTTCAGCTTTATATTCCAGAATATATTCAAGGTATGTATACCCTTTTCTGGACATTGGTTAGTCCTTTACAACAGAAAATCTCAACCTTTTTTTTTTTTTTTTAACTGACTGAAGTCATCAAATTACAAGAACTAGGGATTTATGGTGTTCTGGGACCAGGGGCTATGTGCTCTGTGTCACCTCCATTCTTGGCAAGATCATTTCCCATTCCCCAGCAGCTTACCTCCTCGGGCCCTTTATATTCTCAAAATGAGCACCAATAGTAAAAGGAGATGATTAAAGTTCCTTCAGTATTAATAAGTGGCCTTGGGCCATGTTAGCCTCAGTAGCAAAGAAATGAACTGAAGTTATACTTTATCAAAGAAGCATTTTTATTTCCTTATATGTTAGGTTTTCTCCCAGCCCTTCCTCATGAAATGTGCAAGGTGAACTCCAGTAGCGCAAGCCTAAAGCTAACTCTTAAAAGAATGCTTTATTGTGAGTTTGAGGGATGGCACTTCAGATTGAGATAGAGCTACCTGAGGTTTAATGCAAATGTTTTGCAAAGTGGAATAAATGCCCGTGTATTGTCTTGACAGTACATAGACATTAGGATTTTAAGTGACCTTGAGATACTCTGGAGAAAGAACTTGCGCACTGCACCAGGCAGGAGACCCCTGGCTCCGGGACACAGCTGCAGCAATACATGTCTCTTGTCACTCCCGACGTCAAGAAGGGGCTCCACAAATTGAAAACAGTCTCTTATGGGGAGAGGCCTTGCTGACATCTGTCATCACTTCTGCCTCTGAACATTTGTCTGTTCTGAGATCGGGGCCAGTTGCCCTAGATGTGGCTGGTCAACAGGACATGGTAGGACGTCAGCACTGTGCTTAGTCGCTCAGTCATGTCCAACTTTGCAACCCCGTGGACTGTAGCCCACCAGACAACTTTGTCCATGGGTATTCTACAGGCAAGAATGCTGGCGTGGTTTGCCATGCCCTCCTCCAGGGGGTCTTCCCCATCCAGGGATTGAGTCCAGGTCTCCCACATTGCAGGTAGATTCTTTACCATCTGAACCACCAGGAAAGTCCAGAACATCAGTAAGGAAGTCTTATGCTCACCACATTCTAGTATATTTACCCTAGAATTACTAAACTCAGAAATTCTAGTGCCATTTCTTTATAGGTATGCAGACAGCATGTCTTGTGAACGACAGCTTTTTGTACTGTTTGCTGGTTTACACCTACCAGACCAATTTATAGACAAGCCCTACCAGTGTGTTAACATTTCATGATGCAGTGAGTGGAAAGTGTTCTTGAGACACAAAAAGCCTTAAGAGTGACTTGAAACAGTTTGGTGGTGGTTTCAGGGGCTCTGAAGAGCTCCAGCACCATAGTCCTTTATATCTCAGCACAGAAAGAATTCAGCAAGAGGCAAAGTGATAGATAAATGATTTATTAGAATAGGGCACTTGTGAGGCTTAAAAGTGGGTGGGTGAGAGGATGCGGTGCTCCGAGAACTTAACTGGGCTACAGTTTTATAACCAAAGGAAAAGTGGGGAGGGGGAGAAAAACAACTTTTTTTGAGTAGATGTCATGCTTCCATCGTCAGTGCCTCCTGCAGGTTGAGCCGGGAGGTTTTCTTGTCCCTACATGGTCAAGCTAAGACCACAAATTATTGTTTCTTATGTGTGCAGACAGCATGTCCTAGGCATCATTAACTTAGCCCACTGGGCAGGATGTGGGGCTCATGCCACCATTGTGTTACTGTTGGGGCATGTTTCGTGCTTTGTGGTTTTGCTGCTAAGCAAGCCTGCTTGGTTTTGTGGTTAAGCAAACCTACTTTGTTGAGTGATGGGTAATGTACAGGAGTTTCCCATATATAATATATATAGTCCTGTATATATAGCAGACTGTGCTGGGTCTTCATTGCTGCATGTGGGCTTTCTTTAGTAATGGCCAGTGAGGGCTACTCTTGCGCTGCGCAAGCTTTTCATTGTGGTGGCTTCTCTTGTGGAGCCAGGCTCTATCTGCGAGGGCTTCAGGGTTGCAGCACATGGACTCAGTAGTTGCAGAGTGCAGGCTTAGTTGCTCTGAAGCATGTAGATTCTTCCTGGACCAGGGTCAAACCCATGTCCCCTGCATTGGCAGGAGAATTCTTACCCACTATACCACCAGGGAAGTCCTCCTGCATTTTTTTACTTAACAGTCTTCTAGTGGGTTTAACCATTTATTCACCTACTTTGTCCCTTTACTCTGTCCCTATCACATTGGGGTAAGAACAGGTTTCCACTCCATGTGGTCTCATTCTCTGTAATGGGTGTGATTATCTAATGATGACACATTGGAGCTGAGATGATGTGATATACATCATTTGAGCAATAAAAATAGGCTATGCCTTTTCAAGCAATTAATGTGTGTCTAGGGTAGGATAAGACAGGAAGAAAAGGCTGATTACTGTCCCCATTCATAAAAAGAGCAAAATCTTAAATGTTGCAGGTTTGAAAGTATCACCTTATTCATGTGAGCAGGTTTTACACAGAAGGCTAACCCGATTCCTAGCTGCCTATTTCCTTTGAGATAGAAATGTGAGGAAGAGGATGCCACAATACCTTAGATTTCAAACTTGGGGAAAGTCTCAAGGAAATAGCTAAGATGTGAAACTTCTTTGATTCAATGTGTAAAGTGTTTATTTTTTAAATGTCTTGTTACACTTTACACATTGAATCAAAGAAGTTTCACATCTTAGCTATTTCCTTGAGACTTTCACCAAGACTTTCCTCACATTTCTATCTTTGTATAAAGTACAAATTACCCAGATAGTGAGGCGCTGTGCAGTTGAAGCTTTCTGTAGCTCCATCTGTCTAAATGTCAGTGGATAGATGAATTTGTCATAATGTGTGGTAAGTGCAAATAAGCCCCCTGTTAGTAGTATCACTAGAGATAAAATCGATACACAGGAACTCAAAGAGGTGATAAGCTGTCAGATTGCCCTCTAAGGAAATACAGAATGTCATTTGTAGCTGAAAATGTGCAGAAGTAAATGCACAATTTCTCTCTCCAACCTGATTTGTTTTTCAAACCTCCGTGTATTTACTTTTGTTCATTCACCACTTTGGTTGAAATAAACCTTTAATTAAAAACAGCTTAGGAAAACCACTGACGGCATTAATAGATCTCAACACAACAGCAGCGCAACAACAGTCTGAATTCACTGACTTGCCTTCCAGGCGGGCCTTGCCCTTTCTGTAGAGGCTGGTGGAGAAGCTGAAGTCTCTCGCTCTCAGTGGCTGCTGGGAGATCTATGTCCTTGATCTACTTAAAGTAACACTTTTCCTTGAAACTTGGGTATTCAAGGATTCATAAAACCAGCAGAAGTAAGAAGTAATAAACCTTCTGGGTAACCAGAAAGGATTGGGTAAAAGCCCACATTATGACCCCTCACTCTTTCCTCATGGTTGTGCCCTAAAATTCATGCTTACCTGACACGTGGTTCTGAAACCTCTCTGTTCTAGTGTTTCGTCCCTAATTAGTGTTAATATATTAGATTTTGAGTTAGTGTTCCTGTCCCCACCTTCCTCTGGACTTACTGGGTTGTTGATGAAGCCTGATCACTTCAGTGATGTACATCTGGAGCGGTTTTCTGTTTTCCCACTGCCGGCAGGGGAAGGAACCAGGAAGGAGTCTGTCCCAGTGTTTGCTGTTACACTCACTGGTGTAGTGCACTGTGTATGTGAAAAATAATGAAGATTCCTAGTCATGATCCTAAGCTGCTTAGGCTTTGATAATTTTTCCACAGAAAGATTCAATTCTGTTCAATAAGTATTTAAAAAAAAAAGTTGAAAAAGGAAAGTGTAAAAGATAATGTTTAAAGGATTGTTTGCTACCTGAAAAATGAGGTTGACAAGTAGTTGAGAATATGACTACTGAGAATTCCTGGGCAGTTCAGTGGTTAGGACTTTGTGCTCTCACTGCCCAGGGGATGGGTTCAATCCCTAGTTGGGGAACTAAGATCCCACAAGCTGTGAGACATGGCCAAATTAAAGAACAGCCAGGGCTTCCCTGGTAGCTCAATGGTAAGGAATCTGTCTGCCAATGCAGAAGACATGGGTTTGATCCCTGGCCTGGGAAGATCCCACATGCTGTGGAGCACCAAAGCCCATGTGCTACAACTATCGAGCCTGTGCTCTGGAGCCCAGGAGCTGCAACTACTGAGCCCATATGCCACAATTTCTGAAGCCTGAGGGCCCTAAAGCCCATGCTCTGCAACAAAAGAAGCCACTGCAATGAAGCCTGCACACTGCAATGAGGAATAACCCCTGCTTCCCACAACTAGAGAAAAGCTCCCTCAGCAATGAAGACCCAGCACAGCCAGAAACAAATAAAATTACAATTTTTTTTTTAAAGACAAAGACTACTATGCGTTGATCACCAACTCTGTGCTAGGCAGTGTTTTGGATTGTCATCGTTCAGTCGCTCAGTCACGTCCAGCTCTTTGTGACCCCACGGACTGCAGCACGATAGGCCTCCCTGTCCTTCACCATCTCCCGGAGTTTGCTCAAACTCATGTCCATTGAGTTGGTGATGCCACTGAAACATTTCACCCTCTGTCATCCCCTTCTCCTGCCCTCAGTCTTTCCCAGCATCAGGGTCTTTTCCAATGAGTTGGCTCTTAGAATCAAGTGGCTGGAGCTTCAGCTTCAGCATCAGCCCTTCCAATGAGTATTCAGGGTTGATTTCCTTTAGGATTGACTAGTTTGATCTCCCTGCAATCCAAGGGACTCAAAGAGTCTTCTCCAGTGTTTTGGATACTTGACACTTAATCCTCACAGTCACTCCATGATTTGGGCGTCACTGACTCCATTTATAAAGAAGAAAAATGAAGCTTAGCAAGGACGAAAGACTTGACCAAGGCAGGCTCCATTTGGATACAAGTAACAGAAAAATCAAATTCAAATAGATTAAATAAATAAGAATATCACCTTGTGTGGAAGCAATCTATAGGTAAGTAGCTCCAGGAGTGATTAACCTGATAGTCCACTGGAATCATCTGGAACCCCATTTTCCCCATCTTTCTGTTGTGCCATTCTTAGCAGGAGATTCTGTGTTCTGGCTCTCTTCCTGTGGTTGACAGTGAATAGTTGCTGTTTCAGGCCTCTTATCCAGACATCATCACATCCAGCAGCAGAAGAGACAGCTCATCCTGGATCGTCTTTTTTAAGAAAAAGGGCAATTTCCTACATGCCTCCCAGAAGAGTTCCCCTTACGTGTTCCATGGTCAGAATTACAGCACGTGTCCATACTAAGTGGATTTCAGTGTTTGACTTAGTGAGAGCAAGTGGAAGAGTGTGTCTCCCTGAGACAAATCAGGCTACATGGAAGGGGAGTGTGTGCACATTTCAGATCTCTGGGTACACAGTCAACAATGTCTGCTCCCCTCAGGGCAGAGCAGGGACCTATCCCAAAGCCTGTGCATGCCTCACGTATTCCCCAAACTCACATGTGCATAAATGCTTCCTGTGTCTGGCTCTTATGAAAAATGTGGCTGGAGCAGATCCCAGTGTTTAAGAGATTTACACTTGTAATTACACCTGGGTTAGATAAGTATTGACATTTGTTCACTTTCTCTGAACATTGGCCAAATGTTGTGTGGAGCAACCGTGGTATTGAAGTGTGTGACCTCCTGGAAACAAGACAACGTAACTCCTCTGACTGGTTTTAACAGTCTCTTCTTACAGAATGTCCCTCTCACTGTCTCCTTCGTGAGGAGTAGCTGTGGGCTCATGAGTTTGAGAAGGCAGACAGATTGAGGAGGCCCTTGAATTTCATTCAGGCCAAGGGATGCTTTTCTGTAAGGAACCTGGAGTCACTGAAGACTTTAGCCAGAAAAAGACATGTGTATGTGCTAAGGCGCTTGAGTCGTGTCCGACTCTGTGTGACCCTATGGACTACAGACTGCCGGGCTCCTCTGTCCATGGGATTTTCTGTGCAAGAATACTGAAGTGGGTTGCCATTTCCTCCTCCAGGGGTTCTTCTCAACTCAGGGATCAAACCTGTGTCTCCTGCATTGGCAGGCAGATTCTTTACCACTGACCCACCTGGGAAGCCCATACTTGTTCTAGAATTTCACATAACTAGAATCCTGCAGCTTTCACTCAGCACTCTATATGTGAGACCCCTCCACATTGTTGGGTGTATCAGCATTCATTTTTGGTCCTGTGTTACTTTTGTGTTGTTGAATAGTATTCCACCTCTTTATTTTGTAACTTGTCCCCTGCCTCTCCTCCTCTTTTCTTGGAAGCAGCTCCTTCTTCTCCTTGTTCCCTTCAAAAGCATTAAGTGTGCTGTCTCCAATAAAAGCCAGAAAGGTTTTTATTAGAGGCAAGGATGTACAAAGTGTTTGGCTGTCTTCATGGAATAGAAGAGGGAAATGGCAACATAAAAACAGACAAGTTAATCTCAATAAATTAGGCTGCCACTTAATTCTCCAGAAAAGAGCCAGCTCGATCTTAAGTTAGAGAGGAGCCTGGGAACAAGCTCAAGGGAGTGGTTATGAAAGCTGGTGCAGAGCGGGTCTCTGCGGAGCTCCATGCATCATTAGACCGGGCAGAGGTGGAGGAAGGACCATGCTGAGTAGTGTAGCCTGGGTGGTGTTGGAGATGACTGGGTTGGGGGTGAGGAGGCAGGGTGAGAGGGTGGATTTGGACTCAAGCTCCTAGGAGAGGACTTCCCTTGTACAGTGGTACAATGGATGAGAATTCATTCACCTGCTAATGCAGGAGACATGAGTTCGATCCCTGGTCCAGGAAGATCCCACATGCCATGGAGCAGCTGAGCCTGTGCACCACAACTACTGAACCTGAATTCTAGACCCAGTGGGCTGCAACTCTGGAAGCCCATGTGCCATGGGCCTAGAGCCCAAACTACGCAGCAAGAGAAGTGACCACAATGAAAACCCTGCACACAGCAACTAGAGAAAGCCTGCATGCAGCAGCGAAGACCCAGCCCAGCCAAAATTAAATAAAAGGAATTGAAAAGTTCCCAGAAGAGGTAAGAGCAAATAGGATGGAAAGAAAGAGGGGGCAGGTTAAGCCTGGAGAAAAATGATGGCTGGGTCCTCTTCTTGGAAAGCAACAAAGCAGGAGAGGAAGAGTGACATATTCCTGGGTGCAGATAGTGCAGCCCCAGCTCCAAAGCCTGTCCTCAGCATGACACGGCTCCTTCAGAGGTTTTTTTTGTTCTACCTACTCTGAACAGCTGAAGTTGATAAAAGGTCCTGCTTCAGGTTCAAGGAGGTTGGATTTCAGTGCAGCACATGTAGAGAAGGCCTCTCCCAACTGCCCAGGGCTAGACAGTAGAGATCACTCTCCCCAGAGTCAGTCTGTAGCCTGTCTATCATGTGGTGCCGGATGGCAGCAAGCCCTAAGTTAGGAACCACACTATGATGTGTTATCAAGAGACAATAGACACACATTCTTTGATCAGATCAACCAGGGATGGAATTACCTGGCTCTACCAATTGCGATTAACATTGGCTGCAAAGATTGGCAAGATGAACCTGGGAAATGCCAGCCTTTGAATTCAGGAGCCCTTCTGGTTTGTAATCATTATCAGAATTGTATCTGCAGCACAAAAGGGGCTCCTAGCCGACCGAATGGGCTTCACAATGAATGTGATGCTACAAGTGTAGAGTTTGCTCCAGCCAGAGTGCTTCTGTACTTCTTGAATGCATGCCAGTTGGGGATACAGGGAGGCAGTGATGCTGTGATGTTTTTACTTGACCCCAGGATCCTGGTTGTGTTCTGGAGGGTTGCAGTTGCCAGAAATCTGGCCACGTCTGAAAACAGATGTATATTTTTTAAAACCCTAGCAAGTGTTCTCAGCATGGGCAGTTAACAGGCTCAAATATACACAGATTAAAATATTCATAAGTATACTTTTGACTTTCTAGGCAGAGGATACTGGTCTAAGACTGGTCTGCTCTGCTCATTTACATTGTAGAGACTTCCTTATCTGATATTACAGATTTTATCATTGATACTTCTAGGAAAAACTGGCATTTCCCACCTCTCTTACCCATAACCCGTGGATCTTAGGGCTTTTTGTCATTTCTTTGTGAAAGGAGTGGCCCCACTCTAGTATTCTTGCCTGGAGAATCCATGGACAGAGGAGCCTGGTGGGCTACATACAGTCCACGGGGTTGCAAAGAATCAGACATGACTGAGTGACTACCACTTTCACTGTCTGCTAACCAGTGCCTCGCCTCCTGTGGATGCTGTAGCCATTAACCTACAGAAGAATAAAGGATACGTCTAGGAGGCTATCTTTCTGGAAGATGTCTGTACTCAACGACACTAGTTTCTGTAAAAGTTTAGAAGTCAACTCCTAAAATTCTATCAGTGCCCAGAGAGTGGGGAGAACTAAAAACTGGAGCCTGTAAGAGTGTGTCCTCAGCAGTGTCTGCCTCCCTTCTCTCCTGCTGCCTTTCTGGGTTTTTTTTTTTGATATGTAAAGTCTCTCTGCCTGGAGGCGGATGGGTCCCCTGCTGAGCGCCTGGAAATGTGCTCCAGGCCTCTGAGAACTTGTCCTCTGACAGATGGTGGCAAATTAAACTGGCAATTGAAAAAAGAGCATTTCCAGGCCCTCTGCTGGGGAAGTGATTCCAGAGAGGGAGAGGCAGGGAGGACACAGAACTGAAAGTGGCCAAAAAACATTTGGTGCTCGGCAGCATTAATTTGGCCAATAAGCACTTCCTGAATGCCTATGTAGGAAGAGCTGCTCCAGGCACTAGAGGAAAAGCAGAAATCACAAAGACCGAGTCCTGTCCTTTATCTAGAAAGACTGACAGCACCTGGAGGAGTGCAGGGACAACTCTAGGAACGAAGGCTTCTCTAAGGGTGAACGGAAAACCGCAGCCTACCACCCTACAACAACGTGGTACTGTGTGTTGGTGGGTAGGTCCTGAATACACAAAGAGGAAGAGAGAAACAAGATTCCAGGGTTGGAGATGACACGTGGCAATCTTCTCAATTTAAAGGTTGGGAGGGACTTCCCTGGTGGTCAGTGGCTAAGACACAGTCCTCCCAATTCAGTGGGCTCTGGGTTCGATCCCTGGTCAAGAAACTAGATCCTGCATGCTACAACGAAGACCCAGCACAACCAAATAAATTAACTTAAAAAAAAAAAAAGGTGGGGAAACCAAACCCTCTTCTCAGCCACATGGAGTGGTTTGTTCAAGGTCAAAGTCACTCAGTTATCTGGTACTCAGTGATTATTACTACTACTCCGACTGGTAGTACTCATACCGTAAGTAATAGTACTAATAATGCCATGAATGAGAGTGGTAATAACAGAGCTACTAATAGCTAAGATTGCAGAGCACTCACTGTGTACCAGCCACTATCCTAGGTGCTTTGGGTGTACTACCTAACTGAATTGTCACAGCTGGTTATGTTGTTTTTCACCTCCATTTCACAGATGGAGAAACGGAGGCAGAGGAGTACAAGGAGCTTGCCCAAAGTCATAGAACCAGAAGGTGGTGGAAATGCGATCTGCCCCAGGCAGCTGGGCTGCACAACATGTACTCTTCATTTCTGAGCCACAGGGCCCCTCGGTCCAAGGCTCCTGGTCCAGACCTTCTCATCTAGCGCTCCTAGTCCTTGAACTGGGCATGTAAGGCACCGAGCAGTCATTGAGCAAGGGACTGACATGACAGAAGAGATATTGAGAGTTGGTTTGTGTGGTTTCGATGGTCTGGGTGGAGTAGGGAAGAAATGGAGAAGGGAGACCAAGGAAAAGACTGTCTAGATATAGCTGAACATCTGGGCCACAGTAGGAATAGAGAAGATTGCACTGGACAAGAATGATTAGTTAGCCATCACTCAACTCACAATAAGAATTAGCCAGTCCAGTGGCTTATCCTCTTAGAAGACAAAACTCTGACCTGTAGAAGGAGGGAATGGAGAGAAGGTGAAGGACCAAAAAGGGGAGAAGTAGTACAGTAAAGAGAAGGGGCAGAGAGCAAAGGTAGAAATGGAGTGAATATTGATGGCATGCCCCCTATTTCTCACTTTTAGATCCTGGTTTTGAGGGGATGGTTTAATTTACTTTACATAATGCCTGTGGCCATTTCTCATTATAGGGTAAGAAAGAACAGAATGAGAAAGGTGTGATCTCCTAGCGCAGGTGTCCCCTGCCTCCAGGGTCTAATGCCTGATGATCTGAGGAGGAGTTGATGTAACAATAATAGAAATAAAGTGCACAATAAATGTAATGCACTTGAATCATCCTGAAAGCAAACCACCCCCCACCCTGAGTCCGTAGAAAAACTGTCTTCCATGAAACCAGTCCCGGGTGCCCAAAAGGTTGGGGACCACTGCCCTAGTGGGCACAGACCTTAACAACGGAATAAACATCATGTTAGGAAATGAAAAGCACACACCCTGGAGCCCAGCTGCCTGGGGCCACCTCAGTTCCAGACAAACACCAGCTGGTTTTCAGTGATTGGGGACACCCTCAGGGAAGGACTTGTTATCCTCCCCCAGCCCCTTGTTGGGAGGTCTGCAGCTGACAGCCTGCAGCTGTAGAGGGCTTCCTTGTCCCAGGCCTTGCCTTTGCCTGGAGACCCTCACCCAGTGACTGACAGATACAAAGGTATAAAGACTGGGACATCTTGGCCCAAAGTGGGCAACCCTGACAGGCAGTCTACACTCCAACCTTTTGGGCACCCAGGACTGGTTTCGTGGAAGACAGTTTTTCTACGGACTCGGGATGGGTGGTGGTTTGCTTTCAGGATGATTCAAGTGCATTACATTTTTTTGTGCACCTTATTTCTGTTATTATTACATCAACTCCTCCTCAGATCATCAAGCATTAGACCCTGGAGGCAGGGGACACCTGCGCTAGGAGAGCACATCTTTCTCATTCTGTTCTGTCTTACCCTCATGCAATGAGAAATGGACACAGGCATTATGTAAAGTAAATTAAACCATCCCCTCAAAACCAGGATCTATAAGTGAGAAACAGGGGGGATGCCATCAATATTCACTCCATTTCTACTTTTGCTCTCTGCCCCTTCTCTTTACTGTACTACTTCTCCCCTTTTTGGTCCTTCACTTCTCTCCATTCCCTCCTTCTACAGGTCATAGTTTTGTTTTCTAAGAGGATAAGCCACTGGATTGGCAGCTGAGACTGATCCTGGGCCGTATAGAAGCTCAGCTCTCCATTTACCCAGTCCTGCCTCTGCCCCTCCCAGAGCTTGCCCACTAAACTTCAGAGGCACTTCCTGGGGACACAGGGACCCTCAGAGAAGCCTCTGACTGCCTCGTCTGCCACCCATTGTGGCCTGACTGCTGTGATGGGGGGTAGGTGTCTCCTTCCTGCATCACCACGCACTTTCTCCCCCAAACCGTTTACATCGTGGAAGATGATTGGAGAAAACCTGCTTTTCGGGCAGGCAGAGGTGTAGCACCTCCCTTGCTAGAACCTTCAGACAGGCCTGGGCAGTATGGTTTAACTCATTGTTGATCATGGATATTATATAGAGTATAGAATCGCTCAGATTTTTGGATTAGAAGTAATTTTTTATCTGTGTGCAGCCTCAGACTCCCCCAGGCGAACTCAGAGCTGCTCAGGATCTACTGATAGATGGTCAGACTGTGTGTGTGTGTGTGTGTGTGTGTGTGTGTGTGTGTGAACCACAAATAACCACAGAGCACAGGCAGGACGTCTCCGCAGCAGACTCTGCTCTGGGCTGGCGTCTGCTTGCAGCTGGCCAGTCTTGGTCGCCTTCCTGTTCACGACGTGGCAGCAGTTGCCCGTCAGCACCCGAGTCCACCTCACCACAGATCTAGTTGCACCAGTTCATGATTTCTGAATACCGATTTCCAATCCCAAATGCCAGGAGGGAGAGAATCTGCCTGCCTTCCTTGAGTGACATGGCCATCCCGGTTCAACAACTGTGGCCGGGGTCTGGTGGACAAGCGTGCCAGAACCCCGCACCTTCACTGGGGGCGCAGAACCTAAGAGAAAGGGGCTGAGGTGAGCTGGGGAGAGGACCCCTCCTGCCCGCTGCAGAATGATTAACTATATATAATATGTGAATCTGTCCTCGGAGGGTTGAACAAGGGATGACTAGATTTCTCAAGATATTTACAACTCTCAGAGATGAATGCCCATGATAAAGAGAAGCAGAATTATAGGTCAGGAGGAACAGAATAGACAATGAACAGCTATTTGATTTATAGCTGTCCCTGCTTACCCATGAGGGGATACCTTCCAAGACCCCCACTGGATGCCCAAAACTGTAGACAGTAAGTTCTGAAATCTAATATGATGTTTTTCCTGTACATGCATTAAAATGTTAATCGCTCAGTCGTGTCCGACTCTTTGGGACCCCATGCATTGTAGCCCCAGGCTCCTCTGTCCATGGAATTCTCCAGGCAAGAACACAGGAGCGGGTAGCCATTACCTTCTTCAGGGGATTTTCCCAACCCAGGGATGCAATTCAGGTATCATGTATTGCAGGCAGATTCTTTACCATCTGAGTCACAGGGAAGCCCCATACCTGTAATAAAGTTTAATTTATAAATTAGACACAATGAGAGATTAACAACAATAACTACTAATAAAATACAATTACATAATATACTGCAATAAAAGTTATGTGAATGTAATCTCTCTCAAAATATCTTACTGTACAAATTGAATGCCTCTTCCATCTTAACTAGGCACTTAGTGGCTCTAACTTCTGCAGTTTGAGGTGTGACAGCAAAAGGAGCATGGATTCCTTTTTCCTTTCTCACAATTTCACAGATAGATTTGTTCTTTCCGTAGCTGTCAGCAACCTCCGCATATGATTTTTCCCACTTTCCTCACTAAGTCGAAAACTTTCTCCTTTTCACTTAAAGACAGCACTTCAGTCTTTGGTATATCCACCCGAATCGCCAGCCTCACCACTCTTGCATTTTGGGGCCATTACTTAATAAAAGCGACCTGAACTCAAGCCCCAGGATATCACAGCTGTTGATCTGATACACAGCCTGCTACGCAGTAACCAATGGGTGGATGCGCTGGGCCTAGAGCTGATGCGCTTCTGGGCGGGACTTAAAACTTCGCGAGATTTCATCAGGCTGCTCAGCAGTGCGTGGTTTAAAACGTGAGGATTGTTTGTTTCTGGATTTGCTATTTAATATTTCCTGTTCATGGTTGACCGTGGGTAATGGAAACCTCCGAGAGCCAACCTTCAGGTAAGGGGGCGGCTGTCATTGTAAACTGGACAGAGGAGGCCGCGAGACACTCGTTTGGTGCTTCTGATTGGCTCCGAGAATAGCGGTATGCGGCGTTAGATATTTAAGGGAGTGGATCTGTATTTGGGTGATGAGCTGTCGTTAAGTCTCGGAGTGACGTTTCCATTGGCATTCTGTCGGGCCAGCTGCCCTCAGATGCTCCTTTGCAAACACTGGACGTGAGCAGTTTCTCCAATATCCACCAGATGGTACCTTCTTACCAGAAATTAGGTTTCAGGCTGAGGAACTCCTCGTGGTTTTTCTGCCCTGCAGACACGCTACAGACTTCAGACGCCTGTCAGCTACAGTGGAAACACGAAAAGTCAGAAAGAATGAATCCCGGGGCAAAGGAGGGTAGGGGAGCCTGTAATAGTTTTATTTTCAAGAATATGAAAAAGAAGTCTAGTGTTCTTTTTGTGGTGGGGCAGCTGCTTGTGGAGCGTGGACCAGAGTCGTTGCAAAGGTCACGTGTGAGTTGAGGGCTGCGGGGTGAGCCCCCCGAGAGGATCGGAGCCTCCCATGATGCCCCTGCGTCACCCCATGAGTTGCCAAGCGCCTTTTGCTGGCGTTTCTCTGAAATTATAACCGGTCGCCGTGTTAAGAAGAGCCTTTGTTAGAGAGACTTCTCAGTTCCTTCGGCACTTTTAATCCCCACCCCTGGGTGGTTTAGCATCCCTGGACTGGGGAAGGTCATGGTGTTTACTGCAGGGTGATGATTCTGTCCTGGTGCCTAATACTTTCCTGCTTGTAGCACTGAGAGCAAAGCAAAATCATATGGTCCGTGATCCTGATTGACTGAAATGTTCACCCCAGTGAAAACAGACCTTCACACATGTTCAGTGAGCTGGGCGGTCAAATGGAGCAGTGGGATACCATTTCTTTGTAATATTTATTTTTTATTTACTTATTTGTTTGGATGCACCTAGTCTTAGTTGCAGCACACAGGATCTTCCATCTTCCTTGCGGCCTGGGGGGGTCTTCTAGTGGGGAATACGGGGATCTGTAGCTGTGGCGTTTGAACTCTCAATTGTGGCACATGGCACCTCGTCCCTGACCAGGGATGGAACCCGGGCCCCCTGCATTGGGAGTGCAGAGTCTTAGCCACTGGACCACCAGGGAAGTCCCAGTATTTTCAAATTATGAGTCACTTTATTGCTGGTATTTTCTTAGCAGACCCCCTTGCTCCATGTAGCCAGAGGGGGGTGTGTCAGGAAAGGCAGAGTGCTGGAGAAAAGGGCTCTTTTCGTGGCTTTTGAGTTTCAGAAGTTTAGGTCTTCCCTGATAGACTTGGGAGCGCAGGTGGTAAATAGACACGGTGGTCCCAGGTAGGTAAGAGAGAGGGGAGGGGTGTCGGGTGACGAGAGGGGGCGCTGGTGTGCCTGAAGCCAGGGAGGCCCCCTGCTCTCATCTACCCTCAGCCAAGTTCCCCGGGGAGGGCTGGGCTTGTGGGAGCTCAGGGTGAATGAGTCTGAGGGTGAGTGTGAGGGTCTCAGAGCAGAGAGGGCTGTCCCCTCATCCCAGAGCAGAGGGCCACAGAGATTCAGGTGACTTGGAGAGGCACAGAAGCAGCAGGGACCCCCGAGGCTGCCGAGAGGTCCGCTATGGCCAGGGCATTCAGGCCCACCTCTGCCTGCCTGCCAAAGCCTCTTGCCTTTCCTTATCATTTCTCTGCTTCCTGCTACTTGCCTGATATTTTCGTCAAACTGAACTGGGCCCTGTGCCCCGGGCTTTCTGCTCGGGCCCTTGGGTCAGGCTGTATCTTGACTGAAACAGGTCTTTCCTTTCTTGTTTCCTGTCAAAACCTGACCCTTTATTCCAGGCCCAGCTCATGAAGCCTTTCCAAGTCTTTCCAAAACCAGCTGTCAGCTCTTTTCCAACTCTGGCAATCGCCTTGGAGTATTTTTGCAGGCAGCCTCTTGGCATTTGGTATTCCTTTGAGTCCCCGCGGCACCCGTGGTAGGTCCCAGCCAAGGTCTGTGGGTTCGTGGGTGTGATCAGTGCTGAAAGTAGTGCTTTATTCCACATGCACTGTGGATAGTACCTCTTGAGGTGTGACGGAAGCAGACCTTTATGATTTGGGGAGGCATTTCGTGCTCTGGCTGCTCTGGTCCTCTGGATGGAAAGCTCTGTTATC
Source organism: Cervus elaphus (assembly GCF_910594005.1). Taxonomy (NCBI): domain Eukaryota; kingdom Metazoa; phylum Chordata; class Mammalia; order Artiodactyla; family Cervidae; genus Cervus; species Cervus elaphus. The sequence goes on from NC_057847.1 coordinate 66,634,636, forward strand.
AGGGCCAGAATATCATAGTACTTATGGGTTCAACCTGTGACTTTCCAGAGCTGAGGGAGGAATAATCACTGGGGCCTTCTGTCTGAGAACCTGGTCCTCTTGCTCTGGGGGTGGCTCTTCTGTCTCCCTAGTAAGCACACGGGCATCATCGAGCCCCTTGGGTGGCCTGATTTCAGCACCTTGCTAACTGCCTTTCATTCCCAGATCTGCTGATGCCTGAAACCCTTAAGCTGGCCACACACATCTGTGTTCTAAGATCCGAGATTGAACATGGAAGGCAGGCTTTTCTGGGTGAGGGAAAGAGTGATTTAAATTTTCACTGAGGTCTAAGCTGCTGATAGCAGCTTTTTTCCTGAGAATGGCTTTCCACTAGGAGGAGGAGGGTGGGCTGGGAGAGAGCCCTCAGCTGGCCTGTTGACCAGGAATGGAGTTGGCAGGAAGAACAGAGCAGTGAGTGGTGGGAAAGGAGGCCGGGGATCCAAAGATGAAGTTTATCTCCCTACCCCCTTTTTATGTCCTGGGCCCTGTCTCATTCTGACGTTCTACAGAAATAGATCTCTGACTTTTGATTTCATAAACCTAAAAAGTATTTTTCTAAAATCATTTGAGAATACCAGAAGGTTACCATTATTTATTTGATTAAATAAGAATGTTAACAATAAAAAAACCTCTACTACATATTGTTGCCATCATTTCATAAAAGAAAGGAGGTTTTAATGATAAAATATGTATTGGGAGAGACAATCTCAGATCAAAGTGTATTCCTTCAAATTGAATGAATACCTTTACAGAAAAAAAAAAAAAAGACCACTTTGCCTCTATCTGTCTCCCTTTGCTGTGGGCCCAGGAAAATGTTAGCAGGGTCTGGCATCCGGGTTTTTGAGAATCGCATCCATCCTGGTTCTGAACCCCAACCATGGTTTACAGTTCAAGACACCATGCTGCCCCCTGGTGGTCCAAAGGAGTAACTGTAGCAGCTAAAAAGGGCTCAATATATTACTATTTAGGGCCTCCTCCTGTTGATTGGGCTTCTCTGGTGGCTCAGAGGTTAAAGCGTCTGCCTCCAATGAGGGAGACCCGAGCTTGATCCCTGGGTCGGGAAGATCCCCTGGAGAAGGAAATGGTAACCCACTCCAGTATTCTTGCCTGGAGAATCCCATGGACGGAAGAGCCTGGTAGGCTACAGTCCACGGGGTCGCAAAGAGTCGGACACGACTGAGCGACTTCACTTTCAGCCTGTTGATTGCCGTATGTTTATTTCACCAACAAGTCACTAAGGGTGGGGCTGGGTAGGACAGGGTCACATGAAGATGAAGAGAGCCAGGCCCTTAATACCAAGGAACTTAATATGACGACACTGACGTTTCAGACAAAAGTTAGCAAAAATGTTTGGATTTGTGTGTTGAAACATCTAGTCTCTACCAAGGTGGTTTGACTTCAACTCTGAGTCCAGAGGCCCAGGGTAGTCACCAACCCCTGTGTGGTGGCATGCAGTTGATCTGTCAGCATCCGAGCAGCGCTGTGACCTAGGGTCCAGTGGCCACCTTGAGCTTGATCTCCATCTCCACTGAGAAGCCTAAGCCCGCAGGGGCTGAAGAATCTGGAAACTGACAGCGCTGACTTGTGTAGACATGGTGTTTCTTGCACAACATTCCTGCTTCCAGCTCCTCCGTGTCTGTTTTTTCTTTTTTTGTCACACTGCGTGGCAGGTGGGATCTTAGGACCCAGACCAGGGATTGAACTCATGCCCCCTGCATTGGAAGTGCAGATTCTTAACCACTGGGCCACCAGGGAAGTCCTGTTCCTCAGTGTCTAAGTCCTACTTAATAGGCCATCCCCAGGTCAGACAAGCCCACCTTTCTCCTGAAGTCTTCTGTGCCTCCTCCAAACCCACAATGACCTCTCTGCCCCCGGACTAATCAGGACTACTCTCTACCATCATTTTTTTTCTCTTATTTTCTTTCCCAAGTAGACAAGTGATTCCTGGATGGCTGAGGCAGTGTTTTATCAGTTTTCTCTCCGTCTCTGCTTCTCAAATAACATCTCAGAGCTTTTAATTTTCTCTTTTATTATGTAGAAGAGCTGCCTACTTCCTTTCAAATATTAGGGCTGCACTTAAGACTAATCAAAATATTTTTCATCAAAGATGAGAAATTAAGTCATTTTGGGCAATTGGGCTATAACAAACAATCCCTAAGTCTCTGTGGCTTAAATTAATGGAAGTTTTTTCTTCCTAATGCTACGTGGCCCGTGCAGGTCATTTGGGAGTAGGGTTGCTAAAATTAACAAGGAAAATACAGGACGACCAGCTAAATTTGAATTTCAAATGATCAGTCTGTTTTTTTTTCTTTTAATGTAAGTATGTCTCCAGAAATGCATACTGAAAATTATTATTATAATTAATTGAAGTTCAAATTTAACTGAATACCCTGTATCTTATCTGGTAACCCTACTTGGACTTACCTGTTGAGGTTTTCTGTTGTTCTGGTAATATCCCAGTCTTGGCTTCCTAATTACATGAGGAAGAGATTGGGAGTGACATTGGGAAGGATGAGAGGATGAAAGAGGTGTTACCCCCCCCCCCCCCACCCCACAGTCCATTCTACAAAACAGGACTGAGGCTCAGGTATTGAGTAGATTAAAGAGGGCTGTAAATTCTTTGCTACTCATCCCCTTGAATCTGGGCCAGCCTTAGTGGTCCAACAGAATGTGACTGAAGTGACACTCCATAACTTGTGAGGCTTGGTCAGAAGAAGCCTTGAAGGTCCTGCCTCTGTCTCTTGGGACACAACCTCCAAGCCCCAGCTGACTGTTAGGAGTCTGAGACCCTGAGACCACCTTGAGCTGCTCCAGTTGACAGTCCAGCTGAGCTCAGCTTTTCAGCCGTTCACACCAAGGCCCCCCAGGTGTGGGTGAAGCTGTCTTGGACCCTCCAGTTCATCCTGCATGTGTGCGTGTATGCAAAGTCACCTCACTTGTATCAGACTCTTTGTGACTCTGTGGACCATAGCCTTCCAGGCTTCTCTGTTCATGGGATTTTCCAGGCAAGAATACTGGAGTGGGTTGCCATGACCTCCTCCAGGGGATCGTCGCAATCCAGGGATTGAACCCGCATCTTTTAGGTCTCCTGCATTGGCAGGAGGGTTCTTTACCACTAGTGCCACCTGGGAAGACTTCAGTTCATCCTACTCACCATCTAAATACCACAGACTGGTCTCAGTTGATGCCATGAGGACCTGAAACATCCCTTAGCTAAAACTTGGCCTGAATTCTCAACCCACACAGTCACAAGATATAATAATATGGCTATTGTCTTAAAGGCACTGAGGTAATGAAGCAGATAATAGACACTTAACACTCACTCTCAGGTACCTGATTTTCTTTTCCCTTTTCCCAATCCTTCATATTGTGTGCCTGGATGCTATAACCAGATTTCACCTGTGAGGAGGCACGGTTAGCCTGGGATCTCCATCTTCAACAGAGATGGTCCAGATAAACTCTTCTTTTAAGTAGAGTTTGGTCTATACTGAAGGTACAACTTTGTTGTCAGCTTAAATCCAATAAGTAATCAATCCAGTGTTGAGTAAGCATCTCCATGGGGAGGAAAATGTGCTGGACTGTGATGGAAGAAGACTCTCTCTGTACATATCATGTAAAACACCTCACTGCAGTTTAGCAAGTACACACGCATGCACGCTAAGTCACTTCAGTCGTGTTTGACTCTTTGTGACTCTATGGACTGTACTCACATGCTTAATTAACTTGCTTTTTACTGTTACCTTGTGAGGCAAATATCATTTTATTACACTGAGAAGTTAACTGAAACCAGGTCACATAAGCAGTAAGTGCCAGAGATGGGATTTGAACCAAGACTTACCCACAGTTCAGATCTCCTATTTACTTGCTGATAAACGGGAGACCCCAGGTTCATTTCCAGCAGTGCCTTAACTGAGCATTCCAGCTCTTTTGGGCTTCCCTGGTGGCTCAGATGGTAAAGACTCTACCTGCAATGCAGGAGACCTGAGTCGGGAAGATACCCCGGAGAAGGAAACGGCTACCCTCTCAGTATTCTTGCCTGGTGAATCCCATGGACAGAGGAGCTTGATGGGCTACAGTCCATGGGTTTGCAAAGAGTCAAACATGACTGAGCGACTAACACTTTCACTTTACCCACCGATTATTTTCCATGATGTGAAAGCCTTAAAAGACAGATGCAAACCTTCATTCTACAAATAAGAAGATTGAGAACTGGGAAGAAATAGTATCACTGCTGTGCTTTATCACTAACCACAAATCTCTGGCTAGGAACACTCCAGCCTGGCCTCAAAGGCTCCCTCGAATGTAGACCAGAGATGTGTTGAATGAATGTCTTCAGAACCGTTGCCTTACGAGGGGTGACGGAGAAGATGAGATCTCCACTGACATTTCTTGTGTGTTCCCAAGGAACATGAGCACTTAGTCATTCTGTTTAGCTCCTGGCTGGGGGAATGTGGGAGCTATAATTAGGCTGATGAACAGTTCGTGAGCAAAGGGCTGGAATGGTAACAAGAGCTTTTGGGAGAGAGCATCCTCCCACAAAACCATCCACCCCTGTGATCTGGGATGGGTCACAGTTTCATCTTTGCCCCAGAGCATGGAAAGGCAGAAAAACAATAAGTTGGTGGTGCTGTTTCTGAATCATAAGTTACTCAAAACACCGTTCCTGGCTTGTTCAGGATGTGTCAGTCTGCCAGGGTGTCCAGATCCATGTCAGCATTGGTCAGCAGCCTGGGGAACAGTGAGGAGGCCAGCGTGGAACATGAACTAGGTACAGACAGAGAGGGACCCTGTGTGACCTGGACGAGAATTCTGAATGGAGTCAGACACTCTGAAGTTGAAGGCTCTCTGGAGATTAAGTATTTATGAAGCACTTTGTGTCCACAAAGTGAATTTCAATCCTTTCTCATCTAAAAACACAATATCACTGGTGACACATGTATTTGTGTTATGGCTAATACCCCAAACTTGAACTGCTGCCTGTAAAAAGGGGGGCGTTTTCATGCACCTGAGATCTATTTTTAATGCTATTGTGAAGGAAGAACAGGAATTTTGGACACATATACGTGAGTCTTGGTCCGGACCCATCATGAAGTGGGTTGCCATACCTTCTCCAGGGGGTCTTCCCAACCCAGGGATTGAACCCGGGTGTCTTGCATTGCCAGCAGACTCTTTACCATCTGAGCCGCCAGGGAGGCTTCGGTCATTACCATGCAAACCTGTAGGTTTCTCGTATGGCGCTTGTGGAAGTTCTGGCTCTCCGGTTGACAGGCAGCTGTGCGAGGTGGTTTCCTTGGCTGAACCTCTGGTAATGCTTCCTCTTCATTCCACAGCTGGTTGGTTGGCCTTTGTGTAGTGCCTTGTGTTTGAGATGACCAGATGACTGGGCTGACGGTGATCGTGAATATGTGTGGCTGAGAAAACCACACCAATTAATTTTCATCTAGAACACTGCTTTGCATTGTAGCAGTTGAAGCTGTTTGCAAAACCCCGGGGCTGGTTGCGGCTCTTTCTAAAATTACCAAGAAGACTCCAAGAAGTGTGCCTGCATTTGTTTTCCTCTAACTGTTCAAATGACCCCATTTATAGATAGACTTCTCTCCTTAATCTAGCTTCTCTCTGCAATTGTCTAAAATACTGCGTTGCTTTTTAGTTAGATTTGTTGAACATAGGCGCCCCTGGTGACTCAATGGTAAAGCATCTGCCTGCTAATGTAGGAGACATGAGTTTGATCCCTGGGCCAGGAAAATCCCCTGGAGAAGTAAATGGCACCCCACTGCAGTATTCTTGCCCAGGAAATCCCATGGCCGGAGAAGCCTGGTGGGCTATAGTCTATGGGGTCGCAGAAGAGCCAGACATGACTGAGCGACTGCACAACCAGCCACAACAACAACAGTTGACCATAGTAGCTAAAAAGAATTTTCTAGACCGTCTGGTACAAACCTCTTATTCTTCTGGTGAAGGGACTGAGATTCTGAAAGGTTAAAAGGATCTGGAATCCATGTTTTCCAAAACCCCCTTCTGCTGTGTATTTCGGAACCTCATGCTGTTGGATGTTGTTATATGTGTTCCCCCAGCTCCACAGAATGCTTCTTCTGTTGGACTTTTCTACACTCCACAGCATGCCTTGTACAGGGTTCATCCACAGCACAGTCAATTGGCAGTTGACTGGTAATGGCTGCCAGGAGAGCCCCATTGAGGAGGAGGCAGTAGGAACCTCTCAGGCTGGAGAAACTGGTCAAGATTCTCCCGAGATGTGACCTCTACCAAGAGGACTTGAACACCCCAGCTCCAGTGCCTCTCCTCCTCCATCTTCTCCCACACTCATCTGCTTTCCTTGCTTGTCTTCCTCTCACCTCGCATTATCTGAAATACTCTTTCTTGTCTGTTGCCTTCTTCTCCCATTAGAATATAAGCTCCAAGGGACTGCCAGTGGTTAGGACTCTGCGCTTCCCCTGCAGGAGACACAGGTTCGATCCCTGGTTGGGGAACTAAGATCCCATAAGCCGTGCAGTGCAGCCAAAAAAGAAAAAAACTCCTGTAGGGCAGGGATCATGTTTACCTCGTCCACTGCATATCTGCCGTGCCAGTCAGAGTGCTGACATTAGGAAATGCTTAGTGAATACTCGTGGAAGGGATGGCCAAATGCCATAGTTGATTAGAGAGGTCTGTTACAGGTAGTGGAGGGACCAGTCATGATATCAGTACCAAGCTTTTGTTATCACAGGATTGGTTAATAATGGCCAAACAATTCTGGATGCGGAACTGGTTTCCTTCTGACAGCCAGTTTGATTCTAATCCATCTCCTGATGACCAGTTATTAGGTACTCTGGAAATAGGAATTTGTTTTCATCACTAATAAGAATTTAAAAGGAGAATGCACATTTTCTGCTGTTATCTCCTTTTCTCAAGAGTATAATAGTGTCATATTCATCATAGAACATCTCTGACATAACACAGTTCTTTGCACAATAAGTATTTATTCACTGACCATTTCTGTTTTTCCAGTGTCCTTTTTAGAGGGACTTTCAACCTTCTTGTGAACCTAGAATAGCTTCACCAGGGACACCCTACATGGTACACAGTACATAGGGCCCATTGATGTGACTGATTGAGACTCAGATGTGTAAAGCATGAGCAGGGTGCAGGTAAATATCCAAATTAAACTGTTCTAAAGCAGGGTGAGCAGCGTCCATTACTTTCACACTGAATATTGGCTGTTCTCATCCATCCCCTCCTGCAAGTCAATATCTGAAATTGGCTAGTGTGAGGAAGGAGAGGTTTGAGAAAAATAAAAGACCAAAGAGAGATTTAGAGCTTAAATATATTTGGAATTCATCTCTCTTTCTTTTTATCTCCTTTTAAAAAAACTGTGGTACATATGAAAGCATTTGTAGCAGGTAGAGGTTTTCAGAAATTGGCTCTTTTTTTAACCCAGTCAATACTGTTGTTTCATGTCAAAACCAAGACATGATTCAGTGCCCTGGTAAATCTGATTTAATATTCCCTAGGACTCTGGGGTTGTGTGCCATCTATACTCCTAAATTTGATGGTGTCAATATGAGCTGACATTTAATTATTTGCATAGCCTATTTAAAATTAAAATAGCAACAGACTCGGAGTTCTTTTCAAGCTTTAATACACTCTCCTTTTAAAAATATATTTTTCATAAATTACTGTGCTGTCTGGCAGGCCATCACATTCTTTAGTTCCTGTAATAAAAGGGGAATGGTGCTATGTCGGTGTGAAATGTGAAACGTGGAGGAGAACACAGTAGTTAAACAAGAGTGGACACTGATCAAGTCCATTAATCAAAGCGCCTTTTAAACCTCTGCACATTGAAAACACTAGCATCCAGGGATTGATTAAAGAGGAAATAGAAAATGGCAGAAGAGGCCCAATAGCTGCCCAGGCAGGTCACATCTGAGAGCCTCTGATGAACAGAATGTTGCTTTCAGTGGGATTTGTTTTCCCTGGGTTATCTATTGAAGTGTATTTGCTAAGAAACAGTGGGTCTGAGCTACAGTGTCTCCTTCTCATGACTATAGCAAAATCACCAAATCAACATTACAGAGGCTTGCAAAACTCTTCAGATCAGCATCTTATGTTTTTCTATCATCAGATTACTCTCATGACATCCATGTCACATGAATAACTTCTCTAGTCTTTTAATTGCCCCATTCCAGTGTCCCATATCCAAGGCCACAAGGATTCCTTAGCATTTTTGAAGGATACTTTAATTTTTTTAAATTGAAAAAATGTTTATTGATGTGGACAATTTTTAGTCTTTATTGAATTTGTTACAATATTGCTTCTGTTTTTCTGTTTTGTTTTTTTGGCCTTGAAGCATGTGGGATCTTAGCTTTCTGACCAGGGATTGAACCCAAACCCCCTGCACTGGAAGGCAAAGTTTTACCACTGGCCTACTAGGGAAGTCCTGAAGGGATATTTTAACCTTGGAGGTGGTTGTCGTTGGTGCCATCTTGTCATTCTTTGTTGTTGTTGTGTCACTCAGTTGTGTCCAGCTCTTTGCCACCACAAGGACTCCCTGTCCTTCACTACCTCCTGGAGTTTGCTCAGACTCATGTCCACGGAGTTGGTGAGGCTATCCAACCATTTCATCCTCTGTTACCCCCTTCTCCTCCTGCCCTCAGACATTCTTTGGTTTGTTCATTATTTTATTCACCAACTCACTCGAACATATGTATTGAACATTATGTCTAAACACAGAATCACATGTGAGAAGAAAGGCAAAAAGATGTCATGACTGTTCTCTGGGTGCTTACTGTATGGTGGAGAGAGAGGTCAACATTTACTGTATAACACAGCGAGGTCTGGCTCCCCCAGGCTCTCTGCGGTACAACGGGAGCAAGGAGAAAGCAGCTCTGAAGTCTCCACGGGTGGGGCAGGGGAGGGGTCTCAGGGAAGTTCTCAGGGAAGAGAGGAGTTGGGGGTTTGGAAGCACAGTGTGAGCAAACGCACGTGCAAGGGAGTGGAGGCAACAGAACACGGCTTGCTCAAAACAGCAAGTACAGCAAGAGTGAGTGAGAATGAAGCATTTGGGTGTGGGCAGGCAGGTAGGAGCCGGGTTGTAGAAGATCCCTATGTCAGGTGATAAGGAAAAGTCATCCCAGGATTTCCAGTGGGTGAGATGCACTGGATTTCCATGTTGGAAAGACCATTCTGCGGCTGCATGGACGATGGGTGGGAGTCAGGAGAGACTTGAGCAACAGAGATAACTAGAAGCTGAGCCCTAATCTGTGAGAGAAATGGCTAGAACATGAGCTACTAAGAGGAGTGGCAAAGGGAATTTGAGATATGTTCTAGAAATCTCCAGGGCTAATGTGAATGAGGCCAGATATGGTGAGAAGGAGAATTTTAACTTGTTCCAAGGTTGCTTTTACTTTAATCTGCTCACAGAACCTCAGGGAGGCAGATGATATGCCGTTTGTGATTTTAGGATGAAGGAAGGTCTCCCATGGCCTCCCTTGTTTCTAGACGTGTCCTGTATTTTGGATGTTTGGGCAGCCAGTGTGGTGAAATGTCTGCCAAGTCAGAGAGGCCAAAGGCTGTGGGTTTCATGACCCAGGACACGTTGGCATCTAGAACCACTGCTAGCTTCATGCAAGGCCAGTCACACTAGGGTCTCAATTCTGGGTCCTGAGATTCTGAATGGAGTGGTTTCCCCCTTTTCATACATGTTTTGTTTTTCCTTATCCTAAAGTGAGGCTGGAGATGGGTAGCAATTTTAGGATATTTGAGTTTGAGCTGTGTGTGGGCCTCATGGAAGATTTGGGTCTGGAGTTGGAGCCTGAGTCATCATTGAGACTTTAGAAAAAGATGGGGTGGAAAGCACTGCTATATGTGAATGATGGAGAATGTGCAAGGCATCAGGACAGAGCCCCGGAAAATATTCGTATTTAATCAGAAGAAGAGGAATGTTATGGACCGAGTATTTGTGCTCCCTACCCTCGCCCCCAAATTCATATGTTGAAAGTCTATCTCCCACTGTGCTGGTATTTAAAGATGGGGCCCTTGAGGGTGGGGTTGTCATGATGGCGTTAAGTGGCCTTGTAAGAAGGAAAACAGAGAAAGCTATCTCTGCCCTCCAAGTATATACACCCAGAAAAGAATGAAGGCACACAGAGAAGATGCCCTCTCAAGCCAGGAAGATCAGTCTCACCAGGAACTGAGTCAGCCCGCACATTGCTTGGACGTCCAGCCTCTCGAACCATGAGAAATAAACTTCTGCTGTTTAAGCCCCTCAGTCTAGGGTATTTCGTTATGACTTGCTAATGTGTGCTAAGTCACTTAAGTCATGTCCGACTTTTTGCGACCCTATGAGCTGTAGCCCGCCAGCCTCTTCTGTTCATGGGATTCTCCAGGCAAAACTACCAGGGTGGATTGCTGTGTCCATCTCCAGGGGTTCTTCCTGGCCCAGGGATCGAACCCACGTGTCTTATGTTTCCTGCGTTGGCAGGTGGGTTCTTTACCACTAGCACCATGTGGGAAGCCCCCTTTGTTATGGGTCAAGCTAAAACAAGGAGGCTAAGAAAAAGAATAAAAGCATGATGAAAAGGCTAAAGGGAGAAGCCTTCCTGAAGGTAACTTCATAGAGGTCAGGGATTAGACAGATTTAGGAAGAAACAGTTCTCTAGCTATGTCAGTGAGATCCACATCACAGATGTCTGCTGGGCTCTGTCTGTTTTAGGCTTAAAGCCTTGTGCCGTCCACGTGTGCATGACATGTGGCTCTTGCAAGTAGGATAAACTGATTAAGAAAAGTGTAAAGTGTATTTCCTTCTTGGTTGTACCCATTATGATCACCAACAAAGTTTTGATTAAAATTTTATGGCTTTTTTTTCCATATTGCAACTGTAGCAACTGTTCATTATAGGAAAAACAGAAAATTTGGATTCGGATAAAGAAAAACAAGATACATTAAAAAAAATCTTTCATATTATTATCATCTAGAGAAACTGCTTATAAAATTTCAGTTTGGCATACATATTCATATATAGATGGATATGTGTATATATATATTAATGTATGTATTATATAAATACAATGGGATTATATTATTTTGTAATCTTTTTTCAACATAATGAACTCATTTGATACCAACAAATATTTCTCCACAGAATAATTTTTTAGATGGTTGTGACCAATCTCATACAGTTGGACATTTAGATTGCTATTATAAATGATATTGTAATGACTATCCTTATAGCCCCAAATTAATTCACATTCTTAATTAGTTCCTTTGGTTAACTTCCTTAAAGTAGAATTGTAGGGTCAAAAGTGGTCATGGTTTAAAGAGAGCACAAGAGTGTCCCCATGTTGGTGTGCTCTGTGTATGAAATATGGAGAAATATTCTTTTAAGTCAGAATTGGTTGAGTGTGACTAATTTGTCACCATTTTGGGGGGAGACTTACATGCAGTTTGCCATGCATATTGGTATAAATATAAATTCAACTCTATAGCAAATTATGATGGCAACTTTTGATTCTTTTACAGTGAGAAAGTGGCTCAGTTCAGTCGCTTAGTCATGTCTGACTCTTTGCAACCCCATGGAATGTAGCACTCCAGGCCTCCCTGTCCATCACTAACTCCCAGAGTTTACTCAAACTCATATCCATTGAGTTGGTGATGCCATCCAACCATCTCATCCTCTGTCGTCCCCTTCCCACCATCAATCTTTCCCAGCATCAGAGTCTTTTCAAGTGAGTCAGTTCTTCGCATCAGAAAAGTATTGGAGTTTCAGCTTCAGCATCAGTCCTTCCAATGAATATTCGGGACTGATTTCCTTTAGGATGAACTGGTTGGATCTCCTTGCTGTCCAAGGGACTCTCAAGAGTCTTCTTCAACACCACAGTTCAAAAGCATCAATTCTTTGGTGCTCAGCTTTCTTTATAGTCCAACTCTCACATCCATACATGACTACTGGGAAAACCATAGCTTTGACTAGACAGACCTTTGTTGGCAAAGTAATGTCTCTGTTTTTTAATATGCTGTCTAGGTTGGTCATAACTTTTCTTCCAAGGACCAAGCGTCTTTTAATTTCATGGCTTCAGTAACCATTGGCAGTGATTTAGGAGCCCAAGAAAATAAAGTCCCTCACTGTTTCCACTGTTTCCCCAACTATTTGCCATGAAGTGATGGGACAGGATGCCATGATCTTAGTTTTCTGAGTGTTGAGTTTTAAGCCAACTTTTTCACTGTCCTCTTTCACTTTCATCAAGAGACTCTTTAGTTCTTATTTTCTGCCATAAGGGTGGTGTTATCTGCATATCTGAGGTTACTTATATTTCTTTGGGCAATCTTGATTCCAGTTTGTGCTTCATCCAGCCCAGCATTTCTCATGATGTACTCTGCATATAAGTTAAATAAGCAGGGTGACAATATACAGCCTTGACATACTCTTTTCCCTATTTGGAACCAGTCTGTTGTTCCATGTCCAGTTCTAACTGTTGCTTCCTGACCTGCATACAGATGTCTCAGGAGACAGGTCAGCTGGTCTGTTATTCCCGTCTCTTGAAAAATTTTCCACAGTTTGCTGTGATCCACACAGTCAGAGGCTTTGGCGTAGTCAATAAATCAGAAGTAGATGTTTTTCTGGAACTCTCTTGCTTTTTTGATGATCGAACAGATGTTGGCAATTTGACCTCTGGTTCCTCTGTCTTTTCTAAAGCCAGCTTGAACATCTGGAAGTTCACGGTTCACGTATTGCTGAAGCCTGGCTTGAAGAATTTTTAGCATTTCTTTACTAGTGTGTGAGATGAGTGCAACTGTGCGGTAGTTTGAGCATTCTTTGGCATTGCTTTTCTTTGAGATTGGATTGAAAACTGACCTTTTCCAGCTTTTCCTGTGGCCACTGCTGAATTTTCCAGATTTGCTGGCATGTTGAGTGCAGCACTTTCACAGGATCATCTTTTAGGATTTGAAATAGCTCAACTGGAATTCCATCACCTCCACTTGATTTGTTCGTAGTCACACTTCCTAAGGCCTACTTGACTTCACATTCCAGGATGTCTGGCTCTAGGTGAGTGATCATACTGTCTTGATTATCTGGGTCAGGAAGATCTTTTTTGTATAATTCTTCTGTGTATTCTTGCCACCTCTTCTTAATATCTTCTGCTTTTGTTAGGTCCATACCTTTTCTGTCCTTTATTGTGCCCATCTTTGCATGAAATGTTCCCTTGGTATCTCTAATTTTCTTGAAGAGATCTCTAGTCTTTCCCATTCTGTTGCTTTCCTCTATTTCTTTGCATTGATCACTGAGGAAGGCTTTCTTATCTCTCCTTGCTATTCTTTGGAACTCTGCATTCAAATGGGTATATCTTTCCTTTTATCCTTTGCCTTTCGCTTCTCTTCTTTTCACAGTTATTTGTAAGGTTTCCTCAGAGAACCATTTTGCCTTTTTGCATTTCTTTTTCTTGGGGATGGTCCTGATCGCTGCATCCTGTGCAGTGTCATGACCCTCTGTCCATAGTTCATCAGGCACTCTTATCAGATCTAATCCCTTGAATCTGTTTCTCATTTATATTGTATAATCATCAGGGATTTGATTAAGGTCATACCTGAATGGTCTAGTGGTTTTCCCTACTTTCTTCAGTTTAAGTCTGCATTTGGCAATAAGGAGTTCGTGATCTGAGCTACAGTCAGCTCCCAGTCTTGTTTTTGCTGATTGTATAGAGCTTCTCTATAAAGAAAGTGGATAGAACCCCATAATCAGTGGGAATAAGAAAGCAGCCTTTTAGGCTATTTTGTATAGTTTTTCTGCTTATCCACATACTGCAGTGATTTGTGCTAAATTCTTAATATTTACTTGTTTACTTGTCCAAAGTTCTGTCTAAAGGAATTGAGTTTTTCTTAACTAATTTCAATGGAAGATTTTTATTGCTTGCTAGGTGCCTGCTTTTCTACTGATGAGCAATGGCTCTGTGAGGTGTGTCCTCTGTCTTTCTGGGGAGAAGTGCTATGCTCTGTGAGGTGGTGCATGATTTTGGGGACTGTGGTGGTCAAGGAACATTTTATTTGTTTTCATCAGTTTTTATTGGAGTAGAGTTGCTTTGCCATGTCGTGTTAGTTTTCTGCAGTACAACAAAGTGAATCAGCTAGATGTGTACACATATCCCCTCTTTTTTTTGGATTTCCTTCCCTAGTAGGTCACCACAGAGCCACTGCATAGAGTTCCCCAGGGTATACAGTAGGTTCTCATTAGATTATCTATTTTATGCATAGTATCAATACACTTTAAATTGGTTCTACTGGAAAGAGGTCCATCGAGGTGGCAGTCTGAACTGAAAATGGACCCTTCTTGTGCTGTACTGCAGTGACTTCCCATGGAGAGCTTAGCACATGACTCTGTAACCACTTCATGTGTTCCCGAAGTGGACACTTACCAAGAACCCACCAGGTACCAGGCACGCGTTGATGGCACTTACAGGCCAAACAAATAACACTTCTGTCCATGTGAAGCTTCCATTCTTGTAGGGGATTCAGACAGAAAGGGTATAAACAGTAACCAAGGTAATATCGCGTAATTTTATTTTGTTGAAGTAGTGTTGGTTTAAAATATTGTGTTTGTTTCAGGTGTATAGCATAAGGATTCACCTTTTTTGCTATATTCCATTAAATGTTCTTATAAGATATTACGTGTGTGCATGCTCAAGTGTGTCTGATTCTTTGTGACCCCCATGCACTGTAGCCCACCAGCCTCCTCTGTCCATGGGACTTTCCAGGCAAGAGTGGGTTGCCATTTCCTCCTCTAGGGGATCTTCCCAACCCAAAGATCTAACCCAAGTATCCTGTGTCTCCTGTATTGGCAGGCAGATTCTTTACCACTGCACCACCTGTGAAGCCCATTTTAAGATATTGAGTATAATTAATTCCTCATGCTATACAGTAAATCCTTGTCGTTTACCTATTCATGTACAGTAGTTTGTATCTGTTAATCCCACACTCCTAATTTGTCCTGCTCACCCTCCCTGTCCTCATTGAATATCACACAGGCTTAAATATCATGGTGACAATAGAACTGACTCGTGCAGTAAGTGTAGCAGAGGTAATGGTGGTAGGGACACACCATTGGGTTGGCCGAGGAGGTGATGTTTGAGTTGAAAACTGGGTAAGGAGAAGAAACCAACTTTGGAAAGATTTTTAACTTTGGAGTGTTAATGGAGAAGAGTGTTTAATGGAAAAGAACAGAAGTGCAAGACTCCCTGGGGGGGCAGTTCTAAGATGGTGGAGGAATAGGACAGGGAGACCACTTTCTCCCCCACGAATTCATCAAAAGATCATTTGAACACTGAGCAAATTCCACAAAACAACTTCTGAATGCTGGCAGAGGATGCCAGGCACCCAGAAAGGCAGCCCATTGTCTTCAAAAGGAGATAGGACAAAATATGAAAGATAAAGAGAGAGACAAAAGAGTTAAGGATGTAGACTCATCCCGGGGAGGGAGTTGTGAAGGAGGAGAAGTTTTCAAACACCAGGAAACCCTCTCACTGGTGGGTCTGTGGGGATTTTTGGAATCTCAGAGGACAACATAACTGAGAGGAAAAAATAAATAAATAAAACCCACAGATTATGCGCCTAGCCATAACTCCCATCAGAGAAGTAGCCCAGACGCTTGCGTCCACCACCAGCAAGCGGGGGCTGAACGGGGAGGTGTGGTCTGCATTGCTTAGGGTAAGGACTGGGCCTGAATGCCCTGAGGGCAATCTGAGGGAGCTAACGTGAGATAGCAGCCTAAACTGTGGGACAGCCAGAGAGGAAGGAGAAAGAAAGAGAGAGAGAGAGAACTTTCCTGCAAAAATCTCTAACCTAAGGCACTGCCCGGCCTGCTCACAGAACAAAGGACTGAGTGAATACCAGAGGAGAGCTAGCCGGCTGTGGACCAGCCCATCCTCTACCAGAGGCAGAGAGGCAGGTGGGCAACAGCCAGAGTCAGTGAGGGGCAAACTCGGCCCGAGAGATGGCATCCTCTACCCAACTGCGAGCAGGCTCCCAACTGCTAACCAAGTCTTCCTGGGATCCTGGACGGTTGACATCTGCCAGGAGGGTCACAGCCAGAGATCAGCTCCCCAGAGGAGACACACGGCACACCTGAGACAGCGCTCCCGCTGTGCACCCAGGGAACTGAGCGGCTGGGACTGGGGAGGTGATAAGACACACCGCCCCACCTGGGGAGAGCGTGCTTACCAAGCACCTGGTTGCCTGAGCTGCTCAGACCTGAGAAGGGCACAAAATGCAGTCCCAACCAACTCTGCGCCTCTGGGGAGTACCCGAGAACCTGAACGTGAGTGGCTTAGACCTGGAAAGTGCACGCAACCCACGGCTCGCTTTAGACAGTTCCCCTGCAGAACAACCTGGAACCTGAGCAGTGTAGACCTGGAAGGCACACACGCCATGAGTGGGGGCAAACCCAGTGTGGCCCAGACAATGCGAGCACTCCCCCCACACACCAGTGAGATTTGTTTGCAATGCTCCTTCCTCCCCACAGCACAGCTGAACAAGTGAGCCTAGATAAGTGACTACCTCCGCCCCCTTGTTTCAGGGTGGAAATTAGACACAGAAGAGACTTGCAAACAGAAGAAGCCAAAATAAACAGAGGGAACCACTTGGGAAGTGACAAGTGCAACAGATGAAAACCTGGAGTTAGCACCAACTACATTGGAAGGGACCTATAGACCTCAAGAAGTATAAGCTGTAACACGGAACTATCTGAAACTGAACTGACCCCGCACTGCCCACAACAGCTCCAGAGAAATTGCTAGATATATTTTACTGTTATCATTAAAAAATTTTTTTTAATTAAAAAATTTAAAACCCTTTATTACTCCTTTAATTTTCATTTTTATAACCTACTATTACCTTCCCCAAAATATGCTATTTTTAAAGCAAATTTCATATATATTTTTTATAATTTTTGTGATTTGTTTTTTTTAATATTGTAGTTTTGAGAGTCTAACCTCTACTCTAGCTTTTTAATCTTTGCTTTTTTGTATTTGTTATCAATTTTGTAGCTTTAAGAATCCAATCTTCAGTACCCATTTTTACTTAGGATTGTGATTACTGGCTTGATTGCCCTCTTCCCCTTTTGACTCTCCTTTTTCTCCCCCAGGTTTCCTATATCTCCTCCCTCCCCCTTCTCTTCTCTACCCAACACTGTGAATCTGTTTGGGTATTCTGGGCTGTGGAGAACACTTAGGGAACTGATTACTGGCTAGATCTGTCTCTCTCCTTTTGACTCCCCCTCTTCTCCTCCTGGTCACCTCTAACTCCTTCCTCCCTCTTCTCTATGTAACTCTGTGAACCTCTCTGGGTGTTTCAGGCTGTGAAGAACACATAGGGAATTGATTACTGGCTAGATAGCGCTCTCCTTTTTTGATTCCCCCTCTTCTCCTTCTGGCCACCTCTATCTCCCTCCTCCCTCTTCTCTTCTCCACGTAATGCTGTGAACCTCTCTGGGTGTCCCTCACTTTGGAGAATCTTTTCTGCATTAACCTAGATGTTTTATTACCAGTGCAGTATGGATGGAGAAGTCTTGAGGCTGCTGTAAGAATAAGACTGAAAACCAGAGGCAGGAGGCTTAAATCCAGAACTTGAGAACACCAGAAAACTCCTGACTCCAGGGAACATTAATTGACAAGAGCTCATCCAAAAGCCTCCATACCTACACTGAAACCAAGCTCCACCCAAGAACCAACAAGTTCCAGAGCAAGACATACCACGCTAATTCTCTAGCAACACAGGAACATAGCACTGAGCATTAATATACAGGCTGCCCAAAGTCACACCAAACCCATAGACATCTCAAAACTCACTACTGGACACTTCATTGCACTCCAGAGAGAAGAAATCCAGTTCCACCCAAGAGAACACCGACACAAGCTTCCCTAACTGGGGTCAAGCCACTCGTTCAACCCCAACCACAGGGAGGAACCTCCACAATAAAAAGGAGCCACAAACTTCCAGCATACAGAAAGGCCACCCCAAACACAGCAATCTAAACAAGATGAAAAGGCAGAGAAATATTCAGCAGGTAAAGGAACACGATAAGTGCCCACCAAACCACACAAAAGAGGAGGAGATAGGGAGTCTACCTAAAAAAGAACTCGGAATAATGATAGTAAAAATGATCCAAAATGTTGAAAACAAAATGGAATTACAGATAAATAGTCTGGAGACAAGGACTGAGAAGATTCAAGAAAAGTTTAACAAGGACCTAGAAGAGATAAAAAAGAGTCAATCAATAATGAATAATGCAATAAATGAGATAAAAAAACACTCTGGAGGGAACCAACAGTAGAATAATGGAGGCAGAAGTTAAGTGAGGTGAAAGATAGAATGGTGGAAATAAATGAAGCAGAGAGGAAAAAAGAAAAAAGAAAAGAAATGAGGACAACCTCAGGGACTTCTGGGACAATGTAAAATGCCCCAACATTCGAATCATAGGAGTCCCAGAAGAAGACGAAAAGAAGGGCCATGAGAAAATGCTTCAGGAGATAATAGCTGAAAACTTGCCTAAAATGGGGAAGGAAATAGGCACCCAAGTTCAAGAAACCCACAGAGTCCCAGACAGGATGAACCCAAGGTGAGACACCCCAAGACCCATTTTAATCAAATTAATGAAAATCAAAAACAAAGAACAAATATTAAAAGCAGCAAGGGAAAAACAATAAATAACACACAAGGGGATTCCCATAAGGATAGCAGCTGATCTTTCAATTGAAACTCTTCAGGCCAGAAGGGAATGGCAGGACATACTTAAAGTGATGAAAGAGAAAAACCTACAATCCAGATTACTCTACCCAGCAAGGATCTCACTCAGATATGAAGTAGAAATCAGAAGCTTTACAGACAACTAAAGGCTGAGAGAATTCAGCACCGCCAAACCAGCTCTTCAACAAATGCTAAAGAATCTTCTCTAGACAGGAAACACAGAAAAGGTGTATAAACTCGAACCCAAAACCACAAAGTAGATGGCAACAGGATCATACTTATCAATAATTACCTTAAATGTAAATGAGTTGAATGCCCCAACCAAAAGACAAAGACTGGCCACATGGATACAAAAACAAGACCCCTGTATATGCTGTCTACAAGAGACCCACCTCAAACCTAGGGACACATACAGACTGAAAGTTAAGGGCTGGAAAAACATATTTCATGCAAATGGAGACTGAAAGAAAGCTGGAGTAGCAAGACTCATATCAGATAAAGTAGACTTGAAATAAAGGCTGTGAAAAGAGACAAAGAAGGATACTACATGATGATCAAAGGGTCAATCCAAGAAGAAGATATAACAATTATAAATATATATGTACCCAACATAGGAGCACCACAATATGTAAAGCAAATGCTAACAAGTATGAAAGGGGCAATTAATTGTAACACAATAATAGTGGGAGACTTTAATACCCGACTCAAACCTATGGATAGATCAACTAAACAGAAAATTAGCAAGGAAACACAAACTTTAAATAATACAATGGACCAGTTAGACCTAATTTATACCTATAGGACATTTCACCCAAAAACAGTGAATTTCACCTTTTTCTCAAGTGCACACGGAACCTTCTCCAGGATAGATCACATCCTGGGCCATAAATCTAGCCTTGGTAAATTCAAAATACTTGAAATCATTCCAAGAATCTTTTCTGATCACAATGCAGTAAGATTAGATGTCAACTACAGGAAAAAAACTATTAAAAATACAAACATATGGAGACTAAACAACACGCTTCTGAATAACCAACAAATCACAGAAGAAATCAAAATATGCATAGAAACAAATGAAAATGAAAACACAACAACCCAAAACCTATCAGTTCAGTTCAGTTCACTATGGGATTCAGTAAAAGCAGTGCTAAGAGGAAGGTTCATAGCTAACAAGCTTACCTCAAGAAACCAGAGAAAAGTCAAATAAATAACCTAACTCTACACCTAAAGCAACTAGAAAAAGAAGAAATGAAGAACCCCGGGGTTAGTAGAAGGAAAGAAATCATAAAAATTAGGGCAGAAATAAATGAAAACGAAACAAAGTAGGCCATAGCAAAAATCAATAAAGCTAAAAGCTAGTTCTTTGAAAAGATAAACAAAATAGACAAACCATTAGCCAGACTCATCAAGAAAAAAAAGAAGAATAAAACTGACACAATTAGAAATGAAAATGGAAAAATCACAACAGACAACAGAGAACTATAAAGGATCATAAGAGACTACTGTCAACAACTATATGGCAATAAAATGGACAACTTGGAAGAAATGGACAAATTCTTCTAAAAGTATAACTTTCCAAAACTGAACCAGGAAGAAATAGAAAATCTTAGCAGATGCATCAGAAGCACGGAAATCAAAACTGTAATCAGAAATCTTCCAGTGAATAAAAGTCCAGGACCAGACGACTTCACAGCTGAATTCTAACAAAAATTTAGAAAATAGCTAACACCTATCCTACTCAAACTCTTCCAGAAAATTGCAGAGGAAGGTAAACTTCCAAACTCATTCTATGAGGCCACCATCACCCTAGTACCAAAACCAGGCAAAGATGCCACAAAAAAAAAAAAAAAAAAAAGAAAGAAAATTACAGGCCAATATCACTGATGAACATAGATGCAAAAATCCTTAACAAAATCCTAGCAAACAGAATCCAACAACATATTAAAAAGATCATACATCATGACCAAGTGGGCTTTATCCCAGGGATGCAAGGATTCTTTAATATCTGCAAATCAGTCAATGAGATACACCACATCAACAAATTGAAAGATAAAAATCATATGGTTATCACAATAGATGCAGAGAAAGCCTTTGACAAAATTCAACATCCATTTATGATAAAAAACCCTCCAGAAAGCAGGAATAGAAGGAACATACCTCAACATAATAAAAGCCATATATGAGAAACCCACAACAAAAATTATCCTCAGTGATGAAAAACTGAAAGCATTTCCCCTAAACTCAGGAATAAGACAAGGGTGCCCACTCTCACCACTACTATTCAACATAGTTTTGGAAGTTTTAGCCACAACAATCAGAGAAGAAAAAGAAATAAAAGGAATCCAGATTGGAAAAGAAGAAGTAAAGCTCTCACTGTTTGCAGATGACATGAACCTCTACATAGAAAACCCTAAAGATTTCACCAGAAAATTACTAGAGCTAATCAATAAATATAGTAAAGTTGCAGGATATAAAATTAACACACAGAAATCCCTTACATTCCCATACACTAACAATGGGAAAACTGAAAGGGAAATTAAGGAAACAATTCCATTCACCATTGCAATGAAAAGAATAAAATACTTAGGAATAAATCTACCTAAAGAATCAAAAGACCTATAGATAGAAACCTATAAAACACTGATGAAAGAAATCAAAGAGGACACAAATAGATGGAGAAATATACCATGGTTAGTGATTGGAAGAATCAATATAATGAAAATGAGTACACTATGCAAAGCAATCTATAGATTCAATGCAATCCCTATCAAGCTACCAACGATATTTTTCAGATAACTAGAATAAATAATTTCACAATTTGTATGGAAATACAAAATACCTCGAATAGCCAAAGCAATCTTGAGAAAGAAGACTGGAACTGGAGGAATCAACTTGCCTGACTTCAGACTATACTACAAAGGTACAGTCATCAAAATAGTGTGGTACTGGCACAAAGATAGAAATATATATCAATGGAACAAAATAGAAAGCTCAGAGATAAGTCCATGTACCTATGGACACCTTCTCTTTGACAAAGGAGGCAAGAATATACAGTGGAGAAAAGACAATCTCTTTAACAAGTGGTTCTGGGAAAACTGGTCAACCACTTGTAAAAGAATGAAACTAGAACACTTTCTAACACCAAATACAAAAAGAAACTCAAAATGGAGTAAAGATCTAAATGTAAGACCAGAAACTATAAAACTCCTAGAGGAAAACATAGGCAAAACACTCTCTGACATAAATTATAGCAGGATCCTCTATGACCCACCTCCCAGAGTAATGGAAATAAAAGCAAAAATAAACAAATGGGACCTAATTAAACTTGAAAGCTTTTGCACAACAAAGGAAACTATATGCAAGGTGAAAAGACTGCCTTTAGAATGGGAGAAAATAATAGCAAATGAAGCAACTGATGAAGAATTAATCTAAAAAATATACAAGCAGCTCCTGCAGCTCAATTCCAGAAAAATAAACGACCCAATAAAAAAATGGGCAAAAGAATTAAACAGACATTTCTCCGAAGAAGACATACAGATGGCTAACAAACACATGGAAAGATGCTCAACATCATTCATTATCAAAGAAATGCAAATCAAAACCACAATGAGGTACCACCTCACGCTGGCAGAATGGCTGCTATCCAAAAGTCTATAAGCAATAAATGCTGGAGAGTGTGAGGAGACAAAGGAACCCTCTTATGCTATTGGTGGGAATGCAAACTAGTACAGCCACTATGGAGAACAGTGTGGAGATTCCTTAAAAAACTGGAAATAGAACTGCCATACGACCCTGCAATTCCCGGGCATACACACCGAGGAAACCAGAATTTAAAAAGACACGTGTACCCCAATGTTCATCCCAGCACTGTTTATAATAGCCAGGACATGGAAGCAACCTAGATGCCCATCAGCAGACGAATGGATAAGAAAGCTGTGGTACATATACACAATAGAATATATACTCAGCCATTAAAAGCATTTGAACCAGTTCTAATGAGGTGGGTGAAACTGGAGCCTATTATACAGAGTGAAGCAAGTCAGAAAGAAAAACACCAATACAGTATACTAACGCATATATATTCAATTTAGAAAGATGGTAACAATGACCCTATATTCAAGACAGCAAAAGAGACACAGATGTAAAGAACAGTCTTTTGGACTCTGTCGGAGAAGGCAAGGGTGGGATGATTTGAGAGGGTAGCGTTGAAACATGTATATTATCATATGTGAAGCGAATCTCTGGTCCAGGTTTGATGCATGAGACAGGGTGCTCAGGGCTGGTGCACTGGGATGACCTTGACGGGTGGGATGGGGATGGAGGTGGGAGGGGGGGGTTCTGGATGGGGAACACATGTGTGCCTGTGGCTGATTCATGTCAATGTATGGCAAAAACCACTACAATATTGTAAAGTAATTAGCCTCCAATTAAAATAAATAATTAATTAAAAAAAAAAAAGACTCCTCAGGGGGCAAGTTGGGTGTGTTTGAGACATAGAAAGAAAGCCAGGTTGGCTGGGGCAGAGTGAGTGGGCAGAGGGTGGTCAGAGATGAGCTGGAGGGGCAGGTAGGGAGAGTTGCTATGGAGCCTTTGGGTTCATGTTAAGGAAACTGGATGCTTTGAATTGGGATAAGATACTTCACTGTGCTTAGGCAGGAGAGTGGCCTGTCTGTTTGGCATTGTGGGAAGTGAATCACAGAAGGGAATTTAGCAGAAGGCAAGGGGGCAGAGAGCTCTCTTGTCATAGAAAACAAGGAATTTTTAGAAAGAGGGAATACTAAACTGTGCCAAATTCTTCTGAGAGGATGAGTGAGATGAGAATGGAAAAACATCTTTTTGATTTTGCAAGATGGCGATCATCAAGGACTTGGACAGGAGAGTCTTCATTTCAGAGATCAGGATAGAGAACTGATCAGAGTGGTTGAGGGAGAAAGATTCCCTGGGAAGAGACTGAAATGAAGAAGATCTGAGCTTGTAGATGGCCACACAGCGAAAGATAGAAGTAAGGCAGGAGGATAAACAAGGGATTAAGGGAAACTGCTTGCCGAGTGGGGGTGACCCTCCTGGCCCCTTGCCTTTCCCAGCAACCGGCATGCAGGCAGTCATACCTCCAGGCCTGCATTCTTATGTATGCAGACTTCTGCCTGGAGACATCATCTAGGGTGAGATAGGAGAACTCCAGACACTAATATTCGAGAAACCACAATAGAGGAGTCCCACTCTCCTCTCCCTGACCGTACAGTGTGTTCAGCAGTTAGCATACTGCACCCCTGCAGTTTCCAATCATGTTTTAGGGCTGCACTTTTAAACAAGAACTGGGCTTCCTTCGTAGCTCAGATGGTAAAGAATCTACCTGCAGTGAAGGAGACCCAGGTTCAATCCCTGGGTCGGGAAGATCCCCTGGAGGAAGAAATGGCAACCCACTCCAGTATTCTTGCCTGAAAAATCCCATGGACAGAGGAGCCTGGCAGGCTACAGTACAAAGGGTTGCAAAGAATTGGATGTGACTAAGTGACTATCGGGGCTTCCCTGGTGGCTTAGAGGGTAAAGCATCTGCCTGCAATGCAGGAGACCCAGGTTCAATCCCTGAGTTGGGAAGATTCCCCTGGAGAAGGAAATGGCAACTCACTCCAGTACTCTTGCCTGGAAAATCCCATGGACGGAGGAGCCTGGGAGGCTGCAGTCCATGGGATCCCAAAGAGTCGGACACAACTGAGCGACTTCATTTGCAAGTGACTAACACTTTCAGTTTAAACAAGAACAGAAAGCCAGTGAAGAACATGTATTTAAAGTAAACTTCTAGGATGAAACACAGAGAGTGAAATGAGCAGAGGGAAAAAAAGAAAAGAACTCAGAGAAAGCAGACAATGTGGAGATCAGACAGACTTTAAAAGCCTATAATTAATATCTTCAGAAGCATAGGAGAAGATTTTATGTTCATGAAAAAGAATAAGGCAGTATAAAAAGGAACATTCAGAGAAAAAGATAGAAGGTTGGAAATTTAAAATATGCTAGAGACATTGGTATTAAAGCTAAGGAAATCTTTCAGAATGTAAAACATAACAACAAAAAGAGATGAAAAAAGAAAAAGTTAAAAAATTGATATGCTGTGGAAAAATTAAAATTGACAGAAAAAGAAAGCCTCTTAACTCAAGATTTTAAACTATAATAAAATAGAAAATGAAATGGAATGCTCAGTAGTAAATAAAAAGAGAAAAAACATATTTATTGACATAGATATAATTAAATGAAAAATGCACATTAAAAAGAATGTTTTTAAGTATATCATGCAAAACAAAGTGTAGAGGATATATGTCAAAATAAGCATATAAATGGATTGTGAGATTATTGGTTGTATTAGTTAGGGTAAGCTGAACCCAATAGCCAATGGCTCAAACATTTTTAAACAGCTTCACTAAATATAATTCATATACTATACCATTATTTAAAATGTACAATCCAGTGCTTTTTAGTGTATTCATAGATTTGTACAACCATCACCACAGTAAAATTTGAGCATTTTCATTACCTCAAAAGGTAACCTCATACTCTTTTAACTGTTATCCTTCTAACCCTCTAATCGCCAACCTCCCAGTCATAAACAACCATTGATTTGCTTTCTGATGGTAGATTCCCCTATCCTGGAAATTTCATATGAATGAAATAATAGCATATGTGGTCTTTGGTCACTGACTTCTTTCCCTTAGCATAGAATTTTCACAGTTTGTCATGTTGTAGAATTCATCAGCACTTTATTACTTCTTATGGCTGAATAATATTCCATTGTGTGGCTAAACCACATTTTGTTAATTGATTTATCAGTTGATGGATGTTTGGGTTGTTTCTAACTTGGCTTACTATAATGTCACTATAGACATTCATGTATTAAAAATTTTTATGTGGATGGATGTTTTAATTTCTGTTGGTTATATACCTAGAAGTAGAATTGGTGGGTCATACTGTCACTATATTGGATTGTTGGAGGAATTGCCAGATTGTTTACCAAAGTGGCTGCATCATTTTAAATTCCCACCAGCTTCATATTCAAGAAGATCCCAATTTCTCCACTTTCAAATCAACACTTGTTATATGACTTTTTCATTATAGCCATCCTAGTGGGAATGACTAGGTATCTTACTTTGGTTTTAATTTACATTTCCCTGATGACAAATGGTGTTGAATATCTCTGCAAGTTCTTACTGGTTATTTGTGTATCTTCCTAGGAAAAAATGCTTATTCAGAGCCTTTACCTATTTGTAAAGTGAGTTTTTTAAATTATTGAATTCTTTATGAGTAAGAGTTGTTTATATATTCAAGATGCAAGTCCTTTTTAACATATAAGATGTGAAAGTATTTTCTCCCGGTCTGGGGGTTGTCGTTTTTATTTTCTTGGTAGTGTCCTTTGAAGCAGAGAGCTGTTTAATTTTGATGAAGTCTGATTTGTAAGTTTTTTCTCTTGTTGCTTGTCCTTTTGGTGTATCTAAGAATCCTTTGCCAAATCTCAAGTCATGAAGTTTTACTTCTATGTTTTCTTTGAAAAAATGTATAATTCTAGTTTTTACATTTTGGTCTTTGATTTATTTTATTTTCAGTTTAGAATATGATGTGAGGTCAAGTTTTAGTTTAATTCTTTCGCATTTGACCAATCAGTTGTCCCCAGTACTATTTGTTGAAAAGACTATTCTTTCTCCCTTGGATGGTGTTGACACTCTTGTGGAAAATTGGTTAACCAATTGGGTTTACTTCTGGCCTCTCACTTCTATTGCATTGATTTAGATACCAATTAGTACCAATTAGATACCAATTAGTACCAATTAGTCGGAGAAGGTGATGGCAACCCACTCCAGTACTCTTGCCTGGGAAATCCCATGGACGGAGGAGCCTGGTAGACTGTAGTCCATGGGGTCGCGAAGAGTTGGATATGACTGAGTGACTTCACTTTCACGTTTCACTTTCATGCATTGGAGAAGGAAATGACAACCCACTCCATTATTCTTGCCTGGAGAATCCCAGGAATGGCGGAGCCTGGTGGGCTGCCGTCTACGGGGTTGCACAGAGTCAGACACGACTGAAGTGACTTAGCAGCAGCAGCAGTACATCAGTTTCACTTTTTGATTAACATTGCTTTGTAGTAATTGTCAAAACTGAAAAGTGTGAGTCCTCTCATTTGTCTTCCTTTTTCTGCTTTGTATCGGCTATTCTGGGTCACTTGCAATTCCATATGAGTTTCAAATTGCCTTTTAATTTCTGCAAATAAGTTAGCTAGGATTCTGAGTAGATTTTGTTTTGAATTTGTAGTAGATAAGTTTGGGGATTATTACCATCTTCTAAAAAAATTTATTTACTTTAATTGGAGGCTAATTTTACACTTTACAATATTGTAGTGGGTTTTGTATTAAGTCTTCTGGTCCATAAACATGGCATACGTACCCATTTGTTTAGCTGTTCTTTCAATAAACTTTTGTAGTTTTCAGCATGTAAATTTTGTACGTCTTTGTTAATTAATTTGGTGACTGTTTTACTCTTTTTAATGTTATTGTGAACTGTTTTCATAATTTATTTTTGGATAGTTTATTGCAAGTGTGTGAAATGCAGTTTATTTTTGTGTCATTTATCTTGTATTCTGTAACTTTGCCAACAATTTATTTATTAGTTCTAGTAGTCTTTTGGGGCCTCCCAGGTAGTGCTAGTGGTAAAGAGCCTGCCTGCCAATGCAGGAGACCTAAGAGACGCTGGTTCAGTCCCTGGGTTGGGAAGATCCCCTGGAGGAGGTAATGGCAACTTGCTCCAGTACGCTTGCCTGGAAAATCCCATGGACAGAGGAGCATGACAGGCTATGGTCCATAGCATTGCAGAGTCGGATACAACTGAAGCAACTTAGCACACTCAGTAGTTTTCTGGTGATTTCATTAGAGTTTTCTATATACAAAATCATGTCATTTGTGATTAGAGACACTTTTACTTCTTATTTACAATCTGGTTTCCTTTTCTTTCTTTTATGCACTAATTGCTGTTTACAAACTGAATATTTGTGAATATTTGTATCTCCCTAAAATTTGTACATTTAAATCCTAATCCCCAGTGTGATGATATCAGGAGGTAGGGCCTTTGGTAGGTGATCAAGTTATGGGGGCGGAGCCCTCATGAATGAATTGTTGTCCAGTCTCTCAGTCGTGTCCGACTCTTTGCAACCTCAGGCTTCCCTGTCCTTCACTATCTTCTGGAGTTTGCTCAAACTCATGTCCATTGAGTCAATGATGCCATCAAACCATCTCGTCCTCTGTTGCCCCCTTCTCCTCCTGCCCTCAGTCTTTCCAGGCAGCAGGGTCTTTTCCAATGAGTCAGCTCTTTGCATCAGGTGGCCAAAGTACTGGAGTTTTAGCTTCAGCATCAGTCCTTCCAATGAATATTCAGGGTTGATTTCCTTTAGGATTGACTGGTTTGATCTCCTTGCTGTCCAAGGGACTCTCACGAGTCTTCTCCAGAACCACAATGTGAAAACATCAATTCTTTGGTGCTTAGCCTTCTTTATGGTCCAACTCTCACATCTGTACGTGACTACTGGAAAAACCACAGCTTTGACTATGGAGACCTTTGTCAGCAAAGTGATATTTCTGCTTTTTAACACACTGTCTAGGTTTGTCATAGTTTTTTTTTTTCCAGGAAGCGAGCATCTTTTAATTTCATGGCTGGAATTAGTGCCCTTATAAAAGAGACTGTAGAGAGCTCCCTTGCTTTTTTTTCTGTGTGAGAACACAATGAGAAGAGTGGTCCATGTACCAGGAAGCTGTTCTCACCAGACGGAGTCTGTTGGCACCTTGACCTTCGATTTCCCAAGATAAATATTTATTGTTTTTTTTTTTTTTTTAAAAATATTTATTGTTTAAGTCAGCCAGTCCGTGGTATTTTTTGAAATAGAATCTTGAATCACTAATTGCCCTGGATAGAACATCCAGTACAAGGTTGAATAGAAGTGGCCAAGAATGGTCATCCTTGTCTTGTTTCTTATCTTAGGGGTAAAGCTTCCAGTCTTTCACCAGGAAGCATAAAGTTAACCCTGGGATTTTCATAGATACTTGTATCGGGTTGAGGAAATTCCCTTCCATTCTTAGTTAGTTGTATGTTTTTACCCTAAAAGTGTTGGAGTTCGTTAAATGTTTTTCTGTGTCTTTTGAGATGATTGTGTAATGTTTGTTTTTACCTGTATAAGATGTATTACATTAATTATTTTCCAGTGTTAAACCAACTTTTTATCCCTGGAATAAATTCCAGTTGGTTATAAGTTCTTATAGGGAGAGGAAAGAGCTTAGGGGAGTGTACATGGGGGGTTTTGTGGCCCATGCCAGTAAGTAGAACTCACATTAGTGAGTAGAAATGATGTGTCTCACTCACTAATGGAATGTAAGTGTATGCTCAAACTGGAAGGGGTGCTGGGCAATGCAGTTTACCGTGTGCTTTCCCCATGTGGATAGTTTTTCCCATCCCCCCTTTTTTTTAAGTTGAAGTATAGTTGATTTATAATGCTAATTATATGTTGAAATAATTTCTCTATATAATTTCTAGTATATAGCAAAATGATTAAGTATATTTATATACACACATTCTTTTTCATATTCTTTTCCATGTTGGTCTATTACAGGAAATTGAATATAGTTCCCTGTGCATTACAGTAGGACCTTGTTGTTTATCCATTCTTGGTATAATGGTTTGCATCTGCTAGTCCTAAACACCCTCCTTCACCCCTTCCCCCACCTGGAAACCACAAGTCTGTTCTTTCTTTCTGTGAGTCTGTTTCTGTTTCATAGATAGGTTCATTTGTGTAATATTTTAGATTTCACATATAAGTGATATCATATGGTATTTTTGTTTCTCTTTCTGACTTAGTATGATAATCTCTAGGTGCATCGTCACATGAATTCTTTTAATTTTCTCATAGTTTATTTGTATAACTTCCCACAATGAATTTATGTTTATAACACAATACAAATTTAATTCAAAATAGAGACTAGGTAGGCAATGAGAAATCAGAGATAGAATGTATATGAACAACTCTTTCTGAGAAGTTTTGCTGGTGCCATTTCTGGAGGGGAGGACTAGATTAAGAGGAAGTTATTAAACATGGAGATTCTAGCATATTCTTGCAAGCTGAGAATTATCCAAGAGGGAGGAAACAGTTAATAATGAATTTTTGAGTTGGATGCCCTTAAAACCTTTGTAGACTCCCTTTCTAAAAAAAAAAAAAGAAAATTTCAAAATGGTCACCCATTCTATTTCCACTCATTCAGGATTTCAGATATTTTCCTGGAAGACTTGTAAGCAGGAAAAAACAGTGTTTATTGAGCTTGACAACATTAACAAATTATGAAAATTTTCAAAGCTAATTATTGTTTTTTTCTAAAAAATTTCCTTTGACATGCTAATAGTTTCAATTAGGGTCATTAGCTGCAGAAACTCTTAGGTTGCAAAGAACACCAGAGCAACGCACTAATGTGCTGAGTGTGGGTGATTGCTGTTTACCAGTGGACTTTAACATAGAAATGAGACCATCATGCAGCGGGGCTTCTCTCACTAACTTTCATGAAGCTAACCCCAATATCAGACAATCACTCCAGGTGAACCCCAGAGAGCTGTCCTGCCCTCTCCGGCTGGCTGATCCTCGGCACTTTGATCCAAGCACTTCCCTCTGTGAATGTGTCCTTGGCACTCTCACTCTCCTGATCGTCCAGTCCTCTGTTCATTTGCCACCTTGTGTTCAAGTAGCAGGTCTTCACTGGGCACTTTCAGGCCATTTGCTTTCCTGCAGGGCTTCAGCAGTGAATCCCATTGACATGGTCTTGATGGGGAAGATAGGCAAACAGACTGGGAGCTCTCAACTCTAGCAAGAGTGCTCTGATGTGGGGGTAGGGGCAGGGAGGGAGACCCAGAGTGTTGAGGGAATGCAGAAGAGATGTGTCTCATATGCTTCCAGGAGGTGGTGACCCGGTGAGAATATCAGTCACCTTGGATAAATTCCTTTCTCCCACTCCAGTCCGCTCCCAGATGGCACAGTGGTAAAGAATCCTCCTGCCAGTGCCGGAGACATGAGTTTGATCCCTAGGCTGGGAAGATCCCCTGGAGAAGGAAATGGCAACCCACTCCAGTATTCTTGCCTGGAGAATCCCATAGACAGAGGAGCCTGGCAGGCAGTCCATGGGGTCGCGAAGAACTGGACACCATTTAGTGACTAAACCACCACCAGGCCTATACCCACACATAATCATCAGGAAATTCTGTTGCTTTTCCTCTACAATATTTGCCAGATCAGTTCTTTCCTTTCTCTTCCCTTCCTGTGAAAGAAGTTGCTTATAGGAGCCAGGCAGGCCTGGGCATTTCAGCTGTGGGGCCTTGAGCAAGTTAATAAACCCTTCTCCATCCCAGTCTCTAACTGAAAAATGGGGAAAGCAAAACTTCCCTCACAGATATATGTGCTAAGTCACTCAGTTGTGTCCAACTCTTTGTGACCCCGTGGACTGAATCCCACCAGGCTCTTCTGTCCATGGGATTCTCTAGGCAAGAATACTGGAGTGGGTTGTCATGCCTTCCTCCAGGGGATCTTCCCGAGGCAGGGGTCAAACCCGGGTCTCATGTCTCCTGCATAGGCAGGTGGATTCTCTACCACTGAAGCCACCTGGGAAACTATATGATGAAGAACAAACAAGATAATACTTTAAAAACAGCCCCAGGCCTGGCATTTAACAGCTAATCATTCCAGGCTCTTCCTGTGCCTGTAATCTCTTCCTTTGTTTAATATACTCTGCCCACAGCTGCTGAATTTATCTTTCCCTGGCTTTAATCTTATCTCTCCTTTGCTCAAAAACTTTCCTATTCCCCTAGTCTATAGAATAAAGTCTGAATCAGTCAGGAAAGAGGCGCACAGCTAAGGGCTGAGGGGAGAGAGTGTCAGAAAGAGAGCACAGGGGAGAAACCCAGGTCACACAAGCAGTTGGGCACCTGGAAGGCTCCCCAAGAAAGCAATCCCTGAGCTGAGAACTGAAGGATGAACAGAGTTCACTAGGTAAGAAGAGGGGCAGAGGAGGGGGAAGGTGGGAAGAACATTCCAGTCTGGCTGAAGTGCCGAGAGCAGGCAAGAGGTAGGGGAGATGAGCCAGGTGCCTGTCCAGAACACAGAGCCTGGTGGACCAAGCATTTGTCGAATAATTTCCATGTATGAATCACTGGGAGCTATGCCTAAGTTTTAAGCTGTTATTTCTTTAGACATCAATTTTGCTTGACTTTATTTTCTTGGGCTCCAATATCACTGCAGATGATGACTGCAGCCATGGAATTAAAAGATGCTTGCTCTTTGGAAGAAAAGCTGTGACCAACTTAGACAGCATATTGAAAAACAGGGACATCACTTTGCCAACAAAAGTCTGTATAGTCAAAGCTGTGGTTTTTCCAGCAGTCATGTATGGATGTGAGTGTTGGACCATAAAGAAGACTGAGTGCCAGAGAATTGAAGCTTTCAAAGTGTGGTGCTGGAGAAGACTGGAAAGTCCCTTGGACAGCATGGAGATCAAACCAGTCCATCCTAAAGGAAATCAACCCTGAATATTCATTGGAAGGACTGATGTTGAGGCTGAAGTTCCAGTACTCCGGCCATCTGATGTGAAGAACTGACTCACTGGGAAAGTCCCTGATGCTGGAAAAGATTGAGGGCAGGAGTAGAACAGGGCAACAGAGGATGAGACGGTTGGATGGCATCATCGACTCAGTGGACATGAGTTTGAGCAAATTCCAGGAGATAGTGAAGGACAGGGAAGTCTCAGTCCATGGGGTCACAAAGAGTTGGACATGGCTTAGTTACTGAACAATAACAGCAACAGTGACTCATTGAAAGCCATGTGTTAAGTTTTAAACTGTTACTTGTTTAGACATCAATTTTTCTTGTTAAGAAGGACAATTTCTGCATTCTTTACAATAAACATCAAAGGTGCTCAAGAAATTTGACTGATAAAGTGGATGCAATTGTAATTGTAGAAATAGAGGAAAAGAAATCTGGGAGTTGGATTTCCTGATTATGTCTGAGAGTTCATTGAGGTTTCAGCACATATCGGCCACCACAGAGTGTCTGAGGACTGCTGCTGAGATGCATTGTGAGTTGATTTTGCTCTCTGGGACTATACACCTGTGACTAAAATACCCTGCATTTCTCCAGAGTAAGAAAACTCATGCTATCTCAGAGACTCAGACAAAAGGGAATTAAGCTTGCTTGCACGAGAGCCTGGGGACCAAAAAGCTGATGGAAGCTTTTGCAGGTTCTTGGGTCTCTATGGAAACGGGCAGATTCAGGGAAAGTTTCTTTCTTGAAAAGGAGAGTGTTGGCTGCTTCCTTTCCTCTGGACATGCTGAGATGCACGATCCATGAGGTGGCTATCTGCAGGATCACTGCAGAAATGGGGCCGTTTGTACTGTGCCTGCCCACTCGCTCCAGTACACACCCCCAGCAGTGCTTGCTGGGGCTCTGGTACCTGGTGTATCCAGCTGCCATGCAAGGAGCGAGGTCTCAGGAACAGGAGACACGAGCCACAGAACCATGAGCCACGTACCTGGTTCACCCTTGGATCTCTGGGCCTAGGATAGCATCTTACACAAAGTAAGTGCTCAATTAACAAACAAGGTGTGAAAAATGAAAAGGAATGCTAGCCAAGTTCCCAGGTGGCCTTCTTCCCAGAGTTAAAAAGCAAAAACAGACAGCTTAGGCTTCTCACATTTTACGTGCATACTATTAACTGGAAATCTTGTTCTGGTTCAGTAAGTTTGGGGTGCAACCAGAAGTGCTACATTTCTTTCTTTTTTTAAAAAAAATCTTATTGGGGTTGTAGTTGCTTTACAATGTTGTATTAGCTTCTGCTGTACATCAGGGTGATTCAGTTATACATGTACATGTATCTACTCTTCTTAAGATCTCCTTCCTATTTAAGTCGCCACAGAGCGTTGAGTAGAGCTCCCTGTGCTATACGGTAGGTTCTCATTAATTGTCTATTTTATATATAGTGGTGTATAGATGTCAATCCCAACCTCCCGATTCATTCCACCCCCTCTTCTCCACTTGGTGACTATAAATTTGTTTCCTACCTCTATGACTCTATTTCTGCTTTGCAGTGAAGTTCATCTGTACTGTTTGTCTAGATTCCACATATAAGCAATGTTATACGATATTTGTATTTCTCTTTCTGAATTACTTCACTTTGTATGACACTCTCTAGGTCCATCCATGTCACTGAAAATGACATTATTTTGTTTCTTTTTATGCCTGAGTAATAATCCTGAACCCCATGGACAGAGGAGCCTGGGGGTGCTGCGCAGTTCATGGGGTTGCAAAGAGTTGGACATGACTTACTGACTGAACAACAACATTTCATTGTATATATGTAACACATCTTTGCCCATTCCTCTGTTGATGGGTGTCTAGGTTGCTTCTGTGTTCTGACTATTGTAAATGGTGCTGCAATGAACATCAGGGTGCATAGAAGTGCTGCATTTCTCAGGAGCTCCCAGGTGATGCTCCTGCTGCTGGTCCTTGGATCAGCCATTGCATAGTAGGAATATAGATAGAAGAGCTGACTGCAGAGTCAAATTATGTCACTTGCAGCATTTTATAAGTAGTAGGCTGCCTAACTCACCTGAAAGATAAATGTGTGCAGGTTTGAGTTCATGTGCATAAGGCTTGGTATAGTTTTGAAATACTCATTTTCTCTATGCCTGTGAACTTATATGGACATAGAAACTAACCATATGTATTGAAAATCCACACCTAACAGATTGGTGGTCAGTTCAGTAGTAATTTATAGCATATAATTCCAAAAGATTTATAACTATTTCAAAATCATTTAATAGCTGCAGTTTTTTTTTTTTTCACAGCTTCGTTCAACAAATGTTTCTGGAGTATTTATCATAAATCTCTCTCTGGCACTGGAAGGTTCTCTTTTCTCTTCTCCTTGAGTTCCCAGTCTGGTGGGTGAGACAGAGATAAAACAAATAATGGCAGTATAATGTGACGAATTGTCCGCTCTGTCCAGTAGAAGTATAACACAAGCCACAAATGTGATTTAAAATTTTCTAGTAGCCACATGAAAAAAGTAAAAACAAACAGGTGTAATTAATTTTAGTAACATATTTTGTTCAACTCAATATATCCCAAATATCTTCCCTTAAATGTGTAATCAATATGAAAGGTATTAGTGAGATATTTTACATTTTTTGCCTACTAAGCCATCCAAATCTGTTATGTATTTGCCCTGATGGCACATCTCAAGTTGGATCAGCCACACTTCAAGTGCTTCACAGCTCCTGTGGCTGATGACCACAGCATTGGACAGTGCGGGTCTCTACAGTGGGGTATCCAGCACCTTCACTGGAGACTAACACCCCCAGTATTACACCCCCACAGGGTCTGCGGACACTTTGCCCAGTGTCTCCTAACTTCGCTTTCCTCTGGGGGCTGTCCTGAGGATTTAAAGAATGAATAACACATGTCTATGAAGATCTATGATTTGTTCTTATTGTTTCCTCTTTCCCCTTATCCTTAATAACTCCAGCTAACCTTGGGAGTCCTCAGTGAGAAAAATCAGAATAATTTGATCAGTTTTGTTACAATCATTCACAAGTGGTTGTAGATTGGGATTTTGTTTTAATGAAGAAGGGCTGGTGTATGTATATCGCACTCACAGTTAGTTGATCGCTCAGAAATCATTTCTAGGACTTCCCTACAGTCCACTGGTTAGGACTCTGTGCTTTCACTGCTGAGGACACAGGTTCAATCCCTGGTTGGGGAACTAAGAACCAAGATCCCACAAGCTGCGTATGTGTGTGTGCTAAGTCACTTCGGTCATGTCTGATTGTTTTCGACCCTCTGGACTGTAGCCCACCAGGTTTCTCTGTCCATGGGATTTTCCAGGCAAGAATACTGAAGTGGGTTGCCATTTCCTCCTCCAGGAGGTCTTCCTGACCCAGGGATTGAACCTGCATCTCTTATGTCTCCTACATTGGCAGACAGGTTTTTTTTACCACTAGCGCCCACATAAGCTGCATGGTGTGGCAACCACCCCCCCAAAGTAATTCCTAGTTCCCTTTCTCCTGATAGGCTCTTGCTATAGAGGCCAGAGTACCACATATGTGGTACATAGGCTCTTGCTAGTAGAGACCTTGCAAACTAGTTCTGTCCCATCCATTCTTGCATTCTTCCATGAGTGCCTTGGTGGATAACTCATGTGAGGCTCTGTTCCAGTCACTGGGGGGAGGCAGGTTAAAAAGATAAATAGGTATACACTAAGTCCTCTACATACACATCTTCCAGTTGTGAACTTTCAAAGATGTGGATGTGTGTTCCATCGATGTCAGACTCGAGTGGAGCTGCAGCCTGCCTGCCCTCTCGTATTGCTGACAGACTTTAGCTCTACCATCTCCCACCTCCTTGCCCTCCTCTAGTCAGGAACTTTTCTCTCACTCGATGCCAGCCCCTGTATGCCAGCTGCTGTCCTATACCACTGTACTTTTTAGAATACTGTACTGTAAGGTGAAAAGGCTTTCTTATTTTTTGTATGTTTTGTGTGTATTGTTTGTCTGAAAAGTATTATAAACCTTATTACAGTGCAGTACTATATAGTAGAATCATGTTAATTGCGTCCCTAGGCTCAGTTTGTTGGACCTATGAGCAAATTGGACTTTCAGACATGCTCTCAGAATGGAACTCATTCATATGTAGGGGATTTAATGTATATGTTATATATGCTTAGTTGCACAGTCATGTCGGACTCTTTGTGACCCCATGGACTGTAGTCCGTCAGGCTCCTCTGTCCATGGGGATTCTCCAGGCAAGAATACGAGAGGGGGTTGCCATGCCCTCCTCTAGGATATGTTAGATAATGCTATGCAAAAATAGTAAGATAAACCATGGAAAGAAATGGGGAAAGGGAAGTTGGATTTATGAATAGTGTGGTCAGGGAAGATCTCACCTCTAAGATGAAATGTGAACAAAGATTGCAGAAGGTCAGGTAGCCAATTGTATAGTTATCAGAGGAGTAGCATGCCAGGCAGCAGGAAGAGCATGTGCAAAGGCCCTGATGGGGAGGAAAAGGCTGGTCTTGTGGGAGCCAGGGACTTCCCTGGTGGTCCAGTGGTTAAGAATCTGCCTTGCAGTGCAGGGGACATGGTTTCAGTCACTGGTTGGGAAACTAGGACCCCACATGTCGTGGAGCAGCCAAACCCATGAGTTGCAACTACTGCAGCCCATGTGCTCTGGAATCTGTGCCACATCTAGAGAGTCTGTGCGCTGCAACCAAAGATCCCACATACTGCGACGAAGACCGGATACAGCCAAATACATAAATAATAAAAACATAAATACTTAAAAAAACCCAGAAGGAGCCAGTGTGGCTGGAGCAGAGTGGACACAGATTGTTTGGTGGGTAGAGACCACAGATAGAAGGAGATGGCCAGATCATGTGGACTTCACAACCCCTCCAAGGAGTCTGGACTTCTTCCTGTGGTATGAGGGGAAACTACTGGAGTTCAGGGCACAGCAGTAGCATGATCTCATTTTCACTTCAATGTGTTCACTCTGGTTGTTCTATTGAGAAAAGGCAGACAGGGCAAGGAGAAGAAGGTGGAAGAGAAACGAGAATGTAGTGGGGGTGATAAGATGGTAGCTGGGACTGAGGGTGGGAGTGGAAGTAAGGGGAGGCCAATGGGAGACTGCTGGAAGAGGTTTTCATTTCCTAATAGAAAGAGGCAGAATGTGCAGAAGTGGTCTTTCCCCTTTGACTCTTCTTTGTGGATGTGATGAGCTGATTTGCTACAGCCATTTGTGGTCCCAAAAACATCCTGCGATATCAGCCCAGGGCTTTGTCGATTCCCTGAGCCAAGGCCAGTAATTGCCCATCTCCAGATTTCCTGTATTTAGAGATTCAACGAAGCTCTGCTGCCTGCAGCTGGTGGATGTTCTGATGTGGTACCCCCATGGCGTGTGTGTGCTCAGTCGTGTCTCTTTGCAACCCATGTACTGTAGCCTGCCAGAGTTCTCAATCCATGGGATTTCCCAGGCAAGACTACTGGAGTGGGTTGCCATTTCCTCTTCAGGAGATCTTCCCAACCCAGGGATCAAATCTGTATTTCCTTCATTGGCAGGCAGATTCTTTACCACCTGGCCACCTGGGAAGCCCCAATGGCACCCTCCCTTTGCTGTTCCTCTTTGGTAGGACCCCAGGCGTCTGCACAGCCAGATTCGGAGCTGCTCCAAGAAACAAAGGTCCCCTGTGTGATTGCAGGAGGAGAAAGAATTAAAAACGCGTTCTCTCCTAATCCCTGTTCATCCGAGCTAATCTTCAAATGGGCAAAGTAATCAATTCAAGTAATAAATATGGCTTATTCAAAGGGCTGAATAAGTTGCTGGAAGCAATTCCCCAAACTGTGTTTTCCACTGAATAATTGAAATTATGCAAGGGCATGGAAATTTTTCAACAAATAAAATGTCGGAAAATCTATTAAAGATATGTCTGCAAAAATTGAAAAGCCCAACTCAGCAATAAAAAATAAATTACATTGCCATTCTTGCTGTTGCTCCCTTTGGGAAAGAGTGTATTACTACCACTTCATGGACAAATGGAACCAGCGCATTTCAGACTAAATGACTCTCCTGGTTATAAGCATGAGGTTTAGATGACTGGATGGTTCTATACAGAAAAAGAAATAAGAAAAAAAAAATGCCCTGACTTGATGCCACTCATAACATATCTGCTGTTTTGCTTCTTCAATGGAGGTTTTGGGGGTCTGAGTTTTCCATCTGTGGCTCTGAGTGACAGACAACTCAGCCCTGAGATTGTGGAGTTCCTTATGCCATTTAGACCAGCCCTGTGGGATTCAAAGTCCACTAGCATCCCTATTTCTCTTTTTATCTTATCCTGAGTAAAAGCTCAGGGCTCAAAGCAGAGGACACCTCCAAAAAAGCTGCTAGAAACTTGACCAACAGAATGTCATTTTGAACTGTGAATTTAGAGGTGCTCTGAGTATTTTCTCTGCAGTGTGATGCAGCTTTGTGAATTGACTTCAAAATTTGGTTGGGATTATGATCCCATAACGCTCCTGTATTTTCCGTATTGAATTCCAAGCAGCTATTTCATAGCTGGACACCTCTTTAAGTAAAGACCATGTAGCTTAAAACCACATACTCTTTGTCTCTGTTTCTTCCTTTTCCGCTCATTGTTTTTGCTGTAGCTAACAGCACTGGCCTGGATTTTGCTAACTGCCTTGGGCTGGGCAGGTTCTGTGATCTTTTTTCTCCAGATGACACTTAACACCAGGGGTTGCCCATTTCTGTGGACCCGGGCCAACCATGTCTACCTCCAAGCAGATTCATTGCCTGGGAATCTTGGAACAGGGAGATATCATCTCTCCTCACACTGAGTCCCGACCTCCTCCCCACTGAGAACAGTCAGAGCTATGATTTCATTTCTTGAAAGAAGCCGTTGCCTCTGGCCCCAAATTAAGGGGGGAAAAAAATCAATTGCCCACCTCAGTGGCCTGCTGCAGCTTTTGGCAGACTGAGGTGATAACCAGTAGCTGAAGTAAAAAAATAGGCCTGAAGCTACAGCAAGAGCAGCTTCTTCCAAACACAGAGTAAACTTCAACCAGGGTGCCGGACTTCATCCTGTAAACAAGGGAAGTGCGTGAATAAGACCAGGGCTCTTTCTGGGAGTGGGGGCCGGAGTGGGAGAGAGGTGGAGAGTGGTGGCTTTTCTTCCGTGCTGAGAGTGAGTTTACCAAAGATTAGAAAGAGAGCGCCTTTGCTTTTTGTTTCTGTTTGTTTATTTGAAAGTGTGAAAGTGAAGTCGCTCAGCCGTGCCCAACTCTTCTCGACAGTATGGACTGTAGACTGCCAGGCTCCTGCAGCCATGGATGGGATTTCCCAAGCAGGAGTGCTAGAGTGGGTTGCCATTTGCTTCTCCAGGGGGTTTCTTGATCCAGGGATCAAATCCGGGTCTCCTGCACTGCAGGCAGACTCTTGACCGTTTTGGTACAGTGGGTCTTCATTGCTGCATGCGGGCTTTCCCTAGTTGTGGTGCATGGGCTTCTCATCGCGGAGGCCTCTCTCGTTGCGGGACACAGGCTGTGTACACACAGGCTTCAGTATGGTGTGCACGGATTTATTAATTGATCCTCAGCACATGGGATCTCCCTGGAGCAGACATTGAACCTGTGTCCTCTGCATTGGCAGGTGCATTCTGAACCACTGAACCACCAGGGAAGGCTAAGACAGTGTCTTTGTAATAGATGTTTAGATATTGTCTATCTGTCAGATATCAAACCAAGAACTTGTCTATGTTTTAAGTCATTCAGTCCTTAAAAGCACATATCGATGGAGCTAGTTTTTTCACGCCCACTTTATGAATGAGGTAACAGATGCTGAGAGAAGTCAGGGGGCTTGGCCAGGGGCACAGTAGCCAACGCTGCCTCGGGATGTGGAGGCAGGCTGTTAAGAGCATTGCTGTTAGCCTGGACAGGACTGCCGTGAGGGCGGCCCTGTCGGCTTCTGTGGATGCTCACGGTGTGTAGAACCGAGTTTCTGTCTATGTGACCTGAAATTTGCTCTCTAATTCTGGTGTGACACCTCTTCCCTCAATTTCTCTCCCTCTGCTTCATCCCCGCCCCGCCACCCGGTCACCCCTCTGTAAATCATGTCTGTGAGGGATGGCAGTGGCTGCCTTGAAGGGAGAAGTCGCCTCAGGGGCCTTCAGTCTGTGTGTAGTAGGGTGCCTGCTGGGTGCTGTCGTCTGGGCCTGGTGGCCATGGGCCTTGAGCAGTCTCCTGGCTCCCTTGGTTTCTCCCACTCAGAGGGGGCCCAAACTTGGCTTCACCCTTGGTGGTTCAGACAGTGAAGAATATGCCTGCAATGCAGGAGATGGAGGTTTGATCCCTGGGTTGGGAAGATCCCCTGGAGGAGGAAATGGCAACCCACTCCAGTATTCTTGTTGTGAAATCCCATGGACAGAGGAGCCCAGCGGGCTACAGTCTGTGGAGTCACAACTCAGTCAGACACAACTGAGCACATGACAGTTTCTAGGTCCATGCTGCAAATGGCATTAGTTCATTTTTTATGACTGAGTAATATTCCATTATATATATATACACACACACACCAAGATGTTTACTTTTTATTTTCAGTTCAGTTCAGTTCAGTTGCTCAGTCATGTCTGACTCTTTGTGACCATGGACTGCAGCACGCCAGGCCTCCCTGTCTATCACCAACTCCCGGAGTTTACTCAAACTCATCCATCAAGTCATTGCTGCCATCCAACCATCTCATCCTCTGTCATCCCCTTCTCCTCCCACCTTCAATCTTTCCCAGAATCAGAGTCTTTTCAAATGAGTCAGCTCTTCGAATCAGGTAGCCTAAGTATTGGAGTTTCAGCTTCAACATCAGTCCTTCCAATGAATATTCAGGACTGATTTCCTTTAGGATGGACTGGTTGGATCTCCTTGCTGAACACGGGACTCTCAAGAGTCTTCTCCAACACCACAGCTCAAAAACATCAATTCTTTGGCGCTTATCTTTCTTTATAGTCCAACTCTCACACCCATACATGACTACTGGAAAAACCATAGCTTTGATTAGACAGACCTTTGTTGGCGAAGTAATGTCTCTGCTTTTTAATATGTTGTCCAGGTGGTTCATAATTTTTCTTCCAAGGAGCGAGTGTCTTTTAATTTCATGGCTGCAGTTACCATCTGCAGTGATCTTAGAGTCTAAAAAATAAAGTCTGTCAGTGTTTCCACTGTTCCCCATCTATTTGCCATGAAGTGATGGGACCAGATGTCATGATCTTAGTTTTCTAAATGTTGAGCTTTAAGCCAACTTTTTCACTCTCCTCTTTCACTTTCATCAAGAGGCCGTTTAGTTCTTTTTTGCTTTCTGCCATAAGGGTGGTGTTATCTGCATATCTGAGGTTATTAATATTTTTCCCAGCAGTCTTTATTCCAGCTTGTGCTTCATCCAGCCCAGCGTTTCTCATAATGTACTCTGCATATAAGTTAAATAAGCAGGGTGACAATATACAGCCTTGATGTACTCCTTTCCCTATTTGGAACCAGCCTGTTGTTCCATGTCCGGTTCTAACTGTTACTTCCTGACCTGTATACAGATTTCTCAGGAGGCAGGTAACGTGGGCTGGTATTCCCATCTCTTGAAGAATTTCGCACAGTTTGTTGTGATACACAGAGTCAAAGGCTTTGGCATAGTCAATAAAGCAGATGTTTTTCTGGACCTCTCTTGGTTTTCTGATGAGCCAGTGGATGTTGGCAATTTGATCTCTGGTTCCTCTGACTTTTCTAAATCCATCTTGAACATCTGGAAATTCATGGTTCATGTACTGTTGAAGCCTGGCTTGGAGAATTTTGAGCATTACTTTGCTAGCGTGTGAGATGTGTGCAATTGTGTGGTAGTTTGAGCATTCCTCGGCATTGCCTTTCTTTGGGACTGGACTGAAAACAGACCTTTTCCAGTCCTGTGGCCACTGCTGAGTCTTCCGAATTTGCTGGCATATTCTAATGGTCTAATCATCTTCTAATGGTCTTTCTTATCAGTTTAGATGTTTGGAAACTTGGTTCTAAAACTACAAAAGACCCTCTAGCTTTACAGATACTTGGCAGTACTTACAAGGAAGAGTCATGAAAAGAATGGGAATGGCTCCTTACAGTGGAACCCCATTGAACGTGCACTGTTGATGAAGCCCTCAGGATCCCCTAGAGGGTAGTGCCTAGACGGTAGTGTCTAGAGGATAGCTTTCAAAAAGTAATTCGTGTCAAAGAATAAGCAGGACACGGGCAGCCAGACTGCTGTTTCACCAGTTAAGTCATTCAAGTCCTCTTTTTCTAAAAACAATATTTATTTATTTATTTTTGGTTGTGCTGGGTCTTCATTGCTGCATGTGGTCTCAGTGAGCAGGGGCTGTTCTCTAGTTGCAGTGCATGGGCTTTGCATTGTGGTGGCTTCTCTTGTTGCAGAGCATGGGCTCTGGGCACACAGGCTTCAGTAGTTGGCACACAGGCTTCAGTAGTTGTAGCACATGGGCTCAGTAGTTGTGGCACATGGGCTTTAGTTGCCCATGGCATGTGGAATC
Source organism: Cervus elaphus (assembly GCF_910594005.1). Lineage (NCBI taxonomy): Eukaryota > Metazoa > Chordata > Mammalia > Artiodactyla > Cervidae > Cervus > Cervus elaphus. The sequence goes on from NC_057847.1 coordinate 66,677,556, forward strand.
TTCCCGGACCAGGGATCAAACCCATGTCTCCTGCACTGGCAGGTGGATTCCCATCCAGTGTACCACCAGGGAAATTGTCATTCAAGTACTGTTATCGCCAAGCATTTGGACACAACTCCAGACACAACTGGGGTTTCAAAAAATCGAAGTAAAAACCAAACAATAACAGGGCTTCTCATGTTGGGGAGCAAAGCAGGTGTGGAAGCCACTAACGCTGCCTCTCTGTATTCCCACTTCCCCTGCTTTAGGTGAGCAGGAAGGTTGGACTTCCCTGGCTTCTGAGGATGGGTGTCTCGTGTGATCTTTCTGTCCCTGAGAATGTGATTGGAGGAGGTGCAGGCTGCTTCTGGGTGCAAGTGCCTTAGAGTCAGTGTGAGTTTCTCCACATCCTTGCTTCCTCTTCTGCAGTGGTCAAGTGAGTCGGCGTGTTATGGGGTACAACCAGAGGACAGCTACCTGGAAGGTGCCGGAGCTGCCAGTGTACTTTGGATAACTGAGCAAGAAGCCATCGTTTTAAGCTTTTAAGATGTTTGAGGTTGTCAGTTACTACAGTGGAAACTAGCATAACCTGATGGATATAGAAAGAAACAGACAGCAACATTTAGTGAATAGGGAATATCACTTTACTGAGAGAAGGAGGGAAAAAAGCCTCGATAATCCAAATTCCTGGGTGAAATATTTTGATTTTTTTATTTTTCTGCTTCCTCTCCAGCTTGAGGGAGTTGGTGAAGTGTTAAAAAGCAGATAGGAGGGCTCTGAAAGAGATGAAGAATTAATCTGGATTCATAGATTGAACTGCCAGCCTCTGGGCAACTGAGAGTTGGCTGAATTTGCAAGCTTGGTTTTCTAAAGATATACCTTTTATAATCTTGTCTGAAGTCTTCTTCTGGTTCACTTGTTTTAGTTCTGATGGACTGCATTCAAAAAAAAAAAAAAAGGATTGGAATTCTGTCTTTCAACTAAATAACTTGGTATTTTTTTAAGCTCTTGTTATGTTTGGGCTGATGTATTTTGGCCATCTTCTCAAAAACCTTTTCCTGCTGCTTTTTACTCAGATCAGTTTCCTGGAATTCCTCTGAGCCAACCCTTTACTCTTTCTTTCTTTTCTTTCTTCAGAGGAAAATCTGTTACAAACCAAACATCAGGCCCCAAATCTAAAATTTAGGACTTCTTCTTGTGGAAATGAAGGCTCTGTTGGTCTTCTCAATATGTTTGATTCTATGAGATAGTTATTCTCAGATCCAAGAAACATAAAGTTTTGAAACACAAAGTTCAAAAGCAGGTGTGTGTGTATCGGTTGCTCAGTCGAATCTTGACTCCGTGTAGACATGAACTATAGCCTGCTACGCTCCTCTGTGCATGGAATTTTCCAGGCAAGAATACTGGAGTGGGTTGCCATTTCCTTCTCCAGGGAATCTTCCCAACTCAGGGATCGAACTTGCATCTCTTGTTTCTCCTGGATTGGCAAGTGGATTCTTTACCACTGAGTCACCTGGGAAGCCCTCAAAGGCAGGTAGAAGTAAGTGAAGAGAAAACTCAAAGAAAACTCATTTGTTTGCCTGTTTATTTTTATACCAAGTACTAGTTGAGTTCATTTTCTTTATTTTTAAATTTAATTTTGTATCAGTCATATGCTCATGGGATTTAAGATTATTACTAAGAATATTCAGTAAAAGGTCTCATTCCCACCTCCATCCCTCAGCCACTCAGTGTCCCTCTCCATTATAATTAATTTATACACCTGTACAAATATGTATTATGCATAAGTAAGGACATCTCTCAAATATTCCTATTTTTTCTCTTTTATACAATTTGGTAACATCCTATCCCTCATTATGTTTCTTGCTTTTCTTGCTAATGGTATATCCATCTTGTAGATCTTTCCACAACAGTACATAAGGGGCTTCCTCATTTTTAACATTCCAGTAAGTTCATTTAACCAAATTCTGTACTGATGGGCATTTAGGTTGTTTCTAGTCTTTTCTTCTACAAACCATGCTGTGACGAATAACTGTCCTTAAGTCAGTTTGTGTCTCTGTGAGTATATTCATGGAAATAACTTCTAGAACTATAGTTTCTGGACTGCTGTGTTAGTTTAATGGTGAAGTTAAGGTGTAACTGATGAGACTGCAGAGGGCTCGAAAATATATGATGAGAGTGAGGGGGTTCACTCCCAAACCACAGTTGCTCAGGGCTTAACATCGACAATTGCCCTGAATTCCAAATGTTATCACAGCATACATTCATAAAGTATATTTTTGTGGTAATTGTGTGCCCAGTGCTATGTAGGCAATAAGCAAAATATGTAGGAATGATGCCTCCCTAAGCAACTTGTGAGGCAGGAAGGGTAGTGTGGTTAATTTTATATTTTATGTGTCAATTTGGCTGCACTGTGGTAGTCGTTGTCTGGTTAAATGCTAGTCTAGATAGTACCATAAAGTTTTTTTTTTTTTCTGAATATGATTAATATTTACAATCAGTTGATATTAAGTAAAGCAGATTACTCTCCATCATCTGGATGGGCCTCATCCTATTAGTTGAAGGTCTTAAGAATAAAGACTGAGGTTTCCTGAAGAAGAAAGAATTGTCTTCAAGGTTGCAGCATAGAAACCTTTTTTAAATTTCTACTTTGCTTCCCTGCAGAATTCAGTCTCAAGTATGCAACATCAATTCTTACTTGCATTTCTAGCTTGCTAGCCTGCCTTACAAATTTTAGGCTTGCTAGCCCCCACCATTCTGTCAGCCAATTCCTTAAAATAAACCCCTCTCCATATGCATATGTGTGTATATATATCTCCTGTTGATTCTGTTTCTCTGGAGATCCCTGAGTAATACAGGCAGGAATGATGATCCCCACCCAAGAAATGAGGAAGCAGAGGCTGAGAGGGTTCATATCCCTCTAGAGCATGAACTCTAAAACCAAAGCTCTTTCAGCTGCATTGCAATTTAATTAAAACTCAAAATAGGGTATACACAGTGACAGTCTCATTATAGAATACAAGGCACACCCATCAAGGTGCTTACTATGTCTGTAGACACTGCTTCATGGAAGCCATGGGTTGCAGTGTGAGATCTCCCTGGTTACCTCTGATTGGCGCAGAGACAGCCGTGTGACCCAATGGTAGCCAGACTGCAGACTGACCATTGACCAATACGTTGGCCTGTCATAGAAAGATAACCTGGGCCAGTGACATTCAGTCAGTCAATCCTAAAGGAAATCAACCCTGAATATTCATTGGAAGGATTGCTGCTAAAGCTGAAGCTCCAATACTTTAACCACCTGATGGGAAGAGCTGACTCACTGAAAAAGACCCTGATGCTGGGAAAGATTGAGGGCAGGAGGAGAAAGGGGTGACAGAGGAGGAGATGACTGGATGGCATCACTGACTCAATGCACATGAGTTTGAGCAAATTCTGGGAGATGGTGAAGGACAGGGAAGTCTGGCGTGCTGCAGTCCTTGGGGTCACATGAGTTGGACATGGCTGAGTGACTGAACAACAACAATGACATTAAGGCAGAGGCTGAGTAACGGAGCAGTAAACTGTGGGAGGAGAGGCTGATAGGCTGTGATACAGGAGAAGCAGGGCCGGGCACAGGAAGATGGATGCACACTGCTGTTGTAAGAGAACAGAACACTGACACAAGCGCAGAAGCAAGCCCATCAGGATACGTGGGCAATGGGTGGTGTGGCTGGGCTCCAGAGTTCCCCAGATCCTCATGGTGTGGCAGCCTCAGGGGTATCTTTAAGGCAGACCTACTTGGTCTTCATGAAACTCAACTGAAACTTCTGTGTTTTAGAACTGATTTTTACATTCCTGAAACAGGAGACTTTCAGCAGAATTCTAAAGACAGATCTTGCACAGGCCATTAGAACCAAGAAGTTCAGCCTGGAGTTCTAAGGCTGGAGACAAACTTATCTTGGTTTAACTGAAAGTTAGGAAACCAAGTTGCTCTCATTTTACTAACATCTACATTTTATAGCTAGAGGGGAATTAGTGAACAGTCCGCCCCCCATTCCACCTCCCACCGAGCTTCTGAGATGGGAGAGTAGCAGGAGCTCACCCAGAGCTGCATGGACAGGAAGTCTTTCCACTGCCTCTGCAGCAATGCTTGCAAAACTTCCTGGTTATTTGAGTTCTTTAAACATTTCTCTCTCTCTTAAAACTAATTCTCTTTGGTGGTTTTAGAATTGTATGCATTATAGACTTTTAGGGTCTTGGAAAAAAACAACTCAATCCCTAGGAAATACTTTTTAAGGGCCATATTAGCCCCTAGATGTGTAATAGAACAAAGTAGTTCTTTCTTTTTTTTTTTTTGGCTGTGCCACTTGGCTTGTGGGATCTTAGTTTCCTGACCAGGGATTGAACCCGGGCTCTGGCAGTGAAAGCACTAAGTCCTAATTACTGGACCGTTAGAGAATTCCTTGATAGTTTCTTTAAAAAAAATTTAAAGATAGGGGAAAACTCCTCATATTCCCTGAGAACTGAATAGAACATATCCAGGTGCTAATTTGGAGGTTCAACCAAAACCTGTGACATCCAGTAATGTCATACAATAGGTGTGAAAAACCAGCTCTTGGGAAGGAATTGAGTAAGATGCTTTCATATTTAACATATGAACAATTCTCCTGAAGACATATATTTTTTTGTTTTTAGTAAACTTAATTTTTTTAGAGCTGTTTTAGTTTAACAACAAAATTGAGCAGTAGTCACAGAGAGTTCCGTATACATACAGCTTCCTCTGCTATGCACATCCCTCACCAGAATCCTGCACTTGTTACAATCAATGAATCTACACTGACATATCATCACCCAGAGTCCCTAATATACATTAGGGCACCAGGAGCTTTATTCATAATTGTCAAAACTTAGAAGCAAACAAGATTTCCTTCAGTAGGTGAATGGATAAACTGTGGTACATTCAAACAACGGAATGTTATTCAGTGCTATAAATAAATGAGCCAGCAATCCACAAAAAGACATGGAAGAAACTTAAATGCACATTACTAAGTGAATAAAGCCAGTCTGAAAAGGCTGCATATTACATGATTCTTGCTGTATGATATTCTGGAAAAGGCAAAACTACTTAGAGTCTTAGAGGGTAAGGGAGGGAGAGGTGAATAGGCAGAGCACAAGGGGCTTTCTTAGGACAGTGAAACAGTTCTATGTGATATTAGAATGATGTATACATGCCATTTTACATTGATCAAAGCTCATGAAATATATAAAAACACAATTGTTTTGATCTCTGTAACAGAGAGGTTAAAAAATTTCAGCAGCTTAAATAAACTAGAAGTTTATTTCTCTCTTCTTTATAAATTTAATTTGCCAGTCTGGAACGCCACCATAAGAAGGACCCAGGTTTCATAAGTTTTGTTGCTCTACCATCCTTAAAACACAGCTTCCATCTCATGATCAAGATGGTTGCTCTATCTTCTTCCATCATGACTTTATTGCAATAGATAGAGACTGGTAAATAAAGAGGAAAGGGAGGCAGCCCTTTTCTCTTTAAGGGCATCATCCTGAATTTGCACACAGCACTGCTGCTTACATCTTATTAGCCACAGTTTAGTCATGTGGAGTTTTCCAGGTGGCGCTAGTGTTATAGAAACTGCCTGCCAATGCAGGAGTGGCAGGTTCAATCCGTGGAGTCAGGAAGAGTCACGTGGCTTTGCCTATTGGCGAAGGAGGCTGGGAGATATAGTCTTTAAAGGGGTAGTCGGGTCTTTCACTGCAATCCTGTTAGTATGTAATGCGGAGCGGGCTTCGCATGTGGCTCAGTGGTAAAGAATCCGCCTGCCAATGCAGGAGATGCAGGAGATGTTACTTCAATCCCGTGGTCAGGAAGATCCCCTGGAAAAGGAAATGGCAACTCACTCCAGTATTCTTGCCTGGGAAAACCCATGGACAGAGGAGTCTTGCGCGTTATAGTCCATGGGGTTGCCAAGAGTCGGACATGACTGAGCATCCAGGCATGTAATATGGAGAAAATATATCCTGAGGGCTAACTATCAGCTCTGCCACAGGGCCCAAGGCACTGCTTGCCTACTTTCTTTTTCACATTTGAGAATGATCAGAAAGTTGATAGTTATTGTTAATAAATATTGAAAATTCTCACAACTGTGAAAAAGCAGTTTTAGGTACTTTGGGAATACAAAAAGGAGTAAGAACCACTCTCTGTTCTCAAAATATTTACTCTCCAGTTGTCAAGTCATACATTGCAATAATTAAGAATAAAAATGTATATAAGTTAAAGAAAATTCCCATAGCGCTCTTTTTCTGAATTACCATGTAGGTGGCTTTAATGGATTAATTTTTTCTATTTTAATTGGAGGATAATTGCTTTACAGTACTGTGGTGGTCTTTGCCATACATCAACACAAAGTCAGTCATAATTATATATATGCCCTTCCTCTTGAGCGTCTCTCCCCACCCCGTTCCACCCCTCTCAGCCATCACAGAGCGCCAGCCTGGGCTCCTTATATTATACAGCAGCTTCCTGCTAATTATCTGTTTTACACATGATCGTGTATATGTGTCAATGCTACTTTCTCAGTTTGTGAAGACCAGAAACTATAGAACTCTTAGAGGATTGATTTTATTATCACTATAACCTGCATAAATTGTGCAACACCTCAAAGCTTGGTTTGGACAGGGTGTTATGTTCAAGTAAGCAATATGTTGGTCACAAGGTTATAAAAATACCTCAACTATTTACTCACATTCTTACTGAAATGGAAAAGAAGCCTGTGTCTTCTTAAGACACAGTAGCCTCTTTTAGGATAATTTTTCCTCCCATCACTGCTCCTTTTAATAGCTTTTGCCATTCTGACTGGTGTGAGGTGATACCTCATTGTAGTTTTGATTTGTATTTCTCTAATAATTAGTGATACTGAGCATCTTCTCATGTACCTCTTGGCCATCTGTATGTCTTCTTTGGAGAAATGTCTATTTAGGTCATTTTTTTTGATTGGGTTGTTTGTTTTTTGATATAGTTCCATGAGCTGTTTGTATATTTTGAAGATTAATTATTTATCCTGTTGTAAATATTTTCTCCCTTCGCTATGGTTGTTTTTTTTTTATCATCTTGCTTATGGCTTTCTTTGCTGTGAAAAAGCCTTTAAGTTTATGTAGAGAATGGACATGTGGACACAGGTGGAGTGGGATGAACTGGGAGGTTAGGACTGTCGTGTATACACTACCGTGTATAAAACAGACTGCCAGTGGGAAGCTGCCCCATGGTTCAGGGAGCTCAGCTGGGTGCTCTGTGATGGCCTCTGTGTGGGGCTGGGGGCTGGGAGGAAGGTGCAAGCAGGAAGAGATACATGTATACGTAAGCTGATTCACTTCATTTTACAACAGAAACTAATACAACATTGTAATGCAGCTTTACTCCAATAAAAACATGGTTTTTGCCCCCTGTAAATCCTTATCTTCTACTCTCATTTCCCTATTCCTGAAACCCATCTCCTGACAGTTGTAAGCATAATGGCTCTCTTGATTTTCCCTTTTGCCCTGTCCAGAACCTTCATACTGACAGCCCAGGAGCTGACCTGACTTGTGAGAATTCTTCCCTCTTAGATGCCACAGTGAAGAGTCACACATACATTTTTGGTCCCTGTTTCACAATAATATTTTTGCCTCTGTAAAATAGTGAGAATATTGACACTAGATATGAGTTTCAACCTTGGAACATTTCCAGAGCGTTTCTCCATTGCCCTCTGAGATTGAGCAAGGCATAGCATGGGCTTCCCTGTGGCTCGGTGGTAGAGAACCCACCTGCCAATGCAGGAGACGTGGATTCAATCCCTGGGTCAGGAAGACCCCTCAGAGAAGGAAATGGCAGCCTATTCTAGAATTCTTGCCTGGGAAATCCCATGGACGGAGGAGTTTGGAATGCTACAGTCCAGGGGGTCACAAAAGAGTCGGACACAACTTAGCCATTAAACAAAAACAACAAACAATAAGACATGGGGCAAAATATCCTGGGCTAAGGGGTGGGGCGAGGAGATCCACCCCCACTGGATGCCTTGTTTTGGAAAAGTCACTGAACACTAGGATTATTTGATTCCTTAACCTGTAAAATAAGAGAGATGGATTAGCTGGACCTTTGAGGTCTCTGATTGTATAATTAGTGGCATCCCAAGTAATCCAGGCCTCGGTGAGGGCAGGCATTGAGTGGAGGAGAGGGCTTGTCACTTCTGTGTGGCCAGAACAAGGCAACACAGCTAGAGAAAGCTCTCCTTGCTCACGTGATTTTCAGTTCAAGTGCAGAATGTTTGGTGCTATATTGAACCATGAAACACATCAATGATTGTTAATCAGTCTATAACAAAGATAAGAATATGTTAGCAGTTTGAAAGGAAAGTTCATTTACCCTGCACTCTTTGACTGTCATAGCTCACTTTTCTCTGCATTCTTTTCTTTTCTTTTGGTTAATCTTTACCACACAACTGCAGCTAGTGATTCCTAATGTGGATATGGGTTTCCCGTGGCACTCTTTGGATGCGTGGCAAGTAGCAGGGACTGTTGTTGTGAGTACGTGAGATGCTCACGTGTCTATCAACGTAACACGTTGTGTTAACTTTCCTGTGGCAGTGTCACCTTGGGCTTTGTATTTTGGCAACAGTTATACTGAGATGTACTTCACGTATCATAGAATTCACCCGATTAAAAACGTCTAACTCAGTGCTTTTCAGTATATTCTCAGAGTCACATAATCATCGCCACAATCAATTTTAAAATATTTCCATCACCCCCAAAAGAAACCCTGTACCCATTAGCAATCACTTGCCACTGCCCTTTTCCACAGCCCCTGGCAACCACTAATCTACTTTCTGTCTTTATGGGTTTGCCTATTTGGGGCATTTCACATCAATGGAATCTTACACTGTGTGCTCCCTTGAGATGGGCTGCTTTTACTCAGCACAGTGTCTTCACCGTTCACCGTATTATAGAATGTATCAGCACTTCAGTCCCTTTGGTAGTCAAATGGTATTCTATTGTATGGATATAGTGCATTTTGTTATCCCCTGCTCGGGGACCATAGTTTCCTTTTCCCCTCTGTCTTCTCAAACTTAGTCTGAAGATTTTGCTAAAAAATGTGATGATTCAAAAAAGTTGCTGGATAGGAAGCCCACTGTAGTTTCCTTCTCTAAATCTATTTATATGCAGAGTGGCGGGGCACCCCCAAACCGTGTGGTGAAATCCCACATTAAAGCTGGTTGATCCCAGTTAAGAACATGAGACTTTGAGTCAGACAGCCTCGTGTGGAATTTTGGTTTTACCACTTTATCTCAGGCAACACAGTCTCTTTAAGCCTCGGTATTCTCATCTTCAGTGTTAAAGAATGTCTCAGTGGGAAAGAACCTGCCTCGCGATGCAGGAGCCACAGAAGAAGTGAGTTTGATCTCTGGGTTGAAAAGATCCCCTAGTGGAGGAAATGGCAACCTGCTCGATTATTCTTGCCTGGGAAATCCCATGGACAGAGGAGCCTGGTGGGCTACAGTCCATAGGGTTGCAGAGTGGGACACGACTGACGTGACTTAGCACACACACATGCACATATTCTCATCTTCAAAATGAGAATTATATTGGGACTCCTGAGAAATCTGTATGCAGGTCAAGAAGCAACAGTTAGAACTGGACATGGAACAACAGACTGGTTCCTAATTGGGGAAGGAGTATGTCAAGGCTGTATATTGTCACCCTGCTTATTTAACTTATATGCAGAGTACATCATGTGAAATGCTGGGCTCGATGAAGCACAAGCTTCAAGATTGCTGGGAGAAATATCAATAACCGCAGATATGCAGATGACACCACCCTTATGGCAGAAAGTGAAGAAGAACTAAACAGCCTCTTGATGAAAGAGGACAGTGAAAATTGGCTTAAAGCTCAACATTCAGAAAACTAAGATCATGGCATCCAGTCCCATCACTTCATGGCTAATAGATGGGGAAACAGTGGAAGACTTTTATTTTGGGGGTCTCCAAAATTACTGTAGATGGTGACTGCAGCCATGAAATTAAAAGACACTTACTCCTTGGAAGGAAAGTTATGACCAACCTAGACAGCATATTAAAAAGCAGAGACATTACTTTGCCAACAAAGGTCTGTCTAGTCAGAACTATAGTTTTTCCAGTAGTCATGTATGGATGTAAGAATTGGACTATAAAGAAAGCTGAGCACCAAAGAATTGATGCTTTTGAACTGTGGTGTTGGAGAAGACTCCTGAGAGTCCCTTGGACTGCAAGGACGTCCAACCAGTCCATCCTAAAGGAAATCAGTCGTGAATATTGATTGGAAGGACTGATGCTGAAGCGGAAACTGCAATATGCTGGCCACCTGATACAAAGAACTGACTCACTAGAAAAGACCCTGATGCTGAGAAAGACTGAAGGTGGGAGGAGAAGGGGACAACAGAGGATGAGATGGTTGGATGGCATCACTGACTTGATAGACATGAGTTTGAGTAAGCTCCGGGAGTTGGTGATGGACAGGGAGGCCTGGTGTGCTGCAGTCCATGTGGTTGCAAAGAGTCAGACACGACTGAGCGACTGAACTGACTGACTGATCAGTGAAAGAGACTACTAGTCAGCCCTTATATCATTGTCACTTCCAAGGTGATAGAAGCCCAATTTTTTGGCGAGGCGTCGGGCTCCCCAGTATGGAAACTGCCTTTCTTAGCTCTTCCTTGAGTTCTTCTTAGTCTCTACCTTCTGGCAAGCAAATGATATGCAAGCAAAAACATCTTTTAGTAGCTTTTAAGAGCCTTCTTTTAAAGACATGGCACATACCTCTTTCCCTTTTTAACTTTGCCTTGTCTTCCATAGTGTTCCCTGGAAGCTGATGCTATAATCTTGGACCAAAGATCAAAGTCAAGAATAGCTACAAGAGAGAATTTGGTTCCTGAGTGGGAGACTGCATTTACAGAACCTCAGTGTGTGGCACAGGATGAGCTGAAGTGGTCAGGTAGTGAGGGGAAATACACAGATATTGCTGGCTAAGAAGCTGGTGAGCTTCTGGTTTTGTGGTGGCAAAACGTTTAGTAAAAACTCTTGCCTGAGTTCACTGGGAGATGGAACAGGGGTAGTATTCAGGAACAGGTGGAAAAATTTTACAATGTTGGGTGTGTTGACTGTTTCTTGACACTTTTGCCATAAGAGGGCTGAGCTCTGGCCAGGGTTAGAAGTCTGTAGGCATTGCTGGAAGTGAGCACAGCTCTGCTAAAATAGGACTCTACCGTGTCTTGCAATCTTAAGTTGAAGGAGAGCTTGATGATTGGGGACCAGGGGCTGAAAGTGCCAATGCATCTGTGTCCAAAGCCAAAGTGGTCAGTGGTGACTCTGAAGGGGCAGCTTTGCCTGGACAGAAACTTTGGGCTGCAGGCTCTTCTTAAGAATAATCTATGAAGAGCTCTCTGCATCTCCACAAGCAAAGGAAAGTAATGGACAAAGATCAGACCGGGTGTTGCCTTCTCTCTAAAGCCTGCTGTCTCCGATGGCTTCAAGACAGCCACTATGAGGATGAAAGGAAGGGTGTGGAACACCGAGGCCAGTGATGGAAGATCAGGGGCAGGCACACTGCTGATGCGCAGGCAAGTCTGACCTGCCGCTGGTTTCTGTATGACCCTGACCTTAAGACAGGTGGAAAAAATGTCAGTATGTGCTCTCTCTAATATTCTGTAAGTACCTACATAATACTTCTGATTTTGTGTTTTGGCCCATTAAGCCCCATGTGTTTATTCTCTAGCCTTTTTATAAGAAAAGTGCCAACCTTTGGACTGGTATCGTGGGCATATATGAGGTCTTAGACCCAAAGTTGTGTGTGTGCTGGTTGCTAGTCATGTCTGACTCTGTGACCCCTGGACTATAACCCTGCCAGGCTCCTCTGTCCGTGGGATTCTCCAGGCAGTAATACTGGAGTGGGTTGTCATGCCCTCCTCCAGGAACTGAAGGAGATTCATCCCAACCCAGGGATTGAACTTGCATTACAGGTGGATTCTTTACTGCTGATCCACTAGGGAAGTCCATACACAGAGTGACTGCAGGCAAATAAACAAGAAACTTGGCAAAATTTGGGGGGATTTTATTGTTTTAAGTCACTATTACCTTGACCTGCAAAATTCTGGCATCATTCAAGCCTGGAAGCAATGCTGCTGATCCCAAACCTGTGTGAGCAGGAGGTGGGTGGTCAGCCTCTAAAAGGAGCACACCCTCCAGGGCCCGCCTCACCCTCCAACGACAGGACAGGGGGCCAGCAGCCAATGTAGTCTGTGGCCTGAGATGAGGCCTGCACAGTGCTTACCTTGTGGATTTGATGAAGGACAAGTGGGCCAGTGGCTGCTCTGTGTTTCCTGAGTCCTTTTCCCCTAGCAGGAGGTTTTATTTACCACTGTTGAGACTTACTCCATCATCCCATACTGTGTGGGTGTGTCCTTCAGTTGATAGGTCACTGAGCTCCAAGGAGCCATACATTTCCTGGTGGACTGGAGGTGATGGGATATGAGTGAACTTCAAAAGTAGCCCCAAGAGTCTTATCTAGTCCCAAGAGAGACTGTCGTAAAACTACATTTTCATTTAGCCATGTCAAACACTTCTGTGTTGTTTGCATTCTGTACAAATACCTAGCAATTTTTGTCCTAAAAATAAGGGCATTGTAAAATAAGAAGAAATCTGCAGTGCCTGTTTGGCTGTGGATAGTATCAATATTTATGAGGGCTCATCAGTCTTTAGAAACAACAGAAGGTACAACTTTTATGTTTTAACACCTAAACCTCAGGGGTTCCATCCCAATTCAGAATCACTCTTGAGAAAGGGATGAATTTTGCTGTGGTACTTCTGTGCTTTGGCATCTTAGATTTTTTTTCATTTTGCTAAACCAGTATCTTAAAGTGAAACTCTTCATTTTTTTTTTCATTTAGGGACCAGTGACTCTCATTAATTAATTGCACAAGCATTATAACACTATTAGTGAGTTTAGACTTTATTAGCATGCAAGGAGATCCAACCAGTCTATCCTGAAGGAAATCAGTCCTGAATACTCATTGGAAGGACCGATGCTGAAGCTAAAACTCCAGTACTTTGGCCACATGATGTGAAGAACTGACTCACTAGAAAAGACCCTGATGCTGGGAAAGATTGAAGGTGGGAGGAGAAGGGGGCAACAGAGGATGAGATGGTTGGATGGCATCACTGACTTGATGGACATGAGTTTGAGCAAGCTCTGGGAATTGGTGATGGACAGGGAAGCCTGGCGTGCTGCAGTCCATGGGGTCACAAAGAGTCGGACACTACTGATTGAACTGAACTGAGCACAGTAATACCATCCTTGGGCTTCCCAGATGGCGCTAGTGGCAAAGAACCCCTCTGCCAATGCAGGAGACTGAGATGCGAGTTAGATCCCTGGGTCGGAAAGATCCCCTGGAGGAGGGCATGGCCACTCCACTCTTCTTGCCTGGAGAATCTCATGGACGGAGGAGCCTGGGGGGCTACAGTCCATAGAATGGCAAAGAGTTGGACACGACTGAAGCGACTTAGCACACACACATCATCCTCATATTACCAAACCAATACCACGCTTAACATTGTAGCTATTCCATTCTAGTCCTTTTCAGTATGGATCTTTAATGCTTACAATAATGTGCAAAAATTGTAGTTTTGCTTTTTCACTAAATATTATGTAAAAGAATCTTCTGAGTTTCTATATAATCTTTTTTTTAAAATTTATTTATTTAGCGGTCCCAGGTCTTTGTTGAGGCACTTGGGATCTTTGTCGAGTCTTGTGGATCTTTTGTTGCAGTGCACAGACTCTCTAGTTGTGGTGCACAGGGCTCTGAGTGCAAGGGCTTCAGTAGTTGTGGCACGTGGGCTCTCTAATTTTGGCATGCGGGCTTAGTTGCCCCTCAGGGGTTTTAGTTCCCTGACCAGGGATCGAAACTGTGTCCCCTGCATTGGAAGGCAGATTCTCAACTACTGGACCACCAGGGAGGTCCCTCTACACCGTCTTTTAATGAAGCTTTTCAGTGGCTGCCTCATGTTCTGTCTAGTAGAGATTCCTGTTCTAGGCATCTACTGTAACCACTCAGAAGTTAGTGACCTGAAACAACAAAATCATTGAATTACTTCTCATGGTTTCTGTGTGTCAGGAGTTTGGGGAAGGCTTGCCTGGGTGGTTTAGGCTGAAGTAGCTACTGTCAGAGGGTGGCTGGATCCTGGGCAGAGGTGACGGGGGCAGCTGGGTCTGGCTGGGCATCCATTCGTCTTTCTGTAGTTTCAGGGCGTCTCAGTGTAGACTCTCCACTTGGGCTTCCTCACAGTATGGCAACCACAGGATGCTAGGACTTCTTGGTGGTGGTTCAGGGCTCCAGCAGGAGTGTTCTAGCAAGCCGGGCAAAAGCTTTGTCTCCTGTCACCTTCAGATAGTGCCATTCAGCCGTCCCCCTTGGTAACCAGTAGTTAAGGTCAGCACGGCTTCAAGGGAAGGGATGTGTCTCTCTGGCAAGGGGTTGAAAGCATTTGCAGAGATGTTTTAGAACTGGCACAGGTCCAGAGCCAGTTTAATTGTCCTAATTATCCTTTTGTTACTGGACATTATTTGTTTTTTTCCTACTAAAGTAATATTATAGTAACTATCTTCATATATATAGCCTTTCCTATATTTTGTATGAAGTAAGATTATCAAGTCAAACAATATAATCTTTCATTTGGTCCCTAAAATATATTGCCAAGTAGCTTTCCAAAAGGATTGTATCATTAAAAATGCTGTATGCAATGTATGTGATCATATTTTTAATACATCATTACTAGTAATGTAGATTACCATTAAACTTTTCTTTATTAACTTAATATGTAAATTGTGCACCTTAATGTTTACATAATTTGCATTGTTTTTATAATTGGCAAACTTGTCTTTCACATTTCTGAATTTTATTATCTTATTGTCTTCCTAGTTTTATCTGCTGGGGTCTTAATGCATTTATTGCAAGTTGCATGCACTTTTAGCATGTTAAAAATAGCCATTTCCAACTGTATTTGCCCAGTCTGCCTATTCTTTTTCTTTGGGTTGATATTTTTCCTTGAGGAGTAGGTATTTTTAATTGTTTCTATCAAACGGGTCCAGGGAGGACCCATTTCCACCCTGTCAGATCACTTCTGCTCCCCCTGCTGGCTCCTGTTTGGAGTTTCTTTGAGGGAACCTAAATATTGTACTTCACAGTCAGAAGTGGATGAAAATGCCTGGAGCGAGGACGATTAGCTTGAAGTAGGAATGACTGATAACACAGCCTCTCCTCACCTCTGCAAGGAAAAGGCGTCAGGAGCACTGGGGTTGGTAATAAAGGGATACAGTGAGGGGAAAGAGAAAGAGGAGAGCCACTGGGTAACAGACTCTCGTTGCTCTAGATTCACATTGCCCCCTTTTGGCTGGGTCTGTTGAGCTGGGACAGTCTGGAGAGGAGATGCAGGGTAGGGAGGAAGGGGTCAGTGTGTGGTGCTCCCCCCTTCACCTCCCAGATGGAGACACACCTGGTGCCCTGCTGGGTAAGCCCCGTCTTGTGTGCCTACTCTGTCGCTTCAGTCGTGTCTGACTCTTTGCAACCCCCAGACTCCTCTGTCCATGGGATTCTCCAGGCAGGAATCCTGGAGTGGGTTGCCCTCCTCCAGGGGATCTTCCTGACCCAGGGATCGAACCCACATCTCTTATGTCTCTTGCATTGGCAGGTGGATTCTTTACCACTAGCACCACCCGAAGAACTCCAGCCCTGTCTTAGGCTCATTTTAAACATCTTGGTCTCCAAAACCCAGAGATGTGCGTGCGGGCATACCTCTCCTTCAACAGGATGATCAGTGGTAGAGTCATTTGAATTGACAGTCACTTCCAGTAAGTGCTGAGGTCTGGAGCCTCATCCAGGAAGACAGACAGTAAAAAAAGTAAGGAAGGGAGGCCCAAGGGGAGTGGGGGTGAGGCCTGAAAGAAAGAAAGTGGTACTTAAAAGGCTCTGAAGTTCCCACTGTCGAAGTCCAGCTCTGCGGTCATCTGTAATGTGCTCTAAGGAAAGAGCATCCACACGCTACATCACCACCAAAGTCACCTCTGCGGAGTGACACACGGAAGCCGATGGCCCAGATGCGGGCCATCGAAGCTTCTTCTGGTCTCGGGCAAACCCTCACATTTAGTGCTCAGGGAGCACATACATCACACACCATTAAAGCTGCCAGTTTCCATCTCTTTCACACCATTAGTTGAATATATATATCATTAAAGGAAGTGAGTTACAATATAAAAATATGGTAATTTAGACAGTCAGGTCACAATTGACAGCACATTTGGGGCCCTGCTTTCCTGAACTGTCTCCAGAGACCCTATATTTAGTGAAAAGACATTTCCCAGAAAAGTTTTCATAAATATTCTCCAGGGGGAAAAAAATGTATATTTATCACTTCACATAAAAAGAAATCTGAAGTAAATGTTTTAGTAGCTGACTTCTCAGAAAGTGAGTGGCTATTTTTAATCCAGGACTGGAAGAATTTTTCTTATCAACTTCATGAAAGTCAGGGAATGCTCTCAGCTGGGTTACCAGCAATGTTATTAGCAGCAGCATCCTTATTATTTTTTTTTTCTTCCTTCTTTGTCCTACCTGCCACTGTACTCCATATTCCATCTGATCCTGGTGTGGATATTTTAATTTTTTTGTATTTTATGACACTTTGTCACCTTGGAGACTCACTGGGCCGTGGAGAGACTGCCGATCCCAGGGTAAGCTGGTTCTTGGAGATAGCAGATGAGTCCCCTACAATTGCACCTGTCACATTTCTATCACCCCATCCAGAGCTCCGCCTCTGATCACCTCCTTGTTTAGACTCTCAGACTTCCAGGTACTCTTGCCTTCCATAAGCACTTCAGGCTCAGATACCAGAGAGTGAGGAACAACCCCTGTGCGCTGGAGCCCACTGAAAGTATTCAAGCTAGCCCATCCTACCATGCTCAGCTAGCTTATCCTGCTGAAGCTTATTCCTTTCCCCTCAAACTATAATAAACGTTCTCCTCCACTCCCTCCTCACTCCCCCTGCCTCCTGACCCACCCTGGCCCTTCTTTTCGGAGGCCCTATTGGTGCAGTGTTGCCCTTCCTCTTGGAGAGTGTGAGGAACACTCAATGTCTTTTAGATGGCATTCATCTCCTAATTTATTAGTCACACCAGAATTTAATAATAACAAAGTCTGCATTGAAAAACAGGGAGGGATAGTTAGGGAGTGTGGGATGGACATGTATACACTACTATATTTAAAATGGATAACCAGCAAGGAGGTTAAAGAGGAGAGTGAAAAAGTTGGCTTAAAACTCACCATTCAGAAAACTAAGATCATGGCATCTGGTCCCATCACTTCATGGCAAATAGTTGGGGAAACAGTGGAAACAGTGGCAAATTTTATTTTTGGGGACTCCACAGTCACTGCAAATGGTGGCTGTAGCCATGAAATTATAGATGCTTACTCCTTGGAAGGAAAGCTATGATCAACCTAGACAGCATATTAAAAAGCTGAGACATTACTTTGCCAACAAAGGTCCATCTAGTCAAAGCTATAGTTTTTCCAGTAGTCATGTATGGATGTGAGAGTTGGACTATAAAGAAAGCTGAGTGCCGAAGAACTGATGCTTTTTGTGGTGTTGGAGAAGACTCTTGAGAGTCCCTTGGACTGCAAGGAGATCCAAACAGTCCATCGTAAAGGAAATCAGTACCGAATATTCATTGGAAGGACTGATGCTGAAGCTAAAACTCCAATATTTTGGCCACCTGATGCAAAGAACTGACTCATTAGTAAAGACCCTGATGCTGGTAAAGATTGAAGGCAGGAGAAGGGGATGACAGAGGATGAGATGGTTGTATGGCATCACTGACTCAATGGACCTGAGTTTGAGTAAGCTCCGGGAGTTGGTGATGGACGGGGAAACCTGGCATGCTGCAGCCCATGGGATCTCAAAGAGTCGGACATGACTGAGCTACTGAATTGACTACCTGAACCAACAAGGAACTACTGTATACACAGGGAACTCTGCTCATTATTATGTAACAACCGAGTGGGGGAAAAATTTGAAAAAGAATAGATCCACTTATTTGTATAATTGAATCACTTTGATGTACACCTGAAACTATTACTACATTGTTAATCAACTTTAAGTGCCTAGTCTGTCAGTTGGGTCCAATTCTGTGACCTTTTGGCCTGTAGTGCTCCAGGGTCCCTGCCTTGTCCATGGGATTTTTCAGGCAAGGATACTGGAGTGGGCTGCCATTTCCTCCTCCAGGGGATCTTCAGGACCCAGGGATTGAACCTGCATCTCTTGGGTCTTCTGCATTGCAGGTGGATTCTTTACTTGCTGATCCATCAGGAAAGCCCCAACTCTTTGCAACCCCATGGACAATACAGTCCATGGACTTTTCCAGGCCAGAACACTGGAGTGGGTAGCCTTTCCCTTTTCCAGAGGATCTTCCCCACCCAGGGATTGTACCCAGGTCTCCCACATTGGAGGTGGATTCTTTACCAGCCGAGCCATAAGGGAAGCCCTAATCAACTATACTCAAAAAAACAAAAACAAAAACCCAGAGAGATGGAGAATATTATGATTCTGCTTTTTAATGGCTCTGAGCAGTAAGCCTAAGGACAGTCCTTCACACTGCATGTAAATATTCCCAGCCAGTCTCGGTTTATCATACGTGGCCTCAATTAAGACGAGACTTTCTTCTGGTTCAGTGGATTGTCCTGCACACCGTCTGCAGGAAGCTCTACAGTGACAAAAAGCTTTGGAGTCTAGCCACTGTGGGAGAGAAGTATGAGGAAAATGAAATTTGGGAAGCCTGAGGTTAGTCTAGGCAGGACTAGGCTGGTGTCAGATGTTTTTCGAGGCAAGAAGATTATAAAAAGAGAGAAAGAAAAGTCAGTTTCAGGTAGAAAAAGATGGAAAAAACATGATTCAACAGCAGTCCTCCTGAGCAGAGCTTTAGGTTCTGATGAATGCCTTGACAAATAAACTGGGAACATGCTCATCCTGAGACATGAGTACCTGGGTATATTGTCTGTGTGCGTTACAGTTTCTTAGGGTGGGCAGACGTGGATAGCAGGCAGCCGCTTCTTGGTGTGAGTTCCCTGCTGGGGTAGGTTTGGGGCACAAAGCAGGGAGGGCAGAGAAGCCATCAGGACCAGGAGGAGGCGTTTACCTGAAGCAGAGTGAGTAGGGGAGGGGAAGTGTTTTGAAGCAAGTTCCAGGAGAGCAGACAGACTGCACAAAGGCCAGAGAGAAAGTTAGCCCCAGAAAAGTTTATAAAAGAATTATAGGTACAGATTTTCATTAAATTTTTTTTAATTTGTAGTATAAAGCTCATAACAAAATTTGCCATCTTTGTCATTTTTTAAGTGTACAATTCAGTAGTTAAGAATATACACATTGGTGTGGAATAGATTTCTAAAAAATTTTCATCTTGCAACACTGAATGCCAATATCCATTGAAAAACTCCATTCTCCTCTCCCCCTTACAGGTACAACGTACGTGATTAAATAGTCAATCCCACGAAGGGATCACAAGAAAAAAGAACAAGAGACCCTTGTAAGAAAGCAAGTTTGCTTAACCACAAACCCCAGCAGGCTTGATTTGCAACCATGGAATAGAAGCATGAGACGTGCCCCAAAACAAATAATGGTGGAATGAGCCACACATGGTGCCCGGTGAGGTCAGTATGTTAATGGGTCTTAGGACATCCTCGTCTGGGCACACTAAAAACAAAAATATAAGGAAAAAGTGACATTATACCGAAACCTGAGATGATTTACCGTTTTTAGTATACGTTACATCTTTTACTCATTTTCATTGCACTGTGACAGTCCTGGCTTGACTACGTACAGATAAGAAAACTCCCTGCCTGACATGGAGGAGGAGCTGATGATGGAAGCTTGATCTCTACTCAGGAATGTGGAAGAAGATGGTCTTCTCCCCTTCCCTACTTTTCCTTTGATTATAAAATGATAGCCCACTAAATTCTGTGCACAAGTACTCCCTTCCCGACCCACTTATAAACCTCACAAGCGTTCTATTCTAATAAGTCAGTTCTCACTTTGCCTCTTGCTGAATTCTTTTGAGCTGAAATGTAAAGAACTGAAGTTCCTCAAAGCACCCCCAAGTGCAGTTTCATATCTACTGCCTCGTAACCACCATTCTACTTTCAGTTTCTAAGAGTTTGACTACTTTAGCTACCTTTAGCATTTACCTTTTGTGATTGGCTGATTTCACTTAATATAATGTCCTCAAGTTTTATCCATGTTGTAGCATGTGACAGAATTGCCTCCCTTTATAAGGTGGAATGATACTCAATTCAATGTGTATATCACATTTTCCTTATCCAGTCATCTATTGTTGGATATTTGGGTTACTTCCACCTCTTGGCTATTGTGAATAGTTTTGCAGGGAACGTGGATGTGCAAATTTCTCTTTGAGATCTTACTTTCAATTCTTTTGGGTAAATATGCAGAAGCCGGATTGCTGAATCACATGGCAGACTTAAATATTTAAAGATCACTCTAGTAATTCTGTGTAAGACAATTTTACATGGGGCCAGTATTGGAGACAGAGTGACCTATTGATCTCAGGCAAGATATCAGTTCAGTTCAGTTGCTCAGTTGTGTCCGACTGTTTGCAATCTCATGGACTGCAGCACGCCAGGTCTTCCTGTCCATCATCAACTCCCGGAGTTTACCCAAACTCATGTCCATTGAGTCAGTGATGCCATCTAACCATCTCATCCTCTGTCGTCCCCTTCTCCTCCTGCTATCAATCTTTCCCAGCATCAAGATCTTTTCAAATGAGTCAGCTCTTCACATCAGATGGAATTTCAGCTTCAATATCAGTCCTTGCAATGAACACTCAGGATTGATCTCCTTTAGGATGGACTGGTTGGATCTCCTTGCTGAACAAGAGACTCTCAAGTGTCTTCTCCAACACCACAGTTCAAAAGCATCAATTCTTTGGCACTCAGCTTTCTTTATAGTCCAATTCTTACATCCATACATGCCTACTGGAAAAACCATAGCTCTGACTAGACGGACCTTTGCTGGCAAAGTAATGTCTCTGCTTTTTAATATGCTGTCTAGGTTGGTCATAACTTTCTTTCCAAGGAGTAAGTGTCTTTTAATTTCATGGCTGCAGTCACCATCTGCAGTAATTTTGGAATCCCCCCCCCCCCCAAAATAAAGTGTTTCACTGTTTCCACTGTTTCCCCATCTATTTGCCATGAAGTGATGGGACCGGTTGCCATGATCTTAGTTTTCTGAATGTTGAGTTTTAAGCCAACTTTTTCACTCTCCTCTTTCACTTTCATCAAGAGGCTGTTTAGTTCTTCTTCACTTTCTGCCATAAGGGTGGTGTCATTTGCATTTCTGAGGTTATTGATATTTCTCTCGGCAATCTTGATTCCAGCTTGTTCTTCCTCCAGCCCAGCATTTCTCATGATGTACTCTGCATGTAAGTTAAATAAGCAGGGTGACAATATACAGCCTTGACATATTCATTTTCTTATTTGGAACCAGTCTGTTGCTCCATGTCCAGTTCTAACTGTTGCTTCCTGACCTGCATACAGGTTTCTCAAGAGGCAGGTCAGGTGGTCTGGTATTCCCATCTCTTTCCGATTTTTCCACGGTTTGTTGTGATCCAACAGTCAAAGGCTTTGGCATAGTCAATAAAGCAGAAATAGATGTTTTTCTGGAGCTCTCTTGCTTTTTCAATGACCCAGCGGATGTTGGCAATTTGATCTCTGGTTCATCTGCCTTTTCTAAAACCAGCTTGAACATCTGGTTGTTAAAACTAAGGGAGCAAAAGTAGAAAGAGAGTGGATCGATTTTAGGCAGAATGATTTCTGATTGTGTTGATGGGTTGAATGGGAAATAGGAAGGAAGAGCCAGTGGTGGAGCTTAGGTTTCTATTTTGGGACCTAGGTGGGTCATGGAGCCTGCCTTGTAGTAGAAGCATCAGAGGAGGAGGGGGATTGGAGCCTCACTGTTTTGGATGGTGCCCTAGCAACAGTGCAGGGTGATGGAGTTGGAGAGGCTGAGATTTACCGTCTTAAAAGAAGGCCTGGACCAGGGTAGTCACAGCAAGAGTGGAAAGGTGAGCTCAGACCACAAGTAGGATCTATAGTATTATGTAGTGTCTCATTAACTGTGGGGGCCTTCCAGAAGAGATGCTTCTTAGAATTGTGGTAGAATTTTGATTCTACCAAATCAAACGTGAAATTAAACTACATGGAATTTTAATAAATATTCTGCATAGTTTTAGGTAGATTGATTTTGAGATATAAATGGAACATATATAGATAACTAGTTGGAAACACTGGAATGCCAGTTTAGTACTTTAAAGTTAGAACTTAGGACAAGGGTCAGGTTAAAGTTGGTTATCAATATGTAGGTGAGAAAGGAGGTTGGGATAAGTGAAACAACCAAGGAAAGCAGGATATCAACATCTCAGGGGAAAGTGAAGGAAAAAGAGCCAGGAAAGGAGCATGAGACGGGCTAAGGGTGGAACAAAGGAGAAAGTGTGGGGAGAAGCTAGGGAAGGAAGAGAGAAAGAAGGCAAGGAAAATTTGAAGGTCAGTGGCCAAACCTGGGCTCAGGGTGTGTGGACAGAGCTGATGAGAAAGGGCAGCGTTATTCTCCCTCTGCCTCTAGCTGCCAGGTAAGCCTTGTAAACACAAAGTTCTCCCCAAGTTGACGGTGGCTTATTTCTGTTACTTTCTATGGACTAGTGGTTCTCAATGCAGTAGGGGTTGATTTCATTTCTCTGGGTTCGTTTGTAGTTGTCACACTGGGGTAGGGAGGCTTCTGACCCTCTGGTGGGTAAGAGGCCAGGGATGCTGCCCAACATCCTGTGATGCCAGGACCGCTCCTCGTCATCCCCGACAAAGCGTCGTGCGTGCGTGTGTGTTCAGTCACTTCAGTCGTGTCCCAGTCTTTGCAACCTTATGACTATAGCCCACCAGGCTACTCTATCCATGGGATTCTCTGAGCAAGAATACTGGAGTGGGTTGCCACGCCCTCTTCCAGGGGATCTTCAAAATCCAGGGATCAAACCCACATCCCTTATGCCTCCTGCATTGCCAGGGGGGTTCTTTACCACTAGCGCCACCTGGACTGAGTCCCTTGGACTGCAAGGAGATCAAACCAGTCAATCCTAAAGAAAATCAATACTGAATATTCATTGGAAGGACTGATGCTGAAGCTCCAATACTGTGGCCACCTGATGCGAAGAGCAGACTCATTTGAAAAGACCCTGATGCTGAGAAAGATTGAAGGCAGGAGGGGAAGAGGACGACAGAGGATGAAACGGTTGGATGGCATCACTGACTCAGTGGACCTGAGTTTGAGCAAGCTCTGGGAGATGATGAAGGACGGGGAAGCCTGGTGTGCTGTGGTCTATGGGGTCGCAAGGAGTCGGACACGACCGAGGGACTGAACAAGGACAAAGTGCTACCTGGGAAGCCCCAGTAGAGCATCGCCCAGCACCAAACATCAAGGAAGTGAGCTGAGAACCCATGAGGAAGACTCTGTGTGTTGGGTCCGCTCATTCGGCACAACTAATTAAAGCCTCGGGCACTGTGCTCACAGGAAGAACTGTCTGTCACCACAGAGCACTGCAGCTGTTTCTAGTTTGTGGTTCAACAGCAGGGCCACCTTTGAAAGTAGAATTTGAAAGATTCTAGCAAGTCAGCCCCTCTTTTCAACCAGTGCAAGCAGTACATGAGCACAGTAATTGTAGGAAGAGTTCTTAATAAGTGCCGCCAGAGATTTAAGGGAAATGTATTCCAAGAACTGAACATCTTAACTTAGCAAGGTCACTCTTTTCCTTGGTACCTTCTCGGTACTCCTCTGAGTCTCAGAGTGAGCTGAGTCTTCTCCGAGCTGTGCTTTGAAGCTTTGGCCCTGCTGATAGCCCCCAGGCATGTCAGCTCCGGAGCCTTTGAGATCTTTCAATTCAGCTTAGCACTCTGGAGCTTT
The DNA here is from genome assembly GCF_910594005.1 of Cervus elaphus. Taxonomy (NCBI): domain Eukaryota; kingdom Metazoa; phylum Chordata; class Mammalia; order Artiodactyla; family Cervidae; genus Cervus; species Cervus elaphus. Next base: position 66,701,591 of record NC_057847.1, read on the forward strand.
CTTAATTGAAAGCACTCACTAATAACTCCATTTCCTAGCATCCAAACAGCATTAACTCCTACCACCCAGCAGCTAAAGCTTCCTGCTTGTCCAGCTGAGTCTTGTTGGTTCTGATGTCTGCTCATCAGGCAGGTGGAGCTAGAAGGGGACACACGATGCTGTGTTCGCACCGATGCTGGCCCTGTGTCCATCTCAGTTTCACTCCCAGCTCTCAGAGCTCATGAGTGGGGGCTCCGAGTGGGGGCTCCGAAGTGGCACTGCCTGGGTGGGAGCCTGTTTGTCTATCCATCAGCTGGATAACAAATGTGGGTACGTGACTTAGTATCTCTTAGTAAAATGAGAATGACTATCTTCCTCAGAAGGTTGCTTTGACAATTAAGTGGGTAAATACATGTACAGTGTTCAGAGCAGTACCTGGCCACAGGGCAAGCTCCCAAAATAATGTTAGCAATGCTGCTTAGTAGATATTCTATTACTTTCCCAGACTTGCTTTAAAAGTGCCATGAACTAAGTATCTTCAAACAACAGAAATTCATTTTGTCACAGTTCTGTAATCTGGAATCTGACATCTAGGTGCTGGCAAGGGCTGAATTCCCTCTGAAGGTTCTGGGGAGGAATCCTTGCCTTTTCCTAGCTTCTAGTGGTTGCTGGCAGCCTTGCTGTCTCTTGGCTTGTAGCACCAGCTTTTGCCTCCATCATCACCCGTTCTCACCTGTGTACACCCATGTATTTTCAAATAGCCTTCTCCTTATAAGCACACCAGCAGCCATTGGATTTAGGACCCTCTCCTACACAATCCAGTAAGTTGTTGTTTAGTTGCTAAGTCATATCCAACTCTTTGGCGACTTCGTGGACTGTAGCCCGCCAGGCTCCTCTGTCGATGGTTTCCCAGGCAAGAATACTGGAGTCTGTTGCCTTTTCCTTCTCCAGGGGGTATTCCTGACCCAGGGATGAAACCCTCATCTCCTGCATTGGTAGGCAGATTCTTTACCACTGAGCCACAAGGGAAGCCGGATCCAGCATGTGCTCAGTTGTGTCCAACTCTGCAACCCTATGGACTGTAGCTTGCCAGGCTCCTCTGTCCATGGGATTCTCCAGGCAAGAATACTGGAGTGGGTTTCCATGCCCTCCTCCAGGGGATCTTCCCAACCCAGGGATCAAACCCAGGTCTCCTACATTGCAGGTGAATTCTTTACCATCCAAGCCACCAAGAAAGCCCCCAATCCAGTACAGCGTCATCTTAACCAATTACATCTGCAAAGACCCTGTTTCCATTTAGGGTCACATTCCAAGGTTTCTGGCAGGCATGTGTTTGGGGGAACACTATTCAACCCTCTATAGTACCATTAAAGTTAATTGACGAATTCATTTTTTTTTAGAGGTAATCAGTAGTAAATAAAAAGTACATATTATGCTAGATAGTATAAATGCTAGAGAGAAAAATGTAAGGCAGAAAAGCAGAGATGGTGTATAAGAAATGACAGGGATGGGGAAGAGCGGTTGAAATTTTAGGTATGGTGACAAAGATAACCAAATGTCTCATTGAGAAAGGGGACCTTGAGGAAGGACTTGAAAGAAGTAAAGAAGCAAACCATGAAAATATTTAGGAGAAAGTCCTTCAGAGCCTTTGTTTAAAGTAATAGTGAAGGTCCTAAAGTGGATACATGCTTTCAATGTGTCAGAAATGGTGAGGAAGGTACTGGGGTTAGTGTGGTATACAAATCCGAGAGATGGGGTGGGGAGGGGTAGCAGAGAGCAGTTATGATATGTGAATCGGGAGTTCAGGCTGGAGATAATAGTTGGAGTGCCATCAGCATGCACATTATATTTAAAGTTATGGAACTAAATGAGTCCTCCAAGAGACTGAGTGTAGATAGAGAAGAGAAAGTGGATTAAACTCTGGATTACCCTGACATTTAAGGACTGGGGGTTTGAGAAGGAATCAACTAAGAAGACTGAGAATTTGTCCCTTTAGGATTATGTCTATTGGCATGTGAAGTCCTCCAGGTACTAACCCAGGTTTCCCTCATCTCTTCATTTTGATTTAGCATGTGCTTCTCTTGGTGAGGAAAATCTATCAATATGTTTAGTTTTTTTAAATTCCAGACAAATTTTAAAAACTGGTTCTTTAAAACACACTGCATGTTATAGCCTGAACACCATTCTGTAGAGACAATTTATAAAAAAATCAAAAATAGGGTTTGACTCAGACTTCCTCTGGTATGAGATCTGGCGGGAGAGTTGGGGGTGGGAGGAGGAGGCTGAATCCAATTCAGCCCACCACCTGTCCACTGACAAGATGACAGACCTCCACGAAATCCACTCAGGCAGCATAATATATAATGGAAGAGTCACTTTTCTGGTTTGTGCCAAACAGAATTGGATGTGTGTGTTCAGAACATTAAGCCCCCGGCATCCTAGTGCAGCATCAGAAAACACGTAGTGAGTGAATGGTGCCAGTCAAAGCCCTATTTCTGGGCAGAATATCTATGGGTGCCTCTCTTTCCGTGGGTATCTCCTGCCCCCAACCTCCTTCTCCCCCTACAGGTGGGAGAGACTGCCAGCTACTCAGCAGTTAAGTTTGCATTCTGATGCGTGCTGCTTGAAGTCCAAGGCGAGTGCTGATTCCTTTACATTCTTGTCATGTGTGAGAACCAGGTGATGCTTTCCAAGTTAATATCTGAATGTAGTAGTCAAATGAGATACCCCATTTCACTCTCACAGAATCCACCAGAGAATATTCAGCTTCTTTCTTTATCTCTGTTGATGACTGCCCTTGTGAGTATGTCTTCCAGAGCAGTGGTTCTCAGACCTTTGTGTGCATACAGATCATCCGAAGATCTTGTTAAAATGCAGATTCAGATTCAATATGTCCTGAATGGGCCCAAGGCTCTGCATTTCTAATAAGCCTTCAGGTGATGCTCATGTTGCCAGTCCATTCGTCCATCACAAGGGCAATGGAGAGCTTAACTAGCAAGGCTCTGTGTGAAATGCCCTACCCCAATCCTCTCCAACAGGTGTGCCGCCTGAGAAAAGGTGCTTGTGGAATTAAACCTATGGAGTCTGAGAATAAGGAATACATTGACCATCCAAGAAAAGAATGCCTGACCAGCAAGTAGGAAGCAGGTATTGGCATTTAGGTCCTGGCTTTGCTGGTGAGCAGCTGTATGATGTTAGATACATTATTTAACCTCTTTAATGCCCCAGTTTCTTCACCTGCACAGTAGGCGTGAGAATACCTCCTTTAACTACAGAGTTAACAGAGGTGATGCATTTAAAAAAAAAACAGTGAAAAGTTTAAGACATGATTAAAGGCAAGTTATTTTTCCACAATGTCTGAAGAATGAAAGACAAGTGTTGGCCTGTGGAGAGGAGCACTGTGACATAAAGAGCTTCTCCATCCGTGGGACCTGCCTGGGCTTCTTTGAGAAATGTATCCTTCGGGTCACTCCAGGACAAAACCATGTTCAAATATAAAGCTTCTATTAATACTTTCTAATAATCTATATATTCAATATATTTAATAATTCAATATATTTAACATTTACTCAGCTTTTTGTACATGCAAGGTGTCCAGGAGCTGTGGATGTATCAAGAAAAATGAATCAGGGCTGTGGACCTGGAGGAGTTTAATTGCACTATGAGAGCTAATGGGGGGCTTCCCCAGTGGCTCAGCAGTAAAGAATGTGCCTGTAACGCAGGAAATGTGGGTGATGTGGGTTTGATCCCTGGATCAGGAAGATTCCTTGGAAGAGGAAATGACAACCCATTTCACTATTCTTGCCTGAAAAATCCCGTGGACCGAGGAGCCTGCTGGGCTACAGTCAGACATGACTGAAAAACAAGAATGAGAGCTGGACCATGGACCTGGAGTCCCATACAGGGTGGGCTGGGTCATGTGTGGTTGGGGGCAGGGGGTGGTCTTCATTGCCCTGTGCCCACAAGTACTGTGATGCTTTACCTTCTGCTTCCCTGACTCTCTTGGTTCAAGGGTCTTACATGGGTCCTGAGTAATGAGAGGTGGTATTGAAGAGTGGTTGAAACTAGAAATCTGGAGCCAGACTGTCTGGTTTGAAGATCAGCTGTGTGTGTCTGTGGATAGTTTATTTAACCTCTCTGTGCTAGAGAGGCTGGTCTGTACTTTGGAGATACTATAGTAGAGTGCTGTTGAACAGATTAAATAAGTATAAGTATATGTAATTTATATTATATATAAGTATAAATATATCTATTATATTGGTATATTAGAGATATCAAGGGAACACTTCATGTAAAGATAACCACAATAAAGGACAGAAACAGTATGGAACTAACAGAAGCCAAAGATATTAAGAAGAGGTGACAAGAATACACAAAAGAGCTATACAAAAAGATCTTAATGATCTGGATAACCATGATTATGTGATCACTCACCTAGAGCCAGACATCCTGGAGTGTGAAGTCAAATGGGCCTTAGGAAGCATCACTATGAACAAAGCTAGTAGAGGTGATGGAATTCCAGCTGAGCTATTGCAAATCCTAAATGATGATGCTGTTAAAGTGCTGCACTCACTATGCCAGCAAATTTTGAAAACTCAGCAGTGGCCACAGGACTGGAAAAGGTCAGTTTTCATTCCAGTACCAAAGAAGGAGAATGCCAAAGAATGTTCAAACTACTGTACAATTGCATTCCACATGCTAGCAAGGTCATGCCCAAAATCCTCCAAGCTGAGCTTCAACAGTACGTGAACTGAGAACTTCCACGTGTTCAAGCTGGATTTAGAAAAGGCAGAGGAACCAGAGATCAAATTGCCAACATATGTTGGATCCTAGAAAAAGCAAGAGAATTCCAGAAAAATATCTACTTCTGCTTCATTGAATATGCTGAAGCCTTTGACTATGTGGGCCACAACAAACTGGAAAATTCTTAAAGAGATGAGAATAAGAATCTATGTTATCTGCCTACTGAGAAACCTGTATGCAGGTCAAGAAGCAACAGTTAGAACCAGAAATGGAACAAAGGGCTGGTTCAAAATTGGGAAAGGACTGTGTCAAAGCTGTATATTGTTACCCTGTTTATTTAACTTATGTGCAGAGTACATCATGCAAAATACTGGGCTGGATGAATCACAAACTGGAATCCAGATTTCTGGGAGAAATATCAATAACCTCAGATATGCAGATGATACCACCCTTATGGCAGAAAGCAAAGAGGAACTAAAGAACCTCTTGATGAAGGTGAAAGAGGAGAGTGAAAAAGCTGGCTTAAAACCCAACATTCAAAAAATGAAGATCATGGCATACGGTCCCATCACTTTATGGCAAATAGATGGGGAAACAATGGAAACAGTGACAGACTTTATTGGTGACTGCAGCTATGAAATGAAAAGACGCTTGCTTTTTGGAAGAAAATCTATGACAAACCTAGACAGCATATTGAAAAGCAGAGGCATTACTTTGCTGACAAAGGTCCATATGGTCAAAGTTATGGTTTTTTCAGTGGTCATGTATGGATGTAAGAGTTGGACCATAAAGGAGAATGAGCACCCAATATAATTGATACTTTTGAACTGTGATGTTGGAGGACTCTTGAAGAGTCCCTTAGACAGCAGGGAGATCAAACCAGTCACTCCTCAAGGAAATCAACCCTGAATATTCATTGGAAGGACTGCTTCTGAAGCTGAAGCTCCAATAATTTGGCCACCTGATGTGAAGAGCCGGCTCATTGGAAAAGACCCTGATGTTGAGAAAGATAGAAGGCAGGAAGAGAAGGGGATGACAGAGGAGATAGCTGGATGACATCACTGACTCGTTGAACATAAGTTTGAGTAAACTCTGGGATATAGAGAAGGACAGGGAAGCCTGTCCTGCTGCAGTTCATGGGGTTGCAAAGAACTGGACATGACTGAACAAATTAAGTGTTTACATTTTTTCACAGTAAGGTCTGTGGGTTAGTTAGTAGTGTTGAGTGAAAGGGCAGTCCACAGAGAGCAGTGTGGGTGGGGCTCGGCCAGTGTGGGACCCAGGGTAAGTGCACGTCTTCTGTCTGGTGGAGAATCCATGGGCAGAGTATAGGTGCCTGAGCTGGAAGGCGCCCCACCCTAGCAACACAAGCGGGACAATTTATGGGGCTTCCTGCTCCCACAGTGTGGTGCCTTGAGTGACAAAGAGTGACTCATAGGCGTGGCTTGGTTTTTACCTTCTGGTTCAGCTCACTGTAGATTTCTGTAGCCGCCACCCAGGTCCTGACTCCTGGGCTGCCCTTCCTCTCCTCCAAGCCCCCGGGGTGGAACCTCTGATCTCTCCTCCCAGATCTCTGCCATGGTCACATCACTGCATGCACTCCAGGGGACCCTCTCTTGGTGTCCCTCAGGGCAGAAGAGAGTGGAGCTACAGTCTCCTGCTTTCTCTGTCTTCCCAGTTCCCCTGTCATCCCCTGCTTATCTCAGGTCTTCAATTTCAAGAGTAAAATACATAAAGAATCCTTCCTTCTTTTGACAACCCTCAGTCTGAAAGCAACTTGGAGACCTCGTGCACTGATGTAGGGAAAAGAAAAAAAATTAATTTATTAATAATTTACGAAGCCTCTACCTGTACTGCAGGAAAGGTGCAAATCCAGGAAAGGAGGGCAGAAGAGGGACCAATAATCAGCCATCCCACATATTGATTTGTTGTCATTTTCCTATAAATCACTGAGGGGACGAGCAGAAGGCACTGAACCTGCAAAGGCAGGCTTCCCAGTGCTGTGTGGTCAGAGGAAGACTAATCCCTCAGGGGGTCTGAGAGCGAGGGGAGTGTTCACTGTGACCAAGGTTCTGAGAAAAGGATGCAAGCTTCCTAACTGTCACCTCTTCCAGGAGGCCTTGCTAGCTCCAACCTGGAGGAGTACACCCATCCATCTATCCATCCCTCCAGTCATTCAACAGGAATTTCTGGTAGAACTTGCTTTCCTCCTATTCCAGGGCATCTAAGGCTATAATGGGCTTCCCATATGGCTCTAGTGGTAAAGAATCTGTCTGCTAATGCAGGAGGTGTGATAGACTGGGGTTCGATCTCAGGGTCGGGAGATTCCTCGGAGTGCAAAATAGCACCCCCACTCCATTATTCTTGCCTGGGGAGGACCTGGTAGGCTACAGTACCTGGGGCTTCAGAGAGTCCTCTGACTGAGTGACTGAGCACACGGCCATACAGTGGCTTATGCCTTTCTCACGATTGTCTCATGCACTAGCCTGTCTCCCTTTCCTGTAACTGCGGATTACCGTGAATGTGGTTTTCCATCAGAAACCGAGCTTGGCAAAATGAAAACAGCATGGAGTGGACCTTTGGCTCTGGTACTTCCTGGCTGTATGATCTTGAACCTTTCTGAGTTTCGTTTTCTAATCTACTAAATAAAGGTGACAATACCTACACTAGTTAGCTTGGGCTGCCAAATGGGATACCTTAGACTGGGTGATTTGAACAACAAACATGTATTTTCTCACAGTTCTCCAGGCTGGAAATCTCAGGTCACGGTCCAGTAGGGCTGGTTCCTGGTGGGAGCTCTCTTCCTGGCTTGTAGATGGCTCACTTCTCTCTTCTGTGTCCTTATGTGGTGGAGAGAGAGGGATAGACAGACAGACAGATGGACACTCATGGAGAGGGCTCCATGTTCTTTCAAGGCTGCAGTCCTATCAGAGCAGGACTCTATAATCTCATTTAACCTTAACTATTCAGTATTTCCTAATGATCCTGTCTCCAGAGATATACACAGAGGGGGTTAGAACTCCAACATAAGCCTTTTGGTTGAGCAGCACATTTCAGTCTGTAACAAACTGCATGTAGTCATTGCCCACGAGTTTCTTTCTCTGTGGAGGAGGTAGGTCCAAAGGGAGGCTTCAAATGCCAGCTCCAGGCCTCCCCAGTGAGGGGCAAGATCTGAGTTGAATGGTGCTCGTGGTCCATTTCTTCCAGGGAGCCCCATCGTCCTTTCCTGCCAGCTGCTGCCTCAGTCCAGGAATCTGTCCAGTAACTTTAAACCACAGCAGGCAGGGGGCCCTGGTCCTCCTCTTCCTGTCAGGAAGAAGCTCCAAGACCCTGGGGAACATGAGCAGCTGCAGATACCCACAAGGGAAGGGCACGCACTGGCTGCTGCTGCCTCTGTCTGCAGGGCTCCTTGCCCAGACAGAGGCATCGGGGTAGGGAATTTTTCCAGAATGAATGGGCACTTGCCTTCATCTAAATAACTTAGCGAAGCCCCCGGCTCGCTCTTCTCAGAGAAGCAGTCTGCTCCAAGGTGGTATTTCTGACTCTAGCAATAGGGAGAATTGGGAACTTGAGAAAGTCTGTTTTCTTCCCAGTGTTCATATGTGATAAAATTTGGCTTTACTGGGCACGTCAATATATTTTAAAATGAAATAAAATCAACTTCTTTTTTTATGATTGGGTTTATTGTACTTCTAGTAGGAGGATTCTTTGCTGGAAGCCAATTGAAGATTGAGCAATGAAGGACAAGCTTCCTGCTCTTGAAAAGGCTCCCAGTTTAGCCTGAAAGACAAAGCAGACATATGTGAAAAGATTAATGCAGTGTGGGATTTTAAAAATAAAGAAAAGTGATTTGTTTGGCTGCTCTGGGTTTTAGTTGTGGCACTTGGGATCTTCGATCTTTGTTGCAGTATGCGGGATGTTTAGTTGTGGCATGTGGGTTCCAGTTCCATCCCTGACCAGGGATGGAACGTGGACCCCCTGCACTGGGAGCTAGGAGTCTTAGCCGCTGGACCATCAGGGAAGTCCCTGCTGTGTAGGATTTAATATCATTTCAGGACCACAATGACCTGCCTGTCTGCTGGTACTTCATAGGGTCATGATGCAATCAAAATTAATAAGTGAAGGCTGAGGTGATTGGATAAGTGGATGAATGCATGGTGGCCAATGAGGGTGGGGTACAGGAGACAAATGGGCCAATAGAATGGGGTGGGGGATGTTGTCCTGGCTCTGGACAAAGCCTTAAAGAACACAGACCTGCTGCATGGCTGACCTGAAGCTGCAGTTGTCAGTCACTCAAGGACCCCAGCTCTTCTTAGCTCCTGGGGCACTTGACTCACCCATCCATTCACAGGGCTCATAGGCAAGGGAGGACTGGGTCAATGTTGTTGTGTTTTTAGATGTTAATATTTTTTTTTACGTTCCACTTTTTGCCTTTGGATTGATAGAGCAGATGGAAATCTTGCTTCTCAATTACCCGCTGTCCCCGTTTGATCCGGGCACATCTGGAAGGGGATTATTTACATACATTGTTTTTCTTTAAAATGTGAGTAAACACTGGCGTGGAATTTGGGGAGGCTTTTTATCTTTTTTTCCCCCTGTCTGTCCCATCAATATAGTTTCACAAGAAAAACAAAGAAATAAACTCTTACAGCATTAAGCCACAGCAGGAACTACTTCTGTTCCATTCCTTTCATCTCAAAATAAACTTAATTTATAAGGACTGGGAGGGCTACAGTGATATTCTGCAATGCAAATAAAACACAGCATGAACACATACACAGGAAGAAAGTTTTGCGCTGTAAATATACTCAGGAAGTTCAGAGAGGCATAAAAAAGTTGGGGTAGGCATGAGAAATGATTACTTTGGAAATGAATTGCAATTTTCCATTTTTAAGGGAACATATGTCGCTACAGTTTTCTCTTCCAGGATTGACTAGAGGGTGGCCTTTGGCCAGTTTTTTTTTTAACTGTGATTGATTTGGCTGGCTGTGTTTCATTTGAAATGCCCATGACAGTGATGTTCTTTGGATATTTTCATTCCCACATCTCTTCTTGCAGCCTGAGCTGTTTAGAGCAATGTTACCACCAACTATAATTCAACCGTTTACCATTTATTTCTCTGGCAATTAAAGTGTGTGTTCACCAAGCTAGGACTGACTTATCAACTGAAGTATGCCTCCCTCCACCCCACTTTCCTGAAATTTTAGCTATAAAGCTAGAAGCAAGGCGTGTGCATGCTTAGTTGCTAAGTCTTCCCCAGCTCTTTGAGACTCCATGGACTGTAGCCGGCCAGGCTCCTCTGTCCGCGGGATTTTCCAGGCAAGAATACTGGAGTGGGTTGCCATTTCCTACTCCAGGGGATCTTCCAGAGCTAGGGGTTGAACTCACATCTCCTTCCCCTTCTGCACTGACAGGTGAATTTGTCACCACTGCACGACCTGAGAGGAAGCAAGAGCTGAATGCTAAATTTTCCTGAATTTGCTAAGACAGAGGAAGCTGCTGCCAAGTCACTTCAGTTGTGTCCAGCTCTGTGTGACCCCATGGACTGCAGCCTACCAGGCTCTTCCATCCATGGGATTTTCCAGGCAAGAGTACTGGAGTGGGGTCCCATTGCCTTCTCCATAGATAGAGTAAGATATTTGGACAAAACAGAGACTGAGGACCAGCTCTCAACAAACTTGTGAGGATAGAAAGTTTGTCTCTGGCACTGCTGGTCTTCTTTCTCAGCTGCTGGCCCTTTTATAACTCTGTAGGTGTTCCGTCTCCAGTGTCCTTGTTCCTCTAGCAGGAGAGAGGGCATCTGATGGTTGTGTTCAGGCTAAGGTGTTAGAGACGCAATGAGCTATCAATTTTGATAATTTTTGAATTTATGAAATAATGCCTGCAAAGGGCATGCACTACTTAACCGAAAGGCAAGTTCACGATCAGATTTCAGACACAGTAGATCCTAGGGAAGATGTGTGGAGACATGAGAATTTCTTGACGCTGAAAAAAAGATAGTAGGTATTTACTTAGTTTCCTATTTATCTCCCTAACCCCCTAGATCTGTCCACCTATCGATTATCTCTTTCTCTATCTAACCATCCATCCAGCTTTGATGCTTAGAGTTTATTATTTATAATAACTAGATGCTATGCTCAGATATTTAAGAGCTTGGGGTCTCTTTTCAGACCGAATCAGAGTTCTCCACAACCCTGGGTGTAAGAGCCTGGTCATCAGTAAAGCACGGATGGAGAGACAGTGCTGATTGCACCTACTTTCTCTTTCCAACTCTTTTCTTCCCTAGATTCTCTTTGGAGACACAAGGATGCTTTTTTTTTTTTTAATTTGAGGCAAAATTAAGGTTACTCAGTGATACTATTAGATGATAAAAGTTTTAAATAGAAGCTGAATCCCAAAAGTTAAGGGGAGAAGCTTATTGTTGCACAGAATTAGCAAAAGAGAGACTCACAATTCAACTTAATTCCTTAAAATCATTTGAATTAATTTTAAGGACAGTAAGACATCTTAATGAAGCTCGACCTTGTTGTCCCGCCTGGAGACTGTGGAGTTGTCTCTTAAGTGATGTGATCAAGGGGGTTGGTCTCTGGAAGTAAGAGCCATCTTTCTCCAGAGATCTTCTTCCTAACCAAATGGTTTGGTTGACAAGAAGATTACCCTTCACCAGCTTTCTGTTCTGTCTTTTTGGGGACTCCCCTGTAAAGAGAATGAGAGGGCCACCTTCTTCACTCATAACAGCATGCGGAGTGTCTGAGAGTGCTCCATGGGCTTCATCTATGTTAACCCCTTTAGTCATTGTAACAACTCAGTGATGTAGGTACTGTCATTAACCTGGCTTTATGAAGGAACTGATGCACAGGGAGGTTAAGTGACTTTCCCAGAGTCACACATTTTGTAAGCAGCAGAGCAAGCATTTGAGCCCAGGCAGTGGTATGACCCTGAGCCAAGGATGCTAGCCACTTCACCCCTCTGCCTCTCATCTTGCCCCGACTTACACTTTTCATCCATCTCTTAACCTCTGGTCCTGCATTGCAACTGTCAACTCTTGCCTCTTTCCCCATCACAACACCATAGACTTCCTGGACTGGGAATGACATCTTCCATTTGTTGTTTGTGTTCCTTATCATGTATTGCTGACACAGAGCATAGTAGGTGAACAATAACACGGTGCTAGCTTTATTATCAGACAACTTTAGAACAGTTCTCTGGAGGAAGAGAATGCTGCTGTAGACCCTGGATCTCCTGCTTCACTTGTCCTCAGACCCAGGGACTAGGCAGTGAGCTGGCCCTAGGCCTTTCCCACTCGTCTCCACTGGGGAACCTGCTGGAATCTGAAGAGGGGCCCCTACTGGGCTGTGGACTGAACTAGGCGTCTTGGGTTTGTTAACTTTGTCCTGAATAGTCTTGAAGTTGCCATAATGACTAAGGTGCAGATGAAATTGTAACAGGACAGAACAGAATCCGACCCGGTGTTGGATCTGTTTCTTTTGCTTTTATCTTTACTCTCTGCTGCTTTTATTATTATGATCACTGAAAGGATGCTGTCTATAGCTATGAGGGTACATAATGGCCTGCCTGGGGGAAACCCGTCCCTTCTGCTTGAATGTTAAACTAAAGTGCCTTTGTTTAGCTCACAGGAAAACATTCTGACCCTGCCCACCTGTGAATGGCTGCAGAAAAGAAGAAATCAACACACCCCCTCCCCAATGCTGGCCAAGCCACGGGATACCTTGCAAGTCTGACTTCCTCCCCTCCTCCCCTCTCTGTTCTATAAAAGAAACTGGCATCCAGATCCTGATAAGTTGGTACCTTAGGGCACTAACCCACCCTCTTCTTGGATGCCTGGCTTTCTGAATAAAATTGCTATTCCTTGCCTCAACATCTCATCTCCTAATTATTGGCCTGTTGTATGGCAAGGACACCAAGCTTGGATTCAGTAACATAAATCAGAGAATGTGAGTCTTGAAAGAGACCCCTGGAAAATCCCTCTAGGTAGATGACTGTCTGACCTGCAGGACAGGTGTTTTTTCCTTCTGAAAGATCGCTCAGTCACTCATGACTGTTACCTCCTTAATTTTTAATTCCTTCTTGTTGAAAATATGAGCTCTCATATAAAATTCAATCTGATATAGAGGAGTCAAATTAAAAATAGCAGCAGTGCTGATGCTTCAAAAGGAGTAAGAATAGATGTTCCCAGGCACCTAGGATGTGCTAATTTAACAGTTTTTTCCATTGATCTTGGCTCCAAAAAGTGAAATAAAGTTGCATAATTTTCTTGTAAGATTAAAAAAAAAAATCTTAAAAAATTATAATCAATGATAAATGCTCCATGGGACTAAATTCACAGTGGAACTCATCCCCAAGGTCCTTTAAAAGGGGCATTTAGTCATTAATGAGAGCATCATATTTACACATAAATGGTGCCACTTGATTGGATACCTCTTATTTCAGGCCTTTCCCTGAGGCATATCTTACCAAAGGCATTTTTTGGGTGTTGGGAGATCTATATGGTGGTAGCAGATCATCTGAAGGTACTCAAAGCATGTGCACAAACTTGAATGATCACCTTGCTCATTACAAGAACCCTCTAGAGGTCAGTCAACAGAATGATTGTCCTTATGTTTCATGACAAGTTAGTGTTGGACCTGGGACTTGGAGGCAGGGCTCCTACCATGAATTCTTCACACTGTTATGTATAAACGCAAGTTCTTGGCTTTCTAATGACCTAATCTAATGACCTAATAAGGACAGCCTAATAGTTGTTGTTCAGTCGCTAATTCACGTCTGACTCTTTGCGACCCCATGGACTACAGTGTGCCAGGCTTCCCTGTCCTTCACAATCTCCCAGAGTTTGCTCAAACTCATGTCCATTGAGTTGGTGATGCCATTCAATCATCTCCTCCTCTGTCCTCCCTTCTTCTCCGGCCCTCAATCTTTCCTAGCGTCAGAGTCTTTTCTAGTGGGTCAGCTCTTTGTATCAGGTGGCCAAAGTACTGGAGCTTCAACAACAGTCCTTCCAATGAATATTCAGAGTTGATTTCCTTTGGGATTGACTGGTTTGATCTCCTTGCTGTCCAAGAGACTCTAAATTTTAGAGTCTTCTCCAGCGCCACAATTTGAAAGCATCAATTCTTTGGCGCTCAGCCTTCTTTAAGGTCCAACTCTCACATGTGTCCATGGCTACTGGAAAAACCATAGCTTTGACTATAGAGACCTTTTTTGGCAAAGTGATGTCTTTGCTTTTTAATACACTGTCTAGGTATATTATAGTGAAAGCTGAGCTCCGATGGACATGAGTTTGGGTAAACTCTGGGAGTTGGTGATGGACAGGGAGGCCTGGTGTGCTGTGGTTCATGGGGTCACAAAGAGTCGGACACGACTGAGTGACTGAACTGAACTGAACTGAACTAGGAATATTATAGCTTTTTTTCGGAAGAGCTAGCATCTTTTAATTTCATGGCTTCAGTCACTGTCCATGATAATTTTTGAAGCCCAAGAAATAAAGTTTGCACTATTTCCACTTTTCCCCCATCTATTTGCCATGAAGTGATGGGACTGGATACTATGATGTTAGTTTTTTGAATGTTGAGATTTAAGCTAGTTTTTTCACTCTCCACTTTCACCCTCATCAAGAGGCTCTTAGTTCCTCTTTGCTTTCTGCCATTAGAGTGGCATCATCTGGATATCTGAAGTTTTTGATATTTCTCCCAGCAGTCTTGATTCCAGCTTGTGATTCATCCAGGCTGATATCTTGCATGATGTACTCTTCATAGAAGTTAAATAAGCAGGGTGACAATATACAGCCTTGACATACTCCTTCCCCAATTTTGAACCAGTCTGTTGTTCCATGTCCAGTTCTAACTGTTGCTTCTTGACCTGCATATGGGTTTCTCAGGAGGCAGATAAAGTAGTCTGGTATTCCCATCTGTTTAAGAATTTTACAGTGTGTTGTGATCCACACAATCAAATGCTTTAGCATAGTCAATGAAGCAGAAATAGATGTTTTTTTGGAATTCCCCGGTTTTTTCTATATCCAACGGATGTTGGCAATTTGATCTCTGGTTCCTCTGCCTTTTTAAAATCCAGCTTGTACATCTGGAAGTTCTCATGTACTGTTGAAGCCTAGCTTGAAGGATTTTGAGCATGATCTTGCTAGCATGTGAAATGAATGCAACTGTGTGTTAGTTTGAACGCTCTTTGGCATTGTCCTTTGGGATTGGAATGAAAACTGACCTTTTCCAGTCCTGTGGCCACTACTGAGTTTTCTAAATTTGTTGGCATATTGAGTGCAGCACTTTAACAGCATCATCTTTTAGGATTTGAAATAGCTCACCTGGAACTCTATTACTTCCACTAGCTTTGTTGGCAGTGATGCTTCCTAAGGCCCACTAGACTTCAGACTTTAGGAGATATGGCTCTAGGTGAGTGACCACACCATTGTGGTTATCTGGGTCATTAAGATCTTTTTGTGTAGTTCTGTGTTTTCTTGCCAACTCTTAGTCTCTCCTTCTGTTAGGTCCTTTCTGTTTCTGTCCTTTATTTGTGCATCATTTGTGCATTGCTGATCTTTGCATGAAATGTTCCCTTGGTATCTCCAATTTTCTTGAAGAGAGCGCTAGTCTTTCTCATTCTGTTGTTTTCCTTTATTTCTTTGCATTGTTCACTTAAAAAGCCTTTCTTATCACTCCTTGCTCTTCTTTGGAACTCTGCATTCAGTTGGGTATATCTTTCCCTTTCTTTGCCTTTCACTTCTCTTGTTTTCTCAGCTATTTTTGACAAATAGATTTAAGGGATTAAGATCTGTTAGAGTGCCTGAAGAACTGTGGACAGAGGTTCTTAACATTATCTATGTTATGTCCATGTCCATGGTGACCAAAATCATCCCAAAGAAAAGAAAATGCAGGAAGGCAAAATGGTTGTTTGAGGAGGCTTTATAAATAGCTGAAAGAAGTAGAGAAGGAGAGCCTAAAGACACCAGGAAATCATCTGGTTAACTTGTTTATCCAGTCCATTGAGAATCAAATTGCCTAGCAAATGGCTTCAGCACTGATTCTCAGTATTATGGAAATTCTACAGTGTTGGCTAAAATGATTGGATAGACAGAGTCCCCATTCTGCTGAGAGAGTGACAAATTTTAGGTCCTCACAAAATTGCCCTAAATGGCAAATGGACCTTATTTCCCACTATCTTAAAAGGGCTGGGGTAGCTGGCTTCCTCTGGGCTGAGAAAGGTCTGAGGCTACATTTGAACTCAGCAGATAGGATTGGTGATGTCTGATTGGTGGGTGGGAGGGGAAGTAGAGCCAGCACATAGATATATATTATTCAAACCTGAGACAGTCACTTTTTATCTAAAAGGAAAAAGAGATGCAGATGTCACAAATGATGGCAAAAGTACATAATTTAGTCTCAAAGGTTTGTATCATTTATTATGGAAAAATTCAGGGCAGGTGTTACCAGTCAAGGGCTTCATTCATCAAAGAATCTTAGTATAATCCTTGTGAAACTTCTGACTTCTTTGTATGTCTACCGCTTTTTCTCTTTCTCTGCAGATTGACTTTCTCTTCTTTATTCCACAAGGTATAAAATGTCTCCCCTTCCAGTGTGGAGTAGGAAATGAGCACCCACTTTGGTATTCTTGCCTGGAGAATTCAATGGACAGAGTAGCCTGGCAGGCTACAGTCCATGGGGGTGGCAAAGAGTTGGACAGTACTAAGTGACTAACACTTTCACTTTTCTTTCACCCTTCCAGCTACAGAGTCTGATGTGATTTTCAGTCTAATTCTTAATTCCCAGTAGAGTAATGTAATTGGCTCATCTTGAGGAAGATGTCCGCCATGGTTAACAAGTGACATTACCACACAGACGTGTGGTATTGGCTATTGGGGTCCATTAAGAGGAATGGGGATGAACTTCCAAGAATTGGGAAATCAGGCCATTGGAATAGATAGATAATTCCAAAAATCTTCTACTATAATCTCCACTAGTATGTGAGGACCTCAAGAGTACAAGTTATATTCTCCTCTTTTTTTCATTTTCTCCAAACTCTTATTTTTCCAAGGTCTAAATTTGTCTAGTCTTATAGGGGTGCATGACTGAAGTCAGTCGCTTAAGTCATGTCTGACTCTGCTACCCCATGGACCATAGCCCGCCAGGCTCCTCTGTCCATGGAATTCTCCAGGCAAGAATACTGGAGTGGGTTGCCATACACTTCTCCAGGGGATCTTCCTGACCCAGGGATCTAACCCAGGTCTCCTGCCTTGCAGACAGATTCTTTACCCGCTGAGCCTACTCAGTTTAATAGGCATTGTTGTTAAGGACAGTACATATAGAAGAGTAAAAAGTTGTTAGATGTTTCTGTTATCAGTAACTGCTTGTCTCATATTTTTGGTGATAATTCCAATTGACTACTGCCAAGTATCCAAACTTATCAGGCAGGCCGTATGTTGGATAAGACCACCTGGGTAGAACTCAAGAGATGGTGAACTGGTCTGTCCTTATTAGCTCATCATCCACTTCCAGCTTAAACAGGGGAGGAGAAATTGAAGCATTGCAGGAAAGGAATTCTTTGGAGGGAGTTGAGAGAGTTATATGCATTTCTACCACCCCCATCAGGACTTTTCACTGATTTTAAGCCAAGTGAAGGGGCGTTTCAAGAGAACTATTCAGAAAGACTGGCTGCATTGCTTAGAATTTAGGAGACTTTGAGGTTGGTATCTGAATCTGGCTTAAAGTGAAGGAAGGCAGGTGGCTGAGGCTGTGACTAGCCAACAGCCCGGGATAGCAGAATTAAGAGGTGGTAACCAATGACTGTGCTACTCAAACTAATGGGGAAAGGTGAGAAAAATCAAGTCAGTTTTTCTTTGCTTCTTGTTAAGTCTAGTTGATTCAGTAAAACATGATTGACACTCGGAAGGAGAGATCGCTGTGGGCAAGGATGATCTAAGAATGTATCATGGAATAGGAAGCACTTGAGCTGTGTGTGTCTTAAAAGAATGGATGGATGCGGATAGATGTTTGACCTTGTTCTTCCCTGTGAAACATTTATTACAAAAACTCATTTCCTGTGCTCATTGGTTCTTGGAACCTCTGAAGTTTCTGACACCACTCAAATTGAGTTGGAGCCAATGAACTGTGCAAATCTTATGCTATTTACTGACCACTGGGACAGAGAGCTTAGCCTGACAGAGACTTAGCAGTGACAGTCACAATGTCACTTGAAAGGCTCAGTCTGCATTTGGAAGTATCTTGTTAAAAGGCAATGCTTGTGAAAACTCTGGATACAGGGTAACACCCAAGGCAACACATCTCTGCTAAGTGACTCAGTATTGATGCCAGACATCCACATGACTTGAATTAAGATATCTCAGGTTGATCAGTGTGATACACATGTCACTTAAGGAGACCGATAGAGCACATTTCTTCCAGAGTTCTCACATTTGATCTTATAAGGTCTCTGTGAGAAAGGGGAAGATGAGGATTGGTTTTCTCTTTTGATAAGGAAAAATGACTTGTTTGTATTGACACCACACTATGTCATAGCCCACAGTGTGAATCTCATTACACTGGAAGTTATTTTTCTAGAAAGGGGTATCTGAACTCTACCCCTACTGGGGTGAAGTTCTTCAGGGGTGAGAGTGAACCAATTATTATCTGTTTCCATCACAACATATTGTGGTGGAATATGGACTACAACAATGGTCACAAATTATTCCCCTCCCTCTATCCATGTCCTAAGGTGCATGCTAAGTCACTTCAGTTGTGTCTAACTCTTTGTAACATTAGCCCACAAGGCTCCTCTGTCCATGGAATTCTCTAGGCAAGAGTACTGGAGTGGGTTGCCATGTCTTCCAGGGGATCTTCCCCACCCAGTGATCCAGCTTGTGCCTCTGAGGTCTCCTGCATTGGCAGGCCAGCTCTTTACCACCAGCACCACTTGGGAAGCCATGTCATACAATAGAGCCGCCCTATACTGACTCTGGCCTTGAGACTACCTTTGACCAATAAAACTTAAGCAAGTACAACACAAGCAGAGGTTTACAAAGCACTTGTATTGGGCTTTATCCTTGCTGTGCCTGGAAGCCTGAGGCCACCATGTGAATGAGTCTGTGAGAAGAGTTGTGTCCATAGGATGAATTGTACCCTCCAACCCCCCACCTCCATTCATATGTCAGAGTCCTCCAGCATCTCAGCATGTGACTATATCTGGAGACAGAGCTATCAAAGAAGTAGTGAAGGTTAAATGAAATCAGTAGGGTGGGCTCTAATTTAGTATGAATAGTGTCCTCATAGGAAGAGGAGCTTAGGACACAGACTCACACAGAGGGAAGACCATGTGGAGAGCCAGGGAGAAGATGGCCATCTAGAAGCCAAGGAGTGAGACCTTCAGAAGACACCAACCCTACTGACTGCTTGAGCTTGAACTTTTAGCCTCCAGAAATGTGAGGAGGTAAATTTCTGTTGTTTAAGCCCCCTAGTCTGTGGTATTTTGCTATGGCAGCCCTAAAATACTAATGCACAAGCTTTAGTGGAGGGTGAAAGATCATATGGAACAGAACTGGTGCTCCATTTAAAAGTCAACCAAATTTCAGATGTGTGAGAGAGGCCATCTTGGATCACCCAGCTTCCAGCTGACTAGGTGCATGAGGAAGCCTAGCAGAGATAAACTACTGGGGTTGGCAAGTGAAGACCGTGGGAATGGTTGCCTCTTTGACTGGGAGCACTGTTGCTGCAGGAAACTGAACCTTGGTGTAGGTGCTCCCATCAGGAGAAAAGTCTACACGGGCTCCTTGTCTGGGAAACCCAGGGTAAACTCCAAGGATTGTTTTTAGATAATCCTCATCAAACCACACTTTGTCTGTGGAAACCCAAACAAAATCAAAGAGGAAAGAGGAGCATTTTAGATTCTCATTGGGGTTTTCCATCATCAAAAAGCAAGTTCTTGTTTTCCTGGGTAACAGATGGGAGAATCAAAGATAATGTCATGGAACTGAGCCATCCCTCATATATAAAGGTGATTGATTTTTCCCATTAGTGCTGTAGATCTGCCCTGAGCCTTTTACTTATTCTCACTAAATTTCCCTATTGTTCAGGAGAATACATTTTCTAAAATGGTTGGTTGGATTTAGCAATACTGTCAGTGGCTGGAGAATAGAGGGTAGTGAACTGTCTTACATGGAGATCGTATTAGTTCACCTTGATCTTACTATTGTTACCTTTCAACAAATTGATCTAACATGTCTCTGTGGGGCTTTCCTGATGTCCACATGGATCGTCAAGTCTGAAGTTAATTTTTTAATTTGCCCTTTCACTTTTAGACTCAGAGAGAGAAAAAATTAACCTCCTTTGGACTATTTTTGCTGAACAAATCAGCTTAACAACAAAAATGAATATTATCTCATAGGAGCTGTTTCTTCTCTCCTTCCCTCCCTCTTCTCTTTCTTCTATCCCTTCCTCCCTTCCCTTCTGTATATTTTAAAGCACCATAGGATCAATAGGTAATTCCAACACTTCAAGGGCAGTTCTTCATATCGGTTCCATTCTGATTATCTGCTGGAAACTACCAACATTTCAGTTTCAGTGGGAGTCCTTGGAAACTTGCTTAAAGATAATCTGTCTGAAGGCTTTGATTTGGAAAAATGGAAAAGGGGAAGCAAAGTGACTAGATTTTTAGAAGTTCTTGAGATCAAAGGATTTGGTTAATCCTTTTTGCTATTTGCTATAACTTTATAAATTCGGGGGTGCAAGCCTAGTCTCCAGAAGTCGTTACTCTGCCACTGTGTGGATGGTGTTCCCAGGGTTATAGTCTCAGAAAACCCACAATTTCCTTAGTTTTGGTTAAATTCAGTGGTTTTCAGCCTGAATGGCACATTAGAATCACCTGGGGAGCTTTAAAATTTACAGAAGCCCATCCTTAGGGTAAGGAAATCGTATTTTCTAGAGGCTGAGCCTAAGAATCAGCATTTTAAAGTTTCCAGATTATGAACGGTCATCAAGATTGAAAACAGAGACAATTGAATCAGAGAAAATAGAAAATTCGATCACACCTAATCATTCTTTTAAAAACAAATGAAAAGCATGATGTTTGGGAGAAATCAACACAATTCTGTAAAGCAATTATCCTTCAATTAAAAAATAAATAAATTAAAAAAAAATTATACTGGAGCTTCCCAGGTGGCTCAGTGGTAAAGAATCCTCTGCAGTTTTGATCCCGGGGTCAGGAAGATCCCCTGGAGGAGGAAATGGCAGCCCACTCCAGTATTCTTGCCTGGAGAATTCCATGGACAGAGGAGCCTGGTGGGCTACAGTTCATGGGGTCACAAAAAGTCAAACACAGCTGAGCGACTGAGCGCAGCACAGCATTAAGATGCTAGTCTAAACAGTACCTTTAAGTAAGATGCAAAAATTAACTTACATTGTTAAGTTTAAAGCATCATAAAGACCTATGCATAATTAGGTGCCATTTTAACGGAACGGTCTATGATCTTCAACTCTTGCTTGATCTTTTCTTTTGTAATATTTTATGATTTTTCACTCTGCCTTCCTCAAGTTTGAACAGGTATTGTTCACTTAGACTCTTTCTGCTTATAGCCAAGCGTAATCCCTCTCTGTGAATGTGTCCTGGTATTTAAGATCTCCCAGTGAGCTTGTGTCTGCAGGGAGAGAGATTTTTCTGCCACATGGTCAGTTTAACCTCTTATCAGATAATGTTAATGAAAGCCTTGCTACTGGAGGTGGGGTTTGTGGACGGGGCAGCAGCACACCAGGGAGCTTCGTTAAATATGCAGAAATCCAGACCCTGCTCTGCCTCCTGTTGAATCGAAATCTGCAGTTTAACCAGATTCGACATAATTCATCTGCACATTAAGTTTGAGAAGCACTGAACTCCAGAAACTCTTTTTTACTGTTCTTGAGTGTGTTTTACCTCTGGCTTTTTACCTGTCTTTCCAATGCAGGCATAGTAAGAAAGATTTCTATTAAGAACTTACATGTGTATGTATGATTCATACTTTCTCTTTGAATTAAAATGGATTTTAGTGTATGGGAAAAGAATCTGGAAAAGAATAGATAGATGTAAATACATAACTGAATCACTTTACTGTATGAAAGTGAAAGTGTTAGTCGCTCAGCTGTGTCTGACTCTTTGCCACCCTGTGGACGATAGCCCGCCAGGCTCCTCTGTCCATGGGATCGCCCAGGCAAGAATACTGGAGTGGGTTGCAATTTCCTTCTCCAGAGTATCTTCCCAACCCAGGGATCGAACTTCTGTCTCCTTCACTGCACACAGATTCTTTACCTTCTGAGCTACCAGGGAAGCCCAGAAACTAATACAACATTATAAATCAATTATACCTCAATATAAAATAGAATTAAAAAATTGTATATCTCTCATCACTCTTCTTGGCTGTATTTTAAAAAATTTAGCTTTATGAATAACTGTAGACAATGGATTTTCAGAGCTCAATGGTCACTTTTCTAAAAGTTCATTGCTTACTCTTTAGAAGTCATATCATTTCCAGGTGATCTACTAATTAAGTTTTACTAGTAAAACCAAAATTAATCTGTGACTTGATTGATACAAGTTGTTTTAATCAAGATTAGAGGATCTATGTTTTAGATCCATTCGAGGATCCATAGATCCATTAGAGGATCTATGCTTTAAGGGAAAGTACCTTGGCTCCAGAGGCAAAGCTGTGTTCCTTCATAATGCCACCCTTGTCTTCCCAGCATCAGGTACAGTTGCAACCATCTGTCCACCAGAATTTCCTCATTCAGTAAATGGGATGATGACCTGTATTTCCTTTTGTCTTGCTAAATTTCCTCTTTATCGTTTTCAGCCTACGTGTTTGATTATATGCTTTGGGCATTTGGTTGATCTGTCAATGTTGGGCATTAAGAGGTCTAAGATGTCCAATAAAGCCTGGTTCAATTTGTCTATTTTTTTTTTTTAATTTTCATTATTCTAGGAGGTGGATCATAAAAAGATCTTGCTGCAATTTATGTCAAAGGGTGTTCTGCCTATCTTTTACTCTAAGAGTGTTATAGTGTCAGGCCTTACGTTTAGATCTCTAATCATTTTGAGTTGATTTTTGCGTATGGTGCCAGGGAATGTTCTGATTTCATTCTCTTACATGGAGCTGTCCAGTTTTCCCAGTACCATTTGTGTAATCTAGAAAAATGGTACAAGTGAACCTTTTGCAAAGCAGAAATAGAGACACAGACATAGAGAACAAATGTAATGGACACTAAGTGTGGGGAGGTGGGATGGGGTGAATTGGGAAATTGGTACTGACATGTACACACTTTTTTGTTCTTTAGTCATGAAGTTGTGCCTGACTCTTTGCAATCCTATGGACTATAGCCCACCAGGCTCCTCTGTCATGGGATTTCCCAGGCAAGAATACTAGAGTGGGTTGCCATTTCCTTCTTCGGGGGATCTTCTTGACCCAGGAATCTAATCTGTGTCTCTTGCACTGGCAGGCAGATTTTTTTACCACTGAGCTACCAGGGAAGCCCATATATTCACTGTAGTTGTTTAGTTGTGTCTGACTCTTTGTGACCCCATGAACTGCAGCATGCCAGGCTTCCCTGTCCTTCATCATCTCCCAGAGTTTGCTCAAACTCATGTCCATTGAATCAGTGATGCCATCCAACCATCTCATCCTCTGTCGCCCCCTTCTCCTCTTGCCCTCAATCATTCCCAGCATCAGCGTCTTTTCCAGTGAGTCAATTCTTCTCATCAGGTGGCCAAGGTATTGGAGCTTCAGCTTTAGCATCAGTTCTTCCAATGAATATCCAGGGTTGATTTCTTTTAGGGATTGACTGGTTTTATCTCCTTGCATTCCAAGGGACTCTCAAGAAGAATAAAATTGATAACTAATGAGAACCTACTGTATAGCACAGGGAACTCTATTCAGTGCTCTGTGGTAACCTAAATGGGAAGGAAATCCAAAAGAGAGGGGATATATGTGTACATATGGTTGATTGACTTTGCTATACAGAAGAAAATAACACAACATTGTAAAGCAACTGTACTTCAATAAATTTTTAAAAAAATCAATGTAGAAATCATTGATTTTTTTTCCTACTGACAGCTCAAGAGAAAGATGTTATAAAGCTTCTGACAATAAACATTTCAGAGGGCCACACTGACTACATAACCCTCCTGTTTCTCCTGTTTGCACTGCTGCTTATCACGGGGATGGTTGTTCCAGCAATGAGAGGAGTGCTGGGACCATAAGGGGGCAGTGAAATGTGATGAGAACCCCAAGGTTTGGACTTTGCAAGTCTTTGCTTCCCTTTCTCCACCCACTCTCCCTCCAACTGATTGCTTTAAATACTATTCGTATGCTGATTCCTAAATTTCCATTTCAGACTTCTTGCAGAAGCCCAGTCTCTTGAATGTCCAACAGGCATTTCATTTTTCACAAGTCCCAAATCAAACTCGGTTATCTTGTCTGCAAACCTGCAACTCTGCCCTTCTATTTGCTCAGTCTTAAACAGAGATGTTCTTGACTTTTCTCTTCCCTTCCATGCACATCTGATTCATCAATGAGTCCTGAAGACTCTTTCTTCAAAATATACCCTGAGTCCACCACTTCTCAGAAGCTCTTTTCCCATCACTGCTGCCTGGTGCAGACCATCATTTCTCCCCTGGACCGGGTTATCCTGTCCCTGCTTCTGACCTTGTCTTCCATTCTCTCTACAACAAAGCAGCTGGGGGATCCTTTTGAAATGTCAGACCAAGTCAGCTCTGCTCCAAACACCACAAAGCCCTCATCTTACTCAGTAAACACCAAAGTCAAGGTCTCAGGTAACTTCCTGAACTTATCTCCAACTACCCTCTTCCTTGGCTCACTCTTTGTGGCAGACTGGATTTTCCAGAGACAGGCTCTGGAGACAGAGTTGGTGTTGGTGTTGTTCAGTTGCAAAGTCATATCCAACTTTTTGTGACTCGAACTGCAGCATGCCAAACTTCCCTGTCCTTCACTATCTCCCAGAGCTTGCTCAGACTCATGTCTGTTGAGTTAGTGAATCTATTTAACCATCTCATCTGTTGGTCTGGGTATTTATTAGGGTTTAACACCCGTGGAAAGAAGTGAGCTGAAGTAGGATGGGGAAAAGAGAGAGAAGTAAGAGAGAGAGAAGTCTAATTGTGAAGCAGCTCAACAAAGCTGCAGGCGATCCTTCAAGGAGCTGGGGAGAATTCATGGCCTGCTGGAGGTGCCTCTCCTGAGGCCAAAATAGCTGCACCTTTACACCTGCTTCATTAGCCATTGGATGAGTGCTGCTGTGAGAAGGGTGTGACCTGGTGCAGGGTGGCTCTCTCAGCCTGTAGCTGAGGCACACCTTGAAGGAGCTACTAGCAAGAGGTTATCTTCGGACCCCATAGGCATGGGGTCCATGTCCACTGCATCCACTGCTTACTTCCTCAGCCATGTTGGCTTCCTTAAACAAATCCTGCCCACCTGCCTCAGGGCCTTTGCACTTGCGGAAAGGCAATTTCACTAGATACTTTTCATATATTTTGCTCCCTCCTGTCCTTCAGACCTCTGCTTAAATGTCACTTTATGATGAGGTCTTCCTTCCCCAATTATTCTATTATAAATTAAAAACATTAACCCTTTACTTAGAATGTATCACTATTCTATATACTATATATTTAATCCCTGACTTACTTTCTGTTTCTCCAGGTAAAAGGTAAACCCCCAAAAGGTCCTGTTATGTAGTAGGTACTCAAAAAATATTTGCTTATTGAATGAGTGACCAAGATTTTGTTTATGTGGGCTTGAATCACAATGTATCTCCTTGTGATTATAGGGTATAAAAACAACTTTAATCTCTTGATATCAGTAAAATCTTTTGGAACCACATTTAGTAAAGGAGATTTCTGAAATTGATTTTGAGACAAGAGGGAAGGGGGCAGGGCACAATCTTTAATACATCCAGAGCCACTGAGGATTGACAGAGACTGATGAGAATTGATTAGACCCAAGACAGGAGATCTGACTTTCAGTGAACCTTGAGCCTCATTTTATGTTCGTCATAATACGTTAGCTAAATGTCACACCCACCAGCACCAGGACAGTTTTGAGTTTTGTTGTTGTTGCTTAGTTGCTAAGTCATTTCTGACTCTTTGCAACCCAATGAACTATAGTCTGCCATACTCCTCTGTCCGTGGGATTTCCCAGGCAAGAGTACTGGAGTGGGTTGCCATTTCCTTCTCCAGGGGCTCTTCCCGACCCAGGGATAAATCTCTGTCTCAGTGTCTCCTGCATTGGCAGGTGGATTCTTTACCACTGAGTCACTAGGAAAGCCTATTCCGAGACAGACCATAAAAAGCCAGAAATGTGGGTGGTGCCCTGATTCCTGAAAATTTCCCGCTCCTCTCCCCAAATAGTTGGAATAATCTTCCCACTCATTGTTCAGTACTTAAGTTGTATTTGACTCTTTGCGACCCCATGGACTGCAGCACACCAGGCTTCCCTGTCCTTCACCATTTCCCGGAGTTTGCTCAAACTCATGTCCATCGAGTCAGTGATGCCTTCTCACCCTCTGTCACCCCCTTCTTCTCTTGCCCTCAATCAAGGTCTTCTTCAATGAGTTGGCTCTTTTCTTCAGGTGGCAAAGGTGTTGAGCTTCAGCTTCAGCATCAGTCCTTCCAATGAATATTCAGGGATGATTTCACTTAGGATTGACTAGCTTGACCTCTTTGCTGTCCAAGGGACTCTAAAGAGACTTCTCCAGCACCACAATTCAAAATCATCAATTTTTGGTGCTCAGCCTTCTTTATGGTCCAACTCTCATGTCTGTACATTACTACTGGAAAAATCATAGCTTTAACTGTACAGACCTTTGTCAGCAAAGTGATGTCTCTGCTTTTTAATGCGCTATCTAGGTTTGACATAACTTTTCTACCATGGAGCAAGTGTCTTTTAATTTCATGAGAGAGGTCACCATCTGCATTGATTTTGGAGCCCAAAGAAAACAAAATCTGTCACTCTTTCCACTTCCCCCCATCTATTTGCCATGAAGTAATGGGACCGGATACCATGATCTTAGTTTTTTGAATGTTGAGTTTTGAGCCAGCCTTTTCACTCTCCCCTTTCACTTTCTTCAAGAGGCTCTTTACTTCCTGTTTGCTTAATTCCATTAAAATGCTATCATTTGCATATCTGAGGTTGTTGATATTTCTTCCAGCAATCTTGATTTCAGTTTCTGCTTCATCTAGCCTGGCATTTCACATGATGTACTCTACATAGAAGTTAAATAAGCAGGTTGACGATATACAGCCTTGTCATACTCCTTTCCCAATTTTGAACCAGTCCATTGTTCCATGTCCAGTTCTGTTACTTCTTGTCCTGCATAAAGGCATCTCAGGAGATTTGTAAGGCAGTCTGGTATTCCCATCTCTTAAGAATTTTCCACAGTTTGTTGTGATCCACACAGTCAAAGATTCATTAGCCTTTGAAATTTCCCACCCCATAAAAACTAACCACCCTGTATTCCGGGGCCACTCTCATATTCTGAATTGGCCCACATTCCATCTGTGGAGTGTGTTTCTCCCAAGGATGCCTTTGCCTTTTGTGACAGACTGCATTCTGCCCATGGAACGTGTGTCTCTGCTTTTACTTTATTGTAGCTAACACTTAATTCTTTCTTGCACAAAGCCAAAGACCCTCACTTGAGGAGGAACTCACTTGAGCCCTGGTTCATGACCATCCTCTCACACCCCGTTTTCCTGTAACATCTTTACAAAGATTATTAATAAGTCAACTTCTGGCCTATCACTTTGCCCCTTGCTGTATTCCTTCTGTGCTAAGACACAGAGTCTGAGCTTCATGCAGTCCTGAGATCAGGTATGCAGTTTCAGCTGTGAGACTGTGGATTTGAGTCCCCTCATAAGTCAGAGATTGTGGGTTTGAGTCCCATCTGACGTGCGATTGGTGTGGAGTCCATATCTGAGGGGTGTGGTTTCAATTCCATTAATTTATATCTGATCAAATTCAGAATTCATGATATTTTGAAGTGTTTATATTTTTCCCTGTAAAATGATATATCTTAAGATAACAAATAATCTGTATGTTTTAAAGAGATTAATGTTTAAGCTCTTAAAGAAAATAAATGTTCCAGAAATATTTATATCTCCTCTTTGATGTGTTGTTTAAAAATTATTCTCTTTCGTCAATTAAAATTCTCCAATTCTGCTTGGTGAATAATCTGGGAAGCACTCCATAGATCTTGTTGATGTTACTATAATTTCTGGAGAAAATAGAAATGTACTTAAAATTCTTTATATTTCCCCTTAATCCTCTTTTCATAATTAGCTCATTTGCTTCTTTGTTGTTTTACTGAATTTAATGTTTCTTGGGGAAGGGGTGACTCCTGTCTGCAGAGTTAGGAATGGGCTGAGGCCCATTCAGTTTGGTGTCACATGCTTTTTTCAAGATTGTTATTGAATTTTTAAATTTATTGTTCTTTTTAAAATTGTATTTGTTGTAAACTGGGGAAAATAATCAGCATTTTATTTTTAAAATTTTTTTCCATTTATTTTTATTAGTTGGAGGCTAATTACTTTACAGTATTGTAGTGGTTTTTGCCATACATTGACATGAATCAGTCATGGATTTACATGTGTTCCCCATCCTGAACCCCCCTCCCACCTCCCTCCCCATCCCATCCCTCTGGGTCATCCCAGTGCACCAGCCCCAAGCACTTGTCTCATGTATCCAACCTGGACTGGTGATCTGTTTCACACTTGATAATATACATGTTTTGATGCTGTTCTCTCAGATCATCCCCCCTTCGCCTTCTCCCATAGAGTCCAAAAGACTGTTCTATACATCTGTGTCTCTTTTTCTGTCTTACATATAGGGTTATCGTTACCATCTTTCTTAATTCCATATATATGCATTAGAATACTGTATTGGTATTTATCTTTCTGGCTTACTTCACTCTGTATAATGGGCTCCAGTTTCATCCACCTCATTAGAACTGATTCAAATGTATTGTTTTTAATGGCTGAGTAATATTCCATTGTGTATATGTACCACAGCTTCCTTATCCATTCGTCTGCTGATGGGCATCTAGGTTGCTTCCATGTCCTGGCTGTTATAAACAGCACTGCGATGAACATTGGGGTGCATGTGTCTCTTTCAGATATGGTTTCCTTGGCGTGTATGCCCAGGAATGGGATTGCTGGGTCATATGGCAGTTCTATTTCCAGTTTTTTAAGGAATCTCCACACTGTTCTCCATAGTGGCTGTACTAGTTTGCATTCCCACCAACAGTGTAAGAGGGTTCCCTTTTCTCCACACCCTCTCCAGCATTTATTGCTTGTAGACTTTTGGATAGCAGCCATCCTGACTGGCGTGTAATGGTACCTCATTGTGGTTTTGATTTGCATTTCTCTGATAATGAGTGGTGTTGAGCATCTTTTCATGTGTTTGTTAGCCATCTGTATGTCTTCTTTGGAGAAATGTCTGTTTAGTTCTTTGGCCCATTTTTTGATTGGGTCATTTATTTTTCTGGAATTGAGCTGCATGAATTGCTTATATATTTTTGAGATTAATCCTTTGTTGCTTCATTTGCTATTATTTTCTCCCAATTTGAGGGCTGTCTTTTCACCTTGCTTATAGTTTCCTTTGTTGTGCAAAAGCTTTTAAGTTTCATTAGGTCCCATTTGTTTATTTTTGCTTTTATTTCCAATATTCTGGGAGGTGGGTCATAGAGGATCCTGCTGTGATTTATGTCGGAGAGTGTTTTGCCTATGTTCTCCTCTAGGAGTTTTATAGTTTCTCATCTTACATTTAGATCTTTAATCCATTTTGAGTTTATTATTGTGTATGATGTTAGAAAGTGTTCTAGTTTCATTCTTTTACAAGTGGTTGACCTGTTTTCCCAGCACCACTTGTTAAAGAGGTTGTCTTTTTTCCATTTATATTCTTGCCTCCTTTGTCGAAGATAAGGTGTCCATAGGTTTGTGGATTTATTTCTGGGCTTTCTATTCTGCTCCATTGATCTATATTTCTGTCTTTGTGCCAGTACCATACTGTCTTGATGACTGTGGCTTTGTAGTATAGTCTGAAGTCAGGCAGGTTGATTCCTCCAGTTCCATTCTTCTTTCTCAAGATTACTTTCGCTATTCGAGGTTTTTTGTATTTCCATACAAATTGTGAAATTCTTTGGTCTAGTTCTGTGAAAAATACTATTGGTAGCTTGATAGGGATTGCATTGAATCTATAGATTGCTTTGGGTAGTATAGTCATTTTCACAGTATTGATTCTTTGAATCCATGAACACGGTATATTTCTCCATCTACTTGTGTCCTCTTTGATTTCTTTCATGCTTTTTTCAAGATTGTTATTGAATTTTAAAATTTATTGTTCTTTTAAAAATTGCATTTGTTATAAACTGGGGAAAATAATCAGCATTTTAATTAAAAGTAATTTAAAGACTTTTCAATATGTCTCTGATTTCCACGCTCATTTCCTGCTTTTCCCCCTCATCATTTACATTCCTTAGTGCTGCTTTCTCCTTACAGTATCCAAACCATTTTGCTGTGTAACCCAAGCCACTCTCGCAAGGGAATAAAAACCTCAAATCCAGATGTTTGAAAACTGCCCACCTGATGGTCAGCTCAAGCTCTGATTGCCAAGGTGGTTCAGTATCTTCTCCCTTTTCTTCTCTCTCCATTGGGAATCCTGGTGTTTCCAGAATGCCTTTTTCTATGAATTTCACCAAGACCTCTTAAATGTTAATTTCCTAATATTTGCTAATTGTTCCGATGCTAGCTATATATTCATAGTTGAAAAGAAAAACTGACAATTTTGGAAGACTCCAGTGGTTTTCAACATCACCTCCAAAACCAGAAAACATGAGATGTTTGCAATGGGGAAAAAGGGGACCCAGCACTTGAATGCCACACAACACATCCACTGGGATAATTTTGATGAAAATCTTTATGTCTCAGTTGACAGTAATTTATATATATATCTGAAAGTCTGAGAAAGAATAGAAGAAACCATGTACTCATACCATATGTCTGTTAAAAGTCCTGCTCATTCTTATCTTCCCATATCTACATAGTGGCTGGCACAAAAAGGCAATAATAATGATGTAACATCAAGATGGATGATATCTGAACATCATGCTATATAAAAATGTTCAGAATTCAGAAAGTACAGAACACCTTTAAAACCAAACATATGATTTTTAATATGAAAATGTGTAATTATAAAACATAAAGCATAAATACAGTAAAATGTAAATAATAAGCATATATCCATTCTAATTTAATTTATTAGCAGATAAAATGAATGCAATGAAGTGGTATTGAAAAGGAACCAGATATTTCCCTGGCAGTCCAGTGGTTAAGACTCTGCACTTCCACTGCAAGGGGCATGGGTGCTGCAAATTTTGCCAAAAGAAAAGGAACCAGAATTCTTATTAAAGAGGAAACAAAATACATAAGAAAGTTTAATTTTAAAATTTAAAATTAAATGATTGAAATATTTTTTAAAAGGAACACGTTTAAGAGAGACAAACAGTAATCATCATGTCATCAATGAGTCATTGACAAGTGAGTTTTGTGCAAAATTTTCTATCTAGTGAAATGGCCCTTTTGACACCCTATTTGGATGGGGGAGTGGAGAGGAGATAGTTACAAGCTAATGCCAGGTATTTTCTTCTGATTTCTTCATCTTTGAACAGTTCTTTTCCTTCATTAAACATGTTGATATCTCTGAATTTTTCTTGTTAAAGAAATGGAATCTTTTAAATTCCTACCAAGCTTAAGCTTGTTTCAAAGAAGACTACACTGGTTTGTCCTTGTTTTATTTATTATGTACAGAGAATTTACACTTTGGAGGAAACTATCAGTTTTAATGCCATCATGCACATTTTCTGTTCATACAAGGCTTAGTCCAGGGTGGAACTTTTTATAATAGAACCTTTGCTTTGTTTATTGTCATTTCCTTCTACTTAGGAAGGGAGAGAAAAATAATGCTTTGTAAATTATTTAAATTAAAAATTTAATGCCTTTTATCACTTTCCAGATATATTATATTTGAGATTAATTTTTCTTATTTAAAAAATGAAATTTTTGGCATTTCACTAGCAAAGTACTGCTATTTTGGCCATTAATGATAGCATAGAACCCAGAATGCCAGACATCAACCACAGTCCTTAGTCAATAACTATTGAGTGAATTTGGTAAATGCTTAAACATTAGTCTGATACTTTAGTCCTTGTATGATTTCACTTACATTTCACAAAGAGAAAAAGAGAGTGTCTGGGAAATTATGGAACTTGCCTAGGGTCACACAACCAGAGAGTTATGTACTTCACATTCTTTTTTAAAAAAATTTATTTATTTTAATTGGAGGCTAATTACTTTACGGTATTGTAGTGGTTTTTGACATACCTTGACATGAATCAGCCATGGGTGTACATGTGTTCCCTATCCTGAACCCGCCTCCACCTCCCTTCCCATCCCATCCCTCAGGGTCTTCCCAGTGCACCAGCCCTGAGCACTTGTCTCATGCATCCAGCCTGGACTGGTGATCTGTTTCACACTTGATAATATACATGTTTCAATGCTATTCTCTCAGATCATCCCACCTTTGCCTTCTTTCACAGAGTCGAAAAGACTATTCTGTATATCTGTGTCTCTTTTGCTGTCTCGCATACAGGGTCATCATTACCATATTTCTAAATTCCATATATATGCGTTAGAATACTGTATTGGTGTTTTTCTTTCTGGCTTAGTTCACTCTGTATAATGGGCTCCAGTTTCATCCACCCCATTAGAACTGATTCAAATGTATTCTTTTTAATGGCTGAGTGATGTACTTCACATTCTAACACAGCTCAGTCTGCGGGCTCCAAGGACTCTTTCCGCTACAGTGAGCGTGACCCTGCACTAAGTCCCACTACCTGTGGGCAGGTGTCCACAGGGGACAGATGACTTTATCTTACCAGGAGGCAATAACTAACACCGAGATGGAAGTGGGGGATTCTATCCCTGTTGGGCTTCCTCCTTCCTTCCTTCTCTATCTTCCATCCACTTTGGCTTTATGACACCAAATTGCCTCAAGTGGTCAAACCTGGGGACCTTTGCCCACTGCCCCAAAAGTTGATGATGGGAATCTAGTTCTTCTGTGATCAGTGCTGGCCTTTCAAATGTCTCAGATGGAACATCTCCAACAACAAACTTTTCTTTTGCTAATGATTTCCCTTGTGGCATAACTTTGATGAGTCATTATACTTATGTCTGCCCACCCCCCACACACCCCTATGTGGCTCATGTTGACCTTCCCAGTGACTGTCCTTTCCCCCTGTCTCACCCAGGGCTCTGTGCTTGTCTCAGGTGGAGGCTGAAACAAGCTCGGAAGGCTTTCTTCTCCACATTTCAACAGCTTGCAGATCTCAGTGTGTTGCAGGATTCGAATGAGAATGTGACAGGTGTCTAATATTGATTATTGTTTTAAGAGAGAATGTATTTCACATAAGTGATATCTTGGATGATAACAGCTTTGGCCAAGCAGGCTGGAAAATTGCATTCCCTAGGCTGGCTTCTGCAGCTGCATTTATTAGCAGACAACGGCTGATGCTGCTCTGTTCAATCACTCTTCAGTTTGAAGCTGAGTCCCTTTGGTGAGGAAGAAAAAAAAAATCTCTCAGTGCCACGTTATTTTGTTTTTAAGACACCTGCCTGGGTGATTTGAGCCTGCCAGGAGGATTCCTCTGTCCAAATCTAAAACACTATATTTGGATGCAGTGGAGTTAGTGGTCCCAGTCACTGGGTTCAGCATTGTCTTCCCTTAAGGATATTTATTTTTTTCAACTCTTAACTTTTCTGCAAGGATAATCATGCTAAACTCTCTAATGTCTTTCTCTGAAGGATCTTTTTCAGAGTGTTTTCCTCTGTTATAGGAGAGAAGTGGAAGCAACAGGGTGTGGGATTCTGGGAAGAAAGACTTAGTTGAAGTGTGGAAATGACTGTGGAAAGAAAGAAGTGAGGCACCAGCGGGGAGCATCTATCTCCCCGACTTGCCAGGGACTAGGGCTGCCTTTTAGGGAACACTCAAGAGTGCTCCAATGGCTGGGACTTTCTTTGATCTATTCCTGAGGAGTTTTTCTTAACAACAATACCCATTTTACAGATGGAGAAACTGATGCTCAGAGAACCCAAGTGATTTCCTCAAGTTCACACAGTAACTCTGCCAAACACTCTGGAGCAGAACCCAGATTATCAATTGCCTGCTTCAAGACTCTCTCTATAATAACACCCTATTCTTCATTATGCTTAATTTATGTGAAGGCATTTTAAAGATCAATGAATTTTTGAATGTAGTCAGTGGCTTCTATAGATAGGAAAAGACGAAACCCTGAATGAGACTCTTTAAGAATCAGGAAAAATATTTCTAACATATTCGGATTTTAAATCCATCATTGGAAAAATGGGGTCCATTGTCTAGTCCATCTCCCAGGGTGTGTAGTCACATGTCAGTCATCACAGACATAGGGCTGTTTTCTTACGGTTTCAACAGTCAGTGATGGGCAGCCTACTCCTTTTTTGGACAACTGGAATTATCATAATTCCATATTAAAAATATATATTTTTCATCCTGAGCTGAAAACTGTTTTCCAGTAAATTCTTTTAAAGGCTCCATTTCTTCTCTGGAATTAGTAAAACACTAAATTAATTTTCCATGTAGGCCTTTAACTATTAACAGAGAGTTACTGGATCTTCTCTTTTCTAGGTTGAAGGTTCCAAATGCCTTTGGTTATCTCTCAATTGCATATTCTCTCACCTCAGTCACCTCTAACAGTTTTCAACACTCCAGATGACGTATTTCAGTTTCGACGTTCTGCTTACAGACTAGAGCTCAGAACTGAAGGGAAGACCCGCAGTTCGACTATTTATCTTTACCAGGCTGTGCAGAGGAGCTACATCAACAGTGCTCCCCTTGTGTTCAAGCAGGACCTCCTCTTCTGTCTATCGGAGCCTTTGTTTTCTTCAGTGTACTTATAAAACATCAGGTCTGAAGGCTCCATGACACAGCTCCTGGGCTCATCTTCCTCTGCACTGATTATTATTGATAAGTTTACTCCACGGGATTACCTAAAGATGCTGCTGATGGTGCCTTTGCCTTGAGAGAACTAATGACTCTGCCAAAGCTGCTCATTGCAGGGCTGGGCTATGTGTACAGGTGACAAGAGAAAAGCTTCCCTGGAGGCTCAGTCACTGGTTTCCTATTCTGCTGGTACCCAGAGTATCCCAGAAAGACTCCTGTTACATCAGGTCCTCCAGTATCTGAACTTCCCCTTCTGACAAGTGTAATTCAGTACCAGTCTGAGGGACCATGTAGGGGCAGCCACCAGTCAACTTTTATCAGGCAAACTTCATCCCTAAACTATCTCTTCTCTCTCCCCTCAGCCTCCTTCTTCTTAATCTTTCCTCCCTTTCCTCAGCAGAAAATAACAGACTTCAGGGTTCAGTTCAGTTCAGTTCAGTCGCTCAGTCGTGTCCAACTCTTTGCGACCCCATGAATCGCAGCACGCCAGGCCTCCCTGTCCATTACAGACTCCCAGAGTTTACTCAAACCCATGTCCATCGAGTCGGTGATGCCATCCAGCCATCTCATCCTCTGTCGGCCCCTTCTCCTCGTGCCCCCAATCCCTCCCAGCTTGAGAGTCTTTTCCAATGAGTCAGCTCTTCGCATGAGGTGGCCAAAGTATTGGAGTTTCAGCTTCAACATCAGTCCTTCCAATGAACACCCAGGACTGATCTCCTTTAGGATGGACTGGTTGGATCTCCCTGCAGTCCAAGGGGTTCTCAAGAGTCTTCTCCAACACCACAGTT
Source organism: Cervus elaphus (assembly GCF_910594005.1). NCBI lineage: Eukaryota > Metazoa > Chordata > Mammalia > Artiodactyla > Cervidae > Cervus > Cervus elaphus. The sequence goes on from NC_057847.1 coordinate 66,737,180, forward strand.
CAAAAGCATCAATTCTTCGGCGCTCAGCTTTCTTTATAGTCCAACTCTCACATCCATACATGACCACTGGAAAAACCATAGCCTTGACTAGACAGACCTTTGTTGGCAAAGTAATGTCTCTGCTTTTTAATATGCTGTCTAGGTTGGTCATAACTTTCCTTCCAAGGAGTAAGCATCTTTTAATTTCATGGCTGCAGTCACTATCTGCAGTGATTTTGGAGCCCCAAAATATAAAGTCAGCTACTGTTTCCACTGTTTCCCCATCTATTTCCCATGAAAAGATGCCATGATCTTAGTTTTCTGAATGTTGAGCTTTAAGCCAACTTTTTCACTCTCCTCTTTCACTTTCATCAAGAGGCTTTTTAGTTCTTCTTCATTTTCTGCCATAAGGGTGGTGTCATCTGCATATCTGAGATTATTGATATTTCTCCCAGCAATCTTGATTCCAGCTTGTGCTTCATCCAGCCCAGCGTTTCTCATGATGTACTCTGCACTTAAGTTAAATTAGCAGGGTGACAATATACAGCCTTGACGTACTCCTTTTCCCATTTGGAACCAGTCTGTTGTTCCATGTCCAGTTCTAACTGTTGCTTCCTGACCTGCATATAGGTTTCTCAAGAGGCAGGTGAGATGGTCTGGTATGCCCATCTCTTACAGAATTTTCCACAGTTTGTTGTGATACACACAGTCAAAGGCTTTGGCATAGTCAATAAAGCAGAAATATACATTTTTCTGGAACTCTCTTGCTTTTTTGATGATCCAGCAGATGTTGGCAATTTGATCTCTGGTTCCTCTGACTATTCTAAAACCAGATTGAACATCTGGAAATTCACGGTTCACGTATTGCTGAAGCCTGGCTTGAAGAATTTTGAGCATTACTTTACTAGCGTGTGAGATGAGTGCAATTGTGTGGTAGTTTGAGCAGAGGCAGGCAAAGGACTGTGATGGTGGGGAGAGGATGCTGTCCACCCAGATGGTGCTGACGTTCCAGCTTAACATGGAAAATTTTAGTGATTAATTATAATTTTTCTAAACTGTAAAGTGATGGTAATTATAGCACCCATCTCTCAAAGTTATGGGGAGGATCAGATAAACTTGTATATTCAGGGCTTTGAACAGTGCTTGGTGTATGACAACTTCTCAGGGTTTGCCATACAGTGATGGTGGTGATCAGCATTACTACCAGTGCTTTTTTTAAAAAAAATTATTTATTTGGCTGTGCTGGGTCTTGGATGAAGCATATGGGACCTTCAGTCTTCATGGCAGCATGTGGAATCTAGTTCCCTGACCAGGGATCAAACCTGGGCCCCCTGTGTGGGGAGTGCAGAGTCTCAGTCACCGAACCTACCAGGAAAGTCATACCAGTGCTTTTGAAAAGCAAGCTGTGAGGAACCCTGACAACAAATGACATTCCCAAATTCATATTCTTTCATAGTTGTAATGAGCATAAAAATTTCTGAAGACTTCTTTTAAATTTGAAATTTCCAGATTCTCCTATAATTTTCTAGTGTGCTTGTAGATTTTTTGTTTTTATTTTTACTTCCCATGGGAATATTTTAGGAGAATAATTATTCCCTTAAAATACTTCTATCAAGCTTTAAAAAATATTAGAGCATTCACTTTCATGACTATTCCAACAGAAAGGGGGGATATTTTTTCATTCTTACTAAAAATACCATATTTTATATTCTTTATATTTTGAGTTCAAAATTAATTCAAGAAACACATTGATTAAAAAGCCAAAGTAACTTTTCATGTTTTCCCTAACTTTATTCTTATAAGCACTAACCAGAATAAATATTTTTTCTTTATTTCTTTTCTCCTTTCTTTTCTACCATTCAAGCAATTGGCCAGGTTAGTTCTCAATATCTTGTGTGAATGGCAAGTTGTTATGTGAAGTAACTTGTACAGAATTCCTCATTTTTGTTTTCAAAACTCAAGCCTCTTGTAGAACCTGGGGAGTTTACAGAGGCAATAGAAGAAAAGTAAAGAAAGGAAGTGCTTCTGGGGGTAGTTCTGGGGTTGCCTGGGGCTGAAAGTGACAACTGGGAGTGACTGCAAGTTTTCCAAAGAATCTTACTGGGACGATGAAAATGTCCTAAAAGTAGGTCATGGTGATAGTAGAGCAATTTGGTAACTTTACTGAAAAGTATTTTTCTTCATAAAATGAGTGTATTTTATGGTATGTAAAAAAGGCTTGAAAATGAAAGTGTTCATTGCTCAATTGTGTCTGACTCTTTGCCACCCCATGGACTGTAGCCTGCCAGGCTCCTCTGTCCACGGCATTTTCCAGGCAAGAATACTCCAGTGGGTTGCCATTCCCTCTTCCAGGGTCTCTTCTTGACTCAGGGGTCAAAACTGGGTCTCCTGCATTGCAGGCAGACTCTTTACTGTCTGAGCCACCAAGGTCTATTTTGGTATGTAAACTGCGTCTCATTTTATAAGAAATTAAAATTTTGAAAATTATACAGTTGTTAAAAAATTAAAACAAGAAAACCAACTTTTTGTCCTGCTTATTTTGCAGAATGCTGTACTACAGGGCTCTTCAAACTTGTTTGATATAAAATACATTTTCCTTTGCACTAATGAATTTTTTTGGCATCTATTAAAAGTCACTTTTTAAGTTGTCCATTACTTTTTGTAGTTTTTAAAGACAATCTAGATAAAGCAAGAGAAAATTGTTTGCTATTGTTTGCCTTTAATTAGAGAGTGGGATATTCTTCATACATCTTTTTAAAAATTTTATTTATTTTTAATTGGATAATTGCTTTATAACATTGTGTTGGTTTCTGGAATACATAAGCATGAATCGGTCATAGATATACATATGTCCCCTCCCTCTTGAGCCTCTCTCTCACTTTGCACCCCACCCCACCCCGCTAGGTTGTTGCAGAGCCCCAGTTTGAGTTCCCTGAGTCATATAGCAAATTCCCATTGGTTATCTAGTTTACACGTGATAAAATAGATCCCGCCTCATCCCACCCTCTCCTGCCCCCACCCGCTATGTCCAAAGTCTGTTTTGTATGTCTGTGTCTCCATTGCTGCCCTGCAAATGGGTTCATCAGAGCCATCTTTCTAGATTCCATGTATATGTGTTAATATACTATGTCTGTCTTTCTCTTTCTGACTTACTTCACTCTGTATAATAGGCTCTACATTCATCCACCTCATTAGCCCCGACTCAAATGTGTTTCTTTTTGTGACTGAGTAATATCCCATTATAAATATGTATCACAACTTCCTTATCCATTCATCTGTTCACGGACATCTAGGTTGCTTCCGTGTCTTAGCTATCGTAAATAGAACTGCAGTGAACATTGTGGTACATGTATCTTTTTCAGTTTTGGTTTCCTCAGGGCATATGCCTAATTGTGGGATTGCTGGGTCGTATTGTAGTTTTATTCCTAGTTTTTTAAGGAATCTCCGTATTGTCTTCCATAGTGGCTGTATCACTTTACATTCCCACCAACAGTGCAAGAGAGTTCTCTTTTCTCCACACCCTCTCCAGCATTTATTATTTGTAGATTTTCTGATGATGGCCATTCTGAATGGTGTGAAGTGATATCTCATTGTAGTTTTGATTTGCATTTTTCTAATAATGAGCGACGTTGAGCATCTTTTCATGTGTTTATTAGTGATCTGTAATACATCTTTTTTTAAACTTTGCACTTTCTTTATATAATAGGTTACTTCTGGGGGAAAGAGTTTTCTCCAGACCGCAAAGGAGGTGGAGCAGGGATTTGTGCTAGAACACTAGGAAACCAGGCCCCGTTCCCCAGCAGAGAGATAGCAGTTTGAAGAGACCCAGAGAGAAGTGATTGCAGGATATGCCAAGACTGAGAGATGGAGATTCAAGGCAAAGTGTCCCTGCCCTTGGAATAGCGAGTCTCTGGAGCCGATGGGATGACAGCATTGATGGTGTGTGGAGCCAGTGTGGACAGGTACCTGAGGCTCAACTTCCTATTCCTCCCCCAGTTCATTTCCCTGACTTCCATACGATCCCATAAGTGGGGCATAGATGGGGTAGGCAGGCACTTCAGAAAGTCATGTTAGAGGAGTATCCTAGTCCTATCCCAGGGCTTCTAGACATGTCAGTGTGTGTCTTTATCCTCTGTAAGCCTGCGCACTCCATTGCTCAGCTGTGTACAACTCTTTGCGACTCTGAACTGTAGCCTGCCAGACCCCTCTGTCCATGGAGTTTCCCAGGCAAGAATACTGGAGTGGGTTGCCATTTCCTCCTCCAGGGGAATCTTCCTGACCCAGAGATTGAACACAAATCTTCTGCATCTCCTGCATGGGCAGGCAGATTCTTTACCACTGAGCTGTCAGGGAAGCCCTCTCTCTATAAGCCTACTTAGATTCAAATTTGAGCCTGTCTCCCATAAGCTGGTGGAAAACAGAATATTGTATATTTGTCAAAACATATATATAGACAAATTAGATCATATTTATATATCTCTTGGCAATGTGCTTTTCATCTTAATAATTTACCTCTTTCTGTGACATAAACAATTTCGTCCATATTTTTTCCAGATATGTAATATTCTAAAATATGGAGATATTTTAACTATCTCAGGTTCTTAAGAATTTGACAAAATCAAACGTGAGCCAATACAGGTAAGCTGACCGGCAGGAATCAGCTTCCCAGTTGGCTCAGTGGTAATGAACCATCCTACCAGTACAGGAGACATAAGAGTCATGGGTTCGAACCTTGGGTCGGGAAGATATGGCAACCCAGTCCGGTATTCTTGGCTGCAGAATCCCATGGGCAGAAGAGCCTGGCAGGCTACAATCCATGGAGTCACAATAAAGTTGGACACTACTGAAGCAACTTAGCACGCATACATGCCTGACTGGTGAGCACGGGACCCAGAGGAGACTCTGGTGAGCCCTTGGCAGGCGGGCGGCCCTTACAGAGGAGCAGGAGCCCGGCTCTGTCTCCGTCTTGCTGTGACTTTCCCTCACAAACTGCTGTGACTGAGGGCTTAAAAACGAAGGACAGAGAGCAGTGCAGACCTTCTCTGCGGCCACAGGCGCTGGCACAGGGCGCAGGCTGGAGCAGCACGGCCCCTCTAAGTCCCTGGCACCGCACCTTGGTTTTGTGATTCATGTCCAGTGCAGGGGTGAGTAATGTAGCAATTCATTGTAGCAATTCGAGTTATAGGGAAAATATGGACTCCTTCGCTCAGCATCCCTCTCTCCAGCTCCCTGTCACATGAAAAGAATCATTACGTTGGGAGTACATTGCCATCAACCCCAGGGCCAAACAGAGATGAAACTCACACATCCCAGATATCTCTACTGCCTGCAACTAAAATGTGACTCTTAGAGCCCTTCTTTGTTAGACTGGAAAATGCTAACTGGACCCAAAGGGTGGCCAGATTTTCTTTGGCCTTACTTGTTTTGGTTGCTATTTAAGAATGACAGGTTAGGACTTCCCTGGTGGTCCAGTGGTTGAGCATCCACCTGTCAATGCTAGGTAGGGACACAGGTTCGATCCCTAGTCTGCGAAGATCCCACTTGCCAGAGGGCAGCTAAGCATGTGGCCACAATGACTGATCCTGTGCACCTTAGAACCTGTGCTCCCCAACAAGAGAAGCCGCTGCAATGGGAAGCCCAAGCACTGCAACTAGAGAAAACTCACACACAGCAACAAAGACCCAGCACAGTTAAAAAAAAAAAAATGACAGGTCAAGTATGAATGACTCACAAGAGCTGCTAAATTAATTTACTTAGGAGCTGTTTAATTTCATACTGTATCATTAGCACTGCAAAGTAACTGTCAGAATCCTGGGAGAACTTGGGGAGGGGAGATAGGGGATGTGTTGGGAAGACCTCCTGTTTTAGTAGGTCTCGGACAGCATGGCTGCTGTCACCTGGCAGGGATGGAAAAGCAGAGGAGCAGATGAAATGCAGATGCGATCCTGGCTACAGGGGAAAAGGTGGCATGCCTGTGAGGCTGAGGACCCTGAACTTCACCAGCTTCAGAAGCCAGTGACAGCACACACCTTAGCATTCCCATGACTATCTAGGAAATGGGGGTAGAGTGCCTTAAATCTGGATTTTTCTGCTCTCGCCTGTGGGGCTTCAATCATGTCATTTCGGCTGTCAATATTATGTAAATGTTTCTGAATTTGTTAGTGGGTAGAGCTCAAGACCTTAGGTTCTTCTTTTACTAACCTGACGTAGACAGATTTAAGTTAGAAGTATTGAAGCATACTGGGATGGGTTGAACAGTATCACAGTCTTTCTTGAAAAAAATTCCCTGTTGGTGGAGAAATTGTGCAAAAGTTAGGAAAGAGAGGAACTAGCTCAGGCCCTCTTATTAACTTGCATTTTGGCAGGTGACTCCCTCCTGGTGCACTGTGAGTGTGTGCAAACCTCTGAGTGTGTGTGTGTGTGTGTGAGAGAGAGAGAGAGAGTGAGGGAAGAGAGGAGAAGAAAGGGCAAGAGAAGAGAAAAGAGAAGAGGGCATGCCCGTCTAGTCCTCGGAACCTGGTCTCACAGAAATTTCCTGCCATATCTGAATCTCTGCCACTTCCTGTCCAGCCGCTAAACCTTCTGGGTGGGAGCAGGTTTAAGTTGAGATAGGCGAGGAACCCAAATCCCAGCTCCCTCCATCATTTTCCTCTCACAGAGCCCAGGGCTCCCCATGCAAATGGTTCCAATACACTGCATCCTGAGCCCAGGTTATTATTCTCCGAGATGTATAAACAACATTATCCAACTCCAGTGAGCAGTAGCATATGTTATTTTTACAATGTTCCTGTTCAGTTTTACAACACCTAAATTTCAGAAAGAAATGTTGTGTGCAATCTCGCTTTCCGCTGTGTGCACCACACACCCCTCACCACATCGAGGCTCTCTCCATCCAGTGTGTGTCTGATTGAAAATTCAATTCAACTCACTTCAAATATGTATTGAACACCTTCATGTCGGCAGCAAAGTGGTAAAAGCCACAGGGGATACAAAATAAGTAGGAAGCCTAGTCTCTACCTTCAAAAAGTCTGCCTCGCTATTGGAACCGAGATGGAAGAACAACAAGAGCCCGACATGAGACAGAATATATTTAGTTATCAAGATGTGTTGTTCTGACATTAAGTGCATTGAATGTCCAGAAAATGGAACTCTTGGTGAAGGCTGGGGTTGTCAGAGCAGAAAGGTTTCTTGGAAAGACTGAAGGCTGGCACAGGGCTTTGAAGGATCAGGAAGATGAATATGTGGCAGGATCACATGCAAAGCTTTCCTTGTTGTTTCAGATTTTCTACAGATGCCTCAAAGCTGAAACAACACGACCTAATTACTCCTACAGTCTGCAAATCTGGCCAAGGAGCTGCCAGACTTAGACAAGGCTTCCTCAGAGGGGGCCGGGTCATCCTGTGATGCTTGCTGCCACACTTCTGTGCTTCCCACACCCTCCCACCAGTTTATAAAAGCGGGAAATTATAAATGGGAAAGGAAGATCTTTCTGGGATGTTTAGTAGTAGGTGGTCTGCCTAGTGAAAGTGGCGGGAGTTTTCTCTCTCACGTGGAGGAGGAGGATGGGATGTCCCCGCTTGTCCTGCAAGACAAGAGAGAAAAACCCGGCAGCCTTACCTCCATTTGATGCTTGAGCTGTTGAAGCTGTGGACCTGCTCTGGAAGTGCCCCTAGAACAGAGCATGGAAGAGAGGACTTGGGAGAGCTTGGCACAAGATCTTGGATGAGAAAAGGCATTGTGAGCATATAGACTGGTACCTGCTGCTTGCAGGGGACATCTGGAAGGTGGGGGCAGGTGGGGCCAGTCTGTGATGTCAGGGCTGTGGGCTGCCTGCATCTGTGCTGCTTAGCCTGCCAAGGATGGGTGAGTTTCCTGTGGACCAAGTGCATTCTCTGGGACAGAGTGTCTGGTAGAAGAGGGTGGCCGGCCAGGGGAAGACTCTCAGCCGTGAAAAGCTATGGGGTGAATGAAAGGGCAAGAAGTGAGAGGAAGGAAATTATAGAAAGTCACTGGGGAGTTCTTCCTTCATGGAGGCCCTCCCTGGGACGAGGCAGCCTCAGTGGGGACCTCTGGCACATCAAGGCTGTTGCTGGTGAAGGGGAGCAGCCCTATTGATGTCAGAATGTCCTCCTCCTTTCTCTCAGGCTACCTGCTGACTGCAGCTCTCAAGGAGGGGATGGGGCCAGGAGAGGGATGGAGGGTGGGAAGGGGGAGTGAAAGGACAGCCAGCAGCTCTCTCTCTCCGACTACAGTTCAGGCCTTAGCTGGGAGAAGGGGATGACTTTCCACTGCATGTGAGATGGGACTTTGATTTATACAGGGCAGGACTTTCCCATTCCTGAAAGGGGAGCTGAAATGATTCAGATGGGACTCTTCTGATAACAGAGTGTCTGGACAGAGTGGGAGCTGCTGTCCTAAGATGCTTCCAGAGCCATGAAAAGAGATGACACCAGGCTCTGTCCACGGGTGACTCCCCTGGCAATCCACAAGGGTGCCCCGCTGGTTACAGAGAGGTGGAGGCACCAGGAAGAGGCATTCAGGAAGATGGAGGGGCAGGGGGAGCCTGAAGCGTCTCAGTGACTTGGGCTGGTGGGGGGCAGCGGGTGACAAGGATGTGAAAGAAGACAGGCACCCACCGTGAAAGCCTTGACATAGAATGTAAGTGTTTTTGAGAGAATTAGCAGAAGAAGGAGTCAAAGCCGTTCAACACTAGCAGAAGAACTAGCCCACTACTCAAGCCTGCATCCTGGGAAGAGCTCATTTTCTCTGAAACCACCTCCTCCTTCTTTTTAGCTGCTAACCAGCGTTTCTCCCGGACACGTGCTAATCAATTTGTTGTTGCCCCCATGCATTTGAGAGTGTCTTCTCATAACATTCTCACGATGGCCTTTCTGAAAAGAAAGCCACTCTGTCCTTTTTCCCACTCCCAGTGTCGGCAGGAAAGACTCTCTGAGCCTATATTGGTGTAACTGGACTTTAGTCATCTTGGGCCCAGACATGGCAGTTAATGTCTTGTTCGCAAGACAAATGAGGAGCAAGGAGGAGAGAGGAGGCATGCTTTTGTAGGCAGGGCGTTGGGAGAGGTGACCCACTGTGGTTCCCTGGAGAGAAAATTTCCAGAGAATTTTAATCATGATCTTTGAGCGGGAGCTTGGGGGTTACCACTGCAAAAAGAAGCAATTGGTGGCTGTCTTATTTTATATACTGCTATCTGGCTGACTTGGATTTGCCTCTATAGGAGTTAAAATTTTGATTCACACTCTCAGGGGGCATGAAATGTCTTGTTTTTCCAAGTCAAATTTATTCTGACTTAGAGTTTTAACTCTTTAGAGAGTGGGGGAGCATATCTCAGTCCCCTTCGCAACGTTGCTCCATTTCCGTGCATGTACACAAGGTCAGGGCAGCAGGGATGGCAGCGGGGTCTCTGGTCCATGCCATTATTGGGATGGTCTAATCCCATCATTAGGATGGCTTGAGATCCTCGCTGTTCACACTCACATGGTCCGTTTCAAGGTGGGTTGCTTTCCTGGCTCCCCATCAAGCATTCGTATGCCATCTTTGCCTGCTGTTAGCAAAGCTGCCTCTCTTAATGCTTGCTCTGTTCAGTATCCCTGAGCCAACTCTGATATTTCTTAAGGGGCTGCAAAGCCTTGTCTCTGTTCCAGGCTCTTTTGGAAAGAGATACCAGCTGCTTTTTTTTTTTTTTTAGCTAATTTTTATTGGAGTATAGCTGCTTTACAATGTTGTGTTAGTTTCTGCTATATAGCAAAGTCTATGAAAATCAGCTGTGAAAAGTGAAAGTGTTCGTTGTTCAGTCATGTCCGACTCTCTGCAGCGCCATGGACTGTAGGCCACCAGGCTCCGCTGTCCATGGAATTTTCCAGGCAAGAATACTGCAGTGAGTAGCCATTTCATTCTCCAGGGGATCTTCCCGACCTAGGGATCAGCTTGGGTCTCCTGCATTGCAGTCACTTTCTTTACCTTCTGAGCCACCAGGAAGTCCATCAATCTGCCATCCATATACATGTATCCTCTCTTTTTCTGATTTCCTTCCCATCCAGGTCGCCACAGAGCGCTGAGTCGTGTTCCCTATGCTATGCAGTAGATTCTCATTAGTTGTTTATTTTATACATAGTGTCAGCAGCATATATATGTCCATCCTAATCTCCCAGTGGTTCCACCGCCTCCTTCCCCACTTGGCATCCATACTCTTGTTCCCTGCATCTACATCTCTACTTCTGCTTTGCAAATACAGTCATCTATATCATTTTTCCAGATATATGTGTTAATAAATGATATTAATTTTTCTCTTTCTGACTTACTTCACTCTGTATGACCATCTCGAGGTCCATCCACGTCTCTACAAATGACCCAATTTTGTTCCTCTTTAAGACTGAGTAATATTCCATGTATACATGCACCACATCTTCTTTATCCGTTCCTCTGTTGTTGGACATTTAAGTTGTTTCCGTGTCCTGACTATTGTAAATAGTGCTTCAGTGGACATTGGAGTTGAATTATGGTTTTCTCCGGATATGTGCCCAGGAGTGGGAGTGCTGGTTCATACGGTAGTTCTATCTTCAGCTGCTTTTGAAATAGCTGCTTCCCTACCCTCTGCTCAGCCCCTCTCCATTGCCTCGGGGCCATTCATCCTAATTGCTTCAGTGACTCATGGGTCTTGTACACAGCAGGCTAGATGGGGGAAGGGAGTGCTAACTCCTGGGAGCCTCCCAGCTTCTGCTCCGTGCAACACAAAGGCACACAAGAGAGGCAACACCAGGCCTGGCTCCCTTTGTGTATTTTCTGGAGTGGAAGGAAGATTCCTGTAGTTAGAAGTGGGAAACCACAAATATATTAGTCCATCTAGTCTTTGAAGTACAAATAGTGAAAGTGAAAATGAAGTCGCTCAGTCGTGTCCAACTTTTTGCCACCCCATGGACTGTAGCTTACCAGGCTTCTCCATCCATGGGATTTTCCAGGCACCAGACTAGTTTGCCATTTTCTTCTCCAGGGGATCTTCCAGACCCAGGGATCGAACCTGGGTCTCCCACATTGCAGGCAGACACTTTACCCACTGAGCCACCAGGGAAGCCCCACAAATAGTGAATAGGTTGAGACAATTCCCACCTAGAGACTTGCTTCAGCTGTCCCTGAGACTGCCCGCTCAGCAGCTGATGTTCTCAGCAAGAGGGTGTGAGTGAGTGAGTGAGTGTAGCGGTCCTGGGGTGGGATCCAGCTGAGCACCGTAGCCTTCTCTAGGGCATGTGCCGCCAAGCATCTACCATCAGCCCTCACTGCCATGGCCCACCTGGCAGTTGTTACTCAAAATACATGAAGGGGACTTCCCTGGTGGTCAGACTCCACACTCCCAATGTCAGGGGCCTAGGTTTGATCCCTGGTCAGGGAACTATATCCCACATGCTGCAACAAAGATCAAAGATCCTGTGTGCTGAAATGAAGACCTGGCACAAACAAATAAATAATACATAAAAAAAATTTTTTTAATGACTTAGAAAATACATGAGAGAATTTGACCATGACACTCTATCCACTGTCAAAGACAAAAACGGAACAAGCAAGGAGATGAGTGTATCCAGACTGCCACAGTAGGGAGAATGCCCCAAATCTGAAGACCCACTGGAATTGCCAAGTGACTCTTCATAGGGAGGGGTAAAGTGCATTGCAGATGGGGTGCTTCATAGCTGGGGTTCTTTTGTAAGCAGAGGAAGCCTCAGGCAGTTATCTGCATAGGAAATGCCTAGCTGCATCCAGGGGTCCTGGGGAACAAACAGCTTTAATCATTCATGAGATAAAGCATGTGAAGTTGGAGGGTCTATGTTATGCATTTAATTCTTTCTCCCTTTCCTGCTAATTCCCAGTATTTGTGAATGTGACTTTATTTGAAAATAGGGTCTTTGCTGATGTCATCAAGTTAAGAGGTCATTGAGTGTTAGTCGCTCAGCCTTGTCCATCTTTCTGATCCCATGGACTGTAGCATGCCAGGCTCCTCTGTCCATGGAATTCTCCAGTCAGGAATACTGGAATGGGATGCCATTCCCTTCTCCAGGGGATCTTCCCTACCTAGGGATTGAACCTGGGTCTCCTGCATCGCAGGCAGATTCATTACAGAATGAGTCACCATGGAAACCCAAGATGGCATTAAGGTGGGCCTTAACGCAACATGACTGTGTCCTTCTGTGAGGAGGTGAAGACAGAAACACGCAGGGAGAAGAAAGCCATGTGATGACAGAGGTGGGGGTTGGTGATACAGTGACAACCACACCAGAGGCAGAGAGAGAAAGCTCAGAACAGATTCTTCCTACAGTCTTTTTTTTTTCCTTTCCTTTTTTGGCCTCACAGCACAGCATGCAGGATTTTAGTTCCATGTATGTGTGTGTGTTAATCACTGAGTCGTGTCTGACTCTTTGCGACCCCATGGATAGTAGCCCACCAGGTTCCTCTGTCTGTGGGATTCTCGAGGCAAGAATACTGGAGTAGGTAGCCATTCCCTTCTCCAGGTGATCTTCCTAATCAGGGATCAAACTCAGGTCCCCCGCATTGCAGGCAGATTCTTTACCATTTGAGCTCCCTGGGAAGCCCTTGGTCAGGATGGAAAGGGTCAGGATGCAGTCCTGCAGTGGAAGCACAGAGTCCTAACCACCGGGCCACCAGGCACTTCTCCTCCCTCCATCCCTGCGACAGCAAGTCCTTGCCAACACCTTGATTTCAGGCTTCTACTTTCAGAACTTCAAGATAATAAAATTCTGCTGTTTAGAGCCACACCATTTGTGGTACTGTGTTAGGGCCACTCTAGGAATCATGGCTTCTGCTAATTGTGGCTTAGCGGTAAAGAATCTACCTGCAATGCAGGAGCTATAGGAGATGTGTGTTTGATCTCTGGGTTGGGTAGATCCCCTGGCAGAGGGCATGGTAACCCACTCCAGGAGCCTGGTAGGCTACAGTCCACAGGGTGAAGCAACTTAGCATTCATATACATGGTAATCTAATACAGACAGTATTAGACCTTGTCAACAGTCCAAGCAAAAGGGAAAGATTGTGTTTGGTCTCATCATGGTTAAACAGGGGAGGCGCCCATGGTCTGGGAATCACCCCAAAGAGTGGATAGCAAGTCCGTCTTAAATCATGTGGTTAAGAGGGTGGTTCTTTCTGGGAAACCATTTCAGGAATGCAAAAGGGTAAGGAGTTTTCTTAAAAACTTCTCTTTTCTAAGAGCTCAGCAGTGTTTGACCCACGTAAAACCCATTTGTGGATTTTCATCCCAATGTGTTAGATTCCAGTGTTCCTAGTCTGATATGTGGGGGTGGCCTCATCAACCTCGCTCATTCTTCCAGCAACCTTCCACACATCCCATACCCCACCGTGTGTGCTCCTGCACACAGCTTGCCTTGCTGGTCACCAGTGTGTGTTTTATTTTATTATTATTATTATTTTGGGGGGCAGGCCACATGGCATGTGTTATTTTAGTTCCTCAGCCAGGGATTGGACCCACGCCCCCTGTAGTGGAAACACAGAATTTTAACCACTGGACCTCGGGGGAGTCCCACCGATGTGTCTGTGTGAGTGCTTTCCTGTGCCTGGAACACTCCCTCTCTCCTGTTCCTCTCCTTTAGCTTCACCCCCCTTTATATCCACGTCTCTTACCTGCTTCCAAACCTCTCCTCTGGGGTTGCGGGGAAGTCAGTGCCTGTGTCCACGGAGAACTCTCCTGGAAGCACTGAATCCATTCATTCCCATTTCTCAGTCTCCTGCTGGACCACAGATTCCACACAGTTCTCATTCTTTTATCTTACTGTGATGCTCAGTGCTTGTATAGGGCAGGTGATAAATAAACATTTGCTGAGCTGGAATGAACTCTGTCTCCTTCAGACACCTCTCCATGATCCTTAGAAATGCTTCCTCTGCAACACTTCATGTTATCGCTCTCTCTTTTTTTCCCCGGGAGCACCTTTGTTGCTGTGAGTTCAGTCCTAGCAGAGAGGTCAAGTCTGTATTTTCAGGTTTCATTGCCTTCTCCATATAAGCATTGCATTGACAGTTTTAGTATTCTACCCACAGCCAGAAAATATATCTTCTTTTTTTGCATAAGCTTGAAAAAGTATATTTTTTCTCATCACAAAAATATTGCATACTCATTGAAATAAGTTTTGAAAAAAATACAGAAAACAAAAAACTCCAAGAAAATACAACTGTGTATAATTTTACAATCCAGAGTTAACTATATATTGATGTCATTATCTCCAAACAAAATGACTATCATGTTGTATATTCTATTTTGTAATCTGATTTTTTTTTGCTTAAAATTTAAAATCAATATTCCATGTTAATAAATATTTATTTGTGTGAAAAGCACAAATATTTTTCAGAAATGAACTTTTCAGCATAGAGACAGTTTCACTGTTTTGCTGAGAAAACCCCTTCCTTTCCTCTGAGGACAAACATACTTGGCTAACTGCCCCACCACCACCCCCTGCATGCACAAGTTGGGAATTATAAGAAGTCTCTCTCACAGAAGGTGATGTAGAGATTGGTTGCTATAAGTAACAACTAAACTAAAAAGTAAAATGAAGAAATATCTAATGTATAAATCTAGTTTCTCTTTTCAGCTTCCATGATTGTCTTTTAATGTACTCAAGTAGGTTAAAAACCTGGACTTCCCAGGTGACTCAATGGTAAAGAACTGAACTGCCAACGCAGGAGAAGTGGGTTCGATCCCAGGGTGGAAAGATCCCCTGGGGAAGAAAATGGCAACCCACTCCATTGTTCTTGCCTGGAGAATCCCATGGACAGAGGAGCCTGGCAGTCTACAGTCCAGGGGGTCACAGAGAGTTGGACACAATATAGTGACTGACAATAGCACCAACATGTTAAGAGCCTAGAAGTGCACACCCATCATTTCCTTACCACTGACACCATCATCATCACCATTCCCAGCACCATTTTCCCCCTGTCATCATCACCACTGCCATTTCCTTCTCTTCCTCTTCCTCCTCCTTCCCTTCGTCCACTTCTTCACCCCCCCCCCCCCCCTTCTTCTCTTTCTCCTCTTCTCTTTTATTATGTTCATCATCATCATTTTCATTCCCATTTCAACTTTCACTGTTTGGGGATTTGGAAGTTATATGAATATTGATATACATGGGAGCAGAAGAGACAACCAACACAGCCTTGTAAAGCAATTTTACTTTGATTGCTGCTGCTGCTAAGTCCCTTCAGCTGTGTCCGACTGTGAGACCCCCATAGACAGCAGCCCACCAGACTCGCCCGTCCCTGGGATTCTCCAGGCAAGAACACTGGAGTGGGTTGCCATTTCCTTCTCCAATGCGTGAAAGTGAAAAGTGAAGGTGAAGTTACTCAGTCGTGTCTGACTCTTAGCGACCCCATGGACTGCAGCCCACCAGGCTCCTCTGTCCGTGGGATTTTCCAGGCAAGAGTACTGGAGTGGGGTGCCATTGCCTTCTCTATACTCTGATTAAAAATACATATATAAAATTGTGAAAAAAAATGGTGGAATACATTTAGGACTTTTACCTAACTATTTAAATCTCTAGAGCCAATTTAATTTTCTGATGTGGAAACATGACCTGTGAGAAATCCTGATGTCAGAGCTTTCTTTTCAATCTCATCAGTTAAAAAAAATTCCAAAATAACATTAATAAAGACAGACTGGAGAGAGTATCTTTTGAGTCATCTGCATTTATATCTATCAGACTCATGCACCTGCTTGATGTGTAAAGGTCAGGCTTTTAGACAAAAATCTCATGTGGATCTCCTTGAATTATGTAGAAGTTTACCTGGCCAGATAATTTGTATTTTTTTTTTTCATAGAAACAGTAGAGAATGCATTCCAAGTCATACTCTACAAATTGACGTTTATATGTTCCCCTCCAGAGAGGGCTGTAACCCTGAGAAGGATATCAGGGCTGATATCATGGAGCAGACCTGATTAGGAGCACCTGGCGTCTCCAGTGATTGAAATGATATATTAATGAGTTCTCATTCTCAGTGACATTTTACCAGGAGCCAATTAACCATAGTAATTACATCTTTTCCATTGCATGCTTTGAAAGACGAAGTGCATGAGTGTTGGGTTGCTGTGTTTGTTGAGCATTGTTTTTCCATTTAAGGCACTAAAAGTTTGAGTCATTTATTATGTTCCCTTTGCTTTCTGGGTGTCGCAGCATGGCAGTTTTTTGCAAAGGATGAGTTTTATAACCACACAGATACTGCTGCATATAAATTAATATAATCCAATACAACCACAGCTGTGCTTTAAAAGGTGGCAGAAAATACGGTGGGGAGACTGCACACAGCTAAGAAATGGAAACGAGCTAAAGCTTCATGCTAAAAAACGTTGCTTGGTAAATGAGAGACTGAGGAAGAGGTCCTGGTCGGCTGGCTCTTCTACATAATGGAGTGAATGCTGGTGAATGGAAAACATTTGTTTCTGTTTTTTGATATTGTTTCAAAACTGTCAAAAATTTTTCTGAAATATCAGTTTGGTTTTCCAAAGTAGATAATATTTTATGCTTCACTTTCTTCACTGTAGGATTTGGATGATAATTATACCTGCCTAATAAGCTTGTTGTGAGGATAAGTTAATACATGTATTTGGATGGTACGGGGTATATTATAAATGCTTAATAAATACCAGTTCAGCTCAGTTCAGTCCCTCAGTCCTGTCCGACTCTTTGCGACCCCATGGACTGTAGCATGGCAGGCTTCCCTGTCCATCACCAGCTCCTGGAGCTTACTCAAACTCATGTCCATTGAGTCGGTGATGCCATCCAGTCATCTCATCCTCTGTCATCCCCTTCTCTTTCTACTTCAATCTTTCTCAGCATCAGTGTCTTTTCAAATGAGTCAGCTCTTTGAATCAGGTGGCCAAAGTATTGGAGTTTCAGCTTCAGCATCAGTCCTTCCAGTGAATATTCAGGACTGATTTCCAAGGAAATCAGGTTGGATCTCCTTGCAGTCCAAAGGACTCTCAAGAGTCGTCTTCTCCAACACCACAGTTCAAAATGATCAATTCTTTGGTGCTCAGCTTTCTGTTGTTATTATTCTATTAAGTTTGATGAATTAGAATTTAGATTTTGACATTCTAAAACTTGAAACTTACAGAGTTGTATAGTTAGTTTTTTAAAAAAATAACACTCGTGTGTTTATGAAATATTTAATTGGGTACAAATTAAAACAGTATACAAGAATGAGAAAGCAAAAGAAACTAAAACTAGCTTATCTCACAAGTTCAATGATAACCACTGTTAAAATGGGTTGGGAAATCCTTTCAACATCAGTCTCCCTTTATTTCCAGCCCAGGGATTGAACAGGGTCTCCTGCATTGCAGGTGGATTCTTTTCCATCTGAGCCACCAGAGGAGCCCAAATATGAATATATTCACAGATAAATACACCTAATTTTAGATTATTGAATTATAATATATTCTTCTGTAACTGACCTTTATCCCTTGTGTGGTATGTCCAGATGTTTTTAATCAACTAGTATGACCTCTGTCATCACTTTTCATGGCTGTGTAATACTCTACAGAGCATACAAATCATAAATCATTTTACTGGTCCTCCAGTGATGAATATTTGGGTGGTTTTCCTTGTATATGCCTCAGGTTTCACTTATACATTTATTTCTTTTTATTTGTTTTAAATTTAGAGGTATAAGATGGTTGGGTCCAGTGGTTATACATTTTATATTTTAAATTATATTTTTGTACTGCTTTTTCCAAAAGTTCAAGCAAATTTATAGTCAACAGGGTAAGATCTGCTAGACAGAGATAAGAGGTTGATGTCAGGGAGAAAGGATCTTTTCAGTGGAATGCACAATGTGAAGTAAAAGTGTAGGGGATTGGGAGAATATATACTCCATTGGGGAAGTCTTCATACTTTTCTTGAGCTTGCTATTTTTTTACCCAACATTTTATGGAAACTCCTTTATATCCATTGGTATAGGTGATATTTATTCTTTTAAAAAGTGTGCTGTGGGTGAATCCTCACTCTTTTCACCACTGTAATTTACTTATTTTTTAAATACCAGTGTTTACTACTATGGACAATCCGGTAACAACCAGTTCTTAAATTCTGGTGATTTTATTTATTTCTGTGAGATAGATTTCAAGGACTGGGTTTGCTGAATTGAAGAGTACATATATTAAACATTTTAATCTTTATTTTCATCTGTGTTACCAGATTGCTTTTCCAAGAGGCTGTAACATTTCACGCTTCCACCTAAATGTACAGTTTCTCCACACCTCAGCCTGCTGTAGGTATGGTATTTCAACATTTATGCCAGTTTGATGGGCACAGCGTAACTCCAGGTTTGCATGTCTTTTTTTTTTTTGGCTGCCCTGGGTCTCTTTTGCTGCGCATGAGCTTTTCTCTAGTTGCGGTGAGTGGGGGCACTCTTCCTTGTGATGTCCGGGCTTCTCATTGCCGTGGTTTCTCTTGTTGCAGAGCATAGGCTCTGAGGTGCGCAGGTGTCCGTAGCTGTGGCATAATTTTGCATTTCTTTGGCTAGGAGTGACTTGGAGAACTACGCACATGTTTGTGCCTATTTGAATTTGCTAATCTGTGAATTAGACACAAAGCCTCATTTCTTTTGCCCATTACTACGTTAAAATGGAAAAAATTCTATTCAAAGTAACGCATGCGCAAAGCAAAACAAACAAACAAACAAACAAAAAAACAACAATACAGAAACATTGGTAAGGGAAGCCATAACCATGTGTTCTTATAACCTCTTATTGTTAATCCTCAAAGGCAGGCAACAGAATCCATACTAGTTTTTCTAAGCAGAAAGGGCTTTGAATGTCAAAGTGTTAGTTGCTTCAGTCATGTCTGACTCTTTGTGATCACAGGGAATGTGTTCCTCAGACTCCTCTGTCCATAGGATTTTCCAGGCAAAATAACTGGAGTGAGTAGCTATTCCCTTCACCAGAGGTCTTCCCAACCCAGGAATCGAACCCGGGTCTCTGGCATGCAGGCAGATTCTTTACCATCTGAACCACTAGGGAAGCCCTAGAAAGGCCTTTATGTCAGGGTAATAGATGGTTTATAGATTTTCTAAGTTCTTCAGAGATGTGACAGAGCCAGGAATGAATAATTTATTCAGGAGAAACACCCAAACAAAATGATGGTGAGTTTTGGCCAAAACTTCTTTGCTCACAGCCTGATGCTCAGTACTCAGGAGGTTAGAACCCAGGGAGCAGGAGTTAGACTCTGGCTGCCTCAGGACAGCGGTCCCCAACTTTTTGGCACCAGGGACCAGTTTTCTGGAAGATAATTTTTCCATGGATTGGTGTGTATGTGGGAGGATGGTTTCAGGATGATTCCAGTGCATTACATTTATTGTATGCTTGGTTTGTATTATTATTACATCAGTTCCACTTCAGATCATCAAGCATTAGATCCCAGAGGTGGAGGACCCTTGCCTTTGGAGACATCATCTCTCTACCTGCAGCATCTAGCTGCAAATGAGCCACACAGGAGGAGTTTTTGACTTTCCATGCTCAGGAGCATCCAGGCACATAGAAAGGGAGTTGGCACAGGTGTTGGGTAAGCTACCTGCATCATCCACTGTGGATGGATGCCATCTTCCCCTGGCTTCCTCTTTTGTTTTCTGGCGTACTTCCCAAGTTCATGACAATAAGCTTGCAACTTGCTGAATGCCTTTCCTGAACAAACTTCCTGAAACCTGTCAGAAAATGTATTGATTTCCCCCTTGTTCACAATGGATAGTTTGAAGATTCAAATTTTAGATTCAGTATTATCATCTTCTATAGAGCTTGGAAATCATGGCTCATTGTATTCTAAAGAATGTTGCTGTTGAGGACAGTTCTGCCTTCCCTTGTAGATTAGATTTTTAAAAAAATCTCTTTGGAGACTTTTGAGTCTTTTCTCTCTTCATGGTGGTTTATAATTTTGTGAGGATATGAATAGAAATTTTCAACCTGTTCAGTTCTTAGCTGGCCCTCTCGAAAGAGAGTTATCTCTCTGTGCAGTTCAGGAGAATTTTCTTTTATTTTGTTGATTAGTTATGCTCCTTATGAACTGAATGTTTTCTCAGATTTATCCAGGCTATCATATTTTTGTTCTACAAATCATTAGCTTATTTTTCAAGAACTTTATTGTAATTTCTCCCTTTTCATAGTAGACTCTTCTTATTTATGAGTATAATAAGTTTAGAATCTTTGTGAGGATACATGTTAGAATTTTTAAATCTCTTTTCCCCTCATCTCTCCTCTTCCACTCATCTCTTTCCTTTAAGATCAGTTGTTCTGTGTTCTTCTTGATCTTCTCTTTTGTATGGGGTAACCAAGACCTTCCCTGGCAGACTGTTCAATTTTGTTGGAGAGTATTTATCCAGCTTTATTCTGGAGTAAACATTTCTGTTGCCAATTGTTCTGACTCCAGTATACAGAGCCAACTTTTGTGGCTGCTTTGAGCTATTCTGCCTCTAAAGCCTTATTTGTTGTCCTGCTTCTTACTTTAGTTTCTGTATCTGCTTACCAAGCATGCCTGGCAGAATAACGACAAAAATGTCCACTTCCTAATTCCTAGAATTTCTGGTATGCCACGTTACATATCTGAAGGGACTTTGCAGTGAGCTTTAAACATCTTGAAACAGGAAGGTTATCCTGGATTATACAGATGGACCTATTATAATCACAAAGTCTCTTAGAAGGGGTAGACAGCTGAGTCAGAGTCAGAGAAGGTGGCGTGAATGGAAGCACGGGGAGGAGTGATGTGGTCACAAGCCAAGGAATGTGGATGGCCTCCAGGAGCTAGCAAAGGCTTGGAAACAAATTTCTCCTGAGAACCCCAGGAGGAACACAGTCTTTGATTTTAGCTCCATAAGACCCATTTCAGACTTCCTAGTGCCAACATTATTAAGATAGTAAATTGGTGTCTTTACGCCGTCGGGTTTGTGGTAATTTGTTACAGCAGCGATAGGAACGTAATAAAGTCATGAGAAACCTGTAGATCTACAGGGAAGATCACCTCCCACCTCCGCACACTTTCCTTTTCAGTATATGCCGGGCCGTGCCTTCCTCCCTCCATTTATTGGCAAGGACGATCCTCTCCCCTTTGAAGCTTCTGGAAGGCTGTGAACATTTCTGATCTGTCAGTGGTCCACTCTCTCCTCTACCTGTGCCACCACGAGCTGGTTTCCTTTCCTGCTTCCTTATTGTCACACAGTGGGTTTGGGAAGAATGAGAAGTTTTTGGCATCCTTTTAGAATCAGTGACACCCTGATGAATGCAGAATGTTTCCAAAAGTCTTATTGTTTTAAATGCACAGCCGTCAAAAATGATCCATCAAAAGTCATCCTTCTGGCGTGCTCTCAGGCTGCCTGAAGCTGCACCTGAGTCCAACACTGGCCTGTGCGAGACAGCTGGTAGAGGGGAGCAGTGCGGACTCTGGAAATTGTGCAGTTTCTTGTTACAGAAAGAGAGCTGGAGTGAAAGAGCAGCCTTGGCCTCGGAAATATCAGTCTCCAGGCCACAGTGCTGGCTGTGCAGCCATCTGATGTGAATTCCAGCCAGTTAGTGCTTTGCTCCTGGCACTGGGCACCGCCCGGCAGTGAGAAGGAGTGCTGCATTTCCCCAGGAATCTTTGGGGAAGGAATAGAAAGCTGGGCAGGACTGTGTGTGGGCCGTGTTCTGGAGCAGCCCCTGCCATCTCATGGTCTTCTGTGCCCCTGCAGGCAGTGACCTTATTTCCTGGTTAAGGCTCATTACTTGATTACTGAACTCAGCTCCCACACCTTCCCAAGCTCTGAAACTTTCCTGTGCTTCGTAGAGAGAAGTCCTGTGTCCAGGGTGTTGGCAGCCTTGGCCTTTCAGAGAGAGAAGCTTTACTTTCTTTCTTAGCACAGGCACAGTCTGCAAAACATAGTCCTTTTCTTCCCCAGTCATTTCTGAGACGTGGAAGGTAAAATATCACTTTAATGATTTCATCGTCTGGCTCTTTCTGCCAGTGGAGAAGCAGTAGGATGTGTCCAGGTTGTGGAAGTCAGACAGAGCTCTCCCACTTTCTAGCCATGTGATTGTGAGTTAACTTTGGAAACCTCCATAAATCTCAGTTTTTTTTTTCCCCTCTCAGTTAAAAAAGGTGGATAACACCTATATCGTAGGCCTGTTGTAAAGACTAAATGAAATAAAGAACATAAAACTTGTTATGTAAGGGATATGTAAGTGTCCATTCCCTTGTCTGCTCCGATCATAAGAACTAGCACAGTTATTTAGAGACACACTAATAAGAGCTAATAGTTCTCACATACTTTTTTAAAGCCCCAATTTACTTTTTTTTTTTCTGATTACAAACATTATAAATGTAGAAAATTTGAATAAACAATGAATACTATAATAAAATTCTCATGGTCAGTCTCATCCTCTAGAGATAATTATTATTAGCATTTTGGTATTCTTTCCATTATTTTTATAAACAATGAGAGAGGAGTTGTTCACTTCATGTTCCACGGACACTCATCTTCTTGAGGGAGGAATTTCCTCTCCCAGCAGCTGGGGGAAGGACCCGCCTTCTTTGTGTCTAGACTTGATAACATACAATACAAGGAAGATTAGACTGAGGAGCAGGGTGGCTAAGGCAAAGCCAGGAAGCAATTTGACCCCTGAAAGGGCAGCATTTTAAGGCAGTGAAGTGTAGTGAGTTGGTTTTGCAACCCTATGTAGTAATTATGCTGATGTTTCGAGATAGCATGCTTGGGGCACAACAGGTTTAGCATGGTGTTCTCTGGCCTGCCTGGACTTCACCCTGGAAGGCAGGAAACACCACCATCAACCTGGGCTGGGAGACCACACTCACCAGACATCCTCCTGTTTGTATCTCCTTACACACTTTGGGGAGAATGCATCATCTGGATCTAAGTAACCCACAGCTTCTGCAAGATGCCGGCATCAGCGTACTTGTTTCCATCAAGCCTCAACCCTGCAGGAACTGGACAAGGACCCAGCATGTGACTGGGAATGCGTGCTTACAGAGGCCAAGTCCAGTGGTGCAAGGACAGTCACTAGAAAAAGGCATTTAGTAACCAGGGTTCCCTCAGGAATCCATAATGAGACTTGAGGGACCATTTATGAATCCTCTAAAATTTTGTGTATATATATTTTTCTAGGACAGGGTCTATAGGTTTCATAAGATTTATAAAAGAGTCTATGCCTGCATCTTAATCATGAAGAGCTATTGATTTCAAAGAAGGAATAGAGTGCATATTCTGCAGGCAGTCTCCCAGGAAAAATGATTTCTTCTCACTGAGCTAAGGATCAGAGAATAGAGAATTTTCAGTTATGTTCTTTGGCAAGAATTGGAATGCAAATATTGAATATTGCTAAGTAAGGGGCAATTCATATGCTTCTCCATCGATCATTATATCTTCCTCCCTCCCTCTCCCCCTTCCTTCCTTCTGGTTTATCTATCATCTGTCTTTTCACATCTATTACCTTTTCTGTTGAGAGACTAGTTTGGCTTTAGACAGATTTGTAAGTAACTTATCTTTTTGTTGCTTTCTTCATTGCCCATGTAAAATTGGGGCTTTCCTGGTAGCTCAGCTGGTAAAGAATCTCCTGCAATGCAGGAGACCTCGATTGGAGACTCCTGAGTCGGGAAGATCCACTGGCGAAGGGAAAGGCTACCCACTCCAGTATTCTTGGGCTTCCATGGTGGCTCAGCTGATAAAGAATCTGCCTGTGTTGCAGGAGACCTGGGTTTGATCCCTGGGTTGGGAAGATCCCTTGGAGAAGGGAACAGCTACTCACTCCAGTATTCTGGCCTGGAGTATTCTGGTGGCAAAGAGTTGAACATGACTGAGAGACTTCCACTTTCATGTAAAATTGGGATAGCTTTTTACCTCATAAGGTTATTATAAGGATTAAGTGAGATATTTTTGTTGTAAAGCATTTAGCACAGTGGTTAATATATTGTTCAGTTCAGTTCAGTTCAGTTGCTCAGTCGTGTCCCTTTGCGACCCCATGAATCAGTTCTCATTAAATATTTGCAATTATAATAATACTAATTATTAACTGTAGCTATATTATAGCACTCAGGCCATTATATGCTCAGAGGAATTACCAATACTGTCTCACTCTGGCCTGCTTTCCTAGAATACTGAGTGTTAATGATTTTGTTTTTATCTGTGTTTCATTTCTTTAAAAGTATGCTCTTTCCTAGAGTTAATTTGTTAATTGGTTATATATTAATTAGTGGTAACAGCTGAGTTAGAAACTGCCTTTAAGGGAAACTCAATGACTAGTTTTGTTGGAGTAACTGTCAGACTCCCATTAACAATTGATCTCTAAATCATGTGTCTCTTGAAGTGGTTAGGGGCCTCTGCTTCTGTATCTTGACCTTGGTTGGCAGAGCAGCTGCCATATTTGTAGAAAAGGAGCTCTGGAAGTATCTGAGTGGCATTTAAATCCTCTGGTCTTGGGAGTACCTGAGACTTTCAGGGGCTACTCATTGGTCAGAAGCTGTCACATGGCCATACCCAACCATAAAGAGAGACAGTAAGCAGTACAATCCTATATGTGCCTTGAAGGGTGGAAAGCCAGAACTATTTGATGAGTTTATCCATGATTAGCACAGTAATGATAAGATTTTAGGTTATATATGGTAATCAGTTTTGAAGACATAGGCTGTTTGGCCTTCCTGATGGATAACCACCTAGAACAACTTTCGGGTAAAACATGTAAAATTTGGAGGCCTGTGCTGATACCTGGAATATTGGAGAAGGAAAAGGACTGTCTTCCCTGTGTTATTTTTCTTTCAACTTGAGTTTGGTTTGAGTATGTCAGGACTGGTGCTGGTATATCCCTACAGAAAAGTGGTCTTTGGGCATAATATTCTCCTTGTATAGTGTCTAAAATGACACAAGGAAGAGCCTGTGCTCATAGCCATGGAACATACCAGTTCAGAGGAAGGAGTTTTAGCATCCAGCTGAGGCAATATATTATTTTATTTTTTATTGGAGTATGGTTGCTTTACAATGCTATGTTAATTTCTGCTGCACAATAAAGTAAATCAGCTATATGTATAGTGGCTCTGGGTGCCAGGCTCACAAGAAGGCATTCAGAGTTGGTATCACTACCCTGGGGCTTGCCAGGTGGTGCAGTGGTAAAGAATCTGCCTGCCAGTGCTGGAGATGCAAGAGACACGAGTTCAATCCCTGGGGGGGAAGATATCCTAGAAAAGGAAATGGTAGCCTACTCCGGTATTCTTGCCTGGAAAAAATCCCGTGGACAGAGGAAGCTGGTGGGCTGTAGACCATGGGTTTACAAAGAGTTGGAAATGACTGAATGACTGAGTGCACATGCACAATACATATAATGTATCCCCTCTTTCTCAGACCTCCCTTCCTGCAGTACAGGACAATGTTTTTAAAAAGGAGATGTAGAGGATTTCTTTCCCTTTGGGTGAGCAAAAGACATCCTCTGTGGAGTTTTAGGAGGTAGCATATATTAAGATAATTTGGGTTAATTTTCAATTGTACCTATAACTTACAGGAGCTGAAACGTGTTCATTTTCAAGGTATTTTATCTTCATCAGTTATATCTTGAATATTCTTAGTTATTATTTGAATTTGGTTTATATATATATATGTGTGTGTGTGTGTTTGTTTTAGAGATGATAATATTGATACATAAGGGAGAAATAAGGAGAAAAAAACTCAAGGTATTCATTGAGCACCTGTTGTATGCTCGGCCTTCTTCTAGGCACTTTCATATGTGTGATTTAATTTTAATCTCCCAATAGCTGTATAAATCATGTATTATTATCATATTAATAGGAAGAGTGAAGCTCAGTGCATTGAAATGGATTGCATTTGAACTGCATTGGAACCAGCCTTTCCTAATTGCTAGCATCTTCTTCTCAAGGCATGCAATCTCTTTTCTCTGCTTCACTTGGGATTGTTGGGACTGAAGACATGGTTTTGAATTAGTGCTGCCTCTATTCATTGTGTTTCTCCTTGACACATTCAATTTGACTAAAATGATTAAAGTAACATTTCCATTTCTTTTGGTGAAGTTATTACAAGAGCATCATAGAGAGGGCTCCGTGTTGAGAGGGTTGATTGCCCTGACATTCTAGACATGCCAGTGCAGCATTAAGATTTTCTACACCAGTGGAGCAAGATAAAAAAAAATTATCAGTGGATCTAGCCTGATATTCAAAAACGGTTACATTGATCAGTCTTCTTTTTCCAGTTTCAGTTGGATTTAATACCTATGACTTCAATAATTTGTCCAAAATTTGCAAGATCCCTGTTTACAGATTAATGGATTGAACACAATAGCATCAGCGGTAACATTTTCTTTCATGGTTTGAAATCTACATATGTCTTTGTTTTAAATTGGAGGATAATTGCTTTACAAGGTTGTGTTGGTTTCTGCCATACAACAACGTGAACAGCAATAATATTTTTAAAGATCGAGGTGACATGATTTGTTTACTCAGCTTAATGCATACATGCACAAATTTTATGCTTTTACTTGGGGTTTTATTTTTCATTATTTAACAGTCCCTTGGGGTTTTCTATCTGACATCTATGTCTTCGATTATGTGCCAGGAACCTCCAAGGTCCAATACACATAGTAATTTGACATTTTGTGGAAGCATGAATTTGAACTGCAGAGTTGGTGAGAAATATGATTTGTGGAGCAAATTATATATCTAAAAATGAGCTCAGCCTAGAGCCTAGCATGTGTATCTCATTCTAGCTATGCTTCATACTCTTTGTCTTTGTGTATAGAAATAACAAAGCAAATTATATTTTGTAGTAGTAATCAGAAATTGGTGAATTAAGAAAAGTCTAATCATACTCTTATATTCTTGGGCACTGGTCTCCAAAGTGGGTAGGAGGAAACATATTTGGAGTTTCTCTATTATTTATGTTTCTGTTTAGGGGTTGGCAAAATATGGCCCATGACTGAATCCAGCCCAACACTTGTCTTTGTAAAGAAAATCTTGTTTGAATATAGCTGTGCCCATTTGTTTACATATTGTCAATGGCAGAGTGAAGTAGTTGCAAAGAAGACCATATGGCATGTAAAGCCCAAAGTGTATCTGGTGCTTTAAGAAAAAGTTAGTTGACCCCTATTTTAATTTTATCTTTAAATTTTTTCTACTGTTTTCTACTGTATTTTATATAGGATAATAGTAGTAATACATGTATACAATTTATAAATAATCATACACATATACTGGCAGGATATTTAAAAATCACTTATTCAAATGGGGCACTTTCAAAAAACTTTGATGATTGCAGTTTTAGGGCTTGCAATTTAAGAAACACCCACAAATGATTGCCCTTTTTGTTGTGATTATTGTCATTAAAGGCACACATCTTGTTCTGAACAGTTTGTATATTTTTAGTTGGATCATTTTTAGTCTTTATTGAATTTGTTACAATATTGCTTCTGTTTTGGTTTTTTGGCCTCCAGACATGTAAACCTTAACTCCCTGACCAGGTATCAAACCCATGCTGCCTGCATTGGAAGGTGAAATCTTAACCACTGGACTGCGGGGGAAGTCCCAGTGTTTCTATTTTTATTATGCAAATTGTATGGGAGAAAGCATGAGCACAGTGACACAGGAAAAGAGGAACTGTGACCAAATATGAGTCAGAGAGAGGGGAGGAAAAGAAAAAAAAAATGGAGGAAAAAAAGAGTGGAGGAAAGAAATAAAAGAGGCCGGCTTCCTTGTATCCAGCCATGCCTGCTCTGAGCTGGTCTATTCTCTTGAATTAGCTTAGACATCAAAACCAGCTTTATCTGATTGCAGGAGGCAGCTGCCTGCGTGGTGTGATGTGAAGTGCTTGAAAAGCTCCTCCCATTAACCAAGAAAGAAAGAAAAAATAATTCTCCATAGATTTTTCTCAAAATCTGAAATTCTCACATCAGTCAAGCTCTCAGATTATGAGATTTTGATCCTCTCAGATTATGAGCCTCTCAGATAAAGAGGCTCTCTATATTTCTGTCCCGATGTTGCGGGGCAACGTACTGCACCATCTTTTGCCATTGACTCTTTTGTTCATAAGCTCATCAGATTACTTAGTGCTCAGCTGCTTGATTGAAAAGTAGCTGAGGAGACCTTGGACAGAGGATAATTCTTTCGTTTTGGCAAGGGCAAACCAGTGCAGGGTTGGCAGAGATGGACCAGAGTTGTTGTGGCCGAGGGCAGAGGGTCTGATGGGGAAGCCTGCTCCAGCCCGCTCTGATCCCTGGTCCATCTGCAGAGAACATGCATGATCAGAAGTTCCTCCTTCTGAGCTTGAAGGTTCATTAGTCAGCAAAGTAATAAGGACTATATATTACCAAGGACTCAAGGCCTACTGAGAATTTCTTGTGTGTGTATTAATCTCGGCAGAGCAAAGCTATGCCAAGCTTAAAACTAATCTGCATTAATGAACAGCCTCCTTGATTTCCATTTTTATGATGTGTGCAGCATGGTGATTTGTTTCTCCGCGGCTCGTAATGGGATGGCTGACTGATGAATCACCTTCTCCGAGAAGCTTGTCTGTGAGCAGTAACATTGCAAATGGGTGCAAATCAAAAAATCTGTTATTATTTCATTAAAGGGATGACACAGGCTCCTAGTTTCCAAAATTATCCCCTCTCTTCACACGGCCCACTGAAGTTTCTGTCTTGTTATGTGGGTGTGTGTTGAACCAGTCTCTGTGCTCATGCTATATAGAAAGATGCAGGCTACTTGGGATGATTTTGACATAATCTAACTCCGCCAGTCAAGCAGGAGAAAAGGCTGGAGGAGATTATTTGATGGTCAGATACAGGTATTTGGAGTGAGTTGAATAGAAGAGTTTGGAACCAGGACCAGATCTAGGAAAGCTGGAAATAGTGGGGTGAGAACATGGAAAAGAAGAGGAGGAGCAAAAAAAATAAAGCAGGGTGCAGATGGGTGACTCTTGGGTTTTAAATTTAAGGCTTAAACCTGTGAGCACAAGATACTGTCCAAGCACCATCATCATCACTACCAACCACCACCATCACCACCGTCATCATCCCCATCATCATCGTCGTCCTGGCTGGCACTACGCTAATCGCTTTATATGTCTTTATCTATAATTCTCATGGTAACCTTTTGAGAGAGGTGTTAGTATTCTTCTTCTTTCTTTTCTTTGAAAAAAAAATTGAGATAGAATTCATAAATCACAAAATTCACCCTTTTAAAGAGCACATTTCTGTGGCTTAGTGTCTTTCAGAGTTATACAGCCTTCATCACTATCTGATTCCAGAACATTTCATCAACCAAAAGAAACCCTGCAACTAGGAGCAGTCACTCCTTACTCTTTCCTACCCCATAGCCTCTGGCCACAACCAGTCTACTCTCTGTCTCTTTAGATTGCCTATTCTGGATGTTTCCTATAAGTGGAATCATACACTATGTACACTTTTGTGACTGGCATCTTTCACTTAGCATAATGTTTTCAAGGTTCATTTATGGTGTAGCGTGTATCAGTTCTTCATTCCTTTTTATGGCTGATAAAATTCCATTGTATGAATACGCCATATCTTGTTTATGCACTCACTGTTGGGTGTTTTCTTTGTTATTGTGAATGGTGCTGATATGAACTTTAATGCACAAGTTTTTGCATGGACATTTTTGCTTTCAATTTTCTTGGGTATATACCCAGAAGAGGAATTGCTGAATTGTATGGTAATTCAATGTTTTTTTTCATGTGCTTATTAGCCATAGAATGGCTTCAGAGAAATGTCTATTCAAATAATTTGCCCAATTGGTAATTGGGTTATTTCTTTTTTATTGATGAATCATAATGTTTCTTCATATTTTCTGTATACCAGACCTTCATCTGTTATGTGATTTGCAATTATTTTCTTCTATTACATGGGATTTTGAAAATTTTTCTTTATAGTGTCCTTTGAGCATTTTTGTTGTTGTTCAGTCACTCAGTTGCTTTGGCCTCTTTGTGACCCCATGGACTGCAGTATGCCAGGCTTCCCTGTTCTTCACCATCTCCTGGAGCTTGCTCAAACTCATGTCCATTGAGTCGGTGATGCCATCCAACCGTCTCATCTGTTGTCCCCTTTTCCTCCTGCCTTCAGTCTGTCCCCTATGCTTCCCTGGTAGCTCAGAGGGTAAAGTGTCTGCCTACAATGCAGGAGACCTGGGTTCGATCCCTGGGTCGGGAAGATCCCCTGAAGAAGGAAATGGCAACCCACTCCAGTACTCTTGCCTGAAAAATCCCATGGACAGAGAAGCCTGGTAGTCAGAGAGAGTCGGACACGACTGAGCAACTTCAGTCTGTCCCAGCATCAGGGTCTTTTCCAATGAGTCAGTTCTTCCCATCAGGTGGCCAAAGTATTGGAGTTTCAGTTTCAACATCAGTCCTTCCAATGAACATTCAGGACTGAATTCCTTTAGGATTGACTGGTTTGATCGCCTTGCAGTCCAAGGGACTCTCAAGAGTCTTCTCCAACACCACAGTTCAAAAGCATCAATTCTTCAGCACTCAGCTTTCTTTATAGTCCAACTCTCACATCCATTCATGACTACTGGAAAAACCATAGCTTTGACTATGTGGACTTTTGTTGGTAAAGTAACATCTCTGCTTTTTAATGCACTGTTGAGGTTTGTCGTAGCTTTACTTCCAGTGAGCAAGCATTTTTTAATTTCATGGCTACAGTCACCATCTGCAGTGATTTTGGAGCCTAAGAAAATAGTCTGTCACTGTTTCCACTGTCTCCCCATCTATTTGCCATGAAGTGATGGGACCAGATGCCATGATCTTCATTTTTTGAATGTTGAGCTTTAAGCCAACTTTTTCACTCTTCTCTTTCACTTTCATAAGAGGCTGTTTAGTTCCTCTTCACTTTCTTCTGTAAGGGTGGTGTCATCTGCATATCTGAGTTTATTGACATTTCTCCCGGCAATCTTGATTGCAGCCTGTGCTTCATCCAGCCCGGCATTTCTCATGGTGTACTCTGCATATAAGTTAAATAAGCAGGGTGACAATACACAGCCTTGATGTACTCCTTTCCCAATTTTGAACCAGTCCATTTTTCCATGTCCGCTTCTAACTGTTGCTTCTTGACCTGCATACAGGTTTCTCAGGAGTTAGGTAAGGTGGTCTGGTATTCCCATTTCTTTAAGAATTTTCACAGTTTGTTGTGGTTCACACGGTCAAAGGCGTTAGCATAGTCAGTGAAACAGAAGTAGATGTTTTTCTGGGATTCTCTTGCCTTTCCTAGGATCCAACGGATGTTGGCAATTTTATCTCTGGTTCCTCTGCCTTTTCTAAATCTAGCATGAACATCTGGAATTTCTCAGTTCACATACTGTTGAAGCCTGGCTTGGAGAATTTTGAGCATTACTTTGCTAGCATGTGAAGCGAGTGCAGTTGTGCAGTAGTTTGAACATTCTTTGGCATTGCCTTTCTTTAGGATTGGAATGAGAACTGACCTTTTTCAGTCCTGTGGCCACTGCTGAATATTCCAAATTTGCTGGCATATTGAGTGAAGCACTTTAACAGCATCATCTTTTAGGGTTTGAAATAGCTCAACTGGAATTCCATCACCTCCACTAGTTTTGTTCATAGTGATGCTTCCTAAGGCCCAGTTGACTTCATGTTCCAGGATGTCTGGTACTAGGTGAGTGATCATACCATCGTGGTTATCTGTGTCTTTAAGATCTCTTTTGTATAGTTCCTCTGTGTATTCTTGCCACCTCTTTTTAATATCTTCTGCTTTTGTTAGGTTCATACTGTTTCTGTCCTTTATTGTGCCCATCTATACATGAAGTGTGGAGAAAGAAATGGCAACCCACTCCAGTATTCTTGCCTGGAAAATCCCATGGACAGAGGAGCCTGGTAAGCTGCAGTCCATGAGGTTGCTAAGAGTCAGACACGACTGAGCAACTTCACTTTCACTTTTCATTTTCATGCATTGGAGAAGGAAACGGCAGCCCACTCCAGTGTTCTTGCCTGGAGAATCCCAGGGATGGGTGAGCCTGGTGGGCTGCCGTCTATGGGGTCGCACAGAGTTGGACACGACTGAAGTGACTTAGCAGCAGCAGCAGCAGCATACATGAAGTGTTCCCTTGGTAGCTGTAATTTTCTTGAAGAGATCTCTAGTCTTTCCCATTCTATTGTTTTCCTCTGTTTCCTTTGAGCATAACAGTTTTTAATTTCAATGGCATTATTTTATCCTTTTTTTCTTTTGTTGTTTGTGTTTCATATGTCATGTCTAAGAAACATGTCTAATTTGAGATTACAAAGATTTATTTCTATGGTTTTCCCTGTTTCATAGTTTTAACTCATATTTTGATCTTTGATTCATTTTGATGTGTTTCTAAGATAATTTGTATATAATTTTTGTATATGGTATGAGGTTAGGCTTCAATTTCATTTTTTGTATACAAATATTCAGTTATCTTATCACTATTTTTGAGAAAATCTTTTTCCCATTGAATAATCTTGGCAGTGGTTGAAAATCAACTGTCCACAAATGTCTGCATTTATTTCTGGATTCTGAATTCTATTTCACTAATTTATCTGCCCATCATTATGCCAGTATGAAGTAATGTTGATTACTGTAGCTTTGTCATAATTTTTGAAATTGGAATGTGTGAATCTTCTGAATCTGTTCTTTTTTAAGATTGTTCTGGCTATTCTAGATCCCTTGGATTTCTATATGAATTTTGAGATAAGCTTGTTAATTTCTCAAAAAAGCAAATGAGATTTTGATAAGTATTGTGTTGAGTCTGTAGATCAGTTTTAGGGTACTTCTATTTTAGTAATATTGTCTTCTAGTCTATGAACATGGGATGTTTTTATTTATTTTTATCCTTAATTTCTTCAATTATATTTTGTAGTTTTCGGTGTGAAAAATTTTCACTTTTTGGTTAAATTTATTTTTAAGTATTTTTTGATTCTATTGTAAATGGAATTTTCTTCATTTGTTTTTTAGGTTGTTCATAGCTAGTGAATAGAAATGCAGTTGATTTTGAACATTGATCTTGTGTTTTGTAACCTTGTCAAACTCATTTATTAGCTCTAGTAGTCGTTTGATTTTGTGAATTTCTTAGGATTTTCTATATAAAAAATCATGTAATCTACAAAAAGAGATAGTCTTCCTTCTTTTCTAATGCCAGTGCCTTTTATTTTTATATTTTGCCTAATAGGCTTAGCTAGACCTCCAGTGTAATGTTGAATAGACATAGTGAGAGCTGACAGTCTTGTCATCCTTACCAAAACCTTTCAGCTTTGCCATCCAGTCATACTTTGTCATAACTTACAAGTTTATATATATAACTTACAGGTTTTATATATATATATATATATATATATATATATATAAACAAAGTTTTAAACTTTGTTTATATATATATATATATATAAAATATATGCCATTGCTGCATCATTATTTTATACACATATAATGATATATATATGTCATATTTGTATTCTTGACTCTGAAGAGCTCTACCAGCTTGGACAGCAACGTGTTTTCTGGGAAAATAAGCTTACTTTTCTACTAATAGTGAGCAAGAATTTTCTCTAGCTCCAAATTGCTGGTGATAAGACTCATAATGGCTTAGGACTGGGATTTAGGAATGTGATGCCTAGGAAGTGTATTTTTTTTATTATACACATATCATGTATCATGTATATATACAGCCAGGCATAGTTATGTTACTTGTTGTGTTGTATCACTAGTTTATATATATATATATATACACATACACACACACACACACACACACACATATATGTTTTTTAAATATATTCACAAAATCATCTGTTCCTCTGTTAAAACTCTATTGTTTCTCTTCCTGTTTTTCCATGATGAAGTCTGAAACATGGGGGAGAAACTGTAAAGAATTGTACTCAAGAAAACATGTGAGAAAACTGTGATTGCCTTATATATGAACAGTGACCATGTAATTTGTCATTAAATGAGCACAGTTCTGAGAGTGAAAGGGAAAATCATTAATAATTAAGAAGAGGCAGCAAAGTTGAGTCTGGCTAAGGAAAACTGAGATATAAGTTCATGATACTTAGAAAAGAAGATAATAAGATATGTTTTTTAACATCTACCATATGATTTGAACACCGAATGTCATCAGTATATAGCATGTGTCCTATTATACTAATTCCTGTTGTCTGTTGAAATACAAGTCTAGAATTACATTCTAGCTCATGTAATTCTAAAGAACAGGAGTGGTTCAATGTGCTCTTTTGCAAACAGCCTTAGCCACAAGTGTATCTTTCAGGTAATGTGACGCATAGACATCTAAGTGACAGGAGGCACTTTCCTCTTTTTTGAGGAAATGTCTTGTCTCGGCCAAAGGATTGTGTAGTGCACAGGCCTCTGCTAAGGCAGATGGTTTTTCTGGACCAGATCACAAGCTGGGATTAAGCTTTTGAAAATGAATAATGATTTGGCCTCCTGCATAGCTGGAGTCCCAACTGATAGTTCTCGTTTAACCATCAGCACAAATCACAGGCAGTGCCCAACTCACCCGTGTGAGGAGTTCCAAACATTCATTGGAAAGTTGGATGTTTGGCACTAGAGTTTATTTTCCTCAAAAAAACAGCAACAATTAGTTTCCCAGGCTGGCCAACAGAGCCCTTTAAAACCCCAAGTGTGCTGTATAATTGACCCCAGAGAGCTCTGCTGGCCCCATTGGGACAATAAAGTTTTCTGTGAAAATGTGAGCAAGAATTTCCTCTAGTTCCAAGTTGCTGATGATAAGGAGCATGGTTTGGGGCTGGGGTTTTGTGAAGTCCAGACAGTGGAGCCTGGGTGTTGTCATTGTTGTTTAGTCACTCAGTCATGATTGACTCTTTTGTGACCCCACGGACAGTAGCCTGCCAGGCTCTTCCACCCATGGGATTTCGCAGTCAAGAATATTGGAGTGTGTTGTCATTTCCTTCTGCAGGGGCTCTTCCTGACCCAGGGATTGAACCCATGTCTCCTGCATTGGCAGGTGGATTTTTTTTAACCACTGAACTGCCAGGGAAGCCCCTAGGATGCTGTGTTAGTTTCCTCTTGCTACTATAACAAATGACCACAAATCTAGTAGCTTAAAACCAAACAAATTTACTATCTTATGGTTGCAGAGATGAGAAGTCCTTCATGAGTCTCAATGGGCTAAAATCTAGGTGTCTGTAGGGCTGCCTTCTTTCTGTAGACTTTGAGGAATCTATCACCTTCCCTTTTGCAGCTTCTAGAGGCCACCTACTTTCCTTGGCTCATGGCCCCTTCCTCCTTCAAAGCCAGCAACTGCTACTAAGTCCTTCTTATGCTGTCGTCGGGCTTCACTCGTGGTTCAGCTGGTAAAGAATCTACTTGCCAATGCAGGAGACTCAAGAGATGTGGGTTTGATCCCTGGGGTAGGGAAGATCCCTGGAGAAGAAAATGGGAGCCTACTCCAGTATTCTTGCCTGAATAATGCCATGAACAGAGGAGCCTGGAGGGCTACAGTCCATGGGATGGCAGAGTCAGACACGACTGAGCACATGCACACGCATGCATGCTGTCATCTCTCTGGGTCTCTCTTCTGTCTCCCTCTTCTACTTCTAAAGACCAATGTGATTACACTGGGCCTGCCTGGATAATCCAGCTTCATCTCCCCATGTCAAGGTCAGTTGATCAGCAATCTCAATTCCATCAGCAATCTTCATTTTCCTTGGCTATGTTAAATAACACATTCACAGGTTCCAGGGAGGAGGTCATGGATGTCTTCAAGGGGCCAATGGCCACAGGTAACCAGGAGTAAGGAGGTCCGTCTGAGTATCACATTCAATTAATTGCTAAGTTTTATTGATAGTATTTTGCAACTCCCAACAGAAACATCCTTATCTTTTTATTTTTTAAATTTATTATTTTATTTGGCTACTCTGGGTCTTAGTTGTAAAATGTGGAATCTTTTTTTTTTTTTTCATTTGTTTTTATTAGTTGGAGGCTAATTACTTATATTATCAAGTGTGAAACAGGAATCTTTTTTTTTTTTTTTTCAGTTGCAGTGTGCAGGATCTTTAGCTGCAGTATGACTTCTTAGTTGTGGCACGTGGGATCCAGCTCCCTGATGAGGGGTTGAACCTGAGCCTCCTGCATTGGGAGCATGGGGTCTGAGCCACTGGACCACCTGGGAAGTCCCCAAACATCCTTATCTTTTCCGTCTCCCTGGCTGTTTTCCTTATCGCCTTTCACATGTAATGCTTTTCCAATGCATTGACAGTTGCAGAAGGCCAGCTTTTAGAAAGTAAAAATGATTGAGCACTGAAGTGACCTGGGCCAGCCACATGGAGGGGTCTGGCCTTAAGGAAGAATGATGAATGTGTAGGAGAGGTTCCCAGAGGGATATCTTGGCACAGATGTAAAGATCTCAACTTGTTAGGAATGGCTAGTAATGATGATGAGATGAAAGGGAAAAAGAGGAAGCCATGTCAAGTTAGGAGATGATTCCAGAGGCTCCTGAGTTCTGGCCTGACGATGGGTTTGTGTAAACATACAGAGTGGCCATTTGAAAGAGCACAAGATCGGGCCAGCCTGATCCTTCTGGTAAAGAGGGACTGTGAGGCCCTGATGCTGCTCTGCTCTGCTTCTCAGACATGAACGGAAATGAATCGTGGATCTTCAGCTTCACCAAGAGCCTGCTTTGTCAGCCAGTCTAATTCCCACCTTCTTTGCAGCATCTCATTCAAGGAAGTTGCAGTCCAGCATCTCATAATACTTGAAAAGCAATTTAAATCTTGACTTCAGTCTTAGGAAAATGCCAATGAGGGATTACCTTCAATTCACAGAGCCAAATTTTCAAAGCCCACATACAGTGCGGCAGGTAGAAGTGGTGGTTTGGGGGTGATTTAAATGCACTGTATTTACTGTGTACTTTATTTCTAATATTATTATGTCAGCTCCACCTCAGATCGTCAGGCATTAGATCCTGGAGGGTGGGAACCCCTGCTCTAGTGACTCAGGCCACAGGAATTTCTTTGCTTCCTTGTCTGTTTCGTTCTCTTTCATGTTTCTTTTTCAATTTGGTGAAAACTCAGCTAGACGATTGCTTATTGATCCAGAAAAGCAAAGCCAGGTTCTCCTTTGTGGGTGGCAAAGGGCCAGGTTCTTGACACTCATATAGTAATATGTTTTCCCACCAAATTTAGTTCTTTCAGCCAAGGTAGAGAACAGGGAGGTGAGGACTGGTGGACGCAGGGCCATGGGCAGGTTGGTCCCCAGGCAGCTGTGGCCTCCTCCCCACTAATGGAATCAGTGTCATGAGGCATCGAGGCTCCATGAGAGCGGAACCGAAGCCAGCACCCATGGGGCTGCAACAAGAGGCAGAATCTTGCTGGGGTTTCATTTAAATGGATTCATTTTACAAATATTGGGATTTTTAACTCACTCAAGAAACAATGAAACACCAACTCTGGTTGTACGTATTAAATTATAACAGTGGTGAGGCAAATGAAGAGGTGCTTAGCAGATTTAAATAAAGAATTAATAGAACAGAAATTGGTAGCATGAAATTAGCACCATGTCGATCTAATCTAATGGTGCATTACCCTTCACCAAAATAGATACGGTAGGCTCAGCACTTATCTTTCTTGTGGCACTTGATGGCTAGAGGTCTTAAAGAACTTTTCAAATTACCCTTCAAAATTAATTAAATCTCTGCCTGGAAGTAGGGGGAGGAAGAAGCAGCTATCTGTAAAATAAAATGCAAAGACTCTTGCGTTCCCTGTCCTTTCTAATGCTGGCAGGCTGGTTTTTCTCTGTTCCAGCATGCATCTTTGTGGAGCTGACAGGTGACCTCTAGCATTGGGTTGGTCTTCCTTGGGACCGCTGTCAATTCCACCTTATCTGTGGATCTTGCCCACAAATCCTTCTAGAAGTGACTGCCTCTTCCAATCTACTGAAATCCTTAATGTGCATACATGTGTGCTAAGTTGCTTCAGTTGTTTGACTCTTTGTGACTCTATGAACTGTAACCTGCCAGACCCCTCTGTCCATGGGATTCTCCAGGCGAGAATACTGGAGTGGGCTGCCATGTCCTTCCCCAGGGGATCTTCCTGACTCTGAACCAGCATCTCTTACATCTCCTGCATTGGCAGGTGGATTCTTTACCACTAGCGCCACCTGGGAAGCCTGAAATCCTTAATAAATGGATGTACCCCATGTTATTCATAGACAGCTCTGCAACCAGGTTTTTGTCTTTGGGGGAAATATGGGCCATATTTTCTATATCTTTCTTTTTTTCCTGTGGCTCTCACCAGTGTTTCATATAAAGCTGGTGCCAGGAGGAATATTAAAAAATATTTAATAACTACTTTAACTGGGGCACCAACTGATCAGAACATATATCTAACACCCAGTACAGCCAAACCACCATAAACCCACTAAACATCAGCCCTGTGGGGGCTGGAATCATTCATTAGCTCATAAGATAGATCTAGGTTGTGACCAATTTCTTCTTCTGGAGCAGAGAATATTGCCAGTATGACTAATATAATTGGAAAGTTATAGCATCTTTATTTTACAAATAGATAAAACACTTTAAAAGAACTTCCTGGGTGATACTGAGGCTTGCAAATTGCATTTACGTTTTGCAAATAATGACAGTACAATGACATTAATAATGACAGTGCCATACATTTTTATGGTTCTTTATAAATTTTTAAAAGAATGTTCTCATCTGTGGTTGCATTTTATTTCTTAGAAACTTTGAGATATGACAGGTATTTTCAAATTATAAAGAAACTGATCATCAAAAAGATTATGCCTTGCATATTGCATCATGTAAATATTGACATGCGTGCCCCTAGGCACACATACGTACTTGAAGAGACGTACGTGTAAAAGGAAATGCCTGTGTTTGGGAAGCACCTGGTTCAGAGAGATGAAAAATTATGGTATTGTTTAGGAATGCATACAGTGCAATACATTGAAAGTTTGGAGGATGAACAGAAACATTAGGATTCATCTCATATGGATGAAGCTTCTCACCAGAAGTGTTCAGAACAGGAGTTTTGAGAAACTCGAAGAGTGAAGCAACTTCAGGAGTTTGGGGTATATACTTATGATGGTGGGTGCATGGTCAGTTGTGTCTGACTGTTTGTGATCCCATGGACTGTAGGCCACCAGGCTCCTCTGTCCATGGGATTCTCCATGAAAGGACACTGGAGTAAGTTGCCATTTCCTCCTCCAGGGTATCTTCCTGATCCAGGATTGAACCCGCATCTTCTGTGGCTCCTGCGTTGCAGGTGAAGTGTTTACTGCTGAGTCATCGGGGGAGCATATACTTATATAACTGGTTAAAACTTCTCAGTCTATTACAGGGAGCCATATCCTGAGATCCAATGATATACTTTCAAGAGGGTCTTTGAATACTCTGAAATTATATGGGGCACTTTCTATGTATAGATGTGAACTTATCTGAGGAGTGAATTCAAAGCTTTCGTTGAGTCTTCAAAGACTCTGTCATCCAAAATAGTTTAGTAATCTCTGCTTCAGGGAGTTTCAGTTATTTATCTTAAATGATAAATTATTGTTGTTATTTAGTCGCTAAGTCATGTCTGACTCTTATGACCCCATGGACTTATAGCCCTCCAGGCTTCTCTATCCATGAGATTGCCTAGGCAAGAAGACTGGAGTGGCTAGCCATTTCCTTCTCCAGGGAATCTTTCTGATCCAGGAATTGAACCCCAACCTCCTGCATTAGCAGGTAGATTATTTACCATTGAGCCAGCAGGAAAGCCCAAAAGATAGAATAGCATTAATTATGGTTTAGGATTAACACAGATAACTTGCAAACTTATAATGATATAGTCTAAGTTGTTTGTTATTGTATAAACTCTAATGACTTTATATATTATGTTAATATATTCTCTTATATCTTAATATCATATTATCTAAGTCATCTTTTCCATATTGCTTTGCTATTTCTATTGCCTGCTTCCCCAATCTCCTTTCCTGAAAGCCTTGATTTTACAATCTTCTGCACCTCTAGGCAATTTCTTCTTACTCCTTGGGGTATACAAAGAGCCTGAATGACCCCAGGCTCTAGAGAAGGACTGTAAGTTTCTACCACAAGCATCTTCCTGAATATGTGCCATCACTCAGACCCTCAGATTCTCACCTGGCCTTTTCTATCCATATTATGCCCAAGAGTATAATGGTTTGCACATTTCTTTCTATATTACCCAATCCATTAATTTTCTGATCAAGAGTAACTGCTATCAAATGATTGCCTTGTTGGTGACAGTAACATATTGATTGGCTTAGCTTTCAAGGGGGAAGTAATAGAGGTTAATGGCCCACATTTGATTATGCCTTGTTAACAGGTGAGGCTGTGGGGGATTGTGGAAAGGACTGGAAATCAGGGCCTCTGGGTTTCCTGAACGATGCATGATACCCTCTGCCTAACGTGTAACCTCTTCTCATCTCTGAAATGGCCTCGGTTGTAAAAGGTCCTTTCTGATATACCATCATACAATTCCTTAATAGGCCACCTAAGCAGACACAATCATTTTGGAGAGAGCTCCAACAATCAGAGATACTTTAGCATTTCCAAAATGCTTGCTTCATCTATTGCTTAATCAGTGGTTTGTAAGAAATCATGGTGATTATTGAAGGACAGGGCACCATTTTTACAGCTTCCATTAAGGAGTGAAGCCAGGCTGTGGCCGGGCTGGCTCAATAAATCATTTGTATTGGGAATATATTTGTCAGTTTTTCTGCAGATTGTGTAATTATTGCATCGTTTTATTTCCAGTGCTCATAAGTGGGGATTAAAGCTGACATTTGGTAATTGAAACAGTGTTCTCCCTTTCATAGCATAGTTAGCAGGAATTGTTAAGAACTTTATTTCTCTCCAAAGGGTTTTCTCTTTCTGGCTGCCTCTGAGTTCCTAGGGTTTCATACATTTTGTACTGGGTAGGCTCGCCAAGGCATCAAGGACCACTACCAACAGCTGCCACAAGTTTAAAACCTTTAGAAGAAGGAACAGATTGCAGTTTGCTCCTAGGAGTTCGTTGGGTTTAAATTTCTGAAATATTAAGAGACACCTAGTGTAAGAATTTTGAGCATTTTAACTTTTGTCTTTATTTATTTTTTATTGAAATATAGTTGATTTACAACATTGTGTTAATTTCTGCTGTTTAGTAAAATGATTCAGTTACCCACATGTGTTCATATATACTTTATATTTGTAAAATTTGAACATTTTAAATGAGTAGAGTTTTTCCTGCCTCAGGTCTGCAAGGAAAGGGTTCTCTTCCTTCCGTGATGCTTCTTGCTCCCCATCCAGCCTCCGAGCACACTCAAGACCAGAGGGT
This sequence comes from Cervus elaphus, assembly GCF_910594005.1. Taxonomy (NCBI): domain Eukaryota; kingdom Metazoa; phylum Chordata; class Mammalia; order Artiodactyla; family Cervidae; genus Cervus; species Cervus elaphus. The sequence continues at coordinate 66,778,520 of NC_057847.1, forward strand.
CCCGAGCTGTGTGCCAGACCCCGTCAGTGTTTGTCACAGTGACCCTAAGGGGTTGCCAAAATAAGAGTCTGCAGTTTATATGAGTGTGAGCTGATTGACTCCAAATCTGCCTTCCCCTCTGACACCCCATTGCTTCACACATTCCCATCACTTTCAGAGGAATTTCTTTTCTCATTATCGTTAATACTTTTCTACCTATAATGACATTTGAATTGACAGCTTTTCCCAGTGCCCCCTCATCTCACCCTTGCCGCAAACACACATGCACCCACACACAAGGACACATGCACAGTCCCTCACACACAGAGGGAAGCACAGATACTTACGCACACACAATATGAGAGGCTCTGTAGCCTGCATATGCATGACGTGCACTCACCTTCATATACATTGCAGTGAGACCCACAGGGTCTCCATGGGGCAGTTTCCTGTTTTCCCTGGCCCTGGACTCTGATGCCAGGTGCTCTGAGCTGCCCCCTCCCATCCCTGCCTCTCTCTTTCTGAACAGCACAGCCAGCTTTCTGCATCTTCCGCCTTCTGCTGAGGATGAAGGTGTGGGGCTGAGAGGCTGAGATGAAAGACTCTGACTGCACAGCTGTGGGAGTTTTTTGTCAGATCGATGGTTGGGATCCCGGGCAAGTTTGACTCTTGGGACCAGGCAGTGGAGTCCTGCTGCTGCTGGGCTGACATCTGGGCATACAATCTTCCCCTTCAGAACTCTAGGAATAGGACTTCCTCAGCAACCTGAGGTGGAGTGCAGGCCTAGGGAAATATGGGAAAGGACCCTTGGCGGTTCTTTCTTTTTAAATGAATTTTTATGGGAATATAGTTTCTTTATAGTGTTGGGTTTGTTCCTGCTGTCCAGCAAAGTGAATCAGCCAGACGTGTACATACAGCTCCTTTTTTTTTTGGATTTCCTTTCCGTTTAAGTCTGGGGCTTCCCAGGTGGCTCAGTGGTAAAGAAACCACCTGCCAATGCAGGAGACGCAGGAGACTCAGGTTTGATCCCTGGGTTGGGAAGATGCTCTTGCCTGGGAAATCCCGCAGACAGAGGAGCCTGGCGGGCTGCAGTTGATGGGGTCACCAAAGGGTCAGACACGACTCAGCAACTAAACAGCAACAACAGCGTCCCATCTCAGTCACCGCAGAGGATTGAGGAGGATTCCCTGTGCTGCACATGGGTTTTCGTTCAGTTCAGTTCAGTCGCTCAGTCGTGTCCGACTCTTTGCGACCCCATGGCCTGCAGCACGCCAGGCCTCCCTGTCCATCACCAACTCCCAGAGTTTACTCAAACTCATGTCCATTGAGTTAGTGATGCCATCCAACCATCTTATCCTGTCGTCCCCTTCTCCTCCTGCCTCCAATCTTTTCCAGCATCAGGTCTTTTCAAATGAGTCAGCTCTTCTCATCAGGTGGCCAAAGTATTAGAGCTTCAGCTTCAACATCAGTCCTTCCCATGAGTATTCAAGACTTATTTCCTTTTGGATTGACTAGTTGGATCTCCTTGAAGTCCAAGGGACTCTAAAGAGTCTTCTCTAATGCTATAGTTCAAAAGCATCAATTCTTTGGCACTCAGCTTTCTTTATAGTACAACTCTCACATCCATACATGACTACTGGAAAAACCATAGCCTTGACTAGATGGACTTTTGTTGGCAAAGTAATGTCTCTGCTTTTTAATATGCTGTCTAGGTTGGTCATAATTTTCCTTCCAAGGAGTAAGCGTCTTTTAATTTCATGGCTACAGTCACCATTTGCAGTGATTTTGGAGCCCAGAAAAATAAATTCTGCTACTGTTTACACTGTTTCTCCATCTATTTGCCATGAAGTAATGGGACCAGATGCCATGATATTTGTTTTCTACATGTTGAGCTTTAAGCCAACTTTTTCACTGACCTCTTTCACTTTCATCAAGAGGCCCTTTAGTTCTTCTTCACTTTCTGCCGAAAGGGTGGTGTCATCTGCATATCTGAGGTTATTGATATTTCTCCCAGCAATCTTGATTCCAGCTTGTGCTTCCTCCAGCCCAGCGTTTCTCATGATGTACTCTGCATATAAGTTAAATAAGAAGGGTGACAGTATACAGCCTTGATGTACTCCTTTTCCTATGTTGAACCAGTCTGTTGTTCCATGTCCAGTTCTAACTGTTGCTTCCTGACCTGCAGGAGGGTTTCTCAAGAGGCAGGTCAGGTGGTCTGGTATTCCCATCTCTTACAGAATTTTTCAGTTTATTGTGATCCACACAATCAAAGGCTTTAGCATAGTCAATAAAGCAGAAACAGATTTTTTTTTTTGAACTCCCTTGCTTTTTCAATGATCCACTGGATGTTGGCAATTTGATCTCTGGTTCCTCTGCCTTTCCTAAATCCAGCTTGAACATCTGGAAGTCACAGTTCATGTACTGTTGAAGCCTGGCTTGGAGAATTTTGAGCCTTACTTTACTAGTGTGTGAAATGAGTGCAATTGTGCTGTAGTCTGTGCATTCTTTAGCATTGCCTTTCTAGGGATTGGAATGAAAACTGACCTTTTCCAGTCCCATGGCCATGTTTTCATTAGTTGTCTCTTTTATGCGTAGCAGTGTGTATATGCCGATCACATTCTTGCTTGACCCCTGCCTCTCCCAAGATGCTCCATGTTGACTCAGCAGTAGTAATACAAGATTCATAATAGTGTGGTTTTAGAGGCAAACGCTTCTCCCATTGGATGACTGATGCCAGAAGTTCCCTCTGAAATGAACAAAGTCTACGCCTTCTCCAAAGTTTAAAGATAAGGGGAGCTTGCGGGTGTTCACGGCGAGTTGACCAATTGGCTCTCACGTGCATGGACGAGCACTGTGGTGTGAGCTCAGAGCAGCAGACCACGGCTGGGAGAACAGGACCGTCTCTGGTGTCCTCAGCCAAGCCGCCACCTCGCTTCCTTTCTTACTTCTCCCATCTGTCAAAAAATGAAAGGGTTGGCTTAGAAAATCTCCAGACCCTTTCATCACTAACTTCCAGATATGTGTATTATGATAAATTGACTGAAGCGCTATCATATTTTAGTGGGAATGGGGTGAAATAAGGACACAAGGGAACCAGCATCTGAAATGGACCCAAATAAAGTAGGGAAATCAGCCCTAAAGTCAGGCCTTCTCACTTCAAACTGGAAAATCAATGCGAGCCTGTTTGACCATCTCAACAAGGGTCTCCTGGTGCATTAGACTAGGCGTTGTGAGAATTGCAGGGAGTTATGTAAAGCAAGCCTACGTGAGTGGAGGAGCAGGGTATGTATTGAGCAAAGAAGCCTTGAAGAGATTTGTTGAGGCATTTAAAACAGACAGATGTACACATAGTTCCTCCATCAAAGGTTTAGCACTGGGGAGAGGCGTGGAAATTTTAAATGTAGAAGCGGGAGATTCTGGAGATACACTGGAAAAGAAACTTTCATCCCCGTGTACCAGTTGTTACTGTTGTTTGATTACCCAGTCATGTCTGACTCTTTTTCGACCCCATGGACTGTAGCCTGCCAGGCTCCTCTGTCCTCAGTCCATGGAATTCTCTAGGCAAGAATCCAGGAGTGGGTTGCCATTTCCTCCTCCAGAGGATCTTCCCAGAACAGGGACTGAACCCGCATCTCCTGTGTCTCCTGCCTTAGCAGGCAGATTCTTTACCACTGAGCCACCAGGAAAGTCTGTTCCAGGACACCACATAATCAAGGGTTATCTGCCTAGAACCACTTGGTACTGGAATTATAACTATTATCCTCCTGTAGAGGGTCCTGGTTGTTTTCCTGTCTTGCAGTTTCTTTTCACTATGCTGATCCTACAACTGTGTATGAGTTAGAATACTTCATTTATCATATTCATCCATATGGTTGTTTATACAGATATCAACCTGCCTTACCTTATAAGATGCTAAAGGAAATTAGTCAGCTATATGAAAATGAAGATGCAAAAGTAAATCTGGAGCCCTTGGAAGAAAAACATGAATGAACAGAGGTAAAACATCTAGCATTGAATTGAAGAAATTCTTCATTTCTGATACAGAACGCTGGAATCCCAGAGAGGAATTCTTTCTAAGTGAACATTCCATATTATAAACTTTTTATTTGAATGACTTACTGTAAATGGAAGCTTTAAGTGATCTGTGAAGTCTGTTAAAATGTGTTTTGAGTTCGTACAGTCAAAGCTATTGTTTTTTCAGTAGTCGTGTGGATGTGAAAGTTGGACCATAAGGAAGGCTGAATGCCCTAGAATTGATGCTTTTGAACTGTGGTGCAGGAGAAGACCCTTGAGAGTCCCTTGGACTGCAGGGAGGTCAAACCAGTCAATCCTAAAGGAAATCACCCCTGAATATTCATTGGAGGGACTGATGCTGAAGCTAAAGCTCCAATACTTTGGCCACCTGATGCGAAAAGCCGACTCATTAGAAAAGACCCTGATGCTGGGAAATATTGAATTCAGGAGGAGAAGGGGATGGCAGAGGATGAGATGGTTGAATGGCATCACCGACTCAATGGACATGAGTTTTAGCAAACTCCAGGAGGTGGTGAAGGGCAAGGAAGCCTGGTGTGCTGTAGTCCATGGGTTACAAGTTTTTCAAATAGGTATATATGGTGGACAGGCAGAGGGACTAGAAAAGAGACTTGTTGCCTGTTCTTGATCACATAAGTTATTTTTGCTGAGAAACTATTAATAAAAGAGTTAAATTTGCTAAAACTACACTACATGGTGTTAGTGACCCACCCACAATGCTAAACAGATCTGCCTTAAAGAAAATTCAGAAGGAAATATTGTTGTTCAGTGTTGTCCGTAAACTCAGAAGGTGGGTTTATATTTGCGTTATGATATAAATGAACCAGACTCTCCTCGACATGCAGTTTTCATCTAATGAAAATTTTACTGCGACTATTTATAATTGGCAGTATATCTTCCAGAAGAAGGTAGATTAGGAATGGCATTTGTCCTTAAGTGCATCAATAAAACCACATTTTGAAATTAAGACAAAAAAGAATTGCAGGCAGGCAGTTTGCAGACTCCTACCTAGTGGGGTGTCACAAGCTGTGTGACCCTGGAAAAGCTACTTAACCTCTCTGAGCTTCAGATGATTCATCTCTAAGTTAAGGACAATAATTCCTACCTGGGAGGTTATATGAGCCACACTTTGCAAAAGCATCAACGAGAGAGCAGGGTATACAGCAGGCTCTTTTTGGATGGTCTCACAGAGATGTACTGTGGCCCAGACACTTGACCTAGCAAGTTCCATAGAGCAGAGAAGAACATGAATACATAACATTTAGCTCTTTGGCGTTTGGAAAGCACGTTGCTTTTAAATATGCCTGCTTGCAGGAGGTTTTCTAAAGGTCAGCTATATGTGGCTTATTAAGGAAGATGATTGAATCATCTGGCAGTTTGAGAAGAAAAAGACAGATGGATTTCAACAGCGTCCTCCCGCACAATTGACATTTTCTGTTACAAATCAAGATGGGATTGTGGAGTTGCTCGTGTGGTTCTCCAAAGGAGACCGTGGTGTTGCTGGGCTGCGGCTCTGGTGGCTTGTTCCTTGTTTAGCCCAGTGAGGATCCTTGTTCCTGTCACTCTGAGTTACTGAAGGATTCATCATGCCCGAGACTCACAAGGGGGCTTCATTTCCACTTCCTGAGGAGGAGTGGCAGGGGGCAGATAACTTCATAAGGTGAGCAAATTGAATTGATTACCATCTGCAGATAGGGTGAACGCTTTGATCCTAGTCATGCTGGCAGGACCCCCAGGCTGTCTGATTCACTTAGACAAGAGCCCTGAGAGAACGGGCAGGGTAAGAAGCCCATATGCTCACCTGGCAGTCTGGTGCCATCTCGATTGAGCAGATCTTCAGAAACATGGAGAGCATCTTTACTACTAACGACCACCCACCCCTCCGCCCCCGCCCCTACAGATGTCATAGCAAGACTCTGAAGACAAGAGATATGCCTTGATCTGTTTTCATGTACTCATGTCTGTGGCTTTCTGATATCAACCGATGTGTTCATTGGTACGTGTCTTCCTTTTTGTCCTCCTCCTTCTGCAGGTAACGGGCTCAGTGCATCATTCATTCAGGAGGGCTACATGGTGGGGTAGAAGGTAGTGGCCTGTTGGTTATTCTGTCTTTGGTTTCTCAAAAGCTGAATTGCTCAGGAGAACTGCTGTAGTTTGCTGAGGAGGTGGAAGGAAAGAAGTGATTTTATTTTTATTTATTTATTATTATTATTTAGTTTATTTATTATTGGAGTATAATTGCTTTACAGTGTTATGTTAGTTTATGTTTTATGGCAAAGTGAATCAGCTATATGTGAACATATATCTCCTCCCTCTCAAGCCTCCATCCCACCCTCTAGGTCATCACAGAGTACTGAGCCGAGCTCCTTGAGCTATATACAGCAGCTTCCTACTGATGATATATTCACACATAGTGGTGGATGTATGTCGATCCTACTCTCCCAATTTGTTCCACCCTCCCTTTCCCTTACTGCGTGCACATATCCATTCTGTACATCTGCATCTCTATTCCTGCCCTGCAGATAGATTCATCTGTACCATTTTTCTAGATTCCATACATATGCAATAATATATATTTGTTTTTCTCTTTCTGACTTACTTCACTCTGTTTGATAGACTCTAGGTCTGTCCACATCACTACAAGTGATCCAATTTTGTTCCTTTTAATGGCTGGGTAATATTCAACTGGAGAAATGATTTTAGAGAATTGTAGAGAAGCAAGAGAGATCAGAAGACTCTCTCCACTTGCCCCCACCCAACCCTGCCCTCTACTAGACTGGGACATGAGGAAGAGAGATCTCTTAGAAGCACTGAGATAATTTATTTATTGATCTTATTTTGCTCTATGCATTTATAGATTTATCACTACTGGGTGCCCACTTCTAAGTGTCCTCTTCATTCTTTCCATCCCCAAATCAGTGCCTTTGGCTCTTCTCAAGAGCTCAAATATTGTCTGGTTCCTCTGTTTCTGGCAGATGGTGGTTTTATGAAATAGCGGAAGCTTCTCATATTGCAAAGAAAAAGTGCAAATTTTCCAGAATGACCATGGGGTCTGTATCATATGGCAATGAGCATCATTGGAGAGATTAGAACTGCAGGCACACTTTTAAGATAGGATTTTACTGTGCGGTGGAATGAAAAAACAGAAGTGTACAGTGTTTCCTATGGACTCCAGCATTTCAATTTTATTATACTTTTATTGAATATTCAATAAAAGAATATGACACCCTTTCAAATTGTGTTCATGTAACCTACTGCTATGAAGTCAAATGGAGACAGATAGCAGATCTGTGTTCTCAGCACAGGTGGTGTTCAACTGATCTTTAGACTTACATTTTTCCGGCATTGAGCATATTTTAAGTCCTCAGCATTAAAATCCTCAGTTTCTCATGGCTCAACTCATGTTACTTGTATGTTGCATTGCATTCAACAGTCCAGAATTTTTGTTTGAGAACATGTTTGGACTTTGGTTTGTGCTATTGTTAGCCAGTAATAGTATTGTTTCCTTCATTCATTCTACACAAATTTATTGAGTGCCCACTCATTGCCAGACATTGCATTAGGCTCAGAGGAATAAGACATACTGTCTTCCTGTCCGTGATTTTGCAGTTGACCAGGCAAGACAAACTCAGCTGATGCTATGCTTATGATCCCTTTTAAGCATTATGGCAGCATAAGGCAGAGGGTGATACAGTGGGCATCCAATCCAGGCTGTGGGGGTGGGGGCGGGGCAGGGAAGGCTTCCATGGCAGAAGAGTAAGGGAGGGGGAAACAGGGCAAGTGGCAGCAGCATGTCTGGTGATAGGTACCCATCAGCTCGATGTGCCTGTTTGACTCAGGAACTCAGATTTCAAAACACAAACCAGGGGGATTCCCTGGTGGCTTGGTGGTAGAGTCCTTCTGCCAATGCAGGAGACACGGGTTCGATCCCTGCTCTGGGAAGATCCCATGGAGAAGGAAATGGCAACCCACTCCAGTACTCTTGCCTGGGAAATCCCATGGACAGAGGAGCCTGGCAGGCTCTAGTCCATGGGGTCCCAAGAGTTAGACATGATTCAGCGACTAAACCACCACCACCATCCTGGTACTAGCCTCACCCACATTTATAGGCTAGACTCTATCAGTTAAACCATGCTCACTTTACATGGAAAAAGTGAAAGGTTTTTTTTTTTTTTTAATTGCAGGTATTTCCCTATTGGTCCTGTGGTTAAAATTCTATGCTTCCACTGCAGAGGGGCGTGGGTTTTATCCCTGGTCAGGGAACTAGGATCCTGTGTGCCTGCACAGTGTGGCCAGAAGCAAAAATGCAACAATTAATGTTTTTACATCATGGTTACTTTGTCCTGTCTTCCTGGAAAATTGCAGTACTTGCCTCCAGGCCAGTGCCTCCAGGGGAATCCAGGTTTCAGAGTCTGTACCCTCTTCTGCCCCTTCCCCTGGGTGTCCTGTTAAGCTGCTGGAACTGTTAAGTTATTCTTGCCCCTTGCCTCTAGTCCTGCACAAGCCTGAAGTTGTCTTTGATTTTATGATAGGATAGCTCTTTCTTGGACGGTCCAGTTCTCCAAACTAAGAATCATGTCAACAGAGTCTTTTAAAAGCAATGGAGGTGACAGAAAGCTCAACAAGTTTACTGGATTTGGCAATTAGGAGGCTGTTGGTGACTTGGCATGAGCAGAGAAGCCAGACTGAGGTGGGTTGAGGAGTGAATGAGAGCTATAGAAATGGAGAACATGAGTGGGGTCTTCTCAGTCAGAACTTGTCTTGATAGCGAGTGGAAGCGGGTAGATGGTGAGTGCAGAGTCAAGTTGAGATGGAGAGAAAACTGGTAGAGACATTTCCCATGCTACCTACTGGAACTTTTCACCCTGTTAATCCTGAAAGTCACTGAAAAAAGATACTCATGTATTTCAATCCCCACCCCACACCGCACCAATATCCCTTGTTTCCTAAACAGAAAAACTTTCATACCCTCTGCCTGTCATTGACATCCAGAAAGAGAATGCAGTTCATTTTTTTCGCTTTCAAATCATTAAGAACAACACTTCGGGAAAATTCTTGTCGTTGCCAGCTTGCCGAAGAAACAGGCTGTTGTTCTGCAAATGGGCCCCGTGTTATTACATGCATTTATTCTGTCTGCTCACCCAGATATCCCAGGATGCTTGTTTCCATAAAGCCTGCCTGTCATCTCTTATGGGACCTTCACACACCAGTGACACCGATTACCTCGCGTCACAGCCCATCAGTTGTCTTATCTCCAGAAGAATGTGAAATTGCCTAACAAGCCTGCAAATGTGAAGGGCTCCCATTTGGCTTAATCACACATGATGTTGGCCTGTCACATCTGTCCCCATACTGAAGCTGCACCTCCCATTTCTTAGAAAATACAGATTCCAGAGCCCTGGCTTGGCTCTCCTGACTGTGTGAAGTTTGGATCCCTAGTTCCCAATTCTGGGGTGAATTTCATTCTGGAAGTACACTCTTCCTACTGCCCCCTCTGTGCCCTTCTCCCCACCTGATAATTTTTCCATCATCTCATTCCTTAAAATTGATCTTGACAATCTGGCAACCTGGCAAAATTATTATTTTTTATTAGAATATAACTGTTTTACAATGTTGCATTCGTTTCTGCTGAACAACAACATGGATCAGCTATATGTATATGTGTATTCTCTCCTTCTTGAACCTCCCTCCCACCCACCCCCATTCCAACAGTCTAGGTCATCACAGAGCGCCAAGCTGAGTCCCCTCTGCTAATACAGTAGCTTCTTGCTAAGCTGTCTGTCTCACACACCGTAGTACATATATGTCTGTGCTACTCTCTCAGTTCATACCCTCCTTCCTTCCCCTACTGGGTCCACAAGTCCATTTTCTATGTCTGTGCCTCTTTTCCTGCCCTGAAAATAAAATTCACCAGTATCATTTTTCTAGATTCCGTATATATATGAGCTATGATATTTGTTTTTGTCTTTCTGACTTACTTCACTCTGTGTGACAGGCTCTATCCACATCACTTCAACTGACTCAATTTCATTCCTAGTTATGGCTGAGTAATATTCCATTGTATATATGTACCACAGAGAACTACCATATGACCCAGAAATCCTGCTACTGGACATATACCCTGAGAAGACAACAATTCAAAAAGGCACATGTACCCCGGTGTTCATTGCGGCACTATTTACAAGAGCCAGGACGTGGAAGCAACCTAATTGTCCTTCAGCAGATGAGTAGATAAGGAAAATGTGGCAAAATCATTTTCAGCATTTTCAGGCTTTTAACTGTGTTTTAAGTGAGTGATAGCCTTGGACCTTACTCGGGGCTAATGCACACATTCAGGTATGCACATCCAGCACATGTTGCCGGTTTGGGAGGATGTGTACGCCCTTGTCTCCCTTGTACTTCCACACTCCTTTGCAAAATTTTCCTACCAGGGTTTTCTTTAATTTTTATTTTGAGACTATAAAATATTTTATTAAGCAAAAACATACTTACTTCTTGAGTTTTGTCTTCTTTTTCTTAGGGATTGTTAAGGGTAATTGACAACACACATTTTCATAGAGTATAGTAAACGCTCACAGAATACTTGTGAAATCTGCCAGGGTCTTCTAGTTGGGTTGGTCAAAAAGTTTGTTCAGTTTTTCCAGAAGATGTTATGGAAAAACTTGAACGAACTTTTTGGCCAACTCAATATAATCCACTAGCTGTCAGCAGGCGTGATTGTGGTCAAAACTGCCCCCATCAGAAAAGGTGCATCTTTCACATTCTATGAAGTGAAAGATACTGTGGTGGATGCAAAGATGAGTAGAGTGATGGTCCGGCTGTCAACGAGGCAGAGGGCCAGACACTATATCAGAGGTGCATGTATTATATAAAGGATTGGGGAGCTGGGGACACAGTGTCATGAAGGAGGCCAACATGTGATTATATTTTTTAAAGGAGACAAACATGCTGAGGATAAATCAGTGCTTTGCTCTGTGGTCCAGAGGTTTCGGGAGCAGCTGCTTGTTTATAGATGCTGTGTTAATGACATTTAGAAATTTTCCGAATTCCTGATTCTCTGGCATTTGTGACCTTACTGGCTGTTGCTCTGAGGGGGTAGTCAATTCTTAGAGGCAGTAAAAGGCTCACCCCCCAGGAGGGAGCATCCCTTTCATTTGCAAACTAATCCAGAACCTTCACTCTGACCAACCTCCTCTCTCTGGTTCTGAACTCTAGGAGGCAGGTTCCTCTGCCCTAATCAGCCAGAACCAGGTACCAGGCACCTAGAGACCACCTCTATAACTCAGAGCCCGCTGAATACTCCAGTGAACCAATCCTAAGCTGTTTCTTGTGGAAAACACAATAAATGCTCTGGGCCATGCTTTCCACTCACCTCTTCAGGCTCTTGATCAAATCCGGTGTTTCCCTACGCAGCCCTGAATGCACTGTCCACTCTGGAAATGTAGTAATAAAGTAGAATCTCTGCATTAAACTTCTTTCAATGCATTAGCCTTCCTGTGTTGTCATTCAGTCACCTTTATAAATGAAAATCCTACGGTTGCATTTTGAGACAGAAGTGGGTTCTCAGATGTAGCATGACCCAGTTTGAAGGAAAGATCTTGGGTCTTGGGCCATCTGCTTCTTAGAGCTTATGGGCAATGGGGGTGAGTCTTTCCCTTTGTCATTAAATTCTTTATGAAAACATGATTTCTAGCAGTGGCATAGTATTATAACCTACATTTATATAATACATTTAATTAACCTAACTAATATAATGTTGTTTTCATTTTTTCACTTTTACATATTTCTGTAATAAGGGGCTTCCCTGGTGGCTTAGATGTAAAGAATCGGCCTGCAATGCAGGAGACCTGGGTTCAATCCTTGGGTTGGAAAAATCCCATGGAAAAGGAAATGGCAACCTACTCCAGTATTCTTGCCAGGAAAATTCCATGGACAGAGGAGCCTGACAGGGTTCTGTCCATGGGGTCGCAAAGAGCTGGACACGACTGAGCAACTAACACAGAAGCATACTTTTAGATTAAATGTGAACATTCTTGTTTCTTTCCTTTAAGAAATTTTAAAGATAAATGACCAAACTCTAAGAGACATTTTTGTGGAGATGGGATGAGTTGAAAAGAGATATGTTCCCTGAAAAATTCTGAAGGCATGGTCTATTTTTGTTTCTGTGCCTTATTTTAAAATAAGATTTAAAATCATGGTTTCTTAGGTAAGATAAACAATTTTCACACTTCTCAACCCTCAACTCTCTGCCTGTATATCAGGCTCATTGCCAGTGGACAGTTTTCAAACTCACACATGTTTTAATCTTTAGAGTTAAATCAATTTATGCAGTACATGGCCACTTCCCACATGCTAATAAACATGTGGGAAGTAAAATTGTTAGGCAGTGATTTCAGCATTGTTTCCACAATTCAAGTGCTTCAGAGTGCCTGTCACTTCTGTTTGTTGTAACTGAGTAAGACACCATCCCAGACCTCACAGACTGGGCTGTTGGCTGCCGATTGTTCAGAAGGCAGAGAAGAGATGACAACAGTGGTCAGAACCCTGGAAATGTGAAGAATTAAAATGAGGTCTGAAATGTGACTATCAGTTGACAGCAGATTTTTTTTTTTTTTTTGGAAGCGGAGACATTAGAACTTGTTATATCCAGGAACAAAGGTATTTTACCTATCGCCCTAGGCTCTGTGCCGAGAAGAGTGATACACACCGCTGTTTCCTTTCGGGAGGGTCTTTGCCATGTGCAAACACCTATGACCATGTTTTCTTGATACTCCTCAGTGACATTTTTTTATGGGTGGATTTGCTGATTGACAAATTCCATTTGTCACTCAGACCCCAGTCTGAAGTTGTTCCGGGAGTTCTTCAAGACAGCTTTCCCCTGTAACTTACATGCTGTTATATCTTTTAAAAAATTATTTTAAAAATTATTTATTTATTTATTTGTGGCTGTACTGGATTTTCCTTGCTGAAGGAGGGCTTTCTCTAGTTGCAGCAAGTGGGGGCTACTCTCTAGTTGGGGTGCGTGGGCTTCTTATTAAGGCGGCTTCTCTTGTTGTAGAGCATGGCCTCTAGGGCATAAGGGCTTCAGTAGGTGTGATGCATAGGTTTAGTTGCTCTGTGGCATGTGGAATCCTCCCAAACCAGGGATCAAACCAGTGTCCCCTACATTGGCAGGCAGATTCTTAACCATTGTACCACCAGGGAAGTCCCATAAACTGGTTTTAAAGACAGTTCTCAAAGACAAGTTTTCCAAGATCTCTTTAGCAATAGCAGAATGTCTGGCCTGGACCTTTGGACTCCCGCAAGGATTCTCAGATGTAACATTTTTTGGGCAGACATATGCACGTGTACATACAATGATATGGGCCAAGGGGTCAACAAAGTGGATTGAGTGTCTGCTAAGGAGGTGCCTAACTCTGGGGGTCAGTCTTTGCCTCTGTTAGTAATCTGATTAGTCAGAGAAAGTGTGGAAAGTGGTAAGGCCCTGTTTATACCACCTACCATTCACATTTGCCTCTGTAGTTAAAGCAAGAGGACAGCTCCTCTGTGATAATTAGCCCGAATGGAAAAATCCAGTGGGAATCACTTCTGGATGTTAGTAGAAACTGGGGGTGCTTGACAGAAGCTATGAATGCTATTTTCAGTTTCAGACCATTGTCTTAGTGAAATGGCTAAAATTAACTTTCTTAAGTTTCCCAGGAGCCAAGCTTCCCCCAGAGGAAGAGGCTGCGGGCGAAACGGTATGCACTCCATCTGAGATACCTGGGCTTGGCGGGACCAAAGCAGATCTGTGAAGTCTTCTGACTAGTCAGCCCAGCAGCTGCTCACTGTGCTGCCATCTGAAAGAGTGGGTTTCATCCTCAAGGCACGGCTAGGGAATTAACCCCAGTCTTGCCTACCTCGTGGGGGTTATTGTGTCACAGATATAGTACAGATAAAAGACCTTTAAAGTTGTTTTATGGCTTCCAAGGTAACACAGTGGTAAAGAGTAAGTCTGCCAATGAGGAGATGCAAGAGACATGGGTTTGATCGCTGGCTTGAGAAGATCCCCTGAAGGAGGAAATGACAACCCACTCCAGTATTCTTGCCTGGAAAATTCCATGGACAGAGGAGCCTGGCAGGCTACAGTCCATGAGGTCACAAAGAGTGAGACATGATTATGCATGCACATCAGACATCATAAAATTGTTTATTTACATTCTCATTATTAGGCCTTGAGCCATCTAATAATATTAAGGGCATTACAGGGGAAGTGGATGACTAGGATGTTAAAAGTCCATCTGAGATTCTAGCAAAGGTGCTAATTACTTACGAAAGTCACAGCAAAGGTGGTTTGAGAGATGGATGATAGTGGCATGGCAGCAGGTGTTATAGAGAAAATTCATTTCAAAGACATGAAACCCAACACTCAAGGCTTCCATTTCCCCTGGCCACTCACTGTCATGCTGTCTTGGATTTAAGGTTGTGGCTGGGGAGTGGGCTGAGAGCACCTTCCCTCCAGGAATCCCCACTTGTGCCCCTGGGGCCCCTGGGCCAGTTCTGTGACCTTTCTGCTTGTACTCTTCCGTGGTTGACTGTAAGGCAGACTGAATTGGAAGAATTTTATGGTTCAGGGAAGAGCATAATGAAAGTGGAATTACTACTCATTCATAACACAAATAAACACTGAGCCCTTATTACAAAACATGGCACCAAAATCTTGTATCACAGAGGGGAGCGTGAAATGGGCAAGAAAATCAATGTAGAGAGAAATGAAGCTTTTTAGAATGAAGAGATGGAGGACACATGTTGGGCAATGGAAGTGGATGTGAGATATTCTCTCAAACTATCCAGCCCCTTCCACTGCTGCCCTCTAGGGTAAGCTACCATCGTCTACTGCCTGGGCAATGAGCCTCCTCACTGAGCCACTAACAGACGCTCTGGTCCCCTTTCTAATCTGTTCTCCTCCCTTCAACCATCTTTAAAGACTCAAGGCTGATCATGATACTTTCCTGCCTATTACCCTTTGGCGCTTCCCACTGCTCCTAAGATGAAGACTAAACTCTTTCTTTTAATGAATTTTGATTGGAGTGTAGTTGGTTTACAGTGCTGTGTTAATTTCTACTGTACGGCAAAGTGAATCAGCTCTGTTTCCATATGTCTCCTCTTTTCTGGATTTTCTTCCCATTTACATCACCACAGAGCATTGAGTAGAGTTCCCTCTGATGGACAGTAGATTCTCATTAGTTAGCTGTTTTATACATAGTATCAATAATGTATGCATGTCAATCCCAACCTCCCAATTCTCCCCCTCCCTCTCCCCCTTGGTAACCATACGTTTGTTCCCTATGGATGAAGAACTCTTAGGTGGCCCAGCAGGGCCTGCACGGCCTTGTTCCTGACACCCCTCCACCTCTCCGCGTATCACGCTGTCCCTCCCTGGTTGTGTTTTAGCCGTGTACTGCTTTTCTTTTTGTCCCGTGTGGTCACCGTGCTCCTTGCAGGGATGGAGGCTTCCACCTGAGGTTCCTTCTGCCTGGCGCTCCCTATACAGGGTGAATTTCCACATTTCTAGAGTTAACGATCATTTAATGTCAGAGTCCATCCTTGATCACTTTGTTTATGTCAGATCCCCAACTGTGAGCCTGTCCTACATCACCTTTGTAGCAGTTTTACATCCTGGACTGCAGTGTTTGGTCATAATCCTTTCCCCTGCTTGTGTGATAGTTTCTTTTTTTTTTCATTTATTTATGTTAGTTGGAGGCTAATTACTTTACAATATTGTAGTGTTTTTTTTGCCATACATTGATATGAATCAGCCATGGATTTATATGTGTTCCCCATCCTGAACCCCCTTCCCACCTCCCTCCCCATCCCATCCCTCTGGGTCATCCTAGTGCACCAGCCCTGAGTACTTGTCTCATGCATCCAACCTGGGCTGGTGATCTGTTTCACAATTGATAATATGCATGTTTCAGTGCTATTCTGAAGGGAAGAACCTCATCCAGTTTGGGTTACAGGGTGCTCAGATGTTATCAGGTGTTCCTAGGACATGATGCATAACAACGGCTCATTAATACATGTTGGTCAGTCAATAAAAGCAAATAACAAGAAATGGTGAAATGCCACTCTAAGACTGGACTCAAGAAATCTTCTCAAAGCCGTTGTCCCAAAGGAGACATTGGGTGAGTTTATAAAGTAGCTCATCTGTCTGCCTTTTTCTTCCAGGTGAGCAGAAATCCTATTTTCTAAGTTTGAATCTCTTCCCTGCATTCAAAGTCATTTCTAACATGCAGCTTCTTAAATTTCTTTTATGAAAACAGCTTGAAATTCTGGGTGGAAAAGAGTCTTTTTCTATGAAAGAAAAGTAATTTAGTTTAGATGTTATTCAGTTTGATCTGCAAACCAAGAAAATACCCAGAGTCAATTAGACTGGCTCAGGGGGCCAGTAGGTGGTCCTTTGTCTCAGAAGCTGTTTCTTTCTCTCTTTTTTTGGCTCTACAGATGTGACCATGGAAGCCAGTGTGATAATACAGAGTGAAATTCATGTACTGCTAGCAGATTTAGCTGTTTTCTTGCCAAATGTTATGTTCATTAAGACTGAGCTATCATCAAAACAAAACAAAGGAGTCATTCAGGGAACCAGTTAGAAATGCAATCTGGTATTACATTTCTGATAACAAGGATAAATCAGTTCTGATGAGTCCCAGTAAACAGGTTTTGACTTCCTTTGTAATTTTTGAATGACGTTTTTAACTTATTACTTATGTGTGATTTATTTGAAGGGATTACTACCCATATATTAAAGACTCCCAAGTTTGAGGATCTTTAATCATCTTCCATATCATCAATCATCAAGGCAGAACGTTGAGGGAGAGCATATACTGCCTCTAATAAACCTTCCCAAGGCGTAGAGAAGCTGTGAGACAGCAGGTTTCAGATTTTATAACATTTGCTCAGTTTGATGTGCATTAGCTGGGTACCATTTAGCAGCAACCTCTGTATCAGCCGGGCTTCCCAGGTGGCGCTAGTGGTAAAGAACCCGCTTGCCAATGCAGGAGACATGAGACGTGGATTCAATCCCTGGGGCAGGAAGATCCTCTGGAGGAGGGCATGGCAACCCACCCCAGTATTCTTGCCTGGAGAATCCCATGGACAGAGGATCCTGGTGGGCTACATACAGTCCATGGGGTCACGAAGAGTCAGACATGGCTGAAGTGACTTAGCAGGCTCACACACACATGTACTACCTAAGCCAAAGAGGGAGGTGAGCAAGAATGGTGGTCAGAATGACTTGAATAGCTTCTTCTGAAGGGTTATTTCACGGACCTGGGCCGCACAGTAGCTTCTCACTTCAGCCTCAACATCCTCACGCCTTGATGCCACAGTCAGTTCCCAGCACTGGTGGCCTAATTCATAAGGAAGCACCCAGCCTAGTCCCTAGCGCCTGGTATTAATAACACTTGATTGTGACTGTTGAGAACTGGAATTTGATGGCAGCTTCTTATACTGGTTTCTCCAAGATTTATTTTCAGAAATTTTCCACCTAGGAAATCGTACTCAGGTCCTTTTCTCTTATAAATCAAATTCTCTAAAAACGGAAGCTTGCAGATTCATATCCTTTTCAAGGTTCAACTTTGCTTCCAAAGAATTATGATTTGCTCTGATGTATGAAACCTTAAACATACAAAACTAATTGCAGACCGGATTTTGCAGTAGTCACTAAAGTCCAAAGTTTTAAATTATTTTCATAAATTATAGTGGAATGAAGGAAGGGAAATGATGTGAGGGCAGAATAGTTATTTTTGTGACTTCTTGGAAGAAAAGTGTTTTATTCTCCACAATTACTCATCCTTTGGGAGCAGGGCTGATCCTTTATCGGGGAAAGGCAACCAATCATGGTGTCTGATTGGAAGGGCACCGAGAGGTCTCTTCTCCACTCCAGTGAGAAAAATAGTCTTCTGACTGGTCTGCCGCCATGTCTGCAATTCCAACCATGATGTCTTACTCTAAAGACAAGTCTCTATTATAGAAATGTGAATATATTCACCAGGAAAGGTAGTATTTCATATCTGTACAGCTACTAAATTAAAAAAAATGAACTGGTCCATTAGTTTGTCCCGGAAGAAATGCGTGCTAAAGAGTGTTCCAGTCCCTACAGTATATTCAGTCTAAGCTGGATCACCATTTGTTAGTAACATCACAAAAGTGACTCTTACATTGATCAGGGCCCTGTCTGTGATTACAGGAGCCTGTGTGCTTCCTGGGGCTGGAGTCCTGTCTCCCTCGTGGAATCCCCAGAGTGGAGCCTGTGGCCTGATGACATATAGTAGGCTCTGTTGTCCTCCTGCCCCTTTATTTAAAGACTGTTTTTTAAATTTTAATTTCAGTGCTCAGCCACGCAGTTGTGTCTGACTTTTTGTGGCCCCATGGACTGTAGCCTGCCAGGCTTCTCTGTCCGCGGAATTTTCCAGGCAAGAATACTGGAGGGAGTTGCTATTCCCTACTCCAGAGTATCTTTCAACTCAGGGATAGAACCCGAGTCTCTTGTGATTCCTGCCTTGGCAGGTGGATTCTTCATTACTAATCCCACCTGGGAAGACTTAATTTTTATTTTATTTATTTAGTTTATCTTTTTTGGCTGTGGTGGGTCTTTGTTGTTGTGCCTGGGCTTTCTCTACTTGCTAGCGGGGGCTACTTTTTGTTCCAGTGCCTGAGCTTCTCGTTGAGGTGGCTGTTGCGGAGCACAGGCTCTTGGTACACAGGCTTCGGTAGTTGCCGTGTGCGGGCTCCGGAGAGTGCAGGCTTCAGTAGCTGTGACGCATGGGCTTAGCTGCTCCTCAGCCTGTGGAATCTCTCCAGATCAGGGATCAAACCCATGTCCCCTGTATTGGCAGGCAAATTTTTATCCACTGTACCACCAGGGATGTCCAAGACTATTTTTTTTTTTAAGAGCAGTTTTAGGTTGACAATAAAATTGTGAAGAGCCTTCAGAGATTTCCCATGTACTCCCACCTCCACGTATCCATAGCCACCTCTCTTTACCAACATCACTCAATAGAATAGTACCTTTCTTTCTTTCTTTTTTTTAACCAAGGATGAACCTACTTTGACACATCAAATTACCCTTAAATCCATAAGTTGATCTTAGGGTTGACTCTTTGTATTTTACATTCTGTAAGTTTGGAAAAAATGTGTAACAGCATGTATCCATCATTATGTCCTGCAGAATATTTTCATTGCCATCAGAATCCCCTGTGCTTTGCCTATTCATCTCTCCGCCTACCAGCAGCCATTGATCTTTTTATTATCTCTATAATTTTGCCTTTTCCAGAATGTCTTATAATTGGAATCATACAGTTGTAACCTTTTCAGATGATCTCCTTTCACTTAGTAATATGCATTCAGTTCTATATCTTTTCATGGTTTCCTTGCCTTTTTACTCCTGAATGATATTCCGTTATCTGGATGTACCACTGTGGTGCTTTTTACTCAAACAAAAATGAAGCTAGGAGATTCACTTGGCCTGTATTATTCTTCCTCCTTTAAAAAAATTTGTTGCTTTTAATCAAACTGATTTGTAGGCATGTAGTTGACATTGGAAAAGACCCTGATGCTGGGAGGGATTGGGGGCAGGAGGAGAAGGGGACGACAGAGGATGAGATGACTGGATGGCATCACCGACTCAATGGACATGAGTTTGGGTAGACTCCGGGAGCTGGTGATGGACAGGGAGGCCTGGCGTGCTGCAATTCATGGGGTCACAAAGAGTCGGACACGACTGAGCGACTGAACTGAACTGAACTGAACTGACATGAGATGCAGTTTCCTATTCTTTGCCATACTACACTTCTGTGCCTCAGGTAAGTTAGATACATTGATGTCAGAAAATTAGATACAGTTAGAAAAACTTGACAATGTTGTTATATTATTTGTCACATACTTTAAGGTCCTTTGGTATAAGCAGTGTGCTGGATAGGTAGTTGGTTGCCATTAGAAAAAAAAAATCTTATCAGGAACCCACTTTGCAGAGGTGGGTCTTTCAAATGCTCCCAATACTGTTATTTCTGATCTGCATTGGTGGGGAGTGGGAATGCTAGAAGCAATTTTTCATTGGAGAAATGATCAGTGTTCCAGGAATGTGATTGGCTAGAATGTATAAGGATCTGCAAACCCAGTAATACATCACTCGCCAAAGAGCTCTGAAATGAAAAACTGCCCAAGTGAAACTAAAGAGTCTTCACTCATTGGTAGCTGGAGGTTGTCTGAAAGGGAACCTGCTCTGCCTTCTGGCAGTTAGCAGAGTTTTATGGGGATACAGGCTCCCAAGTTAGGAGAAAAAGAAACAAGCAAACAGTATGTGTTGTGGG
The DNA here is from genome assembly GCF_910594005.1 of Cervus elaphus. Taxonomy (NCBI): domain Eukaryota; kingdom Metazoa; phylum Chordata; class Mammalia; order Artiodactyla; family Cervidae; genus Cervus; species Cervus elaphus. The sequence continues at coordinate 66,798,880 of NC_057847.1, forward strand.
GAGCACATCAAACGTTCATTTCCCAACACTCAGAAGCAGGTGGTCTGTAGATAAGAAAATTGAGAAATTACATTTAGTGGGTTCAAGTCTAGTGAGGGAAATGGGCGTTTCAGGAAGTCCAGGAGAGCACATTTTTTTTAGTTTGGGGTTGCAAGGCTGGGGTCTCACAAATCTTGGTGGTTGAGGTGGTGGTATTGTTCAGGGGATTGCATAGATGTATCTTAACCCTTTATGCACCTGTGTAACTGTGTTCTAGGTCTGGATTTGTCTTGGTCTTTGTACCTTCTTCCCTTGCTGGCATTGTTACCTGATGTGACAAGGAGACTAGCAAATCCTGCTTTTTGGGATTCTGAGTTATCTGGGAGCTCCGCTTTGCATCCTGATGATAGATTTTTCTAGGAGAGAAGCAGGGACATCCCCAGGCTTACAGAAATAGTTAGTAGGATCGGTTTTGTGTTTACCTACTTTATTTGTATGAGTAGCAGAATTCTACTTGAAATTTTTTTTCTATAGCACAGCAACTGTTGGCAATATATCTGTAGTGGCAGGCATATTCCTAATTCCTAGAAGTTCCTGATATTTAAAAGAAAATCTACATATTGATTTAAGTCTATTCACAACCAATATGGACAGGAAAGGGAAACTGGGTTTAACTGGGACTGACATTGTACTTGGATTATTGGCATCTTCATAATAACCCTATGGGATAATAATTATAACCCAATTTTGTAGGTGTGAAAATTCAGACAAAGAGGTTAAGTCATTTTCCCAGGGTCAGTAGCAGAGTTAAAATCTGAAACAAGCTCTGTTTAACTTTCTCTTATTTCAAAAGCCTAAGCATTTCCAATAGCATCATCTTCCTTCTCAGTATATGGAAGAAGGGATGTTTGTGGTTTCATCTTGTAAAGTAACAGTATACCAAAGAGAAGGCATTTTAATTTAGTGTTCATTCTTACTTTTAAAATATTTGTGCTCCATCTAAATGAAGAATACACTCTGCTCAATGCTATGAAAAATAAAGCTGAATTAATTTCATGTTTGTTAGCCTGTTGAAATTTCCAGATGTGGTTAAAAATCAAATGTGTTATTTTGCTATTTAAGGTTTGAAATGTAAGCTCTTTGAGAAGTCTGTGTTGTTTGGGGGTTTCCAAAGCTCTTGATTCTTTCTTGCTCATTTACACTGGGTTTGCAACTGAAATTATCCAGAGCAGCAATAGCCTTGAAGTATTTTCTGTATTCCATCAAGAAACCCAACATGTCCTTTCAAAACTTAATTGAGCAGCACAAAGCTAATTAGCTGTCCGAAGACACGCCGTTTAATTCACAATCCAGCATTAATTTGTTCAACACAATGAGCTTATCTTCCATATAAATGCCTTGCCCTATGGCTTCTCAAGCAGCTGCAATATACAAGAATGACTGATAACTCTTTCCTTTAAATGTGATGGTTGCTTTTTTTATTTTCTCTTCCTTTGGCCAAAAGAAGGCTGAATAGCATGCCAATTGTAATGGGAATGTTTTTTGTGGGTGGCAAATTTGAAGAAAATAGATGGCTAAAAGACCCATAACATGTAGTCATCAGAGAATTACCAAGTTTTTAGGGAATGCAACCATCATTGAATCTCAGTCCTGCATTTCACAGACTAGGAAATTAATGCTCAAATAAGTTCTGAGTGTTGTTCAAGGTCACTTGATAGGGTGTGACATATACATATTCCATACTTTTTCCCCTCAGTTATAAGGAATTGCTTTATTCTAAAATAAGGGCCTTGTCTGCTATTAATCAGTTGGTAACTAAATAGATACGTGTATTGAGAAACTAAGAAGAATAGTCCAATAATTAATGTTCCTACCCGAATAAGTATGTTTATCAAACGCTGTGTGTTCAAACCCACACATCCTTCAAGTCTCAGTTCAAACCTTCCCTAGTCTCTGACTCTTCACAAACCTCACCTCCCTAATGTTTTAACCACTCACTTCAGATCTTCATCCCTAATTCCTTTAATAACTCGTGTTGTTAAAGCATGTGCATGTGGACATGCATATTAGATTTTAGAAGTTTTGATTTTATATTACACATCACTATAACAAGCTCTTAGGAATAGGTTTTGGCACACATTTTATGTTTGCCCAAGCCCCTTGGTGAGCTTAGCATCTCATATCCAACAGTTAGTAGGGGGGAAGCTCAGGGTGGACACACAGGTAATTTGTGCTTATGAACCAGCAGGAGCACACTCAGCAGAGAAGGAACCCAAGCCTGCTTTGGTTCTGCCTACACAACCTTTTCACCCAGGTGGGACCTTTTTTTTCTTACTGAAGTAATAAGATAATTGAAATCAACTGTTGTCCTCTGATAGCCTAACTCAGCGGAGATTTCCAAGTTCTTATTTTGCTTGCCACAAGCTGGGACTTTGTCAATAAGATGTCTATAGTTATGTCACTGAGTTTGTGTACTTCCCAGAATTCAACATGCCTCTGGGTGCACAGGTTCTGAAAGACCTTGTAGAACTGAGAAGGGAGCTGATGAAATATATTAACAACCTTCTATCAGTGTGGTCTGTTCAAAGTTCAGTTAGTCACCAAAAATCCTCGTTTGCATCCTCCCAGGTAACTGAATTGAATACCTAGTAGGCAGAATTGAGAGTTTGGTTTTGCTTTCTGAAGGCACTGTTTAAGACCCCATTGGTGATGACATTGACATTTTAATACCTTGTGTCTGTTGAATTAGGTGACATCATGTGGAGAAACCTCCTGAATCCTAGAGGTGTTCAAATGCAAAAGGTTGGCTTGTTAGTTCCCTACCTCCACTGCAGGTAGCTGGGTGCTTCACTCCACAAGTCATGTGGTCTGCCCCAGAATGAGGGACCCAGAAATCCTAGGAGGCCCTTGAGCCCAGGAGGCAGAGAGCAGGATGTATTTGATGAGCAGTAGTAATGGTTACTGCTCTGGGAACAGACTGACTGTGGACTAGTCTCTGGTGGACCAGTAATGTTACTGACATTGACTATGTGTTCAGTTGCTCGGTCGTGTCCAACTCTTTGCAACCCCATGGACTGTAACCCACCAGGCTCCTCTGTCCACGGGATTCTCCAAGCAAGAATACTGGAGTGGGTTGCCATTTCCTTCTCCAGGGAATCTTCCTGACCTAGGGAATGAACCTGAGTCTCCTGCATTTTCTGCATTGATAGGCCGATTCTTTACCTCTGAGCTACCTGGGAAGCCCCACCAACATTGATTGCCTTCTCCAGTCCATAGAAATTGACTAAAGGCCAGACAAGAAATTCATGCAAGGCTTTACTGGGGCCCCTGCTGCAGCAGCAGGGAGAGAGAACAAACAACAATTTCCCTTGCTTGCTTGCTCCCTGAGGGTGTGGTGAGCTTGTTCCTTAATGGGTTGAGGGTATGGGTGTGTTCAGGGGTCTGGCCGGAGGGGTGGCTTAAGTGTTTCATGCACCCCTTAGGAGATGCTGTGTGCAGGGGGCATGCACAGTACCTTGCTTTTGCTCTTGGTTCTTCAGAAGTGGAAATAGGGTGTTTTGGTCTTTTTGTGTCTTTTGTCCAGAATTTGTCCCAACTGCACAGGCATGCAGTTATTTTTAGTCCCATGTGGTTTCTTTGTATTTTGTTGCTGGAGGAGAGGTTTGCTCAGGAACAGGCATTGCAGCAGTTCCAGCAAAGTGTCCCAGGTCCCATAGTAAGGCTCTCGGTACCCCAGTCTTCCTGCCTTTGAGAGAGGTGACAGTGTTGTAACTACCACAACTTTGCAGGTGACACCACTGGAATCCTAGCATCTGGAGAAGGCAGGGGAGCTGGCAAGTCAGAATCAGTTAAAGCTCAAACTAGGGCACTGGATTTCTTGGTTGGGTTAGTATTCAAGAAACACATACTATCATTATTGTATAAGGAGACAGACTGAAGCCTGATTTTCGCCTCAGTTCATTAGACTGGAGAGCAGAGTAGACACAATATTGTCACCCACAGTTGATGTTTTTATATTCTGTTGCAAAAATCAAGTTAATAAACCTCTTTATTTCTTTTTACATGAAAAAAAATAGAGATTGAGAGTGTTTTTTTAAAGGTAGATTTCAAATAGTTATTGCTGTTACAGAGATTATGTTAAAATGTCACTATGGAAGTTGCCCATTGGTTTTTCTTCATGAGTCACACGTTCCACGTCCCAGGACACTTGAGGATAAAAACCATAGTGCATTACTTAACCTAACTAGATGTGTCACAGCCAAATTGGTTGTTGCTGCTGCTGCTGCTGCTAAGTCACTTCAGTCGTGTCCGACTCTGTGCGACCCCATAGATGGCAGCTCACCAGGCTCCCCCGTCCCTGGGATTCTCCAGGCAAGAACACTGGAGTGGGTTGCCATTTCCTTCTCCAATGCATGAAAGTGAGAAGTGAAAGTGAAGTCACTCAGTTGTGTCCGATTCTTCGCGACCCCATGGACTGCAGCCTACCAGGCTCCTCCATCCATGGGATTTTCCAGGCAAGAGTACTGGAGTGGGGTGCCATTGCCTTCTCCAAAATTGGTTGTTAGGACACTGGTGATTTAACAGTTCTCTGATGTCAAAGTCTGTTATTCTTTGTGTTCAGCTGATCCCATGATGCTAATTGCAAGTGATTTTTGGCAATTGTCAAGATTATTTGATTTGGGCAGGTCATTTTGTTAAACCAAGTTAACAAACATTTCATCTTGTTAAACCAATCTCTTTCCATCTCTTAATCTCACATTTGTCCTGATAATTGCCTCAAAATTGGATTCTCTGGGTATTCTTCAGTATACATTCTAATATAAACCCATAACTGTAAAGTGTATTATACGGATTTGGACACACTGGTCTGTTGCTTTGCCAGTTCTTCCATCATATTTATTAATGATTTAGATTCTTCCTCCAATGAGATGTTCAGTTTTGCAAGCTTACCTTTGGTTGATCTATATGTCTTTGGGAATCAAAATGTGTCTTGGTCACCCCAGAAGCACAAGTCATGTTGTTAAGTGTATTTCTAGTTTCGGAGCAGCAGATACTCGTCTAACTTTAACAGAAAAGTAATTTATCACAGAGATATTAGATATCCTATAGGAATAATAGAAAAAAAGTGGAGAAGAAGGATAGGTAGGATAAGGCAGGAATTGAGGTAGGTTTGGGGATTCATGCAGCAGAAATAAGTCAATTGTCTTTGCAGGGCCCCACTGCTGGAATGAGTGAGATTTCTAACATTGTTTTATTTATGTTTTTGATATGCAAGAAGTGGATTTATTTAGAGATAAACACACTCCAAAGATAGAGTGTGGGCCCTCTCAGAAGGCAAGAGCAGCCTTGGGAGAAACGCTGCATAGACATGGCGTAGGCTGTTGCAGAAGGCAAGAGTGGCCCACATTGTTTTTTTTTTTTAACTCTGTCAAGATTCAAAGTCCTGGTTCAGCATGTCTGCTCGGGTCAACTGCTCATACGTCATTTGGGGCAAGGGAGGTACCTTGGTTTACAGCTCCCCAGGACTTCCCACAATGAGGGAGAGGTGAGAGCCTCCCCCACCCCCGCAAAGAAATTTGGAGTACTGTTACTTTTGAAAAAAGAGAAATAAACAAGAACCTATATAGGGAGTGAGTGGGTTTCCCAGGTGGTGCTAGTGGTAAATAACCCAGCCTCCCAATATAGGAGATGCTGGAGGTGCAGATTCAATCTCTCGATCGGGAAGGTCCCCTGGAGGAGGGCGTGGCCACCCACTCCAGTATTCTTGCCTGGAGAATCTCATGGACAGAGGAGCCTGGCAGGCTCTAGTCCATAGGGTCGCAAAGAGTCAGACAAGACTGAATCGACAGCACGCACGCACAGGGAGTGAGTGCTTTGAAGACAAATGATTTAATTTGACTGCGTGATTGAAGTAACAGGATTGAAGCGCCTTCCTTTGCTGTGTATACTGCACTGGGGAAAATTAGTGGGCTCTGGCCCAAACCTGGTATTTAGCCAGATTTGGTTTTCCAATTAGTGCAATCTTCTATTGGTCTGTGATTTGACTTTGCTGCCACACTTCTGATAAATTTATATTAGTGTCGGTAATATCTAGAAAGCTTAAAAGTTCCTCAGTTATAAATGAACACTTTTCATTAATATTTAGAGATTAAACTCATTTCTTATGAGCAGATGGAAACAAATGATAACTTGGCCTTTACTGTACAAAATTAATAGCAATTTATCAACATTTAGGCAAACTCTAGGCGAGTTTTAAGTGCTAGAATTTGTTGATTAACGTGGCTTTCTTTTGTTAATTGACTTTTAGACAACAGAGGTCCATTTAAATAACTGTTTTCTGGGGATGTGGCTGCATCAGAGTCTCTATTGTTTCCTGGAAATCACAGCTGTGTTGGTCCCGAGATTAATGAGTGGAGAGAACTATTTCCAGCAAAGGCCCTGGAGGCTGTTTTGGGAGGTCCTTGCTGTGACAGAGAACTTCAGATTTAAGGCTGATTGTCCTAAGCTCTTGGATCTGCATATGGGCTGCTGCTTCCCATACACACGATATGGAGCGTGCATGCATGCATACGAAGTTGCTTCAGTCATGTCTGACTTTTTGTGACCCCATGCCCTGTTGCCTACCAGGCTCCTCTGTCCATGGGATTTTCCAGGCATGAATACTGGAGTGGGTTGCCATGCCCTCTTCCCTTCTCGACCCAAGGATCAAACCTGCGTCTCTTACGTCTCCTGCATTGACAAGTGGGTTCTTTACCACTGGTGCCACCTGGAAAGTCCACACAATATGGTAGTACTGTAACAGTCCATTTGAATTTTGGCTTGTGTCAGTCATGCTTTCTTTATAGTCCTACCTTCTGATTTTTTTTTGGGGGGGGGATGTTTATTTGATCAACAGAAATTGATTTCCATTGACGAGATAAAGATGCTTTGCAGGAAACAGGGCCAGCTTCCTGGGCTGGCGACCTGTGCTGCCACAGGGAGCCTGAGCTCAGAAGGGTCTCACTTGTTTGTTCTCTATAGTTTTGAACTTTTTGTTAAAAATATCTAAGTTTTCACTCTGTCCACCCATTCTCCTTCTGAGTTCTTTGATTATCTTTATGATTATACTCTGAACTCTTTTTCAGGTAGGATCTCCCTTTCACTTAGTCCTTCTTCTGGGGTTTTATCTTGTTCCTTTGTCTGGAACATCGTCTTCATTTTGTCTAAGTTGCATTTGTGTTTAGGTATGTGGCAGGTTAGTTATGTTTCTCCACCTTGGAGAAGTGGCCCTCTGTAGGAGATGTCCTATGCGTCCCAGCTGTGCATTACCCTCTGATCACCTAAGCTATAAGCTCCAGAGGTTCCGCATGAGAAGGCTGCGTGGGTCCTTCGGTGGTGGTGGACTGACTATGTGTGGGGTCTGGCCCCTGATCTGGTTGGTTGCCAGGCCCTGACTTGTGCGGATGCCGCTGGCTGCTGTTTACTGGGACCTGGTCAAGAGCTGGGATTCTCAGGTGGCTTAGTAGTAAAGAATCTGCCTGCTAATGCAGGAGACGCAAGAGATGTGGGTTTGATCCCTGGGTCCGGAAGATCCCCTGATGGCAACCCACTCCAGTGTTCTTCCCTGGGAAATCCCATGGACAGAGGAGCCTGACAGGCTACAGTCCAAAGGGTCGCAAAGAGTTGGACACGACTGAGCGACTCAGCACATATGGTCAAGAGTTTGCTGATTGTGGAATCCTGGGGGGCCCCAGGGCTAGTGCTGGCTAGTCATGGCGAGAGTCAGGGTCCTAGATGCTCTCAGGCTGTGGCCCATGCACTGGTTGGTGAAACCAGATCCTGGGCTTGGTGCCAGGCTACCGGTAGGCAGAGCTGGTTCCTGAAGTCTGGCTGCAGGGCCAGGGATCCCAGAGCTTGTTTCAGATCAGTGGTGGTGGGGGCAGGGGAGGGGTGCGCTGGTTCCTGACACAGTTGGGTACGGGGTCCACGGTGTCCAGGTTGTGTCGGCCTGCTGTTGGGTATGGTGGTTGTTCAGCTGGTCCCAGGGAAGGGTCTGGCCTGCACTGGGGGATCGGCATCATAGTTTTTTTGCTTCTAGTATCTTCCTTCTGGTAACAGACTAGAAGGCTTCCCTGCTGGTTCAGTGGTAAAGAATCCACCTGCCCATGCCTGCCAATGCAGGAGACTTGGATTCGATCCCTGGATTTGGAAGATCCCCTGGAGAAGGAAATGGCAACCTACTCCAGTATTCTTGCCTGAGGAATCACAAGGACAGAGGAGCCTGGCGGGCCACAGCCCATGTGGTCGCAAAAGAATCAGATAGGAATTACCAGCTAAACAATAAGTCTAGAGACAGGTTGAGAGGCTTGTGCCGGCTTCCTGGTGGGAAGGGCGTGTGCCGCCTACTGGTGGGCGGAGCTGGGTCCTGGCCCTCTGGTAGGCTGGCTATGTCTAGGGGCGTGTCTAGGAGGGAATGTCCTCCCTCCCAGAGAGGGCCCTGGGCTCTTTAGTCTTCAGGCAGCCTGTCTGCTGATGGGTCATGCGGTGTCGAAGCCCAGTTGGTTGTTTGGCTTCAGGCATCCAGTCTCAGCACCTCCTCCTGGAGCCAGTTTTGTGTGGGGCAGGTTTTTGGCGCCAACGGGCCAAGATATCAGCTGCCAGCGTTGTTGGTTCTGCTGAATGCCCCCCAGTATGACTGCTGCGTGTCCGTGTTCCCCGGCTCCCTCACCCGCATGCGAGGCAAAGCTGCAGCCCCTGCTGCCCCCAGGACCCTCCAAGACCAGCAGGTCGGTCTGGCTCAGGTTTCTGTCAAATTGCTGCTGTTGTCCCTTTTCGAGTGTGCACGCGGTTTCGTGCGCCTTTAAGGGAGAAGCCTCTCTTTCCCCAGTCCTGTAGGCTCCTACGGTCTTATGGACAAACCTGAATGAACTTTGTGGTCAATCCAATATCTTAACCATAGCACTTTTTCAATGCCCCTCACATGGGAGAAACCACTTTTCTTTCCCACCCCAGCAAGCAGGGGAAAGAACACCTCTGCCTAACTGCTATGGTTAAGATGTCTATTCAGTAAAATACCATACAGAAGAATTGAGAATCAATGGTCTCTAAGCTTGGAGCAGCTGCTAAAATTAGTCAAACAAGGGAGAGAGGGAGCTCATCACTTTTGTATGATATTTTACTGAATAGATATTCTTGATTATTTGTGATAGGCTTTTTATGGACTTTTCAGATATTCTCAACAGGGATGAAGGAAGCTGAAACTTCACTTATGAATAAGTTTAAGTTTAGTTTAGTTGCTCAGCCGTGTCTGACTCTTTGAGACCCCATGGATTGTAGACTACCTGGCTCCTCCGTCCATGGGATTTTCCAGGCAAGAGTACTGGAGTGGGTTACCATTTCCTTCTCCACTTATGAATAACTTATTAACTTATGAATAGGGAGCCAAAATTATCTGCTGGATACCCAAGTCTGAATAACCATTGTTTATGCTACATTCTAAGTCACTTCAGTCATGTCCAACTCTTTGCAATGCTATGGACTGTAGCCTGCCAGGCTTATCTTTCCATGGGATTCTCTGGGCAAGAATACTGGAGTGGGTTGCCATTTCCTCTTCCAGGTGATCTCTCCGACCCAGGGATCAAACTCATATCTCCTTCATTGATTGTCAGGAGTGTTCTTTACCAATAGCACTACCTGGGAAGCCCCTAACCATTGTTTGCCAGTTGGCTTTTTAAGGAACAATACTATTCCATGGCAAAAGTGGGTAGTTCATTTGCATCTTGAACAATCACGCAGTTTTTTTTTTTTTTTTTCTTCCTGGAAACAACTATTATAGTTTGGTATGCAGCTGAAGTGCTTTCTGCGAACTGCCCATTTTGATATACAGAATATTAAAAAGAGGTCTTTTGGAGTTGTGACTTAATATAATGCAGAATGTTTACAGCTTCATCATGGTCATTCTTAAGTGAAATTGGCATTTTTGTTCTACCATATGTGAGTACTAGTGAAAAATGAAAACTACTAGTTCAGTGCCCTCACCTTTGTTTGGGCTAAGGCATTGGCGGTTTTATTCACCACTGCTTTGGGACCATCAGTGTAAATGTGGGCACAGTAGGTAAATAGCATTTCTGTGTGACTGTGAAAATATTTTTGACCCAGGTGCTCCTTGAAAGTGTCTCAGGGGTTTCATGGGGTTTGTGGACCACACTTTGAGACTAACTACTCTAGGAAAACAGTTTCATCAGCATTAATGGGGTAGAACAATTTCTTATTGGTTTTAGAAAACTAACCATTCTGTGTAACAAATCTTCATGGAAAAAAGTACACTCTGAATTTCCAACCTCTGAATTACTAAGAAACTGAGAACTCACCCCATTTGTAAATTGAGGACAGCTTGTATGTTAATAGTTTGCATAATACACCAGTCTCCTAGTTTACGTGGTGTTCAGTTTCTTGAAAGAAGGCAAATAATTAAAAAACATTTAAAATTAATTTTCTTATAAGAAGAACGATATACATTTCAGTGAGTAAGAAACCATCAAATGTCATTTTACTATAATGCATTAATATTCTATGTAAACACTTCTAGACAGAATGAATATGGTGAAAAATGATTTATTTATGAAATGAACAATAACAAAAATAACTGAAAAGCCTCCCTCCCCAAGACATTAACCTACAGTCTTTACTAATTCTATTCTCCATCTTTTTCATTTTCTTTACAAGAATTCTTCTTCTTATTGCTGTTGTTATTTGCATTGTTGATTTGTTATGTGTTAATTTCAGATGTATAGCAAAGTGATTCAGATATATATATATATACACACATACACATATATATGTTCTTTTTCAGATTCTTTTCCATTATAGGTTATTATAAGATATTGAATACAATTTCCTGTGATGCACAGTAAATCCTTGTAATTTATCTATTTTATTTATATTAGTGTGTATCTGTTAATCCCAAACTCTTAATTTATTCCTCCCTCTCCCTTTGCCCAGGCTTCCCTTGTGGCTCAGCTGGTAAAGAATCCGCCTGCAGTGTGGGAGACCTGTGTTCGATCCCTGGGTTGGGAAGATCCTCTGGAGAAGGGAAAGGCTACCCACTCCAGTAATCTGGCCTGAAGAATTCCATGGACTATGTAGTCCATGGGGTCGCAAAGAATAGGACACGACTGAGCGACTTTCACTTTCACTTTCTCCCTTTCCGATTTGGTAACCATAAGTTTGTCTTCTATGTCTGTGAGTCTATTTCTGTTTTGTAAATAAGTTCATTTATATCATTTTTTTAAAGATTCCACATATAAATTATTTCATAGGTTATTTGTCTTTCTCTTTCTGACTTCACTTTATATGAGAATGTCTAGGTTCATCCATGTTGAAGCACATAGCATTATTTAATTTTTTATTCCATCATTATAGGAATTCTTGTAAACCAATTTGTTTTTCATACTCCAGGTTGGTCAGAGTTTGAAATATTAGTTTGAAATATATTAGTTTAGCGTATTTTTCATTCTTGGCTGTGTATCTCATTGTGTTCTCCCACCTTCCATATTTAATGAATATCCTCTAAATGTATAATCATCAGCTGAACTGATTCATCTGGCCAACCAGTGAATCTGCAGGTTGTCAGATGATGCTAGTCCATACACATTAGTTCAGCTACCAGCTGTGCATTAAGCTCTCCTTGCAAGGGCGTTGTCATCACATATGCAGTTTCTAACTTCCAAATGAAAGGTGGGATATATCCAGCAGGTGGATGTTTGCTTTTCTTTTTTAAATTTGTATTTACTTTTGGAAAATACAAATTGTATGTCTTTAAAGTGTACAGTGGATGCTTTGACATTCATATACATTGTGAAATGATTGCCTCAGTTTAACCAATTAGCATATTTACCACGTGTGACGTGTCCAGAATTCATCTTGTAGCTGAGTTTGTGCCCTTTGATCAGTATCTCCCCTTTTATTCTATCACCTTGTTTCCCCGGACCCCACCCCACCCCATATGTCTCTGGTAACCACTGTTCTACTCTCTGTTACCATGCATTCAACTTTTTTAGATTTCACATGTATGTGAGATCATGTGATGTTTGTCTGTGTCTAGCTTACTTCACTTTACATTATGTTCTCCAGGTTCATCCCTGCCATCACCAATGGCAAAGTCTTCTTCTCTTTAAGAGCTGAATAGTATTCCATTGTATGTGTGTGTATATCTTATTTATCCATTCATCTATTGATGGACACTTACATTGTTTCCATATCTTGACAACTATAAATAATGCGGAAATGAACATAAAAGTGCAGTGACAGTGATTTTATTTCATTTGGCTATGTACCCAGAAGTGGGATTGCTGGCTCATATGGTAACTTATTATAATTTTTTGAAGAACCTCTGCTGTTTTCCATAGTGACTGTACAATTTATATTCCCACCAACAGTCACTTATTAGAGACTCTCTTTTCCCTGCTGTATATTCTTGTTTCTTTTGTGGAAAATTAGTTGACCTTATATGTATGGGTTTATTTCTGGGCTGTCTATTCTGTTCTGTTGATCGTTTATATCAACACTATACTGTTTTGCTTACCATAGCTTTGTAACAGTCTAAAATAGGGAGCTATGATGCCTACAGCTTTGTTCTTCTTGCTCAAGATTGCTTTAACTATTTGAGCTTTTTGTGAATCTGTAAAAATGTTGGGATTTTAAAAAAATTATTTATGAAAAATGCTACTGGAATTTTGATAGGGATTGCACTGACTCTGATCACTTTGGGTAGACTGGACATTTTAACAATATTAAACCTTCCAATTCATGAACATGCAATGTCTTTGCATTTACTGTGTCTTCTTCTGTAAGGCTGGTGCCAGGGATTCAGCCTGTAACCTGACATTGTGCTTGTACACAGCCACAGAGGCCAGGACTGGCGGCAGGCAGGGTGGTCCTGCAGAATCCTGGGGCTGGGGCACTTCGCACGCTCTGATTAGGGTGGTTCAGGTGGGGGGTGGATATGGAGAGGGACTCAGGCAGCCAGAGTCTGGAAATGCAAAAACACGTGGGGCCTTCAGCAGGGAAAGCTGGAGGGAGTCCTTGGCAGCTGTGCTGACTGTGTTTTGCTAAGTGGCAAAAACCGATGGCATCTTTCACACTGCAGGCCCCTGGGAGCATGGTGGCACCCTCCACACAGGTGATACTGGAAGAACCTGCCTGTCTTTACTGTTCCTTGCTGTCTCCCCAGAAGTCAGATTTGCTCAGTGCATGGGGTGAAACCAAACAGGTCGTTCATGCAGTGGCACGAGAGGCTTGGGATGCTGGTTGCTCCTTTTCCCAGTGAGGGACACTGTCTTGGGCCATGGTGTTCCCCTTTGGTGCTGAGCAGTGCTGTCTGGGATGATGCAGGTAGAATGAAACTCTTCTTTCTGCCCTTTTGATGCTGCTGTTCTTAGGTTTTTATTCCACCGTGTCTCAGGAGCATCTGAGGCAGCTCCTGAGCCCTCTTAGGCATGTTTCCACTCATAGATAGCTATTTGTTCTACTCTGTGAGGATGGAAGCTGGGCTTCCTCCTCCACCGTATCGAGGGTGTCCTACTTTCCCATGTTGGTGATATCACTCCCTGATTATTATTATTATTATTATTATTATTTCTGCACCAGGTCTTTGTTGCTGTGAGCAGGCTTCTCTAATTGTGGCGAGCTACTCTCTAGTTGCAGTGTGTGGGCTTTTCATTGCCGTGGCTTCTCTTGTTGTGGAGCATGGGCTCCAGGGCACGTGGGCTTTAGTAGTTTCAGAGCACAGGCTTAGCTGTTCCCCAGCATGTGGAATCTTCCCAGGCCAGGGATCAAACCTGTGTTCCCTGTGTTGGTAGGCGGCTTCTTAACCACTGGACGTCCAGTCAGTCCCTTAATTCTTGAAATTAAAACCAGCTGGCTGGGTCAGAAGAGTGCATGAGGATGTTTCTAGTTTGGGATGCCATCCTCCTCTTGATTTTCTTCTAGAACTTTGGGATGAGTTGGGCTAACACTGATCCAAGTGGCATGTCCAGCTGTTTTCTCCCTTCCAAGTGGAAACACTAGTGTTCTGGTGGCCCCTTATTTCCTGCTGCCGACGATTGTGTGTGTGTGTGTGTGTGTGTGTGTGTGTGTGCGTGCGCACGCATGCAGGAGGAGCCTCAGCAGAGTCAGTCTGCTGTGCCCACTCCTCAGGGCAGCAGTGGAGAAAGGTTGGCCTGGTTCCAGAGGTGCCAGCCATAATCAGTGGTCCTGCTTCATTCTGTCATCACCACACGCCGTGTCATCACTCCCAGGGCAAAGATACGGACTAAGGACTGTTACAGTCTCATCTGCATACTCTGTTCTGACAGCTCACTGCATGAACCCAGTGTCTTTGAATCCAGTCTAGACTCTCACCATATGTAAGTCATACTTATTTGTGGAGCCTCGTTGGCCTTCCTTGTCACTGAATCTTGGTTGGGGTGTGCAGTAGAATCTGCTTCTACTTAGCCTCCTGTCTTGGGGTGCTGGGGTTGACATGGCAGCTCCTTGTTTCCAAATCCTGCATACTCTACACTGAAATGAATGACTGTTTCTCTAATGAACATCTTCCTGTAACAGTGACCTGGGGGATAATAGTCTCAATGGAGCGCACAATATTTCGTTACGCCCAATCCCAGGATGCTGGCTGCCTACTCTTCCTTTGGCTTAGGTGTTTCTTGGCAGGGCAAAGAAGTTGAATTTCTTTACATTAAAATGGATATGAGAACATATGTGCACACAAATAAGTGAATAACCAAACGCATTTCCAGAATACCCATAATTTATACACTTAGAGGTGGACATATTTCTTCTCAATAACTTGACACAAATGAGAATGTGTTGTCTAGGTAGTGAACTCATCAGAGATTGACTGAGGCTGTCTCTTGTTTGTTGGAATCTCCTAGGGCCCCTCATAGTGGAACTCCGATAAACCTTGGCAACTGACTGCCTCTGGTAATGAGTTTGTCAACTCTGAAAGCCAAGTAACTCTTTGGTGCCTCAGATACAATTTTGTTACTTACAACAGAGAGCTCACTGCAGAGTTCTGAAAGACTCAGTGCTTAATCTCTAGGAGAGGGGTTGCTAAGCAACCGAGAAGCTGGGTGTTGTGAGGCTTCAGTCCCCTGCACACCTTTTTTTCCTGTACTTCCTTGTAGCCCACTTGGCTCCTGTTATCATCTCCTAAAGCCACATTCAGGCGCCCTTGCCATTTCAAAACCCCATCTGAAATCTCAGCTTCCCTAGTGGACACATCTGTCTTGCTACATGTCGTTGAAGTTAATATGTATCATCTCAATATTTTACTGATTTCTGGTTTCTATTTATCTAAACTTTCCAGTGGAGGTAGTGTGCATAATCTTTGTTTTTCTCAGGTTTCCCCCAACTGAGGGTATCTTAGGATCATGAAAACAGAACCTACACTTTTTTCTCTGCCTCTGACATCAGTAGAATTGCTGCAAATATACACTTCCTCAGATCTTCCTGCTAGTTCAGGAAGTCTCTGGAGGCATCATCTATGTGTTCTGAGAAGTGCTCTTTGTGGCCTCTTAGCTTCTACTGTTTTTTCCTTTCTTGTGCTAGAGGTTGAACTTCCTGATTTGTTGAAGGATTCTTCTATCCTTTGCAGGTTAATGACCTTTGCCATAAGGCCTGCCATGTTCCTGCAAAGATGCCTCCCATCCCAGTATGGGAAACAAGTTTGAGTGTGAGGATGCTGCTCCCTGTTTCTTAATAGAAACCTAGTGGGACTGTACCCTTTGCTCTCAAATTTGTGGTGCACTGAAATTTTTTAGTTCTAGAAGGGATCACATTAACAGAAGTACAATTTAATATCCATACCATAATATGCAAGGAGCTCCACGCTTTGCTTCTGTCTCCTGAAGAGCATGAACCACCAGCAACACGTCTCAGATCCAGTCCTCATTTCTCTTGCATCCCACCTGGCCTGGAGTCTCTCATTCATCCCTGGCTCCTCTTACTAGACCCATCCATCTTTCCTTCTCTCATCCCTCTCGTTTCTCTACTATTCGTTTGGTAGCTCATCCTAAGAGTGTCCTTCCTTTCATTCTCCTTCCAAATCCAGCTACACCCTGCCCATTCTCAAGGACAAGAGAGGATAATTTTTTTTCCCCCTGAGAGCAAATGATGGGACAGGGGAACTGAGTTGGCAATTATGGAATTTTCTTGGGTGGGCTGGAGGGAGGAGAATGCTTGCATGAAGAAGTATTAGCCTGCTGCCCAGAGATTGCATCAGTGCTGCTGCTCCTGCTGCTAAGTCGCTTTAGTCGTGTCTGACTCTGTGCGACCCCATAGACAGCAGCCCACCAGGCTCCCCCGTCCCTGGGGTTCTCCAGGCAAGAACCCTGGAGTGGGTTGCCATTTCCTTCTTCAATGCATGAAAGTGAGAAGTGAAAGTGAAGTCGCTCAGTTGTGTCCGACTCTTCGCGACCCCATGGAATGCAGCCTACCAGGCTCCTCCGCCAATGGGATTTTCCAGGCAAGAGTACTGGAGTGGGGTGCTATTGCCTTCTCTGCTCCTGGGCCTTTCATCAGTGGTGGAGCAGCATATAACAGATTATGAGCAGGAGCCCTGGAGCCTAACCTTCACTGTGACACCCTCCCTTCACCACAGATGTTCATCTAGATGGGAGCAGGCTGCTCAACATCTTTAAGTCTATTTCAGTTTCCTCATCTATAAAATAGGCTTTGGTGATGTTGACTAAGAAAATGTATGTAAAATGCCCAGTAAATGTTAGTTGTTTTATTTTTGGTTACTACCTTCTCTCCCCAAGATTCTGACAATTCTGGTCCAGGTGTGGGGAGAAGAGGGCATTGATGTGGGACCAGAGGGCAGTTGGAGGTATATAGACCCTGCTCTTTCCATTTGACTGTGGCTTTCCATTCTGCCCGTGTTGAGCTCTTCTTTCCCAGGAGAGCTGCCCCCAAGTTTCTTAGGCAGAGACATGCCTGGAGCAAGAACTGCACACCCCCTGATGGGGCTGGCCCAGCAGGGGATCTACAGCTCTGTCATTCTCAGATTTCCTGCTGCAAATGAGAAAACACTTCTTGTTCTGGGTCCATGCTGATTAAGTCAGCAGATCACTTTTCTTTGGGTCTCAGTTTCCCAACCTATAAAATGAGTACAGTAAGTCACCCCCATAAACGAATGTGTTCCATTCCTAGAGCGTGTTCATACGTCCAACAAAGTTAGCATAGATACTCAGTTAACACAATTGGCTATATAGTACTGTACTAGAATAGATTTATAACACTTCTCACACATATGCAAGAAAAAACAAACCCCAAAACAAAGAGAACACTTTTAATTTTACAGTACTTTGAAAAGAAGTGCAGCAGTACAGGACGACAGCTGGCACACGGGCTGGTAACACTGCCAGCTACATCCCTGCTGTTTTACACTCGCTTCCAGACACTTGAGCTTGAAATGAAGATACTGTACTAGTTACTGTACTCTATGCAGTCCTGTATGGTAAAGGGCACAGAAGCATAACCACTCGCAGGGGATGCACGCATGTGATGATGCACACCAGAAATGTGAACTAACGTAAGTGATTGGACATGTAAACACATGTTCACATCTTTGAAAATTCGCAACTTGAAGGTTCATGGGTACGGTATTTACTAGTATGTAGGAACAGAACATTTATCAAATGTATCTTGAAAATCATTATAATCCTTTCTGTTGTGGGAGACACTGGATGTTGATTCCATCTCTGGTTTATTTGTGTACTATTGTTATAATCTTGTAGGTGAGCAGACCCCAAGGGTTAGATTAGTCAGTCTGTGTAGATTCTGTCTTCCCTCTGAATTCACTTAATCCCAACACATGATCAGAACTGCTCTATGCATACATTTAGGATCTATGACTGATGAACCCAGCCACGATAACTGAAGACAACCCAGGAAGCTTTTATTAAGTGAAGAATAAAAAGTAATTTGGTGCAAAGCACTTTTCCTCCTGCTGTGATATTTCTCAGCCTCTGTTAGCTCCGCTGGGCAACTCACACACTGACTTCTGCCTGCAGCCCACCAGCCTCACCACCTCCACTTTGTCAGGGCTACTGAAAGCTGGCCACTGGCGCTTCCTCACTGTTACTGGGCCAGCGGTGAATAATGGGCAACCGGAATGTTCTTTCTCTTCCAAATGGTCACAGATGGCCTGCCACGCTATAATAATGTGTGTGAGCTTTTCCCTAATGGTCAGAAAAGGTGGTTTAAATTTTGCAATCAATACTTTGTTCGCTTGTGGCATTTTCCTCTATTAGAACCTTTCTTTCCAGAGGATGTCCTCATCTACAAAATGAATTCTGCACTAGTCCTTAGCTACCCAAAGCTCATCCATAGCTTTCTCTGACAACTCCAGCCTCCTTATTTTACACCATCCTTCTATTACTCTTAATCTTTCATGGTTTTACATTATAATTTTTTTCTTTCATTTTTAAATCACTTTTCCTCAAACTGGACTGTCAATTCTATGAGTAGAAACCATATTTTCTACCTCCTTGTACTGACTAGATGGTTTATAGTCAATAAATACCTCCAAGCTTATAGATTAACATTTGTACCCATAATTGTAGGTGGATGGATAGAAAACCAAGGTGATGTACTTGTCAGTTTGGGCTATATCACTAGCCATCTCAGAATCCCAGTAGCTTGTAGCAGTAAGCATTTATCTCTGTCTCATAAGTCTGTGTGTAGCCTGTGGTCTGGCTGATGGAGGCTGGGCTTGGCTGGGTCAGTCAGGATGGACCCCAGGCTTCTGGCTGGGCTCAAGTTTTTTCTTCATGTCTTTCTCTCTTTCTTTTTTTTTTTCCTGGCCTTGTGGCATGTGGGATTTTCATTCCCAGACCAGGGATCAAACCCATGCCTCCTGCAGTGGAGGGATGGAGTCTTAACCACTGGACTGCCAGGGAAGTCCCTCTTCAAGTCTTCATTCTGGGACACTGTCTGAAGGAATAGAGGTTCTTCATTAATTAGCATTCCTAAGATGTGTTCTTCATCCATGAAAATCCCATGACTCAAAGGAAGTCACATGACTCAGCTGATATCAATGAAGCAGGGAAGTTCCTCCACCCACTGCGGGTAGTATTGCAATGTTCCCTATTATAAGAAGATCAAGAGCTGGGCACAAGAATCAAGCCATCACAGATGGCGGTCATTGCCCTTGAAACTGGAAAAGACCCAGGAAGACAACCCACTCCAGCCCCCGTCCTCCTAGTCTATAAATTTTCGTTCCAAGTGTTGTCCAAGGACCAGCAGAATCAGCATCACCTGAAAGCTTGTTAGAAATGCAGAGTCTCAGGCCCCACCTCACACTTGCTAAATTAGAATTTTTATTTTAATAAAATCTTTAAGGGATTCACATACACATTGAAGTTGAAAATGGTCTTAAGTAGCATTTTCATAAGATGTGCTGTGAAAGACTAATAGGTGTTATATGGGGAAAAAGATCCTTCCATAATTAAATAAATTTGGGGGTATTTGAGGACATCTCAAAGCTTTCAACCAACTAATAAAGACTGCAGATCTCAGTGATGGGTTGTTTTAATAACAAGTGACACAGACTGAGTAGCCTAAAACAACACAAGTTTATTGTCTCACAGTTCAAGAGACCAGAAGTCTGAAACCTAGAGGTTGTCAGGGTTGGTTCCTTCTGGAGGATTCTGGGAGAATCTGCCCCATGCTGGCATCCTAGCTCCTGGTGCTGCTGGATGCCCTTTGGTGTTCCTTGGCTTACCGCTTCATCACTGCAATCTTTTCTTCTCTCATTACACAGCTGTCTTTCCTGTATGTGTCTCTGTGTGTCTGCCTCTTTCAGGAACACAATCGTGGATACAGGGCCCATTTTAACCCAGTGCGACTTTATACTTACACCTGCTGTGACCGTATTTCCAAATAAGATCACACTCTGGGTGGACCTCATACTTGAGGAGAAACACCATTCACTGCCCACCCCCCGAGGGATGGATATGAAATTTTGCATTCCCTTGACATAACTCCTTAGGGAACACTTTCTTTATAGAAGAGCTCATAACACAGACTTAGATGAGACTCTAAACCATCCTACATCTATGGCTCTTGATTTTCTTCCGAGAGTTTTCTAAGAGTGAAACTCTATAGATTCACTTTATAACCTATTTCAAAATGATTCCAAGTCTTGTCGGTAATTATTTATCAAGGTGGAAAATCTGTAGCCTAAGGCTAAATGTAACAATCAGGTAAATTTTGTTTAGCTATCTCATAAAATTGCATTGAGAAGTAACTCCATTTTCATATGAGGACTTGATATGATTAGTATTCAGGATGACTGATATTTAAAAGAAGCTAAAACAATACTAGTTCCCATTTTTTCCTTTGCATGAAAATCTAAATATTAGGATTTCACAATTAACTCACCCATGAGACTGTAATGATATCTAATATGAACAAAATTGATGGGATTAGAGAAGGGCAAGTTTGAATAGCCAACCTCTCTTTTTGGAAACAGATGCCTAGTTTCCAAGTAGGAGGAACTGTGACCCTAGGTCACTAAGGTGTCGTCTTTGGGGACCATTGAAAGTCCTGAATTAGGAATTGTCTTGGGAACACAGGTTTATTCTACTTGGTGGTGGTTGCTTAGTCGCTAAGTCATGTCAGACTCTTGTGACCCCATGGACTGTAGCCTGCCAGGCTCCTCTGTCCTTGGGATTTCCCAGGCAAGGATACTGGAGTGGGTTGCCATTTCTTTCTCCAGGGCATCTTCCTGACCCAGGGATCGAACCTGATTCTCTTGCATTGCAGGTAGATTCTTTACTGGTGAACCATCAGGGGATCCCACTAGCCATTACCAAAACATGTACATTTTGAAGAAAAAAATTTTGGGTAAAATTACAGATTTCATATGCAGTTGTAAGAAATAATATATAGAATCCCCTGTGTCCTTAATGTAACATTTTGTAAATAACTTCAGGACAGTATCACAGCTAAGATTTGCCTTTGATGCAATCCACCAATCCTACTCAAAGCGCACCAGTGTTGCTTGTACTCACTTTTCTATGTGTATGTGTGTGTTGTGTGCTTGTATATGTGTGCATTTAGCTCTGTATAATTTTATCACATGGTAGGTTCATGTATCCACCACCACAGCCAGAATACAGAAGAGCTTCATCACTCCAAGAAGCTCTCATACTGCTTTTGCACATGCATTTTGAATTTAAATTCTCCCAGCAAATTTTCCTGAGTCATCTATGCTCATGGAACCCTGAAAATTATTCTGCTTGGAATGGACGACCTCCCACCTGGACTGGCTGGCTGGGAGTGCCAGTCAGCAGTTGTGCAAACTTACAAAGTCAAACTGGACAGCGGAGAAGGCAGACCCATGTCCTTGGCCTCCTTAGCATCAGGCACTAACTAACTGAACTAACTGGCCAGAGATAAGGACTTCATTTCAAATAACAAATTAACAGTTTCCCATAACTCCATTAATGCATGGCTGTGATCCCATGAAATTGCATCTCTGACAAACTGGCTGCACTAAAATTTACTCTATGTAAAATGATTGTGCTAATTACTTTCTCTTTATGCTTGTATAATCGGCTGGCTGGCAATAACATCTTCGATGTAGTCATACACTAATGAGAAAAGCCATCCAATCTCATGCTGCCGGTCATTAGCAAGTGGCTTCAGGGGTCAAAGGGTAACTTCCCCCTTTGGTTGAGTTGAAGTGGCTGGTGTAGAAAACATCTTTTCTTACTTTTTTTAAAAAGCTTCAGGTGCTAACGAAATCTGGATATTGATAGAAGAAAGAGTTTGTCAAGGTCTGGGGGCTCTTATAAGCACCCTTACTCTTTCCCTCTTTGGAAATGGGACTCACAAATATAATGAAGCTGGCAGTTTCTCTTAGTTGTTCTCACATCCCATTCCATTTTTTATCTTCCTCTCCCAACACACCCACATGCATTCTAGCCCAGTGCTGACTTGCTATTCTATTTTTTAAACTTTTTATTTTATATTGGAGGAGAGCCAGTTAACAATGTTGTCATGGTTTCAGGTGGACAGCAGTGGGACTCAGCATGCATCCATTCTCCCCCAGACCCCCTTCCCATCCAGGCTGCCACATAACATTGAGCAGAGTTCCTTGTGTTATACAGTAGGACATACATGTTGATTCCAAACTTCCTAACTATCCCTGCAGCTCATTCTTCCCCTCTTGGCAACCAGAAGTTCATTCTCCAAGTCTGTGAATCTGTTCCTATTTTGTAAATGAGTTCATTTGTATAATTTCCTTTTAGATTCCACATATAGTGGATGTCATATGATATTTCTCCTTCTCTGAATGATTTACTTCACTCAGCATGACAATCTGTAGGTCCATCCACGTTGCTGCAGATGGCATTGTTTCATTCTTTTTAATGGCTGAGTAATAGTCCACTGTATAGATGTACCACATCTTTATCCATGCCTCTGACAGCGCACATTCAGGTTGCTTCTGTGTCCAGGCTAGTGTAAACAGTGCTGCAGTGGACATTGGGGTGCATGTATCCTTTCAGACCACGTTTTTCTCTAGGTATGTGCCCAGGAGTGGGATTGCAGGGTCATGTGGTAGCTCTGTTTTTAGTTTTTTAAGGAATCTCCATACTATACCAATTTAAATTCCACTGGCAGTGTAGGATGGTTCCCTTTTCTCCACACCCTCTCCAGCATTTATTATTTGTGGATTTTTGATGATAGCCATTTTGACTGGTATGTCTCCTTTGGAGAAACTTCGATGCAGGTCTTCTGCCCATTTTTTGATTGGGTTGTTTGTTTTGATGATGTTAAGCCTCATGAGCTGTTTGTAAATTTTGGAGACTAATCCCTTGCTGGCCACATCATTTGCAACTGGCTTGCTATTTTAGATTATCCTTACTTTATACTAATGATTCTCAATAAAATGGTAGTATCTAATACTGTATTTTATAACTTCATTGGGCAATATTTCTGGACTTCACAATGAAAATGGACTAGGTCCAGGGAGGTCAGATGTCCTGCGATGAATGGGGTTGTGGAACACCTCAATAAGTTGGTCCCCAGCCTTTCAAGATGCCACACCAATTATTCATATAGATGAAAAATCTGATTACTGTGATCAGAACCTGGAACTTAACTTCATTATGCTTAGAACACCAAATATTTCTGTATGCTTTTAATAGACACTGACTTTTCCGGGAATATACCTGCTGGGAAAATGGAAAAAAGGTTGTGTTTTATCTTGCTCTGGAATTTGAGTTGTTCAGTATTTTGGAAAACTCACAATTACAATGGCAAAGGTTGTTGAGGAATTTGAGTTGCTAACTTAGCACATCTGCGTCAGTCTGCATTTGGAGCGTTTACCTTCACAGTGATTCCGGGTCTGGTGCTGACTACTCATTCCATCTTCTAGTCTAACTGTGTCTGGGCAATGGCATTTTGAAAGACATATGATCTTACTCAAAGTTGACTTTAAATTTCTTTTTCTTCCCCTAAAGAGGGAGGTAGGTTATATCACCATTAAATTTTGTCTCAGGATGATAAAGTGGGTCTTATGAAATATTTAGTATTAATAAAGGTGCTGGGCTTCATAGAGGTAAAAAACACTGCTTTAGAAGAATGATGTAATAAATAATGATAATGATAATAATCATCATCATTGTAATAAAATAATCCTCATGACCTTTTCACCAAGACCTTCTTACTCTTAACAGGAGCCCGACTGGTCCTCTCACATCTAATCTCATCTCCCACTATCACACCCCCAACCTCCACCCAGCTTTTGAGTGCTTTTTCTGAAATGAAAATTAGATTTTATGACCTATCACTCTCTACTACTTTATTATCGTCTGGTTTTTTCAACCTGGAGTATTCCTCAGAATAGAGTTGTATCCTAATAAAATTGAGTTCCTTTGTAATCTTACATGTTGCATTTCATACATATAAAAATATTTTTGTGAGAAGGTGTCCTGTAGATTTCATCACACTTTGTAAGGATCCATGGCACAAAAAAGGATAATCATCTAGTTCAAGTGTATAAACACTTGTGTGTATAAATACAAGTGTGTGTAAACACCTTACTTTGTGTGTATAAACACCCTACTATTAGTGTGTATAAACACCCTTTGTGTGTATAAACACCCTACTATTAGTAATTGAGTCCTGCCCACTTGCCCACTCCATTTCTTTCTTTCTATCTTTCTTTTACAGTTTCGGCTGTGCTGGGACTTCATTGTGGCTTCTCTATTTCTGGTATACGGGATCTTACTTACCCAACCAGGGTCTGAACCCAGGTCCCTTGCATCGGGAGCTCAGAGCCTTTCCACCGGATCACCAGGGAAGTCCCTGCCCACTCCCTTTCTCACCCGCTTCCTCCCTCGTCTTTTCCCCTCCCCCTTCTCTGCCCCTACATAGACTTGACTATCACTGTAGGGTCCTGAGGAGACCATGCTCTTAAACTTGGTGGGCATAAAACTGTAGGCTTTGAAATGCTCTCCTGCTTGCCCTCACCTGCCTCACGTGTCAGTCTGAGTGGCCATCCCCACTGAAGGCTTCCCTTCACCGTCCCAGCACGCCAGGGTGCCGCTCCCTCCACCCACACTGAACCCGGTACGGATGCAGGCCAGGCTAACGGCAGCATTTCATAGTAATGCTGCTTGAAGTCAGGGTTCGTGTCTTCCGACCCTGCTGTCCTCTATGCCCAGAAAAGAGCCTGCATGTAGTAGGATTATAATAAAAGGCAGACGAATGGCTGTCACACACATTAATTTAGGATAAGCGATGCCACACCTCTGTGAACATACAGGAAGGGAGTCTGCAGCTGCTGACTACAGACTGCAAAAGCGGAGGTGCCTTTGCTGCCTTGTAGTGACAACGTCATCTCCAGACTTCTGGCTGGTGGATTTCTCTTCTCCCCACAGTCTGGTGTTTTATTCCTCTTCCTCCGTCCTTGGCCCCCTTTAGCTGAGACTCTTCTCTGTTACACCAGGGGATGGTAAGGGGTGGGGGGAGTGGGGAAGAGGTACTGGGGAGCTCCTGGGACATGACCACGGCCATTTGGGATGTCTCAGTGTCATGTCCCAAATATTTTTTTGTTTTGTTTTTAAGATTTTTTTTTTTTTTGATGTGGACCATTTTTAAAGTCTTTATTTGATTTTGTTATAATACTGCTTCTGGCTTCTGTTTTGGATTTTTGGCCTCCAGGCATGTGTAATCTTGGCTCCCTGATCAGGGGTGGAACCTGCGCACCCGGCACTGGAAGCCTTAACCACTTAACCTCCAGGGAAGTCCCAGCGCCCCAAACCTTTCAGTGTTTCTAAACTGGGGAGGGGAGGGTGGTGTCTTTGGAGAAGGGTGACTGTTTATTGGCAATTGTGGGAGAGGCTGAGCTTTCCATCTAGGTTGATATGAAATGAAATCAGAGCCTTGTGCAGTAATACAGGCACTTAAAGCCTAGAAAAATGGGAAGAAGAAATCCCCAGGAATTCACAGAAACTTGAGAGAAAGTTCTGTGTGTGTGTTAGTGGCTCAGTCATGAGAGAAAGTTCTGGGCTCCTATTAAGTCTTGGAAATGAGGTCCCAGTCAGTCTTTTTCTTAATTCCATTGGAGTATGATTGCTTTACAAAGTAAATTAACTATATGTTTGTGATGGACAGGGAGGCCTGGCGTGCTGCTATTCATGGGGTCACAAAGAGTCGGACACGATTGAGCAACTGAACTGAACTGAACTGAACTGATGCATATACATTCCTCTTGGACATCCCACCCGCCTGCCATCCCCGCCCCCGTAGGTCATCACAAGGGTACTGAGCTGAGTTCCCCGTGCCATATAGCAGGTTCCCACCAGCTATCTATTTTACATGTGGTAGTGTATATATGTCAATTCTAATCTCCCAGTTTGCCCCCCTCTTCCCCTCCCCATGTCCACGTATTCATTCTCTTAAGTCTGTGTCTCTATTCCTGCTCTGCAATTAGGTTCATTTGTACCATTTTTCTAGATTCCACATATACGCACTAATATGCAATAATTGTTTTTCTCTTTCTAAGTTATATATACCCTGAGAAACCCCATAATCAAATGACACAGGTACCCTAACGTGTACATGTGTGCTAGGTAGCAGTATGCAGTACTAGGTACAACAGCCAGAACATTGAAACAACTTCAGTGTCCAGTGGCAGGTGGATGGATAAAGAAGATGTGGTACATATATAGAATGGAATATTTGGTCTATAAAAAGGACCAAAATTGGGTCATTTGTTGAGTCAATTTTAACCAGATTCGAAAGGATAAGGATTGCTTCCTGACATCTGGGTTGGAGAATAAAAGACACACTTGTAATAATGTCCTTCATGATCAGAAATAAAAGATTGTAGTCCCTTTGGGACTTTTCTTTATACTTTCCTCAAAGGTTTTCACAGTAGGTCTCTAATAGAGAAACTCATCAAGTAGATTATTTCCTCCCTGTTCGTCAGGGCAAGGCTAGCCTGCTCTCGTAGAGAGACTCAGCAGTAATTGGGTGGCTTAAAAAAGGAAGATGTGGGTTTTTCTCTCATGGAACAGTTCAGGTTGTTGGGCAGCTCTGCACCAGAAATCATGCTGAGGAGGAGTCCACGGGCCTCTTTTCAGCTGGTTTCCCAACACCTCTAGTTCAGTGCTCCTCAAACTCCATCAGGCAGGTGGCCCGTTTGTAGAACTTGTTAAATGCTGGTTCTGGTTGTGACATGGGTCCAAGTTTCTGCATTTCTGGTAAGGTCTGAGAGTAATGAGGTTGGGAGTTCAGCTGTTTGGACTTCCACGGAGGGGCCAGTATAGGGAAGCCTGGGTGCAAGGTTTCAAGAGCCATGTCTGCAAGTGACATCCACACCACTGCTCTTGTGTCATCAGTGAGATGTTAGCTGTGTGGCCACACCTGGTACAAGGGAGCCCCGAAAACAGATGCTTGGCGAGTGGCCATGGTCCTCACATACTGTAACCCTGGGAGAGAGAGAGATGGGATGCCCGTGGAGAACCAGTACCTTCCGCTACATCATCTCTGCTGGATCCGTCCCTCGTAGGCATTGCATAAAGGAACCGGCCTCTGTTCTTTCCACTATGGTGTTACAATGTCCTGTTCACTAACAGGTGGTGGAATATAAGTGCATTGAAGTTGAGAACACGCTTAAATTTGTGGATGCAAACTCACATTTTTTTCTTATAAGAATTTCCTTCTCACATGCTGGTATGTCACCTTCGAAGGACAATGGGTGGAGTAAGAGATGGTGTGTCAGCAGAATCTCGTGTGACCCTCACTCAATCATTTGACAAATATTTGAATCCCAACTACTTGAAGACCATTGCTTTTGATGTTGAGAAAGTAGCACTGAAAGACAGGTGTGGGACGTAGTTTGGGTGGTCGCTGAGGGCGTTTCCTCATTTAAAAGTCTCCCTGAGTTCTGATTCCATCTCTACCTCTTAATCCTGGGTAACTTGGTACACATCTTTGCCTCAGCTTCCTCGCCTATAAAACTGTATAATAGAGGTATCCTATTGGTTATTTGAGGATCCCATGAGATGATGTATGAATCATTGTTGTTATTATGCCTGTCCTCAGAATGCTTACACTTTAACATTCCTCATCATATATATCCTGGCAGAAAATAAATCAAGGACCCCTCTATAGGGATTGTACGAGATGTGATCCCAAGATACTCCATATGCCCTTTAAAGCAAAAAGTGACAGTCAGTTGGGGCTAGGGCCTGCCTCCACTTTCCACCATTTTCATTGGGGGAAATCTATTCCTTTGGGAGGATGAGGCTTCATTTAACCACCAGCTTTCTACTTTCTTCCTTTGATAAAGTGTAAACATTTTGTCAACCTTCCACATCACCTCAGTTTTGATTCTGATGTTGGAGATTACTCCATCAACCACACAGCGAGCTTACCAGTCACTGATGATCTTGCATTGTTTCTCTGTCTCTGAAGAATTTCCCCTTATTTACAGGAGTGAAGTGACCTTGACTTGTAGAGGTTCTCACATCCATTTGCACTCAAGGTTTCTTTACGCCACCCTCTCTCTTACTGCCACTTAGAATTCTGTCCTACATGTCCTATATTATAACTCCAGAGATTTCAAATTCTTTTTTTTTTCATTTATTTTTATTAGCTGGAGGCTAATTACTTTACAATACTGTAGTGGTTTTTGTCATACATTGACATGAATCAGCCATGGATTTCTTATTTGGACTAGGGTTATAGAACAAGGCATAGTGTCATGATAGGTGGCTCTTAAATGGAGCACTTCAAAATCGTGTGTCAATTTTAAGGCTGCTTGGTAATTTTATGATTTTTTTAACTTACCTAGAAAATGCAAAAAATGATGTATTTAGAGATGTCTGTATATGTTGGGCATGTCTTTTATGGGCTACATACTGGTGTGACAATCAGATGGAACCTTTGGGTTCCCTCCTCAGAAATACACACATATACAACAACCTACAAAAATTTGCATAAAATTCCAGGGGTTTCTCTTTAAGTTCATGAACTCCACGCCACAAAATATCAAAATGGAACATCCTTGGAAATGTGAGGGCTTCACTGATGGTTCAGAAGGTAAAGAATATGCCTGCAATGTAGGAGACCCAGGTTCGATCCCTGGGTTGGAAAGATCCGCTGGAGAAAGAATGGAAACCCACTCCAGTGTTCTTGCCTGGTGAATCCCATGATCAGAAGAGCCTGGCAGGCTACAATCCATGGGGTTGCAAAGAGTTGGATAATACTTTGAATTTCATGTTTTATATGTGAGCTCATATGTCAAAGGTTTTATGTTAAGCAAAAGAAGTCACTATAGATTTTATCAAAGCAATTGTCAACATTTATTTCAGTATATTTTTAAGCAAAAGCAATCTTTCAAAACCCACTCTTATTGATTGAACTCTTTTAAATAGTATTCTGCCCACGTAAAATTTCTGTATGACTGTAGGCCAATCATGGGTGTTGTATAGCACTGTACGAGCTAACAATGCCAGCTCCGTTAGTAAGTGTATTAACAACTTTCATACTGGTTCTTTTAATTGAATCATTTTGCTTTATTTCCTGGATTAACCTATCATCATCCATGCCTTTAATCAAGTGGAGAAAGCCTACTTTGTGTGGATCAAAACCTGGAGCTTGTGTAGTTGGATAATTCATTGAAATTTTGTTTTTATTTAATTTCCTGTATACATTCAAAGGTATAGGCAGTATTTTGACCTTCAGTGCCTTAGGGGGGACATGTTGGCAAGGCAGATAGTGGAGGTTGCTTGCAGAGTGTTTTTTTCTTGGGTTTGGTGTTCTGAAAGCTCGAGCAGGGGAATTATACTGGGGGTGGGAAAAGTGAGAGAAAGCAAAACCGTACGACGGAGCAAAGGTGATTTCCAAGAACTAGGGGCCGGTGCATGGCCTTTGGTCGCTATAATCTCATCCTTCTCAGTAACCCGGAGGAAGACAGGAGCTTAGGTGCTGAGAGTAGGGCAGCAAGTGGATAGTTACTTGGTCTGATTTCCGCAAGACAGACTTAGGATGCAGATTCCTGCCCTGGACAGAGCTGGACTTTCAAGACCATGTGCCTATCAGCAGTGACTCATGGGAACACAAACCAAAGGACTTACAGGAATGTCTTCCTCATGCCGGGGACATTCACAGGGCTCTAGGGAGGACAGGTCTGTAATAATAAACATACTGACTTTCCTACCAGACTGACCGTAAGGGTGGGGTGAGGTGTCAGGACCAGATCTATTGTAATTTAAAGTAAATAAGGCTTCATGGCATAACTGGCCCACCTGCCTGTGCAGTAAGAGTCACACTCATTCATAAGATGCAGATGCAAGTGGAACTCACAACAGGGTGGGAGAAGTAAGACTTAAGCACCAATGTAGACAGTAATAGGAGTTATAAAAAACAAGAAGGCAAAAAATTTGTTGGAGGGAGTAGGAAAAACGTTTTATGAAAGAAGTGTTTTTTTGAGCATGTATTAAAGGACTGGTACAATTAAGATGTGTGAAAAGGAGGAAAACATCTTTCCAAGTGTAGGAAATAAGTGAGTGGAAGCATAAAGAGGGGCATTGTGAGGAATGAGAGGAGTTTGGTTAAATTGTCAGTTGTAACAAAAGGATAAGTGGGAAATATC
Organism: Cervus elaphus; assembly: GCF_910594005.1. Taxonomy (NCBI): domain Eukaryota; kingdom Metazoa; phylum Chordata; class Mammalia; order Artiodactyla; family Cervidae; genus Cervus; species Cervus elaphus. Next base: position 66,829,016 of record NC_057847.1, read on the forward strand.
CTTGTAAACGTAGTCTAGGGCCATGCTAAATATTTTAAAAGGAGATAGAATCCTCTAATACAAAAAGAAATAAGGGATCAATATTTTGAAATCTATATGACTTTGTATAAATTTTTTAATCTCTTGGATCTCAGTTTTCTTTATCTATGGAGTGGGGGTGATATTACCTTGTGGGGTTGTGCTTAGAATTAGAAAAATAATGATGATGACAATGATCATAGTTACCATTTACTGAGCACCAAGGTATGTGTATGGCGTGTAATGGTGCTCAATAAAAGTGGCTGATGTTATATCAGTTGTCAGTTGCTCAGTTGTGTCTGACTCTTTGTGACCCCATGGCCTGCAGCACGCCAGGCCTCCCTGTCCATCACCAAACCTGGAGCTTGCTCAAACTCATGTTCATTGAGTCAGTGATGTCATCCAACCGTCTCATCCTCTGTCATCGCCTTCTCCTTCTGCCTTCAATCTTTCCAGCATCAGGGTCTTTTCCAATGAGTCAGTTCTTCGCATCAGGTGGGTTTCAGCTTCATCATAAGTCCTTCCAGTGAACATTAGGGACTGATCTCCTTTAGGATGGACTGGTTGGATCTCCTTGCAGTCCAGGGGACTCTTAAGAGTCTTCTCCAACACCAGTTCAGAGGCATCAATTCTTCAGTGCTCAGCTTTCTTTATGGTCCAACTCTCACATCCATACAAAACTACTGGAAAAATCGTAGCTTTGACTAGATGGACCTTTGTTGGCAAAGTAATGTCTCTGCTTTTTAATATGTTGTCAAGGTTTGTTATAGCTTTTTTTTTTTTTTTTTTACAAGGAGCAAGTATCTATTAATTTCATGGCTGTAGTCACCATCTGCAGTGATTCTGGAGCCCCCCAAAATAAAGTCTCTCACTGTTTCCATTGTTTCCCCATCTATTTGCCATGAAGTGGTGGGACCAGATGCCATGATCTTAGTTTTTTGAATGTTGAGTTTTAAGGCAACTTTTTCACTCTCCTCTTTCACTTTCATCAAGAGGCTCTTTAGTTCTTTGCTTTTCATGTGTGATGTGTATAATTCAGCTACTCAGCTATTTAGACTGTGAGAAATCTTCAGAAACTATTCACTAGTACTAGACTTTTCTAGGACTCATCCAAATTTCTAGTTCTTTCCTCTTGGGATTGTAATTCTTTGAAATTAGGCATGGGCATGAAATTGCAATGGCCAATGAAATAGGAAGAATAATGTGCTACTTCCGTGCCTTTATGTGATGGTGCACAAGCCTCCCTTTTCTCTTTTGCTACTGTGGCAAGCTGTGAAGCATTGTTTTCAGATGGTGGTATCAGGTGTTGGAGCTTCTGGCAACCCGAGTTGCTAAATAATTATGATGAGCAGAGTTCTCTGCCTTCTGCTGATCAGTGTAGACATGTAGCATGAAAGAGAGATAGACCTTTGCTGTTTTAAGTTACTGAGATTTGGGGGATGTTTGTTACTGCAGCATAACCTCGTATGTCCTAACTAATGCATCTCTGGTCCAGTTCACCAAGACAGAGGAACAGCTTAGCTCGGTTTGGCTTGAAAGAGATAATTGGCTTTTTTTCTTAGCTTAGCCCAAGTCAACTATGATAACTCCTAAGGCCCTTCCCTTTCATATAGTACTGAGATACTAAGCTTTTTTTTTTTTAATCAGTCTTTTTTATCACACCCAGAAATTCTGCCTCCATAGGTTCTTTTCTAATATATCAAGCTCATTCTTTAAGCAGGTCTTATGTTAGTTTCAAAACCTACTGTTTTTATTATTTTTCTTTCTCATTAGTTATAAACCCAGTCTGTTTCTGTTTTACTCAGTTGATCTTTCTATAGCAAAAACAATGGACTCCGAGTCCCATATCACTAGGAGAATTGCTATTAATCCAAAGCAAAATAATAATAATAACATTTGTGGAATGCTTAGTATGTAATAGGCAAATGCTAAGTTCTTTCCCTGTGTCAACTTATTTTATCTTCATAACCCTCTGTGAAGTTAGTACAACTATTATTTCTATTTATAGACATTATAGAAACTGAGGCACAAAGCGGATGACACTCTAAGGAAGGTGGGTAGCCAGAACTCGAACCCAGAGGTTCTGACTCTGGAGCCCTCACTCCTGAATGCTACATCAAATTGCATTTCTTCAGGGTTAAGCTATTATTTTGGCAAGAGCATTTCTTTGGGTACCCCTTTCAAGATGTCCTACCAGGTATTCTTCAAGATCATCAATTAAGCAACAAGTATTGTGGGTTTCCTCTCTCTCTCCCTTTTTTTCTCTCCTTTTCTTCCACAGATATTAAGCATCTATCATGGATTCATATATAAGAAGTCATGATTTTAAAGTAGCAAAGAAATCATAATGTAGTTGAAGCTACTTCTATTAAGTTTTATGAAATTGTTAGAGAGCAATAGAATTCCAAATATATAGTCAAGTGCTGAATTATCTGCCACAACCAGAGTCTGGACGAGCTGCAGAAGCAGAGATCAGCATGACCTGGAGCCAACAGGACGTGCTTCCTACATCTGGGCCTTGAAGGATGGGTGGAAATTGGTCAGTAGCAGGGATAGGAGGGTGAGAAGTTGGAATTAACTTGAATCTGTGATTGATAAATGGATAATTGGAGTTTTTGCTGAGAAAACACAGTGGTAGTTAACTCTATCAGCATGCAGATATGCTGGTAAGAACTATTTCTTTGAAACTATTTTTCACTGTATCTTAAAATAACAACAAGGCCCCAAATTATAGATAGAGAAATTATAGTAATAGAGCTCAGGAAGACAGATTTTTATGGGAAAGTATTATTCACAGGGAGTTAAAAGCTTTTATGCTTTATAGAAGCTCTTAGGGTTGAAGCAAATCTCATGTTCATTTATAGCCTAACTCATTTATGCATTGCTGGGAGATTTTGCAAATGTAACCTCAATTCTGCCCTTGCCTGAACTCTGAGAATACCCCAGGCTGTATTTGTTCATAAAGGTGAATTTCTTTTTGAAGAGCGATTTGATGTAATTTTTGTTTTTCATGAAGCCTATTACTGTGCGTATACAATTTGCAAGTATCCAGGGCTCTGTTTTCTCCTGTAATGAGAGAACTGTGCAGTCATCTGTGCTTCTCTGACTGTCTGATTCCAATCACAGTCACGTTTTTGGAAAGAAAAGCAGCCACAGTGGGAAGCAAAATCTCTCTCTTTTTTTTGGTTTTCCATCAAGATCTGCCACCCTTTACCACTTCACCTACTTGCCACTGATGGTCTGAGTGTATTTACTGAGTCACCCTCCAGGATCCAGTAAGCTGCCTCTTTCAATGTCCTACTTTTATTGAGTTTAGAATGACAAGGGGTTCTTGGAAACCATCTGATCCAACTGCTTTATTTTGTAGGTGAGCTCTGAGGTCTGTTAGAAGAGATTCCTTCCCACTCATCCACAGCTTGCAGTGGCAAAGATGAGCACCTGGGTATCTTTGCCTGGATCTCCTGGTGAGATCATGTCCTGGGAATTGGGGATAGATTAGCGACTGTTAAAAATTTCCACCAAGAAGGTAACATGGATGAAACAGCAGACTAGGCAGTCAGGAGTTTCCTTTGTTTGATCCTCCCACAAATAAAGCCTTTCTTCTTCTTGACTGTTTCTCTTTGGAGACACAGGGCCAGGTTGTTAGGGGATTAGAGAAAGCTTTGTGTGAAAAGTGAAATTCACTTTTCTGTACAGCAGAAAGTAACACAACATTGTAAATAAACTACACTCAAATAAAGATTAGAAGAAGGAAGAGAAGAAAAAAAAAAGTGATGTATCAATCAACAAGCACCCACCAAGCATGAATTCTGTTCCCAGCCCACTGCTGGGTGCTAGGAGTCATGTAGAAGGACAAACCATGACCCTGAGTTGAAAAGATGGTACAGTGCATTTCAGAGAGGCACAGCTAAGCTGTAGCAAGGAAGAGCATGTGTAATGAGATGGTTAGTTCCTTCAGAAGGAGAGATCAATGTGATGGAATCAAAGGCAGCTGGGGGAACCTTCATGGAAGAAATGGTACCTGAGTAGTATCTATTGCTGAACACCTAAAGATGGTACAAGGGCGCCCCCAGCCACCCTCAGCTTCTCTCTCTAAATTCCATCATCTCCATGTCTACACATACTCACCTGTGTTCATGATTTTCCAGAGCAACTCTGATTTCAACCAACTTTCATTTAATAATTATGTAATTCATTATTAACCCAAATGTGCTTAAATTTTCCATGCGACTCAAGACATTCTGTATAATGTTTTGAAGAAAATGCTTTGGTAGAACAAATGGAACATTTTCTTTGATCTGAAGAATATGGTTTCAGTCCTCCACATTTGCATTCACGATCTTTAAAGTCTAGCATCTCACATTTTTACATTTTCTAATTTACAGTGTGATTTCTCAAACATTATTTTATTTGATCATAAAAGTAGACTGTAAGGAAAGGAGAATATTGTTAATATTACTGTTTTAGAGATGAGAGGACTGAGATTCAGTGAGGTAAAATGTTAATGTGAACACAGACCCTCTGAGTTCTACCTGGGGCTCTTTTTCTCAAATTACTTGGTTGCTCATTTTAATTGATGTTTTTATCCTGTGGTTCTTACTCTCTATTTCCCTGAAGAATCCAGTTCAGGTAAAATCAGCCAATAGTACTGTCTTCATGGTACTATTCAAAGTAAAATTTTTGAAGTCTAGAGGTGTCGATGAAGCTTTTAGAATGAAAATAGTTATTAGTTCCGGTGCCTATTTTTGGTTGGCTTTAGTCTACCATAAACTGACCTTTTTTCATAAACTTCAGTTATTCTGAATCTAAGTATATATTCCGGTTGTAAATTTTCTGATCATTTCCCATTTCATTGTTTTTACTGAGGCTCCTAAGAAATTGAAAAATCACACATCGCTTTTTATATTTGTCAGGCGAGTGTATTCTCTTCAGTTCTGTCTCATCTCAACAAAAATTTAAAGCGATGGACCAACTCCTGCAGCTCAATTCCAGAAAAATAAATGACCCAATCAAAAAATGGGCCAAAGAACTAAACAGACATTTCTCCAAAGAAGACATACAGATGGCTAACAAACACATGAAAAGATGCTCAACATCACTCATTATCAGAGAAATGCAAATCAAAACCACAATGAGGTACCATTACACGCCAGTCAGGATGGCTACTATCCAAAAGTCTGCAAGCAATAAATGCTGGAGAGGGTGTGGAGAAAAGGGAACCCTCTTACACTGTTGGTGGGAATGCAAACTAGTACAGCCACTATGGAAAACAGTGTGGAGATTTCTTAAAAAAATGTAAATAGAGCTGCCATATGACCCAGCAATACCACTTCTGGGCATACACACTGAGGAAACCAGATCTGAAAGAGACACATGCACCCCAATGTTCATCGCAAGCACTGTTTATAATAGCCAGGACATGGAAGCAACCTAGATGCCCATCAGCAGACGAATGGATAAGGAAGCTGTGGTACATACACACCATGGAATGTTACTCAGCCGTTAAAAAGAATTCATCTGAATCAGTTCTAATGAGATGGATGAAACTGGAGCCCATTATACAGAGTGAAGTAAGCCAGAAAGATAAAGAACATTACAGCATACTAACACATATATATGGAATTTAGAAAGATGGTAATGATAACCCTATACGCAAAACAGAAAAAGAGACACAGAAATACAGAACAAACTTTTGGACTCTGTGGGAGAAGGCGAGGGTGGGATGTTCAGAGAGAACAGCATGTATATTATCTATAGGGAAATAGATCACCAGCCCAGGTGGGATGCATGAAACAAGTGCCCGGGCTTGGTGCACTGGGAAGACCCAGAGGAATCGGGTGGAGAGGGCGGTGGGAGGGGGGATCGGGATGGAGAATACATGTAACTCCATGGCTGATTCATGTCAATGTATGACAAAACCCACTGCAATGTTGTGAAGTAATTAGCCTCCAACTAACAAAAATAAATGAAAAAATAAATAAATAAATAAAGCGATGGACGTTAGAGCCCTCGACGTGTCATAGCTCTCGGGCAGACTGTGTTATAGCTCTTAGGCAGATCAGTGTTACAGCTCCATGTTACAGCTCAATTTTATTTAGAAAATAGCAGGAAAATACATCCTCAAGGCATGAGGGTATGCTGACCCAAAGACGAGAAGAGAAAAGAGGGGGGGCCCGGCCCTTTGGCTCTTCTTTTTACATGTTTTTTCCTTCCCCTGGGCCTGCCATATGTAAGTTGGGTTAGCCAGGAGTGCTGTTTGTTCTACCTGAGGTCCTTACTCTGGTCCTTGGACCTTCCTTTGTTCTATTTTTGCAGGCTTTTCCCTTCCTTGTCTTTTTGCCACTGCCATTCTGGACTCCTGTTTCCTATTCTAACTACCTAACATATTCATGGCATGTGGTAGAATATCTTTATTTTTTCAAAAATATCACCAGTGCTACTTTATGCAATGGTTGACATTACAAAAATGTTATGTCTGAAACTTCAAAAAATTAACATTAGAAAAAATGTGTGCCTGTTCAATGTTCCCTATCATGTATGATCTCTGAAGCCATTTTTTATCTTGTGACAAAGTCATGAAATAGATTTCTTATTTATTGTTCAAGACCACTTGAGTGCCATAATTCACTTCTTTCATATAGAGTTCTAAACTAGGCCTTGTTTGTGTGGCGGGAAAGCTGGAACAGAAATTGAAGCTACAGTCAATATTCTTGAAGAATGCAAGATCTATCTGGGGAGACAGAATGTACCCTTTTGCAAGTGGCAAAAGAATTGATAGTCACCACTCTATTTATTTAGGTATTTAGGTATTCTGTTTACTTAGAACTCATTCAGTCTTTCAAATATAATAAATAAGGTCTTGCTGTGTGACAAAATGCATAGATAATATCTCCCTTGACTTCTTGAAGCCTACATTATGACTGGGGAGACTTCTCATTCAATTTACAAATAATTATAAGACAATAAGAAATGAGTGCCTTAAGAGGAAAAAAAAGTGCTCAAATGAGGAAGAGAATATTTCTGACAGCTAATCATGAAGGTCTTGGAAAAGTTCAGATTTGCAAAGTATCTTGAAGAATGGATAGGATTTTGGTAAGGGATTTGGGAAAAAAAGTGCTGGCATATAGAGAACTCTGAGTGAGTGAATGGCAGAAGATCAAGGTAAGCCCTGGGGCCACTGTGGCTGGGACACAAGATGTTTGTGGGGGAGGCATGGTAAGGAATTGTAGATACTAGAGGTTCTGTGGCTCAGGGCTTTCTGTTACCATTCATGATTTTGATGTAGTCAGAAAACAATGACTATATTTGTTGTCTATTTATTTCTTAAGGAAAATTGTTGCCCAGGTTAAGCTGACTAGTTTGAGACGACTGGCACATATTCTCTGTGCTTATTCTAGACATTCATGATTCTATTCGTGTATCCATCTATTTGCAAAAGCTTTCAATCACCCAGAAATTCCTCCCTTTGTGGCCAAATTCAGAAACAAGTTTCACTGTTTACATGCAAAAGAGTTCCAATGTAATAAAAAACAAAACAAAACAGAGTACTGATTACATGTTGGGTTTCAGAGGCATGTATATAAAGTTTGATGATGTGCATGTGAAGTCTGAGTATAGATACAACCTTTCAAAGTTGGGTGACATCTGGCTGATATGTTCCAAAACAGTTGTTCTGGATGCTTGTAGGCATTTGTTTTGTCTGGTCACTTCCCATGCCTGTCAGTTTTTAAATATTTGTAATTATCTTCCCTAAATATACATAAGAGAAATGCTTTTTACTAGTCTGGACCAAGACCATTTGTTTAAATAAAATGCTGCATTGGTGATATGTCATGGTCAGTAATATATCATATTATATTAAATGGGAATCATTTATATTAAAATCCTCGTTGCTTTATGGGGAAATCCATTAGAAATTCATCATCATGAAATTAGGCCTGATACTTGAGCAATGTAAACAGATTTTAAGTTGCTGTGACTTAAATATGTGTCATTAAACCTTATCTTAGTGTGACTAAGATAAGATAACCAGTTGAAGGAGCCTTTCCCACACCTATGACCTATGACATGATGTCTGAGGCCCTGGAGGCAGATGGCCTGAGTGCAAATCCTGACTCTGCCATTCATTAGCCATGGCTCTGGGCAAGTCCCTTCAGTTCAGTTCATTCATTCAGTCGTGTCCGACTCTTTGTGACCCCATGGACTGCAGCACGTCAGGCTTCCCTGTCCATCACCAGCCCCGGAGCTTGCTCAAACTTATGTCCATCAAGTCGGTGATGCCATCCAACCATCTCATCCTCTGTCCCCTTCTTCTCCTGCCTTTAATCTTTCCCAGCATCAAGGTATTTTCCAATGAGTTGGCTCTTCTCATCAGGGGGCCAAGTTTTGGACTTTCAGCTTCAGCATCAGTCCTTCCAATGAATATTCAGGACTGATTTCCTTTGGGATGGATTGGTTTGATCTCCTAGCAGTCCAAGGGACTCTTAAGAATGTTCTCCAACACCACAGTTCAAAATTCTCAATTCTTCAGCGCTCAGCTTTCTTTATAGTCCAACTCTCACATCCATACATGACTACTGGAAAAACTATAGCCTTGACTAGACAGACCTTTGTTGACAAAGTAATGTCTCTGTTGTAAATTGAGTCTAGCCATCAGACATACTTTTAATAACTGTTCAGATAATTAAATAATTTAATATGTGTGAAACCCTTATAGCAGTTTCTGGTACATAGTATGTGCTTGATAACTGTTAGTAAGTATCCTATTTTCATGATTGCATTTATTTTTTGGGGATACAAGTAGGAAATACTGTTGTTCTGAAATACACATATTGAAGAGGAATAGTAACTGTTTTCCAATGATACTTTTTATAATTACATCATGATTTTTGTTATACACAAAGATCTTGATGAACAACAATTGCTTACATTCTTACTAAAATTCCCTGAATGAATGCAAAGAGCTATTTTTCTTAGCCTCACCCTCTGTTCTCTATTTCCTGTGGATGAGATGATAGCTTGGCATTGTGTTTAGAATGCCAAGTGTTGCTTTCTCACACTTGGGGGCTTAAACTGTCTATTCTGCATTGTGTAACCCATGCCCAAATGTGCAAGGGAGTCTTCCCACCTTAAAACGAGTGGACTCTAGTGCTCTCAGGAGAAGGAAATGGCAACCCACTCCAGTATTCTTGCCTAGGAAATCCCATGGATGGAGAAGCCTGGTGGGCTACAGTCCATGGGGTTGGAGAGAGTCAGACACAACTGAGCATGCATGCATGCTAATGCTCTCTGCCACTAGGTATGACACAGGATACTGAGGTGACTGATGGGAGACCAGGTGGCTGATGAGGGCCGAGCATCCAGAAGCCATCCTCTGGCAACAAGTGAAGGAGGAGGTCAACTTTTCCCAAATATGTGAGGTCAAAGTCAACTTGCCCTAGCAACCAGGTGATAAAAATTCAGTCTTCAGGTTAACTTTTAGGCGACTCACAGAATTTAAACTTTCCCCTAGAAGGGTTGGAGAAGGCAATGGCACCCCACTCCAGTACTCTTGCCTGGAGAATCCCATGGACGGAGGAGCCTGGTGGGCTCCAGTCCATGGGGTCGCTAAGAGTTGGACACGACTGAGTGACTTCACTTTCACTTTTCGCTTTCATGCATTGGAGAAGGTAATGGCAACCCACTCCAGTACTCTTGCCTGGAGAATCCCATGGATGGGGGAGCCTGGTGGGCTGACATCTATGGGGTCGCACAGAGTTGGACACGACTGAAGCAACTTAGCAGCAGCAGTCTAGAAGGGTGAGATTCTAGGCAGAGGGAATTGAAAGTGTAAAAAATGCTTAAGTGTAGCTTTTGGGGGAGGGACTGGAAAGACTTTTGTGTGGTTGGAGCATAGACTGAAAGATTCAAAGGGAGACAGGAGAGGACTTGGAAAGTAGGCACGGGCAGGTTCAAGTGTAACAACATTGCCAGATAGTAATTGATACCAGCTAGGTGCCAGGGACTGCATCAGTAAATAAGGTGGTCACAACCTCTTGTTTTTGTGGTGCTTATGAAACCTGAAGGGCCTTGACTAGCAGGCTAAGCAGTTTGGATTTTACTTTGCAGATTATGGGGATGATGGAAGTGTTTGAAGTGATGGAATGACATCTTTAGAAAAGTATTTTGGAAGATCATTCATGGACGGGCAGCTAAAGGGAGCCTTGCTGGCTAGAAAAGAAAGAAAGTGTCTGACTCTTTGCGACCCCATGGACTGAAGCCTGCCAGGCTTCTCTGTCCATGGAATTCTTTAGGCAAGAATACTGGAGTGGGTGGCCATTTTGCTGGCTAGAAGGCCACTGCAAATGTTCCCGCAAGAGATGGTAAAGGCTTAAATGGCAGTGATGCAAGAATATTTAGGGAGCAGAATTGATGGGATTTGGTGATCAATTTTTAAGTAGGTGTAAGTTAAGAGAGGAATGAGATAATTTTCTGGATTCTGCTTTAGATAACTGTCTATACATTGAGCAAACATGAGGAATCAATGACACATGAAGTTTCCTAAAGTCCAGTGCAGAGCCTATTGAGGGCTATATACCCAATAACACTGGCTCTGGTTAAACAACCTGCCCAGGGCTTGACCCAGAGTAGATGCTTAACACCTTTTGTCAGGGGAAAATTAGAATTCCATGTTTATTAAATTTTAGCAGTTCTGGTTCAACCAAGGACCAAAACCTAAGCACCATATTCCAATATTTAAGAATGAAGCAATACAACCAGAAGAGAAATTGAAGACATGATCATTATTCTTGAAAAGTGGACAGTTCAGTAGGAGAAACACAATATACCCTTCGGCAAGTGGCATAAGAATCAATGGTTATTACTCCATTTATTTGGATAGAATTCAATCGGTCTTGCAAAATATAATGAGTAAGTTTCTTCCATGTGACAAAAAGCCATAAATATGCTGAGCACTTATAGGAGCTCAACATGTATTAATTGAATCTAAAATGAAATCTGGTCAATATCGCAACCATTTCCTTTTAGACTTTGCCCTGAAGAATAATGTTTCAGCCTCCTCTTTTTTGCTGTACTTGCTTGTTCCCAGGACTTTTCTTGCTTGGACTCTAACCCTATCCTAACACAGTTCCTCTACCAGGAGTGGTAACCAATATTTCTATTTTGCTCGAGAGTTCACAAGATCCTTTCAGCATTCACTAGTTACCTTGCCATTCATTTAACAATTTTCCCACCATCTGGTAATACATCTTCCATCATTCCCTGGATTTTGTTTTTCAAATTTTCTTGATACTGGCTTTTCAGAGGTTACCTTCTGTTCACAACCAGACATTCAGTATATAAAAGAATCAATCTGGGGTGTCCAACTCAGGTGAACTTTCCTAGAACTTTTTGAGTTCTTCTGCAATGCTACAGTTTATAAACCCCTATTCTATCAGGTGGCAGAGACTTAATCTTAGTCAACTTGAGAATGCCCCTGCATCTCAGGTTTAGGGGAAATCACTGGGTTCTTGTTGAGTTCTCCCTGCACTAGAATATTCTGAAACGTCCATTGTCCTATTTGGTCTTGAGTCTCAGTCATCTGCCTGCCAATGCAGATGATGCAAGAGATGTGGATTCGATCCTTAGGACAGAAAGATCCTCTGGAGTAGGGAATGGCACCCACTCCAGTATTCTTGCCTGGAAAAGGCCATGGACAGAGGAGTCTGGCAGACTACATCCATAGGGTCCCAAAGAGCTGGACATGACTGAGCGCACACACACACAGTCACATAGGTTGTTACTGCCTCTCCTCTTGCACCCTCCGTGTGTATGCCGTGTCTGACTCTATGACTCCTGGACTGTAGCCTGCCAGGCTCCATGGAATTTTCCAGGCAAGAATGCTAGAATGGGTAGTCATTCCTTTTTCCAGGAGCTCTTCCTGACCCAGGGATCAAGCTTGTGTCTCTTGTGTCCCCTGCATTGGCAAGTGGATTCTTTACCACTAGTGCCACCTGGGAAGCCCTCTTGCGCCCTTTAAGACCCTTCAGTCTGGCAGTTGTCTTTGAATAGGACATGAGATTCAAGCTCCTGCATATCATGCTTGGTCCTAAAACACTTGGTGAAGCTCTCTAAGCCACATCTGCCTGGACACAGCATACAGTCACTTTGCTCTGGCGTCTTGCCCACCTCCTTGAATTTTACAACAGAGAGAGGGGCACAGACCTTCTCTCTCTCAGGGATCCTCTTAACCTATGTAGAGTTTCTGCAAAGACTCCAGTTCTGCCCGGGCATGGTGATCAAGGCAGAACAAGGAACTTTCTTTCTCAAGAACCCATAATTAGGTAAATACATGTTGCTTTGTTTTTGCTTCTTTTCTTTCTCTCCTGAAAGGAACTTTCTGTAGTCCTTGGGTCTCTAAGTCCTGTCCTTCTCTAATTTGTTATGTATCTGATTTGTAAATCTCATATTTCTCCTCTGAGTTCTCTTTGTTTACACTGAAGGGCTTGACTTTTGAAATTCTAAAAGAATCACCTCGGTTTTCCTTTTTCCACTTTCTGTAACATTGTCCAGTCTCTTAATACAAAGTGTCTCCACTTGGCAAGGGGAGCCAAAGGTACTTGGAAATGAAGATTTTTTTAAAAAAAATTGCGTTTATATATCAGAATGGTATCTTGCTTGTTTATCTTCCTTTTCTTTCTTCCAAGAAGCACCAGCCTGGTATTAGGAGTTGAAACATGGTGATGGTTTTGGTGGTCACATTCTTAAGATCTTTAGAAAACTGATCTCATCTATAAGACCTACAGCAGTAATTTTCAAATGCACACAATTTTCTAAGATTCCTTAGGAGATACTGACTCAGATTCATGGAATGGAGTTTTGGATTAAGGAATTTTTTTTGTTTTTAATCTTCCTAGGGCTAGATCAGTGATTCTCAAACTTTGGTATGCATCAGAATCATGGTTTCTAGTCTAGTAAGTGTGGAGTAAAACCTGGGGTTTTGCTTTTCCAATAAGTTCTAAGGAGATGTTGAAGCTGTTGCTGGTCTGGAGACCCCACTTCCAGAATGGCTGCCTAAGTGAATGGTTCTCACACTTTGCTGCATTTTGGTATCATCTGGTAAGCTTTAAATATTTTTAGGGTTGAGACTGCACCCCATATCAAATCTGTCACCATCTCTGGGAGTGGGAAACAGGTACTAGTCCAGTTCAATTGCTCAGTCATATTTGACTCTTTGTGACCCCATGGACTGCAGCATGCAAGGCATCCCTATCTGTCACCAACTCCTGGAGCTTGCTTGAGTCGGTGATGCCATCCAACCATCTCATCCTCTGTCATCCCCTTCTGCCTTCAATCTTTCTCAACATTAGGGTCTTTTCTAATGAGTCAGCCCTTCACATCAGGTGGCCAAAGTACTGGAGCTTCAGCTTTATCATCAGTGCTTCCAGTGAATATTCAAGATTGGTTTCCCTTAGGGTTAACTGGTTTGATCGCCTTGCAGTCCAAGGGACTCTCAAGAGTCTTGTTCAATACCACAGTTCTAAAACGTCAATTCTTCAGTGCTCAGCTTTCTTTATAGTCCAACTCTCACATCCATACATGACTACTAGAAAAACCATAGCTTCAACTTGACAGACCTTTGTTGGCAAAGTAGTCTCTGCTATTTAATATACTGTCTAGGTTTGTCATAGCTTTTCTTCCAAGGAGCAAGCATGTTTTAATTTCATGGCTGCAGTCACCATTTGCAGTGTTTTTTGGAGCCCAAGAAAATAAAGTCTCTCACTGTTTCCATTGTTTCCCCATCTATTTGCCATGAAGTGATGGGATCAGATGCCATGATGTTAGTTTTTTGAATGTTGAGTTTTAAGCCAACTTTTTACTCTACTGTTGAATTTTCATCAAGAGGCTCTTTAGCTCCTCTTCACTTTCTGCCAAGAGAGAAGTGTCATCTACATATCTGAGGTTATTGATATTTCTCCCAGCAATCTTGATTCCAGCTTGTGCTTCATTCAGGCATTTCGCATGATATACTCTGCATGGAAGTTAAATAAGCAAGGTAACAGTATACAGCTGTGCCATACTCCTTTCCCAATTTTGAACCAGTCTGTTGTTCCTTGTCTGGTTCTAATTGTTGCTTCTTGACATGCCTACAGATGTCTCAGGAGGCAGATAAGGTGGTCTTGTACTTCTATCCCTTTAAGAATTTTCCACAGTTTGTTGTGATCCACACAGTCAAAGGCTTTAGTGTAGTCAATGAAGTGGAAGTAGATGTTTTTCTGGAATTGGTTTAAAGCTACCCGGGAAATTTCAATGTGCTCCTGAGTTAAGTTCTCTAATCCTTTGATTCTCAAGCTTCATAAGTGTCCAGATCATCCTCCTGCTGCTGCTGCTTCTAAGTCACTTCAGTCGTGTCCGACTCTGTGCGACTCCATAGATGGCAGCCCACCAGGCTCCTCCATCCCTGGGATTCTCTAGGCAAGAACACTGGAGTGGGTTGCCATTTCCTTCTCTACCAGATCATCCTAATGTTTAGTTAAAATGCAGATGCCGATTCTGTAGTTCTGAGATGGAGCAAAGGTTGGACATAATTTGTATAAAAGAAAATGCTCTAATTGTAAGTGAACAGTTTGCATTTTGACAAATGTGGGCACCTGTTTCAGCACTACTTCCATGAAGGTATAGGACGTTTTCATCACTCTAACACGTTTACCCAAGCCCCTCTCTCCCCAGTCCTGACTTCTAGCCCCAGGCACTCACTAATCTGCTTTCTGTCAAAACAGATTAATCTGGCCTATTCTAGGCTTTCACAGAAATGGAATTATACGGCATGTATTCTTTGATGTCTAGCTTCTTTGGCTTGCTCACTAGAGATTCTTCACTTTTAATAAGATCTCAGTTATGTAGACCACATTTACTTCTCCAAAGCAAGGGATTTAAGGATTTAGGCAGGAATTTTTGATGTAGGGTATTTAACCCAGAGACTTCAGTATGATTGGTATTGATTAAATAGGATGTATTAAAATGATTTAAAATGTAAAATATTGAATATACGAAATCAGAGTCTGTGATGACTAGAGGCTTTGTAGGGCAGAGGTCTCCAACCTTTTTGGCACCAGGGACCAGTTTCATGGAAGATATGTTTTCCATGGACAGGGAGGGGGAGGGCTTGGGGATAATTAAAGCACATTATTATCTGTTGTGCACTTTATTTCTATTATTATTACATCAGATCCACCTCAGATCATCAGGCTTTAGATCCAGAGGTTGGAGACCCCTGCTGTAGGGAACACATTGGGTACAAACTGTTGCAGGCATGAAACTTTTGGGAGAAGAGCAGGGAGTGGGTGTTGAGGGAGGGGCCCGAGGGGATGCAGCAAGCCAGCCAATCTATAGGGAGCTGGAGGTTTGGCTACCTCTGCAGTTACTCCAGGACTGTTGCCTGGAAAATCCCATGGATGGAGGAGCCTGGTGGGCTGCAGTCCCTGGGGTCGCTAAGAGTCAGACACGACTGAGCGACTTCACTTTCACTTTTCACTTTGATGCATTGGAGAAGGAAATGGCAACCCACTCCAGTATTCTTGCCTGGAGAATCCCAGGGACGGGGGAGCCTGGTGGGCTGCCGTCTATGGGGTCGCACAGAGTCGGACACGACTGAAGTGACTTAGCAGCAGCAGCAGCAGCAGTTACACCAAAGCTCTCCACCCTCAACATGGCACAGGTTGCCTTTGTTTTCACTTTATGCCTCTATATTCGAGTGATAAGGCGTTCCTTTTCTTGGCTTTGACAATTTGGGGAATTGCAAAGCTCAGGAGGAGGTAAGATAAGATGCCTGAAACTGCATTTTAGAAAAATGATGTGTAATATCCACTTTATGACATCTAAATGAGGTCTTTTTTTTAGCTGTGTCCCTGGGTCATGCCCACTGCTAACTTTAATACACCCACATGCTTGTACCCATCTTTCATCTTGTCACCAAATTTAAAGAATACTGTGTTTGTTTTTATCTGTCGTGTGTTCCCTTGTTAGATGAGAGTATATTTTATATTTCTTATTAAATGGCAACAGTTATTTTTGAAGGTTGATAATTTATAGCTTTACTACAGGGAACAAACTGAAGGGGGTTAGTGGGAGAAATAAGCTTTTTGTTTTATTATGCTCTGGGAACTGATTATGGACATAAAAAAATAAAACAACTCATACATTCACCAGAGCTTATTGTATTATCAGGTAATACACCTGCCTCTCTGATAAATAGGACTCAGTAGAACAGTTAATAAAAGCCTGAGAGTTATTTGGTACAGAAATACAACAGTATAAAGCTGCTCAAATGCAGTCTATAGCATTTTTTTTTTCACCATAAGGAAGGCCTTGAAATTCTAACAGTAATTGAAGACAATGCTTTGTTCACCATCACAACATGGGTGGGGGGAATTTCCCATTTCACGTGAAATCTTTCAGGAAATCTAAGCCTTAGGGGTTGGACACTTTTGCAAACAAACCAAAAATAACAGTGCACCACAAATCCCACTCATGCATGGCTATGCATGTCTACAGAACTCTTCCGTGAACACTATATATCTGGATTCTCACAATAACCATGAGTGTTAGGCTATACAGGTATCATCTCTATTTGATGACATGAAGCCCAGAGACTTCAAAGGATTTACCCAGGCCCCACAGCCCACTGGAGGAAGTTGGCTCTGGAACTCTATGGCCAGTTACTATCCCCAAGATATCAGGGAAAAGCATCTTTGTGATAAACTCTAAGCCACTATGGTGTTGTGTTTTATAAAATGGTAACTCATAGTATTTAAAAAATTTTAATTGAAGTATGTTGGATTTACAATGTGTTAACTTATGTGTTACAGCAAAGTTGATTCAGTTATACATATGTAAACTTTCTTTTTTGTTTTATAATATCAGGATTTATAATCTTCTTTTATTGTTATTTCTTCCCTCCCCCACGTTTTTATTTTTCGGCTACACCACCAGGCATCATGTGGGGTCTTAATTCTCCAACCAGAGATTGAACACATGCACCCCTGGAGTGGAGGTGTAGAGTCTTAACCACTAGACAACTAAGGAAGTCCCTCCTTTTTTTTTTTTTTTTTTGTTATGGTAGACAGCAAAGTCTGGTTAATGATAAACTCTGATTATCGGATTACTGGATTACTAGAAGGGCTTCCCTGGCGGTAAAGACTCTGCCTGCCAGTGCAGGAGATGTGAGTTCTACCCTGGGTCGGAAAGATCCCCTGGAGAAAGAAATGGCAATCCACTCCAGTATTCTTGCCTGGGAAATCCCATGGACGGAGGAGCCTGATGGACTATAGTCCATGGGGTAGAAGAGTCGGACACAACTTGCCAACTAAACAACCACCACCACCACCACTCCAAGATTACTAGAATCTTAGCAGCTTAGACTTACAGGTAGATGACTCAAAAATTATATTGTTCAAACTGGAGCATTTTAGAAAGTGAAAGGTGGTATTCTTAATCATTACATTGGACTGAGATAGACATGAGAACTGTCTACAGAAAGGAGACTGGACAGTTACCCTATCTAAGACAGCTTGTGGAAATTCTATTGCTTTAACCTACATCAGAGAAAAGTCCTCTCTAATCAAACAGGCAATGTAATTTCTCCAAGGAATACAGAAGAAAGTATTCCTGAGGGAAGCCTCTTGTTTCTCCCCCAATGCCACTTTCAGAAGTATTAGCTCTGATGCCTATCATGGGCATTGTGTCTGGTTTCCTAGAATACCTACTTCTGCTGGTTTCCTAGAGTACCTGTAACAGAGGACCACAAAATACATGGCTTAAAACAGCAGAAATGTATTGTCTCACAGATCTGGAGGCTAGAAGTCCAAAATTAAGTGGCTGTCTTAACCATGCTCCACCTGAAGCTTCTAGAGAAGGACCTTTCCTGGCCTCTTTCAGTTCCCGGTGGCCCCAACACCCCTTGGTGCATGGCACCATCACTTTAATATTTGCCTCTGTTTTCATATGACCACTTTTGTGTGTCTCTCTCTTTACATGGTATTCTTTTCTTATTAGGACACCAGTCACATTGAATTAGGGTCGACCCTAACAATCTCAGCTCTGATAAAGGTCTGTATAGTCAAAGCTATGGTTTTTCCAGTAGTTATGTACTGATGTGAGAGTCAGACCATAAAGAAGGCTGAGCACTGAGAACTGATACTTTCAAACTGTGATGATAGAGAAGACTCTTGAGAGTCCCTTTGACTGCAAGGTGATCAAACCAGTCAGTCCTAAAGGAAATCAACCCTGAATATTCATTGGAAGGACTGATGGTGAAACTGAAACTCCAGTACTTTGGCCACTTGATGCAAAGAGCAGGCTCATTGGAAAAGACCCTGATGCTGGGAAAGATTGAAGGCAGGAGGAGAAGGGGACCACAGAGGATGAGATGGTTGGATGGTATCACCGACTCAATGGACATGAGTTTGAATAGACTCCAGGAGATAGTGAAGGACAGGGAAGCCTGGAATGCTGCAGTCCATGGGGTTGCAAAGAACTGGACATGACTCAGTGACTGAATAACAACTAATGACCTCATGTTAACTTCGTTACATCTGAAAAAATCTGTTTCCAAATTGGCTCCCACTCACAGGTACTAGGGGTTTAGGACTTCAACATACCTTTTGGGGGTCACAATTTAACCTAGAATTTTATCCTTCTTGAACAGAAACTTATTTCTTTTTCTGCTCTTTTTAGCACAGCTTAAATGGGATAGTATTTCAAAAGGAACTTTTGTGAAATTTAAATGGGAAGATAACAGCACTGTTTCCAAAGAACTATTTTCAGTAAAAGCAGTGAAGAGTTCTTTATGTCAAGATAATCAGATTATCAGGGATAATGTCAGAGAGGCTTGCCACACTCTTGCCACCTGAGCTTCTGTCTGCTTCAAAAATGAGACCTGTGGGAACCATCTTGTTTTCCTAAGACTGGAAGCTCTTGTTCTTTGATAGATCACTCTGTTCACAGTTAAATCCCAACTTCCCCTAACTAATCCTTTTTATCTCTTTCAAATATTCTTTTCCAACCAAGGATGGCTCACTCAGTGCTGTGGGATGAATCTGTCTAGGTTATCATTCATTGACACACATAAATCCAACATGAATGATTTTTCTTTTCTTTACCCAGGTTATAAGCATGTTTTTTTCTGGAGAATTCTGAGATACTATGCTTTGATTTCTCCCTCTTTTTCTCTCTCTAGTCCCCACACAGAAAAGTCTACATCATAATATTGTAGAAGAGTAGGTTCCTTCTTTTTTATTGTGGTTGGGGCTGGTAGCTGTAGTTCAAAAAGGGAATTATAAATATATTTATACACACACAATTTTAAGATAACTATATAAGAACATGTTAACTTAATAAAATACAGAATTTTACATTGCTTAGAAGAGGTAACCTAATTTTTATAGTATAGTCCAACATTTTAAAAAAATATGATAATATCAACTCAGGATGTTCAATATAAAAAGTAATTCCTGTGTATTTTATATATTGTATTAATAATTTTGGGTCTATAATATTGATTCTATTTCTCTTATTATCCTCCATCTTTCTCATCTTTAGATTCATTTGTTTCTGTCATGGATAATACAATTTCTGTATCATCTCTGGTTTTACTTTCCAGCATATAATGTCCATTAATCATTTGTTGCCTGTTATTTTTCTTTCATATGTGACATATCCAGAAAACTACTCTAAAATTTCTCCCTGTTAGCACTGAGTAAATGGATATTATGCCTTTTTTTTTACATAAAAGTTGAAACCTATCACGTGCTGTAAAAATTTTAGTTCTGACAATTTTTTTAGCATATGGATAATCTTTTGATTATATATGGATTTGTTTCTTTTTTATTTTTTAAATATTTATTTGGCTGTGCTTGGTTTTAGTTGCATGTGGGATCTTCTATCTTTGTTGTGACACTTGGTATTGAACTCAGGCCCCCTGCATTGGGAGCATGGAGTCTTAACCTCTAGACCACCGCTGAAGTCCCAGCCATGGATTTCTTGGTTGGAGTTTCACCTCATCTTTATTGGATTTATCATACCTACAATACATCCTTAATTATTTACAACTTTGGATTACAAAGTTGATAAAATTATACCTACATCAATGTCTAGTTTTTGATAGTATACTACAATTATGCAAGTTATTGTCATTGGGGATGTGGGTGAAGGATATAGGAGAATACTTTGTACTATTTTTTTTTGCAACTTAATATAAATCAAATATTTCTATTAAAATCAAGAAAGTGGAATTGGAACTTGAAGGCTCATGTGAAGACATTTGAGTGACTTCTTCTGAATTTGTATATGTTTTACAGCAAAACTTTTACAGTTTTACTCATACCTATTTCAATAATAATTTTTGAATCTCACCTTTATTTTATTGTAGAGATTTAGCTAAGCATTTAACTTAATGTCTGAGGAAGAATTCTATTCTATTCGTCCTCTAACTAGTACAAGGTAAAAATGAAAGGCTGTAATTATAGTCATAATCACAAGTAGCATAAATAGGTTTATAAACAAATGGTACTCAGTATTCAAGTATGGGTCTCCAGTCCTTGGTACGCCATGACTTGCTGAAGGAATTCAACTACATTTGTTCTCAAGCTAATATAGAGAAAATTTATCCCACAATCTGATTACATGCAGGACAGTTAAAAATGCTTCTATTGTATAGCGAGCATAATCATTCTATAGCAGTTCTCTCACACTCCTCTCACAGACGAGGAAATTAAGGCCTCAAAAGTTATTTTACTGGCTTGCATGCTCAGCAAAATTGTTGTGTCCGTCTCTTTCTGACCCCATGGACTGTAGCCTGCCAACCTCTTCTGTCCATGGGATTCTCTAGGCAAGAATGCTGGAGTGTGTTGCCATTTCCTCCTCCAGGGGATCTCCCTTGCCCAAGAATCAAACCTGCGTCTCCTGTGCCTCTGGACTGCCTAAAGACATACTGACTTGGAAGCAGCACTGAGCTTAGACTAGATTTTCCTAGGCTCTGAGTTCATGAACATTCCCACACTTTTATGAAGGTCCTAACTGACAGTCTGTGGGACTCGAATTGATTAAATTTGATTTGTAGGTTGGGTGACAACACTAATTTTAGCTTGAGGGAATTTGTAACTTTTTTTTTTTTTTTTTTGGTGAAAGCCATGCTCCTTCTTACTCTATATTAAAAAACTCTTCAGGTTTGAAGCTTAGACAGTCTAGAAAACACTTCTCATTCCACTGGAAAAAGAATGTTAAGCAGTTTGGAAGTCTTTTGGGTCTCTAATCAATTATTCTGGTCTCCTTCCACTGAACAAAAACTTCAGCAGAGATGAATTGCTTCTTGGCAGGTTTTATTCCCACTTTGTTTTACTAGGATTTACACTGCTGCCTTTTCCAGGCTGTCAATTCTGAGAATTCCCAGAAAGGGAAGGAAATGGGTGAAATCTTGGGGAAGTGCATGAAAACACAAAAACGTTTATGTTTGAAAAACAAAATTTTGTTTTTCCCTTCTAAAGGAATTTCATAAAAACCAACAGTTTTATCAAATAACAACATATAGAGCATCTACCAACAATAGCAGGTATACATACATCTTTGTATGTACTTTTAACATTGTCTTTACCTGTTTGCACAAGAGTTAAACATCACTGAAAAGTGAAACATCCAGCCTGTTATCCAGAAGTTCACAGAATCTGGGTAGAGAATAGGACAGTTTTTTCTTAACCCTGGTTTAACTCTTCTCCTTTCATAAACTACGGTTGTTGTTGTTTAGTCACTAAGTCGTGTCTGACACTTTTGCAACTCCTTGGACTGTAGCCTGCCAGCCTCCTCTGTCCATGGGATTTCCCACTCAAGAATATTGGGGTGGGTAGCCATTTCCTTCTCCAGGGGGTCTTCCTGACCCAGGGATTGAACCCATGTCTCCCTAGTCTCCTGCTTGGTAGGCAGTTTCTTTACCACTGAGCCACCAGGGAAACCCCCATAAACCAGCATGCTACCTGTTAAAATGATTCTAGGGAACTGTAGTGAAAGCAAAATTCACAGGCTCTCTAGAAGCAGGACTTCTAAACCATAGGATATTGAGGTTCATTTGTTATCTCTGAGAGGAGACTGCATTATAAACACTCCTCAATTATACTTGGTCAGAGAAAAGTAAGCCATTACTTCTCATGAGCTCAAATGCAACTACTATTTTGAGGACTACCTTTTGCATGACTTCTGGTTAATTAGATGCTGCACTTAATTTGATGTAATGATTCATCAGTCTAATATTTCCTTTGTAAAAAAATTACCTCTGAAATGATAATATTTTCTTACTCAGAAACTCACTCCCACCTTGTAACTTATTTTAAAGATGAGATTGCACACAGTTTGTCAGTCTTTTATGAAAATAAAAGTGTGCTTAGTAGAATTGGGCTGGAATCTGCAAAACAAAAACTCTAGTGCTGCTGCTGGAAGGTAGTAATGGGATGGAGGATCTATTAGGTGTTATTTTGTAAAGCTATGTTGTGGCAGAGTGGGGGTGGAGCTGGAGGTTATGCCTTCCCAGGTTCTACTGTAACAGTTCAGTTCAGTTCAGTCGCTCAGTCGTGTCTGACTCTTTGCAACCCCATGAACCGCAGCATGCCAGGCCTCCCTGTCCATCACCAACTCCCAGAGTTTACCCAAACTCATGTTCATTGAGTTGGTGATGCATCTAACCATCTTATCCTCTGTCATCCCTTTCTCCTCCTGCCTTCAATCTTTCCCAACATCAGGGTCTTTTCAAATGAATCAGCTTTTCGTATATTAAAAAGCAGAGACATTACTTTGTCAACAAAGGTCTGTCTAGTCAAAGCTATGGTTTTTCCAGTGGACATGTATGGATGTGAGAGTTGGACTATAAAGAGGGCTGAGTGCAGAAGAATTGATGCTTTTGATCTGTGGCTTTGGAGAAGACTCTTGAGAGTCCCTTGGACTGCAAGGAGATCCAACCAATCCATCCTAAGGGAAATCGGTCCTGGGTGTTCATTGAAAGGACTGATGTCAAAGCTTTTTAATATGCTGTGTAGGTTGGTCATAACTTTCCTTCCAAGGAATAAGCGTCTTTTAATTTCATGGCTGCAGTCACCATCTGCAGTGATTTTGGAGCCCCCCGAAATAAAGCCAGCCACTCTTTCTACTGTTTCCCCATCTATTTGCCATGAAGTGATGGGACCAGAGGCCATGATCTTAGTTTTCTGAATGTTCAGCTTTAAGCCAACTTTTTCACTCTCCTCTTTCACTTTCATCAAGAGGCTTTTTAGTTCCTCTTCACTTCCTGCCATAAGGGTGGTATCATCTGTATATCTGATGTTATTGATATTTTTCCCAGCAATCTTGCTTCCAGCTTGTGCTTCATCCAGCCCAGCGTTTCTCATGATGTACTCTGCATATAAGTAAAATAAGCAGGGTGACAATATACAGCCTTGATGTACTCCTTTTCCTATTTGGAACTAGTCTGTTGTTGCATGTCCAGTTCTAACTGTTGCTTCCTGACCTGCATACAGATTTCTCTGATGAACTATGAATGGAGGTTTGTGACATTGTACAGGAGACAAGGATTAAGACCATCCCTAAGAAAAAGAAATGTAAGAAAGCAAAATGGCTGTCTGAGGAGGCCTTACACATAGCTCTGAAAAGAAGAGAAGCAAAAAGCAAAGGAGAAAAGGAAAGATATATCCATTTGAATGCAGAGTTCCAAAGAATAGCAAGGAGAGATAAGAAAGCCTTCCTCAATGATCAGTGCAAAGAAATAGAGGAAAACAATAGAATGGGAAAGACTAGAGATCTCTTCAAGAAAATTAGAGATACCAAGGGAACATTTCATGCAAAGATGGGCACAATAAAGGAGAGAAATGGTATGGACCTAACAGAAGCAGAAGATATTAAGAAGAGGTGGCAAGAATACACAGAAGAACTATACAAAAAGATCTTCACAACCCAGATAGTCGCAATGGTGTGATCAGTCACCTAGAGCCAGACATCCTGGAATGTGAAGTCAAGTGGGCCTTAGCAAGTTTCACTATGAGCAAAGCTAGTGGAGGTGATGGAATTCCAGTTGAGCTATTTCAAATCCTAAAAGGTGATCCTGTGAAAGTGCTGCACTCAATATGCCAGCAAATTTGGAAACTCAGCAGTGGCCACAGAACTGGAAAAGGTCAGTTTTCATTTGAATCCCAAAGAAAGGCAATGCCAAAGAATGCTCAAACTACCGCACAATTGCACGCATCTCACAATCTAGTAAAGTAATGCTCAAAATTCTCCAAGCCAGGCTTCAGCAATACGTGAACGGTGAACTTCTAGATGTCTGGTTTTAGAAAAGGCAGAGGAACCAGAGATCAAATTGCCAACATTTGCTGGATCATCAAAAAAGCAAGAGAGTTCCAGAAAAACATCTATTTCTGCTTTATTGACTATGCCAAAGCCTTTGACTGTGTGGATCACAGTACTGTAACTGTAAACTTTTCTGTAAGCATAACAGAAAAAGATCATGCCATATTTGCTTTGCTTTTGTCTGTTCCTTTCATTCTTATAAGTTACCTATAGTAATGTATCTTTTGTGTTAGTTGCTCAGTCATGTCCAACTCTTTGTGACCCATGGACTGTAGCCTGCCAGGCTCCTTTGTCCATGGGATTTCCCAGGCTAGAATACTGGAGTGGGTTGCCATTTTCCTTTCCAGGGGATCTTCCAGACCCAGGGATCAAACCTGGATCTCCCTCATTGCGGACAGATTCTTTACTGTCTGCCCCAATGTATTGTTGTCATTGTTGGCGTTTAAAATTTTTTATGTACTGGTTTATTAGTTTTTTTGGGTGTACTGGGTCTTTGTTGCTGCATGAGCTTTCCTCGAGTTGAGGGAAACAGGGGGCCACTCTGTCGTCGTGGGGTGTGGGCTTCTCATTGCCGTGGCTTCTCTTGTTTTTGGAGCACAGGTGCTAGGGCGCTCGGGCTTCGGTGTCTGAGCCATGTGGACTCAGCAGTCGCGGCTCCTGGGCTCTCGGGTATAGACTCAATAGTTGTGGTACACGGCCTTAGTTGTTCCACAGCATGTGGGGTCTTCCTGGATCAGGGATTGTACCCGTGTTGCCTCCATTAGTGGGTGGATTCTTTACCATTGATCTACTAGTGAAGTCCTACTTGTTGACTTTTTTTTTTTTTTTTTTACAATACAGGTGGATAAATGGAAATAGTGAAATGAGTAAAGAGTTTGACAAATATAGTCTGCACTCAACAAAGTGTTTAGTACCTGGAAAAAAAAAAGAATGTTGTTCAAGACAATAGTACTCTTCTTATAGTCCAGAAGGCTTTTTCTTAAATTTGGGGAAGTAAAATTTAACAACTGCTAGTTCCACAGGGAACTCTACTCAGTGCCCTGTGGTGATCTAAAGGGGAAGGAAATCCAAAAAAGAGGGGATATATTTATACATAGAGCTGATTCACTTTGCTATAGAGTAGAAACGAACACAGCATTGTAAAGCAACTACACTGCAATAAAAATTAAAAACTGCTAGTTCCACAAGGACAATCTTGACATGGACTGAGAAAGGTGGTTTTAATTAAAGCTGTGATGCTTCATCATCTGAACTTTGTTTATTGCTTCATGGATCTGATTTATGCAGAGCAGGGGATAAATAAATTCTTAAATGTGAAACATGGGTCAGAAGAATTAGAAGGCACATTAACTTTAAAGTGTAACCAAGAGCATAAACATATTTGCTTCTGTCTGAAACCAAATATAAAGTTTGTTTCTGCTTATGAAAAAAAAAATAAGCTGTTGCCTCATAATGCCAACATATCTACTTGTCTGTCAGCATGAAGCTAGAACCTCCTTGTGTCTGAATAAGGTTAAAACATTTCTAGCTGACTCAGTCCATATATATGATATGAAGACTGCTGGAATTAAAAGTAACACCCATTCAGTATCACAGGTTATCTTAATAGCTTTGCAGCAAAGATTGTCCGATTTGATTCTCTGAGATGTTTAAAATGTCAAAACTCACTGGGGCCCATCAAAAGTGACCGCTTGCTTGTTGCCTATGTGTGTGCACTATCTAGGTCTCAAGCAAAATGGTTATACACTTAAGTTATATAAAGAAAACTAAACCTATAGGTTATAACCCTAGAGAAAATATGTGTGTGTGTTTAAAGTAAATGATAAAGTTCAAGAGGTGAGATCGTTTCTACTGCAGGCTCTAGGTAAATGCTTTATCCATGGCTCTACCTTGATTTTATTTTAAAATTTTTGTTTATTTATTCATTCATTTTTGATAGTTAAAGCAAAAAATCTATTGTGGAGGGTTACAACATATGTATCAGTATGAGTACTGATATGAAGAACCAATTCATTGGAAAAGACCTTGATACTGGGAAAGACTGAAGGCAAAAGGAGAAGGGGACGGATGATAGAGGATGAGATGGTTGGATGGCATCACTGACTTGATGGACATGAGTTTGAGCAAACTCTGGGAGATAGTGGAGGACAGAGGAGACTGGCATGCTATAGTCCACAGGGGTCGCAAAGAGTCAGACAGGACTTGTGACAACAACAACAGCAGCACAGTGTAACATATAAAAATAACAGCACAAAAAAAGGACCGGGTATAAATGGGCTTGTGTTGCTGTAAGATACTAACGCTACCCATGAAATAGTACAGTATTTTTAATTTGTATTTTTTGCTGTTTTTATTGAAGTACAGTTGATTTATGCTTTATTAATTTAAGGTATACAACATGGTAGTTCAGTATTTTTATAGATTATATTCTATTTAAGGTTATCATCGGATACTACCTGTATTCCCTTTGCTGTACATAACACCCTTGCATCTTATTTATTTTATGGCTAGTAGTCTGCACCCCATAGTCCCCTTTCGTTATTTTATGTCCCTCTGCTCACCTCTCTTTCCACTGGTAACTGCTAGTTTGTTCTGTCTATGAGTCTGTTTTTGTTTTGTTATTCATTCATTTGTTTTATTTTGTTAGATTCCACATAAGGTTCTACCTTGATTTCAGTGTCTCTAGTGTTAGTAGAAATATCCCCAGAGTGTCATCTATAAGGGGTTCTACTCTGTAAAGCAGAATTTTCCCTTGGTTTCCAAAGTCCTTTAAAAGTTCATTCTCAAGACAAGAGATAACAAGTGTTGTGAGGAGGTGGAGAAAAGGGAACCCTTATTCACTGTTGGTGGGAATATAAGATACTGTAAAAAATAGTATGGTGGTTCCTCAAAAATTATAAGTAGTATTACTGTGTATGTGTGTTAGTCGATCAGTCGTGTTTGACTCTTTGCAGTCCCATGAACTGCAGCCCATCAGGTTCCTTTGTCCATGGAATTCACCAGGAGAGAATAGTGGAGTGGGTAGCCATTCTTTTCTCCAGGGGATCTTCCTGACCCTAGGATTGAACCTGGGTCTCCTGCATTGTAGGTGGATTCTTTACCACTTGAGCCACCAGGGAAGCCCCAGAATTAACATGGGATCCAGCAATCTTAATTATGGATATATATCCAAAGGGATGAAAACAAGATATTGAAGAGATATTTGTTCATGACAGCCAAGGTTTGAAATAACCTATGTGTCATCAATGAATGGATAAAGAATGAATAAATATTATATATATATATATATATATATATATATATATATATAAAACATTCAAACATATGAGAACATTATTTAGTCATGAGAAGGAAGGAAGTCTTGCCATTGCTACAACACGAGTGCATTTGAGGGCATTATACCAAGTGAAATAAGCCAGACAGAGAAATACAAATATTGCAAGGTGTCACTTATGTGAGGAATCTAAAAAATAAATCAAAGTCATAGCAACAGAGATTAGAAAAATGGTTGGTAGAGCCTGGTTGGTAGGGGAAATAGGGAAGTGTTGGTAGAGTGTTACAAAGTTTCAATGATAAGATGAAGAGTCTGAGGATCTAGTGTGTAACATAGTGACTCTGTGTGCAGATCAAGAAGCAACAGTTAGAAATGGACATGGAACAACATCCTGTTCCAAATTGGGAAAGGAGTACATCAAGGCTGTCACCTTGCTTATTTAACCTATATGCAGAGTACATCATGCAAAATGCCAGGGTTGATAAAGCACCAACTGGAATCAAGATTGCCAGAAGAAATATCAATAATTTCAGATATACAGATCTCAAAAATGACAGAATGATCTCTGGTCGTTTCCAAAGCAGACCATTCAATGTCACAGTAATCCAAGTCTATGCCCCCACCAGTAATGCTGAAGAAGCTGAAGTTGAATGGTTCTGTGAAGACCTACAAGACCTTTTAGAACTAACACCCAAAAAAGAGGTCCTTTTCATTACAGGGGACTGGAATGCAAAACTAGGAAGTCATGAAATACCTGGAGTAACAGGGAAATTTGACCTTGGAGTACAGAATGAAGCAGGGCAAATGTTAATAGAGTTTTGCCAAAAGAACGCACTGGTCATAGCAAACACCCTCTTCCAACAACACAAGAGAAGACTCTACACATGGACATCACCATATCGTCAACACTGAAATCAGACTGATTATATTTATTGCAGCCAAAGATGGAGAAGCTCTATACAGTCAGTAGCAAGACCGGGAGCTGACTGTGGCTCAGATCATGAACTTGCCAAATTCAGACTTATATTGAAGAAAGTAGGAAAAACTGCTAGGCCATTCAGGTATGACCTAAATCAAATCCCTATGATTATACAGTGGAAGTGAGAAATAGATTCAAGGGATTAGGTATGATAGACAGAGTACCTGAAGAACTAGGGATGGAGGTTCATGATATTGTACAAGAGGCAGGGATCAAGACCATCCCCAAGAAAAAGAAATGCAAAAAGACAAAATTGTTGTCTGTGGAGGCCTTACAAATAGCTGTGAAAAGAAGAGAAGCTAAACGCAAGGAGAAAAGGAAAGATATATCCATTTGAATGCAGAATTCTAAAGAATAGCAAAGAGAGATGAGAAAGCCTTCCTCAGTGATCAGTGCAAAGAAATAGAGGAAAACAATAGAATGGGAAAGACTAAGGGAACACTTCATGCAAAGATGGGCACAATAAAGGACAGAAATAGTATAGACCTAGCAGAGGCAGAAGATATTAAGAAGAGGTGGCAAGAATACACAGAAGAATTGTACAAAAAATATCTTCATGACCCAGATAATCACGATGGTGTGATCACTCACCTAGAGCCAGACATCCTGAAATGTGAAGTGAAGCAGGACTTAGGAAGCATCACTGTGAACAAAGCTAGTGGAGGTAATGGAATTCCAGTTGAGTTATTTCAAATACTAAAAGATGATGCTTTGAAAGTGCTGCACTCAATATGCCAACAAATTTGGAAAACTCAGCAGTGGCCACAGGACTGGAAAAGGTGAGTTTTCATTCCAATCCCACAGAAAGGCAATGCCAAAGAATGCTCAAACTACCACACACTTGCATTCATCTTCACATGCTAGCAAAGTAATGCTCAGAATTCTCCAAGCCAGGCTTCAACAGTATGTGAACGGTGAACTTCCAGATGTTCAAGCTGGCTTTCAAAAAGGCAGAGGAACCAGAGATCAAATTGCCAACATCCATTGGATAATCAAATAAGTGAGAGAGTTCCAGAAAAACATCTACTTCTGCTTTATTGACTATGCCAAAGTCCTTGATTGTGTGGATCACAACAAACTGTGGAAAATTCTGAAAGAAATGGGAATACCAGTCCACCTGACCAGCCCTTGAGAAATCTGTATGCAGGTCAAGAAGTAACAGTTAGAACTGGACATAGAACAACAGACTGGTTCCAAATAGGGAAAGGAGTCTGTCAAGGCTGTATATTGTCACCCTACTTATTTAACCTATATGCAGTGTACATTATGAGAAATGCTGGACTGGATGAAGCACAAGCTGGAGTCAAGATTGCCAGGAGAAGTATCAATAACCTCAGATATGCAGATGACACCACCCTTATGGCAGAAAGTGAAGAGGAACTAAAGAGCCTCTTGATGAAAGTGAAAGAGGAGAGTGAAAAAGCTGGCATAAAGTTCAACATTCAGAAAACTAAGATCATGGCATCTGGTCCCATCACTTCATGGCAAACAGATGGGGAAACAGTGGAAACAGTGGTAGACTTAATTTTCTTGGGTTCCAAAATCACTGTAGATGGTGACTTCAGCCATGAAATTAAAAGATGCCTGCTGCTTGGAAGAAAAGTTATGACAATCTTAGGATATTAAAAAAGAGACATTACTTTGCCAATAAAGGTTCATATAGTCAAATCTATGGGTTTCTAGTAGTTATACATAGATGTGAGATTTAGGCCATCACGAAAGCTGCATGCTGGATAATTGATTCTTTTGAACTGTGGTGTTTGAGAAGACTCTCGAGAGTCCCTTGATCAAACCAGTCAATCCTGAAGGAAATCAGTACTGCATACTCATTGGAAGGACTGGTGCTGAAGCTGAAGCTCCAACTTTGGCTGCCTGATGTGAAGAGCCGACTCATTAGAAAAGACCCTGATGCTGGGAAAGACTGAAGGCAGGAGGAAAGGTGATGACAGAGGATGAGATTGTTAGATGGCATCACCAATTCAATGGACATGAGCGTGGGCAAAATCCTGGAGATGGTGAAGGAAAGGGAAGCCTGGTGCAATCCATGGGGTTGCAAAAAGTCAGACACGATGAGCAACAGAACTGACCAACTGATATTTGATAGCACTTTATTACATAATTGAAGTTTGCTAAGAGAGTAGAACTTAAATATTCTAATCCCTAAAATATAGAAATATGTGATAATAGATGAGGAGAATCCTTTTACTGTCACACTATCATCACAATGCACAGTTTAAATATCCTACAGTGTTTTGAATTATATCTCAATAAAACTAAAAAATAAAAATAAATGAGTCCCAAGGGAGATTCTGTTAATGTGTTTTCTTTCCAAGTGTACTGTTAAGTCTCCAAGGGCTTGACTGCTGTCTTAATCAGCTTTGTGTAGTCAGTGGTGAGCATGCTGTAAGTACCCAATGCACATTTGTTGTGTGAATGAATGAAAAGCTTGCTGGATGGATGGGAGATTGCTCAATCCAGTCTCTATGAAGGCAGCTGCTTTCCCAACTGACCCTTTTTCATGGTGTTTCTCAAACATGTGGTCGAAGTATGTTCCATGGGTTACCTGCATCTGAATCATTTGGAGACTTTCTAATAATGCACATTCCATTTGAAACAGATCTCCAAAGTTGGAATTCAAAGTCCTGCATTTTCAACTGTAGCAAGTTCCCAGGTGATCCTTTGAGATGGGCAACCGCTGCCTTAGTAGTTATGAAGCCATCTCTTCCCATCTCTTTATAAAAATAACATCTTAAGGTCACATAGCTTTCCTCATTGATACAACTTGCAAAGTCACCTTTTTGAGTGTTTTCTACATTTGCTGTCACCGGATGAGGAGAATGAGTGTGCACACAGATGTTAAATCCTTAATTGGGGGTTACAAGCACGTGTGATCTGTGGTTAAATTCTATGGGCAAAATTCTGGCTTTTATTTTAATATAAACCATTACTTATTAAAAATGAAATAATTGAAAAGCCCCATGTTTTAAAAAAATTATGTATTTAACATAACAAATAGATGATCTCTGATACCTATCTGTTCCTAGTATGCTTTTTGTCAAAGCAATAAAAATATATAACTTAAAAGTTGTTCAGAAGGCCTAAATAAAAAACTCTGTCTTTTCTGTCTCTACACTGTGTCATTTCCCAGAGAGCATCCCTTTTAGCCATTTCCTTTTTTAGGTTTGACATTACCTCTATCTATTGGTTAAGATGTGTTTATCCACAACCTGATCAAAGTGGCCTCAGCATTTTAGATCTTTATTATCTCACATCAAAAAAAAAAAAAAAAAAAAAGACTTAGGTTGTTCTAGATCTCATTCAGCAGTTAAACAATTGAAAAATTATTGTCTCTGTTCCATGGAGTCATATTTAATTCATTATCATTTCTTCATTTTCTTATTACCTCATGGTCACAAGATGGCTGCTCCTAGTCCACTATCCTGAATATGTTCTAGGCAGGAAGAAGGACAAAGAAGTCTTGTCTTGCATCTGAGACTTTTATTATTATTATTGTGTGTGTGTGTTTGCCTGCAAATGCAAGGGGATAGACAATGTGCATTGCTGACTGATACAGTGGCTGGTTGGTAGAGTTGTTAGTTTCTCCCCTTTGGAACTCTTTCTCATTCCCTTTCTCCACTGTCCTTGTAATGGGTTCAAGAACAAATTCAAGACACACTTAGTGTCTAGAGTTTCCAAGGGGCAGGTGGTTTCTCTCTGGCTCTGCTGTGAAGCTTGTGGGACCCTAGTTCCCTAACCAGGAAGAGAACCTGAGCCCTTGGCAGTGAAAACATGGCATCCTAACCTCTGGACTGCCAGAGAGCATTGCCTGACATGGGTTCCTTCCCTTGGATAAGGACAGCCTTTTCCTGTCTATTCAGGGCTTCCTGGTTACATTATGCCCATTCAAAGTCTTCTGTTTAGAAATGTGTTAACCTAGCTTACTTGCTGATCGTCTTCCTCCCATCCCTTTGGCGTTTGGTTTTCTGTCTCTTTCATTTTACTGAAGTCTAAAAAGTAAGGCAATATGAAAGCTTTTGTGCTAGTTTCATTCACAACCCCATGTTATTACATTTTTGAACTGTGTCTACCTGACCCTCCTTTCTTTCACAATGACTTATAGTTTTAGGCTTAGAAAAATGTTTTTTCTCTATAGTCTTGGTTGCCTTAATTTTGTTTTCATCCTAGATAACTTGTTTTTTGCTGTTTTTGTTTTTGTTTTTTTTTTCCATTTCACCAAATGCAATATTCTTATGTCACTCCCTTATTAGAAATTCCCTCAGTGATCCTTGTGGCTGGCCAGATAAAGTCCAAACCATACATCTGGCCCATACCTACGCCTCCAGTCTCCTCTCTGGTGTTTCTTAATACCCACTCTACTCTCGAGACGACCTTACTTAACTGGTCTTCCCCCCAGTATACCTCTGAGCACATTGAAGGCAGAGGCTAAGCCTTTTCTTTCTATTACTCTTCATGGCCCAGGTCTTATCACAGAGTGTGTGCTTCATAAATGTTCTTAGAGTAGATTAATGGCTAAATTCAAATTTCTTCCCCAACTGGTTACATCCCTGTTCAAACTCCAGATGCTTCACTCAGCTAAAAGGATGTGCCTCAGTGTTTTCCTAGCTCTGCCTCTGAGTGATCTGAAACCACCACCCATAGAAGCACACAATGACTTTGCCGTTTGGCTTCATCACCTCCTGTTGACATCTCTCCACCACTGCTATCATCTCACTGGACTTAACCTTTATGGGAAAAACACAAGGTGATCCCCATCCATCTTGAACTCCTTTATTTAATGTATCCCCACTGGTCACATTTGCTTATTAAAGTATAGAAAGAATGATGAGGTTTTCATGGGTCTCCAAGTCATAAAAATGCTGAGCTGCATGGAACTTTAGAAATTAACCAGAATGAGCATTTCATCCAGGGGACCAGGAGACTCTGTGTGACCCAAAAGAGGGAAAGTGCTTCTCAGGGACACACCGTGCGGTCAGTGGTAGAATTAAAATTTAGCAGCTGGATCTCCAGATGCACAATTCAGTGAGTGCTTTTTCTAGTTTGTTTAAGTGCATTCTTACACAGACATACACACACACAGATAAACTGTGTACTGGTTAATGAAATAGAAAATTGAACGAAACTTTAACTACTTAGTGCTAACATATTTGATTTTGTTTTTTTAGGATACAAATTTTATTCAAGTTCCCATAGACTATAAACTAGGAGGCACTGGAACATATCCAGGGACATAAAACAAGATGGAAAAATTTCATGGTCTAAAGATATTGAAATCACACAGATTATTCTTATCACTGTGGAATTATAACATATTTGAATTTATAAAGCTTTTTGAAGTTTTTTGTCTTGAGGGGTTCCAACAGGGATTTTTAGCAGATGCAATATCAGCAGTGTTTGTGGGGAGACTTTTCTTTATGTGGTGTGTCCTACGCACTGCAGCCATTGGCATTCTTGGTCCCCTCCTGCTAAAATGTCAGTGGTGGTGGTTTAGACCCCAAGTCATGTCTGACTCTTGTGACCCCATGGACTGTAGCCTGTCAGGCTCCTCTGTCTATGGGATTCTTCAGGCAAGAATACTGGAGAGGGTTGCCATTTCTTTCTCCAAAACGTCAGTAATGCTCCCTAGATCAACAGTTGTGACAACTCCCCAGATCCCTGCCTACACTTCCAAATGCCCTGTATGGAGTCAGCCTTGCCCAGGAATCACTTTTTGATCCTCAGAGCAGAGAATGTAGGGTAGGGCTGGTTATGCTGATTTGCCTGATGAGAAAACTTCTTCTGGGAAGGGTCAGTTACCTGGCAGAGACAGGGCTATGAGTGATCAGGAGATGAGACCTTAGTTCTTTAAGCACTGGTTTTCTGCTGTTCCTATCAGACAGTTGATTTATTTCCAGTCCAGCCCAGACTCTGGCCTACTCAGAGGTGTCCCTGCTTGACCAGCAATTGTCGATGTGATGGGAAGGAGACAGGAAATAATGAAGAGCTGAGGCCCAAGAGGGAGGAAGGAGAGGCAGAGTGCCTGAGGCCCCCAGATCTCACCACCAAGAAAAACACTACCTGTGGGAACCTTTATTTTATATTTTTTCCCATTTATTTTTATTAGTTGGAGGCTAATTACTTTACTATATTGTAGTGGTTTTTGCCATACATTGACATGAATCAGCCATGGATTTACATGTATTCCCCATCTCGATTCCCCCCCCCCCACCTCCCTCCCCATCCCATCCCTCTGGGTCTTCCCAGTGCTCCAGCCATCAGCAGACAAACCTTTATTTTTAACTTCCCCAAATGGGGAGCAACCAAGATGTCCTGCAATAGGTGAGTGGATAAACATGCATGAATGTATGGTTCATCCATACAACAGAATGCTATTTAGCAATAAAAAGATTGAGCTCTCATGCTCTACAAATACATGGACAAACCTTAAATCTTAAATCACTAAATGGAAAAGCCAATCTGAAAGGATGCCTGCTATATGATTTCACTTATATGACATTTTTGAAAAAGACAGAGCTATAGAAATAACAAACAGATCAGTGGTTGCCGGAGATCTGGAGCAGTGGGTGGGGTTGGGGGAGATAGGACTGTATGAGTGAAGCACAGGGCATTTTTTAGTGTGGTGAGACTATTCTGTATGATGTTATAATTGTGGATACCTGACTATACACTTATCACAACCCATAGAACTTTAAGGCACAAAGAGTAAACCTTAATATATGCAAATGAAAAAATAATTTAGGGTGTTGGGGAATCTGTGGATAGAATGAAAATGTGATTAAAAAAAGTCTAGCTGTATTACAAATGTATGAAACAATTATTACTGAAAGATATAGAGGGAGGGGTGCTGACCTAAGTAACCCTAAGTAACCTAAGGGTTAGGGTTAGGGTTAGGGTTAGGGTTAGAAATGAGGGGAATCTGTAAGACTGAAGGCAAAAGGAATTGTACATAAGCACTGTACTGTACTGTAGTTGCTTTTAAATTTTTTCCCACAGAAATACAAGTTAACAATTCTGAAACCACTATACATATATGCTGGAACTGAACAATTAGGGAAATGAATGGAGGATGACAGAAGCCAGGTTTCCCACTGTTAAAGTGGGGAGGTTACAGATAAATAGGGAAAGAAGACTGAAATGATCCATGTGGTAATAGATTGATGGGAGACATTAGTACATATTCTTATTTAGCTTACTATACATACAGATGGTTACATACAAAAATAGTTACGGACATGTGTATAGAAACAGACTAGCAAATACATATGTATTTTTTTCACTGTGATGACCTAAAAACAGCACAACCCCAGGAGCAATGAGCACACCCAACATCCAGACCTTGATTTCTAATGTTACTGTCCAATAAAAGGCTCTAGGATCCTTGGAGAAATGTTTCAGAAACTGGCAATAGGAAGGCACCTGGGTAGCCTCCACCCCCTTCTCCTTTTCCTTCTCCTTCTTAACATCTTTCTGGAAGTATAATTGGCATACAATAAGCTGTGCAAATATGAAATGTGAAATTTGGTAAATATTTATTTTATATATATATATATGTGCCATAGGCATTCCTATATGTATATATATATACACACATACACCTGTGAAACCATCAGCATGATCACGTAATGAACATATCTACCACTTCCAAAACTTTGCTCATGCCTTTTTATAACATCTTCTTCTTACCCCTCATCTGTACCTCCCTACAGGCCACCACTTATTTACTTTCAATCACTATAGATTAGTTTGTATTTTCTAGAGCTGTATTCAAATGGAATTATGCAGTGTGTAATCTCCGCCCCCCTCCCCCACCCGGCTTCTTTTATTCAGCAGGATTGTTTTGAGAAAATCAGCCATGTTTTGCATGTATCAACAGTTCGTTCATTTCATTGCTGAGTGCTATTCCATTATGTGGGTCATGCCACAATTTATTTATCTGTTTGCTTGCTGATATATATTTGGGCTATTTCCAGATGGGGCCTTTCATATGAAGCTTCTAGAAATGAACATACTAATGAACATATCTAGAAATGGAATGGCTGAATGATATGGTGGTGGTGGTTTAATTGCTAACTCATGTCCGACTCTTATGACCACATGGACTGTAGCCTGCCAGGCTCCTCCGTCCATGGGATTCTCCAGGCGAGTATACTGGAGTGGGTTGCCATTTCCTTTTCCAGGGGATATTCCCAACCCAGGAATTGAACCCGGGTCTCCTATATTGCAGGCAGATTCTTTACCAACTGAGCTACAATATGGTAGGCATGTGTTTTAATTTTTAAGAAACTGCCAAACTGTTTTCCAAAGCGATTATAACATTTTCATCCCTGCTAGCAGTGTATGAGACTTTCTGCTCCTCCACATCCTTGCTAAAGCTTAAAATCATTATTCACTTTGAATTTTAGTCATTACAATAGATGTATCTCATTGTGTTATAATGTTAAACCTCTTTTCATGTGTTTATTTGCCATTTGTGTATATTTTTTAGTGAAATGTCTGTTAAGGAAACATTTTGCCTAATTTTAAAAATTGAGTTGTTTGCTTTCTTATTAATGAAATTTCTTATAATGAAATTTGCACATTCTAAATGTAAGTTCTTTATCATAGTTAACAGCTTTTTGCTTTTTAAAGTATTTTCTCCCAGTATGTGGCTGTTTTCCCCATTACCTTAACAGAATCTTTTGAAGACAGAAGTTTGAACTTCTAATGAAGTCAAATTTGCCAATTTGTTCTTTTATGAATCATACTTTTGGCTATATATTTAAGAATTTTTTTTTTTTTGCTGTACACAAGAAACTAATACAGCATTGTAAAGCAAGTAGACTCTGATAAAAATTAATTAAAGAAAGATATATTTGTCTAATTCACAGTCACAGTATTTTCTCCTGTATTTTCTTCTAGAGGTATTATGGTATTATGTTTTACACTTAGGTACACAACTCATTTTAAATTAACTTTTATATATGATATGATGTATGAATCAGTTAATTTTTTGCATATGAATATCCATTTGTACAAGCATCATTTGCTGAATAGACTGTCTTCTCCACTGAATTGCCTTTGTCAAAAATCAGTTGTCCATATTTGCACAAATCTAATTCTAAAGTATTCTGTTCCATTGAACAGTTTACCAATACTGCACTGTTTTCATTTCTAAAGCTTTGTAGTAAGTCTTGAAATCAGATAGCCTTAACTTCCCTGTGTCCTTTTCCCTGCCTGCTGTTCGCATGGAACTCACTGTATTGCCATTGCTAATAAACACAACTGTTTCAGCCAGTAGACCCACAGCCCTTGGCAGGTAGCATGACTGACTGATTTTTTAAAATGTAAACTAGATCATGTTTACGTCATACTGTCTCTCTCCAGTCATACTATTCTCTTTGCTTCTACTCCACGTGCACCAAGCACATTTCCATTTAGCAGACTTTGTAGTCCCCTCCCCACTCCCCACTCTGCCTGTAAATCCTTTCCCCCGAGAGTCACATGACTTGTCCCTCCTTTTCACTGAGGCCTCTCCAGGTCTCTGGCCCATGGAGCCAAGGCCTTTCCTGACTGTTTTCTCTGGAGTGCCTTTTCTGTTTTCTATATCCATCCACCCTGATTTGGTTTTCTTCAGAGCTCTCTTCTCTATCTGACATGGTACATTTTATTATATATTTATTTGTTTCTTTGAAGTTTATTTCCCTTACTAGAGAGTGAAACTTCTGTGAGAGGACTTTTGTCTGCTTTTTTCCTGTTGTTTTCTTTTTTTTCTGTGTATCTAGCATTGGGACAGTGACTGGCACATTGTAGATACTTAAAAGATAAGTCTTTGTAACTCATTTCTCCCCATTGTAGCTGGTGGATAGGAACCTATGTAAAGCAGAGTTAACATAGTAAATCACACTGCTCTTCTCAGAAAGATCTTGCAGGATTGACCCTGGGCTGGCATCTGGGAACTTGGCTTTCAAATGGGCTCCCACCACTCCTAGAATTGATCAGAAAGTTATTCACTCTGCCTAAACTGTTTGTACAAACAGTATGGTTTATGCTGAACACCTGCTTTCCTTTGTGGAAGGAAAATAAAAATGCCGTCAGTATTGCTAAGAGAACTTTCTAAAATGGAGCCAGGAGGCCATGGAAGAAATGTGACTTAAACATGTGTCAGCCTGGCTGGAATCTGATCTTTTGGCCACTTATTGTCATAACAAAGACATCCAGAACATCTGCCAGAAACTCAAGATACTTATCGAACCCTTACCCCAAAATAGCTCATGACAGCCTATCTAGTTATTGGACTTACCTTAAAATAGCTCATGATTCCTAAGGTCAAGTATTTCCTGACTCCTGTCACAGTCGATCACAGTTCTCACCAGGCAGCTGTAGCACAACCTGGTGACTTGTGTCTTTATAAGCCCCTGACTCCTTCCCTTTCCTGAAACACTCTTCTGGTTTTATCAGAATCGTATATATATCAAATTGCAATCCTTAAGACCCCAAATAAACTCTTTGCTTATTTACAGCCTTCTGCTCTTTTCTTTTTTTGATTGACACCTCCTGGGATTTTGTGATTTTGATGCAGGCTAGGCAGAGAGTGCCTATGTGACCAGCCCCCACTCAAAGCCCTGGCCTCTCAGGCTCAAATGATTTTCCTGGTAGAGGGCATTTCACAGATGTTGTCATTTGATGCTGAAAGAATTAAGCACACTGTGTGTGACTCCACACGGGAAGATTCTTGGGAGCTCATGTCTGGTCGCCTCTGTTCACTTCATGCGCCTTTTCTCTTTGCTGATTTAGTTTATATCTTTTTATTGTAGTAAATCAGAGTCATGAAAATGACTGTATGCTGAGTACTGTGAGAAGTTCTGCTAGTGAAGCATTGAACCTGGGGGTGGCCTTAGGGATGCCCAACATGGAAAGGATTATTTTTTCAAAATGAAAATTAAACAAATGGTCAACATTAAGGAGCCTTTCCAGTAAGAGAAGAGTGTCCAGTCACAGAGCCTGGGGCTCAGGGGCAGCTCTGCAGTCGCTGAAGGGTCTCTGGGATGCAGGTCAGACTCCAGTCTGAGGTGGTTTAGGGGCCTGGAGGAGGCTGGATGTTTTTAGCAGTAGTATGTATAGTGAGCTTGATTGCTGGCTCCACATTCTACATTGTTAAGAGGAGTAAGAGTTTGTTCATCTAAAGTGAGAGCTTTACTTGTGACCTGTCACTTCAGGAGCCGTATGTGCTAGCTCTGTGCTTAGCACTCACAAGGGAACTTCACAGTTGGCTTTGCCAAGTTGCTGAGCACTGCGTTGTGGATGTGGGGTCTCCATGCCTCCCTCACCGAAAGGCCATGTTTGCACCGGAGTCTGGAGTGGCTGAGTGTCATGTTGGAACTGAGGGTACCAGCTGTGAGGCCTGGCTAAAGGGGAAGAAGCAGATGTCAGGACAGCCACTCTGGGGTGGGGGAACATTCCAGATGAATAGAGGTCTGGTTCTTTCAGGGGCCTCAACCATTTTAGGAATCATTGTAGGGATTCATGTCTCCTCCATTGGTTCTCAGGATCTCTTGCCCCTTCCTCACACTGGGCTCCATGAATAGGCTGTCTTCATCTCTCTTGTTGTTGTTGTTGTTTGGTCACTAAGTTGTGTATGACTCTTGTGAGCCTGCCAGCCTCCTCTGTCCATGGATTTTCCCAGGCAAGAATACTGGAGTGGGTTCCCATTCCCAACCCAGGGATTGAACCCGAGTCTTTGCACTGGGAGGCAGATTCTTTACTGTTGAGCCAGCAGGGAAGCTCCTATTGAAATTCAAAAGCTCCTATATGAAATCCTCATGTTGGCTTATCTAACTTTCAGCATTGCAGGAGGAGGAGGGCGACAGGATCCTGTGTGGTGATGGAGCTGAGTCAGGGAGGGACAGCTTCACAATTAGATGGCTTGGAGGCCAGGGGCTCTTGCCTCTCCAGAGTTGTTCTATGTGGTACTCAGCATCAGCTAGTTCTCTACTCTCTCTTTTTCCTGCCCTGAAGACTGAGAAATCCTTATGTTGAGATGGAAGAACCATCAGATCCAAGGATTCTGGATCATAGCATTGCCACATGGAGGCCAGGCACCCTGAAGTTCTTGGTCATGAAATAGTCTTTCGCAGGAGACAAAAATAAACAAAATTTTGATGTGAGATTTTGGAATTTGTTACCCAGCAGAGCCTACCCTAGACTGCCTAAAATACCTTTGACTCAATCTTTTCTGCTCCTCATCCTCTCACCCCCTTCACTTCACCCCCAGCCCCAAGCCATGCTAACTATCCTATTATGATTCGATTACCAAATTTTAGCAGTGTTAAGCAAGCCTTCCATTAAACCCCTTTGTCATAAAGACCTAAGGAAGAGAATTCATTATAAGAAAAGGTGAAGAGGCCACCTTTTGTTTAATTAGTGTTAAAAACTCTCTAAAATGACAAGTTATATTCTTCTGGTCCTAGGAATGACTGAGTACTTAATTAATCCACAAAGCAGTTGTATTCCTGTGAGTCAGGCAAAGTCCCCAGGAATGTCACCATGCTACAGAAGGCAGCTTTCTCTCTCTGTCATTTGTCCACATTATTGAGTCATCCATCATCTGTTCACATTATCTGTCCATCATCCATCCAAAGCGGGGAAGAGTTCCATCACCAAACTTGGTTCCTTTATTTTAATGTCTTCATTTTTAGCCCACTTTCCAGGGAGCTCCTTTTCAAATGCTAACAGGAAGAGATTAGCTTTAATAGCCTCTCTCATTAATTGTCTGACCAGAGTAAGAATATGTCTTGAGAGACAGATTTCCCTTCCACGTGCCTGTGATAACGTCAAGGCACTATGCAGGATCTCCAGGTCTGTGAACGACCCCAGAATACAAATTGCTCTTTCAGAGGTATTTGACTCTGCTCCTAGAGAAACTATAATCTCAGCATGTCAGTTTTGACATTTCAGTTAGTAGGCATTGCACATTTTTGGTAAGACAGGGAGTTATTAATGGTATGGAAGGGGAGACACAGAAATATCACCCAATGTCATTTACATCTGTTCTGTCAAAAGAATGAGCAACAATCCATCATGGAAGGTTTAAGTGCCCTCCTGCCAGGGGTGAAGACAGAGACAACAGGAACAATATTAAACTAGATGACCCCTTAAGGTCCTGTTCACTTTTAGGAGCTATAAATGGTTGTATTTCAGAGCTAGAAGTACCATTTTAGATAATCACTTTATACATGAGGAAACCACGACCCACTGCAGGTGATAACAACTGTGATGGTGAGGTGGGTTTGGAATCTCCCTTTTCCTTCAACATTTAGTAACTTGACCACCTACCATGTGCTAGGCTGGGACTTTTGTTGTTTAGTCCCTTTGTGTCCAATTCTTTTGCAACCCCATGAACTGTAGCCCACCAATCTCCTTTGTGTGTTGAATTCTCCAGGCAAGAATACAGGAGTTGGTAGCCATTTCCCACTCCAAAGGATCTTCCCGACCGAAGGGTCAAACCCAAGTCTCCTGAGTTGCAGGCAGATTCTTTACCACTGAGCCACCAGGGACACCTAGGCTGGGGCTACCATGGTTAAAAACATAATGTTCTTGACTATGTAAGAGCTCATGGCCTAGGTTTTCATTTATGTCTCTCCTTACATCACAACAAATTGTTTCAAATTTGGACGTGCTTTCATTTCTGGACCATTTTTAACTCTGAGATGCAAGAGTGGCCTAATGTTTTTTTACACTTGATATTCTTCCCTTAAAAAGACTC
Source organism: Cervus elaphus (assembly GCF_910594005.1). Lineage (NCBI taxonomy): Eukaryota > Metazoa > Chordata > Mammalia > Artiodactyla > Cervidae > Cervus > Cervus elaphus. The sequence continues at coordinate 66,871,403 of NC_057847.1, forward strand.
AGTCATTTGATTTCAATATTTCCTCTCTATACACAGTGTTATTAATCAAAACCAGAAGTTCTTGGGAAGGATAATATATATAAAATCCTTAACCCTTTATTGATAATTATTTTTATATCATTTTTATGAACAAGAAAATGAAGCTCAGATAGCTTAAATTACATGTCCATTTTCCAGTAAATAATATGAATTGAAATCCAATGCACATCTGACTGATTCTAAAGCCCCCACTGTCTTATTTATAAACTGCTTTAGTATTCTAACTCTGCACATTCTTGGGGAATACATTCTAGAAAATCATATTAAATAGAGAATCTGCTTGTTCCCTTACTATTTTTTCACAGCCTTTTCTTTCTTTTTTTTTAAGTTAACTTTGGGGAATAGGTACAATAAAATGGTAGGGATATTAACTTCTCTCAAGGTAGAAAAGAATGGTTTCAAGGTGAAAGATCAGAGAGTGTTGGGAGCCTAGGATTCTAAGTCTGTGAGTAAGAAGGGTGACCAAAGAGGTCAGACTATTTGTTTGAGAACTACCCACAGTGAGTGAATTCTGAGTGGCACAATGAGGCTTGTTGCTACGACACCAAATAATTCCATATTCAGTGCAATGGAATCCCCATTTGTGTTCTTAAAAAATTAAAGCAGTTTTATGGATATTAAATGTTTAAGTGGCTCCAGCAGCTAGAAAGAAAAATCATCTTATGAATAAAACAGGCCAGTGCCTGATTGCTTGCATGAAAAGTATTTGAAAAATGTGTTTGCAGAGTTCGGGGCTTGACAGCTTTTGTTTTATGGTGTGCAGTGATAGGAGGCAGTGGATGAGTGAATATATAAATGATGGTAGGTAAAATAAAGAATGTAAAAATTTTGAGAGAGAAAGGAAATTTCTTCAATACATTTTTTGCCTGAGCACTTATTATGTGCTCAGCTACATACAGGTCTTCATGGAGAATGCAAAAATAGCCTCTGGTATGGGTTTTGCTTCATCCTTTTTTCATGTATTAGCTTGGAAGGCATTAACATATTTGGATATGTATCAAGTCAACCATGAGGTTCTAATGTGTTAGCACAGTAGATTTTTTGAAAAATGTGGTAAAATTCACACCCTGTTAAGTGTAAGGTTCAATGAGTTTTGACAAATCTTTTTATTTGTGTATTCACCATTACAATTAAGAGGTATAAAGTTTTTATTACCCTAAAAATTCCCATGTGACCCTTTGGAGTTAATCCCTCCCTCCCAGAGACTGACAACTGTTACTCTGATTTTTTATTCCTATTATTTTGTCTTTTCCAGATTATATTAATATTATATTAATTGGTATTATGCTAACAGTATGTAGATTTTTGTGTCTGCCTCTTTTGACTTAGTGTTATGCTTTTGGAGATTCATTCATTTTTGCTTGCATCACTGGTATTGATACATTTCTGTTTTAGTGCTGAGTAGTGTTCCATTGTATGGATATGCCACAATGTATTTGTCCATTTACTAATTAAATAACATTTGGATTTTTAGCTACTATGAATAAAACTTCTATAGAGAGTCATGTACAGATTTGTATGTGGATGATAAAATAAATATTTATCACTAATGTAAGTATTCAGTATAGGTTTTCACAGTGGGCAAGCCGCTTTTTTCTCTTCCCACTTAGTAACCTGGGAATCTAGGCTTCTTTCATTTTGTGGATCCCTAACCACTTGACCAACCTAGATAGCATATTAAAAAGCAGAGACATTACTTTGCCAACAAAGGTCCGTCTAGTCAAGGCTATGGTTTTTCCAGTGGTCATGTATGGATGTGAGACTTGGACTGTGAGGAAAGCTGAGCACTGAAAAATTGATGCTTTTGAACTGTGGTGTTGGAGAAGACTCTTGAGAGTCCCTTGGACTGCAAGGAGATCCAACCAGTCCATCCTAAAGGAGATCAGTCCTGGGTGTTCATTGGAAGGACTGATGCTGAAGCTGAAACTCCAATACTTTGGCCACCTCATGCAAAGAGTTGACTCATTGGAAAAGACCCTGATGCTGGGAGGGATTGGGGGCAGGAGGAGAAGGGTCCAACAGAGGATGAGATGGCTGGATGGCATCACCAACTCAATGGACATGAGTTTGAATAGACTCCTGGAGTTGGTGATGGATAGGGAGGCCTGGTGTGCTGCGATTCATGGGGTCGCAAAGAGTTGGACACGACTGAGCGACTGAACTGAACTTAACTGAACCACCTACGGCCTTGACCCTCTTTGTTTCCAGCCCTTGGAAAGGAAGGGGACCTGCTTCTACTATTCCAACCCAGAAGGGATACACCATAGTGTTGTTTGTGTTCTACTGGTAAGAAGCGGACAAGTGGCCACCCCAGGATGCAAGGGATCTGGGAATTTAGTCCCATGAACCACTTTACATTATGGACAGGGTGCATGGATTTTTGGTGGACTCATATCTGTTGATAACAAAATTTATTTGTCCAGCAAATATTTATTGAAAGCCTAACAAATACCAAGCACTGAGCTAGGTGCTGGAGATAAAGAAGTGACAAAATAAATAAGCAAACCCATCAAAAGCTCAAAACAGAAAGTCTAGTCCTTAGTATCTTGAGTTTATAGTTTGGTAAATTTCAGGGAATTATCATGTGTTTTATTTTCCTGGAAAAAGTTAATAGGAATGAAAGTGCCTAATCAGAAAGAGTGGGATATGGAATAGATATGAGAATTATAAAATGGCAGATGAAGGAAAAATCATGCCAAGTGGGTCAGGGAAATCTCCCCAGAAAAGATAAGATTTCACCTGAGTTCTTAAGGATGTTAGCAATGTGGGTAGAGTAGCAGTTTCAAAAGAGAGAAATGATCCAAAAAAGGGAGTGGAAGGCGTGACATGCCTCACATATGCCTTGCTGGAGGTGGGTAAAGGCATTTACCTGAACTCTCTGCTTTGCTAAGATGTCCACATACTGACCTTTCCACCCCAGTACAAGGCTCATTTAAGTTGCTTTCTAAGGAATTTCTGTTCAGTTTGGCAGTTTTAATGGTTGCTGCTCTGTTTTGCTGATGGTAATTGAATGCTTTAAAGTGTAGAATTGCATACCCCACGGTGGCAAAGTTTTTCATAAATTGAATAAGCAGTCCTATCTCCTAGTGGGTGGTTCCTAAATATTAATAGCATTTTTTCTGAACAAATTAAGCTAGCAAGAAGGTTACTTTCTTTCCTTTTACAGAGCGGTTTGGAGAGAGATGCTGATTACAAATTAAACCATTGATGGTTTAAATCTGGAGATTTATTAGTATGGTTGATTTCATATGTCATTTGCTGTTTGGATGTAGAGAGGGAAACAAATCTCTGATAGGTACTTCAGAGAAGATTTAAGACAGAACGTTAGGTGCTTATAAAATTATTCAGATGGTGGTAGCAGCAGCAGTCTGGGGGTCCCTCACAGTAGCTGTGATCTGGAAGTCAGGAAACTGCTGCCCCCATGACCCAGCAGGTGAGAAAAAGTGATCCCTAGAGTTCAGACAGTTCTTGCAGCCTCTGAAGAATGCCTCCACCTTATTTGCCTTCTAAATCTCACAGCGGTTTACCTTGCTCCTAGAGTCTATATTTCATCCATATTCTTAGATCTAAGGGAGTCTAGGAAATGTAGATTTTACTCTACTTGTGATTTAGAGTGACTGTAAAAGAGGTAACATTACTAAGCACCAATTGATAACACTTAATGTAATTATCACACTTATTTTTCTTGTTCCCTCACTTCTGTTTCCTTTTATGGCAGCTAAACAGAAAATGTTATACAGAAAAACCATAGAAAAAGAGATACTGAAGGCATTATTATTATTCTTAACTTTAAATATGAGAATTCATATTCCTATCTGATTGTTTTCTTATAAAAGCTGGTATTAAAAGTAATAATGATCCTTAATTTCTCATGGGAATATTACATAACATCAGATATTCTGCTTCCTGGACCCACTGGTCTTCTCACACATTGCTTTGGCTGTGCTCCTCAGACAACTTTGTTGCATTTTCCCCAAATAATTTTAAGTCAACAATTGATGAAATACAGATATTTTACTGAAGATGTAGTTGTAAGATGGGGAAGAGGATTCATATTGCAATCTATTTAATAAAACTGCTTGTTAAATCACCATGTCTTCCCATCTAAGTTCCTCTTCCCAACCTACTTTCTCCTTCTCTGGGAAGCTAAGAATCCTCTATGTAGTGTCAAGAAATGTAGCCAACACCTTCCACTTACCTGTCTACTACTCAGCAAAACAAAACCTGGACAGTTAGCAGAACTGTCACTATCAATCTGTCCGCATGGCCTTTTGCCAGGAAAGTAGGAAAATCACAGAGGTTTCTTTTTACCTTACAACCTAAGTGGCTTTTCAAAGTCCTTATCCAACAAAATAGTATATTTTTATAGCAAAATTCTATCTTAGAAAAATGCATTTTCTTTTTCTTGTTGTAGTTATTATAAAGCTTTTTAGCTCTGGAACAGGGGGTCTGATAGTCAACATTTTAGAGAAATGATCAAGAACTGTAATTAGTAGTATACGAAAAATAATAATTTTATGGCACAAATCTTTTTAAAGTTTACATTGATTAAACAAGACACTATAAAACTAATTAAAATGTCATTTAACTTAGATACTGTGATATATTTATATTTAAAAATTTCAGGTTTGAAGCCCTTTTATGTCCCTCATTTAATTTGAACACTGCAATAATATAAATACACAGTACTATTACTATTTTTTATTGAGAGATTTTCAACATGATTCCATATTTGTATGTTTTGCAATATGATCACCCTGCAAAGTTAAAGATGCTTTTTCCTGTGGTGAGAACTTGTAAGATTTACTCTCTTAGCAACTTTCAAATATACAGTATAGTAATATTAACTATAGTTGCCATGCTACACAGGTCTTATTTCTTACCAGAGTTTTGTGCTTTGGAATAGTGAGTTCTGAGGCTATAAAAATTGTGGCCAACTTATTTCCTTTGTTCACTATGGGGTATTATGGGGCACATTGCATCTATATATTTCTTTTTTATATATCGTATCTGATAGTCCCAACCCCATCCAGTTCCATAAAAATTGTGATAATAATAAAAATACCCAACTTTGACTGCCTACTTTGTGCTTTTGCTTTATAGACACTGTTGGAATCCTCAAAACATTACAAGATACATAATACATGACACGTATGTACATGTGGAGGATATTCAACTTGCCCAAGAATAGAATTTGTAAATGCTGAAAATACCATTCAAACTCAGAGTTTTTGTTCTTTCTTTTCTTATTTCCTGTATCCTGTAAAGCAGAATTCAGCCCACAGTGATTCAATTCAATTTAACAAATAATTACTGGATATTAATAACATCTACCTCTTTTCAAAATGAAAATGAAATTTGTTAAATTGTAAAGAATTTCAAGATAGGTACTGTAGTCAGTTGCTCAGTTATGTCTGACTCTCTGCAGCCCCATGGCCTGTAGCCTGCCAGTCTCCCCTGTCCATGGAATTTCCCAGGCAAGAATACTGGAGTGGGTTGCCATTTCCTCCTCCAGGGGATCTTTCTGACCCAGGGATCAAACTGGCATCTCTTGTGTCTCCTGCATAGGTAGATGGATTCTTTACCACTAGCACCACCTGGGAAGCCCCTAGATAGCTATAGCAGAGCATTAAATTGAACACAGGGTCCTCCTAAAGCACAGGGCACAGCTTAGGTGCCCAAGCTGTTCCTGGGTGTTGGCTTATGTGACCACCATCATACCAGGCTTTGTAGATACAAATACGAGTAAGATACCATCTTCCTGTTTGGGGAGTTTTCAGTTGTTGGGGGTTTGGGGGGCATTTCTTTCTCAGAATTACCTATCAAGTCTGCATTATATTCTCTTGACTGTCCTTGGGGGTGACAAATCTTTTCTTTCCGAGGGGTAAGATTTCCTGAAATAGCTAAACTCACACAGCTATGAGTTTTGCCCATAATTTTGAGAGAGCAGCCTTGGTAGTTATTAATGGCAACTTTTGATTCCAAACAAAATGTGACTCTAAGGAAGGAAGCTTGATTTTCTTGTGAGACCCTTGATCTAAGACTGGGCATATGTCCAATAAAAATACTCCAAAAATACTGGCCTTGAGAACCAGGGTGCCTTCTCAGAATAGGCAGACTGTATTGAAAGCAGTGCTGATTTGATTTCTGCTAATTAGCAATGGAAGTTAAAAATATTATCAGTTTCAGTACCCTAAAGTCATACTTTATATGCTTGGGAGACTGTTTCCCTGGTATTTTTCTTTTTCTTTCCATTCATTTTTATTAGTTGGAGGCTAATTACTTTACAATATTGTAGTGGTTTTTGCCATGCATTGACATGAATAAGTCATGGATTTACATGTGTTCCCCATCTTGAACGCCCCTCCAACCTCCCTCCCCATCCCATCCCTCTGGGTCATCCCAGTGCACCAGCCCTGAGCACTTGTCTCATGCATCCAACCTGGACTGGCGATCTGTTTCACATGTGATAATATACATGTTTCAGTGCTATTCTCTCAGATCATCCCACGCTCGCCTTCCCGCATAGAGTCCAAAAGTCTGGTCTATACATCCGTGTCTCTTTTTCTGTCCTGCATATAGGGTTATCGTTGCCATCTTTCTAAATTCCATATATATGCGTTAGTATACTGTATTGGTATTTATCTTTCTGGCTTACTTCACTCTGTATAATGGGCTCCAGTTTCATCCATCTCATTAGAACTGATTCAAATGAATTCTTTTTAATGGCTGAGTAATATTCCATTGTGTATATGTACCACAGCTTCCTTATCCATTTGTCTGCTGATGGGCATCTAGGTTGCTTCCATGTCCTGGCTACTATAAACAGTGCTGCGATGAACATTGGGGTGCACGTATCTGTTTCAGTTCTGGTTTCCTTGGTGTGTATGTCCAGGAGTGGGATTGCTGGGTCATATGGCAGTTCTTTTTTTTTTTTTTTTAGTTGGAGCAGTTCTATTTCCAGACTTTTTTAAGGAATCTCCACACTGTTCTCCATAGTGGCTGTACTAGTTTGCATTCCCACCAACAGTGTAAGAGGGTTCCCTTTTCTCCACACCCTCTCCAGCATTTATTGCTTGTAGACTTTTGGATAGCAGCCATCCTGACTGGCGTGTAATGGTACCTCATTGTGGTTTTGATTTGCATTTCTCTGATAATGAGTGATGTTGAGCATCTTTTCATGTGTTTGTTAGCCATCTGTATGTCTTCTTTGCAGAAATGTCTGTTTAGTTCTTTGGCCCATTTTTTGATTGGGTCATTTATTTTTCTGGAATTGAGCTGCAGGAGTTGCCTGTATATTTTTGAGATTAATCCTTTGTCTGTTGCTTCATTTGCTATTATTTTCTCCCATTCTGAAGGCTGTCTTTTCACCTTGTTTATAGTTTCCTTTGTAGTGCAAAAGCTTTTAAGTTTAATTCAGTCCCATTTGTTTATTTTTGCTTTTATTTCCAATATTCTGGGAGGTGGGTCATGGAGGATCTTGCTGTGATTTATGTCAGGGAATGTTTTGCCTCTGTTTTCCTCTAGGAGTTTTATAGTTTCTGGTCTTACATGTAGATCTTTAATCCATTTTGAGTTTATTTTTGTGTATGGTGTTTGAAAGTGTTATAGTTTCATTTTTTGCAAGTGGTTGACCAGTTTTCCCAGCTCCACTTGTTAAAGAAGTTGTTTTTTTTTTTTTCCATTGTATATTCTTGCCTCCTTTGTCGAAGATAAGGTGTCCATAGGTATGTGGATTTATCTCTGGGCTTTCTATTTTGTTCCATTGATCTATATTTCTGTCTTTGTGCCCGTACCACACTGTCTTGATGACTGTGGCTTTGTAGTAGAGTCTGAAGTCAGGCAGGTTGATTCCTCCAGTTCCATTCTTCTTTCTCAATATTGCTTTGGCTATTAGAGGTTTTTTTGTATTTCCATACAAATTGTGAGATTATTTGTTCTAGTTCTGTGAAGAATACTGTTGGTAGCTTGATAGGGATTGCATTGAATCTATAGATTGCTTTGGGTAGTATACTCATTTTCACAATATTGATTCTTCCAATCCATGAACACGGTATATTTCTCCATCTATTTGTGTCCTCTTTGATTTCTTTCATCAGTGTTTTATAGTTTTCTATGTATAGGTCTTTCGTTTCTATAGGGAGATATACTCCTAAGTATTTTATTTATTCTTTATTATTCTTATAAATACTTATTCTAAGTATTTATTCTTTTCGTTGCAATGGTGAATGGTATTGTTTCCTTAATTTCTCTTTCTGTTTTCTCATTGTTAGTATATAGGAATGCAAGGGATTTCTGTGTGTTAATTTTATATCCTGAAAATTTACTATATTCATTGATTAGCTCTAGTAATTTTCTGGTAGTGTCTTTAGGGTTTTCTATGTAGAGGATCATGTCATCTGCAAACAGTGAGAGTTTTACTTCTTCTTTTCCTATCTGGATTCATTTCATTTCTTTTTCTGCTCTGATTGCTGTGGCCAACACTTCCAAAACTATGTTGAATAGTAGTGGTGAGAGTGGGCACCCTTGTCTTTTTCCTGACTTTAGGGGAAATACTTTCAATTTTTCACCATTGAGGATAATGTTTGCTGTGGGTTTGTCATATATAGCTTTTATTATGTTGAGGTATGTTCCTTCTACTCCTGCTTTCTGGAGAGGTTTTATCATAAATGGATGTTGAATTTTGTCAAAGGCTTTTTCTGCATCTATTGAGATAATCATATGGTTTTTATCTTTCAGTTTGTTAATGTGGTGTATTACATGGAGAGATTTGTGGATGTTAAAGAATCCTTGCATTCCTGGGATAAAGCCCACTTGGTCATGATGTATGATCTTTTTAATAAGTTGTTGGATTCTGTTTGCTAGAATTTTGTTAAGGATTTTTGCATCTATGTTCATCAGTGATATTGGCCTGTAGTTTTCTTTTTTTGTGGCATCTTTGTCTGGTTTTGGAATTAGGGTGATGGTGGCCTCATAGAATGAGTTTGGAAGTTTACCTTCTTCTGCAATTTTCTGGAAGAGTTTGAGTAGGATAGGTGTTAGCTCTTCTCTGAATTTTTGGTAGAATTCAGCTGTGAAGCCATCTGGTCCTGGGCTTTTGTTTGCTGGAAGATTTCTGATTACAGTTTCGATTTCCATGCTTGTGATGGGCCTGTTAAGAACTTCTATTTCTTCCTGGTTCAGTTTTGGAAAGTTATACTTTTCTAAGAATTTGTCCATTTCTTCCAATTTGTCCACTTTATTGGCATAGAGCTGCTGGTAGTAGTCTCTTATGATCCTTTGTATTTCAGTGTTGTCTGTTGTGATCTCTCTATTTTCATTTCTAATTTGTTTATTTGGTTCTTCTCCCTTTGTTTCTTAATGAATCTGGCTAATGGTTTGTCAGTTTTGTTTATCTTTTCAGAAAACCAGCTTTTAACTTTGTTGATTTTTGCTATGGTCTCTTTAGTTTCTTTTGCATTTATTTCTGCCCTAATTTTTAAGATTTCTTTCCTTCTGCTAACTCTGGGGTTCTTCATTTCTTCCTCCTCTAGTTGCATTAGGTCTAGAGTTAGGGTATTTATTTGACTTTTTTCTTGTTTCTTGAGGTAAGCCTGTATTGCTAGGAACCTTCCCCTTGGCACTGCTTTCACAGTGTCCCATAGGTTTTGGGTTGTGTTTTCATTTTCATTAATTTCTATGCATATTTTGATTTCTTTTTTGATTCATTCTATGATTTATTGGTTATTCAGAAGCATGTTTTTAGCCTCCATATGTTTGAATTTTTAATAGTTTTTTTTCCTGTAATTGAGATCTAATATTACTGCATTGTGGTCAGAAAAGATGACTTGAATGATTTCAATTTTTTTGAATTTTCCAAGACTAGATTTATGGCCCAGGATGTGATCTACTCTGGAGAAGGTTCCGTGTACACTTTAGAAAAAGGTGAAATTGATTGTTTTGGGGTGAAATGTCCTATAGATATCAATTAGATCTAGCTTGACCATTGTGTCATTTAAAGTTTGTGTTTCCTTGTTAATTTTCTGTTTAGTTGATCTGTCCATAGGTGTGAGTGGGGTATTAAAGTTTCCCACTATTATTGTGTTACTATTAATTTCCTCTTTCATACTCGTTAGTGTTTGCCGTACATATTGTGGTGCTCCTATGTTGGGTACATATATATTTATAATTGTTATATCTTCTTCTTGGATTGATCCTTTGATCATTATGTAGTGTCCTTTTGCCTCTTTTCACAGCCTTTATTTGAAAGTCTATTTTATCTGATATGAGTATTGCGACTCCTGCTTTCTTTTGGTCTCTGTTTGCATGAAATATTTTTTTCCAGCCCTTCACTTTCAGTCTGTATGTGTCTCTTGTTTTGAGGTGGGTCTCTTGTAGACAGTATATATATGGGTCTTGTTTTTGTATCCATTCAGCCACTCTTTGTCTTTTGGTTGGGGCATTCAACCCATTTACATTTAAGGTAATTATCAATAGGTATGGTCCCATTGCCATTTACTTTGTTGTTTTTGGTTCGTGTTTATACAACCTTTCTGCATTTCCTGTCTAGAGAAGATCCTTTAGCATTTGTTGAAGAGCTGGTTTGGTGGTGCTGAATTCTCTCAGCTTTTGCTTGTTTGTAAAGCTTTTGAATTCTCCTTCATATCTGAATGAGACCCTTGCTGGGTATAGTCATCTGGTTGTAGGTTATTCTCTTTCATTATTTTAAGTATGTCCTGCCATTCCCTTCTGGCCTGAAGGGTTTCTATTGATAGATCAGCTATTATCCTTATGGGATTCCCCTTGTATGTTATTTGTTGTTTCTCCCTTGCTGTTTTAATATTTGTTCTTTGTGTTTGATCTTTGTTAATTTGATTAATATGTGTCTTGGGGTGTTTCGCCTTGGGTTTGTCCTGTTTGGGACTCTTTGGGTTTCTTGGACTTGTGTGACTATTTCCTTCCCCAATTTAGGGAAGTTTTCAGCTATTATCTCCTGAAGCATTTTCTCATGGGCTTTCTTTTTGTCGTCTTCTGGGACTCCTATGATTCAAATGTTGGGGTGTTTCACACTGTCCCAGAGGTCCCTGAGGTTATCCTCATTTCTTTTGATTCTTTTTTCTTCCCTGCTTCATTTATTTACACCATTTTATCTTCTACCTCACTTATCCTATCTTCTGCCTCCGTTATTCTACTGTTTGTTCCCTCCAGAGTGTTTTTGATCTCATTTATTGCATTATTCATTTTTCATTGACTCTTTTTTATTTCTTCTAGGTCCTTGTTAAACATTTCTTCCATCTTCTCAATCCTTGACTCCAGGCTATTTATCTGTAACTCCATTTTGTTTTCAAGATTTTGGATCATTTTTATTATCACTATTCTAAATTCTCTTTCAGGTAGATTACCTATCTCCTCCTCTTTTGTTTGGCTTGGTGGGCATTTTTCATGTTCCTTTACCTGGTGGGTATTTTTCTGCCTTTTCATTTTGTTTAGATTGCTGTGTTTGGGGTGGCCTTTCTGTATTCTAGTGGTCTGTGGTTCCTTTTTATTGTGGAGGTTTCTCCCAGTGGGTGGGGTTTGACGATTGGCTTGTCAGGTTTCCTGTTTAGGGAAGCTTGCGTCGGTGTTCTGGTGGGTGGAGCTGGATTTCTTCTCTCTGGAGTGCAATGGAGTGTCCAGTAGTGAGTTTTGAGATGGGTCTGTGGGTTTGGTGTGACTTTGGGCAGCCCGTATGTTGATGCTCAGGGCTGTGTTTCTGCGTTGCTGGAGAATTTGCATGGTATGTCTTGCTCTGGAACTTATTGGCTCTTGGGTGGTGATTGGTTTCAGTGTGGGTATGGAGGCTTTTGGATGATCTCTTATGGTTAGAAACTGGGAGCCTGTTTGCAGTTTGGTGGGGGTGCCGTCTCTGGGGCCAAGTTTGCCCCTTTCCCCTCCCCCCTGCCTCCTGCCTCCAGCGGGGGATGTGCCGGTCCGCCGCAGGCTAGCTCTCCTCTGGGATCGCTCAGTTCTTCCTTTGTTCTGCGAAGGGGCCCACAGTGTGTTCTGGCCGGTTAATTTTCTCTCTCTCTCTCTCTTGCTATCCCACAGTTTAAGTTGCTATCTCGCGTTAGCTCCCTCCAATTGCCCTCAGGGCATTCAGGCGTGGTCCTTACCCTAAGCAATGCCGCCCGCTCCTCTCTGTTCAGCCCCCACTTGGTGGTGGTGGATGCTGGCATCTGGGGTACTTTTCTGCTGGGAGTTGCTTTTAGGCATGTAATCTGTGGGTTTTATTTATTTTTCCTCCTGGTTAGCTTGCCCTCCGAGAGATTCGAAAACTTCCCCGAGACCCGCCAGTGAGAGGGTTTCCTGGTGTTTTGAAACTTCCTCTATTAGGACTCCCTTCCCGGGATGGATCTCCATCTCTAACTCTTTTGTCTCTCTTTTTATCTTTTATATTTTGTCCTACCTCCTTTTGAAGACAATAGGCTGCTTTTATGGGCGTCTGATGTCCTCTGCTAGTGATCAGAAGTTATTTTGCGGAGTTTGCTCAGCGTTCAAATGTTCTTTCGATGAATTTGTGGAGGAGAAAGTGGCCTCCCTGTCCTATTCCTCTGCCATCTTAGCTCCTCCTCCCTTGTATTTTTCTTGAAAAAAAAATTTCCCCCTTGTCTGTATGAGCTGTGATACACCAGGCTTTGCTAGAGGCTGGTAATGCTGCAAAAAGACTAGTTCAGGAATGAAGATGAATGCATAGATCTTGTGAAATGATGAAACGATAGACTAGGATAGAATCCTGTGAAGTCATTGGACTTTGGAGACTGTCTCTAACAAGGTTGGGGATCAAATGCAACATATTTGGTAACGTGCTTTGCAAAGGGGAGCACTAGATAAATATAAGAAATGGCGTAGCTTCTTCTCGCTTTACAAAGAACAAAAGCACTTCTCTCTCAGCCTGATCATCTGTCTTCTGACTTTACTTCTTAAGGTCAAGTTTTTGTGGGCTGGGTCCTGCTGGACCACTGCTGGGTCGCTTAGTTATAACCCAGCTGCTATCTTCTCACCATTCCAGGAGAGGAGCCGAGCCCTTTATTTTCTGGGTGATGAATGGGACCTGCCTAATCCCTTGGCTTCCCCACTTTCTTCCTCTGAGTTAGAGACTGGCTGACTTACATTATAGATTGGGTCAGCTATGAACAAGGAGTGTGCTGGGAAAATGAAATGAAGAATGGACTCAGTTATTCTAAGGTTTATTTTCCCAACCAGGCAAGGGAGAAGAGTTTCTCTAAATAGGTAAGACCATCATCAGTAGCTTGGATAGCTGTCAATTTTAGTCAGCTGGTGATGTAGGGTCTGTCTGTATACAATTAGAACCTGAGTCTCAGGACAGCCAGGGGATCCCAAAATAATCAATGTCATTCCAGTTATGAGGTTTTCTCTTCTCTCTCTTGATCTCTGTCACTGTTTATACAAGCACTTTGGTTGAAACAGGTTGTGAATCAAAAGACCAAGACCATCCCTCTGTTTACCTTGTGGATGTGTGTGTATGTGTGTATTGCTATGATGTTCATAGTCTGGAATAATGTGTAATTGCTCAATTAATTAAAAAACAAAAATACCTCCCTCACATCTTTTTTATGTTTGATTCGTTATTGTTAAGGTATCAGGAATTCCTGAAGTAAAATGCAGTGTCATCTAATTCAACCATTAACAATTTGAGAATTTTTATTATTTTTTAAAACTAAAATCTGATCTGCAATAAGTGTTGCCATCAGTTTACAAGCCTCTTTCAAAACAATCTCATATTTGTAAAATCGTTCTCCTATAGCTTCAATCAGTGCTTTAGACTCTTTTTTTCTTTAAAATCATCTAGTTCAGTATTTCTGGTTTTCAAATTTTTTTTACCTTTGTCATGAAAGATTCAAATAACACCAACTTGAAAATCTTGGCTTTGAGGATTTGATTTTTAATAGAAAACAACTAGCTGAATAATCTCCTCCTTTTTCCAGATAAACTGATTTCTTAGGCCACCTTGAGAGTTTCATTTCTCTTTGATTTCCCTTACCAGTTTCAATCTTATCTCTGGATAATCAAATCCCCATAAATGTAAAAGCCTTCTTTTTTGAAGTTGCTGTCATTGAAACCTTGACAGCTTTCTTATCTATGCCCTGAGCTGCTTCCTCAGCCCCTGCTAAGGTCCCATTGAAATGTATCTTTTCTTTCTCTCTCTCAATGTGTTTTGACCCAACACATTGTATAATATCTGGGGATATGATGGTTGTGTATATTTAACTTGCACTTTTTGAGAGACTGAGTTAACAACCTAATTGATAAGACTTTTATATCAATCAACCAATCAATCAAAATATTTACTTAGCTGCTGGTAAGACTGGGTGCTAAGTCACACATTAGAAATCATGAGGCACGGTCCTTCGCTGCTTTTGAGAGAAGTTTGCATTCTAGTGCATACACTGATTTCAAATCGTGGTGTTGGAGAAGACTCTTGAAAGTTGCTTGGACTGCAAGGAGATCAAATCAGTCAATCCTAAAGGAAATCAACCTTGAATATTCATTGGAGGGAGTGATGCTAAAGCTGAAGGTTCAATACTTTGGCCACCTGATGTGTAGAGCTGACTCACTGGAAAAGACGCTGATGCTAGGAAATATTGAGGGCAGGAGGAGTAGGGGGTGACAGAAGTTGAGATGACTGGATGGCATCACTGTCTCAATGGACATGAGTTTGAGCAAACTTAGGGAGATGGTGAAGGACAGGGAAGCCTGGTGTGCTGCAGTTCATGTGGTTGCAAAGAGTCAGACACAACTTAGTGACTGAACAACATGTGCACTGCTAGAGGCTTGAATTACATCCCCAGAGCTCCAGGGAGAAGAGACTGCTGGCTTCTTTGCATCACTCTGCTTTGCTTCTGCTGTAGCATCTTCATCCAGTGAGACATTTGTGGTTGTTGGTTCCTCTGTCTATACTGTCAACTCCCCTTTATCATCGGATGTTTAGCAACTAGAACAGTGAAGGGTATCTTCAGTACTTCTGTCTGGATGATTGATGGAGGCAATGCATGTCTAAATGTTCTGTAAGTTCTGTTCCAACCCAGTTCTGAGCCTATACTCACTGTGTAGAGTCCTGTTAAAATGTAGTCCACCATTATCCATGGCAGGGATTAAATCTGTAATTTTGTCTCTCTCTCTCTCTTTTTTTTAAAAATACAGAGGTGGCAGAGATTTTCCTGGGCTACCTTTAGGTAGAATTATTCTATGACACCCCTCCTTGCCTCCTTTCCATCCCAAGGAAAATAAACCTATGTTTGATACTTTCTTCTCCTTTGGAGAAATTAAATTTTACTATTCATAAAAGAGGATGGTCTACACTATTTAGGATTTCAGGGATCACGGGAGTAGTATTCAGATCCTGAGAAGGATACCCAAGGGATGGTGATTCTTTGTCATAGCTGATTCCTGAGGCCATCTGGTTTCTAAGCCTGATTTGTAACCCAGGGTGATGACAAGGGACAGTACTGCATCACACCAGTGCCCAGGCTTCAGGTGAAGTGGGCCTCTGTCTCACAGTGTTCTGGGAGAATAAATGGCTCCCCTGGCCTGTGCTTTAAGCCTCAGGAATGTCTATGGTTTGAAGAAGATGCCTCCTAATCTCTGGTCACTTCTCCCATGTCTGAGGTTTGGTGCAGACATCTGTAAATTTCCCCAGTTACTAAGTTGTGGGTTCTGCTTTATCAATGGCCTCTTCATTTACTTGAAGGTACTTTTCACCAATTTCATGTTCTATATATAACTTTGGGTCTGGGGTTTATATTTCCTATTCCGTGGGTGAAGAACAATGGTGAGTTTTGAGCTAAAGAGATTAGGTAAGTAGAAAAGTGAAAGTGATTGTTGCTCAGTCCTATCCAACTCTTCGCGACCCCATGGACTGTAACCCTCCAGGCTCCTCTGTCCATAGAATTCTCCAGGCAAGAATCTTGGAGTGTGTTGCCAAATTCCAATTAAAATGTGATCACTCTAGGACTTCCCTGGTGGTCCAGTGTTTAAGAATCTGCCTTCCAATCCAGGGGACACAGGTTCAATCTCTGGTCAAGGAACTAAGATCCCACATGCCTTGGGGCAACTAAGCCCTCAAGCCACAACTACTGAGCCCATGTGCCACAACTAGAGAGAAACCCCTGTGCTAAAACTAGAGAAGGCTGCAAGCCGCAGTGAAGATCCTACGTGCCAGCTAAGACCTGACACAGTCAAATAAATATTAAAAAAAAATGTGATCACCTCACTTCAACAGGATTAAAAGGCTTTTTTCCTAGAGGGGAATAAACATATTTATGAACACGGAAACAGCACCAGCCTTCACATGCTTCTGAAAAAGGGGCTTTTTGCCATTAATATCCAGTAGCTTTAGCATCCATTCTGAACATGTCTGCTGCCCTGCAATTAGTCTCCAGCATCTCAGTATTTTCCTTATTTCTTATTCTTTTTATGGTCACATCTACTCATAAGAGAAGGAGTGAAGTTTGTTTCTGTCTATTGGTTGTTAAAACTTTAAACTGAGGAATCTTTTCTCAGAGTGCCTGTATTTTAACAAGTGCAGACCTGTAAACCAAAGAATTAGAGCTCCACACACGAATTGTAAGTGTTGGCCAGTGAAGCCTAAGATATTTTGGAGTCATTAGACATTTTTGGTTCTCTTAAAATATCCTGAAATGTGGTGAATCATCTACTCCATCAGCATGATTTGGATTATTGGCGGTCAGTGATACTGTTTAAAGCTTTCTTTGATGTCAAAATACATTTTATAGGGGTTGATGTTAAATATCCTCCATGATATCAACCTCCATAGTAAAGAATGTCTTGAAATGGGTCTTTTGGGAAATGGCAGCCCTAAATCTTTCATCTTTGTCACGTGCCCAGTGGCTGGAACTGAAGTCTGGGGAGGTCCCCAACATTGCAACCTGATGTTTATGTTTGAATCCGACTTGACTTCATAAAGTCCATGTTGATTATAGGAAGGGAGTACTGGGAGGCCCTCCTTCTGGCTGCTATTTGGATCTCATAGGAAAGAGACATTAAAATGGCACGAAGGAAGGGAGGATGGAGCAGGAGGAGAAATCCTTAGCTCAATGCTTTAATCAACCCCCCTTTGTCCACTGGACCCATCATCAAAGATCTGCTTGTCACCTTGTGGGATGTCTTTAGGAGGTTCCAACTGTACTTGTTGAACCTACTCACTTTATTTGTTTTGTCTTTGTTTATAGACTCTTGCTGAAGATTGGGTTCATCCTAGTTGGACCAGAAGTCTCCAAGTGGCCCTTGATGCATGGAAACTACAATTCCCCACAGCACACCAGCCCAAGTGCCTGGGCCCTCAGCTTGGAGAGAAACTGGGAGTACTACTTACCCAAATGAAGAAGTCAGATCCAAGGCAGGAGACAGAGTAAGGTAATAGTATTACTTTTCAATTGCTGGGTAACATACCAGTTTAGCAGCTTAAATCTATACAACTTTATCATCCTGCGTTCCGTGTGTCAGGAGTTAGAGCGTGGATTAGCTGGGCTCTCTGCTCAGGCTGTCGTGTCGGCTGGAGCTGCAATCTCATTTAGGCTCGGGATACACTTCCAGGGTCACTAGCTGTTAGCAGAATCGAAGAATCGAGTCTGTTTTCTCCTTCAAGGCCAGCGGGCAAATCTCTCTGACTTCAAAGAGGGGCCCAGTCTCTCTTCTAAAGAGTGCACCTAGTAGGGTTATGCCCACCCAGGATAATCTCCCCACTTAAGTTGATTAACTAAAAAAAAAAAAACAAAAAAAAAAAACACAAAGCTTAATTATATTTGAAAAATTCCTTTGCCTTGTAATGTAGCAACCCCAGGAGGGATTCCATCATACCACATATCCTGCCCATACCCAAAGGCAGGGCCTTATGGAGGGCTCGTATGCCAGGGAATTGTGGCTCTCTTGTGGGCCATCTGAACATTCTACTTATCAAAATGATGAAAACAGTGTGATTCCAGGAGTCAGATAGTCCTGGGTTCAACTTCTGTCCTAGGTCTTTCCTGTCTGTTAAGTAATATTGGTTTTCTGATACCTGACCTATCAAATGAAGGTAGTCATATACTGTGCAATCTTGTAGAGATTTGAGGCAGTTTGTGTAATCATCTAGCACAGGGAGTCCCCCATCAGCAAGGATATTATGATAAGAAGGGAAGATACTGCTCTTGGTCAAGGAGTGGGGGGGAGTAGATAAGCAGTAATGCTGATATGTTATGAGCTTAATTGTTGTGGAAAAGTTTTTGAAGGCCTTTGGAATATTGAACTACATCTGCAAATCCACGTAAAGAATGGGAATTTACCAAGTAATAACTGGGCAGTTTCACATTTATGTTTTCAATTTGTTCAGCCTAAACCACAAAATTCAAACAAAGAAGATGTGAAAGTCTGGCCCAGACATTGCAAACTTGCAGCATCTGATGATAAGAATAGATAGAAGGAAAATGTTTTTCCTGTTTTTATAATAGAGCTAAATTTTTCTATTTATGAAAGTAATATATGCAAATTATATAATTTGGGAATTATGTATAAATACAAAGAAGATAACCAATATAGGAATTAGTTTGTTTCCTTCCAGTCTTTTCTCCTTGCAGTTTAGATTATTAGTATCTTTCTATGCATACAGTTGGGCTTCCCTATGGCTCAGTGATAAAGAATCTGCCTGCCAATGCAGAAGACACAAGAGACATGGGTTTGATCCCCGGGTTGGGAAGATCCCTTGGCGAAGGAAATGGCAACTCACTTTAGTATTCTTGCCTGGAGAATCCGATGGACAGGGGAGCCTGGCGGACTGCAGTCCTTAGGGTTGCAAAGAGTTGGACACAACTTAGTCACTAAATAACAACATGTGTACAATTACACATCCTTCTTATTTATCTTAATATTAGATGATAAACAGGCTTCTTTTTTTGACAACTGTTAAAACCATCGTTTAAAATGACTACAGTCTTTCGGGGTTGCAATTTTGCATTAGTTTGTGTGGCTATTTGATTAATGTCTCCCTTCACCAGCTGGGATATAAATTCCATAAGACTATGAACCAAGTCTCTTGTGCATCACTGTTGTAGCCCTCGCACCTAATGATACCTGGCACATGGCAGATAAACAATAAGTATTTGTTGAAAGGCTGAAAGAATGAATAAATGACTATATCGTATGAATGGGCTATAATTTACTCACACTTTATTGTTGTTAAACACTTTTTTCATTATTATAAGTGAAGTTGCAGTGAGTATTGCACATAAAGCATTTCCCATGAATAAAATGGTTCCCCAAATGCAGTGTATTTAATACTAGTATCCACCCATGAATGCTATATCATTCTTGTAAGTGTCAAAACATAGACAGACATCTGTAATATTTTTGATGGGAGAATCTGGTCTCATTATGCTCTTTGGGTTTGCTGGTTATAACATAGAACATACTGCTGCTGTTGCTAAGCCGCTTCAGTCGTGTCCGATTCTGTGCTACCGAATAGATGGCAGCCCACCAGGCTCCCCCGTCCCTGGGATTCTCCAAGCAAGAACAGTGGAGTGGGTTGCCATTTCCTTCCCCAATGCATGAAAAGTGAAGAGTGAAAGTGAAGTCACTCAGTCATGTCTGACTCTTCGTGACCCCAGGGACTGCAGCCTCCCAGGCTACTCTGTCCATGGGATTTTCCAGGCAAGAGTACTGGAGTGGGGTCCAGTGCCTTCTCCGAGTTGTGTCTATAGGTAAGACCCAAAGTGGGAATTTTGCAAAGGTGCTGTTTGTTTCTCTGGTGACCCCCAAGAGCTTGGGTGGCATCTGGGTATAGTAAGAGATGTACTTGCAGTAGACAGAATTCTAAAAATGGGTCCCAAGATTCTATGATTAATCTACAGGCTATGAATATAACGAGCTATTACTACCATAATTATGTTGTGTTATATGGCACGGTTGACTTTAAGATAGATAGATTAAAAGAAGCAGCTAGGGAATGAGATGCCCATAAAGGCTCTGAAAAACTCCTGCATGTTTCTTAGAATTTAGAAAGTCATACACATGTGTAGGGCTTTGTGCATGCTCAGGGTTGTGTGAATCCTGAGAAAAACCTGAGATAAATGTCCTAAGCTCTCACTTCTGGCTCACCTTGAAGTTCTATATAAATCTGAAGTAAAGACTAAGGTAAAGTTGTCAGCTGGCTGGCTGATTGTTAAGGTGTTCCCCAACATGTACACCAAGATTCTAAACAAAGACTGAGACACCTACTGGTTTCAAGAGTTTAAAGAAATTTCTGTTTATAATTAGCAACTACTAAGCTAATTGAGCAGACATTTCATTTACCAAATAAAACAGAGAATACAGATTTTATAAAAATAGTTCAGAAAAGTTACCAAACAACAATCATCAGTAATAACAAACTCTGGGAGGGACGGAGAATACAATTTTCAGAGTTTCCATATATGTTCCATTTTCAACAAAAATTATGAGACATGGAAAGAAACAAGAATGGATAGCCCAAACAGAGGAAATAAGCACATGATAGAAACTGTCCCTGAGGAAGCCCAGATGGTGGACTAAGTAGATAAAGATTTTTAAATCAACTATTTAAAATATATTCAAAATAACTTAAGAATATCAGGTTAATGAAATCAAAGAAACTATGAGAGCAGTGTTTCACCAAATAGAGACTACCAATAAATATATAAAAGTTATTTAAAAAGAACCAAATAGAAACTCTGGAGCAAAAAAATGCAGTAAATGAAATTAAAAAAAAAAAAAACTTACTAGAAGGGCTCAAAAGCAGGTTTGATAAGGTGGAATAAAGACTCGTTGAACTTAAAGATAGGTCACTTGAGGAACAGAAAGAAAAAGGAGAGAAGAAAAATAATGAACAGAGCCTTAGAGACCTGTGGTGTAGTCAAATGTATGAGCACACACACAGTGGGAATCCCAGGACAGAATGGAGCAAGAGGAGTAGAGGGAATGCATGCAGAAATAATGGCTGAGATTCCCCCAGGTTTGTTAACATAGAAACAAAGACATTGATCCACACATCTTAGAAGCTCAGGTAGCTCTGAGTAGGACAACCTCAAACAGAGTAACACCTAGACAAAACATAATCAAATTGCTGAAATGCAAAGACAGAGTCTTGAAAGCAGCAATAGAGAAGTAACTCATCACTTGGAAGATTAACCTGATTTCTCATCAGAAACCATGGACAGCAGAGGCAATAGAGTGATGTATTCAATGTGTTCAGAGCATAAGAATGTCAACCAATAAATCCATTAAATCTACCCTTCAGAAATAAAGGAGAAATTAAATCATTGTGACATAAATGAATTAGAGAGAATGTTGTATACAAAAATTAACTTGAAAATGGATCAAAGACCTAAATATAACAGCTAAAATATAAAACAGAATGAAACACAGGTCTAAAGCTTCATGACCTTGTCTTAGGCAATGGTTTCTTAGCAATGCCACCTAAAGTGCAAGGAACCAAAGAAAACAGATCAATGAATAGCATCAAGAAAGTAGAAAGATATCCCCCAGAATGAAAGAAAATATTTGCATAAACACACACGCAATGGATAATATATCCTTTTTGATATATGATGCAATAAAATATTTGTATATAAAAAAAGAAAAAAGATAGATTATCTAGATGGACTTTATTTAATCACATGAACCCCTTTAAAAGCAAATTTTTTTTTCTGGTTGGTGGCAGAGGGAAGTGAGAGAATGCTATCCTTATCTTCCCTGACATGCAGAATCTTGTGTAAAGATTCAACTGTGAGGCTGAGTCTAGAATTACCTCACAATTGTCTTCCTCTGTTCTTTTGTTTTCTTTTTTAAATTAATTTTTATTGGAGCTTAGTTGATTTACAGTGTGTTCGTTTCTACTGCACAGCAAAATGGATCAGTCATACATGTACATATATCCCCTCCCCTTTGGACTTCCTTCCCATTCAGTTTCCCCACGGTGCGTTGGGTAGAGTTCCCAGTGTTACACAGCATGTTCTCGTTAGTTATCTATTTTTTGTGCAGGTGTGTTAAGTTGCTTCAGTCCTGTCTCACTCTTTGTGACCCCATGGACTGTAGCCTACCAGGCTCCTCTGTCCGTGGGTTTCTCCAGGCAAGAATACTGGAGTGGGTTGCCATGCCCTCCTCCAGGGGATCTTCCCAACCCAGGGATCGAACCCAGGTCTCCTGCATTTGCAGGTGGGTTCTTTACTGCTAGTACCGCCTGAGAAGCCCCTGTCTATTTTGTACATAGTATCAATATTTTATATGTATCAGTCCTAATTCTCCTTGTTCCTTTCTTATTTGAGTATTTTAGAAGGACTGATGGTAGATGTAATTAACTGTCATAATTTTAGAACTGTTTTGGCAAATATATCCTCAAAATGTGATTTTGACTGACTGGCTGACAATCTGGAGTCTCCACAGAAGGCCACTTACCAGAGGACTTCACCATTGCTCAGAATCTAACTTTCAGCACCCAACAGACTTGGGAAGCAGCCTTTGTCTCCACACTGGGAGTGGGCGGGAAGAGCAGTAACCAGCCTGGTGGAAAATGATGGATGAACTGCTTATGCAAAGTGTTCATGGGTACAAGGGAAACTTAATTAAAAATGAGAGTTTTGAATTTCAGATGAAGAAAACATTCTAAACACATCATAGCATTAAAACAATAATAGCAACCAACTAACCAACAACTTAAACAGGTATTTATTTAAAAAGAGAGAGAAAAAATTGAGTGGCCTTCAGACTTTTTTGTAATGTAAAATGCCAGAGAAAATAAAGCAATGATTACTGATGTTCAATGGAACAGTTTATGCCCCCAAATTCTCTCCTTAGCCAGTTATCATTCATTTGAAAGCTGTGAAAAAGAATACACAGGTATGCAAGACTTTAGCACTATAGTACTTTTCACATTTTTTAAAAAACTAAAAATTTCTTAACAATAAGGGAAATAAATGAACTAGTCAAAATAAATGGAATAGAACAGGAAAAAACATAAAGAAATAAGAAAGATTAAAGACAATTTTATAAGTTAGAAAACAGAATACAGTTTATATTAAGTTCTAAAAACTTAATTTGTAAAAAAGCAATAATATAGACAAAAGATTATGTAATCCAAGTAGATTAAAAATACACTAGATTTAGCAATGACAATATAAGCAAATTAAATCAATTGTACAAAAATAATTTCTAAAATACTAGCCTATTAATTTTCAGTTTCATTGAAATATATAATTTTTTGATAAATATCCAAAAATTGGTACATAGGATAGAAGTTATCAATATATCAATAACTCTAAAATAATCCAAAGATTGAAGAAATAACCCCAGGAAATGGGTCAGGCCTAGGTGGTTTCACTAGTGTTTTATGGTCTTTTAAGAGATACACGATACTGATATTGTTTAAACTTTGTAGAGCACTGGGGAAAAAAAAGACCCTTGCAATAACTTTATTTTTGTATGGATAGTGTAAGCCTTGTGGCCAAAACTTGAAAGAGGTAGCACAGGACAAAAAGAAATGAAAAACTGTGAGTAATTTCTCATTTATCCACGAAGCAAACATGTTGAATAATATATTAGAAATACAAATCCAGCAGTATATTCAATGAATAATTCACCATGACTAAGTAGAATTTATTTTAGCAAAATGAATATGGCACATTTGAAAATCTATTAATATAAGTCATGATATTAGTAGGTTAAAGGGAAAACACTATTATCATAATTTCCAAATATGCATTTTATAATATTTAATATTATGATTAAAAGAACAAAATCTCAGTCCTTAGGAATAGGTGTGTCCTTCCTTAACATGTGGGGACTGGAAGCATGGTCTCAAGTGAACAACAGACACACCAACGACACAGTGGGTTAGATGTGGTCGGATGAAATAAAACACTTCCTAATGTCATCCTTAGACTTCAGCACAGTTTTGGAAACGCTACTTTATGCAAATAGAAGTGAAAATAACAGCAAATGAAAGAATGAAAATTGGGAAGGGTAAAGTTATAATTTATAGGAAATATAAAGAGATGAATGGCTTCTGAAAAACCCTATATAATCAACTAAAACCAGCTATTGGACATAATTAGAGTTCAAAAGATTTTAATTTGTGTTTTATTGCATAACAGTTAACAACTAGAAAACAAATTAGAAAGTAATTCTGACTTATAGGCACACCGGAAAAAAACAACAACAGAACAGCAAATTGCCTGGATCAAGGCTTAATGTGTCCTAAAGGCAAAATGGAATTCCACAACGTGGGTGTATCCGACTTTGGGAAAAGAAAGATCAGTTTCAACTCCTGTTCTTCCCCTTACTAGTGATGTGACTAGTTAACCAAGCTTAATTTCATCCTCTTTAAAGCTAAGAGAATAATATCTCGTGGGATTTTTATGAGGGTCGAATGAGACAATGCATCCGAAAGCGTTCAATAAAATGCTGGCTTATAGATTATTATTGAGAAAATTTCAAAACTATTGGCACATGATAATAATCCATCCTGGAAAAAGTTAATTATCTGGACAAATTTGTATGCATAATAAGTATACATAAGTAAGTTCTATGTAGTTTTGTTTTAATAGAGAAGATTTAGAAATGAGTTAATGTCACCAATAGAGGATTAATGAAATATACTATTATATAGCTAAGTTATTTAATGTTTACATTCATTTAAAAATATGACATGGTAATACATTCACTGATAATGTGAATTGTCGTAATATGTCTGGTGAAAGGATGAGCAAATATAGAATTTCTGATCCTATTTTGGTGAAAATTCCATATATGATCATATGTATTTAATTGTAAAATGAAAACTACAAGGATATACACTAAAATAATAGTAATGCTTCTCTATGGATTTTCAGATTTCAGGCCATTGCTTTTTTTCCTTTGTATTATTTGGGTTTTTCAATAATTCTATAAAGAACATTAATTCCTTGTATTAGTAAAAATAGTAAGAAACGGATTGCTTGAGGACCTCTCTTGCACACTGAAATCACTTGTCGAATCCTACAAGCTGACTTTCTCTCCTGACAGAGTTTAGGTAAAAACTTACCTCTTAGTCCTTTGCCTGATCCACAGTCTTTGGGAAGTTAAAGCCCACCCTTATATGATTGATGCGTTTCTGTACATGTGTCAATATCATCAGTCAAGAATTGCTCTGACTTGGGAACCATTGTCTCTTTGATGTGATTTGTGCATCTCAGCTCTCATCATTCATTCAACAAATATTGACTGTGCATCCAGATATTCTGCCAGATCCTTGGTATGAGCTGTTGGTCCGGGGTCCTAGAGAGATCCAAGAAATAACCCTGTTCTTTCTTGGCTAGGTTTCTGAATCAACTGAGAAATAAGACAAAAGAGGGAGCATCTTGAGAAAAAAATGTTTGCTAAAATTGTTCAGTAGACAGCTCATCTGATAATAGTTGGAGTCTGAAGAGCAGATATGCTTTACTAGGTCACTGCCTTCCACTGTTTGGGTGCAGAGGGAAGGACAGAGTCCACATCTCACATGGGCAGCAGTGTGGATGGACTTATACCCCCGAGTTGAGCTCTGCAGATAAAAGACTCTCCAGGTGACTTTTTCTGAATAAGGGTGAGGAAGGGAGTGGAGAGAAACCAGGTGTATGATGCTACTTTGATTTTTTCCTATGGAAGGAAAAGGCCAGGGATAGGGACACCCTCCCCAGAGAGGCAGTGGTTGTCTAAAAGAAAGTAAACTGCTAGTTTCAAAGTCATTCCCCCTATTCCCAACCATTGTTTTTTGGATATTTTCCTGGAATCCCTGGTGGGCAGTATAGAGTTTTTCCCCTGGAAGACTGAGTGGAGGCAGAGAGTGCTATCAATTAAATGAACTCTGAGGCCACACTATGCTTAAGGCTAAACATTAATTCCCAGGACTATTTCTCTTTCCAAATTATGTCTAGCTATATTTTTCAATATAGCCCACCAGAGATACAATAAAATTAAATGACAACATTAAGATACTCCTAATAATAAAATGTCAAGAACATAGAAATGCCCCAAATTGAATATAAACACCCTCCCATTATCCAATTCCTGGGGAGAAATTAGTCCAAAAATTAAATTGCTTTGCAAGTTCAAGTGCAAAGAAATTAAAGGCAGAAATCAAATTTGCTTGCCCCTGTAAGTGAAAGGTCTAATGAAAACAAAGTTCTTTTCTATTTTTTATTTTGTTCATTGTTAGCCAAAGGTGGTCTCTTGGGTGGAATTGGGGTGCTTTTAGCAGCTTTCATTGGGATGATTATGATTGCTTCAGGAACTCTGAAGATGAGTTAGTCCAATGCCAAATTTCTGATGAGCCTCACTTTTAAAAGACTGCAAATTGCTTCTATGTGTGCTGAGTCACTAAGTTGTGTCCGACTCTGCAACCCCATGAACTGCAGCCTGCCAGGCTCCTTTGTCCATGGGATTTTCCAGGCAAGAATACTGAGCAGGTTTCCATTTCATACTCCAGGGGACCTTCCCAACCCAGAGACTGAACCTGCATCTCTTGTGTCCCTTGCATTGTAGATGTATTCTTTACCACTGTGCCACCTGGGAAGCCCAAGTTGCTTGGACACTGATAATTACTAGTACTGTTGTCACCTACACCACATTTACAAAACAAGCCAATCCCCAGCTCTAATAGTAGAGTTTCCAGGCAAAGCTTTGTGTATAGAACACAGTACTTAATGCTTCCCAAGTCCACAGCAGAAGCTCAGTGGTTACTGAGAAGATCAACTGTAAATCCCAATTTCCCTGGAACTGTCCCAGTATATGTCTTATCCCAAAGTTATGATCAAATGGCACATTAATTCTCCAAATCACTTGGTTTAAAAAATAAATTATAGGGACTTCCTTGGTGGTCCATTGGTTAAGAATCCGCCTAACTTAAGATGACAAATATTTCTATATTTTCTCCTCTTTTTCTCTTCTTTTTTTTATTGCTTTTGAATGTTCAGTTATTCCAGAACCATTTAACTTACAGGTGGTAGACTCAAGAAAAATGTTATAAATTGAGTGACTTCCCAATAAAACTAAAATCTAGATTACCTTCATCAATAGAATGGTCAGATAATTTATTTTTTAATATTTACTTATTTATTTGGCTGCATCGGGTCTTAGTTGCAGCAAGCAAGATCTTTCATTCATCTATATGTCTAATCTTATGCCATCACCACATCCTTGTGACTACTGTCACTTTACAGTAAATATTGAAATCAAATGTATGAGTTTTCTAAATGTGTTAATCTCTTTCAAAATAGTTTCAACTCTTTCAGGTCCTTTGTTTTCCTATGTAATTTTAGAACCTACTGTCTTTGCTCCTTTTTGTTCATTTCCTTGCTCCCTTGAGTGGACTCCTTGCTCAGTGTCACAGAAGCTGGAGTTTGAATTCATCTCCTCCAGCAGTGCCAGACAAGACCTGGTCTTGTGAATGATTGCCTGGAGGAGAGTAACTGTGAGTGCATGCTCCCTATAGGTAGGCAGCCTCCCAAGAAAGAAAGAGAGAGAGAAGGGCTGGTGTGTAAGTCAAATGGACACCTAAAATCAAGCCCCAGAATAAGGTGAATCAGGCATGCCTCCTGTTACAACCAGAGCAGAGAGGATTGAATCTTGTTCCAAAAAGAACGGGAGAGAGAAAAGGCCTCAACTATGCATGCTCTTTTACCATTTCTTCCCAAGTGAGTAATCAGTCACCCAAACGAATGAGAAGGGATGAAGAGAAAATAGGAAGGTAACTGCCATCAATGGAATTGTATGCTCCCCATCAGTGTTGGCTTAACCTGTCAGCATTGAGTTGATAGTCTTAGTTTCCATTTCCATGTGATGAGGGAACCTACTTCTTACCTTTATGTATCTCATGAAACAAAGATGTGTGTGTATGTGTGTGTGTGTGTGTGTGTGTGTGTGTGTAGTGAGGGGGTGGTGCAGAAGGAGTTTGTCCTAAAAAAAAAAAACAAAAAAAAACCCCAGTGAAGTTGGTCATGGTTTGTGTAGGACACCTGCAGAGAATTCAGCTGATATCTTCATAAGTCATTGCCATACAGAAGATCTTCATAATTTTTAAGGAGTTTTTTTTTTTTTTTAAATAAAGCTTAGTATAAAATACTGAGATTTATTTGGGGGAAAAAGAACTTCCTCTTACAAAAGTGATCATGGTAGATTCTTAATCATATCTCAAGTTAGTTTTATTTCTCAAAACATAGCTTTTCCACAAAAATGCCCTCCCTAGTTATTTTTGGTCTCTCGTTTGTTTCTCTTCCATCCCACTGATGCTTTACCATGGAGCTGTAGCTGAATTCCTCTGTGAAGATGCTGACACATGGGCCAAGGGTACCATCTATGAGTGCCTGACAGCTGATCCTCACCTCACTGGATTCTGCACAGGATAAAGCCAATGCTTGCCCTGGACTCTGTCTTCTTGGCCCCAAGAAAACCTTTCTCTGGTAGGTTTTCCGGAGCTTTTATGAAAGTGGTTCTTTCAATTTCAGAAGTCAACTCTCTTTCATTTAACTATCCACAAACTCTCCCCTCTTCCTTAGGGGATAGTTTTCTTGTGCTGCCCTCAACTTCTCCTGTGCTCCCCTCAACAAAATCCCTATTGTGTATGTACTCTTCTTGTCCTGTAGACCCTGGAGAGCTGACAGCCCATAAGTTTCTAAAAAAGATTTACTCTTCAGCTTGGATGAGATACTTTGCTGTAGTTAATTTCTCTTCTCATCCTATTCTCAAAATAGGGAACAACATATGAACTTTAAGTATGTTAATTTGTTTACAGCTTATTCTTCTAGAGTAACTCACTCTTACTTAAAATGGGTCCTCAACAAGGCATTTCGCATTTTAAGCCTCATCGTGAATTGAAATGAAAGACCATTTCTTCTTATATTTTTAAGTGGTCCATTGGTACAGCTGTCTGGCAAAAAGCCCTGAAAAGACGCGTTCCATTTCGCGTAGGTTTTGACTTCAACTTCTTCCTGAAACATGAGAGGTTTGGTAGAACTCAGATATAGGAAAGGAAAGAGATGACAGCATTTTGGGAGGTGTGTATTATAGACTGAGAAATGATAACCACATTTGATGCTTATTAGGTGCTAGGCACTGATCTAAAATTTATCCATTTATTTTGTTTTCAGTCCTCCCTGGCTAGAGTGTAAGCTCCATGAAAGCAGAGATTGCTGTCTTTTCAATTTCTTGGTCTATCTCTAGTTCCTAGATCTTGGAATCAATGAAAAGATAGTTACTGTCTTAGTAAGTCTCTTGGCCCATGCAGTGAGTACTTTGATTATTTGGATGTTACACATGAGTAAACAGGGACTTAATTGGTCATGTAATTTGTCCAAGGCCATGAACTTAATGAGTAATACAGCCAAGAATCTAAGGTCTGACTCCTGAGTCCATGGTTGAAACACTTGTCTACACTATATCTCCATCTCTCTCAGTCCTATCAATAACAACTCTGTGAGATAGATACCACCCTTACTTTATGGATGAGGAAATTGAAGCCCAGAGAGGTTAAATAATCTGACTGAGGTCACACAGCCAGTACCTTGGGAAGGTACGTCTTGAACTCACATAATTTTGACTCTAAAGTCCACACACTTCTCCTTGTACTGTGGTGTATTGGTGAGAGGCTTTAAAAATTAGTATAATTATACATTTCAGGCTCAAGTTATGATGATGTTGAGAATAATGGAAACTCGTCAGTGGCAGAAAACAGAAGCTAAACATAGCTCAAATCAAAGATACAGGATCCTTACTTCTTATGGTTCAGGATCCAGGTTTCCTGGGGTTCACCTCTTTCCACATAGTGTCTCAGGTCATAAGGAGGCTGTAAACCTTGCTTATGTGCTCACCAGCCCTCAGGGCTGAAATATACCTTTTTCTTTTCAGTTAGTGCCACTAAAGACAGATTTGTTTGCTGTCCATTTACCACGATGATGGGTCACTGATCCGAGTCGAGCTAAGAAGGCTGTATGTTAACCAGCCAGAGCTGTGGAGGGTACTATAAAAATGATGAGGGAAGCTATGAAGGCACTCTCTGTGCCCTGAAGCTACTAAGGATGAATGCTCTGTATTCTGCTTTTGTGCTCTTGTGGGCATGGGGAGATAAATACCAAGTACTGCACAAATCCACCTGTCCAGATTCCAGCAGACGTAAGCTCTTTAGGGAATATGGTGCTTAAGAAGTTAATAATGTTTAGAAATCTCTGGGTCTGTCAGAATAATGAATGCAGCTAATAAACATTCTAATTAGTTAACCTAGAGAAAAATCTTTGCAACTCTAGAGCGGACATTTTCATATTATCCTGAATGTAAACATTACCTTATCACAGACTGCTGTTTAAATGTTACTCTATATCTTTTCTTGGGTTCAGACACTGTTATTGACTATGCAAAAAGCTGCAGAAAAAGACTTAATAAAAAGTGACAGCAGGCAGCTTTCCCTGCCGGCAGAGATTAAGCGCTTAGCTCTTGGCATTTCAATTACCTAAAACTAATGGAATAAATATTTTACAATATTATTGCCTTTTGGGGGGTAAAGCACTCAGAGAGAAAACTATACATGAAATGGAATTTTTTTTCTTAATGAAATAATTGAAAATGGATTTAATATCAGAATCTGATCATTAAAAAAATAAAGACACCAGCATGAAGAGATCGGGACATAATTTCTTGTATGCATGGCCTTCGCCACTGTCATTTTGCCTCCAGCATAACTTTAAAATAATGCCCTCTAACTCTATCCATAAAACCCTTTTAGCTGAGCTCAGATGATTTTATGATGGCATAAATTTATTAGGGTAATTTTTTTTTTTTTAAGCATGAGGCTAGTCAAGAATTTCCAGCTTCAGAGAATATTACATTTTAGGTGTCATGGGGTTGAGGTACGATTAAGTTTACTCTTTGACTTGGCTCTCAGTGATCCTGTTTTGTGTTCTTCCTTGTCCCCTGGCTTATTGAAGACACAAAAAAGCAACAGCTGCCTGGGAAATGTGCTTTCTCAATGCAGTGATACTTCTTTATTACCTAGTGCAGAGCCTTCTATGCAATAATGGATTTTCTCCACAGATACAGAGGGCCGAAAGATAAATCACACACTGCTAATTTCAGTGTTTGATGTCTTTGGAGAGAGGGAAATGGTCTATTTTCCCTTTAGGTATGTCATCATTTTTAGTAAAGTCAATAAAAATAATGTCAAATCTGAATCTGCAAATGACTGGCATATTCCATAATGTCACATCATATCTGATAGGGCCCATTAGTTTATAGTTATTGTTTATAGAATTTATCATAGTGTGTGTGTGTCTAGGAAAGTTTTATGATGGAACTAAAAATTCAAAAATACCTATAATCTTTTAACAGATCTCTTTCCCTATTCAACTGACTCGCCTTGTGCACATGGCATTTTCAGTTCAGTTCAGTTCAGTTCAGTTGCTCAGTCATGTCCAACTCTGTGACACCAGGGACTGCAGCACGCCAGGCCCTGTCCATCACCAACTCCTGGAGCTTACTCAAACTCATGTCCATTGAGTCAGTGATGCCATCCAACCATCTCATCCTCTGTCGTCCCCTTCACCTCCCACCTTCAATCTTTCTCAGCATCAGGGTCTTTTCTAGTGAGTCAGTTCTTCGCATCAGGTGGCCAAAGTATTGGAGTTTCAGCTTCAGCATCAGTCCTTCCACTGAATATTCAGGAACTGATTTCCTTTAGGATGGACTGGTTGAACCTCTTTGCAGTCCAAGGGACTCTCAGGAGTCTTCTCCAACACCACAGTTCAAAAGCATCAATTCTTTGGCACTCAACTTTCTTTATAGTCCAACTCTCACATCCAATGGAAAAACCATAGCTTTGACTAGATGGACCTTTGTTGACAAAGTAATGTCTGTGCTGTTTAATATGCTGTCTAGGTTGGTCATAACTTTTCTTCCAAGGAGCAAGCAACATTTTCAAGGGACATCTAAATAGTCATGGGTTTTATATGGTTTTATATTTGTTATATCAGTGATAACAGAAAATGATTTATTTATTGAAATTGCATCTATGTATGGCAAAACATCACTTCAAAGAAGACTTGATACTGCATCCCTTTTTATTTTTAAATTGAGGATTTATGTATACTGGCCAATATGCATGGAATGAGAACTATCTTTGAAATTAATTATCTGAAAAGATTATTTGATTACTTAGGAAAATATGTATACGTGAAGAAAGAACTTGTTGGACACTGAAGAAAATGAACAAGAAATTCTTGCCAGAGGATTGATTAAATTTTTCCTAATAATATAGTAAAATTATTCTGTAATTTCTGTTCTATAGATTGAAGACAAATGATCAAATTATAGCCCATGTAGATTAGGGAACCTTATAAATTCAGTACCAAAATCCAGAACTCTATAACCGAGAATAAACCCCTTTAGCATGTCTGTTGCATTTGCTTCCTAAATCTGTTCATTTCTCTGCAACTTGTCTTGTATCAATCTAACCCTACCTGCCATTTTCTGCTTTTTAAGTCAGTTGTTGCTCTTCTAGAATAATTTCTCAACTCAATAGCCGAAGTGATCAATTAAAGGTATAAGCCCCCCCCCCCCCCCAAAAAAAAAGGTATAAACCCAATCCTTTAATTCCCCTGCTCAGGCTCTCCAGTGACCTCCCATTACTACAGAAATTTAATCCCACCCCTTATCATCCTACAAAGCCCTGCCTAATCTGGCTCCTGCAGTCTCCAACACCTCAACCCCTAGCACTGTCCATCTCATTGTCTCCAACCATTCTGGACACCTTTTTCCCCTTATCTGAAATGTTCCTCCTGCAGACCTTAGAAGATCATCCATCACTTCTCTGAGTCCTCAGTTCAAGTCACATCTGTCAGGGGTGTTTCCTAACCCACACTATACTTAGCACATTTCTTTAAAGAACTTTTCAATATCTAATATTTATTTACTGATTTATTTATTACTATACTTCTCCTACAACAAGGCATCTTGTAAAAGTAAGTACCTGACTGGTCTTATTCACTAGTCTACCCCTAGTTCCTAGAAGAACTCCCAGTACTCTGTTGGTTCTCAATGCATATTTCGAATGGCCCTTATGTTTCTCCTGAAACTTGGAAGTTTTTTATCTACCTGAGTACAGTAGATTCCTAATTCCTAATTCATATCACTTGAATGTGCTCTTCTTCCCTATCATGCTGATCTGAATGCTTAACTGGGAAGCATTTTTATCCAACATAGATGGCTAACTACAAAATTAAAAAGAGTGGTGTGAGAACTCTGGTGATATTTAGGATGGATAACATTTTTATTATTTTTAGTGGCATGATGAAATAAGAATCCTTCTAAATGTTCTGGATATCCCCAGGTAGAAATTATCTTGTGAACAGGGTACCCCTGAGGTGTTTTGATTTCAAAGCTTCGTGTTGGATTTCATGATCACCCACTGGATTCAGGATTTATTACCCTACATTATTTGACAGATTGATAGGATCAAAATCGTGGCTGAAATTGTGGCCAAGATTCAGTTCCAACACCATACAAAGGGTAACCCCACCCCACCTGCAGCTTTATTCTATGTATACCTCTCCTAATTTATTACTTTTTAAAAATGCATATTAATAACCTAGGGACTTAGGCAGTGAGATGTCTACTTGTTCTTTCTGTAAGGTCAAGGTCAAGACCATCTTTCTAGGACCTCTTTCCTACTCTTTGCTTAAGGCTCAAATTACCTCCATTTACTTCCAGAAATGTCCCTCCTGTGTGTTTCCAAAACTGGGGAAGTTGGTAGCTTTTACAAGTGATGCTTCTTATTCAGTACTGAGTGTGTGAGTTGGAATATTCTAAAAATTTATTTTCTGGGTTCTTAGAAGTTCCAGGAACTCTGTAATATACAGCAAAAGCACAAATTCTCTGTGAAGATTTTGGAGGAGGAAATGACCTTATGTAGGAGGAAAATGTAGGGGGAAAATGACCTTACACAAGAAGTTCTAGAAAAGAATTCCTAGAACTATATTGATGAGGCATCTGAGAAGAAAGATGATGTTCTACAAGTAAGGTTTTATTTTACATCCATGGAAAATTTAAAGATAGTGTTAAAATTATGGAAAAGTCTTGATGAGAATTTCCTGATAGGTCTCATCACATAGACAGTTTTACATCAGCTAAATTTATTGACATCTTCATGTATTCTTTAAGACTTCTCTCCAAATTCACTGAATAAGAAATTCTCTATTTCCAGATGGCTTTATTTACATGATCATCTGGACCTGTGATGTTGCATAGGTGTTTACTACCCAGTTCATGCCAATAGTCTTCTACTTTCCTGTGTTCATATCACACCTCTGAGTTTCATAGGACTTGTTAAAAATTCTTGAATGTTTACAAAGGATTCATTGTTATTAAGCATATTTAAATTATCAGTGATCAAATCATCTGCAGCCATGAAATTAAAAGACACTTGCTCCTTGGAAGAAAACCTATGACAAACCTAGACAGCATGTTACAAAACAGAGACATCACTTCGCCATATAGTTAAAGCTATGGTTTTTCCAGTAGTCATGTATGGATGTCAGAGTTGGACCATAAAGAAGGCTGAACGTTGAAGAATTGGTACTTTTGAACTGTGGTGCTAGAGAAGACTCTTGAGACTCCCTTGGATAGCAAGGTAATCCTAAGGGAAATCAACCCTGAATATTCATTGGAAGGACTGATGCTGAAGCTGAAATTCCAATTCTTTGGTCATGAGGTGCAAAGAGCTGACTCATTGGAAAAGACCTTGATGATGCAAAAGATTGAGGGTAGAAGGAGAAGGGAGTGACAGAGAATGAGATGGTTGGATGGCAACCCTGACTCAATGGATGTGAGTTTGAGCAAATTCCATGAGATAGTGAAGGACAGGGGAGCCTGGCATGTGGCAGTCTATGGAGTTGCAAAGTGTCAGACATGACTTAGAGACTGAACAGCAACAAATCAAACCATGCAGTTTTGGAAGGGTGATGAGCTAACAGATAAGTGAAATAAAACACAAATTCCATAAAATGTTCCAAAGATATTTGGAAATCTAGCATTTTAAGTGATAAGAAAAAATAGATTATTCAAAAATTATCAGGAAATCTTCTTAGAAGTAGGTAGACATTGATAAAAGCTGAGGCTTTAAAATCATTTTTGATCAATTGATAGCTTAAATGTAAAAATTATACTATATGCATACTAGATTAAAATATAGATGTTTTAGTTATTTTGATGCTGAAGAACTTTTTAAAGTATAACATCCCAGCTAGAAACTTGTCACAAAAGGATGATAGGTTTGACTCCTTAAAATGATTAACATTCACGTAGAAAAATGTCTTGAAGCAAAGTTTAAAGAGTGAAAAAGTGGAGAAAGTTTGCTTTGTAGATCAGGATTAATATCTCTAAAATATTTTTTTAAAATCCTATAAAATATTGAGAAAACATTTCTGTCCCCATAGGAAAAATATGCAAATATGCAAAGGACATAAAGAGGTAATTCACAATGGGATAAATAAAAATGGCCAAGAAACATGGTAAATATGATTAACATTTCTGATACTCTATAAAAACAATAGCCCCCCCCACTTACTAGATTTGTATATAAAAAAGATTGGTAACACAACACATAAATAGAACATAGGAAAATGGACACTCTTATACACTGTTAATAGAGTACAAATTAGTACAATATTTCTCAAGGGCTATTTGACCAAAGGCACCAAAAAGAGAAATTTTGATCCTTTTTGATCTAGGAATTCCACTTCTAGGAAATTGTTTTAAGGGAAAAATAAGCCAAAAAAGGAAATGATAAACTAAATGTCAGAAGATAAGTGTCTAATAATGATTATTATTGAAGGATCATTAATGAGTGAATATTGCTTGTATTAATAATACTGACAAAGTAAGAAGATTCACATTTAGTGAACTTTAATAAGAAAACATTTAACATATGGTGCATATATTTATTTTAGAATACGGAGAGCCATTGATAAGGGTGCCAGTCTACATTAATTAACATAGCATGACAGTCACAACATAAAACTGAATGAAAAAGTTGTCTCTCCAATGGCATGTACAATATGCTACCATTTATTTTAAAATATGCATGTAACATATATGTAATTGATATAACTCCTTTTATGAGCTTGTGTTTCAAAAATAAGATGTTATAGCTCCTTTTAAATTCACATATTAGAAAGCTCAAGTCTGGGCTTCCCTGATGGCTCAGTGGTAAAGAATCTGCCTGCCAAAGCAGGAAACACAGGTTCAATCCCTGGTTCAGGAAGGTCCCACATGCCAAGGAGCAACTAAGCCTGTGCACTACAACTATTGAGCCTGTTCTCTGGAGCCTGGGAACAGCAACTACTAGAGCCCATGCTCCACAAGAAGAGAAATCACTGCAATGAGAAACCCATGCACTGCAACTAGAG
Source organism: Cervus elaphus (assembly GCF_910594005.1). NCBI lineage: Eukaryota > Metazoa > Chordata > Mammalia > Artiodactyla > Cervidae > Cervus > Cervus elaphus. Next base: position 66,907,888 of record NC_057847.1, read on the forward strand.
AAAAGCCTGCCCAGCAACGAAAACCCAGCAGAACCAAAAATAAATAAATAAAAAAAAAAAAAAAAGAAATAATTATAATAAAAAAAAAGCCTTTTGAATGCCCAAGTCCCCAGTTTGCCTCTAAACTGAAATATCCTTTTCTCTTCCTAGGGTTCCCTCTACCATAATGGTCTCAGCAAATTGCCAAGGTTCTTTGTCACACTCATAGGATCAGTTCAGATTAATTTTGGCTTACAGCAAGAGTCAGATCTCAGCTGTGTTTGCTTGAAGCTGAGCACACATCAGATAAATACACTAAAAACTGGTTCCTTGTCAGGGTCACCTGTTGCCAAACCAAAGACTTGAGGTTGCAACGTTGTTTGTTTGTTTTTTTTTTTTCCCCCCTGAGTGGCCTGACATTATCAGATCCACAGCTGGAGCACATCGTAATTCCCATCATATCTGACATGACCAAGTCTGAACTTCTGTTTCTGGTCACTTTTCCTGGACCTAGGGCAGAATCCTTCCAGAAAGCCAACATGTTCTGCTGATGGATGAGAGAAGAATGTTTCCCCTGCCTCACCTCTGAATACCGCTGCAACCTGGACCCTCTCAGCCACTCAGGAGCAAGCCAGGTTTGGTAGATTTCAATGTCCACCAATCATAAGCTCTATTTCCCTAGGCCCTGGACATTTCAACTAAGGGCTTGTTTTTTGTATCCCTATAAGGATTTCTCTATAGTGGTCTTATTGGTCTTACTGGATCAAACCAATAGATTTCCATATTTTTCTTTTTTTCATATCTTAAAAGAAATAATTTATTTATTTGAATTGGAGGCTAATTACTTTAAAATATTCTGGTGGTTTTTGCCATACATTGACATGAATGTCACGGGTGTACATGTGTCCCCCATTCTGAACCCCCTTGTCACCTCCCTCCACATACTATCTCTCTGGGTTGTTCCAGTGCGCTGGCTTTGAGTGCCCTGTTTCATGCATTGAACTTGGATTGGTGATCTATTTTACATATGGTATACATGTTCAGTGCTATTCTCTCAAATCATCCCACCCTCACCTTCTCCCACAGAGTCCAAAAGACGGTTTTTTTATATCTGTGTCTCTTTTGCTGTCATTAGGGTCATCATTACCATCTTTCTAAATTCCATACATATGCATTAATATACTGTATTGGTGTTTTTCTTTCTGACTTACTTCACTCTGTATAATAGGCTCCAGTTTAATCCACCTCTTAGAACTGATTCAAATGCATGCTTTTTAATAGCTGAGTAATATTCCATTGTGTATATGTAACACTATTTTCTTATCTATTTGTTTGCTGATGGACATCTAGGTTGCTTCCATGTCCTAGCTATTGTAAACAGTGCTGTGATTAACATTGGGGTATGCATGTCTCTTTCAATTCTGGTTTCCTCAGTGTATATGCATAGCAGCGGGATTGCTGGGTTGTATGGCAGTTCTATTTCCAGTTTTTTAAGGAATCTCCACACTGTTCTCCATAGTGGCTGTACTAGTTTGTATTCCCACCAACAATGTAAAAAGTTTCCCTTTTCTCCACATCCTCTCCAGCATTTATTGTTTGTAGACTTTTTGATAGCAGCCATTCTGACCAGCGTGAGATGGTACCTCACTGTGGCTTTGATTTGCATTTCTCTGATAATGAGTGATGTTGAGCATCTTTTTATGTGTTTGTTAGCCATCTGTATGTCTTCTTTGGAGAAATATCTGTTTAGTTCTTTGGCCCATTTTTTGATTCGGTTATTTATTTTTCTGGTTTTGAGCTACATATTCAGTTTAGTTCAGTCGCTCAGTCGTGTCCGACTCTTTACGACCCCATGGACTGCAGCACGCCAGGCCTTTCTGTACGTCACCAACTCCTGGAGTTTACTCAAACTCATGTCCATTGAGTCGGTAATGTCATCCAACCATCTCATCCTCTGTCGTCCTCTTCTCCTCCTGCCTTCAATCTTTCCCAGCATCAGGGTCTTTTCAAATGAGTCAGCTCTTTGCATGAGGTGGCCAAAGTATTGGAGTTTCAGCTTCAATATCAGTCCTTCCAATGAACACCCAGGGCTGATCTCCTTTAGGATGGACTAGTTGGATCTCCTTGCACTCCAAGGAACTCTCAAGAGTCTTCTCCAACACCACAGTTCAAAAGCATCAATTCTTCTGCACTCAGCTTTCTTTATGGTCCAACACTTACATCCATACAGGACTACTGGAAAAACCATAGCCTTGACTAGACGAATCTTTGTTGGAAAAGTAGTGTCTCTGCTTTGTAATACACTGCCTGGGTTGGTCATAACTTTCCTTCCAGGGAGTAAGTGTCTTTTAATTTCATGGCTGCAGTCACCATCTGCAGTGATTTTGGAGCCCAAGAAAATAAAGTCTGTCACTGTTTCCAATGTTTCCCCATCTATTTGCCTTGAAGTGATGGGACCAGATGCCATGATCTTAATTTTCTGAATGTTGAGCTTTAAGCCAACATTTTTGCTGTCCTCTTTCTCTTTTACCAAGGTGCTCTTTAGTTCTTCTTCACTTTGTGCCATAAGGGTGGTGTCATCTGCATATCTGAGGTCATTGATATTTCTCCCAACAATTTTGATTCCAGCTTGTGCTTTGTCCAGCCCAGCATTTCTCATGATGTACTCTGCATATAAGTTAAATAAGCAAGGTGACAATATACAGCCTTGATGTACTCCTTTTCCTTTTGGGAGCCAGTCTGTTGTTCCATGTCCAGTTCTAACTGTTGCTTCCTTACCTACATACAGGTTTCTCAAGAGGCAGCTCAGGTGGTCTGGTATGCCCATCTCTTTCAGAATTTTCCACAGTTTATTGTGATCCACACAGTCAAAGGCTTTCACATAGTCAATAAAGCAGAAATAGGTGTTTTTCTTGAACTCTCTTGCTTTTTGATGACCCAGTGGATGTTGGCAGTTTGATCTCTAGTTCCTCTGCCTTTTCTAAAACCAGCTTGAACACCTGGGAGTTCATGGTTCACATACTGTTGAAGCCTGGCTTAGAGAATGTTGAGCATTACTTTACTAGCATGTGAGATGAGTGCAAGTGTGTAGTAGTTTGAGCGTTCTTTGGCATTCCCTTTCTTTGGGTTTGAAATGAAAATTGACCTTTTCCAGTTCTGTGGCCACTGCTGAGTTTTCCAAATTTGCTGGCATATTGAGTGCAGCACTTTCGCAGCATCATCCTCTAGGATTTGAGATAATTCAATTGGAATTCCATCACCTCCACTAGCTTTGTTCTTAGTGATGCTTCCTAAGGCCCGCTTGACTTCACATTCCAGGATGTCTGGCTCTAGGTGAGTGATCACACATGAACTGCTTTTATATTTTTGAGATTAATTTTTTGTCAGTTGCTTTGTTTGCTATTATTTTCTCCCATTCTGAAGGTGTCTTTTCACTTTTCTTATAGTTTCCTTCATTGTACAAAAGCTTTTAAGTTTAATTAAGTCCCATTTGTTCATTTTTGCTTTTATTTTCATTACTTTGGGAGGTGAGTCATAGAGGATCTTGCTGTGTTTTATGTCAGAGAGTTTTGCCTATGTTTTCCTCTAGGTGTTTTATAGTTTCTGGTCTTGCATTTAGATCCTTAATCCATTTTGAATTTATTTTTGTATGGTGTTATAAAGTGTTCTACTTTCATTCTTCTACAAGTGGTTGACCAGTTCTCTGCACCATTTGTTAAAGACATTGTCTTTTCTCCATTGTATATTTTTGCCTCCTTTGTCAAAGATGAGGTGTCCATAGGTGCGTGGGTTTATCTCTGGGCTTTCTATTTTGTTCCATTGATCTATATTTCTGTCTTTGTGCCAGTACCATACTATCTTCATGGCTGTACCTTTGTAGTATAGTCTGAAGTCAGGCAGGTTTATTCCTCCAGTTCCATTCTTCTTTCTCAAGATTGCTTTGGCTATTTGATTTTTTTTTTTGTATTTCCATACGAACTGTGAAATTATTTGTTTTAGTTCTGTGAAAAATACCATTGCTAGTTTGATAGGGATTGCATTGTATCTATAGATTGCTTTGGGTTGTATACTTGTTTTCACTATATTGATTCTTCCACTCCATGAGCATGGTAAATTCTCTACCTATTTGTGTCATCTTTGATTTCTTTCATCAGTGTTTTATGTATAGGTCTTTTGTTTCTTTAGGTAGATTTATTCATACTTATTTTCTTCTTTTCATTGCAGTGGTGAATGGGATTGTTTCCTTAATTTCTTTCTGTTTTCTCATTGTTAGCATGTAAGATTGCAAGGGATTGCTGTGTATTAATTTTACATCCTGCAACTTTACTATATTCATTGATTAGCTCTCATAATTTTCTGGTGGCGTCTTGAGAGTTTTCTATGTAGAGGGTCATGTCATCTGCAAACAGTGAGAGTTTTACTTCTTCTTTTCCAATCTGGATTTATTTTATTTCTTTTTCTTCTCTGATTGCTTTGGCTAAAACTTACAAAATTATATTAAATAGTAGTGGTGTGAGTGGGCACCCTTGTCTTGTTCCTGACTTTAGGGGAAATGCTTTCAATCTTTCACCATTCAGGATAATGTTTGCTGTGGGTTTATCATATATGGCTTTTATTATGTTGAGGTATATTCTTTCTCTGTCTGCTTTCTGGAGAGGTTGTTTTTTTTTTTTTATCATTAGTTGGTGTTGAATTTTGTCAAAGGCTTTCTCTGCATCTATCAAGATAACCATATCATTTTTATATTTCAATTTGTTAATGTGGTGTATCACATTGATTGATTTGTGAATACCAGAGAAACCTTGCATCCCTGGGATAAAGCTCACTTGGTTGTGAAGTATGATCTTTTTAATATATTGTTGGATTCTGTTTGCTAGAATTTGTTGAGGATTTTTTCATCTATGTTCATCAGTGATATTGGCCTATAGTTTTCTTTTCTTGTGGCATCTTTGTCTGGTTTTGGTATTAGGGTGATGGTGGCCTCATGGAATGAGTTTCAGAGTTAACCTTCCTCTGTAATTTTCTGGAAGAGTTTGAGTAGGACAAGTGTTAATTCTTCTCTAAATTTTTGGTAGAATTCACCTTTGAGGCTATCTGGTCCTGGGCTTTTGTTTGTTGGAAGATTTATGATTATAGTTTTTATTTCCATGCTTGTGATGGGTCTGTTAAGATTTTCTATTTCTTCCTGGTTCAGTTTTGGATGGTTATACGTTTCTAAGAATTTGTTCATTTCTTCCCAGTTGTCCATTTTGTTGGCATATAGTTGATGATAGTAATCTCTTATGATCCTTTGTATGTCAGTGTTGTCTGTTGTGATTTCTCCATTTTCATGTCTAATTTTGTTGATTTGATTCTTCTCCCTTTTTTCTTAATGAGTCTGGCTAGTAGTCTATTTCATTTATCTTCTTGAAGAACCAGCTTTTAGTTTTGTTGATTTTTGCTATAGTCTCCTTTGTTTTTCATTTATTTCTGCTTTAATTTTTATGATTTCTTTCCTTTTACTAACCCAGGGATTATTCATTTCTTCTTTTGCTAGTTTCTTCAGGTGTAAAGTTAGGTTATTTGTTTGATTTTTCTCTTGCTTCTTGAGGTAAGCTTGCATTGCTATGAACCTTCCCCTTAGCACTGTTTTTACAGTGTCACATAGGTTTTGGGTTGTCGTGTTTTCATTTTCATTCATTTCTATGCATATTTTGATTTCTTTTTTGATTTCTTCCATAATTTGTTATTCAGAAGCATGTTGTTTAGCCTCTATATGTTTGTATATTTAATAGATTTCCCCCCCGAAGTTGACATATAATTTTACTGCATTGTGATCAGAAAAGATGCTTGAAATGATTTCAGTTTTTTTGAATTTACCAAAGCTAGATTTATGGCCCAGGATGTGATCTATCCTGGAGAATATTTCATGTGCACTTAAGGAAAAGGTGAAATTCATTTTTTGGGGGTAAAATGTCCTATAGATATCAATTAGGTCGAACTGGTCCATTGTATTATTTAAAATTTGTGTTTCCTTGCTAATTTTCTGTTTGGTTGATTTATCCATAGGTGTTATTGAGGTATTAAAGTCTCCCACTCTTGTTGTGTTACTGTTCATTTCCCCTTTCATACTTGTTAGCATTTGCCTTATATATTGTGGTGCTCCTATGTTGGGTGCATATATATTTATAATTTGTTATATCTTCTTCTTGGATTGACCCTTTGAACATTATGTAGTGTCCTTCTTTGTCTCTTTTCATGGCCTTTATTTCAAAGTCTATTTTATCTTATATGAGTATTGCTACTCCAGCTTTCTTTCAGTCTCTATTTGCGTGAAGTATCTTTTTCCAGCTCTTCACTTTCAGTCTGTATGTGTCTCTAGGTTTGAGGTGGGTCTCTTGTAGACAGCATATATAGGGGTCTTGTTTTTGTATCCATGTGGCCAGTCTTTGTCTTTTGGTTGGGGCATTCAACCCATTTACATTTAAGGTAATTATTGATAAGTATGACCCCGTTGCTATTTACTTTTTTGTTTTGGGTTCAAGTTTATACACCTTTTCTGTGTTTCCTGTCTAGAGAAGATCCTTTAGCATTTGTTGGAGAGCTGGTTTGGTGGTGCTGAATTCTCTCAGCTTTTGCTTGTCTGTAAAGCTTTTGATTTCTCCTTCATATTTCAATGAGATCCTTGCTGGGTATAATAATCTGGGTTGTAGGTTTTTCTCTTTCATCACTTTAAGTATGTCATGCCATTTCCTTCTGGCCTGAAGAGTTTCTACTGAAAGATCAGCTGTTATCCTTAAGGGAATTGCCTTGTGTGTTATTTGTTGCTTTTCTCTCACTGCTTTTAATATTTGCTCTTTATGTTTGATCTTCATTAGTTTGATTAATATGTGTCTGGGGTGTTTCACCTTGGGTTTATCCTGTTTGGAACCCTCTGGGTTTCTTGGACTTGGGTGACTATTTCCTTCCCCATGTTAGTGAAGTTTTCAACTATTACCTCCTCAAGTATTTTCTCATGCCCTTCTTTTTACCTTCTTCTGGGACTCCTATGATTTGGCTGTTGGGGCATTTAACATTGTCCCAGAGGTCTCTGAGGTTGTCCTCATTTCCTTTAACTCTTTTTTTCTTTTTTCCTCTCTGCTTCATTTATTTCTACCATTCTATCTTCCATCTCACTTATCCTATCTTCTGCCTCTGTTTTTCTATTGTTGGTTCCCTCCAGAGTGCTTTTGATCTCAGTTATTGCATTATTCACTATTGATTGACTCTTCTTTATTTCTTCTAGGTCCTTGTTAAACTTTTCTTGCATCTTCTCAATCCTTGCCTCTAGTCTATTTATCTGTAACTCCATTTTGTTTTCAAGATTTTAGATCACCTTTACTATCATTATTTTGAATTCTTTTTCAAGTAGACTCCCTATCTCCTCCTTTTTTGTTTGGTTTGGTGGCATTTATCATGTTTCTTTACCTGCTGAATATTTCTCTGCCTTTTCATTTTGTTTAGATTGCTGTGTTTGGGGTGCCCTTTCTGTAGGTTGGAAGTTCATGGTTCCTCTTTATTGTGGAGCCTGATCCCTGTGGGTGGGGTTGGACGAGTGGCTTGTCAAGGTTTCCTGGTTAGGGGAGCTGGCATCTATGTTCTGGTGGGTGGAGCTGGATCTCTTCTCTCTGGAGTGCAGTGAAGTGTCCAGTAGTGAGTTTTGGGGTGTCTATGGATTTGGCATGGCTTTGGGCAGCCTGTCTTTTAATGCTCAGGGCTGTGTTCCTGCTTTGCTGGACAATTAGCATGGTGGTCTTTGCTGGAGAATCAGCATGGTATGTTGTGCTATGAAACTTGTTGGCTCTTGGGTGGAGCTTGGTTTCAGTGTAGGTATGGAGGCTTTTGGGTGAGCTCTTTTCTGTTAATGTTCCCTGGAATCAGGCATTCTCTGATGTTCTGAAGTTTTGAAGTTAAGCCTCCTGCCTCTGGCTTTCAGTCTTATTCCTTCAGTAGCCTCAAGACTTCTCCATTCATACAGCACAGATGACAATACATCTAGGTTAATGGTGAAATGATTCTTCACAGCGAGGGACACCCAGAGAGGTTCACAGAGTTACATGGAGAAGAGAAGAGGGAGGAGGGAGATAGAGGTGACCTGGTGGAGAAGAGGGGGCATCAAAAGGGGAGAGAGCAATCTAGCCAGTAATCAATTCTCTAAGTGCTCTCCACAGTCTGGAACACCCAGAGAGATTCACAGAGTTGCATAGAGAAGACAAGGGGGAGGGTGGATATGGGTGACCAGGAGAAGAAGAGGGGGAGTCAAAAGGGGAGGGAGCAATCAAGCCAGTAATCACACCCCTAAGTGAACATGGATACTGTAGATTCTTAAAGTTACAAAATTGATAATAAATACCAAAAAGCAAAGTTTAAAAATAGAGTTTAGACTCTCAAAAAAAAAATTAAAAATACAAAACAAAATCAATCACAAAATTTATAAATATACACATATGAAATTTGCTTTAAAATAGGGCCTTTTTGGCAAGGTAATAGTAGATTATAAAAATGAAAATTGAAGAAGTAATAAAGGAGTTAAATTTTAAAAAAAATTAAAAAGTGATAATAGTAAAAATACATCTAGGAATTTCTCTGGAGCTGTTGTGGGCAGTGTGGGGTCAGTTGTTTCAGATATTTCCTTGTTCCAGCTTGTACTTGTCCTCAGGGTCTATAGGCACCTCCAAAACTTAGTCAATATTAACTACAGGGTTTTAATCTGTTGCACCTGTCACTTCCAGAGCAGTTCCCTCCTCTTTGCTTATTTTGGCTTCTTCTGTTTGCAAGTCTCTTCAGTGTCTAATTTCCACCCTGACACAAGGAGGTGAAGGTGGTCACTTACTTAGGTGCACTTGTTCAGTTGTGTCATGAGGAGGGAGGGACACTGCAAGCAAATCTCACCGGCATGTGCGGGGAGCACTCACAGTGTCTGGACCACACTGGGTTTGCCCCAGCTCTAGGTGGCATGTGCTTCTTGGGTCTACACTGCTCAGGCTCCAGGGTACTCTGCAGGACCTCCCTGGTCCCGGCTGCTGGGTTTCCTGGGTGCACAGGGGGAGCACCGTCTCAGGTGTGCCGTGTGTCTCCTCTGGGGAGCTGATCTCAGGCTGTGACCCTCCTGGCAGATGTCAACCGTCCAGGATCCCAGGGAGACGTGGTTAGCAACTGGGAGCCTGCTCACAGTTTGGTGGAGGATGCCAAGCTCTGGGCCTGAGATTGCAGCAGCCCCTTTTCTTCTGGCTCTGGCTGTCTCTCTGCCTCTCTGCCTCTGGCGGCGGGAAGGGGCCTGTATGTGGCTCTCCTTTGGTATTCACTCAGTCCTTTGTTCTATGAGCAGGCCAGGCTGTGCATTAGAGCCTTTCATGGGAAAGTTCTCTCTTATTTTTTTCTCCCCCTATGGCGATCCCACAGTTTGGGTTGCTATCTTATGTTAGCTCCCTCAGATAGTCCTCAGGGCATTCAGGCCTGGTTCTTACCCTAAGCATTGACTGTGCCGGCCGTGCCTCCCTGTCCAGCCCCTGCTCACTGGTGGCTGACATGAGCCTCTGGGCTACTTCTTCACTGACAGTTGCACTTAGGTTCCTATTCTGTGTTTTTGTTTTTGTTGTTGTTGTTTTTTTCCTTCCAGTTATGTTGCCCTCTGAGATCCCAAAACTCCCCACAGACCTGTCTGTGAGAGGGTTTCCTACTGTTTGGAAACTTCTCCTCTTTCACGACTCTCTCCCCAGGACAGGTCTTCATCCCTAACTGTTTGGTCTCTCTTTTTGTCTTTTATATTTTGTCCTACATCCTTTAGAAGAGAATGGGCTGCCTTCCTGGGTGCCTGGTGTCCTCCGCCAGTGTACAGAAGTTGTTTTGTGGAAGTTGCTCAGCATTCAAATGAACTTTTGATGAATATGTGGGGAGAAAGTGGTCTCCCTGTCCTATTCCTCTGCCATCTTGGGACTGCTCCCCCAGGTTCCATGTTTTTCATTCTTAGTGAAAACAGTTGAATTTTGAAACTTACCCTCCAGAAAACTCCATAGCATTTCTTCATGTATCTCAGCCATATTCAGATTCTTGGTACCATTAGTATGTTTTATAAATAAAAATTTTCAATGAAATATTTTCTTGATACTTGTTCTCTTCAATGGGAGATGGGATTGTTGGAAACAGAGAAAGGGAGGCATTTAGAGATGCATTTTCCCCCAAATTTCTACTATTTTATTTCTAGATGATAAAATTTCAGGTGATTTGCTTATATTTTTTTCTACATTTTAGTTTTAAAAATAAGCATGTTTAACATTTTAAAAACAAGGATAAAGAAACTATTTAGTTTTGGAAAGTATGAAATTTCTCAAATTCCTTTATGCAAGTGTTTTGATGCAAGAGCACAACCAAGCAATTCAGTGTTTCTAGGCCACAGGTAATCCACAAGTAAAATGGAAGGGTATGATAACTTATCTATAGCTCAAAAATGTCTTCCTAAGAGAAATAATTCACAGTGTCAATATGCCAGAGAATTCAGAGATAGAACATATTTGGAGGCACTCACTTTACAGAGGAGGTGGCAGAGTTCTAGAAGATATAACTGGCTTCCTAAGATGTGTGTGTGTATGTTGTGCTCAGTTGTATCTGACTCATTGTGACCCCATGGAGTGTAGCCTGCTAGGCTCCTCTGTCCATGGCATTTTCCAGGCAAGAATACTGGAGTGGGTAGCCATCCCCTTTTCGAGGGGATCTTCCCAACTCAGGGGTGAACGCACGTCTCCTGCGTTGGCAGGTGGATTCTTTAGCACTGAGCCACTTGGGAAGCCCTTCCTAAAGATAGTGAGGGCTTTCCCAATAGCTCAGTGGGTAAAGAATCTGCCTGCAATGCAGGAGACGTGAGTTAGATTGCTGGGTTGGAAAGATCACCTGGAGAAGGGAATGGCTTCCCACTCTGGTATTCTTGCCTGAAAAATCCCATGGACAGAGGAGTCTGGTGGACTGCAATCCATGGGCTCACAAAGAGTCAGATACAATTGAGCGACTAAGCATACAAAGGTAGTGTAAATCATCAGGGGAGAGCTGGGACCACACCCTAGTTTTTGACCCCTCCATTTGAGTGAGACTGAATTCCACCACTCTCTGGGCCTGTAGTTTATTTTTCACTTTAAAAATAAAAAGTTTATAAGATAGTCTTTAAGGTCTATCTCTGCTTTAAAATTCAATGACCTTTGAAAAAAAATAGTGACTCAGAAGACACATGAGACAGCTTGGAATATGTTGGCATCACTAACTGTATTGAGTTAAATTATCACATTTATTATAGTTGGAACTACTTCAGAATGAGATCTTTTATTTACTAGTAGCAGAAATGTGTTTTCTTTATTTGTGTAGTTAAAAGTTATTGGAAAAAATGAGGCCAGTGCCTCAGTCTTCAAGGGAGCTCTTATCTCCCTTGACTCTGCGTTAGACGAGGATGGTTGTAGGTTTTCTCATTGCTGTCACTTAGGATGCACTGTAAAGCGTATTTTACCTAGATTGCTTCAACAAACTTTTCAACCCTCCGAGCAGTAATTAGCGCATTCCGCTCTTTTGCTTACCTTGTCCTTTTCTACCCTCATTACTTGAGACCACGTGCAACTGAGATGGCTTGATTTGTCTGGTGCTAGACAACTGAGATTTGTCTGGAATACTCTGCGTTTCATTCATATGCTCTCCAGGACCTTCTTTTCATGATTTGTTGGGGGCATTCTTTTGATCTGTAACTTTCATCTAAAGTCATTCAAGCTCTGTTTCATCTCCATAGTAGATCTCTGATGCATATCATTATATCATAATATTAAAACATATCATCCAAACTTTTCAAAACAAAAATTTTAAGAATCATCCCCAGTAGTATTAGGATTGGAACTCAGAAGGCAGGCCTCAAGAGGAAGTGCCTAACATAGCTTGTATGGGATTGGTGACCCTATAAGAATCCAGATGCAGTAAAATCTGGATACCAATCCTGTATTCCATCCTCCTTCATCATTCTCTCCACATTATCCCACTTCTTCCTTTAAATTATTTATTAACTTAACAATGTTTAAATTATATAAAAATTATTAGAATAAATGTGAAGTTCCTCTACAAAGGGTAATCCACATGCCCACTCCTCTCTTAGTTGTAGCCATTAACATTTTTGATGAGTGTCTTAGTAAACATCTTTCTATTTATCTCATATGTATATACACATTAGATGTAGATTAAATATACAGATAGGGATGTAGACATATATATGGATTTAGCTATATAGATATGGAAGGGCTTCCCAGGTGGCTCAGTGATAAAGAATCAACCTGCCAATGCAGGAGACATGGGCTCAATCCTGGGGTCAGGAGGATCCCCTGGAGAAGGAAATGGCAACCCACTCCAGTATTCTTGCCTGGGAAATCCCATAGACAGAAGAGCCTGGCAGGCTACAGTCCGTGGGGTCGCAAAAGAGTCAGACATGACTTAGCAACTAAAACAACAACAAACAACATATAGGTATGGATGTAAATTAACATAGTTTTCCATTTTACAGTTAAGTGGATTGTGGTATATATATAATTTTCTGACTTGTTAAAAACTTAATAAGCCCTGGATATGTTTTTGGGTAAGTAGCTGTAGATCTATTCATTCTTTTGAATTTATCCATTATATAAGTGTACCATAATATATTTAGGGCTTCTCTGGTGGCTCAGCAGTAAAGAATCTGCCTGCAATACGGGAACCACAGGAGATGCGGATTTGATCCCTGAGTCTGGAAGTTCCCCTGGGGGAGAGCATGCAACCCACTTCAGTATTCTTGCCTGGAGAATTCCATGAACAGAGGAGATTGGAGGGTTACAGTCCATGGGTCACAAAAAGTTGTACACAACTGAAGTGACTTTACATGTACCATTATATACTTACTATTATCCTAAGAATGGATATTATTACTAATATTATTAATTATTAAAATGTGTATTCAGCATTTTTTTTTCAATTTTCTTTGTAAAAACAATGCTACAGTAGTGTCCTTTAAGGCCACCTGCAAGTATTTCCTTACACTTGTCTTGATTCAAATTCACAAACCTCATCAGATTTGCTTGGCCATGGTTTATTGTTAGATGCTGCTGAGTGACCTTCCAGCTAGCCTGGTGTTAACTATTTTCTCATAGTAGGCCCCAGAGGGAAGCCTTGATCAATCACAAACAGAAGATATTGGGAAGCTTGTGGATAAATTATTTTCCTTCCTTCTATCTGATGGGCTTTTGCCAGATGTAGTGTTTAAATGTGCCCTCTCAAGAGATGTGCTTTCTGCTAAGGCTGTGCAGTGGCCAGATTCATAATTCACCATTTTATATTTGCTTTCCCTCCTTCTTCACCTCATTTTCTTTTTCCTCTAATCTAACTTTCTTGGGATTGTATGCCTAATGAAATATTAAATATCTATTTTGCCTCAGGATTTGTGTTCTAGAAAATCTGGGCTTAGAAAAAGTTGTTGTTGTTCAGTTGCTCAGTTGTGTCCAACTCATTGCAACCCCATGGACTACAGCATGCCAGGCTTCCCTGTCCCTCACTGTTTCAAGTCTGTTCAAATTCATGTCCGTTGAGTTGGTGATGCCATCTATCCATCTCATCCTATCTTGCCCCCTTCTCCTCCTGCCCTCAATCTTTCCTAGCATCAGGGTCTTTTCCAATGAGTCAACTCTTTGCATCAGATGGCCAAAGTATTGGAGATTTAGCTTCAGCAACAGTCCTTGCAATGAATATTCAGGGTTGATTTCCTTTAGGATGGACTGGTTTGATTTCCTTTAGTCCAAGGGACTCTCAAGGGTCTTCTCCAGGACCATGGTTTGAAACCATCAATTCTTTGGTGCTCAGCCTTGCTTGGTGGTCCAACTCTCACATCTGTACACCACTACTGGAAAAACCATAGCTTTGACCGTGTGGATCTTTGTCGGCAAAGTGATATCTGTGCTTTTTAATACACTGTCTTAGGTTTGTCTTAGGTTTGTCATAGCTTTTCTTCCAAGGAGCAAGTGTCTCTTAATTTCATGGCTGCAGTCATCATCCACAGTGATTTTGGAGCCCAGGAAAGCACAATTACACCAAAAAAAAAAAAAAAATTACACCACCCTACCTTTTAATCAGATATATAGTTGCAAATATATATGTTTTTGTTTTTATTAGTTGTTAATACTTACATCATAAGAAGAGCTATGTTGATATGTACGTGTGTGTGTGTGTGTGTGTGTGTATATATATATATATATATATATTATAAAGCAAGATATTCCTTTTTGAGCACTCGATAGTGGTAAAGAACCTCTCTGAGTGTATGTTCAGGTGCAATGAAATCCTTTAAGTGATGAGTTCTAGTGCTTTAATTTTGTAGCTAAATAAAACAAAGCCTGAATTAGTTCTTTATTCTTCTCTGAATTACACTATAAAACTGTTACTGCTCTCCACAGAAGCCATCTTTCAGAAAATATGAAGTTGCTGAACAGAGCATCATTAGGACACCCTAGATTACATTTTTTTTTAATGTTGGAAAGATAGTTGGTAACATAAACTTTCATAACTTCATGATGCAGAGAGAACTTGATTAGCCTTTTGCCCAAGGTTTAGCCTACTGTGCAGAGGGGAGAAGGAATTCAAGGATATTTTCACCTTATTTTGTGTTCCAGGGTGACATGGGTGTAGGCAAGGGGAGAAATGGTTAGAGTCTGAGATAAATAAAAACTGTCAAAACCTAGGCAACTGAAGCCTATCTCTGACTTGTCATCTCTCCATGGTGTTCTCAGTACCAGCAATCATAATCCTAACCCACATTTGTAGTTTCTGATCTAGGAGGGGCTAACAGTCCCTCTGTGAGTATATTTTCAAATGTGTACATGTTATTTAAAACATTTCATTTACTGTGAGAATGTTGGGAACCACAGATAACCCTTAAATTATAGATCTGACTCTATAGTGTGATGTTCTCAGTCACGCATATCCTCGTACACTCATCCTGTGTCTGCCATGTAAATGGACTTAGATTCATACAGGGGATTCTGACTGCACTGTTAATGAAGCCCAATTTTTTTATTTTTTTGTTTGTTACTCTGTGAATGTTTTTCTGAGTTGGCCTCACTTTCAGAACCCTGAAACTTAGTTGGGCACAGGGCAGAAGGAAGATCATGGATTCTCTGGAGAGTCTCCAAGGGAGATTTCTTTAGATCAGGAGAGTAGGTGGATATATAGGAATTATGTTATCTTTTCATATTTGCTTAATCTGGAAAATGGATGTGGTGCTCTAGTGAACTCCTAAAAAGAGTACACTCAGCCAACCATGAATGCAGGGTCTCAACACAGGTGTAGGAGGAAGGGGGGGGGTGCAGTTTAATGGAGTGGAAATATGTTAGCAATGTTTCTAGTTGCCAGCAAGCCAGATACACCTGTGTTGGCTTAGAATGAGGTCTGTGTGGATTTATAAAATGGAAACCTCATTTGAATTCTAACTAGATTAAAGGCATCGATGGATTCAGGCCAGTTTATCCTGTAGTTGGGAGAACCGGGGCTCTCTTGCGTAGTTACCTACTGAAACACATGCTCTTGCAGTGCTTTACTGATGAAAAAGCAATATTTAACTAACTGCTATCATCTGGAAACCATGACTTGAATTCAGAGTTGCCACTTCTCAAATTGCAGCTTCCTGCTGATATCTTACATGCCAGGTCAGAGGGCAAAAAGAGAAAGCTAAAAATGCAAACTGTACCCTTTTCATGATTCAGTGTTTTCTCTGACCACTTCATGTTTCTGAAATACTTTATAGTAAAATCTTAAGAAAACATCTTCATTTTTCTCAAAATAATTCATATACAAGGTTATAGAAAGTAGAATGGCGTATTTCTCATAATGGTGAAGACAACATTCTTCAAAGTCTTAGTGTCCATGAATCATTCTGGAATGATTATATATGGTGGGTAACTTGAATATATGTATTTTCAGTCCTCTATTTTAGGAAATGTGATAAAGATGCTGCTAATTGTTTGATACTTATGTAGGGGTCTATGTCTGTATGTTTTTCCTTTGAATCTCTGAACAATTGAATCTTGTAGAAATGGTTCTATGCCACCTTTAACGCCTAGGTCTTAAGAGACTATCAACTTCTACATCCTGTCCTCTAGAATACTTACACTTGGAATCCAGTATCGATGCGGTGAAAAAACTCAATTACCCCAGTGTAGAAGTCCATCTTGGAGAAGGCAATGGCAACCCACTCCAGTACTCTTGCCTGGAAAATTCCATGGACGGAGGAGCCTGGTAGGCTGCAATCCCTGGGGTCACTAAGAGTCGGACAGGACTGAACGCCTTCACTTTCACTTTTCACTTTGATGCATTGGAGAAGGAAATGCCAACCCACTCCAGTGTTCTTGCCTGGAGAATCCCAGGGACGGGGGACCCTGGTGGGCTGCCGTCCATGGGGTCGCACAGAGTCGGACACGACTGAAGCGACTTAGCAGCAGCAGCAGCAGAAGTCCATGTATGAAAGAACTAAGACCCTCAACTGATGGTATTCCCGGACTTTCCAGTCAACAGCCAGCACTTACTTGCAACTGTTTGAATGAGCCATCTCTGAAGTGGATACTTCACGTCCACATGAACTGCCCCAGCTAATTCCATGCAGAGGAAAAGCACTGCCCGAGCCAAGCCAGGGCCAAAGTCCTGACCACAAATTGTGAGATATAATAAAACAGTGGCTGATTAGAGTCACTGGATTTGGAGGTAATTCATTATGCAGCAAAAGCTAGCCAGAACAGAAATTTTGGCATAGGGATGATTAAGAAATCTGGTTTCAAATTCTGGCTCTAACATTTAATAGCTGTGTGATTTTGGAGACAGTTATTAAACCCTTCAAGGCCTTCCCAGGTGACTCAGGGGTAAAGAATCTGCCTGCCAATGCAGGAGGTGTGGGTTCAATCTCTGGGTCAGGAAGATTCCCTGGAGAAGGAAATGGCACCCCACTCCAGTATTCTTGCCTGGAAAATCCCATGGACGGAGGAACCTGGCGGGCTACAGTCTGTGGGGTCACAAAAGAGTCAGATATGACATAGTAACTAAGCAACAACAACATTAAGCCCTTCTCAACCTTAGTTTCCTTATCTGTAAAGTGGAAATAATAATATATGTTTTAAAAACCAAGGTTAAGCATTAAGGCTATAATATGTAAATTGATTATTACATTTCCTGAAAAATGATAGTAACTCCAAACGGAAGCAATTGTTTGTTATTCATCAAACATTTAGCCCACTACTCTGTACCTTCTTCTTCCTAAGCAGTTTTTCAGATTAGGGTATTGCCAATGGGAACACCATTTTTGAAAATCAGTTTAGCAAGGTGATTCAAAGCTTTAAAATGTTCATATATCTTTCATCAGGTAATTCTATTTTATGAGTCTGTTCTAAGGAAATATTCCTAAATACTGACCATAATAAATCCCTTCATGAAATAAAATGCTTATATAATACTCTGATCTCTGCACAGTACTTATAAATGCAAAAGTCTTTTGATTTCATCACTGTATTTTCCAGACATAAACCAAAGTTTTCAGCAATGCTTGAAACTCCCCTCAAGTTGAAACCATCCCAGGCATCTTAACTTAGAAAATATTAACAACACTGGAATCAAGATTGCCAGCAGAAATATAAATAACCTCAGATATGCAGATGACACCACACTTATGGCAGAAAGCGAAGAAGAACTAAAGGGCCTCTTGATGAAATTGAAAGAGGAGAGTGAAAAAGTTGCCTTAAAACTCAACATTCAGAAAGCTAAGATCATGGCATCTAGTCCTGTCACTTCATGGCAAATAGAAAGGGAAACAATGGAAACCATGACAGACTTTATTTTCTTGGGCTCCAAAATCACTGCAGATGGTGACTGCAGCCATGAAATTAAAAGGTGCTTGCTCCTTGGAAGAAAAGTTATGACCAACCTAGACAGCGTATGACATTACTTTGCCAACAGAGGTCCGTCTAGTCAAAGCTATGGTTTTTCCAGTAGTCATGTATGGATATGTGAGTTGGTTTATAAAGAAAGCTGAGTGCCAAAGAATTGATGCTTTTAAACTGTGGTGTTGGAGAAGATTTTGAGAGTCCCTTGGACTTCAAGGAGATCCAACCAGTCCATCCTAAAAGAAATCAGTCCTGAATGTTCATTGGAAGGACTGATGCTGAAGCTGAAACTCCAATACTTTGGCCACCTGATGCGAAGAACTGACTCACTAGAAAAGACCCTGATGCTGGGAAAGATTTTGAAGGCAGGAGGAGAAGGGGACGACAGAGGATGAGATGGTTGGATGGCATCACTGACTCAATGGACATGAGTTTGAGTAGGCTTCAGGAGTTGGTGATGGACAGGGAGGCCTGGCATGATGCAGCCCACAGGGTTGCAAAGAGTCAGACACAATTGAGCGATTGAACCAAACTGACTAGGTTAAGTACATACACTATAGGGCTTCCCAGGTGGTACTAGTGGTAAAGAACCCATCTGTCAATGCAGAAGACATAAAAGATGCGTGTTTGATACCTGAGTCAGGAAGAGTCCCTGGAGGAAGGCACGGTACCCACTCCAGTATTCTTGCCTGGAGAATGCCATGGACAGAGGAGCCTGGTGGGCTATGGTCCACAGGGTCACAAAGAGCTGAACATGACTGAAATGACTTAGCATGTGTATACACATCATTCAATAAGGAAGCGTAGCTTTTAAGAATTGCCTTTCATTCAACAAATATTTATTGAATACCAACAAAATGGTAGATTCTGCGTAAGTTCCTAGGAGAACAGAGATGAAACCACAGCCTCTAATTTTTCCTAGAGAGACTCATGAGGGGTCATTTTGGCCAGAGTCAGTCCTGCTTCTCATGCATTCCATAAATGTCTGTCTACTTCTATGTCTGGAATTGTCACAGTCTTTTTACTCAGAACCATCTTCCCCATGTTACCAGTCAAGGTGAAGGTGATAGTCACTCAGTCATGTCCAACTCTTTGTGACCACATGGACTTTAGCCTGCCAGGCTCCTCTGTCCATGGAATTCTCCAGGCAATAATACTGGAGTGGCTTGTCATTTGCCTCTCCATTTGCCAGTCAAAGCATGATTCAGTTTGAGCTCTCCTTCCTCCAAGCAGTCTTCCCTGGATCTGAGCTACACACTCTCTAGCTCCAGTGTATCCCCATGGTGCTGGCTTCTTGCAGTGCTCAATCTTTACTCATCCCTAGTTATTCTGTGTAGTTAGTTTTCTTTTTAGGTAACTGTATATTATTTTCACAACTAGGTAAAATTTTTAAATTAATCTCAAATATAATATTTCTTATGTGTACATGATACCTGGATATCTTATTAAATTACATATTCTGATTCAGTAGGTTTGGGGTGAAATCCTGGATTCTTCATAGATTCCAAGAGGTAAAGAGAGAAAAAATGATTTCAAGTGAAAATGTGCCAGGTGGGTTTTGATATTTTGTTTTTGATACCTTACAATATAAAGTTGCCCATAAGACAGTTCTTCATAGATGCCAAGCTTCCAGGTGATGTCCTTGCTGCTTGGACCTAAGACCACACTTTGAGTCACAATAGCAAGGATGGTGAGAACAGGGACCAGCATATTACTCTGTTTTTCCAACACCTTGGGCAGTGCGTTGGATGAGGTGAAAGTGTTCAGTAAATGTTTCTGGTGGGGAAAAATAAAGGAAGAATACAAACCTTGGGACAACACTGACCTAAGTTACAGTATCAATTCTACTACTTAATACTGTGACTGATCATGGACATTTACTTATTTATAAAACAACTTTTTTTGATTTTTGTGATATCAGAATTAAATTATATATTTTAAAATTCTTGGCATAGTGGTAATCTGTAGCAAGAAACTGACGAATAATATTACCTGTTAATGATGATATAGGAAAATTTTGCTTTTCCAGACTCAAGAAGATTTCTTCAGTGGTATGATTCTTGGTTTTGTACAGAAGCAAATAACTCAGAGGGAAAGTAAATGAAAGTGAAAGAGCTGGTCGCTCAGTTGTTTCTGACTCTTTGCGACCCCATGGACTGTAGCCTGCCAGGCTCCTCTCTCTGTGGAACTCTCCAGGCAAGAATATTGGAGTGGGTTGCCATTCCCTTCTTTAGGGAATTTTTCTGATTCAGGGATTGAATATGGATCTCCTGCATTGCAGGAGGATTCTTACTGTCTGAACTACCAGGGAAGCCCAGAGGGAGAAGGTACTGATAAAATTTTTGACTTTATTTGTAAAGATTATTGCATTTATAATTTATCAGTTCTAACATCTATTCCAAGAGGTACAAGAAAAAAACCAAGACAAATGAAAATATGCCAGGTGGGTTACCACATGTTTCTAGTCACTCACAATGCAGAGTTGCCTAGAAGAAAATCGAAGCTAATCAATAATCCCAAAGGAGAAAACAATGTCACTGTCATCTTCTTACTAATCTGGTTCATACCCAGCCTCTTTGGCAGAGATACTGTCTAGGTCTTCTCCAGATGAAGCCCTGGCAAAGGCCCTCATTAGGATGCCTCAGAAGGTGAATATTGAGAGGGCTGGCTTGAAGCATTTGGTGCTCAGCTAATTGTATTGGAAAAGGAGTTGCATGCTGAAGAAATCCCTAAGCTGCACTTGAATCTGCTCTGCTCATCGACTGGCAGAAACAGTGGTTACAGTATCCCCCAGATTCCGACAGTTTGTATTGCAAGTGAGGGAGTAAGTTGTCTTTCTTGCATGAATTGTATTTCAGAGCAGGAAAACAATTAGTGAAGGAAAGTTTTTTTTTTTTTTTAAATTCATAGCTTAAAAATGAGAAGAAATGATAGAAATAGAAAACCACGTTTACAATCTTAATGGATCTAGATGATGGTCCTCAATAGTTGCTAAAACCATTAGATAAGAAACATTAGATGTGAAACTTAATAAGAGATGAATCAGGCTGACATTACCTGAATTCACTAATTAGTCTTTCCATCACTAAAGGAGGGAAAAATAGGACATACTTTTCTTTTGATGCAAGGCAATAGAAAGTGTACAGAAATATTACAATAGATTGTTTACAAAAGAAATAACCCATAACTGATCAGACCTCTAGATCTAACTCCCAGTTTACTGAAAAATATAGGAGATGGAGGTCATGTTAAGTGATATTAGCATAATTTAATCAGTCAAATTCAGTATTCTGTAAGACAAATGGTTTAGTTTTTTCAAATAGTAAATACCAAAGGGGAAAAAAAAGGAGAATTGTTATATATTAAAAGGTACTTATACTCACACAATCTTAATATAATATATGAGGACTTTCCTGGTCATCCAGTGGCTAAAACTTTGTCTTGCAATGCAGGGAGTGGAAGCTCAGTCCCTGGTTGGGAAGTTAAGATCCCATATGCCTTATGACTAAAAAACCAAAACATAAAATGGAAGCAATATTGTAACAAATTCAATAAAGGCTTAAAAAGAGGTCCACATAAAAAAGTCTTAAAAATTAAATGTAATGTATGAAACTTGTTTGTTTGGATTGTTGCTCAAATAAATCTTAAAAATATTTTTAAATATTTAGGAACACAGAACTTGAAGTAGGTATTAAAATATTATAAGGAATTATTGATAATCTCATGATGATGTTATTGGAATCACATTTTTAAAAGTCCTTACCTGTTGAGATGTCTCCTGGAGTATTTCTTGATGAAGAAGCCCATCTTTACTTGGAAGAGGAAACAGTGACACTCAAATTCAGAGAAGTGAAGTATTTCACTGGATAAATTAGCAAAAAAATGAAGTGTTTGTGTTGTCAAGTGTGACAAAAATGAGAGTAAATGAAAACTCATACATCTGGTAGAAGTTTAAAGGGTAGAGCATTTTACGCAGCATCTTGGCAATATTTGCCAGAGTTCAGGTTGCATGTCCTCAATATTAAGAATTCAGGGAATTTCCAGAATTCTTCTTCCAGCTTTGTGAATCAGTGGATCTATATGGAAGCTCCACCTCCTGCTATAGATCTGACTGGACTTGGTTCTTCCTTCATATTCAGGCTCAGGACTGTCCTGTGTTTTTAACTTTTGTTATCAATAAATATATTTTTAAAATATTTTAGAAATAGTACTGAAGGTTCCCATAAGCACTTCTCTCACAGTTAATCCTATTTTAAATAACATATTTGTATAGTGTGTTTGTTATAATTAATGAAAAATTGATTCACTGTTATTAGCTGAAGTCTATAGATTATTTGGATTTCCTTGGCTTTTACCTAGTGTCTGCTCTCTGTTCCAGGATACTGTCTGGGATATCGTATATTTAGTTGTCATGTCTCTTTAGGGTCTTCTTGGACTGTCGCAGTTAGTTAGACCTTGTTATCAAAGACCCTAATAGTTTTGAGAAGTACTGGGCAGGAATAATGAAGGATGCCTTTCTATTAAATTTTTTCTGGTGTGTCTTATGGTTAGCTTCAGGTTATGGCTTTTGGGGAAAAAATTCAGAGACACAAATTTTTATTTCATTCTTGCTTAAATTGTTTCAGCTTTGGCTGTTGGCCCCTTTAATGTCAGTGTGTGTGTGTGTTTTCTTTCAGCACTCTCTTACTTTCTGGGCTACCAAATGCTCCAGACTCATTTTGTATATTCCCTGCCCCAGTCCTAGGACCAGCCATCTCTCCAATAATCCCTGGTTCCTTATTGGAAAATAATTTTAGAAACCAGTATTTGGGTGTTAAGTGTGCTCATTTCTACTGTGGTGTTATTTCTTGTACGCTTTCTCAGCTGACAGAGCAAAAATATATCTGTGTATATCCTTATACCTGTAAATATTTCTTTAGGCACAAAACTATACCTATGTTAAGTTAGACATGAGTTCTTACTGAGGTTTCCAATTCTAATCCATTACCACACAGATCTTTCTAGCTAATTATCCTTGCTAATCTGTAACCTTCCAAAAGTAAGAAACTTGGCTCTCATCATCCACCATCTATTTACTTAATTCTTCATTTTCAGTGGATAGGTATAGCAGTGTTAGAATTATTAATCCCTATCTTATGGATTAATCCCTATCTTATCAACTGACTATATTCAGTTCCTTTTGCCCTTTCTCTTAAAGATTCCATTAATTTTCAAAGTCCCTTAGGTCAATACATTTTCCCTACCTCTTTGCTAGGTAGCCAAGTAGTAGAGAATCTGCCTGCCAATGCAGGAGACGTAAATTCGATCCCTAGGTCAGGAAGATCCCCTGCAAAAGGAAATATCATCTCACTCCAGTATTCTGTCCTGAAAAATCCCATGGACAGAGGAGCCTGGCAGGCTACAGTCCATGGGGTCACAAAGAGTTGGACATGCCTGAGCATGCATGCATCCTCTTCACTGAACTTGTTTCATATATTTTAAATACAATTAGATTATCTTCTCATGGTCTGCCTTCTTTTTTGGGATCCTCTAAACTCCTAAATGATTTTTTAAAGTTTGCATTTATTAAGGTGCATTCGTTGTGTTGTAAATTCCCATGTGGTGCTAGTGGTAAAGAATTCACTTGCTAATGCAGGAGATGAAGGTTTGATACCTGAGCCGGGAAGATCCCCTGAAGTAGGAAATGGCAACCCACTTCAGTATTCTTCCCTAGAAAATTCAATGGAGAGAGGAGCCTGGAGGGGCTATAATCCATGGGATTGCAAAGAATTGGACATGACTGAACACACGCATCACACACATGGGTTTTGATAAATGTATAGTGTCATGTACCACCATTAGTTGTTGTTGTTTAGTTCCTAAGTCATGTCCAACTCTATTGCAGCCTGATGGTAATTCATCCTTCTTTTCCTCTCTGTAGCATCAGTTGAACTTTTTACTTTATGGTTTTTCCTTTTCAAGAATGTCATATAAATGGAATGCTATTGTTTGTAACCTTTCTGGAGGGGCTTCCTTTACTTAGCAATATGCATTTAAGGTTCCATTATGTCTTTGTAGCCTGAAGGGTTGTTTCTTTATATCACTGAATAGTATTTCATTGTATGATATACTACAGTTTATTTCTACAGTCACCTATTGAAGAATATCTTGTTTTCAGTTTTTGGTGAAAGGATAAAACCACTATAAACTTTCATATGCAGGGTTTTGTGTTGACACATACTCAGCCCATCTGAATAAGCAACTAGGAGCAGAAATGCTGGATTGTAGGGTAAAACTATGTTTAAAAGAAACTGTCAAACTTCCATCCAGAGTGGCTTTAGCATTTTGTATTTCTACCTGCAATTAATTGTATTCCTAATGCCCTCTATTCTTGCCAGCATTTGGTTTTGTTTTTCGAATCTTAGCTTCTTTAATAGGTGTATAGACATGTCCATTCCATTCTCCAGTGGACCACTTTTTGTCAGAACTCTCCACCTTGATGTGAACGTCTTGGGGGGCCCTACTCAGCATGGCGTAGTTTCATTGAGTTAACAAGGCTGTGGTCCATGTGATTAGACTGGCTAGTTTAGTGTGATTGTGGTTTTAGGCTGTCTACCCTCTGATGCCCTCTCTCAGCACCTACCATCTTAGCAGGGTTTCTCTTACCTTGGACGTGGGGTATCTCTTCACGACTGCTCCAGCAAAGCACAGCCACTGCTCCTGACCTTGGACGTGGGGTATCCCTGGAGAAGGGAATGGCAAACCACTTCAGTATTCTTGCCTTGAGAACCCCATGAACAGTATGAAAAGGCAAAAATGTAGGGCACTGAAAGATGAACTCCCCGGGTTGGTAGATGTGCAATATGGTACTGGAGATCACTGGAGAAATAACTCCAGAAAGAATGAAGGGACGAAGCCAAAGCAAAAACAACACCCAGTTGTGGACGTGACTGGTGATAGAAGCAAGGTCTGATGCTGTAAAGAGCAATATTGCATAGAAACCTGCAATGTTAGGTCCATGAATCAAGGCAAATAGGAAGTGGTCGAATAAGAGATGGCAAGAGTGAACATCAAAATTCTAGGAATCAGCAAACTAAAATGGACTGGAATGGGTGAAATGAACTCAGATGACCATTATATGTCCTACTGTGGGGAGGAATCCCTTAGAAGAAATGGAGTATCCATCATAGTCAACAAGAGTCCAAAATGCAGTACTTGGATGCCATCTCAAAAATGACAGAATGATCTCTGTTAATTTCCAAGGCAAACCATTCAATATCATAGTAATCCAAGTTTATGCCCCAACCAGTAACGCTGAAGAAGCTGAGGCTGAACGGTTCTATGAAGACCTACAGGACCTTTTAAAACTAATACCCAAAAAAGATGTCCTTTTCATTAAAGGGGACTGGAATGCAAAAGTAGGAAGTCAAGAAACACCTGGAATACCAGGCAATTTTGGCCTTGGAGTACAGAATGAAGTAGGGCAAAGGCTAATAGGGTTTTGCCAAGAGAACGCACTGGTCATAGCAAACACCCTCTTCCAACAACACAAGAGAAGACTCTATACATGGACATCACCAGATGGCCAATACCAAAATCAGATTGATTATATTCTTTGCAGCCGAAGATGGAGAAGCTCTATATAGTCAGCAAAAACAAGACCAGGAGCTGACTGTGGCTCAGATCATGAACTCCTTATTGCCAAATTCAGACTTAAACTGAAGAAAGTAGGGAAAACCACTAGACCATTCAGTATGACCTAAATCAAATCCCTTACGATTATACAGTAGAAGTGAGAAATAGATTTAAGGGACTAGATCTGATAGAGTGTCTGGTGAACCATGGATGAAGGTTCGTGGCATAGTACAGGAGACAGGGATCAGACCATCCCCAAGAAAAAGAAATGCAAAAAAGCAAATGGCTGTCTGAGGAGGCCTTACAAATAACTGAAAAGAAGAGAAGGGAAAAGCAAAGGAGAAAAGGAAAGATATAAGCATCTGAATGCAGAGTTCCAAAGAATAGCCAGGAGAGATAAGAAAGACTTCCTCAGTGATCAATGCAAAGAAATAGAGGAAGACAATAGAATAGGAAAGACTAGAGATCTCTTCAAGATGATTAGAGATACCAAGGGAACATTTCATGCAAAGATGGGCACAATATAAGACAGAAATGGTATGGACCTAACAGAAGCAGAGGATATTAAGAAGAGGTGACAAGAACACACAGAAGAACTGTACAAAAAAGATCTTCACAATCCAGATAATCACGATGGTGTGACCAGTAACCTAGAGCCAGACATCCTGGAGTGTGAAGTTAAGTGGTCCTCAGGAGGCATCACTACGATCAAAGCTAGTGGAGGTGATGGAATTCTAGTTGAGCTATTTCAAATCCTAAAAGATGATGGTGTGAAAGTGCTGCACTCAATATGCCAGCCAATTTGAAAAACTCAGCAGTGGCCACAAGCCTGGAAAAGGTCAGTTTTCATTCTAATCCCAAAGAATGCTCAAACTACCACACAATTGTACTCATCTCACATGCTAGCAAAATAATGCTCAAAATTCTCTAAGCCAGGCTTCAGCAATACATGAACCATGAATATCCAGATGTTCAAGCTGGTTACAGAAAAAGCAGAGGAACCAGAAATCAAATTGCCAACATCTGCTGGATCATCAAAAAAGCAAGAGAGTTCCAAAAAATCTGCTTTATTGATAATGCCAAAGCCTTTGGCTGTGTGGATCACAATAAACTGGAAAATTCTCAAAGAGATGGGAACACCAGACCACCTGACCAGCCTCCTGAGAAATCAGTATGCAGGTCAGGAATCAACAGTTAGAACTGGACATGGAGCAACAGACTGGTTCCCAAAAGGAAAAGGAGTACATCAAGGCTGTATATTGTCACCCTGCTTATTTAACTTATATGCAGAGTACATCATGAGAAACGCTGGGCTGGATGAAGCACAAGCTGGAATCAAGATTGCTGGGAAAAATATCAATAATCTCAGATATGCAGATGACACCACCCTTATGGCAGAAAGTGAAGAACTAAAGAGCCTTTTGATGAAAGTGAAAGAGGAGAGTGAAAAAGTTCGCTTTATTAAAGCTCAACATTCAGAAAACGAAGATCATGGCATCCGGTCCCATCACTTCAAGGCAAATAGATGGGGAAACAGTGGAAGCAGTGGCTGACTTTATTTTTCTGGGCTCCAAAATCACTGCAGATAGTGACTGCAGCCATGAAATTAAAAGGTGCTTGCTTCTTGGAAGAAAAGTTATGACCAACCTAGATAGCATATTAAAAAGCAGAGACATTACTTTGTCAACAAAAGTCCATATGGTTTTTCCAGTAGTCATGTATGGATGTAAGATTTGGAGTATAAAGAAAGCCTTTCGAAAGATGGTAATGATAACCCTATATGCAAAACAGAAAAAGAGACACAGATGTATACAGAACAGACTTTTGGACTCTGTGGGAGAAGGCGAGGGTGGGATGTTTCGAGAAAACAAGATCGAAACATGTATATTATCTATAGTGAAACAGATCACCAGCCCAGGTGGGATGCATGAGACAAGTGCTCGGGCCTGGTGCACGGGGAAGACCCAGAGGGATCGGGTAGAGAGGGAGGTGGGAGTGGGGATCAGGATGGGGAATACATGTAAATCCATGGCTGATTCATGTCAGTGTATGACAAAACCCACTACAATATTGTAAAGTAATTAGCCTCCAACTAATAAAAATAAATGAAAAAAAAAAAAAAAGAAAAGAAAGCCGAGTGCCGAAGAATTGATGCTTTTGAACTGTGGTGTTGGAGAAGACTCTTGAGAGTCCCTTGGACAGCACGGAGATCCAACCAGTCCATCCTAAAGGAGATCAGTCCTGGGTGTTCATTGGAAGGACTGATGTTGAAGCTGAAACTCCAATACTTTGGCCACCAGATGCAAAGAGCTGACTCATCTGAAAAGACCCTGATGCTGGGAAAGATTGAGGGCAGGAGGAGAAGGGGATGACAGAGGATAAAATGACTGGATGGCCTTACCGACTTGATGGACATGGGTTTGGGTAAACTCTGGGAGTTGGTGATGGACAGGGAGGTCTGACGTCCTTTGATCCACGGGGTCGCAAAGAGTCAGACACGACTGAGTGACTTAACTGGTGAACTGAGGCATATCCATTGTTGTTTTAATTTTCACTTTTAAATGATAATGAATATTAAAACTTTTTGGTGTTTATTTGCTATCTGTGTATCTTCCTGAGCTGTTTGTTCAGATAACTTGCTCTTTTTAAAATTGGGTTATTTTCTTATTAATGAGTATGAAGTGTTCTTTGTATATTCTGAATACAAGTCCTTTATTAGGTAAGTGTTTTGAATTTTTTTCACCCGGTTTGTGACTTATCTTTTCAGTCTCTACGCAATCATTTTTATTTTTACTTCTGGGGCTACAGAATAGAGATGATTAGCTATATTATTCTTCTAATAGCAGTGGCAGAGCCTAGAAATAACAATCAACCTCACAATCTTGTTAAAATCCCCTAATTTTGTTATTTGATAACATTGCATTAAGCAGAGAAAGTCACATAGTCAAATTTTGCATTAATGACATAGGATAGAATATACAGATAGTAGATGGGGAAGAGTGAATAATCTTAATAATAATTGATCACCCTATCCATGAAACTACAGTGGCTATTACTTTATTTTGTGTCTTATTTAATATTGAACATTTCTTCCATCTTTCTGAAAGATCCTAATGTGAAAAAGCAATACATTCTGTATTTCTTTCTTATGCATAATTTTACTTCCCAGACATTGTTCGCATTGATCAATGTTGCATAAGTAAGAGCTCATCTAATAAATACTGCTCTGACTGCAATTCAGTGAATAAAGCTGGTTTCTCTCCATTGCCTTGTCAATGTTTGCATGTAGCTCTGTTCTATAATAATTTTTTACAATTATCTAACAATGTTATAATGGATTGGTTGCTTATTACCATTTTTTTTAAAAATCATGACTTCTCCAGTCATTCTTTTTTTTTTTTTTATTATTATTATTTTTTTCCAGTGGGTTTTATCATACATTGATATGAATCAGCCATGGATTTACATGTATTCCCAATCCCGATCCCCCCTCCCACCTCCCTCTCCACCCGATTCCTCTGGGTCTTCCCAGTGCACCAGGCCGGAGCATTTGTCTCATGCATCCCACCTGGGCTGGGGATCTGTTTCACCATAGATAGTATACATGCTGTTCTTTTGAAATATCCCATCCTCACATTCTCCCACAAAGTTCAAAAGTCTGTTCTGTATTTCTGTGTCTCTTTTTCTGTTTTGCATATAGGGTTATCGTTATCACCTTTCTAAATTCCATATATATGTGTTAGTATGCTGTAATGTTCTTTATCTTTCTGGCTTACTTCACTCTGTATAATGGGCTCCAGCTTCATCCATCTCATTAGGACTGGTTCAAATGAATTCTTTTTAATGGCTGAGTAATATTCCATGGTGTATATGTACCACAGCTTCCTTATCCATTCATCTGCTGATGGGCATCTAGGTTGCTTCCATGTCCTGGCTATTATAAACAGTGCTGCTATGAACATTGGGGTGCACGTGTCTCTTTCAGATCTGGTTTCCTCAGTGTGTATGCCCAGAAGTGGGATTGCTGGGTCATATGGCAGTTCTATTTCCAGTTTTTTAAGGAATCTCCACACTGTTTTCCATAGCGGCTGTACTAGTTTGCATTCCCACCAACAGTGTAAGAGGGTTCCCTTTTCTCCACACCCTCTCCAGCATTTATTGCTTGTAGACTTTTGGATAGCAGCCATCCTGACTGGCGTGTAATGGTACCTCATTGTGGTTTTGATTTGCATTTCTCTAATAATGAGTGATGTTGAGCATCTTTTCATGTGTTTGTTAGCCATCTGTATGTCTTCTTTGGAGAAATGTCTGTTTAGTTCTTTGGCCCATTTTTTGATTGGGTCATTTATTTTTCTGGAATTGAGCTGCAGGAGTTGCTTGTATATTTTTGAGATTAATCCTTTGTCTGTTTCTTCATTTGCTATTATTTTCTCCCAATCTGAGGGCTGTCTTTTCACCTTGCTTATAGTTTCCTGCGCGCCCGACTGGCGCCAGCGGAAACTGAGACTGGGTCCGCGGAAGGGAGGGGGCGCGCCACACCTGGGTAGAGTGCGCCCACCAAGCCCCTGGCTTCCAGTCATTCTTTTTATCAAACTTATTCCATACAGTGGCCTAGGTCTTCTATATTTGAACATGATGTCAGCTTTTTTCTACTTGAAAATCAACTTAGTTGGATATATCTTTTTAGGTCATACAGTCTTGCCTTGATAACTGTAGCAGTTGCTTCACCATCATTGTAATTGTTGTGGTGATTCATTAATATTATTTTCATGTTCTACTTTAAAAATTAAAACCTTAAAGAAAAGCAAAGTTTAGAGTCTTCCCAATCCCAGTACATTATTCAAAGGCAATCAATGATATCATCTTGTGTGTTATCATTCAAGACCATTTTATGTCATATATGTGTATATATATATGTATATCTCTCTTTCTATATATATATATATACACACACACACATATATATATATATATATTCCATTTTGTTTTAGAATTTAACATCACTATGGAAAGCTCTGAAAAAATTTTGAGCAGAAGTAAATTTTTTTCCCGAATTTTCCTGATACCCTCTCACCCTTAGGAATCTTTCTTTTTTTTTAACTTTAAATTTTATAGTTGATTAAAAATATTATGTTAGTTTCAGATGTACAGCAAAGCGATTCAGTTATACCTATATGTGTACCTATTCTTTCTCAAATTCTTTTTCCATGTAGGTTGTTACATTAGAGTGAGTTGAGTTCCCTGTGCTATATAGTATGTCCTTGTGTAGCACAGGGACTCTTTAATCTTTGAAGTTTGGTAATGTCTTTAAAAGTGTGTATTTCACTGTTAATTATTCTATGCCATTTTCTGGAACGTTTCACACACACATGCACACACACAGTAGAAGACAATTGTTCCAATACACGGCAGAAGAAAAATTTTCTGAAAAAAAAATATAAATTCAAATTCATTTGTATTTTGGAAAAATGTCTCTTTTACTGTATCTTTGATTGTTTTTTTATCCATTCTTTTGACTTTACTTCAAGAAGGTCTACTATATATCACTTTGTGTTCTGCATATATCACTCTCCCCTTAATTATTATAAATTATTTTTCCAATTTTCTTTTCTCAGTTTGGTAATCTAGTTTCCTGGATGTTTTTAGTGGTCATTTCTACTTTATACTCTTTATAACTGGTTTTCATTTCCTTGATAGTTTTATTTTCCACTTCTGAGATGTCAGTTTACTATTCACTTTGTGTTTCTTTTTATATTTTAGTATATTTTGTATTATTATAATTCATGCATTTCTTTTTATATTTATCTTTTATATACACTCAGATTTCAAAGAAGTTAGGCTTTCTAAAATTTATTTGATATCATAGATATTTTTCTTTTTGTTTTTCATTGTGCTGGGGCTTCATGGTGATATATAGGCTTCTCTAGTTGTGGCTCATGGGCTTAGTTGCCCCATGACATTGGGATCTTAGTTCACCAACCAGGGATTGAACCCACGTCTTCTGCATTGGAAGGTGGATTCTTAACCACTGGATCACTAAAGAAGTCCCATAGCCATTTTTTATATCTACATTAAACATTTATTTTCTCCTTTAAGTTATTATATATTTTCCATGTGATACCATAGTCTTTTATATGTTTTCCTTCCTTTCTCCTGGTATTATCCTGAAGAGTAGTTTTATTTGCTTTTTGTTTGTTGTATTATATTCCTTCTTTTGGTGTTTTTGTCTATGCTAAATCCTAATTGATTGTGAATTGTATTTATGTAGGCTTTTGGACTAGCTTTTGTCTAGAATATATGTGACAAGGGGCTGGGGAGTGAGCCAGCAGAGTGGGCAGTTTAAATTTACAAATATTGTTTCCAAACACCTTCTCACCAACTCTGCTATTTATTTTGCTCCAATAATATGGGTGTTCTGCACTCTCAAAATGTGACTGCCACCCCTCTGAGGAAGTAGGAAATCTCTGTGCCCAATGGCTGAGTTCTGTAGGCCGTAAGTCTCACTCTTCTTATTATCTAAAGTGTTTGTTTTTCCGCAGCTGACTGTTAGAAACAGCTAAGAGCAGAAAACCTACCCAGTCACACCGGAAGGTGACCCTTTGAGCAGATAGCATGTGAGCTCTTTTCTGCATCATCCCCTCTTAATCCTCAGAGGAGCAAGATGTATCAATAGCCTCTCAAACTCTTGAACTTGTCCTAAATAAGAGAACTATACATTGGGATCTTTAAAAACTTGCTACATTATATGGAAAACTTTTGTCAGGTTAGAACATAAAGGCACTTATTATGCCTTTGTGTTTCATTTATTTGATACAATTAACATGTGTTGTGGATATTTTATAATTTCAATGAAAATGGGATTCATTCCCCACCTCCTCTATCTGATTTATTGTGTTGATTTTGCCTAATGGTAAATATATCTTTATACAACTATTTTTAACCAGATGTCTCTTTAAGTTTTATTAACATTCAGTTTTCTAAATTTTAGAAGTTAAAAAAAATTTTACATAAGAAACTTGGAATGAATGTTAAACCACAGATATAAATCAATGAGTAAGGTGATCTGGCACCCACTTCCTAGAGATAATAGGGCTTATCAGATAACTTTGAATATTTCAGCATCCGCATAAGCTATAAAAAGCCCCGTACTTGTGGAAACCTGCTGTTAGCACCAGGGGCTCAACTCGTTGCTCTGTGATGACATGGGGGTGGGGTGGGGGGAGGGGTGGGAGGGAGGCGATATATATTTACATAGAGCTGATTCACATTGTAGTACAGCAGAAACTAATAAACATTGGAAAGGAATTATACCCCAATAAAAAAAAGGAAAAAAAAAGATTTACAACAACAAAAATCCTTGTAGACTGAAAGCATGTTTAATTTGGCTTAACCAAACATCTAAGTGTTCACCCGATGACAACAGAAACACAAAATATAGTCTCAAATATAGTTTCAAAGGTGATTAGTTAATTGATAAATCAAGAAATACTGGTCTGAACCTAGTAGTGATAAGGAAATTGCTAATAACAACAGAAAAATGAACAGCTAAGAAAGATAAAAAGTGGTTGTCTCAGGTATAGGATAGGAGGAATAAGGAGAGGTCAGGCAGAAGACTTGTTTTTTATCCTAAACTTTTCTATATTGTTTGATTTTTAACAATGTTGGTGAGTTCCTTGGATGAGATAAAAATCATTCATTAAAAATAATAAACTAAAAATAAAAATAAAATAAATAAAAAAATAAATTAGATGTTAGTGAAAATAGCTTTTTAAAAACATTTTGTTAAATGCTTCTCTTATCACAGACTTTAGGTCTTAAATATTAAATTAAGGTGTGCAGTAGGGTTTGAATATGGAGTAATGTTCATATCTCTGTTTTATGCATTTTAACATCAGAATATCTCAGCACCTGTTGATACACTGTTCCATATTTCCTAGTTCTTTTTGACCCCCTGTGTTCTAGATCACGTATCTTAGATCTGTGTCATTGGTTGTGTTAAGTACATACATTTATTGTTAAGGTCATATACATTTCATTTTCTGTTTCTCGTAGAGCCTGTTTGGAGAGCACTAAAAGCATCCTTTACATCTGTTGGGTGTCCCTGTCTCTAGATTCTAACACTAGGTTTTTCTGGGTCTTCCACCACTTCTCCCAACAGTCCATAGTCAAGCACCTCCCTTGCCGTGGTTCTAGTCACCCACATGGAGGACTCCTGATTTTGAAGAGAAGATAAAGCAGTGACGAGTGATATACTTTCCAGTTTTGGGAAGTGATATACTTCCCAAGTTTTGAGCCTCCTGGGACCAAATTTTCTTCATCTACACATATGTGCATGCATGGTGAGCTGTTCAGTCATGTCTGACTCTTTGCAACACCATGGACTGTAGCCCACCAGGCTCCTCTGTCTGTGGGATTTTTCAGTCAAGAACACTGGAGAGGGTTGTCATTTCCTTCTCCAGGGGATCTTCCCAACCTAGGGATAGAACCCCTGCATCTGAAGCATCTTCTGTTTGGCAGGCAAATTCTTTACCACTGTTGCTGCTGCTGCTGCTAAGTTGCTTCAGTCGTGTCCGACTCTGTGCGACCCCATAGACGGCAGCCCACCAGGCTCCCCCGTCCCTGGGATTCTCCAGGCAAGAACACTGGAGTGGGTTGCTGTTTCCTTCTCCACTGTTACCACATGGGAAGTCCTCATCTACACGAACAGAATGTCAAATTGGGTAATTGGTGAGGTCTGTTAGGAATGTGGGGCTTCTCTGATGGCTTAGTAGTAAAGAATCTGCCTGCAATGCAGGAGACACAGGTTTGATCTCTGAGTGGGGAAGACCCCCTGGATTGGCTTAGAGTATGCTGATGAGCTTCCCTGTTGGCTCAGTGGTAAAGGATCCACCTGCACCCACACACAAAAATAAACTCAAAATGGATTAAAGATCTACATGTAAGACCAGAAACTATAAAACTCCTAGAGGAGAACATAGGCAAAACACTCTCCGACATAAATCACAGCAGGATCCTCTATGACCCACCTCCCAGAATATTGGAAATAAAAGCAAAAATAAACAAATGGGACCTAATGAAACTTAAAAGCTTTTGCACTACAAAGGAAACTATAAGCAAGGTGAAAAGACAGCCCTCAGATTGGGAGAAAATAATAGCAAATGAAGAAACAGACAAAGGATTAATCTCAAAAATATACAAGCAACTCCTGCAGCTCAATTCCAGAAAAATAAATGACCCAATCAAAAAATGGGCCAAAGAACTAAACAGACATTTCTCCAAAGAAGACATACAGATGGCTAACAAACACATGAAAAGATGCTCAACATCACTCATTATCAGAGAAATGCAAATCAAAACCACAATGAGGTACCATTACACGCCAGTCAGGATGGCTGCTATCCAAAAGTCTACAAGCAATAAATGCTGGAGAGGTTGTAGAGAAAAGGGAACCCTCTTACACTGTTGTTGGGAATGCAAACTAGTACAGCCACTATGGAAAACAGTGTGGAGATTTCTTAAAAAACTGGAAAAAGAACTGCCATATGAGCCAGCAATCCCACTTCTGGGCATACACACTGAGGAAACCAGATCTGAAAGAGACATGTGCACCCCAATGTTCATCCCAGCACTGTTTATAATAGCCAGGACATGGAAGCAACCTAGATGCCCATCAGCAGATGAATGGATAAGGAAGCTGTGGTACATATACACCATGGAATATTACTCAGCCATCAAAAAGAATTCATTTGAATCAGTTCTAATGAGATGGATGAAACTGGAGCCCCTTATACAGAGTGAAGTAAGCCAGAAAGATAAAGAACATTACAGCATACTAACACATATATATGGAATTTAGAAAGATGGTAATGATAACCCTATACGCAAAACAGAAAAAGAGACACAGAAGTACAGAACAGACTTTTGAACTCTGTGGGAGAAGGTGAGGGTGGGATATTTCAAAAGAACAGCATGTATACTATCTATGGTGAAACAGATCACCAGCCCAGGTGGGATGCATGAGACAAGTGCTCGGGCCTGGTGCACTGGGAGGACCCAGAGGAATCGGGTGGAGAGGGAGGTGGGAGGGGGGATCAGGATGGGGAATACGTGTAAATCTATGGCTGATTCATATCAATGTATGACAAAACCCACTGAAATGTTGTGAAGTAATTAGCCTCCAACTAATAAAAAAAAATAAAACAAAACATAAAGCAGAAGCAAAAATAAAATAAAAGAAAATAAAATTGTCCTATGCAACCCCCCCCAAAAAAAAAAAAGAATCCACCTGCAATGCAGGAGATGCAAGAGACTCAGGTTCGATTCCTCGGTTAGGAAGATAGCCTGGAGGAGGACTTGGCAACCCACTCTAGCACTCATGCCTAGAGAATCCCATGGACAGAGGAGACTGGCGGGCTGCATTCTCTAAGGTCACACAGAGTTGGATATGGCCGAAGGGACGAAGCAGCAGTAGCATTAGGAATGTAAAATGTTCAGATTCTATGGAAATGTGGAAACAATGTCATTATGTCATTCACTCTGAATGACCTAAACCATGATGTCAGATGATTTAAAGCCTCCCTCTCTACCTCTCACTGACAAATACATGTGGGGAGTCACATGAATATACTTCTACAGAGTGCTTGAAATGAGAGGGGGAAGCTGATACGGGTGTTATTGGGAAAAGAGCAAAAATGCAGAAGCAAGGTAGTGTGGCAACTATCAATTTCAGAAATCTAATGATGTGAGAGGACTTGGGTATGGCTGGAGTCTAAGGAATAAATGAGAAGTTTATCCCACGAATCCAAGCTCTTTAAACATCTGGAGAGACTCCAAGATTTCTGGGTGGAGGGGGGAATAACAAAACCACTTGCTTAACATCCCCCTCTTTTCAGGAGTCTGATAATTAGAGCAAGGCAGAAATAACGAGGAGCTCTGCAAGGTCATATCAATCATCAAAGCAGGAGAAATATAGTCCCCAGTTCCTGCAAAAACCCATAGCAAGAGGCTGAGGCTTCACTTGATAGATTTAGATGATTCATTTGTTCCTTCAGTGAGTATTTGTGTGTGTGTGTGTGTATGTGCTCTGTCATGTCCAACTCTTTGTGACCCCATAAACTGTAGCCCACCAGCCTCCTCTGTCTGTGGGATTCTCCAGTCAAGAATACTGGAGTGGGTTGCTGAGTCCTTATCCAGGGTGTCTTCCCAACCCAAGTCTCCTGCATCTCCTGCATTGCAGGTGGATTCTTTACTGCTGAGCCAGCAGGGAAGCTCATCAGCATATGAGGCCAATCATTATTCTGAGTTCAAAAGGTTCCAAAAGCAAAATGATACAAAACAAAGCAAAAACTCTTGGCATTTTGTTACATTTTGTTTTGTACTCTTTACTATTCTGCTTGGTCTTCTCTTGAACTGTCTGAGGTGGGCACAAGAAGGATGATTACTCCCATTTAGCAGATGGGATAACTGAGGCAAAGATGGGTCATATAATATGCCCAATGCCAGGCAGCAGATTTTCACAGAGGTAGGATCAGAATTCTAGGTTCCTGATATGTTGGCAATCTTTCTGCCTGCTTACATTGCTGCTTCTCCAATTCATCCACACAGGTGACTCAGAGGAGGAGGTTTATATCAAGGCCCTGCAATAGAACTTGGCAGAGAATAGGTGCTCTGTAAAAGGTGGCTGCCCCTTTAGTTTGAGCCACTCCTTTCCAACACCACTCTCTGGAATGCAGGCCCTTATAGGATGGGATTTTTCTCAATGATCCCTGCAGTGAAACAGGATTTTTTAAAAATGGACTTACTTATAGGATGGACTTACTCTACGTGGGAAAATGCAGGCTATGGATGGAGTCTGCAAAATTTTGCAGCTGAGGCTAGCAAAACTACCCCATTCTTATTTTGCTAGCTTTTTGCTCTTAGGTTTCATATCTTCCTACTTACTAATGTTCTCATCAGATATATGCAAACGACTTATGACTATTAGCATTGACACTAGCAAAATGTAGGTTTTGTCTAAGTAAATGGGAGAACTCCAGCCAGCATTTGCATTATTTGAGCCTTTTATTTATTATTTTTCCATCACCTTCCAGTTGTGCATTCTCTCCATGTATGCCAGAGATTTGCTTTATTTTCATTTTTTCCCTCAATTATTTAATGTTGGCTTTGAGGCTCAGGAGTCATAACACAATTGCATGATTAATTTTGTTCCTCTGTTACAATGGAGTTTTCATGAAATTAACTATGCCATTTCCTTCTCAGTAATGTCCTGTGATGAATATTTTATTTTTCTCAATTGCTATGTGGCTGGCATTGCTTGATATTTTGTGGTACCTTTTCAAATAACAAGATGCTCCTGAGACCTTTCAGAGCCTCTGCTGCAGCAGAGTGGAGCTCTGTGCCTTAATAGGAAAGCCAGAGATCAGTTAAAGGAACGTTCCTCTCCAAGAGCACAGAAAATGCCTAATATGGGAGCCACAGGGTTTGAACAAGATTCACCTGACCTCCCAAAGGTTGTATATTAGAAATCATCATGGCATCAGCAGAGAAAGGGAAATAAATGCATCCCATCATGGAGATATGTTGTAGACCAACCTAGTTCCATGACCTTACCTACTAAGAACTGCAAGGGCTTTCTGTTTTTCCATGAGCACAGAGTTGGCTCTAGAATATTCATCATAAAACCTCCTCTGGCAACTCCAAGGGCTGTGTTGTTGTTGTGTAGACAATAAGTCATGTCTGACTCTTTTGCAACCCTATGGACTGTAGCCGGCAAGGCTCCTCTGTTCATGGAATTTTCCAGGCAAGAATACTGGAGTGGGTTAGCATTTCCTTCTCCAGGGGATCTTTCTGATACAGGGATGGAACCCACATCTCCTGCTTGGTAGGTGAATTCTTTACCACTGAGCCACCGGGAAAGCCCCCTAAGGGCTGTGTGAGTGAGTTAGTGAAAGTCGCTTAGTTGTGTCCAACTCTTTATGACCTCACGGTCTATAGACCGCTGGGTTCTTCTGTCCATGGAATTCTCTGCTGAGTATTTTTCTGAGATGGACATAAGTTCAGCAACAAGAACGACCCCCTGAAAGAGTGACCAGAGCAAGTGCAAGGCAAAAGAAAGGAAAAAAAAAAAATTGAGCAACTACTAATGGCCAGATACTCTAGTGTTTTAAAAATATCTCATTTAATTGTCAAAATTACCTTGCAATTGGGTTATGAACCCCATTGTAAATATGAGACCTCTGG
This sequence comes from Cervus elaphus, assembly GCF_910594005.1. Taxonomy (NCBI): domain Eukaryota; kingdom Metazoa; phylum Chordata; class Mammalia; order Artiodactyla; family Cervidae; genus Cervus; species Cervus elaphus. The sequence continues at coordinate 66,946,644 of NC_057847.1, forward strand.
CGCTCAGAGAGGTTAAGTAACTTGTCTAAGGGACCCAGTGTCAGGCATTTAAATATTTGCTGATTAAATAATGAATGAATGAATGTTAACGCTGCCAATGCAGGGGATCGATAATGGGAGTTCCTCTTATCTCTATTTTAGAGGAATAAATATTCCCTTGGCAGGCGGATGACTTAGCAAGTGACATGGGAGCTTATTAAATGAAGTTATTGGCATGAAGTGCTGGGGGGATAAGGGTGCTCTGTCCCTCTGTCCCAGCTGCGTGCTCTGTAGTCTCATCACAAGATTGGAAGTGCATGGCTCTGCTTACCTTCCTTTCCACCCCAGCCCTGCTTTGCCAAGGAGCATTTAGGAAGCTCTGGGCATTCTCCTGAGATACTTAATGGGATGTAATTATACATGATTCTGTATGTGGCCAAGGACTGGGGACAGGAATCAAGGTCCTAAGTGTTTTCTGCCTTTGGGTGCATTTGAAGGTATGGGAGTTTAAAGAATTGGAAACTTCAAAGCTGGACAATAAACGTGGGTTTCATATTTAAATGACAGAGGATGTGCCTGCAAGTCCTGCTTAGAAGCGCTCATTTCCTTTGCAAGTCCTGTTTCTGCTAAACCTTGTGGTTTTTCAAATTGTGCTGAGAGCAAATCCCACATCCCCTTTGAAATGATTTGGTTTCTGCACTCAAAACTGGTCTGAAGGGCAAACTGCTGAAAAAGCTTCTTTCCCCTTGAATTAAATGCTCTCGGGCAGGGGGAAAAGAGTGTGAGATTGTTGTGCCTGGTTCAAAGCATGCCAGGTATGGCCAGTATCCATATCAGAGCCTCCAGTGCCCATGGTGACATTAATAATGAATCACGAGTTTCTTGCAGATTTTCAACTAAGCAGTGTTGCTTTTCCTGTGGTTAGGTCAGTTCCAGGGTGTTTGGCGCTGGCATTTCAGGTATGTCCTGCCAAAATGAATGCAAAGTAATTAGCAGCAGGCAATGCTTTTGCTTTGCTCACCAGAAGTAGTCTTTTAACCTAAGCAGAATGGAGTTTTCATGTGAATCTTGGTTGTGAAAAATCTCTCTTTTCTGAGGATTACTAACCAAGCCAGGTAACTGCTGGGTGGGTTTGAGATCTTTTCTCTGATATTGATGGACCCATATTAGGTGGAACTGGGTGACAGCAATTGCAATAGGCACATTAAGGAAGTGGGGTTGGGTGGGCCTCATCTGTCTGCCAGGCCGAGGATAGCTGAAAAAGGACTCCTTCTGGTTTCGCTCTGTCTCCACGGCCCTCCCGCAGTCTGTGCCATGGGCAGCTCTCGTCTGACCATTGCAGAAACCTCCTAACTATCCCTCCTGCTTCCACTCTCAACCTGCTCCCATTTAGCAAGCCAAGGTGAGCTGCTGCTTCTCCCTTTTTCCCCCAACATTTATCTATTTGGCTGGGCCAGGTCTTAGTTGCTGCATGCACGATCTTCCATCTTCGTTGTGGTATGCGGCATCTTTAGTTGCGGCATGAACTCTTAGTTGCAGCATGTGGGATCTAGTCCCCTGACCAGATGTCAAACCTGAACCCCCTGCCTAGGGAGCACGGAGTCTTAGCCATTGGGCCACCAGGGAAGTCCCTGGATGAGCTTCTTAAACAAAAGCCAATCTAGATGATTCACTCCCCTGGTTGAAAACTTTCAAAGGTTTTCAGCTCCACTTGGCATAATTCCAAAACTCCGCCCCGGTCGGCTGGTCCCGCAGGTCCCTGCTCTCCCCTCCCGTGCCCTGGCTGTGCTGGACTTCGGCCAAGTCCCTGCACCCAGAGTTCTCACCCCTCCACAGACCTTCTCACGCCTTCTCACCTCTGCCCTCTCTGCTTCCCTCTCTGTCCGTCTCATCTCTACAAATCCATCAAGTCTCATTTCAAAGTTGGTTCCTCAGAAAGTCTTCCCTGACTTTAAAATAAAAGTCAGTCCTCATAGGGGAAGAGGCCAAGATGGCAGAGCAGGAAGGCCCAGAATTATTCTTCTCCCAGAGGCATATCAACATGACAAGTGTTTACAGAGCAACTGTCTATGAGAACAACCTGAAGACTAGCAGAGAATGTTTTCCACAACTAAGGATATGAAGAAGGAACCACGTCAAGAGGGTGTGCAGAATCTCATGTGCTCTGAGTCCCAGCAAAGAGGCAGTAGTATGAAAGGAACCTGGATCAGACCCACTTTCTGAACTTAGTGAGCCTCCTAAGAGGCAGGAGGCAATGGGAAATGGAGACATTAGCAGCAGCCATTTTTGGAAGCCCGTTCTGCCGTGGTGATACCGGGAAGCCCTGTTGTGGAATCCACCCTGGTGGCTCAGTAGTAAAGAATCCATGTGCTAATGCAGAAGACATGAAAGACGTAGGCTCGATCCCTGGGTCAAGAAGATCCCCTGCAGTAGGAAGTGGCAACCCACTCCAGTATTCTTGCCTGGAAAATCCCGAGGATAGAGGAGTTGGCAGACTATCCAAGGGGTCACACAGAGTTGGACATGACTGATATGACTTAGCACATACTCCTGCCTACTAGTGCCAGTGGCTTACTTTATCACCAGTACTGTGCCTCCAGTCATGAAGGGTTCTGGGTCCACCCACCAGTAGACTGGCAGCAGCTGCCACACCTCCCTAGGCCACATAGCCAACCATATGAAAAGCTTATGCCACTGACAGCAGGCCTGTGGTTATCACACAAGGCAAGGCCTGGCAGCCAACTAGAACCTGGGGACCAGGGATGCCTACCAGAATATGGACAGTATGCAGGTTTCTCAAAAAATTAAGAACAGAAATACCATATGATTCAGCAGTTTCATTTCTGAGTATTTGCCTAAAAAGAAATCAAAGCACTAATTAGAAAAGATATATGCATCTCAATGTTTATTGCAACATTACTTACAATAGCCAAGATATGAAAGCAATACAAGTCTTCATCAACAGATGAATGGATTAAGAAGATGTGGTGTATATACACAATGGAACATTATTCAGCCACCAGCAATGAAATCTTCCCATTTGTAACAACATGGATGGATCTAGAAGGTATTAGCTAAATGAAATAAGTCAGAGACAGAAAGGTGAATACCACAGATCCCACCTGTGTGTGGAATCAAAAACAAAACAAAGCAAATAAATGAAAACAGACATGGAATAAATAGGTGGTTGCTAGAGGGGCAGGGGATGAGTGTGGGTGAAACAGGAGGAAGGGATCCAAAGGTACATACCTTCAGTAACAAATTAAGTCATGGGGATGTAATATGCAGCAGAAGGAATATGCTCAACAATGGAGTAATAAGTTTGTATGGAGTCAGATGTTTACTGGACTTCGCTGGTGATCATTCATCCTCTATGTAAATGTCAAATCACTATGGAGTACACCTAAAATCACATAATATTGTGTGTCAACTGTATAGATAAATGAAAAAAATATTCTCATACTGTTTCTTGTATTTTCCTTTCATAGAATTTAAGGCTGAGGCTGTTTGTTAGTGTGTATTTTATATATGTCATTATGTATCTATATCTATATCTATCCTCCTTTCCACTGATTTATAAGCTCAGTTAAGCAGGGATCAAGTCTGTTTTATATTCTTAGCACCTAACAGAGTGCCTGACACATAAGAATTACTATTTATTGAATGAATAAAAAATTGGTTTCTTCCATAATTGAAAAAGACACATGTACCCCAATGTTCATTGAATACTATTTACAATCGTTTGGACATGGAAGCAAGCCTAGATGAATCGATAAAGAAGTTATGGTATATATATACAATGGAATGTTACTCAGCCTTAAAAAGGCAATTCTCATGAGGCAGATGAACCTAGAGCCTATTATACAGAATGAAGTAAGTCAGAAAAAGACAAATATCGTATATTAATTCATATATATAGGATCTAGAAAGATGGTACTGATGAACCTATTTCAAGGCAGCAGTTGAGACATAGATATAGAGAATAACAGTGGGGGAAGGAGAAGATGGGATGAATTGAGACATTGAGTAGCATTGAAACATATACATTACCATATGTAAAATAGCCAGTCGGAATTTACTGTATGATGCAGGGAGCTCAGACTTGGTGCTCTGTGACCACCTAGAGGGGTGGAATGGGGTGGGGGGGTGGGAGGGAGGTTCACATGGTGGGGGACATTTGTATACCTACTGCTGATTCATGCTGATGTATTGCAGAATCCAACACAGCATTGTAAAGTAATTATCCTCCAACTAAAAATAAATTTTAAAAAATTGGTTTCTTGTGCCATTAGTCAAGTTGACTTGCTTTCATTTTAAAAACCACTATATAGGATACCCGATTTCAGCCCTCACATCAGTGGGCACAGCCTTCCCTGGCTCTTGTATTAACTGTGGCCTCAGCATGTTGGTCTTGGTGGGCGTACTGCCCATACCAGCCCTGTTGGTATCTGCTCCCTCTCCTGATCCAAGTTGAACCCTTGGAACCTGACATCATACCACTTGATCAAAATCTGATTCTTGATTGTTCCAACCTCTTTGGCAGTGCTTTGAGCCTTTGCTCAAAGCCTGTTTTCAAAATCCTTATATTTTTAAGTTGCAGCCTCTTGATAGATCTCCCTGAGGAGTATTTGTAACTCTATAGCACCATGAGAGTCAACTTAAGCCTCGCTCAACTTCTTATCTTGGCTTATGTGAGCAGGAAGTCCTAGTACAAATATTTATAAAGTAATCTCCATTGAAAATATTATGGTTGTTGCAATTTACAGGAAGTCAAGCTTTTGGGATTCCTCAAAGTCATAAAACTTAAGATTATAAGTGATACACTTTGGGGATGAAATTATAAATAGAAGTGTGATGCATATGTATTGTTCATTGAAGAAGGCCTTCTTATCTCTCCTTGCTATTCTCTGAAACACTGCATTCAGTTGGATATCTTTCCCTTTAGCCTTTCACTTCTCTTTTCTCAGCCATTTGTAAAGCCTCCTCAGACAATCACTTTACCTTCTTTCATTTCTTTTTCTTTGGGATGATTTTGCTCACTGCCTCCTGTACAATGTTATGAACCTCTATGTATAGTTCTTCAGGCACTCTATCTACCAGCTCTAATCCCTTGAATCTCTTTGTTACCTCCACTGTATAATCATGAGGGATTTGATTTAGGTCATACTTGAATCGCCTAGTGGTTTTCCCTTCTTTCTTCAATTTAAGCCTGAATTTTGCAATAAGAAGCTGATGATTGGAGCCACAGTCAGCCCCATGGTCTTATTCTTACTGATTGTGTAGAACTTCTCCATGTTTGACTGCGAAGAATATAATGAATCTGATTTTGGTATTGACTCTTTAGTGATGTTCATGTGTAGTTTTCTCTTGTGTTGTTGGAAAAGAATGTTTGCTATGATCACTGTGCTCTCTTGACAAACCTCTGTTATATTCCAGTTAGGCATTCATCTAACATTCCTCTTACCCCTACCCTTGCTAGGAGTCAAAGAAGTTCTTTGTTTGGAGTTCTCATTCCAAATTTTGTGAAAATTTAAATTGTCTTACCCTTGGCTCTCTGCACTTCTCACTTGAATCTGACCCTCTACAAGAGCCTGGCTCCTTTTATTCCTCAAGTATCTTGCAAATACTGCAGTATGTTTAATCCCCACAGCACCAGATATGCTGATTTTGTGGCAGAGAATTCATCTTAACTCATCATGAGGGAAAGGGCAATGACACAGAACGTTCAAGAATGCTACTTCAATCCCCTTTTCATTTTTTTGAACAAAACAACCCTCAACCTCTCATTAGTAAATGTTATGTGCCTGTTAGGAAAAAAGCTTCCTGACTCTAATTTATCTGGTGGCATTTTCTATCACAGTAAACAAAATATTAGTGAAAGGTTGAGCCTGCTTCTGCCTTTCCCTTTGCCAATTTACAAAATAAACATTTACTGATTTGGTCATTTAGAGTTTAAACTATTGAACTGAAGACAGATGTTCTTTGAACAAGGATTGAAAGGAGGAGACTGATCAGAAATTCTCACAAGGCTGGAACTTAAAACATTGATAATTACAGCATCTCTTATCTGTCACCAGAGCCTGTAGGGAGAAAATGTGGCCCTAGATTTTCTGAAGATGTTACAGTGTACACCAGCTAATGGGCTTTGGAAAACCTTTTTCTTACGTGTTCTTCCATGGAATTAAAAAGAAAATCGTTTCTGAGTTTAGCTTTGTATACTGAAATTTGTCCAAACAGTCTATCAAACTGATGCATAACTGAATACATATGTTCCTGTTCATTTTGGGGAGTCAGTAAGCACTATGAAAACAAACCAACTCAAACAATGTCAGCACCACCCCAAAAGATATGACAATGGAACAAAATTCTTCTTTTTTAAAAAAATTGCATGGAAAAGGAAATGTGATTATTTGGGGGAAATAACGGTGCAGCAAATGGGATTTTTTTTTTTTTTTCTGTAGTCAACCTCTGATAGCACTGAGAATATAAATGGAAATATAGGATGGGTGCGTGACAGTTTTCTTCAGGCATGAGAGTCATACTAAGAACCATTCATGATTGAAAAGGTGGACTGCACACAGTGTGACCGAAGTCATGGCTGTGTACTTTACCCTCACTGGCTACCAAGGAAAAAAAGTCCAATGTCAGCACAACACAAAAATGCTCTTGGTGGCTAAAATTGCACCATCAAGATCCATCACTTTGGGAAAACCAAGATTTTTGGTAGCCATCTTGGTTTAAAATGTTTTCCCTAAAAAGTCACAAACAGGATATGTAGAGGTTGGGAATGGAGATGTAGATATGGAGAAAAAGAGAGGTTAGCCTATAATTATATTAGCCCTGTTTGGGATAGGAAGGCTCAGAAGGAACAAAAATGGACCATACTAGTGAATGACATTACCCAGTGGTGAGTTGGAGGACAAGAATACACCAATCACAAGGCAACCATCTCCCTGGTTTAATCAAAACCAAGGTCAACTGTGGCTTCCCTTGTAACTCATCTGGTAAATAATGCTGCTGCAATGCACGAGACCCTCGTTCGATTCCTGGGCTGGGAAGTTCCACTGTAGAAGGTATAGGCTACCGACTCCGGTATTCTTGGGCTTCCCTGGTGGCTGAGACAGTAAAGAATCTGCTTGCAGTGAATGAGGGAGACCTGGGTTCGATCCCTGGGTTAGGAAGATCCTCTGGAGAAGGGAATGGCTACCCACTCCAGTATTCTGGCCTGGAGAATCCCATGGACAGAGCAACCTGGCAGGCTACAGTCCATGGGGTCGAAAAGAGTCGGACAGAACTCAGCGACTTTCACAAGACCATCTGTCTGGGTGGGGCAGAAATTTACTTAGTGAAATAGCACACTCCAGTGAAGCCAAGGATTCTTAGGGACATTTTCTGACTTTTTGTCCAACACCTCCAGAGCAGTCTAAGAGGCACAGTGGGAAGAGAGTGGTGCAGTTAGACCACAAAAGGGTTCATGCCTGCAGGCAGCACTGTCTGAACTAGCCAGAGAGAGAGAGAGAAAGGACAGTTTGGAAAGAAGAGGCTCATCCCAGGAACTAAGACAAAAGGGGAAGTTATCCTGAGTTCTTCCCTTCTTCCTCCTTTTACTCCTGTGAATGTTTATAGAAAATTACAGTTCTGCTCTGTATTTTGAAAGAGAATATAAATCTACTGCCTCCCGACATGTCACAGCCACCATTTGCCACTGCCAACCACCTATGGATTTCTTATAAGCAGGGTTCATTCATTGTGAAAATTAGATAATTGAAACAATCTATCTGCTTCAGGCTGCTGGCTTTGGGGGCGACGTTTGCCTGTTGCTATGACAAGTAATTTTCAGAGTGAAATTTTAGGCACAATAACTCACTGAACAATACCCTGTTGCCCTGTTCTGTTTATCAGGAAGGCAAGGCCTTTTTAAGGATAAAATTATTTATTTATTTACATTTATTGGCCACTGGATATGATAAGGCAACATCCTGCCAATTAGTATTCTAGCCAGTCCCTTTCTTCTGCCTTATGATCATCTTCCATGCTGAAAAGGAAGATTTGATAAAAGAGTAAAATTATGTTGATGGTGGTCCTCTGGGATTCCTCAGTCATATCTTCTAGACGGTGAGATATTGATTATAGTACAGATCTTGATGGGATGAAATCAGAGGAACTGAGAAATCCATAGTTCATGTTGCTTCACAGATATGCATGTGGCATCTTTATCCAGGGATTAATGATAATTTTATATATTCTAGTCATAAAGAAACATCTTTTAAAAAATCAAGTATACTTGATTTATGATGTTGTGTTAATCATGCCGTACAGCAAAGTGATTCAGCTATACATATATATATACACATTATTTTTTAAATATTCTTTCCACTGTAGTTTATCATAAGACATTGAACCTGGTTCCCTGTGCTGTGCAGTAAGACCTTGTTTTCTGCCCACTGTCTGGCCGCCAGTTTGCATCTGCTCACCCCAGCCTCTCACTCTGCCCCTCTCCCAAGTTTCTACTCCTTGGCAACCACAAGTCTGGTTTCTATGTCTGTGAGTCTGTTTCTGGTTCACAGATAGGTTCATTTGTGTCATAGTTCAGATTCCACATATAAGTGATATCATACGGTATTTGTATTTTCAGAAAAGAGAGTCTTCAAAGGAGCATGACACAGGCGTGGAACATTTTCTCTGTGTTTTATAGGATTAAAAGCAGCCAGCAAAGTCAAAAAGGTCAAAAGAGGACATGAGCTCTGAGAGAGCTGGGACTTCTGCTGTTTTTGATCTCTGCCTTGTTCCTGTTGCCTGGAAGGGTTCAAGGTCCAACAGGTGCACATGATAGATATTTTCTGAACAAGTAAGTGAATGAATTGCTTTTTCCCACTTCACTTCAGACACATTACATTCTAGTGCCCTCCCCCTTTCACTTTGCATCAAAACCTGCTCTTACAAATCTATCCCCATTTAAACACAAGTCCTTACAACCTACTCCAGGAAAAGGGCACTATAGATCCACATAAGTTGGAGAAATTTTGTGTGCTAGATTCTATTATTGATAATTGAAAATATTCTTGGGAATACCAGAGGCACCTTCTCCTGTAGCTAAAGAATTTGAATAACTTTACCTGACTTAAATTTTCCTAAACTTTATTCTTTCATTTCATTTGGCAAATGTTAACTGCACATCTGTTATATGCTAGGAAATGGTCTAGACATAGGAAGCAACTATGGAATTTACATTTTGGTGGGGAAGACACAAATTAATGAAGTATTTTGTCTAACCAAATGGTGGTACGTGCAATGAAGAAAAAGAAATAGAAAAGAAAAATAAGGCAAGAGCGGTAGGGAGGACTGTGACGGGGTTACAATTTTAAGTTGAGTGGTTATCATTGAGGAGAGGTTAGAGACACTGTGGGGAAAGGCTTTCCAAGTAGTGGAAGCAGCAGCTGTGAAGGTCCTGAGGATGTCTGCATGTCTGGAATGTGTGAGGAAACATGAGGGCCAGGGCTGCTGGGTGAATCTAGGATGGGAAGAGCAGTAAGAGGAAAGGTCGTGGGGGTGAAAGGGGTGGAGGTGGGCGTCAGGTTGTGTAGATCACGCGTGTGTGCTAAGTCGCTTCAGTTGTGCTGTGGGATTCTCTAGGCGAGAATACTGGAATGGGTTGCCATGCCTTCCTCAAGGGGATCTTCCCAACCCAGGGATTGAACCCACGTCTCTTATTTTCCCTGCATTGGCAGGTGGGTTCTTCATCACTAATGCTTCCTGGGAAGCCTTATATAGGGCATGTCTAACTACAAAAGTGCTTTACTGGTTTTTAAGTACTGTCTCTGTGTCTCCTCACACACAATTAAACACAACCACACACACAACTTTAAGAAAAGAAAAAGAAAAAAAATCAAGACTTGTTTCCTCCTAAGGAAAATGAGGAAAATAATAGTGTCCTCATTTTACTAAAGTAACATAATAGTGCCCTCATTTTAAAATTAGATACACATTTTATAGAGTTGTGGGTATTTAATGAATGCTCAATAAATGTTAAATCTCTGCCTTTTTTCCCCCAAACCATGTTGTCTGCCCACTCTCCTGTCACTTAGAGTAATAAGTAATGAGCATGACATGCAGAATCAAAGGGACAGAGCAAGCACTGAAACTGAATAGATAAAAACTCAAACCTTAGTGAATTCAATGCAGTAGATTTCACTAATGAAGTCGATGAGAGAAATGAAGAGATTCCACATCAGAGGATGAAGAAAATAGACTGGGCAACAGGGATAAGGATTCTGGGCTGTAAACATAGATGGTGGGTGCAAACAGTGAGAAAGGCCCTGCTATCCACTAGGGAGGTTTCCTGGAAGAGTGAATACTGGATGGTTTCTGGGGGGTAAATGGGAGGATGAATGGGCCTTTCTGACAACCCACATTGAAGGCTAGTAGACATCCTGGGTTGGACACAGGGAAATATATAGATTCTGAAGGTTGGCCAATCACTGCTTGAGAGTTTCTATTTTCTTACATAATAACCAAACACATGATATTATCATAGCTTGTTTATCTAATGAGTAGAAAATATCTTTCATTGATATTTTACTCTGTGTTTCCCCAATTAGACTGTCATTGAGCTTCTTTTCATATGTTTATTGAAAATTAGGGTTAAATTATTTTAATTCATTGACATTCATTGAGATTACTTATATTCATGTAATGTGTTCGTTTATTTCCATGTTGCCTTACTAATGGTTATGAGTATTGTTGCCAACTTTTGGTATTGCTAGCACCGTTTCAATGAATAATCTACCCAGGTCATCTTGTACTTATTTAGGTTTGTTTGTTGGATAAATTCCCACAAGCAAATCACTGAATCAAAAGTATATGTATTTAAAATAATTAGTGGGAGATATATTTAATAATTTAATCATTGTATAATATAATACAAGAACATATTGAAAGAAAGTGAAAGTGATAGTCGCTCAGGCATCTCTGACTCTTTGTGACCCCATGGACTGTAGCCTGCCAGGTTCCTCTGTCCATGGAACTCTCCAGGCAAGAATATTGGAGTGGGTAGCCATTCCCCTCTCCAGGCTATCTTCCTGACCCAGGAAAGAACATATAATAATCTTTGAAAAGATCAAGGGGGTAAATTGCAAAAAGTAAGTCTTTAATCAGCTTCTCCCCTCTAACTACCCAGTTCCTTTTCCTGGAGGCAAATATTGCTACCAGCTTACAGAGAATCCTTCAGAAATATTCCATGTATATATAAGCAACTATACATAGGAACATTCCTTTTATTTAGGCAGATCTGTGCTTTCTTTTGCATTGTAGTTTGTAGAAAAGAGATAGCTCTTGCCAGGACATTGATTAAAACAAAGACAACAGTCTTTGATATAAGCATTCTGATTGGAACATATTTCTTTATTGTCTTGTCATTTAGTCTTAGCCATACACTGTCACCATGATGGATGCCGCCAATAAAAGTGATTATTCCTTTAATTTTAGTATGCTTAACACTTCACTTGGGAGGAAAAGCTGGCTGTAAATATGGGGCCCTGCACTGTTCCTGGCCACAAATTTTGGAGCTTGCTTCAATCTGGATTGATTACTCTCTACAGCTGGTACGCAGCAGTTACACTGGGATCCCTCTTCCCCATCATCCTGGTGGTTCTCCTTGCTTCTCCCTTGTGTTGCTGTCTCTTATTTCTTTTGTCCCATAAAGTATTCTTCCCTAGATTATCTCTTCATTTTGGGGAAATATATCTCTTCATAGCTTTTGATGAAAGAAATGCGTGGGAGGTTAATAGCTTAAGAACTGATTGATTTGAAAATATTTTCCATGTATTCTTACTCATAACCGGTATTGCCTGGGTACTGAATTCTGTGTTGGAAGTTGTTTTTCTTCAGAACTGTGAAGGCATTTGGTAGAGAGTTCAGTGTTATATTTCAGAAATCTGAAAACTCATTTCTTCTAACTGGGAGAGTTAAATATCTTCTAATATGTTGAAATTGTAGTGAGTAAACAGCTGTTTTGAATTTCTGCCTCTGTATTTGACATGAGTGTATGACAGTCCTGCTCACACCCAGAGTCTGGACATTTAGAGAGAGCCTGAGCTCAGGATTCCCACCACAAACTCTGCCATTGCTTTCCTCAGGGAATCTTTTAAAATAATCACTTATAGTTGAGCCAATAAAAAGGGACCTATCAGTCTCTCAATTTATCCCCCCATTCACCCCCACCCTGGCCACACCTCTATTCTCTATGACTTCATCTGTATTCCTGCCTTGCAAATAGGTTCATCTGTACCATTTTTCTAGATTCCACATATATGTGTTAATATATGATATTTGTTTTTCTCTTTCTGACTTAACTTCACTCTGTATGACAGACTCTAGGTCCAGGTTCTAGAAATGACCCAATATCATTCCTTTTTATGGCCAAGTAATATTCCATGATATATATGGAATTTTTTCCATTTTCCATTTTTCCATCCCATTATATATATTATATATATATATATATATATATATTATATATAAGATGTACCACATCTTCTTTATCCATCCCCCTGTTGACGGACATTTAGTTGGCCTCCATGTCCTGGCTCCCTTATGTGAAATATAGAGCTAGTGGGAACCTGTTGGGTAGCACAGGGAGCTCAGGTCGGTGCTCTGTGATGATGTAGAGTGGTGGGATGGAGGCATGGGAGGGAAGTCCAAGAGGGAGGGGATGTATATACGCATATAGCTGATGCAGTTCATTACAGCAGAAACTAGCACAGTATTGTAAAGCAACTATACCCCAATTAAAAGAAAGACTCCTGACCCAACCACCTTATAAATAATAGGTGCTCAGTACCCTGCAGCTCCTGCTTGCTCATGATCCGAGAAGGGATTGCCCTTCCCCCAGCTCACTGTGCCCCCCCTCCTCTTTGTGAAATCTACAAGTAATAAATCATGGACTTAGGTCGTTTGTGTGAGTGTCCTGTGTCTTCAATTGAAACAACTCCTGAGTTTTCGCTTCTCTGAAGTGGGAGCTCAGAGGCCAAGGGAGCTACCTGCTGACCCACGCGGGTGGCTTGTACCTCCTCATTCAGCAGGTCATAGTCTAAATATTCTTAATTTAATACACCATCAACTGGCCCTCCAACACACCAATGAAGGGAATTTTTACAGTGTTATGCCTTGGTCTATTACTGTGCATTTTGCTGGATTCTTGTAGCACTTTTCAGTGTTGAAACTGTTCTGTAGTTTTGAGAAGTTTTCATGCCCTAGTTTATTCATGATTCTTCCTTTCCTTTTCCTCTCTTTTCTCTTCTAGGAAGTCTTTTAATTTCAATTTTCTTCTTCTGGGTTAAGCCGTCAGTTTTCTTATCTTTACTTTAAAATTTTCATCTGTTTGTGCTCTATTTCATAGAGATATCTTCAAGTATATATTTTAACTTTTTCTAAAACTTTTGATTCTTAACATGCTTTTAATCTATGTATTTAATCTTCAAGTGTATATTTTGTCTTTCTCTAAAACTTTTGATTCTTAACATCCTTTTAATTTATGTGCATTAAGTTGCTTCAGTCATGTCTGAATCTGCAACCTATGAACTCACCAGGTTCCTCTGTCCATGGGATTCTCCAGGCAAGAATACTGGAGTGGGTTGCCATGCCCTCTTCCAGGAGAATTTCCTGACACAGGGATTGAACTGGAGTCTCCTGAGGCTCCTGCATTGCAGATGGATTCTTTACCGCTGAGTCACTGGGGAAGCCCTTCAATTTATGAGTTGCTTTAATTTGTTCTATGGATTTTCTTTCTTAGAATATCCTGTTCTTAATTCATTGATGGACTATTTACTAATATTACTCCTTGACATTTTTAACATATCATTTTAAGTTTTTTTAAATTTCAACAAGTTTCTTATCCATCCCCTTTAATTCCTTTATTATCTTTTAATTGGGCTGTCTTTATTTTTTATATTAGAGTCTTTCTTTAGGTTTCAAGCAATCCAGACTTGTTTGCTCAGGACTAAGGATTAGGGTCTAGAAATCTATTGGAAGTTCTGAGAGTATAGTTAAGCTCCTCTTGGAGATTCATTATAAGTCAATCCTGATGAGCTTCAGTAATGCTGAAGAAGCTGAAGATGAACGGTTCTATGAAGACCTACAAGACCTTTTAGAACTACCACCCAAAAGAGATGTCTGGCTCTAGATGTCTGGCTTTTCACTATAGGGGACTGGAATGCAAAACTAGGAAGTCAAGAAATACCAAGAGTAACAGGCAAATTTGGCCTTGGAGTACAGAATGAAGCAGGGCAAAGGCTAATAGAGTTTTGTGAAAAGAACACACTAGTCGTAGCAAACACCCTCTTCCAACAACACAAGAGAAGTCTCTACACATGGACATCACCAGACGGCCAACACTGAAATCAGATTGATGATATTTTTTGCAGCCAAAGGTGGAGAAGCTCTATACAGTCAGAAAAAACAAGACGGGGAGCTGACTGTGGCTCAGATCGTGAACTCCTTATTGCCAAATTCATACATAACCTGAAGAATGTAGGGAAAACCACTAGACCATTCAGATATGATCTAAATCAAAACCCTTATGATTATACAGTGGAAGTGAGAAATAGATTTCAGGGACTACATCTGATAGGCAGAGTGCCTGATGAACTATGGATGGAGGTTCATGACATAGTACAGGAGACAGGGATCAAGACCATCCCCAAGAAAAAGAAATGCAAAAAAGCAAAATGGCTGTCTGAGGAGGCCTTAAAATTGCTCTGAAAAGAAGAGAAGCGGAAAGCAAAGGAGAAAAGGAAAGATATACTCATTTGAATGCAGAGTTCCAAAGAATAGCAAGGCGAGATAAGAAAGGCTTCCTTAGTGATCAATGCAGAGAAATAGAGGAAAACAATAGAACGGGACAGACTAGCGATCTCTTCAAGAAAATTAGAGATACCAAGGGGACATTTCATGCAAAGATGGGCTCAATAAAGGACAGAAATGGTATGGACCTAACAAAAGCAGAAGGTATTAAGAAGAGGTGGCAAGAATACACAGAAAAACTATACAAAAGAGATCTTTAACAGCCCTCAGATTGGGAGAAAATAATAGCAAATGAAGAAACAGACAAAGGATTAATCTCAGAAATATACAAGCAACTCCTGCAGCTCAATTCCAGAAAAATAAATGACCCAATCAAAAAATGGGCCAAAGAACTAAACAGACATTTCTGCAAAGAAGACATACAGATGGCTAACAAACACATGAAAAGATGCTCAACATCACTCATTATCAGAGAAATGCAAATCAAAACCACAATGAGGTACCATTACACACCAGTCAGGATGGCTGCCATCCAAAAGTCTACAAGCAATAAATGCTGGAGAGGGTGTGGAGAAAAGGGAACCCTCTTACACTGTTGGTGGGAATGCAAACTAGTACAGCCACTATGGAAAACAGTGTGGAGATTCCTTAAAAAACTGGAAATAGAACTGCCATATGAGCCAGCAATCCCACTTCTGGGCATACACACTGAGGAAACCAGATCTGAAAGAGACACGTGCACCCCAGTGTTCATCGCAGCACTGTTTATAATAGCCAGGACATGGAAGCAACCTAGATGCCCATCAGCACATGAATGGTTAAGGAAGCTGTGGTACATATACACAATGGAATATTACTCAGCCTTTAAAAAGAATTCATTTGAATCATTTCTAATGAGATGGATGAAACTGGAGCCCATTATACAGAGTGAAGTAAGCCAGAAAGATAAAGAACATTACAGCATACTAACACATATATATGGAATTTAGAAAGGTGGTAACGATAACCCTATATGCAAAACAGAAAAAGAGACACAGAAATACAGAACAGACTTTTGAACTTTGTGGGAGAATGTGAGGGTGGGATATTTCAAAAGAACAGCATGTATATTATCTATGGTGAAACAGATCACCAGCCCAGGTGGGATGCATGAGACAAGTGCTCGGGCCTGGTGCACTGGGAGGACCCGGGGGAATCGGGTGGAGAGGGAGGTGGGAGGGGGGATCAGGATGGGGAATACGTGTAAATCCATGGCTGATTCATATCAATGTATGACAAAACCCACTGAAATGTTGTGAAGTGATTGGCCTCCAACTAATAAAAAAAAATAAATAAATAAAAAAAAAAAAAAAAAAAAAGAGATCTTTATGACCCAGATAATCACGATGGTGTAATCACTCACCTAGAGCCAGATATCTTGGAATGTGAAGCCAAGTGGGCCTTAGGAAGCATCACTATGAACAAAGCTAGTGGAAGTGATGGAATTCCAGATGAGCTATTTCAAATCCTAAAAGATGATGCTGTGAAAGTGCTGCACTCAATATGCCAGCAAATTTGGAAGACTCAACAGTGGCCACAAGACTGGAAAAGGTCAGTTTTCATTCCAATCCCAAAGAAAGGCAATGCCAAAGAATGCTCAAACTACTGCACAATTGCACTCATCTCACACGCTAACAAAGTAATAATCAAAATTCTCCAAGCCAGGCTTCAGCAATACGTGAACCGTGAACTTCCAGATGTTCAAGCTGGTTTTAGAAAAGGCAGAGGAACCAGAGATCAAATTGCCGAAATCGACTGGATCATCAAAAAAGCAAGAGAGTTCCAGGAAAACATCTGTTTCTGCTTTATTGACTATGCCAAAGACTTGGACTGTGTGGATCACAATAAACTGTGGAAAATTCTGAAGGAGATGGGAATACCAGAGCACCCGATGTGCCTCCTGAGAAATCTGTATGCAGGTCAGGAAGCAACAGTTAGAACTGGACATGGAACTACAGACTGGTTCCCAATAGGAAAAGGAGTACGTCAAGGCTGTATATTGTTACCGAGCTTAGTTAACTTATATGCAGAGTACATCATGAGAAACGCTGGGCTGGATGAAGCACAAGCTGGAATCAAGATTGCTGGGAAAAATATCAATAACCTCAGATATGACACCACTCTTATGGCAGAAAGTGAAGAAGAAGTAAAGAGCCTCTTGATGAAAGTGAAAGAGGAGAGTGAAAAATTTGGCTTAAAGCTCAACATTCAGAAAACTAAGATCATGGCATCTGGTCCCATCACTTCATGGCAAATAGATTGGGAAAGAG
Organism: Cervus elaphus; assembly: GCF_910594005.1. NCBI lineage: Eukaryota > Metazoa > Chordata > Mammalia > Artiodactyla > Cervidae > Cervus > Cervus elaphus. The sequence goes on from NC_057847.1 coordinate 66,963,731, forward strand.
TGCCAGACTTTATTTTTGGGGGGCTCCAACATCACTGCAGAAGGTGCCTGCAGTCATGAAATTAAAAGACACTTACTCCTTGGAAGAAAGTTATCACCAACCTAGACAGCATATTAAAAAGCAGAGACATTACTTTTCCAACAAAGGTCTGTCTAGTCAAAGCTATAGTTTTTCCAGTAGTCATGTATGGATGTGAGAGTTGGACTATAAAGAAAGCTGAGCACTGAAGAATTGATGCTTTTGAACTGTGGTGTTGGAGAAGACTCTTGAGAGCTCCTTAGAGTGCAAGGAGATCCAACCAGTCCATCCTAAAAGAAATCAGTCCTGAATATTTATTGGAAGGACTGATGTTGAAGCTGAAACTCCACTACTTTGGCCACCTGATGTGAGGAGCTGACTCATTTGAAAAGACCCTGATGCTGGGAAAGATTGAAGGTAGGAGGAGAAGGGGACGACAAAGGATGAGATGGTTCGATGGCATCACCGACTCAACACAGAGGCCTGGCGTGCTGTGATCCATGGGGTCGTGAGGAGTCAAACATATCTGATCTACTGAACTGAACTGCACTGATGGGCTTTTTGCAAGAGAATCCCCAAAGATTGGTAAATTTTTTTATTTGTTTGTTTTTTGGTGGCTGTGGTTCTGGTCATAGTCTTCAGAGAAGAATCTTCTGATTTCTGCCTAGAGGGTAGAAGGCTGGTTGTTGCTTTTCAGCCCTACGATGAGGTCCAAGTCTGGCAGTTTCAGTACTCAGCATTCAGCATGCATGCATTTCTTTCATCCCCATGCTTTCCGTGGATAATCTCTGTGATAGGCTGACAGGATAATAACTCAGGCAGGGTTTCTATGCTGAAGTCAAGGAGAATGTCTTCTTAGAAAATCTCAGTCTGTTCTTATGGCCTTTAACTGATTGGATGAAGTCCATGCATAGGAACAGCAATATGTTTATTCAAAGTCTACTGATTTAAATATTAAGCATATCTAAAAATATCTTCATAGCAGCATCTAGATGGGTCTTGTTGTTTAGCTGCTCGGTCAAACTCTTTGCAACACCATGGACTACAGCATGCTAGGCTTCCCTGTCCTTCACTATCTCCCAGAGTTTGCTCAAACTCATGTACATTGAGTTGGTGATGCCATCCAACCATCTTGTCCTCTGTCATCCCCTTCTCCTCCTGCCTTCAATCTTCCCTAGCATCAGGATCTTTTCTAATGAGTGGGTTCTTCACATCAGGTGGCTAAAGTATTGTCACTTCAGCATCAGTCCTTCCAATTCAGGGTTGATTTCCTTTAGGATTGACTGGTTTGATCTCCTTGCAGTCCAAGGTATTGTTAACAGTCTTCTCTAAAAGGATATTTCACTCAAAACCTGGGTACCATAGCTTAGCCAAGTTGACACAAAAGTTAGCCAGCACACTCTTTTATCCTTTCCATAGTAAAAATCATCTTTAAATTTCTACTTGTTTTGTGGAGGGACAATCACAAACCAGTTTGGGGATGAGATCTAGAAATATATGTGATTGTATTTTGAGTTGATTTTATCGAATCTTCCTCATTTTTTGGTGCCCTCCTATCTCATTTTCAATTTCATAGATATCTGGTATTACCAGTTCCTAGGCCCTTTGAGGATTACCTAAGTATAAATTAGGTTGATTCCTTACTTTCTTCACTCTAAGCTTAAAATTTTGTTGTCTTTCATCAGTTTGTTTTCCAGATTTCAAAATATTTTGCTGTTGCACCTTCTCCTGTCCTCATTATCTTTGTGGCTCCATATCTTTTTATCCTTTAAATTTACAGAGGTGTTATGGCATGAATATTTGTGTCCCCCACCATTCATATGTTGGAGCCCTAAGCCTTAATGTGATGATATTTGGAGGTGGAGCTTTGTGAGATAATCAGGTTTAGATGAGGGCATTAGGGTGGGACCTTCATTCTTGCTTTAGTGTCCTTATAAAAAGAGGAAGAGAGACCAGGACGCACACACTGTCTCTCTGCCTTAGTCCTGTAAGGACACAGCTTGAAGATGGTTGTCTGAATACCAGAAAGAGGTTCTTACCTGGAACCAAATCTGCCAGAATCTGGATATTGGACTTTCTACCCTCTAGAACTGTAAGAAATAAATATATGTTGTTTAAGCCACCCCGTCTGTGGCATTGTGTCACAGCAGCTCAGGCTGACTACTGTAGATTTTGGTACCAAGAAGGAGGGTGCTGCTGTAACAAATAACTAAAAATGTAAAAGCAGCCTTAGAGTTGGATAATGGGCAGTGTCTGGAAGAACTGTGACAGGCAAGATGGAATAGATGGTAAGGGCAATTCTGGTGAAGGCCAGGAGGTAAATGAGAATCATGTTATTGGACAATGGAGAAAAGGAGATCCACCTCATAAATTGGCAAATGACTTTGTTGAGCTGTGTTCTAGGGTTTGTGGAAGATAAACCTTGTAAGTGAGGAAGTTGGATGTTTTATCTGAGATAGCTAAGCAAAGCTTTGAAGGAGTGGCTTGGTTACTGCTGACTGCTTGTAGTAAAGTCCGAAAGAGAGAGATGAAATTGTTAAAGTGAAATCAGAACTTAGATACTTGAAAAATTCTCAGCTTATTCATATTGTGAAAATTGAGAAAACTTGTTCCAAAATGAACAATAAGGGTGGCTGAGCATGGTTTGAAAAATACATTATCATGAGTGTGAACCATGGATCTGGTCAGCCACCATAGATCTGATTAGCCATATGGATCTAATTAGCCATGGATCTAACTGGCAGAAACAGTGCCAGAATGAATTGAGAGGAGATGAGACAAAATGAAGGAAGGTTGTCAGATTTCTTAGATCCCACAGATCCAGGCATAGATTTGATTGGTCATGAATATGCTCTATTCTGTAAGAGAAGGAACAAATAACCTCAGTGGCAATTCAAAGACCATCAGGGGGATGCCTCTTTAGTTTCAAATGGGAGGCCATTGCTTCAGTTTCAACAAGCTGGACAGTGGTGATCAGAGCTTTGGAGAAGCCATTTCCACTCAGCAGAGCCACAGAGATGACACCAGGGACTCCAGTGGGTCTGAAAGGCTGATCATTTAGCCAAGTAGGATTATTCTCCAGGCTTAAGATCATATGGTATTAGCCTTGCTAGGTTCTGGACTTACTTGGTAGTCATCACATCTTTCTTCTTTTCAACTTTTCCCTTTTAGAATGAAAATGTCTGTTCTACACCTGTCCCACCACTGTACTTTGGAAGCAGGTAACTTGTCTGGTTTCACAGGTTCACAGCAAATTTTATCTCAAATGAATTGTACTTTGACTCTTACCCACAATTAATCTAGATGATATTTAGATGAGACTTTGGATTTTAAAATTGATATGAGTTAAGAAATTTGGGCTTTGGGGATAGAATTAATATATTTTGGATGTGAGGATACGAATTTTGGCTGGCCAGAAGCAGAATGTTATAGGCTTAATGTGTGTGTGTCCCCCTTAAATCTGTATGTTGAAGCCCTAATCCTCAATATGATGGTATTTGAAGATGGGGTCATTGGGAGATAACTGGGTTTGAATGAGGGTCCCTAAGGTGGGGCCTTAGGATGGGATTAGCGTCCTTGTAAGAATAAGAGAGACCTGAACCTTCCTTCCTCTCTACTATGGGAGGAGACATTGAGAGCATAGCTGATTAGGCCAGGGAGAGAACTGTCATCAAGCATGAAATCTTGACCTTGGACTTCTCAGCCTCCAGAACTGTGAGAAATAAATTTCTTCTGTTAAACTGTCTATAAGATTTTGTAAAAGCAGCCCACATTAACTAATATGGAGGGTGGAACCTGGAACTTGCTTGATATGTCCCTATTTGCAGAGGAGGAGAAATAGGGTAATATCTAGAGCATAAGATACTATTGAAAAAAGAAAGCTAAAATGTAGTTAGAGTAGAGGGTTATGGGTGGTCTAGGGGAAGCGTGAAGACCCACGGTTTCTTTTCGGTCACGGAAAAGAGCAGTAAGGGATCTTTTGTGGAAAATCACACTTGCCTCAACATTTGACTTGTTAGCACTCCTAAGTGCTTCTAGAGAATGTTCAAAACGTTTAGAACACTGAGAAAGATAGGATGTGTTCTGCTGTGAATAAGCATGTACCAGAGAAGATTCCATTGCCATTTTAAAGAGAGAGCAGATAAATTTAAAATGGGATGGTTTGATGTGAGCCTTCTGCTGGGTAATGAATGGTATGGCACGTGATCTCACAGCTCCTTGTGGCATATTTTTAAGTATGGTACTTGCAGATGACCTTTTACAGAGGTAAATTGCATATAAGGGCCTATAAGTGCCACATTTAATAATGCTTCAGAGACATTAGGAAGACAGCAGTTATTATTTGGGGATAAGGTCCCATTATTAACTTTCAGGTGCTGCTGAGCAGCAAATCCAGCTTCAACAACAGATGTCTCATTCTGAAGCTTTAAGAATGGATCCAGCCTGGCATATCTATACTCAATAAGTTAAGGGTTGGGGAGTAGAAAAAATAACAAAGGAAAGGAAAAATGCTTCAAGTACGAAAATCTAAATGGTTCACTCTGGAAGATAATATTGACCCATCATTTTATGGGGAAAAGGCAGTCTTTGAGCTGGAATGGAATATAATGGGATCCTAGTTTTTACCTGAGTTGTCCATTTCCAGTCTTCTCTATCATGCATTCTGAAGGTATTTTTTCTGGGTATTTGTTGTTTGTGTATGTTAGCTTAGTTGCTTCAGTCATGTCTGACTTTTTGCAACCCCATGGACTGTAGGCCACCAGGCTGTTCTGTCCAAGGGATTCTCTAGGCAAGAATACTGGAGTGAATTGCCATGCCTTCCTCCAGGGGTTCTTCCCAACCTGGGGATCAAACTCATGTCTGTCTGCCTCTCTTGCATTGTAGGTGGATTCTTTACCCACCTGGGAGGCACCTCTGCTGTTTAGTTTATCTTATATAGCTGCTAAATTGAAATAACACTCTCATAATATTTAATAGTAGTGAAAGACCCTTCAAATGGCTTTTTTTTCTACCTGCAGGAAGAAGTGGAAACTCCTTGATCTAGTAATCAAGACTATTTATATGTATAATGTGGACTTTGCAACATGACTCTTTCTTCCCTGACTCTTTACTTTCAGGGTATCTTGCTTACAGCAGATTGATGTTCTTTCTGCCTGTTAATGTATTATGCTTATTCATAATTTCCTGCTTTTGTTGTGATATTCTACCCTTCCTCTTGAGTTACTATAGTTCAGAGATCAGACAATTTTGTCTGTTAATGGGCAGATAATAAATACTTTCAGCTTTGTGGGCCATATGTTATCTGTTGAAATGCTTAATTCAAGTCTGCTGTTGTTCAATAAAAGTAGCCGTAGATGACATGCAAACAAATGGGTATGAGGGGAGGGACCGAGAAAGAGACACAGATGGATCCTGAAATTTCCTCCTTTTACGGATGCACTGAATGTACAGCTATGCATGAAGCAGTTCCTTCTGAAGGAAATCCAGGAATGACATGAATGTCTCCTGTACATCTGGAGAATGAGGCAATATCCACATCAACACAGGTGAGAAAGGCTGAGAGCAACCCTATCCCACCCCAGCACTATATAATCAAGGGGAACCACTGAATCCCAGCCTCTCCCTGGGGAGTGAAGGGTTTGGGCCACATATAATATTGTTCAATCACTCTGTCACAGACGACTCTGTGGCCCCATGGACTGTAGCACACGAGGCTGCCTGGTCCTTCGCCATCTCCTGGACTTTTCTCAAACTCAAATGATGCCGTCCAACCATCTCATCCTCTGTCATCCCCTTCTCCTCCTGCCCTCAATCTTTCCCAGCATCAGTCTTTTCCAATGAGTCAGCTCTTTGCATCAGGCGGCCAAAGTATTGGAGTTTCAGCTTCAGCATCTGTCCTTCCAATGAATATTCAGGATTGGTTTCCTTTAGGAATTGACTGGTTTGATCTCCTGGCAGTCCAAGGGACTCTCGAGTCTTCTCCAACAACACAGTTCAAAAGCATCAATTCTTCAGCACTCAGCCCTTATTATGGTCCAACTCTCGCATCCATATTGACAACTTACAAGGCTGACATCTGAGGGATGAGCTTGTTGCTCTGGCTTGAGCAACCATTGTGGTTATCTCCCATGGCTCAGTGCAGAAAGGGCAGGCAAAAATGACTTCTTTCGCTCTTTCTTTGAAAAGAGTTGAATACATAAATACTTTGCAAGAAAAAAAATTGAAATAAACAGCCTATATTTACACCTCAAAAAACTAGAAAAGGAATAAACTAAAGCCAAATTTAGAAGGAGAAAAACAGTAACAAAGACAAGAGCAGAATTAAATGAAATAGAAACTAAAAATACAATAATACTAAGAGCTGATTTTTTTTTAAGGTAGGCAAAAATGACAAACCTTAGATCAGGTCAGTTCAGTCACTCAGTTGTGTCCGACTATTTGAGACCCCATGAACTGCAGCACACCAGGCCTCCCTGTCCATAACCAGCCCCTGGGGTTTACTCAGACTCATGTCCATTGAGTTGGTGATGCCATCCAACCACCTCATCCTCTGTCATCCCCTTCTCCCGCCTTCAATCTTTCTCAGCATCAGGGTCTTTTCTAATGAGTCAGTTCCTCACATCAGGTGGCCAATGTATTGGAGCTTCAGCTTTAACATCAGTCCTTCCAATGAATATTCAGGACTGATTTCCTTTAGGATGGACTGGTTGGATCTCCTTGCACTCCAAGGCACTCACAAGAATCTTCTCCAATACCACAGTTCAAAAGCATCAATTCTTTGGCACTCAGCTTTCTTTATGGTCCAACTGTCACATCCATACATGACTACTGAAAAAACTGTAACTTTGACTAGACCGGATGTTTGTTGGCAAAGTAATGTCTCTGCTTTTTAATATGCTGTCTAGGTTGGACATAACTTTTCTTCCAAGGAGCAAACATCTTTTAATTTCAGGGCTGCAGGCACCATCTGCAGTGATTTCGGAGCCCCCAAAAATAAAGTGTGCCACTGTTTCCGCTGTTTCCCCATCTATTTGCTATGAAGTGATGAGACTGGATGCCGTGATCTTAGTTTTCTGAATGTTGAGTTTTAAGCCAATCTTTTCACTCTCCTCTTTCACTTTCATTAAGAGGCTCCTTAGTTCTCCTTTGCTTTCTGCCATAAGGATGGTGTCATCTGTGTATCTGAGGTTATTGATATTTCTCCTGGGAATCTTGATCCCAGCTTGTGCTTCAGACCAGCATTTCTTTTTATTTACTCTGCATATATGTTAAATAAGCAGGGTGACAATATACAGCCTTGACGTACTCTTTTCCCAATTTGGAACCAGTCTGTTGTTCCATGCCCAGTTCTAGCTATTGTTTCCTGAACTGCATATAGCTATCTCAAGAGGCAGATCAGGTGGTCTGGTATTCCCATCTCTTGAGGAATTTTCCAGTTTGTTGTGATCCACACAATCAAAGGCTTTGGCATAGTCTATAAAGCAGAAGTAGATGCTTTTCTGTAAATTTCTTGCTTTTTTCATGATCCAACAGATGTTGGCAACTTGATCTCTGATTCCTCTGCATTCTCTAAATCCAGCTTGAACATCTGGAAGTTCACAGTTCATGTACTGTTGATACCTGACTTGAAGAAATTTGAGCATTACTTTGCTAGTGTGTGAGATGAGTGCAATTGTGCGGTAGTTTGAGTATTCTTTGGCATTTCCTTTCTTTGGAATTGGAATGAAAACTGACCTTTTCCAGCCCTGTGGCCGCTGTTGAGTTTTCCATATTTGCTGGCATATTGAGTGTAGCACTTTCACAGCATCATCTTTTAGGATTTGAAATAGCTCAACTGGAATTCCATCACCTCCACTAGCTTTGTTCCTAGTGGTGCTTCCTAAGGCCCAGTTGACTTCACATTCCAGGATGTCTGGCTCTAGGTGACTGATCACACCATTGTGATTATCTGGGTCATGAAGATCTTTTTTGTACAGTTCTTCTGTGTATTCTTGCCACCTCTTCTTAAAGCCTTCTGCTTATGTTAGGTCCATACCATTTCTGTCCTTTATTGAGCCCATCTTTGCATGAAATATTCCCTTGGTATCTCTAATTTTCTTGAAGAGATTTCTAGTCTTTCCCATTCTATTGTTTTCTTCTATTTCTTTGCATTGATCACTGAGGAAGGCTTTCATATCTCTCCTTGCTATTCTTTGGAACTCTGCATTCAAATGGATATATCTTTCCTTTTCTCCTTTGCTTTTTGCTTCTCTTCTTTTCACAGCTGTTTGTAAGGTCTCCTCATACACCCATTCTGCCTTTTTGCATTACTTTTTCTTGGAGATGGTCTTGATCACTGCCTCCTGTACAAAGTCATTAATCTCTATCCATAGTTCTTCAGGCAATCTGTCTATCAGATATAATCACTTGAATCTATTTCTCACTTCCACTGTATAATCATAAAAGGGTTTTGATTTAGGTCATACCTGAATGATCTAGTGGTTTTCCCTACATTCTTCAGTTTAAGTCTGAATTTGGCAATAAGGAGTTCACAATCTGAGCCACAGTCAGCTCCCGGTCTTGTTTTTTTCTGACTGTATAGAGCTTCTCCATCTTTGGCTACAATAAATATAACAATCTGATTTCGGTGTTGGGCATCTGGTAATGTCCATGTGTAGAGTCTTCTTTTGTGTTGTTGGAAGAGGGCGTTTGCTATGACCAGTGCGTTCTTTTGGCAAAACTCTATTAGCCTTTGCCCTGCTTCATTCTGTACTCCAAGGCCAAATTTGCCTGGTACTCCAGGTGTTTCTTGACTTCCTACTTTTGCATTCCAGTCCCCTTTAATGAAAAGGACATTTTCTTTGGGTGCTAGTTCTAAAAGGTCTTGTAGGTCTTCATAGAGCCATTCAACTTCAGCTTCTTCAGCATTAATGGTCAGGGCATATACTTGGATAACTGTGATATTGAATGGTGTGCATTGGAAATGAACAGAGATCATTCTGTTATTTCAGAGATTGATTCAAAGTATTGCATTTTGAACTCTTGTTGACTATGATGGCTACTCCATTTCTTCTAAAGGATTCTGCCAACAGTAGTAGATATAATGATCATTTGAGTTAAATTCACCCTTTTCAGTCCATTTTAGTTTGCTGATTCCTAAAATGTCAATGCTCACTCTTGCCATCTCCTCTTTGACCACTTCCAATTCGCCTTGATTCATGGACGTAACATTCCAGGTTCCTATGCAATATTGCTTTTTACAGTATAAGACTTTACTTCCATCATCAGTCACGTCCAGAACTGGGTGATGCTTTTGTTTTGGCTCCATCTCTTCATTCTTTCTGGAGTTATTTCTCCACTGATCTCCAGTAGCATATTGGGCACCTACCCACCTGGGGAGTTCATCTTCCAGTGTCCTATCTTTTTGCCTTTTCATGCTGTTCATGGAGATCTCAAGGCAAGTATACTGAAGTGGTTTGCCATTCCCTTCTCCAGCGGACCATGTTTTGTCAGAACTCTCTACCATGAACCATCTGTCTTGGGTGGCCCCATATGTCATGGCTGATAGTTTCATTGAGTTAGAGAAGGCTGTGGTCCAAGTGATCAGGTTGGTTCAGTTCTGTTCAGTCACTCAGTCATGTCTGACTCTTTGCAGCCCCATGGACTGCAGCACACCAGGCCTCCCTGTCCATCACCAACTCCTGAGTTTGCTCAACCTCATGCCCATTGGGTCAGTGATACCCTCCAACCATCTCATCCTCTGTCGTCCCCTTCTCCTCCTGCCCTCAATCTTTCCCAGCATCAGGGTCTTTTCAAATGAGTCAGCTCTTTGTCTCAGGTGGCCGAAGTATTTGAGTTTCAGCTTCATCATCAGTCCTTCCAATGAATATCCAGCACTGATTTCCTTTAGGATGGACTGGTTGAATCTCCTTGCAGTCCAAGGGACTCTCAAGAGTCAGTTTTCTGTGATCCTGGTTTTCAGTCTGTCTCCCTCTGATGGAGAAAGAGAAGAGGCCCAGGGAAGCTTCCTGATGGGAGGAGCTGACTGAGGAGCAAAGGGTTTTTTCTGATGGGCGGGCCCATGCTCAGTAAATCTTTAATCCAAGTTTCTCTTGATGGGTGGGGCTGTGTTCCCTCCCTGTTATTTACCTGGGGCTAAACTATGGTGTATATAATGAAGATAATGGTTCAGTTCAGTCAGTTCAGTCGCCCAGTCTTCTCCAACACCACAGTTCAAAAGCATCAATTTTTCGGCACTCATCTTTCTTCACAGTCCAACTCTCACATCCATACATTACCACTGGGAAAACCATAGCTTTGACTCGATGGACCTTTGTTGGCAAAGTAATGTCTCTGCTTTTTAATATGCTGTCTGGTTTGGTCATAACTTTCCTTCCAAGGAGTAAGCGTCTTTTAATTTCATGGCTGCAGTCACCATCTGCAGTGATTTTGGAGCCCCCCAAAAAATGTCAGCCACTGTTTCCACTGTTTCCCCATCTATTTGCCATGAAGTGATGGGACTGGATGTGATGATCTCAGTGTTCTGAATGTTGAGCTTTAAGCCAACGTTTTCACTCTCCTCTTTCACTTTCATCAAGAGGCTTTTTAGTTCCTCTTCACTTTCTGCCATAAGGTGATGTCATCTGCATATCTGAGGTTATTGATATTTCTCCTGGCAATCTTGATTCCAGCTTGTGCTTCTTCCAGCCCAGCGTTTTTCATGATGTACTCTGCATATAAGTTAAATAAGCAGGGTGACAATATACCACCTTGATGTACACCTTTTCCTATTTGGAACCAGTGTGTTGCTTCATGTTCAGTTCTAACTTTTGCTTCCTGACATGCATATAGGTTTCTCAAGAGGCAGGTCAGGTGGTCTGGTATTCCCATCTCTTTCAGAATTTTCCACAGTTTATTGTGATCCACACAGTCGAAGGCTTTGGCATAGTCAATAAAGTAGAAATAGATGTTTTTCTGGAACTCTCTTGCTTTTTCCATGATCCAGCAGATGTTGGCAATTTGATCTCTGGTTCCTGTGCCTTTTCTAAAACCAGCTTGAACATCTGGAAGTTCACAGTTCACATATTGCTGAAGCCTGGCTTGGAGAATTTTGGGCATTACTTTACTAGTGTGTGAGATGAGTGCAATTGTGCAGTAGTTTGAGCATTCTTTGGCATTTCCTTTCTTTGGGATTGGAATGAAAACTGACCTTTTCCAGTCCTGTGGCCACTGCTGAATTTTCCAAATTTGCTGGCTTATTGAGTGCAGCACCTTCACCACATCATCCTTCAGGATTTGAAATAGCTCTACTGGAATTCCATCACTTCCACTAGCTTTGTTCCTAGTGATGCTTTCTAAGGCCCACTTGACTTCACATTCTAGGATGTCTGGCTCTAGGCGAATGATCACACCATCGTGATTATCTAGGTGACCTCCTTCAAAAGGTCCCATGCATGCCCTGCTACACTCAATGCCCCCAACCCTGCAGCAGACCACTACCCTCCCACGCCTCCCCTGGAGACTCCTGGACACTCATGGGCAAGTCTGGGTCAGTCTCTTGTGGGGTCACTGCTCCCTTCTCCTGGGTCCTGGTGTGTACAAAGTTCTGTTTGTGCCCTCCAAGAGTCTGTTTTCCCAGTCCTGTGTAAGTTCTGGTGGCTCTAGGGTGGGATTAATGGTGACCTCTTCCAAGATGGCTTATGCCATGTCCAGGTCTGCTGCACCCAAAGCTCCTGACCCGTGTCAGTCCACTGCTGACCTGTACTTCCACAGGAGATGCTCAAACACAGTTCTGTGTCAGTCTCTGTTGGGTCTCTCAGTCCTGGTGCTCACAGGGTTTGTTTGAGCCCCCTGAGCATCTCTGGTGGGTATGGGGTTTGATTCTGAACACAATTTTGCCACTCCTACCATCTTTCTGGGGCTTTTCCTTTGCCCTTGGACATGGATATCTCCTCAAAGTCACTCCAGTGCCACACAGCTGCAAGAAAAAAGAACACAAATAAAATCAGAAACCAATGAGGAAACATTAGAACTGATAACACAGATGTACTAAAGGTCATAAGAAACTACTACAAACAATGATAAACCAGCCAGTTAAATAGCCTAGAATAATTGGATAAATTCCTAGAAACAAAATTCACCAAGGTTAAATCATGAAGAAATATAAAATATGAAGAGACCAATTATTTTTAGGGAGATTGAATGAGTAATCAACAACCTGCCAACAAAGAAAATTCCAGAACCAGATGAATTTAGTGCTGACTTCTACCAAACATTTAAAGAATTTATACAAATTCTTCCCAAAGTCTTCCCCAAAAAAGCATAAGAAGTATACTTCCTAATTCATTTTATGAGACCAGCATTATCCTGATACAAAAACCAGGCAAGGAAATAACAAGAAAGGAGAGCTACAGTCCAGTATCCCAGATAAATATAGATGTAGAAGTCCTCAACAAAATGTTAGCAAAACAAATTTAAAAGTACATTAAAGGACTGTTACAGTGCACTTAAGTGGGATTTATTTTCAGGATGTGATGTAAGGATGGTTCAGTATCCACAAATCAATATGTGATATGCCACATTAACAAAATGAAGGGTAAAATTCATAAGATCATCTCAATAGACGCAGAAAAAGAGTTTGACAAAAGTCAGTGTCTTTTAATGGTAAATGCACTCAATAAACTAAGTATAGAAGGAATGTATGTACCTCAACATAATAAATGCCATATCTTACAAGCCTATAGCTAATACCATACTCAATAGTGAAAAGGAGAAAGCTTTTTCTCTAAGATCAGAAACAAGACAAAGATGCTCATTCTCACCACTTTTATTCATAGTGCTGGAAATCCTAGCCAGAGCAATTAGGCAAGAAAAAGAAATAAAAATCATCTAAATCAGAAAGGAAGAAGTAAAATAATCTCTGTTTAGAAATGGCATAATATTATATATAGAAACCTTAAAGACCCCAACAAAAGTGTACTATCAGAGCTAATAAACAGTTTCAATAAAGTTGCAGGTTGTCAATGGGTACCAGCCTTCAGTTATATGATGAATAAAGTCTGAGAATCTAATCTATGATTTAGAGACTATACCCAATAATATTGTGCTTTATAACTGAAATTTGATAAGAGAGTAGAACTTAATGTTCTCATTTAATAAAAGGGGGTAAATATGTTCAGTGATAAACATTTTAATTAACTTAATGGTGGAAATCCTTTCACAATGCATAAATATATCAAACCATGATGTTACAAACTTTAAATATTTTACAGTTTTGTCAATTATATCTCAGTTGAGCTGAAAAAAACTGAAAGTCTCAAAAGTTTGTGACCTGATTTGGTCCTTGGGTGTAGTTTACTTACTGCTGATCTAGCCTCCTGAATCCTACTATCAGAAAAACCAGGCAAAAAACACAGCATCTTGTATGACTTCATTTACTTGAAAGGTTCAGAACTGGTTCCATTAATGCAAGCCCCGTATTCTCTTAAGACCATCCTCAATGCATCTCCTTTTGTCTTCAAAGGCATCAGGATTTTCGCCTCTTTGTCTTTATGGTTTCTGGTCAGAGTTAGCCTGGTTAGAGTGTGCTCCTCCTACGTTTCTCAGGGTTTTTTCTCTCTCATTTTCCCAGTCTCGTGTCAGAAGCTGAACCAGAACTGGAAATAACATGGATGTTTTTGTTTGGTTTGTTTTCTATGTCAAGCCGAATCAGATCTAAATAGATTTACAGCTACAATCACTGTCCCACATCCTTGTTCTTAGTTCTCAGCTCAACATTCTTTTCTTGTCTCAGACACTGAGATCCAACCCCTGATCCAGGGGTTCCCCGGGTCTGACCCAGAGATCAAGTCTGGGATGGAGTTGGAGAAAAGTTCAGGTAGAAAAATTCTCTTCCTTTATCCTCTTTCAGCTAAACAAAAAGTAGCAACAAACTAAACATGAACTACACAAGAAAACCCTTACCAAATTTAATTTTAAGCTAATACTTTTTTTCTCTTTTTCCCCTGCTTTCCTCTGTCATCCGAGAACTATAATGCTTGAGTTAATGGTTTTTATTGACCAAGAGTAATGATCATGGATGCATTTAGGCAAACCTGGATTCTCTGTGATTCTGGGATTCTGATAAGATACACAGGCTTGTATTTCTCTGTCTTGGTTCTCATATGCTTTTGTGATATCCTGAGTATTTTTACTCAGAAATTGGCAAATGTTATGATTGCTGGGTGAGACTTTAGAGGTGAGTGGTTATTGCTTGGGAAACCTTACCTATATGTTCTTCCACTTAGAAAGTTCTCAGTGAAAACTTACAGGAAAAAAAAAAAAAACACACCCATGAAATTTAAAAACATAAAGTGTAAACATATGAGAGTCAAAGTGATTTATTCATCACTTTAGCTATTAGATAAAGCATGAATGTGAAATTAGCAAATTAGATTGATATCTCGTCTGGTTAGTAACATAGTATTAATAGCTTGGTCAGGTCCATTAATTATTTTTACGCCCCATATGACTAGATCTTGTTTATAAGATGGGCTCTGAGGGAGGGAAATGTGGAGCCATTCATTACCAACAGGCAGAGACTCTGTGACTTTTTAAGTACCGAATAGAGTCTATGAGCCACATTAACATCTGATCAGTAGAGTTTCGGGTCATAGTTAAAGTCACTGAAATGGTGTGTGCTCTACAATTTGGACAGCCTGTTATAAGGATAGCACAAGGCATCAGACACCCTCATCTGACTTCCTCCTCGGAGTTTTCTATCAAAACTCCCACCTGCTTCCTCACTTTTTATCATATTAGTACTCAGAAAAATGAGTGACCTAAGGTAAAGCCTTTTGAATTTTCATTAAAATTAAAAAAATCAGTATGAAAGAAAAAATAATCACTATTTTGCCAGTAATTCCTCTCTCAGTTTTTCTTTCTTAAAAGGAATCTGAATAATTTGGGAGATGTGGACTGATTATGTTATATTGGGATTTCAATTTTAAAATTAGAATTTCAACATTAAGTTATTTCCATTGAAGCTATATGGAATTGCTATTTTTAACAGTCAAAAAGAGTATAAATTCTGGTAATTTCATTTAATCCAGTTTAGTAATGTGAATAGTATTCATTGATTTTCCCTCTGTCAGTTATTCTGCTGTGTAAAATCTTTATTTTCTTATTAATCCTTATATTAATCATGTGAATAGTGCTCGTCGATATCCATCAGTTCCTCCCCACCCTTATTTCTACCAAAGTCACATTAAATGGACCTTGAGAAGCTAATGAGTTTTCAAGACCAATCCCCTCCCTATCTCACTCCCAACGCTGCACTTCCTACCAGATTGCCTCTTCTAGACTTGTTTTTTATGGAAACTTTTGCAGTCATTGCCATCATCATACACTTTTTTAAAACCAGTTTTTAAAATCAAGGTAAAGTTAATTTACAATGTTGTATTAATTGCAGGTGTATGGCAAGTAATTCAGTTGCTATTTTTATTATATATTTTTGCCATCATCACTCTGAAAAGTTCCTTTTAAAGTGTTAAATAAAGGTCCTCATAACTCGAACAGTCTGGGAGCCATGGTCTAGGGCTCGTTTATTAGCTCTGGCTGCTGCTGCATCCTTTATCGTGGTCAAAAGTAGATGCTGTAATTAGGCCTCCACTTGCCAGCTTGCTTAGATCAGCTGGGGACATTAAAAATCAGCCAAGGCCTGAAAGCAATCAGAGTGAAATTGGATGAAACTTCTAATGATATCTTCAAACAGAATGTTTCCCAGAAGTCACCATTTCCAGACTAGCCAGGTTTGGAAACCTAGGCTTAACTATTTAGAATGAACATGTATATCACATCCTTTGCAGAAATGGACCTAAAACCTCTTGGACCTCTTAAGAGATTCTGGACATTTGAAAAAGATCTTGGATTCATCTGGTCAAGTGAACACTGGGGTGGGTTTATAGCAATTCCTTGCATGTGGCGAATAGGCAGACAACAGGAATCTCCAGATGAAGACAAAAATGGAAAAAAGAATATGGGGATTGGATAGGAGAGTATAAAGAATCCCTTCCCCTCCACACCCCACCAACACCATGAGAGGTAGTTGTGAGCTCCATGCACTCGGTGAAATGTTCACACTGTGTGTGGTCCAGAGCCTGCACCTCACAGGAGACTTGCAGACCTGGGGCACTTGTGTCCTCATCTGGGAGCATGCTGTGTTGTTCTGTCAACGTAATTATCTCCATCAGTTTACATATGCCAGTTTATAAAGAATATTTGCATCTTTAACTGTGACTGTCCATGTCCGTTCATGAATCATATTCCACAGTCCTGTTGTCACAACCATGCACCCGTACTTCTCAGGTCATACCGGGTAATATCCCATAAAAGGAAAGGAGTAACAAGAAATATTAATAGTATTATAATAATGATGGTCAGTTGGATATGTCATCTCTGCCTATTTCTGCAAATCTCTATTGACCCAAGGTGAGGTCTCAAGATTCTTGCTAATATCCTACAGAAGTCTTTTATAAAGCTGGTTCTTCAATCTCCAGATGTGTTTAATCTCTATTTCCTTGTCCTCCATCTTCTTAATGCCCACTTTCTTTATTAGCACTTGTTTTGTTAGTCTGTTTGATAGACCTTTGGTTTTTAGGCTTTTAAACGTTTCTGGAAAGCCCTCTCCACTTTGCTTGGCCTGAATGGGTTTGGGTCTCTTTCATAGTGCTTCGTTTCAGGCAACTGAGTCAAAACATAGAGCTACTATGATGTGGGTGAAGCAACTCAGCATGTGAGTCAAGATGTACGTGTGCATGCATGCTCAGTTGCTCAGTCATGTCCAACTCTTTTGCAACCCCATGGACTATAGCCTTCAGGCTCCACTGTCCATGGAATTTTCCAGGCAAGAATATTGGAGTGGGTCCCCATTTCCTACTCCAGAGGATCTTCCTGACCTGCATCTCCTGTGTCTCCAGTCCCGGGTTTAAATCCTGTCCCAGTTATGTTCCAACTCCCTTCTTCAAATCCCCGAGTTTCCCTTTTACCATCGTCCACATCTTGTCATGACCCTCTGCAGTGCCTGTCCCCAGAAGTGCAGGTCAGTAGGATTTCCTTGCTGTACCTAGTGTCTCCCTTCCCTCCTTCCTTGTTTAATTGTATTCAGTGGCTCAGTGAGGTAGGGCTCCAATATGCCCTTATGTCCTCAAATTCCCTTTCAACCAGGATTTCAACAGAGCATGAGGAGTGTTGAGTTGCAGTTACAACTAGAAAAAAATTAGAGGTGCTCATAGAATTGACTTTCACAAGATTCCATGCAAAAAAATCTGCCTTTTTCGATTCCTATATTTCCAGGCAAATTACTTGTTTCTTAGGAAATGAAGGACTGCCTCTTGGTAGGACTTCAGAAATTACATTTTGGTAGGACCTCAGAAATTACTCTAGTTTCCAGGAAGAAATTGCTGAAGGCCTAAACTAACTGCTTACCATGAACCACACTCCAAAACTCTAATTCTGAGATATAATGTTATACGCTTTAAAAAACTCTCTCTCTGTTGACTAGTAGTTGGGCCTCTCCTGACCAACAATGATGAGAAATAAAATACATTAAAAAAAAATGCAGGTCATCTTTTTCTCAACCTTGTTTTTAAGCACCACATCATCCTCTGATGCTTTGTGCTTATTCCAGGACATTTTCAAAGCCTTGTGATATTTCCTGGCCTGACCTTCCCGTGTCCTTATGTGACTCTCTACCTATAAAAAAAAGCCAAATTCACATTAAAATATATTGAAGACAAATAACATACCCAGATATCAGGAGGTTATTATAAAATTGAATCAAAGCAAACATTAATAGATAAGCATAAAACAAACTCAGATCTTATAGTCTTAAAGGGATTAACATATGATTTTGACTTTAAATGCCCTGAAAAGATTATTATTAGACTCATTAATGACCATTTTTCCAAAGTTGGACACCAGTGTGTTTGCTTGATTTTGTTGTACATGTCCTAGACAGACCTTTTAAAAAGCGAAACAATGTATTGGACTGTCTGCAAGTATGGAAATAAAGAAATATTGATGTAGCTGGAAGTATACCAACTGAAGAACCTATTTCTGAGAGATAGGTCAGAATTCTTGAGAACAAGTTTCTTTGAAAAACAAAATTGTGCTAGGGAGGAGACGTGTCGCATCCTCTTGAATTTTTGTACTCAGATATAAATTGACTGGTCTAAATATAGGAATAGTTGGTTTGTAAATTGAAAATGCATTAGGACTTTTTACTCCCATTCCCACGGGATTGCATTGTTTGAGAGAAATGTGTCTGGGGCTGTGTTTTGTTTGATCTGAAATGGCCTTGAAGACTGAAGGGCAGAGTAGGTTCTACTTTGGTTATTGTAATGCCAATATATTTATATTCAGTGCAAGCTTGGTGACTCCTAGTCAAAAGGGAGGTGTACTTGTTTAACGAAAGATTTTTCTGGATGATGGATAGAACATATGGCAGCCTCAGATTTTCTGTCCTATTCTGAAATAAATGTAAAAATATGTGTTTGCCTTTCTAGGATGCAACATTGGCTTTAGGTATTCAGATGCAGTTTAGAGAAGACCCTCCAAATGTCAATGGACTTAACAGAATGCATCACATCTTTATTGTGGGTCATTAGCAGTCGGGGGATGAAAACTAGATGGGCTTACAAAAAGGCCAAACAAGGAGACTGGTGACTCTGGAGGCTTATTTGCCATTATTGTAGTTGAAGGAGATGCAATTTGATCTGAGCTAATGACACATTCTAGTCCTATGAATCTGTAAATACCATTTGATTTCCTCTGAAGATGAATTAATGCTCCCCCAACAGGAAATAAAAATGAAAAAGATTCTGAAGTTGCTCAAGGAGAAAGAATTATATAATTTCAAGACTGGAAGGAGAAAGAGGAGAAGCACGTTGATTAGGCAGATGCCTAGCATAGATCAGGCATGATAACTCCCTCCAGATTTCTTGGCTGGAGAATCCCCATGGACAGAGGAGCCTGGCGTGCTACAGTCCAAGAGGTCGGAAAGAGTTGGACATGACTGAGGAACTAAGCGCAGCATAGCATAGATCAGGAACAAGTTATGTGCTCAGAATCAATTACTATATTTAATTCTCACAACCACCTTGTCAGCTCCATGTTATTATCCTTATTTTACTTACTAGCCTGGAGGTCAGAGTAGCCTTCGCCAAATCATAGAGATAAGAAGCATGTAAGAAAACCCTTAATTCCTTACTAGCTATTTGTGTCAAATAGAGCATGGAGATAAGTCAAACTTCCAGGCTCAGGGCCAAGTGGTTGAAACAAGACTGCATAGAGCCTTGACTTTCCCATTCCAAAAAAACCCACTGGGCTTTTATGGGCAAAGGGATTTGTCATTGGTATCATGCTTACACATGGTTTCCCTAAGTGGCCGCTCCATAGGACAAAGCTACCAATGGGATCCCTCCCCTTTAGATAACTTCATTAACCTTGTCTGTTATGTTAGTCCCAGTTTATAGCCTCTTGGTGGGGTCCCAGTTCCCTGTGCAGCTCTTCCACCATCTACTCTCCAAACTATTGTCTAAGGTCATCATTCTGCTTGATCCCAAGTACCTCAAGTTTAGAGTTGATAATATCTTGAGCCCTTGCTCAAGAACTTCTAATAGCTGAATATTGAATTTCCCACCATCCAAACCTACCGTGTATGAACATCTCCAGGAATTAATTCCCTTTGGGAAATAAGACTATTTGTGTTTGAATTCTTTAACCTTTGGAAATTTTTTCTTTATATCGAGCTCAAATGTATTAAGCTACTTCTGGCTAGTCCTAGTTCTCTGAAAACTTAACTGATTTTTTTTCAAAGATTCACAGCAAGTCCTCATCCAGCAAAAGTTGAGAAGGGTTTGGAGTTGAGTCAAGTTCCCAGGCTTAGACTGACATTCATTCATTCAAAATATAATTTTGAGTTAGTACTAGCTGCCAGCTACAGCTGTAATTGCTCGGTATACATCAGTGGACATAAACCATGAAGAATAAGTCTAATTTCTATTCCATAATAAAAGGTTTTAAATCTTTGAAGTCAGTTATCTTTTTTCCATTGAGCCACCTCAGGCTTACAGGCTTAATCTATCCAGTTCTTTGTATATACGATATGATGTCACCACCCTTTATAGGGAGCCTCCTTAGAAATGAGGGCCAAAAGAAAGTGGGCCACATTATTTTACTCTTCATCACATACCTTCAATGTCTAACAAATAGTAATACTCAATAAACAATTATTAAAGATAATATGAATGCATCTTGCTTACTTCTTGAACTCTTCTAATTTGGTCTAGAATTAGAAGTGAATCTCCTTGAGCTAGAATTTATAAATTTACTCCCTGAATAATGATAGAAATCCTTTTTCAGTATGATATAAGATTAATCACAAGTGTTATTTTAAGGAAACTACGCAAAGTAAGGCAATAAATCATTGAAAAAGCAAGAGAGTTCCAGAAGAACATCTATTTCTGCTTTATTGACTATGCCAAAGTCTTTGTGTGGATCACAATAAACTGTGGAAAATTCTGAAAGAGATGGGAATACCAGACCACCTGACCTGCCTCTTGAGACACCTGTATGCAGGTCAGGAAGCAACAGTTAGAACTGGACATGGAACAACAGACTGGTTCCAAATAGGAAAAGGAGTACGTCAAGGCTGTATATTGTCACCCTGCTTATTTAACTTATATACAGAGTACATCATGAGAAACGCTGGGCTGGAGGAACCACAAGCTGGAATCAAGATTGCCGGAAGAAATTTCAATAGCCTCAGATATGCAGAGGATACCACCCTTATGGCAGAAAGTGAAGAAAAACTAAAGAGCATCTTGATGAAAGTGAAAGAGGAGAGTGAAAAATTTGGCTTAAAGCTCAACATTCAGAAAGCTAAGATCATGGCATCTGGTCCCATCACTTCATGGCAAATAGATGGGGAAACAGTGGAAACAGTGGCTGACTTTATTTTGGGGGGCTCCAAAATCACTGCAGATGGTGACTATAGCCATGAAATTAAAAGACACTTACTCCTTGGAAGGAAAGCTGTGACCAACCTAGATAGCATATTAAAAAGCAGAGACATTACTTTGCCAACAAAGGTCCACCGACTCAAGGCTATGGTTTTTGCAGTGGTCATGTATGGATGTGAGAGTTGGACTGTGAAGAAAGCTGAGTGCCGAAAAATTGATGTTATTGAACTGTGGTGTTGGAGAAGACTCTTGAGAGTCCCTTGAACTGCAAGGAGATCCAACTAGTCCATCCTAAAGGAGATCAGTCCGGGGTGTTCATTGGAAGGACTGATGCCAAAGCTGAAACTCCAGTACTTTGGCCACCTCATCGGGAGAATTGACTCACTGGAAAAGACCCTGATGCTGGGAGGGATTGGGGGCAGGAGGAGAAGGGGCCGACAGAGGATGAGATGGCTGGATGGCATCACCAACTTGATGGACATGAGTTTGAGTAAACTCTGGGACTTGGTGATGGACAGGGAGGCCTGGCGTGCTGCGATTCATGGGGTCGCAAAAAGTTGGACACGACTGAGTGACTGAACTGACTGACTGACTGACACAAAGTAAAAGTAAAAGTGGATGATTAATGTTACAGGTAGGCATTGAAATAAAGAATAAGCTTACAACCATATGCAAATAGATCTTGGAACCACCGAAAATGAGGACCACAGCACATCAAAAAATGGTTGTGGATATTTGGAACTTTAGATTTATTTGTCCGAGTAAAGAATTTCCCAGAAGAGCAAACCCCATTATAAAGGATTTTATTATTATCAGCAGTATATCTTGAACTGTAGCTCTCACTAGCAGAATGCACCATTTTTGCATGAATATATTTAAAATAATTGTCATCTTCTTTGAACTCCTAGCACTTAGTGCTAATGACAATTAACTTGTTAACTTACTCTTGTACTGTCCTCTGGCATCTCTTAAAATGTTACACTATTGCATGTTTTGTGTTATTTTGCTTTTTTAAAAATCTCTTTAACTAAAGTTAATTTTGTAAGAAGTGTAATGTTTTTCACTTCTTTATGGGTCTCACAAAGTCTATAAGAACACTGTTGTATTAGTCAGACTGGGCCAAAATGCTATAACAGATATATCCACAGACCTATAATGACTTAAAGGCAATTTAACTTTTATATCTTATTCATTTAACCAAGCTGGGTATTCTTGTTCATAAACATTGTGAATTCAGGCCTAGTAACTTTCACTATCTACTTCCTCCCTCCCCAGAACTTTGTTGCCTCCTACATCAAGCTTGTAAAAGTTCAAAAAACTTAGCTGAGCCACATCCCATTCTTAAAACTTGGTTCCCAAATGCAAACATAATTTCCAGTCAGTGTTATTGGAGAGTTGAGTCACAGAGGCACAGGTGATGGGGGAACGTAGTCCTTTCCTGAGCAGCCACTTTCCAGACCCAAGACCTGTAGTCTAGAAGGCAAAAATGGATTCTGACGGACAGCTAGCTGTCTCTGCTAAGCACAAAGTGGTTTAACAAATATTTGTTGATGTACTTATATCAGCAGTAAAGATTAAATTGCTTTTATTTCTTCTTGGAACAGTGCTATTAAATGCCCCTTAGAAATTTTAGAAAATTCTGCAGTAGTGTGTGCTAGATTATACATTTCTTCAACAATGATTTGAAAGATTGCTGATGTTTATCTAGGGAGATGTGAAGCAATTTAATATTATTAATTGCTAACAAACGGATAAGATTTACACGAATTGTCAAAGCTTAAAGCTCCAAATAATCATTCTTCACACAGGAAAATTTATTATGCCATTATGCTTATTTCTATCAGGGTTCCTATAGTGCAATTGCTGTTCGCTATTAAATTTTTATTGCACATTTAATTTATCTTTCCCTCTAGTGGGGAAATGTATTAGAGAATTCATTTGACACCAGTATCATCTCCCCTTCTCTTTTTCTCACTCTGCTTGCCCTGAAATAGATAGGAGTATATTTGTATCTTGGTATTAATTATACAAAAGCTTAGGAGAACAATGCTTGCTGCTGCCTGAAGGGAATTATCCAGCTAGAATTAGCGTTATGGAAAAGCAAGTGGACTTCCATTATAAACATCCATTTTCAGTGGTTTATAAAGAGTTCTGGAAAACATCCATTTATAAGTGAAAGCTTGCTTTTCATCGATTAAAATAGAAAGTAATTTTGGTTTCCAAATTTTGGTTTCAAAAGGCTTGTAAAAGGTTGAGGTTGGGGGCTCTTTCATTTCTAAGGTGCTATATTGAAAATGAGATCTTATATTTCTGAAGGTAGAACTTCTATGTTCAAAGGTTAATAATCTCGTTCTTTGCACCTCTTCCTGCCCCAAGAGTTACATATAGTTGAATCAAGAGGAAAACAATGATACAAGATACATAAACCACCTTTTTTCATCACCAATGCCTTTTTCTTAACAGGGCCTAATTCAGTGGAAACACCCTAGACCTTGGTACAGTACAATCATTCTCTTGACTTTTGGAAAGATTTCTAGCTCTTGGGCGTGATTCACCAAGACAGAAGTCAGCTTGTATTATTGATTAATCTGAAGGTTTGGTCTCTCACAGGATTTGATAACACACTGCAACTATATTTTTTGCACATTGAACAACTACTGAAGTTTTGTTTTTGCTTTGAGTAGGAGGCTGGACATGACAAAATATTTGTGATCCCATTTCTAGAGCCTAAGAGAGGTTAAATATTTTTTCCTTTGAGCCAGTACAACTGTAAGGCTTGCGAATCTCAGAAGGGAATGCATAGCTGTCCTCTCTCTGGCAGGAAGAATCTCTGAACCCTCCAGACTGGTGGTTATGATTTCCATGTGCCTTCATTCCCACCCCACTAGAGCATGTTTTCCGTTGCTCATGATGTTTAATCTACATACATTCCCAGGTGGTGCTAGTGGTCAAGAATCCACCTGTCAATGTCGGAGACACAAGTGATGCAGTCTTGATCCCTGGGTGGAAAAGATCCCTTGAGGTTGGAAATGGCAACCCACTCCAGTATTCTTGCCTGGAGAATTCCATGGACAGAGGAGCCTGGTGGGCTACTGTCCATGGGGTCACAAATAGTCGGACACGACTGAGCGATTGAGCACAGCAGACACATATTTTCCAAATGACTACATTTATTTCCTTATAGACAGTGACATTAACGTCCTGGAGAACAGTGCAATTAGTGCTCCAGAAGAAATAGCACTTAAATCTGGCAGTTACAAGGTTTAGGTACTGGACAGTAGCTTGAGGCTTAACAGCTTCTGAGTAATTTTTCCATCTTTCCTTTAATACCTGAAAGTATCAGCTAGTCGAGAAAGACTGAGAAACCCACCAAAGCCAAGCTGCCTTTTCCGTTCATCTTCTGAGGTCGTTTTCTGAAACCTCGTACATTATGTTCAGCCGGACACACCATCTAGTGGGCTTCCACTTTGGTCATGATGTACTCTTGCAACCCTACTCTTTGGAGTCTTTCTGGCAGCCTCAGAACCACCTGGGACAAACTGTTTTTCCCCTGATATTTCTGTTTATATAATTAGGTAGAATGCCAGGGCTTGGCATCATTGACTAACCAGCACACAGTGCTTAGTAGCTGTTCAAGAAGTTGTGTCCGTGTTGCTTGAGACTTAGGGGACCCATCTGACAACGCTTTTCCATGAACTGATTCTCTAGCTTCCTCCTGCAAGATCCCTCCAGACACATACATACACACTCACTCACCCTCAACTGGTCTTGACTGTTCACTGGTTACAAGTGACTGGAGCCTACTCAGACTGGTCCCAGATGAAGGAGGTGATTGAAGAATAGAAGAGGTTACAGAGGTGGAGGAAGTGTTGAGTCACTGAGACTGCTCCTTCCATCTCTCACTGGCTCCTAGGAACTCCCGTCTCAGACGTTCTCTATATATTGCTGTCATTTTCTTAGTTTTTCTCTGCAGAACAGCTTTCTCTCTCAAACTTCCCTTTCCTACTTCCCAATTAGTTTACTTGTCATTAACTTGGTTTGCGTGATTCTGACTCCAACTCTGACTCTTGAGGAATATTTGGTTTAATCACACACTGTCAACTGCCTTCAGTCTTCATATGCTTTTGTTGACATTCTTAAGTTTAGTAAGTGCCAAGTATCTGTAGCCTCCCGACTGACAGTCTTCTGTAGTCAGAATCAGTTAAAGACAGTTGAAATTCTGAAACCTCATTGTGTCATTTACTCAAACTAGGTGACTTGCTTTATGATATCATTTTAAATCATCAAAAGTTTCATTATTTGAGGATTTATTAAAGAAAAAATAACAGGAACCACAGAGAAATAGGAGAGGTTTTGCCAAATATTTTCATGTAGAAATTAAATAAAGGAGGAATTTTTCCCTGTTTTCTTACGTCCTAAAAAGTTTCCTGGGTAGACTCTAATTTATATTCCAAATTTAAGTTAGCAATACACTTTGTATAATAGAAAACCCACTTTTTTCTCCTTTACTAAATAAATGTTGAATAAACTTCTAAGAATATTGGTTTGATGACTATTCAATGATAAATTTACCTAGTTCAGTTCAGTTCAGTCGCTCAGTCGTGTCCGACTCTTTGTGACCCCCTGAGCACACCAGGCCTCCTCCCTGTCCATTACCAACTCCCGGAATCCACCCAAACCCATGTCTATTGAGTCGGTGATGCCATCCAACCATCTCATCCTCTGTTGTCCCCTTCTCCTCCTGCCCTCAATCTTTCCCAGCATCAGGGTCTTTTCAAATGAGTCAGCTCTTTGCCTCAGGTGGCCAAAATATTGGAGTTTCAGCTTCAACATCAGTCCTACCAATGAACTCCCAGGACTGATCTCCTTTAGGATGGACTGGTTGGATCTCCTTGCAGTTCGAGGGACTCTCAAGAGTCTTCTACAACACCACAGTTCAAAAGCATCAATTCTTCGCCCCTCAGCTTTCTTTATAGTCCAACTCTCATATCCATACATGACCACTGGAAAAACCATAGCCTTGATTAGATGGACCTTTGTTGATAAAGCAATGTCTCTGCTTTTTAATATGCTGTCTAGTTACCTGTATTTGTCAGGCTGGCCGTGGTTTTGTCCAGCACTCAGAGCAAGTTCTGACCCACATTATCTCTAAAAGCCATACTTAGGCATTTGCCCAGTTTCCTGTGTAAGGGATTTTTAACCCTGGCTGCCCTGAACTTCTGGCTGAGTGTCTCCCCAAGTCAAGGAGAGCCTGAGTAGAAGAGAAGCTATCAGGAAGAGGGGTGGGAGAAAGGGGAGAGGCTGGAGCTGACCTGCCTTTGTCTCTGCCAGGATGACAACTGTCCCCCTGGACTGAGCAGAGGCTGCTCCTTTGCCAGGCTCGTCTACGTTTTAGTTTGATTTCTTCCCAGCACGTCACTTCCCTGCAGAGTCATGGATTGCCTCTCTGATTTGGTTTGGCAGCATTAATCTAAAGAACATGTTGGAACTTCCCTGGTGGTTGAGACTCTGCTCTTCCACTGCAGGCAAATAACCATGTCTTGGCCAGGGATCTAAGATCCTATGTGCCACATAGCTCAGTCAAAAGAGAAAAATTAAAGGACACATTTAATGGCCTGGGCATGGTTACTTGCATGATTTTGTTTTGTTTTGTTGGTAGCTGCTGACCTCTGTTAACACCGCTGAGGCCTCGAGTCTGCTAAAGCCTTGCTTCTGCTTGGAGCCCAGATTCTCTTCCCAGACGCTTGGCGTTTGCAGTTGCTGCCCTCCAGACACCGTGCTCTTAGAGGTGTTCTAATTCTGGGCCACTGCCTGCTGTCAGAATGAATGCCTGTGATGGAGAAAGAAGGTGGCAACCGCTCCAGGCACGCTGTCTCCTGTCCTAATTCATCGCTGTCTCGTGGGGTCAGGCTTCTCTGCTCCCCGGGCCGCGGGTCTCTAGGCGGGGTGGAATCTGCACCCTAGTGATGGATGGCAGTGTTCGGGAACTCCTGGCTGGAGCTGCTGTCCACTGCAGTGAGAGCGGCCGTCAGCAGAGGAGGCAGAGCGAGCGGAGTTCACCTTAGAAGCCGCGCACGTTTTTCCCAACATTTGGTGTCACTTGTTATTAGCGCTGATGGCTTGTGGCCACGGGCCTTCGCTTCTCCTGACTTCCCTGGTGTCAAGGGCTACCCAGGCTCTTCTGCAGGTGATAGTTCAGACTGGCAGTTCTGATGTTCTCTTTGATTCCTCCCGTCCCCACGGACTTAACACCCTAAGGCTCTCTCATTTCCTCCGGCATTGCATTACATTCTGGACAACATTCTCCCCTTAGCCAAGGCCCTCTTTGTCTCACCCAGCAAGGACTGGAAAACAACAGTAGGGGGGCCGGGAAGAGGAGACTTCTGTGTAAGAAGCAAATCTCCACACTTCATTTGGAGATGACTCTGAAATAAGGCATTTTCCCTGAGGAAAGTAGATCAAAGCATTGCCACTTTGACAGATTTCTTTCTCTGATGATTTACATGGTGGTTTTCTGAGGTCCCGAAGTTCTTATCACTTGTAACTCCTCCCAAACTTGAAACATTTTTGACTGGAAGTTGAATAAAGAAAAACCAAAGGAAGCTGACAACCAGAAGGGGATCACTGGAATGCAGATTTCAGCCGCCCTACAGGGCTTATTTTGTCTCCTCTCCCTGAAACCACCTACTGTTCTAGTTACACACGCTGACACCTTTTTCTCTGATATCCACAGATCCTACCATTGTGCTGTGAAACATGTGGCTTAAATTATTACATAGCTGTAGGTCTATTTCTAGGTCTTTAGGACTTTTAATACTGCAATTTAGAGGACTTTTTCCTCTAAATTGGGGTGTAATGGCTTTGGGGGCAGAGGCCATATTTTATCTGGAATAACCTGAGAATGGGGTGGATTGAGTCTTGAGTGGTTTTTCCCAGATTCAATTACAAACCCTGAAGTAAGCACGAGAAAAAGCATATTATTGTAACATCATTGATGTTATGAAAAGCATTATTGACTTATTTATGCCTCCAAATCATTTTAGAAAGTGATTTGAGGAATCTTATCTCTCTTTGTCTTTATGCCTACAAGAAGACTTTTTTTTTAAGGTGAGGAAATGGCAGCAAAAGGAAAATGAAATTAGAAAAATAAGGTAAATAGAAAGTTTGATAATATATAATGAATATCAAAAGACACTATTTCCCTGCTGGAGATGAGTCACAAATTTAGCTGCAAATTTATCAGCAACCAAAACAAAGGGGAAATACAGTCTGTTACAAACATTATGATGCCCATAAAATGAAAGCTTAAGTAAAAACACAGAATGCCTGCTGTTTATAGTTCTGAGATACCAGTACCTAAAACTCACGATTCCCAAGAAGGGCCACTGATGCTATTATTGCCAACACTTTGTCATTGCCAACATTTTCAAAAACAGGCAAGTTTCTCAGCATCCCCCCAGCACATGATAGCTGGGGGGTTAATAGACATATTGATAGTAGCTCATAGTTTCATAGACGTTGTTCCATGACACTTCAAAACAGTTCATCATGCAGTAGTATTTTTCTTGCTGAAACCAATGGAACAAAAATTTTGTGTGGTTTGTATATCAGTAAGCATTGGTAATCAACCCAGTGGAGGGCAGGTGTGACAAACTAGTAATATCCCTAAAGTTATGGTTGTGTACTTGAGTAGAAGGTCATAAAATCTCCCCCAAGAGGAAGCCTGAATATTTGTGTAAATAGTTAAGCAGGGAAAGTATCTCATTTGAAATAACTGCCATGAAATTGTTATGTAAATGTTCATGACCATGTGTTCCATACTAGCAAATTAAAAAAAAAAAAAAAAAGGAAGTGGGAAAATATTATCCACAACTGCAGATCTAGAATCAATGGAAAGAATAAGGAGTAGAAAATGTTTGTTAGAGACTTCCTTGATGTCCAGTAGCTGAGACTCTGTGTTCCCAATGCAGAGGTCTCAGGTTTGATCCATGGTTAGAGAACTAGATCTCACCTGCTGCAAGTGAAAACGAAAAAATCCTGCATGCCTCAGTGAAGATCTAAGATCTCACTTGCTGTAACTAAGACCCAGACCAGACAGACAAATAAATAAAATGAATTTTAAAAAGAACATGTTGGTTAATGATTCTCCATGAACCCACATTTTTAGGAAATTGGATTGTTCATTTAGGAAATTAGTCTTGCTCATCTTGTCTGTTACAGTATCTCAACAGTGACAATGCTGGGTGGTCTCGTAAGCTTTCTGAATCTGGAGAGCTAGAGGGGGAAGCACATAACTTGGAGAATATTTACTAAATTATTGTGGGTGAAGGGAAATAAAGTACTTGCTAAAGAAAAGAGGGATAAAGGCTTATGAGAGGAGAGAAGGAAGGACCAGAAAAGAAAGAAGAAAACTGGGCAAGGAGAAAGGAAAAAGAGGGAATGGGATGGACACAAGCAGGAGTAGAGAGAGAGTAAATGGGGAAGAAAAAAGACATTCTAAATAAACCTCAAACAGTGGTCAGCAACTTGACTTTCATGCAAAAAGCTGTCAAGAGTAAAGTTTCCTCTTCAGTGCACAGAAGGTAAAGAGAAATGAAAGGGACTTTTCCTTCCCTCTCCCTATCAATCTTCTTCCTGCCTTGTAGGTTTTCTCACGCCCCACTGCTATCGTGGCTCACTGCAGGTGGTGGACAGTCCCTCCAGAGGGAGAGCAAGAGACACACAAGAGTTTGTGTTCCAGAGCACTGGAGACAGGGTCCAAAGGGGTTGGGTTATGCAAGGCCCTGCAGATGCCGATAAAGAGTACGGATTTTGCTTCATAGTCTAGATGGCAGCATTGCAGGGTTTTACAAAGGTGCACAGTGAGATCAGTTTCAATTTAGAAATATTCCTTTGGCAGCATTACAGAGCACAGATTGAAGAGGGCACTTGCTCAATTCTGTCTCCAAATACTTTGATACAGTTGAAATCCAGAATATTTTCATCACGATGAGGATCTCCTGTTGCTCTTTTATAGGCTACATTTACATTCTTCTCATTCCTCTCCTTGACTCCTGGCAATCGGTTATCTGTATTTCTATAATTTTGTGTTTTTAAAATGTTATTTAAATGGAATTATTTAGTATGCAACTTTTGAGATTAGATTTTTTTTACTCAGCATAATTCTCTAGAGATTCTTCCAGATTATTGCATGTATCAACAGATCATTCATTTTCACTGTTGAATTATATATTCCATGGTATGAATGTAGCATAGTCTGGTTAACTTTTCACCCACTGAAGGATGTATAAACTGTTTCCAGTTTTGTCTATTACAGGTATGACTGCTATGAACCTTCTTGTACAGGTTTTTGCCTGAATGTATATCTTCATGCCTCTGGGATAAATAGCCAAGAGTGCAGTTGCTGGGTTGTATGATAGTTGTTTGATTTTTGTTGTTGTTTTAAGAAACTGCCAAACTCATTTTCATAGTGATTGTATTATTTTTCATTTTTACCAACAATATATGAGTGATTCCATTTCTAAATATCCTCACTAGCATTCAGTGTTGTCACTACTTTTTATTTTAGCCATTCTGATAGATTTATATTGAGATCTCATTGTAGTTTTAATTTGCATTTAGTGGATAGCTAATGGTGTTGAATGTCTTCTCATGTGCTTATTTTCTATCTGTATATTCTCCTTGGTGAGATGTATCTCCGTGTCTTTTGGTCTTTTGCTCATTTTCTAATTGGTTGCTTTTTTGGTTGAATTTTCTTCTTATATATTCTAGTCCATTATCATGTATGTGGTTTACAGATATTTCCTCCCATTCTGTAACTTGTTTTTTCATCTTTTTAACAAGCTCTTTCCCAGAGCAAGCTTTTTTTTTCTTTTTGATGAACTCCTAATTTACAATTCTTCCCTTTTATCAATTGTCATTTTAGTGTCAAGTTAAGAACTAGCCCAAGGTCCTGAAGCTTCTGAAGATGTTCTTTTATGTTTTCTTAAAAAAAGTTTTGTTAGCTTTGAGGTTTATATTGGTTCATGATCTACTTTGAATTAGCTTTTTTATAGGAGGTGATACTTAAGGTGAGGTCTGTTTTTTTTTGCTTTGATGTCCAATTGTTCCAGCACCGTTTGTTGAAAAGGCCATCCTTCCTCCATTAAATTACTTTTGTACGTTTGTCAGAAATCATTTGGGTGTATTTGTGTGAGTCATTTTCTGAGTTCTCTATTCTGTTTCATTGATCTATGTATCTATTCCTCCATCAATGCCTTGGAATCTTGATAACTGGAACTGTGTAATAACTATTGAAGTCAAGTAGACTGATTATTACCACTTTATTCTTACTTGTCATATTTATCTATTCTAGTTCCTATACCATTCTATATCAGTTATAAAATAATCTTGTCCATATCTATAACAATCTTGTTAATATTTTGGTTGCGTGCTAAGTCACTAAGTTGTGTCCAACTCTTTGATGACCCCATGGATTGTAGCCCGCCAGACTCCTCTGTCCATGGGATTTTCCAGGCAAGAATACTGGAGTGGGTTGCCATTTCCTCCTCTAGAATATTTTGACTGGAATTACAGTAAACCTAAATGTCAGTTTGGGAAAAATGGATATCACTACTTTGTTAAATCTTCTAATCCATGACCATGATTCTCCACTTATTTTTATATTTTTTGATTTATTCCATTAGCAGTGTATTGTTTTTAATCCATAAGTCATATTTATGTTTTGATAGACTTATATCTGAATCATTGTTTTTGAATGATTATAAATGTTATTGTCCTTTAAATTTTGTTTTCTACATGTTAGCTTTCACTATTTAGAAATGCAGTTGATTCTTGTGTGTTGATCTTGTATTTTACGAGCTTGCTGAACTTACTAGGAGGTTTTTTGGGGAAAGATTCCTTGGGATTTTCTAGGTAAGCAATTATGCTGTCCCCAAATCAGCACAGTTTTACTTCTTCATTTCCAGTCTGAATGCTTTTTATTTCTTTCCTGATTTTATTGCCCTGGCTAGAACTTATAGCACTATGTTGAATAAGAGTGATGAGAACAGATATCCCTGCCTTGTTCATGATCTAAGGGAAAATGTTGAATAATTCAGTCTTTCACCATTATGCATAATGTTAGTTGTAAGTTTTCTGTAGATTCCTCTGTAGTTGAGGCAGTTCTCTGTCTTGTTTTTTAGTTTCTTCTTCTTTTTTTAATTATCAGTGAGTGTTGCAGACTAAATACATGTAGGAGATGCTTCAGAGGAAAGCATCTTTCTGTCTGAAAGAGGTCTAAGAAAGTTTACCAAGGTATGCAATTCAGAAGGCAAAGAGAAGTGGGATGTGGCTTCACAACAGTGGACTTGAAGATTAATATATAGAACCTTGAAATTGGCATACTTCATTGGTGTTCATAGTTGAGGCAACTCTGGCATTTCCCATTTTCTGGAAATCTTTCTCCACTGGCCAAATGACCTGCATCCTACCCTCTCACAATGAAGCTATTTCTGTTGACCCATGTTATATGCTGGGCTTCCCCAGTCGCTCAGCAGTAAACAATCTGCTTACAATGCAGGAGATGTGGGAGACATGGTTTTGATCCCTGGGCCAAGAAGATCCCCTGGAGGAGAAAATGGCAACCCACTCTGGTATTCTTGCCTGGAAATTCCCATGGACAGAGGAGCCTGGTGGGCTACAGTCCATGGGATCACAGAGTCGAACATGACTGAGTGACTGCTGGATGCTGACTTTGTCATCTGTGAACAGAAATCACAGATGGAAGACAAGTGAAGAAAACTCAAAGCCTGAAAGAAAAAGGGGATAAGACTTCAGAAGATCCTATAAATCAACTAAATTCTTCTTTCACAGAGTATATTTAACAAATGATATAAAATATTGAAGAATCAAGCAATAAGAGAATTAGCATTTGTATTGAATATATATATATGTACTAAAAACTAGAAAACAAAACTGAAATAATTAAAAATTATTGCTCTTAGAGTCTTGAGATAGGGGTAAGTTGGGATGATGAGATGTTACTTTTGATTAAAAATCCTTTTGTAGTAAATTGAAATTAGTATCATAAACCAGCTATACTTCAATAAAAAGAAAAGAATGTATATTATTGATGCCAGCAATTACAAATATGTATTATGTCTTTAAAAGAGTCATTGCCCATCATTTTGTTGATTATGTATTTGAAGGTAATAAAACTACTACTTAAAAATATCCTCTGATATTAATTTTATAAAAAAAATATTTGCTTTGGATAAAACTAAATATTTAAAATGCAAAACAAATTTATAAACAAATGAAAAAGATACCAGAAGACAACATAGTTCTATTTGTCTAATTTTTAAAGTTTCTAGGTAAATCTTTGTAAGAGGAGCATTTAACAAAATATCTGGCATGTAATAGATGTTCAGAGAGCATTTGTTGAATGAATTGAAGTTGTGAGCTAGTTATTTAAAAAGTTCTAAACTTTCCCCCTCTCATCCACATATTTCTTTGTTTTTGTTTACATAATTTAGAACTTTCGACCTGGATTTCTGTTTGTATTTTTATTAACTCAGCAGTTAACTCATTTCAGTGATTATAGCCCATTCTTTTAAAACCATAATAAAAAACACAACTTCTTCATTCTTGAATGTTTAATTTTGAATAACTTTTCCATTGGCTGGTCTACATCTTTCAATAATTTTCTCAGAATCGATATTTGGGTATTAGACTTCTTATACTCATATACATATATGTAAGTATAAAAGGATATTTGAGTATTTTTAGACTTTTTACACTCATACCTATATCTATCTATATTTATATATATAAAACATTTGTGGCATTTCCATACAAATGGCAGTTGGATGAATATCTTTGTTTAACAGCTTTTTGCCTAAATCTCTACACTGTCTTTTTATTTTCATGTTATATAAGGGCAATCTGCCTTTAGCTAGAATATGGTTCTTTTATGCTTTCCCTGTTGATCCTTGGATACTTGTAGGTTTCTTTCTCTAGATTTGAAATTTAAAACTTTTATCAAGAAGTCTATTTTCATTAAAATTTTCAAATTCTTTGTGAGCACCTTTTGATTTGCCAAAATGAGGTAGGACAAATCCCAATTTGAGTATCACCAGCTGTTCATCTTCTCAGTTTGGAAGTGCCTTGTTTTTCCTTTTAAGATAAAAAGTATTTTTGGATAAGTGAAAGTGGCTTTCAAATGTACTAAGGTTTGTACAGAATCATCATGTCAGTGAAGGATATAAACTCCATAGCTATGTTATATTACTGTGGCTTATTAACAGGATAGCTTTTCCTTTAGTTAACTACCCATATGAGAAGCCAGTACATACAGAATCGCTGTGATTTCTAGTCCATGAAATGTGTTCAAGGCATGCCCAAGGAATTGGATAAGATGTCAGTAAGTGGAAAAGAAAGAAAAAACCAAAAATCCTTATGTACAGTTTAACAGGACTGTGTGTAGTTGAAAAGTCTTTTAGTCTGAGCGTCCCTGATAGTTGTGGTACTTTCGGAGTATCTTTATGCTTTCACTGAGTTAAAAAAAAATTGAACGAAGGCAGAGATAATACCCACTAATTGTCTGCGGCCCGCGTAGTAGGGTGCATCCATGGTACTCAGTTGGTTTTGACTGGCAGGTGTGCTTATCATTCACTTGGACAGATATTGTTGAAGAATGTCCCAGCTTGAATCCAAGCTGCATTTACCTAAGTTGTTAGGTTTAAGATGCATTTATTTCAGGCTCATTTTGAAATGTCATGTGAATAGATACAGTGAGCCTTGTGGCCTTTTATTGTGAAGCTCCTAGGACCTTGCTACTCACAGTATGAATTGAGGTCTCACAACATTGAGATCACCTGGGAGCATGTTAACAATGTAGAATCACAGGTCCCCTCATGTTCTGCGTGTGTGCATGCTCAAGTTATGTCCGACTCTTTGTGACTGCATAGAATGTAACCCACAGTTACAGTGGCCATGGGATTTTCTAGGCAAGAATACTGGAGTGAGGTGTCATTTCCTTCTCCAGGGGATCTTGCCGACCCAGGGATTGATCCTGCTCTCCTGTATTGCGAGGCAGCTTCTGTACCACTGAGCCACCCTCATGTTCTACTGGATTAGAAACTACACATTACATTTTGACAGTCACTGTTCTTGGAGTTTCCTATAGCAAATACATCCTAAAGAAAGAACTGAAGTATGCACAGACTGTTGCCCAAACTCATGGGTTAGATTTGATGAGCTTGATCGTTTTAACTGGGGGAAGCTAAAATCTGTGTGGGCTTTGAGTTCAGCTGTCTTCTGCAGCTTTGGTGCCTGCAGCTTTGACTCCTGTGAGAGATAGCTCCTGAGTTCTTGGCTGTGCAAAGATACCCATAACATTGGCATTGGTGGACACGCTGGCATCAGCGCTGGGCATCATCTGCATAGCTGCTGCTCTTGGCTTTGCAGCAACAAGAAGCTTCAACCCGCTGAGCCAAACGAGAAGAGAGGAAAAGTGCTGCCGGCTTCCTTTTGCCAAGAAGGCTAGTTTTTGGAGCACAATCTCACTTTCTACCTCAGAGAAAATGGAGCCATCAGATGGTTGGCCTGTCATTTACAAAATTGCTTTCATCTGCATCCATTCTTTCCTTATTTTCTGCCCTGATTTCATGACTTTTTGCTTTCTTAAGGATCACATGCTGTTATTCATCCCCTTAATCTCATCTATCTTTAATTCCTCTTGAAATACTGATCTCCTTGAATTAACTTTTAAATTTATATTTTTCTTAAAACAGTAGTTCCTTTGATTCATCTTCTGTACTATTAGGCTCTCTTTCTCCTTTTAAAAAAATTAAGTGCTTTTATTATTTTGAAGTGGGCCAGAAGTATTTTTTTCCTTGTAATGTTATTTTTTCTTTAATGTGTTTATGCAGCTTTATTGAGATTGTAACTGTAACATAACAATGTGTAAGCTTAAGGTGTACAGCGTAGTGATTTGATATATTTGTTATTTTTAAAGATATCCTTCTTAAAAAGTTATTGCAACTATTACTTTTATTTCTTTATCTTTCATTTATTGTCACTGATTTTTAAAGCTGTGGTATATACTGTAAAGTAGAAAAATTGCAAAATAATTATGCATGAATGACTAAATAATGTAATTTTTACTGTTTTTCAGTTTTAGAAGAATAGAATAGTGTTGTATATAAATATATATACGTCTTAATTCTTTTACTCATGTGTGTGAGATTCATCTATAATGTTAGCTGCATCTAATTGTTCAGTTTTGCTACTGTATAATGTCTTATTGTCTGAATATGTCACGTTCACTTATCCATTCTTCTCTAAATGGACATTTGACCTGCTTCTAGTTTATAGCAATTATGAATAATGGTTCTATTAACATATCTGTACAAATATCTAGGCACCCATTTTTGTAAGAGTTGCTATATGGTATATTCCTGGGATGGAATTACTAGGTCATAAGTCACATATCTTTAATTTACTAGATAATGCAAAATATTTTCCTTTTCATTAACTATATTTAGTGTGTTCCTTTTCTCAGTGTTCTCAACCAACAGTTGATGGTGTTCGACATTTTACCCTTTCCCAAGATAGTGTGTAATGCTATTTCATTGTGGTGTTAATATTTATTATCCTGATTACTCATGAAATTATGCTTTTTATGTATGTTGACTAGTTAGACTCTTTTTAAAATAAATGATTATTCAACCTCAGTACAGTTCAGTTGCTCAGTCATGTCCAACTCTTTGCGACCCCCATGGACTGCAGCACACCAGGCTTCCCTGTCCATCACCAACTCCGGGAACTTGCTCAAACTCATGTTCATAGAATCGGTGATGCCATCCAACCATCTAATCCTCTGTTACACCCTTCTCCTCCTGCCTTCAATCTTTCTCAGCATCAGGGTCCTTTCCAGTGACTCAGTTCTTCACATCAGGTGGCCAAAGTATTGGAGTTTCAGCTTCAGCATCAGTCCTTCCAATGAATATTCAGTACTGATTTCCTTTAGAATTGGCTGGTTTGTTCTCCACGCAGTTGAAGGGACTCTCAAGAGTCTTCTCCAACACTACAGTTCAAAAGGATAAATTCTTTGTCGCTTAGCTTTCTTTATGGTCCAACTCTCACATCCATACATGACCACTGGAAAAATGATAGCTTTGACTAGATGGACCTTCATTGGTAAAGTAATATCTCTGCTTTCTAATATTCTGTCTAGGTTAGTCATAGCTTTTCTTTCAAGGAACAAGCATCTTTTAATTTCATGGCTGTAGTCACCATCTGCAGTGATTTGGGAGCCCAAGAAAAGAAAGTCTGTGACTGCTTCCATGTTTCCCCATCTATTTGCCATGAATCTTAGTTTTCTGAATGTTGAGTTTTAAGTCAGCTTTTTCACTCTCCTCTTTTACCTTCATCAAGAGGCTTTTTAGTTCCTCTTCACTTTCTGCCATAAAGGAGGTATTATCTGTATATCTGAGGTTCTTGATATTTCTCCCAGCAATCTTGACTCCAGCTTGGGCTTCATCCAGTCCAGCATTTTGCATGATGTACTGTGCATATAAGTTAAATAAGCAGGGTGACAATATACAGCCTTGACATACCCCTTTCTCAATTTGTAACCAGTTTGTTGTTCCATGTCCAGTTCTAACTGTTACTTCTTCTTTTTTTTTTTTTAAATATGGAACGCTTCACGAATACAGATTTGTTTTGAAGTGGGTAAGGTGACCTAGTATTCCCATCTCTAAGAATATTCCACAGTTTGTTGTGATCCACACAGTCAAAGGCTTTAGCATAGTCAATGAGGCAGAAGTAGATGTTTTTTGGAATTCTCTTTTCTATGATCGAACAGATGCTGGCAATTTGATCTCAAGTTTCTCTGCCTTTTCTAAATCCAGAACATCTGGAAGTTCTCAGTTCACGTGCTGTTAAAGCCTGGCTTGGAGAATTTTGAGCATTACTTTGCTAGCCTATGAGATGAATGCAATTGTGTGGTAGTTTGAACATTCTTTGGCATTGACTTTCTTTGGGATTGGAATGAAAACTGACCTCTTCCAGTTCTGTGGCCACTGCTGAGTTTTCCAAATTTGCTGGCATACTGAGTGCAGCACTTTCACAGCATCATCTTTTAGGATTTGAAATAGCTTAGCTGGAATTCCATCACCTTCATGAGCTTTGTTCATAGTGATACTTCCTAAGGCCCACTTGACTTCACGTTCCAGGATGTTTGGCTCTAGGTGAGTGATCACACCATCGTGGTTATCTGTGTCATGATCTTTTTTTTTTCCCTTTATTTATTTATTTTTTCAGTGGGTTTTGTCATACATTGATATGACATGATCTTTTTTGTATAGTTCTTCTGTGTATTCTTGCCACCTCTTCTTAATATCGTCTGCATCTGTTAGGTCCACACCATTTCTGTCCTTTACTATGCCCATCTTTTCATGAAATATTCCCTTGGTATCTGTAATTTTCTCATTCTATTGTTTTCCTCTATTTCTTTGCATTGATCACTGAGGAAGGCTTTCTTATCTCTCCTTACTATTCTTTGGAACTCTGCATTCAAATGGGTATATCTTTCCTTTTCTCCTTTGCCTTTAGCGTCTCTTCTTTTCTCAGCTATTTGTAAGGCCTCCTCAGACAACAGTTTTGCCTTTTTGCATTTCTTCTTCTTGGGAATGGTTTTGATCACTGTCTCCTATACAATGTTATGAACCTCTGTCCATAGTTCTTCAGACACTCTATCAGATATAATCCCTTGAAACTATTATTCAATCTATTTGCCCATTAAAAATTAGATGGCTTATTTCTTATTAATATATAGAAATTCTTTTTTATAGTAATTTTTTACTGCAAATACCTTTTACCAATCTGAACTTGTATTGAATACATTATCTTTGAGAACTTAAATTTTGACATTAATGCATTTGAAAGTTTTCATTTATGGATAGTACTTTTTGTGTCTTATTAAGGAATTATTTTTAACTAGAACTTCTGAAGAGTTATCTTAAAAAAATCCTTATGATTTTTCCTTTTATTTTTAAATCTTTAAACTACCTGAACTTGATGGTTGTGTATGCTTGAGGAAATAATAGTTCGTCTTAATTTCCTTCCGTGTGAATATCCAGTTATCTAAGAATTATTTCTTGCAATGCTGTCATTTTCTCCTTTCACAATGACATCTCTGTCATATATCCAGTATCTATTATGAATAAGTCTATTCTCTGCCCTTTATTACATTGCTCTATTTGTCTATCCATTGTTACCATAGTTTAAAAATAATTCTAACATACAGTAGAGGAAGCCCTTCCAACTTATTCTTCTTTAAAAGTGTCTTGGTCATCTTCAGTCTCCTTGTATTAAGTTGGCCAAAAAGTTTGCTTGGGTTTTCTTGTAAGGTGTTATGGAAAAAAAATAGAATGAACTTTCTAGCCAACCTAATACTTCAATTTATTTTAGAATATACTTTGCAAATTTTGTAAAAGTATTGACTAGCATATTGGATGGGACTGAATTAAATCTATAAATCAATTTGAATATAATTGACATTTTAAATGATGTTTCAATCTATTAATATCTCTCTCAATACATTTCAGCAAAGCTTATGTATGCGTGCCGTGCATGCTTAGTCACTTCAGTTGTGTCCGACTCTCTGCGTTCCCGTGGACCATGGCCCGCCAGGCTCCTCTGTCCATGGGATTCTCCAGGCAAGAGTACTGGAGTGGGTTGCCATTTCCTTCTCCCAAGCTTATGTATATACATAAGCAAATATTTAAATATAATATGTTAATACAGTTTACATATATGGATATATATATAAGTATATATTAAAGGTGCCACACATATATATTTAGCGTTCGGTGCTATTGTCAATGGCATCTTCTTTAAAATTTTATTTTCTAGTGATTTGTTCTGATATTCTATATAAAGCTGTTTTCATAAACTGATTTGGTATTCAGCAACATTGTTATAATCACATATTATTTTAAATAATTCATCTGTAGATTATTTTTGGAT
This sequence comes from Cervus elaphus, assembly GCF_910594005.1. Lineage (NCBI taxonomy): Eukaryota > Metazoa > Chordata > Mammalia > Artiodactyla > Cervidae > Cervus > Cervus elaphus. The sequence goes on from NC_057847.1 coordinate 67,003,741, forward strand.
TCTATACATATGCAATCATATCATTTGTATGAGACACCACTTTTATTATCCTTTTCAAATTCTTATACATTTTAAAATAATTGAAGTATAATTGAAAAAATTGTAAGATATTTCAAGTATACAGTGTGATGGTTTGATAAATGCATGCATTGTGAAAGGATTCCCACCATAGGGCTAATTTATACCTATCACCTTACATATTTACTGCCTACTTTTTGTGTGTGTGTGTGAGAACACTGAAGTTCCACTCTTAGAAAGTTTCACTTATGCAATACAGTATTATCACCTATAGTGACTACATTAAATATTAGGTCCTCAGACCTTATTAATCTTATAACTGAAAGTTAATATCTTCTTATCAGCCTTTACCTAGTTTCCTCACCCCTATCCCCAGGCCCTGGCAACCATCATTCTCATTTCTGTTTCCTGTAAGTTCATTTCATTTTAAACTCACATGAAAGTAATACCATAAAGTATGTTTTTCTCTGTCTGGATTATCTCACTTAGCATCATGACCTCCACATTCATTCATAATATTGCAAATAGTAAAAACGGCTTCCTTTTTAATATCAATAATATTCCATTGTATATGTCATATTTTAAAAATGGGGTGTTTCTGTATCTTGACTATTCTGTTCAATGCTGCTGCAAAGTACAGATATCTCTTTGTGATAATGAGTATTAGTTTCCTTTGTATATATACTCTGAAGTGAGATTTCTGGATCATAATGTAATTCTATTTTTAATTTCTTGAGGAACCTCCACAATGTTTTCCAGAGTTCTTCAGCAGCTTGCATTCCCACCAACATTGTATGGGGGTTCCCTCTTCCCCATATGCTTGTCAGCATGGTTGAGGATATGCTAAAACCTTTCAGTGTCCCAGAGGATTGCAGTCAGCAGTTGGATGCAGGCTAGTTAAAGGCTGACCCTCTGGCAATAGTTGGGAAAGTGTTCAGTCTAACTTCTTCCAGGGAAAGAGTGAGAGAGGGGCTTTTTTGCCCATCCCCTCTGTGCTGAGCCTGAGGGTTTAGCCATTGGAGTGGGAGTGCTTATGTGTGTGTGTTCAATTATGTCTGACTCTTCGTAACCCCATGGACGGTAGCCCCCCAGGATCCTCTGTCTATGGAATTTTCCAGAGATGAATGTTGGATCAGGTTGCCATTTCCTACTCCAGGAAATTTCCCAACCCTGGGATCAAACCTGCATCTCTTGCATCTCTTGAATTGACAGGCAAATTCTTTACCACTGAGCCACCTGGGAAACTGGGAGTTCTTTTGCACTAGTAAAAATCAGCTTCTTTGCTCTATTCCTGTGGGACTTGTGAATGTTTAAATCTCATTTTGTTACCAAAACTAGGTGATTTGGGGGCCTTAAAGTTGCAGTGCTAGATGTGTAGACAGGCTTTTTCCAAGGAAGTGCTGGCAACTTGGTTTTATTTTGGAGTGAACAGGAAGGAGAAGGAGGGGAAAGTGCCCACTGGCTCTTCTGGGCTCACAGACCATCACAGTACTTAGGTGTATGCTAACTAGAAGCTGGACTTTCAGGCAGCAGGTTATAAAATATGTAGTCAAACCTCTTCAAGGGGAAGACTGAGTGATGGGCTTTTTAAAAAAATTTCCCCAAAGGAGTCTAGTATGTCTTTTGATTTGTTTATTCATACCTATGTTATTTATTTATTTATGTTATGGCTTTAAGGACTATTTTCCCCCAAAACTTATCCATTTGTAATTGAAGGAAAATTGTTTTACAATGTTGTGTTGGCCTCTGCCATACATCAACGTGAATCAACCATAGGTATAACATGTGTCCTCTCGGTCCTTAATTTTCCTTCCATATCTCACCCCTTCCCACCCCTCTAGGTTGTTACAGAGCCCCGGTTTGAGTTCCCATTGGTTATCTATTTTACACATGGTCATGTACATGCCTTCATGTTACTCTCTCCATTCGTCCCACCCACTACTTTCTTCTCCTCACCCATGTCCATAATTCTGTTCTCTAAGTCTGCGTCTCCACTGTTGCCCTGTAAATAGGTTTACAGTACCATCTTTCTAGATTCCATCTATATGCATTAATGTTAATATACAATATACATGTTTTTTCTGACTCTTTCTGGCTCCCTCTGTGCTGAGAACTGGTATATACCATCTGGGAGTGCTCTTAAGCCCTTTAACAATTGCTGCTTTTCCTTCTATGGTCCTGTAAATGTAAGCCCTGTTGGCTTTCAGAGCTAGGTGATTTGGGAAGCTCAGTTGGGTAGTAGTTTTAAAAGTTGGGCACTAGTTGTGTTTCCACGCCCTTAGTTTCTGAGGAGAAAGCTGGGAGTTTGTGCCTGATAATGGCACAATGCTCAGGGTAGGGTTGATCGTGGGACTATGTCAGTCTTTGCTACCCATTTTGATGTGGGTATTTTCTTCACCAGCTAATATGTAGGACTCACTCATGTAGCTTCTGGATTTGTCTCAAGAAGAAATTGTTCTGAATTAGATAGCACCACAGACTCAATGGACGTGAGTTTGAGCAAACTCTGGGAGATAGGGCAGGGAAGCCTGGAGTGCTGCAGTTATGTGGTTGCAAATAGTCAGACATGACTTAGCAACTGAGCAAGAGCAACAAAGCTTATGTAGATTCAAGTATCCTGGAGAGGAGGGGAATTCAGGAGCCTTCTGTGTTGCCATCCCAGCCAGGAAATGCTCAGTTCTTACACATTTTATTTCTTTTTTTATCTTACCTCATTGGGCTAAATCTCCAATACAATGTCAAATGAAAGGGTGATAGTGAGAATCCTTGTTTTATTTTTGTTCTAAAAGGGAAGGATTTTAAATCTGATGTTTTGCTAAAGTTTTTTAAACTTTTCTTTCTCTTGTATATATTTTTATTTGGATTCAGGAAATTTCTTTCCAAATGGATTCCCAAGACTTTTTCTTCTTTAAAATGAATGAATGTTAAATTTTTTAAAAAAATTTTTTATTTTATTTTATTTCTTTTAATTAGTTGGAGGCTAATTACTTCACAACATTTCAGTGGGTTTTGTCATACATTGATATGAATCAGCCATAGATTTACACGTATTCCCCATCCCGATCCCCCCTCCCACCTCCCTCTCCACCCGATTCCTCTGGGTCTTCCCAGTGCACCAGGCCCGAGCACTTGTCTCATGCATCCCACCTGGGCTGGGGATCTGTTTCACCGTAGATAGTATACATGCTGTTCTTTTGAAACATCCCACCCTCACCTTCTCCCACAGAGTTCAAAAGTCTGTTCTGTATTTCTGTGTCTCTTTTTCTGTTTTGCATATAGGGTTATCGTTACCATCTTTCTAAATTCCATATATATGTGTTAGTATGCTGTAATGTTCTTTATCTTTCTGGCTTACTTCATTCTGTATAATGGGCTCCAGTTTCATCCATCTCATTAGGACTGATTCAAATGAATTCTTTTTAACGGCTGAGTAATATTCCATGGTGTATATGTACCACAGCTTCCTTATCCATTCATCTGCTGATGGGCATCTAGGTGGCTTCCATGTCCTGGCTATTATAAACAGTGCTGCAATGAACACTGGGGTGCACATGTCTCTTTCAGATCTGGTTTCCTCAGTGTGTATGCCCAGAAGTGGGATTGCTGGCTCATATGGCAGTTCTTTTTCCAGTTTTTTAAGAAATCTCCACACTGTTTTCCATAGTGGCTGTACTAGTTTGCATTCCCACCAACAGTGTAAGAGGATTCCCTTTTCTCCACACCCTCTCCAGCATTTATTGCTTGTAGACTTTTGGATAGCAGCCATCCTGACTGGGGTACCTCATTGTGGTTTTGATTTGCATTTCTCTGATAATGAGTGATGTTGAGCATCTTTTCATGTGTTTGTTAGCCATCTGTATGTCTTCTTTGGAGAAATGTCTGTTTAGTTCTTTGGCCCATTTTTTGATTCGGACATTTATTTTTCTGGAATTGAGCTTCAGGTGTTGCTTGTATATTTTTGAGATTAATGCTTTGTCTGTTTCTTCATTTGCTATTATTTTCTCCCAATCTGAGGGCTGTCTTTTCACCTTGCTTATAGTTTCTTTTGTAGTGCAAAAGCTTTTAAGTTTCATTAGGTCCCATTTGTTTATTTTTGCTTTTATTTCCAATATTCTGAGAGGTGGGTCATAGAGGATCTTGCTGTGATTTATGTCGGAGAGTGTTTTGCCTATGTTCTCCTCTAGGAGTTTTATAGTTTCTGGTCTTACATTTAGATCTTCAATCCATTTTGAGTTTATTTTTGTGTATGGTGTTAGAAAGTGTTCTAGTTTCATTCTTTTACAAGTGGTTGACCCGTTTCCCCAGCACTATTTGTTAAAGAGGTTGTCTTTTTTCCATTGTATATCCTTGCCTCCTTTGTCAAAGATAAGGTGTCCATAGGTTCGTGGATTTATCTCTGGGCTTTCTATTCTGTTCCATTGATCTATATTTCTGTCTTTGTGCCAGTACCATACTGTCTTGATGACTGTGGCTTTGTAGTAGAGCCTGAAGTCAGGCAGGTTGATTCCTCCAGTTCCATTCTTCTTTCTCAAGATTACTTTGGCTATTCGAGGTTTTTTGTATTTCCATACAAATTGTGAAATTATTTGTTCTAGTTCTGTGAAGAATACTGTTGGTAGCTTGATAGGGATTGCCTTGAATCTATAGATTGCTTTGGGTAGAATAGCCATTTTGACAATATTGATTCTTCCAATCCATGAACATGGTACGTTTCTCCATCTGTTTGTGTCCTCTTTGATTTCTTTCATCAGTGTTTTATAGTTTTCTATGTATAGGTCTTTTGTTTCTTTAGGTAGATATACTCCTAAGTATTTTATTCTTTTTGTTGCAATGGTGAATGGTATTGTTTACTTAATTTCTCTTTCTGTTTTTTCATTGTTAGTATATAGGAATGCAAGGGATTTCTGTGTGTTAATTTTATATCCTGCAACTTTACTGTATTCATTGATTAGCTCTAGTAATTTTCTGGTTGAGTCTTTAGGGTTTTCTATGTAGAGGATCATGTCATCTGCAAACAGTGAGAGTTTCACGTCTTCTTTTCCTATCTGAATGTTAAATTTTATTGAGCCTTCTTTCAGAAACTACTGAGATCATTGTATAACTATTTGGCAACCTATTACTAGGAGGAGTATACTAATTAATTTTCTAATGTTAAAAACAAAAATTTGCATTTAAACCAGTTTTTTTGATACATTAATGAGTTTGCTTTGTTAATACTTTAAGATATTTGCATAAATATTAATTAGTAAAAATTATCTGCAACTTTTCTTCTTACACTGTTCTTATACTTTCATATCCAACCTATGCTGGCCCCATAAAATGAGTTAAGAAGTGCTCCCTCACTTTCTCTACTTTTTCATTCCTCTTCTCTACTTACTATGTAAACATTTAAATTATTTTTAAGAATTGGTAGATTTCCATGGCTAATCACTTATTGGGGTTTGAGTTTTTGGAGAACATTTTGAGAATTACTGAGTCATTCACTTTAATGGCTATAGGGCTGTTGAAATTTTCAAATCCCTCTTGGTTTTGTTTGGCTAAGTTATATTTTTCTTGAACCGTGTACATTTGTTGTAATTTTAAAAAAATATTCACATAAGGGTGATTTAATATCCTTTTCTCATCCATTTAGTGTCTTGAGCATCTGAGATGATATTTATTTCTCCATTCCTTGTGTTGACTAACTGTGCTTCTTCTCTGTTTTTTTCCTGTAAGCTTTACTGGTCATTTATAATTTTTTTTAATATTTTTTAAATAATTTTTTTATTAATCTTTTTAAAAGACTTGATCATTTGTATTGAATGTCTGCTTTCATCAATAATTTCTAGTCAAATTTTTATTATTTTCTTCTATAATTTTTATCAGTTTAATGTGCTTTCCTTTTTCTCATTGTTTGCGATGGTATCACAGACTGGATTCACTTGACTCATACGCTGAGATGAAGTTTGTAGTGTGAGATGGGAAAAAGTGGAATGAAAGCAGAAGCAGCGCCAAACTGTGATGCAGGCTCCGTAAGCCTGAGCCAACGTGGTGGGGAGCTCTCAAGCAAATACTGGCCTTCAGAGCATTATCTTTGAATATAGTGTTGAATTTTCAACATTGGACTGGTCTGGTCAACCCCTTCGTCACCCAGTTATTAGATATGGGCCTGGCCTTATGGTTGGTAGGTGGCTTTCTGCAGCTGAGGCGGACCCTGTAGGAGCTGACAGATGAAGATTTCCTGCTGACTGTTTTTCCCACAGCTGGACAGCAAGTCCTTCTTTGAAGAAGGATCTATGCCAGATGGATGTATGTTAATTTTCACACATTATTATTTTCTAAGACATGTATTAAATCTGTACATTTCCTCTGATTTCTCCATTATTTGTAGCCCACATATTTTGCAGTGTAGTATCTTTTTTTGTTACTATTCAATAAAAAAGGCTTCCCTGGTGGCTCAGATGGTAAAGAATCTGCCTGCAATGCAGGAGATCTGGGTTTGATCCCTGGGTTGGGAAGATCCCCGCAAGGAGGGCTTGGCAATCCACTCCAGTACTCTTGCCTAGGAGAATCCCCATGGACAAAGCAGCTTAGGGGGCTACAGTTCATGGGGTCACAAAGAGTTGGACATGACTGAGTGACTAAGCACACACACATTCAATAAAAGCTCATTTAAAATTTTCTAATTATGATTTCTTCTTTGACATATTGGTATGACAAGAGATATTTAATTTCTAAAACTATATAGTGTTTTTATTAGTTACTTTTGTTTTGACATTAAATTTAATTATAATGTGGTTGTAAATATAATCTGTATGATTTCATTCCTTTAAAATTTGAGACTTGATTCATGTCCCAATATTAACCATTTTTGTCAATGATGTGCTTAAAATGAATGTGTATTCTGTAGCTGTTAGCTGTTTCATACTTTAGAGTCTCTAAGAACCATCAAAAAGCCTACTTATCTATCTGCTAGTGATTACTATTGATTTCTTTCCTTACTATCCTTTAAAATTCATATCCTTTGGAGTGTTGAGTCACTGAAGCCTTCAGTTTGGATATGAGAGTGAGGGAGAATGGGGTTTGTGGTCAAGGAGGTAACAGATGGACTCTATTGCCATGTGGTACTGTGAGGGGGGAAGAGCTGTATGGATCTCTGTGGAGGATGGAGAAAACAAATGCCTGAATAAAAGAGGAAAGGGAGTTTTCAGGATATAAGAAAGAAGAAAACAAAGTAGGAGGGAGATAGGATTGCTTGGAGGACAAACTCTACTTTCTTCTTTCTGGAAAACATGTTTTTCAGCCATGTAACAACTATGAACTTTTATTTGGCAATAGTTTTGTTAAAATAGTGTTTTCAACTTGGGACACCCTTCAAAGACTATGAGGTGATTATCCATACAATAGCTAAAGTATTAAAGTATCTGAAATACTTTGTTCATCCCCATCTTTTGTTGAGCTAGTAACAATAATTCACTTGCTGGATGGATTTTCCTCCAAATGTTTTTCCCTTTGCTTTCATTCTGCCTGTATTCCTGCATCCCTCCTTCATTTCCACCATCTTCAGGAAGGAAGAGAAAAGCAGAAAGAGGAAAACAGGGAGTATTTCTGACTTTAGGGAACCTGAGATCACTTCAGGTAAAGGTGAAATATTTGGGAGAAGTGGACTTTGAGAAGAGTAGAACTTTTCCCACATAGAGAGAAAATTTCTCCAACCTGGAAGAAGGTAGGAACAGGAGAGACAGTGAGAGCAGAGTTTGGTGGGTCCCAGAGACAAGGCTTTGCTTTTTGTTCCTCTGATAGTAGTTTGGGAGGGACAAAACACTACTAGTTGGAGAGGTTCTGTATTTTCTTTAGGCAACAACATCCTAGAAAGGGAATGGCTACTAGGCATGGGAAACTGGAGTATAGATCTTCTCACATAGATTTTCTAGCCAGGGCACAGAACTACCAGATAATCCACAGAACTAAGAGGTTATGATGTGAATTAGGAGGGTGTCAGCAGGGACCTGAGGGCAAAGATGCAGCTATTTCAGTGTACACAAGTGGAACACATGCCCCTAACCAACTTGTACCTCAGAGCTACATGAACAGTGTCTCCAAATAAAGGCAACCCTGTGGAGATAACAGAGACCCCAAACATCACAAAGGATAGGAGCTCAAAATACAATTTACAAACACACACACACCACTGTTTATAAAAGACATTTACACACATGTCTATTGATATTACATCCTCATTTTACTTGCTCCCTACAATAACCTAGATAGCAATACATTATATTCATCTCATGAATAGGAAACTGGGAGCTAAAGAACTTAAAGAGCTTGCTAAAATTTGAACTTAGAAATGTCTGATACTTGACTTCTTGTATTTTAATTACTGGGTGCCTGTCTGTTTCTAACCAGCACCACTCTCTTTATGCCCCCATCCTGGTCACCTAATCCCACAATGGAGTTATCATTGGATTGGTAAGGGTTTTCTCTGAGTCATATAGCTATTGGGAAGATAAGTGACTATTTGGCAGAATTACTTATCCTTTAATGTAAAAATTTGAAAATTATCAGTTAATTATTTATCAAGTGTCCATTCCACATAAAGCATTATGTTATGGGTCCAATATTATAAGATGAGTTTAAGAAGTCAAAGATAAGGGGAACACAGTCTTTTGTTCCAAAGGAAATTTAATCCAGCAGTGGGGTTGGAGAGAGAGATATACATACACACACAGGTGACAATTAGTGGGGTGGATGTGGAATTCACCACATTTAGGGCTGCCCAAGGAGATGGCTGGTGCCATGTTGCAAAGTTTTGTTACAGAAGTACAGTTTATCACAGAGAATTTCATTTGAGTGTGAAGAGAGAAGGTGGCAGAGGGGTGCGGGGCTCTTTTAAATTTGATGTAGGGGCCTGTTTTAAATTTGTTATTATAATTAGATTGATTCTAGAATATGGTGAGTGAGTGTACATGCAGAATCTGAAGGAGGTAACTATATTTTGTAATAGTTTCTTAAAATCATAGTCCAAGATTCCAGGAAAAAGCTTTGACATTTCAGGGCAGCCGTAAGAGGAGAGAACAGGACCTCACTGTTAGACACTCATTAAACTATGTATGAAGAGCAAGGAAGGACTTTCAGAAATCCTGAGTTAGGGACACAGAGCTTAAACGCAGAGCATCTTAGGCTCTTGAATTTCCTCTCTGGTTGCATCATTGTTCTTTATTGACTGTTTTATAAACTCACATTATCTCAGCTTGGTTAAGGACAGCAGTCTTTAATCCTGGCAGAACAGATAAGGATTATTAAACCCTGAGCCTGCTCTCTGAGACAAATTATGGGGCCACCTTCCTCAGCATCATACTAATGTTATGGATTCTGTCAACTCTCATCCTGTTCAGAGGGTGTTAGGACATCCAGTGTAACCTTCATGCCCCTCTCAGATCTATGTTTCTTAAATTCTAAATAAGATAATCAGTTTGACTCTTTCAGAGGTAGATTTGAGATCAGACTCTGTGAAGTGAAGGAGGGTGAATGCAGATTTGTGAAGATTTCCGTGATTCTTCAATTAGAGAATTCCTTTCTCTGGGACCCCACAGAGCTTTGTTTTATTTTCTGTGATTGCCCTTATTGCCTCTATTATGTGTACTTGTTGGAGAGTACACCAACCCAGTACTGTCTACTCATTTCTGATTTCAGCATTGTTTCTTTTCGAAATTCCCCTCCTTGACTCCATGCCATTTAGTAGGGCTACCAATTGCAATACCAGATTTCTCCCATCACAGGACTGGGTGTAAGACCCAGGCTTGACCAATCAGACTGCATCATTTTCTTGGGCTCAGTGATTGGCTCATGGGTGAAATAATGATCTTAGAGTGACCAAAGAGAGCTCTTCCCTGAATTTTTTTTATATATAGATACAAAGGAGATAGTCTTTCCCCTTGGATGTAAACTGGAAGAGTTTGACTATAAAGCTAGTTCTGATTATTCCCCCTAACTTACAGAGAGGTCTAAGGGGAATAGGACCTAAATACAACTTTAAGCCAAGTGAGAGAAATACTGAGATTCAGAATTGTTATGCTATTTGAATTCTTAGATGCAGTCTTTCCTGAGGCTAACTTCTCTTTATTCTTAGAATCTTATTTGCTAATGTAATTCCTTATTTTAAACTTAAACTAGAATATAAGTTCCTTGAGTGAGGGCATGGGTTTTATTTTTGTTTTTCTGCTCTAGTTCTAAATGCTTAGAACAGTGCCTGTCACATAGTAGGCACTCAATTAATAGTTATTTAATGAATATTTGCAATGTAATGAAGCCGACAAAACACAGTATAAATATCTTTCCAACTATTTTATGGAATTATTGAGAAAAACCCAGAGAGCAATTACCATAGTATTGTGGGAATTGAAGCTAGTTTCTTGGGATGTGGCATAAATTTGCTGTTGTTCTGTAAATCTTTTATTTTAAAATATAACGCACAGGAAAAGTGCATAAAACATAAATAAACAAATGCAATGGATGAGCTAAGAAGTGAAACCTGTGAATTACCACATAGGTCAAGAAATAAAACATGGTCAGCATTCCAGAAGCTCCCCATATGTTCAGTTTGGAATAACTTCAAATCTCTTTACCTGCTAGAGGTAAATGCTATGCTGAATTTTATGGTAATCATTTTCTTGCTTTGCTTTATAATTTTAGCACCAATATATGTCTCCCTTGACGGTGCTGTTTATTTTGTATATTGTAAACTTAATATAAATAATATTGTACTTATGTATTTTTTGTGTTGTGCTTTTTTATTCATATGTCTATATGATTTATCTGAGTTGATGCACATTGTTTTATTTATTTTAATTTCTATATTTTATAAATATAGCATATTATTAAACACAGTAGCATATTCTTATATATGTACATATTTTTATAAATATAGTAATTTTTCCTTGGTTTTGGCTATAAAGTCTATGCCACTGTTAAAGTTATTTTGCCTGTACCCTGCTGCTGTGTGCCCATGGTTTCTATGATGTGTTTACCACCTAGGAGTGAAATTGCTGAGTCACAGTGTATGCCTGTTTTTAGATTTAGCAGACAATGCTTTATATTGTCACCAAATACTAGGCTTTCTTAGGTTTTTATTTTTACCAACTTGAGGTATATATACTTGTAGATCTTTGTAGTTTTCATTTGCATTTCCCTGTAGCATTTGCTTACTAAAGAGGTTGATCTTATTTTATTTGTCTATTGACCGACCATTTGAATTTTCTCTTTTACAAAATGCTCAGTTAAGACTTCAAACTACTGTTTTTATTGATTTGTCCAACTTTTTATCAATTTGAAGTTCCTTGTGTAATCTGAATACAAGTTCTTTGATAGTGATGCAGTTAAAAATAGTTTTTCACATTCTGTGGCTTATATTTTTTTACTTTGTGTTTTAATGAATAGATGTTTTAAATTTATTATTGTCAAATACATCAGTATCTTTCCTTTGAGGCCCTTCTGTAAACTTTTCCCTAAAGTGACACACCAACATTTTTCTCATTTTGATAGAAGCAGTCCCTAAGCACAACCCACGGTTAAGGGGAAAGGAATTAGTCTTCACCTTTTCAAAGGAGGAATCTCAAAGAATATTTAGACATCTCTTAAAATCATTAAATGTGCCAAAATCAGGTGAAAGTTTTTAGAGAAAGGGTAGTAGGGTATATTCAAGTGAGAGAAAGAAATCACAGATGCTGGAGAGAGGAGATCCAAATACATATGGTTTATCTTTCATAGGTGTTATCTTTGCCTTTAGTGCCCCAGATCTTGGAGGGCAGTGACTGTATCTAGCAGAGATGGACACTTACTTGGTGTCTAGTAAAGATTTACTTGTCATAAAGGAATCCCCAATTCCTGACCAAATTTCTATGATAGTGGTAATTCTTCCAGTTGATCTGATGGGTTCAAAATATTGATTGCCCTGATCTAAATGCTGAATTTAGGGTCAGATCTTAACTAATAGGCTAACCAAAAAAAAAAAAACCAATTTCAGGTCAAATCAGTCTACAGTCAGAATTATGAGAAGCTCCTATTGCTCTGCCTTTAGCCATTTACTGTGCCCCCAAGATTTTGCTCCTGTTTCTTCCCTTTCAAATTTAATCATCTTATTTTCTTATTCTCATTCAATCTGTCATATCTGGGAAGATCTATCAAAATTCATTCATTTGAAGATGAATGGAGACTTACTCATAATGGAGACTTACTCTTAATATTAGTAATTTATTAGAAAAATAATTATATCGAGGGGTTTTTTTTGCATTTTAAAAGTGTATTTTGAAGACACAAAGCTATAATCTAACATGATGCCTTTCCTGAAAGTACAGTAACAGAGTGTCCATTTATTCCTACACTTGTTAATGTCCCAAGAGTTAGAAGAAATGCCATTAAAAGACATGAGCTATCGTATTTATGGGCAAGGATCTGCCATCTAACTGTGTTCTGCTTTGCCTGCTATACTCATTTGCCCTTGAATTTATCCAGACCCAAAACGCCAGCATATTTGGCTCTGCATTTATGTTTTCATGCAGTCTGTGATTTTCCTTCTCGTTCCAATTAGCCACTGCTCTAATCAATTTAATCCATCTCTGACAGCAAGCCATATTTCCCTACCTTGTTGATGAGCATGTCATGTGGAACAAAGTCAGAAGCCTCCCTGAAGTCAAAATATATTATGTCTGTCCCTTCCTCCCTACATACAAGGTCTGCCACTCTGTCAGAGGCGGCAATTGAATTGGTCTAACATGATTTGTTGGTCACAAAGTCATGCTGCCTATTACCCATCATTCTAAGCCCTTCCATGTACTTGCAAATTGATTAGGCATCTTGATCTTGTGGTTAATGTACTTTTTGTCATTGTTTAGAGCTGGGGACACACCAGTGCAATCTTGGGCTTCTGTGAGCGTGCATTTACTATCTATTCTTTGTTCCTTAAAGATAAGGAGCTCATTTGCTTTTACAACTCAGAAATTTTCAAAAAGAAAATTTACTGCTCCCAAGGACTCCTGGGATATTTTATTAGTAACCTATCATTGGTATGAATAATTAAAAGAAATTATGTTTTCCATTCTTATCAATGGGAAAGGCAAATATTTATTGAATGTCTGGTATGTGAAAGACACTTTCCTGTTAGGTTGTGATATTTAAGATGGTCTGAAATCTTGTTTGTAGGAAACATGAACATGTTGAAAAATAATTGACAATGTTATTTTGTGTGGAGAAGAGGGAAAAGAAAGACCATAAAACTTTTTAGTAGGTTGTATGTTACAAGTTATCAGGTTTTCTTTATGCCTGATTGTCCAGTTATTTTAAATAGCAACTCACAAATATTATTTGTATATTCTTTAGAATTGAATTTGAATTATTTTCAAATTGACTGCTTCCTGAATTTATTATTTTCTTATATCCTCAAAATTTTTAGTAGCAGTGAGGTTGATTTCTTTGTTTCTCATTGTCATTACATTTATTTCCTATTTTTCTTTATCTTTCTTTTTGCCTTTTTACCTTTTGTCTGTCTACCAACTTCATTTTTGTGCCATTACGGGCTTGTAGGTATGTTCTTCCAAGATGAGGGAATTTTTTCAATATTGTTGATCAAAGGGTCTCTTAGGAGCTCACACTGTACTGTTCCAAGAAAGGCTTGATACTACCAGTGGTCACCATCAACAAAATATTAAAATATAGGTCTATATATTTACATTGATAGAAATATAACACTTTATGAAGAAACATAATTGGCAAAAATTTAGTGACCACCTTTGTTTTTATCAATTTATTTTAAAATACAATTTAGAATTGGAATATTAAGTTAAATTAAAAGACCCTTGCTCCTTGGAAGAAAAGCAATCCAAACCTAGACAGCATATTAAAAAACAGAGACATCACTTTGCCAATGAAGTTTAGTCAAACTATGATTTTTGTCAAAGCTATGATTTTTAGTTTAGTCAAAGTTAAAATTTTAATCAAAGCTATTATTTTTCTGGTAGTCATGTATGGATATGAGAGTTGGACCATAAAGAAGAGTGAAAGCCAAAGAATTGATGCTTTCAAACCGTGGTGATGGAGAACACTGGAGAGTCCCTTGGACTGCAAGGAGATCAAACTAGTCAATCCTAAAGGAAATAAACCCTGAATATTTATTGGAAGGATTGATGTGGAAGTTGAAGCTCCAATACTTGGGCCATCTGATGCGAAGAACTGACTCATTGGGAAAGACTCTGATGCTGGGAAACACTGAGGCAGAAGGAGAGGGGGGTGACAGAGCAGGAGATGGTTGGGTGACATCATTGACTCAATGGACATGAGTTTGAGCAAGCTCTGGGAGATAGTGGAAGGCAGGGAAGCCTGGCGTGCTGCAATTCATGGAGTCACAAAGAGTTGGACACAACTTAGTGGCTGAACAACAACAATTAAGTTACAAATGTCTCTGGACAGACCAGAACATTTTTCATTATACCCGACTATTATCAACCAATATTTATCAACTACATTTATTAAATAAACTTTAAGGAAATATCTTCTATATCACTTATGGATAGGACTTCTGCCTTTAAAACTTCTCAAATCTTGAGAGCTGGAGAAAAGAATATCAGATAATATTACATAATTATTGCTAGTATGAGGGTAGTATTAGGTAGGGAATTAGTTTTGGGAGAAGGATGTTGATCTACTCAGGGATGAAGTGTGGTGGTATGTGTAACTACTTTGAAACATTTTGGCAACATATAATTTTGTAGATATATGTACAGTTATACATATATATGTATATACATATAATACATGAAGTCTCAAATCTTAGGTCCCGAGCAGTTTTTTGTAAATCTTTGCCCCCTGCTTTTTCTTATCACTGCGTTATATAACTTTACTATACCACAATCTTCTTTAGTTTTTCACTTATATGTCTTTGGTTTGCTTCCTGCTATGATCCCTAATTAATTTTTGCAGTGTATTGAATGGGAATCTCAATTGCATATCATAATGTCCCATTAATGTTTTAATATTATTATTGTTTTTCTTTCTTATTTTATTATTGGGATACAATTGCTTTACCAAGTTGTGTTAGTTTCTTGTGTACAAAAACATGAATCAGCTATATATATACATATATCCTCTCTCCTTTGAGCCTCCCTGCCGCCCCCATCCCATCTCTAGGTCATCACAGAACATGGAGTCAAGCTCTAGAAGGGGAAGGTGGGATGAATTGGGAGAGAAGCCTTGATCCACTAATATTTTAAGCCTCACATTGTTCTTTAGTCTTACTCCTCTCTCTGCAACCAGTGAAAAGTAAATTGAGGCAAGGAAACTCCTGAGTTTGCATTGAAAACTGTGATCCATTTCTGCTCCTCCGCTTTCTGATTTTCTCTTCCTTTAAGGTGTGACAATAAATATTTGGGGAACAAACTAGTGAAAAAACAATAGGTGAATATGCTTCCAGCAGACAGGTCGTCCTCAAGACAAGTTTATTACATTCATCATGTAGGTATTTAAAAATCTGCCAGAGTCCCTCCTTGCTAGAGACATCTTGTAAAAGGCTTTCTTGAAAAAAGCTTGTTTTCTCTAAACGTAAAAGGATAGAACATTTTAAAAGAGAGTTATATTGTGATGCAACTTGGCTCTTTCCTTGGCATAAGCAACATTTCCTGGAAGGTAAAGGGTTAAAGTTGATCTCGCAGCATGGCAATTTTATTTCAATAAAGCAAAATAAATTAGTATGATGCATACTGCTGAAATCAAAGTAAACGCTAGCATGGTGTTATTGCACAAAAATGTCTGTGAAAAAAGAATGCAGATCAATAATTGATTATCTCTCATTTAAATTTTTTATTCTCTGTCAGTAAGGATGCAGACTAGAGGGAGTGAAGACTTTTAAAAGTCTTTATTTGAAGTGTGCAATGCCTGGATGAAAGCAAGCCTCTTCCAAACATAGTTCTCTTGCCCTCTCATCATTTTAAATCTGTGAATGTGAGGCACACAGAAGCTCAACTTTTGAAATACATTAAAAACAGCAACTGCCAAAAACAGCAAACTCAAGTTAATTAAGGGGAAGTATGGGATAGACTATAAGCTTACTGCATAAAACACATAAAATATAATTTTTCTGACTCTTATGTGTTGAGAATTTTGTAGCAGGTTAGAGATATAGAAACTTCGAAGTGAAAAAGTGAATGTTAGTCACTCAGTTGTGTCCAACTCTGTGACACCGTGGACTGTAGCTTGCCAGATTGCTCCGTCCATGGGGTTTCCCAGGCAAGAATACTGCAGTGGGTTGCCATTTCCTACTCCAGGGGATCATCTCCACCCAGGGTTCAAACCTGGGTCTCCTGCATTGTATGCAGATTCTTTACCATCTGAGCTTTAGAGGTCTTTTAACTTGGCTTTCTTTTTGAACATCTAAGTAATGACTGGCCATCTTGTCTTTAGATGCTAGGAGGCTTCTGTGGTATGAAGGTTAGACATTTCTACTATTGGACAAATTAAATGCTAAGAATTTTTTTAGCTGTATTGGACTATATTGGACTGTACTATTTCAGTAAATTTTGCTAATGGATCCTGACTTTGTCTTTAAGGGCTGCAAACAATAGTTATCAAAGGAAGCATTATATTATAGAAAAGTGGTTGTCAAGAGTGGCCCCTTGGCCCCTAGTATCAGCCTCACCAGGGAACTTGTTATAAATGCATTTATCAGGTCCAGCTCAGAAATATTAAATAAAAACTTCTTTGGGATGGGGCCTATTGTAACCCATGTATTAACAGGTCTTCCAGATAATTCTGAAGCATGCTAATTTTTTTTTTTAGTTTTGTTTTTCTTTTATACTGGACGATGTTTGATTTACAATGTTGTATTAGTTTCAGGTATATAGCGAAGTGATTCATTTATACACAGTCATCTATCCTTTTTCAGATTCTTTTCCCATATAGGTTGTTACAGAGTAGAAAGTAGAGTTCCTTGTGCTATACAGTAGATCCTTATTGATTATCTATTTTGTATATGTTTCTTTGTTTTAGTCACTTAGTCATGTCTGACTTTTTGCAACCCCATGAACAGTGGCCTGCTAGGCTCCTCTGTCCATGGATTCTCCAGGCAAGAATACTGGAGTGTGTCACCATTTCCTTCTCCAGGGGATCTTCCCAATCCAGGGATCAAACCTGGGTCTCCTGCACTGCAGGCAGATTCTTTACCATCTGATATAGTAGTGTATATATGAAACATGCCGATGTTTAAGAATTCCTACTTTATCTCTTCTTCTTAAGAATTAATGTATCATTCTAGGATGGTTTCTAGAACTGCTGTTAACTTCCCCTGAAAATGATTTGGATTAAGTAAATAACAAGTTATCCTATTTTTAAAAACATCCTAAATCAAGTCTACCAAATTCAGTTCAAGAGGTGACAAACTTATATCCTGACTGATCAGACCAAGGAACATGAAAAAGAGAATAATTTTCTTTTTTTTTGCAACTTAAGCAAAGTAACTTTTTCTGACTGTTATAAGCACCATGGATCAAAGTGATTAAAGGGAGAAACTCAAAGCAACATCAACAAGAACAAAACATGGTGAAAATGTTTTTTTTTTTTCCTTTTTCCTTTTTGTAAATTAGGATATATCATTTCTTTTTGTTGCTTTCAATGTCAGGAAAAGCCTATCCCTAGTACTAAGTCTAATTAAGATCATAATTTACCATTGGAAGAATTGAGATTGGATCTAAAATATCCTTGTTATTCTGCATATGAGGAAACTGAGTTTTATTTTTTTATTTTTTTTTCTGTTTTTTTATTTTTTTTTCATTTATTTTTATTAGTTGGAGGCTAATTACTTTATAATATTGTAGTGGGTTTTGTCATACATTGACATGAATCAGCCATGGATTTACATGTATTCCCCATCCCGATCCCCCCTCCCACCTCCCTCTCTATCCGATCCCTAGTGGATCAATTAGCCACCCACAGGGAATTTACGGTCAAATGCATCTACTTATAGCAGATTCTGGACCCCAGAATATTCCATGGATTCCTGATTCTCCAAGCTTTCCTGACCATGTCAGGCCTTTCTCTCCTTATTCTGAATCTGTCCTTGTTACCATGGAAGCCACAGAAACAGAGTGGCATCATGCACACTCTCAGGATTGGAGCAGTTCATGGTTGTGAACGAGTCCCGGCACATCATGGTGCAAATGTAAAATTCCCAAAAGTGAGAGTGTAGACAATCCAAAGGACACAGAATTCTCCAGTCTGTTTATTTACCCATAGGCTCCTTCACTCATTTGTTTTCTCTGTTCAGTGAGTTATTTAATGAAAATTTTCTTAGAGCCTATATGTGCTAATTTTGAACTGGTGACTGGGGGAATTTTGAATGTTACATAGAATTGAATCTCACTTCCATGAAGATAAGGACTGGATTTTATACATATTATAAACTTGAAAGTGATTATGCATTGGCTTTGCATGTTAAATTAATATTTATTTGACAGGTTATTGCAGAAAGAACAATAGAAGTAGTTTCTATTAAGTGCCCCCTCCCCAGCTAAGAGTGGAAAGGCAGGAACTATCATAACCCAGAGAAGAGAGAGTCAGTAGAGGCCTCACTGTGGCTGAGGCAGGATTTGAACTGAATGTGGGAATAAAGGAAGTGACTTCTAGACTGCAGAGCTTGAATACAAGCTTCTAGTTCTGAAGGCCCGCGGGGCATTTGGGAGACATTGACGATTGTCAGTGTCTTCACCGGGATGAAAGCATTATTCTTCCAACATTGTAACTTGGGCTCCTTGAATATTTTTGAACTATAGTACCTAAGAGTAATTACACATCTGAGTGTTTTTAACTTAATAGAGAAGTTTGAAAATTTAAATGCAAGTCCATCCACAGCTTTTAAAATGGCGCAATTTCATTCTCTTTCATGGCTGAGGACTATTTCATTGTAAAAAGATGTATATGTCTGTAGCCAATAGAAGGGTAAAAAAGAACATTCATGATACTCCCCACAATGCTCTTTAGCCTTACAATAGGAAGACAATGTCATAAACTGGAAATGTGTTTACTATTATGATAGCTGTTAAAGAATGGAGTAGACAGGGCTGCAGAGGCCATTTATTCAAGGATTTATTGAGTACCTACTGTGTACTACATACTGGAAGTAAGTGCCGAGCTTTGGGAGGGTGAGTGGAGGGGAAAAGTACAGGACTTAACCTAGTCTGGTGCACAACCATGAGACTGTGTATAGGTGTGTGCACACATGTGTGTGAGATGTGATACGTTGTGATGTGGATGATGTGTGCAGGGCTGCATAGGAATGTGCAAGATAAGATTACGGGTGATTTGTTTCTCTGTTCAGAGCTTGCTTGTTGTTATGATATTGCTTTTAAAATAAATTTAAACTTCCAGAATAAAAAAAATGGAAGCTCACAGGTAGTGGAAGTATTTGCATGGGAAGAGATTACTAAGATATTTGTCAAGGCTCCTCTTTGCCAGACATGTGGCTTTCTGATTTTCATTGCTGCCTGCCTATGTGCTCAGTCGTGTCCTACTCTTTGTGACCCCATGAACTGTAGCTCACCAAGCTCCTCTGTCCATGGGATTTTCTAGGCAAGAATACTGGAGTGGGTTGTCATTTCCTACTTCATTTCATTGCTGTGCACTGCACTTATCTGTAGAAGAGTTATCAACAGTTATTTACTGAGCAACTATAATGAACAGGAAATGCTGTGCTTAGAAGAAACAGGGTAAAGGTAACAACTGTTGACTAAATTAGCTTCCAGGCTTCACCCCTGTGACGGTATCCATCTCTGTTTCCAGATGATCTGCTCTGCTTAGATACACAATGCTAGATTATGAATGGCAAGTTAAAATGTTCATGGGACCAGGCAGGTAGAACAAGTGACTGAAACAGATGCAGGTGCATATGCTGACATTGGAAAGCTGGAGAAGGTTTGCCAGTATAAAAAAGACCGTTGTTACAGAGCCCAGCTGCCATATATTCTGAATTTTTCAAGAGAAGTTAGGCATACAGATGCTATGTAAAATCATCCATTTTTAAAATATTGTCTCCAACGTATAAATCATTGTATCAGCTACACAAAACACAACAGCTCTCATCTGGACCTGGGCTTCAGCTTGCAAACTTTGAAGTTAGATGACTCTCAGCCTTCCAGAAAGCAAGTCTTTGGAGGACTACTACCTGGACGTGTGTTCTGGAACTCTGTGATCTCTCCCAGATACTATAACCAGCTTCTGGTTTCCTAAGAGCTCTTGTGTCTGCTTGATACTGTACAAAGGCTGATTTGTGAAATTTATGTTCAGTGAGCCTCTTGTTAGGGAATTTGACTTGGCATATGTCTCCTTCCAAACCTCAAATTGTGTTTCTGGCCAGACAATGTAATAATCATGCCCAAGATATCCCCAAATGCTGCAAAAAAATTGTGAGAATCCACTGAGGTTTGAATAGAAATGCTAAGCCTCTTGTTATGGATTGAAAGTATTCACCATCTCCCATCCAGATAATAAAATGAACAAATTATGCATTTTGAAAGTGCCTGCATGGTTCTGCATTGTAGTGTCAGCTGGATGAGACCACATGCAGTGGGGCTTCCTGCAACTTCCAGAACCTGTGTTAAAATCATACAAGCTGCATTTATTCTGTGTTTTTTATTATTTCTTTGTGACATCAGTTTAGACTGATTATAAAGATAATCCTCTTCTGCATTACAAAATACCATTTGTTGAATTTCTCTGGATTGTGTTTCTGGAATGTTTGGACCATGATCATACATGAAATAATTTTTTCCTTGCTACCTAGTACACACACACACACACACAAACACACACACACTCATGTACAAACACACAAAACTTCAAGAAACAGTTTTTACTGTTACTACATGAAATACACTGTGGTATCTTTTTGTTTTTTTATTTTTCTCCTAGACTAGCCAAGTGTAAACTGTTCCATTCTATTGCATTAATAAATCATTTAAAAGATGTTACAATCCACTAATTGGCTGCAACTCACAGCTTCAAAATAATTGTTCTAAAATGTCAGTTGATAATGATTCTTGTTTGACTTGATTAGTCAAGGTCAATGCTGAATAAATCCTTATAGCAAAAAGAAAATCATAGAGGAAGAGAAAGAGCTAGAAGGAAAGAGAGGGAGACAGAGAGAAAAGGATGGATAAAACAATTCCAGTGTATGGTCCCAATTATGTAGTTAGTCCTTTTATGTATCATTCTAATACCTACCATTAATTGAGCACTAATTAAGCATTAGTTGAGTTCCTGTTGAGATTGGAATTGGAATGAAGACAATGAATATGGTACCTATGGTGAAATATTTAAGGAAACACGTTCAACTGTCCAAAGGATGAATCCTAATAAACCTGGGACTTTTAACATGGGCAAGAATCAGGATAAAAAAGGGAAATCTATTTCTATAAAAGGATACGGTATAGGTCATTTCAGGGTTATTAGAATAAGTGTAGGTGTTTAGGAGATTTGGTCTGGAATGAGAAGACCCTCTCTGGTTCTTGAAAATCTTGAAAGTCTAAATCATACTATGATTTACTTCTCTTTTTGAGATTTGCCGTAAGTAGATCAGTCTTGGATAATGCTTATGTTTTTGTTGATGATTATGATGACAAACACAGTAGTATTTTCATTGCCAGGCACTGCAGTAAGCAATTTGCATGCATTAGGTCGTTCAGTAGCTTGTATCTTGGCTCTTCCTCCTCCATCTGGCTGGACTATTCTCCCCTCAGAAGCAGAGAACTCTCCTCCCACTTGGTCCTGCATTCTTTCAAAACTTGCTTCTCTTTTGCTCAGTGAAGACAGGGTGATGGGGACAGAGGGAGTGGAGGGGAGATTATGCTTGCTCTCTTTTTGTAGACCCCCCATCACCTTCCAGGCTTTGTATAGGGCCCTATTGTAGGGAAGTCAAAAGTCAGCAGTATGGCCTAAGTATGTTCAAAATACTTCTGAATAAGCAGTGTGGATTATCTGTAAATACCAAAATGTAACCCAGTCGCTGTTCCTCACTGCTCCTCTTTTCTTACCACTTGAGTTGTGGTTTATTAGACACTTTTTCATGTTGCTTCCAGGACAGCTTATGTTTCTGCTTCCCCTCTTACCTTTCTACTCCTGTTCCCTCTCAGTTTTTTGTTTGTTACCCCCACTTTTCCCCACTTGTTCCTTCTTATCTCTCTGACCTCTCTGTGTTAGAGAGCCCTGAGCTTAGTTCATGGACCTCTGTTGTTTTACTCCCTAGGGGAGCTTGTCTAGTCTCATTAATTTAAATACTATGTTATGTTCATGATTCAAAAACTCATATCTTTAGTTCAGAACTTCCCTCTGAAATTCTACCTACCTGACATCTGCACTGAGAGGTCCAAAGGGTGCTGTGCCGCAAAGAGCTCTGAGAATGGAGATAACCCAGCAAGGCTATGACTGCCGTCCTTAGGAAACTTGGTCTGCAAGGGTTTCATTGGCTGGCATTTGGGAACGTGACCCTCAGAGTCAGTGTTTCCAGTCAGCAGTTAACCATTGAGACTAGCTCATTGTGTCTAAATTTTGCAAAGAGTGTGGCTTATGCTGAGCATGTGCTTTTCTTCTGGAATTCTGGGATTTTGGCGAAGCTTGGCAAAAGGTATGAATGTGATCTGTCTCCAATAAAACTGTTGTGCACCGAGTCTCTAGTGAGCTTTCCTCATACACATATTGTGCATGTGTAGCCACAACTTGTTGCTGAAAAACCGAGCCTGTTCTGTGCTTCTGCTGGGAGAGGACTCATGCTAATGTGTTTCTGCTTGCTTTTAACTTCATTCTGTGTGTTTTTTCCTTTTGCTGAATTTTCTTTGTACCCTTTTGCTATAATAAATCTTAGCTTTGAGTCCATGTATATTCTGCATTCTGTTAGCTCTTCCTGTGAATTTTTGAAGTTAGGAATGGTTTTGGGGATTCCTTAAATAGTCAAACAAAGTTAAATGTCTAAAATTGAGCTCTTGATATTCTTAACAATCAATTAACCAAACATAAACAAATAATTAAGCAAGTGCATAAAAATGATTCCTCCTGTGACTCCTTTTCTAGTCTTCCCTATTTTCATTAATGGTAATTCCATTCTTCCAAATTACCCAAGCCCAAATTTTTAGTATCCTATTTTTCATCTGTCTTCCTATCCCAGTACACATGTGATCCATCAGCATATCCTGCAGCCTCGAAGTTTTAAATGTAACTAGAATTCAATCAGTTTTCACTAACCTGACCATCTGGTGCATGCTACCGTGTAACCCCTCCTCTGAACCTATCACTTAGGTTATTCTTAAGAGTTTTGTTAAAGCAGTCAGAAAACCCTCTATCGATACTATGTATAAAATGGATAACTAATGAGAACCTACTGTATAGAAAAGGAACTCTATCCTTAATGCTCTGTGGTGAAGTAAATGGGAAGGAAATCTAAAAAAGAGGGGATATATGTACATGTCGAGCTAATTCACTTTCCTGCACAGTATAAACTAACACAATATTGTGAAGCAACCACACTCCGATAAATGTTTTTAAAGTGCAAATTAAGTTATAGAAATCTGCTCCTGAGCCTCCAACGGTTTCTCAGTAAAAGCCCAAATCCTCAGCGTGTTCTTTCCTATCTGAACCACTTAAAGCCGCCACCTCCACAAGCACTGCAGCACTCAGAGGCTCTCGCCACTGTCAGACCTCTCCAGCCCTGCCCCTCTGCAACCAGCAGGCACTGCCCTGAGGCTCTCTGAGGCCCCTTCATTATTGTTCCTTCTGCCTGAAACATTCTTCTGCTCCTATTCACGTGGTCAGCTCCACAATTCAAATGTCACTTCTCAGTGAGGACCACTCTGCCTGTTCTATCTAAAACTTTACCCCCACCCAACAGTTTGTATTTTGCTTCCTGCTTTTTATTTACTTTGCTAGTTTTAATTTCTAATATATTGTTATGGACTGAAATGCATCTCTCCAAAACTCATATGCTGACGACCCAATTCTCAACATGAATGTATTTAGTGATAAGGTCTTTAAAGAGCTCAGTAAGGTTAAATGAGGTCATCAGAGTGGGGCCCTAATCCAGTCCAACATGACTGGTGTCCTTGGGAGAATCAAGGATGAGACAGCAGACAGGCTCACACATAGAGAACAGGCCATGTGAGCCAACGGCAGGAAGGCAGCTGTCTGCAAGGCCAGGAAGAGGGACCTCAAGAGAAACCAAATATGTAGACATCTTGATCTTGGACTTCCAGCCTCCAGAATTGTGAGGAAATACAGTTCTGGGATTTTTTTTTTTTTAATTAGCACACATGTGTGTATATATTTATTTATCTATAAATATATATACATGTATACACACACACACATAAATATATACACACACTAGTTATTTTAGTTATTTGTTTTGAATACTGCCTATATCTTTCATTAAATGGAAGTTTCATTTGGGAATGAGTTTTTATCTGTTTTATTCATCCCTGGAATTCTCAGTACCTATAAGGAGGCTGAAACAGGAGAGGGATCAATTACTATTTGTTGAATGAATTAAAAAAAATTGGTGAGAAACCAATCTTGATCTCCCCAGCTATTTTTTTCACCTCTGCATTGTTGTAGATTGAAAAAAAAAAGTGTTTCAAATTCTTTACTCTTTCTTATATATGCCCTTGGCAATGTGATTTTGCAGTTCTTCCTTATGGAGAAGTAATATCTGGGACTTTGCTCACGGCCCAGTGACTAAGATGCCACTCTTTCAATGCAAGGGGGCTGCATTTGATCCCTGGTCAGGGAAATAGATCCCATATGCCACAAATGAGAGAGCATACCACAACAAAGAAATTTCCTGGCACAGGAAAATAAATAAATAAATATTTAAAAGAGGAAGAAATTTTCCTCATTTCCGCAAGTAGACTCAAATGAGTTGATTTCCTCACTCATTGAATCTGGATTGACTTTTTGACTTGCTTTGGCCAATAGAATACTTCAGTGTGCTAGCTTTGAATCTAGGTCTCCAGAGACCTTGTATGTATGTTAGTCACTCAGCTGTGTCTGACTATTCACAACCCCATGGACTATAGCCCACCAGGCTCCTCTATCTGTGGAATTCTCCAGGCCAGAATACTGGAGTGGGTAGCTTTTCCCTTCTCCAGGGGATCTTCCCAACCCAGGGATCAAACCCAGGTCTCCTGCATTGCAGGCAGATTCTTTACTGTCTGAGCCACCAGGAAAGCCCTGGACCTAGGTGTACATTGACCTTACTTGCTTCCATTCCCTTTTTAAAAACAGGCTTTGCAGTGAAAACAAGCCTAAGACATCATATTGGAGGACAAATGACTATGTGGAGGAGAGACAATCACCCTAGCTGAGAACATTTTAGACAAGAGAGTCTACAGCTGACCACATACATGTGAGCATGACTAGGTTAGATTGGCCAAACTCAGCCAAGATCATCAGAGCGTCTCAGCTGACCAATTGATTAGTGGGTAATAGTACACCTTAAAAAAAAAACAAAAAAACAAGGATTTAGAGCTTTAGTTATTGTGGTATTATAGTGGCAATAGATAATTGTGCATCTGATCATGACTGCAAAAAGTATTTTGTGTGTCAGAGATGTCTCCTGTCTTTGAAAGGCATCTCAGCTTAAAGGAAAGTTTATTGGCTCTGGAATTAAATCGAATTGGGTTCAAATCCCAGCTCCATCATTCACGGTTAACCTAGTGCAATTAACTTAACCATTTGAGCTTCTCCCCATAATTTGTAAATTAAAGACAGTAATGTGTGTGTGCATGCTACGTCGCCTCAGTTGTGTCTGACTCTTTACGACCCTATGGACTAGCCTGCCAGGCTCCTCTGTCCATGGGATTCTCAAGGCAAGAATACAGGAGTGGGTTGCCATGCGGTCCTCCAGGGGATCTTCCTGATCCAGGGATTGAACCTGCATCTCTTGCGTTTCCTGCAGGCAGGTTCTTTACCACTAGTGCCACATGGGAAGCCCAAAGACAGGAATACCTGCTTACCGAGCTCCTGTGAGTAGTAAATGAAAAATTCACATCAGACACCTGGCGTAAATACTGCTGTTGATCTAAGAAGCATCACCAACTTCCTGTAATAACTACTTATAGATCGTTCATATGTACATGAATTTAGTGCTCATAGACACTATTTATATTTTTTCTTATTAGACCCATCAGCCTGATATACATGCTATTGATTATTCAAAACTGTGCCTTCTTTTAGCCATCCTAATTGACATCTCTCAACTTCAAGATTTAATAACCTGGTTCATTTTCATTTCATTTGTACCCTTCATGATCTTATTGACTTAGGCCAAATACCTTCTTAATTTCCTATTTCTGAACAAAAGAGGCTAATTTCCCAACATCAATATAGAGAAAACTGGACACTGATTCAGTACCTTCCACCTGGAAGCTGCAGATATTCCCAGCAACTGTTGGTTACCTTAGCTAGGTCTAAGTGAAATATGGCCTTCCAAGGCAAGGACAGAGGCCCTTGAACTAGCCATTCAAAGTCCCACAAATCTGCCTGTAAATACTTAGGCAGCTATTTTTAAATATTCTTTTATTTTTTGTAGTCTCTTCAATAAAAGAGAAGCAGGTTAAATATGATGCAATTTGATGCAGGCTAAATCTAATGTCTTAGGCATTAAATTTAGAGAAATACATGCTAAAGAGGAGCCGGCTTTAAATTTTTTTTAATTTTATTTTTTAACAAGAAGTTAGCTTAAGCACTACTTTTAGGTGAAAGCATTCTGTAACTGACATCATTTTTAAGTGCTCTGTATTGATTAAACACTTTAGCTGGATTTGTAAGTCTGGTCAGAAAATATAAGTTGTAAATCAAGATCCGACTTTTCCTTTGATCCCATTTTAGCTTTCTCTTTCTCCTTTGGGTCAGAGGATGGATAAAAAAATGATGATAACATCTAATACAATTTTGGAAACTAAAATCCTTTTGATTGGTAATGATTTCTCTCATAGAAAAACTTAAATACAATTTTTTTGAAATGCATAGGCAGGGATTCATTGGTACTTGTTTTCACAAGAATAAATTGATTTTCCCATATTAATTGTTTCAATAAACCATCACTCTTCTAGTCAAGTCATTAAAATTATTCCATCTCAGATGCCTTTTAATCTAAATTATAAACTGTCATTTTAGAAAGAAAACTGGAAAAAGATTAAGATTTCTTGTTTGAAAGCAGGATCTTGATTTCTGTTTTATACTTTCCTTGTAGAATTAAAGTTAGGGTCCTAAGGCAGCTTCCATATTTCTGCAGTGTTATTTATTACCTGTGCTTTCAGAGAAATATGAGCGTGTACCTATAAAACCTGCCCCAGTTATGTATAACAAGAATATTCAGTATTTAGAATACAACAGCAAGTTTTATTGTGGCAACAAGGACATTGCAATGATTTGAATTTCTAACTCTGTAGGCCCAACAGACAGTTGAAAAGAGAAATTGATTATCTGGTTGATGTACACAGAAAGCCATTTTGTATGATGACATTTGGTGCCTGGGTTGCACAGCAGTCTCCATTCTTTCTGTCTTTTGGGTCTAGATTTTATAGGCCATTGCTTTCAAGTAGTTAAGAATCTATTTTACTAAATATAAGCACCATCCAAAAATGTTCAGTCTCTTAGTCATGTCTGAGTCTTTGCAGCCCCATGGACTGCAGCACACTAGGCTTGCCTGTCCTTCACTATCTCCCAGAGTTTGCTCAAAGTCATGTCCATTGAGTCAGTGAAGCCATCCTATCATCTCATCCTCTGTCACCTCCTCCTCCTTCCCTCTGTCTTTCCCAGCATCAGAGTGTTTTCCAATGAGTTGACTCTTTGAATCAGGTGGCCAAAGTATTAGAGTTTTAGAACATAGAAAAAAATTGAATCTATCTTTACAAGTTTCCTCTTTTTGAAACTGTGTAAACCTTCTGTATCACACCTGGTCTCAGGACTTAATGAAGCTCAGGTTCTTGATGTCTCATTGCAGAAAGAATTCAATGAGAAACAAAAGTGATAGGAAAGAAGTGGATTTATTTAGAGAGAAACACACTCCAGAGAGAGAGTGGGGGTCATCTCAAAAGGTGAGAGTAGCCTGGAAATATGGCCTGGTTAATTTTTATGGGCTGGGTAATTTCACAGGCTAATGAGTGTGTGCTCCACAGACCTGCTAGTCCATTACTGGCCCAGCCTCAAGACCAAATAAAGAGCCTGGAGTCAGCAACAGAGACATTAGTAGCTAGGGGATTGGGGGGGGGCTTATATTTCTTAAGCCAGGCCCTGGAGTGACCCCTCACAGTGTGTGGCAGATGACAGGCAGGACAAGGTAGTAGTCTTCACTCCTAGAAGGAGAGGGGGAGTTAAAGAGGGAATTGACTTTAGGTTGGCTCATGGGTTACCAGGGAAACCAGTACAGGGGCACACCCTTAGACACACTATCATAGTAGAGATGGTTGTGATCTGAAGGTTAATTAGAGCAATCACTAGTTGGGATGGTTGGGGGGGCAAGTATGTAGGTATTTATTGATTAAGCTCTATGATTAAGCGAATGTCAGTCAGGTGAGTAGGGAGGCAGGGACTGGTTGAGCAGGGTGTGTATGGAGAACAAGGGAGTAACCATCTCCAGTGGCCCATCATTAGACAACCACCCACTAAAATTACCAATAGATGGCAGGTATTCTTCCTGCTTGGGCTGGTGTTTGTTCCTCTATATGAAGGGAAAGTGCTGTCTTGATGGCAGGTGGTTGGAGCAAGGGATACTTCTGAGTGGAGGAGTAAGTGTGTAGGGGGTGGGAGAAAAGACCTTAGGTGGTCTTCTCCTGTCCCTATTATCCCCTACATTTCTGCTCTGGGGATGATGTTTAAAGAGAACATCAAAGACAGACCTGATCAATAGAATGGAAAGCTAAAAGTTCTTTAGAGCTTTGGAAACCCAAGGGAGCTACAAGCTAATGCAAATTCTATTTTATCCCTATCATCTTTCCTCATAGCAGTCACAGTCTCCTTTTTAGTCCATCCACTAATCCCACCTATATATAACATAACTGTAAATCCCCAAGTGTATCTATAGCCATACCCCAGTTACTCCCATGTTGCAATTTTCTATAGCAAAATGTTGCCAGTTGATCTGAGCTTGTTGGATCTTCAACAAGCACCAATCCCAGAGTAAGCTAGAAATATTAAGGTCTATTGCTAATTAGTAGAGCTCAGTTTAGGTGTATGTAGAGAGTGAACAGTAAACAAAGGGGATTATCCAAAAAAATTCTAATTATGTTTATCAGAAAAGGGAAACAGATGGCTTGAGTTGGGGAGCACAGAGGGGGGAAAAAGTCCTTATCAAGATCAGAAATTACTGTAACTTAAGTATCTTAAAACTTTTTCTGACGATGACACATGCCATGGTCACATAAATGAGCATACAATTACATAATAAAAATACGTCTTCCTTTAGCCCTACATTCCAGTGGTAACTATCATCTACTTTCTTGGGTATCTTCATCAAGTTGGCCATACATGTTCATATATCTATCTACCTGTCTATTTATCTATTCATTTTTCTTTTTATATGTGGTGAACTTACTATTCTCATGTTTTTTGCACCTCAGCTCGTGCCTACCATAGGAATCAGTCAACGATGCTATCTGCTACTACTACTTGTGGATTTTAGCTATATTTCTCTTTGAATAACCCTTTTTTCTATCCTAAGAGAGCAATTAGGTATGTATTGTGTCACTTTTCTCTCAGTTACCTGCCCATCACTGCTGACAATCATGGCACCTGACCTGTTATTAGAGTGGACCTTGGCATGACCTAAGGCAGTGGTCTCAACCCTGACTGTGCTTTAGAATCATCTGGGGAGCATTTAAAAATTATCAATGCCTGAGCCTTGACCCAGGCTAATTACATTAGAATCTTCAAGAGTAGACCCCAAGCATGGCTGAACTCTTAAAGCTCCTCAACTGATGAAAGTATGCAGTCAGAGCTGAGAACCATAAGTTTCAGCTTGTCAAGACCACTTTAGATCCCCATTCGGCTAGATAGTGTTTTAGCTCTTGTTCCCAGTTTGTATTATGTGTTAATTTGAAAAGCATTCCTCCTGATTTCTAGATTCTTGTCACTGACAGAAAAATCTCTCCAATAATTTTTTTCCTATTTTTGTTTAGTTATTTTGTAAAAAATTAAGCTTTTTTTCTCTTTAAAATAAAATATATTAAAAGTTCTGGTCAGCTGATGGTTTAAGGGTTTATTTCATTCTGTACAACTGAGGTTTTATATATTAAGAAAATCATATGACCTCAAATGACTAATGAGTTTCTGTGAATGTTAAATTAGTTTTGCTTACATTGATTTCTCTTGATCTCTCTCTCTCTCTTGTTGGATATTTCCAGACCAGGTTTCCATCTATTCACTATTTGCATACACACACATACCTGCATGGCCATCACTCAACCATGATAACCAAATTAATAAAATTTTCATTAGGATTTCAGTTCATGGATCATTTCCTAGGACTAACGGATTTACTTGCAGCCTATATTTTCTGTGTTACATGAGGCAGACTTTCCATAGGTATAGCTATCTAAAGCATATTAAGAATGTTTAGTGCATTTTTTTTAAGAAGGAGAAGGTATTTTGGCAAAGTGGTTACTGGTGAAGAGCCAAGTAGGTTTAAAAGCTCATATTACCCCTATCTCTGATCTCATGGAACAAGTCCCAAAATTACAATAAAGCAAGTCCCTACTTTTATAAAATGCTGTTTCTAAAGAGATTCCATTTTAGCAGCATGAAAGTGAGTGTTTATAAAGAAGTATTTTAAGTTAGATTGGTGAGTGGGTAAGGGTGACAGTTATTCCTAGTTTTGGAGAAGCTACTCAAATTCCTGTCCACACAGTATCGTATGTTCTTATGGATAAATTGGAAAACATGGTGAGAAGTATGGCAGAGGACAACTGAGACCTGAAAATGGATGAAGTGACTGGGTGCCATGAGGTACCAATAACCTAAATTTGTTTTAAAACACTGATTCACAGGATTTCCTTGGTCATCGCAGTTCCCCAACCCCACGCCCAACCTCACCTCCCCACCATTTTATAATGTTCAAATGATTTGCAATTCAAGGGGGTAGTTTCTTTGGTTGAGGTAGTAGTTCTCAAACCTGTCTAACCAACACACCATTTTTATAAGAAATATATTGTGGAGTCCTCTTTACTATCCTAAAATATTGATATAAACAAGTGTGTATGTATAATAACCTAACTATATACTAAAAATTATCATTATAATGTCCTCACTCTAATATAAAAATATTAAAAAGATTTATGATGAAATACTATATATTCCAATCTATAAATGATCAGATATGCACAGGAATAAACACTAGGACACATAATAAATAGTCATCACTATGGCCACATTTCTTTTGTTTCTTTTTCAATAATTTAAGCATAATTAATCTACAATATTATGCTAGTTTCAGGTGCACAACAGTCATTCATTATTTTGTACATTAGGAAATGATCACTGTGATAAACTGGTTGCCATCTGCTATCATGCAAAATGATTACAGTGTTATTGACTATATTCTCCATGTTGTACATTTCATCCCTGTAACTCAGTTGTTCTGAGACTGGAAGTTTGAACTTCTTAAACTCCCTCACATATTTCACTCAACTCCCAACCTCCTTCCCCTCTAGCAACCACCTGTTCATTCTCTGTATCTCTGATTCTATTTATGTTTTGCTATGTTTGTTCATTTGTTTTTTAGATTCCACATGTAAGTAAAATCATATAGTATTTGTCTTTCTTTGCCTAACTTATTTCACTTTGCATAATACCCTCTAGATATTACCTGAATTCTTATTTACTTAATGTATTTTATAATTTGACTTTCCTTTTTAATTTAAATAAATGTACTTTAAAAGAAATGTTATATAAGTAGAAAACCAGTATCTGGCACAGTAAAAAGGTAATTATAAAAGCAAATGCAATGATATTGTTGTCTACATAACCTCTTGAGATAAAGCTTACTTTCTTTTGGTTAGTGTTAGTCATTATTAGAATATGTGAAAAGCAGATGAGCAATAGACTGAGACTTCATCATTAACATAATCAGAAATTTTAGAAAGTAATTGCAACAATTACCACTCTAGGACTATTCCTTTTCTTACCGTTTGTGACATGGATGGTGAGTTAGTATACCTTCATACATCTTCAGCCATCCTGCTTTTTCCTGAGTCCCTCATGGCATTTAAACAGTAATCCACATTGCTGTCTCTTCTTAGGTGGATCCACTTATAAGCCCCTCAACTTTGCTGTTAATAGTTTGATTATTTTCTGAAGAATGAATAAACATGGGACTTAATAATTAAAGGATAGTGAAGGTATTACATTTTATCTGGTTAGCAGTGAGTGAATATTAAGTGGATGATTGATTCAGGCTCAGCTGTGTCTATCAACACAGTACTTCAAAAGAATGCTAGGAAAATTCACACAAATAACAAGAAAGCTTAACTCCGTGTTGATTTTAGGTAATAAATTATAGTCAGGAATCCCCTGACTGGGAAATTGATATAAATAATAAACTGTATGGAAATTAATATAAATAACCATATATAATACCAATTCTCTTAGTGCTCCCAGTTTCAGAGATGTATCCAAAAATACCAACATGATTCAATGTTATTTCATTCCATTTATGGGTACCACACAAGTAATCACATACATCACCAAAATCACCTGTAATATTCCTCACATGTTGAAAACTCTGATGAGTAAAATCTAAATTCTAAAACACAGAAGAGAGAAATAATTGATTAGGTTGAACAACTGAGATTTTTGAAGGTCAAATATCATCAATTATTGACTATTTAGTATGTTTCAAAAATACTTGATAATCATTATGAATTTCTTTGTATATAACCATAGTGCAGTGTGGGTTCTGTTGGGTGGAAAGAAAACCAGACTATGAGTCAGGATCTAGGAATAGGCTCCACCATTAACAGTGTAATATTGGGTAAATTACTTCTCCTTGGGTAATGTTCACTCTTGCATGTGGAGAGAACATTAACTAGATTTGTGGTTCCTAAAATATGCATCATTGGCCTCTGTGAGTCTGTGGAGCTAATGAAATATGGTCTTGAGTATGTGTTCTCATCAAGCATATTTTGCATAAAGAATAACTTATATCTTGCATAATATCTGAGTGCTTCCATGATAAATGAAGTGTGAATCAATACTTGAATTCATAGTAGAATTTTATTTCATTATATATTTTATAATTATAAAATAGTAAAATATAATTGTTGCTTTTGAAGAATATACCTTTAAAGCTATCATCAGTGTTGAAAGATGTTTTCCCTTGTCAACTAGTAAAGACTAATATTGAAAAAAAAATGCTTTCAGTGAGAAGAGCCAACTAATACTCAAATTAGAGGCAAAGAACAAATCAAGGATGAGGCCATTGGCCTCTTTATTTATCAATGTGATGCCTAGTAAATATTTTCATTTGGGCAAAATGGCTTATGGAATAAAGACTAAGGATATGCTTTCTCATGGAAACTTGATAAATCCCTGTCTAAAATTGTCTTGAGAAAGACAAAGAAGTCAGTTTGCAAAATAATCATGAATGTGGCTCTTGGCATTTGGAGCTGAATGGAATCAAATGAATAAAATACCAGGTTGGATTTTGAGAAGGTTAGAATCTCCAGAAGAATCCCCAACTTGGATTACAATTGATTGTGGATATTTAAGACTATGATTGTCAGGGCTTTGAACTTCTGCAAATAGAGAAGAGACTAAAACCTTCTTTCAGTCTCTTAAGGAAGCGTCATTGTTTTCTCCATATGGTTTCAAAAAGGATAATGGTGAATGAAGTCATGTCCAGAGGGCAGAGTCAAGAACGACAGCTTCAGTCTAATCATGATAATAATCTTCAAAGATCATTCCCCAGCTCCTGCGTACTGGGCCCTTGTAACATCCGCCCAGTGAGATTTCGGAACTGCTGTAGACTGGTGATTTTCAGTTCAGTTCAGTTGCTCAGTTGTGGCTGACTCTTTGTGACCCCATGGACTGCAGCATGCCAGGCCTTCCTGTCCATTACCAACTCCCAGAGTTTACTCAAACTCATGTCTGTTGAGTTGGTGATGCCATCCAATTATCTCATGACTAATGATTCTGAATGCCTCTAATCCTCCTTTCTGAATGAGACTGTTCATTGTGATATTCTGTCCCTTTTAAATCATTGTCTGTTGAATGTATGAGAGGCATACAACTTTTAGGTTTCCAGATCAAGAGAAACCACATCTAGATTGAACTGTTCATGTTTTCAAAAAGTCCCAGAATTTAAGTTTTATACTATAGTTATATGAAAATTATGACTTTTTTTCAAGGGAGAATTAATGTATTTAGGATATACAAGGGAAGGAATTGTATATTTGTGACTAAAAGAATGGTCTAAGTAGGTTGTGTATTTTCCTCAATTATCTGCTGCTCTCCTGTAAGAGAATTACTCCTTTTGCTTCAAGTCAGGTTTAGTCATTTGGCTTGCTCTTTTTTTTTTTTCTTACTGCCACAAGTATTGCAAACCCAGATAGGACTTCTCCTTGAGCCTGGATCTAAAAAGACAACATGGAATAGAGCTGTGCCCAAGCCCCGCTGACGTAAAATGCAAGCAAGAAGTAAACCTTTGTTGTAAGCCATGGAGACTTGGGAGTTATATGCTATTGTATGTACCATGATGAAAAGAGTTTAATACCATCACAGAGCTAATGGTAGCAGAGCCTAAACCAAAATAAGAGCTTTTGATTACCACTTACAGGGTTCTTTTCATGGCATCTCAACTTTGTTCATGAGTTGAATATATTTGAATGTTTCAATGGTGGTCATGGTTTTTAAAATACTGTTATTAGGACACACAAGAGTATTAGAATATTAAGATATTTGCACAGCCCATAAACTAAACTTAGGACATATCCAGACCACAGCCAAGTTAAATAGAACAGGGAAGCAACTGTCAAACTAATTTAACTTCTGATATTCCTTGCTCCAGTTATCTAAGTATTTAAAGGGGAAAATTTTTCAAAATTATTCATTTTTTACTCTCTTGGGTTTTAGGCTTACTTAGGTATAGATTCAATCTTAAAATTTTCACTAAAGACAGTGTGAAGGATGATAACTCTTGGAGTAGAACACTAGATTAAAATGGCCTCTTTCTTTTCCCACCTGAGAACTGGTTCCAATAAGATCTGACTAAATTAACTAGAAAATCCTTGCACAAGGGTCCAAAGCCACAAAAAAAAATCATTGTGTGCAACGGTCTTGAGTTATCACACATCACTGCCAGCTGCTAAAAGTAATACCCGCAGCAGTACCATATTTTAGTGTCTGACTTAGAGATATCATTTAATCACTTTTATCTCACATTTGGATTGTCTCATTTTATGGAACTGCTTTAACCACTTTTTTTTTTCCCCTACAAGCTAATGAGCCTAATGTACCACTTTCTGTGTTCTGAGGTAACTGAAACTTAAATATATTCAACCTCAACTGTCCTTTATTATGGTAGAAGGTCTTTGCTCCACAGCTGAATCTGAAAGCTATTTGAGATGAGATTGTATCTTTATAAGAAACTTGCTGTAGAGAATCTGCCATTTGTCTGTGAGTGTTTTAGTGCAGCAAAAATGTAGTCACATATATTCATTTTATTTTCCATCATTCCTTTTCTATTCTCTTAGTTAAGATTTTTACCCAAATGCATTTTTTTCTTTGCTCCTTCATGTTTTAAAATAAAATTTTTAGCAAAATCTATTCAAGAATTCCTAGATGCCAAGAGATCAAAGAATACTTTTTACAAACCACTTTCTAAATGAGAGAAAAAAACAAGCTGGATAAAAGAAAGAAACAAATGAATACTGTGTCTTAAAAACAGAAGGAGTTTGTCCTGGTGTTTGAGGATAATTTTTAAAAATTGAGACCCAAATGATGATGGTGATAAAGACCATGGCACTGAGTCTTTAGGAACTCAAGTTCTAGCCTGGGGTCCTTAGCTAGCTGAGAGCGTGAGCAGCCACAAACCTTTCCACCTGTTAATTTCCTCATCCACAGTTTGAAGCCATTAAATCAGCATATATTAATACTTTGTTGTTATTCAGTCTCTCAGTCATGTCTGAGTCTTTGCAACTCCATGGACTGCAGCTCACCAGGCTTCCCTGGCCTTCACTATCTCCTGGAGCTTGCTCAAACTCATGTCAGTGATGCCATCCAACCATCTGATCCTCTGTCGCCCCATTTCCCTCTTGCCCTCACTCTATCACAGCATCAGGGTGAATTTTTTCCAATGAGTCAGCTCTCCATATCAGATGGCCAAAGTATTGGAGCTTCAGCTTCCAGCATCAGTCCTTCTAATGAATATTCAGGGTTGATTTCCTTTAGGATTGATTGATGATCTCCTTGCTGTCCTTAGCTCTGTTTTTATCAGTGATCTTTGATTCTAAAGAAATCATAGGAAGAGGAACTATTTGCTCTAAACAGGGGGTTTATCCAGTGTGTGTACAAGGGCAGATATCTTGCATCAGTATCAGAGGTACTACTGTCAAAAGTGACTTAAAAATCAAGCATTTCCCTGGTGGTCCAGTGGTTAAGACTGTGTTTTTCCAATGCAGGGGGCATGGGTTCAATCTTTTGCAGTGCAGCAGCAAAAATAAATAAATAAATAAATAAAGGAAGAAAGAAAGAAAGAAACAAAAGTGCCAAAAAAATAAAATGATAAAAAATTTTTTTTAGCTATTTTCTAAGAGCAAGGCAATGTTCAATCTTCCAAAAGCTGCTGGGAGTGCATTGCTAGTTTATTTTTTAAGAGTTCAGCAACCTTGGGAATCTCTAAAATAACCTTTTCCTGGTTCTGTTTTTATTTTGTTTTTCTCAGACCTTGAATTGTCAGCCATCCAGCATGAAAAGTAAGAATTTTTGGAGGGGAGGGGGGTAGGAAAAAAAAAATCCATTCTTTAAAGAAAATACACCCATTCTGAACCTTTCTGAAGAAAATGACCTCATGCCTATTGAATTGCCAAGGCACTTGGGTAAGAAAGTGTTCTTTTCGCCTGGAGGCAATATGGTATATTTTGATTTATGTCCTTGACATGTTTTAAAGGTTAAGAAAATGTTCAATATATTTCTTCTTTTAAAGTTAAGGGAGTCACTTCCTCAAACATGGCTGTTTAATGTTTGACACTCTTTAAAAATAAGTAGAAAGCTGGAATTGAAGGAACAAGTTTCAGTGTTTGCCTGAGTATAAGGTGCAGAGTTGCTGCTAATGCATATTCAATATTGTTTGGGGAAATTGAGGCTGTTTTGGAGGCCAGAGTGACGTGAGGGTAGGGAGTGTTTGAAAGGTTGAGTCACTTCTCTTATGACTCTCTCCCTATGGGGCTATGTATTTTGTTTGACACTCAGGAAATGTAAAATAAGGAGGTAAAAAAAAAAAAATGTTGTCTAAGCCACAGCTTTATCAGAGATTTGCACCTTTTGCCCATACAAATGAGAAGTGAAGCCTAGAAGAACAAAGAAGATTAAGTGAGAGCCCCACTATTGGATTTTTAGATCTCTAAAATTTTGAAAGTCAATGATGAGTTTGAATTGTTGTTGTCAAAGTGACTTTCAGGGCACTGATTCTGGGTCCAATTATAAATATATGTCAAGATAGAAGCTGTGAGCACTAGACCCCACTCTGTCCCCACAGGCTAAGCCACTCAAGAGAAACTAAATTTCTTTCATTTTTCCTCTCTGACCCTCAACTTCCCATCATGTGATATGAAGATGGTGGACCAGATGATTTTTAGGGTGGATTTTCATATACATGTATCCACTCTTAGATTCCTTTCCCATGTAGAACAATACAGAGTATTGAGTAGAGTTCCCTGTGCTATACAGGAGGTCCCTCTCAGATTTATTTTGGATGCTCGTATCCTTTCAGTTCTTTTGACCTCTAGAACTTTCCTGATATCCTATTGTCTCATGTTGGGAGAAATGGATTTAGTAAGTAGATCTTAATGCGCTACTTTCCAAAGGTATTTAATTCTTTTTTGTCGTCATTGTTGTGTACTTTATGTTTTATTTGACTTTGAACACTGCAAAATGTTATCATTATTGATTTATGTCAACATTCATTTAGATATATCTATACTTGTATCACTTCTTTGCTCTTAACTTCTTGGATTTCAAGCTTTTCATTTTTCATCTTGTATTTCAAGTGATCATTTTTCTGCTACCTGAAGGCCATGCTTCTTCAGAATTCCTTTTAATAAGGTGTTGTTTCAAGTTGCAGTTGACCTGAACATATTAAACACTCTATTAATATAAGCCACTATTATTATTTGAAAATGTTTCATTTGTTTTCATATCTGCTTGTGTGTGTGTGTGTGCATACTCAGTTGCTTCAGTTGTGTCTGACTCTTTATGACCCTGTGGACTCACCAGGCTCCGCTATCCATGGGCTTCTCCAGGTGAGATTACTGGAGTGGGTTGCTATGCCTTCCTCCAGTTCTTATCTGCGTACTCTCTATTTACTCCACTAAAAATGTATGTCTCAAGCTGGAGAAGCTCAAACAATCATTTCCTCATTTGTCCTCCATTGTCAGATCAATTGTGTAGCTTACTGGAAAGGCTCATTCAAGATTTTTTTTTTTTAAGCCATTGCCATAGACCAGGCAACTTAAGGACTTCCCAGGTGGCGCTTGTGGTAAAGAAACTGCCTGTCAATGCAGGAGACAGAGTTCAATCCCTGGGTTGGGAAGATTTCCTGGAGGAGGAAATGGCAACCCATTCTGGTATTCTGGCCTGGAGCATCCCATGGACAGAGGGAGCCTGGCGAGCTACAGTTCATAGGGTTGCAAAGGGTCGGACATGACTGAAGTGACTTAGCAAGCATGCACGCAGGGGCAACTTAAACATCAGGCACTTATTTCTCACAATTATGAAGGATGGCATCCAAGTCAGGGTGCCAAGTAGGGTTGGGTTGTTTTTTTTTAAATAATTTTGTTTATTTACTATTTCTGGTTGTGCTAGGTCTTCCTTGCTACATGCAGTCTTTCTCTAGTTGTGGTGAGCTGGGCTACCCTTTGATGCAGTGCTCAGGCTTCTCGTTTCTTCTCTTGTTGCAGAGCACAGAAGCTACAGCGCAGAGGCTTCGGTAGTTACAGCACACGGGTCTCAGCAGTTGTGGCACACAGACTCGGGTGGCTCTTGGGCTCTAGAGCATGGGCTCGGTAGTTGTGGCACATGGGCTTTAGTTGCTAAAA
Source organism: Cervus elaphus (assembly GCF_910594005.1). Lineage (NCBI taxonomy): Eukaryota > Metazoa > Chordata > Mammalia > Artiodactyla > Cervidae > Cervus > Cervus elaphus. The sequence goes on from NC_057847.1 coordinate 67,043,067, forward strand.
GGCATGTGGAATCTTCCCAGACCAGGGATCAAACAAATCCATGTTCCCTGTATTGGCAGGTGGATTCTTACCCACTGTAGCACCAGGAAAGTCTAATATTGGATGTTTGAATGAGTTCATCCATTCATTCACTCACTCATTTTTCATTCTGTACATGTTAAATGAATGTCCACTGTGGGACAGGATTTGGGACTACAGAGACAAGCATTTCTATCTCCATACTGATGGGGCTAACTCTCTCATGGTAAGATGATTAAGCAAAGATGTAATTGAAGTACAATATGGGAAGTGCTCTATTAGGAGAAATAACTAATAATTCCTGGGGACTGGTGGATACTGAACAGAGAGATGTTTTTGAATAGGGATCCTCTAGACAACACTTTATATTATTACCTTGTAAGATCGACCCAATATTTTGGCTTCTGGAAGTGATCTTAGGTAGGTCAATGGGAGAAGTTAAAACTTGGTTATTTAGCTGTCCTAGATATCATTAAATTTCTATAATGCAGGGAAGGTAAGTTTGTGAATAACAGGCATATTCCACTGAAACTAATGAGTTGGGGAAGAAAAAAACCTGGAACAAAAAGAACTGCTGTGTTGAGAGTAGCCACATTGCACTCTATTGATTTAAATGATCACAGATTGCCATTACTTCAGGTTCTGATGAAGGCACTTTCAGCTAAGCCCTACAGAGACAGAACAACATCCTTGAGAGGTTTTCTTTAAGGGCAGAGCACCCTACTGAACTTCTAACAGAAGGACCTTGTTGGCTGCTGGGAATGAAAGCAAGGGGAATACTTATGTATGAAATGAAGACAGCCATAGCAGAAGAAAAGCATCATTGTATCCAGCTTTGATGAGGACGTTTCTTACGAAGAGAAGTTTTAGTTTTAATTTTTCAGTATCTTTAAGAAATGTGGTTATTTCTGGATTTCCCTGGTGGCACAGTGAATAAAGATTGGCCTGCCAGTGCAGAAGACTTGGGTTTGATCTGTGGTCTGGGAAGATTCCACATGCAGAGGAACAACTGACCTCCTAAGCCATGACTACTGAGCTGTGCTCCAGAGCTTGGGAGCTGCAACTGCTGAGCCCACGTGCTACCAACAACGGGGTCTTCTTCACCAAGAGCCTGCGCTCGGCAACAAGAGAAGCCATCACAATGGTAAACCCGCGCACTGCACAGAAGGGTACGCCCCACTCACCACAACTAGAGAAAGCCCATGCGAAACAACTAAGACACAGTACAGCCAAAAATAGGTTTAAATAAATGGTTATTTCCATACTCACCCCCTCATATAATTTGTTGGAATATTTTGAATGCATAACAATGTGGTTTTAGATGGAAGAATTCCAAAGCATTTAAAACCCAAACACAAGAATACAGGTTCTCATGCCAATAAATTCATTTTGTGAATAGATGCTAATAATGAATTATAAGTAATTATAAAGCAATTGTATAAATTATTTAACGATAATAAGTTAATGTGTTCGCTTATAAAGGGAGAATTATTGTTGTTGAGCTTTTTGCAGTACCAATGTTAATTACCAAGAGTTGTATTCAGTTCAGTTCAGTTCAGTCACTCGGTCATGTCCGACTTTTTGCAGCCCCATGAACTGCAGCACGCCAGGCCTCCCTGTCCATCACCAACTCCTGGAGTTCACCCAAACTCATGTCCATTGAGTCGGTGATGCCATCCAACCATCTCATCTTCTGTCATCCCCTTCTCCTCCTGCCTTCAGTCTTTCCTAGCATCAGGGTCTTTTCAAATGAGTCAGCTCTTCGCATGAGGTGGCCAAAGTATTGGAGTTTCAGCTTCAACATCAGTCCTTCCAATGAACACCCAGGACTGATCTCCTTTAGGATGGACTGGTTGGATCTCCTTTCAGTCCAAGGGACTCTCAAGAGTCTTCTCCTTTAGGATGGACTGTATTAGAGTTCCAAAAAAAAAAAAAAAAAAAAAAAAACAAAAGCTTCATTGACTCACTCTTGAGGTTATTAGGAGTGAGTTACTTGCAGGTTATATCAACCTACAGACTATTTGTGTTAGACATAAGGTGTTTTTCTGTTTTTTCTTTTTAATTGGAGTATAGTTGCTTTACAATGTTCTATTAGTTTCTATTATACACTGGAGTTTATCAGCTATATGTGTAATATTGTTCCTGATGTAAGACCTTTTCTTAAAGATGAATTAAATTAGTTCAACATAGCTTGCTCTTTGTGAACCTGTGATAGTGCCTATTGGTAACTGTTTCTTTGGGCAGAAATCTGGCAGAATTATCAGCCATTGCATTAAACTGTCCTCCACTGCAGAGACCTTTTCCAACTATGAAAACCTGGACCACAACTACTCACCTGTGAGATACTGACACTTCTCATTATTCCATTAGTTCTCAAAGATTATATTAAATATGTGCTTTTTGATCAGTTTTGTATGTTCTTTTAGTGCCCTGGATGGAATTATTGTGGGCTTACACATCTGCATCCTTTTAAACTAACTCATTGCTTTTATACCAGCCAAATTTACCAGAATTTGCCCAAACTCTTTAATCTGCTCTTTGTGACCCTCCCAACCCTCAAAACCCAACTTGACATATCTTTCTTTAACCAGATCTCAAGGAAGCTCCTCCCAAGGAAGATGCATCAGAAATTACTGTACTAATGAATATTGTTTGATTGAAACTCATCATAAACTCTCTTGAATTATGAGTTAAGGTCAAGGAGGGTGGATTTACAGCTAGCACTGAACAAGGGAAATTCATATCACTAAAAAGCTTGTTTTAATTAAGCAGAAGTTTTTGTGCTAATGAAGAACACATATTGAGGACCTCTAACCAAGAAGCTGATTTATCATGATTAGCATATATCCATTTTGTATTCTTCCCTCTGTTTCTGTGCTTCTACAATGCTTGCCTGAGAAATGATAATTAAGATACAATTAAAAGGCCTAAATGGGAGAGAAATCCAAAAAGGAGGAGCTATATCTATATGTACAGTTGATTCACTCTGCTGTACAGAAGAACGTAACACAACATTGTAAAGCAATTATACTCCAATAAAATTAATTAAAAAAAACTGTTAAAGATGAATGTGATTTGGAAATTATCCAGGGGAAGGCTGTTTCAGACAAGTGGAACCATACATGTTACCCATGTGAGAATGCCATTTTAAATTGGATTTCGCCTTTTGCATTTAAAGGTCAAGGGGCCTAGTACAGAGACCAAGGGAAGATGGACATAAGGTGATACTGAAGACCTGGTGTGGCTGGTGAGGTGTTCACGGAAGTGTGATAATGCAGGACATGGGGCTGAAGAGCAAGGATGCTTGCGGCTCGTGAAGGTCTGTACACAATGCCAACGGACTTAGATTTTGTCTAAAAATCTTTATAAGCATTAAGCTCCTGAGCAAAGTACTCTTATTTTAGAATAATCACTCTGGGGGTAGCTTGAAGAATGGGGAAGTGGAGAGAAGCTGGATGTGGGAGGACACCAGGGTCAAGAATGTTCACTGGGAAACAGTTGTAATGGTCCATAAGAAAGATGGTAGGAGCCTGAACCCTGGCAATGAGAAATATCAGGAGTCAGACTTGTGAGTCTGGAGGAAGGTCTGTGTATCAAGGGACACAGCTGTGGTTCTCAGCGTAAAAGACTGAAAATAAGTCCCAGAAAAAGAAAAAAAAAAAAAAGCATAAGGATATTGTTTCCTTAAATTCCTTCTGTTATTTGTATAATATTTTAATTTTAACTCCCACATTCCTATGCCCACTCATAACGGCACTCAGTGGGGCTGCAGTGGTGGTCTGCACCAGCGCTTCAGTCCAGAATCCTAGTGCACACTGGAATTCACTGCTTTCATGGCCACAATTTAAGGCATACTTGGATTGCATGCCTGGATGGGAACCTTGGCAAAATGGCAAGGGAACATTTTGGGGGGTAGTCTTTTATTACTGCAGAAATAATAAAAATGAGTGAACAGAGTGAGTGAGTATAAAAGCGCCCAGACCCAGGAACTATAAAGAAGTAAGTCACCTTAATCTCAGACCACCAGATGCTGACTGCCCATGTGGGCTTTCCTGAGAGGGCCTGGAACTGTTAAAACTATGGAGGCAACAAGCAGAGGGCAGATGGTGAGTGCTTGAAGGTTGCTGAGAAGTCTGACTTTACTGACGGTATGACAGTTCTGCAGGAAGAGAAAGAGGTGCCTTTTAGTTAAAAGAACAAAATGCTAGACTTCCCTGTCAGTCCAGTGGTTAAGACTCCATGATTCAATTGCAGGGGTATGGGTTCAGTCCCTGGTTGGGAAAGTAAGATCCCACATGCCCTGTGGCCAAAATTAAAGAAATAAATAAAAAATAAAGCCTTCCTTTAAAAAGGATAATAATGCAACAAAATACCTTTTTGAAGAGACCAATGGCAGGAATATTACACTGCTTTTACCTCTTACAGCGCTTCCCAGGTAGTCCTAATGGTAAAGAATCTACCTACCAATGCAGGAGACACAAGAGATGTGGTTTCAATCCCCTGGTTGGGAAGATACCCTGGAGAAAGAAGTGGCAACCCACTCCAGTATCCTTGCCTGGAAAATTCCATGGACGCAGGAGCCTGGTGAGCTACAGGCCATGGGGCTGCAAAGAGTCGGACACGGCAGTAACTAAGCATATTTACCTGTTCTGTCCCCACAAAAGAGTGATACGGAGAAGCACCAAGTGGGTCAAAACTAAGATTTGGGCCTAATCCCTCGGCAGCAGACCATCCTTAGGAAAGGAATGGGGGCAGTGCTTGGAACAGGGACCATTTTAAAGCCCATACACATATCAAAGCTACTTTTAAAATTTCTATTGGATCTAGAAAAAGAATTTTTGCAGGTGTTTACATTAAGTAATTTAGCATCTTTATAATTTGTAATAGTATCTTTTATAATTTAGTGTCTTTCCCTATGCTGATACTCTATGATTCTCTGCTTTTCTAGCATATATGATAAAAAGGCATATCATTTTACACATTTACCCAAAGACCTGTGTCAGGATAGAGACACCTTGGTTGGGCCAAATGCAGTGCTGCCCAGAGGCACTGCATGCAGTGTGATTAGAGATGTTCATACAGGAGAGAAGCCCAGAGCTCCGGCCTTTGGAATTGTTTCAGTACCAAGTACCATGAGACAGCAAATTAGGAACATGTCAATAAAAGGAGTGTAAGATGAGCTGAAAGGAATGGTATAGGGTGTACCTGTGAATGAGGTGAAAGTGTTATGAACCCTTGCTTGTTATTATTGGGTGTGTGGAGAGTGGTGGACCTATAGTTTAAAGGCATAGGGCATGCTCGTATTTATCAGGAATAGATGAACATCTGTGGCAGTGATTCTCAAAGTGTGGTTTGGACCAATAGCATCAGCATCACCTGGGAACTTGTTAGAGATGCGGATTACTGGACCTCTCCTCTTATCTATTGAATCAGAGACTAAGGGTGGGAGGTGGGACATACCAATCTGAACATGTTGTAAGGCAGTGTGGAAAAGTGCACATGGAAAGTATTGAAGGGGAAAAAGGCAGGTATGGGTCAGGAAAAGTTGAGTTTTTATTATGTATGTATATATTGTTTTACAATATTGTGTTGGTTTCTGCCATTATCAACGTGAATCAGCCATAGGGATGTGTATGTCTGGGACTTCCCAGGTGGCACTAGTGGTAACGAACCTGCTTACCAATGCAGGAGAAGTAAGAGATGCAGGTCCGATCCCTGGGTTGGGAAGATCTCCTGAAGGAGGGCTTGGTAACCCACTCTGATATCCTTGCCTGGAGAATCCCGTGGACAGAGGAGCCTGGCGGGCTACAAAGAGTCAGAAACAACTGAAGTGACTTAGCACTCGTGCATGTGTATGTCCGCTCCCTCCTGAACTTCCTTCCTCTCCATCTCACCCCTCCAGGTTGTCACAGAGCACTGGATTCGAGCTCCCTGTGTCATATGGCAAGTTTCCACTGGCTAACAAAGTCTGTCTTCCTCTAAGGGGTATCCACTTTCCTTCTCTTGACTTCATGGCAGTGAAAGAGGAGATACCGTTGCAATCTGAACCCAAACATCTGGGGATTATTAAAGTAGTATAAATCTTCTTTAAAAATTTATCAAGATGGTACCTACTTTGTTACCTGCCCCCCATATTCCTAATGCAAAGCCATGATTAATTAAACAATAACAACAACAAACCCCTGATACATTAATTTAGATGTTGCTCAGCCCAACCATCACTAATAAGAATAATCACCTTGGATGTGGAGGCCACAGAATTCTTAGAGGAGGGCACCTTTTGAATCTCAGCCAAGGAAACCAGTAGTGCCTTTCTCTTGTCCCTCAGCCTTTCCAAAGATGTTTAAATAGCTCATGGGGTTTAAGATTTTTTAAAGTATCATTTAAATGGTATTAAATTGGCATATTTTCACCTAGCCCCAAAGAATTAATTTTCAAAAATTCTGCTTGATCATTAGCACAACTGGTGTCCTCATTAATAAACTGAGCTGCCGCCTTCCATGTCCTCTTACCTTTGTGCTCTGCTATTTACAAGCTGGTTGCAAAGAGCTCTTGCAAGTCATTGCATTATAATCAATTTGCTTGGCTTTCCTTCTAGATTCATTAAATTGTCTTCGAGGGTGCCCATTAAGTATGCATTTCTCATCAACTAAGTGGTTCAAAATGAAGGCCTCTGAACACTTCTAATTAGCTATGTAAAGTTTAGAACAAAGTTAATAGAGACCCAAGAAGACTGGAGTTACAGGCCACAGACTGCCAGCTGCCAAGAAATACAAAATCAAAAGTGTAGTTTTTCTTCCCTGAAGATCTCATTGAAAAACTGAGATAAAAGAAAGTCTTCTGTTTACTGTCATGGTCACATTTGTGGCTAATTATTGTTATTTAGGTTAAATCACTTGCATAAGAAATGTGTTCGCTCACTTGGAGAGTAGTGACTAGACTTTGCAGGCCCTGTACACCTTTTCTGAAACTTGTGCCAAGGGGGGTCTTGAATCTAAGAGATTGTTAGAACACTCCAGAGGGGAAAACACTTTTTTCCTCTTGAAGGAAAGCAACCAAAAATGAACTCTTACCTAGCCACAGAAACGGAAGGGCCTTAGCAAGACCACTTATAAGATGTTTGAGGGGCATATTGAGAGAAAGTGGAAGATGGCCTCTTAGAAGAGCGGTGATTTTCAACTTCTTCTGTGCACTGGCATTACTTAGAGAGCCTTGGACAAATGGTTATACCTGGACCTCACCCCAGACCAATTAAAGAAAAATCTCTGCCAGTGGTGTAGCCAAGGCATGATTATTGTAAAGAAGAAATTCTTCAGGTGATTTTAATGGGCAGCCAAGGTTAAGAACTACTGAGTTAGAATCTGCCAGTCAAAATAGAGCTGCCATATGACCCAGCAATCCCACTCCTGGGCATACACACCGAGGAAAACAGATCTGAAAGAGACATGTGCACCCCAATGTTCATCGCAGCACTGTTTATAATAGCCAGGACATGGAAGCAACCTAGATGCCCATCAGCAGACAAATGGATAAGGAAGCTGTGGTACATATACACCATGGAATATTACTCAGCCATTAAAAAGAATTCGTTTGAATCAGTTCTAATGAGATGGGTGAAACTGGAGCCCATTATACAGAGTGAAGTAAGTCAGAAAGATAAACACCAATACAGTATACTAACACATATATATGGAATTTAAAAAGATGGTAGCGATAACCCTATATGCAAAACGGAAAAAGAGACACAGATGTACAGAGCAGACTTTTGGACTCTGTGGGAGAAGGCGAGGGTGGTATGTTCTGAGAGAATAGCATTAAAACAAGTATGCTATCAAGGGTGAAACAGATCACCAGCCCAGGTTGGATGCATGAGACAAGTGCTCAGGGCTGGTGCACTGGGAAGACCCAGAGGGATGGGATGGGGAGGGAGGTGGGAGGGGAGATCGGGATGGGGAACACATGTAAATCCATGGCTGATTCATGTCAATGTATGGCAAAAACCACTACAATACTGTAAAGTAATTAGCCTCCAACCAATCAAAATAAATGAAGAAAAAAAAAAGAATCTGTCAGTCATCATTTTCTGGTCCCCAAAGAAAAAAAAATTGGGATCTATTTGGGATAAAAGGAGGCCTCTTTATTTATTTTTCAGAGCAGCAGTATGAATGATTCAAAAGTCACATATGTGTTTTGTTGATCGCTGTATTAGATGTTTAAAAATGTCATCCAGTTGAACTTTGCATAAATAATAAAGTTAGTCACATGCAAATAAATCCTATAAACATTCATTACTAAGCCTGACTGTGTATGTTTTGAGGGGATGGAAGCCACTGATCTTGAAACGGGCCCTCAAAATATAGAGCAGATAGAGTTGAGAGCAAACTCTAAGATATAAATATTTTGATTTTTATAGATTTTCTTTAGTACTTTCAGGCTCTAGAGACTTGATGTGGAAGGACTATGACCCTCACAGGTGAATTAGACGGTGGCTGACACTTGGCTTATAAAGGCTTTAAGTGGCTTTCAGCTGTGGGTCCCAGATACTATATACTACAAGTCCACTGAAATTCCCAAACCTTGGTAATAAAATCATATCTTTCATATCAGTTCTTCACATACTATAAATGTAAAAAATAAAAAAATTAGTTCAAGATTTATAAACTGACAGCTGTCTTGTTTGGCCAGCTTTATGTACCGAGCCTTACTCTAGTGATATTCCCTGTGTGTCAGGGTGCTGTGAAACAAGATCCAAACTAGATTTGATGATAATCTTCAGACTTTTTTCGTCGAATTTGTCTTATGGGATACAGGTCTTCCTCACACATTTTTCTCTTAACAGAGCAAGATGAGCAATATCTCATTCTATGTCACCTCTCAAAAAGTGTGGTTGTTATTTTCAGTGACTAAGTTGTGTCCGATTCTTTGCAACCCCATGGACGGCAGCATGTCAGACTCCTCTGCCCTCCATTATGTCCTGGAGTTTGCTCAAATTTATGTCCATTGAGTTGGGGATGTTATTTAACCACCTCATTCTCAATGTATTAATACCTTCAAGTTCAGTTCAGTTGCTCAGTTGCGTTGACACTTTGCGACGCCATGGACCGTAGCACATTGGTTTTAGAAAATGCAGAGGAACCAGAGATCAGATTGCCAACATCCTCTGGATCACTGGAAAAGCAAGAGAGTTCCAGAAAAAAACATCTATTTCTGCTTTATTGACTATTCCAAAGCCTTTGACTGTGTGGATCACAATAAACTGGAAAATTCTGAAAGAGATGGGAATACCAGAGCACCTGACCTGCCTCTTGAGAAATCTATATGCAGGTCAGGAAGCAACAGTTAGAATTGGACATGGAACAACAGACTGGTTCCAAATAGGAAAAGGAGTACGTCAAGGCTGTATATTGTCACCCTGCTAATTTAACTTACATACAGAGTACACCATGAGAAATGCTGGGCTGGAGGAAGCACAAGCTGGAATCAAGATTGCCGGGAGAAATATCAATAACCTCAGATATGCAGATGACACCACCCTTATGGCAGAAAGTGAAGAAGAACTAAAGAGCCTCTTGATGAAAGTGAAAGAGGAGGAGAGGGTGTGGAGAAAAGGGAACCCTCTTACACTGTTGGTGGGAATGCAAACTAGTACAGCCGCTATGGAGAACAGTGTGGAGATTCCTTAAAAAACTGGAAATAGAACTGCCATATGACCAGCAATACCACTTCTGGGCATACACACCGAGGAAACCAGATCTGAAAGAGACATGTGCACCCCAATGTTCATCGCAGCACTGTTTATAACAGCCAGGACATGGAAGCAACCTAGATGCCCATCAGCAGACAAATGGATAAGGAAGCTGTGGTATATATACACCATGGAATATTACTCAGCCATTAAAAAGAATTCATTTGCATCAGTTCTAATGAGATGGATGAAACTGGAGCCCATTATACAGAGTGAAGTAAGCCAGAAAGATAAAGAACATTACAGCATACTAACACATATATATGGAATTTAGAAAGATGGTAATGATAACCCTATATGCAAAACAGAAAAAGAGACACAGATGTACAGAACAGACCTTTGGACTCTGTGGGAGAAGGCGAGGGTGGGATGTTCAGAGAGAACAGCATCAAAACATGTATATTATCTATGGTGAAACAGATCACCAGCCCAGGTGGGATGCATGAGACAAGTGCTCAGGCCTGGTGCACTGGGAAGACCCAGAGGGATCGGGTAGAGAGGGAGGTGGGAGAGGGGATCGGGATGGGGAATACATGTAACTCCATGGCTGATTCATGTCAATGTATGACAAAACCCACTACAATATTGTAAAGTAATTAGCCTCCAACTAATAAAAAAATAAAATAAAATAAAATAAAAAGAAAGAAAGTGAAAGAGGAGAGTGGAAAAGTTGGCTTGAAGCTCAGCATTCAGAAATCTAAGATCATGGTATCCGGTCCCATGACTTCATGGCAAATAGATGGGGAAACAGTGAAAACAGTGGCTGACTTTATTTTTCTGGGCTCCAAAATCACTGCAGATGGTGACTGCATCCATTAAATTAAAAGATGCTTACTCCTTGGAAGGAAAGTTATGACCAACCTAGATAGCATATTAAAAAGCAGAGACATTATTTTGACAACAAAGGTCCGTCTAGTCAAAGCTATGGTTTTTCCAGTAGTCATGTATGAATGTGACAGTTGGACTGTGAAGAAAGCTGAGCACCTAAGAATTGATGCTTTTGAACTGTGGTGTTGGAGAAGACTTTTGAGAGTCTCTTGGACTGCAAGGAGATCCAACCAGTCCATCCTAAAGGAGATCAGTCCTGGGTGTTCATTGGAAAGACTGATGCTGAAGCTGAAACTCCAATACTATGGACCCCTGATGTGAAGAACTGACTCATTGGAAAAGATCCTGATGCTGGGAAAGATTGAGGACAGGAGGAGAAGGGGACGACAGAGGATGAGATGGTTGGATGGCATCACTGACTCAGTGGACATGAGCTGGCGTAAACTCCAGGAGTTGGTGAGGGACAGGGAATATCTTCAAACTGTAGATGAATTTCTAAGGATTCAAACAAATTTATCACTAATAGATACTTGATGGTGTGAGATAACAGAAAAAAAATATGTTGATTTCTAAATATGTTGATTTAGGCCCGGAGTTCCTAAAACCCTTATAAATCCCTTAGTGATAAGAACTCTAAACTCTAGGGGCATCTTTTGTTCTTAAGACTCTGGGTGGACTCCTGGATGGCTCTTGGATTCTGGCTGAAAGACCAGGACCTGGTTGGAAGCCTAGGATGTTCAGCTCTTCTCGCTACACAATAACTTCTCTAGAGAGGGGAAAGGGGCAGGAAATGGAATTATTTTCATGGCTACATGGGGAAGTCTCCATAAAATCCCAACTGTAGGGGGTTCAATAACTTCCAGGTCACTGAAAACATCCATGTATGGGGGGAGTGATAGACCCCCAGTTCCACAGGGGCAGCAGCTCTTGCGCTTGTAACCCTCCCAGACCTTGCCCTGAGTATCTGTTCATCTGGATGCTTTATCATATCCTTTAATAACTGGTAAATGTGTTTCCCTGAGTTCTGTGAGCCACTCTAGCAAATGAATCAAACGCAAGGAGAGGGTTGTGGGAATCTGATTTGTAACCAAGTTGGACAAAAGTTGAGGGTAACCTGGGCACCTACTTCTTATGATTGGTATCTGAGGTGGGGTGGGAGCGGTCCTATGGGACTTAGGTTTTAACCTGTGAGATCTGAAACTATTTCCAAGCAGATAATGCCAGAATTGAGTAAGACTGTAGGACACCCAGCTGGTGTCATTGAAGGCTACTTAGGGAAAACCCCACGCATAGCTGGTGACCAGAAATGTCAGGCGTACTCTGTGTGAGCGGTCAGAGACACACAGGAGGACAAGTGTAGGATTTTTCGATACAGAGGGCATGTTTTACTGTCTTATCTGCATAAATGTTACTTGTCTCCTCATTTAGGTTATAAGCCCCATGTAAAGAAGAACCATGTATGTTTCCTTTATACTTCCCACATTGTAGGCGGTATTGTATTAGACATATTATATCATGGCTGATAAACCCATTTGGGCGATACTTGGTGCTATTGGAGGACATATATAGGAGTGTGTGTGTCTCTGTGTTACACATATGGTGCATATGCACATGATATATACATATAAGTAAAGGGGGAATTTAGAGGAAGAACTGAGGGCATTTTATGAGCATAATAATTGTCTTCACCCTTGACAAGCATGTCACCGAGGTGCAGAAACAGAACAAGTTTAAATAAATATCATAGATAAAGGAATATGGATATTCCCATTGCATCAGATGCCCTAACTTCATATACTGACTGCCAGGTGGGACATGAGTACCTTGGACTAATATCTGGTAATAAATATTAGATAAAAAATGAAAACAAAAGCTAGTGAAGGCATTTTCTTTCTTCTTGCTTTAGGCTTTGGTTCAAACTAATTTCACTGTCCTATGTAGCTCCTTATGAAGTAGAATTTTATTTTCTGGGGAATTTCAGACTCTCTCTAGAAGAGCATATTAAACAATTATTCTTATCACTGAAGTCTGCTCTTTGACAGGTATGCTCAGCGGCTAAAGAGAAACACCTTTCCCTAGAGAAAATGGGAAATAAGGAGAAAGAATTCAAGATATGATTCTAATGTGTTACAGTCCAGCTATACTAGAAAAAGGTGATGAATAATTCAGGAGAAAATAAAGTACAAATTTGGAACCTTTTGTGAACATACCAACAATCTTCAAAAAGGAGATAAGTAGACTTGGAGAGGAATGTAGTTAGATCATGAGGTGTTAGCTTAGAATTCGGTATTATTTTGTCTAAGTAGTTGGTCTTTTTCTAGTCTAGGCTGGGCATGGCTGAAGAGTAGAAGGGAGGGTGACCAGATCTAGAGTATTGCAATGCACATCTCCTTTGTGCAGTAATAAGTAGATCTCTGATTTCTATCTCTGCCTTAGTCATGGTGATATTTACCTAGAAACCTCTGGCATCCTTTAGTGAGATCACATCATCCACTCCCAGAGTTGTCTAAAAACTGACAGATAAATTTAGGGTTGAACAGATAATGAACTCATAACCCCAGCATTAGAGTTTATTTATTTATTATTTTTGTTCAGGTAGTGCTTTGCCAGTCTGTTTCCTAGTCAGAATGGTTGCTATTCTAAGTCTCTGAAACTGGCAGTTTTTCACTGGAGTGAAAAACCGTCTGAGAGATCCTAGTATTTATTAAACACCTACTATGTGGCTATCGTTTAACTCATATATCTGTCTAACTCATACATCTAACTCATATATTCTGCCCCTCCTAGGCATAATTGTCCCACTTATACCCATATTTCTTTTTATCACCTTTCTCCTCAAATTCAATGCCCTGCGCAAATCTCAGCATGCTTTCACTCTCTTGGATTCTTCTCAGTTCATGATAGTTAGGGACTTTCCCTCTTCCCACATCATCATAAGAACAGCTTGGAATCGTTATTGACTGAAAACTCAGTGATCCAGAAAGTTTAATGTCTGGATGCTTGTTAGCTGCCTTCTTAAATCCTAGCATCTATTAGCCAATTAGATATTTGACTTCAGATGCCTTGCCTAAGATGTCTTCAGAAATTATTATCATTTCAAATTCATAGTTCAGCTACCATACAATGGCTGCTCGGACAGAATTATTCTCCCAGAATACCCCTCTCATGTAATCATGTACCAAAATTGTTTGCTCTTAATGAAAATTTAAAGTGACTCATAAACATTCTGAAAGTCTGTCTAGTGACTTTTTCCTCTATGGAACATGTCCTTCTAAAGTTGGGAGAGGAGGTTATACATGCAGGGATAAGCAAACAGGCTGTCCTTCTATACTAAAAAAACAGTGAGAGAGAGAAGAAATAAGAGAATAAAAGGGGAGATTAAAATTTAAAGAACCAGTAAAAATAAATGTGGTTTCCTTTGTGTCTTAGAGGAATACCTATCTTGTTGCTATAGAGAAACATCTTCTTGCTATTCTGATTTTAGAGAAACCCTCCACTTTCTGATGGATTGTGCTCTGGAAGCTCATTTATAACTTGAATTTTGATGTTTGGTGTCTATAACAATATTATAAATAACAATGAGGTCCCCTGGCCTAGCCACATGAGTTCACTGAATTCACAGAGTAGCTGAAATATTGCATATTTACAGGACATAAAAATCTTCAATGTTGCATTTTGAGAAAAGTAAATTTAATTAAAGCTAAATTGAGAAATAGGTATAGACTATTTAGAAATTCTAAAAAAATCTTAGAAGTGTATTCAGGGAGCTTGAAGGTCAAAGATACTTTTCTTATTTTTAGTTATCACATGACTTCACTTTTCTTTGATTCAGATATTTTTCCGCTTCTACTTTTATTTTTACAAGATACTACTAAAACCATTTCTTATTTTTATTTTGGTTTGGAAGAATGCGAGGGAAGAGAAAAGATACAGAATTGGAAGAGAGATTTTCTATGGTAATTTTAAGGTGTTGGGGAAAAAAAAGAGATAATTAAAAAGAATAAGACAGATATATAGGAAAAGAATTCTTGAGATGTCCTTATCTAAATTGACAAGAGGAAAGCAAAAAACTATTTCTGCTATATTGATTTTGCTTTGCTTTCTGATATGCATAGATTACAGTTACCGTAACAGGTGTTGAATAAGACCAATCCTGAAAATATGGTTCAAATTTCAGTTACCACATTAACTACCATATTAACAGTGAATAATTGAATGTGGAACAAACTTTTCTGGTAACGCAATTCACAAATAAGAGATGCACATCATGATCAGTGGCCAATTATTCACCTCTTACAAAGTTTGTGGTGATTGGTCCCTGCACATATATTATTTAATTTGCATACACACAACAAGGTGTATAGTTGTGATGCTTCCTTCTCTCCTAGTTGCGAATCCACATGACTTTTTAAAAAATGTATAATCCAGAGAGAGAAGTGGCCAGTAAGGATGCAAGTGCAGTAAAGAAAAAGAAAGTGATAATGCTATAAGAGAGAGTCAAATTGAACATAAGTGAAATTACAGATCAAAGAGCTGACCTTGAGCATGTTGGCATTGCCATCATATGAGAGAATGCTTATGAAGCCAGAGAAACTCAGTGGAGGCAAACTTACTGACATAAAGTGGTTGTGATAAAAAGGAGGAGTATATCCTGGAGGAGGTGATTCCAGTAAAAACTTTCAAATTAAAGGAACTCTCAGAGATATTTCCTAATACTGAAAGTGCAAAGGGGAAAATATTGGAAGCTGATGCAAACTTTGAAAGGTATATGACAATTTACCAAGATATAAAAAAGAAGCTTACTGTATATTATAGGTTGCATCTTGGGAAGAATGGAAACACTGTTCAAAGAACATCTGATAAGTTTCTTACAAAGAAATACAGTGCTTGTCAATTCCACTCTCCCAGTTTCTCCCCTTCCCCTTTCCCCTTTGGTAACTGTTAGTTTTCTATATCTATGGCTCTGTTCCTGTTTTGTAAATAGGTTCATTTGTACCATTTTTAAAGATTCCATATATAAGTGATATTGTATGATATTTGTCTATCTCTCTGTGACTTACTATATATAAAATAGATAACTAATAATTACCTACGATATGGTACAGGAAACTTTACTCAGTTCTGTAATTACCTATATGGGGACAGAATCTAAAAAAGAGGGAATATATGTATATGTATAACTGATTACATTGCTGTACAACAGAAACTAACACAGCATTGTAAATCAACTGTACAATAAAATTAATTAAAAAAGAAATACAATGCTTTAATTCTCAATGCCTCTAAGATCTTTAATTCACATTGTACTAAATATGTATTAATTTTACTACTTTTCCTCACTTGATATATTTGTAATTGATAGTAATAGGCTTTTTAACATTTTGGCAAAATTTTTTAAGAATTGCAGAACAATTGCAGTTTTCACTATTAAAGATTACTCCTCACAGTATTGGGTTCACGATCACTTTTATGGTCCTGGAGTACCATGCAAAATGAGGACTGCCTGCCTTCTTATTAAGAAAAAGAGACTTTGAGTCTGACCTTTTACTGCTCACAAATGACATGGACATATTGGTCTAAGACAGTTTGATTGGTAATCTTGAATAATGTGGGAACTCTTGCCCACAGGACATATAGAAATTAGAATCTTGGAATTTGACTCTATCCTGAGCCAACAGAACTAGCATTCTACCTGAAACTAAGTTCTTAATGGTTTAAGATTATGGACATTTAGACTCAGAAAGATTATTTGATGGCCGTTTACAGATGGTGAACCTCAGGCTCACACAGGTTTCAAGTGAACTTAAACTGACTCATTCAAGATTGCATAGCTGGTTAGTGGCAGAGTGTTAAGAAGCTTCTTGACTTCTGGTCTGTCCTCTTTTCACTGAAGAAAAATCAGAGTCCATCCTTTATGAAGCCACTGTGGAAGATGTTAAGGAGGTGTCTCCCCTTCATGTAGCTGTGTAGATGTGCCCCGTGGACATAAATAATAGCTGGGTTGGAGATGAAGTCCCTCAGTGAATTCCTCTGTTTTCTTTTAATGCTTTAGCTTTGTTTTAGGTTTTTTTTTTTTTTTTTAATTACCAGCCTATTAGAATGCCTTAGAAGAGCATCTAAAGTAGGACTAGATTTCCCTTGACATTGTTAAATCAAGATCTTTTTCAAGGTAATTTAGTAGAAGCTATTTAAGTTGTCCCACTAGGTAAATACCTGCTGATGACTATTCTATTCACTCACTAATTCCTGAGCTTTTCTTTGCTTGATTGCCTATTTAGTTTGTGTAATTTAACATTTTGATGTCATATTTGTCTTAACTTTTTACTGTTGTTTTCTTCTTACCAGAGGCAAGCAAATAGACAAGGAAGAATGATTTGAGAATCTTTCTACCTTGAAATTGTTGTCCTTTTTTTGTTTCTCTTTGAAAATTAAATAATTTGAAGTGAACAGAGGCATGAATAAGGGTTGCCAATACAGATTGAGTTTGACTTTTGAAATTCAGTGTCAAATCACGTGTTGAAATTTCTCATGAATTCAATAATACAGTTCAACAAACACATATCATATTACCCTGTTTTGTTCTTTACAGTGTGAATCACTATCTCAAGTTGTTATTTATAATGACCCTTTACTTGCCATTTTTAAATTCTGGCCTTGTCTGTCTTATTCACATGATCCTAGATCAGAGCCTAGGGCATAGCAAATCATTGGAAAATATTTACTGAATAATTATGATATAATGCCAAAGTAAATAAATAATAATTAATAACAAAGGAATTAAATGCTAGAGACTATGACATATATTGAGGGTACAGTAATGAACCAAACAGTTCTTGAACTAAAAGAGCACCAATCTAGTCAGAAGTGGGAGGCATGCATGGGAGGAAATACGTTGTAATGCAGTAAACAAGAACGAGTTGTATGGTAAAGGAATAGTGGGGAAGAGCAGTTGAGATCTGGTGTGATCTTAATTTTAAAGGAGGGCCAGGGGCTCACTCAGCAGACAGGGAGGAGGAAAGGAGAAAGAAAATTCCTAAGAAGAGGAAACAAGCAAGGGCAAAGACAAAAACACAAAAGAACAAGACGTTTCTGGAGAACTACCACTGCCTTGTCATACTGTTGAACATAAAGTGGAAAGTGGGAAATGGCAACAAATACCACCCAAGCAAAATCAGGGTCAGATCAGGAAAAAGCAAGTCACAGCATCAGCCAGTAATTTCCTAGTTTCTTCTCAAAAAGTGTTTGGCAGGTATTCAGGTGTAAAGAGGCAAAAGGCATGGATTTGCAACTACAGTTTAGTTGGGGAGACCTGAGATGAAGCTAAAAATTATAAATAACAATATACATTAGCATATTCAACATATCAAAGGATCTTACCTTTACACTTTGCATACTCTGTTCCCTCTGTTTGACTGCTGTAATTTCCCTGCCTGGCCTATCTTGATAGGCTAACAATCCATGCATCTGCTCCAATACTGCTCTGTTCCTCTCTGCTGACCATAGCATACTTACGCTCTGCTGCTGCTAAGTCGCTTCAGTCGTGTCTGACTCTTGTGTGACCCCATAGACGGCAGCCCACCAGGCTCCTCCATCCCTGGGATTCTCCAGGCAACAACACTGGAGTGGGTTGCCATTTCCTTCTCCAAAGCATGAAAGTGAAAAGTGAAAGTGAAGTTGCTCAGTAGTGTCCGACTCTTCGCGACCCCATGGATTGTAGCCTACCTGGCTCCCCCATCCATGGGATTTTCTCAGGCAAGAGAACTGGAGTGGGGTGCCATTGCTTTCTCTGATACGTATGCTCTACTGTCAGTAATATTCTCATGCATGCTCTATTCAGACCTGAGATGTTTTCCTAGAAGAGTCACTTAAGTGCCTCTGCTATATGGATTCTTACAGCATAATCCCTTAGAACCAGATTATCAGTATTGTATGGTCCCTGGCTCAGGAAGATCCCCTGGGGGAGGAAGGGGCAACCTGCTGCAGCATTCTTGCCTGGAGAATCCTATGAACAGGAGCCTGGCGGGCTACAGTCCCTGGGGTTGTGAAGAGTCTGACATAGCTGAGCGACTGAGCATGATCTCAATGAGCGTGAAGGCAACTGTTTTTTGTTTATTTATTTATTTTATTTGGCTGCATCAGGTCTTAGTTCCAGCACACAGGTTCTTTGTTGTGTCATTTGGGATCTTTTGTTGGGTGCATGGATTCTCTAGTTGTGGTGCTCGGACTTAGTTACTTCATGACATGTGGGGTCTTAGTTCCCCAACTAGGGATTGAACCTGTGTACCCTGCATTGCAAAGCAAATGCTTAACCATTAAACCACAAAGGAAGTCCTTGCTTTTTGTTATTTTCAGATACCTTAAAACAATGATGTGTTCTAGACATGTTTTTTTTCCAACTATTAATATTAAATGTTCTGGCTCAGATCATGAACTCCTTATTGCAAAATTCAGACTTAAACTGAAGAAAGTGGGGGAAACCACTAGACCATTCAGGTATGACCTAAATCAAATCCCTTATGACTATACAGTGGAAGTGAGAAATAGATTTAAGGGACTAGATCTGATAGACAGAGTGCCTGATGAACTATGGACGGAGGTTCAGGACATTGTACAGGAGACAGGAATCAAGACCATCCCCATGGAAAAGAAATGCAAAAAAGCAAAATGGCTGTCCGAGGAGGCCTTACAAATAGCTGTGAAAGGAAGAGAAATCAAAAGCAAAGGAGAAAAGGAAAGATATACCCATTTGAATGCAGAGTTCCAAAGAATAGCAAGGAGAGATGAGAAAGCTTTCCTCAGTGATCAATGCAAAGAAATAGAGGAAAACAATAGAATGGGAAAGACTAGAGATCTCTTCAAGAAAATTAGAGATACCAAGGGAACATTTCATGCAAAGATGGGCTCAATAAAGGACAGAAATGGTACGGACCTAACAGAAGCAGAAGATATTAAGAAGAGGTGGCAAGAATACACAGAAGAACTGTGCAAAAAAGATCTTCACGACTCAGATAGTCACTATGGTGTGATCACTCACACTCACCTAGAGCCAGACATCCTGGAATGTGAAGTCAAGTGGACCTTAGGAAGCATCACTATGAACAAAGCTAGTGGAGGTAATGGAATTCCAGTTGAGCTATTTCAAATCCTGAAAGATGATCCTGTGAAAGTGCTGCAGTCAATATGCCAGCAAATCTGGAAAACTCAGCAATGGCCACAGTGCTGGAAATGGTCAGTTTTCATTCCAATCCCAAAGAAAGGCAATGGCAAAGAATGCTCAAACTACCACACAATTGCTCTAATCTCCCACACTAGTAAAGTAATGTGCAAAATTCTCCATGCCAGACTTCAGCAATATGTGAACCGTGAACTTCCAGATGTTCAAGCTGGTTTTAGAAAAGGCAGAGGAACCAGAGATCAAATTGCCAACATCTGTTGGATCATCGAAAAAGCAAGAGAGTTCCAGAAAAACATCTATTTCTGCTTTATTGACTATGCCAAAGCCTTTGACTATGTGGATCACAATAAACTGTGGAAAATTCTGAAAGAGATGGGCATACCAGACCACCTGACCTGCCTCTTGAGAAACCTGCAAGTAAGGAAGCAACAGTTAGAACTGGACATGGAGCAACAGACTGGTTCCAAATAGGAAAAGGAGTACGTCAAGGCTGTATATTGTCACCCTGCTTATTTAACTTATATGCAGAGTACATCATGAGAAATGCTGGGCTGGAGGAAGCACAAGCTGGAATCAAGATTGCTGGGAGAAATATTAATAACCTCAGATATGCAGATGATACCACCCTTATGGCAGAAAGCGAAGAAGAACTAAAGAGCCTCTTGATGAAAATGAAAGAGGAGAACGGAAAAGTTGGCTTAAAACTCAACATTCAGAAAATGAAGATCATGGCATCTGGTCCCATCACTTCATAGCAAAGAGATGGGAAATAGTGAAAACCTTGGCTGACTTTAATTTTTGGGCCCCAAAATCACTGCAGATGGTGACTGCATCCATGAAATTAAAAGACACTTACTCCTTGGAAGGAAAGCTATGACCAATCTAGACAGTATATTAAAAAGCAGAGACATTACTTTGCCAACAAAGGTCTATCTAATCAAGGCTATGGTTTTTCCAGTAGTCATGTACGGATGTGAGAGTTGGACTCTAAAGAAAGCTGAGTGCTGAAGAATTGATGCTTTTGAACTGTGGTGTTGGAGAAGACTCTTGAGAGTCGCCTGGACTGCAAGGAGATCCAACCAGTCTATCCTAAAGATCAGTCCTGGGTGTTCACTGGAAGGACTGATGTTGAAGCTGAAACTCCAATACTTTGGCCACGTGATGTGAAGAGCTGACTCATTGGAAAAGACCCTGATGCTGGGAAAGATTGAGGGCAGGAGCAGAAGGTGATGACAGAGCATGAGATGGTTGGATGGCATCACCGACTCAATGGACATGGATTTGGGTAGACTCCAGGAGTTGGTGATGGACAGGGAGGCCTGGCGAGCTGTGGTTCATGGGGTCACAAACAGTCAGACACGACTGATTGACTGAACTGAATATTACATGTATGGTCAGTTCTTCTAGGACAAGTATGCATTTTTGATAGTTTCAAAAATGAGGGAGTGACTAACACTTTCCCTTTCTTTTTCAGGATAACACTATGTAGAAAAAGTAGCTTGTGCTAGTTTACTCAATATACACTCTCCCTTCAATGGATAAGACTCTGATGCTGGGAAAGATAGAAGGCAAAAGGAGAGGAGAGCAGCAGAGGATGAGAAGGTTAGATAGTATCACTGACTTAATGGATACAAATTTTAGCTCTGGGAGATAGTGAAGGACAGGGAAGCTTAATGTGCTGCAATCAGTGGGGTCACAAAGAGTTGAACACAACTTAGCGACTGAACAATAGCAACAGTTGAGCTAAATTCTGTCAGGTGTTAATCTGGATATATCATATATTATTTTCCTATAAAAATTTGTCATAACAAATTTTCTTAAACTGAGTGGCTTAAAATAACACAAACTATCTTAAAGTTTTAGAGGACAGATATCCAAAGTAGGTCTCACTCAAATAAAATGAAGATGTCTGTAGGACTGCATTCTTTAAGGCTCCAGGGAAAACCATTTCCTTGACTTTTTCAGTTTCTAGATGCTGCTTTCATTCATTAGCTCATGGCCCCTTCTTCAAATTCAGCATCGCAGCATCTTCAGATCTCTCTCCGGCTCTCACCTTCTTTTCTGCCTCTCTCTTCCACTTTACAGGACACTTGGAGTCATTTGCATCATTGAAGACAATCTCTCTCTCTCTTTTCATTTATTTTTATTAGTTGGAGGCTAATTACTTTAGACTGAGCAAATGAACTGAACTGAACTGAATTACTTTACAATATTGTAGTGGTTTTTGCCATACACTGACATGAATCAGCCATGGATTTACATGTGTTCCCCATCCTGAACCCTCCTCCCACCTCCCTCCCCATCCCATCCCTCTGGGTATTCCCAGTGCACCAGCCCTGAGCACTTGTCTCATGTATCCAACCTGGGCTGGCTATCTGTTTCACACTTGATAATATACATGTTTCAATGCTGTTCTCTCAGATCATTCCACCCTCGCCTTCTCCCACAGAGTGCAAATGTCTGTTCTATGCATCTGTGTCTCTTTTTCTGCCCTGCGTATAGGGTTATCATTACCATCTTCTTTTTAGTGGGATTGCTGGGTCATATGGCAGTTCTATTTCCAGTTTTTTTAAGGAATCTCCACACTGTTCTCCATAGTGGTTGTACTAGTTTGCATTCCCACCAACAGTGTAAGAGGGCTCCCTTTTCTCCACACCCTCTCCAGCATTTATTGCTTGTAGACTTTTGGATAGCAGCCATCCTGACTGGCGTGTAATGGTACCTCATTGAGGTTTTGATTTGCATTTCTCTGATAATGAGTGATGTTGAGCATCTTTTCATGTGTTTGTTAGCCATCTGTATGTCTTCTTTGGAGAAATGTCTGTTTAGTTCTTTGGCCCATTTTTTGATTGGGTCATTTGTTTTTCTGGAATTGAGCTTCAGGAGTTGCCTGTATATTTTTGAGATTAATCCTTTGTCTATTGCTTCATTTGCTATTATTTTCTCCCAACCTGAGGGCTGTCTTTTCACCTTGCTTATAGTTTCCTTTGTAGTGCAAAAGCTTTTAAGTTTAATTAGGTCCCTTTGTTTATTTTTGCTTTTATTTCCAGTATTCTGGGAGGTGGGTCATAGAGGATCTTGCTGTGATGTATGTCAGAGAGTGTTTTGCCTATGTTCTCCTCTAGGAGTTTTATAGTTTCTGGTCTTACATTTAGATCTTTAATCCATTTCGAGTTTGTTTTTGTGTATGATGTTAGAAAGTGTTCTAGTTTCATTCTTTTACAAGTGGTTGACCCGTTTCCCCAGCACTATTTGTTAAAGAGGTTGTCTTTTTTCCATTGTATATCCTTGCCTCCTTTGTCAAAGATAAGGTGTCCATAGGTTTGTGGATTTATCTCTGGGCTTTCTATTCTGTTCCATTGATCTATATTTCTGTCTTTGTGCCAGTACCATACTGTCTTGATGACTGTGGCTTTGTAGTAGAGTCTGAAGTCAGGCAGGTTCATTCCTCCAGTTCCATTCTTATTTCTCAAGATTACTTTGGCTATTCGAGGTTTTTTGTATTTCCATACAAATTGTGAAGTTATTTGTTCTAGTTCTGTGAAAAATACTGTTGGTAGCTTGATAGGGATTGCATTGAATCTATAGATTGCTTTGGGGAATATAGTCATTTTGACAATATCGATTCTTCTAATCCATGAACACGGTATATTTCTCCATCTATTTGTGTCCTCTTTGATTTCTTTCATCAGTGTTTTATAGTTTTCTGTATATAAGTCTTTTGTTTCTTTAGGTAGCTATACTCCTAAGTATTTTTTTTTTTGCTGTTGCAATGGTGAATAGTATTGTTTCCTTAATTTCTCTTTCTGTTTTCTCATTGTTAGTGTATAGGAATGCAAGGGATTTCTGTGTGTTAATTTTATATCCTGAAAATTTACTATATTCATTGATTAGCTCTAGTAATTTTCTGGTAGAGTCTTTAGGGTTTTCTATGTAGAGGATCATGTCATCTACAAACAGCGAGAGTTTCACTTCTTCTTTTCCTATCTGGATTCGTTTCATTTCTTTTTCTGCTCTGATTGCTGTGGCCAACACTTCCAAAACTATGTTGAATAGTAGTGGTGAGAGTGGGCACCCTTGTCTTGTTCCTGACTTTAGGGGAAATGCTTGCAATTTTTCACCATGGAGGTTAATGTTTGCTGTGGGTTTGTCATATATAGCTTTTATTATGTTGAGGTATGTTCCTTCTATTCCTGCTTTCTGGAGAGTTTTTATCATAAATGGATGTTGAATTTTATCAAAGGCTTTTTCTGCATTATTGAGATAATCATGTGGTTTTTATCTTTCAATTTGTTAATGTCATGTATTACATTGATTGATTTGTGGATATTAAAGAATCCTTGCATTCCTGGGATAAAGCCCACTTGGTCATGATGTATGATCTTTTTAATATGTTGTTGGATTCTGTTTGCTGGAATTTTGTTAAGGATTTTTGCATCTATGCTCATCAGGGATATTGGCCTGTAGTTTTCTTTTTTGTGACATCTTTGTCTGGTTTTGGAATTAGGGTGATGGTGGCCTCATAAAATGAGTTTGGAAGTTTACCTTCTTCTGCAATTTTCTGGAAGAGTCTGAGTAAGATAGGTGTTAGCTCTTCTCTGAATTTTTGGTAGAATTCAGCTGTGAAGCCATCTGGTCCTGGGCTTTTGTGTGCTGGAAGATTTCTGATTACAGTTTTGGTTTCCATGCTTTTGATGGGTCTGTTAAGATCTTCTATTTCTTCCTGGTTCAGTTTTGGAAAGTTATACTTTTCTAAGAATTTGTCCATTTCTTCCAAGTTGTCCACTTTATTGGCATAGAGCTGCTGGTAGTAGTCTCTTATGATCCTTTGTATTTTAGTGTTGTCTGTTGTGATCTCTCCATTTTCATTTATAATTTTGTTGATTTGGTTCTTCTCCCTTTGTTTCTAGATGACTCTGGCTAACGGTTTGTCAATTTTGTGTACTTTTTCAAAAAACCAGCTTTTAGCTTTGTTGATTTTTGCTATTTTGTATTTATTTCTTCCCTAATTTTTAAGATTTCTTTCCTTCCACTAACCCTGGGGTTCTTCATTTCTTCCTTCTCTAGTTGCTTTAGGTGTAGAGTTAGGTTATTTATTTGACTTTTTTCTTGTTTCTGGAGGTAAGCCTGTAATGCTATGAACCTTCCCCTTAGCACTGCTTTTACAGTACCCCATAGGTTTTGGGTTGTTATGTTTTCATTTTCATTCATTTCTATGCATATTTTGATTTCTTTTTTGATTTCTTCTCTGATTTGTTGGTTATTCAGAAGCATGTTATTTAGCCTCCATATGTTTGGATTTTTAATTTTTTTTTTTTTTCCTGTAATTGAGATCTAATCTTAATGCATTGTGGTCAGAAAAGATGCTTGGAATGATTTCAGTTTTTTTGAATTTACCAAAGCTAGATTTATGGCCCAGGATGTGACCTATTCTGGAGAAGGTTCCATGTGCACTTGAGAAAAAGGTGAAACTGATTGTTTTGGGGTGAAATGTCCTATAGATATCAATTATGTCTAGCTGGTCCATTGTGTCATTTAAAGTTTGTGTTTCCTTGTTAATTTTCTGTTTAGTTGATCTATCCATAGGTGTGAGTGGGGTATTAAAGTCATCCACTATTATTGTGTTAATTTCCCCTTTCATACTTGTTAGGAATTGCCTTACATATTGCGGTGCTCCTATGTTGGGTGCATATATATTTATAATTGTTATATCTTCTTCTTGGATTGAACCTTTGATCATTATGTAGTGTCCTTCTTTGTCTCTTTTCACAGCCTTTATTTTAAAGTCTATTTTATCTGATATGAGTATTGCGACTCTTGCTTTCTTTTGGTCCCTGTTTGCGTGAAATATTTTTTTTTCTAGCCCTTCACTTTCAGTTGTATGTGTCCCTTGTCTTAAGGTGAGTCTTTGTGGACAGCATATATAGGGGTCTTGCTTTTGTATCCATTCAACCAGTCTTTGTCTTTTGATTGGGGCATTCAACCCATTTACATTTAAGGTAGTTATTGATAGGTATGGTCCCATTGTCATTTGCTTTGTTGTTTTGGGTTCACATTCATACAACCTTTCTGTGTTTCCTCTCTAGAGAAAATCCTTTAGCATTTGTTGAAGAGCTTGTTTGGTGGTGCTGTATTCTCTCAGCTTTTGTTTGTCTGTAAAGCTTTTGAATTCTTCTCCATATCTGAATGAGATCTTTGCTGGGTACAGTAATCTGGGTTGTAGGTTATTCTCTTTAAGTATGTCCTGCCATTCCCTTCTGGCCTGAAGAGTTTCTATTGATAGATCAGCTGTTATCCTTATTGGAATCCCCTTGTGTGTTATTTGTTTTTTCTCCCTTGCTGCTTTTAATATTTGTTCTTTGTGTTTGATCTTTGTTAATTTTATTAATATGTGTCTTGGGGTGTTTTGCCTTGGGTTTATCCTGTTTGGGACTCTCTGGGTTTCTTGGACCTGTGTCACTATTTCTTTCCCTCTTTTGAGGAAGTTTTCAGCTATTATCTCTTCGAGTATCTTCTCATGGCCTTTCTTTTTGTCGTCTTCTTCTGGGACTCCTACGACTTGAATGTTGGGAAGTTTCACATTGTCCAAGGGGTCCCTGAGGTTGTCCTCATTTCTTTTGATTCTTTTTTATTTTTTCCTCTCTGCTTCATATATTTCCACCATTTTATCTTCTACCTCACTTATCCTATCTTCTGCCTCTGTTATTCTACTGTTGGTTCCCTCCAGAGTGTTTTAGATCTCATTTATTGCATTATTCATTTTTAATTGACTGTTTTTTATTTCTTTTAGGTCCTTATTAAACATTTCTTGCATCTTCTCAATCCTTGTCTCCAGGCCATTTATCTGTAACTCCATTTTGTTTTCAAGATTTTGGATTATTTTTATTATCACTATTCTAAATTCTCTTTCAGGTAGATTACCTATCTCCTCCTCTTTTGTTTGACTTGGTGGGCATTTTTCATGTTCCTTTACCTGATGGGTATTTCTCTGCCTTTTCATCTTGTTTAGATTGCGCTGTTTGGGGTGGCCTTTCTGTATTCTTGTGGTCTGTGGTTCCTTTTTATTGTGGAGGTTTCTCCCAGTGGGTGGGGTTGGATGAGTGGCTTGTCAAGGTTTCCTAGTTAGGAAGCTTGCGTTGGTGTTCTGGTGGGTAGAGCTGGATTTCTTCTCTCTGGAGTGCAATGAAGTGTCCAGTAGTGAGTTTTGAGATGGGTCTATGGGTTTGATGTGACTTTGGGCAGCCTGTATATTGATGCTCAGGGCTATGTTCCTGCATTGCTGGAGAATTTGTGTGGTATGTCTTGCTCTGGAACTTATTGGCTCCTGGGAGATGGTTGGTTTCAGTGTGGGTATGGAGGCTTTTGGATGATCTCTTATTACTTAATGTTCCCTGTAGGCAGGAGTTCTCTGGTGTTCTCAGGTTTGGGGCTTAAGCCTCTTGCCTCTGGGTTTCAGTCTTATTCTTCCAGTAGCCTCAAGACTTCTCCATCCATACAGCACTGATAATAAAACTTCTCGGTTAATGGTGAAAATATTCTCCATAGTGAGGGACACCCAGAGAGGTTCACAGAGTTACATGAAGAAGAGGAGAGGGAGGAAGGAGATAGAGGTGAGCAGGAGGAGAAAAAGGGTGATTCATAGAAGAGAGACAGATCTAGGCAGTTCTCTGTTCCCTACGCATTCTCCGCAGCCCAGACACCCACAGAGATTCACAGAATTGGATTGAGAAGAGAAGGGGGAGGGAGGAAATAGAGGTGATCTGGGGGAGAAAAAGGAGAGTCAAGAGGGAGAGAGAGTGATCAAACCAGTAATCACACTCCTGAGTAAAAATGGGTACTGAAGGTTGGATTCGTCAATGTCCAAAATTGATATCAAATACTGAAAAACAAAGATTAAAAATCTAGAGTAGAGGTTAGACTCTTAAAAATACAATATTAAAAAAAACAAAAACACAAAAAATTGAGATTATATATATATATGAAGTTCGCTTTAAAAATAGTGTTCCCCCCCTTTTTTTTGCAAGGTTATAGTGGGTTATAAAAATGAAAATTAAGGAGTAATAGAGGACTTAAAAAAAAGAAAAAAATTTTTAATTAAAAAAAATAATAATAGTAAAAATATATCTAGGAATTTCTCTGGAGCTGTTGCGGGCAGTGTGGGTTTGGTTCAGTTTCAGATAGCTCCTTGTCCCAGTTTTCATTTCTCGAATCTATAGGCCCCTTCCAGTGTAGGCAGTGTTAACTGCAGGGATTTTAATCTGTTGCACCTGTCACTTCTA
This sequence comes from Cervus elaphus, assembly GCF_910594005.1. Lineage (NCBI taxonomy): Eukaryota > Metazoa > Chordata > Mammalia > Artiodactyla > Cervidae > Cervus > Cervus elaphus. The sequence continues at coordinate 67,071,112 of NC_057847.1, forward strand.
AAGCGGTTCCCTTTGTTTCTGGCTTCTGTCACAAATGTCACTGGCGTATGTGGGGAGCACTCGCAGTGTTCCGGCCACACTGGGTTTGCCCCTGTTCACGGGTGTGTGCTTTCCCTGTCTACACTGCTCAGGCTCCCAGCTGCTCTATAGGGAGCGGGCCCTGAGTTGCGTGCCCTTCCCAGGCCCAAGCCACTCAGGTTCAGGTTCTCGGCCTAGACTCGGTTGGGCCTGCGTTTTGTGCTTTCCCTGGCCGGAGCAGCTGAGGGAATCAGGAGCTTCACGGGCGCGCTCTCCCCGGTGTGGTGTGCCTTATCTCCTCTGAGGTCCCAGCCTCAGTTTCCGCCCACGCCGGTCCGCTGTGCCTTGTGTGTGTCCTGGGAAGCTGATTTCTGGCTGCGACCCTCCTGGCGGATGTCGTCCATCCAGAATCTCAGGAAGTCTTTGGTTAGAAGCTGGGCGCCTATTTGCAGTTTGGTAGGGGTGCCGTCTCTGGGGCTGAGTTTGCCCCTTTCCCCTCCCCCCTGCCTCCTGCCTCCGGCGGGGGATGGGCTGGTCTGCAGCCAGTTTGCTCTCTCTGGAATTGCTCAGTCCTTCCTTTGTTTCTAAGCAATGCTGCCCGCTCCTCTCCGTTCAGCCCCCACTTGCTGGTGGTGGATGCAAGCGTCTGGGGTACTTTTCTGCTGGGAGTTGCTTTTAGGCATGTAATCTGTGGACTTTATTTATTTTTCCTCCCGGTTAGGTTGCCCTCTGAGATTCGAAAACTTCCCCTAGACCCACCCGGTGAGAGGGTTTCCTGGTGTTTGGAAACTTCCTCTATTAGGACTTCCTTCCCGGGATGGATCTCCATCCCTAACTCTTTTGTCTCTCTTTTTATCTTTTATATTTTGTCCTACCTCCTTTCAAAGACAATGGGCTGCTCTTCTGGGTGCCTGATGTCCTCTGCTAGTGATCAGAAGTTGTTTTGTGGAGTTTGCTCAGCGTTCAAATGAGGAAAGTGGTCTCCCCATCCTATTCCTCCACCATCTTAGCTCCCAGTGAAGACAATCTCTTTAAGCTCAATTTATTAGCAATCCTAACTCCATCTGCAACCTCATTTCCCTCTTTCCATGTAACACACTCATCATAGTTTCTGGGCTTTGAGATATGGACATCTTTAGTTGGGGGGCTTTTTTTCTTTTTTTTTGTCTACCATACCTGATAATTTAACTGTCTCTCCTTAGCAGGTGACTCTGAGGGCTGTTACTTCCCTGTTCAGTGTCTCTCACTTGCTTTCTCTTTCAGTAGGTACCAGCAGGTTGTCTGCAGGAATTCAGAAGGAAGCATCCCTCAGAATACGTATTGTCCGGAGGAAGGCATCTTTGAGGGAATGAGGTTCCATTTGGGTCTTGAAGGGTGAATATTTTGTTATGAAAACAAAACAGGGATGTGGGCTATCTAAGGAAGGAAGGCAGAGGGAGAAGAGGTGCAGAAGAAAGAATGTAAAAGACAAGTGTATAGAACTATAAGTAGATTAGTAACAGAAGTTTTTCTCTTAGGTACCAGGGCTTCCAGTAAAGCAGTGATATTGTAGGATGTAAATGACGTTTGCAATTACATTGCTATTTCTTCTTCATGGCTGATTGAGCTGCAGTACTGTTGGGGTATAGGAGATGCTAGGGAATGAAGGATAGTCTGACTTAACAACTAAGCCTTATAAGTCCCTTGTTTCACTGGGGTGTGGTGGGTGGGGAAGGCAAAGTCAGGGAAGGTTTGTCATTAGCTAAAGACTCAATAAGAAGTCTAAACACGCATTTTTTAGTTAACTTTCTCTCCTTTCTCCAAGTTTCCAGAAGAGTCACCAGATTAACATTCATTGCCAATACCAACACATCTGTGATCCATGGGGCTGAGGCAGAAACTAGCATAGCATTGTTAATAATTATTCTCCAATTTTAAAAAAATAATAAAAAAGGAAAAGAAAAAGCCTGATGCAGGCCTGTGGCACTGTGGAGGGGGTAGTTGATCAGAGATACCCCTGCCTTTAAAGAAATAACTTTCAGAAAATTGTCTTTTGAGTAAGAACCCAAGAAATTAGTTGCCATCTAATCACAGAAGACCCATTCCTGCTTCTACTTCCTTTTTCTTTGGTTTCAATTTGATTATGAAAATAATTTTACAACATCTTCCCCTGCCTTTGTGCTCATTCATTTTCTAGTAGCTGAGTGATCTTTCTAAACTTTAAATAGGATTATTTCATACCTCATCTTAATACCATTCAAAGACTCCCCTCTATCCTTAGGATAAAGTATAAATTCTTTTTTTTAATTTATTTATTTTTTAATTGAAGGATAATTACTTTACAGAATTTTGTTGTTTCTGTCAAATATCAACATGAATCAGCCATCTCCCTTCCCGTCCTACCCGTCTAAGTTGATACAGAGCCCCTGTTTGAGTTCCCTGAGACATACAACAAATTCCCATTGGCTATCTATTTTACGTATGGTAATATAAGTTTCCATGTTACTCTCTCCCAACATCTCTCCCTTTCCTCCCCTCTCCCCACGTCCATGAGTCTGTTCTCTGTATGTTTCTCCATTGCTGCCCTGCAAATAAATTCTTTAGTAGTTCTTTCTGTGTATAACCACATCCTTGGCCTCAACTCTTTTCATTCCTATTATCCACTACCTGCTTGTATATTCCATTAACTATTGAATATCACCATTCACCCAACAAATATCCGTGGAGCATCCGCTTTGTGCCTTTGCCTGAGTGCCTTAATGTAAATAAATTCACCCAACAAATATCTATTCAGCATCTGCTTTGTGCCTTTTCTTGTACTCCCTAATGCTGTAGAATACTCATGCCCCGCCTTTGGTCAGATGAAGACCACTTTGGCCAGAGCCTTGGCTAGGGCCTGACTTAGCCAGAACATACTTTACTCTGTGAATAGGACATTTTCAGAGCATTATCTTTAGGACCAACCATGAAGGGGAGAAATAGCATCAGAAAAGCAGATGGCTTGTGTAATTATGTCTGGATCAGTATAACCTCTGGTTTGATACTTCTGGCCATATGTCAGCCACTGAAGCATGGTTCCAAGTTAGCCACATAGTTCTGTATTAGATCTGTGGATCTGGCTTCTTTTTTCCCTGCTTTAGATTTGGGATCTCTAAACATCTTTCTTCAATTTGTTTTTTTTAAATAAGTCTGGTAGTTTCAGCTTTTAGATACTCAAAGCACAGAATATCTGGTTTTATCCTAATTTTTGAATAATAAGAATAATTTCTCTCCTAAGGGCATTTTGATCATCCTAAATTTCTTCACCCTTCTCTGGAATAGAGTTTTATTTAGAGTCAGAATCAGAATATGATTGCTCACCTAAGAATAATTTACTTGTGACTTCAAGGTGATATTCTGACACTGTAATTTCTTAAACAGCGAGAAACAGGAGACTTACTGCTCACCTTGACTGAGCTGAGATCGACAAGTATCTGCTATCTCATGCCTACAAAGTAGCATTCAGATGCTGCAGCAGTTTAAGCTGAGTGGGACATAGCTACATATAGCTTAATCTGATCAGCTACCTTCTTCTGATGATTTGTCTTGGTTTCCATCTTTCAAGATGGATCTCACTGCAATTTTTGTAATCTCCCTTTAACTATTCATTAATCTGATGTCTCCAGGCTCAGCAATCCTTCAGTAGGTGTGAGTTCCTGTGACATTTTTGTAGATCATCTGGTAATTGGCATGCGTGAAGGAAAATTTAAAGTATAGAAGGACTTCCTTTCTCATTAGTCAGATGCTGACTGAAATGGCAGGCTGGATTCTTTCCACTGAGGACACTTTTCCTTTAAGTGCCATCACTATCCTTTCCTGATGCCAGGTTGGATGAAGCACAAGCTGGAGTCAAGATTGCCAGGAGAAATATTAATAGCCTCAGATATGCAGATGACGCCACCCTTATGGCAGAAAGTGAAGAGGAATTGAAGAGCCTCTTGATGAAACTGAAAGAGGAGAGTGAAAACGCTGGCTTAAAGCTCAACATTCAAAAAACTAACATCATGGCATCTGGTCCCATCACTTCATGGCAAATAGATGGGGAAACAGTAGAAACAGTGACAGAATTTATTTTCTTGGGCTCCAAAGTCACTATAGATAGTGACTGCAGCCTTGAAATTAAAAGTTGGTCCTTGGAAAAAAAGCTATGATTAACCTAGGCAGTGTATTAAAAAGCAGAGACATTACTTTGCCAACAAATGTCTGTCTAGTCAAAGCTGTGGTTTTTCCAGTAGTCATGTATGGATGTGAGAGTTGGACTCTAAAGAAGGCTGAGTGCTGAAGAATTGATGGTTTTGAACTGTGGTGTTGGAGAAGATTCTTGAGAGTCCCTCACACTGCAAGGAGATCAAACCAGTCAATCCTAAAGGAAATCAGCATTGAATATTCATTAGAAGGACTGAAGCTGAAGCTGAAGCTCCAATATTTTGGCCACCTGATGTGAAGAACTGACTCATTGGAAAAGACCCTGATGCTGGGAAAGATTGAAGGCAGGAGGAGAAGGGGGTGACAGAGGATGAGATGGTTGGATGGCATCACCAACTCGATGGGCATGAGTTTGAGTAAGCTCCAGGAGTTGGTGATGGACAGGGAAGCCTGGTGTGGTGCAGTCCATGGGGTTGTAAAGAGTCAGAAATGACTGAGCGACTGAACTGAACTTAACTGAGAGGCCTTTCCATAGAAGTTCTTTAGGTATAATTGAGTGTGAGCAGTTCTCTCTCAAACAAGACAAAAGGAATCACTCAAGCTTCTCTGGGCAGGTTTACTTGAAGTAGGCTTACATGGGCAGGATTACATCTATCCTTAGCTAGGAGCAAGATCAGTTCCTCCTCATGCACTGAAGGTATCTGTAGTAGATGTCTAATTTTTTGCCTGTTTGGAACTCCCTTTCTCTGGGTAATACCAAATTTGAAAGGAGTCACCTGCCACATAATTTTGATACAGGAAGATTATACATCCTAAACTCGACATCCAATGCAGACTTTCTCTATGCTATTTGAGAGCATATCATGATACTAAAGGACTTCCTAGGTGACTCAGTGGTAAAGAATTTGCCTGCCAATTCCGGAGATGCAAGAGATGCAGGTTCAATCACTGGGTTGGGAAGATCCCCTGGAGAAGGAAATGACAACCCACTCAGGTATTCTTGCTTAGGAAATCACATGGACATAGGAGCCTGGTGAGCTACAGTCCATGGGATCACAAGTATTTAGACATGTGACCGAGAGCGAGCATGATGTTAAATAATGCCCTTCATTATTAACAGATGCCGATTGGTTGTTTCTCTTACTGAATGAGCTCCATCAATCACACTACTGAATCTTAGCACAGGGATCTAGATTTTATTAAGTACATGCATTGGGATTTGCTTGCTCATGGTGGGGTGAAAATGAAGCTTGAAGCTGCTAAAAGCCAGCTAGGGAGTGCAGATAATAGCAGCGTTGTGCTAACAGCACCATGATTCAAATGGTCAGATAGATGAATATATATATATATATATATAGCAGTAGGTTATGAAGATCATTTTTGATTATGGATAATTTGAAAGATTTCCTAGAATTTTAAGGTAGATTTTTGTCCCAAGCCTTTGCAATATAGCTTTTATGAGTCTTTTTGTACATGCAAATAATGGTTGATGTTCTCAAAATGCTGTATTCTGGTAAGGCAAAGGCGACTTTATTTCTGAGTAAAGCTGAATTTTTTGTCCGTGGCCTCCCGTATGGAGAACATTGGATAGCTTTTCCATAAATCTTCATTTTTCTTAATGAGGGGTTGAATATGGGCCTTAGGGATCCCTGACCAATTAGGCATCAACTGTTTATAGCATTCTTTTGAATGGAACCCTTGGACTTGAGCTGTGTGGGTCCATAATGAGTTGCAGGTGCTGAGAGGGATTGGCATAGCTCTCCTTAATTACTTGTCACATGGCTAATCTGATGAGGGGGACATCAGTGCCAGGGAGATGTGTTTTAGGCAGTAGCGGTTGGCAGTTTTCTCATCCACAAACTGAAGCAGTTTTTGGGCTAAGAAATTGGAAGATAAAAATGATAAGCATTCCTCTCTTTCCTTATAAATAGTTCTAAGAATATTGATTAGGATCTGACTTATGTTTATGAATATAATAAAATAAGAATGATAAATTCAAAAGAATATAGACTGATTTAAGAGACTCCGAAGTTATCCCCATTGGCTGAGTCTCAGTTTCTCACTTCATAAAATTGGGATTAAAATATTTAACTTTATAGAGTTTTAGCATTAGTGATAACCTAAATATCACACCTTGTATAATGGAGGATGGTGGTTCTCAAAGTGTGGGTCCTGGACCAGCAGCATCAGTATCACTGGAAGCTTTCTGGAGAAGCAATTTTTACTACAGTTGGCCATCTCCCCAGACCTGTGGAAAAGAAACTCTAACCCTACAATCTGGTGTACAAGCTCCCCAGGTAATTTTGATAAGGCTAAAGTTTGAGAATTATTAGTGTAAACCTTCAAAATGTAATTGTTAAAATAAGAAAAAGGGAACTAGGTTTCAAAATGTTAAGTAAACACAAGAAGTTGGAAGTTGAAGTCTAATTGCACAAAGGAGGGAGAAGAGTTGAAGAGCAAGGAAAGACAAGGTAAAATACATCCCAAATGGACAGTAGGATTCAAAGCACATAAATAAATATCTTTGGTAGGACAATCTTTTGAAACTCATCAGGGACTACTGGTCAACCTATGAATACTGTGTTCCGCTTATTTGCTTCATGGCTGGAAGTTGAGTTACTTTCCTTTTGTATCTGATTTCTCTCAAATCTGTCAAGTTTTCTAGAGTCTATTATCCCCAAATAAATAATATTTTGATTGAAGTTTGAAGTTTTTGCAATTTAAACATAAACTTCTACAATGAATTAAGTTTACAAAGACCCCAATTAAAATAATGCAAAATGTTTTATATTAATAGAATCATGATATAACTTATCTCTGAAGGAGAGTAATTGTTATGTAATAACTATAAGTTTTACACATAGCCTTGTTTTTTATGTTTTCAATGAGGATTATAAATATATCTGACCTATGTAAGAGAAGTTGTAACATGAACAACCTTCTAATATTGATAACAATACATACATTTTACATAGCTTTTTACAGTTTCCAATATGTCTTATTCACTCAATCTACTTCCTATCCACAGAGGATCAAAAATGAGTGTGAGTTTTGCAGATGTTGTTGCTGTTCAGTAGCTGAGTCATGTCTGACTCTCTGCAACCCCATGAACCGCAGCATGCCAGGCTTCCCTGTTTTTCACTAGTTCCTGGAGTTTGCTCAAACTCATGTTGATTGAGTCATGCCATCCAACCATCTCATCCTCTGTCAATCCCTTCTCTTCCTGTCCTGAGGCTTTCCCAGCATCAGGGTCTTTTCCAATGAGTCTTTGCATCAGGTGGTCAAAGTATTGGAGCTTCAGCTTCAGTATCAGTCCTTCCAATGAATATTCAGGATTGATTTCATTTAGGATTGACTGGTTTGATCTCTTTGCTGTCCAAGGGACTCTTAAGAGTCTTCTCCAGCACCAAAATTTGAATGCATCAGTTCTTTGGTGCTCAGCCTTATTTATAAAGTCATATTCATAAAACACTGAAGAATGTGAGATCAGCCTTTTTCAGTATTTTGTGGATATGAGTTTATAAATATGCAAAGTTGATAGCACTGGCATTTGGGTATGAATTGAGACTATGAGACATTATGGTCATCGTAAGACTAAGGTTTGCAGCCCTTGTGAGGAGGAGGAGGATGGATGCCATCTGCCCAAACTCAGTCTGAGTGCATTTCTTCCAGAGTCAGCTGAGGTGCCATGCACAACCTCCTGGAAATGCTCCAACCATGTAATTATATTCTGCCTCTCAAAATCATGCTTCATCTTTCTAATTGAATAAGGCTACATTTCATCATGCTCATTTTAGATACTTTCTTCTCACATTTCAAGGGTTTAAATAACAGGCATCCATCACAACTCTGGGTATATGAGGAAGAGCAGCTTTCTGGAATTAGGTCCAGCCTCTGGAGGCATCTCCCAGCAATCAGGCTGAGATAACCCAACAATGGTTCTGTCTCTCCGCTTCCCCTGTGCTCACAAACACAGTAACCAGCTTCTCCAATGTATGCAGTCAGAACTTTGGCCTGCAGGGCAGCACCGGCCCGTGGGACCATGACTTGTTGGTTAGGAATTACTTTGCCAGACTTCTTTTCAGCTTCATTTCAGAAACTTCATTTAGTTCTTTAGCTGCTTTAAGCAATACTTGTGAAAGAAGAAACTCTATTATATAGGAAAAAATTTTAGTTGATGCTCATAATATTGCTTTTGGATATTATCCCTTCTCTGTTGCTATGGATAGAAATTAGAGATTTAGTTCCTCTCATCACTCATTCAATTAATCACCATGAGTCCTATGAGGTACAAGACAATGTAGAATATAAAACTATGAGTCCTATCTAGAATCTGTCTTTAAGGAGTGTGGGATATAATACTATAAATATAATAATGCTAGTCTCGTGGCAAGTCCTCCCTAGAACCACATCATCCTACAGCATATAAAATCAATGCACAAGTCAAGATAAAATCACATAAAATCAATGAAGAGGTCAAGAATCTCAAGTGGAATAGGGCCAGAGTAGAAAGCTATAAAGGTGAACCTGAGGATAGAGATGCGTCTGCTTAACAGTGTGTATTACTGTTAAAATAGATACATTGTCTATTTAAAAGACATTTCTAAGTAAAATGCTTTGAAATAAATTTGAACAAGTCCCAAATTTTAGATGCACATCAGTTGCAAGTGTAGGGCATCTGTGTACATTGTGGGGATTGTCCATATACAGCTCCTGAGGGTACCATTCATATGGATTGTTATGTACCCTGCAATGTACAGCCTGTACAAATGTATGTGGAGATCTATATGAATCCTTCTGCAAAAAATATACAAACAGGCTTTCTTTGAAGTGATTATTAATACCCCTTAATGTAACTATTCACACTGGGATTTGTTTGTGGCTAAAACAGATTATAGGCAAGTTTTCCAAATACAATGTGACAAAAATTTCTCTATGATCAATTTTTATGAAATGCCCCTATTCTTACTTTCAGTTATAGTCTCAGCCTCTCCATTTCTCCAGTAAACCCAACTGGGAAAACTACTTCAAGGCTTTCCTCCCAGGGTCAATGCTTATTATGATGTTTTACTTCTTCACCAAAAATTTTTCTGTTCTATATGACATTCCCTTGTCAGATTTTTCCCTGCTTGAAAATTGTAAAACTAGTTCATACTATAGTAGTGAAGACATTAGTGTGCTTCATAAATATACCAGATAATGCATATGATTTGAAAAAAGCAGTCTTCTCCAGAAAGAACTTTAATTCACCTGTCCTCATGATGTGATATTTTTTTAAAAACAATTTTCTGTCACAGGCTTTGTCTTCTGATTTTTGCTGTTGTTCAGCCTCTAAGTTGTGTCTGACTCTTTGAGACCCCATGGACGGCAACACACCAGGCTTCACTATCTCCCAGACTTTGCCTGCAAGTTCATGTCCACTGAGTTGTTGATGCTACCTAACCATCTCGTCTTCTGCCACTCTCTTCTCCTTTTGCCTTCAATCTTTCCCAGCATCAGACTTTTTCAGTGAGTCTGCTCTTTGCAGCAGGTGGCTAAAATATTGGAGTTTCAGCTCTAGCATCAGTCCTGCCAATGAATATTAAGGGTTGATTTCCTTTAGGATTGACTGGTTTGATCTCCTTGCAATCCAAGGAACTCTCAGGAGTTTTTTCCAACACCACAATTCAAAAGCATCAATTCTTTGGCACTCAGCTTTCTTTATTGGTCCAACTCTCACATCCATACATGATTACTGGAAAAACCATAGCTTTGACTAGACGGACCTTTGTTGGCAAAGTGATGTCTCCGCTTTTTAATATGCTGCCTAGGTTTGTTACAGATTTCCTTTCAAGAATCAAGTATCTTCTAATTTCATGGCTGCAGTCACCATCTATAGTGTTATTTAGTCAGTCAGTTCAGTTTCTCAGTCATGTCCGAATCTGTGACCCCATGAACTGCAGCACGTCAGGCTTCCCTGTCCATCACCAACTCTAAGAGCTTGCTCAAACTCATGTCTATCAAGTTGGTGATGCCATCCAACCATCTCATCCACTGTCATCCCCTTCTCCTCCTGCTCTCAATCTTTCCCAGCATCAGGGTCTTTTCAAATGAGTCAATTCTTTGCATCAGGTGGCCAAAGTATTAGAATTTCAACTTCAGCATCGGTCCTTCCAATGAATATTCAGAAATTATTTCCTTTAGGATTGACTGGTTTGATCTCCTTGCAGTCCAATGGATTCTCAAGAGTCTTCTCCAACACCACAGTTCAAAAGCATCAATTCTTTGGCACTCAGCTTTCTTTATAGTCTAACTCTCACATCCATACATGACTACTGGAAAAACCATGGCTTTGACTAGACAGACCTTTGTTGGCAAAGTAATGTCTCTGCTTTTTTAATGTGCTAAGTTGGTCACAGCTTTTCTTTCAAGGAGCAAGTGTCTTTTAATTTCATGGCTGCAGTTACAATCTGCAGTGATTTTGGAGCCCCCCAAAATAAAGTCTGTCACTGTTTCCATTTTTTTTTCTCGTCTATTTGCCATGAAGTGATGGGACCAGATGCCATGATTTTAGTTTTCTGAATGTTGAGTTTTAAGCCAACTTTTTCACTTTCTTCTTTCACTTTCATCAAGAGGCTCTTTAGATATTAGATATTAGAAACAATGATTTTAGATATTAGATACAGTGATATTAGAGTCCAAGAAAACAAAGTCTGTCACTGCTTCTGTATTCTGATCCTCCATCCAAATTTGAAAGTCTCCATTCCTTACCCTTGGGGTCATTCTCCTCAGGAATTCTCCTCAGCACAAACTTCCAAATTTAAGTAATCCCCCATCATAATTCTTTGGAGCACTGGTTGAATAATTGTGCCATCTGGTAGAAGGAGACTCGTCTAGGGCAGTTGGTAATCACCTTTTGAACTCCAAGTTCCATGGAGTAGAAGGAAGAGGAGAAGAGGTGAAACTGAGGTACCCCACGTACCTCAGACAGAGGAAGTGTATGATGTCACACAAATCCAAGTTGCTTAAAGCTTTCTTATAAAAGTAAGATCTAGAATGTCTTTTTCTGCAACTCCAGTTTCTAAATGGAACTTTTCTATCAGATTTGTGTGCACATTTTCAATGCATAGAAATACTAATTTCCCAAGGAGCGACACTAGTTCTTTGTCTAAACCCCATTAGAGGAAAGTAAATATTTTTGAAGTGCCCTGTAATTTGTAATGCTACCTCTTTATAGTGGAGTTAGATTTTCACATTGTTTTGTACAGAAATAGAATTCCTGTCCTACCTGGTTTGTCCAGAAAGTAGAGCCTCAGAAAAATGATTACAGAGGGAGTAGACCTGTCACTTTATTAAGGAGTTTAATTCCATGGGATGCACAAGAGAGATAAAACAGTAGACAGGGCAAGAGGGTCTGAGTTCTCTAGGAGGTCTTAATGCTGCTGCTAAAGTCATGTCTTGACTCTTTGCAACCCAGTAGATTGTAGCCAGCCAGGCTCCTCTGTCCATGGGGTTCTCCAGGCAAGAATACTGGAGTGGGTTACCATGCCCTCCTCCAGGGAATCTTCCCAACCCAGGGACAGAACCCTTGTCTCTATGTCTCCTACACTGGCAGACGGATTCTTTACCACTAGCGCCACATAAGTGAAGAAGTGAAGTGAAGTCACTCAGCTGTGTCTGACTCTTTGCAACCCCATGGACTGTAGCCGACCAGGCTCCTCAGTCCATGGAAGTTTCCAGGCATGACTACTGGAGTGGGTTGCCGTCACCAGGGGATCTTCCCGACCCAGGGATCAAATCCAGCTCTCCCGCATTGTAGGCAGGCGCTTTACCATCTGAGCCACCAGGGAACCACTAGCGCCACCTAGGGAGATAGCAACGATTCAATGCTCAGTTCAGTTCAGTTCAGTTCAGTTCAGTCGCTCAGTCGTGTCCGTCTCTTTGCGACCCCATGAATCGCAGCACGCCAGGCCTCCCTGTCCATCACAAACTCCCGGAGTCTACCCAAACTCATGTCCATCGAGTCGGTGATGCCATCCAGCCATCTCATGCTCTGTCGTCCCCTTCTCCTCCTGCCCCCAATCCCTCCCAGCATCAGGGTCTTTTCCAATGAGTCAACTCTTCGAATCAGGTGGCCAAAGAAGTGTTGGAGTTTCAGCTTCAGGATCAGTCCTGCCAATGAACACCCAGGACTGATCTCCTTCAGGATGGACTGGTTGGATCTCCTTGCAGTCCTACCAATTGCTTAATTCCTTCGAAGAAACTGGGTCTTAGAATCAGCCTCCAGAGAGAAAAAAAAAAAATGTATCTGCTGGCTCCTGTATCTCACTTGTCAAAATTCTCCCCACAGGAAAGTTAATTTCCTCATCCTTTTGGATGTGCACGTTTGGAGCACAGATGGGGTTCTGTGGTGACTTGAATGGTCAGGGCAGGCAGGAGGGACAGGAGGCAGGCAAAGAAGTCTGAGCATGTATGGAGTAGTGGAGCTTGGATGTCCGCGCAGTGAGCAGAGTCTAAAGTGGACCACACGAGCCATGTGATACAGTCTCTGTATTTCTCCTTCTTTTAGAGTTATATTTTCTTAGGCATGAGACAAATTAGGAATTAACTTATTATTATATCATGCAAATATATTTTTGCTCCCTCTTTTCTTTGCTTCCTTCCTTCTTTTCTCTCTTTGTATAGAAGAATACATGTCAGTATTTCACATATCCATATGCACAACCCAAATCGTACCAAATGGATTATATGAAAAGTATTCTCTAGCCAAGTTCTACTCCCCAAAAAAACCCACTTTTTAAATATTTTTAAAGAAAAAATGTCTTTACCGATTTAAAAAAATGACATGTCAGGTGTTTAAAATTCAAACAACGAAAAGGATAACAAAGAAAGTTAAAATATTACTTAAAATTCTACATATAAATTACCATCATTAATATCTGCCACATATAAATTACCATTATTACCATCTAGACAGCATTCTATAGTGTAATATATAATATAACAATATACTTTATACAGAGGTGGAGATAAATATGTAGAGATAGATATACAGAAGTAAATATATAGTTGAAAAGTTATAGAGATAAAATTTACTAAACAGGATAAGGCTTATTATATTTTATTAAATTATTACATTTATTTTCTCTCAGTTTTTACAGATGAAAAAGAAATTGGAATCCAATGAAAAGTATAGCACAGATAAATATTAGGACTTCACAAATAATACTCAAATAAATATATTTTTAACTGTAAGAGATATGTTTATCTTAAATATTATATCTCTCTATATTAAAGACATAATAATATGAAACCCAGTAAGAATTTAGAGATTATATTTTTTAAAACTTTACATTGAAATCTTATACTCTACCAATTAGCTCTCTACTGTGAAATATGACAAAATTAGCACTCATATTTTTTCAACATTTTGTCTTTCTTCCAAATTTTTATTGTTATATTATTATTTTTACAATTTCAAGGTTTATAATAATCATAGTCTGTTCAGTAACCATAATTCCCACAGTTATGTAATCTTACCTCTATATTTACTTCTAGGAGTTACATTTTCTGAGTTCTGGCATGCTTAGAAACATCTGTTGTCTTTAAGCTTATGGACAAAACAACTTGGATAGGATATTCTTAAATCCTCTTTTTTCCTCTCAGATCTCTGTACACACTGCTCCATGGTTTTCTGTATTGACTATTAAACTAAGGCTGCTTAAATCATCTTTTGATTGACGATTTGTAAACATTTTTTCTAAAGGAGAGTTCTTGGACACCTTTATTTGATCTCTTTTATATTTGAGAATGTTAAATTATTGACTTTAAAGTTAAGGAACATCAGTGACTATTGTTCCCCATGACCCCCCACCCCAGTCCACTAAATTTAGTGCTTTTGTTGTTCAGCAACCCCGTGGACACAGCACAACAGGCTTCCCTGTCCTCCAGTCTTCCAGAGTTTGCTCAAGTTCATGTCCATTGAGTCAGTGAAGCTATCTTACCATCTCATCCTCTGTCTACCCTTCTTCTCTTGCCCTTAATCTTTCCCAGTAATAGGGTCTTTTCCAAAGAGTCAGCTCTTCGCATCAGCAGTCCAAAGTATTGCAGCTTCAGCTTCAGCATCAGTCCTTCCAATGAATCAGGGTTGGTTTCCTTTAGGATTGACTGGTTTGATCTCCTTGCTGTCCAAGGGACTCGCAAGAGACTCCTCCAGCACCATAATTCAATGGTATCAATTCTTTGGTGCTCAGTCATTTTTTTTTTTTTTTTTTGGTCTAACTCTTATATCCATACATGACTACTAGAAAACCATAGCTTTGACTATGTGGACCTTTGTCATGAAAGTGATATCTCTGCTTTTTAATATGCTGTCTAGGTTTCCTTCCAAGCAGCAACCATCTTAATTTCATGGCTGCAGTCACTGTCTGCAGTGATTTTAGAGCTCATGAAAACAAAATCTGTCACTGTTTCCACATTTTCCCCATCCATTTGCAATGAAGTGATGGGACTGGATGCCACGATCTTAGTTTTTTGAATGTTGAGTTTTAAACAGCTTTTTCCGCTCTCCTCTTTCACCCTCATCAAGAGGCTCTTTAGCTCCTCTTCACTTTCTGCCATTAGACTGATATTATCTGCATATCTGAGGTTGTTGATATTTCTCCCAGCAATCTTGATTCCAGCTTATGATTCACCCAGCCTGGCATTTTGCATGATGTACTCTGTATATGAGTTAAATAAACAGGCTAACAATATGTACAGCCTTGCTGTACTCCTTACCCAATTTTGAACCGGTCAGTAGTTCCATGTAAGGTTTTAACTGTTGCTTCTTGACCCACATACAGGTTTCTCAGGAAACAGGTAAGGTGCTCTGGTACTCCTATCTCTTTCAGAATTTTCTACAGTTTGTTGTGATTAATGCCTTTATCCTCACTTAAAGAGTTCCTTCAATCTTTTTCTTACAATAATTATATAACTTTGTTTATTGATTGCCAGATGCTTTGTGGTTATTACATCCTTAATGACCTTCTCATAATAATCCTGCATAGACCATGATGTCATCCTTACTTCATTGATCAAAAAGTTGATGTTAAGAGAGGTTAATAGTTCCCAGAGTTACTGATGAGTAGTGAAGAGAGCCCTGCTTTGCGCACAGGTCTGCTTCCGGCGTCTCCCCTCTTTATGCCCTGCCATACTGCCTTCTTCCAGATGTAGACAGCCTGGAGATGAGCCAGGCATGAAGCAATGTGAGGCATGGTCAGCACAGTGGATGGGAAAGCAGAGAAAGATGATTTGTCTTCTAAATTCTATTACCAGACATGTAAATAAAATAGTATTTCCAAGAACTCTCATATCAAAAGTAAATAATGTTAGTGAAATTGGAGAATATTTCTTAGCACTATGCCCTATGGACGGTATCTTTTCAGGTTGACAGTTTCTTGGAATTCTCATGGCTGGCATAATGTACTTTGCTCCATCATGTTACCATAAAAAATGTCTTCTGTTTAGGAAAATTAAAGACACTACATCAGGATCCATATTCTCATGTCAGCTCCATTATCTTGAGTCATATTTAATAGGTATAATATTTGATATCTGTTGTTATGAACTCTCCTTTGGGATCAGTATTTTAAAATATTTCTTTTAAGCCTAATCTATTCATATGACTCCACACCAGACCAAAATCAGTCACCTTCAGTCAAATGGTGAAGTGGTGAGCATCTATGAGCAGAGTTCAGAATAGCAGGAACAGTGACCACATATACATGTATCAAATCTTATAAGAACGAATGGATTGTATATCACAAATGAAAAACGCAGCCCCGGTAGATTGGGGCCATTTCATCACTAATAGTCTCAGGGAAATGTAGAGATATTAAATTACATGAGGTGTAAAAGCTAGAAGAATTTCTTTCTCACTTAGTTTATTTAGAGAGGGCCACCCATGTCTTCAGAATGAGGGCAATCTGATAGTGATGAACGCTTTTCTCTACCCTCTGTGACCTCCCAGGGCACTTACCTTCTCTATTACCTCTTGACACTTTGTCAATGGGTGGCATTAATTCTTTAATAGATTAATTTCTTATAAACTTCTACTACTATGTATTAGCTCTGGAAGGGACCATAGTCCACCTTGTTTAGTTCTTGGCATGCAAAAGGAATTCAGTAAATATTTGTTAAGTATTGTATTTCCTGTAAGTCTTGTCTTCTGAGCTAAAATATCAGAGGACAGAGTTCAAAGTTTATCCTCTGAAATGTCCATTGGGCCCCGTAATGCTGAGCAGAAAGCAGGATCTCAATGATGGTTTGTTGTTCTGAGTTGAATGAAATCACATGGAATATGAAATGTTGGCTTCTTGGCTTCTGGTTTTGTGCTTCCATAGTGCTTTGTGCATGCCTCTTTTGTAGTCTGTAATGGGATCTACATTAACTTTTTGTTCCTGTGCCCAGCTGTCTCTCAGCATTTTGTATCTTCTGAGAGAAGTATTTATTTGTCTTTTTTTAAAATTGAGGCATAGTTAAGCTACAATATTGTGTTTGTTTCCAGTGTACGGCATGATTCATTTGTAAATATATATGTGTATATATATATCTCCTCATATATATATATATTTCATATTATTTTCCACTATTTATTATTGTAAATTATTAAGTCTAGTTCCCTGTGCTATATAGTAAATCCTTATTGCTTATCTGTTTTATGTAGAGTAGTATCTCTCAATTCCATATTCTAGTTTATCCCTTCCCCTCTTTCCCCTTTGGTAACCATAAATTTGTTTACTATTTCTATTTTCTATATGGATTAATTTGTATTATATTTTAGATTCCACATATAAGTGATATAATATATATTTTTCTCTGTCTGATTTCCTTTTGTATGATATTTTTTGGGGTTATCCATATTGCTCCAAATGGCAGTATTTCTTTTTATGGCTGAATAATATTCCAAGGGTCTATGGGCACTTGGGTTGTTTTTATTTCTTGTCTGTTTCAAAGTGGTGCTATGAACATTTATATGCATGTATCTTTTCAAATGAGAGTTTTCATCTTTTTCGGATATATGCCCAGGAGTGGGATTGCTTGATCATATGGTAGCTCTATTTTTAGTTTCTTAAGGAACCTCTATACTGTTTTCCATAGTGACTGCACCAATTTATATTTCCACCAACAGTGTAGGAGGGTTCCTTTTTGAGAGAAGTATGGATATATCATTCTTTTCTGAATAATTTTGGATGTGGCAAATGATGAATAAAGAAAAGGGACTAAAGTTCTATTAATTGGCTACTATGCCAGGCATGAGGCTCTGCTGTGTGCTTCACATATGTTAATTCAGTTAATTCTCCCCAATCTCATGAAGTTAGTCATCTAATATTCATTTTATAGTTGGCAACACTAAAGCTTGACTGCTTGCCCTAAATTATATATCTAGCAAGAGCCAGACCAGAGATGGAAATCTTATCTTTCCAGCTCTAAAGCCCTCACTCATTCTTACAGCGCTGACTCACTTTTGCATTATTTAGTGAGCTAACTAATGGAAACAGCTATGGTAAGCTACAAGTGGAGTTCTTCTGTCTACCCCACAGTAAAGTCTGGATACCTAGGGGACTCTCACAAGGGAATCATTTTCACATCGAGTGCATGTGTTTAAGCAATATTGCTTACTCCTATCAAGACTGCTTTTTCAAGTATATCCTTCCAAATGTTTGTGAACTTAGCGTCAGATACTGCACAAGAGAAAATTTTTAGTTTTCTCTCTCTTTGTTTTAGTGAGATGCATGCCAGAAAATTCAACTTAAAATCACTGAAGTTAGCCTACCCCACCCTAACAGCCCTCAGCCCCAAAGATGAAGTACTGACAGCTTACAATAACTGGGCTGCCTCCTTTAGAAAGACAAGTCACCTTTGAGTAAAGAGAGTAACTTCCCTCAAAAGGGTAGAAATAAGGCCTCTTGTGTGTGTGCTAAGTTGCTTCAGTCATGTCCAGCTCTTTGCAACCCTATGGACAGTAGCGTGCCAGCCTCCTTTGTCCTTGAGATTCTCCAGGCAAGCATACTGGAGTGGGTTGCCATGCCTTCCTCCAGGGGATCTTCCCAACCCAGGGATCGAACCCCAGTCTATTATCTCTCCTGCATTGGTCATGTGGGAAGCCCAAGGCTTCTTGCAGCCCCTGATAACAAGTCTTAATGACAGGGTTAGTAAGATGCTCCATTGCCCAGTGAAAGGGGATATCATGAGACTCTTGAGTTTTGGAAATTTAAAAGGAAATTGCATCCCAAGGAGATATGGAGGTGATGGGTGCTTTAACTTGTCAGCCTTTATTCTTCTTTCCTTGTTTTTGTTTTGGCTGTGCTATGTGACATGTGGGATCTTAGTTCCCCAACCAGGAGTCAAACCCTGGCCTCAGCAAGGAGTCTAAACCACTGGACCACCAGCAAGGAGTCTAAACCACTGGACCACCAGAGAAGTCCCAAATATGCCACTTGATTAGAGCTACTCATGCACACAGACAGTTTTAAGGATATCAATTTCTAGGTGCTTAATTTCCCTATGTGTATGGATTTTATTCCCTAAAATGTATCTACCTGAGAATTTACCTATGTTCAAAATGGTGCTTTTTCCACTTTATAAGAGAAAGGCATATTCCTCACCCATCACCCATCCCAAATCTTACAAAAGTACACAGCTTCCAGTTGTTAAAAGTAATCTAGGCATCTAAGGGGGAGATTCCTTTAATAAGTAAGATACCATAAACCCTCAGGACTTTCAGTCTTTCCTTGTATTAAAAATGCTTGTATTAAGATTGATCAACTTGTTAGAAAGAAAGAATTTGGATGGTCATGGTATTTTCGTTTCAGATGCATGGTAGAGTGGGGTAGTGGGGCTAATTACAATACTTATTTAGTGATTTTCTGTTTTCTACCCTCAGCTGTTGTCAAAGAATGCATTCCTCTAAGGCAGAGTCCTACTAGAGCAAAGAAAAGAGACTATCATTAAGAGGCACTGAACATGAAAACACTTTTTTCCATGTTTTAGAAGTAAGCATTTCTTTTCAGTTCTTATCAACACTTATTCTTATGATCTGAAATGTGTTGGAAAGAAAAACACCTTCAAACAGCCAAAGAGCTAGATATAGTTTTAAATGATTTGAAATGGGTTCTAAAATTAAAAAAAAATAGCTTATATTCTCCTATGTGGGGATTAAAATAAACCACCTGACCCCTGGCGTGCAATTACTGTCATGTGACTGCTCTTCCACCTGGCATAGTTGGAGGAAAAGTGCTCACTTTACTTCCTAAAAGCCAATGAACTCTTAACGCATTTACGTGAAATTGTGCATGTGTATCCAGCCTCTAGCTAAACTGCCCGTGAACCCTGCCTCTTGACACTTTTCCCCCCACCCCGCCCCAGTGCAGTGCACTCTGTACATGCATTGGGGAATGTGTGTATGATTAATACAACAAGAAAGAAGAAAGAAAGAGTTAGTCGCTGAGTTGTGTCCGACTCTTTGCAAAACCCTGGATTGTAGCCCTCCAGACTCCTCTGTCCGTGGGATTGTCCAGGCAAAAATGCTGGAGTGGGTTGCCATTTCCTTCTCCAGGGGATCTTCCCAACCAGGGATGGAACCCAGGTCTCCCACTTTGCAGGCGGATTCTTTACCAGCTGAACCACCAGGGAAGCCCAAGAATACTGGAGTGGGTAGCCTGTCCCTCCTCCAGGGGATCATCCCAACCCAGGAATCAAACCAGGGTCTCCTGCATTGGCAGGTGGATTCTTTACTGTCTGAGCCATCAGGGAAGCCCCATGATGGAATACTCAGTTATAACCCAAGCCAAGCTAATGAAGCACATACGGTGTGTATGAGTCTTGGAAACATGGTGCTGAGTGAAATAAGCCAGACACAAAAGCAACCTGATATATTACATCTTGATCAAGTCTGTTCACCAGTGATTCCATTTCTACCACATTCTACCAAAAAAACAAAACAAAACAAAAATGCGGTGACAAAAACAGATCAGTAGTTGTGAGAGGCTGGGGCCACGGAAAGGTTTTTCTGCCAAAGCCCATGAGGGAATGTTTCAGGGTAAAGGAAACATTCTTTATCTACATTGAGCTTTCAAATCAATTTACTAAAATCCTCCCACCTTGTACTTTTTAAAAAGAGACAGAATTTTGTGTGCACTAAAATATCAATAAGCTATGTTTTCAGGAAAATCATTTTCATTGTTATTACTGAAATGCTATTGTAGACCAAAGTGAAAGTGAAAGTCACTCAGTCATGTCCTACACTTTGCGACCCCGTGGACTATGCAGTCCATGGTATTCTCCAGGCTGGAGTGCTGGAGTGGGTAGCTTTTCCCTTCTTCAGGTTATCTTCCCAGCCCAGGGATCGAACCCAGGTCTCCCACATTGCAGCTGGAGTCTTTTCCAAGCTGAACTACCAGGGAAGCCAGCGTAGAGCAATGTACAGTTAATTATCTGTGTGTAGCATTGGATTTTTGAGTGGAGTGCTTCAAACTAAATTTTCCTAGTAGTACTCATGATTCTTAGGGGTTTCTAGGTGATGGATTAGTAAAGAATCTGCCTGCCAGTGCAGCAGACACAAGAGACGTGGGTTCGATCCCTGAGTCAGAAAGAGCCCCTGGAGAAGGAAATGGCAACCCACTCTAGTATTCTTGCCTGGAGAATTGTGTGAACAGTGGAGCCTGGTGAGCTACAGTTCATGGGGTTGCAAAGAGTCAGACATGACTGAGCATATACAGTATATTCAATAAAATCTATTAATTAATAAAAATACATGATTTCTTTCTGTAATGTTAAGGGTTTTTTAATATAAATGAATAAAATTACAATACTGTTAGGCTCTGGATCTGTTGCTTTTTAGTAGTATATGCCTTCTTTTTCATAAAGTATCAAAACTTTTATTAGGAGGCTTAAAATCTAATGAAGTTATAAAAAATACACATTACTTTTATCTCTCACGTTATCCTAATTTATTGCTATAGGTTTCATATTAATCCTCTAAGTGATTATTAATATATTTTAAATTGAAATTATGGTCTGATATGTGAATTTACTTGAAAGTAGATTAGCCAACTAGGTTATATGTTAGTTTATTGAATAAAGCTGGGATTCACTATTTTATTTCCATGAAATAACTAGACTAAATCATCAATGTCAAGATTTACATGAAAATATACTTATAACATTTGAAAGCATGAAACTTTGTGCCAAAAATATTGTTTGAAAGATTTAATGTAATTAACAAAAATTAAAATTTTAAGGATTTTTCTTAAAATATTAGGTTATACAGGTGCTTGTAAATAAATGAAAGAATAAAAATCATAATCATCTTGAGAAAATGAGGTGAGAAAACAGCTTGAGTAGCAAATCCTTTTGAAAGTGCAGTGGTTTTTAATGATTTTTTCAACAACCAAAGAATAGAATATTGAAACTTCCTCCTAGGAGGCAGTTGGGTTAAGTAGAAAAGAAGGAATTTAACTGTGTTTGTATCCTGTGTTAGAAAAGTGGGTGGTATTTGGTTATGTAAGTAGAGTGAGTTATCAGTTAATCCACTGGCTCTGTGGAATAAGGGACTTCTAAATATTCAGGAGTTTTGGTGCCTAAAGAGTTGGACACGACTGAGCAACAGAACAACAAAAACAATGAAATACTTAATAAAGGCAAAGAAAAACACTTTTTTTTCTATCTTTTATCCCACAAATATCTTGAACATTAATCGTGCAGTTTGTCCCAGGCTCTCATGGTGTAGCACTGCATGTGAGACACAGCCTCAGTCTCTAGAGACCCCCATACAGTGGCAAAGGTAAGGCAATGACAAAGTGTAAGTAAGTATGATTATTTAAGGCCGTGGTATTTCCTGTGATGTATGTAATACAAGGAATTAAGGCGAGGATTGACTGGGTGAGGATGAAAGGATGACTTCAGCATGGGGAGTCAGAGAAGTTGAATGCAGAGCTGAGCCCTCTGTGACATGAAATAGCAATGACAGCTTCCAAGTGAAGGTCAAGGAAAGAGCAGGTGCAGAAACTCTTGAGGTCAAGATGAGCTTGGACACTTAATCAGTCCTACATCTTAGATGATAAGAAGTACCTTCCATCTTAATGGTTCTTAACATTTGGCAGACCAGCAGATGTCTGAGTTCCATAAATTGTCTTAACTGCTCACTCTTCAAGAAGTAATATTTCTAGAATCCTCACTGCCTATACACTATCAAAGTGGAAGCTTTCCCTCCCTTTCTGTCTGCTCTCAAAATTAGATATAAAGAAATACTTTTATCTTTATTAAAATTTTAAATTGAAATATTAATATATTTGAGTTGCAATATTATATTAGTTTCTGGTATATGACATAGTGATTCAATATTTTATAGGTTATACTCCATTTAAAGTCATTACAACATAAGGGCTACAGATTTTGCTGTGTTGTACAATATATCCTTGATGCCTCTTTATTTTAAACAGAATAGTTTATATCTGTTAATCTTGTTTATCTTGCTCCTCTCCCTTCCCTGTACCCTCTGGTAACCCCTGGTTTGTTCTCTGTATCTGTGAGTCTATTTCTACTTTGCTATATATAATCATTTGTTTTAATTTTTAGATTCCACATGTAAGTGATCACACAGAGTGTGTCTGTCTTATTTCACTAAGCATAATACCCTCTAGATCCATCCATGTTGCTACAAATGGCAGAATTTCATTCTTTTTATAGCTGAATAATATTCCATTATACACACACACACACATTCACATACACACATCTTATTTATTTTTTTAACTATTTTTGGACGCTTAGGTTGCTTCCATATCTTAACTCTAGTGTATAATGCTGCTATGAACATTGAGGTGTATGTATCTTTTTGAATTAGTGTTTACACTATTTCCAGTGGAATTGCTAATGAATTATATGATAGTTCTATTTTTAGTTATTTGAGAAACTTCTGTACCATTTTCCATAGTGGCTGCACCAATTTATATTCACACCAACAATGTAATAGACTTCCCTTTTATCCACATCCTTGACAACATTCATTATGTTTGTTTTTTTGGATGATAGCCATTCTGACAGGTGTGAGGTGAGAGGTAGTTTTGTTTTGCATTTCCCTGATGATTAACGATATTGAAAATCTTTTCATGTGTTTGTTGGCCATCTGTATGTCTTGTCTGGAAAAATGTCTGTTTGGATTTTCAGCC
Source organism: Cervus elaphus (assembly GCF_910594005.1). Lineage (NCBI taxonomy): Eukaryota > Metazoa > Chordata > Mammalia > Artiodactyla > Cervidae > Cervus > Cervus elaphus. Next base: position 67,094,484 of record NC_057847.1, read on the forward strand.
CATTGTTTAATTCAGTTGTTCTTTTGATCTTGAGTTGTGTGAACTATTTATATATTACACATTAATAAAGGACACCAATCTTTTATCAGTCATATTATTTGTAAATATTTTATCCTATTCAGTTGGTTTTATTTTCATTTTGTTGATCATTTCTTTTGTTGTGCAAAAGCTTTTAAGTTTCCTTAGCTGACAGATCAAAAAATTTTTTTGCTATGATTCATGTGAGAGTGTTCTGCCTTTGCTCTCTTTTAGGAGTTTTATGGTGTTTAATTCATTTTGAGTTTGTTTTATGGTGTTAGAAATGTTTTTATTTTATTCTTTCACATGTAGCTCCAGTTTTTTCCCAGCCCCACTGACTGAAGAGTTTGTCTTTTTTTCCATCGTATATTCTTGCCTCTTGTGTCATAGACTAATTGATCATAAATGGTGGTTTTATTTCTGGGTTTTCTATTCTGTTTTATTTACGTTTGTGACAGTACCATGCAGTTTTGATTAATGAAGCTTTGTAATACAGTCTGAAGTCAGGGAGCATGATACTTTGAGCTTTGTTCTTTTTTAAACAAGATTGTTTCACTGATTTGGAGTCTTATGGTTCCATATACATTTTAGGATTATTTGTTCTAGTTCGGTGAAAAATGTCATAGTGAATTTTGATAGAGATTGAATTAAATCTGTATATTTCTTTGGGTATTATGGAGATTTTAAGAATATTAATTCTACCAATCAGAAAACACAGAATATTTTTCTATTTCTTTGAAGAAATACAGCTTTCATTTTTGTCTGATCATAATTTTTTTTTTTTAATTTTTAAAAATTTTTTTGTCTGATCATATGTCTGTTGTGAAAATGTTGATGGAAAAATGAAAGGCAGAGCATAATTAAAAAGTTAAAGCTTTGAGGAAAATAATATTCAAATTTGTTGACTAGTACTGAAGAAAATATAATGAAAAGTATAAAGAGAAAAGGAAAAAAAATGTGTGGAAGAATCCAAATTTCTGCAATGAACCACTATTAACACTTGGATGAACTTATTATTTTCTTTCTAACATTTTCAAAAAACAAGTATGTACATACATGCAATTACATATATATACATATATATGTATTATATATATATATATATACACACACACGTTAAAATGAGCAGTGCTTTCTATTCCTTTAATTTCACTTCAATACATAAGTCTTTCTCTATATGTATCTATCTATCATCTATACCTGTATATATACTTATTCCTTCCTATTTACTTTGCTCTCATCAAACACTCATAAAGGCGGGAAAAACCATGACTAACTTAGTGCTAATATAGGGTCAATAGTTATCTTGAACTGCTTCTGTGATTAGGTCTAATTATAAATACTTACTATTCCTTGTTTAAAGCATTAAAAATCTATTTGTAAAATAAATACATATATTTATCTACTAATAAAATCAAATATTCATCTTAGGAGATAGCACTTTAACACATTATGTCACTATCCTCACCTAGAATTACCTTTTCATATTAGTCACTGGCACAAGCCTGCCAACACCCTACTGAGCACAGGCTACCGTCATGGGAAGTGAACACTTATAAGTAGAGAGACGTAGGGAATGTATGATATATGGTCTTTATTTTCTTGAACCAGATCTTTCTACTTCCCTAGGAAGACTGTATCTTTTCCTTTTTATCCCCACATATATTTCTTTGATGGCATATATCCCTTATTGCATTTATTTGAGTAGCAGAAGTGATTTTGCTATATAAGAGGCAGGCACAAAACATCAAATTTCATAATTTTTTTGTTTTTTAATAAAATCGACCTGGATCCAAGCCCTTGCTTGAAGGAGTAGAAACTAATTCAGTCTAAGTTGTACTGTCTCCATCATAATACAAGTGAAAGTGAAAGTCTCTTTATCATGTCCGACTCTGTGACTCTATGCACTATATAGCCTGCCAGGCCCCTCTAGCCATAGAATTCTCCAGACTAGAATACCAGAATGGGTAGTTGTTCACTTCTCCAGGGGATCTTCCCAACCCAGGGATCAAACCCAGGTCTCCCACACTGCAGGCAGATTCTTTACCATCTGAGCCACCAGGGAAGCTGAAGAATACCGGAGTGGGTAGCCAATCCCTTCTCTGGGGGATCTTCTAGACCCAGGAATTGAACCAGGGTCTCCTGCTTTGCAGGCAGATTCTTTACCAGCTGAGCTACCAGGGAATGGGATCCAGTGATTCTGAGAAAGGTGGGAGGACTTTGCTCACGAGAGTCACTCATCTAATTGCCCATCTCACAGGCCATTTTGAGCTTATCAAAGATGTATGGCTCTGTTTTCTTGGTCACTCACTTATGTACCTGTCAGTCTTTCATTATGTTCTTCATTTATGGTTGTATCATTTCTCACTAAGGTTTTCCTTTGCTTGTGAAAGGAATATTGAGTATTGTTCACAGAAATCCCCTGAACTCCCAACCCCGTTCCTTTAGGAAGGTAGAAATACAGAGAAAATTCTTCCAACCTAACATCCATAGTGAGAAAACAAGTTAGCATCGTGTTTGCTTATGTGTCTGGGTCACTCTACTGCCTAGCTCTGGATTCCTTAAGCTAACCTTAAGTGCTTGACACATACTTGTATGTCGACAATCTTAAATGAATACATTCATTCATTATTGTTTCTGACTTAGAAACAAAGATACATGTTCTATAATTTCCATGTCTTTCCATAACCTATAATTTAGGAATCAAGATCCTATTTCTGGCTCTGCTACTTTGTTCCATCTCTATGGCGAGAGTGGAAAGTAAGCGAAACCATTGAACATCAATATTTTGACTGAGTAGTTTCTCAGAAGAAGAAGGGTGTGAGAACCTGAAATAAAGATCAAAGTATCTGGTTACCTCTGAAAAAGAAACACCTTATATCTGCTGTATTGCAGATCTCCACATTCTGGAGGAGTTGACTGTTGTAAACTATTATGTATTACAAACTATTGCTCTAAACCACTGCAAGGCAAGCTGAGTCCTGGTGATGGAATGGCTGGTGAAGAGGAAGAATCAACAGCATATGGGCTAGGAGCAATTTTTAGTGCTTTGTGTTTGCCCCTTGCCTAGGCATGGTGAGAGGTAGTTAGCCATCCAAATCAGTGTTTGAGTCTCTGAGAAGACTCAACAATGGTTCTGGGTTCATAGTAATGAGACTCTAGGCATTTTGATCTGGAGGTGGAGGGGCATTGCAGCAGGAACTTCAAGTAGTGACAAGGATCAGCTTAGTTATTTTTGACATCACAAGAAGGTGATTTTGCAGATAGACTGTTTATTAAGCAAGTTGTAATTTAATATTCCAGTTAATAATGTTATAAAATTCAAAGCCTAGATAAAAAATCCCTTAAGTATGTATATGTTCCTTAACTTCTTTATATTTATAGCAGGGCTTCCCAGGTGGTGCTAGTGGTAAAAAATCTTCCTGTCAGTGTAGGAGATGCAAGAGATGTGGGTTCAATCCCTGGATCAGAAAGATCCCCTGGAGTAGTAAATAGCAACCTGCTCCAGTATTCTTGCCTGGACAAATGCCATGGACTGAGGAGCCTGGCAGGTACAGCGCATGAGGTCACAGTCAGATACAACTGAGCAACTGAATACACACATATATAGCAACCTTTAAGTGGGACATTTCTGTTTGTTTGAGAATTGCTCTGGGCCAAAAACCTCGAAGTGGAAAACAATAGAGAAGTGCTAGAGTCATCTATCGGAGAAGGCAATGGCACCTCACTCCAGTACTCTTGCCTGGAAAATCCCATGTGGAGGAGCCTGGTAGGCTGCAGTCCATGGGGTCGCTATGAGTCCGACACGACTATGCAACTGCCCTTTCACTTTTCACTTTCATGCATTGGAGAAGGAAATGGCAACACACTCCAGTGTTCTTGCCTGGAGAATCCCAGGAATGGGGGAGCCTTGGTGGGCTGCCATCTATGGGGTCACACAGAATAGAACACGACTGAAGCGACTTAGCAGCAGCAGCAGCAGAGTCATCTGTGTGGGACTTGCTACCATGAGAGCAAAATTGGTCCTGGGACTTTTGTCCTCACTGTTCCTTTCCATCAGTGTTAAAATAGGACAATAAATTATAGTAATATAGACTGGAGGAAATTCCTATGAGTAAAGAGGTTTAGAGATTCCTTCTTTCTCTTATTTACCTGACCCAAGTGAGGGAGCTCAGAGTCTACTGACAGAGGTTGAGAGTGCCTGCAAGGAGGAGACACTGGCCTCTTGATCCCTGGTCGAAAGTTTCCTGAGCACAGAGAATCTACTATGTAGTTTGTGGTAACTGAGCTGTTGGGAGAACCTGACATGTGTGGCTAGCAGTCTGGAGGAGTTCTGTAGGATGGAGGTGATCTATATGATGACAGGGCAAGGAGAGCAGACGTAGGAAAAAGCCTGTGCTTCCACAGTCTAGCAAGGCAAGGATGCGCACAATTCCCCATACAGAATGAATATTCAGAAATTAGACACAACTGAAGCCAGATTGAAAGATTTTCTGCACGAAAAGCCTGCCTATGGAGCAGTGCAAGAATCCTGCACTTGTGCTGACGTTGAAAATAATTCATGTCACCACTTGATACTTTTTAGGTAGTCTCTTTATTGACTGGATTTTGCATCCCCCCCCATCCCAAATAACATTGGGCTTCCCAGATGATACAGTGATAACGAATCTGCAAGCCAATGAAGGAGACACAAGAGATGTGGGTTTGCTTCCTAGGTCGGGAAGATCCCCTGGAAAGGAAATGGCAACGCATTCCAATATTCTTGCCTAGAGAATCCCGTGGACAGAGGGGCCTTGTGGGCTACAGTCCACGGGGTCACAAAGAGTCTGACACAACTAAGCGACTGAGCACATGCATACACTATACAACTCTATAATCATCTTGACAGGAATCAAAATGGAGACCTATAATAGTTTCAGATGCCCTGTGGCTTGATGCAGATTCTTAATACAGCTTGCTCCTTGGAAGAAAAGCTATGACCAACCTAGACAGCATATTAAAAAGCAGAGACATTACCTTGCTGACAAAGGTCTGTCTAGTTAAAGCTATGGTTTTTCCAGTAGTCAAGTATGGATGTGAGAGTTGGACTATAAAGAAAGCTGAGCACTGAAGATTTGATGCTTTTGAACTGTGGTGTTGGAGAAGACTCTTGAGAATCCCTTGGACTGCAAGGAGATCCAACCAATCCATCCTAAAGGAAATCAGTGCTGAATCTTCATTGGAAGGACTGATGCTAAAGCTGAAACTCCAATACTTTGGCCACCTGATGCAAAGAACTGACTCATTGGAAAAGACCCTGATGCTGGGAAAGGTTGAAGGCAAGAGGAGAAGGAGACGACAGAGGATGAGATGGTTGAGTAGCATCAGTGACTGGATGGACATGAGTCTGAGCAAGCTCCAGGAGTTGGTGATGGACAGAGAAGCCTGACGTGCTGCAGTCCATGGGTTCGCAAAGAATCAGACACGACTGATCAACTGAACTGAATTGAACTGAATACAGCAGGTGATGGAGAGAGACCAACCCATATAAGGAGAGACTGAGAAAAGTTGGGTCTTGAATCCTGTGAACCTCAGGCAAGGAGGCTGCATTTCATAGGAATAGAAGAGTGGATATGAGGCTCTGGGAAAGTAATAGTCTTCAAGACTTTTCTCCAGCCTGATTCCAATGTTCTGCTCTAAGAATATACTTTTCTAATTGTACATTATTTGAGGAATTGAGATAGCAATGAATTTGCTCCTTGCTCCTTGATAGTAGATTCATGTTTCTTATCAAGAGCCTTATCAACTATTTTTTAGTTTGCTGTGCTAAGTCGCTTCAGGCGTGTCTGACTCTTTGCAGTCCTGTGGACTATAGCTCAATACACTCCACTGTCCATGGGATTTCCCAGGCAAGAAAACCTGAGTGGGTTGCCCTTTCCTCCTCCAGGATTTTTCAGTTTAGTGGTTAAAAAATGTGATCACTGGAATATGTCAGCATCTCTACAGACTGAAAATAACCAAACCTTTCTGGCTTCTGATTGGCTAGAAGTAGAGTGTTATTCAATTGTTTTGAATATCCTATTAGTGATGAAAATCATAGGTCTATAAGCTGAAGTGTCCACTCATGACAGTAAGTAATTTTGCTTTATATTTTAATAGCAGAGACATTTTTCTATTTAAAAAAATCGATAGTATCCACTTCAGCATATTCTGCCCTAAAAATCTTTTTCTTTGGAAAAAAGCTAAAAAATGCATACCTGTATATTGCATAGTTTATGCAAACCACAGCTATGTGAATAAATATGACTGGTTTTGAATGCATTAGAGTGCCTTGCATTATTATGTTAAATTTGAAGGTGTGGAAAGGGAGCTACAAGAATTCATCAGAGTCTGTCATGGTCCTATGTAAGAGTTCCTTGAAGTAGATCTATTTTTAGGACATTAAGGGAGAAATCTGGGCAATTAATTGGTTAGTGGAAATAAGATTGTCCGATAAAGGTACTTCTTGTTCATAGGCATCTAGAGAAACTTTACTGAATTAGAAAACCAGACCAGTTTTACACTCTGCACACTGATTGGTCAAGGCTTTGTTATATATGGCCAAGCCTAGCTTGAGATTGGGACAGTCTGGACCCAGATGGCTTGTATGATGACGTATTCCGTGCTGGCAGCCAAAGAAGATTGGGAAAAGAAAGAAACTATTAAACATAACCAAGAATTGCAACAAGCACATAGAATTAGCGAGCAAGCAAGTGACAAAGAAGATAAAATTATAAAAGCAAATAGAATTGTTAAGACTCTAGCTTGACATCATTGTTCATTTTATCAGTATAAGAGGATTGGTGTCTTCTTCCAGGATAGAGGAGGGAAGTGAGAAGTTCCTTCACTGGGGCACTGGGGGCAGTAGCTGGGTTTTTAAAGATTTAAAAAGGTTTTTAAGTTTTTCATGAAGAAATATTTATGATATGGAACCTTTGTTTTGCTTAAAGTTTTGTGATTTTGTTAAAGCCATTGTATTAGTTAGCAGTGTGTTCAACTGCAAAATACAGAAGAGTTGTTAGCTCTAGATGAAAAAGCTAAAGGCATATTTGCCAAACAAAATGAGTAGTCTGGCAGTTAGAGTGCAGAGCAGGGGGATTTAATGATGACCTTGGGGACCTGTGCTTCTCTCATATTTCTATTCTACCATCTTGAGTTTGTTGGCATTTATGCTTATGCATGTTGTCTCATGGGCATTGGAAGCTGCCACAACTCCGGGGTCCATGATTGCATCCTAGACTAAAGAACAGGCATTTATAATTGTCAGGCGAAGGAGAAGGGTACTGAAAGTGCAAGTTGTATTAACCAGTCTTTAATGTTGGCACATAACCATTCTCACTTCCCTGTTGGCTCAGTGGTAAAGAATCTGCCTACAATGCAGGAGACACAGGTTCGACCCCTGGGTCAGGAATATCCCCTGGAGAAGGAAATGGCAACCCACTCCAGTATTCTTGCCTAGAAAATTCCATGGACAGAGGAGCCTGGCGGGCTACAGTCCAGTGGGTCACAAAGAGTTGGACATGATTGAGCGACTAAACAACAACACAACCACAACAAGCCATTCTAAGGATAACTATTATATAGGAAACGATTATATAACACAATATGTTTAAATTATTAATATTTTTCCTCTCCCAAATATAATAATATGAGAGCTTGTAGTTTTAGATCTTACTTCCTTTTAACCTAATTTAATTTAGATTCGGCCCAGTTTTTCCCACTTCTGGGTCTATGGCTCTGTAAAAAAATGGTAGGCTGAGTTATATTCAGGCCCAGCAGTTAAATTCTATTGTGTATGCCAACTCCAGTCAGTTGGACAGACTGCCATGACTGCCACGTATCTGTTCTTTTCTATAAAAACTCTAATAGAAAGGAAGGCCAAATGGACAATCAGTGAAACCCATTTCTTTAAGATTAGGGAATTTAACTAGTCTATGGGATCTTATAAATTGTATATTTTGACTAAGTAAAGTGCAAATGAGTGAAATTTGCATGTTACATATGTCAGAAGTTAATCCATCATTTTCATAACTAGTTATCGGTTGGAACAAAGCTCTATGCCCAGCATAGCAGCTTTCAATTTACCTACCCAAATGTAGTTTTGCTCAAAATTATCTGTTCATCTAAATGAACATTCATATTCCCTTGTATTAACCTACTTGGGCTTTGTTGTTGTTCAGTTGTCAAGTCGTGCCCGACTCTTTGTGACCCCATGAACTTCAGCACTCCAGGCTTTCCTGTCCCTCACCATCTCCTGGAGTTTGCCCAAGTTCATGTCCATTGAATCGGTACTGCCACTCAACCGTCTCATCCTCTGTTGCCCGCTTCTCCTCCTGCCCTCAATCTTTCCCATCATCAGGATCTTTTCCAGTGAGTCAGCTCTTTGCATCAGGTGGCCAAAGTATTGGAACTTAGCTTAGCATCAGCCCTTTCAAAGAGTATATTCAGGGTTGATTTCCTTTAGCTTGACTGGTTTGATATCTTTGCTTTCCAAGGGTCTCTCAAGAGTCTTCTCCAGCACAACTACTTGGGCTACCAAAACAAAATAACATAGACTGCATGCTTTCAAAAAGAGAAATTGATTTTCTCATAGTCCTGGAGGCTGGAAAGTCTTAAGATTAGGATGCTGGCAAGTTTCATTCTGAAAACTCCTATCTTGTCTTGCAGGCAGCATCCACCTTGCTGTATGCATGTGCAGAGACAAGAGTGAGAGCAAAATGTCTTGTGTGTCTTCTTATAAGGACTCTAATCCTACCGTGTCACAGATCCACCCTTATGACCTCATTTAACCTTAATTGCCTCCTTTTATTTAAAGGCTTATTTTAGTTAAAGGATTATCTAAAGGCTCTATCTTTAAATAATCACATTAGGGATTAGGGCCTTAACATATGAATTTTAGGGGCTACAATTCAGTCCATAACATCCCTGTAAGATATAACGACAAGGAAATTGTAATCCTAAACAGAAACTGTATTTTTTATTCTAGGTTCAACAAAATATCTTTTGTAGTAATCTGTATCATAGGTCATGATATCCTCTATCCAACAGGTGTTCAAGGTCTTTAGAAAGATTTGTGAAGAAACATAAAAAGCAATGCAAATACACTTCTCATTACAGTCCTATTTTTGGCCAGAATTCATCTTGAGAGGTCACCCAGAATGATAAATATCGGTAGTTCAGAGGTTAAGTTATTTTCCTCCACATAAATATTAGTCAGTTTTATGATTTTTAATTCTGGTTTTAATTAGATATCAGAGAATATTGAAAAATTCCCTCTAATGAGCTTTTTTTTTTTCCCTTCAATGAGAGATGACTTAAGTAGTAGGGCTTGCCAAGTACATATCAGATCTTGATCAAGGAAATAGTTCTGAGCTATTTAATATAATATTTAAAACTGAGGATATAAGCAATCCACATTGATAAACTGATCACATGATTTAATAGAAAAAAATATTGAACTAGAAATGTAGGAGAAAGTGTCTCTGGTCTCGTGGGATAAATTATAAGAACACCCAGTGTAAAACTGACAAGCACCTTGGATTGGAAGGCAGAAGATCTGAGTTTGAATATATTACCACTTCACTTCTCTGAGTCTCAATTTCTTTGTCCATGAAATAGGACAATCTATTTCTGCCTGAAAGTATGGGAATATTCTAGAATATTTAGAATTAAGTCAGCCATATTATTGGTATGAAATAAATTTGTATGAGGTATGTCCTATGTAAGCAAGAATGTACTGAACTAATAATTGTAGTTCCAACAAACTTTTGATTTTTGATCAAATGAATAGACACTAAAGAAAGTTTGTTGAATGACTAAGAGAGTGTGTCATAGACAAGTGACTTACCACTTTACTTCTTTTCCTCTCATATTCAGAGTTTGCCCTATGTGATCTTCCAGCTCTTTTTATTTAAAATATTTTAAGTCAGAATAGGATTCAAATTCATAGTTCTTAAGCGTTGTCTGAGGGGTCAGCAGTGAAAACCTTACCCTAGGCAGGGCAAGGTTTGTGCAATGGATAAGCCACTAGCAATCCAAAAGCATGGGAACGATCTTCTCTTTTCAGATTTCTTTTGTCAAAAGTTACAGAATTAGTGTATATTTGTTGAAAATGTGAACAAATCCAGCCCTATATAAAAATTTTAAGAATAAAAGAAAGTCTTTCTTTCCACCATTTTTACCTTCCTTCATATCCTGTTTTCTAGGACAAAAGTTTAAGGCATATATTTCCATCTCTCTCTCTCATATTCAGATGGAAGGATACATGGGTAGAATATGTTTAATGAATTGTAGCATAGTAGGTGCATTTATGATTTATAAAGAGAGTGATAGAAAGTCCCCAAAGAATGACTCTTCATTGTACAACTTGTCTGTCATGCTATGAAACCAAAGTCCCAGTGTTTGGGATTGTACCTGGTGAATCAGTGCCTGGAATGGCTCATCCTGGCACCCTATAGTTATATCTCACAGATGACATTATCTACATCCATCCTGAGTTGGCTTAATGATAATCAGATGATGCTGCTTCCTCTTTTTTAAACACAATCTGACTTGAGAGTCTCTTGGACTGCAAAGAGATCCAACCAGTCCTTCCTAAAGGAGATCAGACCTGGGTGTTCATTGGAAGGACTGATGTTGAAGCCAAAACTCCAATACTTTGGCCACCTGATGCAAAGAACTGACTCACTGGAAAAGACCCTGATGCTGGGAAAGACTGAAGGCAGGAGGAGAAGGGGACGATAGACGATGAGATGGTTGGATGGCATCACTGACTCAATGGACATGAGTTTGGGTAAACTCCGGGAGTTGGTGATAGACAGGGAGGCCTGGCGTGCTGTGGTTCATGGGGTTGCAAAGAGTCGGACACGATTGAGCGACTGAGCTGAACTGACTTTAAATAATAAAGTTGTTCAACTATCAATAAGATGGGCTGGATGCCCCTTGGATTGGGTATTTGGCATAATTACTATAACAGAGTTGAAGGGGATTCCTTGACAATCAGTGGTTAAGATTCCATGCTCACATTGCCAAGGGCCATGTTTGGTCCCTGGTTGGAGAACTAAGACCCTTCAAAGTGTGTGGCCAAAAATTAAAAAAAAAAAAAAAATAACACTTTTAAAAAAGAGCTGAGACCTAGAAATGTAGATTTTACTTTCTTGGGGAAATGTAGACTTTAATCAATGAAAAAAGTCCAGTATGTTTCGTTATTTTAACACATTTTGCTTTTTTTGTAGAGGTCAATTTCCTGGTTTTGTAAGTACAGCTACAGTTTGCTTAGATCATAGCACTTTTAGAAGTTTATGTCCCAACCTTATCTGAAGCTGGGCTTCCCCGGTGGCCCTGGTTGTAAAGAGCCCACCTGCCAATGCGGGAGACAGAAGAGACGTGGGTTTGAGCCCTGGGTTGGGAAGATCCCCTGGAGGAGGGCAGGGCAACCCACTCCAGTATTCTTGCCTGGAGAATCCCATGGACAGAGGAGCTCGGTGGGCTACAGTCCATAGGGCCACAAAGAGTCGGACACGACTGAAATGACTTAGCACACATGCATTATCAGAAGCTGGGGTGGCAAAGGTTTTAGAGTTTTCAATATGAAATTTTGTGCCTCTTCCTCCTGTTTCCGTTTGCCTTTGGTCCCAGAGGGCTTCACACTTTGCTGCTGGTCTTTGAGATTGAAAATGGAGACCTGGGACATGGCTATACATCTTGTATCTTCCTCACAGGTTCACGTCTAAACATCTTTAATCATCATTTCTATCGACCTTAATCATGTTCTAAAAATTATATAATTTTGAGATTTGAAATCCTCCACAACATTGTTTGCCTCTGGATGTGGCACAAGCCTTTGCAAGTTCTGGTTTTACTTCTAAATTCATCACTGTGGATCCACATTGCTTATTTCTATCAAGAATGTTGCCAGTTTCTATAGATAGCTGAAACACGGTAATTCCTTGCAAGGGTAGGAAAAGAATAAATGAAGACCAGTTCCTGATGTATTCATCCAGATTATCCTGCACAGAAATGTATAACCTTACCGGAGTTTATGTCTCCAATTCCCATAACACCGGTTCATTCTGAGTACCTTCCTTGGTCCAAGGATTCTATGATATAAAAGCACTCTAGCTTTTGTAAAAAAGAAAGCAGAGGAGTGATATATTCTTAACAAGCTCAGTTTTGGAAAAAGAGGAGTAGCAGAAAAGGAAAAGGGAGGACGGAATAGATCCATGTAGGTAGTGGCAGCCTCTATCCAGTTTTGGAAAAGACTGGACTGATATTCAGCCAGTATGTGTTACAGTGAGTTTCCCAATATTGAAATACTTCTGTACTTGAAGGACATTTCCCTGTAGTTTTGCCTCTGGTGATTGCATCTGTCTGGACAGGAAGAGGTCCTGGGGCAAAGAGAACACCTAGCTAGTGCTAGACAAAGGGAAGAGACATTAAACCCATTGTTAAGTTTTTTGACTATTTTATTCTTGAAAGGGGAAAAACATTCCAGCACCTAGGCTGAGAGGATTGAGACAAGCAGATGGATGTAAAGAAAGAGTAAGAGTAGGTCCTTGTTAGTTATCCATTTTAAATATAACAGTACGTACATGCCCATTCCAGACTGCCAGACTATCCCTTCACTCCATCCTTTCAACAAGTACCTTCTCTATAGTGCAGGGAACTCTGCCCAGTGTTATGTAGTAGCCTGGAGGGGAGGGGAGTTTGGGGGAGTATGGATGCATGTGTATGTACGGCTGAGTTCCTTCATTGTTCATCTGAAATGAAGCATCGTTCACCTGTTCACAGCATTGTTAATCAATTATAACCTAATACAAAATCAAATGTTGAAAAGAAAGAGAAAACCCCAAGGAGTGAGAACAGGGGCAGGACAAACTGCTCCTGCTGAATATATCAGGGTTGCAGAGGCTTCTGTGTGCTGGGAGCAGTGTGGAAATTAAGCTTTGTGGATTAAAATGCTCTGAAACATTCAACCAAAGCTCCCTCTGCAGTCTCTCTGTCCTTGTTAGATAAATTGCAGACATAGACCACAACCAAATCTGTTCTAAAATTTTGTAATCCAACAACAACACTAGTTGAGTAGCTACATTTCTCAACCAGTGCTTATTTATTGGTAGCAGATTTTCAAGTTAAAAGCACCATTATCTGCTGTCTCAAAAAGCCAAAAGACAGCTGAGACAAATTGCAGGATACCTGCCAAAGTGACTGGCGCAGCTCTTCACCCACGTGGGCTGGCATTCAGGCAAAACCATTCATGGAAGTCTTAGAGTTTTTCACTCTGTGGTCTGTGATTGTCTTCTTCCTGCAACTTACCTGCTTTTTGGGGTCCCATCTCAGTGTCAAGAGCCCCTGTAGAACATTCACTGATGCATTCATTCAACCAACCTAGACTGATCTTCTATCAGATGTCAGCCACCAAACAGTGGTGAGGGGTAGGTGATGCTGGGGAATTCACTCTGATTTGCTGTCCACTGATAAAAAACCTGAATAATGGATAAGGTTTTGGTGCCAAACAGAACTGGGTTTTGATACTTTCTCCAGAGTTTAACAGCTCTATTGTTTACAAATCTTCAGGCACATTAACCTCTCAGAGTCTCTAATTATTCATTTGTAAAATGAGGGCAGTTTTACTTGGCAGATCTTTCATGGTTCCTATAAGTCACATGTACAAAGTGCCGTATGTACTGGGAGATTCACAGTTGTGACACCATGGAAGTTTATTTTATTTTCTGATATCTTCTGACCAATTAGGAGTCCACATCTGGATATGAAATGGCATGCAGGATAGATTCATCAACTTTAAAGTTATGTATTTTGGCCAGAGAGAAATTCAAAGACTTGAAATAATTTTTTTTAAACTCTGTAAGATCTCAATTACTCTGCCATTTGAGCAAATCTCTATAGAGGTAGGGGTAGGCTGGCAAACGCAGAAGTGAAGCAAAGAAAAGCCAATGGCCTGGGCATTTTGCCAGAGAGAGAGCAAGAGAGAAAGTGTCTTCTAGACTTTACCTTTCTTCCTTAGTGTTATTTAATCCTTATAGCTTACTGGAGTTCTCGGGTAGACATTCATTATTGATACCGGGGCTGTTCTTTTTACTCTGCCGTTCCCAGTGACACAGAACAACTGCAAACCTGATCACAATATGCTGTTTTAAGTCCAGTTAATGTTCCCTATCTCCTTGGCCCCATAAATACAGAATCGGTGTGTTTGGAGGTTTGCTTCGGAGCCCCGTCATCTTCTATGTCTTTAGGTATAAAAAAAGGTGAACTGCAGACTCTGTATCATTCTGCAGACTTTGTCTGCTGAGCCAAAGATAGTGAAGAGATTTGCCTGGAATCTCAGACCCCTCTTATCCCTGGCTGGGTAGGGGTGGAGATTTTAATCACTGTTTCACTGACCTCAAGTGCCACACCTTCTTGTGGATGAAGACAAAGCTTTTATTTTTAAATTTTGTTAAATTTTTTTAATTGGAATATAGTTGCTTTCCATCATTGTGTTAAGTTACTGCACAGCAAAGTGAACCAGCTATATGCATACATTTACCCCTTCTTTGGATTTCCTTCCCCTTTAGGTCACCACAGAGCATTGAGTAGAGTTCCCTGAGTTATGTAGCAGGTTCTCATTAGTTATCTATTATATACACAGTATCAATAGTGTATATGTGTCAATATCAAACTCCCAATTCATCCCACCCCCGCTTTCCCTCTTGGTATCCACACCTTTTTTCTCTACCTCTGTGTCTATGTTTCTGCTTTGTAAGTAAGATCACTTTTAGTTGATACCAGTAACAACTGTCCAATGTCTTATGCCTTTGTATGTGTGGGTGCATGTAAAATTCTTATGTTTGAGAAGGCCCCATCATATCAGAACCGTATTTTAAAAAATAATTTTACATTTACTACAGTTTGAATCCCTATAAACCAGGAGTCAGAGCCACATTCCATATGATTCCCTTGCTATTTTCAAGCACATTTAGCACAATGCTTTAGAAGGAGCTTTCACAAACAACAAACACTAGTCTGTAATGGGGGTTGCATTGTCTCTGACGTTTCAGCCATCTCCTGACGAAAATACTTTATTACCTGATGTTGCTTGAGTTGCTAGCACAGCTACTTTCTCCATTCTTTCCAGTGTTTTCCTCTTTTGGATTTCTCATTGATTTGACAGTCTTTCTTAGCTTTTTGCTGGTTCACTGCTCCAGTCTTTAAGCTCCTTCTAAAAAAAAATTCTAGAACTTAGTTGGTTATATCTTTCCCTTTCGCCCTTACCTTTTGCTTTTCTTCTTTCCTCAGCTATTTGTAAAGCCTCCTCAAACAACCACTTTGCCTTCTTGCATTTCTTTTTCTTTGGGATGGCTTTGGTCACTGCCTCATGTACAATGTTATGAACCTCCATCCATAGTCCTTCAGGCACTCTGTCTACCAGATCTAAACCCTTGCATCTATTCATCGCCTTCACTGTATAACCACAAGGGGTTTGATTAAGGTCACACCTGAATGGCCTAGTGGTTTTCCCTACTTTCTTCAGTTTAAACCTGAAGTTTGCAATAAGGAGCTGATGATCTGAGCTATAGTCAGCTCCAAGTCTTGTTTCTGCTGTCTGTATAGAGCTTCTCCATCTTTGGCTGCAAAGAATACAATCAATCTGATTTTGGTATTGACCATCTGGTGAGTCCATGTATAGAGTCATCACTTGTGTTGTTGGAAAAAGGTGTTTATCCAGGAAGAAGTCTTTTTCTCTTTTATACCACTTTTACCTTCTGTTTCTGAATTACAGCAGGTAGCTAGAAATTCCTGAAAATTTCTTTTTTTTTTACCTATAGAGTTCCTCCTCTGGGGTCCTTGTTGCTGTCACCATCTCATACTAACATCAATTGATGGGGGGGGGGGGTGAGGGGAGGCTCTTAAAAAGAAAACTTTTACATGGATCTCACCTTAGGCCAACTGAATAAGAAGTTTTGGATAAGGGGCTTTCCAGATGATGATAACATTTAGCCAGAATTGGCAACAAGTGGGTCATACTTTCAGTTTTTAATTTAATAGTTGTTTATGAAGACCTTGTAATGTGTTATCAATATATCTAAATCCAGTTTTTTGGTGAAAGTGGCCACTAGATTTTAAGTCCAAATTACAGATCTCTGATGTGATTTCTCATATTGCCAACTATGAACATATATCTCTGTTCTCTCTGCAGAGTGCTGGGCTTTAGACACTGCTCTTGATCTATGCTCTGCCTGTTCTCACACACACTCCTAAGCTGCCCTTCATCACGACCAAGGTAGGGGATATGTCAATGTGCACCTTTGTCCTCATATAAGGTCACAGAGTTGCGAGTAATGAAGACCTAATTGAAATAGATAAAGCAATATTGACAAATCAAAGAAAACCTTATGAAACCAAAATAAAAAAGTGTTGTTGGGCCTTACAGGGTCCTGGAATCAAAAACTGGGGAATTGGGAACCACTTTATTCCCCTGTGTTTCTTTGCATATCCTCCATTTCCATTCACATTTTTTTTGGGCTTGACAAGTCTCAGTCAGATGTGGTTGCCCTGGCCCCAATCCCTACTGCTCAATTTTTCTGGCTTAAGATACCAGTAGACAGTGACTATATTTTCTACTTTCCAGTTCTAAACCCTATAAAGAGAAGTGTGTTTTGTTTGTGTGTCTACCTCTAGCCTCTTTAGCTATAACCAGGAGGAATGGGCACCTGGCTTTTTTTTTGTCCTTATAGAGGCTTGTGAGGACAAATTTTCTGAGGAGTGAAAACTGGAAGGCAAAGATGGCCATTTCTAGAAAAATTTTGTGCACACACACACACACACACACACACCATGTCCACTATAATATCCATTCATAGAAAATGATATGTAGGTTGGGAAACTGAGGTTGAGGATCCTGTATGGCACAGAAGCAGCAGCTTTGGTCTTGAGGGGAGAGGACAAGAGATACAGGCTCTTAAACTGACTTTACCACTAATTGCTGGTATCATCTCAGGCTTCACCCCTAACTAGTTGCCTGACTGTCTTTAAATTTCAACTTTCTCATCTATAAACTAGGGGGCTGGAAGAATAGTAGGTTATGCACTTACATAACACCTGACATTACCAAAAAAAAAAAAAAAAAAGAAACCTGAATGAGCTCCATATCTACTTTGCTCCTTACCCTAAACCAGTGATTCTTTTGTTTAATGTATATTTTTTAATTATTTAGTTGGCTGTACTGGGTCTTAGCTGCGGCATGCAGGATCTTCAATTTTTTTTTGCTGCATGAAGGATCTTTTAGTTGAGGCATGTGGGATCTACTTCCCTCACCAGGGATTGAACCTGGGTTCTCTGTAATGGGAGTGTGGAGTTTTAGCCACTGGATCACCAGGGAAGTTCCTAAATTAGTGGCTCTTAAATGTTTTGGTTGAAGAACAAAACTCTTTAATCTTAACATTTTTTTTTTGAACTTGGAAAGCCAAAGAACAATTGTTTATTGTTTATAATGTAAATATATTATTATATCTATTGATGTTGATTAATTGGAAATTAAAATGGAGATATTGAAAAAGTAATATTTGTTAATTTTCTGAAGAGTCAAAATAGCATACCATTATGTATTAATGTAAGTAGCATAATTTTATGAGAAGTAACTGTAATTAAAAATACCTCTTTATTTGTCGGGTGGATTTTCTGGAGGCAGCAAAATGAAATTCATGTATTCAGTTTGATATCTTTTTCTGTGTTTGCTCTTCTTTGTATTGAAGGGAGACCTGAAATGACCTAGCACCTAAATAAGTAGTATGGACATTTCAGGCCGCCAGTGAAAACGGGGTAACAACGTGAAGCTCTGGTGACCTTTAACCCATGCCATACAGGGTGCTGGTCTATGAAGATGGCCTTGGTACTCATCCAAAACCACTCTGGAATTACTGCTATGGCCTTTTCAGCTGGACCCTTATTCCTCTATTATATCTGTTTCCCCCCTATTTTGACAAACAGGTCTCCATTTAATTTTACTTCCTAGCCAAAGGATTGGATTATTTATTTTCTTTTCCTTTTTTTTTTTTTTTTAAACTGCAGTATAATCGACTTACAATATTAATTTCAGGTGTATAACATAGTGATTTGATATCAACAACTCATTATAAAATGGGCAGAGGACCTGAATAATAGGCACTTCTCTAGTATATCTTTTTCATGTATTTTTTATGGGAGGATAATTGCTTTACAATATTGTGTTGGTTCCTGCCATACATCAGTATGAATCAGCCACAGGAATACACATGTCACCACCCCCCTGAATGCCTGCTTCCATCTCCCACCCCATCCTACCTTCTTTTTGTTTATCCTTGGTCCACTTGTGCTCAATTCTTCTCTGTAGCTCTTTCAACCTTTTGTTACTCTTCTCTAGCCCTGGTCCCCTGCCTCATTTATTCTCAGCAGAATATGCTAACTCCTGTTTAGCATAGAATCTATTCCTGCATTCAAATGCCCATCTTGATACAGAGAAAGACTTGCAACTGACTTCACATGAGCCCCTTTCTTTCCAATCTCATTGGAAATAGAAAGCTCACCCTCATATAGAATGATCTTGCCACCAGGAATCTTTACCCCATCGCCTCAGATTTCCTCTGAAACTTGCTGCATTGTTGTTTCCTGTTTCTTTTGACTTCCCCACCAGGTAAACTCTCCTGTCTCAGCTTCTATGACTCAGCTTATGTGGCACGTTCCCCCAGAAGGTTTTTTTGCCCACACAACCTTAGAGGTAGTTGCATTGTATTGGACACCACCATTTGACCTTGTCTTCCCCATATTTGAAGGTGAGTTCAATGAAGAGGATTGCTATTTCTCACTTTTGAACTGCTTGTGCCTGGCATGTTGTTAGACCATAGTAGGTACACATTTTTTCCGTCAGTCAATGAATGCTTTAACTATTTGTTGTAAACTGTTAGAGTTCAAGCAGTCCTTGTATAAAAATTTCTCAGTGGGAAACATCATTCTAGGGTCTTTTTACGACACAAAAGGAACTAACAGTAATTTTGAGCAAGTTTAGCACCTAATTACAATGAACTTTTATAGAATAAAAGCAAGAATCCTGTAGAAGAACTTGTGGATTTTTTTTGTTTGTTTTGCAAAATTTAGAATAAAACAGCCTCTTTTGTGTTGCTGCACCCTTTTAGCTATTACTGCAGACACTGTGTATTTTGCTTAAATTTTCTAATAAGCTCAGTACCACATCTGCTGTTTGGTTCCCATGCTGACTCATATCTGATATATTTGTTAGGGGAAGAGGATAGAAAGATTTAGTAATATTTTTAGAGAAAAGAAAAATTTAGTAGTTAATATAGGCTTCATGGTTTAATAGTAATAATTTTTATTTATATGGTGCTATTACCTTGTCCACATAAATATTTCTCTTTACAGCTGAGTTTCGTAAGAATGATTTATATTCTCCATGTCTATTTTCTCACCTTTTATTCACCTTTTGACCCACTGAAATCTCATGTCTCTTCTATCACTTCACAGAAGTGCTCTGAGCCAAGTTGAATGTGACTTATTTGTTGCTAAACTTAATGAACAGACTTTATTATTAATTAAATAGCAGTCAATTATCGATCTTCCCTGTATATAGTCTATACTGAAGTATTTATTTCATGGTGTATGAGGAATTTTGAGTTGTAATCATATCCCTTAAAGAACTTATGGGCAAATTAATGACAGGCAAATTAATTACAGGCAAAATAATACAGAACTAAGTTACTGAAAAAAATCAGAATGTAGATTAATACCATAAAAGTGGTAAAGATAAAATGTGAGGAGGAAGAGCTCAGCTTTATTTGGGCAAATCAGGAAAAAAAAACAATAGAGGAAAGAGAGCAGCTTGAAGAACCATGGAAGATGTGTCATGATTGGGAATGGCAGGAAGGGGATAATATCAGCATTTTCCCAATCTTTCTGCAGAAGTTCAAGCATACTCATTTTAACTTTGATTTTAGGATCCTCCCGGAGTGGCACATTGGCCAGGATGGAAGAGGAGATAGTTTTAATTTGGATCCTGTAATTATACTTCCCAAAGATTACAAGCATTTAACTTGTTTGAAACTTCTGCTTGGATTTATTATGTAAGACTTGTCTTCTAAACAATAATTTTGTTGAACTAGAACAGAATTTCCATGTGACCACTTTGTTCCCTAACATAATAGGTGAAACACTGAAACACGGCTGTGATGGCATCTCTTTCTTGCTACAAACATAGAAGTTAGTCACCGGAGTTGAATATCTGTTTACTGTCCATTTACAGTAGAGAGAAAGGGTACAATGTCCTGGAAATCCATGGCTCCACCCTATTTTGTTGGACGTGTGGGACATACAGTGAGGTCCAGGTCTGAATGCTTCCCAAAGCTCTCTCTATAATAATAATGACTACTTTATTATGTCCATTGATTATCTGTCTTACATGTGAACTCCTTGCAGGCCATACAAGTTGGGATAGCCCTCAGAACAGGAAGGATTGAGAAAAAGGATAAATGCGTGACCAGGGAGCTGTAGTCAAACTTCAAACAGTCAGGTCCTGGAACTTTAGAATAGTAGTGTGGCTCGGGGGACTACCGTCACTAATAGCTGAACTGGATGAAGAAGTCTGTTTCTGAGTGTCCGGGGAACTATAATACAGTGAGTTTTATGTATGCATTTCTGTCTTCACAGTGATTTGTGACTTTGGTCATGGAGAGAATTTATTGAAGGCATTTGTCAGCAATTGAGAAGCAGAACTTGTTTCGTGTACATGAGGAGTTACCTCCAGTGTTTATTTCCATGTATTCTATTTATTCAGGGAAGCATCTGTATATAGAACTGGACATTTCTATGGTACTTTTGGGGTCCCTATTTGCTGAATTATTTCAACAAGAGAACTAGGGGGGAGGAGAGCTACAGAAATCTCTCATGAGGGAATCGTGGCTATTTATTTTGGTATTCTATAAATTTAGGGTTTGGATCATATTTTCAGCTGGCAGTTTTGCAAAGAGAATTATTCTACAAAACATAAATGTCATCATTGAAAATGAAAGCAAAGAACTGAATAACATTAGCAGAGATAATGTTAGGTCTTTTCATTGGTGTGGGACTCTACTCTGGGTAAGAAATAGTTTCTGAGATATTCATGTTTGTTTCTGGTTGATGAAAGATGGGGGGGCTGAAAGCTGTCAAGAATGTAGGTCAATCTGATGTTTGTATTATGTACTTGGAAATAAGTAATCTTTAGGTTATATACAAGTTATTGTTCTGAGAGAAAGTCAAGGGTCAGACAAATGTCCATCCTGAGGAGTTCGTGGTGATGGTCAAGAGATGGTTAACAAGAAGTAAAGAGTGAAAAAGTTAGGAAACTAATGCCAGTAAAAGCAGATGCAATGAGGGACAATTCACACTCATAAGCAGAGACATCACTTTGCTGACAAAGGTCCATATAGTCAAAACCATGGTTTTTCCAGTAGTCAAATATGGATGTGAGAGCTGGACCATAAAGAAGGCTGAGCACTGAAGAACTGATCCTTTTGAAATGTGGTGCCAGAGAAGACTCTTGAGAGTTCCTTGGACTGCAAGGAATCAGACCAGTCAACCCAAAAGGAAAACAACCCTGAATATTCACTGGAAGGACTGATGCTGGAAGCTGAATTTCCAATCTTTGGCGGCCTGATGTGAAGAGCTGACTCATCGGAAAAGACCCTGATGCTGGAAAAGATTGAGGGCGTGAGAAGGGGGCGACAGAGGATGAGATGGTTGGATGGCATCAATGACTCAATGGACTTGAGTTGGGGCAAATTCCAGGAGATAGTGAAGGACAGGGAAGCCTGGCATGCTGTAGTCCATGGGGATCCCAAACAGTCAGACGTGACTGACTAAATGAATACCAAAAACAGTGACTGTTGTAATGGTTCTTATTGGGTAGGAGGATGGGGAGTCAGCTTGAGAGAGTCAGTGGCGTAGACTAGACTGTAATCTCACTTAAGAGTTCTCATCTCTCCTCACATCCATCTGGCTTTAGGCAATACCTCCTGTCCTGAATGAGAACAATAAAATGCTTCATTATTTAAATTGGAAGACATCAATACATCAAAAATGTAAGGCAAGTGCTTCTCAGATGAGACTGACATGCATACATGACTTTCTAAATTACCACCTTCATAATTTCTTTAACATACTGTTTAGTTGTAATATGATGTGACATGACTCTAGACAGGTAGATTGCGGACATATGGGGGCTTTCCTGGTGACTCAGATGGTAAAGAATCCGCCTGCAGTGTGGAAGACCCAGTTCAATCCCTGGGTTGGGAAGACCCCCTGGAGAAGGAAATGGCTGCCCACTCCAGTATTCTTGCCAAGAGAATTCCATGAACAGAGGAGCCATGGGGTGGCAAGAGTCAGAGACGACAGAGCGACTAATACTTTCACAGTCATATAGCAGTTGGCTATCTAAAATAAAAGTAAAGTTTAGATGTTTATGTTACTTTTCCCCATGAATTTGCATTTTATTGCTACTTGGGAGTTGATAGTACTATCATTGGGCTCTTTCAAGCAGTTCTTGAAATGATTCCTATTGAAAGAATAAAAATTGTGAGTTTCACATACTGTTGTATTAGTGGACTTACTATGCTTAGAAGAATAAAAACTGTCTTTTACTGGTATAGCATAATGGATGAGTATGTGTTATGGAATGTAGTCAGACCTACCTCCTCTGCCACTCACCAATGTCCTTGGCCTTTGTCGTTATCTACTAGCACAGGGAAAATCAAACCACTTACCTCACATTCAACTGTGGTATTTTCCTGCAAACAAAGACTAATATAGGTCTGTGCCCCACTCCTGAAAAACCGGGGAAAAGATTCTGTGAAAGCTCTGTTAATAGCAGGATGTGCAGGATAAGGAAGTTCTGTCTTGTATCTGCATCATCTCTTCCAAATGAAGAGATGTCATAGGCAGCAGAACCTGAAATATGAAGGGGCTTGCATCTTGAGACCAGCTGCATATATGGGTTCTGAGTATGGAAGAAAGAGCAGTAAAAAAGGCTTGTGGTTTGTCATTAGGTTTGTTCACTTCTGATCCCTCTTTTCTTCAGGCATATAGTGGAAGTTTACTTCCTTATTATCTAAACTTCAGTGTGATGTGGACTGGCTTTGGCCACCTTAATGCAAGAAATAATATGTGCTCTTCATTGTTAGGCGAAAGTTTCAGTGAAAGCGTGATTTGCCATGTTTTTTTCCTTCTGCCCTGTTGATTATGGAAGTTCATATCAAGATGACTCTCCATCACCCTGAATTATCTTAATTTGGAAAGAACCTCCCTGCCAATCTTCTATTCACGTACAGCATCATGAGAAATTAGCCTTCATTATTTTAAGCCCCTAAGATTTTGAGATTATTTATTATTGCAGTATAACCTTGCCTATTTTGACTGATTCTCTGGTTTCTAGGAAAGATCAATTCTTAAAGGCCAGAATGAGACCACTGACATCAACCTGAATGAATTTAGGAAACAATCTGAAGTTGAGCAGATATAAGAAGCAGATTACATTTACGAAGAAAGAAGAAGCATGCTGAAATTAAGTAACCTTACATTCTAGGCCAAAGAAACTGATGATCTGACATTGCATTCTGATTCTAGCAAGCAATGCAAACCAGTCTTTGGACAGGTAAGCAGAAGTCTGGGACATAACAGAGTGGGTGTTTAAGATGAGGAGGTGATCTCCTTTATGGTTATTTAGAAACTTGGATTTTCTAAGAAAAATGAAAGTGAAAGTGTTAGTCGTTCAGTCATATCTGACTCTTGCGACCCCATGGACTGCAGCCCGCCATGCTCCTCTGTCCATGGAATTCTCCCGGAAAGAATACTGGAGTGGGTAGCCATTCTCTTCTCCAGGGACTCTTCCTGACCCAGGGATTGAACCTGGGTTTCCTGCATTGCAGGTAGATTCTTTACTGTCTGAGCCACCATGGAAGCCCCTGTAGTGAAATCCAAATATCAAAGAAACAGTTTAACATACTTTTGGATACCATTCTCATTGATAAAGACTTGGTATTGCCTCAGTTTTCAATTAGTAGATCATCACTGTGACCAGCTAGTTAGGAACAGATATGACAGGACCTGAACCAAAGAGAGAGAAGGCAGTGAAATCTGCTTGATAGTATGATAATGTTTTTTCTAAAGGGATATTTCCCTTAGGTCAGTTCTAGATTTCCATTTCCCAGATCAAGCAATAGCTGTTCAAGGACTGTTATGGGTTATATTTTCTAAAATTAGTAACCATCTTCCTTATTATTTGGTGAAGAGGGTGGAAGGGATTCACTTCTACTTTTCCATGAACTGTGGAATCTGAAAATAGCATATTTTTATATGATTATTGCTGGTGTTAAATTTGAAATTGGTCTTTTGGATTAAATTTCCTGAAGTTTCTAGTTCACCATAATTCACTATGTAGTGTTTTCTGAATAGATCTAAACATTAAAAAAAATCCTACCATGTGAAAAATTTATGAAACTTTATAGCTCTTTTCACACTGAACTTATTTAACCATATATATCCCAATTAGAATAATTATATATGAATTTTTATCTTTATTAATCAGTACTAATAGTTTTCTAGCACTTGGTTAAATTTTTAAAAATCTCTATTTTTTACTGGTAGTAATTACAATTGAACATATTAAGATAGAAGATTTCACAGAATTATGAAAAATCTATACATTTGAAATAGAAATTTTAAAAATTATAATGGTTTTAATTTTTTTAATTCATGAAAAAAAAATAATGTAACTGAAAGGGAAAACTATACCCCAAATGAGACTTCAGTCATATATTTTGTTCAAAGTGATTGATTTTTCTTTGGACTTGATGTTTGATACAGTGTAGGCTGGGAGAAATGGAAAGGGAGTGTGTGATATATACTAGTCACCCTTTTCTCTTAATGTGAGTTTTTTCTTTTATTTGTAAAATTCAACATTGGAAAAGGATTTAAGGTGGGTCCTGGCCACTTACCTGTAGATGGTAATGCCAGTGTATTTTTTTATATTCTCACTGCCATCCTCGTGGGGATGGAAGACAGTTTTGAAGGAAGGAGGGAAAGGAGTGGCGTCTTATGTGACTGTAGTGGTTGTAACTGAGCTTCCCGTGCCTTCTTTGTGGTAAACATGTAAGCGTTGGCTCTCTCATTGTCCTTGATTAAGAGTCCTTGGAGTACTGATGGTTCTTCCCATGCTGTATAGTTCTCCAATGTGGACGAAGAACTTTGCCTGAATTTACACTCTGCCCTTCCAGATGCCTCCATCACCCCAACTCCCATTCTCTCTGAACTACCTAGATAACTAGGCCCAAAGTTTCCTCAGATATCCAGTTACCAAGTATCGTCTAAGAAAGAGGAGCTGTCAACCCTACTTGTATGGGATAGTCAATTCTTCAAAGATTATCAACCCTGCTAACAACATGTTTAAGGGTTTGTGGGTTTGTCCACTGGGTCATACACTTGGTATTGTTTTTTTACTTCATTAGCTTCTTCCCTTCTTTTCATTATTTTCTCCCCTATACTGTATTTGATCTTATTTTTTTTTTTTTACCATTTTTTAACTCCTTGAGATCATTTAACTTATTAATTGTTAAATTTGTGCCCTTTTGCATTTCTAATATACACAATTCCTTCTAAATACTGATTTGGCTATATCCCACAAATATGATATATTTTAAAATTATTTTCAAATTCAAAATGTTTGAAAATTTTAACATAAATTCTTTAATTTATGGATTATTAAAACATCCTATGCAATAAAAATATAATGTAAGCCACAAAGATGGCCAAACTTATGATTTAAAATATTGAATTATGAATCACAAAATTTCTTGGTCCTTTGATTGTGCTCAATGTGATACCTTGATACTGGTACCCAAGATTCTTGGACATGACCTTGGCCTGTTTCCTATAGGCTCCATCGTTTTGCCTAATATTTCATTAATTTCTCTAATACTCCTGCCATGAACCTTTCTGAATTAGTGTCTGATCTTGATAAGGTCAAATCTTTATCTCCACTGTGCTTCAAGAACTATCAGTTTCTGCAACTAGTGCATCTTCAAACATCTGTAGACTTCTGTACAGAATATTTAAATCCCTTTTCCATTTCAGAACAAGAAATGTATTTTTAAATCAAGTACAAATTAAATTATGTCACAAAACTTTTTAGTTTATTTCATACTAGAGTTTATCTGTAATGTTCTGGGCCTACTCATAAAGCTTCTTGAAAGCTTCATGCAGTTTAATTTTATAAACTTGGCATTTCACCAGCAGGATATATTTTTGATGAGTAAAAGTGTTGGTCTTCAAAAATACATGAGACATACAGACTCAGCCTAGGTCACATCTAATACTTTATAATACATGTTGGAAAATAATTTCCTCCATTAAGTCAACCCTGCTGGATCTCTCATTTCTAACTAGGATAAATTCATCTTAGCACTGATGTGACAACTGAGACTGGTGACTCTAGAAAAACTTTTTTTCATAACTATTTATAATTTATTTGCCTAGAGTGTTCTTTGGAATAGAAAGGTAACTATGTGGGAAGTTAGACAGGCATGAGTTCAATACTAGTCTGTCCCAAGAAATAAAAACAAATATGGCATCAGGGAAATAGATGGTTAAACATAAAAACAAAAGGAAAAAAGAAACCATTTTCTTGCTTTGGCGTGACATCCAATAGCTATTGTATTTGAAAACTTTTCTTATATATCATAGGCTTTCTTCCTGCTTATAGAAGATTCAGTGTCTTGGCTGACTGTTACTGCAGAATTTCTTAAATATGGGTAGAGAATGCCAGTCCTCTCCCATACAGATATATAAATCTGCAATCTTAAATTGGGCAACAGGTCCTTCCTTTTCAGCATTTACTGGTGTTTTGATTTCACACGCTACCCTGGAAGAAATAAGATTTAGTATCAGAATGAGAGTGAATTATGGTTTAAAAAATCAGGAGAGGGATACAGAGAAAAGAAAAGGAGAAAGATTTATTTCATGCTGAAAAAAAGTACTAGCTGGTTAGACTTAGGGGAGTTGAGAATATCCCTTTAAACTGTGGTACTGCAATTGATCTCTGTACGTTTTCTGGTATCCATCCCTTTGAAAAGAGAATGAGAGCCAAGATCATTGGCTGTACTGTGAAGCTGTCACATCTCAGTACTGAAAAGGTACAGTGCAAGTGAATTGAAACAGTCTTTAGTTTTCTATTCCGTATCGCCAAGAGCTTTGAGACTGATGAACCAAGTGAATGCTTTTTTTAGGGCTAAGTGAGATACAGATCCCTCCAGTCTGACAGCGTTTCAGCCTCCGGAGTAAGAAAGCGGCAGAAGCGGCAGCAGCAGAAGCAACAGCCGGAGCAAGAGCGCCGGCAGCAGCCCCAGCTGAAGTCCAGTAAGGGAGACCTGATCTCCAGTGAATCCTGGAGCTCCACCTGGGATCGTGCACTGTCCAGGGTCCTGAAACATGAACCAAACTGCCAGCGTGTCCCATCACATCAAGTGTCAGCCCTCGAAAACCATCAAGGTAGGACCCAGGTTTTCTTTCTTCTCTCTGCTTCTGCGAAGGTATATTTATCCATTTAGCTCAAACATGGGCATTGGTATGGCAGGGCGCTGACAGTGGCGATGCCTAGTTGGTTTGAGTGTGAATTGAAGGTGGATCGAGTAGTCTTTGGTTCGTTTGCATATGTATGTAGGATAGAGAGAGTAGTTTGCACTAAATAACTGTTTTGACTTGATGACTGGCTTTTTTTGACTTAGAATGTATCAACGGTGTATTTCAGAAACAAAGTTTAGTGAGCCTCTAGAAGAGTTTTTGATCTGTGTCAGTTTTTCTAGATGGAACTGGTGTAGAATTTGCAACTGCTGGAAACATATGATATTAAATTGAATACAGACTTTATTACAGTGTTTCATTGTCATATGGGTTTGGAACTTCTCATTCTTTCCAAAGAAAAGTGCATCCTTCATTTGAGTGTTGAACTGGTAGTTATACTAAAGTGACTATAAAGGGTGTAAAAGAGTTTAGAAGAAGTATAAAAATGTATGTCCTTATATATGCCACCATACAACTCAGAAACAGTAAGGTGATTGGAGTCACTGTTTTAGACAGGTGCTTGTTTTAAATTTGAGTCTTTTTCTGACATGGTTAAATTAAAAGGATCAACTCAGAATTTTATTGTTCTGTTTAATTATTAATGTTTATGTCATTCACCTTGTTCTTATTTGGGATGGTCGTAAGGACTTATAAATAACCAGGTTTCTAGTGAAGAATTTACTCTTATCTTGCCATTTATCTTTATTAGATTACTATCTGTGTAAGTACTTTGCATTTGTGTAGGGGCAGGGAGTAATGGGTTCCTCTGGAACTCTTTTATAGAAGAAACTGACAGCCTGATAGATCAAAATTAATTATTGTGGTCTTTAATTTCCATACAATGCATACCTTTTATTGAGATTCCAAAATTTGAGAAGACTCATTTTATGATTATACTATTTGGGAGTTATATTTAAGACCTTTGAAAATACTGCATAGACTGCAATCATAAAAGGGATATAATTTTCAGCAATAAGTCTCTTTCTTGTGAACTTACCTACCCTCTGTCAGAGTCCTCCAGTGATAAATAGACCATAAACTGCACACTTTCTTCCATTTATCTGCAATTATTTTTAAAAGCAATGAAGTCTCCAGGATATATCAAATGATGCATAGACTCCCATCATAATAAACATAGAGTTAACTAAAATAATGAAGAACCCAAATTATCAGGATAATTTATACCATCTCTAATTACAAAAGTGTAATATTTTTCAGCATTGGATTTCATGCACTGTGTCCAAGTTTAGAAATAAAATGTTGAGCTTTAGGGTAAGTTTTTCTCTGCATGTGAGATTCCCACATATGTCAATTATATGAGTAACATTACTGAAAAATGCCCAAACAGTATGTACAATACTCCACATTTGTGATATATAAACTCTAGTGGGAAATACATGCTGTAGTCTAAACTGTGGTAGAGTTATAGTCTGGCACTATACCTTTGAGTATGTTTAGAAAACCATAAAATGGCTGGTGGCTTTCTGTTTAAGTGTTTGAGGTCATAGGAATCAAGTGTTTTGTTTGCCCTTTTATGTATTGAATAAGGACAAGTGAATGCTACTTTCTGGGACTGAAAATCACTTCCCTATTGGTGTTCTGGCATTGACTGCCCTCAGACAAACTGTGGAGACAGAAAAAAATAAATGTATCTAGTGTAAGGTTTTGCATCATCTTGCTGATCTTGCAGATGCTGGTTTTTCATTCTAACTGCAGTCACTGAATTGAAATGAAAGGCATCATAAAAACTGGACAACCCACCATTTAGCAGTGTATTATATTAATGGCTTAATGAATCTTGAATTCATTAAGGAATCTTGAATCAAACCTCTGGGTGATTTGGTTAATTGGACAAGTGAAGTTGTTTTGTGCCCCTCCCCCCTTGATATTACTCTGGGGAGCAAAAGAGGCTTGTGATGTTCCTAAAGTATATATATAGTTACAAGCATTGAACTATTAAGGGAGTAATTACTTGAGTATTTTCCAATTTGCAACAGTAAAAGGGGATGAGTGGAAAAGCTCTCTTACTTCAAATTATATGCTCAATTATGAAACATTTATGGCTTTTGGAATTTATACTAAAATGGCTATCTATATTTAGGTAATGCATTAGCCTATGAACAAAAGGCAGTAACAACCTAAAGAGAAACCATAAGAGGAGAGGTTTTGGGGCAGTTATGAGATATTGAGGCTCAAAGGACTCTTTGAACTTCTGGAATCTATCTTGTTTTGTTTACAGCATGATTTTTTGGAGTTAATTTTTGCTCACTTTTAAAGTTACTATCTGAAACTTTGCAATAAAACTCCCTTATGAAATCTAGCTGGCCTGTAGATAATGATACATAAACCAGTTGGGGCTCTAGAAATATCCAGATACTCAAGAATTTGTAAACTGTTGCACTTTGAAATTCTAAAACCTGTAGGGACTGTCCCCCCATAGTTCAGTGTAATAAACCTGTGGGCAATTGTTCCTCATTGTCAGTATAGTAAATGCTGGCTGTTCCTTCTCTTGGTGGTTTAACCATTTCTAAAAAGAATGCAGTGGGAATGAACAAAAATGAATTGAATTGGCTAAAAATAGCTTTAAAGGCCAAAATGTGTACGTGGAGAAAGAACAGGTGTGTATGTGTGTGTGTGTGTGTGTGTATTTTTCCCTACGAGAAGTATTTAAAAAACAATGATATGTGCAATGGGTCAAATCTGGCAAGTATTGCAAGTGAAAGCTATTTGTGGTCATGGTAGTAACAGAGTTGGAGAAAAGGGGATTAGGAGGAGTCATAATGAGATAAAATGGTCAGCGTTATTCAGGTGCCTTGACATTTGTCTTTGCCATTCTGGCCATTCTCCAACTCAACCAGTCAACACAGTTTTCCTGATGTGCTTGAGTGGGTGTTTTCTTGTAGTCAAAACAGGTAAGAGTGAATAGAGCAGAGAAAGTCAAATAAAGGTTCTAGGCATGTTCTTAGATCACTTTGGATGGAATGTGGAATACAATGCACTCGTAAAGTCCTCTCTCATTTTAGAACTTGCAAAGCAGTAAAGCCTTTCCTAAAATGATTGCAAATCTTACCGTCTGTATAGCAGCACTCTAAAAAGATCTTTCATTGTGAGATTTGTAATGGAAAGTTTCAAGGACTATCTGGGAATGCTAAACACAGATTTAATCTTGGCTTATTATAAACTTGATTTCTGAAGAATTATCCCCACCTTGGAAAACAAACTTGTTTTTTTCTTCCTTGTTTTGCCTTCTCTGGACTACACTGAAAGCAAATCAAATCTCCCAGCCAAATCTCTGGACTTGATTTGCCTTTCCCCCCACAGTGGAATAGTAAATTTAGAACTTTGCCTAAAAAATGTGAGAGATTTTAAAAATTATTTTGTATTTTAATATAAATCTTACATCCATATATGTCTAAGGGTAGTAAAGGAACTCCATCCTTTTTTAAAAGTTAGAAGTTGTGCATCAATTATGTAGGGTTGGTGAGTCCCAGGTCAAGAATCAGATATGTTTTTATTATGGTAACTTCCAAATACAGTACACAATATTATCTTATTTTTCCCATCCATGAGCCTTTCATATCAGTCTCTCTCTTTCCCATTCCTCTCTTCAAGACTTGCCTGGTTTTTTTTATTCTACTGATACCTTCAAACCCAGGTCCCTAGTCCTACATAGAAAAGGATCTCAAGGCCTAAAAGTCTTAATTTCATTCTATTCCTGCTGGAGTAGCTGAAATGTTTTACAATATATATTTGAATGAGTATTTAGAATTTTCATTGCCTTGGGGGTAGAACATCTATGAACAGGTAAACTCTTTTCATAATTTTGGCTGTCTTTTTATACTGTAATACTAAAATGTTATTATGCTAGTAAATACTTTCTCCCCTACTACCTGTAAACCACAGCCCCAGTTAAAATTATGCTATAAGAAACACGGTATAAAATAAAGTAGGACAGAATGAAAATTTAATCACAGATTTTTTTGTTGTTAAATCTGTGGACTTAAGGATGTATGTGGTTAGAAAATGATTTCTGTCTTTAATAAATTGAAAATTTTGGAGTGTGACATTGTGATGAGTTGGCATGGTTCATCTGGCTTGGAATGGTACCAACTGGCATCTTGATGGTTGTTAATTCCATACCCCGTGCCTCAAGGATGGACACCTCATCTGTAGTTCACATGGTACTTGAGTTGGTGTTGTAATTTAGTCTTAAAGAACATTTCTTAATTAAATATCCAAATAAAAATTCAACAGAATCTAAGAAAAAATCTTATGTCATCACAATTTGCAAAATGTAGCCTCCCAATTTTAGTATTATGTATAATTCTAAGTGCAAAGATTATAATAGACTTCTGAATTGCATCTTGTCTTCAAGGTCGATTTTGGCCTTAATCCTAAGGACTTTAGTCATAAGGGAGAAAAAGAAAGAAAGTTTATTAAATTATATTCTCAACGCAGACTTAGACATACTAAAGAAAAAGTTATCATCTGTATTCAGTGAACCCTACAGTTCCACTTGGCAAGGAACATATTTTTTTTTCACCATTAGGAGAATGGGTCATTGTCTTAAGTAATGATATTTGAAGAAGCCAGAGGAGGAGACTTACAGAAAACTTGAATGAAGGATATTGTGAGTGAGAATTTTTTTCATCACTGTTAGAATGGTCTACCTCTTTTTAATTATTCTGACACAGCTTCCTCATATGCTTAGACAAAAATCACAGACTGTGATAAACACAAATTGGACCACGTTAGAAATTCTGTTGATAAGCAATTATAGTCATTTACAGGTTGAATTTATTGGCAAGTATTTGAATTTTAAAAGATTATAGGATACTTTTATCTCAAATAAATGTCAATTAAGCTGTTTTATAAGAAAGTATTAATGTTTCTATTTTCTTTTTAGTAAAGAGTGACAATGTTATAATAATTGGCCCATTTCTGTATTTTGCTGGCCTTTTTTCTTAATAAAATAGAAGAAATGGAAAGTTTCTTTTTATTTGTTATTTATGCATTTAAATGGCAACTTCTGCTTCAAAGAAGTATTGTCATAGAATGTTTGAGGTAAATTTGAATGATTTTAGAAAATACTTAATATTACTTCATTTTCTAGAAACTTATGGTCAGGTAGTTAAGACATTCTTGATGATAAATTTGTGATGACAAACCACTATTTGTCATCGAAAAGGTATGGTTCTACAACTGGAGCACAGAATAAATAAGTTAAAGTAATGCTTCTTAAAGTGGCGTTCTTGAGCCAACAGCATCAGCATTCTTGTGAATTTGGTAAAAATGCCCATTTTGGGGCCTAATCAATTAGGCCTAATCAACCCAGACCTAATCAATTAGAAACCCTGGGAATAGGATCCAGGGTTTCTGGATCCTATCTGTGTTTTAACAAGATCCCAATCTGTGTTTTAACAAGTCCTCTGTGGGCTCAGCTGTGTGTTAAAATTTCAGAAACATGGAGCTAAATGACTACCAAGACTACCAAATAAGACCCATTTGTGCTATGATCCACCTGTAAGATTTGGCTGAGTATCACAGATGGAACCTGAAGAACTTCAGAATGACACTCAGGGTCATTAACTAACATGAATTCTATGAGAGCTGAGATCTCATCAGGCTCATCTCTTCTATTGCTCACAGGTCTTATTTGATACAAATACAAGGCTATTGCTCACAGGGTTTATTTGATACAAAATCCTGCATGCACTAGACATCAAATATATAATTGCTGGTTATTAAATGATTGGTTAAATGATTATTAAATGGGGATGAGATGGTTGAATGGCCTCACCGACTCAATGGATGTAAGTTTGAGCAAACTCCATGAGATGGTGAAGGGCAGGGAAGCCTGATGTGCTGCAGTCCATGGAGTTGCAAGGAGTTGGACATATCTTAGCAACTGAACAGCAATAGCAAAATGACTGCTTAGGTCTATCTGCTCTAAGATGAGCTAAGTCAATTTTTAAAATCTTGTTTAATAGGTAACCAGGTTGGAAGACTTGATGGTCTTTTAAATTCATATCAAGTTTCTCTAAATGTGTATTTACATTTTCTTTGGCTTTTGATGATTCTGTTTTTTGATTTTGGTTTGAGGTCATCTGATAATCAACACTTTTTGGTAACTAAGGAGATCCGTAGTCACACTAAGCAGAAAGTGTGCTAGATAAATGTCTCCCTTTTTTGCCAGCTTCCTCTGAAAATTGGCAAAACAGTGGTAGGCAGGAATATCACTATAGCCTTTCTTTCCTCTTCATGAATGTTCTTTAGCTCTTGGATATAGGCCACATTTGTAGGATATAATTGGCAATAGTATACCAAAATTAATTATCATCTTCAAACCTGACCTCCCATTAACAGACCTAGCATGGTGTTCCAGTAGCAGAATTAGATTTAAGCTGGGTGATAAGCTCTAAAATAAAGAAAACTTACCTTCTGAACAGAAAGATTTCTTGGAAATTCTTCAGAATTTTGCTTAGTTTTTACAGTTTCCACTTGGAAAAAGATCAAATGTGCACAACTTACCCTATCACCTGTGAATGAAATGTAAGGCAGATTGGTTGGGTTTTCCTTCGGAGTGTCATCCTCAATTTGAGTTCTCACTTCCTCGGTACTACCATGAATCATATGATCTTAGGGAAGGCAATTAACCCTGTCAAGGCTTTTTTCCCCACTAACAGAGGGCAATAAACTAAAATTACCTCCCCAAACAAAAATGCTTTGTAAGTGCTTTGTATTATAATTTGTTCTAGAAGCAATTTTTAAGGGATATGACATTTTCATAGAGAGGTGTATAGTGAGAATCAATTTTTATGACATAAAAGCTGAGAATTTTATTTGCAATTATTATTAACTATAATGATGATAAAACTCATTTTGGTGTCACCAGGGAGCTGAAAAGTATCTTCTAATATTGTAGTAACATCTGCAAGATTCATCATGAACCTGTACCAGAAAAGTAGGAAGAAAAGGAGATTGAGTTTAAATGCCATCTAAAGGGCTGATTAATTTAATAAAAAATGCAGTTACTCATTCTGGTGCTAGGCTACAGAAAATGGAAAAGACAGAGGGTGGCTGCATGGATTGCACATGTGGGTGAACTGGGGAGATGTTTCATCATAATATGGACACAGTCTTATTACTACCTCAGGGCTCCCTGTTTCCTTTGTCTCATTTATCCTTCCACCCAATGGTCCTTTAAAAAACCCATATTCTCACTTGAAACCTCATACAGAATTTTCTAAGTGAAAGTTCTCAGACTCCCTTAGGCAAACCAGTCATAGTCTCAACTAATCATCTGTGCTCTCACATAATCTTCTCTGTTGTTGTTCAGTCACTACATCATGTCTGACCCCTTTATGACCTCATGGACTGTAGTCCACCAGGCTCTTCTGTCCATGTGATTTTCCAGACAAGAATAATGGAGTGGGTACCCATTCCTTTCTCCAGGGGATCTTCCAGACCCAGGCGTCAAATCTGCGTCTCCTGCATTGGCAGACAGATTCTTTACCATTGAGCCACCAAGGAAGCCCAATCTTCTCTATATCTGATTAATAACAATTCGTCTTCTGAGTTATAATTATTTGTTACTATATGTCTCTCCACTAGCTATTTAAGAACTCTTAAAAGGTCTCTGTCTTTTATTTTTGTTAATTCCAATGTTTAGCCCAATATCTGGTGCTTAGCAGGTCTCAGCAGCTCACTCCAGTGTTCTTGCCTGGAGAATCCCAGGGACGGCGGAGCCTGGTGGGCTGCCGTCTGTGGGGTCGCACAGAGTCAGACATGACTGAAGCGACTTAGCAGCAGCAGCAGCTGCTCAATTAAGATTCTTTGAATGAAAGAATGTTCAAAGGCAGCTACAAACTCATTCATCTCTAGAGATGCAGTCTGACTTCTGAGTTCAGAATCACGCTAGTCCTCCTTGATCCTTGAGTAATGAATTGTTTTGCTTTAAAATATGTAAACAACATTTGGAGAGATGACAAAGGGGTCTCATGTCTTGTGACAACAGATATGCTAATCCTCTTGAGGTTGAGTAGCTTCTCTAAGCCAAAAATAGGTTTTTTATTATGAGTGTCTTTCTACATCAGAGTTAAAGAAAGTCTGTGTCCAAACAGAGACTGTCTCTGTCCCTTTTTTGGGCTCTTGTTAGCATAGCAAACACTAGTTGCTGCTGATTTTAATTGATGAGGTTATGTAGGGGGACTATTGACTCTGGCACTTTAGTGAGGCTTTTTCTCATCACAAACCTTAATTTCCAAGATGAATCACTGCTGCTGGATTGAAAAACACCATTTCTCACAACTTTGGATTCCAAGATTTGGCCTAAAGAAAAATGGACTCTGCTTTATTTTAATGGAAATTAAATAGCACAAAAGTATTATTGCATTTAATAGATGGGCCCTTTACTTCAATACATTTTTTGTGACAGTGGAAGAAATAGGGCAGAGAGACTATTCAAGACAGATATTCTTAATCAAGGAAGGGGAGCTATGGTTAAATTTTTTCCTTTATGCATGTCCTCTGAAGGAAATAAAATCCATTGAAAGGACATACTCAAGAAATGCTGACAATGATTGGTGAGCCTAGTATGATGTGATGGGTAGAGACCGGGACTCACTGTTTTATTGTTTCAGTCATTCAACATTTAGTGAAAGAGGATTTCAATGTTTAAGAGGGTGATAATGCTTGTTTTTTTTTTTTTTTTTTTTGAAGTACAGTCTAGGATGCAAGTTAATACAGTTGCAATCTTAAATGATAACTGCTAGATGAAGCAAATGTAAGGTTTCAGAGGGGCATTCACAAAGCTCAGGACAGAATTCCACAGAGGAGTTCTTAGATTGATAGAAGAAAATATTCCAGACACAGAGAAAACATGGGCAAAAGATAAAGAAGTAAAGCAATGCAACTGATATGACAGCACTGCTGAGTTGAAACTGAAACTGACTATAATGTGCAAATAATTGGAAGGCGTGAAAAATGATGTTGCAAGTATAAAATGGGGGGCTCACAGTGCTATTTTTCAGAATGTGACTGCATCCTGAGGGTGAAGCTTAAGGGCAAAGAGTACAAAGATAAGATCATGAGATTTAAATTCTGTGACCTTGGGAAACATTCCTGAGGAGCTAGGTAGAAAGTGAAGACTGACAGATTCCTGGTCCATCTTTCAGGATAATCCAACTATAAGACATTATTAGCCAGACAGGGGTTACTGAAGGTAAATCTTAGTAAGAATAAAAGATTTATTCATTAGTTTGATTTAGTACCACCAACTTTTATGAATGCTAATAATAGCTGGTCTTTAAAGGCTTTAATTTACTGGTAACTTTTGAATTCAAAACTAGTAACTTTTGGCTTCCCTGGTGGCTCAGACAGTAAAGTGTCTGCCTACAATGCAGGAGACCTGGGTTCCATCACTGGGTCAGGAAGATACCCTGGAGAAGGAAGTGGCAACCCACTCCAGTACTCTTGCCTGGAAAATCCCATGGACGGAGGAGCCTGGTAGGCTACAGTCCACAGGGTCGCAAAGGGTCGGACACGACTGAGCAACTTCACCTTCACTTTTGAATTCAAAAGTCTGTTTTTGACTAATGACAATCGTTGGACTATAACAGAAGCTTTTCTTTAATATCTGAGTGTTATATACAGATAATCTTTTTCCTAGTATATTGTTTGTTATTTGTCTTTTCAACAATGCCCACAGATGACCTCTGTTAGGGGCTTCAGACTTTAGTATAAAGAATTCCTGGAAATTTCAGAGGTAGAGGTATGAATATTCTTTTCTTTGTAGTCTTGTAATTACATAAACCATCTGTTGTCTTTAATATAGATACTTTAGGTTTCTTGAAGCATTAGCTCCAAGGGTCTATCTCAAAGGCTCACTCCATTTTTCAGAGATGACAGGGAAGATTAAAGTACATTTGATGTGCTACACTTCCACAACCATAAAATCTGGAAGTTTTCTTAGAGATGTTCTTCTCCAGATTCTCACTTTGCAGACAAACAAGCTGAGGGTTAAAAAAGGAAGTTAGATAAGGTGAGTTTTGCCCCTTGCACCATTTTGAACAAGAGGCATGCACACGTGCGTGTGCACACAAAACCATCCTGCACAATTATCTCCTGATAATAATACTGTGAGATGGTTTGTGTGTGTGTGTGTGTGTGTGTGTGTGTTGGCTATCTTCCTTTGAGGTCTGGGGTAAGTTAGAGAATATGGAGGTTTTATTAATCAACGTGCTTTTAGCTGACAGTATCAGAAAACAACAGATAATTCTAAATGACTTGGTTAGAAGAATCAGGAAAAAATAGTAGTTTCACAAAATAAAAAGTCCCTTGGTAGAGCACTTCAAGAGTTATTTAATTTGGTGCCCAAATAGTGTGTCCTAGGATGCAGGTTCTTTGCACCGCCTCACTTTGTCTTTTTCAGACTAGCAGCTTCAGTTCCATAATTGGTATGCAGACCTGAGAGCTGACCATGTTCAGTAGACACAGAAGTTTCTTCCTTTGAGTTTCTTTTAAGAAAATGTCCTGCTCATACGTCCTGTCAATTGTCTCATGCCAGTTCCATATCCATTGTGCATGAAGATACGTATGGTTAAGTTGAGAAAATATAGGAGGTAGCTAACCAACTAAACATGGGGTTCTGTTTAGAAACAGTCAGGGATGTCAGATGGTTTTAAAAGAGAAAAAATTATGTGCCACAGAGATCAACAAGAATGATTTTAGAATTTGGTGGACATACAATGTACATCATACTGTGAAAGACAGGTAATACCATGGCCTAAGAACTGTTTCAGCAAAGATGTAACAAACTAAAACATAATATTGTCTCTGCTTTCTTCATGACAGAGATATTTTCCATAACTTTGGAGCGAAAATGTGGGAGGAGAGGGTCCCAAGTTTGTCTCATTCAAGCAGCCTTGTCTCCTTTGATACCAAATGACTTAGTAGCCAATCACTGTGCATTGTGTTTTCATTTTCCACCATCATTGGACTCTTATCTCTTTGACGAAGATGAGGGGAAATGGTGATATTCTTTATCAAACAATTTTGATTGCTCAAGGCCTACTGCAGTGACCTCTTCCCTGCTAGCTCTAAGGACTTGGAGCCCTTATGCCCTCAGGAGCATTTAAACACCCAAATGCTTTCAAAGTTGAGAGGTTATGTAATAACTAAGGTGAAATGTGCAGTTGAAACTGTGGTAGTTGGATACAGCATGTCCCATGTAAAGACACACCAGAACCAAGTCCATTCCCCTTCCCCACAAAATATCTTGGGGGGGGGGCATTTATTACAGGGCAATAAGACTACATGTGATCACACCAAAAAGAATTTTTAGGGGGGTTCTGTACCTCTGGCTTGTAACTCTGGCTTGTGATGTTGAAAAATACTGTGGATTTCATTACCAGATGCTGAACACTGATAGACTTATATCTGGAACCCAGGCTGCTCCCTTGATCTCTATCCTCAGATGTTGATCTTTCCTCAATATTGTCATGTAGATGTCTAATAGACCCTGTAAACTTATTACATGAAAATCAGAACTTTTTTACTTGCTACATATGCTTCTTTCACCTAACATCATTACATGCTACCACCATCTTCTTTGCAGAGACTCAAACCAAAAGCTTACATTTTATCTTTTTCTCTCTTCTCTTCCAGGAATTTTCCCTGGTGTCTCAGATGGTAAAGAAACTGCCTGCAAGGCAGAAGACCTGGGTTTGATCCCTGGGTCAGGAAGATTCCCTGGGGAAGGGAATGGCAACCCACTCCAGTATTCTTGCTTGGAGAATTCCATGAACAGAGGAGCCTGGTGGGCTACAGTCTATGGGGTCACAAAAAGTCGGACATGACTGAGTGACTAACATTTGCACTTTCTCTTCTCTTCATTCCACCATCCAATCCATCAAAAATCCTGTCCATTCTGCCTGTTAAATGTATGTCCAGGCTAATTTCCTTTTTCTGCCTCCACCAACAATCACCCAAACTCCGTGTACATGCACATTTCATCTGAATTATGGAAGCTACTTGAGAGAACTCTGGCTTCTCTAAGGTAATGCAGATCTTATCAACATTCTCCACTCCCTAGGTGAGTGATGGTTTTCAAATGCAATGCTAATCATTTGCACACCTGATTTAGATCTTAACATCACTTTTAGAAAACAGTCCCAGATCCTTGACTTTACCCTGATGATCTTGCACTGACTTGGCCCCTGTTCTACCCTTTGACCATATGGTGTCCATTTTTTCCCCTGCAACCCTACCCTATGATCCTTCTCCAACAAAAATGGGCCTCCTTTCTGAGGCTAAAGCATTGCCGGCTCTTTACCATACCATGATCTCTGCTTGTTCTCATTGTCTAAGAAGTTTTTTTCCTGCCACTTCCCACATCACCTTTCTAGTTTCAACTCAGGCCACTTCTGATGAACTCAGCCCATCTAGGCTGTGTTCGCCTCTATGTTGGCGCTGAAGAAGCTTGTAACCAAGGGTGGTGATTATCTTGTGTTATGACCATAGTGCTGCTCCCAAAGGCTCCAATTCATAGGGATTTGGGGGACTCTTCCTTCTCTGAAGGCCTTTAATCTTTGTTTTATGCCCTATCACAACCCCTGTAAAAGAGGGTTTTATTTTAAAGAAACTTTCTGGATTCTAGTTTCCAATTCTTTCCTGATCACTATGTTAATTCAACAAATATTTAGTGAACATATGTGTTGCATGTGTTGCACAGAGGAGGATACCAAAAGGCATAAGACATAGAACCATACAGTCTGGCTTTTTTCTCCTTTCTCGTTCCTTGGGGTGAAGGTGGAGGACATGGAAAATTAAGTTCCTAATGACAGTAGAGTGTGAATATTCTCTGGGAAATCAGAGACGTGTGTGTGTGTACGCTCAGTTCTGTCTGACTCTTTGTGACCCCATGGGCTTTTAGCCTATGAGGCTCCTCTGCCCATGGAATTTTCCAGGCAAGAATTCTGGAATGGGGTGCCACTTCCTATTCCAGGGGATCTTCCTGGGCCCAGGGATTGAGCCTGCATCTTTTGCAGGTGGATTCAAATCAGAGATCAGAGAAAGTACACCTTACTCCAACTTGTGTAAAGGAGTGAACTTTGAACTTACAGTTGATGGGCAAGTAATAGTAATCATGGTGAAGAATCTGATAGAAAGGGACGTCTCAGATGGTAGAATGTGTGGAGGCACCCAGGTAATGAGAGCCCCACTCCCACCACCCCCATCACTGTGTGATCACTATCATCACCGTCTCATCATTCCTGTAGTTAATGGACCACCCCGAGACACACACGCAGCTCTAGGTGCTTTTCTGGGGTATCTCTAATTCCCACGGTGGCTCTTCATGGAAAGGCTTACTATTCTTACTTTATAAATAAGGACAATAATTCGTCCCAAGTTTCCCAGCCTGTAAGAAGTGGTGCTCGTATTTGAACCCCATTAGGCTGGTTTCACAGCTCAAGCTGACAGTTTGGATTTCCTGCCTTCTCTTTTAGTGCTGTTCTCTCTGCTCTCTCATGCTTCCCAAACCTCTGCAGAAGTGTTTGCTCTTACCCAGGCTTCTTGGCTGTTTTACGCCTCTAAGTCAAAGGTTCCTGTTTTCCCCACAGGGATGCCCTCTGTCCCTCCTTTTCACCTGCCTTGTAGATAATCCACCTTCTGTTTGAAGCTGGCCTCTTCCTTACTTGCTCCTTCCCAGCCCAGGAAGACTGTTTTGTACTCTACCGAACCTGCAGCATACCATCGTCTTTGTGTATATTTATCTTCTTATCCTCTCCCTTCACCCTGTTCCTCATCCTATCTACCCTCCACCACATGTCCTGTCTGAAGCTGGACTGCAGGGTCCTTGAGGCAAAGGCGATATCTCATTTGTTATTATGACTTTAGTGTTTAGTACCATTCCTGATGTGAAGCAAATGCTCAAACAGGGCTTGCTGAATGAATGAATAAGCAAAGGCCATCTAATGTGGCAAATGATATGTCACAGCTTCAGAACATCCTTTATAATATTTATGTTTCCTTTCACTTCATATAGAGTCACATGGCTCTTGTTCTGGGAGAAACGTAAGTATGAGAAAAGAAACCAATTATATTTGTAGTTTTTCAAAGAATTTGTCTCCCCCTGCCACTGTGTGTATGTGTGTGTGCGTGTGTATGTGTGTGAGAGACACACAATATGAGAGCTGAGTTTTAAAAATATAAATACTGCTGAAATTGGCTTATTGCTACATTCTTTCATTAGTGTTTAGATTAATATATTTTAAAGTCATTTAAAATGTGGAGAAATTATTTTTTTAAGAATGGGATTTTTCATAAGAAGAATATATTTTCTGAGCACCTACTCTGTGCTAGGACTTCTTTTACCAACAGATTCATTTTTTTTTTTAACTCTTTTACCTGCTAGGAAAGTAGTGGGAACCTATATTTTAATTAGGCTCTCAGTCAGGCCCTCTACATTCAGTATATATTTTAAATTCTAGGGAAGATATGTTTGTTATTCTACCAAAACATATTAAGGACTTAAGGATCTGAGTGAGGAAAAGGTAGAACTGAGCTTTCTCCCTAGTCCTGCCTTGATTTCATAGTTCAAGCTCTTTCTGTTATACCATGTGATAATATTACTCATGGAAACACACAATTTAAGGAGTCTTCATTGTAAAACATATAAGCACTTGATTCTCCAGGTAGTCAGTCATTTGCATGGTGACAGATTTGTCTTTGCGAAATCTCACATTTTCACAGTCACCACCATTTTACGTCCTTCTCACGTATCACCAATGAATGGGTCTTACCTGGAAATAGCAGAATTGAGAACCCAAGATTCAATGCAGGACAAACAATGCCGAGTCCAAAATATGTGTCTGAAAGGAACACCAAATAGGACATAATACTATCAACTGCTTTCAAAAGACAGCCTAGGGCCTGGGAGAGAGTGGACATTCAGGAATAAGAACAGAATGAGTGGTGATTTTAAGTTCATTTAGGCAAATGGTTTCTTACAATTGGAGACCCAAGCAGAGGCATCTGTAGCAATTTGGACTTAACTAGGCATGAGTCTGAGTAAACTCCGGGAGTTGGTGATGGACAGGGAGGCCTGGCGTGCTGCGGTTCATGGGGTCGCAAGGAGTCGGACACGATTGAGCGACTGAACTGAACTGAACTGAACTGAAGAGCCAGAATAAGAATATTAGCAACCATGACAGAAAGTGTGTGTTCTAAGTGTTTGCAAAACATTTTTAAATAACTTCTTATTGCATGTCAACCACAATGCTGTGAAGCACATTATCCGTAGGATATGACAAAATAAAGAAGGGACTATGTGGTGTTGGAATAAGAAAAATGGCAGTATATAATGAAGTGTAAATATACTACACAGTTTCATAAATTACAACAGATTTTGGGAAAGCAGCTACTAAGGAGTATAGCTGTGATTATTAGACAATTATTTGGAACATTTAAAGTACTTGGCAAAATTATTGCTGATCAGCAAAATATTAATAGGTAAAAGTGGCAACTTGTGTTCTAGAGACCACTGGAATGTGATAGGCTAAGGACAAATGAGGCTCAGACAAAGCTGGGGAAAGATAGCAACAAATATATCACAGTATACATGCTCTGTTCCTGGCACTGTGGCTATAGAGCTCAAGATCTGCTGCTGGTGGTACAAGCCCATCAGCAATAAGAAAAGCCAAGAAAGCCAAGGGTGGATACAGGACACAGTGGTGGAAGTGGAGCTGTCCATGTCCTATCCAACTCCATCCTGGGGGAAGATTCGAGAAAGCATTTGAAATGAGTTTGTGGAGTAGACCTAGGAGGGTAGTCTTGGGTAAATAAATCAACACTGAAGTTCAGATGATATTAGAGACCATGTCTCTTGCAGTTTCCACTCTGTCAGTCCGTACAAAGAAATGTAATACCTCCATGTCTACCTGGTCTCATTCAATCTCACCTGCTCAACCTCAGCACCTTTGACATATTGGACCAGATTATTCTCTACTATGAGGACTGAACTGTTTATAGTAGGATGTTTAGCAGCATTCCTGGCCTCTACCTGTCAATAGCACCCTCTCCAGTTATCACCAAGAGGTTTCCAGATATTGCTAAATATTCCCTGGGAAGCAAAATTGTTCCTGGTTGAGAACCACTGGCCTAACTAGTAGCCTTTGCTACAGATAACAGGGCATGGGGCTGGGAGTAGATGTGGCTCATTCTGGTTTTGTGGCTCTTTTGGATTCAGAGTTACTGTGACACTGTACCCCTGGGCCTTTCTGACACTGAGGATGATTGAGCCACCCAAAGGGCACTCAGAATATTGAATCATTGTCATCTGGGGTTTATAGATGAAGGGATTCAGTCAGAGAGCTAGAGATCTGTCTGCAAGTCACATGGATGAACTGAAACTTGAAACCCAATCATAACACTCTCCACCACATCCTTTTTTTTTCTATAGCAAGTGCTTTTTATCCCAGATTTTGCAGATTTCCCCAACCTTAAGTATTGAGGGAAAGGGAAAGTAGGTAGGATCCTGGGTTCGCTTGTGTTTCTACCCATGCCTGTTGTTGGCCACAGGAGCATGACTATCACCATTATGTGTTGATAATGGTTTATGTTTCTGCTAAAGTAATAAAAGGTAAACTTCTTTGCATTATCCTTTACACAGAGAGAAGCTCAATGATATTTATGTGCTATTGTTTTCAAGAGTAAAGAGTAAAGTAAGGCTGCAGGGGTGTTAAGTTTGCTAATCTGCAAGGTGGAAATTTCATAGGGACTGGGACCCAAAAAGGCCATTTCATTATCCATTCTTGATCTTTTTCCAGAAAAAGTCATCTTGTCTCCCTATTTCACTCTTCCAGGCTATCCTGAGCTATTCTGCCAGAGTTTTCTTCTGGCAGAACCTTGAGAAATTTTACCCCATTCTTGAGAATCTAAATTCTCATCCTGCTAACATCTTGCTTGGCAGTCTTCAAACTCTATATGAATCCAGGGATTTCTAGCTTT
The DNA here is from genome assembly GCF_910594005.1 of Cervus elaphus. NCBI lineage: Eukaryota > Metazoa > Chordata > Mammalia > Artiodactyla > Cervidae > Cervus > Cervus elaphus. The sequence continues at coordinate 67,139,163 of NC_057847.1, forward strand.
TCATTTTTCATAAAATAGGGGTCATCTCAGGGTGAGAGAAATACAGCTTGACCACTCACATTTCCCTTATCTCCCTGCCATGATATCTGAAGGTCTACATTTAGAGACTGGATTTGTTAAATAAAGAGGTTTATTTCTCCAGTTATCATTTTTCTTAAAAGCAGATGAACTTGAAAATTCTGACATATGTATATTTTGTCAGCCAAAGACAAACCATCTATTTCGGGAGGCAATATTGCATACTTGTGAATTGTGTGCTTTGGAAAGTGTGCTTTCTCAGTTCATATTCCAGGTTGCCACTTTTAGCAATATTATCTCAGACAAGTTTTCTAAATTTTTATGAATCTCTTTTCCTCATCTTTAAGTTGGGATGATAACATTCTCTATATTTGAATTGTTGGAATTGAATGAGATAATGTATGTAAGCTTCTCTGATAGCTCAGTTGGTAAAGAATCCACCTGCAATGTAGGAGACCCTGGTTTGATTCCTGGGTGGGGAAGATCTGCAGGAAAAGGGATAGGCTACCGACTCCACTCCAGTATTCTTGGGCTTCCCTGGTGGCTCAGCTGGTAAAGAATCCGCCTGCAGTGTGGGAGACCTGGGTTCAATCCCTGGGTTGGGAAGATCCCCTGGAGAAGGGAATGGCTACCCACTCCAGTATTCTGGTCTGGAGAATTTCATGGACTGTATAGTCCATGAGGTCGCAAAGAGTCAAGCATGGCTGAGCGACATACTTACTGTACATAAAACATTTAAAAAGTACTAAGTAAATAATAGCTAGTTCCACTGTTGTTACTACTTTATTCCTGGGGCGATCCTGCATACATGCTGTAAGTTAAAGAAATAATTGATAAAAATGATATTGGAGGTTATCTTGACAATTTCACAATCTTCTGAGTTATCAGAAAATAGGGGTTATAATGAATAGATCAATAAAAACATAACTACATCAAGGAAAATGATATTAAATGAACTATAATATATTAAATCACCCCAATAAGAAATTCTTGTTGTATTAAACTAGTTGAGTTCCTGTATTAGACATTTTAAAATGTGGTCACTTTTCTCCCAATTATAAACACTGTCTTAACTGAATTTGTAGGCTTCTAAAGAAATTTCTACTGTCTTTGTTTGATGTTTACTTCCAGAGAACTGAGGATTTCTGAAAGGGTGAATTTTGCCTTATATATTAAAGAGAATTTTAAGGGAGACGTGTTAATGTCACTAGTGAAAAAGTGAAAAGGTGAAAGTGGAAATTATATCAAATATTTGATGTTTTAGATATTTTAAAAAAGCTTTAGAAAAACTAGACAATTAACATATTTGCCTAAATAAGTCCTCTGACTATTTTATCATATTCTTAATCTGGATCTTGGAAAGAAAACTGTAGTCAAATCACTATTACTTTTACTAATTGAGTAAATGAGAAAAGTATAATGCAGAGCCTAAATAAATGTTTGCAGATTGAATGTTGAGAACTTTTGGTTCTTTATTATCATTATTTTATTATTGGTATTAACTTGCTTGCCCTGGGTCTTTGCTGTGGCCTGAAGGTTCTTTGTTGCAGCGTCCAGGCTTCTCTGGCTGTGGCATGTCAGCTCCAGAGTACGTGGGCTTAGTTGCATTTAGGATCCTAGTTCTCTGACCATGGATTGAACCCACATTCCCTGCATTGGAAGGAGGATTCTTAACCACTGAACCACCAGGGAAGTCCCAACTTTTGGCTCTTAATTGTTACCATCCCCTGTACCACACATGTTCTTACTGTTGTTAGGACCTTTTCTGTTAGCCAATTGAACACCATCATACAACATGTACCATGTACCAATGGGCAATGTAACCAGTGATCTGGCCATTATTCCAAGACAGATTTTGCTTTAGGAGCCTAAATTATTAATAATCATGTCACTGATTTTATTACCTTGTAGTATATATTACATGTCACGTGACAATATTTGATGTAAGCAGCAGAATTTATATAGATCTAGAAAGATCCAGGTGTAGATCTACTGGCAGAGACGTGTCAAAACTTTCTATGGGACCTGGAAGAATCATACAGTTTTTCCTTTTTTATTCCCTAGGCTGCCCTGATATATGCAAAGTCAGTGGCATTGGGTCAGAATCTCTTCTGTATTGCAAGAGGTCTCAAAACAAGCTCTCTCTCATTTCAAAAGGATACAAGCAATTTAGATTAAATAGTGATAGATAGTTACTTAATCACAAAATATTGCCATTCCTATGGCTTGCAATGAAATGTCTGTTAATGTTTTCTCATTTTATGTCACTGAGTGCAAGGCTTTACACCATTACCTTAATATTGCTGATTTTTTCTTCTTCTTTTCTTGAACTGTAGTAAAGAGAGTCATATAGTGCTGTCACCATGACTTACCCCTGCCATTTTTGGCTGCCGTGGCCAGTGTAGTGACAGGTTATTCCTTGGTGGACATGAAGCACAGTGGGATTAAAGCCATTCTTATCTCCTGAAATCCTCTTACAGACCATATACCCATGTGTATTAAGCCAAAGAAAATGTCTTCTATTTTCTCCCAAAGATTATAAACAGCAATATGCTGGGATGATAACAGAACTGGACAACAGAGCAACTAGACTACCTTGTTTTCTGAAAAATCATCCCATTGCAACCCAATACATCTTCAGATGGCTCCTCTTTTTTTTTTTTTATTCTATGAGTACATGCTTGTGTTGAGTAATTTCTGAGTTAAAAAATTGGCAACTTACAAGCAAGTGGTTCCATGCTAGTAAACCTCCATCCTTTCTTGTATTTTGGTATACTACTAATTGTTTGGGGCTTCTCTGGTGGTTCAGACGGTAAAGAATCTGCCTGCAATGCAGGAGACCTGAGTTCGATCCCTGGGTCAGAAAGATCCTCTGGGGAAGGGAATGGCTACCCACTCTAATATTCTTGCCTGGAGAATCCCATGGACAGACGAGCCTGGTGGGTTACAGTCCATGGGGTTGCAGAGAGCCAGACATGACTAACACTTTCACTTTCACTGATTGTTTACAATCTATACAGTTTGCATATCAATTAAGATTAGTTGGCATATCTAGATTTAATTAAACCACTCCTCCTACAAAAGCAGCTCAATTGTCCAAACTGCAATAATTCTGAATATGTAATAATTTAGATATGCCTATTATAATTGCATAATTAAAAGGAAAATAACTGGTGGAGAAATTCAAATTTTAAACAGGATAACACAGGGTATGCATTTCAACCTCTTATATAAAAGACTTTTTGAAGCTCTCCATATTATGGGAAATATAGATCCTCTTAGCATTACCCTTACCTGTTCATTAAAGACCAGTTCTCTTTTAGGTCTTTCTTGTCTTAATGTCAGTTTCACAGCTTAGTTTGTGTTATTCTCTATATATGAAACTAACACAACTGCATATTTTTCAATAGACATCAGCCTTTCACTAATTCAAAATGTCTATTTCTTTAATTAATCCAAAGTAGAGATTATCTTTCTCCCCAAACAAAATGTATCCTTACATAAATTAAATGAGAGTTTTTTTGATGAAATGTTCCCTAACAGAGAATAAGTAATTGAGATATAATTGTTTGTAGATGAAAAATAAGTGCCACTTTTATGGAGAATGTGAGTTTAATGCAGATGATTTCCATGATTATGATGTGTTTTATGTGGCTTTTTATACAACTGTTTTGGAAGCATTCAGAGTACCAGTTGAGGCAAAAGCATCTTAATGTTTGTTTTAGTGTTTGGCAACAAATACTGTCTATAAAATATGTAGTAGTTAATATTAAAAGCTCATGCCAGATTGTAACATAGTTTATTCAGTCTCTTTAAATGTATCAATTTAAAGCTCCATCTGAAACAGTTCTCATTTAGCATTTGGATTTCTTAGGATTTTTGCAGGTGAGCTCTGCTGAAGTTAGGGGGTGTGTGTTCTCCCCTTATTGGCGAAGCCTGCAAAGCAAGGACTCTATGCACTCACCTAGAGCTTTCTTTTAAGGATCAGCTGGTAGCAAGCACCTTCAGTATCCATAGGGTTTGTTGAGTGAGCAGAACACAAAAAGCTCTCCTTTTGAGCAATCTATGTAGAAGGGAGAAGAGAAGTACCAGGCTTACAAATCTCTCCTTGTTCATTGATTTGCTAGGAGAGAACATCTTTCTTTACTGTGGCTGTGTTTTCTCAAAATTGCCTTTTCTCAGGATGTGATTCCTTGCTTCCCTTCCCCAGTTCCACTCTCTCTCATGCCCCCTCACTTCCATTAATGATAAGGTTCTTTTAAAAGCCAGTAGTACAATTCTTTTTCACGTTGCATCACATACTTGAAGAAAGAAAATCTAGAATGCTTTAGGAAAGACACAGCGATGTCCTGCTGGTGCAAGGGGTCTGTGCCTGGGTAGACAAATGCTGGCTTTTCACTTTGGTCAGATCTACACTTGAGCAGGTTTTCAAAGATTCTAGGATGCAGTTTCCTCATCTCTAAGTTAGAGAATTAGAAACCACATAAGGAAGTACCTGGTATGTATAGAATTTGATAGAAGATAGCTTCAACCTTTAGCTACAAGAAGAATGGAAAGGGGGAAAGAAACAAGAAGGATGGAGGGAGATAAGAGCCGTGTGCAGGATGGTGGATGATGAGGACATAATGAGACCTGGACTTAGTAAGACATGGTGGACCGCCCTGTGAATGAAAAGGGAGAAATACTATGATATTCATCCAAATTTATCACTTGAGAAATAACTGGAACAGACTGTGCTGATGTCAGGAAGAGGCTGGAACAGGGTGATCAAAGCAAACACATGTGGAGCTTTATTAGAATAGAGCATTATCCTGCACTGCAAGGCAATTTTCATCTTTTAAAAATTCTTTCTCATTATAGAATAGACTTATATTTGTAGACAAATTGCAGAGACAGTACTAAGAGTGTTCGTATCCCCCAACCCAGTTTCCCTTCTTGTTAACAATTTGCATCACTGTGAGCCATTCATCAGAACTAAGGAGCCAATGTCAGTATGTTCCTGTTAGCTAAATTCCATACCTTATTCTGTTTCATTAGTTTTTCCCTAATGTACTTTCTTTTGTCCCAGAGTATTATTCATCATACTGCATAGCACTTAGTCATATGCCTTCTCTTCCAGTCTGTGACAGTTTTTCAAACTCTCCTTGTTTTTGATGACTTAGACAGTTTTGGGGAGGCTCTTGTTTTGAAGAATGTCCCTTAAGTTGGATTTGTCTAATGTTTTTCTCTTAGTTACACTGGGGCTGTGGTTTTGGGGAAGGAAATCCCCAGAATGATTTGCTATTCGGTTCTTATTATTCCAAGGGCATGTGCTAGCAACATGACTTCTCATTGACGATGGCAACTTTGATGACCTGGCTAAGAGAGTGTGTCAGACTTCTTCATTGTGAAAATGCACTCTCCTGCTTCTTCTGACGTTGCTCTTGGCAGCGAGTTACACACAGCCTTCACTTAAGAGATAGGCAGTTGTGCTCCATCTCCTTGAGGGGGAGGTATCTACATAAATTATTTAAAATTATTTTTTAAAATTTACTTATTTATTTATTTTTGGCTGCAGGGTCAGTACTTGTGGCACACACACTGAATCGCCCCGTGGCATGTGGGATCTTACAGGATCAGGGTTGTAACCTGTGTCCCTGGCATTGGCAGAAGGACTAACCACTGGATCTAACCAATGGTCCTGACTCCTGGACCACCAGAGAAATTCCTGAAATTCTTTTATTCAGAGATTTACCTCTCTTTCCTTGTTTACTTATTATTCATTTATTTTTATCCATATGAACTCATGGATATTTACTTCATATTTGGATTATAATCCAATAGTCCGTGGAGTCTCAAAGAGTCAGACACAACTGAGTGACTAACACTTATAATCCAACACATTTTATTGCTAAGATTGCTTTAGCTTTGGTCATTGAGAGCACAAGTTGGCTCCTGTGTCCTTTTGACATGCCCTCATTGCTTTGGCTTCTTGATTGTTTCCTTATTTTCTGATGCTCTGTTTCAGGCTGATCTTGTATATCCTATGTTCTAACCACAGAATGAGCCAATTCTCCAAGGACTCCTGGTTCCTCTTATTGGAGAACAGTAGAAGAAACCAAGATCTGGGTGCTGAGTGTGTTCATGATGACTGAGGTGTTGTTGCTTCTGAGGCTCTCTCAGCAGAAACAGCTAGAAAATATATGTGGCATGCTAACCCATGCATGTACGTGTGTGCTCAGTCATTCAGTTGTGTCCAACTCTTGCAACCCCATGGACTGTAGTCCACCAGGCTCCTCTGGCCATGGAAGTTTCCAGGCAAGATTACTGGAGCAGGTTGCCATTTCCTTCTACAGGGTGATCTTCCTGGCCCAGGGATTGAACCTACGTCTCCTGTATTGGCAGGCAGATTCTTTACCACTACACCACCTGGGACACCCCCATGCATGTACACATATCTATAATTATTTCTGTGTCTACCTATATGTATCTCTATTTAATATTGAAATGTGAACTCATATGGATATTTCTACCTTCCAATACTGTAACATGTGTATAATTCTAGAACCCTTTGTTTATCTGTAATTTTTCACTCCAACAGTGAGAAATCTGACTTCCATCACTGGTCATTTGTGTATCTACTTTTTCTCCCTGGGTTTACATGTATATAAGCTACATGTAAATAAGCTAGGTTTACATGTTTATGTAAACCTTATTTAACTTATATGTGGAGTACAGCATCAGAAATGCTGGGCTGGATGAAGCACAAGTTGGAATCAAGATTGCCGGGAGAAATATCAATAACCTCAGATATGCAGATGACACCACCCTTATGGGAGAAGATAATGGCACCCTACTCCAGTACTCTTGCCTGGGAAATCCCATGGATGGAGGAACATGGTAGGTTACAGTCCATGGGGTCGTGAAGAGTCGGACGTGACTGGGCGACTTCACTTTCACTTTCATGCACTGGAGAAGAAAATGGCAACCCACTCCAATATTCTTGCCTGGAGAGTCCCAGGGACAGAGTAGCCTGGTGGGCTGCCATCTATGGGGTTGCACAGAGTCGGACACGACTGATGCGACTTAGCAGCAGCAGCAGCCACCCCTATGGCAGAAAGCAAAGAAGAACTAAAGAGCCTCTTGATGAAAGTGAAAGAGAAGAGTGAAAAAGTTGGCTTAAAACTCAGCATTCAGAAAACTAAGATCTTGGCATTTGGTCCCATCACTTCATGGCAAATAGATGGGGAAACAGTGGAAACAGTGGCACACTTTATTTTTTTTGGGCTCTAAAATCACTGCAGATGGTGACTGCAGCCATGAAATAAAAAGACATTTGCTCCTTGGAAGAAAAGTTATGACCAACCTAGACAGCATATTAGAAACCAGAGACATTACTTTGCCAACAAATGTCCATCTAGTCAAAACTACAGTTTTTCAGTAGTCATGTATGGATGTAAGAGTTGGACTATAAAGGAAGTTGAGTGCCGAAGAATTGATGCTTTGATCTGTGATGTTGGAGAAGACTCTTGAGAGTCCCTTGGACTGCAAGGAGATCCAACCAGTCCATCCTAAAGGAAATCAGTCCTGAATATTCATTGGAAGGACTGATGCTCAAGCTGAAACTGCAATACTTTGGCCACCTGATGCGAAGAACTGATTCATTTGAAAAGACTGATGCTGAGAAAGATTGAAGGCAGGAGAAGAATGGGACGACAAACGATGAGATGGTTGTATGGCATCACCAACTCGATACACATGAGTTTGAGCAAGCTCCGGGAGTTGGTGATGGACAGCGAAGCCTAGCATGCTGCAATCCATGGGGTCACAGAGTCAGACCTGACTAAGCGACTGAACTGAACTGAATACTTTCTAGTAACTTACAAATTTACTTATGTGGATACCTTTTTAACCCACACTTTTCAGTGAGGTTACATTGTATTCACTTTTTTTATAATAGAGTTAGATTATTTTGACAAAGTATACATTCCACCCTGGGATCCCCTAACCTACTAGTAATTTTAAAAATTTGCCTACATTAAGATTAACTCTGTTCTGTAAATTTCTGTCAGTTTTGACAAATTCACAGCATTGTGTATCTGCCAATACAGTCCCATGCAAAATATTTTTACCACCCTTAAAAATCTTATTTTCTTCACCTAGCCAATGGTCTTTCTCTCTAATCACTAGCAATATCTGATAATCTTTTGTCTCTACATTTTTGCCTTTTCCAGAATGTCATAGCAATGGAATTATAGAGTACATAGCCTTCTCAAACAGGCTTCTTCCACTTAATAAGATGCACTTAAAATTCATCTATATTATATATAGCATGGACTACGAGCTCATTCCATTTTCTTTCTGAGTAGTACTCTGTGGAAATATAATACTGTGTTTATCCATTTATCTTTTGGAGGACATCTTGGTTGCTTCTAGTTTCTCATGATTTTTTGGTGAAAAAAGCTACCATAAGCATTCACATGACCACTTTTCTGTGTACATAAATTCAAGTAAGTTTTCTGAATACCTATGAGTGAAACTGGTAGGGCATATGGTAAGTCAGTATTTGGCTTTTTAAGAAACTGAAAAACTATCTTGCAAAATGTCTATAATATTTTACATCCTGACTAGTAAGGAATGAGAATATTTTAACAGCCATGTTGATATTGTTAGTTTTTTGGATTCTAACCATTCTAAAAGGCATGGGATGACACTGGTGCTTTATGTGCATCTCCCTAGGACAAATGACATTGAGCACCTTTTCATATGCATGGATGTAAGTTGCTTAAGTCATGTCTGACTCTGCTACCCCATGAACTGTAGCCTACCAGGATCCTCTGTCCATGAGATTCTCCAGGCAAGAATATTGGAGTGGGTTGTCATGCCCTCCTTCAACCTTTTCATATACTCATTTGTTATCTGTATATCTTCTCTGGTGAAGTGTCTGTTCAGTTCTTTTGCCCATTTTTAATTGAGTTGTTTGTTTACTTGTTGAGATTTAATTACTTTTTTGCATACTTTGGATGTAAGTCCTTTATTATATACATAATTTACAAATATTTACTCACGATCTTTGACTTTTCATTCTCTTACCTGTGTTCTTCTCAGAGCAAAAATATTTTTTAAAAATTAAAAAAAAATTGTTTGTATCCTCTTTTTATCCAAAGCTAGATCTCCTACTATATGGAACTGCTCACAGTAATTTTAGCCTACATTACATAAGTTTCTGCTGCTCTGCATAACTGGATATTATATTCAAAAGGACTGCCGTCTATGGAGTGGTTTTAATTGTAATCTTGGTTTTTCCAGTTCTGCATGCAGTTACAGCTGTGTATGTGAAAGCTTCTAAACTGGGCCTCTGGAATCACTGAGAAACCAGGGGAGAGGGCTGGGACTGGAGACACCTTTGTTAACACATTATCTACAACAAGGATCACAAGCTTATCTGCATAGAGGTCCAGTAGGTAATCACTGAAGTAGCCTGGGTGGAGAATACAGAAAGATGGAGGCCTCACAGCCCATATTAAAAAGATATCTGTTTTCCAACTCTATCTGATTACTCATGTAGAATATACTTTTCAAGAGAATCTGAAAACTTCTATTTCTTAATGTTGACAGCTAGTTCAATTTTTAAAATGTTGTGAGGGACAAAGTATGTCTATGGCTAGTAGCTGGTTCAAACTGTTTGCTTGCCACTGAGACCTAGGATCTCTAGGCTACACTAACCTTTCTGCCAGCTTGCATATCCCTCTTATCCCTTTTACAGTGCTTCCTAGATAGTACTATTAATATTTGTTTTTTGTTGACTCAATTTGATTTTCCTCCCGACTTTTTCTGATCCAAATCAATCCTTTGAGTCATTAATAAACCTCCATTGTAGCTGTTTATGTTAAATGTCGGGTGCTATTAGGGATTCTATATAAATCCCTCTAATTATAACAATCAGATTGTTAAAACATTCCATCAAGTTGTTTTTCTCATGATATGGATGGGAAAACTAGAAGGCTCAATTACTTTTCTAAGATCAAAGGCTTACTGCCAGTGTAGACTTAACAGCATTTTGTCTGGGTCTGCCCTTTCAAATGAGCTAGAGTTCAAAATAGGTAATGAAACGTCCAAATCTCTCCAGGGCCTAACATTGTCCAGGCATCAGCTAACTGGAGTTGCTGACCACATCTTGTCCATCTGGAAAATCTTTTTCTACAGTCATTCTACTGGATGATTTTGTCAGGATTACCAGTTTGAGTGCAGAAAACATAGGTTAAAAGAAGTATGCTCCTGACAATGGATAGCTTTCCAAATGTTCATTTGTAAATCACTTATTTGGAACTCAGAATCCATTTCCTTGCACAAACAGTTACAAATGCAGTTATATTTCCCTTGAGGCTTGTCCACAAAAGGCTCTTTAGCCTTAATGTATCTGAAATAGTGTGTATTTGTCATGAAAATGTTTAGAAAATAAAACTCTTGTAATTCTAGCAACTAAATAAAAAAGAAAACTGTAAACTTCAATGAGAATTTTAAAATATAGTCTGAATACTGATGGAGGATTTATCCAGAGAAATATATAGAACTTGGAAAACAATTTTGTTAAGATTTAGGGGGAGTCGTTTCTGGACACTACTGAAGCACTTGAAAAACTAATGGAATTATGTGCTTGAAATACATGATTTCATTTCATGACCTCTAGGTTTTTGAACACTAATCTTCCCATGATTAAGTGGTATTTCTAGTGTCCATTTTAGTTGACATAAAAGACATGAAAGATAATAAAAAAGAAGATAAATGGAGGTGTACTTTTTAATAATGCAGAACTTGAGAGATACAGCAAGAGAAAGAAGCTTAAAAACCATGCTTGTGTTTCCATAACCAGGAAAGGGGTGAGCATAGCTATGAACTACTGGCAGTGGAAAGAGAGACTCCTTTGACTTCTCATGAGAGAATGCTGAAGTTTGCTGCTGGCAGAGACATTTTCTCTGAGAAATTCCTGAGACTGTTACTGTCTGATTCCATAATCTCAAGGTATCTTGGTCATAAGCCATAAGAAATATATCAATGATACAGAGTTGAAATCAAGAGTACAAAGCACTGTTCAAATGCACTAAATATTTAGGATCCTGAATATTTATTAAACAAGGGAGGGCCTCAACCTCAGTTAGAAATCAACTCAGTCTTTGAGTGTTTAGATTTTATCTTCTGAATTGTTTAACTTTTGGCCAGGAGTGTGAAAGGTAGAGGTTGTCTATATTTTTCAGATGGCCAAATGTGTCAACGGGAGCTTGAGAAGGGATGAACAATCTGCTGACATTTCCATACTGTGTTTGGCAACAGGAACATACACAATGCCGACAACAGTACAGTTACATTGACAGAGCAGAGATTCTTTCTGCCAAATGTTGCTTTACCTAAAAGGATATGAGAAAAAGCAAGGTCATCATGGTCACAGGACAAAAAAGAAACCAGGATGAAGAAACTGAAAACCAATAATACAAAACAAATGGGCACCAGGAATTGATGTGGGAGTCACACAGCACAAAGTGAAGTCACTCAGTCGTGTCCCACTCTTTGCGATCCCATGGACTGCAGCCTACTGGGCTCCTCTGTCCATGGAATTTTCCAGGCAAGAGTACTGGAGTAGGTTGCCATTTCCTTCTCCAGAGGATCTTCCTGACCCAGGGATCAAACCCAGGTCTGCCACATTGTAGGCAGATGCTTTACCGTCTGAGTCACTAGGGAATTTCCCTTTTTTTTTGTTCTTGCAAGAGTAAGACACGGTTCTTCCCTGACCCTCCCTTCAATATGTCTGCCAAGGTTAATTGGCCAGTCAAGACTGAATTGCTCCAACCACTCTGAACTAACAACAGAGAAACGTGAAAATCATTGTCCAGTTGTGGCATTGAGGGCAGAATGTCCTTAGCGAGCCTGCTCTAGGGAATTCTGAACCTAACTTTAAATTCTTCATCTCTTACTCCTCCTCCCTGTCCCCTACCCCTTCCTGCTTCTTGTGTTTTAAAAAAATGACTTGAATTTGAGGTTCTGGTATTCATTAGGATTTCTTATTACAAATTTTACTAATGATAAAATGAATCAATAGTCTCTTGCCTCTGAGAGTTACCACATACCCCACGTGAACGATTATGTTCTTTTCAGAAAGTGAAATTAAAATCCATTTTTATTCATTTCTCATTTAAAGTTGCAGTTTCAAATCACCTTTAAACCAGCAAGAATAGTTAAAATATAGTTTTGAAAAGACATGTTTTTACTGAAGTGATTACTTTTAAAAAGTTCAAGATAAAGTTGGAAATAAAGTACTTTTTAAAGTCCTATATTATTCTGTCTGTGTATATATATATATGTCTGTGTATATATACTTTGTATATATTGTATTTGACAATTGACAAATACTTTGTATTTGACAATTAAAATAAACTGAACTAAAAAGTGGCAAGATTGGAGTTCTAGCAAAAATAGAAGAAATTACAACATATATGGAAAACACAGATATGTCTCAGATAGTCACAATTTGGTTGAGATACCCAATTATCTTGGTCTAAAGAACCCTAATCTTGCCAGTTTTTAGTTCAGTTGATTTTAATTGCCAAATGCAAAGTAAGTGTATTTATTTATATACAGTCAGAACAATATAGGGCTTTAAAAAATGATCACATAATGCTTCTGGGACCTGAGAATGCTAATTCTTCACTAAGTTTCATGGCTATAGAGATATTCCTTTGGGTGGTGAGAAATGAGAAAGAATATGCTGAAAATAACTACAATTCCATCTTCACCATGATTCTTTCTTAATTTACTACACATTTGGTTATTCAGTATATGTTGGAGAAGGGAATGGCACCCCACTCCAGTATTCTTGTGTGGAGAATTCCATGGACAGAAGAAGGTAGGTTACAGTCCATGGGGTGGCAAGGAGCTGGAGATGACTGAGCTACCAACACTATATGTTCTAGAACCTTAGCAAAAGCTGGCTATGTTGATATGTGTACTATCCTTTTTCCCGAGCTCTTCAAATAAGGGAAATGTATTCTACTTCTCACACGTTTCTTCCCCATTGACAGAAGTCAGGATCTCTTACAAAAAAGAGGAGTATAAAATGTTTCATACCTCTTTCACTTGTATACACTGTTCTACTTGCCCATTGCCTTACCCTTTCAAGTTTTATCTCAGCATAGAATTTAAGCACATCGCTTGTTGGGAGTTTGTTTTGAGTCTTTTCTCACTGTTTAGCACTTTGTAGGAACTGAGTAGTTACTCAATAAATATTTAATAGTTAGCAATTAGTCAAATATGGGAGGAGGGATAAGAGAAGGAGATAGACAATATCTTCTGGATTATCTTGAAGCCTCTGAAATCTATACCATTATTTCACAGCCTAATTATATGTTCTTTGCAGCACATATCACGTTCTTAAGACATGATATGCTTCCACAGTACTATTAGTTAATGAACAGAAATAAGAATATGATACTGGCAATAAAAGCTATTGTGGGATGACCTGAGAGAATAGCATCAAAACATGTATATTATCAAGTGTGAAACAGATCGCCAGTCCAGGTTGGATGCATGAAACAAGTGCTCAGGGCTGGTGCACTGGGATGACCCAGAGGGATGGGATGGAGGGAGGTGGGAGGGGGGATCAGGATGGGGAACACATGTAAATCCATGGCTGACTCATGTCAATGTATGGCAAAAACCACTACAATATTGTAAAGTAATTAGTCTCCAACTAATAAAAATAAATGAAAAAATAAATAAATAAAAGCTATTCTATGGTTATTATCTTCCCTTCTGGTTAGTGAGAAAATGTTATCAAATCAAAATAGGAAGTATTTTAAATTTGAGAGATTTGGATCATTTTCCTGGCAAAGTCAAGAAACCATTTGTTTCCTCTAGGCAGTCTAAAAGGTGTTGAGGAATTAGAACAGAGGAAATTCCAACATTGCTGTGCTGTAACATAGATAATCAGAGAGCTAGGAACAAAATTGAACCACCCACCTCGTCAGGGTTTCTACCTAACTTCACATCTACAACGTTTTTGTTAGTTCAATTTCAACAACCAAAATAAGTAAGCAAGGAAATGAGATATTTTCTTGTGGATAAACAGTATTATTGTTTTAAATTTAGTAGTTGATAAATGTGATATGGATAGATATAAATGAAAAAATAGAATAAAATAGAATGTCAAAAAGGATAAGAAAAAAATGATACAGGTTTTAACGTAAGAATTAGAGATACATTTCTTATCCATTTCAGTACCTTATATATCTCTTATCATCTGTTTAAATGTTTCCATGCACAACCTACTTATTGCCAGACCCATTAGAAGAGATTGAGCAGAGATCAACAGGCATATTTTAAGGCCCAGAAAGATGAGAAATTGGAGATTCAGACAAGGAAGTAAAGTACTGGGGATCAATTAGTGGAGACTAGAACTGATACAAGAAGACAGGGATGCTGTTAGACAAAGATCACAAAGGGTGATTTGTACTATAGATCACGATGAGTAGGGTCTGAAACTTGTCAGAGCAGTAACAGTCAGAACTATGGAAAGGAACAAGGCCAGATACTTGTAAAAGTAGTGAAGTCAGAATTCATTCAGTCCTAACTACTGTGATAGAGGAGAGGTTTAAGTGTAACCTGAATTCAATGCCAAAAAAACAAAAGGTAGGACTTTGAAATGCTGGGTATGTTAGACAGAATGCCATGGAGGGTGTTCAGGAGGAATCTTATCTTTATGACTAGGCCATCTAGGTTTGTTAATTGGCCCTTATCCAGAGGAAAAACAAACTTCCTATATCTTTATTATAGGAGATAGTGGTACATGTTGGAGTGTTGAGGTATGTATAAGATAATTGGTGTGAGAAAGGCAGAAATATAGTGAAAATATGTAGAGTTGTTTATAACAGTGAAAAATTGTGACTGGCCCCAGATACCGAACATTAGTGGGCTTGTTAGATACAATATAGTAATCTATTCAATAGACCCAATACAGTCTTAAATTGATGGTAGCTCTATTATTTTTTAAAAAGGAAAGGTGCTATAATACATTGTTCAATGAAATAATCAGTTTTAAAATTATTGTGACACTGAAATTTAGTTGTTACAATATACATATATATTATGCACACAGAGACACATGAATATATACATACACATTCAAATGAATACTCATACATATTCATTTGCCTAGGTAAAAGTCTGAGGATGATTTGTGATTTTGTGTGGATTTCACTATTTTATAATTATTTTTTGTCTAAAAATCTACGCTAATGGTATAGTGACGGAAATAAAAAGAATGAGGAACATAAAATCACAATTCCCTTTTCTCACCCACTATGGCAACAAAAACCTTGGGCGACCACACTGGCCTGTCAGCTGGTTTAAGTCCAGATCAACCCTTTATCTAATTGCGATAACTGGAGAAACTACTAGTGCTTGAAATTAGAAGCATGGGAACAAGATTTTGTTGGCACTTGCTTACTGCAGAGTCTTGCTCAGAGAACCAAGTAAACAAAAGACCCTAGGCTACACTGGAAGAACTCTTCACTGGGTACCCAATCCTCAAATAGAAGGGTAATCAATTAAACTTCAATTTAAACAAAGAGAGAGAGAGAAGGGGGTGCATAATCAGTCTGACTTCTGATTGGGAATGAGAATGAGTCCTCCAAGAGGAGGACGTTCACCCTAAGATGAGGGAAAGACCAAAGGTAAATACTGTGTTTTGCTTTGGGATACAACAATGGTGTTGGTATGGAAGAGGGAAAAACAGTCCAATTGCTTATGTAGTTTTCCCTTCCACTTAGAAGGCATCTCCTTGGTATCTGACAGGGAGAGCAGGAACTCAGGACCTCTCTGAGTCTTGGTAGGGGCTGTGTTGCAGAAGGGCTGCAGACCCCGAGGGATGGCTCATCCACACGAGGCCTTTTGAGGGTTAGCAGAAAGGGTGGTTGCCTGGACGACTTGCCATGCAAGGTGCAGGACTTCTGTTTTTTTTTTTGTTTCGCTTTTTGTTTGTTTTTAATACAGAAGAATTTACTCCATAGTTAGCAGCAAAATACCACATTCCAAATGCATTTATTTTGTATACTACACCCTTAGCAGAAGTCAATATGGTCACAGGTAATCTAGGGCTTCCGTGGTGTCTCAGAAGGTAAATGTCTGCCTGCAGTGCAGGAGGCCCGGGTTTGATCCCTGGGTCGGGAAGATCCCCTGGAGAAGGGAATGGCAACCCACTCCAGTATTCTTGCCTGGAGAATCCCATGGACAGAAGAATCTGGTAGACTACAGTCCATGGGGTCGCAAAGAGTCAGACATGACTGAGTGACTTCACTTCATTTCACAATCCAAATCTAATTTATTTTTTAAAATCTTAAGTTCTGAAGAAAAGACAGATTCTAGGTGGATAGAAAAGTAAGCTTTGATATTTTCCTATTTATACTTCTGAAATTTATGTTTTTAGGTTATTTTTCTTAACTTTCACTTTTGTATTGAAGTATAGCTGATTAACAATGTTGTGAGTTTCAGGTGAACAGTGGAGGAGCTCAGTCATACAGATGTATGTATCCATTCTCCCCGAAACCCTCCTCCTATCTGGGCTGCCAGAACACTGAACAGAGTTCCATGTGGTCCTTGTTTACCCATTTTAAAGGTAGCGGTGTGTACATATCCATTCCAAATTCCCTAGCTATCCCTCTCCATCATTGTTCTCCCTGGTTGTTTTGTCTTGAAGATGCCTTGTCAGCTTAAAAAGTCTCAGTTTGATAGGGGAAGGGAGGAGTCTGCAGCATTCAAGATGAGCATCCCCAGACAGTGCCCGAGTCCAGGCTAATGGGGGTGGTGGTTGCATTCAGGACTCTCTGTGATGTGGATTCTTGACCTTCGCAGTGGTTAGTTTGTTCTAAAGAAACAAATAAAGTCAGCCATACAGCACCATTGAGCCACCAGCATGCCTACTTATTTTTCTTTGCTTTCTATTACACTGTCAGTTTTTGAAGGAATATTTCACCATTGCATTCTTCAGGCCTGGCATAAAGGTGTTTAATAAATAGCTATTGAATGAATCAATGAGGACAATATATGATATTTACTGATATTTTACATGTATAAATCAGGCCTCATATTACTGGTTCATGGCAGCATTATTTATACTCAACTGTTATTGCCATTCGCATTCAAAAGAAACAAGTTTGATTTTCTTGCAAATGTACTCTTCAATCTTGGAATTTTCATTTATCCAGCTTGGTTCTAGCTCTGTCTCTCATTCTCTCTGTCTCTTGCTCTGTCTCCTAAGTCCTATGTATCAGAATCATCTTGGAAGATGGTTAAAAAATGCAGAATCCAAGGCTCTATCATAATTTGTGAATCTAGGATCTGAGTATCTGTATATTTAATGCTGTTGCAGATGATTCTGATGGATCCTACAGCTTGAGAAACATTGCTAATATGTTTAATTATTTCAAATCATAGTTTTGTATGAAAATGTTATCGTCTAGTAACTTTAAAAAATTTCGTTGGAGTATAGTTACTTTGCAATGTTGTGGTAGTTTCTGCTATCCGGCACAGTGAATCAGCCGAATGTGTACATATGTCCTTATTGTTTGGTCACTAAGTTGTACCCTACTCTGACTCCATGGACTCTACCCCAACAAGATCCTCTGTCCATGGGATCTCCCAGGCAAGAATACTGGAGTGAGTTGCCATTTCCTTCTCCAACAGATCTTCCTGACTCACGGATTGAACCTGTGTTTCCTGCATTGGCAGGCAGGTTCTTTAACCCTGAGCCACCAGGGAAGTCCATGTATGCATGTATCCCCTCTTTTTGTATTTCCTCCCCATTTAGGTCATCACAGAGCAATGAGTAGAGTTCCATGTTTCTGTAAGCAGGCTATTAGTTATCTATTTTATACATAGTAGTGTATATATATATATATCTCATCCTGATCTCCCAGTCCATCCCACCTCCCCTTCCCCCTTGGTGTCCATATGCTTATTCTCTACATCTGTGTATCTACTTCGACTTTGCAAATAGGTTTACCTGCATGATTTTTCTAGATTCTATATACACATGTTAATAAATTTTTGCTTTTCAGGCTTACCTCACTCTGTATGACAGTCTCTAGGTCCATCCATGTCTCTGCCAATGGCACAGTTTTGTTCCTTTTTAGGGCTGAGTAGTGTTCATTGTAGATATGTACCACATCTTCTCTATCCATTCCTCTCTTGATGGGCATTTAGGTTGCTTCCATGCCCTGGCTGTTGTAAATAGTCCTATAATGAATGAACACTGAGGTGTATGCACCTTTTGGAATTATGATTTTCCCTGGGAACTTTTTTAAAGCAATTTTTATCTCCTGAAGATTGCAAAGTAAAGAAGTGAAGGGTGAAGGTGATAGGGGTGGTGGATCAATAGGAATTCTGGTTCTTGTCAGGGTAACTTGATAGTGACTATATGTTGGAGTGTATTGATTTTGTTCAAAGAAGTTTTCCTATTCTTCAGAGTGTTCAGTGATTTTTTTTTTTTTTGCAGACTTCTTGAAGTGTACTGTTTCAGAAACCTTCAGAGGCATTTAGAAGGGCCAGGGGTCTTTCTATGCATAGGAAATCTTAAGAACTTAAAATCTTTTGGGTGGAAGTAGTTTTCAGTGAACTGTTTGTTCCTCTGATATAGTACCACTAACCACTGGAATGTACTATTTCTGCTTATTGTTTTGAAGCTCAAATATTCTCGGATTCTTGATGTACTTAGTAATCAAGGCTTTCATTTGCTAATATGTATTTAATAAATCTCTATTCATTTATTAGTCCTAAGTACAGAATGCTAAAGAAAGGATATCTGCAATCACAGATACTATTAGGATAATTTACTTTTAATTAACTGGGTATTGTTATAAAGAATATGATATGATAGCAGTCTCTTCAAGCACAAAAAGGCAGGAGAGAGTGCACAGTGAATGAAAGTTGTTGGAAGAACCACCTTTTAATACATTTCTTCTCTGCTAAAAGTATGAATGGCTCTCAAACTTTCAGATAGATTATCCATTGGTTGAGACTGTTCAGACATAAGGCCTAAAAGGAAACAAAAATAGATAGTGGTTCTGTTTTGAGAACAATGAAATTGTGTCTTTCTAGTCAAACACACTATAAAAAGCTGTTTTCATCTTTGTGTTTACATGAACTTTGAGTGATGTGACTGGTTCCTGGGAATTGAAACAAAAAGTAGACAGAGGCTGTGTGAGAGGGGAGTTCTTCCATGGCTTGGGTTGGGGTGGTGGATGTTGCTTTTCTTCCCCACAAATCAAGACATAGCAAACATACAGAAATGGGTAGGTAAGTACACTCAATGAACTGTCCAGGAATGCCCACATCTGTATAACTAGAAATAGAACATGACTGGAACCCAGAAGCCACACTATGTCCTTTTATAAGGAACTACTTCTCATGAAGATAGTCATTATCCTGACTTCTCACATCATACATTAGTTTTCTCTTATTTGATTCTTTTGATAAATGTAGTCACATTGAAAATATATTTTTGTGATTGGCTCTTTTGCTCAAGATAGTATTTGTGAGATCAGTGTATATTTTTGTATATAGTTGTGGCTTGTTTTTTCCAATTTCTTTATATTGTTACATTTTATGAAATACCACAATGTAAAAGTCCTTTCTATTGGTTATGAAAAATTGAATAGCATCTAAACTTGGACAACTGAAAATACTACCACTACCCAACTTCTTTTATGAGGCTAGTATTGCCTGCTGCTCAAATCAGGCAAAGACAGTACAAAAAAGAAAGCTAAAGATCAGTATCCTTCATTGATCTTAGGCCTAAAATCTGTAACAAAATATTAGGAAGTTGAATGAAAATTTGTAAGAATAATTATACAGTGTGAACATGTGAGACTGATTCCAGGTATGAAAGCCTAGTTCAACATTTGAAATTCAATTAATATAATCTATGGTATCAGTGCTTTGGCCACCTGATATGAAGTGCTAACTCATTGGAAAAGATCCTAATGCTGGGAAATATTGAAGGCAAAAGAAGAGAGCCGCAGAGGATTAGATGGTTGGGTGGTGTCACTGGCTGTGAATCTGAGCAAACTCAGGGAGATAGTGAAGGACAGTGAAGCCCGGTGTGCTATAGCTCACGGAGTCACAAATAGTCGGACATGACTTAGCGACTGAACAACAAACAACAAAGAAGAAAAATTCTACTTTTTAAAAAAATTATATTATTATATAAAGTGACCCAAGAAAATAATTTGGCAAAATCTAACACCCATATATTGCAAATAATTTCCACAAGTTAGAATAGAAGGTACTGTGATCAAGAGTATCTACAAAACCCCTAAAACTAGCATCTTACTTAATGCTGGAAACTCAATGCTTTGCCCGTAAGACTGGTGATACAGAAAGAATAACCAGGCTTAGTCAGTGTAGTACTGGAACTTCTAGCCACTGTTTTTAAGGCAAAAACTAAAAAAAAAAAAAAAAAAAAAAAAGGAAGCAGGGAAAGGAGAGAGAAAAGAAAAGCTATACAGACTGGAAAGAAAATTGTCCTTATTTGTAAATATATGATTGCGTACATAGAAAATCTGCAGGTATCTACAAAAAAACTTAAAGAACTAATAAGTGAGGTTAGGAAATCATGAGATGTGAGATCCTAACACTCAAAAGTCAGTTTCTATATACTATTAATGAATATGTAGAAATTGACATATTAAAGACACCATACCATTTACTATCACTCCAAAGAAAATTTAATATATAGGTGTACACAAAGCAAAACATATGCAAAGTTTGCATGCTGAAAACTATCAAATATTGTTGAAAGAAATAAAAGAAAATTGAGATAAATGGAGAGACATATATATAATTTTCTTGGATTAAAGTTTTCAAAATAGTAAAGATGTTAATTTTTCCTAAACTGATCTCTAAGTTTAATGCAATTCTTTTTAAAATCCTAGCAAATTTTTTATAACACATACAAACACTTATTCTACAATATATATGGAAAGGCATAAGCTCTGGAATAGCTAAAACAATCTTGAGATAGAAGAATAACATGTGAGGGGTCATTCTATCTGATGTCAAGGCTTACTACATAACTACAAAAATCAAGAGAGTATGGTATTGGCAGGGTGATAGATTTTATTCTTGTTGTTCAGTCACTCAGTTTGTGTCCGACTCTGCGACCCCATGGACTGCAGCACGCCAGTCTTCCCTGTCATTCACTATCTCCCAGAGCTTGCTCAAACTCACGCCCACTGAGTCGGTGATGCCATCCAACTATCTCTTCCTCTGTCGTCCCCCTCTCCTCCTGCCTTCAATCTTTCCCAGCATCAGGGTATTTTCTAATGAGTCACCTCCTCAAATCAGTTGTGATGGTTTCTGCCATACATCAAGATGGATCAACCGTAGGTATACACATGTCACCTCCGCCTTGTCTTTATAGTGCATATATGTATGTATTTCTGTTGGTTGCACACCTAGGAGTGTAATTGCTGGGTTTTAGGGTTCATACATGTTCAGCTCTATTGGATACTGCAAAGCAAATTTGCAAAGTGGCTATGCCAAATTAAACCCAAAAGCGAGTGAATGTTTGATGTAGGGGAAAGGAATACTCTTAAGGAAGGAATCTCTTTGAAGTTTTGTCTGCATACTTCTTACCTCTCCTTTTTCTTTCTATTCTCCAGTGACTAGTTTTAAATTTATCAACAGACTGGGTAGTTTCATGCTTTCTCTTACCTGGACCCCCACAGACCAGTTGCAATCTTCTCTCAACCCTCTATAATCCTTTGTGACTTAATAAACTGAAGTATAGTGAATACCTTAAACAGGGGCCCCAAACTACAGCCTCCAGGCCAAATTCAGATCTGTCTTCTATTTTTAAAAAATATATTTGTATAGGAATACAGGCACACCCATTGATTTACATATTGTCAATGGCTGCTTTCACTCTGCAGTGATAGAGTTGAGAATTGTGGCAGAAACTTTAGGACCAGCAAACTCTAAAATATTTACTATCTGGCCCTTTACAGAAAAAAGTTTGCCTACCTCTTTCTTAAAACATCGCAAAGATCTATCTTGGAACATATAAATAGAATTTTATAGTAAATGTGCATTTTTTCTGATACTCTTAGGAATTAAATGCAAACATATATTGATAAAGCAAATGGAAATGGTAGAACATACCTTAGCCAAAAAAAACCAAAAAACAAAAAACACAACTTGTTAGCAAGTTCCTAACACACTCAAGTTTCTTGGAACCACATTCCAGGCCTATTTGAGGCACTATTTCTCTGCTGAATCTAAGGCAGTGGAAGCACGGAGCATGTATAATGTATAATGGATGCTTCGGGAGGGTGCTGATGAAAAATACATGGAACCAAACGGTAAACCTCAAGCAGCTGTTGAAATCCACTGCAGCTATTGTGCACAACTGATAAATACGTACTGATTGCTAGGACAATATTGGTTTAATGTGTATGCAGCATGTTCAGAGGGGATCATATTTTACAGAAAATTCTGAATATATCTTTTTTTCTTGCTAAGATCTAAACATATATCTGCTACTTAATTCAGTTTGTTTAACTTTTCGCCCTGTTTCTTAAAGAACGCTACTTAAAAAAAAAGCAAAACAAAAACAGGCCTTTCAAAATAGGCCTTTCACTATAAGCTATCGATTTAATTGAATCTATTTTTATCTGCTTAAAAAATACAGTAAAGATAGATTCATATGATTTATAACTCTGTGAATTCCATCTTAGAAATGAAAATTATGAAAGCCAAACATATCAGTAATCTATTGCTGTGTAACTACCTCAAAACTCTGTGGCTTGAAACAATCATTTATTACTTTACATCAGTGAAGTTTGGTGGGGCATTTCAGGGCTGGGGGTCAGAAGATCTGGGCTGGGTTTGCGTGCATCTGCTGTCATATCTAAACAGATTGGTGGGTGGACCTGATGCCAAGAAAGGAGTGCAAAACAGCCTAGAGTGATATTAGTGAACTATTTTGTTTTAGTAAGAGTCTTGTTTATTGCTATTTCTTTTCTTATTTAAATGTTTCAAGCAAGGGACTGTTCAGTTATATTTTGTCAGAGATTACCTGTTTTCCAATGCACATTTCATACTTTTATGATTACTGGAAAGCATCTCGCTGACTTTGGTTTGAAGATCTGGAAAAATAAACCTCCTGCTTAGTATCCTGGATCTTGAGTCTTATAACTCCAGTCATCAGGTTCACTCCTTGAGTGAGCAAACTCCACAAGGATAAATCTACGGCCAAGCAAGGTTAGCTCTCTCCATTCACTCTGACAACTTAGTAAGTGAAAACAAGTTAGTTAAATTATTGTGCTTATAAGTCAATGTAACAAGCAATGTGTTTTACTAGATTTTTTCATTTTTTTCATAAACATGACACAAGAGTTGGATAAATGGTTTACATAAAATGATAGCTAAGTTGACTGAATATTTTGTTATTGCCAGACCTTGTCTAAATCTAAGAATCTTTAACTGGAAGATATTAAGACCTTTTGATTGGGTCAGTTGGTTTGCTTGTTTGTTTTTTCTCTTTTTTTCCCAACCATTCTTCAATGTGTTGAATTTGATGGGAGGATAGAAGATAAGAGAGAAGACAAGTTCATTTCTGTTAAAAAAAGAGAGACCTCAGTGGGCATCTGTTTATATTTCCTTCCTGTATCATTTGGATATGTTTGAAATATGCAATGAGTCTATCCAACATCTGGCTACTACTATAAAATAAGTGCCATAAAAACTTCGTAAATAGCAAAATCAGTGAACTTTTGTTCCCCTAAAAGAGCAAGATGCTAACCAATAGCCATGTACAGCCCTCAGACAATAGGCAGCCTCTGACAGAACAGAACAGTTTACACTTGAAGTACTTTCAGTCTATCATTAACTACAAGGGCCTTACAGTGAGCAAGAACTTTCAAAAGAAAAAGAAAAAAAAATCCTAAGATAATTGCAGGTTGCTATGTATTAATAATAATTCCTTTTTGATTATTAAAGAAAGGGGATTCTCACTCTTGGGGGCACTTAGGTTTCTTTGGAAGCCATGATGGCTGCACATGGAATCCAGTTCTTCTTTGGAAGATTATAAACTAGAGATCCTCACACAGGTTCCATTACCCAGCACACACTGTATTTTAAATAAGATTGTCATAAACAATTAGTATTTCTACTTCATTGAAAAATCTGAATATCTACTTCTGGGCAATCAACACATCTGTATTTCTACACTGCAAAATTGTCTGGATCCCTGTAGCAGCACCTTCATTTTGTCACACTCCTGTGACATTAGGCCCTGTTGGCCTGGGGACAGTGTCACTCATTTACCTTATCTGCCTAGTCCCTGGAGACTTGTGTCTCTGAATCATTTGTGTCGCTATCAGACTGTTGTTTTTTCTCATTCCTTTCATCCAGGGCAAATACCACGAGGGGCATGGCAGTGCAGAACTCAAGTGAGTGACTTCAGCATTGGAGCCCGTAGTCTCCAATAATGCCATGCCAAGCCAAGACTTTGAACTTGCCTGATGCCTGATCCCAGCTCACAGACTGGATCTAACTTGAAGTGTCCCCTACTACTCTGACTCTCCTGGGATCTCTCAACCCACTCTGCACTTGCAGTTAGATTTATATCACTTTGCCTTGAGACTCATGGAACCAAAATGAACCTGAATATGGAAGAAAACTGAGGTGTAGAGATCTTGAGGATGTTCCTGGCACGGCCAAGTTCTTAGTGGAGAAGTTAGGCAGTAAGCTTTATTGGTCAATAATCAGTTCCTGTAGATTACTTTTAGTTTTAAGATCTTTAATGACAGGAAATGAACATTTGTACTTTCTTTTTTCTGCTCCAGGTTTAGCCTACAGCTAGTAACACGGGACCTTACTGTGCAGCCTATGGTCCAAGATCCAGCAGCATTGGCAAAATCTGAGAGCTTGTTAGAAATAAAGACCCTCCAGTTCCTCTCCAGACCTCTTGAATCAGAATCTGTATTTCAACAAGACCCCTAGATGATTCATACTATGCTCATTAGAGTTTGAGAGGCACTGCTGTTTACACAGACAACTCTCAAATAAAAATGGAACATAATATAGGTTG
The DNA here is from genome assembly GCF_910594005.1 of Cervus elaphus. Taxonomy (NCBI): domain Eukaryota; kingdom Metazoa; phylum Chordata; class Mammalia; order Artiodactyla; family Cervidae; genus Cervus; species Cervus elaphus. The sequence goes on from NC_057847.1 coordinate 67,164,298, forward strand.
ATCACAAAACAACATAGCTAGAAATTGTATGCTTTCATTATAAGAATTTCATGGACTTCCCTCCTGGCTTCAACACAGAAGAGTATGTGATTTTTCTGTTTTATTCATTGAACTCCTCCTAAGATTTTGTTTGAAGAGGGTTGCAGAGGTTAAAAAATAGTCCATAACAAAGCAAATCACTTTTTATACCTTAATCTGAGTAGAGAAAATAGAGGAATAAGGTGGGATTCATTAGGCAAAGTTCTGTAGAGTAAGATGGTAAATTTGAATGATATGTTGATGGATATTGAGAGGCACAGCAGGTCACCATGTGGAATTGGAATTATAACTTTAATCTGAAGGAGCTTGCATTATTGTGGTTGTTGTGACATATTTTCTAGAATGATGGGCACTCCTCTTTCTTCTTCCCTTTAGTTGTCTCCCAGCTTTCCTTCTTTTCTTCTCCCTTGCTGTATTTTTGTTGCTGTCGCCCATATCTATACTTGACTCTCAATATCCCACATGTTTGACTGATTTGCTGATTCTGATAATCCAAGATTATCTGGTCTTTCAGCATAGAAAAGCATGACTATTTTTGGTTAGAAGTGGGATGCATCCCTGCGATGAGAGTTAAATGCTGTTATGTACAGAAGAAGGGTTGGGGCTAGGGTATACCCCTCCTTTCCCATCATACCCTACTCACACAACACACTCTGAATTGAAAAGGTTGCTTATATTCTCTGATACCATTTGAGAGAGCTTTGAACTGACTGGAAGATCCATTAGGGTGACACTTACTCACAAGTTTAGGCACAAAAGAAACAGGATCTTGGTATTAATAGGTTGGTTTTTATCCATGTTAAAGTATTCTGGAAACTGAAGTGATCATGGCGAGGCATTCTGGGTAGATCTGAATGACTAGGTGAGGGTTTCCAAAAATACATCTTTTATTGTGTGTGGTATTGATAGAACACAGCATTGTACATGACATTCCAATATTTTTCATAACATTTATGGGTATTCAGATGCAGCTTATTGAAAGAAATTACCTTTTTTCAGATTATAAGAAAAATAAAATAAGAAGCTTTAAGTAGAATATGAAATACTGAATTTGTATAAACATTCACATGAAATGTATTAAATTAATAAATTCCCTTCCAAGAACATAATGCTTTATATCAGGCATTTATGTTTGAAAGAGCTGCTAGTGACTTTTGAGGAAGACTATTTAATGATGAGCTCTTTCAGTTCTTTATCATCACAAGTAGATGGTATCAGATATCAGGAGTGTGTGTATCACTATTTTCGCCATTTGACTGCAACTCTTTTTCTTGCCATTGACCAAAATTTAGTTTCTTTAAATTATACATCAAGGGGCTTGTAATTCTCTAGCTCTAATGATTTTGATTTGTTCTTTTCTTTCAAGTGAAAATATAAGGTTGAAAATACTTGTGATAATGCATGCATATGGATTTTTGTTGATTTTTTTAATAGCAGCTATTTTAAAATAATGATGAAAATTTTGTGTGTGTGTGTGTGTGTTTTTTATTATTATTATTATTTTATTTTTTCAGTGGGTTTTGTCATACATTGACATGAATCAGCAATAGATTTACACGTATTCCCCATCCCGATCCCCCCTCCCACCTCCCTCTCCACCTGATTCCTCTGGATCTTCCCAGTGCACCAGGCTTGAGCACTTGTCTCATGCATCCCACCTGGGCTGGTGATCTGTTTCACCATGGATAATATACATGCTGTTCTTTCGCAACATCCCACCCTCACCTTCTCCCACAGAGTTCAAAAGTCTGTTCTGTACTTCTGTGTCTCTTTTTCTGTTTTGCATATAGGGTTGTCGTTACCATCTTTCTAAATTCCATATATATGTGTTAGTATGCTGTAATGTTCTTTATCTTTCTGGCTTACTTCACTCTGTATAATGGGCTCCAGCTTCATCCATCTCATTAGAACTGGTTCAACTGAATTCTTTTTAACGGCTGAGTAATATTCCATTGTGTATATGTACCACAGCTTCCTTATCCATTCATCTGCTGATGGGCATCTAGGTTGCTTCCATGTCCTGGCTATTATAAACAGTGCTGCGATGAACATTGGGGTGCACGTGTCTCTTTCAGATCTGGTTTCCTCAGTGTGTATGCCCAGAAGTGGGATTGCTGGGTCATATGGCAGTTCTATTTCCAGTTTTTTAAGAAATCTCCACACTGTTTTCCATAGCGGCTGTACTAGTTTGCATTCCCACCAACAGTGTAAGAGGGTTCCCTTTTCTCCACACCCTCTCCAGCATTTATTGCTTGTAGACTTTTGGATAGCAGCCATCCTGACTGGCGTGTAATGGTACCTCATTGTGGTTTTGATTTGCATTTCTCTGATAATGAGTGATGTTGAGCATCTTTTCATGTGTTTGTTAGCCATCTGTAGGTCTTCTTTGGAGAAATGTCTGTTTAGTTCTTTGGCCCATTTTTTGATTGGGTCTTTTATTTTTCTGGAATTGAGCTGCAGGAGTTGCTTGTATATTTTTGAGATTAATGCTTTGTCTGTTTCTTCATTTGCTATTATTTTCTCCCAATCTGAGGGCTGTCTTTTCACCTTGCATATAGTTTTCTTTGTTGTGCAAAAGCTTTTAAGTTTCATTAGGTCCCATTTGTTTAGTTTTGCTTTTATTTCCAATATTCTGGGAGGTGGGTCATAGAGGATCTTGCTGTGGTTTATGTCGGAGAGTGTTTTGCCTATGTTCTCCTCTAGGAGTTTTATAGTTTCTGGTCTTACATTTAGATCTTTAATCCATTTTGAGTTTATTTTTGTGTATGGTGTTAGAAAGTGTTCTAGTTTCATTCTTTTACAAGTGGTTGACCAGCTTTCCCAGCACCACTTGTTAAAGAGGTTGTCTTTTTTCCATTGTATATCCTTGCCTCCTTTGTCAAAGATAAGGGGTATATAAGTTCGTGGATTTATCTCTGGGCTTTCTATTCTGTTCCATTGATCTATATTTCTGTCTTTGTGCCAGTACCATACTGTCTTGATGACTGTGGCTTTGTAGTATAGTCTGAAGTCAGGCAGGTTGATTCCTCCAGTTCCATTCTTCTTTCTCAAGATTACTTTGGCTTAAAATAATGATGAAAATTTTATTCAAGCACACATAGATACTGTTCTACTAGTATTAAAAATTCTCATTCAAGAGACCAATACAATTCTTATTAAGCATTTTTGATGAGTCTTCCCCACTTCAGTTTTTCAAAGTTGAGTTATTGTTTTGAATCCATAAGTTTTGTCAATAAATAATTTTATATGATTTTTGCAATATTTGACTAAATTTATTCTGGTGCTCAAAAATGTGAGAGAAGTAAAGTCACTTTTTTTCTTAGCTTTACTGAGGTATGACAGACAAATAAAAACTGCATTTATTTTTTTTTCATTTATTTTCATTAGTTGGAGGCTAATTACTTTACAATATTGTAATGGTTTTTGCCATACATTGACATGAATCAGCCATGGATTTACATGTGTTCCCCATCCTGATCCCCCCTCCCACCTCCCTCCCCATCCCATCCCTCTGGGTCTTCCCAGTGCTCCAGCCCTGAGCACTTGTCTCATGCATCCAGCCTGGGCTGGTGATCTGTTTCACCCTTGATAGTGTACTTGTTTCAATGCTATTCTCTCAGAACATCCCACCCTTGCCTTCTCCCACAGAGTCCAAAAGTCTGTTCTGTACATCTGTGTCTCTTTTTCTGTCCTGCATATAGGGTTATCATTACCATCTTTCTCAATTCCATATATATGTGTTAGTGTACTGTATTGATGTTTATTTTTCTGGCTTACTTCACTCTGTATAATGGGCTCCAGTTTCATCCATCTCATTAGAACTGATTCAAACGAATTCTTTTTGACGGCTGAGTAAAATTCCATGGTGTATATGTACCACAGCTTCCTTATCCATTCATCTGCTGATGGGCATCTAAGTTGCTTCCATGTCCTGGCTATTATAAACAGTGCTGCGATGAACATTGGGGTGCACGTGTCTCTTTCAGATCTGGTTTCCTCAGTGTGTATGCCCAGAAGTGGGATTGCTGGGTCATATGGCAGTTCTATTTCCAGTTTTTTAAGGAATCTCCACACTGTTCTCCATAGCGGCTGTACTAGTTTGCATTCCCACCAACAGTGTAAGAGGGTTCCCTTTTCTCCACACCCTCTCCAGCATTTATTGCTTGTAGACTTTTGGATAGCAGCCATCCTGACTGGCGTGTAATGGTACCTCATTGTGGTTTTGATTTGCATTTCTCTGATAATGAGTGATGTTGAGCATCTTTTCATGTGTTTGTTAGCCATCTGTATGTCTTCTTTGGAGAAATGTCTGTCTAGTTCTTTGGCCCATTTTTTGATTGGGTCATTTATTTTTCTGGAATTGAGCTGCAGGAGTTGCTTGTATATTTTTGAGATTAATGCTTTGTCTGTTTCTTCATTTGCTATTATTTTCTCCCAATCTGAGGGCTGTCTTTTCACCTTGCATATAGTTTTCTTTGTTGTGCAAAAGCTTTTAAGTTTCATTAGGTCCCATTTGTTTATTTTTGCTTTTATTTCCAATATTCTGGGAGATGGGTCATAGAGGATCCTGCAGTGATTTATGTCGGAGAGTGTTTTGCCTATGTTCTCCTCTAGGAGTTTTATAGTTGCTGGTCTTACATTTAAATCTTTAATCCATTTTGAGTTTATTTTTGTGTATGGTGTTAGAAAGTGTTCTAGTTTCATTCTTTTACAAGGGGTAAAATTGCATTTAAAAAATATATTTAGGTTGTACTATATGATATTTTAGATTGTACTATATGGTATTTTAACAGTATACAACATTAAGTTTTATATACATATATTATAAAAATGATTACCACAATTAAATGACAAGTTAATAAATCCACAACCTCACATGGTTACCTTATATTTTGTGGTGAGAATACAAGATTTACTTTTTTAGCAAATTTCAAGTACACAATGGTTGTGGTTTAGTTGCTAAGTCGTGTCTGACTGTTGTGACTTCATGGACTATAGCCGGCAGGCTCCTCTGTCCATGAGATTTTCCAGGCAAGAGTACTGTAGTGGGTTGCCATTTCCTTCTCCAGGGGATCTTGCTGACCCAGGGATTGAACCCAGGCCTCCTGCATTGCAGGAAGACTCCTGCATTGCAGGCCGATTCTTTACCCACTTATCTATGTGGTATTATTAACTATTATTACCAGGTTGGGGCCTCCCTGGTAGATCAGAAGGTAAAGAATCCGCTTGCAATGCGAGACACTGGGTTGGATCCCACGGTTGGGAAGATCCCCTGGAGGCGGGCATGCAACGCACACCTGTATTCTTGCCTGGAGAATCCCCATGAACAGAAGAGCCTGGCGGGCTACAGTCTATGGGGTCACAAAGAGTAGTACACAACTCAAGTGACTTAGCACACACTCACGCAACTTAGATCCATAGAATTTATGTATCACTAGAAATATTTACCCTTTGACCAACACCTTTCTGTTTTCTCACCCCTGCCAACCCCCAGCCCTTGGCAAGCCATCTGGTTCTATGGGTCTGAAATTTGTAGATTTCAAGTATAAGCGAGATCATAGCATTTGTCTTCTCTGTTTGGCTTATGGGCTTCCCTGGTGGCTAGAGAGTAAAGAATCTGCCTGCAATGCAGGAGACCCGGTTCCATCCCTGGGGTGGGAGGAACCCCTGGAGAAAGGAATGGTAACCCACTCCAGTATTCTTTCTGGAGAATTCCATGGACAGAGGAGCCTGGAGGGCTATACTCCATGGGGTCTCCAAAGAGTCTGACTTTATCACTTAGCGTAATGTCCTTCAGTTTCACCCATGTTTCACAAATAGCAGGGTTTCCTTCCTTTTTGTGATTGAAGAATACTCTGTTGTACATATAAACTACATCTTTTCAATCTATTTATCTGTTGAAAAATGCTCAAGCTGTTTCCATATTGTAAATAATGTTGCAGTGAACATGAGAGTGAAGCTGTCTCTTTGAGGACTAGCTTCATTTTCTTTGGATATATACCCAGAAGAGCAATTGCTGCATAATATGATAGTTCTGTTTTTAATTTTTTGAAGCAAGTTACTTTTTGAAACCAAAATTTAAAAATACTTTGGATTTAGTGATAATGGTGTGCTCTTATAACTATTAATAGTTTCTTGAGCTCCACCTAATAATATTGTAAAAAAAAAAAAGAAAAATTATTTTATAGAAAACCATACAGGAAAACATTGATTTGTATTTTCTCTGTGACCACAATTAAGTTTCAGATATTTTCCTGTCTTGGGACAAGGTGCTAGTGCAATTTGTGGCCATTTGTTTGTAACTGTCTCTGCAGATATGTCTTAAGTATCAAAGAAAAGGTATATTGGAGCACAGAAGTAGAAATTTGAGACAATCCTCATGTTGTCTAATTATTTAGATCAGCTTTTTTCATGGTGAATTATTTGTTTGTCTTGTAAATATGATAGCTTCAGCTTTAATAAAAAAAATTCCATTTTGGTGAAAAAGCAAATGTCAAGTAAAAATTAAATCCAGTAAATATACAGTTCTCTAGGGAGATGGGGATCTTTATAGTTTCACAAAATTGATCATCTGGTCATTGGGCTAATTAAAAAAATTTAAAAAATTAAATTAAATTTTAAAAATTTATAAAATTTATAAAATTTACAAATTAAATTTTATAAAATGTGACTTATTTTTCTTTTCAGCATTCATTTATTTTTTAAACATTTATCTTTTTTAAACATTTTAATCATTTTTTAGTTTATAATTCAGTGGCATTAAGTATATTCATAGTGCTGTGCAATATCACCATTATTCAATTCCAGAACTTTTTAAAATGTGACTTCAAAAAAAAAAATAAATAAAATGTGACTTTTAATTGTTCAAGACCTACAGTTTCTTAAATAAACCAACTTTAATTAGGTCCAATTATATTTATTGGAAATAAAAATTTGTTAAACAAACAATAGTTATTATGAAATTTCCTGAGACTCTGACTGATTTTAAACATCAAAACATAAGATATAAATAACTCAAGAATTAGAAATCTTGAAAACTAACATTAAAAAAAAAGTCAGTATCTAATAAGAAAAAGTGATAACAACAGGAGCCATATGTAACTTCTAGATTAGTGAGAAATCATGAAAGTAAAGCATTAAAGAAATAACAGGAAATGATTTCTATACACTAGCAAAAAGGAGAGCCTTATTCTTATAAATAAATTATAGACCAATTAGGGTTATTCCAAAGGAAGATGCGAGGTATTATCCCCATTAAGTCATTTACTGAGGTAATAATTACTGAATTCAAAATGTTACACACAAATGGTATTCAAACATCATTTCAGGTCCTCAAATTTTGGAATGGCTGAAAACATGGCTTTAAATTTTCATTATACTTTGCAGATTTAGTCATCAGTATGTCTCAGCTGAACTGTATCTCATTTGTTGACACTGGCTGAGTAACTTTGACTTGGTGGTGAGGTGATGGAGCAGAGTTTGGGACCACCTGGATTTTAAGCCAGGCTCCACCACAGAGTTGTTATGTGATCTTGGGTCAATTCCTCTGCGCCCCAATTTCCTTATCTGTAAAATGATGCTAGTGGCAATGACTACTATTAATACATGTTGACTGACATGAGTAATAAATGAGTTTACACATTTATTTCACTTCCAACCAATGCCTAACATAGAATAGGTACTCAGTTATTACTACTAAAACTAACAATAGCAATAGTAGTGTATGAAAAAGAGACCCATGATCAAAAGATAAGTGCTGAATTAAAGGAATTCCTTAGTGATCCAGTGGTTAGGACTCACACTTTCACTGCAGGGGGCCAAAGTTCAATCACTGGTTAGGGAACTAAGATCCTAAAAGCCACACAGTGGGGCCAAAAAAAAAAACTAGGGTGCAATCAAGCAATGTTCTTAATTATAGAATTTTCATGTGTTGGTGATATAGTCACTAAGTCACTGTGATCCCATGGACTGCAGCCCACCAGGTTCCTCTATCCATGGGATTTCCCAGGCAAGAATATTAGAGGGAGCTTCCATTTCCTTCTCCAGGGGATCTTTCTGACACAGGGATTGAACCTGCATCTCCTGCAGTGCAGGCAGATTTTTTACCTACTGAGCCACCATAGCCCCTTTTTTTTTTAAATTAAATTTATTTTTAATTGAAACATAATTGCTTTACAGTATTGAGTTGGTTTCTACCAAACCTCCAAGCCAGGCTTCAGCAATACATGAATCGTGAACTTCCAGATATTCAAGCTGGTTTTAGAAAAAGCAGAGGAACCAGAGATCAAATTGCCAACATGCACTGGATCATGGAAAAAGCAAGAGAGTTCCAGAAAAACATATATTTCTGCTTTATTGACTATGCCAAAGCCTTTGACTATGTGGATCACAATAAACTGTGGAAAATTCTGAAGGAGATGGGAATATCAGACCACCTGATCTGCCTCTTGAGAAACCTGTATGCAGGTCAGGAAGCAACAGTTAGAACTGGACATGGAACAACAGACTGGTTCCAAATAGGAAAAGGAGTATGTCAAGGCTGTATATTGTCACCCTGATTATTTAACTTATATGCAGAGTACATCATGAGAAACGCTGGGCTGGAAGAAGCACAAGCTGGAATCAATACTGCTGGGAGAAATATCAATAACCTCAGATATGCAGATGACACCACCCTTATGGCAGAAAGTGAAGAGTACCTGAAGAGTCTCTTGATGAAAGTGAAAGAGGAGAGTGAAAAAGTTGGTTTAAAGCTCAACATTCAGGAAACTAAGATCATGGCATCTGGTCCCATCACTTCATGGGAAATAGATGGGGAAACAGTGGAAACAGTGGCTGACTTTATTTTTTGGCCTCCAAAATCACTGCAGATGGTGATTTCAGCCATGAAATTAAAAGACGCTTACTCCTTGGAAGGAAAGTTATGACCAACCTAGACAGTATATTAAAAGCAGAGACATTTCTTTGCCAGCAAAGGTCTGTCTAGTCAAGGCTATGGTTTTGCCAGTGGTCATGTATGGGTGAGAGTTGGACTGTGAAGAAACCTGAGTGCCGAAGAATTGATGCTTTTGAACTGTGATGTTGGAGAAGACTCTTGAGAGTCCCTTGGGCTGCAAGGAGATCCAACCAGTCCATCCTAGGGGAGATCAGTCCTGGGTGTTCATTGGAAGGACTGATGCTGAAGCTGAAACTCCAATACTTTGGCCACCTGATGCGAAGAGTTGACTCATTGGAAAAGACCCTGATGCTTGGAGGGATTGGGGGCAGGAGGAGAAGGGGACGACAGAGGATGAGATGGCTGGATGGCATCGCCTACTCGATGGGCATGAGTTTGAGTAAACTCCGGCAGTTGGTGATGGACAGGGAGGCCTGGTGTGCTGCGATTAATGGGGTCACAAAGAGTCGGACACAACTGAGCGACTGAACTGAACTGAACTGAAACATCAACATGAATCAGTCATAGGGGCCTATGCCCCCTCTGTCTTGAACATCCCTTCCTCCTTCCTCCTCTTCTATAGCTCTTAATAAACCTTTAATATACATTGTCTAATATATAAGGGGGCTTAATGGCTCAGTGGTAAAGAATTCACCTCCCAATGCAGGAGACAGGAAACTCACATTCTATCTCTGGGTCAGGAAGATCCCCTGGAGGAGGAACAACCACTCCATTTTTCTTGCCTGGAAAATCCCATGAACAGAGGAGCCTGGTGGGCTGCAGTCTGTGGGGTCACAAAGAGTTGGACATGGCTGCGCACACACACACACACACTCATACACACACAGTCTCTAAGGTAAGGGCATAGTTTATAGTGTTTGCTAAATTTATATAATCATAGAACGCTAATTTGGCTCAGAAATCCCAAGTGGACACAGAGTGCAGTTTGGAAAACAGCCACCTGGTAGCATCTGCAGGACTAAAGGATCCCCTGCAACATTGTTTCATTAAGCAGATCCTTCCGGAAGCTCAGTCCCAGCTCTGATCCACATACCTCCATGTCCGGAACCATAACCTCGTGCTCTTTGTCAAGGCAGGTTTAGCAGATGGTAAATCATGGTAGACATATAATACGCTTATCAATCATGCTAACTAATTTTGTATCATCTAACACATTAACTCAGTCCCAGATTTTTCTTGGTTCTTTGAAGACCTCTGCCAGTGAGAACATTTGGAACATGTGTTCCTTCAGACACTTTTTGGGTTACATGTGAATATTTCCATCCTATTTGAATGTGTTTTCAAAATAAAGCGTGATCAGAAGCTGCTTGAAATGTTTGACCAGAGTCCAAAATCCTCTCAGACGGCTTTGTGAAATGTCATCCATGCCCAGATCCCTGATGCATTCATACTGTCCCTGCTGTATCTTTCTTTCCCACACCTTTATTTTTCAGACACCCATTGCATTCTTCTGTCCAGGAAGGAGTACAACCAATATTAAACACTGAGAGAGTCTTCCTGGGGACCTGCCAATAGCGGCATAGCCTGTGGGACAAGTTCTGCTGTGTCTAACAGCCATGGTCAGGGGGCAAATGACAGAAGCTTCCTGATCATATCCAGATGAGCAGAGAGAGAGCTGCATTCGCTGTAGCTTGTGTCCTGGCATCCAACCCTTGTTAATACCAAGTACACTTAAAGGGAAAATGAAATTCTTTTCTCCCAAATACCATCAATTCCCAGGAGTGGGGCAGAGCTACTAATCCCTATATGAACATGTGTCTCATTACTGGGCTTCCAGATGGCTCAGTGGTAATGATCCACCTGCCAATGCAGGAGACATGAGTTTGATCCCTGGGTCGGGTTGGGAAGATCCCCTGGAGGAGGGGATGGCAACCCACCCCAGTATTCTTGCCTGGGAAATCCCATGGACAGAGGAGCCTGGTGGGCTACCATCCCTGGGGTCACAGAGTTGGACACGACTCAATGACTGAGCACATCTCATTATCACAGTGCTCAGAAACATTACATTTTAGCTTCTCACTCAGTCAGTAGCCTGGCAAGAGAACTGTCTTTCCCCTACCCCCACCTTGGTTTGGGAACAATTATCTGAATTTGGGTGCACATAAGGTTGGTTAGACAAGCTCCTGGAGATAAAAGCAACACAAACCATACACAGCAAATGATTATTTTTAAAGCAACAATTTGTGCAGTAAAATATGCAGGCTCATAAGGGCACACAAACCTGGTTCTGAATAACCTCCAGCATTTATTTGCAGTATCCTCGAACAAGTTTTATTAACCCTTTAAAGCCTTATTTCTCCTGTTGTCAGGACTGAAAGAAATAATGCATGTAAATGTGTCTTGGAAAACAGTTGAAAAGTCTCAGGAATATAGAATAATGAATGAATATAAGATTTTGATCATGAATCAGGAAGAATTAACATTTCTTTTAAATAGTTATCAGGTACTTTGTATAGGGTTATATATTTTTAATCTCAATCTTGATTACAAAAAGTTAAGGATATTTGTTACAAATGAATTGGTTTGTGCACTCTTATCCAGAATATTATTTGGCTCCTCAGGTGATGCTAGTGGTAAAGAATCCACCTGCCAATGCAGGAGCCATAAAAGAGACGAGAGCTTGATCCCTGGGTCAGGAAGCTCCCCTGGAGTAAGAAATGGAAACCTGCTCTAGTATTCTTGCCTGGAAAATTCCATGGACAGAGTAATCTGGTGGGCTATAGTCAATAGGGCCACAAGGAATCGGACACGACTGAGAATGGACATGGAATTAATAAATTATTTATCCAGTGTCCTTTTATTTAATAGGAGCTATCATATCAGAAATTCTTTGTTCTGACATGGTGATGTATTATATAATTTTATTCCCAAAGCTAATTTGTCATTTTAAACTTCATTTGTGTGTGTCCGTCACTTCAGTTGCGTCCAACTCTTGGTGACCCTTTGACTGTAGCCATATCCTCCTTTAAGGGATCTTCCCCACCCAGGGATATAAACCCATGTCTCCTGTGTCTCCTGCACTTCTGGTGTATTCTTCACAGCTGAGCCTCTGGAGAAGTTCAGACTATGTCTATGAAATGTTAAAAGCCCCTAGCAGGGGCTGTGAAATGAGCCATTACAGTTAGGTTAGCAGTGATCAACCCACCAAAACACTCTTATTTTCTTATAATTGCATAACAGTAGCCCCAATGGTAAGCACACACACAAACACACAGGTAACTGCAAAATAATAACCTTTTGACCAACATCATTTAGTATTGAAAATGTCTTTTGATTTCAGAGGATAAGAGAAATAATGTTTATATACACATGCTCATTTTCTAGAACTCCTAGATACAAATACTTTGCATTTCAATAAATTATTTTCTTCACATAAAACTTAATAGAAGCTGTCTTAAATATAAGCTAAAATTGGTTGCTTTCCAAGGACAATTAATTATATTAAAATATCTAGTTAAATACAGTTACTGGCACACACAGTTACAACTGCAGTATTGAAGACACATAGATGTGGCTTTGTGTTAGGGCACAGCCACTGAAACTACAACTTGAGGGGGAGAATAGTTTCCTCTCTTTGGAAATATGTTATCTTTACTTAACAAAGGCTTATCAATCATCGACTGTGTGCCCAGGTGCCATGTTAAGCCCTGGGGATACATACATGAGTAATACATATGTGATCCTGATATTCCAGAGCCTAGTTTCTGGTGAATAGTAAGAGAGTCACATGGCTAATACAAGAAAGAGTAGACAGCTCTTGTTTGCCAGGTCATTTAGTCTCTAGCAGGTCATTTGGTTTCTAGACCTGTATCTCAGCAGTAAAATGGGGTGCGGTAGGACAGATTACATGGAAATATGAGGATTGAGTGAGATGTTTTATGTCTGAGGCACAGTGATTGCTCTATTAAGGACACTCAGTAAGTGTTGGCCAATGTGATGATGGTGATGCTGTGATTTTGAGTGTGGATTTCTGCATAAGTGCTCTGGGGTGAGTGCCATGTGAGATGCTTAGTGCGCAGAGAGGGGCAGAATATTTTCTGGCCTTTGAATGATGGGAGGGTTGGAAATGGGAGGAGGCTTTGGCTATAATACACTTATTAGTGTAGGCAGAGCATCACACCTGGGAAAAGATTCACAACCATCTGGGAAACACAGCTACAGAAGCTAAGAGGAAACAATAGAGACCTGGTGAAAGCAGAATAGCACATGTTGACTAGAATGGTCCTGGGTGAAGGGTGGGAAACTAAATGGTATCAGCCTGCTTGAAATTGCTGAGGCAACTAGACAAAGTCAGCTTGTTTTGGAATCCAAGAAATGGGCAGAGGGCAGAGAAGGAAAGGGCAGTGGATAGTGGAAGTGAGGGATGCTGAAGTATATGGAAAATGAAGGAGACACATGAGTTCAAAGAAGAAAGACTCAGAATTCAGAATGGTGGTTTGCTCAGAAGAGGGTATGTCATGGGCAGGGATGGAAGAGAAGGACTTGCTTTAATGCTCGTAGGAACCAGTAAGAGGAAACTGAAGCTCATAAAGATAAGGGACTGGCCCAAATCTCTCACCAAGTTTAGACATCTCATCTCAGACAGGATGAAATTTATCAAAATGGGGGACATAATGCAATAAACCAGCAGAAGACATTCTTGATAATTCTGACTTTAAAAGATTAGAGGATTCACTCATTACTACCAAAAAATTTAACATGGAAAGTAATAAAGAAAAAAATGGTAGCTAGGTCTTATTTAATTTTAGTTTGAATTAAGGACAGAATTGAAGCAGGAAATGACAACCCACTCCAGTATTATTGACTGGAGAATTCCATGGGCAGAAGAGCCTGGGGTCTATAGTCCATGGCATCACAAAGAGTCAGACACAGCTGAATGACTAACACAAGGACAGAATATTCCTGTCTTATAATCATGGAGAGAGATAGAGGACAAACTGAAGATTGTCTACAAGTGAGAAGAAAGGTAAACACACTTCCACTTTACCATGGAAGATGGTTAAAATCATGTGGTAGGTGGAATTCTGAGTTAGAAGACCTGGTTTCTAGTGAAATTTTGGTGAATTTTTAGGAAGTAATATGCTTTTTCTGGACCTTTGTTTCCTCATCGATGTGTTATATAAGCAAATATTCTTGTTTATATTTCAACTATTTCATTTTATTAAATATTTAATCATCTATTTAAGTGAAGCATACTGCAAGGGTTTAGACCAGTGACAGGTAAGTACAGACAGGACTAAGACAAGTATCCATCAGTGAAAAATAGTGAGTAAGAGCTGAACTTTGGAGCCAGACTGCTCGAGTTCAAATCCTTGGCAAGTTTCTCAACTTCCTGTGCCCCAGTTTCCTCGTCTGTAAAACGGGGACAATAATATTATATTCCTCATAGTGTTTTGTGAGAATTAGTTTAGTTAATGTATATAAGACTGTTGATAGCAAGGCTCTGCACATGAGGAGTGAAGAACTCCTAAGCCTTATGGAAAAGATGGAACTAATATGAACTAGGTGTTGAAAGTAAAGATTTGGAAAGATATTCCAGGCAAAGGAGAAAGCATATGGAAAAAGAAAGGCAAATATGTGTTTGGTACCAATGGATGGAAGACAGTCACTATATTTTCTAGAATAGAAAGAAACCAGGACTGAAAAAGTGCTGCCATTTGTTTCTCAGTTCAGTTCAGTTTAGGTTAGTCGCTCAGTTGTGTCCAAATCTTTGCGACCCTATGGACTGCAGCACGCTAGGCTTCCCTATCCATCACCAACTCCGGGAGCTTGCTCAAACTCATGTCCATTGAGTCAGTGATGCCATCCAACCATCTCATCCTCTGTTTTCCCCTTCACCTCCAACCTTCAACCGTTCTGAGCATCAGGTTCTTTTCCAGTGAGTCAGTTCTTCACATCAGGTGGCCAAAGTATTGCAGTTTCAGCTTCAGCATCAGTCCTTCCAATGAATATTCAAGACTGATTTTCTTTAGGATGGACTGGTTGGATCTCCTTGCAGTTCAAGGGACTCTCAAGAGTCTTCTCCAACACCACTTCAAAAGCATCATTTTTTTCAGCACTCAGTTTTCTTTATAGTCCAACTCTCACATCCATACATGACTACTGGAAAAACCATTGCTTTGACTAGACGGACCTTTGTTGGCAAGGTAATGTCTCTGGATTTTAATATGCTGTCTAGGTTGATCATAGCTTTTCTTCCAAGGACCAAGTGCCTTTTAATTTCATGGCTGCAGTCACCTTCTGCAGTGATTTTGGAGCCCAAAAAATAAAGCCTCTCACTGTTTCCATTGTTTTCCCATCTCTTTGCCATGAAGTGATGGAACTAGATGCCATGATCTTAGTTTTCTGAATGTTGGGTTTTAAGCCAGCTGTTTCATGCTCCTCTTTCACTTTCATCAAGAGGCTCTTTAGTTCTTCTTCGTTTTCTGCCATAAGGGTAGTGTCATCTGCATATCTAAGGTTATTTTTATTTCTCCTGGCAATCTTGATTCCAGCTTGTGCTTCATCCAGTACATCATTTTCACTTGATGTACTCTGCATATAAGTTAAATAAGCAGGGTGACAATATACAGCCTTGATGTACTTCTCTCCAGAATTGGAACCAGTCTGTTGTTCCATGTCCAATTCTAACTGTTGCTTCTTGACCTGCATACAGATTTCTCAGGAGACAGGTCAGGTGACATGGTATTGTCATCTCGTGAAGAATTTTCCACAGTTTGTTGTGATATACAGAGTCAAAGGCTTTCACATAGTCAATAAAGCAGAAGTCGATGTTTTTCTAGAACTCTCTTGCTTTTTTAATGATCCAACAGATGTTGACAATTTGATCTCTGGTTTCTCTGCCTTTTCTAAATCCAGCTTGAACATCTGGAAGTTCATGGTTCACGTACTGCTAAAGCCTGGCTTGGAGAATTTTGAGCATTATTTTGCTAGCGTGTGAGATGAGTGCAATTGTGTAGTAGTTTGAACATTCTTTGGCATTGCCTTTCTTTAGGATTGGAATGAAAACTGGCCTTTTCCAGTCCTGTGGCCACTGCTGAGTTTTCCAAATTTGCTGGCATATTGAGTGCAGCACTTTCACAGGATCATCTTTTAGGATTTGAAAGAGCTCAACTGGAATTCTATCACCTCCACTAGCTTCATGCATAGTGATGCTTCCTAAGGCCCACTTGACTTTGCATTCCAGGATGTCTGGCTCTAGGTGAGTGATCACACCATTGTGGTTATCTGGGTCATGATCTTTTTGTATAGTTCTTCTGTGTATTCTTGCCACCTTTTCTTAATATCTTCTGCTTCTGTTAGGTCCATACCGTTTCTGTCCTTTATTGTGCCCATCTTTGCATGGAATGTTCCCTTGGTATCTCTAATTTTCTTGAAGAGATCTCTAATCTTTCCCATTCTGTTGTTTTCCTCTATTTCTTTGCATTGATCACTGAGGAAGACTTTCTTATCTCTCCTTACTTTTCTTTGGAACCTCTGCATTCAAATGGTATATCTTTCCTTTGCTCCTTTGTCTTTAGCTTCTATTCTTTTTTAAGGTATTTGTCTCTAGTATAGATATTTCCTAGGGCTTCCCTGTTAGCTCAGCTGGTAAATGGTCTGCCTGCAATGCAGGAGACCCCAGCTCAACACTGGGGTTGAGAAGATCTCCTGGAGGAGGGCATGGCAACCCACTCCAGCATTCTTGCCTGGAGAACCCCAGTGGACAGAGCAGCCTGGCAGGCTCCAGTCCTAGGGGTCACAAAGAGTTGGACATTACTGAGCGACTAAGCATATAGAGATTCCTACTAGAAAGTTTAGGAATTCTCTCATGCCAGCACATCGTGCCTAGTTCTGTGACAGCAGTGAGTGGGAAAATGTTGGAGGCTCTTTAAAAGGAATGGCATAATAGGCATGACTTTTGGGGAAGTTGAAGCTAACAGCGATATTCTGGTTGAATCAACATTTATTGATGCACCTTGTTCAGTTTTTGCAAAAGAAAGGTAAAAATATCCTGGGTATTTTAGAGAAATTATAGTTCAGGTTTCCTTCAAAATGTTCAAAACTTGTGATAGAGTGGTTCAAGGTTTGGGTCATGAAAAGGAAAACCTTCCCTTTGGGTTTTCTTATGTAAATCACAGGTAGGTGATGTTGGTCACTGGAGAGGGTTAGTTGTATAACTAAATGGCCTGCTTTGTGTAGAGATGTTTTCTATCAGAGCTTTTGTGAAGCTTTGTAGGTCTTTAAAAAAAAAAATCTGTGTTTCCAGATCAAATGGTAATCAGGTAATTTGGGAGAAGAATAATTAGTTAATCTCATTTTTAAAAATTTTATTTTTATTTGTTAAAATTATAGAAATATTTAAAAATAGATGTGTAAAATTCTTCATGGGTTATTATGCATGTATCTTTGCTATACATTTTTGTTGCTCCATAGCACACCACCAGCAGAACACCTTTATAGTGCTTGTATTTGAACAGGCATTGAATCATTATTTTACTCTTGGTCCATTAATTCAGAACTCTTTAAACAGTGCCTGTAAGAATTCAACTGCATTCAACTCATCTTATCTCCCTTTGTATTTGCCACTCTAGTTGATTAAAGTTTTCTTTTATATCTGAAGGGAACAAACATCTGTAAATATTGCTCTAGCTCTGG
This sequence comes from Cervus elaphus, assembly GCF_910594005.1. NCBI lineage: Eukaryota > Metazoa > Chordata > Mammalia > Artiodactyla > Cervidae > Cervus > Cervus elaphus. The sequence goes on from NC_057847.1 coordinate 67,181,930, forward strand.
AAAACCATTTGTAAGCATTTTAAAACGTGTAATCTTTCTTCTTTTTCACTCACCGCCCATCATCTTAGGAAATATCATCCATGAATAACTTACTTCTTAGAAAATTCCAGCTATGATAAAATAATGATTTTGGACATATCACAATTTTGATAACTAAGATATAGAATGTCCTTTTACAAGGAACTGTGAAGGCAGATTTTATTCTCTGTAAAATATCCCAAAAGAATAGACTTGGCCTCAGGTGTTGGTGTTGGATGTCAACAGTGATAGGTCGTTAAAAGATGGAGCCATAAATGATCGACTCAAAAGAATTAGGTAAGTTGGCAGCTGGATGATTAACAGTGGATAAGCATCTTGGGTGTCAAGATATATTAGGGGTGTTGGATGAAGTAGGTGGAGTCACCGTTTTAGTGGTTTCCCTATTAGCTGAGAAGCAAATGCCAACTCTGTGTCTGTGTGTGTGTGTGTGTGTGTGTGTGTGTGTGTGTGTGTGTGATATGCAGGTGTTTTATTTGTTTTTTTTACCTTTTCTCTTTTCAAAAATTCATATTGTCCTTTGATGAATTTTTCCCCTGTTTGGGCAGGACTAATCTTGATATCCCTTGTATCAATATCATTCAATGAAAATAGAAACCATACAGATATTTTTTAAAAGATAATTTTTTTATAAGGACACTGGTTAAAGAAACGTTGAAAGACTCGCTCTTAAATTCTACCAGACTGATGCCTGCAGAAAGCAGCTACCAGCTCTATGATCAAGAGGGTAGATACGGGAAGGTTTGGTGTTATTAGAACCAAGACGCTTGGAGGAAGGAGTCATGAAGTTGAGATCTGAATCTCTGCAGCAAAGAGGTTTTGTTCAGTTGGTGGTACTAAATTATAACAGAAACTCAAAGAAGGAACATTGTAGAACTGGTACCTAGACTTCTAAGCAGATGCATTGCCACCGTTTCTCCTGTCTCTGAAGGGGCCCAGTGAAGCTGGCTTGAGATGAGCTAAAGAAAGGGAAGAATTGAAGCCAGATGTTAACATCATGGCAAAGGGTCATTGTTGAAGTGACACCTGAGGGAACAATAAGCAAAAATGGAAGAAGCAAGCCTCTTATTTCTCCTCCAGCCTTCTGGCCTCTTAGTACACTTGGCAGAGTCTGACCTGGAAATGACTGGCAAAGGAGAGAGAGATTTGCTGAATCCCAGCCTCAGCATAACCAAGCAGGTATAGAATGGTGGGTGTTGATCTGAGAGACAATAGGTTAATTACAGCAAAAATCTTTTCACCAAGTTTTACTATTACAAAATATTTCTTATATAAGTATGTGAGGCCTCTAGCACCATGATATATATAAAAGTGAAGTGTCTAAGAATAGGATGAGTGGTAAACTGTAAACTAGGATAATGGAAATGATTTAAGGAGGAAACAAATGTTCATCACAGCACTGTTTATAATTGCCAGGACATGGAAGCAACCTAGATGCCCATCAGCAGATGAGTGGATAAGAAAGCTGTGGTACATATACACTATGGAATATTACTCAGCCATTAAAAAGAATTCATTTGAATCAGTTCTAATGAGATGGGGTGAAATTGGAGCCCATTATACAGAGTGAAGTAAGCTAGAAAGATAAAGACCAATACAGTATACTAACACATATATACGGAATCTAAAAAGATGGTAATGATAACCCTATATGCAAAACAGGAAAAGTGACACAGCTATACAGAACAGACTTTTAGACTCTGTGGGAGAAGGCAAGGGTAGGATGTTCTGAGAGAACAGCATTGAAATAAGTATACTATCAAGGGTGAAACAGATCACCAGCCCAGGTTGGATGCATGAGACAAGTGCTCAGGGCTGATGCACTGGGAAGACCCAGAGGGATGGGGTGGGGAGGGAGGCGGGAGGGGGGATCAGGATGGGAACACATGTAAATCCATGGCTGATTCATGTCAATGTATGGCAAAAACCACTACAATATTGTAGAGTAATTAGCCTCCAACTAATAAAAATAAATGAAAAAAAAAATAAAATTAAATTAAAAAAATAAGGAGGAAACAAATATCTCTCTTAACCCATGATGGCTCAAGAAATTTGTTTAGTCCTTCAGAGATTTCACTTCTTTTAATAATCCTAATAGCCTTTTTTAAGGACATGAGATGAGTGCTTTATTACAAATGGAAAAAAAAAAAAAAACATGCTCAAAGGATTTAAGTAATGTCAGTATGCCAGGTTAAGACAATAGGATGGACTTGTGTGTGTTCCTGAAAGAGATCCTCAATATTTATCATTTTAGGCAATTAGGTGGAAGCTGTGAGTAGTTAAAACAAGATAAAGAGAGGAATTCTGGGGGAGAAGTGAAGACAGATCTGACATCTCCTGCCTTTATGGGATAAAAGCTTGTCATCCTGCAGATCAGCTCCTGTGCTGATAATTCAAAATAAATTTCCTGAAATGAGGTCTCCTGTAATAATGCTCTATCACTGTGGAGCTTTTCTGTTGTCAGTCAAACTTCTGCCAGTGTTCATACAATCCCGTATTCTCTGAAGAGCCAACTCCCACTCAGAATTTCTGACTCATCTCTTGTCACCCGCTCTGGGAAGAGTTTTCTAGCTCCTCTCCTTTTGGCCAAACTTTTGAGACCATTAGGCACACTCGTCTATGTTTTTAAGCCTTTGAAAATTTCTGTTATGGCATAAATTATTCTATTTCTACTCAAAATGGAGAGATGAGAGCAGAAACTATCCATTGGTTATTGCTGGATTTCTAGACACTAAAAGAAACCTGACATACAGCGGGCACTTAGTCAATATTTGTTGATGCCATTGACAGAATTGAAGCATTCATGAGGAACCCTGATCAAGTTCCTCAATATTTTAATTACCCTATTGAACACATCCGAGGAAAAAATTGCTAAATTAGGCTTACATTTTGTGTGAGTGTAATATACACTTGCCTGTATGCTGAACTTTGATGGCAACAGAAGTTCCATGGTATTAAAATGTTTATTCTGCCATAGTCACAACTCCCCAAAACTTAATTATTTGGGTTAAGTTTTTGAAAGCCCTGATAAAACGCCAGTTTGAAACAATCATACCAATATATCAGATTAGATGAGTCTCCTAATTTTCTGCTAAATGGAAACCAGATTTGAACCTTGACAGCTTAACACTAAAGATCTAAGACCTGCCCACTCTGCCTCACAGTTTTATCCAGATAAACAAGTGCCTCAAAATAAAAATAGGATATTGATTGGTCTCCAGGATCTAGGAAAAGTGAAAGAATTAAGAGTGAGAGAAAGATAGAAATGGGAATAGACTTAATGCAGTTGAAACAAAAACAGTTACTTTGAAACATTTTTGGTCTTTGGATTATCCAAGTGAAAGGAGCCCAGGAAAGTAGTTTGACAGGGAGGAATATTATGGCAGGGATAAGGGCAGCAAAGGGCCATAATCAAAGGACCATAATGAATGGGTTGTAACTGAGGGCCACAGACAGGGAATTGGAAAGATTTTTCACCATGACTATGACCAGGCAGTTGGCTTATAGAAAGAGCTGTGGTTACAAGATGATCAGTCACTTAACTTTCTAATGAATGATTTCAGGTCTCCTAACATTTCTTTTCACAGGATTATATAATAGTTAAGTGTAGAAGGTCTATACATATATCTAAAAAATATGTTTTACCTTGGCTCTACTGTTTATGAACTTCATGACCATTTGAGTCTGGTTCTTTAACTTCCATCTGCTTCAGATTTTATATCTTAAAATGAAGACAATGATAGCATTTCCTTCAAAGGGTTATTGTCAACAATAAGTTAATAACACATGGGCAGCACTTATCCCCTGGGGACCAGGAAAATCCCCTGAAGAAGGAAATGCAACCCACTCCAGAATCCTTGCCTGGAAAATGCTATAGACAGAGGAGCCTGGCAGGTTGCAATCCATGGGGTCACAAAGATTTGGACATGACTCAGCAACTAAACCACAACGACACTTATCCCAGGAGTAATGGTGAGTATTCAGTTAAGGCTTACAGTTTTTAGTATGTTGTGATTATTCATTTCCAGTTCTTGCAGGTACATCCTTCAACTTTGTGTTTTGAATAACAAAAATAGCTTCCCTACTGGTTCAAACTGTAAAGAATCTGCCTGCAATGCAGGAGTTTGATCCCTGCATTCAACCTGGGTTCGATCCCTGGGGGGAGATCTCCTAGAGAAGGGAATGGCTACCCACTCCAGTATTCTTGCCTAGAGAATTTCATGGACTGAGGAGCCTGACAGGATACAGTCCATGGGGTCCCAAAGAGTCAGCAACAACTGAGGGGCTAACACACAGCTGAATATATATATATATACACACCCACACATACCCACACATTTTGAAGGGCTTCCCAGGTGGTGATAGTTGTAAAGAACCTGCCTGCCAATGCAGGAGACATAAGAAACATGGAATCAATCCCTGGGTTGGGAAGATACCCTGGAGTAGGGCATGGCAACCCACTCCAGTGTTCTTGTCTAAAGAATCCCATAGACAGAAGAGCCTGGGGGACTACAGTCCATTGGGTCACAAACAGACACAACTTAAGTGACTTAGCATGCACACACATACATTTTGAAAGATTCCTAATTCTAAGTATTATGAATGTCTGATTCCTGGACCTAGGAAATAATCACTAATTTTCCCAAAGCTGCTAAACATCTACCATATTCTAAATGACCTTAATCAAGTGCTGTCCTAGTCTGGGGAGGCAGGGGAGCGACTTGAAGGTGAAATACCCTGTTAGCAATCCCCTAGGTGAAAGGAAAATTTAAAATAATATTCTAATGATTCATTGTACATTACTACGCCCCATTAGGTGCCTACATTACATCTTAGGGCACAATCAATATCTGTCATCTTGCTTATGGCTTTGGTGCTAGAGCGGTTCAATTTCATTTTGCAACTCTCATGCCCATGAAGCTGTAGTTCAGGTGTCATATGATGAAATATTGCTCAGAAGTACATATTCACTCCTAAAGCAGACTGGGAAATAATTGATGAAGAAGGTGTCTTTCCATCTGGTCAAACATCATTAAAGTGAGGATACAATTGATACGAAAAAAAAAGTGAGACCAACATTCTAGGAAACTTTTTGGTGAATCCTTATGAGAGTATATGTCTGTCTGTCTGTCTGTCTGTGTCTGTGTGTATTCTGTTCTCAAGAGAATTCTTTTAAAAGCATTTTTCAGTGTTTAAACTAGATTTCTATGTATGAAATGTTGATATAAATAAAGACAATTTAGGAGTCTGTCTATTATAAAAGGAGAAGTATTGGTGTGTAAACATGTACTTTCTTTTTGTTAAGAATTAAAAAAAAAAAATTCAGTTTGAGGCTGTGGCAAAGCTAAAGGGAGATCCCAAAGCAACCATGAGTAAGTAACATACTGGTTGCCATCATTCAAACAAAACTACTGAGTTAGCTAAATAGCCTATATTTTGAGTTGTTTTCTTTCAGAATTGAAATGCAGTTGACTGCTGCTTCTCTTTCTGCTGTGAGTGCTTTCCTAGAGACACCCAGAACACACTCCAGTCAAAATATCTCTGCACATTCTACCAAGTGGAAACTCATTTGGATTAAAAGAGGCCCTTACTATAATTCAGACACACTTGAAAGGGTTAAACCCATCATCTGGTGACTCATTCTTCAGTGTGAATTTTTTAAAATGTTAGATGCATGGTTTCTTTCCAAATTGAAATCAGACAGAGAAGTGAATTTTGCTCAGGAGAGAGGCAACAGATCCCCATTAGGATTTTGGAACACCATGGGACAGGACAGGCCAGGGTCCCTGTCACAGTGGGGAGTTTCGGATAGACAGAAGACAACACGAAGGGGTGTTTATATTTGCGTGTGCATGTGCGTGTGTGTGAAGTATAAACAGGACAAAGAGGGCTCTAGAAATAGATGTGTGAGAGCTTCAGCAATGAATTCAGCTGGCATTGCTCATGTTTAAGATGCTGTAGATACTTTTGCAGTGACTGGAAAATCACCACTAACATGCTGCCTCACACAGATAATCACTCTAAGTGTTCTGATGTGTCCAACTTTATTAAAGGAGGGATGTACACAATTTAGTACACCTGGTGACATTTGATTGGGGACTAAAAAAAAACTCCTATGACAGTGGCTTTCTTTGACATAGGGCAGGGTTTGTCCTAACAATAACTGAAAAAGTGGCTTAATCTGATCATTCATATCTAATTATGTCCTTTATAACCACAGTTAACTGGCTGGGAGTTTTGATAGATTTTGATTATAATAAATCATTTGATTTCTTTTAAAATCTTGAGAAATTCAAATAGCTTGACACTGATGCAATATTATACTTCAGAGGAGGCACTTTTTGAGTTTTAGAATACTGAACTGAAACTCGCTCTATGGAAGATACACTGATATTGGAGCGAATGCCCTGAGTTTGAGAAAAAGAGGGTACCCGGAAAGGGGGAGAAGGATCTGGAGGCTCAAATAACATATTGTTCTATTAGCATGGCTGTGGGAAAGGAACAAAAAGTGGGTATAAGGTAAAGGCAAGTGAAACCATCATATGGAAACATGAATTCTCATTGGAATCATCTCAGAATGCTGCAGGCAATTGTAAACCTTGCTGAGATGAATTGGACTAACCTGTTATTTTCCTTTATGCTGGATATTGTCAGAGTTTTGCACCATGAAATATAAGACACTAGCAAGGTTGTTTTTTTTTTAAACAATTATTCATCAGTTTCTATTTTTATATAGCTTTAGGGGACTGTAGAATAACCCTAATGTATTTTAGAATGCCTATGGGGAGGAAGAGAGTGACAAGCAGTGAAGAATTTACTTTGATTGTTAGAAGAGAGATGTTTTAACCAAGTGTAGTAAAGTGAATCCTCTATTTTCTTTGTCATTTGTCACAGACTCAGGTACTGCTCCTTCCTCACAGTCACAGTAAGTTGTTAGAGTCTGTCTATAACTTAGAACGAGTGTGGTTGTTCTTTATTGTCTGGATTTCTGACTTCCTCAGTTCAGGCCTAAAAATTAGAATTTTGCTGAAATGTACAGAATTACTCAGTAAACTGCTATTTAATTCTCCTTTCCTTTGTCACTTCCTGTTTATAACTCATTTGTTGCTATGAGACGAATGTTCTTTAAACACCGCTTGGTTTTTTGAGTCGTTTCTTGTTGAAGAACCTAATCAGCATGCCATTGCTTCAGGTAATCTCAATTTTCCTTCCCAGATTTCAAAGTCATCCTCAGTTTCGTTCTACTTGATCTCACCGTGATTTCCTGCCCCTCCTCTTCTCAAAATGTATGTTTCCTCCCCATTGAGGCCTTTTCCTCACTGTCACACATAGTCTTCATGCCATTCCCTTTGTTACTGCTTTTCCCAAAAGCACTCACCCGATCTTCTTCTTTTCCCTGCATAAATTTGAGTTTTTAAGTTTCATCTTCGCATCGACCTATGTGATAACAGAATAAGGAACACGCACTGAAACTAGCCAATGTGCCAGTCACTGTTCTAAGCACATGTCACGGATGGTGCTATTTAAGTTTTTTAAAAATATTTATTTATCTGGATGTGTTGTGTCTTAGTTGCAGCACATGGGATCTTTTGTTGTGATGCATGGGCTTTTTGGCTGTGACATACAGGCTTAGTTGCCCAGCTGCATGTGAGATCTTATTTCCCCTACCAGGGATCAAACCCATGTCTCCTTCATTATAAGGCAAATTCTTAATCACTGATCCACCAGGAAAGTCGCAAGGGCTATTGAATTTTTATAACAACCTTGTAAGGTTGTAAGGTAGTTCTACTTCCCCATTTTACAGATGAGGAAACTGAGGCACAGAGGAGTGACTTGCCTAGTAACACAGCTGTTGAGTCACTCAACTGGGATACACTTCCAGGCTGCCTGCCTCCTCATCCTCCTCTCTGTATTGCTGCACCTTCTGCCACCTTCTGCCTCTCCCCTTCACAGTCTCAACTCTGTCTTCCAGCTCATACTGACCCCCTCCATTATGAACATGTATGGAAGCTATGTTCAAAGCCATACAGTACATCATTTCACTTTGCCTGTTTCATGCCTTTATTCCCCTGGGCAATTATATAGCAAGATGTCTTAAAAAGCGTTCCATGCCTCATTCTCAGTTCAGTTCAGTTCAGTCACTCAGTCGTGTCTGACTCTGCGACCCCACGGACTATAGCACGCCAGGCCTCCCTGTCCATCATCAATTCCTGGAGCTTACTCAAACTCATGTCTATCGGGTCTGTGATGCTACCCAACCATCTCATCCTCTGTCGTCCCCTGTTCCTCCTGCCTTCAATCTTTCCCAGCATCAGGGTCTTTTCCAATGAGTCAGTTCTTCCCACCAGGTGGCCACAGTATTGGAGTTTCAGCTTCAGCATCAGTCCTTCCAATGAATATTCAGGACTGATTTCCTTTAGGATGGACTGGCTGGCTCTCCTTGCTATCCAAGGGATTCTCAAGTCCTCATTCTACTTTCTTTCTAAAATAGTATAAGGTCCCAGCTTATGGAGGAGTTCATTTAGTACTCATTTGTTGTTGATAGATACTGTGAAGGTAACTTTCCTCCCCTTCAATTATAAAATAATTATCTTGATCTTATAATTCACTCTGATTGTTTAGACCCAGTACCTTCAAGTCTAGGATACACTATAAAGTGTTATAAAGTCCATGCATAGGATCTACAAAGTGGATCTTAGCTGAGGTGTCAGTTGACCAGCATTTGACCATGCTTTCTAAGTTGGGCTCTGATGGATCTGAATTATCCAGTTTTCATTTGACATTTTTCTGAAAGAATTAAAAAAAAAATACTCACATAAAAATCACATCACACGAACCAAAAAATCATAGCATTTGTCATTATATATATGATATATACAGTCATATATATATACACACAGTCATATATACTCATGGACATATTCTACATAAAAGGAAACACTATTAAATTACCTTGGATGCTTTTTAAAGGGCATCAAAAAGTGCATATTTCCAAAAACACAGATACTGCCTAGGGTATTCAATTTCACTTTGTTTTGGCTGACTTTTTCCTGTAATCAATGTGATGATCATAGTTTGAGAGCATTTCTGGTTTTAATACTGGGTTCAGTCTCAAAGGACAGTTGCTGAAATAGAGGCTTGGGAATCAGACAGACTGAATTTGAATCCCATCTGTGACACTGACTAGCTGGGCAAGATACTGAGTTTATTTGAACAAATACTTCTTGATATCTAAAACAGGGATAATAACACCTACTCTGCAGGGTTGTTGTGAAAATTCAATTCAGTAATGCATATAAAGGAACTGCTTAGCATACTTTTTGCCATATGGTAATTGCTTAATAAGTTTTTATTAGTAATAATAATAGATGTTTTAAATGTAGTAATTGATATATGCTGACTCAGCTGAAAAAAAAAAGGCATATCATAGAATTTGGAGACAACTGTCTTTCAATTTCTTTCTTTCCTCCCCTCCTTCTGTCTCTTCTTCTTTCTTTCTCTTAGCTTTAAAGAAAGAAAAAAAGCTTTATTGAGGCATAATTTATTCACAATAAAATGTACCCACTTTTAATGCACAGTATGAAGGATGTTGGTAATTGTATGCCATCAGGTGAATTCTATCATGTTAAAATATAAAATATCAATAGTTTGTTGTTGTTTAGTCATTCATCCATGCCCGACTCTTTGAAACCCCATGAACTATAGCCCACTAGAGTCCTCTGTCATGGCGTTTCCCAGGCAAGAATACTGCAGTGGGTTGTCATTTTCTTCTCTAGGGTATCTTCCCAACCCACGGGTCAAACCTGTGACTTCTGCACTGGCAGACAAATTCTTTACCACTCTGAGCCACCTGGGAAGCCCATAAAATAGCTGCAGTGCTCCAAAAAGTTGTTTCACATTTGTTTACAGTCTAACCCCACCCCAACCCCCATCACGAACCTCAGGCAAAGACTAATCTGCTTTCTCTTACTATGGTTTTCCCATTTCTAGAATTCTTTATGAGTAGAACCATGCAATATGTAGTCTTTTGCATTTGATCTCTTTCACTTAGCATAATGTTTTTGAGATTCACTCATGTTGTTGCATGTAATAACATTTTATTCATTTATTTCTGAGTGGTGTTCCATAGTATGAATATATCAAATCAGGTCACCAGTCAACAGGCATTAGGGTTGTTTCAGTTTGGGCTTTATGAGGAGTATTACTATAAGCATTTGAACACAAGACTTCATGTGGACTGACTCCCTCATGAGGCTTAGTATCTCCAGAAGGAGGATCCTGGGTCATAATGGAAAGCATAGCACACTGTGTCAGAATTGGAACATCTTTGTTCTGGCCCTCTCTTTGCCTCCAGTGATGCTGGAGGACCATGGTTATGCTCACAAGGAAGCAGGCAGGCCCTTCCTTTGGTCTGATAATTTTTATCCTCTTTTCGGAGTAGTTGCTTCCCTGCCCTCCCTGAACCTGTCACCCTTACCCCTCCCAGCCATGGTTCACTGAACTGGAGTGGGCACCTGGCTCAAGATGAACCAAATGGATTTTCTCCCCTGAGGCTGTGAAGTTCAGAAATAGGGACTTTCAGAACCAGTGGCTTTGTTTAATTGATTGTGTACGCCTGAATTAGAGGTAAGGTGGACAGGACTGGTATAGCCCGTTAGAGTTAGGCACTGAGAAAAGACAGAGGGAAAGAGAATAAGGGAGAAAAAGAGAGAGAGGGCGGGAGGGAGGGAGGTAGCAGGTAAGCAGTAAGGCCCAGAAATGAGATTAAGTAACAAGATGGACCCACAGCTGTTCCTCCCAATTTCAGTGTTCCAAGATGCTGGGTAATCCTTTCTGGATTTTTTCAGATGCCCAGATAGTACTCCAATGAACAGTCATTTTGGTTTTAATTAGGTGCAATGGGCTTTTGTTTCTGCCATACATCTCAGCCAAATAATCCCCATCTGAGACAAATCATAATTGTTATGAAGATTGACTGAGTTCTAACTATAAACCTATCAACTGTAAACCAGACACTTTAATAATAAAGCCTTAATTGCTTTCTGAAATTTTACCACCACAATAATCCTATGAGAAAGGGTTTTCTTTTTTCCCTCCATATTTTGCAATGAAGAAATTGAAATTCAAGGAAATTAATGGTTTTTACAAGGTTGGAGAGTTTCAGAGCTAGAGCCTAGATTCTGATCTGCTTTTCTCCAAAGTCTCTGCTGGAAATAAAGCTCCAGTGCTAACTCCTCAGTGGTGAAACGATGAAGGTGGCCCAGAGCCCTGTAAAACTCCCCCAGCTTAGTGATCCTGCATTGAGATGTCCAAGGAAGGGAATGAAGTAATTGGCAATAAGGGTGTTCCTGTCTATGGACTCCACCCTCTCTGTGAATATGCCGATAATGAGGGTAGAGATAGTATCAGCTGTTTGAAGAAAGGCACTTGTAAATGCTATAGAATGCTAATTTAGAAATGCAGAAAAGATATGTGTGTATGTGAAGACTATATTTATTTTATTTTTTTTACTATATTTCATATATGTAAAATTTAGAGAAATATAAATATTCCCCTAATGTGTGCCTGATTGTTTCCTTGTACTTTTGTTTATTTTATGGAGGAAACACATATGATTTTTAAAAACCTAAACATTTTATATCTATTCCTCCTTATAAGCAGATGGGGCTTCCCTCATAGCTCACTCGGTAAAGAATCTGCCTGCAGTACAGGAGACCTGGGTTCGACCCCTGGGTTGGGAAGATCTCCTGGAGAAGGAAATGGCTACCCACTCCAGTATTCTTGCCTGGAAAATCCCATGGAGAGAGAAGCCTGGTGGGCTGCAGTCCATGGGGTGGCAGAGTCGGGCACAACTGAGCGACTAATACTTCTCTTCACTGGCGGAAAGTGAAGTGAAAACGTGCCGTAGCGCAGAAAAGAACGGAGGAGGGAAGACGAGGAAGAGGCGAGTCTTCAGCGCTTATGAAGTCACTCACAATTATTCCTCGGACGGGCGCACTTCCAGAGCAGATGGGTGGGATGGGTACAGGGCATGTTTCAGTCGTCTTACTTCAATGTGAACATACATTTTTGCCACTAATTGTCTGGCCTTTGGCTAATTGCTGGTCTTTTCTCCGTTGGTCTGTGAATGAACAAAGACCTGGCAAAATTGCTGTAAAAATCAAATGAGTACAAATCTGCTGCCACATAGTAGGTGCTCAGTAAATATTAAGTCCTTATCATTACTTCTTATTCTTCACTGAGACTTTCATTAGTTTTCAGCTCTCCTCTGGTACAGATAATCAAAGAAATGTACAGTGGAGGATATTATTTCATGGACAGTAATGGAGTGACCATTCTACTGTCACTGGAGTAATTAGATACTACTCAAATTATACCATTTATTTATTTATTGTTATTATTTTTTAGCCATACCAAGCAGCATGTGGGATCTTAATTCCTAACCAGGGATCAAAGCCTGACCCCCTGCATTGGGAACAAAGAGTCTCAACCACTGGACCACCAGAGAAGTCCTAAATTAGAGTATTTAGATATTATTTAGAGTATTTAAATAAAAATAGTTCAGGGACTTCTGTGTAGTTATTAATTTAAATTTAGCAAAGCTTCTTCTTAGTTATGGGTGCCAAAGGAGTTGAGGATGTCATTTAAAACTTTGGACACAAAGAGTTTTAAATCTTTCTATAGTTCAGGAGTGATGGGTGTGCCTAGATTCTGAGGCTTGGTGAATGATCCCTTCTGTGGAAGATACAGAGGGGGTGGGAGTAGAAACTAGTGATTGAATTTTATCTTATACCAAAAGTTAAAAAACAGGACATATATATCCCTTTCTCCAAGATGTGGATATATTTATATATATGGATTTGTTTATAGTACATGGTACTTTGCAAAAAATTAATAATTAGTTTCTGCATTTAGCCTTAAACATTCTTCTGTACAAAGAGATCTCATAATATCAATGTGTCTCCAAGAAAATGTTAGTGTGAACTTGGGCCTTGATGAAAACATGCTTATGGAACACAGTAAGAAATTTCATAGCAAGACACGGAAGGTGAAGTGAAAGTGAAAGTCGCTCAGTCGTGTCCAGTTCTTTGCAGCTTCATGGACTATACAATCCATGGAATTCTCCAGGCCAGAATACTGAAGTGGGTAGCTGTTTTCTTCTCCAGGGGATCTTCCCAACCCAGGGATTGAACCCAGGTCTCCCGCATTGCAGGTGGATTCTTTACCAGCTGAGCCACAAGGGAAGCAATGTTGTGCTAAAGACAAACAGAACTGTTAGAGCAGGCTTTCGACATCTGTCCGTGTATTCTTGCACCAAAACAAACAGTTTAAAGACATTCAGAAAAGAATGACTGGCTGTTTCTGAAGATAGTCCTCTGAAAGTGCAGTAGAAAAAAATAAGTATATATAACTGTCTAAAGGTGATGTCAGGGAAGACGTAAACCTTCGAGTTTATGTCTCAGGACTTAAGTTCAGCTTCTGGAGCACTCCCAGGCTAATTGAACTCAATTATTGGTATAAACGCTATGTAATGATCGGTAGTAAGTGAAGACAAGGAGGATTAGCCTCCATCAGCTCTTAATGCACATTGGCTCCCAAACCACAAAATAATTCAAAGTTCTGCTGTGAGTTTGATCCACAAAGTGATCCTGAACTAATAAGGGAGCCCAAGTGTGATGGCATCGCCCCCAGCACAGGAGGTTTCCTCTAGGCACACACTGTCTGTGAGCTTCAAATTGCTTCTTGCCCTGTATTATTTCCAGATGATAAGTTTTCCATACATTCTCCCTTGTTAGAGAGTGTTTTATTCCATCGTCTGCTTTTAAAAGTAGCAATTAAAAGGGTTGTCCATAAAGATCTCCAGGCACCTGTGGAAATGATGCACATGATTCCTCTCAAGGGATTGCTGTCTTTGAACGTGTCAATGCTGTAGAGATATTTTTATTTGGGAAATAAATATAGAAATAGTAGATCCCAGAGAGAGACTGGTCCCACCTTTTATAAAACTCTGTCCTTTTGTCCTTTGTAAAACAAAACCCAGATAATCTTATTCTGAGTTAGTGAACCCTGATGTTAATTTGGTAACCTGGGAAAGGGAAAGGTCTTTCTGTGTAAAACCTACCTGACTTTTTCTTCCTTTAACATTTTGAGTTCTTACTGTTCATAAAGTATGTCCTCCTACCCACATCATTTCCACACACCTTAGGAGTGAACAATTTCATGTCAATTTGTCTCACTGACTTGATGACACAGAAACTGCACCTTATGCTTTTGTTCATTCTTTTGGCAGAGACTTCCATGCTTCAGACAAGCCTGACAGTATGCACAAACTGTGGCCTTAGCTTTTGCATCTGTAAAATTGAGAGAATGTCTCAGGATTCATTGTATTACTGTGTAAGAAACTGTTGACTATGGTCCCAGGAAGGTCATAGGCACTGAGGAAAGTAAATGTCATCCTCTCTTTGCAGCCCAGTGTTAGGCACATCCACCAGTATGTTACTTCCCCTTACATATCATAAGTTAGCCAAGGTTTTCTCCTTGATACATGACTCTGAGAATATTAATTCCCAACTAGCAAAGCATGCATGTTTTTGGAAGTGGGTTATGAATGCCTTTGGAGACATGCCAACTCTCCAGGTACTAGAAGCAGATCTGTGCAGGTGTTGTCCTCAGCATGGGAGCAGAAACTGGTTGGTCACACTCCTTGCTGAGTAGTGCCTTCACCTTGACCCACCTTGAGCATCATTATGGAGAAAGGTTAGAGATAGTATGATGTAAACAGCAGGTCACTGAACATTTGCCTTTTCCAGGGGCCACATCACTGCCTATGATGCCTTTTAAAATGAAGAAAAAGGAGAGGGAAACCAATATTATTTTGAACAGATTAGATGTGACTCACACACCTTGATCATTTTAGTCAAACACCAAGACAGAGAAACCTGCTACACAGTCTTGTGAATTCTCAATTAAATACAGTACCCAAGTGGTAGTTTGACATTACCTGCATTAATTTCAAGTCTTTGCTCAAAGGTGGAAAATGTCAGTTGTCCACATGGTCCTGTTTCTTTGGCATTTACCACTTTTGGGGGGATGTAGTAGGAGAGGGTGCCCACAGCTGTCAGCCAAGTACCTTCAGGGAATTTCCAAGCTGTCATTTCCAGCCAGTGATGGAGATATTTTCTTCCCATCCCTGGGTTGAGGGGACAGAGAATTGATATGATTATGACATATACTGAAGCTTCTCTAGGTCTTAATCCCATTATGAATTGCTTAAAGGAAAAGGGCATATTCTTAAATAAAAAGATAAACTCTTCCCTAAAAAGGTTAGTGATACTTACATTCTGTAGGGAAAGGTTGCATGATCCCTGGCAAAGACTTGGGGTTTGTCTATGTTACTCATTGTCCCTCAGGTCAAATAGGTTGATATAGTACCTGAAAAAAATGCAGTGATTTTTCTAGATGAAATAGCTACAATAACTTTGTATTTTCTATTGTTGTAGAAGGTGTGCATTACTCCAAAATGGAGGCCAGAGAAAAGCTGGTTTGGGTTCTGATAGTATTTTCCCCAATTCCCTACAACAGTAATAGGAGTTACCAAGTATCATGGCCTTACTTCCAAACAATACTCAGTGTATTCACTGATTTCTAGTCATAAGGAAAAACACATTATGTATGGGTAATACTATATAGCATGCTACATTGTATAGCAGATATTTGATTAAATTGGACTCTAGACACAAGTCTCTTCAAATAATTAGAACTTTTTATGTATGCTCTGTGAAGGGAAAGAGCCAAGAGATAAAGAAACATGCTCGGAGTGAAGATTTAGCCCTAAGACAGTTTCTGATTTTATTCTAGGATAGGCTTTACAAAGGTCCATATAATCAGAGCTATGGTTTTTCCAGTAGTCATGTGTGGATGTGAGAGTTGGACTGTAAAGAAAGCTGAGGGCTGAAGAATTGATGCCTTTGAACTGTGATGTTGGAGAAGATTCTTGAGAGTCCCTTGGACTGCAAGGAGATCCAACCAGTCCATCCTAAAGGAAATCAGTCTTGATATTCATTGGAAGGACTGATGCTGAAGTTCCAGTAATTTGGCCACCTAATGCTAAGAACTGACTCTTTGGAAAAGACCCAGATGCTGGGAAAGATTGAAGGCAAGAGGAGGAGGCATTGACAGAGGATGAGTTGGTTGGATGACATCACCAACTCAATGGACATGAGTTTGAGCAAGCTCTGGGAGTCAGTGATGGACAGGGAAGCCTAGCGTGTTGTAGTCCATGGGGTCACAAAGAGTCGGACATGACTGAGCGACTTTAACTGAACTGAACTGAGGCTTTGCTTTCCAACATTCCACATTCTACTATACTTTTTCTTTTTGACATCGGTGTTCAGAGTGAACGTTGAGGCTGATAACCACTGTGTCTTCCCAGAACCCAATTTGTCATATGCTGCTGCTGCTGCTGCTGCTAAGTCACTTCAGCCATGTCCGACTCTGTGCGACTCCATAGGTGGCAGCCCACCAGGCTCCCCCGTCCCTGGAATTCTCCAGGCAAGAACACTGGAGTGGGTTGCCATTTCCTCCTGCAATGCATGAAAGTGAAAAGTGAAAGGGAAGTTGCTCAGTCGTGTCCGACTCTTTGCGACCCCATGGACTGCAGCCTACCAGGCTCCTCCGTCCATGGAATTTTCCAGGCAAGAGTACTGGGGTGGGTTGCCATTGCCTTCTCTGTTGTCATATGAGGAGAGAATTTTAGTGTTGGAAGGAGTTTTTAAGGTCCCCAGATTCCCTTTTCAGCACCTCTTCAGTGGGCATCTAACCTAGTGTGGTGTTCCAACAAGAGCTGACAAGAAGACTAGGGTACCTTGGGAAGGTAGGCAGCTTATTGAAGATTTAATTTACAAAAAGAGGTTTTGGTGCAATGCATTTGATACAGTTCTTTTTTTTTCCTAAAAATAAAATGCTGATTTAGATGCAAATAAAAAACTATTTCCAGATGGATAGGAAATAGTACAGCATGCACCTTGAAAAGTTTAAATTCAAATATTGTATATCCATACGTTTGTTTAGTTAGTTACCATTTGGAGTCAGGGGTGGTCTCCAAGTAAGAGAACATTTAATATGATATAAGAAATAGCTTGCTGCCTCTTCTTTAAAAAAAAAATGAGCTTAATCCACTACCCCATATAACCTCACCCCTCATGTCATCCTGCCATCCTTTTTTTAATTTTAAATATAAAATATCCCCAGGATATTTAGTTTCCTTAGGGATCTCTCTTTGCGCAGGTACTCTAGATGAGATATAAATCCTAGCCACTCTTCCCTGTGTGCTGAGGGTAACTTAGCTCCAAGTCAAAGTCCATGTCTCCCTACAAGTCCCTGTTCATACAGGTATGTAACTGGTGACTCTGCAAACATGCATTAGAACCACCCAGAAGGCTTGTTCAAATGTACTGCTGGGCCTCTCCTGAGTCTCTGGTTCAGTAGACTTGAGGTGGAGTCCAAGAACTCCATTTTTTAACGTACTCCCAGATGCTACTGATGTTGCTGGTCCCATAACAACACTTGAGAACACCTGTTCCAGGAAAAAAAAATTTATATGATTCTACTCTGGCTATAGATTATGGGGGTGGTGGAGAACATTGTCCTGTAACAGGCTGCTGCCCAGGCAGAGGCATGAGATACACACAGCTTAGGATGGAGATGGAGTTGAGAAGTTCAGATTTAATCTCCAAATCTCAACTAAGGCAAGCAGATTCATTAAGGCAATTTTTTCCCCCTCAAAGTGCTTTCTTCCAGCCAGTCCTTCCTACAGTCCTGCAATGATGAGGCTGTGTTGTTGTCTGTTTTAGTTACTTATACAGCTCTATTAACCTGGTGAAAGGACCAAAGATGATCATTTAGTTCTCAGCACTCTTTAGCCTTTGGACCGCAATCAAAAGTATATTTCAAGCAGGGGGAAAATATGTATACCAGGAGAAAAGCCTTGGATCATACTGGCTCTATACTTAGGTTCCCATGGAAACAGGATTATAAGTTAGTGATTTGCTTTTACTTAATGTAATATTGAGGAGAAATGCCTCTTTTTCATTATTCAAATGCCTCGCCTGTACTTTACCAAATTACAAGAAAGCAGTACCAACGTATGTTTCTAAAGAGTTTAAACTCATTTACCACATTAAACTCAGAAGAGAGCACTTTATTTAAAAATGTAAATGGAACAGAATGGTTTTGTGAGAATAAATTATTAAACTTAAAAAAAAAGCAACATTTCTGCTTTTGTGTTCATGAAGTAATGCTGTTTTGCACCCATAGAAGCTAAATCTTTAGGTAGAGTTTCTTATAGGAATTTTTGAAGGCCAAGTCAGGGATTTGCATCCAGATATTGCAAAGGGTACAAAAGACTGTTCTTATGTTGTATTCTCAGTAACTATGGTGGGTAAAGATCAATATAATCAATTCTCCATCAGCTTCTTAAAATCTGGCTCTTTTCCCAACCAACTTGAAGGCATTCTATATCCTTGCTACTGATTTAGTGAGAACTTCTTTACATGGAAATTCACTATAGTTCCCACTGAGGATTTGCTACTATAGTTCAGTTCATTTCAGTCGCTCAGTCGTGTCTGACTCTTTGCAACCCCATGGAGTGCAGCACACCAGGCCTCCCTGTCTATCACCAACTCCTGGAGTTTATCCAAATTCATGTCCATTGAGTCGGTGATGCCATCCAGCCATCTCAAACTCTGTCGTCCCCTTCTCCTCCTCCCCTCAATCTTTCGCAGCATCAGGGTCTTTTCCAATGAGTCAGCTCTTCGCATGAGGTGGCCAAAGTATTGGAGTTTCAGCTTCAACATCAGTCCTTCCAGTGAACACCCAGGACTGATCTCCTTTAGGATGGACTGGTTGGATCTCCTTGCAGTCCAACGGACTCTCAAGAGTCTTCTCCAACACCACACTTCAAAAGCATCAATTCTTCTGTGCTCAGCTTTCTTTATAGTCCAACTCTTACATCTATACTTGACTACTGGAAAAACCATAGCCTTGACTAGATGGACCTTTGTTGGCAAAGTAATGTCTCTGCTTTTTAATATGCTATCTAGGTTGGTCATAACTTTCCTTCCAAGGAGTAAGCATCTTTTAATTTCATGGCTGCAGTCACCATCTGCAGGGATTTTGGAGCCCCCCAAAATAAAGTCAGCCACTGTTTCCACTGTTTCCCCATGTATTTGCCATGAAGTGATGGGACCAGATGCCATGATCTTAGTTTTCTGAATATTGAGCTTTAAGCCAACTTTTTCACTCCCCTCTTTCACTTTCTTTTTTTTTTTTTTTTGACTTTGGTATCTAAGGGGGGTCCTGGAACCAACTCCCCGAGGATACTGAGAGATGATTTATCACCGTGTTTATTTCAGTATAATTTACAAAAACCAAATATGCAAACAACCTGAGTATCCACTGATGGAATATCATTCAGCCATAAAGAAGAACGGAATCTTGCCATTTGTGACAACATGGACCTTATGCTACATGAAATAAGTCAGATAAAGATTTATGGTCTCAATTATGTGTACAATCTAAAAAACAAAAATCACCACAACCATGTAGATACAGCGAACAGACTGGCTGCCAAATGCTAGATGGTAGAAGTAGGAAAGTTAGGTAAAAGGGGCCAAAAGGTACAAACTTCCCCTTAGAAAGTAAGTCAGATAATGTACAGCATGGTGACTGTGGTAATAATATTGTATTGCATGCCTGAAAGTTGCTGAGAACAGATCTTAAAAGTTCTTAGACTCAGGAAGTTATGTGTGTATGCTCAGTTGTACCCGACTCTCTGCAGCCCCATGGACTGTAGCCCGCCAGGCTCCTCTGCCCATGGGGTTTTCCAAGCAAGAAATAGAGTGGGTTGCCATTTTCTCTTCCAGGGGATCTTCCCGACCTGGGGATCGAACCTGCGTCTCTTGCGTCTCCTGCATTGACAGGCAGATTCTTTACCTCTAGTGCCACCTGGGAAGCCCAGGAAAACTTATAGGAAGTAAGAAAAAAATATGAGATAAAGATCCGAACACTACAAATGACCTAGTCATATTGCACAAACTTTCAGGTAACCCAGAAGTATTGTCTTACAACATCCTACAGGAATCTTTACCATGCAGCCTGGGAGCAGAGAATGCTGGTGGCAGGTCATTGATGCCTAGGATCAATATCACTGAGGTCAACAATCAAGATTTTCCCAGTAGTAAGTATTTATTCCTGTTTTCAGATCACTTCTGAAATTCGTTACAAAAACAGGAACACTGGTTAATTTCCCAAGGAATAAATCGAGTACAGAGGACCAAGATCAGTCTTCACCCTTAGAGGCAAGCTGTAGAGCCCTCAAGTCTATCCTTCGCTTCCTTTCACTGCATCTCAGCTGCTACCAACACTTCCTAACTCTGATTTCCTGTCTCTTCGTATTCTCATCTACTCCACATTATAAACTAGCATGGTTTTTCTAAAGTATAGCTCTAATTATAGGATCGGCTGGATCCTATAGAAACGTCATCCATTATCTCTTAAACTAGTGACTAGCCCAGCGTTCAACACATTTCAAACTCCTCCTCCACCCTCCTTCCCCTGACTCCTCTCTCTGCACAGATCCTCCCACTTGGATCAGGTCACAGATGGCCTAGATGGGACCTTCCATAATTTGAGTCCCTCCTCTTTTAAATCCTGGAGGACTTTGGTTGTATTTCTCATGTGGCATGTATTTCAATCTGCTTTCTTAAAACAAACAAACAAACAAACAAACAAAAGGCTCTTTAGTTCTTCTTCACTTTCTGCCATAAGGGTGGTATCATCTGCATATCTGAGGTTATTGATATTTCTCCTGGCAATCTTGATTCCAGCTTGTGCTTCATCCAGTACATCATTTCACTTGATGTACTCTGCATATAAGTTAAATAAGCAGGCTTACAATGTATTACAAGTAATAACTAGACTGTTAGGATTTGAGGAGTATAACCTGTCTTTAAAGGACCTATATGTTTCATAGAGTTTACACTGCTGAGGAATCAGTTGTCTTCATGATATAATAAAGACTATAATAAAGCATGTGAAACATTTAACCTTTATTTTTATCACTAATTTTTATGAATGTTTCTAAGGTCATTATATAAATCAAAATGCTGTCTTAAAATTAAAGCACATCATTATTTTTAATCTGCAAATTATTTTGATTAGTTGCCTCAGATATATGGAGTATGACTGCAGGGGAAAGAACAGATAATGGTTGATAGTAAAGCTTGGTGCTACCCTACGTGGTGAAGTGAGTTCTTGTTTTTCAGTCGCTAAGTCATGTCCAACTCTTTGCGACCCCATGGACTGCGGCACACCAGGCCTCCCTGTCCCTTGCCATCTCTGAGTTTGCCCAAGTTCATGTCCGTTGAATCAGGGATGACATCCAACCAACTCATCCTCTGCTGCCCTCTTCTCCTGCCCTCAATCTTTCCCAGCATCGAGGTCTTCTCCAATGAGTTGGCTCTTCGCATCAGGTGGCCAAAGTATTTGAGGTTCAGCTTCAGCATCAGTCCTTCCAGAGAGTATTCACGGTTGATTTCTTTTAGGATTTGCTGGTTTGATCACCTTGCTTTCTAAGAGTATATGAAGAATCTTCTCCAGCACCACAATTAGAAAGCATCAACTCTTCAGTGCTCAGCCTTCTTTTTGGTACAACCTTCACTTCCGTACACGACTTCTGGAAAGACCAAAACCTTGACTACATGGACCTTTGCCAGCAAAATGATGTCTTTGCTCTTTAATACACAGTTTAGGTGTGAGGTGAGTGCTAGGCTTCAAAAGGAAGGCTCAGGGGTTATGAGCCCTCAGAAGGATGAGGCCACAAAAGGAATGTGGAGGACCCCTGAGGGTGAACTTCATATCCTGGGCGATGTTTCTGTGGCTGTCAGCTTTACATCTTCTGTACTCATTTCATCTGTGGATCCTCTCTCAAATATATATATATTTTAAAGCCAACATTTTCAAACTTGGTTTTATACTTTCAAAAATAATCAGGCCTGATGTGAGCCATTTTCTGTTTGCATATTAATTCTTTAAGTATCAGTTGGTGGGCCACTTTAAAACAAAAAATTTGCTTCTTCTCTTTACTCTGCTTATTACTCCTTTGAAGTGTTAAGTGGAGATTAGTCAAGATTGTGAAAATGGAAGGTCTGAGTGAATTATTTTTTTAAAAAGGTGGTTTTTAGCTTAGACTAAGTTTTTCCAGTATGCTTGTTCATTGTGGGCAGTGTGGTTTAGTATAAAGCCTTGCTCTTCCAACTGTGCCTCTTGGACAAGCAGCATTGATGTCACCTGGGAGCAGTTAGCAGTACAGTGTTTCAAGAACCCCTCAGAATCGTGGAATTGAATCTGCATTTTAATAAGAGTTCTAAGTGATCCATGTGTTCACTGAAATTTGAAAAGCATTGGTGAAGAGTACTGGCACTGAAGCTGGTTATCCAGCTTGTAGTCCTTGCTCTGCCACTGTCTATCTATGGGACCCTGTACCGATCAGCTCAGATTTTCAAACCGTGCTCCCTTGGAGGTTTATCTGCTCAGCCATGATTACTTTAAGCCTGAGAAGTGAGGTCAAGGGCTCTCCCCTGAGCCCTGAGAAACTCTAGTTTTATAGGCATTTAATCACTGTGTGTGCTAAGTCATTTCAGTCATGTATGACTCTTTGCGATCCACTGGAATGTGGCCCACCAGGCTTCTCTGTCCATGGGTTTCTCCAGGCAAGAATACTGGAGTGGATTCCCACTCCCTCCTCCAGGGTATCTTGCTGACCTAGGGATCAAACCTGTGTCTCTTATGTCATCTGAATTGGCAGATGGGTTTTTACCACTAGTTCCACCTGGGTAGCCCTTTTAGTCACAAGTCCAACATGAGAAAAGATTTGTGAAAGAGATATGAAGCTTACTTGGAGGAGTTCTATAATCACTTGTGGAGATAAAGTTTGTATAATAATACTGTTCATTGATATAAAAATTTTAAAGGAAATATCTTTTTGTTTATGTACCCTTGTCAGGTACTGAGACCAAGGGTTTAATGCTTCCAGGAGGTTACATGAGTAGGATAGAGAAACTCAGGTTTCCTGTCACTAAGATTCCCACTATTTATCTCAATTTTAGTCATACGATGTCCCAACTTTATCCTCTTTGACAGTGTAAGAGAATTGTTTATAGACCTCATGATATTGAAAAGTAGAAACATCACTTTGCTAACAAAGATCTGTATAATCAAAGCTATGGTTTTTCCAGTAGTCATGTACAGATGTGAGAATTGGACCATAAAGAAGGTTGAGCACCAAAGAACTGATACTTTCAAACTTTGGAGCTGGAGAAGACTCTTTAGACAGCAAGGAGACAAAGATAGTCAATTCTAAAGGAAATTAACCCTGAATATTCATTGGAAGGGCTGATGCTGAAGCTGTAGTACTTTGGTCGCCTGATGCAAAGAGCTGACTCATTGAAAAAGACCCTGATGCTGGGAAACATTGAGGGCAGGAGAAGGGGATCACAGAGGATGAGATGATTGGATGGCATCACTGACTCAATGGACGAGTTTGAGTAAGCTCTGGGAGATAGTGAAGGACTGAGAAGGCTGGCTTACCCCGAGTGCTGCAGTTCACCAGGTCACAGGGATGGACATGACTTAGAGACTGGGCAGCAACAGCATGATACAACCTTCTGTTAAATAATTTTTTAGAATCAGCATTGGTTATTTGGTCACCTCTCATCTTAGATCAGGGATCACCAACCCCCAGGCCATAGCCTGGTACAGATCTGTGGTCTGTTAGAAAAAGGGTCACACAGCAGGAAGTGAGTGGCTTAGAGAGTGAAGGAAGCTTTATCTGTATTTACAGCCACTCCCCATGACTCATATTACCACCTGAGCTCCGCCTCCTATCAGATCAGCAGTGGCATAATAAAATGTAATGTGCTTGAATTATTCTATTCTGAAACCATCCCCCCAACCCTTCAGTTCATGGATATTGTCTTCCACAAAGCTGGTCCCTGGTAACAAAAAGTTGGGGACCACTGCCATAGATATCAATTGGCTAGTGCTATTCACTTTGCATCAATTCAGTTCAGTTCAGTCACTCAGTCGTGTCTGACTCTTTGCAATCCCATGAATCGCAGCACACTAGACCTCCCTGTCCATCACCAACTCCCAGAGTTTACTCAAACTCAAGTCCATCCAGTTGTTGATGTCATCCAGCCATCTCATCCTCTGTTGTCCCCTTCTTCTCCTGCCCCCAATCCCTCCCAGCATCAGGGTCTTTTCCAATGAGTCAACTCTTCGCATCAGGTGGCCAAAGTATTGGAGTTTCAGCTTCAGCATCAGTCCTTCCAATGAACACCCAGGACTGATCTCCTTTACAATGCACTGATTGGATCTCCTTGCAGTCCAAGGGACTCTCAAGAGTCTTCTCCGACACCACAGTTCAAAAGCATCAGTTTTTCGGCATACGTTGATCTAAAAAGGATTCAAAGGTCTGAGACACAGAGTTATATCCTACACTTTGCAAAGCAACTTCCAATCCTGTACACCCCAGTGAGAAAAAGAGGGCCAAACTCCCCAGTTCATTTTCTGTTGACACTTTATCTACAACTGAATCTCAGAGTCAGAATAGAGCCATAGTTATAACCATAGTTCCTGATCAAATTCCTCTGCATTCTGCTGAAAAAGAGAGTAACTTCATAGCCAGTTATAAATATGGTTCCTTCTTCTTCAAAACAACAGCAGATGTTTTTCCCAATTCATAGTGTGGAGCCATCATCCACTTTTTATTTTTTCCATCTGATAGGTGTATTAGTCTATTACTTATTTATATGTTTCTTGGCATATTTCCTCCAAAGAACTCAGGTGATGGAAGGATTTGTTTTAAATGTTTGCAAACTATATCCTTACTAATTCAAATATGGGATTTACATGAAGTCATCTTACTTTCCCCTTCATGTATTATGGTCGGGTTATTATAAAAATAGTCACATCTTCAGATCTTCTCAGGAGTACATATTCAAACTACAATCACCGAGAAAAAAGAAAGGTCTCCTGAAATAACTGACCAATGTTCTTTTCTTAGAAAAATCAATCTCATCTGTAGCTCATGAAATTCAATTTCCCCGGTCAGGGGCAAAGCAGATAATCATCACTTAATAATATTTATGGATGTGAGAAATGCAAGCTAAATAAAATTGCCCTCTAAAACTATTATCAAATTCCTTAAAACTTTTTTGTTTATCTGAAGGGGATTTATGAAATGGTGGCAAGTGATTTCCGCCCCCCCCCTTTAGTTTCTATTTGGGCCAATGTATATCAGAGGTACTCAATATTTGGTAAATGAATAAGAGGTGAGTAAATGAATAAAATAAAATACAGATGACCTATAATTTATACATGATGCCTTCCTAGAGGCTGCTTCATAAAGGGAATTGCTGAAAGGCAAAGCACTTACTGCAAGAATGCTGCTCCTTTTGTGTATAAGAAATTTTGGAAGTTGACAGCAGACAAAAAAAAAAAGGCCAAAAGTAAACATAGAGTTTCATTAGGTAATAAAAAAGGAATGTGATGGTGTAAGAGCAGCAGGATGAAGCATGGATACATGTATAGGAAATGGGACTCTAGTTAAAGATGATTATATAAATACGATACTTATTTCTTGAAAGTACCCATTGATGGGAAGAAAAAGAGGAGAAGAAACTTCATCTTCTCCATAACAGTGGGCCACAAGCCAGTTCCTTCTTCTCCTAACCTTGAAAAATATTAAAGATTCTTTAATCCTGCTTTGGAGAAGGGAATGGTAATCCACTCCAGTATTCTTGCCTGGAGAATTCCATGGACAGAGGAGCCTGGCAGGCTATATATAGTTCATGGGGTTGCAAAAGAGTCGGACATGACTGAACAGCTAACACACACACACAAACCTGCTTATCCATATCTTTGGGGGAGGAAAAAAAAACAACTACAGATTATGAAAGAGAGAATGTGTGAGATATGGGATTTGACTAAGAACCAAGCTGAGTCAAAGATGAGTACTGAAACCTCAGGAGAACCAATCATGAAAGAAAATGTAGATTATTTGGCATAAAACTTTTCTGAGACAACATACCCACGTGGAAACCCTGGCTTCTCCAGGTCATGATTTCACCACATCATTCAGCAAATCACTTGTTCAGATATAAATTTCCTCATTCCAAGAAGCATAAGCAGAAAGAAACTAACATAAGATCTATAGAGAGGAATATAGAAAACAAAAGGCAAATCTGATAACAGAAAAAAAGCAGTGAAGAAGAAATTAGATAAATATACTTCATATTTTAAGATTAAGTGAATGTAAACTGTTTGAAAAAAGATATTAAGAGAATAATTAAAAGATACACATATATCACATTGAGAGGAAAAACAGGTAGCCAGACCTTAGGAAAGAAATAGAATGGAAGTAAAATATCTATCATCTGTTTTCCATATAATCTTTGCTAGATTATTCATTTTACGCCATTATGTGATATATCTGTCAAAGGCAATTAAAACACAGTCTTATCAGAAAAAAAAAAAAAATTGTGACTGCATTAAACACACATGATGTTAAAAGATAATGCTGAAAACAGCATCCATGGCATAGAAAGAAAGGTTTGAGACAATCATAGAAAAAATAGAATACAAAATATTAGAAACTAAAATGTTTATAAATAAGTGTATAAATATGGAGGTCTGACAAAGGAGATATAAATTCCAATAAAGGATATACAGGAAAAGACAATAATATAATGCATAAAAAATTAAAATATCCATTAAAGGAACATTTGCTGAAAACAATTAAAACATGAATTTTAATGTTAAGAAGAAAAGGCTATTTGTGTTTTGGGAACAGTTGATGTGAAACATATCCTGGTGAATAAAACCAAATTTCTATGAGAGCCCAGTCCAGAAAAAAGGAAGCTGTTCTAAAATTCTTCCTGGTACAATTCAATAGCAGAACACAGGAGAGAAACTATATAAAGTAAAGAAATTGTTATCCAAGATTTTTATACCCAGCCAAACTGTTGGTAAATATAAAGGTCATATCCCAAAAAGCCTGGAGGAGGAAATGGCAACACACTCCAGTATTCTTGCCAGGAAAATCCCAAGGACAGAGGAACCTAGTGGGCTGCAGTCCATGAGGTTCCAAAGTGTTGGACATGACTGAGCTACTGAGCATGCATGCATCCCAATAAGAACTCAAAGATTATATCTGTAGCCTTTTAAAAAAAAAAGAAAACCGAAACTTGATGTAAGAACTTAACTGTGCAAGATAAACCAGATAAAATACTTTGATTTAGATAAATCAGTACACTAGTATTGCATCTATTTATATATAATGGCTAAAAATGTATACATTTATACATAGGCCTAAAAAATATCTTGGAATTATAATTATAGAAGTAAATATAAATGTTATAAATGTACTGCTATATTTGATATTGTGCTTTAATTTCAAATAATTATATATTCATCAGCAATTGGGAGAAGCAGTGAGTGGGAAGATGCTCTGTCAAAATGGTTCTATTTTGAGCTGCTAGGCATGTCTCTTCTTTATGGAAATATATAAAGAGTGTTCTTGCTTCCCTATAAGATATGATGGCTATGTGAAAGTGAAAGTTGCTCAGTTGTGTCCAACTCTTTGCAACTCTATGTACTGTAGCCCACCAAGCTCCTCTGTCCATGGAATTTTCCAGGCAAGAACACTGGAGTGGGTTGCCATTCCCTTCTCCAGGGGATCTTCCCGACCCAGGGATCAAACCCGGTCTCCTGCATTGCAGGTAGACTCTTTACTGTCTGAACCACCAGGGGAACCTCATGATAGCTATAAAGGCAGATAAATGACTAAATAAGGAAGAAAGGGAAAGCCACGAAAAATGGTTTTTAAGGATTTGGAATATTTGGAGAGAATTGAGCCCTGTGATTGGTCTTTTGGGGCTGTCTTAGGTTGGATGTTAGAAGCAGAGCCTGCTACCAGAATTTGGCCTGGTTTATTGAGTGAGTGCTCTTAAGAGGAAGAGTGTAAGAGAAGCAAGACTGGGAAATTAAACAAAGATGTAGTCACAGCTTGAGTCTGGCTTCAATCTGGTCCTAGTGGAATTCTGAAGCATATACTGAACCAGAATTGTGCCGCCTTGAGGCAGGGCCTGGTCTTTTGTACCACCTTTGTCATTGTTTCCATAGAGGAAGGGATAAAGAGGGGCATGACTCGGGGCTTGGTGGCCCTGGTTCCAGAGAGGGTGATTCTCTGGAAAAAAAAAAGAAAGAGAGAGAGAGAGAGAGAGAGAGTTATGGGCTGTCAGCAAACACTTACAGCAGCTCAGGTCTGGGTGCCTATGCCCGATGAAGGGCATTTGAGCAGGGTCTCAAGAGTGCCACATGTAGGTATTGATAGCTGTACATGATGCTAGCTCTCCCTGTCACTCACTGATCAGTCCTTTATTATCTTTTACTATGGCTTACAGATAACAGTGCCTAGGAGTTAGATTTTACCAAAGAGAGGAGAGGAAAGAACCTCTCTGTGGAGAAAGGAAGGGTGGAGAAGGCTAGAAAATGTGCTGTTGAACTTTAGGGAAGTGGTCTTAGCATCAGGTTATGTATTCATGATGCCAGAAGTGAAGTCACGAAAAACTCAGATGGTCTCTCTATTAGTCCATTAAGTATTGCTTGATATCCTCCAGGGAATCTACACAGTTCATCCAATCCTCTCCTTCCCGCTCTCCTCAGTGATCCAACTCAACTGAGATCCCATATCTCATATCACAATTTGAGAACTTTTAACCCCCAAGAACAATAAATGAGAAATATGACCACTTGGGGGGTGATGTTGAAATGGAAAGAAATTGTCTTGGATTAAGACGAGACTAGAAAGAGCCAATTTGAATTTGTCTCCTATTTGAGATATACCAATGTCTCTGTAAATATCTTCCAGGTGGCTCAGTGGTAAAGAAACCACCTGCAATGCCAGAAATGCGGGTTCGATCTCTGGGTCAGCAAGACCCCCTGGAGAGGGAAATGGCCCACTCCATATTCTTGCCTGGAAAATCCTATGGACAGAGGAGCCTGGTGGGCTACAGTCCATGGGGTCTCATAAGAGTCAGACGGGACTAAACAACAATAATAATGTCACTGTAACATAAATACAAAGGAGCACCATAGTCTCCAGTCTTGAAGAGAGGACTAGAATGTGGCATTTTGCACATTTATTTTACAAGGGGATTCATTGTTGACCATCTCATGGGATCAGCAATTTACAAAAACATTCTTTGACAAATGCTGGTACTTGCAAGGATACTCAGTGATTTTTCAAGAAATATAGGTGAAGATGGCATTTGTGCTGTAGCTTAATACTTTCTAAAGAAATGTGGAAGATGGATCAGAGAGGAAAGAAAATGTCAGGGAGGCCAGTTAGGGGCTATTTATTCCAATTAAAAATGTAAAAGCCTAAACTAATCTTAGCAGTCATTAATGCAACCTCTCAGGGATCCTAGTGCAGGATCCCACATTCCTTATGAAAGAGCGCCATGGATGCTTCTTTCTTCATGAACTGCTAATGGAGACTGATGTGCCATTCAAAGCATTAATGGTGTTTTTCTTTGCTTTGGAATCTAAATATCTCTCTGAGAATTATACCCATGGTCTTAATTCTGCTCTTTGAAGTTATGCGGGGTAGTTTATTTGTTCACTCAATTAAAAAAAGTTTTATATGCCAAGTGCTGTCTTAAAAATGAGATTCCAAAGGTAAAGCAGACATGGTCTCAGCTCTCAAGGAGCTTCAAACATAATGAGGGAAAAAAAGACATAAACAACCAGGGTTTTTTTTTTTGCAAAGAGAAAAACAGGGAATTTAGAAGGAGGGCTGAATGGCTGGTCTGGCCTCCTTAGATGATTCATGATACCTTCATGGAATCCTGTATACACTGGAGAGAAACAATCATGTCCTTTCTACCCATTTGCCCTTTTCTTCCTAAATATCCCTCAGTGCTTTATATCTTTCCCATATTACATAACTTCTCAATTCTTTAATCCCATTCCTTCCTTCTCTGGAGATTTTGTTGTTCTCTAGTAACTTCCTTCCAATTGTGTCCTTTCAGAATTGCCCATTGCCTTGGTTGTGCTCTGACGAGTCTCATGTGTAAGAGCATTGTAGTCCACGGGGAAGGGGCAATATACCTACCTAGCATGTGTGTGTGGAGAGTTTGCTGATCTATTAGCAGTGTTTCATCTTCCCATTTTTAGTTCTACATCATAAGTTAACTCTCTAGAAATCTTATTCCATCTTGTTCCATAATGTACTAGAACAAAAGAATCAGTTCAATTTAGACACATAGATATTGGTGCATTAATTCAAGCATGTTCACATTGTAATAATAAAAATGTATTTTGGGGAGAGATTAATGCTTAACCCAGAGAAAAATCCCTTTAGGGAAGGATTTTAGGCATCTTAGTGGAAAATACCTACTTACTGGAAAATAAATGGGCACTTTTAAAGTATACTTGAGTCCTTATACCTTTGGTTATTGACCTCTCAGGAGACCAGCTCCTAAGAAAAATATTTTTAAAAAGCTTGTGTTAAGACTGTAATATAAACAGCAAATATTGATTGGGTACTACATTGTGCTTAGAAATGTTACCTGTATTATGATCATTCAATTCCAGAACAACCCTATGAGTTATATGCTATTATCTCCACTTAACAGATGAGGTAACTGAGACTTACAGTTGTTGAAGATTGCACTAGAGTATGTGGAAGTGACCTTGTTTTAGAACCAAGAAGCTTAGACTTGAGTTGTGATTTTATTAGTTTCTATGTGATTTTTGGGTAGCTCATGTCTTTACATCAAAAGCTCTTTATCTCTGTACCATCTGTAAAATGAAGGAAGTTAACTAAACTTTTTCTCAGGTCTGTCCCTGCTGTATGATTTTATGTTCATCTCCATGAAATTGTTCTTATTTAGTAAACAGTCAAATCTGAGAAAAAGGCAAAATCATTAGTCTTTCTCTAAATCTTTAGCATCTTGTGTCTATGTTGTTTTTTGGTCGCTCAGTTGTGTCTGACTCTTTGCCACCCCATGGACTGCAGCACGCCAGACTTCCCTGTCCCTCACCATCGCCAAGTTGCATGTTCAACTCATGTCCATTGAGTCGGTCATGCCATCCAACTAACTTGCCACATCTCCCTGCCTATACTCTCTTTGCCTCTTAAGCATCAGCTGTTCTTTCAAATGTCTTCCTCTATTGTGAGCATGGATAAGGTGCTGAAAAGCATGAGAAATATGAGCATACTACAAAGAAATCGATAAGGTTAGGAATCTTCACACATTTAACTTAATCATGTCTGACACTGAAAACAAAGTCATATTTTATTGCCTAAAAGGAGTGCTCTTTGGCAAACTGGGATAGCAATCTGATTTGTGAACGATGCTTATTCATCATCTGTGGGGCTCTGGGTGGTGTGCCAGCCAAGGGAACACAGCTGACCTAACAAAATACCTTGAGTTGCATCCATCAACATCAGTTGTATTGTGTAAAATCACTGAAGCAAGGGGAGTTTACATTGGTCAACCAGAAAATATGGGTTCATCCCTTGTCTTCCCTTGTTTCCATTGGCAATTGGGGGAGAGGCTGCACAGGGAAAGCCAAGAGGGTAAATTCTTCTTGCACTTTTATACGACCTTGTTTTGTTTTAACAATCACTGCTTGGGTTTCTAAAGTTAGGGCGAGAATAGAGAGGATAAAGCTTCAGAAGACATTTTTTTTTCACTTTCATTTTATTTTATTGGAATAGAGTTGCTTTATACTGCTATGTCAGTTTCAGCTGTAGAGCAAAGTTAACCATTCATACATATACATATTTCCCCTCTTTTTGGGGATTTCTTTCCCATTTTGGTCACAGAAGGGTACTGAGCAGAGTTCCTTGTTCTATCCAGTAGGTTCTCATTAGTTATCTATTTTATGCAATTTGATATTTGCTGCTACAAGCATGATTTCTCTGAATGAGGTATAACTATGGCAGTCTAAGACATCCCATGGAAAAGACTTTGTGCCTTTGTGTCTCAGTGATGGGTGGACATGATTTTCAATTATACTGATGAAGTCATCTTTCCCAAGCTATAAATGGCTGTTCCCTTTTCTATGACTCTCCCCCTTTGCTGTTGTATAATCTGCTTACCCTTTAGAATATTTACTTTGAGAAATAGTCTACAGTTGCACTCCCCTTTGTCTAGTTTGAGTTGGGGACCCTTTTTCAGGGTTTCCTTTGGACTATGTGATTAGCTCTATCACAGCTCTTAACCATGTGGAATGAGATATAGTTATGATTGTGAAATCAATCTTTAGA
Source organism: Cervus elaphus (assembly GCF_910594005.1). Classification (NCBI taxonomy): domain Eukaryota; kingdom Metazoa; phylum Chordata; class Mammalia; order Artiodactyla; family Cervidae; genus Cervus; species Cervus elaphus. The sequence goes on from NC_057847.1 coordinate 67,214,364, forward strand.
TAAGAGTTTATTGATTGTCTACTCTAGGACTAGCTCTGTGTAAAATGTGGGGTCACTAAATCCTGGAAGCAGTTTTACAAGCAGGTGACTTTTCAATAATGTCCTGTTTCTCTCTCTCAAAAAAAAAAAAAAAGTTTCTGAAAGTCTAGATTGCTTACAGAACATGATGGCTCAAAACCTATCATGTTCCATCAATCCACCTTTTATCAAAATCTCAATCCAAATGGGAATATTCCCTAATGTCCTACATTGGTACCAAGAGAAGGACTATTGTCTGGTGTGATTGTTTTTCTCAGTCATGGTAATTTAATCTCTAAAATATGATCAAGAAGTTACTGTATCAGGCTTTCTGATGCTGACATCATGCTGCAAAAATAAATAAATACATTTAATCCTGGAGCCAGAGGAATTAGATATTAATAGAAATTTTGGAAACATATGGGGTTCCTAGTCAGAAGGTCCAAAATTAGGAATTAATCTCAAACAGTAAAGAGGTAAAGTGGTCAGAAATGGAAAGTGGAGTGTCAATGTGAAATGAGATTATATCAGGAGCTTCCTTGAAGATGATCTTGGGAAAGGAAGAACACATCCAGCATCACTGGGTCACTCTCAGCCCAAGGCATGAGCAGTGGAATGGCCACCTCCCATACTCACACAACCCAGGCACTACACGGATGTAGCTACAGAGTAGATACCAGCTAAGGGATCCATTTGGGTGCTTCTTGAACCCTGTGGAAGGGCAATCAGTGAGTTTCACAGGTAATGGGAGAATCGTTCCGTTTCTCAGTCATGTCCACTTTGAGAGCCCCATGGACTGCAGCACTCCAGACTTCCCTGTCCTTCACTATCTCACAGAGCTTGCTCAGACTCATGTCCCGTGAGTAGGTGATGCCATCCAACCATCTCATCCTCTGTCAACTCCTTCTCTTCCTGCCCTCTATCTTTCCCAGCATCAAGGTCTTTTCCAGTGAGCTGGCTTTTCACATCAGGTGGCCAAAATATTGGAACTTCAGCATCAGTCCTTCCAATGAATATTCAGAGTTGATTTCCTTTAGGATTGATTGACCCTTGCTGTCCAAGGGACTCTCGAGAGTCTTCTCCAGTACCGCAGTTCGAAAGCATCAATTTTTTGGTGCTCAGCATTCTTCATGGTCCAACTCTCACATTCGTACATGACTACTGAAAAAACCATAGCTTTGACTGTTCGGACCTTTGTTGGCAAAGTGATATCTCTGCTTTTTAACATACTGTCATTGTGTTTAATATCCAATAGGTCGCTCAGTGGAAAAGAACCTGTCTGCCAGTGCAGGAGACATAAGAAATGTGGGTTCAGTCATTGAGTCAGGAAGATCCCCTGGAGGAGGGCATGGCAACCCACTCTAGTATTCTTGCCTGGGAAGTCCCATGGACAGAGGAGTCCATGGGGTCGCAAAGAGTTGGATACCACATAGCAACTAAGCAACAAGTCAGTTAGAAGTGCATGAGATGCTGAAGCTCCAATACTTTGGCTGCCTGATTAGAGACTTGACTCTTTGGAAAAGAAAGACCGTGATGCTGGCAAGACTGAAAGCAGCAGAAGAAGGGAAAACAGAGAATGAGATGGTTGGATGGCATCACCGACTTGATGGACATGAGTTTGAGCAAGCTCTGGGAGTTGGTGATGGACAGGGAAGCCTGGTGTGCTATAGTCCACGGGGCTGCAAAGAGTCGAACATGAGCAACTGAACCGAACTGGGATGCTATCCTCAGGCAAAATACCTTAGAAAATCAACTTTCAATCACTTTGTGGGAGTGTTGTTGACACAAGGTCTAGCTACTCTTTTCCTGGTTCTAGGTGAGAGAAAAGGCTAACCTAAACCTAGCTGGATGATTAATCCAAACTCGGAGATGAAGGTCAGCACAGGGGATGTTCTAATACACCCATGTTCTCTCCTCCATCTCCCCTGGTAACTGACATCCATGCTCTTCAGGTGGCTCTGGATGGGGACCCATTGGCAATAGAGCAATATCAGGCAGGGGAAAGATCAGAGCATCTGTCTCCATCCCCTGCCTGTCAGCTGGTCCCGCTTCTTCCTCTGACCCTTCTCAGGCTCGGCTAAACTCTGCTCCCCTTGCCTTCTCAGGCTGAGGGATGCAATGGCTTGCAACTCCTATTTGGCTCCTTAACTTTGCTCCTATCATGTAAATGAATCTTTTGCTACATTTTCTTAATGCAACCTTTATTGAGAAAACCACCCCACTTTGTTTTGTTTGTTTTGTTGCAGAACATTGAATGATCCACTCTTCCCCTTACACTCATTCTTACCCACTTCAGACCTTCTCTGTATCACAGCCCAGTGATCTTTAAGTGCAAATGTGACCAAGTTGCTTTTCTGATTTAAACTCTTCAAAGACTTCTTGCTGCCCTTTAGAGAAAAGTAACTCAAATATGGTCCCATGGCCTATATGATCCAGCCCCTACCTATGTCTCCTTTTTCACTTTAGCTCACTCATTCAGCTCCAGTTTTATATATATATATATATATATATATATATATATATATATATATAGATAGATATGTATGTATTTTTTTCAGGTCCTTGAAATTGCCAGGTGACTTCCTGCTTTAAGCATCTTCCTGAATCCTCTCCTCTCCTCAGAATTTCTTCTCTCTTTTCTTGCCTTATACTATCTCTATTTGCAAGTTTACTTTACGTGTTTGATCACAGGAGAAGGTATTCTTGAAACTCCATTCCATTTTTGCCAGAGAAGTTTCATTCTCCAGTTAATATGACATATTTAGAACATGGGTTTAGATGTTTGTCTCAAAGCACTTACCATTGAGACTTCCATGGTGGTTCAGCGGTTAAGACCACCTTCCAATGTAAGGGGTGCAGATTCAATCTCTGGTTGGGGAACTGAGATCCCACATGTCTCATGGCCAAAGTAACCAAAACATAAAACAGAAGGAATATTGTAACAAATTCAATGAATACTTTAAAAATGGCCCACCTCAAAAAAATTTCTTTAAAATAAACACTTACCATGGAGTACATTTGTGTAATTGTTTTATGTAAAATAAGTTTGTATTTGGGGGGAGCGTTTAATGTGTTTGTTCTCACAATTTGATTCATAGAACTTTGCACAATTCATGGCACATGATTGCCATTTTATAAATATCTATTGGGTGCAGAATAATAAAGCAAAGTATCTCTAGCTAAAGCCAACCAGAATGACAAAAACAAAACAAAGGCCATAAGAATGAGGCAGTAACAACAGTGAGAGAAGCCTTCTATGATTATTATCTAAATATTCTGTTGTGAGTTAAACTGAAGAGTTATTTGAGGAGTTTGAGAATAAACATAGCCCATAGTCAAAGAAAAGGGGCTCATTCAAAAACATTTAGCTGCTCTCAGGTCAATGGCAGGTCTTGAATTCCATTTTTCATGAGTGTCCGCAATAAAACCTCAGAGCACAAGCCAATAACTCAACTATTCAAATCCCCTCTAGGGTTTCTTCCAAGTCACTCTGCTGACCTCAGCTCATCAGTTTCATATAATGATTGCAGCAGAAGCATCCATGGAAGTTCTGTCTTCAGTAAGATAATTAAAAAAAGAAATCAAGGGCATAATTATAGTATTAATTTTTAAGTTTTGTAGAATCAACAAAACAAGAAAAATATTCTTTCAAATCATCCAGTTTAACTGCATGGTGAGAAAACCACTGATGGTCAGTGAAAGCTACTGGAAAATCTGTATTATTCACTTTTTATATAATGTGAACATCTGTTCCTGAATAATTTACTCATGTCAATTAATAAAAAGCAGATATGATTTAATCGAACCTCATTATAGAAACTCTTTCATTCAGTAATTCTGGGAAGTGGGGGACAAAGATAGTCTATAGGGGAAAAAGAATTCAGCTATACTATGAGAGCAAATTGCCTTCCTGCTATAGATTAGAATGCCTTTTCCTTGAACATACAATGAGTCACTCGATATTTATTGATCTCCTTCTATATTCTAAGCACTGAGCTTGTCACTAGGGCAGGAACAGGGAGAGGAATAAATAAACTGTGATACTGTTAAGCAGCTATACTCCAATAAAATTAATTTAAAAAATAAACTGTGATACTTACACGGAGAAGGCAACCTACCTTCCTTCATGGCTCCGTTCACTCTGGGAAACCTTCCCTAAATATTCCTCTCTTCAAGAACCTCTATGAAGACTTCTACAACATACTGCATTTGTCACAAATAACCTCTTTTTTGACAATGATGAGAAAATAAGTATTTACTATATTATGTAAAATATGAGCAAATAGAGGTTCATAGAGGATCAGTGGATCCAAACACAAAACATATATTTGAAAAATATATGATGCTTATTTTTACTTTTACAGATTATGATATATGTTGTATAGTGTATGCAATTTATACAGAGTTTATGAATAATAAAGCAACCACTTATCCACCCACTAGCAAACTTAAAAATTACAATATGGCCAGTGTCTTAGAAGCTTTCTCGATTGCATCTTCTTGTCAACCTTCCAGAAGTACTTTTTACCCTGACTTTTGTTAATTATTTCTTGCTTCATTTATCATAGTATTGCCAATATAAATATCTGCAAATAAAATGCAGATTATTTTTTAACTTTGAGTAGCTGTGTGAGAAAAGGGCAAATTGCCACTCTTCCTTGAAAGTTCTCAGGAGAAGACAAACAGAACCGAATCTGAGCAATCACTTGGCTTCACCTTTGCTGGAGTAAAGGTGACATGAATCTCCTCTTCGGGGCCTGTGGCAGGATTAAGGTGCAGACAAGGTACTGGACATCCTGCAGAAACATGACCAGGGGAGTTGATGACTCTGTATTATTTTCTACTCCTGGTTGAATCATGCCCTACCTACAGCTCTCAGGAGTTGATCAAAGAAGAACATTTCTGTGAAGCAAAATGAGTGTCTTCAACTGATCTAGGATGTATGGCAGTTGGAAGAGCAGAAAATTTATCAGCACAGTGTCAAGATAAACCAAGACCAGCTACAAATAAGGATCAGATTTACCCGGGCATTTTATTCTCTTGTACAAAGTAGAAGGATGGCATTGGCATCTTAGAGATGACGGTCCTTGGGATGTCTGTCTTTTAGGGTACAGTGTTATAAACCCTACTGGCTGTCCTTCAGATCTATCGCACAGCAGTCCTATGGAGGTATTAATTACTTGCTTTGATCCTCTTCTGTGCTGGATGACCTATTTTGGTTTATTTTCTTTCTCTCTTTTTTTTCTTTTTTCTTTTGCACAAGGTGGAACTCATACTTCAGTAATTTAATGAAAAAGAATGAGAGGGAAGTATATTTTTTAACCTTGCACATTCGAAAATATCTTTATTATAGCATCATAGTAATTTCTACTAGATTAGATAGAAATAAATTTCCTTCAGAATGTTACATTTTTCCAAAGGTGTTTGCTTTCAGAGTGATTGTTGAAAAATCTGCAGTCACCTCCAGCCTCCAATCTTTGTCCAAGTTTATTCTTTCCCCCTCTTTTGAAGCTAATACAAACTGGTCATTCCACTGTGCTGGGCACTCTTGCAGTCTTTACATCTAAAAATTCTTGTCATCCATTTCCAGGAATTTTTCTTGAATTATTTTCTTAATGATTTTCTCCTTTCTGTTTTTATTATCTTTTTTTTCCCTAGAACACCTATTATTTGGATGTAATCAACCAATTTTCTACTTTTCTATTTTAGATCTCTTTCCTCCAGCTTTATAGTATATTCCCTTTACTTTATCTTAAAATTTTAATGCTGAGATTTCCATTTTATTTTCTGTTTATGTTTTGTATTACTAAGAACTCCTTTTAACTTATATGAATGTTTTTTCTTGTATTTTGTCTCTATACCTCTTTCATGTCTGTATTATCTTTCTAAAACTATAAATATTTCCTTTTCTTTTGCTTTTATTATGGTCTCTATTTGCTCCAAGCTGCTTTTATATTGTTTATCACTTTGATCTCTGCATTCCATATGAGAGGGACTTCTCTACTTAGAAGTTTTCCTTTAATTCTGGTGTCTGGTGAATGTGATTTCCTCTTCGTGGTTGTGAATAGAAAGAGAAGGTTATGTATGTGAATCTGCTTGACCAACAGGTCATCAACTCTGAGCTCTTGCCTAGGAGGACACTCAGTATTTTCGGGACTTCCTTCTTGTGCTGGTCAGATTTCCCTAGGAAGTCCTTGCCCACAGTCCTCCCAGAGCCATGGAAATCTGACTGCCAGGGCTCTTTTGGAAACTGACTTGGGATTGCAACAGTCAGCATTCCTGTGCATAGTCACTTATGTCCTTTGTTTTTAGGATAGTATCCACACTCTTATTGTATTTCCTACCCCTGTGTTTTACACAGAGACCCTGTGTTTTACTTTCTTGAAGGAAATAAGCTTCCAGAATTTTATGGTGTGGCAGAAATCTCCCAGGATCGTGGGGCTGGGGTGAATGAGACGTTGCAATTCACTGGATTCTCAAACTACTTCAGCTATGCCTTCTCTTACTTCAGCCTCTTCTTGCTTCCTCACTGCTCCTCTCCCAACCCTGCAGTTCCAAAATTGCCTGGGTGGGGCTGGCATTTTTTTGATCTTCTTAAGGACCCCATGATGTAACTTGTGTTGGTTTTCAGTTTTTCTTCAATACTGACTTAGGAGTTAGCTTCCTCAGTTCTGCTAAGTTTTCTTTTCCTCATTTGCCTTTTAGCTCCAGAATTGTCTCTCTATCATCTCCTTTTCGGTTGTGCCTATGTCTGTGGCTTTACAAACAAAATTCATTTACTGTAAATGTAGAGAACTTCACAAGGGAACAGCATTAAATGCATGTGCTTACCTGCCGTCTTGACCCATTGTTCAGTTGATGTAGTTTTAATGTTAAGCCTTTACCGATTCAACAAATATCTCCTGATTTCTATTAAGTAAGGAGTAACATCATCTTGCTTTCATAAATCTAAGGCAATTTTTTGTACCGTTAAGACACACTTTCTTTTTTATATTTAAGATAGTCAAGTTTTCTAGCAGTAAAACTACTAGGCAAAAATGGGGAATGCTAGCTAAATTGGGAAAAGTAGGTCCATTCTCATCTCTCTTTTTTTTTTAACTGGGATATAGTTGCTTTACAATGTGGTATCAGAAAGTGAATCAGCTATATGTATACATATATCCCCTCCCTCTTGGGCCTTCCTCCCACTCCCCAATCCCCCCCGTCAAGGTCATCACAGAACACTCAACTGAGCTCCCTGTGCTATAAAGCAGGTTCCCACTTAGTTATGTATTTTACTCATGGCAGTGCACCTACGTCAGTCCCAGTCTTCCAGTTCATCCCTCTGCCCCTGTGTCCACACATCTGTTCTCTATGTCTGTGTCTCTGCTCCTGGCCTGTGCATAAGTTCATCTGTACAACTTTTCTTATGCCATATAGAACTAAAGATATGACCCAGCAATTCCATTGCTGGGCATATACCCCGAGGAAAGCATAATTGAAAATGACACACACACCCCAATGTTCATCACAGAACTATTTGCAATGGTCAGGACATGGACGCAACCTGGATGTCCTTTGACTGATGGATAGATAAAGAAGCTGTCGTACACACACACGATGGATTATTACTCAGCCATAGAAAGGAATGGGCTTGACTCAGTTATAAGGAGGGAGATGAACCTAGAGCCTATTTTACAGAGTGAAGTCAGGAAGAGAAAGACAAATATCATGTATTAACTAATATATATGGAATCTAGGAAAATGGTACTGATGAGCTTACCTGCAGGGCAGCAGTGGCGATGCCGACATTGAGAACAGACTTTTGGGTGCAGTCGGGGGAAAGTGGGATGAACTGACAGAGTAGCACTGAAATATACTACCATATGTAAAATTAGATAGCCAGTAGAAATTTACTGTGTGAAGCAGGGAGCTCAAATCCAGTGCTCTTTGATAACCTAGAGGGGTGGGATGGAGTGGGAGGTGAGGGAGAGTTTGAAGAGGAAGGGGACATACATATACCTATGGCTGATTCATGTTGATATATGGCAAAAACCAACACAGTATTATAAAACAATTATACTCAATTAAAAATGAATAAATTTAAAGAAGAGTAAAGAAGACACCAAAAAAAAAGACACCTGCATCCCAATGTTCATAGCAGCATTATTTACAATATCTAGGACATGGGAGCAACCTAAATGACCATTGACAGATGAATGGATAAAGAAGATGTGGTACATATATGCAATATTATACTTGGCCATAGAAAAGGAAAAAATTGGGTCATTTGTAGAGATGTGCATGGACCTAGAGTCTGTCATACAGAGTGAAGTAAGTCAGAGAAAAACCTCTTTACCTCTTAATTCCATTCATATCTTAGCAGCTTCCCCTTCAACTGTAGTACTAGAGTATGATATAAACAAATGAAAATATTTTCTACACTAAGTGTTTTTTCCTCCAATGTTAAAAGAATTACTAAACCAGGGACTTGTCCTTAATCACTCCCTATCTCACACTCCCCAACCCAAGCATTCACTAAATTTAGATTATTTTACCTTCTGAATATCTCCTGCATCTGTTCTGTCAAATGAAAAAGCCTAAAATGATTTAGTAATGAGTTTGATGTTCTTTGCAGCTTCCCTGGTGGCTCAGAGGTTAAAGCATTTGCCCGCAATGCGGGAGACCCAGGTTCATTCCCTGGGTCGGGACGACCCCCTGGAGAAGGAAATGGCAACCCACTCCAGTATTCTTGCCTGGAGAATCCCATGGACAGAGGAGCCTGGTAGGCTACAGTCCACGGGGTCGCAAAGAGTCGGACACGACTGAGAGACTTCACTTTCACTTTGATGTTCTTTATTCAGGGAAAAGCAATCCATGGGCTGGGGAGTACAGGGCCTCGTAAATAGTGGAGCATTCCTTCCAGTGGATTTGGGCACAAGTGAGTTTTATAGACTGTGAGAGGAAGCAATATGGACACAGAATGGTTGGCTAGGCAGTAAGGGACCTCACTGTAGGGTTAGCAGGTCCTATTTTCTGTTAGCTAAAGCTGAGTTGGAGACTTGTGACTTGTATATGTGAGGTTTCCTTGACAATGAGGTATCTCCCCTAAGTGCAGCTTGATTTGGGTTTGGATTTGTCACACAGACCGGCCACTGGGCTGGGCTCCACTCTGTGGGCCCTGATTTACAAATGAATGTCATCGGCTCCTTCTGTATGTTCACTGCCACACACCCCTCAGATTCATCCTCTGCCTTTCTGCCAGGCTGAATTTCCTCAAATACAAATATGATCATGTCACATTCTTTTGGAAAACTCCCAAATGGATTATTATTGCTTACTCAAGTCCAAACTTAAGAGCAGCATGGTGACGGCTGAAAGAACATTCCCACAGGTCTCTTCAACCTCCTTTTCCATTGTGGCCTCTCTGGCACCAGGCACTTGGGTGAGTTCACACCCATTTTTGTGTTTGCATATTTATGTCCATTTTTTTTCCTGGAGACATCTTTCAAGACCTGCTTTGGTACCTCCAGCAATCTCTCACCAACCCTCCCAAAGTTGGGCTTGGAGTTCCTTTTCCAAACTTCCAAGCACTCTGCCCCATTCCAAGATACCAACCCGCATTGCCATGAATTGCCTACATTTCCATACCCTACTAGAACTGTCCTGTTTTTCTATTCTGCTTGTCCTGTATACTATCTGACACTTAGTAAAATGTTTCCTGCTATGGTAATATCGAAACTGAGGTCTACCAACCAAAATCATATATTCTATTTTTCCCTTAAGGGACTATTTTGCCCACTTCTGTAATTATCTGAGCCATTTTGGTTTGACAGTCATTTGCTGGCCTGGGACTGAAGTAACTTTTTTTTTTTTTTTTTTTTGCTATTTAACTCTTTAACCTCTTTGGGCTGCAATTATGTCATTTTTATAGGTATTTGATTAGATCGCTATAATTCAACTCTAAGAATTCTATTTTCTTTATAATCTCTCTGCCCTTTTCTGCCCCTTTCCACACATGTACCCACTTTTCTGTTGTCTCCAAACTAAGGCTTGCTCTCAGCAAGCTGTCAGCAACTCTATTCAAGATTTTAGCTAATAATTTGAGATACACTCTCACATGAATTTGTATTACTAGACTAGACAGAACTTTGGATGTCTGAAAAGTCTGATAAATCGCAAAGGTTGAAGCTTCCTATGGAAGGAGGATTTTATAATGCCTGTTAGGTTGTTGGACAAAGATACTCCACCAGGTACCGCTCCCCTCATCACCTAATTGACCTTATATCATGTCTTAGGCGTATGCATGTGTTGTAAACTATTGTCTCCCATTCCTGTTGCTTGTTTCAAAATTTTATGTCAACCAGTGTCCCTGGGGATGAAAACTGGGTAAAAATGGTTGGCTTGCCTCCCATGAGATCTGAAGAATACAGACTTACTTTAGTGAGCTTATTCAGTGAATAGCAAGCACCTTGAAAGGTAAACTGATTACAAAGATAAAGCAGTTAGGATCTCTTAGGAGAACAGAAATTCGTATGCATTGAGAAAGAAAAAAAAAAACAAACAGTTGTTTTTTTCTGTAAAGAGGAAACATCTCAGCGGAAAGAGATTGTTCACATTTTCAAGTCGGCAAACTTCCTTCACAGCCAAATCATGCATCAAACCGAGAAGGGAGAAGGGAGGCTTTTTTTCTTTTTGGTCCCTGATGTGCACAAGGAAGGTCCCTTGAGATAAACGATCTTGGAGCAGGAAAGATCATACTAGCAATAATAACAACAATGTATCAGTGATTCTCAAAAGCATCTGTGAGACAGAGTATGCTTTATAAAGGACATTCACTTCTATTCCATCTCATCTGATCATTATGACAACCCCAGGAGGTACATACGGTGAGTATTACTATCACTATTTTACACATGAGAATCCTGAGCTGTGGAGGAGGTAGGGTTCTTTGTGCAGAATCACAGAGCTAGTTAGTAGCAGCTTTGGAGCCAGAGTCCAGATTTTCTGAGAAATGTTGTCACATAAATAGAGTACCTGCCCTGCCTGCACACAGAAACGCCCAGGACATGCAGTAAGCCCAAACCTGCCTCTCATTTGGGAGTTCAAGTTAGTGGCTCTGGAGATGTTCAGATTCACCTGGAAGTTCTCAGAAGAGGATGGCAGTGCAAACTGGGAAATTCCTTGGCAGTAGTTTATCAATACCTGTGACCTGTCTTAGCTAGAAGAATCAGTGCCTTTCTTTTCCTATGTTAGCTGCTCGGTTTGTAAATTTACAGAGAGAAATGAAAGATTTGTTTGATGGACTTAGAGGAATTCCAAACAGTTTCACTTCTTTCTTTGCACAAAGAAGAGCATCAGTGGACTGGCTCCTTGAGGGTATTGCCTGGTGTTCTTGACCTGGTATCCAAAAAATCTGCTTATCCTACTGGATGAAAGAAGAGGAAATGTTGTCCAATTTGTTTAATTACCATGAACTCCCCTGTGTTTTTAACCTGTCAGCTTAGAATCCAGATTTGTAAATTTTGGAGATATAATACAAATCCTTCATTGAAAATGGCAGGGAATTGAGGTTCAGAAAGCTGAAGGAGTCACCCAAAGTCAAGAGAGTTAGTTAACATCAGAGATAGACCAGAATCAACAGGCATAATAATAGTTTCTAGCTACCCTTTTCTTAGCATCTATTGTGTCCTTGCTACTGTGATTTGTACTTACATATCTGTCACTATATTGATTCTCATGCCTCAAAATTGAAGGCTCTTATTCCCATGTTTTTGTCTGAAATCTGAGTCCTTAACAAATTTATATCTTGTTTCTGCTACAGTCTGGTAGGGATTAGTGGGTGACAGGTGGGGTGGATGGGCACTCCCTCTCCTTATAGTCACTAAAGACCCAGAATGAGAAAGTTTTCAACTCCTAATAGATGACCCACATGAAGCACATACTTCCATGCTTGCTGGAGTACGAGGGGGACACATAGAAAACTCTTACCCAGCTCTGTACTTGGGATAAGAGTGTGGCATCACTGTGGTTCACGGCTCCTCCACCAAATCAGTCACATGGACCAGTCAACCTCCACAGAGTAGCCAGAGTGATGTTTCTAAAGTATACATCCTCTGACTTCACAACTCTGATGGAAATACTACTTCCTTTCTATCACCTTAAGCTAAAACCAAGCTGTTGCATAACACCTTTGACCTTATTTAATCTGGTCCATTCCATCCTCAGGCCACTATCCACAAACTCATGTTCCTTCATCACATGTGCTGAAAATCCTTGACTATGTCAAGCACTTCCTTGGCTCAGGATCTTTCTATATGCTGTTCCCTCTTCTCCCTCGTCCATGTACTTTCCTTCTGCTTGGCTCATTCTCTTGTATTCTTCATGTTTCAGCATCAGTGTCATCTTTGACCACCTGTAAGTTCTCTGTGAAACCAACTGTTGTCATTTCAGGGGGACTCTGAAGAGCTCTGGTATCATAGTCCTTTATGCCTCAGTGCAGAGAAGAATTCAGCAAGAGCAAAGTAGTAGATAAGAAATGATTTATTAGAATAGGGTGCTTCTGAGGTTTATAAGTGGGCAGGTGAGGAATGCCATGCCCCCAGAACCTAGTGAGCTATGATTTTATAATCAAAGGAAAAGTGGGGAGGGGGAGAAGATCTCCTTTGTCTTTCTTGAGTAGATGCCATGTTTTCATCATTAGGTCATTTTTCCAGGTTGTGCAGGGGAGTTTTCTTGTCTCTGCATGGTCAAACTAGGTCCACAAATGATTATTTTAATGTGCGCAGGGAGCATGGCCGAGGGATCATTAACTTACTAAGTTCACTGGGCAGGATGTGGGGCTCATGCCACCTTTGTTTCATTGTTTGGGGGCATGTCCTGTGTTCCTGTTGCCTGGTTTTGTTGCTAAGCAAGACTGCATGGTTTTGTGGTTAAGCAGACCTGCTTTCTCAAGTATTCATTAATTTACAGGTCTCCCATATCTTTCTGCTTACAATCCTCGAGTGGGATTAACTATTTAATCACGTATTTCATCCCCTCATTCTGTCCCTATCACCTGTTCATAGAGATTGTGGCTGTTTTGTTCTCATTATATATTTAGTACATCATGCAAGACCTGGCAGAAAGAAGATACTCAATAAATATTTGTAAAATGATTACACGAAAGAGTGAATGAACAGATATTGTATGTATCTCACGTACAATACTATACTTTGTCTTCAAAAGCACAGTGATGTAGGCATAGCAGCTAAATCACTTAGGATAGGAACTGTGCATAATAAGTGTTTTAGTTTTGGCTATTTTGTAGGTAGCGATAATTCTAAGTATTTCTAACTCATTACCTGCCTACTGCACATTGTCAATGAATAATATATTTTTATCTTTTTGAATATTAAAGTACACAATAGAAGTGGAAACAGCTTTGAGTGATAGAATGTGGAACATATTTTTAAAGGCAGATATGATCAATTCAGCTTTTTTCATAAAAATCATGGAGTGATAATATTTTCAAATAAAAAAATCAAATATAGTCTGTCAAATGATTTTTGTGTCATTTTCAAGAGTAGAGAAAACATCTAATAAGAGGAGTTTTGACACCATTGTATTGACATATCTAGGCCAATTCAATGGTTTGGAAGGACAATGACATTGAATATATGTAATTAGAACTCTCATGGAAATTCCAAGATAGATGGTTATCACCTAGTTAGAACTAAACAGAATAAAAAGTCATTGGAAGTTTGGTAAGCCTATTTTAAAAGGTTACCAGTGAACAATGCATAGTAAGAATTCTATGTACATACATTTATTTTAAACCCAGAATATTTTGTATAAACTTGATCAAGTTAACAAGTCCTGCCTAAAAGCCTTTGGAAATTCTTTAAGTACTACTCCCCATGATTTTAAAATCATTTAGAGAAGTCATTTCATTGGAATAATTAAAGCAAAACTCATTACTGAGTTTTCTTAGCAATGTAACTTTCAGATGAAGTCATACTAAATATTTCCCTGTCTATTACAGCCATCTCCTTAATAACATTTGTCAGCATATATTATACACTAAAATTATTTATGATATTTTATTATTGCTGACTTTGATTTAATTACATTGGAGTTTAAAAGAAAAGGCACATAACCTGAGAGGTCACAAACACTTGGTTACAGTAGTTCTGTGAAAGGCCATCTTTCCCCTTGTCTCTGCCTCTGCTTCCACCTGCTTCCCCGCCTCTAAAACCAGACATAAAATTGTATTGTACCATCTATTCTGTGTGTGTGTGTGTGTGTGTGAGTGAGTGAATGAATGTATAATCTATTCTTAATCCCATCTTCAGAAAATGCTATGGGCTGTCCTCAGAAATTTGCTCCTGAAAATAACAAACCCTCTCAGTCACGAATTAACCCCAATCTCTTTGGGTTTTTTCGGTTTCTTGGTTTTTTTTTTGCCCTTGGCCCTGCTGTGCAGCTTATAGAACTTTAATTCCCTGGCCAGGGATTGAACCTGGGTCCTCGTCAGTGAGAGCATGGAGTCTTCACCATTGGACCACCTGGGAATTCCCTTTGGTTTTTTAAATACTGCGTCTCCTCTATGTCTTTAAGAGGTGAATATGTCCATCAAGAATGTTTCAAATTAGAGTTCAGAACCTTCCAAAAGGAGCTGTCCACCCATTTGGAGAACACCTTCTCTGGTGGATGATATGACTTCTAATGCAGACTGAGTGACAGTTTCTCCCAACCACTGGGTTTTTTTTTTTTTTTTTTTTTAATATACAGGAATCTAATAGTCACCTCTTCTAAAACTTAGAATTATCCTTATACTCCCTGGCCGTGTTTAAGATTTCTGGCTGTCTGGGGCGTGTATCACTTGTATCCTGCTCAGGGGTTTGTGTGAGGGTGCAGTCAGGTGGTCGGCACTGGGGGCGGGGGTTGCTGGCCCATCCTCTGTCTTCCGTGACACCCACTCCCTCAGTGGGGGGGCCCACTCTGGAGCTCCCAGGCACTCCCCACCCGCCTGGTTCAGACCTACCCTATTTATTAAATGGACTTTCAAGGAAACACATGGCAAATTCCTTCTCTCAATATACAGATAGATCGTCAGATTTTATATTCCAGCCTTCCTAAGGCATTAGAGTAATTGCAGAACTCTAAACTTTAAGTCAAAAGAATTAATCTTTGTCATTTACAACCAGAAAAAATGAAAACAATTTAAAATACTCACATATAGGGAATTAAGTAAATGACATGCACATGATGTCATGTTACTACATATTAAAATTACATTTAACCATCCCATCCCAGCCTCCAACTAATAAAAATAAATGAAAAAAAAAAATAAAAATACCTTCAAAAAAAATAAATCAGAACCAGAAAAAATAAATAAAATTACATTTACAAGATGTTTTCACTTTTTAATATAAAATTATAAATATTTTAAACTTGTAGAATTTTAATGGCAAGAAAATGCTTATGTCATGCAAACAACGGGAAAGAGTATAGTAAGATGAAAACTATTTAAAATATCACAGGAGAGGAGGAGGCAGCGGCAGCGGGCCGGGGAAGGGGTCCGCAGGAAAGAAAAGAGATCCTATTTGCTGTGGGAAATGGATTGGAAAAGAGAAGGCAGGGGTAGAGCTCTTGGGAAAGCGTTGCAGAAGCCCAGGTCACCTTCTAAGAATCAGAAGTTGGTGGAAGCAGCTCAGGAGACTGTGAGGCCAGAGTGGTGAATTCATTGTCAAGTCCACAGGAGTCCTGGGAGACGCCCACAGGGAGCGCGCTGGAGAGATGCGGGCCTGCAATCTTGAGGAAGAGTGCCTTCAAACCAGTGCGCGGGGCCGGCCCTAACCTTGCCCGACTCGGGAGTCTGGCCAGAAACCTGAGCGGGAAGGAATGTCCTCCCGGAAGGAGCTGGCAGAGCACAGTGCCGTGGACACAAGGCCCCAGGAGAGCAGGAAGGGGCCCCCCGCCCAGGGACATGCCCCCGCGGTGGGGCCGCTGTTCTCCATGGCCCTCGTGAACGTCCTCCTCTGCCTCTTCTGGACCAGCTCTTCACCTGGCCCCGGCGCTCCGCGGAGGACCCTGGCCACTGCCCACCCCCGCCCCGACCCCCGGCCACTTCAGCTTGGGCCAGATGACCAACCGCTCCCCGCGGCTGTCCTCGGAGCAGCTGAGGACAGGCGTGCGGCAGCTGAAGCGTGTCAGGGAAGGAGCAGAGAAAGGAGTGTTTCTGCCCGAGTAGAAGGAATGCAAGGTGGCCCCGTCGAGGCTCACCAGGCTGGAGGTGAGAGACACTGCTTGCACCAGCGGCGGATGCTGCAGGCACCGCAGAGCGAGCACGTGGTCACGCTGCTGGGCCACTGCGAGAATGATAACATCATCCTCACCGAGTACCACCCCTTAGGCTCCCTGGGCAACCTGGAGGCGACGCTGAATCTCTCCAAGTACTGCAGCCTGTGGCACTGCAGGCTGCAGCTGGCCCTGGGCAACCTGGCCGTCCTCCACTTCCTGGGCCCCAGCCCCCCGGGCACGCTGGTCATGTGCGACTCCAGCGGCCTGTCCAAGACACTGCCCCCTGGGCACGCTGGTCATGTGCGACTCCAGCGGCCTGTCCAAGACACTGCCCCAGTACCCGCTGACCGCCAACTTCGGCCTCGCGCTCAACGACCTGGACACGCTGTCCCCGGTGAACCGCGGCTAGACCTTGGTGAAGTGTGGCCACTGGGAGCTCCGCGGGGATTTCCTCGCCCCAGAGCGGCTGTGGCCTTTGGGAGAGGACGACCTTCAAGGACGACCTCATGCCCACCTATGACAAGGCGAGCGACATCTGGAAGATTCCAGACGTCTCCAGTTTCCTTCTGGGGCACGTGGAAGGGAGCGACATGGTCCGATTCCACTTGTTTGATATTCACAAGGCGTGTAACAGCCAGGAGCCTGCAGAGAGACCCACTGCTCAGAATGTCCTGGACGCTTCAGTACGGTCAATGAGGGGTGGGAATCAGGAAACAGCTGGAAGACTTGTACCGGTTCTGCCCTGATGTAAGATGTTAGTGGTTCTGCCCCAGGTTCTCCTCTCCTAACCGCCTGAGGGGCGTTGCTAAGCAAGAGCACATGGGCTTGACATGAGCCTGGCTGCAAGCTAAGGTGGAGAGAAGCAATGTCTGACCAGTATCTGAAGGAAGTAACAAAAATGGAGCTACAAAGAGGTGTCCCTAACAACTAAATTGGCAAGCTTGTAAGCAATGCGTGTGGAGAGGTTTTTCAGTGGCAGGGTGTGGAAGAGACAAGCGGTATTTCTCCCTTTTTCAGGTGAGTATATGCAGTGTACTTCACTGTTCGGAGGAGACGTCACTATGTTTCAGATGGCCGCTCAGGGACAGGTCTGTGTCATCCACATCTCAGCAAGCTAGCATGCTTTCTAAAACCTTGAGTGCACAAGGAACATTTAAAATATCACGTATGACGGAAATCACATCTCTGTTACTACTGCCTTGGATGGTGCTTGTGAAATTCCTCTTTACCTTCCAGCTGGATATTTATTCTGTGTTCAACATTAATTATTGTGAACATTTTACACCAACAGTGTCTGTCACTCACTCATTACTGGAAGGCGCAGAACCCTTCCACGTGAGTTGCTTGATTGAATCCTTCAGAAAGCTCTTTCCTTGGTCCCTGTCATCCTTGTTTGCAGGGGAGGAAGGATTTGGTGCATATTCATCATTACCAATACGGGGGTTAAAGCTGGCATTGAGGGCAGAGATGCTGTGCTAAGGTCCCCTGGTCACCAGAATTACAGAGAGCTGGCCCCAGCCCACCCGGCAGTCTCAGACTCAGTGTCTGGGTGGAGTCTTTGCATTTCTCACTGGTTCCCTGGTGATACAGCCAGTGCTGCCAGTCTGGGAACCACATTTTGAGAACCAGTGTCCTTACCTGTCAGGCAGGCAGTCCAGGCAGGAGACAGGGAGTATGATCAGTATTATCCTTGTTCTCTCTCCCATGGTGATTGGGTCCTGTGAGTCCTATGGTTGGTCAGAGAATACGCTTGCCTAGAGTATATTAACTGCTTCTCTTTCTTATAAACATGCTGCCAGAACCCACTAGCATGGCTGTAATCAAAAGGATGGACAATAATAAATGTCGGCGAGGATGTAGAGAATTGGAACCATCAAACGTTGCTGGTAGGAATGTAAAATGGTCCAGCTACTTTGGGAAACAGTCTGACTGTCCTCAAAAGGTAAAAAATGGAGTTACCATGATCCAGCAGTTCCACTTCCTAATATTTGCCAATGAGAATTGAAAGCATGTCCATAAGAGAAGTTGGACACAAATATTCATAGCAACATTATTCATAATAGACAAAAGACGAAGATAACCCATATGTCCATCTGCTAGTGAATAGACAGAAGAAAATGCGATCCATCCATACAAAGAGGTAGCATTCAGCCATAAAAGGAGTGTAGCACTTACGCATGCTCCAACATGGATGAACATGCTAAGTGACAGTAGGCATCACAAAAGACCAGATGCCATATGATTCCACTTGCAGTAAATGTCCAGAATTGACAAACTTACAGAAATAGAAAATAAATTAGTGGTTTCACAGGGGCTGGCAGGGGCTCGGAGTTGAAGAATGGGGGTTGCTTGCTAATGGGTACAGGGTTTCTTCAGGGGTGATGAAAATTTCCAGAAATTATAATGGTGATGGTTGCACAACTCTGCATATAATAAATAACACTGAATTGTATAAAAGGGGGAAATTTTGTGGTTTGTGAATTATATCTCATTAAAGCTGGAAAAAAAATCGCAGAAAAAGACTGGAAGTGAATATTTGCCTTTGTGTGATGAGATTATGGTTTTTATTTTAATTACTGAACTATTCCTCTATGATTTTTGCTGTGAGGAAAACATAACATAAGTGTAAAAAGAAGAAAGGAACAGATTGCCAATGGGGGATTTTTAAAACCAGTTTCTGCGTCTGTATGTGTGTGTATGTGTATTTGTATGTGTATCCAGCTATGCTTATCTATTTCCACCTACACTGTTTATTTGGTAGGAAAGGTTGCAAGTTTTCCACAAGCCATGCCTAGGGAAGGTTTGCTTTGCCTTTCCACGAAGTTGGCTCTGGCTAAAGCGCTTAGAGATTTAGACCTGGATTTATGTAAGTCTTACCTTACTAATACATGGAACCCTTTAGATTTCAGCCTCCCTAGCATCCTCTGTATTGCTGAGGAGTGCAGTTTTTGGCCCTCTTATCTCTCCATATAGAGGAAAAAGAGCTTTGGCATCAAATTGACCTCAGTTGCAGTGGACTCCATTGATTGCTAGTGACATGACCCCTGGCTATCTACCTCGGTCAGTAAGCAGCGGCTTTCTCATCTGTTAAGCAGTAAAGAACACTGTCTTATTCTTGTAGGATAAAAATGAGGAGACCCATGTGAAAAAAACCTTAGCACAAATTCTCAAACGTGGAGAGTCACTTTATTTCTTTTGTCTTATAATTGCACCATGCTTCCAAGATCAAACATCCTGATAGTGAGGATTTTTTGAAGAGTGGAGCTGGCCTCTCATTTCTTAGGATGGATTTTTTTTTTTAATCTCTTAGGAGTCTTTTTGGTTCCACTAAATATGCCCAAACTCTTGAATAAACAAACTCCCAGCTTTATTCAAATAAGCCTTGGTTTTTCTCAGGAGAATAGTGGATTTTAGTTAATAGAATAAAAAACTTCAAATGTATTTTCTCCACAAAGACTAACTTAATTCTGCTAGAAGCTTTTTCCATTTCCTGATGGGACCTAAGGCGACCATGACGGTTAATAATACTAATTGTTTAAATCCATTTATTAGGAAAACAAAGTTCTTATTTTCTTACCATTATCTTTTTTTTTTTTAATGAAAAGAATTAACTTAAATCACATAGCTCCTCTTGTGGGGTGTTTTTTTTTTTGTTTTTTTTTTTTTGCCATCTCTAAGCTTGGTGCCATTTTGTTTCAGTATTAAATACAAATCTCATCGAAAGCCTTTTGCAAGGTAGCTTATTTCTATTATTCTCAAGCCCGGTCAAACCCCATATTGATAGCATCCTCAGTCTCCCTGAGCCCCTGAGCCAAAGTTGACAAATACATAGAAGATAGCCTGAGGTAAAAGGTAACTTACTCTATTGCTTTCAAAGTAGATTTATTTCTTCATAGACATTAGTTGAGAGGACTGTGATTTTTTTCTTTTCACACTGATGCTTCACTCTGCCTCCTGATGGTTGAACAATACTAGATTATTTTTTTTTTTCCTGTCCTTTGGAAATATTGCTCATGGCTCCTGTGGGCTGTAGGAGCAGAGAGTCTACAACAGGTCTCAAATCTCTTCAAACACTCCCCATGCTCGCTCTGCTGCCAAGCCATTAAGCAAGGCAAACTCCTCTCCCATATGGGTTGTTAACTCTTATTTGTTCAGTGTTACTCTTAAATATGGCTTGCCTGAACTCTAGTTTCTTTCTGGATTGAGAAGAGAGGACTTGGAATCTGCTTTGTTTACAGCAGGGTCTGATGGTCTCCTGGCCCATCTCAGATGCAGCTTGACATGTAGCTTCCTCCTTTTGGCCTCACTCATTCATTCATAAATTCATTTCCCCAATCCAACAAATTTATTTTAACCACCTAGTATCAACCATTCTAGGTGCTAGAGATATTTTAGTGAATGTAGCAAGTAAAAAAAAAAAAAAAAATCTTCACCTTTCTGGAGTGTATTATCTAGCGAGGGGAGGGAGTGGAGAACAGGTATACTGTACACATTGTTATATATAGTATATCTGAAAGTGATAAGTGCTTTGGAAAAACTGTAGAACAGAATGATGGAGATCAGAAATTTCAAGTGAAGAGGTTTACGGTGTTAGATAAGGTGGTCAGAGTAGAGTCTATTGAGACACGGCAGATGAGTCAAGATTTGAAGGAGGTGACAAAGTCAGCCAGAAACCCATTTGGGGAAAGAATTTTCCAGGCCAGGGCAAAAGTCTTGTGGTGGGAAGAATCAAGATGCACTTGTTTAAAAAAATTAATATTTTTGGCAGTATTAATCATTGGGAAGTCAGGGATGAATCAAGTACGTTTCTTGCTTCCAAGAAGCTTATAAACTGGTATAAGATCCATAATAGATAATTTCAGTATATCATAATTGTTGATAAAACATAAAGCAAAAGATGCTAGGGGTGATATAGCATCCTATTTGAATCAGTTCTAATGAGATGGATGAAACTGGAGCCCATTATACAGAGTGAAGTAAGCCAGAAAGATAAAGAACATTACAGCATACTAACACATATATATGGAATCTAGAAAGATGGTAACGATAACCCTATATGCAAAACAGAAAAAGAGACACAGAAATACAGAACAGACTTTTGGACTCTGTGGGAGAAGGTGAGGGTGGGATGTTTCAAAAGAACAGCATGTATACTATCTATGGTGAAACAGATCCCCAGCCCAGGTGGGATGCATGAGACAAGTGCTTGGGCCTGGTGCACTGGGAAGACCCAGAGAAATCGGGTGGAGAGGGAGGTGGGAGGGGGGACCGGGATGGGGAATATGTGTAAC
Source organism: Cervus elaphus (assembly GCF_910594005.1). Classification (NCBI taxonomy): domain Eukaryota; kingdom Metazoa; phylum Chordata; class Mammalia; order Artiodactyla; family Cervidae; genus Cervus; species Cervus elaphus. Next base: position 67,235,936 of record NC_057847.1, read on the forward strand.
TCTATGGCTGATTCATGTCAATGTATGACAAAACCCACTGAAATGTTGTGAAGTAATTAGCCTCCAACTAATTAAAAAAAAAAAAAAAAGACATTCCCTATGCCCAGAATATAAAGTAACTTGCATGTTGTTTTTTTTTTTTTTAAAAAAAAAGAATGCTATAGGAGCATGAGAGAGATTTGAGGAAGGTAGCACTGCTAATAGTTTCTCTTTGTGGCATTTTCTAAACAAGATTGGATAGAGTATAGACTAATTACAGAAAAATATAGTATTTTTCAGATGAGAAGTATTCAAACTAGTTTAGGAAGGTCTGTATAAAATATCCCATTTTTGTCACTTCTCTGATAAAAAATACTGTACTGAAGGATCTGAGAAATTCTCAGTAACGAAATGATTTCACTTAGCTTTGTGATCTTCCAAAGGTTTTTAATCAATGGAATCCTTGGGAAAGTCTCCTCTAAATCAAGCTCCATGTAGACAGTCATTCATAGTAGTGTCAGGTCAGACAGCGGGGCAACCTGAGCCTGAGATAAGAGTCAACCTGAATTCAACCTGAATACATCCTATCTTCATTCCTCATTTTCTTCATCCATAAAATGAGAAGTTTGATCTAAATGGTCTTTAAAAAGATCGTGATACCCAATCAGATTGAGTCCATTGAATTCTTTTCTTGAGGCCATATGACAGGCCCAGTATAGACTGACTTATTCCATAACTTTTATTCCAAGTATGCATTGAATAGCTACTATGGGCTGTGCAGAGTTCTCGATTCTGGTGTTACAACTGTGATAGCTATGGGCAGTGCCCTTTTTGGAGTGTACAGTCTATTAAGGGAGACAGATAATGAAAGTGTAAACATATCTGTAAGGAAATTTCAGGGAGTGATAGGTACCAGGAAGAATCAGCAACAAACCACACGGGAATGGGAGGGAGAGTAATTGGGGATGAGAAGACCTATGTTAGATTGGACAGTGAGGGGAGGGAGCTGAGCTGAGGCCTGAGAAATAGAAGGAACCAGTCATGCAATATGTGGTCAACCTTCCAGGCAGAAGAGAGGACGGATGCAAAAAAATACCTGTAGTGAAAAGAGTGATGAGCTTCAAGTTCAGAAAGACAGTCAGCGTAGAAAGAAGGCAGTGGACAGAGGTGAATGGGTCTGCCAGGACTTGGCAAACTTTTCTGTAAAGGACCAGACAGTGAATAGGTGAGGGTCTATGGGCCACACTTGTGTTTCTGGCAACTACTCAACTCTGTCAATGAAGCCAAAGCAGACACAGAACTTAAAGTTGGGTGTGGTTGTGTTTAGACAAAACCTTATTCACTGGATCAGATACAGAGCCATAGTTTGCAGACTCCTGGGGCAAGACATCAGGCTTTAGGTGATTGATAGTGACCAGATCATGTAGAACCACATAGTGAGAGAATTAGAGGAAGGAGCTTCTGTTTCATTCAAGCATGAGAAGGATTTTCAGAAGGTTTTTAGCAATGTAGTAGTGTGACTGGCAGAGAAGGAAATGGAATCTCACCTCAGTATTCTTGCCTGCAGAATCCCGTGGACAGAGGAGCCTGGCAGGCTACATTCCATAAGGTTACAAAAGAGTTGGACATGACTTATAGACTAAAGACAACAACCAATGTGACCGGATTATGTTGTAAAAGGCCACACTAACTGTATTTGGTGAATGGATTGTAAGGGAAAGAGGCCAGGCAGGAATAAAAGGTCATGTGATGGTTATAAAAGAACAAAGAAAGTGATCTTTGGCCTCAACAAGTCCACCATTTATGTGGACAGACATGGTAGAGAATGAGAATGATTAAATATCAGTGTACTAAAGTCTCTGCAAAGGCTTGCTGAAAAGAAATTCTTACAGCTTTGTTCCTCGTAGTGCTGGTGTGTATTGAGAATCTCTAAGTAGGGACTACAATGTGTGTGTGTGTGTAATTTGGTGATTGGTATAATCCTCTTATTTTATTTGTACAGAGTAACTCCTTTATGAGATTAGTTTTTATTGGCTTTTATTATAGGATTCATTAGGAAATGTATAGGGTTAACGCCGGGGATAAGAAATAAAATGTGAATTGTCTTGAATACCAGACAGTTTAAACTTGTGATATTGCATGTTTCTTCTCTACTATCCTGCTTTTCAGTCCCTCTCAGTCTTGCTAGTAAGTAGTTCATAGTGACATTTAGTCTTTCATTTGTTCATTCATTCACTTACTCATCACATTAAAAAGTATATGCATTGAGCTGGCCAGGTCACTGATCAGACGAGAAAAAAATAACTCTTTCTTCTTCACAAGCTTCCAGACACAAAGAGCTACCTTGGAATCTATCCATGACTAAGCAGAGGAGAGACTACCTAAATTCTTGTTGATTGATGGAATAGACTTTAATGCTTAAGAAAGAGTTTAGCCTATATTGTTCAGTTTGACAGCCGCTAACCAAATATGGCTATTGAGCCCTTGAAATGTGACCTGTCTGAACTCAGATGCGCTGTGAAATATAAAATACACACTGGATTTTGAAGACTTAATAAAGATAATGAAAAATATTAATAATTCAACAATTTTACTACACGATAAAATGTTAGTAGTTCAGATATAAGTTGAAATATATTATAAAATTAACTCTAACCCTTTATTTTAACTTTTTAAAATCTGGCTACTAAAAACATTTGAATTGCACATGTGGCTCACATTGTATTTTCAATGCATAACATTGGTCTAGATTCACTCAGCTGGATGTTTGATTTCATGGCTCCTTGGCTCCTGGAATGCCTGTTTGAATTAGTCTACAATAGATTTTCATTCTGGAACCAGGTAAGGAAATATTCTGCCTCAGGTTTTAGGGCAACTCAGTCATGACAGGTATTTACCAACAAAGAGAACCCTGGGTTCCACATGACTGGTACACCCCCACACCCATGATGGAAATCATTGAGAAAAAGCTGGGTTCATTGAGATCAACAGCACATGTCCTAAACTGTCTTGAAAAGTAAAGTGAAAGGGTTGGTCGCTCAGTCCTATCCAACCCTTGGCAATCCCATGGACTATAGCCTGCTAGGCTTCTCTGTCCATTGAATTCTCCAAGCAAGAATACTGGAGTGGGTAGCCATTCCCTTCTCCAGGGGATCTTCCCAACCCGGGGATCAAACTAGGGTCTCCCACATTACAGGAAGATTTTTTTACCATCTGAGCCACCAGGATTTTTCTTATTCTTATTAACTGATTGAGTGCAGGAAATTTAGATATATTTTTTAAAAAAGGTTTTCTTTCTGTGTGATCTCTTGGCAAGGAGATGCATTTATGTGACTCCTCATTCTTGTTGCAGAAAAAAAAAAATGTTTCAAGTTTTTCCTACTCCGTAAAGTACATTTTCTCTTCTTGAGCCTCTCCTAGCATTCATTTATCATTCAACACATGTGAAGCACAGCTGCTGTTTATTTCTGTGAAATAGTTCTGGTCTCACCTGCAAGAAAACTCAGTTCCATCTTGGGTTTCTTTGTACTTCAACCCATGGAGCAAATCTTACACATGCAAGAGTCTTGATAAGTGTTTTGTTCCTGTGCTGCCATTTAATTACCTGGACACCTGTGCCTTGCATTATGTATGAAAAACTCCAAATGCAATTCTACCTTGAGAAGTATCCATGGCTTGCAAATTCACATTGGTGGTCTTTCTTTCTTTCCTGGGGAAGAGTTCTGTTTCTATTCATGAAAGAAAGAATTACTGTTACCCAGTCATCCAAAGACCCTCTCAGTCAATCTCCCTGCACTGTGTCTAAAGCACTGAAATGTTTTTCTGGTCTGTTGATTTTGAATTTTCCCTTCACCAGTACTTCCACCTCCAGCAAGAACGGTCAAGTGCATGATTCAATTTGAAAGCGGTTGGTGACTCCATATCTCCTAAAATTTGCTGCCTCTGCTGGGCTTGTACACTTAATGGGGCTCAGCATACATCTGATGCTGAGATGAGAAGTAGAAATGTCATTAGAAATGTTGCCTGGATCAACTTTAGTTTCTTAATTATAAAGGAAAACTGAATGTTGTCATTCCTTGGCTAACAAAATGGAGATGGAGGTGGGTTCTAGGATTGAGAAATGAAGGTTGGGATCTTTTGGGGTGCTTGCTCATTCTCATCCTTACACTCACGTTACATATGAGACATCCTCTGTTGGCTTTCGAAGGCAATGTGATTCTACGGGAAAAGCGTGGGTTTGGGTTTAAGGTTCAGATGTGCTTCAAGTTCTGAGTCCATCGGACACTATCTGTGTGTGGAGCCAGGATCTTGGGTCTACAGGAGTGCAGAGCTCCATCCCAAGGGTACCCTCCTTTTGGGATTCTTGCCCTGTAGTTGCCATCTTGGAATTCTTCATCATTTTATCTTTGGATTTGTGTTTTGTAATTAAACTGCGGTTTGCTGGCCTTCTAGCCTCCTGCCACTTCCCACCTCCCCGGGGTGCTAGTTTGCTCCTTCCCTGCTCCTGCTTAGTGACTGCTACCTCAGTGGCCCAGGGGCAGGTGTGGGGAGAACTGAAGCTGAGAGGCTATGCCTGGTATGCCAGCTCTGTGGCTGAGCCTCAGGTTCCTTGAGGGGTTGTACCTATACCCAGAGATTGTGACATTAAATAGTAAAAATAAACACCGAGACAGGTCAAGAAAGAGACCATAAAGTGAAGTGAAGTCACTCAGTCGTGTCCAACTCTTTGTGACCCTATGGACTGTAGCCCACCAGGCTTCTCCATCCATGGGATTTTCCAGGCAAGAATAGTGGAGTGGGCTGCCATTTCCTTCTCCAGGGGATCTTCCCAACCCAGGGATCTAACCCAGGTCTCCCGCATTTCAGGCAGACATTTTAACCCTCTGAGCCACCAAGGAAGCCCGAAAGAGACCATAGAAGAAAGGAAATAGCTTTCCCCCTTTACTTTTGAATGAAGGGATCTGCACTTTCATTTTTCATTGGACTTTGCAAACTTTGTAGCTGACTCTGACTGTGACTTTGGGAAAGTTCCTTAGCCAGTTGACCCTCTGTGTATCAGTCAGGATCATGATTCAATAAGAAAAGCACTAGTAGTGTGTGAGTGTTGGTATTTATGAGTACACATTTGTACACTTGGGGCTGTCCAGGTGGTGCAGTAGTAAAAAATCCTCCTGCCAGTGCAGGAGACCCAAGAGACACAGGTTTGATCCTTGGGTCAGGAAGATCCCCTGGAGTAGGAAATGGCAACCCACTCCTGTATTCTCACCTGGAAAATTCCATGAAAAGAGGAGCCTGATGGGGTCCCAAAGAGTCAGACAGGACTGAGCGACTGAGCATGCACACATGCACATGTGCACACGTTTATGAGTACATGTATACACACACACACACATACACACACACACACATACATATATAAATATGGGGGCTTCCCTGATCGCTCAGACGATAAAGAACATGCCTGCAATGTGGGAGACCCAGGTTCAATCCCTGGGTTGGGAAAATCCCCTGGAGAAGGAAATGGCTACCCACTCCAGTATTCTTACCTGGGAAATTCCATGGACAGAGGACCTTGGCAGGAGTTCATGGGGTCCCAAAGAGTTGGACACGATCAAGTGAATTTCACTACTACTACTACATATAAATATACAGATACATGCATGAGTTTGATACATACATAGATAACAAAGATACTAACCTTTAGGGGTTGTTTGCTTCCCACTGAAGGGGGTAGAAGTGGGCCTCTGGACAGAAAATGTCACCTCTTTGGGAGAAGCACAGACAGCCATGCTCAATCAGCTGGGCAAAGGAGCTGGTGACCACCTTCACTGACCCCCTCTCTCCTCCTGTCTCCTTATCTCCTGTTGGTGTCTTCCTCTTGCAGACCCAGACCAGAATCCACACTGCAGGGGACACTGCAATGTGGTCTAGGGACTGGCCTCCCAGGGCCAAAGCTGGGTGGAAGGGGAGGTGAGATGGGGGCAAATGAGAACACCTAACTGGACTTCAGTAAATTTCTCTGAGGGTTACATGAGATAAAGCGTATGAAATACTGTAACTCTAAAGTACTGTTGAATCCAGGCAGAGGTCTTTATTATCCACCTTTGCATGTTTTATCTGTCTGGAGAAGCCAGAAGAAGTAAGAATTCACGTAGTGGGGTTTGTAGCCTGAGGAACGTCTTGCCACATTCTTGATTCTGTCACACCACCATGCTCAGAAGTGGTGGTGTTTTACAAGATACAAGTCAAGATTCCACTGACATACTTGCTATTCAGTAATACAGAGATCAAGGTGGTGGGGATTTTGGGTTCCTGGCCCTGACATATTTCTGTTGGAAAACTGAACCAGCCACTTACTTCTAATCCTCCCCTTACTCATCTTTGAGATGAGAGGACTAACAGCAGGCTTAGTGTGAGGATCAAGAAATTGTTCTCTTTCTTTTTTCTTAACTGTATTTACTTTGTGACCACACCACATGACTTATGGGATTTTGTTCCCCAACCAGGGCTCGAACACAGGCCCTCTGCAGTGAGACCTTGGAGTCATAACCTCTGGATGACCAGGGAAGTCCCAAGAAACTGCTTTCAGACAAATACTTCCTTTCATGAAACCAGGCTGGAGAGTCTAGGTTGTTGAATCTCTGAAGTAGTGGGTTGTTTCTCTACCAATTTCACTTCTGGAGCTGTGTTTCAAGTGCTGCTGAAATCATAAAATTGATGGTTGTGACATCTTTGAATTCTGGGACTTGTGAGCGCAGTGACTCCCAAGATGTAGGATGAAGTGACATTGCTTTTCTCCATGTCTGACCATTCTGTGGTACCCTGTGTTCATAATGGGATGCAGAAATACTGAACTCATTTCTCCTGTGGCAAGTACTTGAGAGCTGACTCTAAGAGAGGGAAGTTGCAGTGTGTCGTGTCTTGTTTAGTTTTAGTTAAAGACAGATGTGTCCAAAATACTTTGATATGTGGCTTTAAAAGGGGGCAGGGGAATAGCTATTAAGCAGAAGGACATTAAAATATAGAAACATAAATCAAACCAAGTAACATTTAATTTTCTCACTGACTAATATCTCGTGTTAGCAGCGGAAGGAGAAGGATTGGAAATGCATTAAGTTCTCATTTGGGTCATTTTTTTGGCCTCCCCGTAACATTCACTTAGCAGTGTACACATGCATAAAAAGAGTGGATGGATTCGGCAGTGGGGAACAAATCATTCTTGTTGGCCCAGATTCACTCACTGACTCTTCATGACAAGGAGGGGATCCACAGCGTGGGATGAAGCTGTGAGCAACGCTTTTGCCCCATCTCTAGGTACTGCACGTGTTAGCTTGGGAAGAGACATCTACTTTAAAGCCACAAGTGCTCAGGGCTGGTACACTGGGAAGACCCAGGGAGAGGGAGGCGGGAGGGGGATCGGGATGGGGAACACATGTAAATCCATGGCTGATTCATGTTAATGCATGGCAAAAACCACTACAATATTGTAAAGTAATTAGCCTCCAACTAATAAAAATAAATGGAAAAAAAATGAAAAAAAAAAAAAATAGAGCCTCATTTCTAAGCAAACCATTGAAAATGAGTCTGTATAACCAGGAAGTGAGAGGGCAAGCCTGGCTACCATGGTACTGGTCCGAGAGAAACCTGGATTCATTCCTGTGCTTGAAATCACTTGTGCTACACAAGGGCTCTTAGAGCTGAAAGGGCCAATTAGAGATAATATCCCGGACAGCTCTCCTCTTACCAATAGGAAAGCAGTCAGAGAGTGGTGAGGGGTGCAAGGGAAGACCAAGGATCACAGGAAAACATTTTACCTACTTTAGAAATGATCACATCACCAAACCTAAAACCTAGAGAAAATCTCTGCCTTTATTCATTCAGTCACCTCTTCTGTATATTCCACTCTCAATATCCTTCAGACTCACTGCATTCTGCCCTTTTCAATTGCCGTTGTCTTAGCTTCTGGCCTTCCCCATTCATTGCTCACTTAAATTACTCCAAGTTTCTACTTCCAGCTTTCTAAAATACTGGTTCAGAGATTTTACTGTCTAGAGATTAAACCCCTTCAACATCCCTGCCCCATTCTGAAGACAAATTCCAGGTTCTTTAGCATAACACACAAGGAAACCCATGATCAGATTTGTTTTTCAGACTCCAGTCAAGCCACATTATGTATTTGCCAGGTGCCATCCTAAGTTTCTTACAAATGTTGGCTCATTTAATGCTCATAACCACCCCAGGAGACATGTGTTATTATTGTCCTTATTTTTTAGATGAGAAAGCTGAGGCCAGAGAAGTTAAATGACTTTTCCAAGGTCTTACAGCTAACAAGAGTTAATCGAGACATCTGCTTTCAGTCTCTGCCCTTAGCCTGTAGGACCTGCTGCTGGATCAGCCAGGTCCTTCTCACCTCTAGGGTTATATGCAGGTGATTTCCTCATCCTGAAGCAGCCCTGCTCTTTCCTTATTTGTATATCTTCCATTTATTTCCTAGTTTTAATAGACTTTATTTTTAGGGTAGTTTTAGATCCACAACAGAATTAAGCAGAGGTACTGATTTCCTCCACTTCCACACATGCAGTCTCCTCCATTATTAGCATCCCCACCTAAATTGCATGCTAAGTCGCTTCAATTGTGTCTGACTCTTTGCGACCCTATGGACTGTAGCCTGTCAGACTGCTCCTTCCATGGGATTCTCCAGTCAAGAATACTGGAGTGGGTTGCCATGCCCTCCACGAGGGGATCTTCCCTACCCAGGGATAGAACCCATGTCTCTTACATCTCCTGCATTGGCAGGAGGGTTCTTTACCACCAGCACCACCTGGGAAACTCACCCTGATAGTCTTCTTATCTGAAGTCTATAGTTTACTTTAGAGTTCACTCTTGGTTTTATACATTTAATGTGTTTGGATAAATATATAATGTAATGACATGTATCCATCATTATATTGGGTTGGTCAGAAAGTTCATTCAAGTTTTTCCATAATATCCTATAGAAAAACCCAAAAGAAATTTTTGGCCAATCCAAAAGTATCCTACAAAAGGTGTCACTACCCTTAAAGTCCTCTGTGCTCTGCCTGTTTATCCTGCTCTCCCCACTAACCGGGCTTTCCAGGTGGCGCTAGTGGTAAAGAACCTGCCTGCCAATTCAGGAGACACGAGAGACACAGGTTCGATCCCTGGGTCAGGAATATCCCCTGGAGGAGGGCACAGCAATCCATTACAGTATTCTTGTCTGGAGAATCCCAAGGACAGAGGAGCCTGGCAGGCTATGGTTCATAGGGTTGCAAAGAGTCAGACACAACTGAAGTGACCTAGCATGCATGCACGCATGCCCAACTAATCCCTGGAAAACACTTTTTTTTTTAATGTCTCTAGTTTTGCCTTTTCCAGAGTTTCACATGGGTGGAATCATATAGTGTGTAGTCATTCCACATTGGCTTCTTTCACATAGTAATAAACATTTAAGCATCCTCCACGTCTTTTCATGGCTTGATAGCTCATTTCTTTTTAGTACTGAATAATATTTGGTTGTTTGGTTGTATCACAGTTTATTCATACATTAACTACTGAAGGACATCTTGGTTGCTTCTAATTTTTAGCAATTATGAAAAAAGCTGCTGTAAATATTTACAGGTAGGTTTTTGTGTGGACATGTATTCAACTGCTTTGGGTAAGTATGCATTATGCTAGATTGTATGAAGAGAGTATGTTTTGCAAGAAATTGCCAAACTGACCTCCAAAGTGGCTGTACCATATTGTATTTGTGCCAGAAATGTATGGAAAGTTCCTACTGCTCCACATCCTGGCTGACATTTGGTTTTGTCTGTGTTCTGGATTGTGGTCATTTAATAGGTGTGAAAAGTGAAAGTGTTAGTCACTCAGTCATGTCTGACTCTTTGCAACCCCATGGACTGTAGGCCATCAGGCTCCTCTGTCCGTAGGATTCTCCAGGCAAGCCCTTTTCCAGAGGATCTTCCCAACCCAGGGATCAAATCTGGGTTTCCCACATTGCAGGCAGATTGTTTACTTTCTGAACCACTGGGGAAGCCCTGTAATAGGTGTAGTAGTATCTTATTATTGTTTTAATTTGTAAGCTTGATAACATATGATGTGGAGCATATTTTCATGTGTATATTTGCTATAGGTATGTCTTTTTTTGGTGAGATATCTGTTAAGGTTATTTGGTTCATTTTTTATTAGATTATTTATTTTCTTAATTTTTAGAAGTTTTTGTGTGTTTTGAATGATAGCCCCTCATCAGTTGTATCTTTTCCAATATTTTCTCCCAGTCTATGGCTTGTCTTCTGTTTATTTTTCAAGACTCATTTCAAGTACCACACCGTCTTTTATAAACCAAGACCCTGACCAAATTGTTGCCATAATACATTATAGTAAATTAAAATCCCTGATGAATTTGTCTGTGTCCCCCACCACCAAGCTGTGTGCTCCTTGAGTTCAGGGAAAACGTCTTTCTTTGTCTCACTTGCATCTGACCCTTGTAGACACTTGAATAGAAAATGTTGTGAATGATCTTTTAATTTTTGACTGTGACTCCTGCTTGTTAGAGGAATCACTTATTTCTGATATTCTGTTTATAGTAGGGATAAACAAAGCACTGCCTTTAACACAGTTATCACGAGAGTCAGGTTAAGTGGCAGTTGTAAACTTGTAGTCCCAGGCTGTTGGGTAATAGATGCACCTCTCTGAGTTGGTCTGATATCTTTGCAATGCCATCTCCCCCACCTCCATCTTTCCTAGGCTCATTTTGCCATGGAGATGCTTGTTATTCAGCAAAGGTCATCCCTTTTCTCATTACAATTGTCTCAAAGTCCACGTATTCCATAAGTTTTCCTCAACTAAGTAGCTTGATTTGGTCTTTGTTTCTTAAAACATACTCAGTGTCACCATCTCCGGAACACTCCCCACTTCCCTTTAAAAATTCACTGGGTTTATTTTGCTTATATCCTTCATGAGACCGTACGCCTTAAGTGGTCAAGGCCACGATTTTTGGTTCTTTACTGTATTTCCAGGTTCAGCATCAGGACACGTGTTCACCAAATCATAAACAGGTCTGGGAACTACAGTTAATTGAAGAGAGTTCCCTTACCAGGTACTTTGCTGCCTCCTAGTGTTGTGGCCAGGCTTTGGGCTGTGAGAAGTTCCCTCTGAGCTCCAGCTCTGTCAGCAGCCTCCTGATAGAAGAAAATTGTTGCAGACAATAGACCCAGAACAGCTGACCGCTGCTGGGGAGTCTTTAGATGTGACTGTGCTGAAACAAACAGAGGCTTGCCATTCTGCCTCCCAGACTTGGTTCCATATGACACGTCATGTGCTGTATCCCTGCGCCATTTGTGGATGTCTGGCCAGTTTCTAGAGACTTCTTTTCCAACCTCAGACACCTCCCTCCCTCCCTCATTATTTCTTCCCTGACTTGATTGTTTTTTGGAGTTTTTTAAAATTATTATTAATCATTTTCAGCCTTAAGGCTGCAGGGAAGCGCATGTTAACATTCAAATACTTCTGAGAAAAATAAAACATGTTTTTTTCCCCCAGATACCCAACCTGTCAACACATTTCTAATCCTACCAGGAAAGATTTGAAAACTGCTTGTTCTCAGAGAAGGTAAAATGGGGTCACTTCAAGTGGGACATAAGTCACAAGAAAGGGGGAGCCAGTGTACGTTATAGATTTGCCAGGCATTGTTTTGGTTAAATATCCGCAGAGATGGTATGATGTTGTGGAAGTAATTTGGGAGCAAAGGCTGGGTTCAAACCCCAGCTTCCTTGACCTTTGTCTCTGTGATATGTGTAAATATCTCAGGTCCTCGGTTTTGCTGCCAGTGCAATGGGGGACAGCAATGCCTAGCTCACAGGGTGTGTGAGGACTGAATGGCAGAGTATATGGCAGGTCAATTAATGGAGGGGTTCTTGTTGTTGAAATGAAAAGAGGGTAGCTTTCCTGGGAATATTGATTCCTACTACAAAGTTTGTTCGTGTATTTTTCAGCTGCCTTTTCTGTGCCCCAATCTGAATCTCTTGCAGGGAAGAGATGATATCTTTAATCTATAGATGTGCACAGTGCCTGGATTTTAACAATGTTCATTGGACACATGGGATGCCTGTAACTAAAGATGCTGACACTTTTTGAGTTTTCATTACATTTTTTATAATTCTCAGCCTTTATATATTTTAGAGCTGGAGACTAATTTCCCCCTATATCTGCACCCCAATTAACAGACTTTTGCCCGTGTACCACCTTTGTTTTCCTTTTATTTTTTCATTCAAAGCGTGATCCAGTCTTCATTTCCTCCTGCTGCTTAGACCTCCACTACCTCTCAGTCAAAGCTCCCAGGTGCACGTGATGTTCTTTAATTTCACTTGTCTTACCTATAATCACATCGAGCCGCTCATTTGTTAATAGGCCGTTTTGTGGCTTCACAGTTGGAATGACTGTATATCACGTTTCATTTCCGCAAAGACGTCGTTTATCCCAGTTTGCCATGTATATCATTTGTCTTTTCTTCTTGCAAGGCTGAACCGGCTTCTCCCACTGTACCCTCCAAATCAGCTGTTCATTTTCCCTCCGCGATGTCACTGGTAATTTCCAGGTTAAATCATAAAAGTGGAAATCGGATCCACAGCTGGAGTTGAAATGCTGCTCCTTAGACTTATTACCGCAGTCTGATCCTGGCTAGATAGAAAAGTTGAAGATGATAGATCTCCTATGCCTACGAATCATGTCATCCATCCAGCAGTAACTAAATTGGGCATTGCTTTTCCCTGGGAGAACAATATTTGTATTTTTCCCCTCTGGGTCTACATCAGGGCAATTCAAGAGAAGTGAGTGGTTTTCAGTGGTTTTTTGGTCATCTTATGAGAGATGAGTTAGATAAAGTGATAATATGATGGGGCAACAAATGAATTGTAAACGGCTGACCAGCATTTAAGCTGTCAACTCTCTTTAATTTAGGGAACCCTTTCTCCAAATTACAGACACTTGATTTCTTAGATTCAAACAGTAGAAGTAAGAGAAGATCAAATAATATATTTTTAATTCAGAAAGCACATATTTGAAGATTCCATGGTATCAAAGTTTATGCCATACCTTTGACTTAATCAGCATTCATTGACACATATATTTATTATTGCCTATCAGTACACCAGAATTTGGAATACAAGGTCAACAAGAATACACAAGATCCCATCCCCATGGAGCCAGCCTTTTAATTAACAAAACTGATAATACCTAGAAAACAGACAAATTAGATGATTTTCAGTGTACTAGGAAGAAAGCAAAATAGGAAAATGTTAGACCATCTTGTGTTGGATGGTCACAAAAACTTTTTATTGGAGGGTTGCTTGTGAGTCCATAATTGCAGAAGGATATTTGAGTAATTTAATGAATCTTGAATTGGGTCCAAATCTGTCCACACCCATTTCTTTTATGCCCAGCCCACGCTTTCTTCTCTGACCCACTCCAACCCTCAGTAACCATCCTGAGATCAGGAAGCCCAGGGGACTTTCTCCTTAAAATGTCAACAATATCCATTGAGGTCTCAATAAAAGGTGTCATAACTGGCTCACATGTAGAGCATGATGACAGTTGAGTTCTGAGCTGCAAGGGAATCTGACTTCCAGTGTCTGGTCCACTCAAAGGCTGCATCATCTTGAACAGGTTTGTGCCTTTTCTAGATCTTAGCTCCCCGTGTGTGTGGTCAACTGTATGTAATGCTCTATGTAGCTCCGTAAGTAGGACAATATCCATCTTAAACAAATAGTCCATGTAGGAGAAAAAAGGGACCAGAAGTTGGCATGAGGGATCAAAATCCCTCACCTGTGACCTGGTGAGTACATGTGGTCACAGTCTCTTACATGGAATATGCCATCAAATAAGTAGCATAACAACATATCCTCAAATTACCTTGCTTTTTGTCCACCTTGAGGTTTTAATATCTTCCTGTCCCATGTCCCCTGCCCCACACCCTACCATTATCTTGGCTCTTCAAAGGTTTTAAATCTACCTCATGGGCTGGATGTCCTCTGCTCCCTTGGATACACTGGAAAATTCACATAAATTTGCTTTTATGATTTACCACTTTTCTGTCACTCCCAGGTGAAAGCAGTACAGGTAGGAACAAATGACTCAGTGAGGCAAGTATTAACAAAGAGAGGAGATGTGGGATGAGGAGCCCAGCTGGTGTCCATAGCCACTGTCCATAGTCAGTTGGTCAACAGACATGTTGGATCTGGGCCTCAGGGCTGAGAGACTGTGAAGAAAGGAACGAAGAAGTGACAATGACAAATTCAGTCATTGTAAATATCTCCTGAGATTGGTCCTGGGTGCAGAATAGAGACTCAGCCAACTCCTACCTCACCTAGACTGTAGTATGTATGGTGTACACTCTGTAGACTATACACTCAGAATGTAGGAGCAGTGTGTTTCTACATGCAGAGAACTCCAGCCCTGGATTGTCTGAAGCATCTCCCACTGCGCATGTCAGCTTTACTTGGTTGTATCAGTCATCAAGATTGGTCAGACCCAAAGTATGCATTGAGAAGTTGTTGTTCAGTTGCTCAGTCGTGTCCAGCTCTTTGTGACCCCCGTGGACTATAGCTCGCCAGGCTTCCCTGTCCTTCACTATCTCCCCTAGTTTGCTCAAACTCCTGTCTTTTGAGTCAGTGATGCCATCCAACCATCTCATCTTCTGTCTCCCCCTTCTCCTCGTACCCTCAAACTTTCCCAGCATCGGGATCTTTTCCAGTAAGTTCACTGTTTGCATCAGGTGGCCAAAGTATTGGAGCTTCAACTTCAGCATCCGTCCTTTCAATGAATGTTCAGAGTTGATTTCCTTTAGTGTTGACTGGCTTGATCTCCTTGTTGTCCTGGGCATACTCAAGAGTCTTCTCCAGTACCATGGTTTGAGCATAGGAAATACTTAGTAATCTGTGTTGAGTGAATGAACTCAAATACACTACCCTTCAGAGATTAAAAGCAACGAAGATATCCGTTATATATTGGGTTGATCAAAAATTTGTGTTTGTTTGCCAATTCCCTGAC
Source organism: Cervus elaphus (assembly GCF_910594005.1). Taxonomy (NCBI): domain Eukaryota; kingdom Metazoa; phylum Chordata; class Mammalia; order Artiodactyla; family Cervidae; genus Cervus; species Cervus elaphus. Next base: position 67,250,975 of record NC_057847.1, read on the forward strand.
CAAAATTCAAGCCCCCTGAAGGCAGGGAGTTTCCCTGGTTGTATTCATCACTGAGTCCCTATTGCTAGGAAAAGTACTTCTAGTTACCATATGCCAAGTCCTTTGGCAAACAAACGTATAGGCAAATTAAAGCAAATAAAGCAATAGGTAGTTTCAGATATCAATGAGTACTCTGAAAGATATGATTTATTGAGTTAGTAAAAAGTTAGTGTGCATGCTAAGGTGTGTCAGACTCTTTGTGACCCCGTGGACTGTAGTCCACCAGACTCGTCTGTCCATGGGATTCTCTAGGCAAGAATACTTGCCTAGGAGTGGGTTGCCATGCCCTCCTCCAGGTGATCTTCCAGACCCAGGGATTGAACTTGCATCTCGTATGTCTCCTGGGTTGGCAGTTGGGTTCTTTACCACTAGCAACACCCGGGAAGCCCAAAGAGAGAAGCGTCCCTGGTTAGGCTTGTGGGGAGAGATTTAAAAAAAAAAAAAAAATGATTTCATCAATACACCTTTTCATTTTACTTTTACAATGTACAAATGAGGGTGTGAAGTAAATGTAGACTAGAATTTCAAGTAGAGGAGTTTTTGGGAGGCATCAATGTCAAGATAATAAGTATGCAATCAGGGAAAGAAAACATGTAAATAGGAAGAGAAGAGGTTTGAGTTCTGGGGCATTTTTGGATCTGGAGTTCTCCTAGATGAGTCCCAGCAAGCTGGGGAGAGAAGAGTGTCTTTGGGTGTAGAAGAAGGACAATATGTATAGCACAGTAACATTCTAGATCCATGTGAAATAATGCTGAGAATTTAAATCAGATGACAGGGAACTAGACATTTTTCTAGTGCAGGGATATATGATTATTGGTGGCATTAAAGAGACAGAGAGAGAGAGAAAGAGAGAGAGAGTGTGTGTGAATGGGGACAGGAAAAATGAAAATAAGATTGTCAACAAATAATATAAACACATTGCTTTTTCTTTGAAAATTTACTGATAGTTACTGACAAGAGTTATTTATTTGATCTCTACTCAAGGTTGAGAATGAAAATAGATCCTGCGAGATATACGTAGTGGTGAGAAAAGTGGGGGTGTGTTCTGAGGCTTTTTTCTCTCTAGAGCAGGTCTCTAGATTAGTCTGCAATGAAATTTCTTTAGCAAGTAGGAGACAGGGGAAGGTTTCCAGCAGAATGCCAATGGGCTGAAACTTTCCTGGCTCATCTTATGGTCACAGGGGGTGAGCAAGATGGTGTTCCTAGGGTAAAACTTGGCTTTCCTTGCAGCCCCTTCTTTGCAGCCTAATAGAGTGAAGGCCCAAGCATAATAGAAATAAAGCATTCCATAAAGTGTCCGTTACTTTGCCAACAAAGGTCCATATAGTCAAAGCTATAGTTTTTCCATAGTCATTTATGGATGTGAGAGTTGGACGACAATGAAAGTTGAGCACCAAAGAATTGATGCTTCTGATGGGTGGCGTGTGTTGGAGAAGACTCTTGAGAATTCCCTGGACAGCAAGGAGATCAAACCAGTCCATCCTAAAGAAAACCAACCCTGAATATTCATTGGAAGCTGAAGCTCCATTATTTTGGCCACCTGATGTGAAGAGCTGACTCATTAGAAAAGACCCTGATGCTGGGAAAGATTGAAGGAATGAGGAGGAGGGGATGATAGAAGATGATATGGTTGGGTGGCATCACCAACTCAATGGAGATGAGTTTGAGAAAGCTCCAGGAGATGATGAAGGACAGGGAAGCCTGGCATGCTGCTGTCCATGGGGTCACAAAGAGTCGGACACAACTAAGTAACTGAGCTGAACTGAAAGTGTCCTCACTGTGATTTGGAACATGGAAGAGGTAAACTCAGAGTAGAAGTGAGCACAGACATTGCTCTAAGTAAATAGCTTCAGGAAGCTTCAGGTCCAAAATGAGTCTACCCACTAGAGTCTCATTTCTCTCCCTAGCAAACAAGTCAGCAAGCAGGGTCTAGCTTATATATTCAGTTATTAATGGAATTATTTTATTATCTATTATTCAGTTATCATCTATCTATTTATCTGTCTCAGAAGGAGTTGAGGGATTGAGAAAAAACTGTCAGTCCCCCATGAATAGAAATTTGTCAGTTACATAGAGAAAAAACAATATAATGTGAATGTACACCAACTGCGCTTTGTTTCAAGAAGGTCAGTTCTAGATCGTCTGAAAAAAATGAAAGGCAGGAGTGTGGATAGTTGCCAAGTATTTGATCTATCTGGGACTCAGTGAAAGTTGCTCAGTCGTGTCCAACTCTTTGTGACCCCACGGACTATAAAGTTCATGGAATTCTCCATGCCAGAATATTGGAGTGAGTAGGCTTTCCCTTCTTCAGGGGATCTTCCCAACCCAGGGATCGAACCCAGGTCTTCCACATTGCAGGCAGATTCTTTACCAACTGAGCCACAAGGGAAGCCCAAGAATACTGGGGTGGGTAGCCTATCCCTTCTCCAGTGGATCTTCGAGACCCAGGAATCAAACCTGGGTCTACTGTGTTGCAGGCGGATTCTTTACCAACTGAGCTGTCAGGGAAGCGTTTGGGACTCATGCAGACCACAATCATGACCATCTCCACTGGAGCCTTATCCCTGAGACAGTTTTTCTGGAGGAACTCTTTACCAGGTCCACACTGTTGATCTTGATTCTAGTCTTGAATTCTTTTTTCCAAATGTCCATTCTTCTCCCTCTACCCATCCCTCAGCATCTAATCTTATTACTAGGGCAACAGCATCTCTCTTAGTAATCTCTTCCCCACTCCAGTTGGTGAATCTGAAAATTCACAAGCCATTAAAAAAAAAAAATTTACGAGCATGGCTAGAAATAAAATGTTGGGAAACTACTTGCTCTTCAGGAGAAATTCAAAATGGTAAACATCTCCACGCAGTGATTACTGACCTTCCAAGTGGACAGTCCATACAAGGACAGAAGACAGAGAATGTGAAGCACACACCCTCAGCGTGACTGTGACTGGCTGAGAGGGCTTTGGACATCCTCTGACTGAGCAGCTGGTTCACTTTAAGTCAACCAAAAGTGATTTTTAAAACGTAGGACTATCTCCTATCCTGCTTTCTTCCAGATAAATGGCCTCTCTTTCTGGCCTCAAACACATTAAGCTGTTATTTGGCCTCAGGACCTTTGCACCTTCTTCTTCCTCTCCTCAAATGCTCTGCCCCGAGCCCCATGCGTGGCTGGTGCTTTCTCATTTTTTTGAAGGCCATCAATTCAAAGTCATCCTCTGATTGTGTCTGGACAATCATTTTAAAGCAGTCCCACCCCCTGCCACTGTGATTTACTTTATAGCATCTCTCTCAACTTGTTTACTTCTTTGTTCATTTGTGTATCTCCCCATCAGATTAGAAACTCTTTTGAGGCAGGAATTTCCATCATTCCTGCTGTATGCTGAATGCCCACCACAGTGCTGGACACACAGTTGGTGCTCAATGTATGTTCATTAAACAAAATGGAAAACGTGAGTGTGTTGGAGAATAGTAGATGTTTAAGGATACCTTTCAAATATTTTTGCTGACTTTCTCAACACACTGTCTTCCCATGCCGTGAGATGACTGGGGGAAGAGACCATTTAACCTTCTCCTCATTCCTCTCTGCATCACAGTGTCTAACATAAAATGGATACTTAAGAACTATTTGTGGCATCAGTGAGTGATTCAAAATTAAGCTGTATTTGGAATCTCAATATAGTCAGAAGTACATCTCATGTCCAGAAATCAGCATGTTCCCATGCATACAGCTTAGAATGGAAGACAGAATAATGTCCTTTACCCCAAAGACATCCATGTCCTAATCTCTGGAACCTGTGTATATTTACTTGCGTAGCACAGGGAATTTTGCATATGTGATTAAGGGGTAAGGATCTCAAGAAATGGAGATTCTCCTGGATGCACATTTAGAACCTGTGTGATCACCATGGGTGTGAGAAGGGCAGGAAGGTCAGAGAGAGAAGAGATGTGATGGTAGAAGCAGAGGTCAGAGTCATGTAATTGCTGGTTGGGAACCACAAGAGAAGTAATGCAGGAGCCAAAAATGTTGGAAAAGGCAAGGAAATGCATTCTCTCTTAGAGCCTCCAGGAAGAATGCAGTCTTATCAACACTTGATTTTAGCACAGTGAAATACGTTTTGAACTTCTGACCTCCAGAACCATAGAGAATATATCTGTGTTAAGTCCCTAAATTTATGATCATTTACACAGCAGCAATAGAAAACAAATATTCATACTCTCACATCAAACCCACCCACACTAGCTTGCTTCATCTCTGTCCCCTACTAGGTAGATTCCATAACTGACACGTGGTGTCTCAAGAAAGGGGATTCTGGATTGTGGGATGGCTTTACTGACCTTCATGGGTTATAAGGAGCTAGATCAGAGGTTTGTGGAAGACCATTAGTGACTAGGGTTGGTAATGAGAGGATAGAACCTAGAGGGTGAGAATTTATGTTTTCTCCCAGTTTGATGAAGAACACACTTGTTTCTGGAGCATCACAGGTATTGTCATGGATTACCAAGGGGAAAAAAAAGTAGAGGAAGGGAGAAAGGAAAGCAAGAAGGAGAAGGTTATGCTTATATTATGTCTTTCTCTGTTATATAACCCTGGCTTCTCCAAGTTTGTGCTTACTTTATATACCACACTCAAATGCCATAGGGTGATTTTCTCCATGGTCTCTTTTAGTGCAAACCTTATTTTATTCTACAATCACCAGTTTTCTTTTTAGGCTAAACTTTGGTCCCAGTGATTTAGAATTATATGCAGTTAACCTTAGAAGTCATCTAATTAATATTGCAATTGACATTATGAAAGAGCTGTTATTGATGAACCATGGGATATTTTGTGTGAGTGAGTTGGAAGGAAAAAGTGGACAGTGAAAGAAGAGGAGCATGTGTAGATGAATCCAAAGCTTTCACATGCATCACTAGAGGATATGGTATTGTTAACAGAAAAAGCATAATCTCAGGAATGAAAGGAATCACCTAGAACGCATGTCAACAAGCTATGGCCCTCCAGTCATAAATAAAGCTTCATGAAAACACAGCCTTGCATATTTATTTACATAGTGTCTGTGACGGTCTTTCTGCTCCAAAGGCAGAGCTGAACGGCTATGACAGAGACACTGTGGCCCATAAAGCCCAAAGTGTTTCCTGTCTACTCTTTACAGAAATAGCGCCAATACTTGACCTAGAGGAGTCTAGTCCACGTTGGGCGGTGTGGTACAGTGTGAAGTGCATGAGGACAAATCATAAATCTGTCACTCACTAAGTCTGGGACCACTGGTTGCCCATCAGACCCTCTGAGTTTCAGTTCCTCACCAATAAAATAAGATTAATTCTATCAGAATTTAAGGTCAGTGAGAGCAAGGCCTTAATCTTTTCATTGTGATGCTCAAGTACCTAGCAGAATTATTGGTGCTTTGTAGACCTTCAATAGATTCTTCTTAAATAAACTGCTACCTACCTCAAAGGGCTGCTAAACTGTGAGGAGTATAAATAATACATGTAAATCATTTAGCATATATGTTAAATATATGTTTATTTAACATATATAACATATATGTTGGATTAGAAACCTAAATAAAATAAATATAACATATATGTTAATTTAATAATAATCCCTGGTATATAGGAGCTCAAACACACAGGTATGAAATATTTAGACATGCATTTTGAGAATATTCAGGTAGCAATGTGTAGTAGCATTTGGATATATGGGAAGTTGAGAAAAGATTTGGACTTGAAAATACAGAAATAAACATAATATATTTAGAGGCAACCAACAAAATCACAAGAAGAGATGGGTTCCTGAGGCTAAGTGACTTGCCTGAGGCAGAATTAGAGGCATGCTATTGCTCACTTGTTAAGTTGTGTCCATCTCCTTGCAAGAGCTGGACTCTAGCACATCCGGCTCCTCTGTCCATGGGGTTTCCTAGGCAAGAATACTGGAGTGTGTTGTTATTTCCTTCTTCAGGGGATCTTCCTGACCCAGGAATTGAACCCACATCTCCTGCATTGGCAAGTGAATTCTTTACCCCTAAGTCACCTGGAAACCCCAGAATTAGGGTACGGTGCATGCTACTCAGGTTTCCCAGGGTAACACCTGCCCAGGATCTCCATGGCAGGGCCTAGGATATCAGATTAATCAGAACTAAAGATTTGAGGGAAGGGGTAGATTTATTCTAGTATCAGGTAGGACGTCATTTGCTGGGAGAAAGATACCCCCTGTAGGACTTTCCTGGTAGTCCACTGGTTAAGATTTCATGCTTCCAACGCAGGTGACATGGGTTTGACCCCTGGTCAGAGAACTAAGGTCTCACATGCCATATGACTAAAATAAAATAGATAAATTATATATATATATATACATATATATATATATATATATATATATATATAGCACAGAGAATATAAAAATAAAAAGAAGGACACACCCTGTATCTACATAGGCTTACACTGGTCCAGGAGGAGAAGAGAGTAGGACCCAGTGATGAATCAGGGCAAGGATCCCACAGTGATGCTCACTTTCACATCCGTGTGTTCTCTTTCCTTCTACCATTTCTCTTGAGCCAGTCCTCAGATCATAAAGCATGACTGATTGCATTATATTTTCACTAGGTTACAGAAACAGGGTAATTATAGAATGCAAAAATCCTCTAAGGCTTCTAGAAAGGGGAGAAATATGTATGTGTGTGTATATATATATATACACAATATGTATATATATATATATACACATGTATACACATGTATACACATACACACACACACACACACACACACATATATATATATACACACATGTGATCATATGTTATCACAGGCTCTTTGACACTTCCCATAAATGCATTGAGTGTTGGAAAACATCTGTTTGAATTATCCTACTTTGCTAATTATCCTCACTGACTCTGTGGTGAGGAGCCTCTCACTTTAGGTAATGTTACCATTCACGAGCTGCCCTCCTCCGACACGCTTTTCTTTATGAATAACATCTATGGTCACACAGCCTTGTATCCCCCCATCCTTCCTTAATTAAAGGAGGAGATCCTCATCACCTTTTTTTCTCCTGCCTTGGGGTTTCCCTCCTACCTCAACCAGCTCTGTTTAACTCTTCTGGTTTGGAATATTCTTCACCAGATACTTAGAATCTGCCTCCCTGCTGCCACCTAAGACCCTATCCCCAGTCATGTTATTGACCTCTCTAAATAGATGCCTGGTTCCTGAGGCTGCAGGACATCTCTTGCCATCTATATGCCATTGGAACAAGAGGAGGGGGGCTTGTTTATTTCCTTTTTAAAGAAGAGAAAGAAACGCACACACACACACACCTTTTTTTGCTGTAGATATGCTATTCCTTTAGCAACTCTTTCTCACATTTGAGACTATGCCTCCCCTTCCAATTAGGGAGGAGAGTTTTCCAGTTTTCTTTTAAAGCAGAAATAAACATTCTTCTTTAGCATCTATTCACCACTTGTGATGCAACTTTTTTCTCTGATTAGAGGGGGGAAACTTTTAAGTCTATTTTAGAGAAGAAATAAATATTCTCCTCCACAAAATGCATTTTTAGCCAAAATATGCCACCTGGGGTAGTTTAGAAGTTGTATTAGGTTTATCTTTTAACTAGCTAAGCTGCACTTGTTACAAATGGCTTCTGACAGAAACTGTTCTAGAAATTTCTGAAACACTGAACTAAGACTTTTTGACTACAGACTTAAACTTATTTCATCATATTGTGAGTTGTAGACAGAGCTAAAAAAAACTTTTTAATTAAGGGAGCAAAACTCATTTAACCTAGCAAGTGAATGACTTCAACTAGCAGAAGATAAAGTGTTAGCCTTGAAGAGAGCAATACACTCCACAGTTTGGTCCTTACTTTATTGGACTCTGAGGCCCTGCACTAGGTTGCCTTGGGAATTAAGCTATGAATGAATTTGACCAGAGTTATAGGTCCATTTTTAAAATTAAGTCAGCTGAATGATAGAGGACAGTCTGTTTGGGATTCAGAGAAAATAAACAAATTTCCTTACCTCCATGCTAAGGTGCCTTTCTATTTTGAGAGAAGAAGCCTCTAAATCTTTATACAAAGAACATTTCCTGTCATTTGAATGTGTCCCTTCAATTCCAATCTAGCCTGAAAGCCTCCTCCTTCTACCACTCTGCTTTAGCAAATATTTATACCCCAGTCATCTCAAGTCCATTGAACTCCATCACATGTGTGTTTCAATTATTTAAAATCAGGATAGCATCTCCTGGGCAGCTAATGAAGTCTCAATAGATATACATTATTGAAACATATTGTTATTTACTCACATAATAAATCAAGACTTGTTGGGGAGAGTAGATGCAATTGAAGCACTGGGAATGAGAAATAATGATGGCATAGATCATTTTTGAATCACTCTAGCCCATTTTACAGCCTGCAAAATACACTGAATTCCATAAAAGTGACAAATGACACAACATTGTAATAAATAGCTATAGTGCATGCATTGTGGATTGGAGCTTAGATTCATATTGAAGCTCTCTGTCAAAATGGTGGTTGATGAATTAAGTATTGAAATCATACTCTGTAAAAAGGAATTATATATTTTCCATTTATCTTGATGTATTATATGACATCATATGGTTAACTATATGTAACCTTTCCAAATTGAGCTGATTTAATATTAAGGAATAATTGTTATGAAAGAGCATTTGGTATGTTTGGAATTCTTTATTTTCCTGCTATATTTTTATGTCTTTCAAATGCTCCATGGATGCTTAATCATATTAAATTTTGTTTTGAGTTGAATTCTCAGAAATATGCAATAACATTTGCAGGGCTTCCTAAAAATGAATGTGTTATATCACAGTTAACATTACTGTTTTTGTTTTAAATTAAAATGTTTGCATGTTAAGAATACAAAAAAGTTTCAACTAAGTATTAAATATAAATTAACAGTCACTCAACTGTGAAGGATGGATTTATACTTCTAAAAAAATGGATGAAGGCATGCATATGCCTTGAATTTATCCACATTTCCAAAAATTTAAGTGAAATATCTACCATTATATTTATTATTGGAAAACAATTGTTAAAGGAATAAGCAAACAGTATCACGCTAGTCTCTGCTATATCTTCCCCACCTTAGCATTTTGGCCATTAAATGATTAAGAAGGGGAACAACCCCAAGTCTTGCTTCATTACTTTCTGAGGAGACAGCTTGGTTTTTCCTGGTTGTGGGGCCCCGGCTTCATTCATTTATTCCCATTTTTAGTTTGCTTTGAAATGGCACACTTGAGAAGACTGGAAACTAAGCAAGTTAATCTGGGTATTAGCCAGCGTGAAAGTCAGAGGGACAGAGTGAAGAAATGCAGTGTGTCTTGGGAATTATCCACTTTTCTCTTTGCCCATTTCACACAATACTTTTCTTCTGCCCTCTCTTCTATGTATAAATCTCTTTGCTGTGTGTGTGTGCGGGTTTTTTTTTTTTTTTGAATGTATTTTTTTTATTGGAGTATAGGTGCTTTACAATGTTGTGTTACAATGAAGTGAACCAGCTATTTGTATACATGCATCCCCTCCCTCTCCCAACGCCCCCATCCCACCCCTTTATGTCATCACAAAGCCCCCCCCCCCCCCGTGTTACACAGCAGGTTCCCACTGGCTCTGTTTTCGCCATGGTAGTGTATGTATGCCCATCTTGCTCTCTCAATTCCTTCCCCCACTGTGTCCGCACGTCCCTCCTCCCCTTTTGTGTGTTTGCTGTGTCCTTGAAGCCTCTGTCTGTCAGTCTGCTGGTAGGATACAGCTCTCAGGAGATCCACTGTGGGATCAAAGGAGAAATGGTTTCAAATGCCAAGACCTGAGGTTTGCCATCACGTTGTCATATGACTTGAAGTGACTTACTTCCCTCTGCTTCAGTTTTTCCAAATGTCTAAAATAGGTTCAGTGCTGCCATGGGGATTTCATGAGGTATGTGTGCATGCTCAATAGCTCAGTCATATCCAACTGTGGGCCCATTGGACTGTAGCCCATCAGGCTTCTCTCTCCCTGGAATTCTCCATGCAAGAATACTGGAGTGGGTTCCCATTTCCTACTCCAGGAGGTCTTCCCGACCCTGGAGTGGCCCAGGTCTCTTGCATCCCCTGCACTGACAGGAGGATTCTTCACCACTGCGCCACATGCGAAGCCCTTAAGTGAGGTGACCGCAGTTTTGAAGTGATGCTCTGGCATGAGGTGGTAGCACTTTTTGAGTCTTATCTTCCCAGTTAAAAATGTAAATCCTCTGCTTGAATTCTACCAGCAGGCACCATACACTGAGCCCCATCTCTAGATTATGTGAGGTCACCTTATATACCACATTAAATTGATTTCCATCATAGCAGAGAAATAAATGTTTTCTTTACTTCACTGATGAAGGAAGTTGCCCACAGAGGTCAAGGGGGGCTGGTTTTCAGGGTCACTATGACAGTGGACTTGGGCAATAGAGGACTAACATCCCATGGAGGTTTAAAAATGTGTCCAGAATTGCATAGCTGGTAAGTGGCACAATTCAGATTTCAACCAAGGCTTGTATCCAGAACCTGCATTTATAGTCTCTAGGTCATAGGGCTTCATTGAGGTGAAAGGGTTGTCTCTGTAGGTTTCTTCTGAAGTCTTAGGAACTGAGTGGAGAATATACTGTTCAGTACATACAAAGATTGTCCAATATCATTATTCCATGAACACAACAATCTGCAGTGCCAATCCACTCATTGCATCTGCATCCTGCCACACTCCGCACCCATCCCCGACCACTTCAAACCTGAGTCCAGCCCCTTCATGCTCAGATCTGACCTATATGACTCCTAAACAATCACAGTAGGGATAAAATATCTTCATGCAATTGAATAGCAACTTACACCATTCAGTATTGCTTAGGAGGACTTGCATGTGTTTAATTTTTTTTAATTTATTTATTTTTAATTGAAGGATAATTGCTTTACAGAATTTTGTTGTTTTCTGTCAAACCTCAGCATGAATCAGCCATAGGTATATGTATACGTTTATCCCCTCCCTCTTGAACCTCCCTCGCATTTTAAATCTAATACCTTGAGGGTGAGGCAAAGAGGGCTGTGGGCTGTCTGTCCCTCTCTCTTCACTTGGTCTCTCATCTGCCTTTGTATTCTGCTCATTCTTAAGTGCCCATCTCTGTATCGCCAAGTCTATGCCCCTCTCTCCATTCCAGTATTTTTCTTGCTTTTGCAGAAGCCAAAGGAAAGCTGTAATGTTTATTGTCACTTGATGTATAAACAGAATTTATGTGTTTTTTCTGTAAGGATCAGAGCAGTAGAAGGTACTACATGCTTCTTAAAAGTCTGAACAAAGAAGCCCAACTAAGTTGCTTTCTAAAATGTGACATTCCACAGTTTTTTCTCATGTAATACATTCATAATCCTGGTATGAAAAGTACCACCAAGGAGAGAAGGATGGGTGAGTGTAGCGTAATTTGGGGGCAGAAGCCTGGTTTAGAAGTGTGGCTTGTCACATTACTGAGACAGTCTCCTTGAGTTATTGAATGTGAGTGTGCAGATCTTGGTTTCTAAACCATGTACTTTTCTGCTTGTTATCCGTGTGAGGAGGTGGTACAAGACAAATCTTACGAGAGTGGGGAAAAAGCAGGTACTTTTCTACTTGCTCTACATTTGAGCTTAAATTGCTGCAAAGTCATTCCCAGAGGGAATTCTTGGGTAACTGCATGTTACAAATAAATACTTCCAACTTTGCTTTCCACAAGCTCAGCGTTTTCAGCCCCATAAGAGATGCTCTGAACAAGCAAATGTGCTTTTAACTTAGCTCTAAAATATATCCTGATATGTGGGAGCTATTTTTAAGACAATAGCAAGGAACTGGCAGACTGATATTTGCTGGAATGCAAATTGCCTCATGTCTCTCCAGACCTCAGCCCACAATGAGGCCCGTCAAGTTATTATTGTACCCCTGGAAATACGCTTTGCATTGCACTGGGTATTACTGCTCCCCTTAAAGATGTGGCCATTTCAAAAAAAAAAAAAAGAAAGTGGGTGGCCAAACAAAGGAACAGAGGCATAGAAAGAACGCTGAGTGGAAATGAAAAAAAAAAGCTGCAAAATGAAACAAGAACAAGAGAATTAGAACAGGAAAGATAATCACACACATTCATATCTATCAAGTAATCATCTATCGATCTATCAATTATCAATTGCCCATCATTTATATGTTGATTATCTATCAGTGGATTTCTTCATGGACCTATCCATGGAGGGGGCAGAAAAAAGAATGGAATATTTGAACTAAAGCAGATCAAGATGGGAAAACAAATTCTGTGTTTCTTTTGTCAAAGAAGGTGAATCTGCGAAGAAAGTCTAACTGGGATGCACCGTGAGATGGATTACTCCCTAAAGAAGGGTAAAAGCCAGGACTCACACCTCAGTCAGTAGGATGCTGAAAAATACATCCCCTTTGTCCTGTCCCCTTGGGGCACCTACCACTCTTCACATTTTCACTGACCATAGCTTGTGGAACATTGTACTGTAATTTTATATTGTCATTGATTTTTTAAAATTTATTATATTGAAATATAGTTGATTTATAGTGTTGTGCTAATTTCTGCTATTCAGCAAAGTGACTCAGTTTTATATATATATATTTTTTTCCATTAATATATGTTCCTTTTCTATTCTTTTCCATTAAGGTTTATCACAGGATGCTGAATATAATCCCTGTGCTGCATAGTAGGACCTGGTGTTTATCCATCCTATATATAATATACTTATCCCAAACTCCCAGTCCTTCCCTTCCTCATCCCCCTTTCTCTTGGTAACCACCAGTGTGTTCTCTATGTCCATGAGTCTGTTGCTGTTTTGTAGATATGTTCATTTGTGTTATATTTTAGATTTCATACATAAGTGATATTGTATGGCATTTGTCTTTCTCTGTCTGACTTACTTCACTTAGTATTATAGTCTCTAGGTCCATCCATATTGTTGCAAATGGTATTATTCATTCTTTTTTATGTCTGAGTAGTATTCCTTTGTGTATATGTACATCTTCTTTATCCATTCATCTGTCAATGGACCTTTAGATTGCTTCTATGTCTTGGCTATTGTGAACAGTGCTGCAACGAGTATTGGGTTCATGTATCTTTTCAAATTATAGTTTTATCTGAATATGCACCTAAGAGTGGGATTGCAGGATCATATGGTAACTGTATTTTTAGTTTTTTGAGGAACCTCCATTATTGTCATTGATTTCTTTTCTTTTTTTTTGTCATTGATTTCTTTACCCATTTCTTCCTTGCTTGAGTACAAGCATTCTTAAATCACCAATACCCCTCCCTAGTCCCAGGGTACAGCTGGTGCTCCCTACATTTTTTGGAAATAGAGAAGTAAATGCACTAGAACCAGATTTAGAAGGCAGAAATGAAGGAAATTTCTGGGAAACCAAAAAGATGATTTTAATGCCAATGACATTTGTATTATCAAAGGCTCTTAGTCTCACTAACCTGTCCAATAGATTGGCAACTAGCCACAAGTGGCTGTTTAAATTTACATTAATGCTAATTAAATAATAGTGAACGTTTATTTCCTTAGTCACACTATTCACATTTCAAGTGATAAACAGCCACAGGTGGCCATTGGCTATTTTATTGAATAGTACAAATATACAGCATTTTCATTAGCATGGAAAGTTCTATAGGATAGTATTAAAAGAGAACAAAAATGTAGTGAAATATTAAGAAATAAGGAGACATTTTAAAAGAAAAAAATATATTCTCTGTGTGCTAAAATGTGTGTGTGCATGCTCAGTCGCTTCAGTCTTTTCTGACTCTTTGCAACGCTATGGACTGTCGTCCACCAGGCTCCTGTGTCCATGGGATTCTCCAGGCAAGAATACTGCAGTGGGCTGCCAGACCCTTCTCCAGGGGATCTTCCTGACCCAGGGATCAAACCTGGGTCTCCTGCACTGCAGGCATATTCTTTACCGCTGAGTCTTTGGGGAAGCCCATGTGCTAAAATACACCAGGAGAAAAAGAAGGACGGTGAGCAGGACATATGCAGGAAATAGTCCTCACAGAGAAAAAACAGAAGGAAACACAAGTCTATTTACTTCAGAAAAACTAGGTTAGTCTGAGATGCCCTGATTCAAACAGGTTATTAAACCCTACTGACCCTAAAACCCATCTATCTTATATTTCGTGTTCGCTCCTGGCCCCCAGAACCCTCCTATATAATCACTCCATTCTGGACACCTCAACTCCTGAGCCCTTTTTACATCATCATACTTCCTAGCTAAGCCACCTCTGTACAAACATCCAGCCCTTCACTTCTTTATGCCTGAGGCTGTGCAGCCAAATGTGAGCAGAGAGTAAAGCCCACCATTACTGGTTGCACCTTAAATTCATGATGACTAAACTCCTGTCCTTAACTTGGCCTACAACACTAACAAGCAGTCATACAGCATTTCTGCTGGCCATTCCTTCTCCCTCTCCCAGGTGACGTTTTAAACCCACTCACTCTCCACCTCTTCCCTTACTGTCTTACACAGCCTGTGGCCCAGCTTCCTATTTTGCTGGGACCCTGCCGACAATAGGAAGAGAACTCCTACAGCCTTGCGTGATTACACCTCCATGCGTCCGTGTCCTCTTCACGTCCAGCCTTACAGGGTGAGGGTGCAGTGAGCTGCTCTGAGGCCGGCCTGCTACCTGGGCACTGAGTCTGTTTACTTTGTGCTGCTCAGATCACTTACTCCAGTAATTGTCCTGTTTCTTCTCCCTTCTCTTGCATTATTAGCATCACTATTATGCAGTTTTTTCCATCTTAAAAAAATCCAATCTTCATCCTTTATCACCTTTCCTCATAGGAAATCTACTTGAAGAAAATTTCTTCTATTTTCTTTCTTTCCTTCCACCACACCTCTCACTGTCTGGTAGTACCAAATTCATCAGGGCTTCCCTTCTGTTACTCTCTTCAAAAGTGCCTCATCAAGGATACCAATAACCTCCACAGTTAACTTTAATGACAATTCTTAACCCTTGCTACATTGAATTTGTCAGCAACATTTGGTTCAGTGGGTCAATTGCTTCCTTCTTAAAACACTTTATTGCCCCCGTTTTACTTCCAGGACACCCCTTCCTTTTGGTCTTTTACTTCATTGGTTACTCAGTCTGTTTCAGTTGTCGGTTTCTCCTTTTCTCTCAAATCTCGTTCTCGTGGCTTTCATTACCAGCTAGAAGCCAATGACTGCAGTACCAACAACCCTCTTGTATCTTTCCCATCTCCGACATTCTGCCACCTTCTCTCCTCCACTCAAATGTCTGAGCCATGCGCCTCAAATGTATTCTTACATCTTCAGTCCGTTTATGGCAACTCCTCAAGCAGCTGGAGTTATCTGTCCCTTACATCTCACAGACATCCTGTCTGCAGATCCCATTGGCTCTGCCCTCAACATGGTCCTATGGCTTGAATACTTCTCACCACTTCCACCCCACCAACCTAGGTTGCAGCCAGCCTCATCACTCATACACATCGTTACAAGGTCTTTCTAACAATTCTCCCTGCTTCCACACTTTGTCTCTATGAACAGTTCACCCAGCAGTCATAATAGTACTGTTAAAACAAGGTCAGATCGTGGTTCATGAAATTTCTCTGCTCATTACACCCCAGTGGCTTTCATCTCACACTGCATAAACCAAAATCCTTATCGTGACCTACAAGACCCTGCAGCATCTTCATACTTGTCTAAATCCCAACACCCCTGTAATGTTATTCTCATCTTGTACTTCTCTCCCTTGCACTTTGTATGTTTCAGAAAAACTGACACTCTGGTTGTTTCTTAAACTTACTGGGTATACTCTCCACTTAGGGCACTTGTACTTTTTCTTGCCTCTGCCTAGAACATTCATCCCCCAGATAGTCACACACCTCAGTCTTTCATCTCAGACATTTATTAAAATGTTGCTTTAGTATGAGGTTCTGAGAGAGAAGAGATCAAGTGTAATTTTTTTTGCAAGTAACTATGGTAAGTACATTAGGGACATGGATAGCTGTCAAAGAGCTGGGTCTATAGAAAAAGAAAACCATCCAGAAATGGAATTTCCATTTAACACTCGTCCTATAGATTTTAAAAATAAAGGACATCTTAATTGGATGATGAATCATAATAAGCCTTATATTATTTACATTATATTATAGCATTATATATATGATATATATATATAATATAAATACTATATATATATTTCATATCATGACATTTAAATGGATGACCATTACCACTCAGCTGTCTCCTGTGCATAACACACACAGACATACACACATGTACATGCATGAGAGGAAGGTGATCCATTCTATTAAAGAGTAGGGAACCTCTCACATTACAAAAAGAAGCACTATGCTTTGTAAATAATTTTATTAAACTAATGGAATTGGAAATAACCAAATTGTTACTCTTTGGATAAACACCCTGAATTCATCAGGTCACATAGAATTTAAGAAGCTTATTTAGATAAATATGATAACAGTCTGGAACAAACTTGACAAAAAATGATGTGGACCAGTAGACATTATGTACTTTGTCTTTTGTAATGAAAATAGATGGTGATATAGGAGTCAAGATAATATCTATTATTCTGTAATAGTGTGTGTTAGTTGCTCAGTCATGTCTGACTTTTTATAACCCTGTGGACCCCACTAGGCTCTTCTGTCCATGGAATTCTCTAGGGAAGAATACTGGAATGGGTTGTCATTCCCTTCCCCAGGGGATCTTCCTGACCCAGGGATCTATAATAATAACCAAAATTAATTCTTCAAAATCTCAAAGAGTTTTTCATGGCCTGAAGAAGATAAATTCCTACTAGAACATGAAAGGTTTAGAAATATAAGAAAAATCATCAGAAGGGCAAGATATCTCCACTGCATTCAATCTTTCCAACTGGTGACATGTGCTAAATTAGATCTAAGCATGAGTTTTCAGGGAAAAGAGTAAAACCACAGTGAAAGATAAATATCTCCCGATATTTGAGTTTAATGAAGAAGAAGAAGTATGAAAACAAACATTTGTTGGCAGGACACAATGTGCCAGGTATTGTGACAAGCTTTTAAAGTGTGATCATCCTTAAAACTGTAGTGGATAATGTTATCTCCTCTTACTGATGAAGAAACTGAACTTCTGTGTTCAAGCTGAGATTAATATCATGTTCTACTAGATACAAAGCCTGTGCTGCTTCTTTCTGTTTTCCTGGAGAATATAAAAAGGAGCTGAAAATAGAAAAGTGAAAATTATGAAAATTCAAGGAACAGATAAATGAATTTATATGTTAGGAATTAAGGAGATCTGAGAAGAAATTTAATAAATGAACAATGATGCCAACCTCATATACAGTCATGACTTAAAGCATTTTAGAGTGTGGAGGAAGAAAGTAAAAGAATGAACTAACAGGCTTATATAATAAAAAGATCATCTAGAAAGATGATCCCAAAAGAAAAATTGTGGCTAATGGAAGAGTTCTTTATAGGTCAGTCTGGGGAACAGAAAAGTGCAGAACAAAGGAGTAAGGGCAAGGTCAAAAGTTATCAAAGAGGGAAGGAGAAAATAATCCTAAAGCAGGCTTCTCAGTTCAGGAAACCACGAACATGAACAATACCTTCAAATGGGAAGCTGTTTTGGGGTTTGTTGACCTAGTTCTTGAATTCTAAGAAAGTTTTGAGAACTTCTGGAAAAATTATTTTCCCCCTAGACCACTATCCGGGAGAAAAAAACCAACTCACATGTGGAAGGAATGCAAAGAATAATTTTTTTCCAAAGAATAGTTCTTGACTGACTGGGTGATTGGGCCAAGAGTGTTGAGAAAGAGGCTCAATGGTCACTGATAGTAACTAAAAAAGGAATTTCAGGGGCTTCACTGTGGTCCAGTGGTTAAGAATCTGCTTTCCAATGTAGGGGTTACAGGTTTGATCCCTGCTTGGGGAAACTAAGATCCCACATGCTGTGCCATAACTACTGAGCCTATATGCCACAACTAGGACCTGATGCAGACCAATACAAAGATAAATTAATTTTTTTAAGTAGATAATTTCAGTGTTTGTCCCAGGAGTTGCCTGTAAGACCAGTGCTGTTCAAACAAAGTGGTTGGAAAGAAATGATCATTTACTGGAAAATCTCCACTGCTCCAAGGGAAGGAGACATCGAATTGTGATTATTACTTTTGATTATGTAGTAGTGCAAAGGAAATCATGACTAATGCCGTGAGATGGTGGAGAAGAAAAACTGATTGTAGAAGTGTGTCATTTTATACCAAGTAGACCCTGAACTGAATGCTGAATACATAAATGGGGAAGGAAATGAAAATCTCAGGGTGTTTTTGGGCTGAGGATAGCAGTGTCTAAAAAACATCAGACAAAATGGATCTATTTATCTATCTATATGGAAGGTGATGATAACTGTTAATTCACTAGTATGTGCTATTTCCTTCACTTTCAGTATTTCTTTACTATTAACTTGGGGGTGTTACACTCATTAAGATAGATGGAGGATTGATGTTTTGTTCAAAACTGTGGTACTCACAGACTTCTAATATCCTAATAGCTAAATGTTGAATTCCAAGCCTGACCAGTTGGCCCACTGTGGTCCCTACTCTTTCCACTGGCCCAGACTGCCTTCACAGGTAGAAGATGTTTAAAGATGAAAATGGTAAAAAGGAAAAGTCCAAGAATATAAAGAATACATGATAACCTAGTATCATATACCTGATGTCTGTGATTAAAAGCATCACTAAAGTTCTTCAGGCTATAGATGAACTGGAATAAAGTAGAAGTTCCTTATGAATGATGTACTGGTTACACTTGTATGATGTTTTTAGGAAGAGAGATGAAAGTGCTAGGGAGATGGCAGTGCCAGGGTGACCAAAGTCCTAACAGTAAAGAAATGGCACTTCAA
The DNA here is from genome assembly GCF_910594005.1 of Cervus elaphus. Taxonomy (NCBI): domain Eukaryota; kingdom Metazoa; phylum Chordata; class Mammalia; order Artiodactyla; family Cervidae; genus Cervus; species Cervus elaphus. Next base: position 67,269,929 of record NC_057847.1, read on the forward strand.
TGGGTGTAAATGAAGGGAATTTTAATGAATGGATTATTTACAAAGGTGTGGGAGGCATTAAAGAATAATAAACACCCAGGGGGCAATACTGCAAGTCCTCCAATTTTTTAAGGGGTAAATGGCTATTATAGTTGTTTATGTTACTATCCCTGTTCTTGAAGAGGGTGGGGAGGGAATGTTATTACTGAGCTATAGTATTACAAGAAGAGCTGTTGGAAAGAAGCTACAGTCTTAGTAGGAATGCAGCTGCTGTCAAAATCATAGCCTTGCATGGAGGGACCTGGAGATGGCATGCATCAGTACCCCCATTTCTCTCTGGTCCAACCCTAGGATATCCTGGCAGGAGGACAAGAGAGCTTGGGTAAACACTCCATAGAGTTTTCCCTCTCAGGGCACAAAGCAGGGTGGAGAGAGTGGAGAAGAAATGCGGGGTGGAAAGCCAGAATATTAGATCATGCATAAGTCAGTTGGCACATCTGCTCTTCTCAAACCACCCCAAGTAAAATAACACTAAAAAAACACAGCATCTGCTCTGCAAATGTGGACTCAAGATCTGTCCTTGGGCACAGCTTTCCAACAGAGCTGACTCATTGGAAAAGACCCTGATGCTGGGAGGGATTGGGGGCAGGAGGAGAAGGGGACAATAGAGGATGAGATGGCTGGATGGCATCACCGACTCAATGGGCATGAGTTTGTGTAAACTCCAGGAGTTCATGATGGACAGGGAGGCCGGGCGTGCTGTGATTCATGGGGTCGCAAATAGTCAGACACGACTGAGTGACTGAACTGAAGCCATCCTAATAGCAATTCTTCAGCTACCAGCAGAGAAGGGAAAAGTGCTTTTCCTAGAGAAGAATGAGTAAAGGGAAAACAATGCAAGTAGTTGATTGCCTCAGATAAGAGAAAGTCAAGGGGACAAAGTTGATGGGGATGACATGGTAAAAGAGAGATATATAAATTAAGAGAAAGAGCAAGCAAATGCATATTACAGAAGCAAATTTATGGTGTTTTATTAAGAAGAAAGAGACAAAGACAAAACTAACTAGTTTTAGTCTCTGGGGCTAGAAAAAGTGGTGTTTATATTTTTTCCCTGGTTTCTCTGATAGCTTTCAGCACTGAGGCAGGAGAAAATGTCTTGGAAAAAGTGATGAGCATTAACTCATTTACACCTCACAGTAACCTAGTAAGATAAGTTTCCTCATCCTCACTTTATAAATGGGGAAGTCAAATAGCTTGTACAAGAACATATACCTGGTAGTATGTAAAGTTAGAAACCAGCCTCCTTTCTACCAACTCTCTTGGCCAACAAGCTTTCCTGCAGATAATACTGGGAGGAGGTCTCAGCCCAGAATATGTACTGAAAACAGAGTGAGTGGACGTTGTCTATATCACACAGCCAAGGAACTAACTGAACACCTCTGCTTTCTTCAAGTTACTTTTTCTTACTGCTGGTTGAAAGAGTTTAGAACATCTGAGCTATTGCTATTGGATAATGAAGGATTTTCTTTGGTATGTTGTCCTAAAGACACATAACCCTACACTCTTAGACATGTCTCCATTCTTAGAGTAATAAGCTTGATGGTACTGTATTAATTTGCTGGGGCTGCTGTAAAAATGTACCATGAATAGGGTGGCTTAAACAACAGGGATGCATCATTCTCAGTTCTGTAGGCTAGAAAAGCTAGATAGAGGTATCAGCAGTGTTGATTCTTTCTAAGGGCTGAGAGGGAGAATCTTATTTCACGGCTTTCCCCAGTTTCTACTGATTTGCTGACAGTCTTTGGCATTCCTTGACTTTCAGAAGCATAGCCCTGATCTCTGCCTTTGTCTTCATGTGGTGTTCTCTCTGTGTGCCTATCTCTGTGTCCACATTTCTCCTTTCTATAAGGATGGGGATCACGTGGGGTTAAGGTCCACTTAATCATGTCACCTTAACTCCTTACATAGGCAATGACCATAATTTCAAATGGGGTGACATTCTGAAGTGCTGGGGCTTAGGATTTCAATATATGCATTTGTGATCGATAAAGTGCAACTCATAACAGCAACTTATAAATTTGTCAGTGGGTTATAAGAATTGGTTCATAGGGCTTCATAAGGTGAAATATCTAGGAAAGAAGATATAAATAAAAGGAAAACAATGGGCATCTAGAGGATTGCTCATAAGAACTATGAGCATCTGATTCTGTCCAAATGTCCAATAGTTGGCTTTGATGCCTAAAAGTCAATGTATGTATAATGTGCAAATACATTTTGAAATAACCTCTGAGGATCTAGGGCCTCCTTGGTGGCTCAGCTGGTAAAGAATCCTCCCACAATGAGGGAGACCTGGGATCGATCCCCGGGTTGGAAAGATCCCCTAAAGAAGGGAACAGCTACCCACTCCAGTATTCTGACCAGGAGAATTCCATAGACTGTATAATCCATGGGATTGCAAAGAGTCGGACACGACTGAGCAACTTTCACTTTCACTGAAGATCTAATGGGATACCATATGTGATGGCATTTTGCAAGCTGTGTGCTATTCAAATTAAGGCATGAATTTTATTATCATCACAAGTCTTTATTTGTATAGGTAGCTTCTTTTTATTGTTATATTGAACATTGCTCATTTATATGGTCCATTTCTTTTCACTTCATTAAATCCTGGATTAGTAGCATATATGTCTATTTCCTCTCAGGAAACTGAGCCTTCCACTTTTTTTTTTTTTTCTGAAATATATTTCCCAACTCTCATTTAAAGGCAAAATCATCTTAACACTGGGTTTGTCAGGTCGCCAACTCAAGCTGAACTGCTCACTAACAAAAGGAACTTAAATTGCCAGCACGGTCAGCACACTGACTGCAAACCAGCTTGCATAGTCATCAATTAGAAACAGACAAAGTTATGGACACTCCAGGAAGATTTGGCTGGTATCCCTGGTGACCACTGGCTCCTTCTTTCTCTGGCTGCTAGCATGAAAGTATGAATTGTCCTCTCCCATTGTAACTGGCACCCAGGCTGAGACATATACCATATCCTTCTGTGTCATTATCTCTCTTTTCTTTTGCATAAAATAAAATTACATGTGTTTTGATTCTGTGTCTAACTCAGAACTCAAATATTAAAGCATTCCTTTGATTTATGTGCAAATGAAAACTGTTTCTTGCCTAGGCATCATTGTCTCTGCTTTCTTTGACCACTAATTCCCCCTCTTTGTTATTCTCAAATGTAGACACTCTGCCCTGAAGACGAATGATCTACAAGTTAATTCACCCAACCAAAATGTATTGAGCCGCCATCATTTTTTGTTTTTCTTTTTCCTACATTTATTAATAAATGCTAATGTGTTTAAAATTTTATTTTCTAAAGTTTTTGTTGGAATAGAGTTGATTTACAATGTTGTAGTAGTTGCAGATGTACAGTCAAGTTACTTTTCCGTATTGGCATTACAGAGTACTGAGCAGAGTTGCCTGTGCAGTGTGGCAGGTTCTTATTAGCTGTCTATTTTATATATAGTAATGCTTATATGGCCATTTCAGTCTCCCAAATTATCCTTCCCCCCTTATCCCCTGGTAACCATAAATGTGTCTTCTATATTGCTCTGTGACACTATTTCTGTTTTGTAAATAAGTTCTTTTGTACCCCCATTTTTAGATTCCACGTGTAAGCAATATATGATTTTTGTCTTTCTGTATCTGACAACTTCACTCAGTATGACAATCTCTAGGTCTATCCTTGTTGCTGCAAATGGCATTATTTTCCTTTTTCCTATGGGTGAATAATAGTCTATTGTATATATGTACACCATTTTCTTTATCCATTCCTCTATTGATGGATATGTAGGTTGCTTCCATGTCCTGGATTTTATAAATAGTGCTTCAGTGAACATAGGGGTGCATGTATCTTTTTAAATTATGATTTTCTCTGGATATATGCACAGGAGTGGGATTGCTGAGTCATATGGTAGTTCTCTTTTTGTTTGTTTGTTTCTTATTTGTTTATATAATCATTTATTTTATTTTTTATTTTTATTTTTGGTTACGCTAGGTCTTCACTGCTGTGTGTGTATGTGTTTTCTCTAATTGTAGCAAGTGGGGGCTACAGGGTAGTTGCAGTGCACAAGCTTCTCATTGGGGTGGTTTCTCCCGCTTTGGAGCATAGGCTCTGGGGAAAGCGGGTGTCAGTGGTTGTGTCTTGTGGGCTCTGGGGCACTCGCTCAGTAGCTGTGGCTCATGGCTTAGTTGTCTCTTGGCATGTGGAATCTTCCTGGAGCAGGGATGGAACCTGTTCAGTTCAGCTCAGTCGCTCAGTCGTGTCCGACTCTTTGTGACCACATAGACCACAACACGCCATGCCTCCCTGTCCATCACCAACTCCCAGAGCTTACCCAAACTCATGTCTGTTGAGTCAGTGATACCATCCAACCATCTCATCCTCTGTCATCCCCTTCTCCTCCTGCCTTCAATCCTTCCCAGTGTCAGGGTCTTTTCAAATGGGTCAGCTCTTCACACCAGGTGGCCAAAGTATTGGAGTTTCAGCTTCAACATCAGTCCTTTCAATGAACACTCAGGACTGATCTCTTTTAGGATGGACTGGTTGGATCTCCTTGCAGTCCAAGAGACTCTCAAGAGTCTTCTCCAACACCACAGTTCAAAAGCATCAATTCTTCAGCACTCGGCTTTCTTTATGGTTCAACTCTCACATCCATACATGACTACTGGAAAAACCATAGCTTTGAGCTTTGACTGGACTGACCTTGGTTGGCAAAGTAATGTCTCTGCTTTTTAATATGTTGTCTAGGTTGGTCATAACTTTCCTTCCGAGGAGCAAGCATCTTTTAATTTCATGGCTGCAATCACCATCTGCACTGATTTTGGAGCCCCCCAAAATAAAGTCTGTCACTGTTTCCATTGTTTCCCCATCTATTTGCCATGAAGTCATAGGACTGGATGCCATGATCTTAGTTTTCTGAATGCTGAGCTTTAAGCCAACTTTTTCACTCTCCTCTTTCATTTTCATCAAGAGGCTCTTTAGTTCTTCTTCACTTTTGGTCATAAAGGTGGTATCATCTGCATATCTGAGGTTTTTGATATTTCTCCTGGCAATCTTGATTCCAGCTTGTGCTTCCTCCAGCCCAGCATTTCTCATGATTTACTCTGCATATAAGTTAAATAAGCAGGGTGACAATATACAGCCTTGACATACTCCTTTTCCTATTTGGAACCAGTCTGTTGTTCCATGTCCAGTTCTAACTGTTGCTTCCTGACCTGTATACAGGTTTCTCAAGAGGCAGGTCAGGTGGTCTGGCATTCTAATCTCTTTCAGAAATTTCCACAGTTTGTTGTGATCCACACAGTCAAAGTCTTTGGCATGGTCAACAAAACAGAAATAGATGTTGTTCTGTAACTCTCTTGATTTTTTGATGATCCAGCAGATGTTGGCAATTTGGTCCCAGGTTCCTCTGCCTTGTCTAAAACCAGCTTGAACATTTGGAAGTTCACGGTTCACATATTGCTGAAACCTGGCTTGGAGAATTTTGAGCATTACTATACTAGCGTGTGAGATGAGTGCAATGATGTCTAACTCAATGAAACAATGGAACCTGTGTCCCCTGCATTTTCAGGCAGATTCTTAATCACTGGGCCACCAGGGAAGAACTATTTTTAGTTTTTCTTTTTTAAGGGAATTCCATACTGTTCTCCATAGTGGTTGTACCAGTTTATATTCTGACCAACAGTGTAGGAGAGTTCCTAGCATTTATTGTTTGGAGTTTTTTGTTTGTTTGTTTGTTTTCATGATGTTCAGATGCCTATCATTTTTCTTATAGTGTGCTGGGAGCTGTAGCAAAGATGAAGATACCTGGTAGGTTGAAAATGTGTTGAATTTCAAGTTATTGCCTTGATCAATGACCAAGCCGAGAGGTTTCCATCATGTACTTTGCAGTTTTGAGGAGGCATGGGTGTGACATGTAGACGTCCCAGATGGTGCTAGTGGTAGAGAACCTGCCTGGCAATGCAGGCAGAGGTGAGAGGCGTGGGTTTGATCCCTGGGTCTGGAAGATCCCTTAAAGGAGGAGAACATGGAAACCCACTCAAGTATTCTTGCCCGGAGAATCCCATGGACAGAGGGGTATGGCAGTCTGCAGTTCATAGGGTTGCGCAGAGTCAGACATGACCAAGGCGCCTTAGCACACACACACACGGCGTGACGTGCACAGCTGGGCTTAGTGGGTGCCTCTTCCTGGTGAGGGGGAGGATTTGGCTGCTCAGGACCCACAACTCAGTGGCTTCATTGTTTTCATTTTGCCAGAGCCTTGCCTCTCATCAGCTTTTAGTTTCCTGAATTTTATTGGGGGGGGGGGGGGCTGGTAATGTACTGTCATGGCAATCACTGAAAGTCTTAAAGCATTTCTCTCAAAAATGCCAAATTCCCTCACTCTATGTATAATATAACAAAGATTTATAATCTAGATTGGGAGTTTAGAAATAAATGCCTTGACATTTTTAGCCCCTAAGAGAATCCTTTTTTTTCTTTTTTTTCTCCTAAGCTTTCTAGAGAATCTATGGTTTATAACCAACCAAACATCCAATTACTTATCAAGCAGTTATACAGGAGCTGCCATACTAGGAAAGTGACTTTAAAAAATTATAAGACCTGGCTGTTATTTTCAAGGAGTTTATAAGGAGTTTTCAGGTTTCTTTTCATGGCACCATCACAAGTCAAGAAAGCAGGCGATGATAAGCAACAAATGAATAGTTCCCCATGCACCTTATTCATTACCAGGAACATTTAGAGCCAGCCTGTACATTTAATCACCACCACAAAGACACCTTCTTTCCTAGGGCTTTAGAGCTAGGAGTCTCTAAGTGGGTCACCTGACAGAGTGAACTTATCAGTTGAGAAACAGGGTGACAAGGACAGAGGCAGCAGTTGCAATTTGAAATGTGAATTTGTTTCGTAAAAGGTTTTCATTAGCAAAGATTTTGTGCAATGAAAGGGCAATGTCAGAACTCACCTACTTCCTTCCCTTGTGGATAAGATAACATTTAAGAGCTTTTGAATTTCGTACAAACTTAAAGTTGCTCAAACGGAGCAAAGAGAGGAGATTAAAATCACCTTCTATGATGACAGAAAGTAGTGTTACCACTGAGGCCTCAATCCTTCTGCCAGTGGAAGCAAATGTATTTTCTCCATTTAAAAGGATTCTCTTCTGGCCCCCACCCTCCCCAAGCATTTGCTTGTGATGGAGTTTGGTTTGACTGATTAATTTTAGTTCTTCTGCTTCACACAAGGTAGACAGTGATGAATTGATATATTAAAGATGTGATTAATGGTTACTTTCTATTCAGTATAATTATCAGGTTGTGGTTTCAATGAAAAATGCTAGAAAATGAAACTTTTCACTCCAGATACCTATCCACCCTGTCTAGAAAGAAAAATGGGACTCTATTTTCAACATATTACTGTAGAGCAAGGCCATGAGACAGAGAGAGAGAGTACACACTGGTTTTGTGAGTTTTGTAGAATAAGATGAATTTGGAAAAGTGTCTGTCTCCAAAGAAATTCTTAGGAAATCTCTGGATAAGAAAGCTTTAAATTTTACCTCAATCCTGAATGATCTTACCAGCTCCATCATAGTCTTCCCAATCATTTTTGGCATTTAATCCATTATAGAGATTGCTTTAGACTAGTATTCCTAAAGCACAGCATTAATCATGCACATCTTTTCCCAGAAACCGAGGATGACTTCACATTACCATAATAGGAATAAGAAAATCATCAGCATGACACCTGACACCCTTTGATAAAGGACAAACACTCTTGAACCTGTTGTTCTAATTCCAACCCTCTGCTTTTTCAAGGCTTATTGCCTCCTGGTCATCTCAACTGTCCATGTTATTAAGGGGTCAAGCTTTGCCTTGCCCTTTTTTCCATCAGTTTTTAACTGTAAGGAAAAATTGTACACAACTCTAATATGACCCAAAATATTATAAGGCTCCATCCATAGAGAATTATGTATTGTTTGGAGCACTACGTCTGAATTATCTGATACTGGAGGGTCTGTATATTTCATTGTCTTGGAGCTGTTATATAAGTTTGTAGAGTTAGAATTTAATTTGTAAAAAACAGAAAGTAACACAAATGCAAATACAAATACAAATCCTCTCTATATAAATGCAGATAAACTGTGTCCACTGGAGTTTTAATCAACTGTCCTTATACACTGTTGGGAAAAATCCTGTTTTGCCTCCATGAAGCAAGTTCATTTCAGCATTCCTAATGGCCATGCATATTTGGTCTTTGGATTCTCCTTTGAGCTTACTGTAGCATTTGTTCCTAGCAGCCTTAACAGCTGATGAGTCAAATAAAGTTTTTGCCATTTAAAAAATATTTTTATATCTGATTTATCTTTTATGAAATTTATCCTTTAATGTCATATGCCATGTTTTAATAGATTTTTAGATCAGTTCCAGGTTTGCACTAAGATTAAATATTAATTACAGAAAGTTTCCATATCCCCCAACCCCCACCCCTACACAAGTACAGTCTCCCCCATTGTCAACATCTAGTGCCTGAGTGGTACATTTTTTTTTCAGTTGATGAACGTTCATGTATAATAATCACCCTATGTCTATAGTTTATATATTAGGGTTAAGCTTTTGTTTTATATATTCTGTAGATTTGACAAGTGTATGATGATATGAATTCATCAATTTAGTATCATGTCCTGTTATACATGGGGCTTCTCAGGTGGTGATGGTGGTAAAGAACCTGCCTGCCAATACAGGAGACATAAAAGACATGGGATTCCAGTTTCATCCATCTCATTAGAACTGATTCAAATGAATTCTTTTTAATGGCTGAGTAATATTTAATGACTGAGTAATATTCCATGTGGTATATGTACCACAGCTTCCTTATCCATTCGTCTGCTGATGGGCATCTAGGTTGCTTCCATGTCCTGGCTATTATAAACAGTGCTGCGATGAACATTGGGGTGCACGTGTCTCTTTCAGATCTGGTTTCCTCGGTGTGTATGCCCAGGAGTGTGATTGCTGGGTCATGTATGACAAAACCCACTGCAATGTTGTGAAGTAATTAGCTTCCAACCAATAAAAATAAATGAAAAAAAAAAAAAAAAGACATGGGATTGATGCCTGGGTTGGGAAGATCCCCTGCAGGAGAGCATGGCAACCCACTCTAGTGTTCTTGCCTGGAGAATCCCACAGACAATCTGGTGGGCTACAGTTGATAGGATCACAAAAAGTTGGACATGACTGAAGCAACTTAGCATGCACATAGGAACCTTTTCTATGTGGTTTAACCACAGTAAAAAAAATTAAAAAAGAATAAATTCACTTACTTGAAAGTCCTTTGTGTTCTACTTATTCATACCTTCTTGCCTTCTAACCACTATCACTATCACTACTGTCTTCATAGTTTTGCCTTTCCTAGAATGTCATATAATTGAAATCACACAGTGTGCATCTTTTTCATATTAGCTTCTTTTACTTAGTAATATGCGTTTAAGCCTATTCCACATCTTTTCATGGCTTGGTATCATTTCTTGATAATTCATTATAAGGATATACCACAGTTTACTTATTCGTTTACCTATTAAAGGATATCTTGCTTGCTTCAAACTTTTGGCAGTTCTAAATAAAGTTGCTCTAAACATCCAATGGCAGGTTTTATGTGGACCGTTTTTATTTTATTCATTTGATAAATACCAATGAGCACAACTGTAGAATTATATGGTAAGAGATTGTTTGCTTCAGTAAGAAAATACCAAGCTGTCTTCCAGAATGGCTATACTGTTCTGTATTCTTACAAGCAATGAATGAGTGTGCTTGTTGATATTGGTTATCATCTGTGTTCTAGATTGTAACCATTCTAATAGATGTGTAGGGTCTCTCACTGTATTAATTTGCAATTCCCTCAGGTCAGGAACCAACAGTTAGAACTTACATGGAACAACAGACTGATTCCAAATAGGAAAAGGAGTATGTAAAGGCTGTATATTGTCACCCTGCTTATTTAACTTATATGCAGAGTACATCATGAGAAATGCTGGACTGGAGGAAGCACAAGCTGGAATCAAGATTGCTGGGAGATATATCAATAACCTCGGATATGCAGATGACACCATCCTTATGACCAAGAGTGAAGAAGAACTAAAGAGCCTCTTGATGAAAGTGAAAGAGGAGAGTGAAAAAGTTGGCTTAAAGCTCAACATTCAGAAAACTAAGATCATGGCATCCGGTCCCATCACTTCATGGCAAATAGATGGGGAAACAGTGGAAACAGTGGCTGACTTTAGTTTTCTGGGCTCCAAAATCAGTGCAGATGGTGATTGCAGCCATGAAATTAAAAGACGCTTGCTCCTTGGAAGGAAAGTTATGACCAACCTAGACAGCATATTAAAAAGCAGAGACATCACTTTGTCAACAAGGTCCATCTAGTCATGGCTATTGTTTTTCCAGTGGTCATGTATAGATCTGAGAGTTGGACTACAAAGAAAGCTGAGTGCCAAAAATTGATGCTTTTGAACTGTGGTGTTGGAGAAGACTCTTGAGAGTCTCTTGGACTGCAAGGAGATCCAACCAGTCCATCCTAAAGGAGATCAGTCCTGGGTGTTCATTGGTAGGACTGATGTTGAAGCTGAAACTCCAATACTTTGGCTACTTGATGTGAAGAGCTGACCCATTTGAAAAGACCCTTATGCTGGGAAAGATTGAGGGCAGGAGGAGAAGGGGACGACAGAGTTTGAGATGGTTGGATGGCATCACCGACTCAATGGACATGGGTTTGGGTGGACTATGGGAGTTGGTGATGGACAGGGAGGCATGGTGTGCTGCAGTTCATGGTGTCTCAAAGTGTCGGACACGACTGAGCGACTGAACTGAACTGAACATGACATACCATGTGGAGCATATTTTCATATGTTTATTTGCCATCTGTATATTTTCTTTGATGAGATGTCTGTTTAGATAGATCTTTTGCCCATTTTAAATAATGTTTTCACTTTCTTCTTGTTCAGTTTTGATATCTACCTAATTTTTTGTGTTTAACTCAGAATTTTTAATCTTGGCTGTATATTAGCACTTTCAAACAATAAAGATATGATTTACCTCTTTACTCTAGATCAACAAGTCTCAAACAGAAGCCCTGGAAGACCTGTTACCATCCAGATTGCTGGGTTCCACTTCCAGAATTTCTTATTTAACAGTTGGAGTGAATCTGAGAATCTGCGTTTTCAATAAGTTCCCAGGTGATGGTTACCACACTTGGAGAACCATTCCTCTTGGTCAACTTGATTAGTTCTTCTGTAGGTGATTCTTTTGTGTAGGCAGTTTTGAGATCTACTAGAAGATTAATCTCATAGGGTCTTCTCTGTTTAGTATGATGGTTTAGTCACTAAGTTGTATCGAACTCTTGCGACCCCATGGACTGTAGCCTGCCAGGCTCCTCTGTCCATGGGATTTTCCAGGCAAGAATACTGGAGTGGGTTGTCATTTCCTTCTCCAGAGGATCTTCCTGACCCGGGGATCAAACCCAGATCTCCTGTATTGCAAGCAGAATCTTTACCTACTGAGCTACGAGGGAAGTTTCTTCACCCTCTTCTTTCCTTATATTTCCTTACTTTAACATTTCAATTTTAGTTTCATGTATTGTTTACAATTTCTTATTTAAATTATGTGCTTGTAATCATGATTTGAAATAATGTTTTATAGGTTAGTTTTCAAAAGACGTTTATTTCTTGATGTATTTCATGCTTTATATTTTTGTTATTAAACTTCTACCAGGTGAACAGTGATGCCTGGGTTACAAACTTGTGATCTTTAATATTAGTTTTCCAAAAGCTTCACTAAGGATGTTTCAAGAGAACAGAATCAAAACATGTATATTATCTAGAGTGAAACAAATCACCAGCCCAGGTTGGATGCATGAGACAAGTGCTCGGGCCTGGTGCACTGGGAAGACCAAGAGGGATTGGGTGGAGAGGGAGGTGGGAGGGGGGATCGGGATGGGGAATACATGTAAATCCATGGCTAATTCATGTCAATGTATGACAAAAACCACTACAATATTGTAAAGTAATTAGCCTCCAACTAATAAAAATAAATGAAAAAGAAAAAAAAAAAAAAAAAAAGAAGGTAAAACTCAACAATTTCCACTCAGTTTTATTATTATCCTTTTCAATAGGACTTTTTGTTAAAACATTTAGATGCAAACAAAATTCAACAAAGGATCAGATTTACCTGCTGTGTTTTAGTCTATTTATTACACATAGAATAAAATATGTGTAGAGTAAGATTTTAAAATAAACTTAGGTTTGCCTAGCCTGAAATGTAGATGAGTCTGCCTTTTACTAAAGTTTAAAGTCAACCTCTTGCAGAGAAATCTGGAGATACTTAAATGAACCCTTGACTTCTTAAATTAGACTTCTGTGAGGGAGAAGTTGCCAATATTAAAGGTGGGTTTATTATACCATAACTCTTTGAGTCCTTGCTTTGGAGGAGGAAATTATCTGCTATTTTAAATAAATCCAAAACAATGGATCTGCAAAGCTGAATAAAGTCTATTTTCTCTTATATAGGATAGCATATTTCAAAAGATGATGAGATGTGGAATAACCTCCAGATAATATTTGGCTCCCTTCTCATTGACGTTCAACTCTTATGAATCACTGTTTAATATAATTCACCTTCTCCTTCCAGGCTTTTCTTTTATCTCACTATAAAAATGTTTTGAAAGCAAATATTATCCTGAATTGCACAGATATATAAAAGATATATAAAAGTGCTGGTGGTTTGAGACTTTAAGATATTTGTCTGATAAAGAGAGAATACAGGCAAATACCGAACAAAAACAGAGAAGGCAATCATGAAGGAGTCCAGTGAACATTCTGTATTTATTTATGCAGAAAAGCATCAAGTTACCACATTTGCACTCCCAGTTAGTATTCTGAGTGTACATTTGCTTCTTTTGCATGTTACTTTAAGTTTGTTTTGACACAAAACCTGAAAAGGAAAAGCGTAGGTATATATATGTGTGTGTATTTTTTTCTTTTCTGGTTAGCCAAAAGAATTCACAGGTAATGGTATACCTTTTCAAACCAAACTTAAATGTAGGCATTACTGACAGGTAGAATTATACTTTCCCTAGAGTTGACAATATCAGGTCACATGATATTATTTATTTACATTTTTTTTAGTTTTTTTTTAATCTTTGGCCACTTGGATTGTGGGAATTAGTTCTCGAACTAGGGATCAAACCCACACCCCCTGCAATGGAAGTGTAGAGTCTTAACCACTGGACCACCAGGGAAGTACCAATAGTTTGTTTTTTTCTTTTTTTTAATAGAAAAAATTGACCTTTAAAATTGAAAGGTCAATTTTAAATATCTACAATAAGAAGTCAGTGACTTGAGTAAGGAGACTGCATTGGAACTTGTTGTAGCTTGACAGCAAGGCTTTATCTGTTGAATTGAAGAACAGTTTGCTTTTGTGAATGAAAAGTGGGAACTCAACAAAAACACTTAAAGAAGCCTGGCCCTGAAATTTTATAGGATCTGGGAGATTCTGTAATTCAATGTGAATCATGCTAGAAGCACCTCAGACCAAACCTTTGAACTGAGGAGAAAAATCCTCGGCCTTAGAGGATGAACAACAGAACTCATATTGGTTTTCTATTGTTTTTGTTGTTTAGTTGCTAAGTTGGGTCTAGCTCTTTGTGACCCCATGGACTGTAATTCTATCTCTATATAACAAATACTACATAGCTGCTTGAAACAATGTGTGTTTAGGAGCTCACAGTTTGGTATTGAGTAGCCGGGTTCTCTGTTCAGGGTATACCATGGTTAAAATCAGGATGCTCGCTTCTCTGCAGGCTCTGGAGAAGAGGCCACACCAAAATCCATTCAGTGTCTGACAGAATCCAGGTTCTTGGGGCTACAGGACTGTCCCTAGTTCTCTGCCATTATCCGCACAGGCTGCTCTCAGCTTCTAGAGTGTTCCTGAATTCTATACCCTATGTCTTTCCACCTATCTCACTCCTATTAAATCTCTCATTCTTCTCATCTCTTTGACTCAATGTCTCTGATCAGTAGACTCAAATTTACTCAAATTTATTACTCAAATGTTAATTCCAGGTCCACCCAGATAACCTTTCAATCTTAAAGTCAGTTGTTTGGGGATTTTAATTACATCTGCAAAATCCCATACAGCAACACCTTGACTAATGTTAATTGAATAACTAAGAGTAGGCATGAGTGCATCAGGGGCCAGACAAATGGAGAACCATTTAGAATTCTGCCTCCCACTGAGATATAAGCTCTCACTCAAGCAAGAGGCAACCCTGTCAAGCTGGCAAGTATCCAGATCAATAAAGCATCACTGTAGAGTGGACTTTCATGGGCATGTAGAAAATTATACCATTTCAACAGCAATGCAGCGTACCAGTTAGAGACAAAGGCAGTGTTTACCAACAGCATTGGATTTACTCTTGGCTTTGTGTTCCTTTAAGTTCTGAACACTTTGGGACAGAATATGCATTCAACGTTTGGGGGAATTCAAAGTTGGTAGGACCTCAAGAGGCAATAGTAGACTCCCTACCAAAAGGACACATAGAAATTTGATAATGATGTGACTCTACTTGCTGTGAAAAGACATGCAGGAGGTCACAGCACTTGAACAATGTTTTGTTGACTTGCTGTGCTATTTTCCCCCCTATCTACTCTTGATATTTGTTTTATTATCTATAGGAGCCAACCTAGTATAATGGTTAAGAATATGTTGGGATTTGAAATCCCCACTTCATTTCTTACTGCATGATTTGGGCAAATCAATTCTAAGCCTTAGTTTTCTTGTGTATAAGTTGGGAAACATAACTGTACTGACCATGTAAAGTAGTTGTAAATAGTAAATAAAGTACAGCATGTAAAAGGTTTATAACAGACTTCAGTTAAGTTCTTGATAAATGTTCTGTAACTTCAGTATAATTTGTCTGGTTACTAAGCCACATAGATTTTTGGCCATTGTTTGAACTAATTTTCCATCATAGAGAATACAGTCCAAGTGGATTCATTCATTTAATATCCATGTTTTAATTCAGTCATCCAATCTATAGTTATCAAGTTGCAAAGTAAATAATGGTGATTCCAATTTAAATGAGAAATAAATCTCCAGTCCTTGAGGAATTTACAGTCTAAAGATTCTAAAGAGAATCATTTGTGCTATCACCCAACTCCATTCTCACTCAGATTTAAAGAAAGTCTTAGAACAAAATTCAGTTTTAAAGTAGAGCAATAAAGCAATTTTCTCCCTTTAAAACACTGTAAGCTCTTGGAGTTTAGGGACATTATTTTGCCCATTTTTGATAGCCTCAGAATTTGGCATGATGGGGAATCACATACTTAGTGAATTGATTTAAACTAAAAATGTTAGAAACAGATGTGGTCTTCTTTAGGAAAATAAGCAATAACATTTGCCAGTACTAGTTTCTAATGATAAAGTATCATTTAAAATAAGAAACATGTTGGTATATTACATCAAGATTATGGGCCTAAAACACATCAGAATGTATCATTATTTACTGCAATCTATGCTTTTATGTAATGCCTCTAAACAAGGCCCCAGGTGTTTTAGAAGTTGTGCTATTTTAGCACAAATATACTGCTGACTTTCTTCCCTGTTCCTTCTGAAATAATGTGGTTCTACTTTTATCTCATTTACAGAACAAATAAAGAGGTCTAGATTTGGTGAGCCAGTATATAATACCCATTTTTTTAAGAGAAGGTTGATAATCTATCCTAATTGGAGAGGATGACAGATATTTATATACAGAGGTGTTTCTTACAAATTTAGCATTTGTGCAAAATCATAACTTACCTATATGACTAGCAAAAGACAAATGGTTAAGTATAATATAGGACAGTCACAAATCGCATATTAAGTATCCTTTGCAAATGTTTATGAAATTTTTTATTGGTATATAAATAATTTTAAGTGAAAATAAAAGCAGAGTACAAAGCACATGCCACATTTTCAATTATCACAATCATATTTTAAGACTTTTTTCTAGGTAGAGAGGCTATTAGTTATTTTGTGTTAGCCAAAGCTCACTTTGGAAAAACTGGTGTAGTGGTCAGTTGAGTTCTGGTACAATTTGAAGAATATAGTCCCATGGCCATCTGAGAACAGATACTGACCAGTTAGGGATTTTTATTGTTTACTGTTGTTTGATACTCGGCATCCAACCCATCTCTTTTATTGTGTCTTCCTATTCCATAGAAGTAGGAAATCTAAAACTCACATTTCCTATTCTCTCTTGAAACTATGACTGGATGTGAGTCTGCCAGTTAGATATACATCTACGCTGTTTGGACATAAGGCAGAGATCATTTCCCTTCTTCTTTTGGCTGTTTATGGAAACTGGGGATGTAAAATTTTATAGTAGCCTTTTCTAGTGTGCATTCTGTAAATGTTTGTGTGTTTTCAGAGTGGTGGCGGTTTCTTGATCCAAGCAGCCTTATAAGTCTGCATCCAAGTGGTGGCTTGTAGCTGAGGAAAGCCCTTTGAATAAATCAGTTCTACAAAATTCTGGATCATTCCTGTAGTCCCAGCCTATAGAATATTCCTGCTCTGTGCCTCAACCATACTATAAGGGCCTGAAGCTCTTTGTTAACTCTCTTTCTACTGAAATACCAAGGGTGATTTCTATTTTCTGTTCTAAGCCAAGTGAGGAAAAAGTTCCAATGTGAATTCAGCAATTAAAGGGATTGTTTTACAATTTCAACTAACTTTATTGATTGTATTTTGGCATGTAAATGTTTTCAATCCTTTCCCCTTAATAAATGTTAATATTAAGTATATGTAGTATGTAAATCTATGGGTGTTGGAGAATAGATAGAGAATGTATTTGAGTATGATAGAGCTGCCCTTATTACAGACTCTGGACTTCCCAGGTGGTGCTCGTGGTGAAGAACCCGCCTGCAAAGGCAGGAGACATAAGAGACCCAGATTCCATTCCAGGGTTGGGAAGATCCCCTGAAGCAGGGCATGGCAACCCACTCCAGTATTCTTGCCTGGAGAATCCCATGGACAGAGGAGCCTGGCAGATTACAGTCTATTACAAAGAGTCAGACACGACTGAAGCAACTTAGTACGCATTACAGACTCTAAAAATAATTTTAATTGAGCAGACCAATCCATTAGATTCAGCGTGTCTTCTGATGATAACATTTTTAGAATGGGAGGCTAGTAAAAGAATTATAGGAACATATTCTGTAACACTGACGCTTTGGCCAGGCCCCTCTTCTCTTCCCTTCCTCTGCTCCTTTCTATTTAGACAGGATAATTAGTCTATTGCTCCCCAGTCACCTTGGCCCAGCTGAGAAACATGCCAGTCTCCATGAGGTTGGAGAGGTCCTACAAATCTGAGTAGTCAGGAATACCTTCCTCTTTTTCATGCAAGTCAACAAGCATTTATCAAGTACCTACTGGGTGTCTAATCGGTGCTAAAGACTTGATGCTTCAGATTGAATCCTAACTCTTAAAAAATACATGAAAAACAGAAACTTCCAGGCTCTTGGAGGAGATAGGTATGTGAAGTGGTATACTAGTAAATGTTTAACAACTAGACTTCTGGGAGGAAACAAGTATAATGCAAGCATGTACACAAGCGTATTATAAATACTACTGATTTACAGAAAGCATAGAAAAAAATGAAGCTTAGCAAATAATTTACAAATAATAATGAAATATACAATGCTCTTTATTTTAAACCTTAAATTATGTAGGGAATGCCTACATTGTTTTTAGGCTGACCTTTTGTATCTACAGCCAACTGCTGCTGCTAAGTCACATCGGTCGTGTCTGACTCTGTGCGACCCCATAGACGGCAGCCCAACAGGCTCCTCTGTCTCTGGGATTCTCCAGGCAAGAACACTGGAGTGGGTTGCCATTTCCTTCTCCAATGCATGAAAGTGAAAAGTGAAAGTGAAGTTGCTCAGTCATGTCTGACTCTTAGCGACCCCATGAACTGTAGCTTACCAGGCTCCTCCGTCCACGGGATTCCCCAGGCAAGAGTACTGGAGTGGGTTGCCATTGCCTTCTTCCTACAGCCAACTAATGGTTGCAATTGACAGAGTTCCAGAAGAAATAAACAGCATCTGTTGTTTCAGTTTATATTAACAAGTAAGATGAAAGGGAAACCACAAAGATGCATGTCAGCACTTCCCTTAGTCATCAATGACAGAGCGGCTTTTTTTTTGGTCAGTTGGATAGCAATTTTCAAATTCTGAAAAACTGTTTTCAATTTTTTTGTGTTATTCATAATGCAACATCTAGAAACACAGTGAGTTTTAAATTTAATTTGTATTATTAACATTTTGTCAAACATTTTCTTAAGGCTAGACAATCACTGTGACAACATGAAGGCCCTGATGTGTAGTATTTGTCAGTTTCCATGGTTTATCAATACTCCCATCATGGATAATCTCAAACTACCAACAGGATGTCACTGATCAGGGTGATGGAAAGAGATTCATAATGGCATGTCATTTATAGTATATCCAACATACATATAAAATAGAAATAAAGACCTTCAAAGAATATGTGATTGTAAAATGTAGTAAAATATCTAGGAAGTGATGAGCTTTGAGTATTTCTCAGTGTAGTTTTTAAAATAACTAATTTAAATGTAATTTTATAGAATTAACTTTTTAATAATAGCGTGTTTAAAAAGTGGCTCCGAAAGTTCCTTTAAGTTTAAGGATCAGCTCCTATGAGCCTACATGGACCAGTTCTAGCACACAGTTAGATATATGTCAGGTACTAAAGACTTAACTAACTAACTAACTAAAGACAGAGGGGAACGCACACAAAATAGTCATCTCTATTGGGAGATGTGAGAAAATAAGTTCTGAAGGATAAATGATTGTGGTATGTAATGAGGAGGTGTTCCACGCTGAGGAATTAGAACAGTCAGTGAAGCATCGATGTTGGGACCTGCCCAAGTCTCTCATAATTGGAATGGGGTGAGGTCTACAGAGGCTAGATTGAGAGGGAGCTTATAAAACCCAGTGAGGAGTCAGAATATTCTCTTGCTTGTGATTGACAGTTTTTAAAGATGATGTTTCAGACTTGCCTTTTGGAGCAATGGTTACAGTGGCAATGTAGAGAATATACAGGATCAGAGGCAAAGTCGTAAGACAGGGAGGCAAGTTGCCCGCATCATAGTTGGACCCTCAGTGCTGATGTTGATTCTTGTTCAGATCTTCCTCGATTTGCAGTAGGGTATGTCCCGCTAAACCGATTGTAAGTTGTAAATATCAGTTGAAAAGCATTTGGCATGCCTAACCTGCCGAGTATCATGGCTTCACCTAACCTACCTTGCATCTTGCATGCACGGGTGCTGTCATGTCTGACTCTTTTGTGAGCCAATGGGCTCCAGCCCACCAGGTTCCTCTGTCCATGGGGGTTCCCAGGCAAGAATCCTGGAGTGGGGTTACCATTTCATCCTGCAAGGGATCTTTCCCACCCAGGGATCGAACCCACATCTCCTGAAGCTCTGGCAATGCAGGTGGATTCTTTACTACTCAGCCACCTTAAACATGCTCAGAAAACTTCTATTAGCTTACAGTTGAACAAAATCATCTAACACAAAGTTATTTTATAATAAAATATTGAATGCTTCATGTAATTTACTAAATGCTATTACTAAAATTGGAAAACAGAATGGTTGTCTGGGTACAGAATGGCTGTAAGTGTATCTGTTGTTTACTTTGAGGTCACATGGCTTAATAGGGAGCTGCAGAGAATGTCATAGTGCGTATTACTAGCCCAGCAAAAAAAATCAAAATTCAAGTACACTTTCTCCTGAATGTGTATGGCCTTTGTCCCATCATAAACTTGAGAACACCTACTCAAACCTCTATAAGTTGGGACCCTTTGTACTTGTTTTTGGTCAGCAGCCCATCTTTTCCTTTTAGTGTCTCTTTTCTTTTCATTTATTTTTATTAGTTGGAGGCTAATTACTTTACAATATTGTAGTGATTTTTGCCATGCATTGACATGAATCAGCCATGGATTTACATGTGTTCCCCATCCCGATCCCCCCTCCTGCCTCCCTCTCCATCCCATCCCTCTGGGTCTTCCCAGTGCATCAGCCCTGAGCACTTGTTTCAAGTTAGATTATCCCCTCAGCATTCCCCCAATCTAATCCTGAACAAATAAGTTTTTTTTTTTTTTTTGGTCTCCCCATCCAGACCAAAATAGTAACAAACTTTTAAAATCTATGCTGACTTTAGAGAACTATGACCAAAGAAGTTGTTGACTAAAATGTCCCTTTGCCTATGGATTAGAAAGAGAACTCAACTCAGGCTACATCTGTTGATATTATTAGGAAAGTGATCCTAGAGACTTTAAACATACCCCTCCCCTCAATGATAATAGTCATGGAGGTAGACAGTGTTGAGAAACCCAATCAGAGGATGATAGAAAATTTAATTATTTGTGATGTATGTAGGGAAAAGTGGGCTTCCCAGGTGGCTTAGTAGTAAAGAATCCACCTGACAAGTCAGGAGACATAGGAGACGCTAGTTCGATCCCTGGGTCAGGAAGATCCCTTGGAGAAGGAAATGGCAACCCACTCTAGTATTCCTGCCTGGAGAATCCCATGGACAGAGGAGCCTGGCAGGCTACAGTCCATGCGATCTTAAAGCGTCAGACACAACTGAGCGACTGAGCATGCACGCATGTAGGGAAAACTATACTCACCTTTTGTAATAGGGTGAGTTTTCAGAGTGCCAGGCCCTTGCTTTCTTTACAGACATTGGAACTAGAAGTGAAGGGCTTGTGACTTCTGGTGACAGAAAGGGGAATGCAAGCAGCGCTGTCTCTGGGGCACTTGCCAGATTATGATTTGAGGGCGCTGGGTCCTTGTCTGTGCTCAAACATCTGTCCCCTCTTATTTTCCCTTTACATAAGGGAATCTGCATCATTGGTATTTGGGGAAACTGCTTGGTCACCTCAATTTATTTGGGGCAGGTCAGCATTTCTAGATAACTTCAGTGTCTACATGATGTAATGAAAACAAGAAAATCAGGCTTGAGTTGAAAATAACAGAATCCAGTTCATCTTAATAAAGAATCTTCGTCTTAATAAAGCTATGCTCCCCAGTTGCAAGATTTCATGAGGAATATGGTTCAGGAGCTGAGCAACATTGTAGAAATCAGGTTTACAGTTGAAACAAACCATCTGACCAACCTTATCAAAAAGCTGTCACCGAAAGGAAGGAAAATGGTAAATTTTAAAAAGAGAGAGAGATTTGGGACTTCCCTGGCAGTCCACTGGTTAAAATCCCATACTTCCACTGCAGGGGGCATGCGTTTGATCCCTGGTCAGGGAACTAACATCCTGCATGCCTTACCACCAAAAATAGAAAATAAAAAATGAATAAATAAAAATTAAATTAAAAAAATTAAAAAAAGAGAGGTGTGGGGAGCCTATGATGAGGGCACTCAAACAACTCTTACCCCAGGAAGGGCATTTTTACCTTAACTATATTCTGTTCTGATTAATCTTGATTGTTTTAATGACAGATGGCTTTGATTTTTAGTAATATTTTTTTCATCACAGAAGGTACACAGCCAACCCAGATAGTCTGAGGTAAAGGGTGAGGAGGGATAAACCATTCATCTAGTGACCTTTCAAATAGTCACAGTTGAGATAACTCCTCCATGCTGGGGCATGCATTCCAAATGAATCTCAGTGAAAGCACTTCTGGGTAGAGCAGAGACATTGTAGCCTAAATAAATAGCTTTCCTATGACCCAAGAAGAATCAAGTATACTACTCAGACACCTAGTGCGATGGATGACCTGCATGTCCTCCACATGATCCTTGATCATTATCTGTGCTTTCAACTAGAGTGTGATAAGAGGAGGAGATTTAATCAGTGCATAGGTCCACAACAGTTCACCAAACGTTGCTATTAGTAGGAAATAAATTCAGAAGTGTCATTTAAGGATGAACTCCTTGGTATTCTTATGCTGATTTACAAAACTAAGGCATTCTACTACCAGTCCTTCAGAAACAGCTCCCAGGTCACTCAGTTTCTCCTGCATTTTTGAGGCATACATATAAAAATCACCTGTGAATCAAACCCAGCTTGAAAATGTGCAACTCTTCCTCACTCAACTAATTTTTGAAAATTGTGGAGAAATTGCTACTTTTTATTGGGCCATTTACATGAATTATGTTTGTTTTTATATCTATTTCATATTTGTCTATTCTCTCTCCTATAAGCCATTCCATAGCTAGATCTCTCATACTTGTATGTATTCACAGTGACATTATGATGGCCTTCAAGTTCGGTTTGTCTAAAGGAAATGAAAATTTCCAGAGTCTTTGAAAGAAAAAAAAAAAAAACTGGGCATTCTTTAAGTTTTTAGAGGCTTGGATAGCCACTGAATTTACTGTAACAACCTCAAATGGACATAAATATGTGAGCATTGAGAGCTCAGTGATAAGAAAAACACATAGATCTTTTCCCACGAGTGCATCATGAATCCTCTTGGATCCCTATTTTGGGGTGTTAATTTTGTAGTAGTGCAAATAATAACACCTCTAGTTTGAGTGTTCACTATATGACAGAAAACATGCTATGCATTTTATACGAATCATCTCATGTCTTAACTGTTATTCCACAGAGTATTATTATCTCCATTTGCCTTTTCTTCCCCAAATGATAAAATTGAAGCTAAGGGAAGTTGAATAACTTTCCAGAGTCACAAAATCAGTCATGGTTTAATACACACATACAAAGCTATTAATTTGGACCTTTAGCTGCTTTTCTATGCTATTACCAGGCTCTCTTGAACCTGTGGGTCATATTATTTCAATGAAATACTTTTCTGAAAATATTTATTTATTTAGTTTTGGTTGTGCTGGGTCTTCGTTGCTTCGAGGGCTTTCTGTAGTTGCGGTGAGCGGGGGCTACTCTTTGTTGCAGTGCGCAGGCTCTTGTTGCACTGGCGTCTCTGGCTGCAGAGCGCTGGCTCTAGGGCACGTGGGCTTCAGTAGTTGTGGCTCTGGGCTCTAGAGCGCAGACTCAGTAGCGGCGCAGGGCTTAGCTTGCCTCGCAGCATGGGGGGATGTTCCCAGATCACAGATCCCATGTCTTCAGCATTGGCAGGGGAACTCTTCACCACTGAGCCCCCAGAGAAGTTGCTCAATTAATTTTTTTCTTAACACTTTTTATGTGGACCATTTTTAAAGTCTTTATTGAATTTGTTACAACATGGTTGTTGTTTGGTCACTCAGTCGTGTCTGACTGTTGGCAAACTTATGGATTGCAGCGCTCCAGGCTTTTCTGTCCTTCACCATCTCTCAGAGTTTGCTCAAATAATTGCAACCTGGGTACAGGTAGAGATTGAACCTGCACCTCCTGCATTGGGAGGTTAAGTCTTAACCACCGGACTGTCAGGGAAGTCCCGCTCAATGAAATTCTTATTGAACATTCACTGTATGTAGCCATTGTCATAGTTGGGATTACAGGGTAATCAGACCTGCAGTACACAAGTTCATATTCTAGAAAGCAAGTCAGTAAAGTAATTAGCCTCCAACTAATATAAATAAATAAAAAATAAAATAAAAAAATAAAAGTTATGCATTCAATTAAAAAAAAGAAAAAGAAAAGTTGAACAAATGAATGTAATATAGGACAGTGCATGTAATGAACAATTGACTACCAGTTAAGACAAATGGCTCAGTTCAGGCACAGATCAACCACATATGGTACCCAGAATGTTCTCTGTGTTGAACTGGCAAAAAAAGAATGTGGGCACTGACAATCCAGAAAAAAGGGAAAAGCATTTGCAGTGGCACCTAATGAGGAAATTGCATGGAATAAAAAGAAGAGTAATGCTACTGTTGGACCATGAAGAATACGTAGAGGATTCTTATGATGGCGATGAGGCTGGAACATAATTAGGTAACAAAAAAGGAAAAGCCTCAGCCTTCAAGCGTGCAAGTTTGGATTCACTCCTGTGGTTAAAAAGACCCATATGAGGAATTTTAAATAAGGGGAAGATTAGAACAAGTCATACCCAGAGAAATTACTGGGTAGCTAATTGCTTCCTAAGAAGATATTTTAGTAGTTTTTGTTTTGCTTGTTTTACTGGCAAGACTTTCAGTAGAGACTTTTTAAAAATTGTAGTTGATATTTGTTTAGATATTAGGAATGAAACATGCTGTCTGAATTAAAAAAATATGATGAAGACATTCTGCCTGACTGGAGTATTTGTTCAACATACCTATTACTTAAATTACGGAAATTTGGCTCCTCCCCAGAAATACCACTTCCTCTGAAGCCCTTTTGACTAGTTTCCATTCTTCTGTACTACTGGTATTTTCAAGCCAGAGGAAAACATTTATATTCTCAAGGAAACCATATATTTATCTCCTTTTGAAGTTCATGGCTCTCAAGTTAATCCACTGTTTCCTTCAATGTCTTCTTCACTCATCCTCATCCCAGTTATTACCCAATAGTTAGAGAAGACTCTAGAACTCGGGCAGTGACTCTTTTTTCCACCTCAATTCCCACTGTGATTTTTGACTCTTCAATATCTTTTTGTACAAACGATACTATATAGTAATCTGAGAGTTTGCTGAGGAAAGTGATACTTCTGATTTTGGAATATGGGAGAGTTTCAGGGAAGATATGTCATGTCACTGCTCTTGCAAATGTAAGGAAACGTGTAATGATCAAAAATAAGAAAAGCACAAGTCATGGCACAAGGTAAAAAGAATAACAGAGAGGCATGGAAACCTGTGTGATTGACCCGCAGATGATAGAAAAAGGAGCAGTGTAATACAGGGTGAAGAGAGCTGTTTCTACAGTTTTGAAGATTTATTATTATGATTATTACTGGGGTCTAGTTGCTTTAAAATGTTGTGTTAGCCTCTGCTGTACAATGAAGTGAGTTCACTCTATGTGCACATATATCCGCTCCCACTCGGACTTCCTTCCCACCCCATTAGGTCACTACAGGGCACCGAGCTGAGCCCCATCTGCTATACCACAGGCTTCCACTAGCTGTCAGGATCCATTGTACACATAGTGATGCGTACATGTCAATCCCATCCTCCCGATTCTCCCTGCCCCACGTCCGCAAGTCCCTTCTTTACATCTGCATCTCTATTGCTGCCGTGAAAATAGGTTCATCTGTACTATCTTTCTAGATTCCACATATATGCATTAATATATGATATTTGGTTTTTCTTCTTTCTGACTTACTTCTCTCTGTGGAAAGACCTAGAGACTGTCATAGAGTGAAGATCTTGTTTTGATACCAAGAGGAGGAACATATGGATGGCAGTGGGAGGGGGAGGGTTGAGGAGGTTTGAGGAAAGAAGTGAAATGATCAAACTCTGCTTTAAAGAAATCATCTTTATTTAAGGTGGGAAAGAGGATGGAGGGGAGCAGAAGCCCTTTTGTTTTGCCAACTGATGTATGACTAAGATTATCTAGGGAGAGGGAGCATAAAATAGCAGGAGCACCGTATCTGTAACTGCTCTTCGAGGGTGTTAAGTTGCTGAATGGGCTTGGATGAATACTCAAATGAACTTGGGAAGGAGTAACTAGAGAAGAAGGGAAATCAAAGATCTTTTGTATGGGAAAAAGAGTAAAGGGAGTTTGCTAAAAGCACACCCTAAAGGTAGGGGAAAAAGTCAATAGTGCTAAATGAAGGCTAGAGGTCAAATAAGATATGGGCTAGAGCATAACTACAGTTTTGGTAACATGGGGGTCATTGATTGCCACTTTGAGGGCAAAAATCCAGGTTAAGTTTGGTTAAGAGGACTGCTTCAAAATGGGACAGACATGAGGGGGATTTAGTAATAAGTAATGTTGGTAAAAATCTGGAGGCAGGCATGAATTCAAATGCTGATTTTCTATAAACTATTTGAAACTTGATTGCCCTGAATCAGCTTTCTCACAGTAGCTAAGGAAATAAAGACCAAAGGGTTTATACACAATATAAATGAGATTATAAGTGAATTATTGAATGAAAAGTGCTTTGCCTGTGCTTGGATGAAGTCCTCAAAAATGGTGAAAAGTGTAGTTTATTTGAATTTAGAAAATAGTGAAATATTGGAAAAAAAGCTTAGCAGATGTAAAAATAACTTAATAGTGTTTTTAAAAGCTACAGCCATCAAGACAGTATGGTACTGGCACAAAGACAGAAATATAGATCAATGGAACAAAACAGAAAGCCCAGAGATAAATCCACACACCTATGGACACCTTGTCTTTGACAAAGGAGGCAAGGATATACAATGGAAAAAAGACAATCTCTTTTTAACAAGTGGTTCTGGGAAAACTGGTCAATCACTTGTAAAAGAATGAAACTAGAACACTTTCTAACACCATACACAAAAGTGAACTCAAAATGGATTAAAGATCTACATGTAAGACCAGAAACTATAAAACTCCTAGAGGAGAACATAGGCAAAATGCTCTTTGACCTAAATCACAGCAGGATCCTCTATGACCCACCTCCAAGAATATTGGAAATAAAAGCAAGAATAAGCAAATGGGACCTAATTAAACTTAAAAGCTTTTGCACAACAAAGGAAACTATAAGCAGAAAAGACAGCCCTCAGATTGGGAGAAAATAATAGCAAATGTAGCAACTGACAAAGAATTAATCTTAAAAATATACAAGCAACTCCTGCAGCTCAATTCCAGAAAAATAAATGACCCAATCAAAAAATGGGACAAAGAACTAAACAGACATTTCTCCAAAGAAGACATACAGATGGCTAACAAACACATGAAAAGATGCTCAACATCACTCATTATCAGAGAAATGCAAATCAAAACCACAATGAGGTACCATTACACGCCAGTCAGGATGGCTGCTATCCAAAAGTCTACAAGCAATAAATGCTGGAGAGGGTGTGGAGAAAAGGGAACCCTCTTACACTGTTGGTGGGAATGCAAACTAGTACAGCCGCTATGGAGAACAGTGTGGAGATTCCTTAAAAAACTGGAAATAGAACTGCCATATGACCCAGCAATCCCACTCCTGGGCATACACACTGAGGAAACCAGAATTGAAAGAGACACGTTCATCGCAGCACTGTTTATAATAGCCAGGACATGGAAGCAAACTAGATGTCCATCAGCAGATGAATGGATAAGAAAGCTGTGATATGAATCAGCCATAGAGTTACACGTATTCCCCATCCCGATCCCCCCTCCCACCTCCCTCTCCACCCGATTCCTCTGGGTCTTCCCTCCAACTAATAAAAAAAAAATACAAATAAAATAAAATAAAATTAAATAAAAAAAAAGAAAACTGTGATACATATACACAATGGAATATTACTCAGCTATTAAAAAGAATGCATTTGAATCAGTTCTAATGCGGTGGATGAAACTGGAGCCTATGATACAGAGTGAAGTAAGTCAGAAAGAAAAACACCAGTACAGTATACTAACGCATATACATGGAATTTAGAAAGATGGTAATGATGACCCTATATGCAAGACAGCAAAAGAGACACAGATGTAAAGAACAGACTTTTGGATGCTGTGGGAGAAAGCGAGGATGGGATGATTTGAGAGAATATCACTGAAACATGTATATTATCATATGTGAAATAGATCACCAGTCCAGGTTCAATGCATGAGACAGGGTGCTCAGAGCTGGTGCACTGGGATGACCCTGAGGGATGGGATGGGGAGGGAGGTGGGAGGGGGGTTCAGGATGGGGAACACATCTGCGCCCATGGCTGATTCATGTCAATGTATGGCAAAAACCACTACAATATTGTAAAGTAATTAGCCTCCAACTAAAATAAATAAATTAATTTAAAAAATAGTGGTTTTTTTATTATTATTGAAGCTTAGTTGATTTACAACTTTGTGTTAGTTTCAGGTGTACAACAAATTGATTCAGTTATGTATACATACATGCATATCTTTTTTAAGATTATTATTTTTACATAATAGTGAGTATAGTCCCCTGTGCTATATTGTAGATCCTTGTTGGTTATCTATTTTAAATGTAGTAGTGTGTATATGTTAATCTCAATCTCCTAATTTATCCCTACCCACTTTCCCCTTTGGTAACCATAAATTTGTTGTCTATGTCTGTGTCTATTTCTGTTTTATATATAGGTTCATTTGTAAAATTTTTTTAGATTCTATATATAATTGATATATGTTTCTTTGTCTGACTTACTTCACTTAGTATGATAATCTCTAGGTCCATTCATGCAGCTACAAGTGGCATTATTCCATTGTTTTTTATGGCTGAGTAATATTCTATTGTATAAATATACCACATCTTTATCCCCTCATCTGTCAATGAACATTTAGGTTGCTTCCGTGTTTTAGCTATTGTAAATAGAGCTTCAGTGAATATTGGAATGCATGTATCTTTTAGAATTATGTTTTTTCCCAGATATATGCCCAGGAGTGGTATTGCAGGGTCGTATGGTAGCTGTGTTTTTAATTTTTAAAAGAAACTTCCATAATCTTTTACACAGTGTCTATATCCATTTATATTCCTACCAATAGTGTCAAAGGGTTCCTTTTTCTCCACACCCTCTGCAGCATTTGTTATTTGTAGACATTTTCATAATGGCTATTCTGACTGTGTGAGATGATACCTCATTGTAGTTTTGATTTGATTTTCTCTAATATTATCAGTGTTGAGCATAGTTTCATGTACTTTTTGGCCATCCATATGTCTTTAGCCAGACTCATCAAGAGAAAAATAAAGGGAAAGGGTTTAAATCAATAAAATTACAAGTGAAAAAGGGGAAGTTACAATAGACACCACAGGCATACAAAGGACATAAGAGACTGCTCTAAGCAACTATATGCCAAGAAAACGGACAACCTAGAAGAAATGGACAAATTCTTAGAAAGGTGCAGTCTCCAGAGAATGAATCAAGAAGAAATAGATAATATGAACAGACCAATTACAAGTCCTGAAATTGAACCTGTGATTTTAAAAACTCCCAACAAACAAATGTTAGGACAAGGTGGCTTCACAGGCAAATTCTACCAAATATTTAGAGAAGAGTTAATACCTATTCTTTTGAAACTACCCCAAAAAACTGCAGAGAAATAGTTTTGTTTTGACTGAGAGTAAAGTTGCCATTAAAATAATTGGGGAAGTCAGAAGATAATGTGGCTTAAAGGAGATGAATTTGATTTGTATATTTTTTCCTTTGTAAAATTTGAGATAAAATATACACACAGTAAAATGCACATATATTTTTCAGTTATGCAAGTTTTGACAAATGCTTACATTTATGTAATTCAAAACCCTTAAAGATATAGGCTACTTCTGCTACTTAAGAAAGTTCCCTCATCTTCCTTTGCAGTCTTTCTGTCATTCTGAGGCAACTACTCTTTGATTTCTATAAACACAGATTATTTTTTCCCATTCTGAAATTTCTGGAGTCAGACAGTGCATACATCTTTTTGTTTCTGGTTTCTTTTAGCATGAAGTTTTTGGAATTTATTTATGCAGTTTTTTGCACTGGTACTTTTTTTTAATAGTTAGATTTAAATACATTGACTATACCACAGGTTTCATTCGTTTGTTGTTTTTAAGTCTATCTATTCATGACAGTTTTTTTTGTTTGTGTGTTTTCAGCTTTGGGCTATTATGAGTAAAACTTTCATGAACAGTCTTGTAAAAAGCTTGCTTTGTAACAAATCTTTACATACCCAAGGCATGTAGAAATTTTCCTATTTTTAAAAGAAGCTTTATAGTTAAAATTTTATGCTTATGTTTGTTATTCATCAAAGATTCAGTCATTGTGTATAGTTACATTTAGGTGTAGAGGTTCATTTTTTTTCTATATGGATACCATATGCTTCTCATTATAATATATGAAAAGTCTTTTTTTCTCCATTGAATTTACTCTAAGATTTTTCTCTCTTTCTTTGTTTTTCAGGAAACTGACTATGATGTATCTAGAAGTCATTTTCTTTATATTTATCCTGAAGGAGTTTTATTCAGCATCCTCCAGGGACTGATTCTTTAAGTCAAAACTGGAAAAGAAATCTAACCCACCATTTTTCTAATATTTGTTTTTCTTCCAATCTTTTTCGATTCCTTCTGAAACTCCAATTATATATCTGTTAGACTGTATAATGTCCCTCAACTCACTTAGGCTCTGTTCATTTTTAAACTTTTCTCTTTTCTTCTCTGTTCTTTAATTTTATAATTTATATTTTCCTCTCTTGAGATTCCTTATTCAGTTACCAATTTTCTGTTAAGCTCATAAGATAATTTTACATTTCAGATTTCATATTTTTCAGTTCTAGAATTCCCCCTCCCACTAGATTAATTTATATGAACTCCATTAATTTTCTGAGAACCACTACCTACTCATTCATTATTTTTATCATTTTCAAAATCCTTGAGCATATTTATCATAGCTGCTTTAAAGTCCTTCCCTGCTAATTCTAATATCTGTGATTTGTCTAGAACTATTTCTGTTAGTATTTTTTCTTTTTGTTTTGAGAGAAACCAAAGAATTTTATTGTCATAGGAATCATAATGTTAATATTGTCTTGGTTTGACTTGGCACAGTCATAAGCAATTTGATATGCCTCAGTATCATTAATTTATTCCAATATACTGTTTAATATACTAATGATAACACATCTAGTACAAATTAGTGTAGAATAGAAACCTCAGCTATTCTGCAGGGAGATAGAGAAATATGATTACACCTTTGACAGAACTTGTTGAACTTGTTTGTTTAGAAGGGAGGAAGAAGCAGGACACTTTAAAAGCATTTCTACCCAAGATAGACACCCAAGCAAAGAAGATGGAATGCTCTGCTCTGCTCTCTCTCATTTCCAACTTACCTTTCAAAATTAGAGTTTGTGCTATAGCAAGTAACTCAGATTTTCTTCATGGTTGGAAACTTTTTTAAAACAGCTAATCACCTTGGAAGGACTTGGCCATTTCTATGTATCGTTTGCTCTTTAAGTCATTCAGCATTCACTTCCTAACTGATATGGCTACCCCAGTAGCCAGTGTTATAGCTAGAGACATGGTTTGTTCCTTCATAGAATTTAGACATGTTAGTATATTCCTTTATGCTGTTAATTTGACAGTTTTGTAGGTGCCACTGAGTGCTCTAATAAGCCACCTTAAATTCCTGACTCTTAGACCAAAGCTTCTAACAGATGTATCTGGTTCTTACACATGATAGTCCATAATCTCACAATCTGAGGCTTTTTCTGCACGGAATGAGAATGGAGATAGGATTCTGTAAATATCATAGTACTCTGGACGTAGCTTTACAGTTGTTTTCTCTTGTTTCATAGCGATTGGGGAAAAGGGTGGGTCTTACCAGATTATGGTAGTCCACACTTATAATAGTGTAGATTCCATTTTCAAAGTCTTAATGATAGCATAAGCAGTACATTGAAAGACAGCCAATAACATCCATCTCTTTAAATAAGTATCCTGCAGGGCTGAAATAACTTTGGCTTTATTGCTTTTAAACTTCATGAAGACTGGGTTAAGCTCTTGGCTCTGTTACATCTGAGAAATACAGACCTCATTTCATCTCTTGCACACTACAGCTGCAGTTTTATTTGGAAAATTGATGAGGGCTTCAAGTTATAAACTTGTGTTGATTCTAATGTAAATAAATGGAATCATTACTTCATCGTTGGGAGTGCCACCAATCCAGACCTTAAAATTAAGGGTTATTTTGTTGATTGGAGGAAAATTAAGGCAATCAACTCTCAAGGTTTTAATAAATGAGATTGAGCACTTAAAAATCACTTTCAACCTGGCTTTAAAAGTAAAGAAAATCAATAGCAATAGTACATGCCACATGGAAATAGAATGGGCTATATTTATTTTTAAAGATGTTTTCTTCTGTTGTTTGGGCTAAGTTTATTAATGTGGAGCTTAAAAGTAATCATATAAAATATAAAGTACATTTCAATAGGAGAATACACACTGTATGTTTGGTGGTAGTTAATATAAGTAGTGCTATGAAAGTTGAATTTCCTCCAAAAATTTCAGTGATATAGGCTCAGTACACTTCATAAGACTTCATGTGTGTGTGTTGGGGAGGTGTCTGTGTGATACATGTATGTATGTTTGTGTGTAGGCTTAGTTGGTAAAGAATTTGCTTGCAATGCAGGAGACCAGGGTTTGATCCCTGGGTCAGGAAGATCCCCTGGAGAAGGAAACGGCAACCCACTCCAGTATTCTTGCCTGGAAAATCTCATGGACGGAGGAGCCTGGTGGGCTAGAGTCCATGACATGGATGCAAGGATTGGACATGACTTAGCCACTGAACCACCACCAACGGTTATTAAACTGTAAAATATTAATGGATTGACCTCAGAAACTATCTAAACTCTTGTCCAAAGCTAGAATATTTGTTATTCCTTCTTTAATCACCACCATCATCATTCAGTTCAGTTCAGTTCAGTTCAGTTCAGTCGCTCAGTTGTGTCCGACTCTTGGCGACCCCATGAATCACAGCACGCCAGGCCTCCCTGTCCGTCACCAACTCCCGGAGTTTACTCAAACTCATGCCCATCGAGTCGGTGATGCCATCCAGCCATCTCATCCTCTGTCATCACCTTCTTCTTCTGCCCCCAATCCCTCCCAGCATCAGGGTCTTTTCCAATGAGTCAACTCTTCGCATGAGGTGGCCAAAGTATTGGAGTTTCAGCTTCCATCAGTCCTTCCAATGAACAGCCAGGACATATCTCCTTCAGGATGGACTGGTTGGATCTCCTTGCAGTCCAAGGGACTCTCAAGAGTCTTCTCCAACACCACAGTTCAAAAGCATTAATTCTTTGGCGCTCAGCTTTCTTCACAGTCCAACTCTCACATCCATACATGACTACTGGAAAAACCATAGCCTTGACCAGGCGGACCTTTGTTGGCAAAGTAATGTTTCTGCTTTTGAATATGCTATCTAGGTTGGTCATAACTTTCCTTCCAAGGCGTAAGCATCTTTTAATTTCATGGCTGCAGTCACCATCTGCAGTGATTCTGGAGTCCCCCAAAATAAAGTCTGACACTGTTTCCACTGTCTCCCCATCTATTTCCCATGAGGTGATGGGACCAGATGCCATGATCTTAGTTTTCTGAATGTTGAGTTTTAAGCCAACTTTTTTTTATTATTATTATTAGTTGGAGGCTAATTACTTCACAACATTTCAGTGGGTTTTGTCATACATTGACATGAATCAGCCATGGAGTTACATGTATTCCCCATCCCGATCCCCCCCTCCCACCTCCCTCTCCACCCGATTCCTCTGGGTCTTCCCAGTGCACCAGGCCCGAGCACTTGTCTCATGCATCCAACCAGGGCTGGTGATCTGTTTCACTATAGATAATATACATGCTGTTCTTTCGAAACATCCACCCTCACCTTCTCCCACAGAGTTCAATAGTCTGCTCTGTACTTCTGTGTCTCTTGATAAGCCAACTTTTTCACTCTCCTCTTT
Source organism: Cervus elaphus (assembly GCF_910594005.1). Classification (NCBI taxonomy): domain Eukaryota; kingdom Metazoa; phylum Chordata; class Mammalia; order Artiodactyla; family Cervidae; genus Cervus; species Cervus elaphus. Next base: position 67,303,445 of record NC_057847.1, read on the forward strand.
CACTTTCATCAAGAGGCTTTTTAGTTCCTCTTCACTTTCTGCCATAAGGGTGGTGTCATCTGCATATCTGAGGTTATTGATATTTCTCCTGGCAATCTTATTTCAAGCTTGTCCTTCTTCCAGCCCAGCGTTTCTCATGATGTACTCTGCATATAAGTTAAATAAGCAGGGTGACAATATACAGCCTTGACGTACTCCTTTTCCTATTTGGAACCAGTCTGTTGTTCCATGTCTAGTTCTAACTGTTGCTTCCTGACCTGAATACAGGTTTCTCAAGAGGCAGGTAATGTGGTCTGGTATTCCCATATCCTTCATAATTTTCCACAGTTTATTGTGATCCACACAGTTGAAGGCTTTGGCGTAGTCAATAAAGCAGAAATAGATGTTCTTCTGGAACTCTCTTGCTTTTTCGATGATCCAGCGGATATTGGCAATTTGATCTCTGGTTCCTCTGCCTTTTCTAAAACCAGCTTGAACATCTGAAAGTTCTCAGTTCACGTATTGCTAAAGCCTGGCTTGGAGAATTTTGAGCATTACTTTACTAGTGTGTGAGATAAGTGCAATTGTGCGGTGGTTTGAGCATTTTTGGGATTGCCTTTCTTAGGGATTGGAATGAAAACTGACCTTTTCCAGTCCTTTGGCCACTGCTGAGTTTTCCAAATTTGCTGGCATATTGAGGGCAGCACTTTCACAACATCATGTTTCAGGATTTGAAATAGCTCAACTGGAATTCCATCATCATTAACCCAGCTCAAATTCTTTAAGTCTTATTCTGTGCCAGAGAGATGTGGTATTATCTGTTTAAAGTAAGTTCTTAATAAATGTTTGTGATCCAAACTTTGTGTTATCCCATACTGTGTGCCCAGTAGTGATTTGAACAAAATCAGTACCTGGGATGTGTTTTGAACTGTTAACAAAATAAGTCAGATATGGGTTCTCATATACATCTGGGAACATGTATTTTTCAATTTCTTAGCTATAGAGTGATGTATGGGAGAATAATTCATAAAATTCTTTCATACATCAGTGTGCTCAAGAACACAAACTTGCCCACTCCAAGACAATACTTTTAATAGTTTTTATTGTTGTTTGCTCATAAATTTGGGAAGATTTGTAAAGTAATTCAGAAACAACATGAAAAATTCAGATTTGTATACATATGAGTTTGGAGTGGATTCAAATAAAAATTCCAGCACTAATCTGATGAATATTTAATAATATACATAACTGTTAGTGTGCTATATTCTATGTATGAAAAAAAAGTCAGAATAGTATGTCCTAGATAGTCCTTGTTGTCTATCTTTCCTTCCTCAGTTCTTGGCGCCCTGGGCAGAGCAGTCACAGGAGGCCTGAGACAGACAAATTTCTGTTGAAAGTCTTATCATAATCATAGTTCAGTTTAGTCACTCAGTCGTGTCTGACTCTGAGACCCCATGAACTGCAGCACCCCAGGCCTCCCTGTTCATCACCAACTCCCGGAGTTCACCCAAACCCAAGTCCATTGAGTCGGTGATGCCATCCAACCATCTCATTCTCTGTCATCCCCTTTTCCTCCTGCCCTCAATCATTCCCAGGATCAGGGTTTTTTTCAAATGAGTCAGCTCTTCGCATCAGGTGGCCAAAATAGAATCAACTTAATGTCGTAAGAGTTAGCTCATGGAAAAAGTCATAAGAGATAGGCACTCTCAGTCCATTGACAGATGGTCCTTCCTTTTATGAGCCCCTGAAGCTGCAGTGATGGCAGTGGAGATCTAATCAAGAGGGTCCCTCCCATAGTTGGGTTTCAGAGGCCTGAGCTAGATTGGTCAAGATGGCCAACTACTCTAAGCCAGCAATGTCTAGAGACAAGTACAAACCTGTACAAATGATCAAGACTCAAGAAACTGTATCAAGAAACTGTAGTCATCAAGTAAAAATGCATGAGTGAGGAAAAATATACCTTATTTCTGGTATAAATAAGATGAATATATTCAAGAATGAAGCAGCCAGTAAGAGACAGATTCTAAAACAAAGACAGTGGTCTAATTATTTTGCTAAGAACTGGGCTTGGATTTCTACTCTTCATATCTAAGCACACTTATTACAATAGAGATTTTCCTCTCATTTGGATGTAAGTTGTCTAGTAAGGGGGTGGCTTGTCTATTTCAAAGCCACTGTTTACCTTGAATAATGTTTAACTTCATTCAGGTTTCTTAAAAATGTTGAAATAACCACTTGGGCAGGAGAGTTAGTTTTATACAGACATTTCACTATAAAAGATATTTAGTATTCAATAAAGCTTGCAGTCCTTAACTTTAATGCTGTATCTTAATATATTGATTCGGGTCTCATTGGAAATCTGAGACACTGGTTCCATGATCTATGCACTTAATAAACCTTTAAATAATGAAACAGGATATACTTGAAGGGCCAGCTGTCTTTGTTTCTATTTTATGTTTGCACTTTTATGAGCTTGATGATTAGAATTCTGACTGGCCCTTGGCAACATTGTGGAGTTAGCAAAGGTCTTTCCTGCTGACATCTCTCTCTCTCTCTCTTTTTAACAATCTTTGCTACATGTAAGTTCTTTCTTCAGTTGCCTGATGCTCTCATGCTACTAGGATTTTAACATCTGTGTCCTCCCCGAAAGATTTGCCTGCCCAAGGCCATCTCATCTACCAGACCAGGATGTTACAATATTTGGGGACTCATTTGTTAAGTTTCTGATTTTTTATTTCTTGTGAAGAAAGATCTCACCCATCAACTCGTACGTTTGAACCAGTCTAGGGTATAGGAAATGGTGATCTGGAAGAGAAGAACATAGATGCCAGCTGTCTCCCAGAAAACAAACAAATAAAACATTTCTTACATATAATGAGAAACAAAACTCCCATATTAGCAACACAGTGGGAAGCATAGCCTCTCTCACTTATTTCTCCTCTTCACATACCTTTCAGGAGGCATGCCACACATTATAAATTTTGTCCCTTTCCAGAGGAATTTTTGATGTTCAATTAAACCTGGACTCTCTCATCTCAGTGTCATGGCTAGAAATGACACAAAGTATTCTCAGGTAGTTAAGACTTAATCTGGTTAAGGAACTTAATCCAGGTGACTTTTTGGAAAGATGGTGCCATAGTCTACAAATCCTGAGAATGGTCATGGGCTTTTGTGTTTCCCAGCCTGCAACATCCAAGGAAGTGGTCCTGAAATGCAAAGAACCATAATATCTATGGAGTTGCCTTAACAAAGAGACTTCTCAGGTGGTTCTGTGGTAAAGTCTGCCAGCTATTAGGAGATGTGGGTTCAATCCCTGGGTCAGGAAGATTCCCCTGGAGGAAGAAGTGACAATATGCTATAGTATTCTTGCCTGGAATTACAGGAACCTGGCAAGCTATAGTCCATGGAGTCATAAAGAATCAGACAGGACTTGGGGACTGAGCATGCATGAGCCCTAACAGAATAATGGAGACATAAAAGAATAACATCAGAATAATGAAGGAATCGGGTGGAGAGGGAGGTGGGAGGGGGAATCGGGATGGGGAATACATGTAAATCCATGGCTGATTCATGTCAATGTATGACAAAAACCACTACAATATTGTAAAGTAATTAGCCTCCAACTAATAAAAATAAATGAAAAAAAAAAAAGAATAATGAAGGTTTTATGGGTGGTTTTGATAATGAGGTCTTTTAATTTAAAACCTTCTTCTAAAACTTTGCCTTTCCTGCAAAATATTGAATTGGCCAAAAGTTTCATTTAGATTTTTTCATAACATCCCACCCTAGTATTCTTGCCTGGAAAATCCCATGAATGGTCGAGCCTGGTGGGCTACAGTTCATAGGGTTGCAAAGAGTTGGACACTACTGAGCAACTTCACTTATGGAAAACTCAAACAAAGTTTTTCACCAAGTCAGTATAAACACCCTAAAATGGGTCAGATAAAGAATAGAGTTCTCAGCAGCTCTTAAAAGAAGACAAAATAACCCTTGGAATGACAGGTCCAAGGACTCCCGCAGCTATCCTTGCTCCAAGCAGAAGATAGCAAAAAGGAAAGACAAAGTGTGGACCAGAGAGTAAACTGCTCTTTCTGTTTTTATGAATGAATACAGATGAGGAAAGAAACAACTTGTAACTGAAAGGAGAAGCCACATTGTGTAAGTGATTGTGTGACAAGAGGAGCCTTGGCTGCCTGTTTCTATTAAACTGTCTATCCACAAACCTTAAAGTTTGCCCTTGATGATAAGAAATTCCAGCTTATTCATGCAATGCCCCCTTGTATATTTCTTATTGTTGTCAGCATTAATTCCCTTGCTGAGTTTACTGCCTCTCTGAGCCTCTCTTCATCCTGTCACCCTATTAGTCAACAAAATCCTATAGAGCAGCTAACAAGCCAAGAACTCTGCAAGGCACTGGAGTTCGCATGAGCCAGGTACTTCCTATTAAGCAACATAGACCACTCCCAAACACATCAGCCTTGAGTGGGGGAATATCTTTCCTTCTTTGCCTTGTGTTTTCTCACTGAGAAGGGTCTTTAATGTGTTTTCATTTGATTTTGTTTCTTAATAGAGACTTCTAAACTCCTCCTACATGATTTGAACAGGCTGGGTGCCAACTCAACCCACAAACTATTGTTCTTGAACCTGTCATGATCTTTTCTTTCAAGGAAGAATTCTGTCCATCCAGTTCACTAATTGGGGGATTAAGGAAAGACCTTACTCTGTGATAGTTTATGGACCCACAAGCTTGTGAGCTGATTAGATTCTCCAACGCCTCCATCCACCATCCATCTCATGAGGCTCTCAGCCTTCAATGCAAATAACATTTTCTCTAAAACCCAGGATGTTACTTTGAAAGTCTCACAATAAAAGTATTTACTGGCTCCAAGGGAGCTGGCTTGTGAAGGATCCAAGTGAGGTGATAACCCTTATCCATAATGGGCTACAATCTTTTGAGCAAATACTCAAGAAACAATAAGAAACTAATAAAGAATTACCAGGTAGTTTAGACAACTGAAAGTGAAAACAAAGTGAAAGTGCTAATTGCTCAGTTGTATCCAATTCTTTGGGACCCCATGGAATATAGCCCATCAAGCTCCTCCTTCCATAGAATTCTCCAGGCAAGAATATTGGAGCGAGTAGACATTCCCTTCTCCAGGGGATCTTTCTGACCCAGGGATCAAACCCAGGTCTCCCGCACTGCAGGCAGATTCTTTACCATCTGAGCCATCAGGAAAGCCCTAGTTGAGATAATTAGTGCTATTTAAATCTTTGCTCAAAGTAGTTATACTTGTCACTAGTATTCTAAGCACAGACTTGTTCTCCGAATTCAGATAAAAAAGGACCACCCTCACCCCCACCCCACCACCGACAACCATAAATGGTGGCCAGAAAAGGCAGGTGTAGGAGAGGGGTTAGAACAGTTAGTGGGGATGACAGTCAAGTACATCTTGCAGCTTGAGAAATACAAATCAGGATACATGATCATGATAATTTATCATGTATTGAATTCTATTTCTAACTCATTTTCGTGAACTATCTAATTTTATCTCCACATCAATTCTAAGACATAAATACTATGTGTCTTAACATAAAGTTACCCAGAATGTAGAATTGCAGAGATTTTATGGATCACTACTTTAATTGAGAAGACAACTCTGGGGACATGAGCGAAGATGTAAGAAAATGAAGCAGAGAAGGAGGAAGCATCAAGATAAGAATGCTTTATCAAAGTGGTCATGACCAAGTATTACAGAATGCTTGATCAACGGGACAGTCCCCCAGGAAGGCATATAAATTGTGTCTCAGAACTTTCTTTGTGGGAGGGGAAGGAGAATGGATTCTTCCATTGCTTGTGTGTTTCCAATAATAGTTATTCTAGTCTCTGGTATTCATAGTCAAGACTGCTGGTAGGAAAGCCTCAGTAATGGCAGGTAAGAGGAGGCCCACTGTGTGGGTAGGAGGGGGTCTCATAGCCTGTGTCTGTGTGAAGTTGGCCTAAACCCCTCAGGGATGGTTGGGTCCAGAGAGTGAGGCCAAGAGGACTTGAAATGATGCAAAAATATGCCTAGTTTCTTAATTTTCTCCATTTTATAGGTTCAGAAAGAAAACCAGGTAAAAAGTCCAAAGTTAAAGTCTAGTAAGTAATAGAGAGGAAAATTTAAAACACAGATTCTCCACTCCTTTCTCTAAACTCCCAATTACTGATAGAAAGACCCCTATAGAAAATGTTCAGAAATTAACCGATGAGGTGACAGAGGCTAAATTTCAGTGTGTCAAGAATAATTTTAGGAAACCCATGAATGGGAAATACTTATCAAGTTACAGCAGGACAATGGGAGGTAAGAGGCATGTTTTGAATCTGAAAACATTCAACCAGGACAAGGCACCCTTTAACCCCAAATGTCTTTGATGCATTAGAGATCTGAGCTGAGTGTTGGCATTCTGAAATGCACCTGACCATATTCCAGAAGAAAGAGAAGGCGGTGCTTGTATTTGTTAAGTAACTTGCTTTGTGCAAGAGACTGTGCTAAATATCTCAATGGAACAACACTGAAGTAGTAGGTAATCATATCTCCATTTTACAGATGACAAAACTGAGGCTCACATAGGGAAAAGAGTACACTTTCCTTATCCTACATTGTCCCTATCGTGTACATAACAACTGCACATTTGGATTTTCATCAGTATTCATCTTCTATAGTAATAATATAGAGGAGGACTGGTAAACCCTGGATGGTCATTGCAATAATCTAAGTGAGTGAAGTCGCTCAGTCGTGTCTGATTCTTTGCGACCCCATGGACTGTAGCCTATCAGACTCCTCCGTCCATGGGATTTTCCAGGCAAGAATACTGGAGTGGGGTGCCATTGCCTTCTTCAGGGATCTTCCCAACCCAGGGATCGAACCCAGGTCTCACGCATTGTAGGCAGATGCTTTTACCACCTAAGCCACCAGGGAAGCCAATGATCTAAGAAACTTATTAAAATTATAAATTCCCCAGGCTCCACCTCAAATCTGCTGCATTAGTCCTTCCATAGCTAGACGACCAGTTATCTGTAATGTGACCACATTTCACAGGGGATCTGATGGGAAGTCAAGGTTGACACTCAAAAGGGTAGTTTTTTTTTTTTTTTTTCTTTTCCATTGGAGGATAATTGCTTTACAATGTTGTACTGGTTTTTGCCATAGAACAGTGTGAAATCAGCCATATAGATAGTCCTTCCCTCTTGAGCCTCCTTGCCACCCCACCCCTCTAGGGTAGATGAAAGGAATGAGATGTTCTTAAACTGCATGAAATAAATATTCAATATTCAGAACAAAGTTTTGGAGAGAAGATAGTCCTGCTGTTCTTTGTACAAATCATATGAGAGGTGTTTTATATTTGTGGCTTCCCAGGTGCCGCAGTGGTAAAGAATCTGCCTTCCAGTGCAAGAGGGTTCAATCCCTGGGTTGGGAAGATCCCCTGGAGTAGGAAATGGCAACCACTCCAGTATTCTTGCCTGGAGGATCCCATGGAGTTTGGCAGGCTCCAGTCCATGGGGTCGCAAAGAGTCAGACACAACTGAGCGATTATCACTTTCACTTAGGAAAAAATGTGCCAGGGATCAGGGACTGGGTCCAGTTGACTCAAGACAAAGCCAGACACAGTCCAAGAGCCTGGCCGTTGGGGAAGCCTGATGAGGGCGATTCTCTCATGCACCTTGTACCAACCGACCAACCGACATGCTAACAAGCAAACAATTTATCCCAGATGGATCTCTGTGTTCTTGGCAGCAGACAGTCAAGACGGCTTCTAAAAATTTCCCTGCTGTTTGACCATCAGCTCCCTCTGTGTCCGGGTTATATCTCTTCCTCCACTGCTGAGTCGCTAGCTGCCTGCAACTCCTACCACCCTTCCACACACGCAGGCTGTTTTTTTTTTCAGCAGGGCAGCTATTTTCTGACATTGGGCACTGAGCCGTCATAATCAGATACAATTTCCCGACCACACAATTCCACTCCTCCTGCAGCCTCAGGTATAATTATGAAGGCTGTCCTAGCACCCTCTACTTACCTACACTGTACTTTCCAGGGAGGGATGGCCTCTCATTCTCTATTACATCTTTTGAAAGAAAACCCATAGGCACTACAAGGTTCAGGCACCAAGTAGGAATGGGAGTTGGAGTGTCCTTGCTTTGATAGGCATGTGCAACTTTTAATTATCTACTCGTCCAGGATTTACATTTTTTTCATATTGTTAAAAAAAAGCTGAGAATGGTGATGGCTTGATTTCTTGTGCACACTGGGAATGGAATTGGTTTAGAATATCATCTGCACTTCAGTCACTGTCATTTTCCCCCTTATTGTTCCTTTGTAAAGTTTATTTTTCTCATTCCATGAGTAATAAATTCAGAAAATATGGAAAATATAGAAAATATGGGAATTCATAAAGATTTACAGTTGATGACTCCATAGCTCTTATTAATATTTTTATACATTTCCATCCAATCTCTTATTCATTCACACATACACAAACAAAATATTTAAGGTTCTATTACAGCAGCTTTATATTTTGATTTTTTGGCTTATATTATGAGAGTAACATTTATTTATGTCATTGAATACACTAAAAATGACTAATTGTTTTATAATATTTCATGTTATGGTCATGCCCTCATTTGTCTCGCCTCATTTTCCTATTGTTGGGTACTGAAATTATTCCCTATCCCTTGCTGGTTCCTTATAAATCAACTTATCACCCAAGATAATTGATCAGGTTCACCTATGTTTGGATGACTATTAATGACTGCACAGCGTGAGGACGGTGCACAGACTTGGGGAACAGAAAAACTTAGGTTGAATCCCAGTTCCAACACTAGCTTGCAGAGTTTTCTCATCTGTAAAATGGGGCTCATGCTAACTGCCTGGCTCATTTTCCCAGTTTTTCTCCCTCCTTTCTCTAGTGCATACCACCCATCTTAGTTACTCTTGATCTCTCACGCTCTTGCTTACGCAGCTTCTCCAGCCTTGCACCTGCGCACACGTGCCCTTCTTTTTTAAACTTGGTTAATGGTAAGGTCACATCCGAAGAATCGTGTACAACGTCTCCCTGCATTTGTTCTGCTTCTCCAGCTCTGATGTGGGTTCGTCCCTTTCCTGGAACCTGCTCTTCACATTTCCACCTCCCTTTTGGTCCAGGCCTTCCTCACGTTTGAGAAGTCATCTCCAGCTTCACTCCTCTGAAGGGTTTCCCAGCCCTAAACCCTGATGATTCCGTAGCCTGAAACCATATTACTCTAAGTGACAGAGAAGCTCTATCTCAAACTTTCTGAATTTGAATACTTGTGACTTTTTTCCACATTACTTTTGCCAAAATTTCATTCACATTCATCTTTCCCTTTTCCTCATTTATGCCTTTATCTCTTTTTTTCCAGCTATACATGGTCAGATGATAGGAGTTCCCTTAAATGGCAGTCTATTCCAAACCTGATGTGTCTATAATATCTACTGGAATACGAATGAATCTGTGAGACTTGATCCATAATATTAAATGACCAGCCAACCAACCAAATAGCCTTATAGTACGTGCCCAACAAAGGGTAGTTGGTAAAATAAACCCCAAGTTCAATTCTCAGCTCAGTCTCTTATGAACTATATGGCCTTCAGTGAACCTCTAAGCCATATAATACTCATTTGTTTATATGGAAACATTTGCTAATTCATAGAGTTGTGCTGATCAAATAAATGACATCTGATTATTAAAAATATTCTCAGCTCTCCACTATTTTTACCTAAGAATCACATAAAAGGGTTCTATTGAATCTTGAATATACATCAGATGTTGTAGTTATTGATATTTGATATTCACACCAAAGTAACTAATCACTACAATTACTATTAATAACTAATGAGAGACGGAATCATGACACTTATCTCCAAATTCAGGCACTGGCGCAGTTTCTGGCACATGTTCCATTCCCAGAATCAATGTTGAGTTGAATTTATGGTGGAATAAATTTTTAGAGGCTTTTGCATTTCATTTTTAAGCATCCAATCCATCCTACACACACGTTAGCATTTTTGTATGACAGTGAAAATATTGGAGATAAAAATGATCTGGTTATGGGCCTATGAAAGTGATGTGACAGATCCAAGAGCCTAGATCAGATTTCAACTTTTGAAAGCAGGAGAAACTACGGACCAAAAACATTCCATGAAAGGCTAGCACATAGACTTTGAGAAGCATAGGGTGGGATTAGAAGCCAAACCTCAGGCTTTGTCTCACTACTTCATACTGGGTTTCTTCATACCTTACAGTATGCCTCACTTACTCTCATCGTTGGAGCTTTCTGGGTCATTTAAAGTTCTATTTATGCATCTACCTGCACGCTCAGTCCTGTCCGACCTTTTGTGACCCCTTGGACTGTAGCCCACCGGACTCCTCTGTTCATGGGATTTTCCAAGCAAGAGTACTGGAGTGGCTTTGCCATTTCCTACTCAGGGGACTCTTCCCTCCTATTCCAGGGGCTCTTTCTGGCCCAGGGATTGAAACTGAGTCTCCTGCATGGCCTGCATTGGCAGATGGATTCTTTACAACTGCACCACTTGGAAATAAATTTAAATTTATATTAAGCATTGATAACCTTTCCAAAGTAATTTCATTGTTGTTATTAATTTTTTCTGTTCCTCTCTATCCTCCTATTGAACCCTACCCTACTGCAATTCCTAAAGCCTGGTCTTTTTTTAAAAAATAGCTTCCTCATATAAGCAAATCATAGTGAATTTTTATGTTACATGTCAAACTTCCTTTTGAATCTGTCTGAAGCCTCTGAGGAGTAAATCCCAGGGCAGGAGATCCTGTATCATGCATCTAATTAACCTTTGATTATCTTCCTGACTGCCTCGCAGTTCAATACTTGCTTGATTTTTATTATCCATCTAATTAGTAGGGTTTAAGTGTTTTTTTATGTCAGATTTTATTATATCAGTTTGCTTACACAATTTCAGGATACCGGGGAGTACCAATATGTTTGTAATCCTTAAGTGCTATATATCTACTTGCTATTTGTTTGATTTTTCTTTCCATAAAAAGTGCTTTGACCAGTTTTTCCCACTAGAGTGTATAAGTAGTCTATGAAATGCCATAATGATGGCAAAAGCCTTTCTATTAATTGTGCATAAATTATCAGCACAGCTAGTCAAGACTAATCAATCGTGTCTCTGTCTAATAAGCCTGCAGAGTGACAGACTTGATATGCTGAAACAAAGGAGATAGTGAAAAAACCCTCAAAATACTTCACTTTAGGGCAAACTAATGAATATGTACATATTTGTGGATCAGGTTCTACAGCCATGGGAATATAATTTGTTACTGAAATCTATGGATTATAATTAAGTGTGTCTGTCAATAAATGGTTAGGATTTAACATAATCAGTTAGATGTGCAAACCTTATCCCCTACCACTGATCTTTTCATTATTATTATTATTTTTACATGCCAGTTTTATTTCCAAATGAACAGTAAACTTGCTTTCAGTCATATAATTTGCATGTTCATTTGTTAGTGTTCTTAGTCAATGAACTTTGTAATTACTGAAAATTAATATGAATGTAATTTAAGTTTGTCCTTATAAAACAGTGTGGTTTTCTCTAACATTACCTGTGACTTTAGTTTCCCTTGTGGTCTCAGGTGGCTGAGTGGTGAAGAATCTGCCTGCCAATGCAGGAAACACAGATTCAACCCCTGGCTTTGGAAGATCTCCTGGAGAAGGCGATGACAAACTACTCCAGTATTATTGCCTGTGAAATCCCATGGACAGATGAGCCTGGCAGGCTACAGTCCATGGGGTTGAAAAAGAGTTGGACACGACCTAGTGACCAAACAACAACAACAATAGTTTCCCTTAGCTTCCCCAAGATCTTATGGTCTTTGTCTCTTTCCCCTTGGATTTAAAATAGAGTGAGCAGTTTGACTTATTTCTAGCACTCTCTCTTTATATATATATATATCCTTCTGAGATATAAAAGATCTACTGATTAGCACAGAGCTCAATTTATCAGTAATAGTCAAATGTTCAGTGGCAATTGCCTTATATATGGAAACAGACATATGGTACATACAGAATGAGAGCCATGGAGGCATGCTATCTGATGCGCAGCAAAGGAATCAAAAGTATTGGGTTTCATTCTCTATCTTTGATTTACTCTTTAGCCTTGGGCTCATCATTCTTCTAAAACTTACTCTTAGTGTCTTATTCTTTCCATCGAGGTACAAAGATAACTGTACTTGTAAGCTGAGGAAAAGGAAAGTATGCTATTCATTTCTTTGGATGGAAATTACTTACAAAATTCAAAGGATTCCTCTGAAATGTAACCCATCCCACATTTATTGGGCATCTTCCATGTTCTAAAGGGCTTCCCTGATAGCTCAGTTGATGAAGAATCCACCTGCAATTCAGGAGACCCAGTTCAATTCCTGGGTAGGGAAAATCTGCTGGAGAAGGGTAGGCTACCCACTCCAGTATTCTTGGGCTCCCCTGGTAAAGAATTCGCCTGCAATATGGGAGACCTGGGTGTGATCCCTGGGTTGGGAAGATCCCCTGGAGAAGAGAAAGGCTACCCACTTCAATATTCTGGCCTGGAGAATTCCATGGACTGTATAGTCCATGGGGTCACAAAGTCAGACATAACTGAGGGACTTTCACTTTTTCCATGTTCTAAAGATTGTGCTGAGCACCAGGGATACAAAGATAAGTTCGATGTTCCATTGCTGCTCATTAGGTGACAGGAGGTGAAAGAGAGATCTGGATTCAAATTTGTTTGAGAGATTGTCTGGAATCTCATCTTAAATCCAAATGAATTACACTAGAAGGATAATTGTATGTCTACAAATGGGACTTCCCTGGTGGATCAGTGGTAAAGAATCCATCTGCCAATGCAGGAGGCGTGGGTTCAATCCTCAGATTGGGAAGATCCCCTAGAGAAGGAAAAGGCAACCCCTCTAGTATTCTTGCCTGGGAAATCCCATGGGCAAAGGAACCTGGTAGGCTGCAGTCCATGGGTTCACAAGAGTCAGACATGACATTGTGACTGAAAAAAGACATGACTTTGTGACAAAAAAGTAACAGTGATGTCTACTAATACATTGAAGAAGGACAGCGAATAAATAATAATAAGTTTATTTTGGTAGATGGGATTATTGTTTGCAACTTATTACATTCTGTTGTGGGAGAACTACACGCTAATTGCCTCTTCCACGTGACTTTGTAGTGCCTCCCATTGAAGTCAGCAGAGCATGCATGCCTTCTCCATTGACTGGTTTTGGTGAGGTGACTTGCTTTGCCCAACGGAATATGGACAGAAGAGTCATTTTGCCAGTTCTAGACTGAGGCTTGAAGGGTCATGGGAAGTTACTGCCAGCTTGTTTGGATTTTCTGCTCTTTGCTAAGAAAAGACCTTGTTCCCAAGTGACTGTTTCTCATCAGTCTATGCCAACAACAAAGCAACGTGGACCAGACTTAACTCCATCAAAGCCTGGATTCCAGTCCCACCAGCTGATTCCAGTCTAGACCAGCTTAATTTCACATACACCTATGAACAGAAAATAAATGTTGATGTAAGCCTTGGAGACTTAGGGTTCATTTGTTATAAGGATTATCACGATTAAGCAAAGAACTGGCTAATAAAACACGTTTTTGTAAGCTTTAATTAAATTGTTGATTGAGGAAATAGTCATCAATGAATGATAAGGCTATTAAATGAAAGACAGATGGGAAACAGTGTTTGCATGGTATCAGATTATGACTCTACAGATTTCTTGCTGAGGACAAGAGAACAAACAACTTCAGTGAAGAGATCAAGTTTCCACTACTTTAAGGCAATTTGTCACAAATTATGGGATAACTAGACACCATAATGCATCATATCAGGTGACACCTAAACTCCTCAGCATGGCCTAAGTGTTTTTGCCAAAGTGATTAACTTGAATCTAGTAAATCACTATATGCAACTTTCCTTTATCAGGAAATACACAGTAGAGAGGTAGAAGTTGGACAGCATAGGGAAAATTCAGCACATTACTTTCTACAGGACAAACGACTAGTCTGTCCAACAAACCAATGTTGCAAAAAGAAAAAGTGAGAAAGCAGCAGAAAAAACCAAATGCAGTGTGTGGTTCTAGTGTGTATCCTGGTTTGAAAAACTGAGTTATGAAAAATACTCGAAGACAATTGACAAAATTTAAATATAGCCTGGCTACTATAGCTTACTCAGAAGTTCACATTAATATTGTTTAATTTAATAATAGTATTGTAGTTAGAAAAAGTCTCAACTTTCCAAGATATATACTGAATTGCTTAAGGGTTTATAGCTTATATGCGATTAATTGACTTGAAATTACTTTAAAAAAGGTGTTAAAATTTACATTTACAAAATTTAAATGCCTATTAAATTTGAGGGAAAAAGATAAAGATGTCTATTCTTTATCTAAAGATGATCTATTCTTTTAAAATTTCCATATATTTGAGATTTTTTTAATGGCTAGTGCTATTTTGTGTGCAATTTTTTTTTAATTGAAGGATAATTGCTTTACAGAATTTTGTTGTTTTCTGTCAAACCTCAACATGAATCAGCCACAGGTATACATATATCCCCTCCCTTTTGGACCTCCCTCCCATCTAAAATGACAATACACTTAAGACCCAGTGTAAAAGCATTTAAGATGTCATTTTCTATGCAATCTGGTTCTAAATTTAGTGTTTTTAGCGTTCTCTAATTTATTTTATCTGCTTACTGCCTATATCCAAAATAGGTCAGTAAACTACGTGAAGATCAGTACCACATTTCACACTTGTTTTCACTTAGTCAAAGCACTTTGTGGCTATTTGCATAAATAGACGTTAGCCATTTCATTAAAGATGATATAAAGAACTTTCTTTTCATTATTGCCTATTACATTAGTGACTGTGCATTGCCCTCCTTTGTCCTTATCAGGGGAAACATAGTCTATGGTTGTGTAGCTTCCTGCCCTAGGATTTAGTTAATTAAATCAGTGTGAACAGTGAACTGCCGATGAAGCCAGTTAACCAGATTGTTAGAGCTAGCTAGAAAACTGCAGCTCTTTGATGTTGCTCTAAGTGTCAGGTGACACAGAGAGCATGGGAACAGATGATGTATTTAAACATCAAATGGGGCTGCTCAGTTTCTCTCCCAAGGTCTCTATCATGGGTCAAGTATGTTTTGAAAGCAGAAATATGACATCAATATTTCTGTAATAAAAGTCTCCATCACATTGATATCAATTGATTAGTTGTTCCACTTTAAAAAATCCTCTAAATTATCCCATACTTGCCATGTAATTGGCAAGATACTGGAATTGATTGACAGGTATTGTATATACCTCAAGCATCATTTTTTAAAGGAAACACATTGTAATTTCAATGCAATGATACTATAAATATTCAACCATCAATGTCAAGTATGCAAGTTTCTCTCTTAGTACTTATAACAACACAGAGCTCTAAAAAGGGAGATATTCTTGAAAAAGATGAAAAGTGGTGGTTATATTCTCTTTCAAAATAATAGTAATGAAAATGATGGTGCAAGCCTTCATTTTGAGCCAGCCATGTCCCAGAGAACACATGAGATTTTCTAGGCGTATTATTTATACTTTTCTCATTAAAACCCTTCCAGATCAATAAACCATTTCCCTTTTCTTTTCTATAGTTGAGAAAACTAAAGTTGAATAGAAAATGATTTCTGAAAGGTCATCAGATATATAATATAAAGCTTAGTCAGACAGAACCTGACCTCAGGTTTCCTTGAATCTAAACAAGTATGTTTCCCCCACTGCTCTAGATAGTCTCTTTAAAAAGGATTTTTAAAAAAGTAATGGTAAGGGAGGATTTTGACCAGAAGTCTTGTATGTTTGCAATATTATTATTTTAGCTAACAATAGTTCTGATGGGGATTAAAGCATAACAAAAAACAAACAAAAATAAATTATATAAACTGAAGCTTCACATGAAAGACTAAATTTTGTACTGTTTCTGTTGCATTAGGTATATCTAGCTCCGGTGAAATATAACTAGTATAAAATAAGGTGGATTATTGAACAAATTCTCTGATAATTCAAGCCAAAAATAGTACTCTGTATACATGAGATAAAGAGAGTGGGATTATTTTTCTAACTGTCTGCATAAAAGTCACAGTTTCTACATCATTTTTAAAGTATAGATTCAAGCTTGGAAGCTCAGACTTGGGCAATATCAGGAATCACTGATACTGATTAGAAAGAATATAACAAAGAAGCAATGGATCTGAAAAATGGAGGGAAAAGAGTGTTGTGGAATGTTGGCAGGTATTTATTGGTTATCAATATAACTGGCTGAATGGTTTAGATGTTGTAGATAGGAATGAGATAAGAACCTTATGGGAATTGTGAACAGTATGGATTGTGATAAATAACGTGAAAGATTTCAGAATATATGTTTATCCACATGTGGATAATGAAAGCAAATTTGAAGAAAACTAGAAGAAATTAAAATCTCTTGTTGCAGTTTAGAAACAGTTGAAAACATGCAAGTATAGTTAACAATAAGCATGCTAATGTTTACACTTGATCTTAGCCAAAAGGCCGAGAAGCGATGCATGCTAATGTTTAATACAAGCTGAAATGTATTTTAAAGAATCAGGAAACAGTGTGATTTTCAAATAGCTAAATAAAACTGCAAACACCAGAATATTCTTACCATTTTTTTCAAACAACAAAATATTTAAAGAATTTGCCTATAGAAAATAAGAATTCTATTTTTTCTCTCCAACTCCAACGTTATATCCTGAATGAATTGACCTTACAAAGAATTGCTTTCATCAGGTTACTCATGAGTTTTTTTAAAGTAGCTTTTAAAAAAATGATATTAACATCAGGTCTATGGCCGCCAGTTAAGACAATGCTCCAGTATGCTTGTCAATATATGATTCTTTTAAACCCCATGCAAATACATTTTCTTCAGTTTCTGATTGTAGTTCCTCTGCATGGAGCTCAGACTAAAGAATCTTGGGGTGGGGGATCATGCAGACAGCCATGTGGGGACCCAGCCCCTTCTACCAGCAGACCAACACCAGCCCCATGCTCCACTGGGTCACATTGCCAATCACATGGGGAGTCTAGTCCACCCTCCAGAGGGCCTGCAGCCACTGAATCGGGCACAGCCTTTCAGCCAAATGATCCAGAGGCCAGTGATGCCTACCAGCATGTCCTCAGTAGTTAGCTCAGTCACAACACCAGGGCATATACAACCCACATTGGGGAACCCTAGATCACATGGCTCTGGTCACAAGAGAGGTGTATGCTGCTGGGTACTACACGGCATTTCCTACATAAGGGTTCTTCACAAAGATCAGGAAACTCACCTACCTAACACATAGAGATAAAACAGAGAATCAGGCCAAATGAGGTGACAGAAGAATATGTTCTAGGTAAAAGGAGAAGACAACCTCTGAAAAAGAAGTAAGTGAAGTGGAGATAAGCAATTTATCTGATAAAGAGTTCAAAGTAATGATCATAAAGATGTTAAATGAACTTGGGAAAAGAACTGGATAAACACAGTGACAATTTCAACAAAGTCTGAAAATAAAAAAGTAAAAACCAAATAGAGTTAGAGAATATAATAACTGAAATTTAAAAAAATAAGAAATTCACAGTAGGTTACATGATACAGAGATGAGTGAACTGGAAGACAGAATAATGGAAATCACTCAAACTAAACAGAAAAAAAAAACAAAAACAAACAAACAAACAAACAAAAAAAACGAGGATAGTTTAAAAGCCCTCTGGGATAACATCAGATATACTAACATTCACTTTACCAAGGTACAAGGAGAAGAGAGAGTGAAAAGGGCCAATACATTATTTGAAGGAACAATACCTGGAAACTTTTGATACCTGAGAAAGGAAACAGACATCCAGGCCCAGGAATCACAGAGTTCTAAATGAGATTGGCTCAAAGAGGTCCACACCAAGACACATTACAGTTGGAATGGCAAAAATTATTGATAAGAAGAGAATCTTAAAGGCAGCAGAGGAAAAGCAACTACTCACATGCAAGGAGATTCCCATAAGGCTATCAGCTGACTTTTGAGCAGAAACATTTTAGACAAGTAGGCAGTGGCGTGATATATTTAAAATGATGAAAGGTAAAAAGAAATCTTACAGCAGGAGTAGTCTACCCAGCAGGATTCTCATTTAGACTTGAAAAAGAGGTAAGTAGTTTTTGACTAGCAAAAGCTAACATAGTTCAGTATCACTAAACTGGCTTTATAACATAAAGTAGAAAAGACCCAACTATAAATATATATGAAGCTAATACAGGAGCACCTAATACATAAAACAAATATTTAAAAGTATAAAGGGAGAAATTGACAGAAATATGAAAATAGTAGGATACTTTAACACCCCATTTACATTAATGGATGGATCAACCAGACAGAAAATCAATAAGTGAACACTGGCTGTAAATGACACATAAGATAAATTGGAATTTTATATACATATTATATATGTGTGTGTGTGTGTGTGTGTGTGTGTGTGTGTTCTGTGTTGGGTTACTCAGTCATGTCTGACTCTCTGTAACCCCATGGACTGCAGCCTGACAGGCTCCTCTGTCCGTGGAATTTTCCAGGTAAGAATACTAGAGTGCGTTGCCGTTTCCTACTCCAGGGGATCTTCCCAACACAGGAATCAAATCTATGTCTCTTGGATTTTCGGCACTGGCAGGCAGATTCTTTACTACTAGCACCACCTGGGAAGCCATGTATATATGCATACATAGATGTATACATCTATATATACACACATATAAATGTAAAACATTATGTATGTATATAACATTTCATCCAAAATAACAGAATTCACATTCCTTTCAAGTGCACATGGAACATCCTCCAGAATACATCACATGCTTTACCATATAACAAATCCTAGTAAATTTAAGAAGATTGAAATCATATCAAGCATTTATTTTTCTATCCACAGCAGTTTGAAACTAGAAATCAACTACAAGACAAAAACGTCAAAAAACACAAACACAGGGAGTGTAAATACCATGCTACTGTACATAACCTATGGGTCGTATAAAAAATAAAAATAGAGAATCTTTGAGACAAATGAAAAGGGAAGCACAACTATCTGAAAATCTATGGGACACTGCAAAATTTGTTTTAAGAGGGAAATTTATAACCTTGCAAGCATATCTCAGAAAATAAGAAAAATCTCAAACAATTAACCTGACAAAAAAGGAAGCAGAAAAAAGAACAAATAAAACCCCAAATTAGTAGAAGGGAAAAGAAATACAGATCAGAGTGAAAATAAATAAAATAGAGACTAAAATTGCAATTAAAAATATCAAGAAACTAAGAGTTGATTCTTTGAAAATATAAATGAATCTTTAATCTCACTCATCAGAAAAAAAAAAAGAAAAGAGAGACATAGAGAGGGCCCAAATAAATAAAACCAGAAATGAAAGAGAAGTTATAACTGACACCATGGAAATACAAAGGGTCATAGGGCTATTTACCAATTATTTTAAAATGTCCTATTTTCTAAGTTCAAGTTGGGACTCCTATAATATTTTATATATAATTGTATATTTTATTTACACACACACCACACACACACATACAATGTTATACAGTAAACCTTGTTGTTCTTCTATTTTATACATAGTAGTATGTATCTATTAATCCAAAACTCCTAGGTTTATTTCCCCTTTGGTAGCCAAGTTTGTTTTCTATGTCTGTGAGTCTCTTTCTGTTTCTACGATATCGTATTAAGTTTAGATGTCAATGCACTTATTTTTCTTTTAGACTGTGACATTTCTGTGGCAGAAATTATGTTTTGATAATTTTTCTTCCTCAGTTCTCAGCTGATACTTAAGAAACTATGTTATGTAAATGGACAAGTCATCAACAACTGTTTATATGAAAAATCTTGAAAGTAAAGATAGAAGATATAACCTCTGCCTTCAAAGATTTTTCAACACACTGGAAGAAAAGCAGCATTTATTCTCAGAAAGGCAAAATAATTGGTTGTGTGCCAAAGAGCAGGACTTTCCTCCTATATTTACGGGAGTCAGGAAGGAAGGAGGCCTTCACCTTGGAGGACGATTTGAGAATCAGCCAGAGTAAGAAATAAGGAAGAAACTCGAGACAAGGAAAATAAAGGAACACAATGGACTTCAGTATGTCATTTTCAGGGAATAACAGTGAGTGACTAGTTTGTCTCAAATGAAACCTCTGAATTAGCATGTAGGAAGATGAGAGTTATGGTTGCTGTTAGGATGATGCTATAGGTTGTTAATTATGGTCTTATTTAAAATCTTCATTTTCCTCTTCAGAACATTAATGTAACTGATCATCATGGAGTGACATTATGAGTTTAAACAGTGGAGTCTAGTATTTAATTAGAGGTAAAAATAAACTATTATAGTGTATTAAAAAAAACAAACAACAAAAAACAATATGCCAGCCACCACCAAAATCAACTGAAAAATCCCTTTCCAAATGAGAGCAAAACCCATTTTTTCCTACAGTATCGATTTAGTTCTATGTCTTTGTTTTAATGAGCATATTGAGGAGGTTTCAAAGGAAAATACTAGGGCAATTAATAAGCAACTTGAAAATTTTAGATTTTGTCCCTGCCCCTCTCATCTACTGCAAAAACTTCTTGTGTCTATTCTTACAATGGACTCTCCATCACAGCTAAACAATGACTTGCTACCTTGGTGGCTTATACATGACCTCTTCATTCTTCTGTCTCTATATATCAATGTATATTTTAGAAGCTTTGGACTTGACAATAACTACACGATGTTCCCCAAATTTGGTAGAATTGGTAAAATGAAAATATAATATCTCTACCAAGAGAGTATCAGTGACTGAGTTTTATTTTCAATTTTAAGTCATTATTAAGGTCCCACATAAAGTCAGGCCAAAATATGGAAACAGAGAAGAAACCCTGTGGGGTTCTAAGAAAAGAGAGATGAACCTGGTTGCAACTGTCATCTGATGTGTTCTCCAATGAGAATGAAACCAACGGAAATATGATTTAAAATGAAATAAGAATCAGCACAGGATTCACCCAGTTGGATATCAGGCAAATGCTTATTGTATGTAGTGTTCCCAAAGGTAAGGCAACAGTTGTAATAATTAGGCGTTAACTTCTCTAAATCAGACCTAAGCCCCCTTCATGTTTTTACATTTCCAAATAACATAGTGGTAAATCTTATCTTTGCTGTTCTTTATTGTTTTCTCAACTATGTGGGAAGAAGTCTTTTACCTGCACCATCTTAGTCAAGTCTCATATTTCCATACAGGTCCTTCTGTAGTAATTTGCTTGAGTTCACACAGATGCTAAATGCTAGATATGGGGCTCAAATCTACATCTGTTTCCAAAATCTAACCTCATAGTGTTTATTTTACCTACTGAAGTGAAGTGAAGTTGCTCAGTCATGTCTGACTCTTAGCGACCCCATGGACTGTAGCCTATCAGGCTCCTCCATCATGGGATTTTCCAGGCAAGAGTAGTGGAGTAGGTTGCCATTTACTTCTCCAGGGATCCTCCCGACCCAGGGATCGAACCCGGGTCTCCTGCATTGTAGGCAGACGCTTTTACCGTCTGAGCCACCAGGGAAGTCTATTAGTAAGTCATTAACTTAAGCATTTACAATTCTACTATTTTTCCTGATGCAAGTAATCCTACTGCATATGATAAAATCCACTGGAATTAGAAGGGGTTTTCAAAAGACATTTGAACCATCCTTACCATTTCAGCAGAATGACACTGAACATCTCTCCCTGTACCTCTTAAACTTTCCTCTACTCTTTAGGTAAATAAGTATATGCATAAAGGCTCTTTCATTTTATAGGCACTGCTTTCCCCAGTTTATCATTTCAATATTTATTACCTCTTCTGCTTGTGTGTGCTTCCACAGGTATCACCCAATGTACTCAAAATGTGATTTGACCCCATCATCAGTCCAAAGATGCAGGGCATCTCTTACTCTGTGCTGAGTGAGTAACTAGTCCTAGGCTAACGGCTGAGGCAGGGTACCAAGAAATGATCTAAGCCCATAAAGAGCTTGAAAATTAGTTGATAAGACAAGGCATTTGTATATCTAACATACAGAGGTGGTATTGCTCATATGCAATTAAGTGCTAAATTGTATAATGAATTCTAATTTAACTGAGATTTCAGAGGGTACAGATGAAAAGACAAAATAGTGGAAGATGCTTTCCAAGATGAAGGTATTCTTGGTCTTGAAGAAAGCTAGCTTTTGTTGGGTGTCTACTATTTGGCAAGCAACATGGTGTGTGGCAAGTAATTCACTTATTCTTTCTCATTTGAGATTCATAAAATAGCCATTATTTTCACATTTTACAGAGAAGTTCAAAAGAATTTGACTGGCTGAAACCGTACTAAGGTTTTGAGTTGGACATTGTTCCTGAGTAATCTGAATCTAAACTGCTTTTCTTACTATGGTATAGTTGTCTGAATGATTGCTATACCTTATATTTGTTACCCCAAATACATTACCTTTTTGGTGATAGCTCTTTTATATTACTCTGGGAGAGAGAACCTCATACTCTCAATGTGTGTCCTTCAGGTAGTGCTGGCCTCTTTCCATCAATAATAGGGTTAAGCATATGACCCAGGTTTGGACAATCAAAAAAATCAGTTTCCCAGATTCACGGACTTAGAGAATGAACTTATGGTTCCCAGGGCGGAACGCTGGGGGAAAGGGATAGTTAGGGAGTTTGGGATGGATATGTACACACATATCTGTTTAAAGTGGATAACCAACAAGGACCTACTGAATAGCACATGGAATATGGCTCAATGTCATATGGCAGCCTGCATGGGAAGAGAATTTGGGGGATAATTGGAACATGTACATGTATGGTTGAATCTCTTCATTGTTCACCTGAAACTGCCACAACATTGTTTGTTAATTGGCTACACCCCAATACTGGAGAAGGACATGGCAACCTGGTCTAGTATTCTTGCCTGGGAAATCCCATGGACAGAGGAACCTGGTGGGCTATATATAGTCCATGGGGTTGCAAAGCATCAAACATGACTTAATGACTAAACAACAACTCCAATACAAAATTAAAAGTTTTAAAAAAGAAAAGAAAAATCAGTTTCCCTAGCCACATTAACTTGTTCTGGTGATATTAGGTACATGTATTGGGATAGAAAAGGATACTTTCTCTTAGGGATTGAAGCTCTGAAGATAGAAGTTCATGATTTTCAGTTGCCATCTTGCTACTAAAAGTGAGACAGTGTTTGAGAAGTACACCATTAGAAAAGAAAGCAACAAAAAAAAGACTTGTGCATCAGAATTTGCTTGCCTGGGCAAGTGTGGATTCGTTTTTTATTTTTGTTTCAACCAATTGAGTTTGAAGTTTTGTTGTATAAAATAAAATGAACCCAGACATAAATGGAAGGTATTCTAACAGTGGTTGACAATTTTGAGGTGGCAGGATGAAACAAATGTAGAATGGGGAAAGTGGCATGTTTTAAATAAAGGCATTCAGAACACAGCATAAGGCTGAAATGAGTTGAAGGTGTTACATGGGAGACATACATCAAGACCCTTTTCATGAGCTTCTGCCCCTCACAGAAAATAGTTTGACTGACTTATGCTGATGGCATACTGACATTTAAGACAACACAGTAAAAATGTACTGAATGTTAAGATGCACTCTAGAAATAATATCATCTGTGATAAAAAAAGGAAGATAAAACTGTAGTCACACTATCACAAATAGAAAATCTCTTGAGAAATATACTTACAGAGACATGCAATGTTTAATGTATATTAAAACATTTTCCAAATGATACCATTGCCAGGAACACCATTGTTCATTTTAAAAGACAAATGCCTTCTAGAAATAAAACAGATGATTTAGAAAACACTTTGTTCAACTGCATTCTGAGGTTAACTGAGATACACTCCCAGTCCTTGCAATTTGAGGTGTTTTATAAAACTGATTTTCAATTGAGATTTTGAGATACCAGGGCTGGTCAAGATCTTTCATGGCCTTATTTCACCAAAATGTAGTGGCAATTAAAAAAAAAAAAAGAAATCTTTTGTAAAACACGTCACAACAGCAAAAATAGTCAAGCAAATAGTTTGAATAAAGAACTCCATTGCACAGATAATTACTTTTATTTTCTTCTGAGAAAAGTCAACCACAGTTTCAATCTATTCCAACACATGATCTAAATTAGAAGTTTATTCCATCCAATTTTTTTTCCTGATTTATCTAAAAATTACTGTTGAAAAAGTCTTTGCTTTAAATAAATTATTAATATCTCCAAACCAATCCAAGTCAACAAATATTTACCAAACAATTTCTATGAGCCTTGCACTATTTGGTATTTTAAATACAAAGGAAAACAAAACAAAACAAAACTGATTCAATCCATCAAGGAAAAGCCTTAGTTTCCTTGTCTGCCAAATGGGGATGGTAGTGGTATTTACTTCATAAGATTGTCGGGATAAGTAAATTAATTTAGTATAGATAAAACACCTGGAACAGTAACTGAAAAACATTTTGTAAATAGTAGTAGTTATATTCTGTGAATGTATATTCTGTGACTATGTCTATTTGTTATGGTCATACTAAAAAGAGAATGACTGTCTCTATCCTAGGACTAGGGAAGTCTTCACCAAGAAGGGCTACTTTTAAATAGATCATTAATACAAGTTCACTAAATGGAAACATGTAGGTAGGATTTCTACGGAAAGACTGATGGGTCAAAATTCTTGAGCCTTAGAAGAGCTTGGTAAATTTTAGGAATGATAAGTAGGCCACATTAGGTCTGAAGACTGCTTAAATTTCATTCACTGGAGAAAGGGGGATAATTGAAGTTACTTTTTACAGACTAGTGGTATAATATGGCTTAGTTTCAGAATTGCCCCTGAATTATCAGATAAATATTAGCTATAAGAGTAGCATGATATGGAGTCACAATTGTCTGGTGAAGGACTGATGTTAGCTGAAACTCCAATACTTTTTTTTTTTTCCTTCAAAACTGCCTACTTTTTATTTTTTTTTCCATTTATTTTTATTCATTGGACGCTAATTACTTTACAATAGTGTTGTGGTTTTTGCCATACATTGACATGAATTGGCCATGGATTTACATGTGTTCCCCATCCCGATCCCCCCTCCCGCCTCCCTCTCCATCCCATCCCTCTGGGTCTTCCCAGTGTACCAGCCCTGAGCACCCGTCTCATGCATCCAACCTGGGCTGGTGATCTGTGAAACTCTAATACTTTGGCCACCTGATATGAAGAACTGACTCATTGGAAAAGACCCTGATGCTGGGAAAGATTGAAGGCAGGAGGAAAAGGGGACAACAGAGGATGAGATGGTTGGATGGCATCACCAACTTGATGGACATGAGTTTGAGCAAGCTCCAGGAGTTGGTAATGGACAGGGAAGGCTTGCGTGCTGCAATCCATGGGGTTGCAAAGAGTCAGACACTACTGAGCGACTGAACTGAACTGATGCCATTAAATGATTTCTCCTTTAGAAAATGTGACTAGTAATTTTTATCTCAGAGAATTAATTTAAAAAGACATAGACTCCTATGTATATTAAGTACTATGTGGTGCTTTCCTATACACATTGTGAAAAGTAAATAAGATATGTACATTATAAAAACATTATACAATATATTTACTAATACTTTGATGCTCATTTTAAAAGTTGTTAGCCAATTTAATAAATATGAGACTTTGTTGAACTCTTTAACAAGAGGAAATTTTGAGCATAACCAAAATACAGTAGTGTAAAAATAGTATAATGAACTTTCGTCATTTATCTTCATTGTTAACTCATGCCCATTTTATTTCATCCATACTCCCACTAACTTCCCTTGCTCCCTGGAATAGTTTGAAGCAAATTTCAAAGAAATAGAATTTCATTTGTAAATAATTAAACATGCATCTCTAAGAGTTAAGAACTCCTTGGGGGGAAAAAAATATCCCAATACCTTCATTATCTATAAAAGATAATTGATAGTAATTCTGTAATATTTTCAAGTATCCAATTTATGCTCACAATTATGTTCAGCTTGCTTTAATCAGGATTCAAATAAGGCATATGTTGTGTTTTAAATTTTTTTCTCACATGCTTTTGATCTGATCATCTCTTTCTATTTCTATGCAGTTGTGATTTTGTTGTTGTATTGTTGAAGATACCTGGTTGTGTGTGTGCTACAGTTTTCCACTTTATAGATTTTGCTTACTGCATCTTTGAAGTGTCTCTAACAGGATATTCTGCCTCCAGTATTTTCTGTCAATTGTTGTTTAGATCTAGTTGTTGTTTAGCTGCTAAATCATGTCTGACTTGTTGCAACCCCATGGACTGCAGCACACCAGGTTTCCCTGTCTTTCACTGTCTCCTGGAGTATGCTCAAATTCATGTCCATGGAGTCGGTGATGCCATTCAACCATTCTCGTCCTCTGTCGTCCCCTTCTCCTCCTGCCTTCAATCTTTCCCAGCATCAGGGTCTTTTCCAATGAGTCAGCTGTTTGCATCAAGTGGTCACAGTATTGGAGCTCTTCAGCTTCAGCATCAGTCCTTCCCATGAATAATCACAGTAGATTTCCTTTAGGATTGACTGGTTTGATTTCCTTAGATCTAGAGACTGCACCAGATTTAGACATGCCTTTTAGATAGATTGCTTCATACTGCTCCTGCTAAGTCACTTCATTCGTGTCCGACTCTGAGCGACCCCATAGACGGCAGCCCACCAGGCTCCCCCGCCCCTGGGATTCTCCAGGCAAGAACACTGGAATGGGTTGCCATTTCCTTCTCCAATGCATGAAAGTGAAAAGTGAAAGGGAAGTCGCTCAGTCATGTCCGAATCTTAGCGACCCCATGACTGCAGCCCACCAGGCTCCTCCATCCATGGGATTTTCTGGGCAAGAGTACTGGAGTGGGGTGCCATTGCCTTCTCCGTGATTGCTTCATAAGCAGTACATTATTGTGAGGTATGTTATGTTTTGTTTTGCCTCCCATTTTGTGATATTAGCTTTTGGTAACCATTATTTGCAACTTCCCTTGAGACCCAGACAATAAAGAATCTGCCTGCAGTACAGGAGACCTGGGTTTAATCCCTAGGTTGGGAAGATATCCTGGAGAAGAAATTGGCTACTCACTCCAGTGTTCTTGCATGGAGAATCCCATGGACAGAGGAGCCTGACAGGCTGCAGTCTGTGGGGGTGTCACGAAGGGTTGCACATGACTGAGCAACTAACATTTTCACTTTTTCACTTTCATTCACAACTTATAAAGTGGTAGTAGTTTATTTCTATTATTTCTTCTTTATTTAAGCTGAGATAATTTTATTAAAAGAAACCTCTCCTTATCAACTGTTTAGATACCCTGAGGGAGAATAGGATAAATAAATGCCTGATACTTTTTATTTATCATCTTTCAAAGTCATGAGTTGATACCTTAATTGTCTCCAAAGATAATGGTTGAGTTTTAAGAAGTATCATTATAAACTAATAGGTTGAGGAACATTTGATCTGTTTCATATCACTGCACTTGCTGACAGCGCTGAGGCTCAGGTTTTCCCAACTTCGGATGGCAAAAGTAAATTCAAATTGGCACTGCAACACTTTTGAGGACTCTCTTTCTGCTACTATATGCTACTCCAGGCTCATTCTATGTCTTTCCTGCTGCAGACCTGGAATTGGCCAGCTCTCCAAGCAGCCCTTGTTCCTTTAGTAGAATTTCTCTAGTGACTAAGATTTAGGAATTAAGAATGCTTAAGGCTTTTAGTGTTGGTCTTTGTTTCTAGATCATTTCACTGACAGAACAAAAGAGATTTTTAAAAATACATATGAGTTTATACTGATGACTCCAAGTTCAGAGCTATAGAATTTTTATTTACTCACCAATCCTTCATTTTCTTACTCCCATGTCAAAAATTCTGGTTCTCACCATGATTGTAGTTACTCATTTGCTTCAACACGTACTACCTATAAAACGCACACAGAAAACTACCCACCAATATGATTATGCAAAACCAGTTTATAATTGATTGTTTTCAAAGTTCATTTTGCCCTTAGGACATATCTCATTACAGACATATAGTGATAACTCTGTATTTTATGGTGGTTTGGAATAGTTCTTCTTTCTGTAGTCATGCCACCAGTTGGATAAGCCATCAGGTTTATCAGTTTCCTTTTACCTTAAAAATATGTAGATTTCTTTTTAAATTTAAGTTATATTTTATAATTAGGTAGACTATGAACATGGCTTTAAAAATCAAATCTACAAGCAAAGTGTATTAAAAAAAACGGGCTACTGAGACTAAGATACGTGGTTTGAGCAGCCTCTTTGCCAGAGGAATTGGGGGTGATGTTGTTGCTAGATGCATACTTCTTTGAAATTTCTATTAATAGTTTTAGAAATGACATAGGGGTCATCCACCTAGAACCATGTCTCATCTGGGAATCAAAGGAGTTGTCTGGCAAAGACTAGCAATAGGAAAACACTTATGAAAGAGCTGAGATTTCTGTTGTTTAAAAAAAAAAAGACACTAAGATTCAAGTAATATTTTGAAAGCTTTGAAAATTAAATAAAAAATGTCAGTCACAATCTCCTTCTACCTTTGTGGATATTTTATGTATCTGTTTTACAGACTTGACATTGAGAGATTGCCTATTACTTGACATTTGGCCCTTTTATTTGACCTTCTATCATAAATATTTTCCAGGCTGTAGCATATTCTCCCTATTATCATTGTAGTGGCTTCACACTATTCCATCAAGTGGATGGACCTTAATTTAATTAGCTGCTGCACCATCGTAGAACACTTAGGCAGGCTCCAATTGTTTTGCTGTTCTAATAATCTTGCAGGGAACACATGATACTTTGTAAAAATAACCTAAGCATTGTCTTCAGCTGTCAGCGGTAACAAGTAATATTTTTGATCATCTGGGTGCTTAATATTTTAGCAGGTCTTGTTCACCAATTAGATGAAATATTCGCTAATTAGAATGTAAAGGAGAACAAACCATTAACTCCTTATTTTTAACTAGCTGCCAAGACAGCAGATAGAATTCAGTAGTATATGAAACACTGGCCTGAAGTCGCCCTCTGTGAGCACGTCAGTCTGTACTCAAGACAGGTTTTCTTTTTTTTTTTTTCAGGTTTTTTATTTTATTTTATTTTTAATTGGAGAATAGTTGCTTTACAATGTTGTATTGCTTTCTGCTGTACATTGAAATCAATCAGCCATAAGTATATGCATGTCCCCTCCCTCTTTTTTTTTTTTTTTATTAGTTGGAGGCTAATTACTTCACAACATTTCAGTGGGTTTTGTCATACATTGATATGAATCAGCCATAGATTTACACGTATTCCCCATCCCGATCCCCCCTCCCACCTCCCTCTCCACCCGATTCCTCTGGGTCTTCTAACACCATACACAAAAATAAACTCAAAATGGATTAAAGATCTAAATGTAAGACCAGAAACTATAAAACTCCCAGAGGAGAACGTAGGCAAAACACTCTCCGACATAAATCACAGCAAGATCCTCTATGACCCACCTCCCAGAATATTGGAAATAAAAGCAAAACTAAACAAGTGGGACCTAATGAAACTTAAAAGCTTTTGCACAACAAAGGAAACTATAAGTAAGGTGAAAAGACAGCCTTCAGATTGGGAGAAAATAATAGCAAATGAAGAAACAGACAAAGGATTAATCTCAAAAATATACAAGCAACTCCTGCAGCTCAATTCCAGAAAAATAAATGACCCAATCAAAAAATGGGCCAAAGAACTAAACAGACATTTCTCCAAGGAAGACATACAGATGGCTATCAAGACAGGTTTTCTATGTACTTCCCTGCTCTGTAAAAAATGCGATTCCGTAACTCTGTCCTCTGGCAGATCCTATTTTGTGCTACTTCTCATGCCAGAGAAGTACAATTTAACTAATATTGCTGAATATCGAGGCTTCCATTAGGGTCAACATAACCTGCCAAACATGCTTCTATAACATCAGCCACACTGCTGAACCCCAAGGGACCTCTTGGTTTTATGTAATAAGTTTATAACAAACAAGAAAGTGGATAGAGGGGAATAAGCTGGGGGTGTTTGGGATATGAAAGCAAGGGTACAGGCAGAAGAAAGCATGGGATCATATGGTCGATTGGGTAGAAGACAGATACCCCAAAGAGCACTGGGTAGAAGTTTTGCAGTGTCGTAGGATCCTTGGGTGATCAAGCCCTTGGATCTCCCTATGTGGTATCCAGTATGTGATTTAAGTCAGATTGCAACCTTTATGCAAACTTTGGACTGTTAGGGATCAGAACTGAGAATGTCTTGGAAATGGCATTGGTGAAACACACACAGAGCTGTGATGGTGAATGCCTGTCCGAAGACAGGGCATGGTGGGTTCGGAGAGTTAGTTCTGGGTAGTTTGAGGGTTATCTGGAATTTGGTGCTTTTCACACCCCTGGAAATGTTGCCATGGTGGATTGGAGCTTGGATTTTCTCGTCACTAGTGAAAGGAATTTTGAAGATTTAAATGAACTAAGGCAGAGTATAAAACTTGTTGGTTATGTCTATCATTTAAAGTCAGAGAAGCACTTCTGAGGTTCCAGGGAGTTATAATGCAAGTCTGTGACAGGTCACATCAGTTTTCTTATGTTGGGCCTTAAACTATCATAGATTAAATAAACAACCATGATTTCAGATGTGCAAAAGCTGATTTTTTTCCTAAAATCTAAGACTGTGGATTTTAGATATTTTATGCTTCTGAGGCTTAATTCCTGTCAGGTTAATTTCCTTACAAATTGGAAAAAGGTCTATATTTTGAATTAGATATTCATATGATGCAGGAGTCAGTTTTTCCCCAAAGACAGTTCCTGCTGAGATTTAAGTGGGTAGGATCATAGTCACATGAAGCATGAAACGTCTAATTGTGCCATCATCTGATCTGAATATGATTTCATTTAAAATTTTGCTAACTTCATTAAGACACAAAGAAAGAAAGGGCAATTCAACTAAAATAATTAACTAGAAATTTTCATGTGAGGTCTTTTGTCAGCCTTAATCATTGACCTGGCCTTTAACAACATGTGTCTTCTTACTGACAGTCCAACTCTTCAACTAAAATTCTCCTTTCTTGAGATCATCTGTGCACCGCCTCTTAAACCATCTGAGCTGCAGGGAAAATCTTAGACACAAGAATAGCGATGATGTTATGATATGAATGATGGGTTGCCCTTCACTAACTCTGGAAGCTCAGGTAACCATCTAATCCTTCTGTGGAGCCATCTTTTAACTCCGTGTTTTGGAATCCATGGGAAAGTTGGTGAAATGAAGAGTGGAGACTTGGGGTCTTCTTTTTAATTTTAACTTTTTATTTTGTATTTGAGTATAGCTGTTTAAACAATGTTGCAATGGTTTCAGGTGCCCAGCAGAGTGACTCAACCATGCATATACAAGTATCCACTCTCCCCCAAACTCCCATTCCATCCAAGCTGCTACATAACATTGAGCAGAGTTTTTTGTGCTATACAGTAGGTCCTTCTTGGTTATCCATTTTAAATATTGCAGTGTGTCCATGTCAATCTCCAAATCCCTAACTATCCCTTCCCTTGGGTCTTCTTATTTCCTTCTCTTTGTGACAAATATCACTTTTCACTTTTTCCAAAACTCCTAAGAAGGAAAGCTAATTAAAAAAAAAAAACAAAACAAAAAAAACTGAGTTTATTTAGGATAGTAACTTGCATTTCTTTGGTAACGGCATACAAATGTATGGTAGGTCATGTGCTATCTCCTCACATGAATTATTTTAAATAACTCCTCAGGTGTTTTGGATTTGCAGCCACATTTGAGAACAACTGGCTGGTGGAAAGAGATGACACAGAGTCATAAGCTCTGGCATTGGTAACAAAAAAACTATGCCGTCTGAGACCATAAAACCTCACCTCCCTGAATTCACATATCCTCATTTATAAGATAAAATTTTACAGTAAAAGGTTACTAATATCTATTTTTTCTCCCTAACAAGTTCTGTTTCTCTTTCCTCTAAAATCAGTCATCAGCCTGCCTCTGTGTTCTTGCTGAATTATGTAATACCTGTCAGTGGTTAACTGGGCATGATGGATTATAGAAAAACGTTTAGATCATTCAAAACCCAAGTGATAACATATTTGAAAACATGCCTATTATATACTCTTAACAAAGGCTCTAATGAAAGGTTGGTTAAAGTTTTCAAGATACAAAGGACTCCTATAAACCAGACACAAAATGGGCTTGAGTCATGAATGGAAAATTTATAAAGAAATGATAATGGATAATAACATTTGAAAAGAAGTTTGATCCTATTAATAATAAAATAAATATAATTTATCTGGAAATAATAACAGCATACCATTGTGTGCTGGATCTGATTATGCTGGCTAAAGTAAAAGAATGAAGATACTCAGTGGTAGTGAGATGGTGAGGCTTTTGCAGGAATGGTATCATTATTACAGCCACCATGAGGGAAAATTCAAGGACATGACATGAACTTAAATTCTTAAGAGTGTGCAAACCCAGTGAGCCTACATTTCTAAGAATTTACTTCAGTTCAGTCACTTAGTCATGTCTGACTCTGCAACCGCATGGACGGCAGCATGCCAGGCTTCCCTGTCCATCACCAACTCCCAGAGTTTGCTCAAACTCATGTCCATCAAGTGGTGCCGTCCAACCATCCAACCATCTCATCCTTTGTCATCCCCTTCTCCTCCTGCTTTCAATCTTTCCCAGCAGCAGAGTCTTTTCCAATGAGTCAGTTCTTTGCATGAGGTGGTCAACATAATGGAGCTTCAGCTTTAGCATCAGTCCTCTCAATGAGTATTCAGGACTGATTTCCTTTAGGATGAACTGGTTTGATCTCTTTGCAGTCCAAGGGACTCTCAAGAGTCTTTTCCAATACCACAGTTCAAAAGCATCATTTCTTCAGTGCTCAACTTTCTTTATGAGAGTCCAACTCTCACTAATTTCTAAGTGAGAAAATAATCAGTCAATATTCAAAGATGTTTATACAAGGACATTCATAGTAATATTGTTTTTAATATTCAGAATCTAAAAGTAACACCAGTGGTTATCAATGAATAAATTTTAAAATATCCTTTCAAAAGACTTTGACCTTGAAAGATAATGATGTAGGTATATATTTATCTATAAAAAATAGATGTTTGATATACAGCTTTAAGTTAAAATGTTATAAATGATTATATGTACATATATATACATACATAGGTACATGCATAAATAACTTATGAAAGTTGGAATATTATAAATGAACACTTTGGTGATAATCCTTTCCAGGTTGATACTATATTTCTTCTTTGATTCCCTGTATTTTATAATTGGGTTCTAAAATTTTAAAGTGTATTGGTAATTAAATTTTCATTAATTCAAAGTTGCTCTAATTTAGGCCAACATGCTAGGAAAGTATGGGGCTTGCCTGGCAGCTTTCCTGGTAAAGAGTATGCCTGCAATGCAGGAGACCCCAGTTCAATCTCTGGGTTGGGAAGATCCCCTGGAGGAGGGCATGGTAACCCCCTCTGGTATTCTTTCCTTGAGAATGCCTGTGGACAGAGGATCCTAGCAGACTACAGTCCATGGGTCACAAAGAGTTGGGCATGACTAAGCACAGCACAGCGCCAGGAAAGGATACTATTTCAAAATGTGCTGGTGACTTCTTAAGGGTTTATCTCAAGCTCTTTGAAAGTCTCAGAAAAACCACTGGAACTACTGACTGAGGCAGGATGTTTTTATTCTGTCCATTTCAGGCCAACATTAACAAAACTGAAATAATCCCAGAATCACATGGCATGCAGCGTCTGAGTTGGAAAGTTCAGCTTATTAAATGAAAACATAATATCCGTTTTCCTGTCTCCTCTTCTCATTCTGTTTTCATTTGGTCATTTACAATTAAGGGAGAGGAAAATATATTATTATGAAAAAGATGTTATTAAGAATCTTCCTGTCTCAGCCTTGCTTTAAGACAAAGAGAGGCATGTGAGGCCAGGTCACCAAAACAGGAATCCCAATAAGGTGAAGAAGGGGGACTTCCCTGGTGGGCCAGGGGCCAAGACTCCATGCTCCCAGTGCAGGGTGCCCGGGCTCAATCCCTGATCAGGAGACTCAATCCCGCATGCCACAATTAAGAACTGGAGCAGCCATAGATAAGATGACCAAGAGCCACCTCTGACCTATTAAAGAGAGATGAGAGGTTAAGAGAATTTGCTGTAGATTGAAACAGGGTTTTTATTTATTTTTGAAAATTTTTTTAAATAAATGAACCCATTTTATTCAAGTATTAATTGTTTAAAAAAGTTGAAGTACAATTGCTGCATTTAAAAAAGTGAAACTGCATACTACATTTCTAGCTTGGTAAATAAATGAGTTTGATATAACAGTTGAGCATGGTACAGTGCAAGACTGGTAAATGAAAGAACAATTGGTTTAGCCTTAAAGCATATTAATGCATAGAAAGTTTTGATTACTCCAGCTGTTAGCTGAATTAAGTGTATCTTTGAGACTAAAGTAACTGAAAGACTTTTTTTATTGGACATTTACCAAAAACTCACAGGGCCAGCCTGAGTGTTCATACAGTGTCAGAAAGAAGACTAGCACTCACCCCTCAATTCTACTCCTGGGTATATCTGAAAAAAAAAAAAAAACAACATAATTTGAAAAAAAAATGCATGTTCCCTAATGTTAATAGTAGCATTATTTATAATTGCCAAGTAATGCAAGCAAGTGTTCCATGACAGAATGTATAAAGATGGGATACATATATATGAATGGATATATGTGTGAATAAAGAAGTTATATGATATATAATGTTTATGTGTGTGTGTGTGTGTGTGTGTGAAATGGAATACTACTCAGCCATGAAAAGAACAAAAATTTGTCATTAGCAACAACATGGACAAACTTGGAGGACATTATGCTAAGAGAAATAAGGTGGACCAAAAAAGACAGATACTGTATGATATTTCTTATATGTGGAATATAAAAAAAAATAAAGTAAACTAGTGGACATAGCAAAGAAGAAACAGACTCAGAGAGAATAAATTAATGGTTAACAGTGGGGAAAGGGAAGTTGGGAAGGAAATAATAGGGGTAGAGTATTGAGACATACAAAGGACTATGTTATAAAATAAATACACCACAAGAATATGTTGCATAACAAATGAAATATAGCCCATGCTTTATAACAACTATAAATGCAGTACATCCTTTAAAAAATGTGACTCAGTATGCTATACACTTGAAACGTACATAATATTGTTTATCAACTATACCTCAACAAAAATTTACAATGAATTTTAAAAAGACCAGCAACAGTTGCCATATTTTTTCTCTATATGTTTCCCCTATTTCACTTTTTAATTTAAATAAACTGAAGACATCATTGACACCTCCTTTCCAAAAACATATTATGCTCATTTCCTAAGATTAAAAACAACTGCTTCTAGGACCATATTACCACTATCAGGACTAAGAAATTAATTATAAATAGTTCCATACTATCTAATATCTACTTTGTGTGCAGAGAGAGTTTCCCAAATGTTGCAGGAATGTTTTGCAGCAGTTATGTCTTTTTAAACCTATATTCAATCTGGCTTTATACCTTGGTGATTATATCTCTTTAGTTTCTTTTAGTAGAATGTTTCTTCCACTACTTTTTATCACTACATTTTTGAAGAATCTAGGATATTATTTTATAGATCATCTTCCAATCTAGATGTGACCGATTGTTTCATCTTCCTGCCTTTCAATGTTTTCCTCTGTACCTGTATTTTCTATGAGGTTGGAAGATTAGCTTCAGGTTAACCATTTCTTCTTTCTCTCTCTTTCTTTCCTTCTCCCTCTCTCTCTCTATAAGGTAAAAGTATAACACACACACACAGTTTCTGGCACGGAGCTCCTAGAACCCTTTAATTTCCTGAATATTAAGATCACTAGGAACATCTGTTGTTCTCATGAGGTGACTCTGAGTAGGCTCCAGGATGGGGACTGGTCACCAGAAACATCAAGCCATGATGAGAAGCTTGACGTGGAGAAGCCCCACTCTGCATTTTTCAGAGGGGGGAGAGGGGCTGGAGATGGAATTAATAATTGATCGTGCCTGTGTGAGGGAGCTCCATACAATCCCAGTAGTAGGGTTTCTGAGAGCTCGCAGGTGGGTGAAAACATCTATGCGGAGGATGACACAGCCCAGCTGCATGGAAACAGAAGTTTCTGCGTTCAGGGTCCTCCCGGACCAGGCCTTATGTATCTCTTCATCTAATTATTGGCATTTGTGTAGTTGCTCAGTCGCTCAGCTGTGTCTGACTCTGTGACCCGATGGACTGTGGCCGGCCAGGCTCCTCTGTCCGTGACATTTCCTAGGCAAGGACACTGAAGTGGGTTGCCATTTCTTCCCAGGGGATTTTCATCTAATTATTTGTATTCTTTATATACCCTTTCATAAACTTTAATAAGTTGGTAAATATAAGTTAAGTGTTTCCCTGAGTTCTGTGAGCTGCTCTAGAAAATTAATCAGACCTGAGGAGGAGGTCATGGGAAACTTTTTGCGACCCTATGGACTATACAGAATTCTCCATGGAATTCTCCAAGCCAGAATACTGGAGTGGGTAGCCTTTCCCTTCTCCAGGAGATCTTTCCAACCGAGGGATGGAACCCAGGTCTCCTGCATTGCAGGTGGATTCTTTACCAGCTGAGCTACAAGGGAAGCTTATGAGAAACTTTGATTGTAGCCAAATAGGATTGAAGTTCAGAGACCTACTGCTTATAACTGGCATCTGAAGCGGGATGGAGCAGTCTCGTGGGGCCGAGACTTTAACCTGTGGTATCTCCCAGTAGGCAGTGTTCAGTTCAGTTCTATTGCTCAGTCAGGTCCGACTCTTTGCAACCCCATGGACTGCAGCACTCCAGGCCTCCCTGTCCATCGCCAACTCCCAGAGTTTACTCAAACTCATGTCCATTGAGTCAGAGTGTTAGAACTGAGTTAACAAGTTGTAGGACATCCAGCTAGTGTCAGGTAATGTCTTGCTAGTGTGGGGGAAAAGCTTCAGTATTTTATCAGAAGTGTTGGCAGTGAAGTGTGTGTGATTAGTAGAGGAGACACTCAAAAAGGAAAGAGGAGGAAAACTTTGGGTTTTTTCTCTGCGCGGGAGGTAAACTGAACTGAGTTTTCACTTTCTCTCTCTCACTCTCTCATCGTTGGCACTGAGTATTTCTTATTACACGAGAAAAGATTGGCCTACTGTTAGAGATTCTGAATCACTTGGCCAATATAGTGACTGTTCCACTGTGATGTTCCACTTACCTTTGTAATTAGTAAGAAATCCATGAATCCTCTATGCCCCAATCACTTCTCAGTTTATGGTTTTAGCATTCATTAGTGATATATTTTGTAATCAATGACAATGTTAAGATTTACAAAATTATAATTTCACAAATACATTTTTCCTTCTAGGCTTAATAGCTATTTTTTTTCTGTTAAAAATTTTTTAAAATGTTCTCTCTTTTTCTTTTGTTTAAGCATCACTAGACTTAGTGATTTTCGTTTATATTAATCAGTTCCAATTTATTACTGAAATGATTTTTTATTTTTTTGCTGTTACATTTATTCCAAACTTGACAATGGATGCTTTTTCAAGCTGCAATGACTCATTTGTCCGTTTCTGACATAATTCTTATTGATACTTGATCACTTCCCTGCGCCAGGGTGCCTGTGTTGTGCTCTGCTCAGCCATGTTGGACCCTTTGTGACCCCGTGGACTGGAGCCCGCCAGGCCCCTCTGTTCATGGAATTTCCCAGGCAAGAATACTAGAGTGGGTTCCATTGCCTGCTCCAGAGCATCTTCCTGATTGAACCCGTGTCTCCGATGTTCCCAGGGATTGAACCTATGTCTCCTGCATTGGCAGGAAGATTCTTTACCACTGAGCCATCCTTGAAACCCACCAAGGTGACTTTATATTTCCCAAGCCTCAGACCTGAATCAGT
Source organism: Cervus elaphus (assembly GCF_910594005.1). Classification (NCBI taxonomy): domain Eukaryota; kingdom Metazoa; phylum Chordata; class Mammalia; order Artiodactyla; family Cervidae; genus Cervus; species Cervus elaphus. Next base: position 67,341,524 of record NC_057847.1, read on the forward strand.
CATTTCTCTGAATAGCTCTGGTTCTTTTCTGTGGGAGATGGTAATTAGAAAGCAAAATAGAAGTGCTGTGTGTGCTTGTTGCTATTCAGATATCAATGCTTCTGGCCCTTTGCAGTGACAGAGACAAAAGTTATATTGAAAAAAAGAAGGTAAGTACTTTGCACTGATATTTCTACCGCAAATTCAACTGTATGAATTTTACTTTTTAGCTTATTCTATATTTCATTTCTTTTTTTTTTTTTACACTGAAATATTGACTCATTTTTTGCGGGTTTTTATTTTATATTAATGGGTTATAATTTACTTTATCCTAATTGTGTATGTGGGGGGGCGGTGGTGCTTTCCTGGTGGTTCAGTGGTAAAGAATCTACCTGCCAATGCCAGAGATACAGGTTTGATTCCTGGGTCAGGAACATCTCCTGGAGAAGAGAATGGCTACCCACTTCAGTATTCTCGCCTGGGAAATCCCATGGACAGGAGAGCCTGGTGAGCTTCAGCCCATGAGGTCGCAAAAGAGTTGGACACTACTTAGCAACTAAGCAGCAACAACAAATTGTGTGTGTGTGCATATTATTATTAAATTTATTGAATGAAATTTAGATACAACTTCTACTTGTTATATATACTTTGCAAATAGACTTAAGAAAATACCCCACTAAGAAAATACAGAAGTAATACTGTGTTCAACAGCTACTTGAAGCAATTCTTCAATCTATGTGGCTTCATTATCAACTAAATTCTTTCTTATTAATACTTGTGTTGAATTTTAGCATCTGCTACTTTTTATATGATTTTTCAAATATACTAAACCTTTATATGGTTCAGTGTTAAAGCAATGAAAACTATGTTCTGGGAAAGCACGCCCTGATCTGTCCTTCTCAGGCCTTTACCCATTTTCTTTACTTTCTTATTTGTTCATCTCTTTCCCTGGTGGCTCAGAGGTTAAAGCGTCTACCTCCAATGTTGGAGACCCGGGTTCGATTCCTGGGTCGGGAAGATCCCCTGGAGAAGGAAATGGTAACCCACCCCAGTATTCTCGCCTGGAGAATCCCATGGATGGAGGAGCCTGGTAGGCTACAGTCCATGGGGTCGCAAAGAGTGGGATACGACTGAGCAACTTCACTTTCACTTTCACCATTAACTCATCATGGATTGGTTACTGTGGCAGATGATTTATTTGTCTAGATACGTTGGGCATAGAGTGATAGAGCCATGAATCAAACTGAGATATTCTGCCCACAGAGACAGAACACTCAGCTAGGTAGCAAAGGCCCTAGTGAGGTAACGCTCTGGAAAAAGCATTTGAAATCTTCAGGTTCTATTACTATCTGTGTGACTTTAAGCAAGTTCCTTAATGTCTCTGAGCTTCATTTTTCCCAGTTATGAATCAGGGACAATAATGCCTACTTTTCAGAAATGTAACAAAGTTTAGAGATAATTTATACAAAGTAATTAGCAGATTGCCAGACAATTAGTATTCCTGAGCACTGGACAATTTTGCCGTTGAGCTCATGAAGTATATTATGCTCTGATTACATGCCAATTCTATTCAATAAAATTAAAATTTCCTAAAGATTAGTGCAGTTGGATTATTTGGCTGAAAATAAAAGTATAAACAAACCTCAAAAATTGGTCATTAAAAGAATCTCAGAGGATTGTGCTGACATTGCTTCCTTTTACAATATAAAGATTTTAATATTTTAGTGGAAAAGAAAGTTCTATTACCACTATAAGATACATAGAGACAGTAAGTAATTTCTGGCTAAAGTAAGTCTTATTTACATTTTTTGTTAATTTCCTCATTGTTTTCCTTCTCTGTTTGCAGTATGAAATATTTTTATGCTCTTTATGTTTTAAAGAATTTTCATCCTGTGGTTAGCACAAAGAAGTTTGAATCATGCAGAGGTGGAATTTAATTTGTATAAAATCCTCTTACTGGCATGGTCTAATTAAGATACCCATTAAATTCATGTAATGCTAATTTAATTTGGAGGAAAATGTAATTGAGCACTATTGGCTTTCTTTTAACATAAAATTAATGCAGTGGACATAAAATGAATGTGTTAATTGGATATTGTTATCAGAAATATTACATGAATAAAAATCATGACTGCTATATCTTGATGGAAATCATTGTTTTACAGAATGAAACATACTCAGCTTACTAGGTTTGGTAGCATAATTTATATGAAGCTATGTGAGGAAAACTCTTAGTGAGTGCTTTTCTAAAGACAAAGGTCAGTCAACATTTTTTTTTCCTGACATTAGTAAATGCCTTGTCCCCTGCCTTAGAGAATTTGTTGTATTGTTGAACTTTATAATGGTAAATGAGCACACAGACTTATGTTAAAGCAGCAAATTTTAAACTTTTTGATTTAAAGACTCTTTGCACTCTTAAAACTAATCCCAGGACTTCAAATAGCTTTCACTGATGTAGATTTATGCCTGTTACCTTTATCATTGGAAATGAAGAATTGAAATTGGAAAACAAAAAACCATTCATTAATTCATTTACAGTAACAATAAGGCCATATATGTCTATAAAACATATTTCTTAAAAAAAATCTTTAAAAAGGGGGCATTAGTTTACTTTTTCCAAACCTCTCTAAAGTCTAGCTTCATAGAATACATTCAGTTTCTACATTCTTTCTCTGCATTAAACATGTTATGATCGTTTGTCTTGGTTGAAATATATGAAGAACATACAGCATTACTTAGATATGTAGTTGGAAAGTGAGGGGTATTTTAGTAACCTTTACAGATAATTTGTGGATATTTTTCTTTGATGCAATATCCAAACTCTACAAGTGGTCCTTTATTAAAACAACAACAACAAGACAACAGTTAGAGTGTGGTAGCTGAAATCCTTTCAAAGAACTTTTCACACTCAGTTACATTCTGAACATGGTCTTTATTCGTGTATGATCTTGTAAATGATCATGCATTTGGTCATTTAAAAAATACTGGTTTACTGAGTTATGTGGATCTTCCAGAGGCTGACAGATTTTAATTATAAAATGGAAGAAAATTGCATTTGTTAAATATCACACTGTTCTCATCAGGAAAGTCTTTAAGTACTGGGATGCTATCTGGGTGGCAGACACATTTTTTCCAGAATTTGAATTTTTACTTAAAAGCTGTCAGTTGTTTTCTTTGAAGTGACAGATTCACTAACTCTACTAAGTACCCTAGTTTAACAATTATGTTTTCGATAGTTCTTTCAAGTGAGAATCATGTTCAATGAGATAAAAGGAACCAGTTAGTCTTGCAACTCAAAAAAGTGCACAACTTCTTTTCCTTGAAATAACCATGTATGCTTCAGTATGAACTAGACTTGTTTTCTATAAACTTCGCAGAAGACAATAAACAGATGTGTAATCAAAGGTTGTCAACACAATTAACAATTATTACAGTTTCAAATACACAGATATTCTTAAATACAATTAGAATTTTTCCCATGCAAGTGAGTGGCTTTGAACAACACAATTACCAGTACAGTCTGGTGCCATATCTTGACTCAAACTAAGACATCAGTAGTTTTTTTTTTTTTTTTTAACCCAGAATTTCTTTTACATCATTAATACAAATTTCCACACAATGAAAAAGCTAAATAATGTCTTAGAGTTATTATGGAACCAGTTTTGAGCTTGAGAACCATCAGAAAGGATATCAGATATCCCAGGGGTCTGTGGACAGTGCTTTAAGAACACTATAGTATGTCTGGATCCCCTTAGAATCAGGGCAGAGATAACATTTACTGTGACAGTTGGGCCCACAGATGTGATGACATCCCCACCATGAGCTCTCTGGGCATCTAGGAACATCAGTCCTTTCCTGTTTCAGGCCCTTTTCCTCCTCTCCACTCTAACCTCCACACTTCAAATGCCACCAAATGAATAAATACAACAGAGAACGTCTAAATAAAATAATTTTCCAGATTATTAGGGTGGGTGGGTAAACTGCAATAGATGATAACTTTTTTTTTTTTTAATTTAGACAAGTTGCTCTTATGAGTAGATATTCAAATGAAGCTGAATTGAGTGATTGAGTGTCTCAGCCCTCTGGAAGTGGTGGACCCCAGACTATATTCTTTAAAACTTAACACAGGTGTCATCAACTCTGTTTCAAAGAGCTATCTTTAAAAGACATTGCTATTGACAATTATTTCCAGTTCCAGTATCCTAGGTACCCAGGCCAGAACAGTACAGTTGGGGGTTGCAATGAAAACATATCAAGTAATCCTGCTGTCTTGTTGAGGACTGGCTCATTCATGTAGGTAGAAACAAAGTGTTCTGCAGCCATTAAAACCTGAATCTCAGTCTTCCATTCTTATTTTCAAAAGACTATTAAAACTACATATTTGCGCTTCTGCTTAGTCCTGTCTGACTCTTTGCGACCTATGGACTGTATCCTCCCAGGCTCCTTTGCCCATGGGATTTTCCAGGCAAGAGTTCTGGAGTGGCTTGCCGTTTCCTCCTCCAGACGATCTTCCCAACCCAGGGACTGAGCCCACATCTCTTGCATCTCCTGAAATGGCAGGCAGATTCACTACCACTGAGGCACCTGAGAAGCCCAGAACTACATATTACCTAGACATAAATTAGAAATGCAAATTACTTTCCATTTTCCTTTAGAACTGTGGGATTAACATGAGCTTCAGAGGAAGACCAAAAACTTTTTTATTAATAGCTCCAAATACATACAACATACCTCCTTTGTTGACTTTTCATATAAGATTTGGGTCAACAACAGTCCAAAAAGATGACCTCACTTCAAAAATTTGGAACATGAGGAAGGGTGAATAAAAGAATTTGAGAAGTTCAGATCATCAGTGGTAAAACTTTTGTTTTTGCTGCATACTTGGAAATAGTGACAGGAGAATGAATATGGGTAAAGAACCGTTAGCAAATTAATATATATATATATATATATATATATATATATATAGAGTACTTTGCTTAAGTCCTTGGTTTTTATTATTCATTGTTTAAAGAATGTTATTTTTGTTTGACTAATTTAGAAAAGGTGTTTACCGAGGAGTGAAATTTTAAAATTTTTTGTAGGTCAAGATCCTTAAACTAGTAAGAAGCTTTTATTTAAAATATTTGGCCTTGAAATAAAAAGTGATCAAACACACAATATTGATAATCATGACTTTCATGGGTTTCATCACATAGGCGATGATTACTAGGTGAAAGGAAATTTTTACTCAGGCAAACGTCTTATAACATTGAAGTCATTGAGAAGACCATCTGATCTGTTATCTCATTACTGCCCTCGAATCAGTACAGGTGTTGGTTAAGCATCAGAGCAGGTTGTCTAGGGAAAGATCAGTGCTTCACAGTCCACAGGAACTGCATTTCAGATTTATTTCATAAAACAACTAAGTAATGGGTTAACTAGCAAAGAACACTTCAGGTCTAAGATCTTTATTCTGTTTTGGGCTTTTCTAAAGATATTGGATTTTTTTTTCTCTGTTTTCAATTTATTGCTGTATCCTTGTTTTCCTACTTGCAAAATAATTATAAATTCAAAATATTTCTCCTTGAGGAAAAATTAGATTCTCAATGGATTTGTACTGAAATCAGTTAACATCGGTATAAAAACATTGCTGAAGGTATTATGATTCAGTCTTCCAAAGATTTTGGACAATCTTGTTCTCTACTGTTTCTAAAGGAATTATGGAAAGAATGAGAATAAATGGCAGAGAGAAATGGGACGAACACCATGTAGTACTGGATTGTATAGCATAGGACATGGATCCTGCTGTCATTTCTGTCCATAGAACATAGTAGCCACATGTGGATTTTAGAAAAATAACAGACAAATGTTTTCCCATTGATCTGATTTATTAACCTCTAATTAATTACTTCCTATGATTCAGAAATAACCTCCACCAGCTCCAGGGTATGAAGCAGTATCTCTGATTCTTCTATAGTGCATTTGAAGAGAACTAAAGAGGACATATTCCCCCATGTCCTAATTCAGCAACCTAGCTTCATCTAAACCCCTAATGGCCATTCATTTGTGACTGCCATTCCCTGGTACCTTTTATCTCTGTCCCGCAGTCCCTTCACCTTCACTGTGACCTGTCTCTCCACTGCATCATGGACACATACGGTAACTGCCGCCTTGAAGGTGCTTCCACCAGTCAGCCACCCAGAGCATAGGAAAAGCGCTTATCTTTGTGAATCCCTTGGTTCCCTAGCTCTTTTCATCACTTTAACCTCCCTTCTTGGTATGATGTACAGGGGAGAGAGGGGCGGAAGACAAAGTATCAATTCAGCTTGATCTTAGAATGATGGAGAAGGAGGTAGTCCTCTGTTTTAATGTTATAATACCCCAGAAGAGCTGGGCATTGCAAAATCCTCAGCTGGCAGGATCTGTCTGGTACTTTCCACACCGCTACCCAGGTTTCTTTCGTTCTCGGACTTTAATTTTCTGTCCATCTTGAAGAAGCGAAAGCCAGAAGAGATTAAACAGGTCATAAGCACCCACCGTGTTTCACATAAGTCATCTTATTTAATTCTCACAACAATCCTAGAAGATAGTTGCTATTATTCTATTTAATAACAAAATGATGACTCAGAGAAGGTAGGTCATTTTCCAAGATTTAATTCCTAGTTATTTCTGTCTGAATCCAAATTTTATTTTCATTCTTCTTTATATATCATGCTATTTTTCAACTATTATATTTCCTCATTTCTCAATTGCTTTTCAATGCAGAACTTTCTTTTATTCCCCGATAAGTGACATTGTTCTTGGCCCTGCTTTCCATATTCATGACCAGTAGTGACCTTCCCAGCTGTGTGAGACAATGAAGAGCTTTCTCTTATGGGATTTCCCAGGAGAAAAATCACGAATTGTCCTGTGCACAGATGCCACCTCCAAGGGATCCACAGTTAGCTTAATAGCAGATGAAATGATCTGGTAGAGGCTTCCAAAGTGGGCACCCCTTAAAATTATTTTTTAAAATATCCAAAATTTTTAAATGGTCTCAAGGTCTTGCTTTTTAACATGAAGTCAATGACATTTAACTGTTTGATAAGGATTTCTGACCACAGCTAAAGTCTATTTTAAACCAACTAGTATTTGCCAATAAGGAAATTTATAAAGTCCCAATAAAAGTTAACAATTTAAAACTTAGAGTAATTCAGTGAAATTAACCATGTAAATGTTCAATGAAGCAAGTGATTAAAAAAGGAATGGATAAAAAATAAATATTAAAATGTATAAAATTACATTTTGTCTCTTTTGGTACCACTTCCAGGTCATCATTAATTTGTAGTGGCTCAAAATTGCACAACTGACCTTATTAGTCACCAGGTGTGGAAATAAAGTAGATATCATTTTTTAGCTTAAGAGTGACTAAACAGATCCTTTTTTCACTTAAAAAACCTTAATGCATTTTTTTAAAAAGTATTTTTCTCTTAATTATCACTAAATGTAGTTACTCTTTTGGTTCAGGCTAATATTAAGCCTTTGCTTGCGGTGACATCAGACATGGGACTGCATCCAGAACCAAAACATTTTTGTAGTTGAGAGTCCAACTGTCTTATTGAATGAAGGCAATATTTGGATGTTCATAAAATAATTATATCTATAAATTGCTATTTTAAAAATGCTTTCAAAGAAATCTCTTAGTCTATTGAACTCCTTAACCTTCCAGACCACTTTTATCATTAAGCAGTTGTGATAGGAAGCCCATTTAGGTAGTATCATCCCCATTTTATAAGAGAGGAAACTCAGGATCAAAAAAGTTGAGTGATTTTCCTAATTCCTAGACTAAAGATTTTGAAGGAACTGAAATTCAGATCCAGGTGGATTGACTTCAAAGCCCAAATGTTTTTATTGAGCCTGCAACACTTTCCATGGGTTGAATTAAACAAATCCAAATTAAGCCAATAACTAAGTCGGATTATATTTGCAAGCATGTCTTTTTTACATCGTTAAGCAACAACCAGGTACCAACACCACTCCCAGAATGCACTGTGCAGGCAGGTGAGTAAAATACTGCACATGCTCTTTGGCTGTAGGCATGTCAGAAGCTATGGGAAGCACAGTCAAATACATGGTTGTCATGAGAGCAGCAGGAACACCCCGGGGCCACACAGTGAGGAAGTAAAAAGCCTTACCTTCAGGAATCCACCTAGCCTAGGAATAAAGTACCTCCTCTCTTCCACTGTGTTTCCCAATCAATCAACTATTAGTACTTAACGCAGATTAAAACCATCACTGCTTTGTTGTAGACACTTACATTTGTGCATGTGAAGCTGGAAACAGAACCCAAATCTCTGGAGTCAAGCAAATATTTTGCCTGGGTGTAATCACAATGAGCTAATCCTGTTTCATATCCCTCTTGATTTATCTTGCTTTCAATGCAGTCAAGAGGCCCGCTGGTCACTGGGAGGCTTACATGGGATTTTATACTTCTTCCTGCAAAAGCAATGAGTCTGTGAAGACAAGCTAGAGTAGGAACCACAAGACTTCTAGTCTAAAGTGTTAGTCACTCAGTCGTGTCCAACTCTTTGTGACCCTATGGACTATATAGCCTGCCTCTATCCATGGAATTCTCCAGGCAAGAATACTGTAGTGGGTAGCCATTCCCTTCTCCAGGGTATCTTCCTGACCCAGGAAAAGAACCCGGGTCTCCTGCGTTGCAGGAGGATTCTTTACCATCTGAGTCACCAGTACTCCTTCCTGCAAAAGCAATGAGTCTGTGAAGACACACTATAATAGGAAACCCAAAACTTTGTCTCACTCCATTCTTATTTCAAAACATTGAGTTGGTTCTAGAACACATGAAACTCATGGAAGGAGAGATACATTCTTTCTTTTTTTTTTTTTTTGTAATGTTTTTGTGTGTGGCAAAAAGCATAAAAACATACTATTTTAACCATATTTAACTGTACATTTGAGTGGTAATAAGTACTTTCACGTTGTTGTAAAATCGAACAGTCATCTCCTAAATTTTTCACCTCCATGAACTGAAACTGTGTCCCATTAAACCCTAAGTCCCCATTCCCTGTTCCCATCCTACCCTGGCCCCTGATGTCTACCAGGGTACTTTCTGACTATGAATTTGACTAATCTAGGTACATCATATACGTGGAATCAAACTATTTCTCTGCAGCTGCTGTATTGAGGTTAACTTATCTGTCCTACAAACAGATTGCACCTTCCCCCCCCCCCCCGGCCCGTGTTTTACAGTAGGTTCTCATGAATTATCTATTGTATACATAGCAGTGTGAGTGAGTCAGAAAGAGAGAGACTGGCTCTTTTGTCACGGTGCTACCATAAGGTACCAATCTCGTTGCTATTCTAAGAGTCCTTACTTCCTAGTTACCATCCTGGAGGGGCCTTTGACCTCCTTAATGATAGTCAGGAGCAAGAATGTACTCCACGATGCCAGCTGACACAGTCCTCAATTGCCAAAATCTGTTATCTGCCCTCCCATAAAGCAGTGTCACCTGATAGAACAAATAGGGTGATGTAGACGCACACTTCGTTTATTCACCCTGGCAATATCTCTGACAGTGTAAGATAGGGCAGGCTGCTACTGCTCCTAAGGCTCTCTCAAACATGCAGGATGCTGATAAGCTTTTTAATTTATGACCCAAGGTGTAGCCTATGTGCACTTATACTTTATCTTCTGCTTAAGTCTTCGAAAGCTCCATCATAAGCCTTCCTCCAGGTGAAGTTCACCAAACAATGCATCATTCCTTCTCCGACAACTATTTCTTTCATTTGCTGAGTAGTAAGCAGATCCTCTGTTCTTGGTTGAATTGCCTCTGGATTCTGGCTTTTGTTTTCTCTCTTTTTGACACAGCCATATGCCTTACTCTGCTTTTTAGCATCTTGCTTCTATCTTACTAACCAAAGCCACTTCTTCTAAACTCATTTGGTATATTGTTTTCTTTTCTTCTTAAATTGGAGTATAATTGCTTTACAATGCTGTGTTAATTTCTGTTGTACAACAGTGTGAATCAGCTCTAAGTATATATGTATTCATTTAGCATATTCTATATCGACTTACATTATATGTAGAATTTTTCCTAGCATACATATGTATGTATATAGCTGGCAATTTGCCAACAGTTTCATCCTCCAAATATCCTATTTCACTATAAATAGCATCTCTTCTCCTAATTGTTACACCTCATAACTTGGAAACTCAAGTCCCTTGAAGTAGAACCAGTGATTAATTTGTTGTCAATAGATCTAAGTTAGCAAATCAGTGTTTCCTTGATCATATCAAAGTCTCTCGGTACAGAGCTCTGAAATCAGTAGCTCCTAAAAGCTGTGCAGCCGGAACAATCACTGTAATCTTGGTTAAAAACCAAGGCTTTGAATTTTTAAGATTTTTAACTCCAATTACACTGGAATAATTCACTTTGATGGAAAGAAGAAGGTACTCTGGCACATGCAAAACCAGTTTAGTCCACCAATGAGATGGGTGGAGTATCCTAAACTCCTTCATATCATTTATCACACTTAACTATATTTTTTGAATCTCTTAATTTGGTAAGATAGGGTCTGTCTCTTATTTTTACTACTTTACCAAAGAATTTTTTTTTTCTCCAGCATATGTTATGGCCTTAATTTGCATTGGTAATGACTGGATTTCACTAGCAGAAAATAATAGACTGAAAGGGAGCTTTGTATGTTCCCAATGTGGCACAGTGGTAAAGAATGCGCCTGCCACTGCAGGAGATAAACGAGACACAGGTTGAATCCCTGGGTTAGGAAGATACTCTGGAATAGGAAACGGCAAGCCACTCCAGTATTCTTGCCTGGAAAATACCATGGACAGAGGAACCTGGTGGGCTATAGTCCATAGGGTCGCAAAGAGTTGGACTTGACGAAGCGGCTGAGCGCAAACACGCATGCCTATAGTTACAGGATCAGAAAGAGAGCAAATAAAATGACTGCCTTGTTTTCTATCTATTCAGTCAGGAAGATCTGAAATGATAAAATGAGTAGCATGTCCATGACCTTCAGAGCTACCACTGTGGCTGCACATTAGGCAGGACATCTAATTGAAGTTGCTTATCAAATAATTGTTGCTGATAAATATTGACTGAATAAATGAAGAAGGCAGGCAATTTTTTGAGCCAAATGTTCTCTCTGTCAAATCTACATGTCTTTTCAGAGGCTGAAGCATAAACCTGGCTTCACATTAAAGTTACCCACACAGTTTTTATGAGTTATTGATTTCAGTGTCCTGTACCCAGACATTTTGATAAGATTGAGGAAACACTGATTCACTGACTTAGATCTATTGACAACAAATTAATCAGTGGTTCTACTTCAAGGGACTTGAGCTTCCAAGTTATGAGGTATAACAATTAGGAGAAGAGGAGCTCATTCTTTAGGAAAATAGGATATCTGGAAAGACACATACAACTCTTGGCAAATCACCAGTTACATACATACATTTGTATGCTAGGAAAAATTCTACATATAATGTAAGTCGATATAGAATATGCTAAATGAATACATATATACTTAGAGCTGATTCACACTGTTGTACAACAGAAATTAACACAGCATTGTAAAGCAATTATACTCCAATTTAAGAAGAAAAGAAAACAATATACCAAATGAGTTTAGAAGAAGTGGCTTTGGTTAGTAAGATAGAAGCAAGATGCTAAAAAGCAGAGTAAGGCATATGGCTGTGTCAAAAAGAGAGAAAACAAAAGCCAGAATCCAGAGGCAATTCAACCAAGAACAGAGGATCTGCTTACTACTCAGCAAATGAAAGAAATAGTTGTCGGAGAAGGAATGATGCATTGTTTGGTGAACTTCACCTGGAGGAAGGCTTATGATGGAGCTTTCGAAGACTTAAGCAGAAGATAAAGTATAAGTGCACATAGGCTACACCTTGGGTCATAAATTAAAAAGCTTATCAGCATCCTGCATGTTTGAGAGAGCCTTAGGAGCAGTAGCAGCCTGCCCTATCTTACACTGTCAGAGATATTGCCAGGGTGAATAAACGAAGTGTGTGTCTACATCACCCTATTTGTTCTATCAGGTGACACTGCTTTATGGGAGGGCAGATAACAGATTTTGGCAATTGAGGACTGTGTCAGCTGGCATCGTGGAGTACATTCTTGCTCCTGACTATCATTAAGGAGGTCAAAGGCCCCTCCAGGATGGTAACTAGGAAGTAAGGACTCTTAGAATAGCAACGAGATTGGTACCTTATGGTAGCACCGTGACAAAAGAGCCAGTCTCTCTCTTTCTGACTCACTCACACTGCTATGTATACAATAGATAATTTATGAGAACCTACTGAATAGCACAGCCCTGTTTCTTGAACTTTTCCTCCATCAGCGGTTCTTACACTGGTTATAGCATGAGAACTGAAAATACATCACAGCTCTCTTATTGGGTGAGCAGCATAATTCTGACTGCACCTTTTCTCTGTAGAATCCCATTAGGGGGTTTCCAGTTTTATTTTCAGGTTGTCTTCTACATTTTATATTTATTATTACTAGTTATTGCGCTGATTGATGTCCTCACCAGTCTATGGCATGAGGAGCAGTAGGCTACTCTGTAGGTGCTCCTCGAAGATCCTGGGTGTCCCTTCCTGTTTACTGGCCTAGGACTGATCTTCACACTAATGTTCACCAGCAGAGCTCCTAACAGAAATTCTTCCCTTTCCCAAACCCTGTCCCTAGCTGTTATGGCATCTGTGGAACAAATCAAAGTATATTCTTTTTTTAATATTAATTTATTTATTTGGCTGTGCTGATCTTAGTTACATCACACAGGATCTTCGATCCTCATTGTGGCACATGGGATCTTTGGCTGTGGCATGTGAATTCTTAGTTGGGACATGTGGAATCTACTTCCCTGGCCAGGGGTGGAACCCAGACCCCATGCATTAGGAGTGTGGAGCTTAGCCACTGGATCGCCAGAGAAGTCCCACAAAGTATCTTCTTAATTCAAAAGCCAGGCCTTCTCAGAAAAAGCTGAAGAAGAAATTAAAGGAAGATGAACAACTCTGGTTCTCATCCCCTTCAGAGTCACGCGTGGGCGGTGGAGTGTCCAGGTGGCCTTTCATGGCTCAGGACCCTCCAGTCAAACCTGGTGTGTTTCCCATCCTCCCTTCCTTTTTCATATGGACAAGATTAATTGAATAAAAGGATGAAATTAATTGAATGGAGAAAATGTACCTGAAATGAGGATATAGAACAGAACAACAGGTCAACATTGAGTTGTCTCAGGTCAACTCCTGAGACAGACTTTCTCTGTCTCAGGAGTCTATGAATGAGGAAAGACATTTCAGCTGTTTACCTTAGTGGTGAAGTAACTGAAGGCAGACAGAACAGGATTGAGTCTTGGGGCATTTTTGTAGCTGCTTTCTCTTCTCTGTCTTGGTTAACCAGCTCCCTACATTTGTAATTCAGAAGAACTCCCCAAAAACAACTCAATCTGAAGGATTCTTCCCTAGACATGACTCTATCTATATTATCTGTCCTTCAGTTCCCTCCTAAAAGAGATAAGGGAAAAGTGCTCAGTAGCTTAGTCATGTCCAAATCTTTGCAACCCCAAAAGCTGTAGCCCACTAGGAGTCTCTGTCTAAGGGATTTCCCAGGCAAGAGTACTGGAATAGGTTGCCATTTCCTACTCTAGGGGATCTTCCTGACCCAGAGATCAAACCTGCGTCTCCTGCATTGAGGCTTTACCACTGAGCCTTGGGGGAAGCCCCAAATGAAGAAGATATGGCACTAAAAACTCTTCATTTCTAATGAAACATTACATATGTTATTTCCCCTCGTGTAAAGAATCCTTCTGCCATGTGGGAGACCTGGGTTCCATCTCTGGGTTGGGAAGATCCACTGGAGAAGAGAATGGCAACCCACTCCAGTATCCTTGCCTGGAGAATTCCCATGAACAGAGGAGCCTGATGGGGTGCAATTCATGGAGGTTCGCAAAGAGTCGGATACGACTAAGCAACTAAGTACATGTCATTTCCCAGCATGCTTCGGGTAGACTCCCTTTTAGGATCTGTGTCTGAGTCTTTGAATAAGTCTATTTACGACCCCGGGGAATTTTCCTTCATTACATGAAATTGAATTCTGACTCTCTGAAGACTTATAGCCCCCACTTGTGTGTGTGTGTATGTATGTGTGTTTGTGTATGTGTGAGATTATTGGTTTTCCACTAGAAGAAATTTATGAAAATATAATAGACTATTAGTGGTAGAAGGGACTATAGAGATTTTTATTCTGAGGTTTATTAAATTCATTTTGGTTTATTAAATTCATTTTGGCAGAGGACCCTTACTTAAAATTGAATCTTACAGATAAATATATAAAATGATGCCATCCTGGCTGGTTGAAGAGAAAGGTAAGTTCTGGTTTCTTGGTATTTCTTTCAACCTATTACCCTACCCTCCATCAAGTTATCCTTAAAGCTTGTCCTTGGAATTGTACCAGTTCCCGGAAAGATATTGTGAGCAGTATAAACCTAGGGGATGCCTCCTCATTTTATGAAAGAAGAAGCTGAAATTCAAAGCGGAGGAGGCCCTTGCCTAATTCCTCACACACAGTTAGCTGTGATTCACATACTGGATTCCAAGTGCAGTTCACTTGTATTGGAATGACATCATCTTTCAATTAGCTGTGATCGTTGCCTCACAGTATATTTAATAGCATCCCAAAGGAAGCAAGATGAACACATTTCCAAATCAGCAAGGGTCGCTGTGAATAAGAAGAAAGTTCATGGGAAACTTATGGGAGGGGTCTATCTTTATATTCTCTTCTTGCTATCACTTTCTCTGTCTCAGGGGGTCCATTTCCCACTGCTGATCCCTTGGCATGAGCAAAAATCAAATATGTTTAATTTAGATTTTCTTCAGGCTCCTTAACTTGCAATCGGCACATCTTTGTATGCTTAACTCTCCAGCTGTTCTCTGCGTGAAACCGAACTAACCAAGACTGCTGAAAATGCAGAGCCACTTAGTGTCAAGGTATTTCCCTAACGGCTTCAATATTCTTAAAGTGACTAATTTAATTGGAGTTGTAAGGCATCAGATAGTAATGATATCCTTTGGCTATATTCTTAGTGGGTTATATACCTATAATGAAACCTATAATGAAAAGGAAAGTGGAAGTATATTTGGGAAGCAAATCCAGTGAATTTCTGTGCAGCAGATAAAAATGTGGCAGCTTCTGTAATGCCTTAACTTTGTCTTATCCTCAGAAACTCATGAGTCTGGTTGTAGGGTGTGGACATTAGATTAATATTGGCATTGGAAATTCTTGTTAAATTCTAGATTCACACAGTATTTCTCTAACTGGGGACCCAATTCCTTAGTCACCTGTCTTGGAAAGCTGTGATTGAAATGTGGGTTGCTAACTTTATTTACTGTGATTAATTATTTTTGTATCCTAGACTTATTCCAGCTATATTCTGGGTTCCTTTCTGCTATCCCCATTTTCCTTGAGCTGGCAGTAATTTGCCATGGAATTCTGTACCTCTTTTGACAATTTCTAAGAATGTTTATATAGCACACGTTCTTGGAAGGCAGAGGCATTATCTTCCTTCAGGCCTGAGGACATTATAATAATGATAATGCCTTCCTTAGGGAAAATGTTGGATGGGGCTGCTTGCAACCTCCATCAAAGACTGAGTGTTTTCTAATCTCAGGGCTCCTCGGCTATAGCCCAAACCTATGATATGTGCAGCATCCCCCAGCCCAGCTCTGCGTGACCCCCACTCATCCTCCCTGTGGAACTGAGGGTCGAAAGCAACTGGTGAAAACCTGAAACTCATGCCGCTTCCTGTGCTGTCAGTCAGAGTCCTTTGTCTCTGATCTAGGAATCTCTGATCTTTGAGCATCTATGAAACTAGCAAGTTAATTTGTAAATCTCAGATTGGTAAATCTCAAACTCTCCACAGTTAGTGACACTTGGTTTCTACTTTCTGGAAACTTGTAAATATAAATTACTAATAATTGCTGCACAATTTTCACCCCATATTTCTTCCCCTGTCTCAGGGGTTCAGCCTGTATTTCTGGTATCTTTCCCACTGGGTTACTTCTCTAAGTGTGGCTCCCTCTCTATGTTCACAATGAAATAGAAAATCCCTGTAGGCCTATTTCAACTTATATGTCCATTCTAACTATTTGAAAGTGACAGCCTGAAGCTGATTATAGAAAGATTCAGAAGTTATGTTTAAGCTCATGGTGGAAGGATTACATGATCCTTAGAACTAGGAAGAAGAAATGGTCTAGATACTTGAAGCCTAAAACTTCTATGTCAAGACTGTGATTTCAGGCTGCCCAGTGCTGAATGACATGGAAAATTGGTGAAAAGAGCAGTACATGCACATAACATGGAGTGAGTGAGTGAGTGAGTGAAAGTTGCTGAGTCATATCTGACTCTTTGCAACCTCATGGACTATACAATCCATGAAATTCTCCAGGCCAGAATACTGGAGTGTGTAGCCTATCCCTTCTCCAGGGTATCTTCCCGACCCAGGGATTGAACTGGGGTCTCCTGCATTACAGGCGGCTTCTTTACCAACTGAGCTATGAGGGAAGCCCAGAGCTGTTTATAATCATGGCAAAGCTGCTGTCCATCCAGATAGATAACTACTATGGCTATTTACAGAGGATAAATATTCTGAGTTCTCTGTAATCCTTTCCCTGACTCCTCCATGGCCAAGTGATTAAAATCCTTCTGACTAGTTTTAAGACTGGAAAAAACACAACAGGGTATTATGACAGTTAGGTGATCAAGTTCTGCCTCAGTTGTATTATTTTAAAAACTGTTCTTGGCTATGTTTTACATGTTCTGTTGAAGAAAACTTTTGGAATAAACTCCTCAAATTCCACAATCAAGTGTGGCATCAGTGATGCCATCCAGCCATCTCATCCTTTGGCACCCTATTACATATTGTGTAATATAGAGCAACAATTTGAAAGGAACTATTTTATGAGATTTTTCCATTTTGCACTTTAAACTATCCAGAATTCAGTTTTGGACTGGGACTTAGTAGGATTCTAACTTTTATTTTGTATTTCCAAATAGCCACTTTTTCTAATACTACTGATGAAATCTCCTGTTTTTAATCTAGTTTTATTTTCCTTACTGATATTTTTCTAATTTTTATTTTTTTATGTTTACACATCTTTAAGAGTTTATACAGCATTTACAGTTATTACAAAATATTGGCTATTTTCCCTGTGTCATACAATGTATGTTTGTAGCCTATCTTACACCTGATAGTTTATGCCTCTCACCCTCCCACCCCTGTAAAGCCCCCTCCACTGGTAACCACTAGTTTGTTCTCTATATCTGTGAGCCTATTTTTGGTTATATTCACTAGTTTGCTGCATTTTTTTAGATTTCACATATGACTGATATGATACAATATCTGTCTTTCTCTGTCTGACTTGTTTCGCTTCACGTAATACTCTCCAAGTCTATCCGTATTGCTGCAAATGACAAAGTAGTATTTATTTTTATGGATGAATAGTTAATTCCATTTTATGTGTGTATGTGTGTGTTTGTGTGTCTGTGCATGCTACATCTTTTTATTCATTCATGTGTTGATGAACACTTGGGTTGCTTCCATATCTTGGCTATTGTAAATAATGCTAATAAATTGAGGTGCATATATTGTTTCTAATTAGTGTATTTTTTTTCAGATATACACCCAGGAGTGGAATTAACTGGGTCATTTGGTACTTCTTTTTTTTTTTTTTAAAGAAACTTTCATACTGTTTTCCCATTAGCTGCACCAATTTACATTTCCAGCAGCAAAGTACAAGGCTTCCCTCTCCCCTTTTCATTATATCCTTGCCAATGTTTGTTATTTGGGCTCTTTTTGATGATAGCCATTCTGATAGGTGTAAGGTGATGCCTCATTGTGATTTTGACTTGCATTTCCCTGATGATCAATGACGTTGAACATCTTTCTTACTGGTTTTTAAGTGATATCCTTAAAATATGAATTCAGTCTGATTCTGAATTCTCCGCACCATTCCATTGATCTATTTGACTATTTCTTAACTATTGGTAATGTCACAAAATTATGAAAGATTTACAGGGTATTATGATAGTGAGGGCATCAAGTTCTGCCTCAGTTGTTTTACTTTAAAAACTGTTCTTGGCTTTGTTTTATATGTTCTTTTTAGGAAAACTTTTGGAATAAGCCCCTAGGGTTCCACAGTCTAGTGTCTTGTGTCCTGCAGAACCATCCCCATGGTCAGGGAAATATAGCAGTTGCATTGGCCAGACCTGAGTTCCATATTCTAATCTTGGAGTGTCATGTGTGAGCACATATCCTGAGATCCAAGAAGAGGATTCTGATAGATAAAGTGTGGTGTCAGGACTGCAGGATAGGGAGAAACTAGCAGTATGTTAATCAAAGGATAGTAATGAATACAAAACATCAAAAAATATCAAGTCCTCACTACATTTTATTTCCTTAAATGGTTTTTATGGCACTGGGAATCTGCTCAGGGTGTGATGCTAAATGGCAGTTCTCCAAAAAGGAAGCTATGGTTACAAACAAGAAATGTCACACACTCGTAATTAAATTTGTTTTTCAACACTACATTTACTGTAGTGACCTTCAAAGTTGTGCTTTAAAATCAAATTTTTATTCTTTCAATTTTTTACTTACTCAGAGCATTCCATTAGTTTACATTAAAAGAAAGGATTTAGAAAGATGGCTGTAAAGTTGGAAGAATCCTATTAAGTATAACCAGAGAGAATTAAATTGGAATTTCAAGGTCACAAGTCCTATTAATCTGTCCCCTGTACAATCAGCCTCACATCATCCTTACAGATGGGCGCTGAGACCCTGAATCCTAAATGACTGCTCCATGCAGACTGTGTTGAAGATCCTATGGCTTTTCCTGTCTCGGGGGCTTCGTATGCACTCTTTCCAATACCTGGGAATTTCTCTGTCTTCTTCTTTCCCTTTATCTAGCTAACTGCAATGCATATACAAAATATTTTCTTGGTATTTTTAGTAATACCTGGATGGCTTAGAGTGATGTTCAAGATCTTCCAGAGTATGACTACCACCCATTTATTTTTTTAAGTCTACTTCTTAATAAACTAGTCTAGTTACCTAAACACCCTCTCCCTCCTATTATTTATACTTGTATCAGCTGCATATTTGCCCTCTTTCTGTAGAAATTCTATCAGAAGTAATTTTTGTTTTTTATTCACTCTCTCATGGATTTTGCTTATCCTTAGTCGCATTCTGACTAGAATTACAGGGATCTGAAAGCATGTGTGCTATTGGAGTGTATGTGCATGTTCAAAGTGTTTCTTCCAGGTACATTTTTGTTACTCCAGGGTAAGGACCAGACTTTATTCATGTGTGTACCTTCCGTAGAACTTGGAGTGAGTGGTGATGGGCAGTTTCTCAAACTTTAGCCCTCATTAAAATCATCTGGAGGGCTTTTAAAACAAGCTTGTCGGGCTCTTCTCTAGAGTTTCAGGTTCCGAAAACCTGAGATGGAACCAAAGGATTTTCATTTTAACATTTTGGTGGTGCAGTGCTACCTACTCTGTAACCACACTTTGAAACCATCCTTCTATGACAGTGTTCTTAAATGTGGTTGCAAATTAGAATCTCTGGGGAACGTTAAAAAAAGACTATGCCTAGGCTCCACCCTAGACAAAATAAAATCTCTGTGTATGTTGGTTGCTTAGTCGTGTCTGACTCTTTGTGACCCCATGTACTATAGCCCTTGAGGTTCCTCTGTCCATGGAATTCTCCAGGCAAGAATACTGGAGTGAGTAGCCATTCCCTTCTCCAGGGGATCTTCCCAACCCAGGGATCAAACCTGGGTCTCCCACATTGCAGGCAGATTCTTTACCATCTGAGCCACCAGGGAAGCAAGGGTGGGACTTTTCTGATGGAAAAACAAAACAACAAAGTCCCAACTACTCAAGTGAATTTGTTGTTGTTGTTCAGTTGCTCAGTCATGTCTGACTCTTTGTGACCCCATGGATGGCGGCACAGACTTTCCTGTCCTTCAGTATCCCCCAGAGCTTACTCAAACTCATGTCCATTGAGTCAGTGATGCCATCCAACCATCTTGTCTTCTGTTGTCCCTTCTCCTCCTCCTTCTATCCTTCCAAGCAACAGGATCTTTTCCACCGAGTCAGCTCTTCGCATCAGGTAGCCAAAGTATTGGAGCTTCAGCTTCACTATCAGTTCCTCCAATGAATATTCAGGACTGATTTCCTTTAGGATTGACTGGTTTGATCTCCTTGCAGTCCAAGGGACTCTCAAGAGTCTTTTCTAATACCACAATTCAAAAGCATCAATTCTTTGGTGCTCAGCCTTTCTTATGGTCCAACTCTCACATCCATACATGACCACTGGAAAAACCATAGCTTTGACTATATGGACCTTTGTTGGCAAAGTAATGTCTCTACTTTTTAATATGCTGTCTAGGTTTGTCATAGTTTCCCCCCAGCCCCCGCCCCAAGGAGCAAGCATCTTTTAATTTCGTGACTGCAGCCCCCATCTGCAGTGACTCTGAAGCCCAAGAAAATAAAGTCTATCACTGTTTCCATTGTTTCCACATCTATTTGCCATGAAGTGATGGGACTGGATGCTATGTGATTTTAATTCTGTGCAAATAACAAGTGAGAATTGAAGTCTTGAATGAGAGAGAGGCATGCTTGTTGGGAGGCCAGGCTAAAACATATGTCATAACCAAATTAGTAAATGGGATTTGGGGGCTGTGTCTCACACTTTAATGTGCCTGAAGTTAAGATGCAGATGGTAAATCCAGGGTGTGTTGAGATGCTGCTAATCTAACAAGCTCCCAAGTGATTACAATCCACGAACCACACTCTGATTAGCAATGAGTTCCATGAAGATGACCATGAAGAAATCTGTTCAGGGAAAGAAAGTATGAGAAAAGTAGGTAGATGGATGAGATCAGGAAAGTGAAATAAGGCTGGACGACTCACAGTCAGTAAAGCTTTAGGATTTCAAACATGGCAAGGAAGAGGAAGTGCTGAAAGATTTCTCTGCTCAAGAAATTACTTAAAAGCTGTAAGTTTAAGTCTGTAAGTGATGTTTTTAGAGAAAGCATGCAATCTTGATAAGATTGGCCCAGACTGAGTATGTAATTTCTACCTGATTGAGAAAGCAGACATGTGAGTAAAAAGGCAAATGCAGCTTCCAGTGGTTCGTCTTAACAGAGTCCCAGAGAGATTTTATTGAAGCCTATGGGCTTTCTCTGTCTTCTTATTTGCTTAATTGAGAAGGTAATTTTCATTGCAAAATAACAAGATTTCATTTTATTCCCAGGAGCTGGCATTAAATTCATCCTATAGAGTGTGCTTAGAGACCAAGATTGTAGCAAAAGATTATCTAAGCAGTAGTTGCACCAGGTTCACTTAATAATAAACATATATACCCTGCACATATTTCAGCTTTCTTTGGTTGATTTTTGCTTGCAAAACACACATCTGAAGGTATGTCATAGTGGGTGTCCAGCTTATAGTGCTTTGTTGGACCTTGTTGGACTTCATTCTCTATAAAAGTCAAGTATATTTTCTCTAAGTAGTCTCTTCCCTGATCCATTTCTCTAGATGGAGAATGGAACATTTGAAAGAAATTTAATTCTTTAGAATTTCTAAGAGGTCATGTTCAGAGTTGGGGGGTAGTGGCAAGGTTATATAGTCTTCAGTCTCAGCCTAAGTCCATTGTCCCTGTGGTGGTGACCACCCAAGAATATATTTCCACATCTTGGAACCTGTGAATATGATCTTATTTGAAAAAAAAAAAAAAAGGATACTTGCAGATACAATGTATTTAAGGATGGGCTTCCCCCATGGCTCAGTTGGTAAAGAAACTGCCTGACAATACAGGAGACTCAAAAGATATGCGTCCAATGCCCTTAGTCAGGAAGATCCTGTGTAGAAGGAAATGGCAACCCCTACCAGTAATCTTGCCTGGAAGACAAGAGGACCCTGGTGGGCTACTGTCCATGGAGCTACAAAGAGTCAGACACGACTGAGGATGCACACACACTCACACATGAGATAAGATTATCCTAGATTATCTGGATAGGTGCTAAATGCAATGCTAAGTATCCCTATAAGACTCAGAAGAGGAGAAGACAGAGAGGAGACCAGGTGAAGATGGAGGCAGGCCCTGGAGGGATGTAGTCCCAAGTTCAGAAATGCCTGAAGCCGCCAGGTATTTTAGAGAGACTGTCCCCTGGAGTCAGTGGAGCATTCTGCCCTGTGGACACCTTGATTTTTGGATTTCTGCTCTTCAGAACTTTGACAAACTAAGTTCCTGATTTTTTTAAAGCCCTCCAATTTGTGGTAATTTGTTAGGAATGAATGAAAGTCTCTCAGTCGTGTCTGACTCTTTGCAACCCCATGGATAGTCCATGGAATTCTCCAGGCCAGAATACTGGAGTGAGTAGCCTTTCCCTTTTCCAGGGAATTTTCCCAACCCAGGGATCGAACCCAGGCCTCCCACATTGCAGGCTCAGGAAAGGAAGGAGGAGAAAAAGGAAAACAAGTGCCCAGGGTCCTCAAAGATAATTTTGTTAGAACTTTGCTTCATTGCCTTTGTTGTGCCCTCCAACTGGTTTCTGCCAACAACAGGCTATCAGCAATCTTCAACAAGGCAGAGCTTTTCTGTTTATCCTGATCTTGCATCCAAATACAGATCAGTGAGACCTGAAGAACGCTAAGGGAATTCTCTGTGGGTAGTTCGTGGGGAGTTGTGTGTTTGTGTGGTTTCAGCCAAAATCTTCAGGTTTAAACAGACTTCTACGGACTAAATAAAATGCTGAGATTTAAAACAACATTCTCGGTGGGAGTCTGCATATACCAGGCCCTCTTGGTGGTGAATGCTGTTACTTTTTCTCTCACAAAATAGGCGGCTAGAAAGATACTGACTCTCCCAGGGGAATCCATAGCCCTCCAGGTCTATTTCCAACAGTCTAGTTTATGTTATTCATGTCAAAAAGAACCTCTTCTCACTGGTGTTCAGTCTCACTATTGAATCATTAGTTTTTATATTTCCAATATTATTTGGCAATTAATGAAAAATCGATTCCTGTCTGGCCTATGTTTTCCCTGACTATCCCACTACAATTTAGACAAAGACCTGCCACTCTCTTAAGCTGTGCTTTCCATGAGAGTCTAGGTGTTTCTGTTCCTACTTGGGTTTCCAGACAGGCAGGCAGCCTAACTAGATTGCAGATAAGCTACCTGGGTATAAATGACTCACCTAATTACAACTTTTGATTCCTTGCTAAACTTCTATATGGCTTCAGTAAAAATTATGTTCCCTTTTCACAGCATGAAAGAGGCAGTTAAGGCAAGAAAAGTGCATTCAGAAGTTTGAAGAGTGCAAAAGTCTGATGGGTTGAGAAATGAGATTAACTCTTCATTGACTGGACTCCTTTCTCTGTCAAGGTCAATTCTTCTGGAAAAAGTTATGATGGCTAGCATGGTAGCAAAAGAGTGATAGTATCCTCTTGTTTATTTTTTGTCTTTCTCCTCCAGGTCTATTTCATTGTCTAATGTATCTTCTTTTCCTCATCAACCTGATACCTGGTATGTAATAGACACTTTTTGGTAACATTGTTCTTCAAGTATTCAGTTTACATAATTAGGGCTTCCCTGGTGGCTCAGAAGGTAGATAAACAATCTGCCTACAATGCAGGAGCCCAGGTTCTATCCCTGCATCAGGAAGATCCCCTGGAAAAGGAAACGACAATTCACTGGAGTATTCTTGCCTGAAGAATTCCATGGACAGAGGAGCCTGGTGGGCTACAGTTCATGGGGTCGCAAAGAGTCGGACACGACTGAGCGACTTTCATTCACTCACTTATATAATTAAGTGTGGTTTTGTGATTACCTTTTACATCCCAAGGTGAGACACTTCATAGAACCTAATTATTTTTTTCCATTGAAAAGATGTTTCAGAGACAGAAGCTATAGATCAGGATTCATTACTACAGCATCTCATTATTTTTAATGAGAAATTCCATTATTTCTGACTCTGCTGACAGTGGGATTTAATTCTGTCTGCTTGTTAAAATTTGGTGGTCAGAAACATGAATTCTGGTGGAAGTCTGCATTACAGATTATAAAATGTAAAGACAATGCTTCACAAAACTACTTGATGTAAGAAGGTGTGCTTCCTTTGAAGGGATAATTTAGATGTGTTGTAATTCAGTGTTATTTGTGTGTCTTCGAAATTCCTCTGAAAAATGGGTAATTTCTAGCAAATATTCTCAGTACTTAAATCTACTGAACTAGCCAAAAGTTTGAATTTCAGAAACGTTGGTCAAATCATCTGATAACTCTAAAGACTTGGTCCCCATTTTCTTCCTGACTTTTAGGATGCATCTGTTGTTAAAATGTAGATGGGTGATGAGTTTGTTCAAACATTTTTTGGAACATGATTGATGGAATGGAAAGAAAAGGGGGTCATGTATTTTAGACCAGAGGAAAGAATGATTTTCAGAAAATAAAAAAAAGAGGAGAAAAAGAGGAAATTAAATTTGCATACATTATTGCAGATATGGATATGGATGGTTTACATGAACGTAAACTCTTGTAACCAATATCAGCTGCCTTATTTTCAAAAGGAGAAAGAGACACCCAAATATAACTGTTTATATATAAACATAACCTGTTATGTAGTGTTTTGCTTGATGAGAGGGATATATAGTAAGTAAGGCAAAATTTCTATTGAAGACTGTAGAGTGTGTTGCGTGTGTATGTGTGTGGTGGTGGGGTCAATTACATAAAAGAATGGTGAGGAATGAGTAGATGAGAAAGTAGTGGTCAAACCAAGTTCAAAAAACAAAAACTAAAAAAAAAAAAAAAAAAAAAAAAACAAATATGTAAGCATCATTTTTATCTCCAAATCTTAGGGGTAGAGCATTGGAAAAAGGACTCTGCTCATGGGAAGATCACAAACCTGGGCTCATAGGGCATCTGAAGAGCATATAAAGGGTGTTAGTAGGCTCCAAACCTAGAAGGTTCAAGTGTAGGTTCAATCTCCTGTTAATTTTTCATAGGCCCAGACTTACACTGTTTAAGATCCAAAAGATACAATGGTTTACTTGAAAATTTGTAATATAACCAATTCTAGTTCTGTGTTCTTTCTTTTAATTCCCAGTGGTCATTAGCAGACATTTAAAAATGAATAGATTTTGTTAGCTTTAAACTCAATCTGGAATGACCAGAAATAGGCATTTCCCCCCTTATTATGTTTTAAATGACAACCTTTCAGTGCACCCCTTTCAAAATAGTCATAATTTAGCTTGATAACTTAAAATTAAAATATTAGTCATTAGTCAGTATTAGAATTGTAATACTTGTTTAAACAAATCTAGCTTGTCAAAACTATATACTAATTATTTTCAATGTTTTTTTCTCTATAATTTAAAATCATAAAGTAGAAATAATTTTGTTCTTTATACCTAGTTTAAGAATAACCCATTGTGTGAAGGCAAGGTATAATTATTATTCAACATATGTATTTTTGCCAATAATATGTAACTAAATTTGTTAGTTTCTTTGTGTCATGCATGAGACCAACTCGTTAAGCAATGCCTGGATAAGATATGTTAGCAAGTGAAGCATTATTTAAACTTGCTGGTGTTTTATAAATTCAAGTATAATTTATTCATATATGATCACTATTGGCTTTACAACTCATGCATTTATTTATCTCTAAATATTCTTTAACCTTTGTTACATGCAAGACATCAAACTAACTTCTGTAAGATGAATCAGGATTCCATTTCTTCCTATAATAAAGTTTCAATCATTTATATGCATATATATATATATATGACTGTAGTTCAGTTCAGTTCAGTTGCTCAGTTGAGTCCGACTCTTTGCAGTCCCATGAACCACAGCACGCCAGGCCTCCCTGTCCATCACCAACTCCCAGAGTCCACCCAAACCCATGTCCATTGAGTTGGTGATGCCATCCAGCCATCTCATCCTCTGTCATCCCCTTCTCCTCGTACCCTCAATCTTTCCCTGCATCAGGGTCTTTTCAAATGAGTCAGTCCTTCCCATCAGGTGGCCAAAGTATTGGAGTTTCAGCTTCAATATAAATCCTACCAATGAACATCCAGGACTGATCTCTTTTAGGATGGATTGGTTAGATCTCCTTGCAGTCCAAGAGACTCCCAAGAGTCTTCTCCAACACCACAGTTCAAAAGCATCAATTCTTCAGCGCTCAGCTTTCTTTATAGTCCAACTCTCACATCCATACATGACTACTGGAAAAACCATAGTCTTCATTAGATAGACCTTTGTTGACAAAGTAATGTCTCTGCTTTTTAATATTCTGTCTAGGTTGGTCATAACTTTTCTTCCAAGGAGTAAGCGTCTTTTAATTTCATGGCTGCAATCATCATCTGCAGTGATTTTGGAGCCCCGAAAAATAAAGTCAGCCACTGTTTCCACTGTTTCCCCATCTATTTGCCATGAAGAGATGGACTGGATGCCATGATCTTAGTTTTCTGAATGTTGAGGTTTAAGCCAACTTTTTCACTCTCCTCTTTCACTTTCATCAAGAGGCCCTTTAGTTCTTCTTCACTTTCTGCCATAAGGGTGGTGTCATCTGCATATCTGAGGTTATTGATATTTCTCTGGCAAGTAGAGAACTTACAAAAAGTAAAAATAAATAAAAATAAAAAATAAGAGTAGTAGACCTGTGTGACAAATATAAAAGGATAAACTGAGCATCACTCTCCAAATGTGGGCTTCCCTGATGCTGCTGCTGCTAAGTCACGTCAGTCATGTCCAACTCTTTGCGACCCCGTAGATGGCAGCCCACCAGACTCCCATCCCTGGGATTCTCCAGGCAACAATGCTGGAGTGGGTTGCCATTTCCTTCTCTAGTGCATGAAAGTGAAAAGTGAAAGTGAAGTCGCTCAGTTGTGTCCAACTCTTCACCACCCCATGGACTATAGCCTACCAGGTTCCTCCATCCATGGGATTTCCCAGACAAGAATACTGGAGTGGGGTGCCATTGCCTTCTCCACTTCCTTGATGGCTCGGATGGTAAAGAGTCTGCCTGCAATGCAGGAGACCAGGGTCCAATTCCTGGGTGGAGAAGATCTCATAGAGAAGGGAATGGATATCCACTCCCATATTCTTGCCTGGAGAATTCCATGGACAGAGGAGCCCGGTGGGCTATAGTCCATGGGGTCACAGTGTCAGGCACTACTAAGTGACTAGCACTTGGGGCTTCCCTGGTGGTTCAGTAGTAAAGAACTCACTTGCCAATGCAGGAGACCCGGGTTTGATCCCTGGGTCAGAAAGATCCCCTGGAGAAGGGAATGGCAACCTTGGCAATTCTTGCCTGGAGAATTTCATGGACAGCAGAGCCTGGAGGGAGTACAGTCCATGGGGGCATGAAGAGCTGGACACAACTGAGCGACTAACACTTTTTCACTGCAAATGTATCTCATAATTTGTGCCATGTGTACCCTGTGTTGGTACCAGCTATTGAGTGAAACTATTTTAACTTCTGGAAGGTCAACAAAGCCTGTTTGGTGTCAGGCATCTTGGAATGTCTCTGCCTATACAATACATGTAGCATGAAGATCTCAGAGTTACTGTCAGATAAATAAATATGAGAAGGGACTATGGATAGTTTAAATTCCCTAGTAAATAAAAACTTAAAACACAAAATTCAAAAGTGAATGTTCCAATGAGTTGTAAAAAGGCTGATGGAAGAATCCCCTCACCAGGAACTGTTGCCTAATCTCTGCAGTGGCTGTACATGTCCTGACATGTTAGGGATGATGCCCCACTTCTGACTTCTTAAAAAACCCCTATACCAAGCCAGGTAATGGGGTATGGTATCAGACCTAGCTATTTTCAAACTGTTTTCTGAGTTGGCCAAATATTTATAAATAGTTCAAAAACCAATCATCCAGGAGTGTGTCTATGGTTTCCTGAAGCAATACTGTCTTTATTAAATACAATCAATTTGGGAGCCATAGTGGATTGAATTATATCACCCAAAATGATATGCTACAGTCATAACTTCTAGTACCTCTGAACATGACCTTACTTGGTAATAGGGATTTTTCAGCTGCACTTAACTTAGAAAAGATTATACTGGAATAAGGTGGGCCCTTAACTGGTATACTTATGAAGATAGGAAACACACATCCAGAGGGGAAAAGGCCATGTGAAAACCAAGGGAGATATTGGAATAATGCAGCTATAAGCCAAGAAACACCAAGTATTGCCAGCAACCACCAGAAGCCAGGAAAGAAGCATGGAACAGATTATCTGTCACAGCCTTCAGAAAGAACATTGCCCCACCGACACCTTGGTTTCCGACTTCTTGTCTCCAGAAATGTAAGAAGATTTCTGTTCTTTTAATTCTCTCTGTTTTTGGTACCTTTTTACAGCAGTCCTAGGAAGCAGGGGAACAAAGAAGTGGGGAAGGAAATGGTGACCCAAATTCTGTTTCTTGCCTGACCACTAACTCCAATAAATGGATATTGATGTTAAGAGATTTTATATCCAGTATGCTTGGTATTAACAGCCTGCTTGTGGAATCCTCAGCTTGAGGAATATATGATGCTGTTTTCTAGAAAAATTAGGCTTGCTCAATTCTTCTGGAAAGGGATACCCATGAGAATACTCTGTTTTACTAAAAATCAGTGACCACATAGGAGACCCAGTATCATGTTCTACCCCTGACCTTCAGCTTGAGACAAGGTACCCGCTGAGATCTTGGACCTGAGATGCTAGGGAAATTTACTCAGTATCTAGTATGGCTTAGCCAAGTGTTTCCTAGAAAGTGCAGGGAACTTAGAGACATAGGCCTAAATTTGATTCTTTACTTCTTAACTTTTTAAAAAGTGACCTTGTACTTGCTGAGGAAACTCTCTGTACCTCATCAGTAATAAGAGGGTTTTGTAGGAGGTGAATTTAATGTCCTTTTCAACACTATGATTCAATGATTTGGTAAATGAATAATTTTCTTGAAATACTTATAAAGAATCTGAGTGATGCAGTTGGAATTAGCAGTTTACTCACCTGTAAACTGCCTTTTAAATAATTTTAATTAGTTCTTGTTGAATTATGAAGTTTATTTTATTGCTATTTTATTATAAATGAACTGCACCTCCTTCTCTTAGATGACTTTGCTAAGAATAAAGGAAAAGGAAGTAATTTGAATTGCAAATTTCTAGCCCATCAAATATGAAATGAATATTTAAAGATGAACAATAAAATTAGGCTACATTTTTTTGAAAATGTTTCTGCTTGCTAAATTCAGAATTATACAGCCACGACCTTTAAAATAAAATACAGAGTTTCAAATAAATGCTGTAGCTGCAGATTACAGTTTCTGGCGAATTCTGCCCAAAGTGATGTAAGCCCATTCATCTTTCCTTTCAAGGAACAAAAAAATCTTTCTCTTTAAGTCAGATGAGTATTCTAGAATGCTAAAATAATGCAAATGGCTCCCAGTCTTCCATGATAATATGGATTCTCCCTCAAAGGTTTATAATCTTTGATGCCCAATCATGCTTGACTTGGCATTTGAAAATTCTCTAGTAGATTTGCATCAGAACATGATTAACTACCGGGGAGTCTGTAAAGAACTTTGAGCTGTTCTATTTTTATTTCTTTTCAGATCGCATGCTATACTGAGTAGTCCATAGCAGAATCAAAGGAAATGGAGCATATGGTTCCCATAGCAAAATTTGACTTTGCTTGAGATATTATAATGCGTATACATAGTATACATGACAATTATTCCACAAGTTGGAGCATGTGTTAATGTTATGAAAACATCAATGGAAAATAACCTGAATTTTGTAATACAAAAGTATTGGGGGAGGGTTTTGACATACATTGTATAATAAGGCAGAAAGGCAACCATGTCTCTGGAAGTTTCAATGCCTCTCCCACATTCATTAGCTAAGTAACTGAAGGCTCCTTCTTTCTGTGTATATTTTGTTCTACTGCCTCAGATAAAGTGCAAATCCATCTTCATTGTAACAAAAATAAGAGAGAGGTGCAGGGTATTTATAATCTACTGTAGACTCTTTGACACTCAACAGTGTTTGCCTAGTACTTTAAATAAATGTACACAGTAGTAAGATTTTTGCTAGGTATATTCAGTATTAGAACATCTCCCACTAAATGAAATAATGACACAGTAATGAAGATTCCTGCTGTCTAAGGAGCCCAGTGGTTAACAGAGGAACTTCATTGTTTAGAGCTTTGGTTCTCTAGAGCCACACTACCTGGATTTACCCAGCTCTGCCACTTACTAGCTGTGTGATCTTGAACAATTCACTTAATCTCTCTGTAGACTAAATGCCATAAAAGCAGAATGGGAATGATAAGAGGACCCTCCTCTGAGGAGTGAGTGAATACATGCAAGGCACTTAGACTAGTACCCTTACTATAATAGGCCTTTGATAAATCATAGCTGTCATTATTAATGATAGTTTAAAAATGGGTAACTAGAAGGGAAATTTTGTGGAAGAAGTAAAAGTCTGCATCATCCACAAACATCCTAAAGAGCTATTGTATAAAATTCTACAGTTGGATCTTGTAGTTGGAATAATTTTAGATTTGGGTACCAAGTTTGAGATTCTCATTTTGGCTGAATAATCCAGAGCATGATAACTTGAATTTTGACTACCTGTATTTTGTACTCACAGCTAGCTCTTCTAGAGCTGATCTGTGGGACTCAGGCAGCATACAGAAGTTAGACTTTGAACTCCATTTCTTCCCTCTTAGTGAAGAAGCATGTGGATAAATATAAAGCTAGAAGGAGGATCATCGTCACTTTGAGGGACTCAAGCGTAGAGTACAGTAGGACATGGTCATCTCATTGGCAGTACCTGTAACTCTGGCCACAGTCCGGGAAGGAGAAGAACAGTAGCATAGGTTGAACAGTGGATGGTATGTGTGCTGCAGGAGGGGGTCTGGAGTTCCCTGAAATAGCATAGGTCTCCTGCCAACTCGTAAGTACTTTGTATCCTAACCTAGTGGTCAAGGAAAAATGAGTGCGGAAAAGTATGTTGAAATGTTATCCCATTTTTCTTTTCAGTTGCATTTTCTGGTATTTTTATTGGAGTATAGTTGCTTTAGCTGCATGACACTGTGTTAGTTTCTGCTGGATAATGGAGTGAATCAGTTGTATATATACTTACATCCCCTCCCTCCCGAGCCTCCCCTATCACCTGCCCCCCCCACCTTGCCATCCTACCCCTCTAGGTCATCAGAGCACTGAGCTGAGCTCTCTGCACTATGTGGCAGGTCCCCACTAGCTCTCTATTTTGCATCCCACGTGTATGTATGTCTATGCAAATCTACCAATGCATCCTTCCCTCTATCCATCCCATGTCCACACATCCATTCTCTATGTCTGTGTCTCTATTCCTACCCTAGGTTCATCTGTGCCATTTGGCCCCTTCACACCTAGTCTTGTGAATGGACCCCAGGAAGCAGAAAAACCACACCAAGAAGGCTGTTTTTTTCCCCCTTGTGATATGACAGTGGGCTGTCATCCTTGAACCACCTACCCAATAGCCTGGTTAAGTGCAATCTCATGACCTCCCTGCCCTTCCTTCTCTTCACTGATACATAACCTCAGCAGAAAGGAAAATGAGCTTGTTGTTTTCATGCACTATTTTCTTCTTTATCAGTTTTTGCTTGCCAAACTGCCCATGACTGCTGCAAAAGACAGTATGACTCCTTGTAGATGTGAACCTGCTGTGTTTGTTCCTACTTCTTTGTATCTGAGTAAAAGTGGAGGTGATCTTTGCCTTCTTTACACGTGCCAGAAAAGGAAGGGCAGCTCTTGGAATGCCAGGACTAAAATTGTGTAAGACAAGCCTTATGAAAAATCTTTCCTGTCACCTGATTAGGGGAATTAATTTGGAAGTTGTCTAAATAATAGGGACACTGTTATTCTTATTTTGAGCTGCAATTCTTAGAAACCCAAGTCCTGTGATCACAGGTGATTCCAAGAGAATGAGCTTCTTTTAGAGGAGAAGAATCAGAGAGACCAATGCATTACAGAAGCCGTGTGGCCCAGCCACGCTCACTCATTGCAGTCATTCTACTGTGCGGGCTGCAGTCCTTGGGTTCGTAAAGAGTCAGACATAACTGAGCACACACACACATTCATATAATAATACATTTTAAATGTATTATGTTATATATATAAATGTATAAGTAAATGTGTAAATACAAAATATAGATAAATGTATAAGTGGGGTACAGAGTTTGGGAGAATTACTTTTGCTTTAGTATCCTAAGTAAAATAATGCAAACTCACAGTTCTGGACATCAAAGATTCTATATATCACTAAGTTTGAGCTTGAGAAATCTTAACATATAGTTGATCAGATAAGAACATTTGCTGCTGTTGTTCAGTCACCAAGTCAGGTCTGACTCTTCGCAACCCTATGGACTGCAGCATGCAGCCTTCCCTGTCCCTCACCATCTCCCGGAGTTTGCCCAAGTTCATGTCCATTGAGTCGGTGATGCCATCCAAGTATCTCATCCTCTGTTGTCCCCTCCTCCTCCTGCCCTCCATCTTTCCCAGCATCAGGATCTTTTCCAATGGGTCAGCTGTTTGTATCAGGTGTAAGACTTACTTTTTATCTTCAGGATTTAGACTTCTATTCATTATTGAGCATCGTCATTAAAGTCTAATATCTATCTCCCTTGTATTTCTATCCCTAATGCATAACCCAGTGCTAGAGACATATTAGGCATTTAGTATTTTTTATTACTAAAGTGAACAAATTAATACATGAATATAAAACTAGTGTTTTATTTATAAAAACTTTTCAGTGAACAGATTAAAAATGAAAAAGTAAAACAAGCCAAACATACTGTGATTTTCTATTATACTTGATTTCTAAAGTTGGTATTATTTGACTTCTAGCAGAAAGAATACAAGGACTTCCCTGTAGCTCCCTGCCTGCAATGTAGGAGACCAGGTTTCGATCCCTGGGTTAGGAAGATCCTCTGGAGAAGGGAATGGCAATCCACTCCAGTATTCTTGCCTGGAGAATTCCATGGACAGAGGAACCTGGCAGGCTACAGTTCGTGGGGTGGCAAAGAGTCGGACATGACTGAGAGACTAACAGACACAGAAAGAATACCTAAATGAAGAAAATGTAACATTATCTCCTTCCAGCAGAGCTGAACAGTTGCACAGTTTTTTGAACGTGAAAACATGGAGACCTAGACCCACCAGTAGAAGCCATAAAATGTGTGATCAGCAAAAACCCAGTGTCTTCCATTTTTATCTAGAGGAGTATTTAGAACCTGGTCTCTCAACTGTCCTCAGATATGTTAGAATTAAATAAACAAGCATATTTTCAACCTCTAAAGTTGCATGTATGCTGAAAGACTGTGGAACAGAGACAGAACCAGAGTCAGAATTGGAATCATCTTGATTTTTATTGAGTTATAAAAGTAAAAGTGTCAATGCAATCCCTATCAAGTTACCAACGGTATTTTTCACAGAACTAGACCAAAGAATTTCACAATTTGTATGGAAATACAAAAAACCTCGAATAGCCAAAGTAATCTTGAGAAAGAAGAATGGAACTGGAGGAATCAACCTGCCTGACTTCAGACTCTACTACAAAGCCACAGTCATCAAGACAGTATGGTACTGGCACAAGGACAGAAATATAGATCAATGGAATAGAATAGAAAGCCCAGAGATAAATCCATGGACCTATGGACACCTTGTCTTTGACAAAGGAGGCAAGGATATACAATGGAAAAAAGACAACCTCTTTAACAAGTGGTGCTGGGAAAACTGGTCAACCACTTGTAAAAGAATGAAACTAGAACACTTTCTAACACCATACACAAAAATAAACTCAAAATGGATTAAAGATCTAAATGTAAGACCAGAAACTATAAAACTCCTAGAGGAGAACATAGGCAAAACACTCTCCGACATAAATCACAGCAAGATCCTCTATGACCCACCTCCCAGAATATTGGAAATAAAAGCAAAACTAAACAAATGGGACCTAATGAAACTTAAAAGCTTTTGCACTACAAAGGAAACTATAAATAAGGTGAAAAGACAGCCCTCAGATTGGGAGAAAATAATAGCAAATGAAGAAACAGACAAAGGATTAATCTCAAAAATATACAAGCAACTCCTGAAGCTCAATTCCAGAAAAATAAATGACCCAATCAAAAAATGGGCCAAAGAACTAAACAGACATTTCTCCAAAGAAGACATACAGATGGCTAACAAACACATGAAAAGATGCTCAACATCACTCATTATTAGAGAAATGCAAATCAAAACCACAATGAGGTACCATTACTCGCCAGTCAGGATGTCTGCTATCCGAAAGTCTACAAGCAATAAACGCTGGAGAGGGTGTGGAGAAAAGGGAACCCTCTTGCACTGTTGGTGGGAACGCAAACTAGTACAGCCGCTATGGAAAACAGTGTGGAGATTCCTTAAAAAACTGGAAATAGAACTGCCATATGACCCAGCAATACCACTTCTGGGCATACACACTGAGGAAACCAGATCTGAAAGAGACACGTGCACCCCAATGTTCATCGCAGCACTGTTTATAATAGCCAGGACATGGAAGCAACCCAGATGCCCATCAGCAGATGAGTGGATAAGGAAGCTGTGGTACATATACACCATGGAATATTACTCAGCCGTTAAAAAGAATTCATTTGAATCAGTCCTAATGAGATGGATGAAACTGGAGCCCATTATACAGAGTGAAGTAAGCCAGAAAGATAAAGAACATTACAGCATACTAACACATATATATGGAATTTAGAAAGATGGTAACGATAACCCTATATGCAAAATGGAAAAAGAGACACAGAAATACAGAACAGACTTTTGAACTCTGTGGGAGAAGGTGAGGGTGGGATATTTCAAAAGAACAGCATGTATACTATCTATGGTGAAACAGATCACCAGCCCAGATGGGATGCATGAGACAAGTGCTCGGGCCTGGTGCACTGGGAAGACCCAGAGGAATCGGGTGGAGAGGGAGGTGGGAGGGGGGATCGGGATGGGGAATACGTGTAAATCCATGGCTGATTCATATCAATGTATGACCAAAAAATAAATAAATAAATAAATAAAAATTAATTGAAAAAAAAAAAAGTAAAAGTGTTAGTCACTTAGTCATGTCCGACTCTTTGTGACCCCTTGGACTGTGGTCCTCCAGGCTCCTCTGTCCATGGAATTTTCCAATCAAGAGTATAGAAGTAAATTGCCATTCCCTTCTCCTTGAAAAATGTGAAAACTGAGGTTGAAAAGGGGCAGTCACATAATATATCTACACAACAGAGTACTCTTGCAGTTATTAAAGTAATAAAGAAGACTGAAGTTCATCACAGAAAAATGTATTTACCACAGGAAGCAAAAAATAAAACACTAAGTTTTGTATACACTTTAACTACAAGTACACAAGTACACAAAATTATGCTCATAAAAAATAAGTATGTTTTTTTCTATTTTCAAGCATTCTTCTATGTAGGAGTTAGTAAACACTTTTCATAAAGGGCCAGATAATGTATTTCAGCTTTGTATTCAAGAAGTCACATACTCTGCCTTTGTAGCACGAAAGTGATCATAGGCATTAATAAATGCTTTGGCATGGCTGTGCATGTGGCCATGCAAATAAGGCATGATTGGATTTGGTTCAGCTGCCATAGTTCAACTGCCTATACTTCATTCTTTCAACAAATGTTTATTTATTAAGCAAGTGTTATGTTCCAGGCACTGTTTTATACTTAAAAACAAATGTGAATAAGACCTGATCCTCATGGCCAACTACGTCTTTGTCCATATGGTCCTTGCCTTATGTTTTAATTAAAAAGTCATTTGTGAATTATTTTTCTCTTTATGTTGTTGACATCTTTCTCATTTATATAACCTGAAGGGCAAGCTTCTTCTTCCAATGTGCCTTAAGAACTTAGGGAAGGAGGAAATGCAAATGAGTCAGGTATGGTTGAGCCTCTAAGAATAACAATTTCCTACTGAATATAAATTCCCCTCATAATACGGGGTTAATATTATCACTTAGCTTTGCAAAGGAAGAAGGGAACTCAGTGTTTATGTTGAAATTTGCTTTCAAAGACAATAGAGTCAGTGAATTACGGAATCCTTGTGATCCTTTATGGAATATTCATGCTTGGCAAATCCCATTCTGTGTACTATTATTGCTCAAAGAGAGCTCAGGGGATATTGAGTAAATGCTGCTGGAGAGGAGATAAGACTTCAGAAAAGAAGAGCGCAAACAGAAATGCACACTTTTACAAAGAGCTGTATTGTGTGAGTGCTAATAAGAATGCAATCTAAGTTTAATCAGGAGGCCTTGTACAAGTAGGCTGAGTACAAATCGGAAACAACCTAATGGCTTTGCCAGAGGTTGTTCTACACACTGGAACTTTGACAAAAATTCTTATCATATAATGTGTGTTTAGAAAATATTCAATGAGTATACACTGATTATCTCTTGTGTCCTTAACTCAGTGACCTCTTAAAGTTGGAGGGAGGGGGAAAGAAATCATTTTGCTTAGGAGATGGTCCAGTGGGAATTTAGAAATGTAACATAGTGAAATCAGAAAGAGAAAGATAAATACCATATGATATCATGATATGTGAAATCTAAAATAGGACACAAGTTAGCTTATCTACAAAATGGAAACAGTCACAGACAAAGAGAACAGACTTGGGGTTGCCAAGGGGGAGGAGAAGTAGGGAAAGATGGATTGGGAGTTTGGGATGAGCAGATGCAAACTATTATATGTAAAATGGGTGAACAGCAAGAGCCTACTATTTAGTACAGGAGTTTACTCAGAATCCTGTGATAAACTCTAATGGGAATGAATATGAAAAACAATGTATATATGTATAACTGAATCACTTTGATATATACAGCAGAAATTAGCACTATATGGCAAATCAACTACACTTCAGTAAAATAAATTAAGAAAAAAAAAGAAATATAGCTTTTAGAATGCTGATCATGACTTCCCTTTGCCCCACACAGAAATTTTGCTAGTTCTCCAGTAAAGATGAGACTGGGAGATGGGGAAAAATAATTCAAAAATCCTTCCCATCCCACGTGAAACAATATGAAAAAATGTACATTATATTAAAGAAATACCTGCACTCAGAGGCACAACTGGTTCTCAAAAGACAGGCAAGCTTAAGAGCCCTTCAAAGAGATTAAGAGAAGGTGCAGCCTGCTGGTCCTATGAAGCTAGATGTACATTTCTCCTACTTAATGGCTTACACTTGCCATCTTGTATAGTTCTCATATTGACAAGTTTATCTTTGGTCAGGGAACCCCTCCTTAGTCAGAGCTAACCACTCAGTTTACAGTGTTGTTTCTAAGGAGCAATGCAAAGAAAGGAAATCTGAGCTTCATCATAAGCTTCCAGATGTGTGACCTCAGACATGTTACTAAATATCTCTATGTCTTGCTTTATCTCTAATAGTGGATAAAAATCATGCCTACATTATAGAGTTCCTAGAAAAAAGAAAGGTAAAGCACTTGAATTACCTGATAGTATCTTTTCATAAAAATTAGGAATTATTAATAGGAATGTAAATAGCAATAAAATATATATTTATGAGTTGCAGTTTAAGTAACAATTCTGTCCTTATGCTTAATCTGAAATTAATTTCCATCCCTTTCCTGAATAGCAGAAGGCTAATAAGACACTGTGTATGCAAGTATGCTCAGTCATGTCTGACTCTTTGTGACCCCGTGGACTGTAGCCCGCCAGGCTCCTCTGGCCATGGGATTCTCCAGGCAAGAATACTGGAGTGGGTTGCCATGCCCTCTTCCAGGGGATCTTCCCGACCCAGGGATCAAACCCACGTCTCTTATGTCTTCTGCATTGACAGGCAGGTTCTCTACCACTAGTGCCACCTGGGAAGCCCCAAACATCCATTTAGCGTTATTTAAAATCCTGGTGGCTCAGGTGGTAAAGAATCTGCCTGCATGTGGGAGACCCGAGTTCCACTCTTGGGTCGGGAAGATCCCCTGGAGAAGGGAATGGCAACCCACTCTAGTATTCTTGCCTGGAGAATCCCCATGGACAGAGGAGCCTAGTGGGCTACAGTCCATGGGGTCACACAGAGTCAGACACGACTGAGTGACTAACACACACAATTATCACAAGATGTTGAAAAAAATATATTGTTAAAAATAGTTGAGGTGGCATTTACTTTCTGGTCATAACTGTTCTACCAATTATTTATAACAATTGCTGTTTTAATTCAGATTAACATATATCAAAAATTTCATAGGCCCCAGTGTGACAGTTGGACTTCTAGTAACCATAGCTTGAGCCAAGAACAGTATCAAAAGTTATCTTGATTATAGGAATGATGTTTTTAAATGTATATGTGAGAAGCATCTGTGTACTTTTGAAAAGCTATTAGTACACACATGTAGGACCAGTTGTCCATCCTATAGTAATTGGTGTCTCTCTCTGTACATGTGTTTCTAGAAAATTGGTAATAAATATGTTGTTTCTAAAGGGGTCTTTGGTATGTGGGTGGAGAACTATTGATTTATGTCAATAAAGAAGTTACAACTATTTGCAGAAACTTTGTCTCTTTCAGATCATCAGAAACTTTGTCTCATTACAGATCATCAGGTTCAGTGCTGGGTTGATAACACTCTAATAATAAATAGCAATTTCAACATGAAAGTATGAAATGCTTTCTTCTTTTCTATTTACTCTCTGCACGAGAGAACAATTCAAGTGTTTAAAATAATATATTCAAAATTATTTAGTAATTTGCCATTTAGGCCACCTTTAAACCATCAATAATTTTGGTCAGTGAAGCTGACTTTTTCCCTTAAAAAGGTCATTTTAAAAAATTGTAAAGAACATAGTGTACTTTGGGAGAAAAATAAGCTTAAATTCTCTACTTTTGACTACATCAGGTTTCTTCTAATCAGACACCCCATTTAATGTCTGCAAAATTTAAAGAGTGTCTTTAAGCATAAAGTATACACACACCAACATAGAAAGCATGTCTTATTTCTGTTTCAAAGGAAAATTGTATTTACCTTATTACCTATCATCATAATACCTGTCTGAATTATTGTTGCAAGTTGTCCATCACCTTAGAAGTAAGTACTTTTCTTGATGTGTTGTAGGAAAAAGACATCAATACGGAGAATGATGATGGTGTGATTATACTAATTATCACATGAAACACAGGTAGTTACTACCATTTATTTCTGTTCTAATTCATTATAGAGGTAGTAAAAGTCACATTAGGGAAAATATACAAGATCAGCTCACATTAAGGAATTTTTGTTCACTGAAAATGAGAAGAATAAAAGGCTTTGAAGTAGATTTGATTTTTAATTTTTTTCTAGCTATTCTCTAGAGTAAATTTTAATTACCTATATATTATGGTTTTGAGAGAGATTAAAATAACTGTCAACTGGCAACAGTGTTATAAATAGTCATCTAAAAAATGAGAAAATAAGACAACAAATATTTAAAACACTCCATTTTCCCAAAATTTAGAGTTATCATTGTCTTTTACTTGAGCTGGAATTATTCAAAGGCAAAATGCATGAAAATGAAACCAGAATGAAAAAGATTCGAAACCATTAACACTAAAATCAAAAGGTCAAGAATCCATCCAAAAACCGGAAAAAAAAAAAAAAAAACTCCTAAGACACTAAAAGAACCTAGTTCTATAGAAGGCATTATCAAAAATGCAAGCAGATATAGAATGTGGCTCTCTTCCTAATGTGGAACCCACGTTTATCAATTATGTGAAGAACTGATTCCTGATGACTGACCAGGAGACTATTCAAATTCTCTAGCAGTAGAGGAAGTCTCTTAAAGGAAGTATTTTAAGTAGTAGAAATGTTCCATCTTATTTCATTTCTGTAAAGTTGATATATGGCTGCCCTTTTTATAATAGAGTGAGAACTTTCCCTAAGGTGTCTGATAAATGTCTGATACATGTTTTCCAGGTTTGATTGGCAAGACTGTGTTGTCCAAAGTGCCTGTTTAGTTTTTAGAAATGGGACTCTACCCTTTGCTTGCTTTTAAGTATGTATGAAATAGTAGTCCACACTGCTATTTTGGTCAGACAAAAGGAAATGGTGGGGAGACAACAATATACATATGAAATAGACTCAGTATTTTAATAAAGTCAGAAAGAAATCAATTCTTTGAGGTTTAATTAACTTGCTTAATGGTATGTGTGTGTTTGGTGTGTACCAAAAATGGAGTTAGCAATGCTCACCATATAAGAATATAATGGAGATTAAATATCTCACTTGCCTAAAATAAATGAGATCAAATCATAGGGGATTGATTTTTTTTAAACAGGTCAAAAGCAGATCTCAGTTATTTCACATGCACTTTTTTTTTTTTTTTAATTTTTTTATTAGTTGGAGGCTAATTACTTCACAACATTTCAGTGGGTTTTGTCATACATTGACATGAATCAGCCATAGATTTACACTTATTCCCCATCCCGATCCCCCCTCCCATCTCCCTCTCCACCCGATTCCTCTGGGTCTTCCCAGTGCACCAGGACGGAGCACTTGTCTCATGCATCCCACCTGGGCTGGTGATCTGTTTCACCATAGATAGTATACATGTTGTTCTTTTGAAACATCCCACCCTCACCTTCTCCCACAGAGTTCAAAAGTCTGTTCTGTATTTCTGTGTCTCTTTTTCTGTTTTGCATATAGGGTTATCGTTACCATCTTTCTAAATTCCATATATATGTGTTAGTATGCTGTAATGTTCTTTATCTTTCTGGCTTACTTCACTCTGTATAAGGGGCTCCAGTTTCATCCATCTCATTAGGACTGGTTCAAATGAATTCTTTTTGACGGCTGAGTAAAATTCCATGGTGTATATGTACCACAGCTTCCTTATCCATTCATCTGCTGATGGGCATCTGGGTTGCTTCCATGTCCTGGCTATTATAAACAGTGCTGCGATGAACATTGGGGTGCATGTGCCTCTTTCAGATCTGGTTTCCTCAGTATGTATGCCCAGAAGTGGTATTGCTGGGTCATATGGCAGTTCTATTTCCAGTTTTTTAAGAAATCTCCACACTGTTTTCCATAGTGGCTGTACTAGTTTGCATTCCCACCAACAGTGTAAGAGGGTTCCCTTTTTATAGTAGGTGTATGATAAATATTTTAAGAGATAAAGCAGAAATGAGAAACAAAGGAAGCTATAAAGAAAAAAAAAGAATATACAAGATATTATAATCTTGTTCAATAAAAGCATTGTCCTGCTCAATTACTGTTCACCACTTTAGCTGATGACTTAGACAACAAAAATTAATGTTCCTGCAATTTGACTTAAGGCACTAAAACCCCTAGAGATGCCTTCTAAACTGTGCAATATATTAACTAAAATTTAAGTGTGTGATGGGTATTTGTATTTTACAATCCTTTGAAAGTGCTAATTCATTCAGACTATATTTTGAGGACCACAGAAGAATAAAATTATTTTGTAAGTAGCTAACTAATTAAAAACAAATAATACATTTATTTCATTAAAAAATTCTAACCAAACTGAACTTTAAAATAGCTGTGTATAAAGAACAGATGTATATAAATCAGACCACACTGGGCAGCCTGTTCTGAAGAATGCATTTCAAGCTAACATACATCCCATGATTCCTTTCCATTGATTTCAAAGAGAGCTATTTAATCTCTTATTTTCATATATGATCCATTCTACAGATGAGTCAAAGTAAACTAATCAATCTCTCATTTTTGACTTTCATGAACAATGCAGGTATGAATATTTTGTGTATGTGTACACACACACATATATATATAAATGTTTGAATTTACATATATTTTATATATTTATATACGGTACATATATTTATACACACTCATCAGTTACATATTCAAGCACAGATATTGTTTTCTTATATGGGTAAGTTGTTTTTTTTTTTTTTTTTTTTTTAATTTTTACAACTCATTTAATGGCAACTGGTATTCATCAAACTAGCAATGGTTATTTTCAAAAATTATCACACTAGCTGTGCTACAATTTCTCAAGGTTGATCAGATACCTAGAGTCACAGACAATTCCCACACAAGATACGTCATGTAAAGCAGACTTGGTTTATCACCAGCATTTATAAAACCAGACCTAGGCAAAGAACTAGGTCTGGGGACACATGCATGGTCTTAATATAGCGAATGTTTAGCCTGCCCTGATTATTACAAAATCAGAACAGCGAGAATATTCGCAGGGGTAAGTTTTTATATACGATGAAAACTTAGGATTGAGAATGCCAGGCCAATGAGACATTTTATTTCAGTTAGCCAGATGTAGCTAAATTGCCCTTAAAGGTGTTATGTTTATTTATACTTTCTCCAAAACAGTGTCTCTTACCCATATGCTTACAAAAAGCTTCATAAATCATTTCTGGAGTATTTGCAAGTTTGACTTGTAGAAGAAAGCTTTTTAATTTGTAGTAGTTGAGTATTAAGGAGCTTAATCATCTTTACATGCATTTATTGCCTTTTAAACTTTTTGTCAATATTTTCTCTACATATTTTTTGG
Organism: Cervus elaphus; assembly: GCF_910594005.1. NCBI lineage: Eukaryota > Metazoa > Chordata > Mammalia > Artiodactyla > Cervidae > Cervus > Cervus elaphus. Next base: position 67,384,129 of record NC_057847.1, read on the forward strand.
CTCATCTTTCTGTTGGGTTTTAAGGAATCTGTTATCTTTTAAAATATATTTTTCTGTCAATGTGACCCCAAAAATGTTCACCATTTTTGTTCTTTCCTTTCTCTGTACTGCTTTTTACTATGCCAGCATTTGAAAATTTTATGTAGTGAAATCTGTCAATATTTTTGAAGATTTATAACACACACACACGTATATATATGTCCTTTCACTTTCTAATATTTTATGTATGTCTTTATATTTAAATCTTTGTTCTTTCTGGAATTTATTTTATTGAAGTCAGTGAACAATGGTTTATTTATTACCTAATGACTGAAAGTTAACACCAAAACTTAGTGAACAATATACTTTCCCCTTGTCAATTTGAAGTACTTGCTTTTTATAGTCTAATTGTCCTTATGTCCTGGGTATATTTAAACTTTGAAAATGTATTTTCAAATGATATATTCTAGTCTTGCACTTACATCATTCTGTTGTGATTTTGATTGTTTTATTGTATGCTTCACTATTTTTTCCTGTGCAAGTCTGACTATTGAAATTTTCTTCTTCTAGTTGCATTTTAAAATATTTTGATACATTACAAAGTTAAACACAAAAAGAGAGATAGACAAACATTTGCACACACATTGGAATTTTCATTGAGCATACACTAAATTTATTGATTAGTTTAGGGAGAACTAATGTGATATAAAATTGAATCTCTATATCCAAGAACCACACCATTTATTTATACCTTCTTGCTTTGGCAGAGTTTTGCAAATTTATTTATATGTATTTTGCATAGTTTACATTAAGTGATTTTCTAGATTTATTTTTGCTATTGCTATTGTGGGTGGGATATTTTTTAAACTGCTTTTTCTAGTCTGTTATTATTTGATTAGTATAAAAGTGTTTTTATGTTGATTTTTAATTTTGCCACTATTTTGAAAATCTCTAGTATTTCTAATTTCTAATAACTTTTTAAGTGGCATCTCCTAGGTTTTTTATTTTTGCTATTATTTTCAACATATTATGCATTAAATACTGTATATCTTTGTTTAATGTCATTATCAAATAATTCCAGAATAACATCAGGAAAAGCAGATAACTGTAACTTAAACCTAACTTTGATGGCAAGACTTTTAGATTTCACCAGTTTTGGACTGGTAGGATGTATTATATGTGTTTTATCAAGATACACAATTCATCAACTCCTCATTTCTTACATTTAAAAAAAATTAGTAAGTATTCATTACAACTTTCCATATGTTTTTTTCCCATAACTTTTAGGGGACAATAACTAAATTTCTAACTAAATTTGTGATGTACCTCTAATGGTTATATTCTACTGTTCTTTTAATATATTGCTGAAATTAACTTGCTAATATTGTTTAGAATGTTTGAACATATTCATAAGGGGGAGATATTTGTAATTATCTTCCTGAATCCTACCTTCTTTTCTTTTTTTTTATACCTTCTTTTCTTAATGGTATTATTATGATTTTGTAAGAAAGAATAGTAAATATTTCTCTGTAAATATAGCAATGATCTCCAACCCCGGCTGCACATTAGAATTTTAAAAGCCATGAACATTTAAACATTACTGAAACCTGGGTCCTGCCCCAGATCATTTACATAGAAGTGGGGATATCAGTGATTTCTCTTTTTACCTTTGATTGACCATGAATGCTACCTTAACTCATTCTTTCCAGTTGAGCAGATTAAGGGATCTGGCAGCAATCAATAGCTGAACCAAACATCTTCCCTCTTTCTCTGGAATAGAATTAGGAAAGGTTACTAAAAGTGTTGGCCATTGGGACTTTTATAAGGTGTCTTCTGTATACAGAACAGTTAATAACATTAAGCTATGAGGACTTGATGCGATAGCAGAGTCTGCTCTCTGACTATCTAGTTCTGAATCCATTTTTTTCTCAGCCACCTTTTGTCTTGAAACTCCCTGGTGGCTCAGGCTATAAAGAATCTGCCTGCAATGTAGGAGATGCAAGAGATGCAGGTTCAACCCTTGGGTCAGGAAGATCCCTGGAGAAGGGAATGGCAACCCACTCTGGTGTTCTTGCCTGGAAAATCCCACGGGCAGAGGAGCCTGGCAAGCTACAGTCCATGGGGTCTCAAAGAGTCAAACATGATTGAGTGACTCTTTCACGTTTGTCTATAGATATCAATTTTTCTGTATTCCTTTATTAACTATTAATTAGTCTCTTTCCTAGAATTCAATTGGTCTTTTATGCTTAGATTTACCCTCTCTAATAACAAAGGCAGAGGAACTAGAGATCAAATTGCCAACATCTGCTGGATCATCGAAAAAGCAAGAGAGTTCCAGAAAAACATGTATTTCTTCTTTATTGACTATGCCAAAGCCTTTGAGTGTGTGGATCACAATAAACTGTGGAAAATTCTGAAAGAGATGGGAATACCAGACGACCTGACCTGCCGCTTGAGAAACCTATATGCAGGTCAGGAAGTAACAGTTAGAACTGGACATGGAACAACAGACTGGCTCCAAATAGGAAAAGGAGTACGTCAAGGCTGTATATTGTCACCCTGCTTATTTAACTTATATGCAGAGTACATCATGCAAAATAGCAGGCTAGATGAAGCACAAACTGGAATCAAGATCGCCAGGAGAAATAGCAATAACCTCAGATATGCAGATGACACCACCCTCATGGCAGAAAGTGAAGAGGAACTAAAAAGCCTCTTGATGAAAGTGAAAGAGGAGAGTGAAAAAGTTGGCTTAAAGCTCAGCATTCAGAAAACTAAGATCATGGCATCTGGTCCCATCACTTCATGGGAAATAGATGGGGAAACAGTGGTAACAGTGGTTGACTTTATTTTTCTGGGCTCCAAAATCACTGCAGATGGTGATTGCAGCCATGAAGTTAAAAGACGCTTACTCCTTGGAAAGTTATGACCAACCTAGACAGCATATTACAAAGCAGAGATATTACTTTGCCAACAAAGGTCCGTCTGGTCAAGGCTACGTTTTTTCCAGTAGTCATGTATGGATGTGAGAATTGGACTATAAAGAAAGTTGAGCACAGAAGAATTATTGCTTTTGAACTATGGTGTTGGAGAAGACTCTTGAGAGTCCCTTGGACTGCAAGGAGATCCAACCAGTCCATCCTAAAGGAGATCAGTCCTGGGTGTTCATTGGAAGGACTGATATTGAAGCTGAAACTTCAATACTTGAGCCACCTGATGTGAAGAACTGACTCATTTGAAAAGACTCTGATGCTGGGAAAGATTGAGGGCAGAAGGAGAAGGGGACACAGAGGATGAGATGGTTGGATGGCATCACCTACTCAATGGACATGGGTTTGGGTGGACTCCAGGCATTGGTGATGGACAGGGAGGCATGGCATGCTGCGGCTCATGGACTCAAAGAGTCAGACATGAGTGAGCTACTGAACTGAACTGAATAACAAATGCCTTCAAGAGCTTCTTCCTCATTGTCCTTATGTTCTATTTCCCTGTTCATATTACAAAGTTCCCTCCCATTGGGACTCAGAATTCATCACTCAAGGACAACCTTCTCACCCAAACATTGTTCCTCTGTTCCCAAGCTAGCCTCCAGGCTCTCTAACAATGCCCCTATTTTTTGGGTAGGGACAGGAAAACCAAGCTCCTGCATAGCTCACCCCTTCCCTTATTCTTGCAAAAACACTGTCATTTGGTTAAGAGCCGACTTCAGATTTTTAGAGAAAGCATAGCCATAAACTCACCATTCTTAATATCCTTGGTCAGTCTGCAAAGCATAAATCTCCAGGGCCATCCACCCATTTGTGTATTCACATTCCCATATGCTCTAAAGCTCTCCACCAAACTCACATCTTACTATTCTCACTCTACATTTTGTTACTGCATCATACTTTGTGTTGAGGCACACAGGGTACAAGATAAATTGATGTCACTGTATTCTCAGCCTCTTCACTGACCGTGCCATCCTCCCTCTGGCTGACTAGCTTTTGTGCTTTCTCACACTTCCCTTTTCCCAACCCTATTTACCTCTGTAATGAATGAGATAAAATATACACTCTTCATTCCTACACACGACTCATGAATATTCCAAATTTATGTAAAAAAATTCTGTTAATCTCAGGTTCTCATCATCTGCTCACCATCTCTAACCTCCTCTCTTCACTGGCATTTACCTTGCAACCACTTCTCCATATCATTAACTGAATATTCCACCTTGTAGATTGTTTCCTTCTTTTCATGGCAAGCCTTACTGCCATTCCCTGTATTACCTCATCAGAAAAGCCACCAATCAATTTGATCTCCTCAACAAAGGCAAAAAAATATGACACTGAAAGACGAACACCAGAGGTCAGTAGGTGTCCAATATGCTACTGGAGATCAGTGGAGAAATAATTCCAGAAAGAATGAAGAGACACAGCCAAAGTGAAAACAACACCCAGTTGTGGATATGACTGGTGATAGAAGTAAATTCTGATGCTGTAAAGAGCAATATTGCATAGGAGCCTGGACTGTTAGGTCCATGAATCAAGGCAAATTGGAAGTGGTCAAACAGGAGATGGCAAGAGTGGACATCAACATTTTAGGAATCAGTGAACTAAAATGGACTGGAATGGGTGAATTTAACTCAGATGGCCATTATATATACTACAGTGGGCAAAAATCCCTTAGAACAAATGTAGTAGTCCTCACGGTCAACAAAAGAGTCTGAAATGCAGTACTTTGGTGCAGTCTCAAAAATGACAGAATGGTGCTCGCTTCGGCAGCACATATACTAAGGATGGAACGATGCAGAGAAGATTAGCATGGCCCCTGCGCAAGGATGACACGCAAATTCGTGAAGCGTTCCATATTTAAAAAAAAAAAAAAAATGACAGAATGATCTCTGTTCATTTCCAAAGCAAGCCATTCAATAGCACAGTAATCCAAGTCTATGCCATGAGCAGGAATGCTTAAGAAGCTGAAGTTGAATGGTTCTGTGAAGACCTACAAGACATTCTAGAGCTAACAGGAAAAAGAAGATGTCCTTTTCATCATAGAGAACTGGAATGCAAAAGGGGGAAGTCAAGAGATACCTGTAGTAACAGGCAAGTTTGGCCTTGGAGTACAAAATGAAGCAGGACAAAGGCTAATAGAGTTTTGCCAAGAGAACGCACTGGTCATAGCAAACAACCTATTCCAACATAAGAGACAACTCTACACATAGACATCACCAGATGGTCAATACCAAAATCATATTGATTATATTCTTTGCAGCCAAAGATGGAGAAGCATTATACATTCAACAAAAACAAGACCGGGAGCTGACTGTGTCTCAGATCATGAACTCCTTATTGCCAAATTCAGACTTAAACTGAAGAAAGTAGGGTAAATCACCAGACCATTCAGGTATGACCTAAATCAAATCCCTTACAATTATACAGTGGAAGTGACAAATAGATTCAAGGGATTAGATCTGATAGACAGAGTGCCTGAAGAACTATGGATGAAAGTTTGTGACATTGCACAGGAGGCAATGATCAAGACCATCCCCAAGAAAAAGAAATGAAAAAAGGCAAAATGCTTGTGTGAGGAGGCCTTACAAATAGCTGAGAAAAGAAGAGAAGTGAAAGCCAAAGGAGAAAAGGAAAGATATATCCATTTGAATGCAGAGTTCCAAAGAATAGCAAGGAGAGATAAGAAAGCCTTCCTTAGTGATCAATGCAAAGAAATAGAGGAAAACAATAGAATGGGAAAGACTAGAGATCTCTTCAAGGAAATTAGAGATACCCAGGAAACATTTCATGCAAAGATGGGCTCAATAAAGGACAGAAATGGTATGGACCTAACAGGAGCAGAAGATATATTAAGAAGAGGTGTCAAGAATACACAGAAGAATTATACAAAAAAGATCTTCACATCCAAGAAAATCAGGATCATATGATCACTCACCTGGAGCCAGATATCCCAGAAGGCAAAGTCAAGTGGACCTTAGGAAGCATGACTATGAATAAAGCTAGTGGAGATGATGGAATTCCAGCTGATCTATTTCAGATCCTAAAAGTTGATGCTGTTAAAGTGCTTCATTCAATATGCCAGCAAATTTGGAAAACTCAGCAGTGCCCACAGGACTGGAAAAGGTCTGTTTTCAGTCCAATCCCAAAGAAATGTTTAAACTACAAAGAATGTTTAAACTACCGCACAATTGCACTCATCTCGCACACTAGCAAAGTAATGCTCAAAATTCTCCAAGCCAGGCTTCAACAGTATGTGAACTGTGAACTTCCAGATGTTCAAGCTGGATTTAGAAAAGGCATAGGAACCAGAGATCAAATTTTCAACATCCACTGGATCATTAAAAAAGCAAGAGAGTTCCCAGAAACCATCTTCTGCTTTACTGATTATACCAAAGCCTTTGACTGTGTAGATCATAACAAACTGTGGAAAATTCTTCAAGTGTTGGGAGTACCAGACCATCTTACCTGCCTCCTGAGAAATCTGTATGTAGGTTGAGAAGCAACAGTTAAAACCGGACATGGGACAACAGACTGGTTCCAAATTGGGAAAAGAGTATGTCAAGGCTGTATATTGTCACCCCGCTTATTTAACTTCTATGCAGAGTACATCATGTGAAATGCCAGGCTAGATGAAGCACAAGCTGGAATCAAGATTGCCTGGAGAAATAATAGTAACCTCAGATATGCAGATGACACCACCTTTGAGGCAGAAAGTGAAGAGAAACTAAAGATCCTCTTGAAGAAAGTGAAAGAAGAGAGTGAAAAAGCTGACTTAAAATTCCACATTCAAAAAATGAAGATCATGGCCTCCTGTCCCATCACTTCATGGCAAATAGATAGGAAAACAATGGAAACAATGACAGACTTTATTTTCTTGGGTTCCAAAATCACTGCAAATGATCACTGCAGCCATGAAATTAAAAGACACTTGCACCTTATGGCAGAGAGTGAAGAGGAACTAAAAAGCCTCTTGATGAAAGTGAAAGAGGAGAGTGAAAACGTTGGCTTAAAGCTTAACATTCAGAAAACTAAGATCATGGCATCTGGTCCCATCACCTCATGGGAAATAGATGGGGAGACAGTGGGAACAGTGGCAGGCTTTATTTTTTGGGGCTCCAAAATCACTGCAGATGGTGATTGCAGCCATGAAATTAAAAGACGCTTACTCCTTGGAAGGAACGTTATGACCAACCTAGACAGCATATTAAAAAGCAGAGACATTACTTTGCCAACAAAGGTCCGTCTGGTCAAGGCTATGGTTTTTCCAGTGGTCATGTATGGATGTGAGAGTTGGACTGTGAATAAAGCTGAGCACTGAAAAATTGATGCTTTTGAACTGTGGTGTTGGAGAAGACTCTTGAGAGTCCCTTGGACTGCAAGGAGATCCAACCAGTCCATCCTAAAGGAAATCAGTCGTGAATATTCACTGGAAGGACTGATGCTGAAGCGGAAACTCCAATACTTTGGCCACTTGATGAGAAGAACTGATTCATTTGATAAAAACCTTGATGCTGGGAAAGATTGAAGGCTGGAGGACAAGGGGACAACAGAGGTTGAGATGGTTGGATGGCATCACCAACTCGATGGACATGAGTTTGAGCAAGTTCTGGGAGTTGGTGATGGATAGGGAACCCTGGTGTGCTGCCGTCCATGGGGTCGCAAAAAGTCAGATATGACTGAGTGACTGAACTAAACTGATTGATCCTGTTTCCAAAACTTATACCGCATTCCACCCTTTTTCACCTTACGTCCTACCAACATTCTTATTCTGGTTACTGCTGTATCTCACCCAGACTACTGCAATAGTCTATTATTAGCCTACTAGCTTCATTTTTGGTCCTTTCCTTTTCTTAAAGACTAAGTCAGATCATATCATAACCTTTTTGTTACCCTTTATTGGGTTCCTGTTGCTTCAGGAATGCAACCTGCCATTGGCTTCCTGTTCCTAAACTCTTGTACAATCTATTCCCTGCACACCTCTTAGTTCCTATTTTCTATCTCCATCTTAATAACTACACTTCAGTTTACATTGATCTTTTTATCTTATTCTTTTTTTTTAATGTCAAGCTTAGTCCAGCCTGAGGATTTTGTTCTTTTTATTCTTCCTGCCTAGTCTTCTCTCAGATTTCTCTGTGTTTGCGTCTTTTGCATTATTTAGTTTCTAGCTCAAATGCCTTCTCCTGTTGAAGTACTCACCAACCACCCTCTGTCCAACAAGTCGTTTTGTTTTCCTACATAGCTTTAATTGTACAAAAAACATATTTTTTTCTTGTTTGCATATTTAGTTTACATGCTTTCACTATGCCTCCCACTAGACCATAAGGTCCATGAAAACAAGAATATTTTCTGCCTCATCTGTCACAATATACTCAGCCTTAGAAGAATGCTCAGAATGTTGAAAACTCTCTTTAAATACTTGCTACAGAAAGAAAATGAGAGAGAAAAACTAGTTCCAGGAGCCACTTTTTTCTCCCCATCATTTGTCCTTTTTTTCCTTCACTCCTCTCAGTGGTTCAGACTTTCTCGTTCTTCATTTCATTTTTGTCCCCTATATAGGATCACCTGAGACATGACTGTTTTCACCCTTTGGCAAATACCCAAGATTAATCCAGAATTCTGTTATCTCCTGCCTGTGCCTAACTTGCAGGGCACTGCTGGGGATAACCATGTGGTTGCTCTGTGCTCATACGATTGCACTATAATAAACACCTTGCGTCTATATCTACTCCTTTTCAACTTTCCCTCCTACTATGATGGAAAAGGTGCTCTCTCTTCTGTATGAGAATAATACCTTTACTGTTTTCTGAATCTCATTTTCTCTAGTCTTCTTCAGAGCTCTTTGCTGTTGGGTATCCCCTTTCTCAGCTGCTCCTTCTCAGCTGGCTACTCTGAAACATTTGAATTTGCTTAGATACTATCATTGCTTATCCCTACTTTATCAGAACTGTACTGCTGTGTATTTCCATTCACTCCCCATGCTTCTCCATCTTGCACAAATCAGCTGCCCCACAGGACTGTGTTTATCATATAGTTCTCTTTGTATGAAAAGTCTCTGATGTGTCTGCATCTATTGAATAAAATCCAAATCTTTCTCCTGTCCTCCACTTACTTACTACATGCATACATTTTTTTCTTCCATTCATTCTTTCTCCCTATTTCTCTGCCTAACATTTTCTTCCTTCTATTCATTTACTGAATGATGCCACTTTCTTTCATGGAATTAATACTCATATTTGAAATTAATCAATCAAGATTAACTAGAGGTGTTCTCTTTGGGGCTAAAATCAAAAAAGGCAAACATAACAATCAAGTCCAGAGTCCCATTTAGTCACCACCTCTAACCTTTAATCCACCCTTTCAAGAGGTATTAATTGTTATCAAATAGTGTGATTCCTTCACTTACATATTCACTTAAAGGAATCACTTGGTATGATTTATGTTGCATTTTGTTCTCCCTTTTTACTTAAATTCTTATTCAAGAGTTGTTCAGCAGATTGCTTTTTTCACCAAAAAAAAAAAAAAAGAGAGAGAGAGAGAGCTTAGAGAGTTATTATATTGGTAGAAGTGTAAATCTAATCTTTTTAACAGCTACATAGTATTCAACAGTGTAATTTAAAATAGTTTATTTAATTATTCCTCCATAAATGGGCATTCTTATTTTTTCTTTATTTTTAATTTTTTTGCTATTTATTTTGCTGACCCAGTGAATATTATATATAGCTCCAGGGCATAAGTCATATGGTTGTCTTGTGTAGATATGCCAAAGTATAATTTCAGTAACATGGGGTGTACAGAATTTAAAGTTAACAGACACTACCAAATTGTCCTCTATATTCCCTATATTAATTTAAACTTTTACCATCATCATATGAGAGCTATTTCTGAACATTCTTAGTTGCTTGAAATTGGTTTTCATAAATTTGTAAAATTGCCAATCTAATAGGTAAATTTTTTTATAAAAATATGTCTTTTATAAAGATTCTCATGTTTGGGTTACTGTAAAGGTAAAACATTTTGATATTTTATGGATGATTTACATTTCATATTCTATCAGAAGACCTTTTATGTCCTTTGCCTTTTACAATTGAACTGTCTTGTCTTTTAAAATTATTGATAAGAATTCTTAATTTTTTTTAGATAATAATCTTGTCATTTTGTCATTCTTCAGTTGCTCAGTCATCTCCGACTCTGTGACCCCATCGACTGAAGCATGCCAGGCTTTCCTGTCCTTCACCATCTCCTGGAGTTTGTTCAAAATCATGTCCATTGAGTCGGTGATGCCATCCAACCATCTCTGTCATCCCCTTCTCCTTCTGCCTTCAATTTTTCCCAGCATTGGGGTCTCTTCCAATGAGTCAGTCCTTTGCATCAGGTGGCTGAAGATTTGGAGTTTCAGCTTCAGTATCAGTCCTTCCAATGAATATTCAGGATTGATTTCCTTTAGGATTGACTGGTTCGATCTCCTTGTAGTCCAACGGACTCTCAAGAGTCTTCTCCAGCACCACGGTTTAAAGGCATCAATTCAACGGCATTTAGCCTTTTTTATTGTCCAACTCTCACATCTGTAAATGAGGAAAACACATAGCTTTGACTAGATGGACGTTTGTAGGCAAAATAATGTCTCTGCTTTTTAATACACTGTCTAGGTTTGTCATAGCTTTTCTTCCAAGGAACAAGTATCTTTTAATTTCATAGCTGCAGTCACCATCCACAGTATTTGGATCCCAAGAAAATAAAGTCACTGTTTTCATTGTTTCCCCATCTATTTGCCATGAAGTGGTGGGACTGGATGCCATGATCTTAGTTTTTTGAACGTTGAGTAGAATGTTGAGGTTGTTTTTTTTTATTTTTATTTTTTTGAGTTTTTTAAATTAATCTTTTTATTGAAGGATAATTTCTTTACAAAATTTTGTTGTTTTCTGTCAAATCTCAACATGATTCAGCCATAGGTATACATATATCCCCTCCCTTTTGAACCTCCCTCCAACCTTTCAGCCCATCCCTCCCCTCTAGATTGACACAGAGCCCCTGTCTGAGCTTCCTGAGCCAGACAGCAAACTCCCATTTGGCTATGCTGTCTAGGTTGGTCATAACTTTCCTTCCAAGGAGTAAGCACCTTTTAATTTCATGGCTGCAGTCACCATCTGCAGTGATTTTGGAACCCAGAAAAATAAAGTCAGCCACTGTTTCCACTGCTTCCCCGTTTATTTGCCATTAAGTGATGCGACCGGATGCCATGGTCTTAGTTTTCTGAATGTTGCACTTTAAGCCAACTTTTTCACTCTCCTCTTTCACTTTCATCAAGAGGCTCTTTAGTTCTTCTTCACTTTCTGCCATAAGGGTGGTGTCATCTACATATCCGAGTTTCTCCATTGCTGCCCTGTAAATAAATTCTTCAGTACCATTTTTCTAGATTCCATGTATATGTCAGAATATGATATTTATCTTTCTCTTTCTGACTCTCTTCATTCTGTATAACAGGTTCTAGGTTCATCCACCTCATCAGAACTGACTCAAATGTGTTCATTTTTTATGGCTGAGTAATATTCCATTGTGTATATGTACCATGCCTTCTTTATCCATTCATCTGTCAATGGACATCTAGGTTGCTTCCATGTTCTAGCTATTGTAAATAGTGCTGCAATGAACAATAGAATACATGTGTCTTTTTCAATTTTGGTTTCCTCAGGGTATATGCCTAGGAGTGGAATTGCTGGGTCATAGGTGGTTTTATTCCTAGTTATTTTTTTCTAAGGAATCTCCATACCATCTTCCATAGTGGCTGTATCAATTTATATTCCCACCAACAATGTAAAAGCATTCCCTTTTCTCCATACCCTCGCCAGCATTTATTATTTGTAGACTTTTCGATGATGTCCACTCTGACCAGTGTAAGGTGATACCTCATTGTAGTTCTGATCTACATTTCTCTAACAATGAGCGATGTTGAATCTCTTTTCATGTGTTTGTTAGCCATCTGCATGTCTTCTTTGGAGAAGTGTCTGTTTAGGTCTTTTCCCCACTTTTTGATTGTGTTGTTTGTTTTCTCGCATTGAGTTGTATGAGCTGCTTGTATATTTTGGAAATTAATCCTTCATCAGTTGTTTCATTTGCTAATATTTTCTCCCATTCTGAAGGTTGTCTTTTCACCTTGCTTATTGTTTCCTTTGCTGTGCAAAAACTTTTAAGTTTAATCATGTCCCACTTTTTTACTTTTTTTTTAAATTTCCATTACTCTAGAAGGTGGGTCATAGAGAATCTTGCTTTGATTCTTTATGTCATCCAGTGTTCTGCCTATGTTTCCCTCTAAGAGTTTTATAGTTTCTGGCCTTACATTTAGGTCTTTAATCCATTTTGAGTTTATCTTTGTGCATGGTGTTAGGAGGTGTTTAATTTCATTCTTTTACATGTAGCTGTCCAGTTTTCCCAGGGCTGTCTTTGCCCCATTTTTCTGAAATTCTCTAATGTTTTCTATGATCCAACTGTTTCTCACTTAACTTTTAACCATATTCCTGTATCAGTCACATTTACCTTATATTTTCTAATATGGACATTGTCTTCTGAATTGTAAAACTTTGTCTACTCTTAAAGACATACATCAATTTTTCTATGATTTTCTTTAATATCTATTTATAGGATTTGGGGAAGAATATGTATTTCAGAAATTTGTCAATTTTTTCTTTACAATTCTTTTTTGTGTATTTCTGTACCAGCTTTATAAAGATATAATTGAATTATATAATTGTATGAGTTTAAGGTGTACAGTGTGATGATTTGATATACATATATGTCATAAAATGATTACTACAATAAGGACAGTTAACATAGCCATCATTTCACATAACTATTTTTTGTAGTGAGATTTATTTAAGATTTACTCTCTTACTAACTTTCAAGTATGTAATACAATATTGTTAATAATCATCACTTAGTCCTTAGAACTTATTAATCTTAAAACTGGAAGTTCATACCCTTTGAGCAACATTTCATTTTCCCTAGCAATCACTCCCTAGCAATCACTGTTGTACCCTGTGTTTCTTTAAATTCAGTTTTTTTTTTTAGATTCCACACATAAGATCATATGGTGTTTGTCTTAGTCTCACTTATTTCACTTAGCGTGGTGCTGTCAAGGTGCATTCATCTGTCTCAAATGGCTTGATTTCCTTCTTTTTATGACTAAATATTATATATACATATATATATATATATGTTATTTATCAATTTACCCACTGATAGACCCTTAGGTAGTTTCCATGTCTTCTCTGTTGTGATAAATACTGCGATGAACACTGGAGTGTTGACCTCTCTTCAAGATAATGATTTCGTATCCTTCAGACATGCCTAGAATAATGGGATTGCTGGATAATACAGTAATTGCTTTTTTAATTTTTTTTGAGGCAATATAGTTTATCACATTTATTGATTGGTGTATGTCAACCATCCTTGAATGACACAGCTAAACCTACTTGATCATGGTTGTATGATCTTTTTAATGTGCTATTTAATCAGTCTATTAGTGTATTAATTCAGTCTATTAGTGTTGAGAATTTTGCATATATATTTATCAGAAGTATTGGCCTGTAGTTTTCTTTTCATAGAGATGCCTCATCTAACTTTGGAACCAGGGTGATGTTAGCTTTTTAAAATGAGTTTGGGAGTATTCTGTCCTCTTCAATATTTTGGAAGAGTTTGAAAAGGATTAACATTAATTCTTCTTTAAATGTCTGATAAAATTCACCAGAGAAATCATCTGGTCCCTGGCTTTTCTTTTAGATGAAGTTTTTGATAATTGTTTTAATCTCCTCTGTTGTTATTGGTCTGTTTAGATTTTATATTTCTTTATAATTCTGTCTTGGTCACTTGTATGTTTCTAGGAAGTTACCCCAATCTTTTTGATTGTACGCTTTATAGGCATGTAATTTTTCATAGTAACCTCTTCTAATTCTTTGCATTTCCTTGGTGTCAGTTGTAATGTCACCTGTCTCATTTCTGATTTTATTTATTTGAGTCCTCTCTCTTGGTTAGTCTGGCTAAAAGTTTGTGAACTGTGTTTGTTTACATTTTTTTGTTGTTTTGTTGATTTTTTTCTATTGTCTTTCCAGTCTCTACTTCATTTATTTCTCTTCTATTATTAATATTTATTACTTTCTAACTTTCACTGTATTTGGGCTTAGATTATTCTTTTTTCCTATATATTATGGCATAAAATTATGTTATTTATTTCAGATTTTACTTTTCTCTAAATGTTAGTGTTATAAATTTACCCTTTAGAACTGCTTTCATGCATTCCATAAGTTGTGATAGGTTTATTTCCACTTTTATTTGTCTTGGTACTTCATTTCACTTTTGATTCTTCTTTGGCTCATTGGTTGTTAAAAAATTATGTTATTTAATTTCCATGTACTTGTTTAATATACATGTACTTCCAACAACAATTATGTTGGCTAAGTTCCATATTCCCACTTGTCTCCTATTACCAATTTCTAGTTTCATACCACTGTTGGCAATAATGATACCTGATGTGATTTCAGTTCTTCTTAAATGTTTTAAGACTTGCTTTGTGGCCCAACATAGGACCTATCCTGGAAAATGTTCTATGTTCACTTGAGAAGAATGAGTACTCTGGTACTGTTGCATGGAATGTTTTATAACTATTTGTTAGGTTCATTTGGATTGTAGCATCATTCAAGTCCATTGTATCCTTTCTCATTTTCTGTTTAAATAATGTATCTGATGTTGAGAATGGGGTATTGAAATCCCATATGGGGTTTCAATCCCCAATTGGGTATTGTTTTTTATTTTTTTTCCTTTGTTAATCGCTCAGTCATGTCTGACTCTCTGTGACCCCATGGACTATAGCCTGCCAGCTTCCTCTGTCCATGGAATTCTCCAGGAAAGAGTACTGGAGTGGGTTGCTGTTCCCTTCTGCAGGAGGTTTTCCTGACCCACAGACTGATCCTGGGCCTCATGCATTGTGGGTAGATTTTTTATCCTCTGAGCCACCAAGGAAGCCCTGCTTTTTTTTTTTTCTTTAAGTTTTGGTAATGCTTCCTCTAAAAATTCACATGCTCCTATCTTGGGAACATTTATATTTACAGTTTTTATATTCTTTTAATTATTTGATCCTTTTATCACAGTAAAGTGACTTTGTTTTTCTTGTGACTGAATTGGACTGAAAGTCTATTTTTTCTGAAGGCGGTTAGCCACTTCTGCCTTCTTTTGGTTACTGTTTGTGTGGAATATTTTTTCCCATCCCTTCTCTTTCAGCCTATGTTTGTCCTTAAAACTAAAATGAGTTTTTTATTTTTGTTTTTTTTTTTAATAAGGAGCACAGCATTGGCTGTTGTTTTTTATTCCTTCTGTTAATATGTCTTTTAATTGGAAAATTTAATCCTTTTATTTTAAAGTAATTATCAATATATAAGAGCTTATTGCTATTTGGTTTCATTTTCTTATGAGGAATTTTCTTAGTTTCTTTAATTTTTATTTCTTTCTTATTTTCTTCTTTTGTGATTTTTTTTACGGTGTTTATGCTTTAATTTCTTCCTTTAACTCTTGATTTATCTACTATAGGTTTTTTCTTTGTGGTTACCATGAGACTTACATAAAGCATCTTATAAAAACAGCAGTCTGTTTTAAGTTGATAGCATCTTCAATCACATACAAAAATTTTGCATTTACTTCTCATTGTACATTTTATTCTACTGCTGTTATATACTTTACATATTTTTATATTGTTCAGAGCAAATTATTTTAGCTATAGCTATTTTTGACATTTTTAAACACTTGTACTAGAGATAAAAGTGCTTTATACATCATGATTACAATACTAGGGGTTTCATAATTTGACTATATATGTAGTTTTTTCATTGATTTTTATACTTGTATATGTTTTCATGTTATTACTTAGTGTCCTTCCATTTCAACTAGAAGAACCTCCTTTATCATTTCTTGTTAAGTAGGTCTAGTGATGATGAACTCCCTTAACTTTTGTTTTTTAGAATGTCTTTATCTCTTCTTCATTTATGATGTAAAATTTTTACTCTATATAATATTCTTTGTTAGCAGATTTTTTTTTCTTTAAGCATTTTGACTATATCATTCTATTTCCTCCTGGCCTGTGAGAAATATGTTGATAGTCTAATTGTGGGTCCTTTTTATCTAATGAGTTATTCTTTTCTCTTGCTGCTTTCAAAATTATCTCTTTGTCACTGTCTTGTGTTTGCCTTTTACCATTTTGATGATAGTATAATTTACAGCAATTCTTTTTGTGTTGATCTTTCTTCAGGTTCTTTAAACTTTGCACACCAGAATCTCTATCTCTTATCCAAGATATGGGAAGTTTTCCAGCAATTATTTCTTTAAATTAGTTTCCTACCCCATTCTCTCTTCTCTTTCTGAGACTCCCATGATGCAGATGTTCATTTGTGTGATGTCCTGTAATTCATGTAAGCTTTCTCCATTTAAATTTTTCCATTCTGTTTTGTGAGCAAATGATTTTCAAATGATCTGTCTTCAAATTTTTGTTGATTTTTTTTTTCCCCATGCATGATTAGATCTGTTGTTGAAGCTCTCTACTGAGTTTTTCATATCTCTTGTTGTGCTCTTCAGCTCCAGGATTTGTTTTCAGCTTTTTCTTATGATTTATGTTTCTTTATTAAATTGTTCAGCTTGTTCATGCATTGTTTTCCTGACTTTGTTTAATTGTTTGTGTTCTCTTGAATTCCACTGAGTTTCTTTAAGATGATTATTTTGAATTCTTTGTTAGGCAAATCATAGTTCTCCATTTATTTGGGGTCACTTACTGGAGCTTTATTAGTTACCTGTGGTAGTTTCCTATTTACTCGATGCTTTATGATTTACATAGCCTGTGTATTTGGATGAGAAAACACCTTTCCCCATCTTTAAAGACTTGTTTCAGCAGGTAAATATCTTCTCCCACTGGTTCCCTAGGCTGATGCGGTTTTCAGTCATGCTAGGTTGAAGGCTGTCAGTGGGGCTGCAGTGGGGTCCACAGTTGGTATGTTGGCTCCTAGAAGATCCCTGGGAGGATTCCTGCCCAGCCACTGGATGGGTCTTTGATTGAGCAGGACGGCCCTGGAACATGGCTGAAATGGACTGTAACATGGCCCCAGGAATATTTCAGTATCCACAGCCAAGGTTGAGGTCTGCGCACTGTAGCGGAGGCACAGGGGTTCCTGGGGGGCTGGATTTCTCCATGACCGTCTGTGGAGAGGCTGAAACTGAATGTATGGACCTTTTTGGATCCTTTGAAATATAGACATGAGTGTTTCCCTCTGAGTCCCTTTGCCAAAAGGACTGCTCACAGATTGTGTCTGAGAGGGGCTTGAACTGAACATAGGGACCTTCTAGATCTCTGGGGTTGCAAATGCTAGGTTCCTGGGTTAGTAGGTCTACTGGCAGACTTTGACTGTGAGGGGGCTGGCATTGAGGATGGTGTGCTTTCAGCATCTTCAGGGTCACAGGTGGGAGTGTCTCCTGCCAGGTCCGTATGCCAGCAGGAGTGATCCCAGACAGACGCTGGGACAGGCTGGAGCCCTCTCAGAATCTACAATATGACTGTGTTTATCAGGCTTACCCTTTCTGGCTACTGGGCAGTAGCCAAGAGAGACTGAAGCTGGGTCCACTTTAGGGTCTACAGCCGGGACCAAGTTCTGTGTGCCTGCTACCCAACACACTCCTGGGTGAGTGTGACTCCTCCCAGGTCCCTTCACACATGGTGCTTGTGTCAGGGCCAAGACAAATGGGGCTGTAACCAAGTTCTCAGGGGTACGGAACTATTTCTGAACGTGTATATCACATGTATATCCAACCATGGTCAGCAAGCCAGCCATCAAGGTACAAGCATTCCTCCTCAGAATTCTTGGTCTTGAAATTTACTATGAAAGTGAATTGAAAGTGAGAGTCATTCGGTCATGTCTGACTCTTTGTGACCATGAATGTAGCCTGCCCTGTTCCTCTGTCCTTGGAATTCTCCAGTCAAGAATACTGGGGTGGGTAGCCATTCCCTTCTCCAGAGGAACTTCCTGACCCAGGGCTCGAACCCTGGTGTCCTGCATTGCAGGCATGATTCTTTACTCTCTGAGCCGGCCACCAGGGAAACCCTCTGTTTTCACAATTGCCTACCTGGCTCCCAAAGCTCCCAGGAAGACACTTTTGTATGTGGATGGATGCCAAATTATTGACATTCATAGAGGACATATCTTACTTGATACTTCTCTGAAGTCACTCTAATTGTGTGTGTGTTTGTACGTGGTTAGTGAAAACATTCAAGCTTATTTTTATTTTCCAAAGATACCTTATTGTTTCAATATCATTTATAGAAAATTAGATCCCTTTTGTAATTCACATTTATTGAGATTGTGGATCACATTCAAATAAGACATAAAAAAGTACTTGGGAAAAAGCAAGGTTAGTGGAAATGATATATTTACTTTCTAGAATACATGTTTTCTCTCTCATTCTCTCTCTATTCCTCCCTATCTCTCCCTCCCACTTTCCCAACAAAGAAGTGTTCGATAGATAAATTAGATAATGCTTCTTTGCATGAGTGAGTTGTTTGCACTGATACTCACTGATTGCATGTTTATGTCAACACTTTCTGGTTATGTTACATTTGTAAAATTTGAAATCACATACTCAATCCTCACTTTTGGAGATAACAAATGAAAAATGAGGCAAGGAAATGGGAAGGATGCTGTGCTGATTGCTTTCTAGAAGACTCAATTTGTAAGCTAGTGGGAATGCATATCTTTCCCAGTTGACCTTTCTTGCTGCATACACGTTCTGCACTCCTTTCCTTCTAACACAGAAATTATCATGGGAATTTGTGTGAGATTATTTGATTCTCAGAACTGCATATGTTACTTTGTGGAATTTATAGCAGCTTCCCACAAAAATTTATTGGGACTTGTTGTTAAATGCTCTGTGAAATGTCTCCACACTCTCACAGTTAATACTCCCTCCTCCACGTGCAGTTTCTTTTTGGATTAAACTTAATCCTGGGTATTCCTGACAGTGATGTCAAGGAAGACGATATAAGCCTTTCCTGGTGTTCTAGCTCCAGCAACATCTTCCTATTGTATTACCTGCTATTCAGTTAATTATTAGCCATCTGCTATGGGCTTAGTGCTGTAATTTAAGTATTCTATCAGATGGGTACAAAGGGTAAGAAGATCGATGTTAAACTTTCTCCTCCTCGGCATGCCATTTAATTTGTTTGACATATTACACCTTGTAAGTTCTCATGTGTCAACATACCCTCTCTACCTCAAACCTAACTTGCACAACACTCTATGGTATATTGTTGATTTAAACCCTTGTCCCTTCCATAGCTCGATACAGTGTTTGGGATGGGCATACAGTTTCTAACTCACATATTGATTTGGATTGACAGCTAATGTAACTGACTGTACTAGAAAAATCCTGCTGCCTTTCAAGTGCAGCTCTTCAAACAGGGAAGATTTGATTTCTCTTTTTGTTATCATTTCCTAGTATCATAAAAACTCTGCTTTTCATACATACAACATTTTTCCATTCTTTGAAATATACTTTTTTTAGCTATAATAAGTCTAGATGGTATATTTAAAATCCACATTAAAAGCAAGTTCCATTAGTAACTTTGCTGTGTATTAACACTAGAACCTATGGATGGCTGAATTTGAACTTCTTGAATCTTAGTTATTTTCCATTATAACATATCAAGAAACAAGGGAACTTGGTGAATTAGATTTACTAAACTGAGAATAGAAGGTGTCTTGCTTTCATTTGAACTTACACTTGAAAGTCTTTTAGTTTTCTAATAATTGAAGTTTTTAATGGAATGTATTAGAAAATTTGAGAAACACGGAAAATATTTTTAAATGGAAGAAAAGTGAGTTTTACCATTCTATCATACTGACTAAAATTTTTTGCATACATTGTTGCATTTTTTGTTATATATTGTTCTTATAATGTAATTAAAATTATACTGAATAAATAATGTATATCCTATTTGTTCCACCTATAATTAAAACATAATTTATAATATAATAATTTATAATTTATAATATAAATTATATATAATAAAAATTATATATATTATATATAATAAAAATTATATATATTATATATAATAAAAATTATATATATTATATATAATAAAAATTATATATATTATATATAATAAAAATTATATATATTATATATAATAAAAATTATATATATTATATATAATAAAAATTATATATATTATATATAATAAAAATTATATATATTATATATAATAAAAATTATATATATTATATAATAAAAATTATATATATTATATATAATAAAAATTATATATATTATATATAATAAAAATTATATATATTATATATAATAAAAATTATATATATTATATATAATAAAAATTATATATATTATATATAATACATATTATATATAATATAATATAAATTATAATAAAATATAATTTATAATATAATAAAACATAAACACTCTGATATTTGAAAACTACTCATAACATTATTTTTAGGGATTCATAATTTTTCATCAACTGAGCATGTTTATTTTACTTAAGCATATCTAATGCCATGTATTTTCATTGATTTCCCATATTTACTACAATTAACAATGCCTCCATAAATGAAGAAATGTGTTTTAGACTATTTGATTTTACTAGAAGTTAAATTCTCGGAGCAAAACAAAAATTATTTTAAGGTTATTACTAAAAAACCTCTTTTTAAATAAACAAGGGAATATAATAGATAATCTGTGAACTGTAGGTTTTCAACTTTATTTTCTTAAATAAATGAGTCTTAGAGGGTGGTGGCAATGAAGAGTCCATCTTGATAGGTTACAAGATTTTAAGTGGCTTTACACTGACCATGATTCTGGGCTAGATGCACGTTTGGGATCTCTTGTTTTGAAAAATACTACAGGGAAGAGAAAAATATAGAAACATTTTTATTTTTATAAGGTAGTTGATCCAGTTTTAAAATGCAGCATCAAACTTCAGACTATATATTGTATAGTGTGCTTGTTGAAATTCCTTCCAGAAAAATATGAAACTAAAAATTATAAAATTATTTATTTATTTAAGTTTATAGTCTATAAACTTTAGGTTACAGTTTGTAAGTATAGGTTACAATGTTGTAACTATGTATGCTTATTGGAAACTGACAAAAAATTCAGTTTTTCAAGTTGTATAATCCTTCCCTTGATAGATGGCATTTGTAGCATGTTCATAACAAGGGTGAATTTTTGCAGAAATCTTTCAGTACATCAACAGTTTTCCCAAGGGCCTCTCCTAGTGTTTTGAAATTCAAATCATTTCCCTTTGAATTGTCTTTTCATAATTCCCCCACGTCACTTTCCTGCTCTATTCTTGCTACCTGGCCTGGCTCTGTCAGAAAGTCCTTTGTCAATGGCTTTGCATGTGGTTCTTCAACATCACTTTTATAAAATCCTGGATCATTTCAGAAATGAGAAGCTCCCTGATTCAACCCAGTTGCACTTGTATTTTAAGCATCACATACACACAACAGAATTGAAAGAGATCAGTAAGAAGAAGGGGAAGTATTTGAATAGAAATTGATTTGATAAATTTTCAGTTTAATTAGCTATATTTTTATCCTTTGAATTCTAACCAATATCATGACCTTAGGATTGAGGCTATAAATGTGGACTATAAAAGTCCACATGTGTGTTCTGGCCCTTATGTTCGATCTGTTCATCCAACCTAGTGTTGGAGTTTACATTTCACAATCAGGAAATTCTTTACACTCACCATCAGGCTGAGCTCTATTGAAAACAATGATTCTCAATTGGCTTCACATTAAAATCACATGAGGAGCGTTTAAAACTGCCAATGCTCAAACCATACTCAGATAAACCAAATTAGAATTTCTGATGATAGGACCCAGTTATCAGCATTTTAAACATTCTTTTTAAAAGGGGAATATGAATATGTATTTCCCATCGTCTGTACTCTCAATTCCTAAGAATTCTGTATAACTATGTTTGGGTATTTGGTGCCTGAGAATAAAAGAAAATGGTCCTTATATGATTGTGATACAAGTGGTCCTGGAAAACATTTTCAGATAATGCTGATTCACATAGACAGATAGTGGTGTGTAAAGAGGTAGATTCATTTCATCTTAGAGATGACAATACTCAATTTTCAGTTAATATCTTCACACACTTATTTTCAACTCTTCATAACACAATAACTACTTCTGTATAAAACTACTAAGACTACTTAACATACTATTTTACCTGTTTAATTGTAAGCATTATTGGTTATAAAGAATTTCATTTCAACCAATCAAAATTGGTGCATTGATATGTAATTTTTATATATTGGTGCTTCTACAACTTGATTGGGCATCCAAATAGTCTGAGCTTCTCACTAAAATTCTCATTAAGATTCTGATTCAATAAGGCCTAAGATTCAGCATTTATAACAAGCTTCCAATTTTTGCTAATGTGGCTAAACTTTGGACTAAAATTTGAGTAAGTAGGCTCCAGGCTAAGATATATATATATATATATATATATATATATATATATATATTTCTCAGAGGACGACAGGATGCATTATTCTCTTGAAACTGACCCTTTATAATCACCCTATAATTAAATACAATTGAAAAATATATTTTTCGACTATTTATTAATGATTTTCCATGGACAGAGCACTTTAAATATGAAATATCAAATACCTGACTGTATTTACTATACCTACTTAACTGAGGCTCAGAGAGAAAAATTACTTTGCCCAAGGCCACAGAGTGTGAAGGAAGACCACCTCTCTGTGACCCAGAGTCTAGAATCTTAGTGCTGAACAATGTCCTTCTCTGGCTCATCTGGACCCTACCTCCTGAGTTTTTGTTTTTTATTTTTTGGTAATGATCAAAGACGAATATTTGAACTTCCTCACAAGCAATATATTGCACCTTGAAGATGGCTGTCCAGGCAAGACTGTTAGTTAATAATAGCACACATAGTATTACATAAAAATACAAAAGTGTGATACTGGAGTGGGTAGTCATTCCCTTCTCCCAATCCAGGGATCGAGCCCAGGTCTCTTGCATTGCAGGTGGATTCTTTACCAGCTGAGTTACCAGGGAAGCCCCATAAAACACATAAATACATAGTACATACAGTTGTTATTGCACATTTAGATAGTACCTCCCTCCTGTACTCAAGTCCTTTTATTCTTACTGGATTTGGAATTCTTACCAGGAAAATGGCATTGTACTCACCTTTAGTTTTGGATGAAAAAATAGAAAAAATAGGTGATTAGTTACTTGGACGCTAAAACGGATCTTACAGATTTAGGGATCGAATGGAAAAAAATCGCTAATACAAATTGATCTATTAGACTGTACGATTTACTTCATGCATAGATTATCCCACTCAGTCCTCACAAGACACACAATTCTCATCTACGTTTTACAGATGCAGAAACTGAAAATCAAGGGTTAAAACCTTGCCTTCAGATAACAGCTGCTAAATGATGAAGGCAATGTTTGTCTTCTTAGTGAATCAATATAGTTAAAGGAATGTGGTATTTGTTTCTATATAAACTGCAGATAACAATTCAGAATGCATTAGATGAATTTGTAATATATTGTGCTAAAATAGATCTGTTTTTATTTCAGAACAAATGAAAGCATGTTTAATCTGATGATCACTGCAATAACTCTAGCCTAATTGAGATTCATGAGGGTGGTTATTTATGCGAGGAAGATAAAATAGCATTTTTGCAAAAGGCACACCCAACCACCAGTATTTTTGTATGTGATTTATAAAGTGAAAGCTTCCTGAAATGAAATATATGGAGTGTTTTATTTCTTGTATTTAACATTTGTAATAAACCATAACATGATAAATGAATAAGGTTATATTGACTAGGATTTTGCTGCAGTCAGTCTTCATTTTACTTTTTAAACTCTGATGCTTGAGAGTAGGAATTAAACAAATGGTTTAATTACACTTCCAATTGTACAATTCATTTTCAGTTCCAACTAGTAGCCATGAAGTTTTAAATAAAAGAGCAGATATTTCAGCACATTTGCCCTGTATTTCCAAAGGAGTTATGTGTTCCAACTATAGGAAAAGTTTGCAACTTTCCTATTCCTGGCTCTCCTTCCTTCACCAACTAAAGATGGATTCGTTTACAAAGGTCTGGCCTCCAGCATGTATGCTGGTAGATGGTACTTTCTCTTCCCTTTTCCTTCTCCTCACTTTTGTTTCATTTCTGCTTGCATATTGAAATTATTATTTACAAAAGTTCTCTACTTGATATAAACCCTCGAGGGCAGTAAGTTTTTTTCAGTATTTGAAACATTGGCATAATACAATGATGAGGATTCAATAAGCTCAGTAAATATTGATGGAATTAAAAAGTATCAAATACTCATGCAGAACATTGATTGAATATTATTAACAAGCTCTCTAATTTGAGCTAGGTACTTAGCTCAATAGTAAATAGTAAAAGGAAATTTTTCTTTTTTCTCTACTTTTGTTCTTAAATATCTCATCATGATGCTATGATTTCTAAAGAAATTAACTCTGCAGAATAAAAGTCATTTTAAGGTAATTCCTTGTATTTTCTCTTGGATCAGGCACATGGATATATCTGTTTAAAAGGAGTCTTTTCTTAGCAGGTTGTTGCCAGCTAGCAATCCATTTGTGTCCTCAATTTGAGACCTGCCTTTGCTTTAGAATACAGATTTTCTGAGTAGCAGTGGCCGTGCTAATATTGTACACATAGGTGGAATGTGTTTTTCAAACAAGGTCTGATTACACCCCAGTGGTTCATGAAACTCTAACGCAGGGCAATTGTTTCAAAACATTTTATTTGTGAACACCTCAAATGAGATTTCTAAATTTTATTTGCTTGGAGCCCTGATTGAAATACAGGGAGGTGGAGCTGAGATCATTTGTTATAATGGGAAAACACACGTCGGCTTATACTGCCGAGAGCACTTCCTGGGAGAACACTAAAGGGTCTGTGGAATTATTCTTTCTGTACCTAGTATGCTAGTAGAATAGTTGTTTTCTAAAAGACCCTATTGTTATTGCAATGGTGCTAACTGGTATTCTTTAGGTATCTTTAGTTTATATTATAGTGTTTACTTAGGACTAAACATTAGAGGACTCTTGGGCCAGAGAAGCAATCCAGGATGTGAGTTGCCTGCATGTTTTGTCTAGTTAGTTTTCTAGAGAGCTTAAAAAAAAAAATAAAAATAAGGCTTATTCTATACTAGGAAGAATCTGCTTTTTGAAGAGAAAGGATCTGGAATCCAATCACAGCTAGTATATACCCCATATACTAGATGTGTGAAAGTGAAAGTTGCTCAGTTGTGTCTGACTCTTTGTGACTCCATGGATTATACAGTCCATGGAATTCTGCAGACCAGAATACTGGAGTGGGTAGCCTTTCCCTTCTTCAGGGATCTTCCCAACCCAGGGATCGAACTCAGGTCTCCTGCATTGCAGGCAGATTCTTTACCAGCTGAAGCCCAAAAGTCCTGGAATGGGTAGCCTATCCCTTCTCCAGTGGATCTTCCCAACTCAGGAATCCACCCGGGGTCTCCTGTATTGCAGGCAGATTCTTTACTAACTGAGCCATCAGGGAAGCCCATACTAGCTGCACGTCATTAGATAATTTTTACAAACCCTTTGGAACCCTGCTTACCAATCTGTAAATGGAGATAACAGTAGTTCATTAAGGGTTTATAAAGATTAAAAAATGTATACACTGAAAACAACCTACCCATACCCGACACGTTGAAGTAGTAATACACATAATTTGTTCTTCTGTGGCCAAACGCTGTATGCCATCGATGTGCATGCAGGCTAAGTAGCTTCAGTCATGTCCGACGCTTTGTGACCCCATGGACTGTTCCTGCCAAGCTCCTCTGTCCATAGGATATTCCAGATATTCCAGGCAAAAATACTGGAGTGAGTTGCCATGCCCTCTTGCAGGGGATCTTCCTGATCCAGGGAGAGAACCCATGTCTTTTATGTCTCCTGCATTGGCAGGCAGGTTCTTTAAACACTGAGCCACCTGGGAAGTCTGTTGGTGGTATGGTATTAAGGGATAATTACTGCAACTCATTGCCAAAGTTGGATTAAATATAAAATCCTAAATGTTCCTACTACAGAAATCTTTTGTATCGTTTTAATTAAGAAATACTCAATTTTGACAGCTATAAGCGATCAGGAATTTCTGATGCATTTTAACACTTAGATTATAAATCAGGGGTAAGTGAATTTTGTCTATAAAGGACCACAGATAGAAAGTTATGACTTTGTGAGTCATATGGTCATGGACTCAATTACTCAACTCTGCCATTATAATAGTTTAAGAGCAGACTAGATACTATCTAAACAAATGAGCATAGCCTAAACTCCAAATCTGGCACATAACCCCTGCAATATATTAGGTAATAGAGGCAGTAATTATAGGTTATTAGATAGTATTGCAAAAATGAAAACACTGTTGTGTTTTCAATAAGTTGGTGTGGGTGTGTGTTTGTGTGTGTGTCTGTGTGTGTCTATGTGTGTTTCATTTCTGAGAGTGTGGGAGTGAAGAAGAATAAGCCGTCAATCCCACTTCCAATGATGATTAAAAACAGGAGGAATTTACCCCTTCCAGGGGCTGTGTATTATTGTGAGCGAATAAACAGAGAGACGCTAGTAAAAAAAAAAAAAAAAAAAAACAGGAGGAATTTAGATAATGCATTATAAATTACTTATTTGGAGATATGTCTGTTAGAATACAGTTTTAAGAAGAATTATGACATTTTATGATTCTCCAACTGATTACAAGAATGCTTCAAAAACTAATATTGTGCTTTCTTAAAATTTTTAAGAACTGAGAAGTCAAATCTCTGTTTATTGTAGTGTCTTTCATGGAGTAAGGGCTGGATATAGGAAAAAATTTCTATGCTTCACAACATGATGCTTGAGACGTACTTTATTTTAAAATGAGCAACTCTCTTAGGATATCTAAAATGGGATATAATTGGTGGAAATCAATTTGCAGAGTCTTATGTAGAATATATCTGTTGGCATAAACATACTTTATATTTTCACGAATTTATCTCTTGAGGTTTCTGTATTTGAGGACATCTTCTAAATAGTGTAACATCACTGTCCAGGCCAAAAAAAAAAAAAAATTATGAATAGCATCTGCACTTAAAATAAGGGAGAGTGCTAACATGCTGGTTTTGGTAAAGACACATTTGCTGTTTCTGCTGCTGATTTCCCCTCTGGGAAATGTGTGCAATATTATTTGTGATTTTTATGATTTTGTAATCACTCCATCCTATAGAGTTGTTTTTTGTTTCTTTTTTGATATCTTAAATGTTTATTATCAAAACACTGTATTCAAGTTTATAAACCTGGGTTCTGTATTATAAGAACTCCAAGAGTAGACTGAAATAATGAGTTCTCTCATTACTCTTGTTTCACATTGTTCATTTTGTCTTAGATATATAAATTTATTCTCTCAATTCTTGCTTTTTAAAAATTATGTTTTGCCTTTCTTTTTGAAAAATTCATTGTCTATCTCATCAAGCTTTATAATAAGTGGTTTTTTATTTTTATTCAATAAATAAATGTGTGTTATAAAAACGAATAAAAATGTGTGTTAAAATGTTAGTGCAAATCTGCTGTTTAGGGGTTGTGTGTGTGTGTGGTAGTTGCTCAGTCTTGTCCAACTCCTTGCAACCCCATGAACTATAGCCTCGCAGGCTCTTCTGTCCATGGAATTCTCCAGGCAAGAATACTGGGAGGGGGTAGCCGTTCCCTTCTCTGGGAGATCTGCCTGACCCAGGGATCAAACCCAGGGCTCCTGCATTACAGGCAGATTCTTGACTGTCTGAGCCACCAGGTAAACCCATTTAGGGGTTACATGAATGCAATGGAATAATTCTCCCTAAGTATAGATTACAAAAGTAGAAGGTACCAATGAATATAGTCCAAAATAAATAAATAAATAAATAAAGCAAATTGACTTTTTAAAATCTCTTAAATCCATCTTCTTCAAGATTATTTACATAGGGTCATTCAAATTTACATTTGTGAACCATTCAATCCACCTACATTTTCATTAAGGGCTTCCCAGGTGGTGCAGCGATAAAGAACCCACCTGCAGTGTGGGAGACACAAGAGACAAAGGTTTGATCCCTGGGTTGGGAAGGTCCCCTGAAGTAGGAAATAGCAACCTGTTCCAGTATTCTTGCCTGGAAAATTCCATGGACAGAGGAGCCTGGCAGGCTACAATCCATTGGGTAGCAAAGAGTTGAACACTCCTGAGTGACTGAGTGCACACACATATTTTCGTTTAACTAAAATTATTGTCCATGCATTGTCTTTGCCCTTAGAGAAAGTCAAATATGGCTAAGACATGGTCCTGGCATTGGAAGAACTTACTAGGAGAGGAGATGAATTTTGACTACTATTAACACATAGTAGGGGCTTCCCGCCAATGCAAGAGACAAAAGAAACAAAAAATGCAAGTTTGATGCCTGGGTCAGGTAGATCCCCTGGCAGAGGGCACGGCAACCCGTTCTAATATTCTTTCCCGGAGAATCCCACGGACAGAGGAACCTAGCGGGCTCCAGTCCATAGTGTCTCAAAGAGTCAGACATGACTAAAGCAAATTAACAGCAGCAGCAGCAGTATATGGTAGAGTCTTTTCATATAAGAAGCTTTCCAAGTTTTCTGATTCTAGGACTCAGTCTCTTTTCATATTGTCCATATCATAAGTTACATTCCATATTGTTCTATACTTAGATTGTAACATGTGTTATGAATCAAGCTATTTCTCTCCCAAATGCCCATCCCAATCCTGCCCAAATTATTTCAATCCTACCTGAGTAATTTTTATCCTACTCAATTTATACCTCCCAATTTAAATATTTCTTCTTGGAAGTCTTTATCCAATGTTCAGTCAGATCTGCCAACCATGTTGCTTTCTTTGAATTTCTATGATACAACTTAAAAAAAAAATTTATTATGCTGCTTAGTGCAGTCCATTGCTGGTTTAAAGTATGGATACCAACTACCTTACCAACAGTTCTAATTTATTTTGATTCTTCCCAGTAAGACTCTGACATTAGGAGGAATTTGGTCACTCTGTAATGGCTTTGAAATTCTATTTGTTTTTGCTTATGGGTATGGCAATGTCTTTTCCTCTGATGTGCTTGCTACTCTTAAAATATTGCTAATCATCTATTTCATGGAGATCAGATGGAGTCCTATATTTATATGAGGAACAAAACGACAGTTACTTCCCAACAGTTCACCCAATAATACCCAGTTCAGAGATGTTTATTGCTCTAGTTCTGTTCCTGATTTTTAAAAGGT
Organism: Cervus elaphus; assembly: GCF_910594005.1. Taxonomy (NCBI): domain Eukaryota; kingdom Metazoa; phylum Chordata; class Mammalia; order Artiodactyla; family Cervidae; genus Cervus; species Cervus elaphus. The sequence continues at coordinate 67,413,489 of NC_057847.1, forward strand.
CCTTTACAATATTTAGCACCTCCCCTCCCCTGATAATAAATGGAGGCTTTGTGTGGACTGACTCAATTATGCAACATTAGGGAATATCTGTGCCTTAACAAAAAATAAATACTTTGAAAGAATACATTTTATGAAGTCTATAGTAGATTAGAGAAGAGTGAGTGTGACTTGATGTTAGAGTTTTAAAATTGCTTTGGGAAGAGGACAGCCTGTTTTTATTTCTTTGTCATCTAACACTGTTATGTGAGAAAATTAATTTGCTGTATTTTATGTTCCTGTTATAATCTGTGCTGTGTGACAGAGCTGTGGCATTCTGTTGTAAAGATAAGGAGAGATAAATAGCACTACAGTGCTTAGAGAAGATGACTTTATTTCCAACTGTGGACAGCCTGGGAAATTTAGCAAAGGGTTGACCTGGTTTTTGAGTGGTGACAAGCTTAGAAGAGATGAATTAAAGCATTATCAATTGTCTAGTCCTATTTTTAGTGAACACACTGAAAACTAAGGCTCAAGTCCTAGACCTTATTGTTCTCATTTCCAGAATGGTTAAATTGACAGTATTTCCTAGAACAATCAACAGGACTCTTAGACTGTTCTCTCTCTCTCTCTCTCTCTCTGCTTTCTTTTTCTCTCTTACTCTCACTGTCTTTCCTTCTCTCTCGCTAAAGAGTGAGATCCCTTCAGAACTGCTCTTCCATCAAGCCAAATCCCAATTATTCTTCATCTTCAAACCAGCATTCACCTTTTAAGAATTCAGGTGCCAGCTGGAGCTTGGAAACATGGTTTCAAGAGACTCCAGTGCTGCTTTCCTCCCGCTCTCTGATGACTATGAAGCTCTTCTCCTGTCCTGGACCCCCTGCCCCTGCCCCTGGCCTGCAGAAAATCCAGAACACTGACCCATTGTAGTAGTGACAGCCTATCTTTCAAAATTTCTCTCCTAGAGCTCACAGATCTTCTCACTTTCCAAAGTCCCCTCTTCAAAGCCACCATCCAGGTAAGAGGTGGCCAGTGCCTGGTTCTATATCATGGCAAAAATATAAAATATACATGGCAAAAACACAAAATACAAAATTTATCTGTACAGTACATGGAGAGAAAGACCAAAGCTATGTGTAGCCTGTGATGATAGATTCAAGTGTTCAGCTGCCCCAGACCTTTCCTGGCAGGGAGACTCCATCCTTGTCTCAGAGCCCTGTGAGCCATCCATAACAGTCCAGGTAGGGAAGATTTTTCTTAGCTGTTTCCAGCCTAGGTTGACTTTAATGGATTTTATTTTTCAAGTGACTCTAAGTCAAGCCCTGTAGGAGTTGGAAATCAAGTGGCTCCTCCTGTCAGTTACTTAGAGAGAGAACTTTCTCTTTCACCTTCTGACCACTTTACTGGGAAGGGAAGTTAAAGGATCTGATTTCACTCTGCCTCTTCTTCACTGTGGCTCCCAGTGGGACATGTTTCTATGACATTCAAAGGTTAGAAAGAAGTGGATCCTGCAGTTCAGAGAGAAATAGAAAAGGCAGAGGCAAAGGCAAAGACAAAAGGAGGAAGACAGGATGAGGTTCGCACATGAAAGTGTTTTCTTTTTCTCTTGGGCTGGTTTCACAATGCAGACACACCAGGGTAGCCGTCTTCTTCAGTACTTTGTTAAAGGTCTCTGATTGGGTTAGGAACTAGACTGTACTAGGAGACATCAAACATCTAGCAAGTCTTTGGTCTTACTCAACAGTTGGGTCCCATGTTTCTGTTCTCCCATTCACCACATTTTGCCAGAGAAGCCTAGTTTGCTTCCGACACTCAGTTACCTTTCCTTTACCACAAAGGAAAGAGGTCGGTGGATGAAAAATCATACTCAGTTTTAGCAGAGGAAAGCAAAGAGAACCTACTGTATCTTTTATTATGAGACACCTATGTATAGGTTTTTTTTTTGTTGTTGTTGTTGTTTTTTCTTTTACTAATTTCTGTTTTCATCATATTGAATATTTTGTTTGTAAAGCTGAGCAGATTCTACTTAAAGAAGTCCACAGAAACCCACTAAATGACCATGGTTAATTGTCATTGAATTCTTAACTGTTCAGTGAACATCTTCTAACTAAAAAGTACATACCTGCCTAGGTCAATAAGAATTTTTCACTGGTTGAATTGAAAGAGCATATTTTATTCTTGTTTTTACTTGAATTTTCTGCTTGGTCTGCCAGATCAGTATTCCCTTTTTTCAGTTATCCTCATTTTCCTCCTTCTAAATCTCTGATTGCCCTTTCTCAAACTCTTTTTTGGGTCCCTCACGCTCTATTTAGTTCTGAAGTATTATTATCCACTAACTTCCTTCTTCACATTACCCTTATTACCTCTTGACTCTGCCTATTTGCCTGCTGATTTCCCCAGTCTTATATCTCATAAGGTAAAACCTAGATTTGGATGTTAAGCCATTTCCTGTGCTGCCATAACTTTACTTATTAACCCCAAAATTGCTGCCTGGTTGCTGCTCTCTTAGGTTCCTCCTGTCCCTGTTTTGCTAATAATTAACAGTTAATGTTTGGCTTTAAAAATAAAACATAGAACTAAGATCTATTTTTCACCAATAGAAGCTTCACTCTTTAGGCTGGTACTAATGGCTCCCAAATTCTATCTCTCAACCATGAGACAATTCTTTGAAACTCCAGACTACCTATCTGCTTGCTAGGATTTCCCACTGGAAATGTCCAATTAGTCAAAGCTATGGTTTTTCCAGTAGTCATGTACAGATGTGAGAGTTGGACCATAAGGAAGGCTGAGTGCCGAAGAATCAATGCTTTCCAACTGTGGTGCTGGAAAAGACTCTTGAGAGTCCCTTGGACTGCAAGGAAATCAAACCAGTCAATCCTAAAGGAAATCAACCCTGAATATTCATTGGAAGGACTGATGTTGAAGCTGAAGCTCCAATACTTTGGCCAACTGATGTGACGAGCCAACTCATTGGAAAAAACCCTGAAGCTGGGAAAGATTGAAGGCAGGAGGAGAAGGGGGTGACAGAGGATGAGATGGTTGGATAATATTACTGATTCAATGGACATGAATTTGAGCAAGCTCCAGGAGATGGTGAAGGACAGGGAAGTCTGGTATGCTGCATTCCACAAGGTTGCAGAGTCAGACACAACTGAGTGACTGAACAACTAACTAAATCAAATGTGAAAAATTAAACCCATCCTTTCTTCTATGAAGACATGCAATTTCTTACTCTTATTCAAAATCCTAGGTTTCGATGAAAGTGATAGTGTTTGTTGCTCAGTCGTGTCTGACTCTTTGCAACTCCATGGGACTGTAGCCTGCCAGGCTCCTCTCTCCATGGAATTCTCCAGACATGAATACTAGAGTGGGTAGCCATTCCCTTCTCCATGGGATCTTCCCAACCCAGGGATCGAACCCATATCTCATGCATTAGATGCAGATTCTTTACCATCTGAATGATCAGGGGACTAGATTTGGGTAGTGAGGCAGAATTAATGATTGGTCTGAACCCAGTAGGAATCCCTAAGAACTAGCCATTTCAGTTGAAGGAACTATAATCTTTTTCAGATAAATCATATGATAAAATATTATAACTTCCTCATTATCACCCCATTTCACCTCCAACCACCCCATTTCCCTGGTTGTTGTCATGTCCCAAACATCTGCCACTTCTGCGTGGTCTCTGGGGCACCCACCCTAAGCTGCTCAACAACCACACTGGGAATATGCAGTCTCTCTTCTTCACAGAATGTCCTTTCTTCTCTTGTCTATTTCTTCTAATCTGTCACAACTTCAAATTCCAGTTAAAGCATTTTTCAACAATAAAACATTTTTTTTTTCTAAATCTGCCTGAAATGAGTTCTTTTCTCTCCTTGAACACCCGAAGATGATAAATTTAGTGCTTTATCATACAATATTTTATGCAACCCTCTGTTCCTATGGATGAGTCATATCTCCTCAAAGAAATTCAGAGGAAAAACCACATTATGCAATTCTATTTTATTTTCAACAGAACCCAGTTTAAGGGTGAATAGTCATTCTCTCATTCCATTTTTATCCATCTGTCAGGAATCAAGTATTGTATACATATTATTTTCCTGATATTATAAGAGGACTTTGTGATAGAAATATTAGAAACACAATACTCAAACTCAGGGTGTTTACAGTTTAGTGGGTGGGATTGAGAATGAACTGGGAAAATATAGTAAAACAAAAAAATGCTGGCTGTATTCACAGACCACTAGGAGAATCCTGACGTGTCTATATAAATGAGAAAGGAAGATCTTGGGAGGCTTTGTAGAAGAGGTGGTATTTGATCTAGAATATAAAAGGCTAATAGGAGCTAGTCAAGTGAGAAGACGGTGGGTGGGACCCAGTATGCAGAAAGTCACAGAGGCACACTGCATTAAAAGATCTACACACAATTTTGCAGAATCAGAGCGATGTTTCTCCTCTACTTTTTCTACCTCAATGCACCTGAGGATTAGAAATTAGATTCCCTTTTGCTGCCCGGTGCGATGACTCATGCAGTAGTGATTCATCTAAGAGAGGCAGAGAAAGCTATAACATTTTGCAGGAAATAAAATCATCAAGGCTGTGCTTGGTTGAAAAAGCCTCCTAGGGGTTCCAATGCTTGATCCTAGGAAATACTGCTTTCCCCTTCTACTTGAGAATCATGAGGCTAAATGACTGGATTGGTGAGGAAAGTTGGGGGTAAATGTTGGACTTACGATGAGCTGCTTATATTCTGGGCACAGAAAGTGATTAAGCTCTAGTCTCTTCGTCTGAATAATTCACAGTCCAGGTGAACTGACAAGTGCATATGGAAAGATAAGATGTGTGACAGAACCGAGCACAGGGTGTAAAGGCTCAAACAGGAGAAATCACATAAGGCTTCCAAGAGGCAGCCATGCCTAGGCTGAGTTTAACAAGGGATGCTATACCATTATCAACAGAAGTAAAGAAAGAGAATTCTAGGAGGACATGTGTTTTTCCGTATGTAGGATTCTTAGCTACATCTGAAACCTGGATGGTCTTTGAACCGTCAAAAACATATTCTGGATTTCCTTCCCATTTATGTCACTGCAGAGCACTAAGTAGAGTTCTGTGTGCTATACGTTAGGTTCTCATTAGTTATCTACTTTATGAAAGTGTGAAAGTATCAGTAGCTCAGTCGTGTCTGACTCCTTGCGACCCCATGGACTATAGCCCACCAGGCTAAGGCTCCTCTGTCTATGGAATTCTCCAGGCAAGAATACTGGAATGGGTAGCCATTCACTTTTCCAGGGGATCTTCCCAACCTAGGGATCAAACCCGGGCACTCTGCATTGCAGGCAGATTCATTATCATCTGAGCCACCAGAGAAGCCCCTATATATGTGCCAATCCCAATAAATACAAAAAGGAGGGGATATATGTATTATTGCTTAGTTGCTAAGCCGCATCCACCTTTTGTGACCACATGGTCTGTAGCCCACAAGGCTCCTCTTTTCATGGGGTTTCCCAGGCAAGAATACTGGAGTGGGTTGCCATTTCCTTCTCCAGGGGATCTTCCCAGCCCAGGGACTGAATCCATGTTTCCTGCATTGGCAGGTGGATTCTTTACCACTGAGCCAGCAGAGAAGCCTGGATATATGTATACTTATAGTTGATTCACTTTGCTGCACAGAAATTTATGCAACATTGTAAAGCAACTCAATTTCAATTAAAAAAATAATTTAAAAGAAAAAAAGAGAACATATTCTGAAAAGTTAAATTCAGAATTTCTTTGCTGAAAAACCCGAAGCCATCAATTCAACTCTTGTCTTATCCTAGTACCCTAATTGATTTGCTAAACTATGTGTGTATGTTAAATACAGTTTTGAAAACATTTGATGGAGGCTAAGAAAGAAGGAAATGACAACCCACTCCAGTATTCTTGCCTGGAAAATCCCATGGATGGAGGAGCCTGGTGGGCTACAAGTCTAAGCGGTCACAAAGAGTCAGACATGACTGAGCGACTTCACTTTCAAGAAAGCTCCAGGGTGTCTGATGGGAACAGAAAGGAATAAAGGATCATGTCTAGGATTTTGGACATTTCTTAAATTGAAGTTTTGTTATGTTTTTTTTTTTTTTCCTTATAATTTTGACTTGGGCCGCTTTACCTTTGGTTAAAATAGAAACAGTGACTGAAAGGGATATCTCATTATAATATCATCAGCCTGGAGTGCCTGTGTTTGATATAGATGATCTAATTATCTTTAGCAAAGAGTAGTACTATAAGAGTAAGGATTCTGGGTAAGTCAATTGTTGGTGGTGATTGGGTACAGTACAGGCTTTGGGGAAGGGTTGAAGGAAGAGGATGTCCTGGCCAGTCAGGAATAGCCAGTGATATTGATCACCTGGGACCAGGATAAAAGAGAAGTGAATTAAGCAAAATTTACCCTCATCTACCTTAATGTTCCAGAGAACTGACACTAAGACACGGACAAAAGTAAACAGGTGTGAAAAGCTCTGTGTTTGTGTACATGTGCTATGTGCAGGCCTGCATTTTAAAAGGAATGGGGAGTAGCGAGCTGTTCAGTTTAGTTCAGTCACTCAGTCGTGCCCGACTCTTTGCGACCCCATGAATCGCAGCACGACAGGCCTCCCTGTCCATCACCAACTCCCGGAGTTTACTCAAACCCATGTCCATCGGGTCGGTGATGCCATCCAGCCATCTCATCCTCTGTCATCCCCTTCTCCTCCTGCTCCCATCCCTCCCAGCATCAGGGTCTTTTCCAATGAGTCAACTCTTCGCATGAGGAGGCCAAAGTACTGGAGTTTCAGCTTCAGCATCAGTCCTTCCAATGAACACCCAGGACTGATCTCCTTTAGGATGGACTGGTTGGATCTCCTTGCAGTCCAAGGGACTCACAAGAGTCTTCTCCAACACCATAGGAGGTGCAAAAATAGCTCAGATATTTTTTTCTAATATTGGGCATCCTGGATCATACTAGAATCTCATAGTAACAATCAGGAAGAGTTAACTTAGTTTCATAACCGATGGCGTTGATTTCAACACTATTGTTTCAATCCTCCTGCAACATGTTGAAATTTAGAACATTTTTTGCATTATTTATAAGTCAATATTTAGATGGGTTTATTTTCTATTAGCATCTTAATGTGTAAAATATTATATAACATATTTGTAATGGGATGGTGGGAGAAGGCAATGGCAACCCACTCCAGTACTCTTGCCTGGAAAAATCCCATGGACGGAGGAGCCTGGTAGGCTGTGGTCCATGCGGTCGCTAAGAGTCAGACAAGACTGAGCATCTTCACTTTCACTTTTCACTTTCATGCATTGGAGAAGGAAATGGCAGCCCACTCCAGTGTTCTTGCCTGGAGAGTCCCAGGGACGGGGGAGCCTGGTGGGCTGCCGTCTATGGGGTTGCACAGAGTCGGACACGACTGAAGCGACTTAGCAGCAGCAGCGGGAATGGGATGGCATTTATGTAGAAGGTATCTGTTCTCCCGTAAGTTTACTTAGCTTTCCCATAAATGAGGATGCCTCCTCCCAAGATGTCATTAAGGTAATGCTTATTCCTCAGTCCATCTTTGTTTTGGGGATTTTTGGTTTGTTTGTTTACTTTTCTAAATTTCTTTAGGGTTTGGTCTTTTTCAATTCCTGAGTTATCTTCATATTTTTCAGGAGATATTTTATAATTTACATGCAAAATTACTTATAATGCTTATAGATAATGTTTTTTGCCTTCAGCATCAGTTTACTTATTCATTTAGTTTTTAAAAATTTTATGATTTTAAAGGTTTCATTAATAGTTATTACAAAATATTGACCATATTTCCCTTGTTGTACAACACATCCTTGAAGCTTATGTGAAACTCAATAGTTTGTGCCTGCCACTTCCCCACTCCTATAGTGCCCTCCCCACCTCCCACTTCCCCACCTCCTATAGGGCCACTGGTAACCCCTAGTTTGTTCTCTATACCTGTGAATCTGCTTCTTATTGTAATATTTCATAGATAACATTTAAAGAAATGTTAAATGTTAAAATCATAAAATGTTAAAATCATAACCTTTACCGCATTGTTTAGAAATTCTGAGTGTGTTTGTATTCCTATATGTATTTCTGGGTATGATGAAGTCAAGAAAATTATATTCTAAAATAAAGGCAATTTTACTTTTTTTGTTGTTGTTCCTGCTCTCAGTGCTGAGTTCAATAATGGAGGATTAGAAGCATTTCAAGCAATGAAACATGCACTTTGTAGTTAGAGACTTAAATCCTAGCATTGCAGCTTACATTCTGTGCAACCTTGGGAAAATGACCTAACTTTCTTTGAACTCAGCTTGTTAATTTTTAAAATGAGAATAATAAAAGCACCCTCCTTATAGGAAGATTGTGAGCATTAAGAGAATTATGAATATAAAACACATCACAGGGCCAAACGCATGGTATGACTTCAAGGAATTTTATTTCACTGATTATGAGCCACACATTTTCTCCCTATATTTTAATATCGCCATAGATGAGAAATGTCTTACCATTTTTGGTGTCTTAGCATTAATTTTGGGCTTCCCTGGTTGCTCAGTGGTAAAGAATCCACCTGCTAATTCAGGAGACGTGGGTTCAATCCCTGGGTCAGGAAGACTCCCTGGAGAAGGAAATGGTAACCCACTCCAGTATTCCTGCCTGGAAAATTCCATGTATAGATGAGCCTGGTGGGCTACACTTCATGGGGTCACAAAAGAATCAAACACGACTTAGCGACTAAACAACAACAACCATAGCTAATCTGACAGTTGATGAATCATAGTTTTATCATTTAAATACATGATTAATATTTGAAACAAAACACTTAGTTAAAAATGTTAGAAATAAACACTATGAAGTTAGATACCAACTATCACATTGGGTATAATTTGCAGTAAAGAATAACATGAGAAGTTTGCAAATTAGGATGAAATGAATACATACATATTCTCTCCATTTTGAGTTTATTCATCTATTTATTCCACAAATATTTCTTTGTTGAATTGATAACCATATGCCAGGTTTCATGTATGTTAAACACCTAAAAGATTAGTGAAACATAATCTTTATATTCAAAGATCTAACAGATGTCTTACGGAAATCAGCAAAACTATAAAAATACGGTATCAGACATAATTGCCTAAGCTAAGAGTTTACATAGCAAAAGGATCTAACTCATAGAAGAGGAGAGGAAGAGGAAAACCATAATAGAAGATGTGATTCCTGATTTCTTAATAGGCTAGTAGAGCAGGTCAGACAAAAGGTGAGGGGAGTATATTCTAGGATGAGGAAACATTAAAAAGAACTTGAAGGAGGATGAGGAAGTGGTCTTTCTGGCTCAGGAAACTACATGATGTTTAACTTTGATGAAGTGTTTGAAGGAGGAGCAAAAATCAAAGTGAGAAAGGGAAGAAGACCGAACTCACTCATGAGAACCCTGCATAATCATACAAATGTACTGGGACTCAGGACTTCCATGTAAATATTCTGGGTTTCAACAGCGGAGGTGGTATAATCATAGTTTTATTTCCAAAATGCTTCTCAGAGTGTATTAAAGCTGACAACGTTGAAGACAAGTAGAACAGTTAGGAACTTACTGGAATAATTTTTAGTACTGGTAATGGGGATCCAGTAGGATGAGGAGATCTGAGAGATCATTAAAGGAGATGGAAACTATGGGAATTGGTGATTAATTGATTGTGAAATAAAGACAGAAGTCAAGTTTGGATGAACACATTTCAGTTCTTTGGACTACTTTATATACCCTTTGTATGAGTAATGGTGATGGGTTCATAATGAACATTTGGTAAACAATTGTACCTTGACTGATGATTCATTTCTCTAGAAATTCTTTATGTATTTCATAGATAGATGGCCATAGTGAATAAATATAATTATCAAGAAAAAGAATATCCCTGAGTCAACATTTTGGAAATATTCAGTTGTCTAGAGTGGTTTTTCTAGTTGTCTTTTTTCATAACAACATGGTGGCTTACAATATAATGTGACAGCAAGAAATAGCAAAATAAAATGGATCTTTGAAACGGTTCTTTTTTTTCTCTCTCTTGCCATATTCTCAACAGCATTTCTCTGATTTAATTCTTTGATGGTTCCAGGGAGAATTACATTTCAAATTCCATAATTGCACAGAAGAATTGGAGTCTTGTAAAAATTTAGAGTGTTCTATTGAAAGGCAGTTTTTATTATCAGCTGAATCTTGCTGTGATGCACCAGAAGGCACTGTTCAGAGCATTTTAAAAGAACTCTTTTTAATATGACTACTTTCCCTTGAAAACATGTAGCACTCCCTTATTTAATATGACCATATTAGCTACTATTGACTACATATTTGTTGAAAGTCTTATAGTATGGTATTTAGGGTACTGAACTAGTACAAAATATACATGAACTTTATCAATTTTCGTTTTCCTTTTACAAACCAAGAAAAATAGTAAGTGACATTTTATGACATTTGATAGGTATTTAGAATTTGTTATTGCGGCTGTTCAGTGAACCGTCAAATACAAGTGTAACAGGATGACTGTGCTTCCATGATGAGAAATGGATGTGAGAAGCAATGAAATCTGCATCCTATAATATGTGCCCATTTTCCATCAATGTCTTGCTCCTGACTCTCTGTCAAGCTCATTATCCCCTCTGTGCCCAAATTTGCCCCTATGAAAAGTTAGGACAAAAGGAAAAATAAATTAATACTTGCCTCCAAAATGTTCTGAAATCTAGGTGTGGAAGATCTCATACCATTTTAAAGGCTGGTTTTTTAACTGCTGTCCTCATACACTAACTACACTGTTCTGTGGGGGGGTAGCTGAGAGACTGATGAAATAGTCCTTTTCACACCTTTCATCCATAAAGAAGGTTCTTTTATTTGCAGCTGAAGCTATTATATCTTGAGCCTATGGCTGTTTGACACTTTTAACGATGGGAATTTTAAAAGAGAAACAGCAAGTAATGTGTGAAAATGTCCTCTGGGAATGTTATTTTATTACTATATGTCTCTTATCATTTAGGAAACTAGATATAATATGAAACCTTCAGTCAAACAGTTTGTCGTGTGACTGGTTGGCAAAGAATCAAATAAGAGGTACTGAAAAAAAATAATGCTTAACTTACCTAAGTTGTGTGTGTGTGCGTGTTTGTATGAGGGTGCCACAAGCCAAGTTGAAGGGATGAATAGAAACATCACCAGAGGAGAGGCAAAAGTCATTTGGTGTGAAAAAGCAACATGGTGTCATGAGGGGCTTTGGAGTGTAGCAAGCTAGGGTTTGGACTGTGGTTTTTCCACTGCTTTATTAATTTATGTGTTAATTTCTTCTATGAAAAAAATACATGCTTATACTAATAGACTCACAGGGTCACTGCAAATGCCCTTATTTCATTCTTTTATGGCTGAATAATAGTCCACTACATACATGTACCGTGTCTTCTTTATCTATTCCTCCATTGATGGGCATCTATGCTTCAATGTCCTGGCTATTGTAAATACTGCTGCAATGAACACTGAAATGCATATATCCTACTGAGTTATGATTTTCTCCAGATACATGCTCAGGAGTGGAGTTGCTGGATCATATGGTAGCTATATCTTTAGTTTTTTAAGGAACCTCAATACTGTTCTCCATAGTGGCTGTACCAATTTGCATTCCCACCAAAAATATAGGAGGGTTCCCTTTCCTCCACACCTTCTCCAACATACATTGTTGTAGATTTTTTGATGATGGCCATTCTAACCAGTGTGAGGGGCCACTTCTCTCTTAATACACATTTTGGTACTTTAGGGGTTCTTCTGCTTTCTTTTTTTCCTCCAGATAGGCAATCCATACATGTATGGATTGTGACAACTTTCTCTCTCTCTCAGTTCCCCCATATATATATATACACACACATACATACACACACACATATACATATATACCTACACACACACACACACACACACACACATATATACACACACACACATACATTGTATTCCCCCCTTATCCCCTGTTTGCATTCTGTAGTTTCAGTTATGTGAGGTCAACCACAATTTGAAAATATTCAATGGAAAATTCCAGAAATAAATAATTCATAAATTTAAATTTTGTACCATTCTGAATAGTGTGATGAGAAATTTCACCAATTCAGTCTTCTCTGTCCTGCTTGGAATCCCCAACCACTGACATAATCTGCCTTTGACATTCAACCATTGACATCCTCATGCCTGGATGATCTGGGATCAGCAGAAGTAGATGATCCTTCTTCTGACTATTATCAGAAGTTCAGTAGTAGCCTAAGGCTATGTCAAGTACCTTTGTCATTCACCTCACTTCATCTCATCATGCAGGCATTTTATCATCGGAATAATCACAAGATGAAGACAGATAAGTACAGCACAAGTTATTCTGTGAGAGAGAGACCACATTTATACAACTTTTATTGCAGTATACTGTTAAAATATTTAATTTTATTATCAGTTATTGTTGTTAATGCCTTACTGTGCCTTATTTATAAATTAAACTTTATTATAGGTATGCATGTATATATACATAGTATACATAGGGTTTTATACTATCCTTGGTTTCAGGCATCCACTGGGGGTCTTGGAATATATCCCCTGTATATAAGCGGAGAGGTGCATCACACTTCCCCCGTGGCTCAGTGGTAAAGAATCCACTTGCCAATGCAGGAGACTCAAAGAGACTTGAGTTTGATTCCTGGGTCCAGACGATTTCCCGAAGTAGGAAATGGCAACCTGCTCCAGTGTTCTTGCTGGAAAATTCCACAGACAGAGGAGCCTGGTGGCTTATAGGCCATGGGATCACAAAGAGTTAGACATGACTGAGCAGCTGAGCACACACACATACAAGGGACGACTATAGTATATATTATATAAACATCAGTCTTTCATCTTCTAGCTTTAAGCCTTTGCTTTTTTATGTTCCTTTGTCGTATAATTTATAGTCAAGAATTCTGAATACTAGCAGATTTTCTTATAGCCCGAATGTTAGTATATTTGTTATTCAAACAAAGCCTCTTTATCTATTTATTATTTTATTAATGTATATTTACTTAATTTTTCCACAGATGTATTATAAACAAATTTGGAAACTATCAAAATAAAGAAAAAAAAATTTTCAGAACCCAAGAAGAAATCATCTTGTATTTTAAAGTGTTTCAGGTGTGTCATTTATAGTACAATTCAGAGGAATTCTTAATTACAACTGTACTTTTACTCACCGGTGTAATGTAATTGAAAGTTCAAAATATTGCTTCTGTGAAGAGAACAACTTTTTACTCAAACCCACCAATGTGTCTAGAAAACTTGCATGCATTTTTCATGTATATTTTGATATTGTTGCAGGAAAATCACTTTTTAGAACTATCCATTCTCAGCCCATCAAGGGTAATGGGAGTTTGATTAAGCCTGTATGAAGGAGCACTTAACCCACTAAGGGTGTGTGAAAGTCCTTAATGACCCTCACTTGTGGTGACCACATTCTCATATATTCCCATTCCACATTGTACTCAAGTTTTTCTGTGTGATCAAAAGAATGTGACAGAAGCTACACATACCACTGTGTTACTTCCAGTATTAGGTTTAAAAGATATTGCAGCTACCCCCACTTTCACTGTCCTTTGTGAAACCACCTGCCATATCATAAAAAGAGGCCATTGGAAATGAACTGAGGCCTTGTGCCAAGAGCTCTTTGAGTATCTCATCTTAGAAATGGGTCCTCCAGCCACAGTCCAGCCTGCATATGAGTGCAACTCCATCCAACATCTTGACTGCAACCTCATGAGAGATGCTGAGCTATAACCACTCAGCTAAACCTCTTCTGGATGCCTGGCCTCAGAAATTGTGTACAACAAATGTTTGCCATTTCTAGCTGCTAACTTTTGGAGCAGGTTATTATGCATCAATAAATAATTAATATAGAGAGATTAAGGGATTAGATGCTTTTTTCTATACTCACAACACATAAAGTCAGAAAGTCAATAGTTGTTCCTGTAAAAGAAGATTCAATTAAATCTAAATCAAGAAAATAAGACTTAGTCAAGAATCTTAGAAAGGGGAGTGAAAGTTTGGAGATTTGAGAACAAGTCCATTAAGAGTGATCTATGATTTATTTATTTTTTATTTAATTTATTTATTTTTAATTGAAGGATAATTGTTTTACAATATTGTGTTGGTTAGTGCAACTGTCTGCCTAGCTCTTCATGTATTTTCAACATGACTTTGCAAATATGAGCTTAGTGTGTTCAAATGAATGAAGGCAAAAGGACCATAACATATTCTAAATACTGTTTTCATAAGTTAGGGACATTTTCCAGAATGATAATTGTCCCTCATATGCTAAACTTTCTAATTTCTGTCTTATCATGTTTATGATTTACATGTCATACTACCTTAAAATGTAACTTCCATTGGTCAGAAATAGTCAATTACCATTTTAAAATGCTCTCATGATGTGTTCAATGATCCTAGGTCTTATATGTCAGATATTATGCATTTTGTAGGCAAATAGGGTTTTTTAAATAACTAGATGAGTTGAACCTTATGATCCACTTTAAACCTATAGTTCTACGATTCTGTGAATATGTAGGCTGCTCTGGGTGACATAAAACTTCAAAATAATTGAATAGTGATAAATCTAAAATATCCTATGAGAATTGTCTTACAGACATAGTGAAACTCAGAAGAACCTACTATATCCACATTGGTGTTCTATGAAGGAATGGCCCATTGTATGGATATCTATCTATCTGGAGAGAGAGAAGGGGAAGGTAGGAAGGAAGAGAGAGAGAGAAAGCTGTCCCAAGAACAAATTATGATAAATTGATTCCAGGCATAAAAATAAAATGTGGATTTAGAAGCCTTTCACTTAGCCACTTATTAAGAACATTGCTTCATAGTTAACTTTGAAAAACACAAACATGACCATGTTAGGAGGCTTCCCTAGTGGCTCAGACAGTTAAGAATCCTCCTGAAATTCAGAAGACCTGAGTCTGATTCCCAGGTCAGGAAAATCCCCTGGAGAAGTGAATAGCTACCCACTCCAGTATTCTTGCCTGGAGAATTCTATGGACAGAGAAGCCTGGTGGGCTAACGTCCACGGGGTCACATAAGAGTTGGACACAACTGGCATGGCCTATCCCTAAAACCCTTCAATAGCTCCCTGACATATGAAGCAAGAATCCCTATCCTGAACTTATGGGTCCTTACAAGTTCCATGGTCTTTGGGAAAGTCTCTGAACACACTGCAAGCACTATGATGGTAGACTGAAGTTTTTACCTCCCCATCTCTACATTCCTATTAGAGAATTTTCTACCTTTTTCTGGATGTGATGGCACACATCTAAGTACGAAGAAGAAAGTTTTAGCAGTTCTTGAGAGGCAGAACAAAGAGGCAGAGGCTGTTAACATTATAATCTCTAGAGCTTTTTTTTTTTTTTTGATAGTCCACATATAACATTACATAAGCTTGAGATATATAAAGTGTTATTTTGATACATTTACATATTGCAATATGATTACTATAGTAGTGCTAAATGACACCTTTATCACATCACATCATTATCATGTCTTTTTTTGTGTGTTGAAAACAACTAAGATCCAGTCTCTTAGTACTTTGAACTTTATTATATAGTATTGTTGGTTATAATCACTACATTGTGCATTAGATCTACAGAGCTTTTTTGTCTACTAGTTGCAAATTAATAGTAATGTTTTAAAAGGAAATTAATATTAGCAAAAGGAAGATTTATTTATTAAGCAAATACAACAACTGAGGATAGGCAGGGCCTGGAGGCCTCCTGATACTTCACCAGCTCCATCACGGAGGATGGAATTAAGTACACAAGAACTGAGACTACACAGTGTGGGAGGTGCAGAGGAAACACAAGGGAGAGACAGAAGGAAGCAAGAGGAAGGGAAGTGGTGTGCTGGACTCTGTATGGACAGAGAGAGGGTATATATCATTTTTGCTACGCATTATTTAGGGTACTGTTGGATACAACCAATAAACGTTGAATTCAGATTTGTAAATTAATTTTAAATTGCAGTATAATGCTTTATATTGTTGTGTTAGTTGCTTCTGACAACATGAATCAGCTATATGTACACATATTATCCCCTCCTTCTGGAGCCTCCCACCTCCTAACCCTGATGCCACTCCTCTAGGGCATCACAGAGCACCGAGCCAAGCTCCCTGTGAGGTAGAGCAGATTCCCAATGGCTATCTACTTTATACATGGTAGTGAATTCAGATCTATTTAACCATATAAGGGGCTTAGTGGCCACCATAAAAACAGGGTCTGGTGGTAGGTGAACTTCAGAGCTATATTGATTCTGTGACTCAAAAGTGTCAGTAAGAACCATGTTTCTTTCCACCTCTTCATTCCACCTTCTATGGCGTAGACTGAGTTCTAAAGCCTGGTTCCCCATCATGGTCTCAGAATATGGCTAGTAGTAACTCCTGCAGCTGCTCTGCCCTGAACCATATAGATAAGGAGAGAAAAGTTCTGCAATTTGCTTCTGGAAATCCTCCCAGAAAAATCAAGGATGTTTGTTTCCCAGAAGCCTTCAGCCAGCCTTTTCAGTAAATTGCTTGGTTAAATATGTGTTTTGTACCCTCCCCTAAATCAATAACTGTGGTCAAAGGGTAGACTTTGAATGATTAGCTTTGAATGATAAGCTGGAACCACATGCCATACCCCTAGTCCCTAAAGACTAAGTCAATTTCTCTCAAAACATCTTTATGTTATAGGTGGAGGTGTGGCCATTGAAATGAAAACTAAATAAGTCTCCAAAAGAAAACAAATAAACAAAGCTGTTGATATTGGAGAACCGGTCACCACCTCCATTACTATTTTATCCTGTGGAGACTCCTTGTGCTTGTCTGATAAACTAAAAGCATTCCCCCCCCACCCCCCGCCCAGGCTGGAGGTTCTATTTCCATCTTTCCCAGTATCCAGGATATTCTATAAAAATATGTGTGTATATCTTTTACCAAACAGAAGCTGCAAAACTTTCACTGGAAACTGAAGGAAACTTGTGATCACAAAATGTGAAGAATCACTGAAATTTAGGTAAAGTTTCTAGAAAAGCCAGTTCTCACTTCAAATGGTTCTTTAAGTTATCCATGCCACCAACACAAGAACAACTTCATCCTTTCCCTTTGTCATCCAGGGCCATTGCATGCATCAGGTTCTTTGACCACGTTGTTATTTCCTCACCTATCTCTTCTCACCATGCTCTTAAGCATGACATTAAGTGTTAAGTACAACCTTTCCAGTGGAGGTTTCCTTTATTGCTCTGTATTTGTGAACAGAGTTGATCCATTGCCTCTGTGCCCTAAATGCCTCATGTCAGTAAGTACATATTCTACTACAGTGATATTCCTTATGTGCACATCCTACTCTCAAATGGGATCGTAAGCAATTTAAGCTGAAGATTTGTGTCTCTCTTATTCATCTGTAGATTAGCTCTCCTGCCTTGTAAAACCCTTGTTCAGTGAACAAACAACCATAGCAGGCTTAGTTGTCATCAAAGTCATAACAGAAGATATGCAGGAGTTTTGTGATGCCTCACTATTACTATTGTTAACATCAGAAAGCATTTTCTCATTCCTCAACTAAGACTTAGGTACAGGGGGCTGAGATGGTATAGAATCTGCCTGCAGTGTAGCAGACTGGAGTTTGATCCCTGGGTCAGGAAGATTCCCTGGAGAAGGAAATGGCTACCCACTCCAGTATTCTTGCCTGGAAAATCCCATGGACAGGAGAGCCTGGTGGGCTGTAGTCCGTGGGGTTGCAAAGAGTCAGACATGACTGAACAACCAACGAACTGTAAGACATTAGGGTAAAAATAGGAGCTTCCCTGGTGGCTCAGTGGCAAAGAATCTGCCTGTCAATGCAGGAGACTCAGGTTCGACTCCTGGATCAGAAGATCCCCTGGAGAAGGAAATGGCAACCCACTCCAGTATTCTTGCCTGGGAAATCCCACGGACAGAGGAGCCTGGTGAACTACAGTCCATGGGGTTGCAAAAGAGTCGAACAGGACTTAGCGACTAAACAACAACAAAGGTAAAAACGGAGCTTTGGGTAAACGATGGAATCCTATTTAACTATTTAAGATCTTGTGAATTTACACACTATACCCCTAAATCTACGTAATGAATATCAGTCTTAAAGCTGACATCTATTGAGCGCTTTCTGTATAGTGGACACTGTGCTAAGTGCTCTACAGACATTATTTCATTTGATGCTTTCAAAATCTCAGGAGGTGGATATTATGATTCTTTCCATTTTATTTGTAAAAATGTTTAGGTTGACAGAGAATATATGCACATTACCTGTAAGTAGAGGAGATAGGATGTGAATTCAGGTCTCTCTAGCTATAATTAAACCCTTCCCTTGTGTCTCAGATGGTTTGATCCTTGGGTCAGAAATATCCCTTGGAGAAGGAAATGGTAACCCAGTCCAGTATTCTTGCCTAGAGAATTCCATGGACAGAGGAGCCTGATGGGTTACAGTCCATGGGGTCGCAGAGTCAGACACAACTGAGCAACCAACACTTTCACTTCATTTCACTGAAGATTAGTTAAAGATCAAGCTTCAAGGCTCTTTGTGTGCCAGCTCATTTATTATTATTCTCATTTTAAATGTGGGGAAACACAGGTTTAAAGAAGATAACAAAATATTCCAAAAAAGCAAAATCTGAAAAATATAGAGCTACTCTTGAATACTAATGTACTTGACTCCTGAGTGCATGCAGGTACTTTTCAATCAAAACCCTGAACAACAGAGTACTAGATATATCCAAGGAACTGTTTGATAGTGTGCCTGGCAAGCTGAGGCTGTGATAAAAAGAAGTTCCTCTGTGCAGGGATTTATAGCTCTGTCAAGATGGCAAAATAGAGTTTTATAAAATCTTAGAGTTGAAATGGCAATTTGAGGACATCTACAAAAATAATGTGAAAAGTTAAATACCAATGAAAACTGTCAATGACAATTCAGTACGAGCCTAGAAAGATACCTCTGGATAGAAGGGATTAATTTTCTCTTGGATGAATAATTATAAATATGGGCACTTGGGGAAGAGGTATTTGAACTCAAGCTTCACTCATGTTGAGGAAATCATCCCTCTGAAAGTCTGTAAGTGGCCTCACTGGGATGCAACATGATGGCCAGTTTCTTTGAGAATCAATCCCAAGGGACTGTAAGTTACTTGAGTACAGGTAAAACCATGTATTGTATTTTCGTTCCCTGAACTTTACCCAATTTGTAGTACTTGGTAGGTATTCAGTAAAGATTTATGGCGCAAATTTACCATCATTCCAAACATGAGATTATGGTCAATAAAACCATCATGGGAGAAACAAATTTTGAAGTCAGAAAAAGTTTCTGGTAGGTTATGATGATATGGAAAGGTGTACCCATAGGATGAAATGAGTCATTCTTGGTGTCAGAGGAGAATCCCAGTGGATGCTCTTTGCTCCCAGCATCTTCCTGGTCCACTGGTGGTCCACTGGGTGACCACCTGAGAGAGACTCTGCAAATAAGGCACAAGCGCCAGAGATTGTTACAGGGGAGAGGAAGAAGCCTGGATTCTTGAGGGTCTCATCACAGCTCCAGGGTTGCTATGAGGCCCCCTACAAGAATCATCAAGCCTCATGTTCTTTTCTGAGCAGATTAATTATGTGATATTAGACAAGCCATTTTATTTCTGTGCTCTTCAAATTATAAGATAGTAAAATAGGCATTATTATATAGTTTAAGGTATTTGGCCTTGATCTTGAATGGTCACATCTTACCCTGTTTCCTAACATACTTGGCTTCTGTTCCCCTGGGTCATGTGACAACTTCAAGACAAATGTCTTTTTCCTTGTTAATTGGAACTGTGCCTTAATATTCTGTCATATTTAAGTCTGGTGACATTACCTGCTCACATGTGAGCCATAGGACCCCTTCTGGTATTTAACAGACTGGAATAGCCTGATTCATCTCATATTTCCTTGGACCCATCCTGGATTCTCTCTCCTTAAGAGCAGATGTATCTCTGGGATGAGAGCCCCAGACCAATCAGCTGCATGAATGGATAGAAAATAAGCCAATCTAAAGGAAACCCCTAGAAATACTAAACTGAGAAGATGGAATCATGGGATTTCCCTGGTGGTGCAGTTGTTAAGACTCTATGCTTCCAGTGCAAGGGGCTTGGGTTTGATTCTTGGTTGGGGACTAAGATCCAGTATGCTCTATAGCACAGCAGAAAAGAAAAAGAAAAAAAAAAAAAGAAAACGATGGAGTCTCTTCTATCTGTGCTCTTCTTAATGCAGTCTCTACTGTCTTTATACCTTGAACAATTTGGAGCCTATTTTGCCTTTGAGTGTATCTAAGTCACTCTGCAATGGGGTGAGTAGGGTGAGAAAAGGGGATGAGGATGTGCATTGGTTGAGAAATGAGCTTTTTCTGGACGCTGACGTTTCACACACAAAAAAATGTCATTGTATTGCTGGTTAGATCAAATGGGTAAAATACATGTGAAATCACTTTGAAAAAACACTATGCAGAAAACTGTGTTAGAGGTAGATGGTTTTATTAATATAGGGGCTTTACCTTAAAGAATCATTTCTAAATCAAACAAACAAAAAGCATATCTAAATCTCTTTCTCTTTAAGAGCTATTCTCCTCATTCTGGAGCAAATGAGTCATTAATAAAAAAACAGAAAATCATAAATAGATGTACAGAGCTGCTAAAGTTTCATTAGATCACAACTGTGACTTTACAATACATCTTAATAAAAAGAGTAAATTACTTTTCATTTTCACAGACACAGGTTTGTTTCTAGGCTTGCCCAAGTGGATTGATATACTTGTTTGAATGTGATTTTCATTCACCTTTATGTTAAAATGAATGGAAGAGAAAAGGTCAAGTTTATTCAGAAAATTGTCAGCTATTCTTGGGAGAAAGTAATTCAGCATATGTGATTTTAATCAATTTTCATTCATTGTTAAAGTTCATAGAAAGTTTAGCTTGATGACCATGGGAAATGGAAATGGTGATTGGCTTTACAGGCACAATAAATTTACCTGAACCTAAAGTCCTCCAGACAATATTTCTAATAAAGCATATTTGTCTGGTTCCCAAAAAATAGGAATGTTTAAATTAGAAGAGCTGCTTGCTTAGATGCTAGGTTAATAGGAGCATTTTCAATTCTCAATCTTCATTATTTACAATGCCAAGAGGGAAAATTGACTTCATCACACTGTCTGGGCTGTGAATCAGAGTAGTTACATGATATCTGGGGACCAGCCACAGGGGAGAGAACTTGGAGGTGGCAGATCCCAAAAGAGGGATTTAGGCCATTTGCCTACTGCTATCCCAGGCTGGGGCTGCATTACAAATTTTTCCAGGTTTTCAGTTAACTCCACATGTAGTGCTGGAGAATGTGAGGGCAAAGCTTGGTCCTTTTAAGGTGTGGTGAGGATTAGGGATAAGGTAACACTTAGAATGGGCTTCCCTGATAACTCAGCAGGTAAAGAATCCACCTGCAATGTAGAAGACACAGGTGACACGGGTTTGATTCCCGGGTTGGGAAGATTCCCTGGAGAAGGAAATGGCAACCCACTCCAGTATTCTTGCCTGTAGGATCCCATGGACAGAGGAGCCTTGTGGGCTACAGTCCAAAGGTTGGCAAAGAGTTGGACACAACTGATGACTAATACAGCACAGACACTCAGAATGACATATTTAAGAAAATAATTCAGGTCCATAAATATGAAATAAAGGTGAGAATAACACATATATGTGGAATCTAGAAAAATGATACAGATGAACCTATTTTCTAAGACAGGAATAGAGACACAGACCTAGAAACTGACATGTGTACACAGAAGGGGAAGGGGAAGGTGGGACGAATTGGGAACTTGGGTTTGGCATATATATGCTACGATGTGTAAGACAGATAGCTAGAGGGGACCTGCTATAAAGCACGGGAAACTCAGTTCTGTGCTCTGTGATGACCTAGAGAGGTGGGATGGGATGAGGTGGGAGGGAGGGTGACAGGGAGGGGATATATGTATACATATGGCTGATTCCACTTCATTGTCTAGCAAAAACTAACACATTGTGAAGCAAGTCCATTCTAATAAAATAAATAAGTTATTTAAAAAGATGGGATTAGCTACTGGAGCTCTAATAGCACTGGTGATTGATAGAGAATCCAAAAAGGAGATGATTAGCGTGACCTGGAAAAGTACATGTAGTTTTCTATTTCCCTGGCTGGATATTAATACATCCTTTAAATTAGAAGTAAGTAGGTGATCATTATTGAATTATACTTTACCATTTAGTTGCATGGTGTTTTGTATCTGCCTATGATTTTATTTTCAGCCAAGTTATTTTCTGTACATTTTTCCCCTTTGCCTTAGAAAATTGCCAGGAACTAATTTCATTTTTTTATGTCCTAGAGGGATATTATAAGAAAAAAGAGATCATTGATTGATAAAACAAAATCCAAATTTATAATTGAGAGTTGCAGATCAATCTATATGATGGAGATAGGTCCTAATAAGATTTTTTTCCCCTCATTTCCTTTTTGCAGAGAGATCCCTGAAAGCCCATTATCTTTAATAGGAAAATTGTATTTATTATCCTTTAAAGGTTTGGAAGGATGAGAGCTTGAAGGGGAAATTGAGAAGAAGATGAGATTAGGAAAAGATTTCATGCAGGCAAAGAAAGATATATAAAATAAACCACAGTATGGGCTTTGCATATGCAAATGAAACATCTGACCTATTTCCTGAAGGCTTCATTCTTCTGAGCTTTGCCAGTAATGATTTTATTGATAAATTCATTCTTTCTCCCTGACAAAACTACCCTTTGCTATGTACTCAGAATGCAAAGAGTGAACTATTGGGTGCCTGTGGTAAGAATAGGAGTTCAAAAACCACTGTGGGCTATAGACCAAATCTACCCACTGACTGCTTTATAAATAAAGTTTTATTAGCACATAGTTGTGTTCATTCATTTGCCAATTGTCTGTAGCTGATTTCATGTTGCAAAGGCAAAGTTAAGTACTTACAACAGAGACAACTGAAAAAAAAAAAAGGGAGAACCTAAAAGTTGAGACTAATGTCTTATTTGGCAGACAAAACTGAAGACTTAAGCCCAGCATGCAGCCTCTCAGATACCTCTAAGAAGTAAGGGAGGAGCCAGGATATGTAGAAGATTTTGCAACACAATACTGACTTAAAAAAGATGTACAACTTGAGAGTTTCCAGTTAAGTTTTATTTGGGGCAAAATGAGGACTGCAACCTGGGAGGCAGCATCTCAGATAGCTCCGAGAGACTTCTCCAAAGTGGCAGTGGGGGAAGGTCAATATATAAGGTTTTGGTGAAGGGGGAGTTCAATACCATTAAGCACTCATTTTACAAAAGGGTTTTTTGTTAGTCATGAGGCTCTGATATCGTCATGAGGGGATTTAATTCATCTCTAGATATGAGGGGATGTAAGGATTGAGATAATTAAATCTGTTCTTAAAAACATTCAAAGGAGAAAAGGAAAGATATACTCATTTGAATGCAGAGTTCCAAAGAATAGCAAGGAGAAACAAGAAAGCTTTCCTCAGTGATCAGTGCAAGAAAATAGAGGGAAACCGTAGGATGGGAAAGACTAGAGAGCTCTTCAAAAAAATTAGAGATACCAAGGGAACATTTCATGCAAAGATGGGCACAATAAAGGACAGAAACGGTATGGACCTAACAGAAGCAGAAGATATTAAGAAGAGGTGGCAAGAACACACAGAAGAAATATACAAAAAAGATCTTCACAACCCAGATAATCAGGATCATATGATCACTCACCTAGAGCTAGACATCCTGGAATGCAAAGTCAAGTGGGCCTTAGGAAGCACAACTAGGAACAAAGCTAGTGGAGGTGATGGAATTCCAGTTGAGCTATTTCAAATCCTAAAAGATGATGCTGTGAAAGTGCTGCACTCAACATGCCAGCAAATTTGGAAAACTCAGCAGTGGCCACAGGACTGGACAAGGTCAGTTCTCATTGCACTCCCAAAGAAAGGCAATGTCAAAGAATGCTCAAACTACCACACAATTGCACTCATCTCACACTCTAGTAAAGTAATGCTCAAAATTCTCCAAGCCAGGCTACAACAGTACATGAACCATGAACTTCCAGATGTTCAATCTGGATTTAGAAAAGGCAGAGGAACCAGAGATCAAATTGCCAACATCTGCTGGATCATCAAAAAAGCAAGAGAGTTCCAGAAAAACATCTATTTCTGCTTTATTGACTATGCCAAAGCCTTTGACTATGTGGACCACAACAAACTGTGGAAAATTCTGAAAGAGATGGGAATACCAGACCACCTGACTGCCTCTTGAAAATCTGTATGCAACAGTTAAAACCAGACATGGAACAACAGACTGTTTCCAAATAGGAAAAGGAGTACGTCAAGGCTGTATATTGTCACCCTGCTTATTTAACTTACATGCAGAGTACATCATGAGAAACCCTGAGCTGGAAGAAACACAAGCTGGAATCAAGATTGCTGGGAGAAATATCAATAACCTCAGATATGCAGATGACACCACCCTTATGGCAGAAAGCGAAGAAGAACTAAAGAACCTCTTGATGAAAGTGAAAGAGGGGAGTGAAAAAGTTGGCTTAAAGCCCAACATTCAGAAAACTAAGATCATGGCATCCGGTCCCATCACTTCATGGCAAACAGATGGGGAAACAGTGGAAACACTGACAGACTTCATTTTTGGGGGCTCCAAAATCAGTGCAGATGGGGACTACAGCTATGAAATTAAAAGACACTTGCTCCTTGGAAGAAAAGTTATGACCACCTAGACAGCATATTAAAAAGCAGAGACATTACTTTGCCAACAAAGTTCCCTCTAGTCAAAGCTATGGTTTTTCCAGTAGTCATGTATGGTTGTGAGAGTTGGACCATAAAGAAAGCTGAGCGCCAAAGAATTGATGCTTTTGAACTGTGGTGTTGGGGAATACTCTTGAGAGTCCCTTGGACTGCAAGGAGATCCAAACAGTTCATCCTGAAGGAAATCAGTCCTGAATATTCATTGGAAGGACTATTGCTGAAGCTGAAACTCCAATACTTTGGCCACCTGATGGGAAGAACTGACTCATTTGAAAAGATCCTGATGCTGGGTAAGATTGAAGGCAGGAGAAGGAGATGACAGGATGAGATGATTGGATGGCATCACCGACTCAGTGGACATGGGTTTGAGTAAACTCTGGGAGTTGGAGATGGACAGGGAAGCCTGGTGTGCTGCAGTCCATGGGGTGGCAAAGAGTTGGACATGACTGAGTGACTGAACTGAACTGAACTGAACTGAAAAACATCCAACTATCTAAAGCCCTGTCTGACCAGAGCACAGAGTGCCTCACTCCACCCTGAACCCCCTCAGGGGTTGTTGAACGTCAACAGCTGTAGCAGCAAGGGGTTCAGTCTCTGCATATGCATACCAAAAGCATAGATAAGAAATAGTCAGTGCAGTTAAGGAATTCATCAGGTTGAAGGAGAAAAATTATACCTGCACACTTAGATAAGACAAGGGAGTAAAATGACAGCTAGCAGAGATGCAGAAAGGGACTGTTGTAGAAAAGAAAGAAATTGCTTCCAACTAAGATAGAGGACTAACACCAGGGATAAAGATTTTACTTTTTTTTTTTCAAACAAAGAAGGCTTAAGACCTGGGTAAACAAAGGAACAAACAAAAACCAAAGGATCGGACACTGTTACTTGTGCTTTAAGTTCAGTTTGTTGAACCTTACATACTTCCAAGGAAAGCAGGATAAAGAATAATTAAAACCAAGAAAAAGCAATTTTGGACATTCACCAATTCATTCACTGATTTACCCATCAGTATTTGAGCGCCCTCTCTTCCAGACACTGTACTATGTGCTGGAAACAGATGATAAACATGGTAGAGAAGATTCCTTCCCCCAAGAGCTTATATTTATTTATTTTTCAATGAAGGATAATTGCTTCACAGAGTTGTGTTGGTTTCTGCTATACAACGACGCAAACCAGGCATAAGTATATATGTGTTGTTCTTTTAGCCACTAAGTCGTGTCCAACTCTCTGTGTATCCAGGGACTATAGCCTGCCAGGCTCCTTTGTCCATGGGATTACCCAGGCAAGAATACTGGAGTGGGTTGCCATTTCCTTCTCCAGAGGATCTTTCCAACTCAGGGGTCAAACCTGGCAGGTGGATTGTTTACCACTGAGCTACCAGGAAGCCCAAGTGTGTGTATATATATATATATATTCCCTTCCTTTTGAGCCTCCTTCTCTGTGTAGGTATTATACACACCCTTAGCTCAGCAGACTGGCAAGGATTTCCATATGAATCCAGTGGGAGTGATCTCTGGTGGCCTTGACCTGAAACGGCCTTTCCTGCAGTGGCTTGAAGAGGGGCTTGGTTTCCCAGAGAGAGATTGAGCCTGGGTCAGGGTGGCAGAGCACTGAATCCTAACCACTAGACCAGTGGTCATTGACAAGGACCCTGGCCCTTTGGCTTTGCAGAAAAGAAAAGAATGTCCACAAAGACAGGAAGTAGTGAAACAAGTAAAGTATTTTTTAGGAGGTATAAGAGTACAATACACGTGGAGAAACACATGGGCATTCTCAGAGGGAGAGTCCCTGAGTTACACCCTTGTGGCAGTTTGAATTACTTTTACAGGGCATTTCTTCCAGATTTCCTTTAGCCGATCCTTTTAATTTGCCTGGTTCACAGACCATATGTGGTATATCTCAGGATCCTCCTATGTGTGTGAACACATCCCTTAGCCAAGGTGGATTCTACCAAAAAGGCATCTGTAGAACATCCCTTGGCATCACTTCCCTTGGCACCACTTCCCATGAACCTCTAAGGAACCTTTCTGCGCATGTGTGGTCAGGGAGGTTTCCTGATTTGGAGAATGAGAAATATGTGGTCTGGGCAGGGCCCAGTCTCCTCTCTTAACTGTCTTGCTATTCTCTCCTTGGAGTTTGGTCCACAGGGAATGACTCTCCAGTCTCTTTACCCTGGGTGGCGGTGGGTGGAAGGTAGGGGGATTGGAGGGTGGGAGACACCTATCTCCTGCTTTAGAGGCTTTCGTGAAAGTCACTCAGTCATGTCCGACTCTTTGTGACCCCATTGACTGTAGTCTGGCAGGCTACTCTGTCCATGGGGATTCACCAGGCCAGAAGACTGGAGTGAGTAGCTGTTCCCTTCTCCAGGGGATCTTTCCAATGCAGGGATCCCCACATTGCAGGAGGATTCTTTTCTGTCTGAGCCGTCAGGGAAGGGCTAGAAGCTTTAGGGGGATATTCAGATCAAGGCACAAGGAGAATATATAATAGTGTTGATAGTCAGGAAAGCTGAAGATGGGTTCAGGATTTGAATTGCCAAGGGTTGTACTACATTGCGCTGTATCAAGCTATATGAACTTCAGAAAGTTAAGAATACCTGCGTCTCAGATTCTTCGTCTTTAAAGCAGAGGTGATAAGAGAAACTGTCATAAGACTGTTAAAAGGGCTAAAAGAAGGCATCTTTGCAAAGTTCTTAGGATGGTGAGTGCCTGGCATATAGTGAGTGATCTCTGGAGTTTATTAATAGCAGAACCAACCAGTTTGCTTGTTCTCTGAAACTGCCCACATTTTGGTTATTTTATTTTTATCTTTTGGGACCTTTCTGATGGGACAAGTGAACTAATCTGAGAGAGCTGTTTGGTCTTTATATTTTTAAGTGAAAGTACTTGAGGGTTAGAAAATCAAGCTAGCATGAAGTTATAATTGAATTAGCATTCTCTGCTTTTGCTACTTCACTGGGAATAATTCACTCCATGTATGCAAGACTGCTGCTTTTAAAGTTCTCAAAATGTTTTCTTGGGAAATATGCAATTTTCCATTGAAACATGAAAAATAGCAAAACCAAATTATAATTATCGACGTCATCTAACATGTACTAAATGGCTCCTATACATGAGTCATAGATGTTGACTTCAAATAATTATTAGCTCTTTATATTACTTGTAGAAATTCCATAAAGCTAATGTTTGTATCCCCAATTTTCAAATGAGAAGGCACAGGTATGCAGATAGCTAATGGGATATTTCCAAGTCATGTGTAAGGTATAACATGAAACAAGGAGTCCTTCCTAGAAAAACTTGGCTCCAAATTGTGTGGTCTTTTTCTTATGTGTAGGGGTCTCAAGGACACGTGAACAGAAAAGCTATCATTTGGAAAACCTAACATGTTTTCTTTCAAAAATAGGGTGTTAGTAAGTCAAGTCATATTTTTCCATGATTTATCATCATATAAGCATTACATATTTACTTTAAAAATTTTGAAAAATTCAGAGAACTATGAAGAACTATGAAGTTCTTCTAAGAAGAACTACAAAGAACTATTGAAGAATATATCTCAGCCAAAATCCTACGCACTGGAAATATCCATTACTAATATGTATGTATTGTATTACAATATAGTTTTAAGCTTTTTCCTTTTATACAGACGCACAAACTTCTAAATGGTTTATTACTTTTTATACCTTAATTCAAAATTTTAAGTTTAATATTATTGAGTTTTATGTATAACTATTTAAAAATTATTTTAATATCTTCATAGTATATTTGTATCTATAGTATAAACATTTAACCAGATGCTTTGAATGCTTTCAATAATATTTTAAATTAAATTTTGGTGTGGTCTTTGACCTTCTGATTGCTACTTTTTACAATAAATACTTAGAATGATTGGCTTAAAGGGTAAAAATATTTTAAGATTGCTGACTTGTACAGATAAATCACCTTCTAGAAAGACAACAATTAAATCAATGCCAATTTTTCTAATGCTCTATTTAAACACAGAAAAATCTATAGAGTTTTGCCACCTTGATCCTTAAGAATTTTATTAATTTTCAGGTTATGCTTGGTACTGAATTGAACAATACAAAAAGTATCTAGGACTGCATGCCACCCACTTTCAAAAAGTGTTTAATCCAAGATGCTGCTGCTAAGTCGCTTCAGTTGTGTCCGACTCTATGCGACCCCATAGATGGCAGCCCACCAGGCTCCCCCATCCCTGGGATTCTCCGGGCAAGAACACTGGAGTGTGTTGCCATTTCCTTCTCCAATGCATGAAAGTGAAAGTGAAGTCGTTCAGTCGTATCCAACTCTTAGCGACCCCATGGGCTGTAGCCTACCAGGCTCCTCCATCCATGGAATTTTCCAGGCAAGAGTACTGGAGTGAGGTGCCATTGCCTTCTCCGTTAATTCAAGATAGAGTCATACAATTAAGAAATATTTGCTTAGAACCTATCATTTCCAAAAAGAAGCTGAAAATGTTAAAGGCAGATGCTGATGGGAAAAATGGTAGGTTTTTAGGTTTTGTATGTGTATGTGTGTGTGCATCTTGGAGGAAGGTAATGATATAAACCATTCCCAGGGATTTCCTAAAATCTTTTAAAATCTATGGATATGACAAACATTCAAAATATATTGGCATTTCAGCAGTAGAATAGTAGCCAGTATTTTGGGGGGGGCGGGGAGAAGGAGAGGATAGTTCATTTCCTAAAACACAGAAGCTAATTTCAAAGCAATGTTTCACAATTTTATGCTTCATTAAGTTCATACTTATACCTAGGAAGTAGATAATCATGTTCTGGATAATGTAACCATGATACCCCAGCCAGAACTGATGATATTAGAGGTGGCCCTTGGACTTCTTGACACCCAAAATGGGCAAGCAGAGAAGACCAGAGAGTAATTCAGTCATCTTGATGATTGAGCCAAAACAACTAAAAGCCCAAAACATGCCCTTATGGAGGAACTGATGAGCTTGCTTTATGCAGAGGCCTTGCTTAGCCCCTGGAAAGTTCTTGAACTGTATTCTAGTATTTATACAGTTCAGGCCTATTTGGGGTTTGGTTCTTTTTCTGAGGATAAGTTTAAGATTTTATTTGTGTTTCTTTGAGATCTAGATTATGGTAAATTTCCATTATTTGGAATGGTATTACCTCCATTATTTGATGTGGCCTGAGTAAACCTCTATTTCTTGTTATAAAAGTGAAATAATAAAGCAAAATGATTTCTAAAGGTTTGAAATAGCAAGCTTTTCCATAATCCATGTGCCATCAGTAATAATCAGGAAAAAGTAACAAAGAAACAAAGATACAGCAACTAAGCATAAAGAAGATAAAAATATTGTTCTTATTCCATAAAGCTAACAGTCTTCCTGGAAAGATAGAGGTCATATGTCAAAATCTTTTCAATTTAAAAATTATGAGAATTAATATTATAGTACATCTTCTAGCCTCTGCCAGTCTAGTTCCTGAGAACCAAGTAGAGATATGACAAAAAAAAAAAAAAAATCCATATATATATACATACATACATACACACACACATATATATATAGGACTATAAATCTTTCTGTTATCTGTGAGCAGAAAATGGCTCTATGAAAGGGATCACGAGACAATGATCCCACTTGAAATTAAGACAGCAATTAAGCACCAAAATACTGATGACAATTGAGAAGAAAATGTTCTGTAGAGGAAAATTCTCAGTAATTCAATTTGTATTGGTATAAATAATCTTTCCCAACTTTCTTTTGAATGATATATAGTCTCTTAATGGCCATGTTGTCTGTGGGAGAAAAATTAATGCTTTGTTCATTGAAGAGGTTCAAACAGGAAAGGATCATCTTCCTTGGATGAGAGTGCAGAAATACTTCAATATCGATATATTTAAGAGATTTTTCACCATATTTCTTTGAAATATACTAGAATGTCTCATGAAAGACAAATACTTTACTCTGCCAGCAAAATGTTTTAAAACTTTAACTATTAATAATCTGACAAATGTTAGTACCCGAAACCACTCAATCTTTTAGTATAAAAAATGCATGTCAAAAATTAAAATTAAAGCTGATTTTAGAGTTAAGCTTTTATTAATCAGGATGCATTAAACAAAATTTTATTAATTTAATAAATTGCTTTATTCTGATATAAAAATAGTGAACATATATAATCACACATACAGATGCACACATACAAATACCTAGAAAGTAATTCAAGATACTACCAGATTACCAAATAATTAGTGGAGATGTCTGATTCTTATATCAAATTCAACATACATTAAAAATAGCATGCTGATATTAGCAAAAATTCCTAATGAAAATGATTGTCTTTAAAAAAACAATAAAATCACTTAAGATTCAAATTAAAATTTTGGTGTTATCACTCAGTTAATCTCCAAGATGTTTAAGGAAAGAAGCTGAAGTTAAAACTGTTGCTTGATTCTACAACTGACAACGGCTTAATTTCCTAAATATACAAACAGTTTATACAACTCAATAATAACAACAACAACAAAAACTAGCCAATCAAAAAAAGTGGGCAGAAGACTTAAACTGATTTTTCTACAAAGAAGACATACAGATGGCCAACAGGCACATGAAAAGATGTTCAGTATCATTAATTATTAGAGAAATGCAAGTCAAAAGTACAATGAGATATCACTGGTCAGAATGACCAACATTAAAAAGTTTACAAATAATAAATGCTGGAAAGGGAGTGGAGAAAAAGGAAACCTCCTACACTGTTGGTGGGAATGTAAATTGGTATAGCCACTGTGGAAAACAGTATGGAAGTTACTTAAAAAAAAAAAATAGAGTTTCCATATAATACAACAGTCCCACTCCTGGGCATATATCTGGACAAAACTATAATTTGAAAAGATACACACACTCCTATGTTCAGAGCAGTGCTATTTACAATAAACAGCCAAGACATGGAAACAACCAAAATATCCATCAGCAGATAAATGAATAAAGAAGATGCTGTATACATATATTATATGTTTATATATATATAATGGAATACACATATATAAGGGAATACATATATTATGTATGTATATATATATATACATATATATATATATAATGGAATGCTACTCAATCATAAAAATAGTGGGATAATATCAGTTGCAGCAATATGAATGGACCTAGAGATTATCATACTGAGGGAAGTAAGTCATTAGCAGAAAAACAAATACCATATAATATCACATATGTTGAATCTAAAATATGACACAATGGAATTTATCTATGAAACAGAAACAGATGTACAGACAGAGAGAACAGATTTATGATTGCCAAGGCAAAGGGGTAAGGGGGTAAGGGAGGGATGGATTTGGGATTAACAAATGCCAACTAGTGTGTGTGTGTGTGTTTATAACTGAATCACTGACTACTGTATGCCAGAAACTAAAATAACATTGTAAATCAACAATACTTCAATAAAATAAAAAATTTAAAAAAACAGCTCCTTGTAATTGTACAACAAAGTATGTTTCACATAAGAACCAATGTTTTGGTTATGTGTGATGATGAAGGGATTTTCTTTGATGTAAGCTGTAAATACAGTCAACATGAAGATATGGAACCAGAATGAATCCTGGTGACACAATGGGTTATTGCCTCTTAACCTTCCACACCTGAATAAACGCAAGACAACAATCCTGACCTCCTAAATTGTCTTTTCTCATCCAACTGAACTTTATCTGTACACCAAACTCTACATAGAAAACAGGACTTGGGAAAATATACAATGTATACAAGTAGGACTATGGACCACACCTCAGTTACACAGCCATTTCAGCTAACTGGGATATTCTTCCTCTTGAGCATTCTGATTAAGCAATATCTTACTGAATAAAAATTAAATTGTAATCTTGATTATATTCCAAACTGGCTTAATCTTCTGTATTTGAAAGGTAATTGTATAAAGTGGATCATGTATAAGGTGTCTGAAAAGTATAGTATTTTAGAAGTGTGAGGTTCCACTAGTTAGGGAAGGGTGATAAGTAGCATTATTAATCCCATTTTATAGGAGAGCTAATATACTGTATTGAAGAGACTTGCAGAAAATAACAGTTACCATGTTTATTCAAATATAAGGCACATTAAAAAACACAAAAACATAATAATCATCACCTGTCAGCTGAGAAGCAGAAAAGAGGTTGCAAAAGAACCATTGCTGGCCTAGGCTTGTGTTAATGAGCCATGCCTGGAGGGCTCATGCAATCATCAATACAGTTAATTTTCCTTATAGAACCACAGACAACTATATCTTAACTTATTTTTATATTCTTAACTTTTCACTAAGATCTCTTTTTAAAAAAATCATTAGAAGACTACATTGCAAGGAAAAGTTATTGCATATGAAGTAGGCAGCAAGCTTCATGCTGAGCAGAGCAGTTACAGGCAGTAGAAATTGCTTGACCCTTCAGAGTAAGTCTGAGAATTCTCACAGACCATTTTATGATTGATCCATGTGTCATAAAAGACTATCACTTAGGCATAAACCATCTATTTGCCAAAAGCCTCTTGCTGCTATTCTGGAAAAGCTGTTTAAACTTTTAGAAAGATATAATTTAATCAAAGAAAATAAGTGAAAGTAAGGTTAAGCAAATAGAAAATGAAGATGAAAGTCTATTATTGTTACTTTACACCATCAATTCTAAAGGGCTGAACAAGTTAGGATCTTGAGTTTGGGGAATAAAAGAAGACTTCCCCTATGAAGCTTTACTGAAAATAAAAGGGAAGCCTATGTAATGAGTGTCATAATAAGTTAGCTAAAAAAGTGTTTTTTTCCCTACCACTGCCTTCTCTTTCCCAAAGATATTATAAAATTCATGGTAAATTTCACATTAACTGGAAATTTAGAATTCAAGGAAATAGTGATTTATGACAAAAATTGAACTAAGAATTCAAAGCTATATCTTTGCAGCAACATGGATGGATTTAGAGATTGTCATACTGAGTGAAGGACATCAGACAGAGAAAGACGAACATCATATGACACCACTTAGAGACAGAATCTCAAAAATGGTACAATGAACTTATTTAGAAAACAGAAGTAGAGTCACAGGGGTAGGAAACAAACCTATATTTACCAGGGGGAAAAGGGAGGAAAGAGAGATAAATTGAAAGATTAGGATTGACTTACACACATTACTATCTGTAAGATAGATAACTAATAAAGACCTATTGTATAACACAGGAAACTCTATTTGGTCCTTGAAACTCCAATACTTTGGCCACCTCATGCGAAGAGTTGACTCATTGGAAAAGACCCTGATGCTGGGAGTGATTGGGGGAAGGAAGAGAAGGGAATGACAGAGGATGAGATGGCTGGATGGCATCACCGACTCGATGGGCATGAGTTTGAGTAAACTCTTGGAGTTTGTGATGGACAGGGAGGCCTGGTGTGCTGCGATTCATGGGGTCACAAAGAGTGGGACACGACTGAGCGACTGAACTGAACTGAACTGAATGACTTATAGTGTACTGTTCTCTTTACTTCCTTGGTGGCTCGGAAGGTAAAGAATCTGCCTGCCATGAAGGAGACACAGGTTTAATCCCTGGGTCGGGAAGATCCTCTGGAGAAGGATATGGTTACCCACTCCAGTATTCTTGCCTGGAGAATCCCATGAACAGAGGAGCCTGGTGGGCTATACAGCTCACTGGGTTGCAAAAGAGTTGGATGTATAAAATATAACAATATAATACAACATAAAGACTTCCCTTGTTCAGTCAGAGTCATGTCTGACTCTTTCCAACCCCATGAGCTGCAGCACGCCAGTCTTCCTTGTCCTTCACTATTTCCTGAAGTTACTCAAACTCCTGTCCATTGAGTCGGTGATGCCATCCAACCATCTCATCCTCTGTCGCTCCCTTCTCCTCTTGCCCTCAGTCATTTCCAGCATCAGGGTCTTTTCCAATGAGTTGGCTCTTCGCATCAGGTGGCCAAAATATTGGAGCTCAGCTTCAGCATCAGTAGGAAACAAATCTTAAAAAAGAGTGTGTATATGTACACAAATAACTGATTCACTATCTTGTCCAGCAGAAAGTACACAACACTGTGGATCAATTATACTCCAATAAAATTTTTAAAACAAGTAATAAAATTAAAAAGGAGCCCAAAATTCCACAAGAAAATGAAAGCCAGTAGTTTTCATATATTAAAGTCTAAGTGGAAGTGTTACTCATCCAGTCATGCCCCACTGTTTGTAACCCCATGGACTGTAGCCCACCAGGCCCTTCTATCCATGGGATTTTAAGCTTGCATCAAAATAGTATCACTACCTCTTGATTTTCCTTTTGTTGTTCACATTGTATACATCTCCATTCCTTCAGTGTCCAACGTGGTAGCCACTAGTCACGTGGAACTGTACATTTAAATTAAATGAAAGTAAAATTTCAGTTCCTCGGCTGCACTAGCTGCATTTGAAGTGTGCAATTAGCCTGTGTGGCTAGAAGCTACTGTATTAGACAAGATAAGACAGTTTCATCATCACAGAAACTTTTACTGGATGGGGCTGCAGTTCAGTTAAAATCTCTTCCAGGATTCTTGGATGCTATTTAAAATGAATATTGAGGAAATTGATCTTGCCTCAGGTTGTAATCAGTAAATGTAGACATTTGCATACTGAATGTGTAAGGTGAGCCAGTCATAGAATTTTATAGCTCTGAGGACCCTGGAAGGTAATTTGCTATAACTCCTCTTATTTTACTGTTGTGGAAACTGAAGTGTAAAGAGCTCAAGTGTTTGGTGTAATGTCACCTAGGATTTTGTGAGAAGGTTAGGCATCAGTGTTGGTAGTGACACACTTCCACAAATTTTGAAATAAAGCATATAAAATGAAACCTTGCCCTGAAATTAGGTCATGTTCCCGTGTGAGCAGACCCAACCGGGCTAATGTGTCCCCTAGAGACCAAATTCAGAATTCCAGTCTGAGAGCTATTGATTTATTATTTTCATCCAGTCGTTCTAACTACTCCAGCATTTGGTTCATTCAATCAAGAATGCCCTCTAAATAAGGTGTGGTGGTTGTTCAGTCACTAAGGCGTGTTGGACTCTTTGCGATCCCATGGACTATAGCACGCAAGGCCTCCCCTTCCTTCACCATCTCCCAAAGTTTGCTCAAACTCATGTCCATTGAGTCCGTGAGGTCAACCAACCATCTCATCCTCTGTTGTCCCCTTCTCCTTCTGCCTTCAATCTTTCCTGGCATCAGGATCTTTTCCAATGAGTTGGCTCTTCACATGAGGTGGCCAAAGTATTGGAGCTTCAGCTTTAGCATCAGTCCTTCCAATGAATAATCAGGGTTGATTTCCTTTAGGATTGACTGATTTGATCTCCTTGATGTCCAAGGGACTCTTAGAGTCTTTTTCAGCACCACAATTCAAAAGCATTCATTCTTTGGCACTCAGTCTTCCTTATGGTCCAACTCTCACATCTGTACATGACTACTGGAAAAGCCATAGCTTTGACTATACAGACCTACTTTATTTGGCTTTAGCCATACACTTTATTTTGTGAAGTGTCTTTTTTAGACTTATTTCTGGTTTGGGTTGAGAATTACAGAAGGAAAGGTCATGATGAAAGAGACAACAAAATTGCAACCTAGCTATTGCTTCTATACATGTTTCCTCATTCAGCTTGATACTGCAATGTCAGGCAATTTTGCATTTAAATCTCACATTAACATTTACTAGCATCATGATGCTTAGTAGGTTTGGGCTGCTATAACAAAATACCACAGTCTGAATGGCTTATAAGTAACAGCCTCACAGTCTGGGAGGTTGAAAATCTGAAATCAAGGTGCTGGCATGATCAGGTGAGGAATCTCTTCCTGGTCACAGACTTATTGCATCTTCATATGGTGGAAGGGGCTAGGGAGTTCTGTAGAATCTTTTTTAGACCACTAATCTCATTCAAGAGGTCTCCTCCCTTATGACCTAGGAACCTCCTAAAGGCCCTACTTACCCTTACCGTCACTTTTGAAGAGTAGCAGTTCAGCACGTGGCTTTTGGCAGGGGGCATGGACATTCAGACCATAGCAATGACCTTGCACAAGATTAGGCATATCCATTCCTATGCCTGCTTGCTCCTTTACTGCATTAGACTCTCCTGTCCTTGCTCCTGCTAAGTCACACTGTCCACATTCACTGCTTCTCCAGTGTCTTTAACCAGGGCACAGGTGAATAGGTGTATACATAGGTGGAGACCTCATCCAATCAGGAAGCAGACCCATAGGTGGGCCTATGACACAGGACTTGCATGACCTAGTTCATAAGAATAATAACACGTATTATGCTTATATTATTATTATTATGGTATTTTGAAATTTTCAATGAGGATGGTAAGAGACGAAATCAGTTAGTAGCAAGAGGAATGGCCATAACTGAAGGTTGCTGAAATGCAGAGAGGATTGGTGAATGATTTTGAGCTACATGTAAGCAGAAATGATAAAGCATTCAGAAACTGAAAGCAGAGAAAGTTGGTCAATTGTAGGGCATGAAGAACATGAATATGGAGAGAGATTGAAAAAATGCAGAGGCTACTTCAGAGAAGCAGAAAGTTGCTCATGGGATACAGAGCAGCCTTTGAGCAGCTACGAATTCTGAACAAGGCCCAATTCTACTTTGAAGTTTGTCTTCCTGATGACATTTCCTATCTGTTTCCTGTGTGAACTCTGAATCTCTTCAATTTGTTTTCTCCTTTTAGTTGTTTGTTTTAATTGGAAGTAATTTATTAATTTCCCTTAATTTGCAATCAAAAGCATTCCTATCTAAATCTGGGGTAATACCAATTCCAATAGCTTGTTGTAAGGACTAAAAAGGAGATATAAATATGACACCCTACAAACTCAATAATTCTTTAAGGTAGTTTATTCTGTTTCAAAGAAATGAGATTAAAAAAAAAAAAAAAGAAATGAGATTAAATCAAAGAAGTTATTTCCCTATAATTAATTTAAAAAATAGTTTAGGATTGAGATAACAGTAGAGTTTTCTGAAATTTCCAATTAGTATTCTCCAGTTTGCAGCATCCATTACAAATTGTGCCCAGAGGCCATGTGCTAATAGACAGAAACCATCATAAAGTGTGAATTTTGCACCACTTATTTGGTAGAGATTACTGTTGTCTAGCTACATCTGATTCTCCTCTACTTTCTGGATATAGTAAATATTTTATTTTAGAGACCCTTGCTCAATACCATATTATTAGTTCCAACCAATTTACACATCTTTTCTGAGCAAGGGTCATAGCTAGCCCTGACAAACAAGCAGCCCTCTTTATCTGTCACAAAGATTCCAAAAGGCACATGTGGGGATGATGAAGTCACAAGATGGAAAACTGAAGAAGTCTATAAAGTCATGTGTTAGAAGAAAATCATGCCATGAAAAAGAACTACCCTGGCAAGCTGCCCAAATTGCAGCAGAATTGTATAAGCAAAGAATACTTGTAAAGGCTAAACCCACTGTTGGGGTTATATGTCACACAGCACAAACCATCCTACTCAGCTGTGATAGTTTGCAATGTCCTAGGTGAAGTTGTTCCTGATTTTCCTTGTACTCTGATTTCTTCATGCATATACAAAAATTTAGACTTGATTGCCTCCAGTGGTCATATGTTCACTCCATGATTCTTCTCTGATGCCTGCCCTATTTATCTTTTGTATTCACTGAGAAGATGCTCTGAAAAGGCACAAGGGCCTTCCTAATACATTCTTATAAACAAAAGATGTTGATGTCAAACCTGACAGTTTCCAAAACAGATCTTGCTGTTTCTGAATCAAGCATTTGGAATGATGTCAATTTTAATTTTTAATTTGGATATGTGCAAGTTTGTATCCTTTTCAGTTGGAGATACTTGAATAGACTTTGTCCCCTCTTGTTTTGCCAGTATTTGAAAGCACAGTTGTGAGAATGCAGAGAACTGTAACTGACTGAACAAATCTGCTAGCTTCAATATGGCTCTTCTTAGCCTGTTTTTCTCCATCACCCAGTGTGAATCTTGCCTCTTGTGAGTCCTTGGCTAGGACTCTGGTTCTACTGGTAAACCTTGCCCAGAGGTGCCTAAGACAGGCATTGCCTTGACTTACAG
This sequence comes from Cervus elaphus, assembly GCF_910594005.1. Taxonomy (NCBI): domain Eukaryota; kingdom Metazoa; phylum Chordata; class Mammalia; order Artiodactyla; family Cervidae; genus Cervus; species Cervus elaphus. The sequence goes on from NC_057847.1 coordinate 67,452,479, forward strand.
AAGCAGGCTTATATTAAAATGAACAAATTTGGTCTTGATAGGGAAGGACCTATTAATTCCTTCTCACTCAATAGCACCTGATAATCCAAGAGACAGGTTAAAGAACAAAATATCGCCTTGGAAATCCAGTAACTCTCAGTTTAGAAAACAACAGTGGGATGGAGAGAATATCCAATGATCTGAATCCAGAACAATTTAAAGCTCCATTTCTGAATCTGTCACTACTTACCTGGGTGCCTTTTGTCAAGTTACTTAATTTCTCTAAACCTCAGCTCTCTCCTTTGAAAAATGGGTTAATAGCAACTACTTCACGGTATAGCTGAGAAAGTAAAATAAGACAGCTTATGCAAAGCACAAAGAATGATGCAAGCGTCCATGTGCACATGTGTGCTCAATTGCTTCAGTCATGTCTGACTCTTTGCGCCCCATGGACTATAGCCTGTCAGGCTTCTCTGTCCGTGGGATTCTCCAGGCAGAATACTGGAGTGGGTTGCCATGCCCGCCTCCAGAGTATCTTCCTGACCCAGGGATCAAACCCACATCTCCTGCATCTCCCACATTGGTAGGCAGATTCTTTACCCACAGAGCTATCTGGGAAGCCTGACATATCAATAACTACAAATGCTGTTTCTTTCATTTCTCTTACACAAGGAAGCTAAGGTAATACTATAGCTGGTACTTCACCAAGAGAAAGGCCTAGATAGAATTGTAGAGTAATGATATCCTAAAGACTGTGAACATGAAGAGGAGCAGCCTGAAGGATATATTGCTCTGGATTAGCACTGCAGCATTTTTAACATGAATAATAATTAAAAATTCTTACATTGGCATGATGATATATACAGATACTTCTCAATTGCATTTTAAGGAGAGGAGAACTCAGGATCTGATTGATGGAAAGAATATCACCCCATTTTAAACACAGGCCTTGAGGAGTCTGGAAATTTTTTGATTATTTACTTGGTTAGTATCCTAACAAAAAGGAAAACCCAGGTTTAAAACAATGGGGTAAGTAGACCATGCCGACCACGAAGGCCTTCTTTTTTCTAGGAACTGCATCATGTTGCCTAGAAGGTACACGGAGAATGAATGCACATCTAATGAGGAAGAAAATTAAACAACCAATTTCAGTCCAGTATGATATATGCCATACTGGAGATAAGAAATGTTTGTTAGTCAAACTCAGACAATGGGTGATTAAATCAGGGGTGGGCATGTTTTGTATGCGTATTTGTGGGACACAAGTGGAAAATCAGCAAGTCTTCCTGGCAAAGATATCCCTTAGTTCTTTAGGCTAATTTTAATGTGAAGGCAGCTTCCCACACCATGTGGGTTGGGTTTCTGACCATCAAATCTGCAAGATCCGCAAGACAACATTCTGTACTTCAAAGCTTAGAATTCCTTTGAACCTTCCAAGTTTTTTTCATTTTCAAGAGAACTTTTTAAAATTCAAGTTCCTGGAACATGTTTAATCTTATCAGCTGGCACCTTTGGGGGGATTATCGAGCCTCGCTGGAGGCCTGGAGGTAAGGAGTTAAGAAAAAGGTTTAAGGAAGGGAATGGTGCTATTTGAAGAGATGGGGCTTCCCTGGTGACTCAGATAGTAAATAATTTGCCTATGATGCAGGACACCCAAGTTTGATCCTTGGGTCAGGAATATTCCCTGGAGAAGGGATTGGCTATCCACTCCTCTATTCTTGCCTGGAGAATTCCATGGACAGAGGAGCCTGGTGGGCTGTAGTCCATGGAGTCGCAGAGTTGGACATGACTGACAGACTAACACCTTCACTTTCCAGTACCAAAAACAAGCTTCATTGACTTTTTTTTTTTTTTTTTGGACCAAGGCTAGACAAGGCTTCTGTCAGTCAATTCAGTGAAACTTTGGTTCCATTCAACCCTGCTGGTTCCAAAATATAAAGTGAAAAAAACAAAGAGTCATCAGCTCAGAGTAAGGTGGCCCAGAGGATTGAAGCACATAATCTATTTTCCTACTAGATGGTGGTCATGGTTGAAGGCTTGTGGGGCAATGACTGTGTCCTATTGATCCTAGTTGAGAAGCGGGACCTGATCTCACCACTCCTCCCTCTCTGACCACACCATGCCTTTCTTTGACTGCTTTTTCATTTGTTCATTTCTCCATCTTTTCCAAAGAGAAATTTACAAAGCCTCAGGAAGAGAGCTACAAGCACATTTACAGTAGGGATTAGTTAATGACTTAATATGTCATGTCCAAATAAATGAATTGCTGATGACTACATTTCTCACAGCAATAATGGTAGTTATTTGCATACTAGAATCAACAGACTTTAGCCCATAGACAATTCTCCCTCTGAATATTCATATAGAAGGATAGGCCAACAAAAGTGATGAATCTAGACAGTGTAAGGGGATCATGGCCATAGAGCATGAGAAATACAGGATGTACTCTCTACATGTGTTGATACATGGCTCTACTTTCTACCAAGTCATGTAAGTTGGAAAGCCAAGCTATCTTTAACTCCCCGATCACCCTCATTTGTCCACATTCAGACTTGTCCTAAGTCCTTCCAATTTTCATTTTGAATCTTTCTTGTATCCATTTCCCACTCCTTTCCATCCTCACAGCTTCTGTTTCACATCAAGCTCTGTCCTGCTCAAACTAGTAGGACGGTCTCCTACGTGATCTCCCTGTCTCCCATAACACCACCCTCCACCCTCCCACCCCTTTAGATCCTTCCACACAGTCTCCAGGATTCAAAGGCTGCATCTAGTGATGCCACTGCCCTTTCAATAGTTCTATATCTTCAGGAGAAGAGAGTCTGAGCTCCTCTCCATGACTTCTAAAGCCTTTGATGATAGGATGATAGGATGACGATGAAGATAGTAAAGATGGTTAACCTTACCTGAGCATTACCATTTGCTCAGGTATCAGTGCAGTATACTGCACTAGATATTTTTATGTGTGTTACTTAACTTATCCTTTAATATATTCTGGGATATATATAATCTATCTTTTAAAAAAGAACAAACTACTTTCAAGGTTTGTTTGTTTGGCTAATAAAGGTTGGAGAAGAGATTTTATCCAAAGTCAGTCATTCTCCAGAGTATGTGCTCATAACTACTATGTAACACTTTTTTACTTCTCCTAAACCAACATGACAAATAAGAAGATAGTCTTTTTATCTTTTAGGGCATCGAGTGTATAATTAAATAAATGTGGTTTCAGAAAAATTCTATAGATTACAATTCATTCCATAATAAATTGAAAGCTAAGCTAACCAGCCAAGTGGTTCAGAAGAGCCAAAAATTTCTTAAATCAATATTCAGGCCCCCAGGGCAATAAGCGTGAGGGAGTAGTTTGTGCTTTTTAATATTCAGTTCTTCAACTTTTTATAAGATTCACACTTTCATCTATTTTGGATGATATTTTCAACCCCTTCTTTGCAGGCCAAATGCATGTTTCTAAAAGTCAGTGGTAAATAAACATCTTAAGTTTGACCTGGTGGCACTGTCTTCCAATCAGCAGTTGTATTTCATTATTATCTCTACTTTTGTCTGTATGAAAATATTTGTTTCCTCAACTACAGGAAAATTCTACTTTGCTTTGTTTTTGGCTCTGAATTATTTTTAATTTCAGTTATAGACAAATGGAAAATGAGTATACTGAGACATTTTTGTTTCAGAAACAACAATGGAAATCATTATGCCTCTGAATGGCAATGCTTTGTACTGTTTTCAATAGCCAAGACATGGAAACAACTTAAAAGTCTGCTGACAAAAGATGTGGTATATTTGTATATATAATGGAATATTATTCAGCCATTAAAAAGAATGAAATAATGTCATTTGCAGCAACATGGATGGACCTAGAGATTATCATATTAAGCAAAGAAAGTCAGAAAGAGAAAGACAAATACCCTGTAATATCAGTTATCTGTGGAATATAAAATATGACACAAATGAACATATCTATGAAACAGAAATAGACTCACAGATCTAGAGAACAGACCTGTGGTTGCCATGGCTGGGGGCGGGGTAGGGATGGACTGGGAGTTTGGGATTAGCAGATGCAAGCTATTAGATATAAGATGGATAAAGAGCAAGGTCCTACTGAATCACACAGGAAGCTTACTAAATATCTTGTGGTAAACCAGAATGGAAAAGAATATAAAAAAGAATATATATATATATTCTCAGATATATATATATCTGAGTCACTTTACTGTGCAATGCAGCAGAAATGAACACAATTGTAAATCAAGTAAACTTCAATAAAATTTTTAAAAATAGTGATATTTTAGCCACAACTGGACACACTTTGGGTCTTCCTTGATGGCTCAGTGGTAAAGAATTCCCCTGTAATGAGGAGATAAGGGTTCGATCCCTGGGTTGGGGAGATCCCCTGGAGGAGAGCATGGCAGCCCACTCCAGTATTCTTGCCTGCAGAATCCCATGGACAGAGGAGGCTGGTGGGATAAAGTTCAAGGGCTCGCAAAGAGTCAGACAACTGAAGTGATTGAGCATGCACGCACACACAGACACACTTTAGATGCAAGCAGATCACCTATGTTTTGAATTATGAAAAGAAAAATTCAAGAGTATGCTCGTATTCCTGGAAATAGTTCATGCAAAAATGTGCTCAAAGAACAAAGTATGGTTAGTATTCTCTAATGTCATAAGCTCTGTAAATGGAAACCCTCTTTTTAGCATATAAAAATATAATTTGAATAATGTGTAGTCTAACTTTATGTGTGTTTCAGAAAGACATTATTTCTTATTGCAGAGTACATATGTGATGTTCTTGGCTGGAAAACCAAGAGGAAGAGGAAGGGATTCAAGTGTGTGAACCCCCATATTCCCAGCATCATCCTTTTTATTTGCTCACTGACAGAAACTGTTTTTCATTCCTAATAGCAACAGTGAGCTTTTGGCCAGGTGCTTGCTTTGCTACAGAACTGGTAGGCAGGGTCCTCTCTAGGGAAGACTGATTACACTGGAATCTGGGAAACAGGTGGATGGCTGGGATTGCTGGTAGAAACCAGCCTTCAAGGCTGGTAATATCAGCAAATAGAAGCTTAGCCTGCCTCTAGCGACAAGGTCTTCAGAGACTCTTCCTCTGGGCTGTGTTTGTAGCTGGGAACATCAATCTCCCTCCTGGCCAGGGGCTTGTTAAGATTCTGAATATCACTTTCAATTAAATTTCTCAAATGCTCATTTAGTTTCTATTTAATAAGGCTGGATTATATGTCATGTATGATCCAGCAGGTTGTTTTTAAAAGATAAAATTAAAAGGAGCTCTGGGATAAGTTAAGTGGCAAGCATGTTCCTATGCCAACATGGTGCCTGAACCACTGGCCACAGTTGGCTTTGCAAATGGACACGGGTCATTTTTTGAAGTATTTTTCCTAATGGAGAATTTCAATCAAATATTCACTATTAGGGAAACCAGGACATTATTTCCTGATGGTTGCACAAATTCTATCAACTTTTTTAGTCCAAATTTTTCAGGGCTTCTGTAGTAGAATCCTCCTTCAGGTAGGGGGCAGAAGTAGCTATAAGAAGGTACTGCAGATAGAATCTGTCAGACTCTGAACACCTGATTTTTTGAAGTGATAATGCTAATAAAAAATAATTGCAGTAAGAATTGCTATGTATCATCTACTATCTGTCTATCACTGTGGCCAGCACTTCAAGTAAAACACTCATCTATGCTTTCTTTCTTTCTTTCTTTTTTGATATTTCAAATTTTTAGGTGTACTTTGTTTGAATGAAGTACAGATGATTCACAATATTATATTAGTTTCAGGAATACAGCATAGTGATTCAATATTTTTATATGTTATAATTCATTTAAGGTTATAATAAAATACCGGCTATATTCCTTTTGCTGCACAGTATATTCCTGTAGCTTATTTATTTTAGATAGAATAGTTTGCATAACTACCTTTGTTTTTCACCTACTCTCTTCATTGTTACCACTGGTAACAATTAGTCTGGTTTCTATATCTGAGTCTATATTATATTTATTCATTTGTTTTATTTTTTAGATTCCACATATAAATGATAACATGCAGAATTTTTTTGCTCTTTTTGACTTATTTTCATAAGTATGATAACTTCCAGGTCCATTCATGTTGTTACAAATGGCAGAATTTCACATTTTTTACAGCTGAGTAATATTCCATTGTATGTACGTGTACATGTGTATATATACTCTTTCTTTATCCATTTGTCATAGAAATGCAAATCAGAACCACAATGAGACACCTCACACTTATCAAAATGGTTATCATCAAAAGTCAACAAACAATAAATGATGGCAAAGATATAGAGAAAAGAGACTATTTGTATACTCTTGTTGGAAATGTAAATTGATGCAGCCACTCTGGAATATGGTATGGGGGTTCTCCTCAATAAACTAAAAATATAACTATCATATGATTTAACAATTTCACTCCTGGGCATCCAAAGAAAACAAAATCCCTAATTTCAAAAGATTAAAACCCTCATTTAATCATCAAGCCAATGCTAAGAGGAAAGTCTAACATCCAGTTTCTGATGGTGAAACTGAGACGTGGAGTTTGCCCATCACCAAAGAACTAGTTTGTGCTAATAGAGAAGTGTCAGTTATGTAAGTCCCTCTTAATCTTCAGTCTCCTCATTTCCCTCTTCTCCACTCTCTTCTTAAAAGTCTGACACCACAATGCGGAGCAGGCTTAGCCCTCAGTGGTTTCTTGATAGACTTAGTGGCTAACAGGAAACCAACATAGAGGAGTGGTGAGTTAGGAGGCAGATGGGAAGGAAGATCAGGGTCCCTTGATCCCACTGGAAGATTCATGAGGAGAAGAAGCAGGACCTCAGAACTTTCGCTTCAAGGATGTGTGTTTATACTGTACCTATAGTCCTAACCCTGGACAGTGGAAAAGTTTTGAAAGCTCCAGGGCTTTTGAATCAAAACCTAGTCTGATCCCCACCGATGCCTTTTTTTAGTTAGTGAACCCAGGCATATGTGTGTGTGCTTTGCCATGTCTGACTCTTTGCAACCTCATGGACTGTAGCCCACCAGGTTCCTCTGTCCATGGAATTTTTCAGGCAAGAATACTGGAGTGGGTTGCCATTTCCTCCTCCAGGAGATCTTCCCAACCCAGGGATCAAACCCTTGTCTCCTATGTCCCCTGCATTGCAGGTGGATTCTTATCTGCTGAGCCAGCAAGGAAGCCCAGGAGAGCTACTTTGTCCTGGCCCTCAGCTATTTCTAAGACATGGCTTTTCTCCCACCTGGTTAGGACATCTTGACACTTGGTCACAGGTATGTGCATATAACCCAGGCTTGGTCAGTCGTCACGTCCCATTATCTTTCACCAAAAATGGTCCAGAGATGGCCTTTGCAATCTTGTCCTCTAGGCCTTTCTAAAGAAGTGGGCTGCGTTTTAAGGCTCTCTATCTCTAAATGTGCATTACCTTGGGTTAGCATTTGACTTTTCTATATGTGGTTAAAATCATGGCATTGGATTGAATTAGGTTTTCTTTACTTCCAACAGCTCTAACAGTCTATTACTCTATCTGAAGGAAAATACACTCCCAGTTTTTATCCAGTACAGTTGGGTTCTATAAAATATCAGACATGAGAGGAGGCATTTGAGGCCACAGTCTCTCTTAGGTGGCTATGAATAGCTAAAACAAAAGGATTTAAAAAAAATAAGTTTTACAAAAAGACTTTGTGTGCTGGAGTTTGGAGTTCTTTTTTGAAATAGTTTTTGGAAACCAACGCACTTACAAGAAATTTTGTAATCTTCAGTATTTTCCTTTGGCATGTGAGTCCATACCCATCAAGGGAGCGGAGTTTCAGTGGGATATAGTTTATAAAATATGGAGGGGCTGTAATTACAGCACAAATGTTTTGCATAGAAATGTGCTAACAGGAAACAAAAGAGGCATTTGAAATAAGAACCCAAGGGAGGAAAAGAATTCATGAAGAAAATAATGCTGAAATAAACACTTGCTGAGTATAGAATTCCTTCAAAGAGCAAAACTTTTTAATGTATGTTTTCAACTGAAAATCAGAAGGTGGCAGCACTGCTTACTGAATAGACTCAGATGGCAGATCTAAGGAAACTCAGAGTGAGAATAATCCATTTTATAGTTTATAAGCAGTAGCTAGCACTTTGTTGCTAAAATGAAATGATGATTAGTAAAATGAACCCCTGAAAACTCCAAGCATCTTTGGGGGTTTGAAACAGTGACCCAATATTCACCTCCAAGGATACAGTGAAACCAGAAGCTTAAGAGAACAAAGAAGGAGGCTCTGGATGGTTTTGGCCTTTGATTAAATTTCTTTCCGTCAGAAATAAAAAATAAATGTGCAAAATATGGCCCCAGACCTGCAGCATCAAGACCACCTGCTGATTTATAAGAAATGCTATTTTTCCATCCCTGCTTCAGGTCTACTGACTAGAAGTTCTAGGTGTAGGCTCCAGAAATCTGGGTTTTCTAAGCCTTCTAGGTGATTCTGGGGCACAGTCAACTTTGTAAAATGAAAGTATAGGTGTTCAGACTACTGTTATTAGTTGTAATTCAAAATATGGAGCAAGTCTTCAAACAACACCTTGTAAGATTTACAAATTATGTGGTCTTATGTAGCTTTAAGCCATATATAACTTGAATGGTGACTCAGATGGTAAAGAATCCACCTGCAATACAGGAAATGCCGGTTTGAGCCCTGGGTCAGGAAGATCCCTCGGAGAAGGGAACGGCAACCCACTCCAGTATTCTTGCCTGGAGAATCCCATGGACAGAGGAGCCTTGTGGGCTACAGTCCATGGGATCGCAAAGAATCGGACATGACTGAGTGACTAACACTTTCTCTTTTCACAAGTTTGAATAATAAGGTTGGGCAAAAAAGGGTAAACTGAAAGAAAGTAATCCCATAAAAATGGACTTGAACAATCAGTGAGAAATTTGGAAAGAAATGAGGTTTTTCCCTTACATCATTTGAATTTTTGCCTACTTGCCAATAGCAATGGAAATCTTCAGAAAACTATGTTTAAGGTAATTTTCTCTATCAAAAATGCTTGCAACTTATTCCTCAATACAATGAGAAAGAAAATTTTGAAAATGATGTTTCATTGTTCTCAGAGAGAACAAATGCATAACAAAAATGTAATGCAGCTGACCATCCAAAAAAATAAAAAAGAAACAAAGCTGGTGGTAAAAAGTCAGTTACACTTAAAAAGCATACAGACTCTGAGAAGTAACTTCTGCCTTTTTAATAGGCATCGGCTAAAATATAGTTCAGAGAAATTCATTACTGTTTTATTAACTAATTGTGTGGTTTTTACAATGGATGGTGGATAATGGGAACATTATGCCATTAGATATAATAACACAACCACAGAGAAGGCCACAGACAAAATACCCAAAGCTGTGGCTGGCCACCTCAGGGGGCCTCAACGAGGGATAGTCTTCTGGTGTGGCCACAGATTTCCAAAGTTCCATCTTAACTTGGCAAATCCACGAAGTCCATGGTGTCCAGACCTCCCTCATCAGCCCCTCAGAGACGGTCTCTTTGTAACCAAATCCACTGGAGACTCACATCCGTATTACCTACTATGTCTTTTTTTTTTTTCCCCAGTTTGTTACGTGCAACAGAAGTAAAAAACCATTCAGAGACTCTGTTAGGTGACCCATATGTACATACCTGGTCTGGTCTTCTTGGTGGGTCCCAATGGAAAGTCAACTTAAAATTAGAAATGTGCTTGGTGAACACAATATCAGATCAGAAATCAGCTGGGAATTTTATTATTCAAATGCCCTCATCTTCACGGTGAAGATAGATTGTCAGACAAATCTGCTCTTTGGGTTTTTGAGTTGTAACATTATTATGTCTGAGCAGAAACTGTTCTGCTTCTCTGATTGGTGTTTTCCACATTCTTATGCTAAATTTCTCCCCTCAGCCAACACTTTCTTTTTTGAGGTATCTTAATATCATTTTTTAGAATTTAGTTAGGGCAGTCAAGTTTCCAAGAATATCTTCATCTATTTATGTATTTTCTTATATAATTTTCAGGAGTACTGTATTACAGTTTGATATCTATGTACACTACAACTAATCACCACTGCACTTCTACAAGTTACCATCCATTACCATACAGATGACCTCCTTCATCCTTTTCACCCACCCCCCAACTTCCTTCTCCTCCAGTAACCACTAGTCTGACCTCTGTATCTGTGACTTTGTTTTTGTTTTATTGTCTATCTATGTATATGTATAATCTATGTATAATCTACCATATAGATTCCACATATGCGTGAAATCTTGAAGTATTTGTCATCTTGTCCTTTGTCTGTTTTGTCACTTATTAACATAACTATGGGATTCCTTGGTTGCTCAGTGGTTAAGAATCTGCCTGCCAGTGCAGGAAATGCTGGTTCGATCCCTGGGCCAGGAAGATCCCCTGCAGAAGGAAATGGCATCCCACTCCAGTATCCTTGCCGGGGAAATCCCATGGACCGAGGAGCCTGGAGGGCTACAGTCCTTGGGGTTGCAAAAGGATTGGACACGACTTAATGACTAAACAACAACAACGATCAGCGCTATAGTGCTACTTCTCCTAAGAATAGCTGTCATGGTTAAACGTTCTTCAGTACCAGAATCTTGGGATGCCAGAGTACTTGGTCCTAGAGCTCCTGAAATTCACATTCCAACTGAGAAAGCAGCGAGTGTAACTGACGACCACAATTCAGTGTGCGGACATGCAGTGAGGAGACAGAGTGGGCCACGGTACCTAAGAGGGACAGCTGAACTTTTTAAAAACTAATTAATTAATTTGGCTGCATCAGGATGTTCATTGTGTCACGCAGGACCCTACGTTGCAGTGCCTGGGCCCTCTAGTTGTGGCGTACGGGCTTCGGGATCTTAGTTCCCCCACCAGGGATCTAACCCACGTCCCTTCCATTGCAAGGTGGATTCTTAACCACTGGACCACCAAGGAAGTCCCAAGGGGCAGCTGATCTTAATACTGAGGTCAGGGAAGCCTCCCTCATGGAAGCAGTCTCTACACCGAGTCCTAGGCTAAGGGAATAGGAGAGACAAGGACAGGGTTTGAGGCAAAGTCAGTGGCAGATGTTCAACTTCAAAAGGAAGAAAGAACACAAAACATTCAAGGAATCATGTGAATTAATATGGCTCCTGCACAAAATAGAGAGACTAGGGAGAGTGAAACGGGGAAAGATCATGTTAGAGATTTAAGCTGGAGCCCGATCAAGAATAATTTTGTTTACACTATCAAAATTCATTATTTACATTTATGATGAGAGAATTAATGGTTTTAAGTAGAAGAGTGTCTCAATATAATCTGTATTTAGAAACCTCGTCCTGGCTACAGGACATACTATGGATTGAAAAGAGGCAAAGCTTGAAAGAAAAGTGTCTTAACTTTTCTTGTGTTAGTTATTTTTCACTATAGTACTAAATAATAACTAATAATAAGTTTCTATCTGCCAAACATTTTACAGCAATTCTATTTAATCTTCATAATAATGCTTTAAGGTAGTATTGCCCTAATTACTCTTAAGAAGTTGAAGTAACTCGCCCAGGACTGCACAGGTGGTTAAGTATTGCCATCAGAACACAAACTCAGTTTGGACTCTTACCTGCTGGACCGCTGCCTCCACCCTAGAGGAGAGAATGGCAGCTGGAAAGCAGATAAGGCCACACATTTGAGAGCCATGAATATACTAGGAAGGGCGGGTCTTGGTAACTGCTTGAAGGTAGAAGATAGGAGGTGGGGTGGGGTAAGGGAGACAGTATTAAGAAGCACTAAGGTTGACTCAGGGTCACTAAAAGTTTTGCTCCCAACTTCAGTTGGACCTTCTTCAGTTGGACAATCTTTTCATTGTTTTCTGACCACACCTCTTCTGCATCAGAACAACTTCTGAACCATCTCAGACCTTTTCCATTCTTCTTCAAACTTTGAGCTGTTCCATCTCACCTCATTCTCTGTGGTTGTTTACAATTCCTACTTGTTTCTTGGATCTTTGGCTAAGACTGGGGATAATGTCCTTTTTTTGTCAGGTCCAAATTAATTAACTGGTTCTTTATCAAAACATTCAGAACATAATAAGAAGAGATGGAAGTCAGTGAAAAACAAGATCTCTTTATTTCCTACTAGTAAGCATATCAAATAAAACACCTATTTCTAGCCATGGGTTTTCAGCCTTTTGCCAGAGAGGTTTTGTTCTTTTGTTTCAAATATCTGAGCTGATAAGGCTTCCAGCCTCAGGAGGGATAGATAGACAGGGGAAAAACAAGTGCATCCACAGTAGAACCTTGCAGATATGATGTGGTCACTTCTTTTTTCCAGAAATTGCAAGAAGCAGTTTGAGATTCTCCTTATATATTTTAGGTAATTGACAGTAATGACATCTGTTAATAACTTTTATTTTCTCTTTTAAGGCCAGAAGGGCTAGCATTTATTCTTTTCCCAACAGAATTGCTATAGAATAGCAAACATCATCATTTCAGAGAAAGATCTGGGTGCTTCCAATTCCTTTCCCAGGCAGAACTTTTGTAAATTATTAAATACATGGATAAAGTGAACAAAGCCTTGTGGTACCACACTTTAGGAATATTAGTTGATTTAGCCAACCTCTTCTCAGATGCAGGAAGAATTATCATAGGAAAATGCCTAAGAAGGTCTTTGAAAATATTTGACCTTCCACGTTTTGCTATTATGTGGAACAGATGGAAATACTAATCTTTGTGGCATGGCACATGCATTGCTTTGCTAGAGCTGTCATAATATCATAATGAAATGTCATAGACTGTGTGGCTTAAATAACAGGAATATATGTTCTCAATTTGTGGAGGATAGAAGTCCAAGATCAATGTCAGCTGGTATGGTTTCTTCTGTGGCCACTCTCCTTGGCCTGTAGATGGCTGTCTTCTCTTCTTGTCCTCACATGGTCTCTTTGTGAATTCCCATCCGTAGTACCTCTGCGTCTTATCATAAGGACACCAGTCAGATTGGATTAGGACCCACCCTAAGAGTCTCATTTTAACTTAAGTGAAAGTGAAGTCACTCAGTCGTGTCTGACTCTTTGCAACCACATGGAACTGTAGCCTACCAGGCTTCTCCATCCATGGGATTTTCCAAGCAAGAGTACTAGAGTGGATTGCCATTTCCTTCTCCAGGGGATCTCCCTAACACAGGGATCAAACCCGAGTCTCCCGCATTGCAGGCAGACACTTTACCATCTGAGCCAGGGAAGCCCCATTTTAACTTAATTACCCCTTTAATGACACTATCTCCAAGTGGTCACATTCTGAGGTACTAGAGGTTAAGGTTTCAACATACAGATTTTGAAAAGACACAATTCAGTCCATAAAAATCCATCATTGTATTTCTTTCTATTGTTATCCCCCAAACAAGGAATCCCTGATGGCTCAGTGGTAAAGAATCTGCCTACAATATGAGACCACCTGCAATTCAGGAGACACAGGTTTGATCCTTGGGTCAGAAAGAGCCTCTGGAGAAGGAAATGGCAAACCACTCCATATTCTTGCCTGGGAAATCCCATGGACAGAGGAGCCTGGTGGGCTACAGTCCCTGGGTCACAAGATTTGGACACGACTTAGTGACCAAACCACCACCACCATCCAAAAATGCCATGAAAAGAAAAAGAAAGAATCCAGGAAAAAAAATATAGATAGATAGATAGATAGATAGAGCTATTACAATAGTGACATTCAGTTTGATCACATTTCCAGCTTGGAGTCCAGAGAGTTTTTAGTGCTCTCAAAAGACAGGGGTGAATTTTCTTCTGGGCTAGCCCTATTTTGGAATCCTTAGAATAAGCAAGGATCCACAAGTTTCAAGAAGCCAAAAAATGTGAAATACTTTCACTTTCTTCATTCTCTATTCTAAGAGATAATAAACATACTGATTATCATCGATGTGGGTTGCATCCCTCTGCTTATGAGGGGTTTTATTATTATTATTATTAATGTTCAATCAAGTCAGCTTTTCATGAGGGCTACAGAAGATTTTGCTTATAAATAGGCATCATCATCATCAAAAAGAAAAATATCCTGGCTGTTTCATAATCTTTCATGACACCTTCCAAGACAAACTTTACAGACACGTGAGTTGCCAAATAAATCTGAATTTCTGAGAAAGAAGCACACAAATCTTGCTCAAAAGCTCTAGTTTGTTAATTATTTATTCATAAGAGAGATAAGAAATCTTTAACTGAGAGTTTATTAGGGTCTGTTAGGACTCCCAGGTGGCTCAAGGGTAAAGAATCCACCTGCCAATGCAGGAGCTGCAGGAAATGTGGGTTTGATTCCTGGGTTGGCAAGATTCCCTGGAGGAAGATATGTCAACCCACTCCGTTATTCTTGCCTGGATAATCCTATGGATGGAGGAGCCTGGTGAGCTACAGTTCATGGGGTTGCAAAGAGTTGGACTGAAGTGACTGAGCACCATGTATGCAGGACTTTAAAAGGGAATTTTGTCAATGTTTACCCCACATGTATAACTACTTCCCAAAACCTTTCTAGTTCTACCTATATATTTCTTTCTCCACTACAAGTATGGGAAGTAACCTCTTAGGTCCTTCTCAAGGTTTTTTCAACTATCTTCAACCAATTCCACTGTCTTCTACTTCCTCTAGGATTTTGCATTTTCAACTATCTCCTCTCTAAGTAGCATCACATACATCACTCCACTGGTTTCCTCTTCCTACCTGAAGCATGCTTATGCCTTCTCCAAATTACATAACGTAGTAAGTCTATCTACATCTCTGACTAAATTTTGAATATTTCAAGTGCAAACTATATTTTCCTGTGTCTCCACTGCCTAGCATGGTCTTTTATTTTTGCTCCTCAATAAATACCTGATGCATGAAAGAATGAACAAATGAATGAGTGAATGAATGAATGAACATTTTATGGGGCAAAACATCCAGGCAAAAGTTGAACATGTTTTAATGATGCCAATTAATTGGATACTATTAATATTTAGAAAAATAAAATGAATTTTAATGTCTGATCTCCTGAAGGACAAAGTTTTTAACACCAAAGAAATTTGTGGTTAATTATATTGATAACGAATTTTTCAGAAACAGCCAAGATGATAATTTGAGTCAAGCTTACTCTCCCCTTCATCTCACCTGGGCAGAATTGGGGACTTAACTGATTTGCAAAGAGCATTCAATTTTTCTCTTGCTTTTGGCTAACATGATGTTACTACATGGTGCAAACTGAGAAAATAAAGCCTAAACATTTTAATGTAGTTTATATATATTTCTGTTCGGCTAGATTCATGTCATAGTTTAGAAACAGTCTGGCTTTGAGAGACTCCCCCAGAATTTTCAGGATTATATTTAACAATATCCAAGTAGATGAAGGACTTCCTTTGGTGGCTCAGATGGTAAAGAATCCACCTGCAATGCAGGAGACCCAGGTTCAGTCCTTGGATTGGGAAGATCCCTTGGAGAAGGTAATGGCTACCCATTTCAGTACTCTTGTCTGGAGAATTCCATGGACAGAGTAGCCTGGTAAGCTGCAGTCCATTGGGTCACAAAGAGTCGGACACAACTGAGTGACTTTCACACTCACAATTTTAGGCTGGATGACTATCTATTGAGTCAATCTTTCAATCATGAAGTGTTTGCTGAGCTCTCACTAAATGCACAGTTATTATGTTAAGTATTACAAAGAACATGGAAATGTGTATAAACGTACCTTTCCTAATTGTTTCCATCTTCATTGGTTAACAAGAGCAAGAAATGTGAATTAAATTAGAAATAGTAGGAAACAAAATGGTTATGGTCTTTAGGAATTGTTGCAGACTGAAAAAAATGAAGCAACAGTATTATTTTCTGCTCAAGTGGAGTCTAGGACAGGTGTTTAGAATATGCTAAATGTTAGTTGTTCCCTGCTTATCTAACTCAGCTCATTGGCATTTACTCAGACAAGTCTCCACAGAGCAGGGAGAATTCATAAGACCTTGTCCTCACCTAACCTAGATGGAAAGACTTGAGCTGTGATCTCAACTTAGGTCTGACTGAAGAATATGTATAGGCGTCTCCTCCATCAGTCTGGTCCCAGAAGACATCTTTCAGTTTAGTACACATCTTTAAGGAAGGATGCAGTGGTCTGTGAAAATGCTAACATTTCTGCAGTCGAGAGAAATCCGCCTGACAGATAAACATCCCTCCAGCCTTTCTCGATCCCTATTTGTAAAGGAAACTTGATGGAAAAGGAAATCTGTAAGACTTCAAGGAGAAACAGTGGAGAGATAGAATCAATAGGAGTCATCCCTATTCCCATCTCAGGAAATCTGAGATCAGTGTTCTTATTTCAGCAGGCTGGCATCCAAGAAACTCACATGGTTACTGGCAATTACTGAATCCCCAAAGGACAGCATGGGGCAGTGTGAAAGGCTTGAGACAAGGAATCAGGTGACATGGGTTCTGCTCTCAGCTCTGTCAAGGACTAGCTTTGTGACCTTGGGCAAGACACTTAAGCCTGTGTCCTTAGCTATATGACACAGATTATTTATTCAGCTGGAAAAGTTTTTGTGAGAATAGAATGACATAAAATATATAAAAGCACTCAACACAGTACTTGGCACATAATAAAAATGAATACAGCGATCTTATCTGAAGACTTTTTCTCATGTGTGAGAAGCTGCCTGCCTGGATGGTTGTAAGAAGGCTGGAAAGCCCCTTACCCAATGTTTTCACTGTCACTGCTATCCTACATCCCTAAAACACATAGCTTCTCAGCTGATTGCTGAATGTTTAAATAAGAGTTGTTGCTGTTTAGTCCCTAAGTCATGCCTGACCCTTTGTGACCCCATGGACTGTAGCCTGCCAGGCTCCTCTGTCCATGGGATTCTCCAGGCAAGAATACTGGAGTGGGTGGCCATTCCATTCTCCAGGGGATCTCCCCCACCCAGAGATCAAACCCAAGTCTCCTGCTTTGACAGGTGGATTCTCTACCACTGAGACACCAGGGAAGCTTCAATAAAGGACAAAATATTCCACCTCTAGTGGAAAAAATAGAAGACTGGGAAGAGTGTGTTTATACAGCACAGGTTTTAAAGGGGAACTTGAGTAAATGACCTGTGTTAGAATCCTTGTTCAATTACTACCTAGCTGTGCAGAATTAGGGGTGAGTTCTTTTTTTTCTTTTTAATTTCTTTGGCTGAGCCCTGACTTAGTTAGAGCGGGTGGGATTCTTAGTTTCAGCATTCAGACTTATATTGCAGTGTGTGGGATCCAGTTCCCTGACCAGGGGTTGAATCCATGTCCCCTGCACTGGGAACAAGGAGTCTTAGCCACCAGACCACTAGGGAAGCCCCAAGTTCACTTTTTTCCAACTTCAGTTTCCTTATCCATAAAATGAAGAGGGTAGAAATGTCGGGTAGAACATCTGAGATGGACTAAGATGGATAAGAAAAAGGATGGGTAGCTGCCCATTGACCCCTTTTGTGGCTGCTATGCCCGTGAACCACACTTTCACAATGTCTGATGGGGAGGCATGGACTCATTAACGCTTGTGTTAATTGCCTGGAATCACTCCACTAGTCCTTTTTCTCTTCTCTTCAAGTCTGGTCTTTCTCCCACATGTGTAAGATGCTCAGAAACCCAAGCGCTCACCCCTGAAGCCTTCAGCTATTCCAACACAAGACAGATCTCCCACATTTATCTTATCCTTACAAATACAGTCTCCTCTCCAACTCACCCCCTGTTTAGTTT
This sequence comes from Cervus elaphus, assembly GCF_910594005.1. Lineage (NCBI taxonomy): Eukaryota > Metazoa > Chordata > Mammalia > Artiodactyla > Cervidae > Cervus > Cervus elaphus. The sequence continues at coordinate 67,470,224 of NC_057847.1, forward strand.
CCCTGTTTCCTAATCTGAGGTTTTCAGAATCTCACTGTGTCAGCATGATTAAAATATCAAAGTAACTTAATCCTTTGTTGACATCTGATAAATTCATGCTATAAAAGTTTTGTGTATGTTAGGAAAATGAACATTCATCAAAATAAAGGCATTGTCATAGGGGAAATTCTTTGACAGATTTGGGTGTAAGAGTCTCTTTCCTAACAATCCTTTCATTCCCTTTTCCACCAGTTCATAAATCCTTTTAGGAATAAGAGAAGTCATTATTTATCCAAGCGGCACAAATGATTAATTGTATGAATAACAATTGAAAGTCAAGGTAAACCTCTGTTCTTAAAATGACAACATAGTAGACATCTACCCGTTTTACCTGCCAGGTATTCATTTACCTTCTTCTAGTGAAAATACTTAGGCTTCACTGGTGGCTCCACAGTAAAGAATCTACCTACAAATGTAGAAGATGTGGATTCAATCCTTGGGTCAGGAAGATCCCCCGAAGAAGGAAATGGCAAGCCACTCCAGTATTCTTGCCTGGAAAATCCCAGGAACAGAGGAGCCTGGCAGGCTACATCCATGGGGTTGCAAGTCAGACACAATTTAGTGACTAAACAACAATGACAACATGGTGAAGAATCTAGTTGTCTTTTGGGGATCTTCTCCCATGCCTGTGGTCTTACTGAGACTGTCAAACTAGGGTCCTATATCCCCTGGATAAGGCGTGGGAGGCACTATCTCAGACTATCTCATCTCAAAATAATATATGTGTCTTAAGACAAAGTGGCATGAGGTTGTTTAATCATTGTGAAGGCTTGGATGTACATCTCTTCTTGATGCCCAGATATTTAGCAATATCATGTTCCCATCCTTTCAATGTTTGCATTGTTCAACAGATCCTCTGATTCTGTGGGCTACCTTCTCCCCTCCAGTGAATTTATTTTTCACCCTTAAACTGGGATGAATTCCCATTGTTTACAACCCAAGAAGTTAAATGATAGATTTAAGCAAATTGCGGTATATGTTAGAAGGCATGATGTTAGAAACAGAGATAGACTATGTCAATGGGTTTGCCATACATTAACCAGATAATCATGATTGTGTGATCATTCCCCTAGAGCCAGACATCCTGGAATGTGAAGTCAGGTGGGCCTTAGGAAGCATCACTGTGAACAAAGCTAGTGGAGGTGATGGAATTCCAGTTGAGCTATTTCAAATCCTAAAAGATGATGCTGTGAAAGTGATGCACTCAATATGTCAGCAAATTTGGAAACCTCGGCAGTGGCCACAGGACTGGAAAAGGTCAGTTTTCATTCCAATCCCAAAGAAAGGCAATGTCAAAGAATGCTCAAATTACTACACAATTGCACTCATATCACATGCTAGTAAAGTAATGCTCAAAATTCTCCAAGCCAGGCTTCAGCAATACGTGAACCATGAACTACCAGATGTTCAAGCTGGTTTTAGAAAAGGTAGAGAAACCAGAGATCAAATTGCCAACATCTGCTGGATCATCCAAAAAGCAAGAGAGTTCCAGAAAAACATCTATTTCTGCTTTATTGACTATGCCAAAGCCTTTGACTGTGTGGATCACAACAAACTGTGGCAAATTCTTAAAGACATGGGAATACCAGACGATCTGACCTGCCTCTTGAGAAACCTGTATGCAGGTCAGGAAGCAACAGTTAAAACTGGACATGGAACAACAGACTGGTTCCAAATAGGAAAAGGAGTACGTCAAGGCTGTATACGGTCACCCTGCTTATTTAACTTATATGCAGAGTACATCATGAGAAACCCTGAGCTGGAAGAAACACAAGCTGGAATCAAGATTGCCGGGAGAAATACCAATAACCTCAGATATGCAGGTGACACCACCCTTATGGCAGAAAGTGAAGAAGAACTAAAGAGCCTCTTGATGAATGTGAAAGAGGAGAATGAAAAAGTTGGCTTAAAGCTCAACATTCAGAAAACTAAGATCATGGCATCCGGTCCCATCACTTCATGGCAAATAGATGGGGAAACAGTGGTAACAGTGGCTGAGTTTATTTTTCTGGGCTCGAAAATCACTGCAGATGGTGACTGCAGCCATGAAATTAAAAGACGCTTGCTCCTTGGAAGGAAAGTTATGGCCAACCTAGACAGTATATTAAAAAGCAGCAACATCACTTTGTCAACAAAGGTCCGTCTAGTCAAGGCGATGGTTTTTCCAGTGGTCATGTATGGATGTGAGAGTTGGAATATAAAGAAAACTGAGCGCTGAAGAATTGAACTGTGGTGCTTTTGAACTGTGGTGTTGGAGAAGATTCTTGAGAGTCCCTTGGACTGCCAGGAGATCCAATCAGTCCATCCTAAAGGAGATCAGTCCTGGGTGTTCATTGGAAGGACTGGTGTTGAAGCTGAAACTCCAAAATTTTGGCCACCTGATGTGAAGAGCTAACTCATTTGAAAAGACCCTGATGCTGGGAAAGATTGAGGGCAGGAGGAGAAGGGGACGACAGAGGATGAGATGGTTGGATGGCATCACCAACTCAATGGACATGGGTGTGGGTGGACTCCAGGAGTTGGTGATGGACAGGGAGGCCTGGCATGGTGCGGTTCATGGGGTGACAAATAGTTGGACACGACTGAGCGACTGAACTGAACTGAACTAAATTAGAATCTGTATCAAAGGAGCAATCAAGTTTTTTTTCCAAACATTTGATCCTAAGTCAGCTATTTAAACATAAGTTTCATTTCTTTCATGAGCTAGTTCTGCATATGACTTCATGACACTATGGAATCTGGTCATCTTCCATAATTCAAATTAAAAAAAGTTCAGAGTTTCAAATTTTTCAAAAAAAAATTACTCAGAGTTCCAAATTAAAAGGTTAATTTGCCAAGGGATATCTGGATACCAAGTGTTTTATATAGTGGGACATTTTTATCATTACAATAATTCTATAAGGTGATCTCATCCTTATTTTTATGTTATGAAGAACTTGAAGTTCAAATAGGCAAGAATTATTGAGCTTATAAATAGAGGATTTGGATAGGAATCCAATTTTCTTAGATCATAAAGCCTGCACTTGCCTGTCTAACAGAAGCTACTTTCAGGCATCTGTGGCCTTTTTCACCTGATCCTAGCAGAAGAGAGGAGTATCTGTGGTTATCAGAAGAAATAACGGTAATCTGAGTCCTTTTCCATAATTATTTTTGCAGTCCAAGGTGACTTCTGGGCAGTAGCAAAGGCCAGGAGAAAAAATGGAGGTAAAGAGCAGGATTGGCATTAAAGGCTGTAAGAAATAGTGTCAAGGGGAAAGGTCTTGACTAGGGTGTCTTGCTTAAAATTTCTGAAAGACAGTCCAGCCTGTTCCTCACATTGGCCTCTGAGATCAGGAAAAAGTAGGTAGAGATGTCTAAACCTTTTTTTTTAATGTGTCTAATTGTGCCCCCCCCCCCAAAAAACATGTATAAAGAGTTTGTTGAAGTCACAATTCCCAATACCTGTGAATGAGACCTTATTGGAAAATAGAGTCTTTGCAGGTGCAATCAAGTTCACTTTAATTAGGATGTATCTGAATCCAACATGACTCGTTTCCTCACGGAAAGAGGAGAACACCAGGGTAAGAGAGAGACACATGGGGAGGAGATGTTCACGTGAAGACGGAGGCAGAGATGGGAGTTATGCTGCCACAAGCCAAGGAGACCAGAAAGAGGAAGAGACAAGGAATGACCCACTCCTAGAGGCCTGAGAAGAGGCTGGCCCTGCAGACACCTTGATTTTGGACACCTCTCCTCCAGAATCATGAGAGATTAAATTTCTGTTGTTTTAAGCCACCTGGTCTGTACTCCTTTGTTATAGTAGCCTTAGGAAATGATACACTCCTTGTTAGCATTCTTTTCTCACCCATTATTAATTCTGTACCCCTCTCTCTGCCTACTGAAGTATTAAAGAGTCTGACATATAAGCAGCCAAGGACAAAGGGAAAGGAAGGAAAAAGAGATCTAGTCACCCCCAAGGGGTAAGTTTCTTTTGGCTCTTGAAATAATATCTGGAACCCGACTTAGTCCATCCAATGACACACAAATCAAGATAAACATGCTACTTCTTCAAGCTGATATTTAAAAAAAAACTTGCTCTTGCGGTGTCTGCGCCAAAGTATGATGCATCAAAAATGGATGAGCTAATATTGCCTAAAACCTCAGCACATTTGATTTTAGAAACATGGCCAAACCCAACCAATGTTTATAGAGGGTTTCTAGGATACTTACTAGTGATTCCCTATCCCTCTTCAGGAAAAGAGCAACTAGATGTTGTGGGTCTTTTGATGAACAGGAGAGGACCACAACAAAGTGGAATTTGCTTTAATATTTAACAGTTTTTTAAATATCTAAACCTATAAATTGGATGAAAATGGGAAAAGTTAATTTGTAAAGTTAAGAATAGGGCTAAAGGAAGGCAAGGGGGGATTTTTAAATCTTGGGAAAAAACTATTTTATTAATAATCCAGTAGAACACTTTAGAGTATGTTGTAGTTTTCATCAGTAGTTCTACTCCTGTCTCTTTTTTCCTGAACAAATGCATCCAATAGTAAAACATCATAATTCTTTGCAAGAAGATGCCCTAAAAGCATAAATGCAATTATTACAACCTCTATAAGTAAAAAAAAAAAAAGCAAGATCTATTCCAAATTCCACAAACTGTAAATCCTGTAAAAGTGTATTGAGAGACAGTCCAGTGTAGAAGCTAAGAGCTCAGGCTCCCAAGTTTTCCTGGTAGATTTGGGTGTCAGCCTTAAGATCACCTAGTCACATGACCTCTCTGTGTCCACTTCCTTATCTATAGAATAAATACTATGCCATCCATTTGGTGCGTGCATTTATAAAAATGTACCTGTAAGTTTTAAATTATTTAATACCCATGTGCTAAACATGAAGTTTGTACTACATAGTATGTGCTTGATAAATATTAGCTTTTGATAGTCATGCCTCCTATAAGAGGATTACTGTTCTAGGCCTCGGCAGTGGTGATGACAGAATTGTGATCTTGTCCTCAGGTTGTTTAAGACTGAAGGTAATAAGTAGTCTATGCAAGACACAGAGTTTTAGACTACAGGTGGAGAAAAGTCTGCCTCTGTCCAAGGGGAACCTAGGATGCTTCCTGGAGATGATAGCATTTGAATTGATCATGAAGCAAACTGACATTTAACCAGAATTTAGGATCCATAAAGGGATTGACACAATTCCATCACAGAACAATGTGAGGATTATGGGCTGACTGGTCAAAGGATACACAGAGATCAATTATTGGATGTGCACATAGTTACACAAGTCTGACAGCCATGCCTTGCTTCCAAGTCTGAAGATTATTTCTATAGGCAACAGAGAGTCATAGAAAATGTTTGGACAGAGTGACAAGATCACCTGCAAAAACATCAATAGACTATATTGGAGACATGGGAGGCTACAGAAAGAGAGACCCTTTGTTGAAAATAGAGCATCAATTTTCAACAATCTAAAGAGACAAAATCAGTGAAGACTGAATTGTAGTTGAATTAGCTGTTGGAAGAAGTCTTGATTTGCAAGTATCAGTAGTGGGAATGGCCTAAGATGGCATGTAGTGATCAGGAAAGGGGCATTCTGTGCAGAAGTGGGAGAAAATGTTCACGAGAACTATCTACACTGGAAAATAAATTTAGGATGGAAGCAGTTGTGCAGAGAATGCAGGCTAAGAAAAGATTTTTCATGTAGGAAAGGGATCAGCAAACTGGTCTATTTGCCAAATCCTGTCTGATGCCTGTTTCTGTCGAGTTATTTTGGAAGAGTCACTCTCATCATTTTGTCTCTGCTGTTGTTTTTGTACTAAAAAGGCAGAGTTGTGTAGCTCGGCTCCAAAGCCTGAAATAGTCAGTCTCTGGACCTTTGCAGAAAACATTTTCTGAGCCCTCTTTGAGATTATCTAATATTGAGATAAATTTCAGAAATGGAGTTAGTTCACCTAGCTATTACTTCCTGGGGTGTTTCTGAAATTTCAGAGAGTTGAATTAGAGGCTTTGAATTTGCACTTTTAAAAGAAAAATGTGGAAGAAGGATACATCTGCTTCCTACCAGCATTTTCTACTTTCTGGACCAAAGACTGCCACATAAAAATATGCAATAATGGATTTGGTTTTGTTCTGCTAGGGAAAGAAAAAGGAAAGGAACACATGAATATAATATTTTAATTCAATCACAGAATGTTTTAATCAAACCTGAACTCTAGTCTGTGTGGGTGAGTTCATATAGAATATTTTTAAAAATGCATGGCATGGGGACTGGCCTTTTGATGTTGTTGTTCAGTTGTTAAGTCGTGTCTGACTCTTTGTGATCCCATGGACTGCAGCACGCCGGGCTCCCCTGTCCTTCACGATCTCCCAGAGTTTGCTAAACTTCATGCCCATTGAGTCAGTGATGTTATCTAACCATCTCATCCTCTGCCACCCTCTTTCTCCTTTTGCCTTCAATCTTTCCCAGCATCAGGGTCTTTTCCAGTGAGTTGGCTCTTTGCATCAGGTGGCCAAAGAACTGGAACTTTAACTTCAGCAACAGGCTGCCCTTTAGGAAATTTAAGATCCCCATAAGTCTGTACATGAAAAACAAATGAAAGCAATAGAAGGCAATATTGACTCTATGGTAGGAGAATGAATGTGAGGATTAATTTCTACTCTTCTTTCCTGCTTTCCCTTTTTCTTTATAGTTAGCAGCAAAAGCAAATGTCCACAGAAACTAAATCCTGTTTTGGAAATCAGGGCATTTAAAATCAGAATCCTGAAATGGGGTTTTTCTTGAACTCTCAGAAGATGTGGCAACACTGGGCTTGCTGACACAGCTATTCAGGTGACCCCTGGAGTCGGTTGGTGGCCGTCTCAGCTCTTCACTGCGAAAAATGCTTTTCTGTTCCCACAGTTCCTACCATTCCTTCTTGTCTCTTGCTGAGCCAGCCCCACTTATTTATATTAGCCCCTTGGTCTTTCAAAGCCAGTGATTGCAATCCTTGGTTAAGAAACACTTTGGATTTCTCATTGGCAACTAGCAGAAGTGAAGGGAGCACCCCCCCAACCCCCGAAATATGCTGCTGTCAGGCTTTTGACTACTCCTGTCCCATCTCCCTAACCTCCCCCCCCTTTATCTTTACTTGTCTTTATTTCTCTCCCTTTTTCTCCACCAGCAAGAAAGTGACCGGAGAGACCTGACACCGTCTCTGCTCCGCAGTCTCTATTTCTGTTTTCTTTTCCTCTCTCTCATTCTGTTTCTCTTGTTCTGATCCTTACCCAAATGTCTTGTGAAATGTCAATAAAAATAACCATGGTGACAGCATAGCTCAATAGATGTCCCAAGGGTTCAAAGAGCAGAGTCCTCTTTGGCTTTATCCACTGGGTTCTCTTTCTGCTGAGCCAAGGATATTGAATTCACTCATTCATTTGCTCTGACCCTGTTACCGGTCTTTCTTTTTTTTTTTTTTACTTCCTCTGCTCCTAGGACAGAAAAGTTGATCTACATCTCTCTCTCTCTCTCTGTATAAACACACACAAACACACACACACACACATATATATATATACACACACCTCTCTGGTGGCTCAGCAGTAAAGAATCCACCTGTAATGCAAGAGACACTGGAGATATGAGTTTGATCCCTGTGTCAGGAAGATCTCCTGGAGGAGAACATGGCAACCCACCCCAGTATTCTTGCCTGGAGAATCCCTGTGGGCTGAGGAGCCTGGCAGGCTGTAGTCCATGGGGTCACAAAAGAATCAGACACGACTTAGCGACTAAACAACAGCAACATACACATATATGCTTAACAATTTTAAAAGGGAATTTAAAAGTTAGTCAAAGAAATGAGAGAACTAAAGCCCCAAATAGATAAATGACTTTCCCATTAATTCAGAATTTAGCCATGAACCATCTCTCCTCAGGAGAGAGAAGCCTGTGGAACCCAACTTTTTGTCTCTGGAGCCTGGGCTGGTTGCCGAGAAGATGACAAATGTCTCCAGAAAGCTGTGGAGGGGTGGTCATGAGAGTGATGCTAGAGATACTGGCCAGAGTTTCTTCCAACCTCCTCTGTATTTGAAAAGCAAATCCTGAAGGAGCCAGGAGAGACATTTCTGTTTAGAAATTTAAATAAGGAATCAAAGCAAACTACTTGAAGAGTTTTCCAATGACAAAACAAAAATGGGAATATTTATGAGATTCCCAAGAAAAGGAACCTTATATTTCTCCAGCTGCTTCATGCCCCTCATCATTTAAGCAGAAAAATGGGTAAAAGTCAGTAAAGAAAAGCTGAACTCACCAATAAAACATTATTTCTGAACTCAACTTGAAACATGAGAGACTTCTAGGCTAATAACAATATGTATGTACTTATTTTGCAATAAGGAATTCATGATCTGAGCCACAGTCAGCTCCCCGTCTTGTTTTTGCTGTTAGAGCTTGTTTTTTTGTTAAAGCCTCTCCATCTTTGGCTGCAAAGAATATAATCAATCTGATTTCAGTATTGACCATCCGGTGATGTACAGATGTAGAGTCTTCTCTTGTGTTGTTAGAAGATGGTGTTTGCTATGACCAGTGTGTTCCCTTGGCAAAATTCTGTTAGCCTTTGCCCTGCTTCATGTTGTACTCTAAGGCCAAATTTGCCTGTTACTCCAGGTATCTCTTGACTTCCTACTTTTGCATTCTAGTACCATATGATGAAAAGTACATCTCTTTTGGGTGTTAATTTTAGAAGGTCTTGTTAGATCTTCATAGAACCGTTCAACTTCAACTTCTTCAGCAATACTGGTTGGGGCATAGGTTTGGATTACTGTGATACTGAATGGATTATCTTGGAAACAAAGAGGCATCATTCTGTCATTTTTTGAGACTGCACACAAGTACTGCATTGCAGACTCTTTTATTGACTATGAGGTCTACTCCGTTTCTTGTAAGGGATTCTTGCCCTCAGTAGTAGATATAATGATCATCTGAATTAAATCCACCCATTCCAGTCCATTTTAGTTCACTGATTCCTAAAATGTCGATGATCAATCTTGCCATGTCCTTATTGCAAAATTCAGACTTAAATTGAAGAAAGGAGGGAAAAGCACTAGACCATTCAGGTATGACCTAAATCAAATCTCTTATGATTATACAGTGGAAGTGACAAATAGATTCAAGGGATTAGAACTGATAGAGTGCTTGAAGAACTATGGATGGAAGTTTGTGACATTGTACAGGAGGCAATGATCAAGACCATCCCCAAGAAAAAGAAATGCAAAAAGGCAAAATGGTTGTCTGAGGAGGCCTTACAGACAGCTAAGGAAAGAAGAGAAGCTAAAGGCAAAGGAGAAAAGGAAAGACAGACCCATTTGAATGCAGAGTTCCAAAGAATAGCCAGGAGAGATAAGAAAGCCTTCCTCAGTGATCAATGCAAAGAAATAGAGGAAAACAATAGAATGGGGAAGACTAGAGATCTCTTCAAGAAAATTAGAGATACCAAGGGAACATTTCATGCAAAGATGGGCACAATAAAGGATGGAAACAGTATGGGCCTACCAGAAGCAGAAGGTATTAATAAGATGTGGCAAGAATACACAGAAGAATTATACAAAAAAGATCTTCATGACCCAGATAATCATGATGGTGTGACCACTCACCTAGAGCCTGACGTCCTGGAATGCAAAGTCAAGTGTGCCTTATGAAGAATCACTATGAATAAAGCTAGTGGAGGTGATAGAATTCCAGTTGAGCTATTTCAAATCCTAAAAGATGATGCTGTGAAAGTGATGCACTCAATATGAAAGCAAATTTGGAAACCTCAGCTGTAGCCACAGGACTGGAAAAGATCCATTTTCATTCTAATCCCAGAGAGAGGCAATGCCAAAGAATGTTATAACTACAGCACAATTGCACTCATCTCACATGCTAGCAAATTAATGCTCAAAATTCTCCAAGCCAGGCTTCAACAGTATTTGAACTGTGAACTTCTAGATGTTCAAGCTGGATTTAGAAAAGGTAGAAGAACCAGAGATCAAATCGCCAACATCTGTTGGATCATCGAGAAAGCAAGAGAGTTCCAGAAAAACATCTATTTCTGCTTTATTGACTATGCCAAAGGTTTTGACTGTGTAGATCACAACAGATTGTGGAAAATCTTCAAGAGATGGGAGTACCAGACCACCTGACCTGCCTCCTGAGAAATCTGCATGCAGGTCAAGAAGCAACTGTTAGAACGAAACATGGAAAAAGACACTCATTCCAAATTGGGAAAAGAGTAGCTCAAGACTGTATATTGTCACCCTGTTTATTTAACTTATATGCCGAGTATATCATGCAAAATTCCAGGCTGGATGAAGCACAAGCTGGAATCAAGATTGCTGGGAGAAATATTAATAACCTCAGATATGCAGGTGACACCACCCTTATGGCAGAAAGTGAAGAAGAACTAAAGGGCCTCTTGATGAGAGTGAAAGAGGAGAGTGAAAAAGCTGGCTTAAAACTCAATATTCAATGAACAAAGATCATGGCATCCAGTCCCATCACTTCATGGCAAATAGATGGGGAAACAGTGGAAACAGTGGCAGACTTTATTTTCTTGGGCTCCAAAATCACTGCAGATGGTGACTGCAGCCATGAAATTAAAAGATGCTTGCTCCTTGGAAGAAAAGCTATGACAGCATATTAAAAAGCAGAAACATTACTTTGCTGACAAATGTCTTTCTAGTCAGAGCTATCATTTTTTCAGTAGTCATGTATGGATGTGAGAGTTGGACCATAAAGAGGGCTGGGCACCAAAGAATTGATGCTTTTGAACTGTGGTGCTGGAGAAGACTCTTGAGAGCCCCTTGGACTATAAGGACATGAAATCAATCAATCCTAAAGGGAATCAGTCCTGAATCTTCATTGAAATGATTGAGGCTGAAGCTGAAACTCCAAAACTTTGGCCACCTGATGTGAAGAACTGACTCCTTGGTAAAGACCCTGATGCTAGGAAATATTGAAGGCAGGAGAACTGGACCACAGAGGATGATATATTTGGATGGTATCACCAACTCGATGGACATGAGTTTGAGCAAGCTCTGAGAGTTGGTGATGGACAGTTGCTGCAGTTCATGGGGCTGCAAAGAGCAGACACGACTGAGCAACTAAACTGAACTGAACTGATATGCTTTTATATATGTACCATGTGCTCAATCCTCTCTAATTCCTTGTGTTTCCATGGACTGTAGCCCACCAGACTCCTCTGTCCTTGGGATTTTCCAGGCAAGAATAGTGGAGTGGGTTTCCATTTCCTCCTCCAGGGGATGTTCCCAATCCAGGGATTAAACCCACATCTCCTGTGCATGTGTATATGTTCTTTTTTTAACCTACTTTTTTAAAAAAAAATTTTGTTGAAGTATAGTGGATTTACAAGATTGTATTACTTTCTGCTATAGAGCAAAGTGAATCAGTTGTACATATACATGTATCCACTCTTTTTAAGATTCTTTTCCTATATAATTCATTACAATGTATTGAATAGAGTTCCCTGTGCTGTACTTATTTATTAGTTATCTATTTTATGAGATTGACATATACACACCCCTATATATGAAACATAATAGGTTGTATATATTCTAAGTGAGAATGCATTATAAATAACAAATAGTTAGTTCTAACACCATATGATCCAGGAATTCCACCTCTGGGTATTTTTCTGAAGGAAACAGAAACATTAATGTGAAAAGATATATGAATTCCTATGTTCATAGCAGCATTATTTACAATAACCAAGATATGGAAGCAACCTAAGCACCCACTGATATTTGGATGGATAAAGAAGATGTAATACACACACACACACAATGGGATATTACTTAGCCATGGAAAAGACTAATGTCTTGATGTGAGACAAGATGGATGAACCTAGAGGGTATTATACTAAGTAAAATAAATAACACAAAAAAAGGCAAATTTCATATGATGTCATTTATATGTGGAATCTAAAAATCAAAACAAATGAACAAATATAATAGAAACAAACTCATAGATACAGTGAACAAACAAGTAATTGCCAGAGGGGAGGGGCTCAGGAATGAGTGAAATAGTGAGGGACATTAAGAAACAAATTAAGTATGAAATAAGAGAGTCACTGAGATGGAATGTACAGCATAGGAAATATGGTCGATAATATTATAAAATCATTATTGTGTGGTGACATAGGATAACTAGACTTATCATGCTGATCATTCTGTAATGTTTAAAAATATCAAACCACTGTGCTGTGCGCCTGTAACTACCAAGGTTGTAGGTCAGTTGTACTAAACACGGGGACTTCCCTGGCAACTCAGTGGGTAAGACTCTGCTTCCACTGCAGGGGGTATAGGTTCTATCCCTGGTTGGGGAACTAAGATCCCACATGTTGCAAGGTGTGCAAGAATCAATAATTTTTTAAAAAAGATAATAATTGCTTTTTTAAGTATAAAAAATAAATATTAAATAGTTCTGCATGCTTTGCTATGCCATCATAGGTAAAGGTTAAGTGAAGGAGTGATCCCAATTTCTTTCGTTAAACAACTGAGATATAAATACAAGAGCAATGGTGGGAGGGTGGTAAGAACATTTTTCACCATCCCTATTCCCTGGGATGGTAAAACATTTAGATGTTAGTCACACACACCCGGTATTATTCCTTTAAGATGCATCTTACCTGACAACTATCCTTTAAGAATAATAAACTATGTCCTTTACTAGTAAGAATGCTTCTTTGGCCTGTCTTTGTTTATATCAGTCCTTTATCCTTTGTAAGGGTGATAAGTATGAGATCCTTTATTTAAGGGCTGTTGAAAGGAATTTTAGACACAAATACTGTACTTTTTAAATATGAATGTACCAAAGTCACCTACAATGTACATTTTCCATCACTCAGCTGCATTCAGTTGTGTGGATATAGAAGCACTTGTCATTTGCAGCCTCATAGCAAGTATTAGCATACAGGTTATGTGTAGCATTTTTAATTTGTAGGATATATGGACAGAGCTACAAAAAGTATGTGAGTGCATTTGAAAAAAAATGACTCTAAGGCAAAAGCCTGTAAAACCATTGCTAGGTCAAGAAATAGAACATTTTTGGGGAAAATGTAGAGTGCTTTATGAGTTTGCATGCATCCTTGTGCAAGTTGGTTCTCTTTTCTCTGGATCACTGCAACTGTCAATCACACACTTTCCAGCCTTGCTCGTTTTTAGTTCGGGTCCTGACTACTACAGTTGCACTTGGTTTTTCCACTGTTACCGAAAATACTTACTTTGACTTTGCATTCCTATTACAGCTTTGCTAGGAAACCTTTTTCCCCACTCAAACCCTGGATTATTTCCTTTAGCTAATGCATCTCCTGGAGAATTTGCTCTAAACCAGTGCTGCTCAAGATATGGCCCATCAGTGCCGAGCTGTAAACTGTTAGTTACTGGCCTGCTATGAAATTGAGTAGAGAGATTGAGAGTAAGCTTTTAAAATATTTATGTCAGTTTGTCAAAGAAATTTTATGACTCTTGAATCTAGTAATAAAAAAAATGGGCCTTGCATTTTATATTCCATTTTTATTTCATTTTTCTAGAAATTCTTTTTTTATACTATTTTTAAAAAGTATATATCCATGAAAAATTGGAAGTAAAACAAAATGGAACAATCAAAAAGTTGGCCCTTTACTGAGATAGTTTGGGAAGTAGAGCTAAAAAGGGACCGGAAGTGCTTAGAAAACACTTTTCGTCTAGGGGATCCTGTGAAAAATGGATATCTTGGACATTTAAAATTCACCAGTTTGGACAATGAGAATTTTCCAATCTGAGCAGACGACCTTGACATTCAAACCATATTTTCTTTGAGGACTCAGCTTCCAGAAAGAATTGATTGGCTTGTTTTACTAGTGTCTTCTCTGCCTCAAGACCAACAACCCATTAGTGGTGATAAAGAACTACAAGATTTATGCTGATGGATAAAAAAGGACACTGGTCTCAGATCTGTTTTTAATAGCAGACATATTAAAGATACATAAACACCAAAGAATAGGAAATTAATATACTAAACTATGGTGAATAAAAATGATGGCACATCTTCAGCCAAACAACATACTTGTGGTAAAAGCATCCTTATTTGGCATGAATGCTCTCCATGTTGTTATTCTAGGGAAAGAAAATAAGGTACGGGGAAGTATATTTAGTATGACATATTTTAGTAAAGAAAACATATGTAGAGAGAAACATACATAAAGTTGTTCTCAATAATTATACTTCATGGTAGAATTATTGTTATTTTTTTTCTTTATGCTTTTCTGTATTTTGTATCAAAAAGGCATTTTTTTTTTTTTCCATTTTGGCTTAAAGTGTTTTAAAGAAATTGGATGAGTAGAGCCACAAAGAAAGCTTGTAATAAAAGTAATGTTGTTCAGTCGCTCAGTCTTTTCTGACTTCGTAACCCCACGGATTGCGTCAAGCCAGGGTTCCCTGTCCTTCACCATTCCTGGAACTTACTCAAACTCATGTCCATCGGGTCAGTGATGCCACTCAACTATCTCATCCTCTGCTGTCCTCTTCTCCTCATGCCTTCAATCTTTGCAGCATCAGGGTCTTTTTCAAAGAGTCAGCTCTTTTCATCAGGTGGCCAAAGTATTGGAGTTTAGGTTCAACATCAGTCCTTCTAGTGAATATTCAGGACTGATTTCCTCTAGGTTTGATGTCCTTGTAGTCCAAGGGACTCTCAAGAGTGTTCTCCAATGCCTCAGTTCAAAAGCATCAACTCTTCAGCACTCAGCCTTCTTTATGGTACAACTCACATCCATACATGACTACTGGAAAAAACATAATTTTGACTATACAGACCTTTGTTGGCAAAGTAATGTCTCTGCTTGTTAATATGCCATTTAGATTTGTCAGAGATTTTCTTCCAAAGAGCAAGCTTTTTTTTTTTTTTTTTTTTTAAATTTCATAGCTACAGTCACCATCTGCAGTGATTTTGGAGCTCAAGAAAATAAAGTCTTTCACTGTTTCCATTGTTTTCCCATTTATAGGCCATGAAGTGATGGGACCAGATGCCATGATCTTAGATTTTTGAATGTTGAGTTTTAATCTAGCTTTTTCCTTCTCTTCTTTCACCTTCATCAAGACGCTCCTCAGTTCTTTGCTTTCTGCCAGAACAGTGGTGTCATCTTCATTTCTAACGTTATTGTTATTTCTCCTGGCAATCTTGATTCCAGCTTGTGCTTCATCCAGACCAGCATTTCTCATGATGTACTCTGCATGTAAGTTACATAAACAGCGCGACAATATACAGCTTTGATGTACTCCTTTCCCAATGTTGAACAAGTCTGTTGTTCCATGTTTGGTTCTAACTGTTGCTTCTTGACCTGCATACAGGTTTCTCAGGAGGCAGGTCAGGTGGTCTGGTATTCCCATCTCTTCAAGAATTTTCCAGTTTGTTGTGATCCGCACAATCAAAGCTTTACTGTAGTCAATGAAGCAGAAGTAATTGACATCCAGTCCCATCACTTCATGGCAAATAGATGGGGAAACAATGGAAACAGTGACAAACTTTTATTTTCTTGGACCCCAAAATCACTGCAGATGGTTACTGCAGCCATGAAATTAAAAGATGCTTGCTCCTTGGAAGAAAAGCTCTGACAAACCTAGACAGCATATTAAAAAGCAGAGACATTACTTTGCTGACAAAGGTCTGTATAGTCAAAGCTATGGCTTTTCCAGTAGTCATGTATGGATGTGAGAGTTAAATCATAAAGAATGCTGAGCACTGAAGAACTGATGCTTTTGAAATGTGGTGTTGGAGAAGACTCTTGAGAGTCCCTTGGACTGCAACGAGATGAAACCAGTCAATCCTAAAGGAAATCACTCCTGAGTATTGGAATGACTGATGCTGAAGCTGAAGTTCTAATACTTTGGCCACCTGATGCAAAGAACTGACTTATTAGAAGAGACCTTAATACTGGGAAAGATTGAAGGCAGGAGGAGAAGGGGATGACAGAGGATGAGATGGTTGGATGGCATCACTGACTCAATGGACATGAGTTTGAGCAAATTCTGGGAGATGGTGAAGGACAGGAATGCCTGGCGTGCTGCAGTCCATGAGGTCACAAAGAGTCAGACACAACTAAGCTACTGAATTGACTGAATGGAAGTAGATCAAAAATCAAATAGTCCAAGGTACAGATGTGATGAAGGCAAAGTGCTGGGAGGGCTCATTGAAGAAGAGAAAAATAATCTATGCAATGAGAACAGAATTTTGGAAACTTTCTAAAAAAGAAAAAGATTGGGCTCTACCTCAGACCAGATGAATAAGTATTTTAGAGAGACAGCCAGGCATTAATGTTTTTAATAACTTCCCAGGTGATTCCAATGAGCCATCAGGTTTCAGAGCTGTTAGGGCCAAGGCCAGTTCACCAGTTCCACCAAATTAGTCTATGGTGGCCTGCTGCTTCTCAGGAATAGAAGGTGTATTATTCCAGAGCACAAACTTATGCTATAAATAAGGGATTCCCTTCCCACAAAAGCACTTTCTCCCCTCAGTGCTAGTGCCATAAGGCTGAGGATTATTTCTGTGTGATGACAAGTTTTGGCAACACCAGTTGAAATAATCTCGACATTCTGACTGTTAAAAGCTAGTTATTTAATGAGATAAAGCTATGATCTGGAAGTTGAATGGAGTGATTGCTTTGGGATTCACAGAGCTGCATCTAAGTCAATCCTCCTGGAAATGTTAATTAGCACCAAACAAAGAACAATGGAGGATGTTTGCTCTCTCCCTTGGAGACCAAGATCAGGACAAGTCATTTTGCATGTGAGCAGAATGTGGGAATGGCCAAGAGATTTAAATAAGGGATTTTAATAGGTTTCCTCCCACTGAGAGAGACACTTCTGATTATCTATGACCTATACCAATTATCATGATTCTCCCTACTGGCCGACCATAATTTTAATAACTAATCAAATGCAGCCTGCAGGTTCTGTGAAATGCCACATATGAACAAGCACTTTTGCTCATTACAAAGCTAGTACTTGCTATCTGACCTTTTCCCCATTTCTCCGACTACTTATTCACACTCCAGCCACATGCTTAAATGCTCAACGTTGATTTGGTCCTTATTGATCCTAGGTTGCTACCTGTTTGGGCTGAGAAATGACCTTCTGTGGACATCTAGGGAGGTCTGCCCTGCTGTGAAAAGAATTCCAAAAGAAGCTGGGTTGAAAATTTAATTCAAATCCTAAAAAGTGGCTAGTGGAGGTTCATGCAGTGGATTAAGATACAGTAATTCCCTGGTGGTGTTCTAGGTCCAAGCGAGGGCCTAACACAGCAGGGTTGAGTGATGAGCCAGCAGGAGGTAGAGAGAACAGCCAGATAGAAACAGGTGCCCCATGATCCCAGGCTTATGCCAGCCTCACTCCTCAGTCTGTAGCTTCAATATTTGCACTTAGGCTGAAAACCACATTAAAATCCTGATCACTTCTCCTGTTCCATGATTTGGCATTTGCATCCTGGATTTTATACCACTGCTTCTAAGACCTTCATGCACTTTCCAGTCATCTAGGGCTTTGCTTAAAATGCAGAGGGTTGGTAGGTCAGGAGGTCTGGCATGGGGCTTGAGATCTGAATTTCTAACAAGCTTTCAGATGATGGATGCCTGTACCATTGTGTCAGGCCATGCCAGGAGGAGTAAGGCCCCAGCAGTGGTTCTCAAACATGAGCATGCGTTCAAACTATTATACCTGGCAGGTTTGTTAAAACTCAGGCTGCTGGATCCTACCTCCAGAATTTGTGATTCAGCAGTCTGGAGTAGGGCCAGGGATTTGCCTTTTTAAGACATTCCCAAAGGATGCTAATGTTTGGGATGCACAGGTGGAAACCACTACCTTAGCCTGTGCCCCTGTGACTGAAGGCTGGGTGGCCACCCCTTCCCCAGTAGGAGTGCTGGTCCCCCCTCCTCTATTAGCAGTTTCAGAGATGTCAGTGGACAAATAAGAATCTTCTTACTGTTCAGCTATCTGTAAGGTGAGATCAGCAAAAACTGTACTGTAGTTTGAACATTCATTGGCATTGCCCTTCTTTGGGATTAAAATGAAAAATGACCTTTTCCAATCTTGTGGTCATTGCTTAGTTTTCCAAATTTACTGATGCATTGAGTGCAGCACTTTAACAGCATCATCTTTTAGGATTTGAAATGGCTCAGCTGTAATTCCATCACCTCCACTAGCTTGTTCACAGTAATGCTTCCTCAGGCCCATTTGACTTCACACTCTAGGATGTCTGGCTCTACGTGGGTGACCACACCACCTTGGTTATCACGGTCATTAAGACTTTTTAGGTACAGTTCTTCTGTGTATTCTTGCCGCCTCTTCTTTATCTCTTCTGCAATGTAGAAAGAAAAAAGAAAGCCTCTCAGCCTTTTAGATATGGAAATAGGGAAGAAACCAGAAATCAAGCAAAGCAATATAAAATCATGCAACCACTCTGATTAGGACCTGGATGAAAAAACTGACAGGTGGCATGTCCCTAGCTACAATCAACTCTCAGTCTTTGCCATCAGTTCCCATGCTACAGTCATCCTATGCCCACTTGTACCTGCCTTCAGGTGCATGCACCAGGTGCATAGATTTCTTACCATAAACAGAGCCTAAAGAGACAGGACCCAAAAGCCTGTCCATTGCAGGGTTTTTCATCCTTTTGCAGGCCTCACAATCCTCTAGAGCAGTGGTTCCCAACCTTTTTGACCCCAGGGACCAGTTTCATGGAAGACAGTTTTCCATGGACCAGGGTGCAGGTGGGAGATAGTTTGGGAATGATTCAAGTAAACTGCATTTATTGTTCACTTTATTTCTAATCTAATGCCACTGCTGATTTGACAGGAGGTATGGGTCCATGGCTGGGAAGTTTGGGGACCCCTGCTTTATAGGGATGTTAAAGCATAGATTGTTGGTCTGAGGTGGGGACTGATGTCACAAAAGCTACTGATCCCCAACCACACCTGGAAAACCAGTGTTTTAAGGGATAAAATTAAAGGGCATCCTTATTTCACTTGTTTACATTTCCCACCAATTAAGACAGAGTCTGTGCCCGTACCACTCTAAATGTGCCCAATCTCATTTATCTCAGAAGAAAAGATAGGAAAGAAAATTAGAATATTACTTTTACTGCTGAAACTGATATTGAAGGATATGACATAGGTGTCAGTCACCTATGGTTTTCTCAAGGTTTTCTGAGCCCCAGAATTAGACAGATGTAGGTACTCATTCACAGGCTGTGCTAAACTCCAGGAGCATCCCCTGATGGGGACATGTCTCTGGAGAACTGATCCTGTGGAGGAGCAGAGTAGAATGCATGTTCTCTACAGACAACTAGCTTCTGAAGAAGATGAAAAGAGAGAGAGTGAGGGGTAAGCCAGCTAAGTTTCTTCTGTCAAGCCCATCAATCAGGTAAATCAGTCATCACTCCCAAGGAAATCAGGAAATGAGGACATTGAAAAGAACCAGGGATGATGAGCTAATTAGATGGCGTTCCTGCTGTTTAGTCACTAAGTTGTGTCCAACTCTTTGTGACCCCATGGACTGCAGCCTGCAAGGCTTCTCTGTCCATGGGGTTTCCCAGGCAAGAGCCCTGAACTGGGTTGCCATTTTCTTCTCCAGAGGATCTTCCCTACCCAGGGATTGAACCCATGTTTCTTGCATTGGCAGGCAGATTCTTTACCACTTGGCCACCTTGGAAGCCCCATTAACTAGTAACCCTCCCTAAAAAGATGGTAAGGCTTAAGTTTGCCAACCCACTCTCACCTCAAACACTAGGCTAACATTCCTTTCACTGTGAGTGACTAATTAAATGACTAAATTGAGTCAAATTCTTTCCTACCTTAGGCTACCTCTCTGAGCCTCAGTTTTACATCTACATGAGGAAAAAATAAATCAAATCTCCAAAGATGATCATGAAAGTTAAATAAGATATTACTTTACATCGTATAAGGACTCTCTCACAGCAATTTTCCTTCTCTTCCTTCCTTTTTTCATCTCTTAGCCTGGTGACATAATACAATGAAATATTGGGTTGGCAACAAAATCATTGTTTGATTTTTTCCATGGGATAAAAAGTTTTCAGTTTTTCAGAAAAACTGAAATGAACGTTTTGATCAACCCAGTATTTCATATTGTACTTGGTTGGCCTTGAAGAACTTGTAGTCTAGAGGAAAAGGGCATAAATATGAAAATGTTAAATACAGTATAAAGCAATGTATAGATGGGCTAAAAAGATATTATTATGAGGACTAGAGAAGTATGAACTGATTAATGGAACATAACACATATTAGTTTCTCAGTTCAAGATTTTTAAAAAATGTTTACATGCTCACACAATTACATGTGCTAAGTTGTTTCAGTCATGTCCAATTCTGTAACCACATGGACTGCAGCCCGCCAGACTCCTCCATCCATGGGACTCTCCAGGCAAGAATACTGAAGTGGGCTGTCAAGGCCTTCTCCAGAGGATCGTCCTGACCCAGGGATCAAGCCCATGTCTCTTGCCTCCTGTGCCGGCAGGCGGGTTCTTTACCACTAATGCCACTACAGAAGGGGAAGGAATTGAGCTGCCTGAAGTGGTTTCACCGAAGCATCGTGAGTTTGGTTGGCTCCAGAAGGAAAGACAGGTAGTGAATAGGTGGAGAGGGGAAGGACATTTTTAAGGATGGAGAAGAACATGGGCAAAGGCTTAGCAGAAAGGGTCAAGGACCAGTGAGATGGGCAGCCAGACTTGGATGGGTGAGCATTTGTTCTGTTCACAATCCATTCCAGTCCTGAGTCAGTCACCAGACTTAACAGGCCCTCATCTTAAATTTTTTTAATATCCATTGCCCATTCATGTTGCCAGCATCTAGAGTACAAGTAGCGGTAATTTCTCAGCCTTCTGTATATAATGGCTTGATTGATTTGAATGTCAGGGCGACTCTTAAAGTCTGGAGAGGAAACAGTCCATTCTCGGCTTGAGCATGATTATTTTCTTTCTTTAAATCATTGATTCTCAACCTTGGCTGCACAGAAAAATCACCCAGAAGCATTCCAAATAATAGAAATCCCTTGGCTTTACCCCAAATCAATGAAATTCAAATCTCAGAGGGTGGAGCCTGGAATCTGTATTTTTTTTGAAAGCCCCCAAGATGATTCAAATTTGCAGCCTGTATTAGAAAAGTCTGCTTGAGGCTAAGGTAGCCTGCTCCCTTTATAGAGATGGCATTTCTCTCATTGATTTTTCTCAAGACTGATTTTGAAACAATTAACGGCAATTAACCAGACTGTCAGCATTCTATAAATAAGAACAATATCTTTATGGGATTATAAAATAAAGTAACAAATGAAAGCATGTTTTTCAAATATAAACTGGGATTCTGATTCAAGTGCAAAGAAAATGGCTCAACAAAGTGACTATATTTAAATGAATGGCTAAATTTCATGTTAGCAAATTATACAACTTATTTTGCAAAAAATAAAAGGGATTAGGTATACAGAAAAAAAACTTAGAAACATCGATTTGACTAGTTGAGTATGGATTGGGTCATTTAATGCAGATTTATCTTTTTGTAAATGTTAAATAGCTCACTAATTGCATATTTTTGTTGCTAAAGCATTACATTGTTTAAATAAATATACTGGAGAAAGCTCATTTGAGTTAGCAGGACTGGAAAATGAATCTGTATTAGTGTCCAAGCTCTTTTTTTCCATTCATTCACTTCTTTACTCATTCATTCATTCCACAAATACTGATTGAATCCCCTCCTGTGGGGTACCTACCTAACATTGGGCTAGTAAATGGTTATAATATTTGTGATTTGGGTTCTGACCTCTTGATACTTATAATCTAATAGAAAAAAAAAGATTGTCAATAAGAAAACAAATGGTAGTTTCCAGTAAGTGCAATGAAGTAAACAAACAGTATTTAATGACTGGAGAAAACCGTGTGTGTTGGAGGAGGGGAGTCCCCAGTGTGATAGAATCTTAATGTCCTCTCTACTCTTGTGAGCCAAGATGGCAAGGTGAGGTGGGGACAACTGTCAGACAAGGGGAGCTGTGAAGCATAGGGTGATGAGCAAGGAATAACTTAGGATGCCCAAGGCTCTGAAGAAATACATGTCCCAAACATGCATCAGTAATATTTCTTATATTTTCCAACTGTATCCTTTAAGTGCATTGTGTGCCTTTCCCCACCTTCTAGCGCTGATTGACATTTATATTATTGAGTATTTTCCATGTGGCAGGAGTTAAGATAGATTGTGAAGATGCAAGGAGGAAAGAAAAAAATTGGTAGGGAAAAAATTATGATATAGGAGAGGCATTACATATACAAAATGAAGGTATGTTGGTTCAGAGAAAAGGCAAAGAGAGGTGTCTAGCATTACTTGGGAATCTGGAGAATTAGAAAGGCACTCATCTATGAAAAGGGCCTTGGAGACTCTGGGAAATCACAGTCATGATCCAAGGTTGTCTGGTTAGCAACAGTTGACGTTGAAGGGGAGAAGCATTTAAATTGAAAAAAAAAAATTAAGAAAATTGGAGAACCAACTCAGTTCAGCTCTCCATATGTGTCACCCAATGTGAGAGCTTCTAAAATAGTTGACAATCAAGAGAGATTTCATAGTGGTTCTCAGCTCTGCTGCATGTTAGAGTAACCTGAGGAGATTCATCAAAGCCCTGGGGCTAAGATCCAGGAACACAGACATATAAATGTGAATTTTTATGGGGTGGGCTCAGGGAAGACCCTGGGTATTTAAGAAAGGTTATGGTGACTTCCCTGACAGTCCAGTGGTTGAGACTTTGACTTCAAATGCAGGGGGTGCAGGTTCGATCCCTGGTCAGGGAGCTAAGATCTCATATGCCTTGCGGCCAAATCAGTTCAGTTCAGTCACTCAGTCGTGTCTGACTCTTTGCGACCCCATGAATCGCAGCATGCCAGGCCTCCCTGTCCATCACCAACTCCCAGAGTCTACCCAAAACCATGTCCATCAAGTCAGTGATGCCATCCAACCATCTCATCCTCTGTCGTCCCCTTCTCCTCCTGCCCCCAATCTCTCCGAGCATCAGGGTCTTTTCCAATGAGTCAACTCTTTGCATGAGGTGGCCAAAGTATTGGAGTTTCAGCTTCAACATCAGTCCTTCCAATGAACACCTAGGACTGATCTCCTTTAGAATGGACTGGTTGGATCTCCTTGCAGTCCAAGGGACTCTCAAGAGTCTTCTCCAACACCACAGTTCAAAAGCATCAATTCTTTGACACTCAGCTTTCTTCACAGTCCAACTCTCACATCCATACATGACCACTGGAAAAACCATAGCCTTGACTAGACGGACCTTTGTTGGCAAAGTAATGTTTCTGCTTTTAAATATGCTATCTAGTTTGGTCCTAACTTTCCTTCCAAGGAGTAAGCGTCTTTCAATTTCATGGCTGCAATCACCATCTGCAATGATTTTGGAGCCCAAATAAACCAAAACATAAAACAGTATCAATATTGTAAAAAACTCAATAGAGACTTTAAGATAGTAACAAAGGAAAGAAAAATTAGGAATCACCATCCCTGACCTCACAAGGCTTCAGTCTTCCTAGAGTGTCAAACCACTGTGTCAATAACAGCAAGAACACGATGTCTCCAGCAAACAAACTTTTCCTTAACAACTTCCATCTTTAATCCTCAGAGGTTCAGAAATTTCTAAGCATATTCTCTTGAAATCATTTTCCTTGCCTGAAACACCATTTTTTTTTCCTGGCTGGAAACAAAGAATTCTACTTATACTTTAAGAATCAATTCAAATATTATCTCTTAAGTGAAACATTTATTCATACTCCTAGGAAAAATTAATTATTCCTTGGCAAACAGTACAAGGAAACTTCGGTTGAAGTACCTCTCACACTAGCCATCATGTGCTGATTTTACATTTCAGATTATAACTTCTCAAGGGCTTAGTCTTATTAAAATGTCCAGCACCTGGCCTGGTGTCTACAGTATATTAAGTCTTAACTATACAGAGGAGGGAAAAAGGAAGGGGAAGAGGGAGGAAGGGAGAAGGACATGAGTAAATAAGAATGTGTAAACTAGTTTGCACAGTTTGAAGAAGTTGGCTTAAAACTCAACATTCAAAAAACAAAGATCATGGTATCTTATCCTATCGCTTCTTGGCAAATAGATGGGGAAACAATGGAAACAGTGACAGACTTTTATTTTCTTGGGCTCCAAGATCACTGCAGATGGTGACTGCAGCCATGAAATCAAAAGACGCTTGCTCCTTGGAAGAAAAGCTCTGACAACCCTAGACAGCATATTAAAAAGGAGAGATATTACTTTGCCGACAAAGTTCCGTCTAGTCAAAGCAATGGTTTTTCCAGTAGTCATGTATAGCTGTGAGAGTTGGACTATAAAGAAAGCTGAGTGCCAAAGAATTGATGCTTTTGAACTGTGGTGTTGGAAAAGACTTTTGAGAGTCCCTTGATGCAAGGACATCAAACCAGTCAATCCTGTAGGAAATCAGTCCTGAATATTCGTTGGAAGGACTGATGCTGAAGCTGAAACTCCATAATACTTTGGCCACTTTTTGCGAAGAACTGACTCATTTGAAAAGACCCTGGTACTGGGAAAGATTGAAGGCACGAGGAGAAGGAGATGACAGAGGATGAGATGGTTGGATGGCATCACTGACTCTATAGACGTGAGTTTGAGCAAGCTCCAGGAGTTGGGAGTTTGTGATGGACAGGGAAGGCTGGTGTGCTGCGGTCCATGGGGTGGCAAAGAGTCGGACACGACTGAGCGACTGAACTGAAACTTGTTTGCAAACCTTGATGTCTTTGGTCGCCAGAGGTATACAAGTACCAGGAACTTCAGAGAAAGGAAAAAAAGACTTTACTATTTATTTATAATAGTATGAGTGCTTTCAATATTTTAATTTATGACTTGGTCTCTTTAGATTTCGAATGCTTTCTTCAAATAAACTCTTACTAGATGACCCAAGATATAGGATAGAATTGTGTGGCTTTCAAAGTGTGGTCCCCAGATCCACAGTATCTAGGAACTTGATAGATATGCCAATTCTCCCCAAAACCCCCAGATCTATTGTATCAGCAGACCTGGAAATGGAACCCAGCACAAGCTTTTCCTGATGTTGCTGTTGTGTGCTCAGCACCACTGGCATAGATACAAGTGGAACTATTTTGGCTGAAACATGGGTGATCAGTATATGACAACCTATGACAACCCATTACAACTTTACGCCCTAGCCAAGCCATGTACCCTCAGTACAGTTCTGTGGGAACCCTAGGTCTGGGGTCCCCAGGTTCTCATAAATTAAAATCTAACAAATTTGCCTCAAAGGTTTAGGTGGCCATCTGTGTTAAACACAATTCTCAGTGTTATTTGGTTCCAGAATTCTCATGGCTCTCTGTATGTGTACTTCAAAAGGATTTATTTGTATCGATTAGTTTTAGATCCAGAGTTTTGCCAGTTCACAGATTAACATATACAATAATTCCCAGAACTTTTGTCTTAAAAAGAAAACAAAAAACAAAAACAAACAGGTAAAGCAGTTACCAGTTGGATATGTGCAGCAAGTTCAACCCTGAACACTTTTTTTTAGGGGCTTCATAAAATATGTATTTATTGGTCATAACAAAACCCAATGTAGATATTTCTGACAGGTATTTTTTTAATCACGTTCTTCCAGTTAGTGACACAGGGATCCATATTCTTTTCATCTTGTCACATATTGGTCTTCTGCACATGTCTTCATGATTTCACATCCTGGAAGGGAGTTTATTCAATTATCATTTGTTTAAGGATGCAGCTGAAATCTCTTCTTCCTGATGAATCCAGGAGCCAGAGGGCCTGTTAGTCTTTCGCATGTTGGTGGGTCAGGTGTGTGCGAAGGGCTTGGCTGGGTTCCTCTCTGATCCCTGGGGCCTCCTCTGGAGCAGCACGGGCTGGAGAAACCTCTTCCATGGTGGTTTCACTTACATACCTGCAGCCTCTGTACTTGTCTCTCACCAACCATTGAGTCTCATTATCCATGGCATCGCAATATGGTTTGGGTTTCTCAAGGTGAAGTGGGTTGAAGAATCTCACTTCTTAAAGGAAGCTGTTTTTTAAGAGCCAGTATTCCCAGAGAGAAGGAGCAAAAACTGGCAATCTTCTATACAAGTAGGTCCAGAACTAACTCTGAACACTTTCTACCAAACAATTTCTTCATGGCATTGTAACCTTCAAGACTGGCCATTCACGCTTCTGCAGGTGCTAGACACAGCCTATGCTGAGCAGATCCTCAAGCTACCATTCTGATAAATCACATATGAGACAGCTGAAGTTCTTATTCTGAGAAGCAGTCTAATCTGAGAGTTTTTTTCCTCCTCTACTTGAGAATTCATAGCTGTGTTAATTTAGCTTCCCTCCTCATTACATAGCTTCTGAGTAAGTTATATAGTAATGATGAATGATAAATCAGATGGCCAGACCTATATTACTCATGACATTTTAATAGTATTAATCTAGGATAGCTTTTAATTGTCCATTCTACAGTCTTTAATGCTAAGAAGATATAGATGTTTCCATTATTCTAATTGTATTTCAAATAAATGTATGAGCTCACACTTTCCCTCCAACCCTGTAAAAAAAAATAAGGCTAAATTAGAGATGTCTCTATGCATGAAAAATAGATTATTTTATAGCAAAACCTTGATTAATCACAGTGGAAAAAATAGCAGGAACCTTAATTAACTGCACATTGTCTGCACTTAGCTTGTCAGAAAATGATATTAAGGGTAGAAAAAAACAGTGTCATTGTGAAAAATTTTTAAAAATTCAAAAAACATTTAAAGTAACCTATGGCTTCCACATTCGTAGTCTAGTTAAGTGAAAATTGATGTTTAGTTAACCTTGTGGTCCAGCAAGATTTTGAGTTATAAAACAAAAAGTAAGTTATTTTCAAAGGCTCCATTTGCAGGACAAGAAATGGACTAATGCATTTTCAAAGAATTTTCACCAGCACTATTGAGACAAATTGGGTTAATTTTGAAGTTATCGAAAAGACTACATTCCAAGTGCTGTATTTAATCTACTTTTATTACAGTAACTGCACATATTGATCATATTTAAGAGAAAGAAGAAGCTGCCCAGAAGAGTGAAATTTACATATAATTGATGCTTTCCATATTAAGTACCAAAACATCTATATATTAACCATTTTGGTTGTGATCAAACTGTTTGTCGTCTGATTAAACTGGACAATGACAGTCTTCAGATATTCCTAATGGCATTGATATCATTCATAAGAGCACAGTTAATACTGTAGAAATTAGGCTATAAAACATTCTCATCCTCAGACAGTAAAACTCAATATTTCTTTGTTTCTACACTAAACAGTGCCAGAATAGTTGTCTTTAAATATTCAGGGAAAAAAAACACACACATAGAAAGCTGTTTAATCTTTGCTTCTTGCTATCTCAGAGTCCACTGTGGTCTGCAGTAAGCTTTTCTACAGAGTTATTTGAGAAAGTGGCTTTGCTTGTCCTGCTTCACAGTGAGAAGGTTGTGGGGACAAGGCAAGTAATTTGGGCCAGAAAAGCAGAGCACAGATTTATATGTGTTTAGGTAGGAGTGTCAGAGGCCAGGGAAATGAGTTGCAATCGAGAGCACAAAATGAGATCTCAAAAGGCTGGAAAATTAGACAGCACCTGGGGAACTGCCAAGAACCGAAGGGTCAGGACAAAGTGAAAAGTCAAAGTGCCAGGCAAAATAGTTAGCAAGTAGGAGATTTATGGAAATGGAAACAGATGGAAAAGTTTGAACAGGAGAAACAATATTTGGAACCAGATATAAAGAAAAGGACACCAACAGAGAAGCACTTGTTATATCTTAGCTTCAGCATTCATTATTTTAAAATCTTGCATCCACCCACTTCTCACCATCTGCACCACCACCACCTCTAACCCGAGCTATGGATCTCTTCCCTTAAGTCTCCTACTACCTAAGTCTCCGTAACTGGTGTCCCTGTGCAGGAGATGCTGTTGTTGGCCCACTCAGATTCTCTTTACCAGGCATTTGTGACCACCCCCAACAGCTGTGAGCATCTGCCAAACGCCCTGTCCCTAAGAATGGTCCTCAGCATGTAGGGAAACGCCTGGACGAGGGCACCTCCCCTCTGAATGTACCCTATAGGCAATATCTACTTGACACATTTGAGAGGCCAGCTCTCTTTCCTTGAGGTGTGATAAAGCTGTGATGCTCTGCACACTCTAGTGGGTCAAGTCTTCCTTGAGTTTCTAATCTAGCAGTATTCCAGTTTCCTCAGTTCCTTACAGGTTTTATTTGGGGCTCTCTCTCATTTACTCAAGTCACTCTTTCTCATGCTCTGCTTCTGGGAAACCTGATGTATTGATGAGACACACCGACAGCACAAGTAAATATGTAAAGCTGTTTAACTTGAAATAATGCCATGGTTGGCAAAATTGTATTTTTAATTTCATTCTGGAGAGGAGAAATTTCATATTTCTTCTCATTTCATATCATTAAAATAAATGCAATTTGTATTAAAAAGGAAAAATGGACACAACCCAATTTCTGACTTCATAGAGGTGGAGGATTACCTTGCTTCTTACTGTGTGTATTTGGAAAACATGTGAGCGACTCTCTGAAAATGAACAAATATATAAAACTGACAAAAAGAAGATATTTGGAGAATAATTTTTTTAAGAGGTAAAGCAGGGGAAGTAACAATTCTTATTGGCTTCTATGACTTAGTTGGGTATTCGCATGAATAAATAGTCAGGGTATTTCCTCTTTTCTATTATTGTTTTCCCTGTGCTGCAGCTGAACACATTGAGTCTCATATGACATTAGAAACTTGCTGAAGGTCCCGTAACTAGTATGTTTAACTAGATCATTTAACTGGTAAGTTGTCTTTGAAACCAAGGTATCTGATGCCAGGCCTTTTTTTCTGATCCTCCACCAATGTAAGGATTGATGCTTTTGAACTGTGGTACTGGAGAAGACTCTTGAGAGTCCCTTGGACTGCAAGGAGATCCAACCAGTCCATCCTAAAGGAGATCAGGCCTGGGTGTCCATTGGAAGGACTGATGCTGAAGCTGAAACTCCAATACTTTGGCCACCTCATGCGAAGAGTTGACTCATTGGAAAAGACTCTGATGCTGGGAAAGATTGAGGGCAGGAGGAGAAGGGGATGACAGAGGACGAGATGGCTGGATGGCATCACTGACTCAATGGACATGGGTTTGGGTGGACTCTGGGAGTTGGTGATGGACAGGGAGGCCTGGCATGCTGCGGTTCGTGGGATCGCAAAGAGTTGGATATGACTGGGCGACTGAACTGAACTGAACTGAACTGAGCCAATGTAATTCCCTGGAGAAGAAAATGGCAATCCACTCCAGTGTTCTTACCTGAAAAATGCCATGGACAGAGGAGCCTAGTAAGCTACAGTCCATGGGGTCTCAAAGAGCCAGACACAACAATTGAGTGACTGAGCAGGCATACTTGTATAGATTGCTATGATAGCCACTGATGTACATCAAAGGGAAGTTTAAGGAGCAGTAATGGGGCAGGGAAAAAAAAAAAAGAAGATGGGTAATTTTAGTGATTTAAGTGGGTTTGAAAAATATTACACATTACAGCCCTGTTGGGAGACAATTCTCCCTGAATTGCTCATGTTTTTATACAGTCCTCTGAGCCAAAGCATTTTAAGAATTTAAGAATGTAAATTGAAGAATGTTTGTATAAGGAGATATCCCAGGATAGTAAAGCAGAAATGCTTCCCTCCACTCTCTGGAGAGATTTGCTTATATTCCTGAGTAATAAAGATAATGCCTCTCTCTGTAGGGGAGGTAGATGAGTTTGTCGACTGCCTTCTTAGAACACGGGATTTCCTGAGTTCAGTTTCCCACAGATGTGACACAGATTCATGGGCCCTCTATGTGTCTGTCATCCATGGAACTTAGGAGCCTAGGGGAGCTGAGGAAAGCATGGACATCATGTGCCTGCTGTGATGGGAATATAAACTGTCTCATCCATTTGAGCTTGTTGTTTCCTTATTCACCAAGTCTGAGGAAGTCTACAAGCCCACCCAACAGCTTCCCACCAGACTGCTGCTTTGGAGCTGTGTGACCATTTGGCAATCCCCCACAGAAACTCATAACTCAGAGAAAAAAAAAAGGGCTTCCCATGTGCCTCAGCGATAAAGAATCTCCCTGCCACTGCAGGAGACGCAGGTTCCATCCCTGGGTCAGGAAGATACCCTGGGGAAGGAAATGGCAACCCACTCCACTATTCTTGCCTGGGAAATCCCTTGGACGGAGGAACCTGGTGGGCTACAGTCTATGGGTAGCAAAGAGTCGGACAGGACCGAGTGTCTGAGCACACGAGAAGTCTAACAAGGAGACATATTCATTTTCTATTTCACCTACTGGATGAGGTTTCCTCTCTCACCTGTTGGCAACTTTGCAGCAACAGAGCAGCAGTTAGTAGAGCTGGTTTCAGGCTCGGAAACAGCGCTGCTACCTGCTACTTTCTCTGCCTCCCTTGAAGGCTGATTCTTCTCTCCAAGTGCAAACAGAAGCATTCATGTGGCAGATGCTACGCCTTCTCTGAGTCACTGCTTTCATTTGCTTTTCCCACATCAGCCACCTTCCTAGCTTTAATTACATGGCTTGGCACACTCTTGAAGTGAGGATAAATTCATAACAGAGAGTTTTCTCCTCTTAAACAGCAGCTCGAGAGGAAACCCTAAACATTAGATCAAGAATCCACCTGCATGTCTCTGCTTCTACATCTTTTCTTCTGCGTACTCTAATTGCTATGCAGTCCTAGCTAACCTCCAAAAGAAAATCTGACTTTCTTCTCCTCTTGTTGCATTCCTCAGTATAATGGGATAACAACTAAGAAGCTGAAATAATGTGATGTGAACTCTTCTCAAAGCCCATCTGAGAATTCTGCAAGAGGAACTATCAAGTAATAAAAAAGAACTCAGCTGGAAATATACATTGGAAAAATAAATTGGAAGATGGCTTTAAATGCTTTTGAGCGGTCCCAAGGAATATAAAAGGAAGCTGAATAAAGAAAATGATAAACAAAACTTTCAGGGCTGACTCAATAAGTAGCTCTTAAAATAGCTGTGAGTTTCCCTCCTAACACCCTGCAGGCTGCCAATAATCAGACAGACAAATCGAACAATTAGATGCTATGAGGCAGCATCCAAACAGATCCACAACACAACATTCTGAGTGGAGCCTAAACCATTGTCTGAATAAAAATGTTACCAGGTGCAAGAGATTATTTCTGACCTGGATAGAATAGTAGAGGAACTCTGCAAAATATTTTCATTTACTGAGCACCTCTGATGTGTCTGATGGTCTGATATATAGTAGGGATGCTGAGATGTGAGACATAAATGTTTCCAAAATCTAGATGAGGAAACATGTGAGTAGAGTTGTTTAGAAAATACTGTTTAGTAAGGGTTATTAAATCAATATAAGAGTATGCTATTGGGAGATCAGGGAAAAAGGCACTTCACTCAGATAAGGGCTGAGTTCTGATGTGAGCCTTTCTGGATTAGTAGAAATTTTCCAGGTAAAAAAATGTCAGAGCATAGAGATTCTAGGAAGATGAAGTGGTAAGTTCAAGGGCACTAGGCTATGAAAGGGCTGTTGCTTTGGGAGTTACTGCAAGCTGATCAGTCTGAAGTATTGAAAACATATGAGGACAGATTGAGAAATGAATCTGGAGATCAGGAAGAGGCAAAATCATGAAAGGTCTTGTGTGTGATGCTAAGGGACTTGGATTTCATCCTGGGAGTGAAGAAGAAACCACTGACATGATTTATAGTCAAGCTGTAAGGTCTCTCTCTTTCTTTTTCTCCTTTCCCTGCCCCACCCCCCTCTTTTGGCCTTCAAGGGGCTCTAACTCTGGTTGGTTGAAAGGCCAATTCAGAATTTATAGGTCAAAGTATGCACTTCCGATAAAATAAGTTCTAAAGTTAGATGAATCTTTTCTGGATGTACTGTGTCTGTTGTCATTTGTTATTTCGTTGCTAAACCGTGTCCAACTCTTTGCGATTTTTCAGGCAAGAATGCTGGAGTGGGTTGCTATTTCCTCCTCTAGGGGATCTTCCTGACCCAGGAATTGAACCTGCATCTCCTGCATTGGCCAGTGGATTCTATTCCACTGAGCCACCAGGGAAGCCTATTGTTTCTGTATCCTGATCTAATTCATGTTTTTCTCCATATTTAAATTATGTTTCTAGATGTAAGGATCATAGTTTTATATTTTACAAAGATTTTAAAAAACTAATGAAAGAAGACATCGTGATCAATTACATATGCTAATATGTTTCAATCAGGAGAAATTTGGTAGTGTTAATAAAGAACCTTGAAAACCAAAGGATTGTGTTTACTGGCACATTTATATGCCACAAATCCCAGTGGCAATGGGAATGGGAAAGAGAAGGTTGATACCTAAGAATTTGGCATACGTGAACTTCAGCCGTATGCAAAGTAGTGAATTTCAGCCAAGCTGGAGCACGCAGCCCTGGCAACGCCTTCTCTCATTCTCTGTCTCCTGTAGATTATTTTTCCAGGTGTATCTGCATTGTCACTTCTCTAAGACCTTGGATCCTGCGATTTGAGTCCAGTTTACTTTATATCATCTCCATAGACCTGACTCTTTGAAGAAAGACATGGATATATATTTTTTAACCTGGAACACTCCACAGAGCTCATGAGATACTAAAACTGTTTGTGAGGATCAAAGACTTGAGTCTTTATGCAACGCCTTTTGGTAAATACTACTTGAGTAGTCACTTGGATGTCTCAAACTGTATTACTAAATGGTATTGCAGTCAACATCAAAAACTGGAAGGACAGTTTTCGTTTAATCTGAAAAACTGCATATTTCGATATTATTTACACTGCTGTGCTTGACATATCTCACTGTGTTTTTCATTTTCTTGCAATTTCCAGCCTCTTAAATTGTTCCTTTTTTTTTTTTTTTTATCATGGTTCTATTTCATTCAGATTTCTTTCTAGTCGAGTTACTCTGAGGGAAAAATAAGATGCAGTTTTGATCTGAATTTTACTAGCATTGAGATTCAGCCATACAATTAAAAAATGTAAAGTTTGTTCCTAGTGAGGAAAAATAACTTTTTCAGACCTTTTATAGGACTGAGTCTAGAGGAAAAATAACTTTTTCAGACCTTTTATAGGACTGAGTCTATAGCACTGCTTAAACTTGTCACTCAAATGATGTGTACAAGATCAGTAGATCACAAGTACTTGCATTTCTGTTCATGATGTACAGATTTATTTAATTAATGCTATTTGTCCCCAGGAGGGCCAATTGTGCATCAAATTTACCAAAATAAATATAAAGAAGATTATATTTACTTTGCCTTAAAATCTATTGTTGCCACATATGAATAACATTTTGGTATATTAAGAAAGGAAACAACAATTAAATAAATCATCAATTAGATCAAGTTGGGAAGTATTCCAACCTGAAAACTATCAATGCAATTCTTTTACTTAAAATTTCAATTTATGTATATAATTCTAGAGAAGAACAGACTTCATTATACTGAATAAATAAGCAAGAATACGTAAAGAAAAAAGTATGCTGTGACCCTGAGGGGATTAGGCTTTAGTATGTAGCAAACACTCTGTCTAGATTGCAGAGGTATAATTCTAGCTCTTGAATGAACATGGTTTCAAATGATTGGTCTATATTGGGTCAGTCTTTCAATCAGGAATCACCAACTCTATATATTCAAAAAGTTAGTGGCCTGTAACATGGCACATTTTCAATTTTTTCTTTTGATTTTTATTGTTTCACAGGTAAGTTAACCTCTGACTACCATCAGCTTTTAAAAAATGATGCTTTACAGTTTTGATCTACTTTTATCATATAATGATTGTATTGTTTTTATGGTAAAATAATGTAGATATGTGTGTTGGGGAATATGTATGGGATTTTGCTGTTAGATAAGTATAGCTTTACTCAGTTTTTTGAAGGGAAGTTTACTAAGAAAAGACTGTTTGAATGTGATCCTGATACACCCCCAAGAAGTTATGAATTGAGTCAATTATATAAATTTTTATTAACTTATTCGTTCCTTTGTTCATTTATTAAGTACATGTTATATGAATAACAAAGCACTACTAAGGGAGAATGATAACAAATATGGGAGATGGAGTCAAGGCCATATGCTTCTGAAAGATCCTCTATTAGCGCTAATAAAAAATCTTAGCTTAATTTGACAAACATATGCTTTACTAAATTTCTAAAATTTCAAGACAAATAGGGAATTGTCCAGTGGCCTAAACATGCCCATGCCAACAATAGTCAGTTAAAACTTAAAAATAATAATAATGCTAAAAAGTTTAGAAAGTCTAGTTTACTTTGTGGTATTTATAAATGTTGAGTTTAGTAAACTAGCATGGGAATCTCACTTACAATGCTGGAGGTGAAACTGAGGCAGCTGCCTTTGTTTCAAACCCTCAAAGAGGGCTAATGTGGTCACAGGTCAGGGCCCTCTGGTGGCCCGCAGGAGCAATCCAAGTCCTTCCTGGAAGAAATCTCTATTTTTTGGCTCTCAGGAATCACACAGATTAGATTTAACCAAATCTGAGTTTACAGCATTAAGCAAAGTAATAAACACTGAAGATATAAACCACCACAATTGAAAGACTTACAGTAATAAAAAACACATATAGATTTCCATGGATTAAACTTGTATATATATATATACATTATTTTCCATTGTGGTTTATCATAGGATACAGAGTATAGTTCTCTGTGCTACCCCATAGGACCTTGTTATTTATCCATTCTATATATAAAAGCTTACATACAGACCAGGGGGTTGCAAAGAGTGAGACAGGAGTGAGTGCCTGAGCACACATACGCTGCTAACGCCAGCCTCCCACTTCACTTTTCTCCCAACCCTCTTCCGGCTGGGAGACTGTAAGTCTGTTCTCCACACCCATGATCCTGTGTGTCTTTCATAGATAGATTCATTTGTGCCATATTTTAGATTTCATGTATAAGTGATATCATATGGTATTTGTCTATTTCTGACTTCATTAAGTGTGATATTCTCAAGTTGTATCCATGTTGCTGCAAAGGGCATCATTTTGTTCTTTTATATGGCTGAGTAGTAGTCCATTGCATGTGTATATATCATCTTTATCCATTCATCTACTGATGTGTATTTTAGGTTGCCTCCATGTCTTTGCTATTGTGCATAGTGTTGCTATGAACATTGGGCTGCATGTATCTTTTTGAATTATAATTTTATCTGGATATATGTCTAAGAGTGGGAATCTGGATCATATGGTAATTTTATTTTTAGTTTTCTAAAGAACCACCATACTTTTTTCCACAGTAGCTGCACCAACTTACATTATCCCCACCAAGAATATAGGAGGCTTCCCTAAAATGCCTCATCTTTTAGACAGGGAAACTAATATTGCTCATCCTTCCATACAATTGTTTTAAGGTTCAAGTTGAAAAGGAGGTATTCTGCAAAAGAAAGCATGGTGGGCATGCTAAGTTTTAAAGTTAGCACACAAAAGTTAGCATAATAAAGCTGCTAAGCTTTATTTCTATGCTTTTGCTGTCAGAGAAAATTAGTATTACGTGTAGGATCCCGTGAACAGAACATAGGTCAAATTTTATATCGCTAATAATTTTCAGTAGCTCAAATGTGTTCCCATTACTAGAGTATGATTCATTTGGATAGTAACCAATAGAAATATAAATACCTATGTAAAAGAATGCATATTTCCTCATATGAAAATATATGCCTCAGCATGCGTGCATACACACACACACATGGGGGTTAAGGAAACATACACTGTTGATCTTCCAACTCTACATGCAATTAAGAGATTGGAAAAGAGAAACAGATTGAGATTAAAATGTCAAGAGTTCTTCTGATGGACCAATTGGAAAATAAGGCTTTAGATCTTCAGCCTAAGGAGTTAGCTCACTGGAGCCCAGCAGGTTACAATCCATGGGGTGGATTTTGACATGAATGGGCACTCACACAGACAGACACAGACCTTTGAATTAGACCAAAACAACCATCTGATCTCAATTGGTAGGCGGTGCTAGAAAACTGCAGTTCTCTCTACGAGGAGCAAAGCGTTCCACCACGCTTGGAGAACAGTGGACTGTCTCTGTTAGCAGCTTACTTCTAAAAGGCAGAGTGCAAAAATATCTAAACACCCAAGCCAGGTTTCTTCCCCTAAAGTCAGCAAGTCCTATGGAAAGCATTTTTCCTTCCCTGGGGAGGAGTGAGTGAGAGGAAGGAGAGAAAAAGAGTGAGTGACTCTGGTGCAGTGGTTTTAGCTGAGGGGGTCTCACACTTCTAGGAAGTTCTCTCATAGTAGAGAAAAGGGAGGTGATATAGATTATAGAAGGGAAAAATCCCAACAATCTTATTGTATGACAATGTTAATTTATTTTTAGGGATGACATTACATTTTGAATTAGAGTAAGACTGTACATAGAGGCTAGTAGTAACGATTCATGGCTAGATGAGAAATATGAGGCACATCATTTACACAATGTTGGTAAGAGTGTGGGTTGATTACAATTTTTGCAGAAGAAAATTAGCTGTATATTTGAAACCAACAAAAAAAAGGCTTCCCCTTGATTTAGTAATTTCATGTAAAGGAATGTAATTTACATCTAACAAGTAAACATTGAAGAAAGACATAATACTTGCCTGAGTGCAAGTGAGTGCATGCTCAGTCGCTAAGGCATGTCTGACTCTTTGTGACTCCCTGGACTGTATTCTGCCAGACTTCTCTGTCCGTTGGATTTTCCAGGCAAAAATGCCGGAGTGGGCTGCCGTTCCCTTCTCCAGCGGATCTTCCTGACCCAGGGATCGAACCTGCGTCTCCCGACTGTCCTGCATTAGCAGGTGGATAGTACTTGCAAGTTTGTGTAGTTGAGAGGCGAGAGTCTGTCCATTAGACAAGATAGGAACATATTTTCAGTAAAGTTCGATTTTGGCCTTAGATAGCAATGCCATCTTTGGCTCTGAATTTCTTTTGCAACCTGAGTCATGCTTGTAGAAGTTTTTCTGTTTGTTTGTTTGTTTGTTTTCCCACTTGTAGGTCATTTTTCTACATGTAATAATCGGGTTTCAAAGAACTACTCACATATCAAAAAAATCTGAAAGAAAAATTTCTGTCTCAGCTTTGTCTCCTTGATGGGATTTAGCAAGAAAAAGTTATAAAATCAAATTTAAAAAAAAATGACTGCAAAGGGGAAACTGTTTAAGTGTCAGTTATACTAGAGAACTTTGGACACCAATGTTATGTTTCATTTATGTAGTCTTCTGAACACTTATGGACGATGTTGTGATTGTGGCTTTTGTCATTCTTCAGAGCTAATTCATCTAGAATATGTTGAGGGAAAAAGAAAACCTGTGAGCAGCAATAACTGATGTATATCAAACTTGAACTTTTGTCAGAGAACTGGCTCCTCTGCCTTAGATATTAACCAAGGGGAAGCTGACAACTTGTTACAACCGGAACTAGTTGCAATGGAGATTTTGGCTTTTGGGGCCCATTAGTCCAACTGCAGGAGAGTGCGGAGTGCTGATAGGCATCTGATAGAGTGCTCAGATGGGCATCAGTCCCTCCTCAGAAGTAAATCCTTGCTCACCTGGACTGAACCACCTGAATGCCCTTCATTGTTTTGTCTGTCTGGTTCATTGTCTCCTCATTCAGCACCCAGGGTCACCAGAGTGTTCATCCTCATGAGAATGAATGACTTAAGAAACACAAGGTTGATATATGGCTGCTTCTTCAAAGAATGCAGTAGAATTCGTGAAGATGCTATCTTGAAATAAAAAAAAAAAAAAAAGGATTTCTGAAAGGATCTCTTTATATATTTAATAACAGCACCCACATGTCAGTAAAGGAAAGGAGACAGCTTCCTAGCACAGGGGGAAACCCACTTGTTTAATGCCTGCCACTTGACCTTCTCAGTTGAAATGGAAAGTAGAGCATGTGATTTTTAATCCCTCAAACATTTCTAAGAATTACATAATTCCATAGACATGCATAATCTTATTTTATTTAAGGCTAATAAAATATTAAACATGTCTAATTAAAAAAAGATGTAAGTCCCATGGCCTAGGCATATAACACATAAGAAATACTTGTGATATTTCCAAGGAAGCAGATTCCTTTTTATAATAGCCTCATCCTCAGGCCACTGTAAAAGGGTTAATGATCATTTTCAAGTAAGATTAACTCTTGAAGAGAACTCTTCCTCCTGAGGTCTGAATAGTTCATCTTACTTGATGACTATCATTGACCTTCTGTAGTGGCCTGGGGATGAAAGTACTGTAGGAAGTAATCTGCTTCCTTGGAAACTTCTCCCGGTAGAACTTTTTTTTTTCCTCCCCAATTCTCATATTACATCAAGATTATCCTAATTTTCTTTGCTGGGAGGTAAAATTATCTTTTAGAGTGAAAGTGAAAGTGAAGTCAAGTCAAGTCGCTCAGTCGTGTCTGCCTCTTTACGACCCCATGAACTGTAGTCCACCAGGCTCCTCCATCCATGGAATTTTCTAGGCAAGAGTACTGGAGTGGGTTGCCATTTCCTTCTCCAGGGGATCTTCCCAACCCAGGGATCAAACCCAGGTCTCCCACATTTCGGGCAGACACTTTACCGTCTGAGCCACCTGGGAATCAATCCCC
The DNA here is from genome assembly GCF_910594005.1 of Cervus elaphus. Lineage (NCBI taxonomy): Eukaryota > Metazoa > Chordata > Mammalia > Artiodactyla > Cervidae > Cervus > Cervus elaphus. The sequence goes on from NC_057847.1 coordinate 67,508,987, forward strand.
AATCTTTTAGAGTAGAGGACCATAAAAACATTAGAGTATCAATATGTTACCCCCAAATCTTTGTCTCTTTTTCTCATTTATTATGTTTTCTTTACTATTTTTAAATATTTTAATATTTTACTTAGGCTTTTATCAGACAGAGGAATTCATGTATCCTGGCTGGTAAACAATTATGTCATTCTCATTGACATAATTAGACGTTTCCCTGTAAATATTATACTACGTAGATTAATTTTACTGTCTTATGTATGTGTTTCTCAAGTTTTCCACCTTATTTTAAGTGAAATCTAACATTATTGTTCTGATTCAATCTCATTTTAAGAGTCAGGGTAGACCAGAGCTTTAGGAACATCTCAAGGTGGCTAATCATACATTGCTCTCCTCATTAATTTTTTGATGAAAAAAAATGTATAGTAGAAACCAACACGATATCACAATACTGTACCACAATTATCCTTCAGTTAAAGTTTTTTCTTTTCTTTTTTTGGTTGTGCTGCACAGCTTGTGGGGATTTTAGTTCCCTGACCAGGAATCAAGCCCAGGCCCCTGCAGTGAAAGCCCTGAATCCTAACGACTGGGTCACGAGGGAATTCCCTCCTCATCAATTCTTAAGCACCTTTTAGGCTAGATTCTAAGATGTTAGAACAAGGTGGATCTACTGGTCTTTTTATGTATGTTCCAATACATCAGCATCAACTGAATATGAGCAAATACCTAGATGATGGAACTTGATTATTCTATCAGAACTTTGGGCTTCTCTGGTGACTCAGTAAAGAATCCATCTGCCAGTGCAGGAGACATATGTTCACTCCCTGGGTCAGGAAGATCTCCTTGGAGAAGACAATGGCAACCCACTCCAGTTATTCTTGTCTGGGAAATCCCATGGACAGAGGAGCCTGGCAGGTTATAATCCATGGCATCACAAAAGAGTCGGACATGACTTAGCAACTAAACAATGATGACAATCAGAACTTTAAGTATGAGATCAATACCTGGGTAAGTTGCTTAAACTCTCTAAGCCTCCATGTTCTTAGCTATATAGTGAGATTAACAACACCTATCTCATAGGACTCTAGTAATACTTATATTAGAACATGTGGTGAAAGAAGCCAGACAAAAGACTGTATACTGTATAATTTCTTCAGGAATGTGACATTCCTGAAAAGGCAAAACCTTAGGCGCAGATCAGATGGATGGTTGCCAGAGACTGGCAGTATAGACAGGAAGTTCACAGAAAGGAGAGAAGCAGAAGTTGGCCGTGATATATTTGTTGTCTGCCTCAGTTGTCATGGTGGTTGCAGAACCGTATACGTTTGTCAAAACTCATCATGGTCTTTTACTTTATGTAAATTATAGCTCAATAAACCTGATTTTTTTTTCTAAATGAACATATGTAATGGATTTTGCACTTAATGCAGGATCAATAAACATTAGTTCTTTTCACACCCTCTCCCCAAAGGAGCTAAGCATAACAGGTCTTAAATTAATGTCTTTTATCTTGCAAAGTATAATTGGAAACCAAAGCAATCATTTGCATTCTTAGCACATTTCTAAGGCCTTTGCATTTCCATAAAAAAGCAATATAGACTTGTGATCTGATTTTAGGGATTTGAACTTACCAAGGTCCCTTGAAAATCACTACAAAAGCCTAGCTATAAGATGTACTGAAATCCATATACAAATAACTCATAGAGTGATTCATATAGATACAATCCCCATTTTTTTTACTGCTTGTTCTTTAAATAGTCATCTGCCAGTGCACAAAAAAAAAAAAAAAAATCAAATGAAAATTGAACATCAGTAACTCAGTGACTAAAAAGTATCAAGTATTTATATTTATTCATTAAACACACCCACTGTGGGTAATATTTTGTGCCAGGAACCAGAGTTCCAAGCATGATTCAATAGAATTTCTGTCCTCAAGAAGTTCATACTTTATAATGATCAAGAGACAAGTGTGATGAAATTGACACTCTTACCTGAGCCCTGAATAGTTTCTAGGCAAGCAAATGTTCTTTAAGAATTGCATTCTATAACCAATCTTTGCATAATAGTAAGTGGAGCCTTGAGGCTTTGCTTTTATTACCATGTTTGTTAAACAGCAACATATTTGGACTTCTGATAGGGAAAAACGAGAGAAAGCAATCTCGAGGTATGCTTCCTTATTAGAGAAATAAATTGAATAAAGAGGTAGGAGGTTTGGGGAGATTGTGTTATAGTCAAATAATTTTAAGGAAAATAAATTTGTACCCTAATACCAGCTTACATTTTTTACAAGAAAATTTAAAATGTTTTTATAAAATGCTGAATATAGTTTTAAAATTTAGAGAATAATATGAAGCAAAATATGACCATGTTTATCATGATTGCAAATAATGATGTATGCTAAGTTCATTGAGATGTTCACCAATGGGCTGTTAATGAATTAGCAATAGTAATAACCAAGTAATATCAGTAAAGGACTTCTCAGGTGGCCCAGTGGTAAAGAAGCCACCTGCCAATGCAGGAGACACAGGTTCATTCCCTGGGCCGGGAAGATCCCCTGGAGAAAGAAATGGCAACCCACTCCAGTATTCTTGGCTGGGAAATCCCATGGACAGAGGAGCCTGGTGGGCTACAGTCCATGGGGTCACAAACAGTCAGAGACAACTGAATGATTATGCACACATGCATACACACAAATGATGTCAGTAATAGTAAAATTTTTAAAATATAGCAGAAGCCCCACAGAGGTTAGCTTATTTTCCTGAAGCATGAAATTCAACTACTTCTTTGATGTAATTCTAACCTATCTCTTAAATTTATCTCCTATTAATTACGGTCCAGATCCTGTTTCAAACTCTTCATATTATATAATTTAATTCTGTCTGCATTTCTTTATAATAGTTACTGCTATTATTTCCATTTCAGGGATGAGAAATCTGAAGCTTAGATAGGTCAAGTGACTTAACTAAAGTGACACAACCAGTAAGTAGGAGAGGTGGAATTTGAATTCAGTCAATCTGGTTCCTGATCCTCACCCTTGATTGTGTAAGATACAATGATAAGTTAATAGCATGGATAGAGACATGACTAGTGGGCAGACACTATATATGCAGCATCTTGTTTAGTCTTCAGAGTAACTTTATAATCTATGTATTATTATAGTCCCAATTTTATACACACAGCACCTAAAATCCACATGTCCAGAGAAAGATTAGTAGTGGCATATACTAGAAGTATATGCCTCTAGGATCTAAGCCTAGAAGCTATTGCTTAAGCTAAGATTTGCCAATGCAGGTATCTTAAAGTTTTTCCCAGCCCTGAAATTCACTAATTTTAAAAGGAAGTTTTTGGTCTTTATAGATGGTTGTGGTAGACTTATATGGGTTCCAAGTTTATAAACGTTAAGCCAAACATACAAATTTAAGGATCAGAATTTCTATCCCACTCTGGACATTATGGGAAACCTTCCTTCTTCATACCAGGCTGCCTATAGTTTTGCTTGAGCTGAGCTTACACTGGGTGGGTTTCAGGTAGAATGAAAGTTCTAGCAGGCAGAAAAGGCTTGATAAGTCTTCATTCTCTAAATATTATTAATATGAACACTTAGAACTCATTCCCTCTAAGTATTTGGTTGACCAAAGAGTTTGTTCAGGGTTTCTGTAAGCTATTATGGAAAAACCTGAACGAATTTTGTAGCCAAACCAATGTATAGCATTTTATTAGAAAGATGAAGACAGAAGATATTCATATTTCCAACAATTAGAATCCCAGCATGCTTTGTTTAACCTTTTGAATTACAATCAATAAGCATACCATCAGTTCAATACAATTAATAAATATTGGGGACATTCAATCTATCAGGCACTGTTCTAGGCTCTGGCAACAAAATTGAAAAAAGGCACCCTAGATCTCAAGGAATTACCGTTTTGGATAAAAAACAGAGGCAGCTATGCAAATAAATGCACATTGTTGGTAATAAATGCACAAAGACATATGGAAATTACCCAAAGGAAATAATATTCCCTGTGATTGGATGCATGATACAGGAAAGAATGGGCATTAGAGGAGAAGGGATAAGGAATATTTTCCCAGAGGGGTTGACAGATGAGATGAGTTTTAACGATATGACGGCAAACACGCTGACTTTAAATATGGCTGTAAATATAGATAAAGAGTTAAAGTTTTAGAGCAAAAATTAGCTGTAGATATATCTTAGTTGTCACAGAGTTCATCTAATAGGGTGAATGTCTAGATAGCAGTTTGAGAGAGCTTGGAAAGTCCTCTGTGATCTGATGCCTGGCTTACTTCTCCGTATTTGGCAACTCTTCCTGTTGCGCCCTGGGTAAACAATCACACCGTGCGGGTCACACTTTGAGCATGCTGCTCCTTCTGCTTGAATGGTCTTTGCTGCTTATGTGGAGGAAGGGAAAAAAAACCCACTCTCAACTTAAGTTGGAGAACTTCAAGTATCTTGTCAAAGAAAACTTCCTTGACTTTCATCCCTCCAATAGTTGATCATTCTTTCCCTCGTGATGGCTCTGTTTCTAGCACACACGTTCATTACAGCAATCATTACCCAAAATCTTATGTGACTTTCTTAAATTGAATGCCTGTCTTCCTTAATTCCTTGGGAACTGGCGCTGGATCTGAATTAACACTGCCAGTGGTGTGATGGAGCTGGCATATATAAGCTTGGGAGAACTGATTGTTATATATACAAGAATTCTGTGAGCTATTTTTTAAATCTTTGTCAGCTTGAAATCGCCTATGGTGGGAGTATTTATATCTCAGAAACTGGCAAACACTGCAAAACACAACCTTTTTTTTTTCACTAGAGCTTCAGTTTACTAGCAATCAATAACTATTTCATGGGTCTTACCTGTGATGATAAAAAGGAAAATGTTCAATAATGTTTGTTGGGTAAATAAAATACTTTATATTAGAGCAAGTTTTAAAGTGATACATTCAAGTTTCAGTGATTTATATTAAGCAAAGTTAGTGCAAAACTATAAGATTGATGAGTAGTTGAGAGGCATATGTGTAGAGAAACCTCTCTGGGCACAGTGAGTTCTGAAAAAGGAATTTAAGTCACCAGAGATGAGACAGAGTAATAATTATAGAAGGCATTGTGGTAGCCAAAGAGACTCTTTAAAGATCAGATTTCACATAACTTTTAAAAAGCTAGGTGTAATATCTTCTACCATCAAAATTTTGTGAAAGCAAAATATTGCATATATATATATATATACACAATATTTTATAAACTGTAGTATATAACTGTATTGTATTATTGTATTAAAAACAATACAGGTCATAAAATATGTTAAGAGGTTCTTTGTTTCAGAAGCAAAAGGAACACACTCTTTGGGAATTGGGTAAATTGTATTGTTTCTGATGACCATATTCTCATCTACTTAAAGCCCACTCCAGACACAGCAATCTAAACATGATGAAAAGGCAAAGAAATACCCAACAGGTAAAGGAACAAGAAAAATGCCCACCAAGTCAAACAAAAGAGGAGGAGATAGGGAATCTACCTGAAAAAGAATTTAGAATAATGATAATAAAAATGATCCAAAATCTTGAAAACAAAATGGAGTTACAGATAAATAGCCTGGAGACAAACATTGAAAAGATGCAAGAAATGTTTAATAAAGACCTAGAAGAAATAAAAAAGAGTCAATTAAAAATGAATAATGCAATGAATGAGATCAAAAACACTCTGGAGGGAACCAAGAGTAGAATAACGGAGACAGAAGATAGGATAAGTGAGGTAGAAGATAAAATGGTGGAAATAAATGAAGCAGAGAGGAAAAAAGAAAAAAGGATCAAAAGAAATGAGGACAACCTCGGGGACCTCTGGGACAATGTGAAATGCCCCAACATTCGAATCATAGGAGTCCCAGAAGAAGAAGACAAAAAGAAAGGCCATGAGAAAATACTCGAGGAGATAATAGCTGAAAACTTCCCTAAAATGGGGAAGGAAATAGCCACCCAAGTCCAAGAAACCCAGAGAGTCCCAAACAGGATAAACCCAAGGCGAAACACCCCAAGACACATATTAATCAAACTAACAAAGATCAAACACAAAGAACAAATACTAAAAGCAGCAAGGGAGAAACAACAAATAACACACAAAGCGTTTCCCATAAGGATAACAGCTGATCTATCAATAGAAACCCTCCAGGCCAGAAGAGAATGGCAGGACCTACTGAAAGTAATGAAAGAGAATAACCTACAACCTAGATTACTGTACCCAGCAAGGATCTCATTCAGATATGAAGGAGAATTCAAAAGCTTTACAGACAAGTGAAATACTTCTTAAAGTTAAAAATCAACAAGTCATGTTTAAGCCCTGTAATTCTATGCCATAGGCAGCACTGTGCTGGAAATGGCTGTATTCCTCCTGTTCCAGCTCTCCCTAGGACTTCTCATGGGTTTTGCATCATACAAATCATGGCTATTAGAAACAGACATCTCTAATGAGATTTCTGTCTTAGCTGTTCAGGCAGCTATAATTAAAATAACAGAGGCCAGGTGGCTTAAACAGCATTTATTCCATAGCTCTGATGCCTGGGAAGTCCACGATCAAGGTGCCAGGAGATCGTGTGTCTGGTGAGAGCCCGCTTCTTCCTGGCACATAGACAACTGTCTTCTCACTGTGTGTTCACATGGCAGATAGAGTGAGAGAGCTTCCTGGGGTTTCTTTATAAGGGTGCTTGCTAAATCCTTTCCAAGCTTCACCCTCACTTCCTAAACATCTCCCCAGAGCCCAACCTCCAAATACTATCACATTGAGAATTAGGTTTCTACACCGGAATTTAGGAAGGGGAGGTGGTGGTGAAGAGACAAATATTCAGTCTGTAGCATTCTACCTTCTCTGGTGCCTCAGTGGTAAAGAATCCTCCTGGCAATGCAGGGGACATGGGTTCAGTTCCTGGTCCAGGAAGATCCTGCATGCCGTGGAACAACTAGGTAGTTGTGCCACAACTCCTGAGCCTGTACTGAGCCCAGGAGCTGCAACTATTGAGCCCATGGACCACAACTACTAACAAATCAGAGAAAGCTAATCAAACTGGTAACATGGAACACAGCCTAGGCTAACTCAATGAAACTATGGGCCGTGCCGTGTAGAGTCACCCAAGATGGATGATCATAGGGGAAAGTTCTGGCAAAATGTGATCCACTGGAGAAGGGAATGGCAAACCACTTCTGTATTCTTGCCTTGAGAACCCCATGAACAGTATGAAAAGGCAAAAAGATACAACACTGAAAGATGAACTCCCCAGGTCGGTAGATGCCCAGTGTGCTACTGGAAAAGAGTGGAGAAATAACTCCAGAAAGAATGAAGAGATGGTCCCAAAGCAAAAATAATGCCCAGCTGTGGATATAACTGGTGATGGAAGTAAAGTCTGGTGCTGTAAAGAACAATATTGCATAGGAACCTGGATGTTAGATCCATGAATCAAGGTAAATTGGAAGTGGTCAAACAGGAGATGGCAAGAGTGAACATCGACATTTTAGGAATCAATGAAATAAAATGGACTGGAATGGACTAATTTAATTCAAATGACCATTACGTCTACTACTGTGGGTAAGAAGCCCTTAGAAGAAATGGAGTAGCCCAAATATTCAACAAAAGAATCCGAAATGCAGTACTTGGGTGCAACCTCAAAAATGACAAAATGATCTCTGTTTGTTTCCAAGGCAAACCATTCAATATCATAATAATCTAAGTCTATGCCCCAACCAGTAACATTGAAGAAGTTGAAAGGTTGGATGAAGGCCTACAAGACCTTCTAGAACTAACAACCAAAAAAGATGTCCTTTTCAGCATAGGGGACTGGAATGCAAAAGGAGGAAGTCAAGAGATACCTGGAGTAACAGGCAAATTTGACTTTTGAGTACAAAATGAAGCAGAGCAAAGGCCGACAGGGTTTTGCCAAGAAAACACACTGGTCATAGCAAACACCTTCTTCCAACAACACAAGAGACGACTATACACGTGGACATCAGCAGATGGTGAACACTGAAATCAGATTGATTATATTCTTTGCAGTCAAAGATGGAGAAGCTCTGTACAGTCAGCAAAAATAAGACCAGGAGCTGACTGTGGCTCAGATCATAAACTCCTTATTGTAAAATTCAGACTTGAACTGAAGAAAGTAGGGGAAACCACTAGACCATTCAAGTATGACCTAAATCAAATTGCTTATGATTATAAAGTGGAAGTGACAAATAGATTCAAGGGATTAGATCTGATAGAGTGCCTGAAGAACTATGGATGGAGGTTTGTGACATTGTACCAGAGGCAGTAATCAAGACCATCCCTAAGAAAAAGAAATACAAAAAGGCAAAATGGTTGTCTGAGGAGGCCTTACAAATAGCTGAGAAAAGAGAACCAAAAGGCAAAGAAGTAAAGGAAAGATAAACGCATTTGAAGACAGAGTTCCAAAGAATAGCAAGGAGAGATAAGAAAGCCTTCCTCAATGATCAGTGTGATGAAATAGAGGAAAACAATAGAATGGGAAAGACTAGAGATCTCTTCAAGAAAATTAGAGATACTAAGGGAATATTTCATGCAAAGATGGGCACAATAAAGGACAGAAATAGTATGGACCTAGCAGAAGCAGAAGATATTAAGAAGAGGTGGCAAGAATACACAGAAGATTATACAAAAAAGATCTTGATGACCAGATAACCATGATGGTGTGATCACTCACCTAGAGTCAGACATTCTAGAATGCAAAGTCAAGTGGGCCTTAGGAAGCATCACTACAAACAATGCCAGTGGAGATGATGGAATTCCAGCTGAGCTATTTCAAATCCTAAAAGTTCTGTGAAAGTGCTGCACTCAATATGCCAGCAAATTTGGAAAACTCAGCAGTGGCCACAGGACTGAAAAAGGACAGATTTCATCCCAATCCCAAAGAAAGGCAATGCCAAAGAATGTTCAAACTACTGCACAATCGCACTCATCTTGGTTTGGTGGTGGTTTAGTCGCTAAGTTGTGTCTGACTCTTGTGACCCCGTGGACTGGAGCCCACCAGGCTCCTCTGCCCATGGGATTCTCCAGGCAAGGATAGTGGAGTGAGTTCCTATTCTCTTCTCCAGGGGATCTTCCTGACCCAGGAAACAAACCTGCGTCTCCTGCATTGCAGGCAGATTCTTTACCAACTGAGCTATAGGGAAGCCCACGCTAGCAAAGTAATACTCAAAATTCTCCAAGCCAGGCTTCAACAGTATGTGAACTGAGAACTCCCAGATGTTCAAGCTGGATTTATAAATGGCATAGGAACCAGAGATCAAATTGCCAACATCCGTTGGATCATCAAAAAAGCAAGAGAATTCCAGAAAAACATCTATGTCTGCTTTATTGACTATCCCAAAGCCTTTGACTGTGTGGATCACAACAGACTGTGGAAAATTCTTCAAGAGATAGGAACACCAGACCACCTTACCTGTCTCCTGAGAGATCTGTATGCAGGTCACAAAGCAGCAGTTAGAACTGGACAGGGAACAACAGACTGGTTCTGAATTGGGAAAGGAGTAGGTCAAGGCTGTATATTGTCACCCTGTTTATTTAACTTACAGGCAGAGTACATTATGCTAAATGTCAGGCTGGATGAAGCACATGCTGGAATCAAGATTGCTTAGAGAAATATCAATAACCTCAGATATACAGATGACACCACCCTAATTGCAGAAAGCAAAGAGGAACAAAAGAGCCTCTTGATGAAAGTGAAAGAGGAGAGTGAAAAAGTTGGCTTAAAACTCAACATTCAGAAAACGAAGACCATGACATCTGGTCTCATCACTTCATGGCAAATAGATGGGGAAACAATGGAAATAGTGATTGATGTTTTTTTCTTGGGCTCCAGAATCACTGCACAGATGGGGATTTCAGTCATGAAATTAAAAGTCACTTGGTCCTTGGAAGAAAAGCTATGACAAACCTAGATAGCATATTAAAAGGCAGAGACATTACTTTGCCAACAAAGGTCCGTCTAGTTAAGGCTATGGTTTTTCCAGTAGTCATGTATGGCTGTGAGAGTTGGACTACAAAGAAGGATGAGTGCCATAGAATTGATGCTTTTGAACTGCTGTGCTGCAAAAGACTCTTGAGAGTCCCTTGGACTGCAAGAAGATCAAACCAGTCAATTCTGAAGGAAATTGAATATTTATTGGAAGGACTGATGCTCCAATTATTTGGCCACCTGATGCGAAGTATTGACTCATTGGAAAAGACCCTGATGCTGGGAAAGACTGAAGGCAGGAGGAGAAGGGGATGACAGAGGATGCATTGATTTTATAGTATCACTGACTCGATGGACATGAGTTTGCGTAAGCTCCGGGAGTTGGCGATGGACAGCGAAGCCTGGCGTGCTACAGTCCATTGGGTCACAAATAGTCAGACACGACTGAGCGACTGAACTGAACTGACCATTTTAGTCCTGGCTTCTAAAAATTCATATTCTTCTCACATACCAAATATATCACTCCAACTTAATAGACCCAAAGTATTTTCCTATTCTAGCGTCAAATTTAAAGTGTAGTCTTGGGACTTCCCTGGCAGTCCAGTGGTTAAAACTCCAAACCTCCAATGCAGGGCTTTCAGGCTTGATCCCTCCTTGGTTGGGGAACTAACATCCCACATGTCCTGCTGCACAGACAAAAGATAAAATAAAATAAAGTCTAGGCTCAGAGTTTCATCTAAGGGCTTCCCTGATGACTCAGTGGTAAAGAATCTACCTGCCATTGCAGGAGACCCTGGGTTCGATACCTGGTCCAGGAAGATCCCACATGCCGTGGAATAACTAAGCCCATGCACCGCAACTGTTGAGCCTGTGTTTTGGAGCCCAGGAACCACAACTCTTGAGTCCACACATCGCAACTACTGAAGCCTGTGCACCCTACAGCCTATGCTCTGCAAGAAGAGAAGCCACTGCAGTGAGAAACCCACTCACCACAACTAGAGAAGAATCTGCACAGCAGTGAAGACCAAACACAGTGGAAACTTAATTAATTAAAAAATCATATTAAAAGTCTCATGTAAACATCATTTAAATAAGATATGGATGAAACTCAATGTATAATTCATCCCAAGGCTAATTCATCTCTAACTGTGAATTTCTAAAACCACATGAGTTATGTGGTTCTAAAATAAATTTTATTTTATTTTAGAATATAAAATATTTTATTTAGAATATTAGAATATATTAGAATTTATTAGAATTAGAATTTAGAATTTATTAGAATTAGAATTAGAATATTAGAATTTATTTAGAATATTTAGAATATAAAATATTTTATTTTATTTTAAATATAAAATATATATTTTAAAGTATAATAGTGGGAGATGCATAGGGTATACACTTCCATTCTAAAAGAGAGAGAAAAGAAACAACAAAAGGGGCAAAGAGCACTAAATTGAAAACCTAAGAGAGCAAACAAAATTTAACCCTAATGCTCCAGAATAACTCTTTTGACCTGATGCCCTGAGCACCAAAAAATTGATGCTTTCAAATTGTGGTGCTGGAGAAGATTCTTGAGAATCCTTTTCAACTGCAAGGGGATCAAACTAGTCAATCCTCAAGAAAATCAATCCTGAATATTCATTGGAAGGACTGATGCTGAAACTCAAGCTCCAATACTTTGGCCACCTGATTTGAAGAGCTGACTCATTGGAAAATATCCTGATGCTGGGAAATACTGACAGCAGGAGGAGAAGGGGGTGACTCAGGGTGAGATGTTTGGATGCATCATCGGCTCAATGAACATGAGTTTGAGGAACTCTGGGAGCTGGTGAAGGACAGGAAGCACGGTGTGCTGCAGTCCATGAAGGTGCAAACAGTTGGACACAACTTGGTGACTAAACAACAAGGTTTAAGTCCTAATCTCAAATCTACTGTCAGTAATAAATATGAGGCCAAAAGCAGTAAATATTTAAATGACAACTTTACATCTCTTAAATGCAGTATAATATCCTGGCTATATGGCTGTTATTGTTGTTTACTTGCTAAGTCACTTCCAACTCTTGCAATCCCATGGACTATATGTAACCCATCAGGCTCCTCTGGGGTTTTCCAGGCAAGAACACCAGAGTGTGTTGCCATTTCCTTCTCCAGGGCATCTTCCCAACACAGGAATTGAACCTGTATTTCCTGTATTGGCGGGAAGATTCTTTACTGCTGTGCTAGCAAGGAAGTCCATGTTATACGGTGAGGACATCATTAAACAAAAATGCTTTATCTTCAGTTTCAACATGTTTTGTAGTAACATCTGTCAAGTGACATACACACGAAGAGCTCCCTGCCCTTTAAGTTGACTCAGGCACACCCACATATTGGTAACAGTTTCTGCCTAAATTTTTTAAAAAATTTATTTATATTTGGCTGCAGTGGGTCTTAGTTGAGAGGTGTGGACTCTAGTTCCCTGACCAGGTATTGAACCCAGACTCCCTGCACTGGGAGCACAGAGTTTTGGCCACTAACTACCAGGAAAGTCCCCTGCCTAAAAAAATGCAGAGTAATGGTAAACCTTGGACTTTAGGGTTACTAATCTGAGGATCGGAATTTGAATTTTTTTCTTTTATTATTCACATTTTCTGGGTTTTTATTAGGAATAATAGTGTTTATCCTGAATATATTTGAGGAAGATTATTTAAGTAAATAAATTACTTACAAAGATGATAAATCAATAAGATTATTCATATCATCATAATATTTAATATTTAGGGACTATGTTTGCAACTGTGGACTGTCTTATTCTTGGGTTCAGTAGATCACAGTGGATTTTCTAAATGCAAAATATTAAAGTGTATTATACATTCAAAAAGTTCAGCTTATTAAAATATAAATGTCACTGATCGTGAATGGGACCTTCACATTCATATAATATGATTGAATCAGATAAATCACTTTCAAAACTATCCAGCTACACAACCTTAGTTGCAGTGGATAAATCTAAAACACCCCCAGGTTTTGGTGTCTTAATTCGGTAAAGATTTATTTCCTATTCATGTTATAGTGAATTTATGTTGAATAGAGAAGGAGGTTGTTTCTGCTCCACACAGTTATTCAGGGTTCCAGGCTTATTCTGTTTATGACTTTGTTAAGCTTTAGAGTCTGGGAGTGTTCCTCTGAACCTGTTAATCAAACTGGGAGGTGAAAAAAGAAATCTTGAAAGATGGCATGGGAGAACACGTTAGCCCAGGTCTGGAGGAGGTATATTACACTTGCATGCAAATTCCATTTCTCTAAACAAGACCACATACCAGCATTTAATCCCAAAGGAGAATGGAACAAACAGCTCAGCTGCAGATGAAGGATAAAATGAAATATGAGTCTTGCCATTTTCTGCCTCAGGGTTCTAGCACATTAAAACCAATTATGACTTTAATTGAATAAAAGACAATGCACAGTTTAATAGCATCACACTCAAGGTATTTATAAAGATAATGTATAATCTATTCTCCCCTTTCTTAGACATGTTACTGTAAAAATTAGCAGCATCTTGCTTAATTCAATGGCAGACAGCAGCTGTCTTGGAATCCATGCATATGCCTGGCCTCTATCTTCGGTCCAGTGCAATTGGTACTTCAGGGCTTGAGGCACACAGAATCCAGATTTCCTGTTGTAACCAGGATGATGGTCTTCTAATTATTATAAACCTCTGTGGAATCTCTAGACAAGACTTGACTTTCTCTCCTCAATGTGCAAATAACAACTAAATATTCTTCATGTAAATCCAGAAATCATTGTTTCATACAGATTAAGCTAAGTACTCACAAGAAAAGTCATTTAGGCAACCAGACTCTTCTGAAGATCACTCTCTATGTACAGATACAAACATGGACATAAGATGTTCCATGATCCATGACTTTGAGTTAAAGTAAGAGCCTTTCCCTGGAAGCTCTCCAAGGTTCTAAACAGTTTCTAATTAGTTATATCATGTCTAAGGTACCAGAGGGCTTTTTTTTTTAAGAACCTATTGCTTTCATATTTTACAAAATTTATATTCATAACTGAATCCTTATAAACATATTGCTAAGTTTGACACTGTTCAATCTGATATCAGTTCATGCTATATCCTAACTAACAGCACAAGCCTAACTTGACCTTACCTTTCATTTGATTCCATGGCCTGCTCGTGATATGCCATGACCTGTGACACCTCCTCCCTTATCATATTCTGACAATAAGGATGCCCAGAGTTGCATTAAATCATCTGATAGAACTTTGAGAATCTTCCAGTACTGTTATCTCATCAGGAGCCCTTCACATCATAGTTATCAAGAATTCCCAAACTGTTTTTTTCATGGGGATGATGTGAGAAAGAGGAAAGAAGGAAGGAGAGAAGGAAGAAGGAAGAGGGAGAAGAAAGAGCATCCTTGCCTAACTCACATATATAATGCATCTATGACTCATACACATCTGATGATACTATTATGATAATGTTGTTTTTGTCATTTAACTTCATTAATGATTATTATGGCTTTGCTTTGAGAAAACAGGCAAATGATGAATTATACTTTATTTTTCCCTCCTCGGAAACTTTTTTATGTGTGAACTGTATGTTCTTTGGAAAATTAAAAAAAAAAACAAAAATAAAAACTAGTTAGTCAAAATAAGCACCAACCCAAGTACCAATCTAATTTCAGAAGTTTGAACCATTTTTTATTGTCTTAGGGCAGTGGTCCCCAACTTTTTGGCACCAGGTTCCATAGAGCAGGGGGTGGTTTTGGGATGATTCAAGTGCATTACATTTATTATCCCCTTTACTTCTATTTTTTACATCAGCTCCACCTCAGATCATCAGATATTCAGGGACCCTGGAGGTTGGGGACCCCAGCATTTAGGTACAGGAGAGAATTTGGATTTAAAATATACTAAAAGATGTTGTGTTTATACATTAAAACAAAATTTAGCCAGTTATAATTGCCATTAAATTTTCAGTATTCAACTACTGTTACCGTAACACACCATTACATTATAAATAAATTTATTTAGATTCTACATTCCTCAAGAAAGTTGCTTTCAAAGGGCATTATTGAAATTTTTGTTAAATTGTATTTACATAGGATGTCTCAAATGTTTGCAGAACTGCTTGGTTAAGTTATTGACATAAGATAGTTTAAATTAGTAGACTACCTAATTAAATTATTTTAATAAACTTTTATTTTGATGTTATTGTGAATGAAAATTTGGCATATGTTTATAATGGATATTAGACTTTCTAAGTCAAGAACATTTCAGTTCTTAGATTCTCACAATGTGCTATATATTTGTAGTTAAAATATAGCTGAATAAAACGAAAAAACATGAATAAACAAGAAATAACATTTTACAGAGAAGGCATCATAATGCCAAAAGCCTTCCATTTAACCAGTGAAACCTCTCTACACAGACAGTTTAGAGGCAAAACATTCTGTTTTTTTCTAAATCTCCTTGTCACCTCACTGTTTATCTATTTGCCACATAGACCATCAGAAAAGCTCAACAGAGGCAGGTTGTTTGGAGCTGTGAATTTCCAAGTACTTGAACATTTCCAACTGAATTCAAAATACTGTTAAAAGTGTCAGTAAGTGATTATCCATAGATTGTGAGACTCATGATTTAATATTTATTTATTCATTTATTCATTATTTTTGTGCAAAGGGACATAGATATAACCCACTCTTTGTGACCCATAGTGCAGGCATATGAAAAGATTCATCGATAGCAATTTCAAAGCAGATGATACAGAAGCTCATATTGTTTTTCCATTGAGAGATATGCTGGACCCAGCAGAGCTTGACATGCTAGGAAAAGCACCTGGGTAGAGAGAACCCCATCACTGTGATAGTCAACATATCTAGAAACAGGGAAGTAGGCATAGCTCAATAAACAGATAATAATGGAAGAATTCTGATAGAGAAATTAATCTTGTTTATAAAGGATTAAATCTCAAGGGCTCAGCCTCTGACATCTTATTCATCATCCATTGAGTTATCTCAGATTGACAGAGCCAGCTGATCCAAGAAATCTGAAATCTACTAGAAACCTACTGAAATCGAGAAAAGAATGAGTGTCCAGGGAGAGCCATCCACATTTACTCTCCTGACCTGCCTCTTCCATCATCCCATGCCACTTTCTTAATAAGAATATATATGTGTGTTATATATATTATATATTGTTTTTACAAGGCACGTTTAATTTCCTCGGGACTCCTGATAGCTCAGTTTGTAAAGAATCTGCCTGCAAGGCAGGAGATCCCGGTTCAATTCATGAGTCAAGAAGATTCGCTGGAGAAGGGATAGGCCACCCCCTCCAGTATTCATGGGCTTCCTTTTTGGCTCAGCTGGTAAAGAAATTGCCTGCAATGTGGGAGACCTGGGTTCAATCCCTGAGTTGGGAAGATCCCATGGGGAAGGGAAAGGCTACCCACTCCAGTATTCTGGCCTGGAGAATGCCATGGACAATCCATGGGTTGCAAAGAGTCAGACATGACTGAGCCACTTTCACTTTCGCTTTAATTTCCTGATACTTTTTATTTTTAAATCTCTTTCACAGATGCATCCTATTTTATTTTTAGAATATTCCACTAAAAGTAGCCCAAAATAGGCATTGCCCTGGTGTAACTGAAGAAACAAAATAAAGTGGCCCCAAATCATTCAGTTTTTCAGAGTCAACTCATGAAGCTGAGCTTCTATGTCCTGCAGTGCTGTGTGTATGTGTATGTGTTGGAGAGGCAGATGACAACCCTCCAGTATGCTTGCCTGAAAAAATCCTATGGACAGAGGAGCCTGGCAGGCTACAGTCCATAAGGTCACAGAGTCAGATACATCCGAAGCAACTTAGCATGCATGCATGCATATGTGTGTGTGTATGTGTTCTACACTTTCCATGGAGTTTTCATACTAACTATGAGCATTACTAGTAGTCTTTTTTTGTTTTGTAGATGAGGAGAGATGAAGGTCAAAATATATATCTGTGTGTATATAGTTATATACATTTACATTTGGCTTATATTTATATTTTCATTTGATTCTTACAAAAAAAAAAAAAAAGTTGGTCAGAGTGAATAGTCCATAGAATTAAAATATTGGGTTGATAGAATCTGAAGGTATCCATCTGAGTGGGGGAGAAAAATAAAAATTATACTGACTTCAGATGGAACATGGAAATCAAATGGTCAATTGAGTGTAGTTGCTATCAAGACCAGATTAATATCTCTTTTCAGTTTATTGTCACATTTCCAGAGTTAGAGTCTTCAGCGCCATGGTAAACAGATTATGCAAAAGTAAGTTTAATTAAGTGGGTAGTGACTATAGTAGCACTTTATGTTAACTGCATCTGTAAAGTAAATGAGAATAATTTCAGTCATTTCAAATAAACTTGTTTCGGTGATTTCACACAATACACTCCACACGGTGGAGTGGGAAGAACATAGAGTGGGAACCAGTGAACCTCAGGTTGAAAATACCCCTCAGCTTTCTAGTCTGAGGAAGGAGTGTAGTTCTCCCCTATCATTTCTACCAGTCAGTGCCTTTATAATGATTGAATGAGACGACACTGATAAACTGTGTTAATTCAAAAAGATAAACTATTTCCATTACAAGGAAAATTAAAGCACAGATTGGAAACAAAAAGGATACATGAGCAAAATCATTAGAATTAAAAGCTAGTTTAGTAAGGATTTAAAGAAATTTAATGTTATAACATAAAAGCTATATTAAAGCGTCTGAAAGTAAACAAGATTTGAAAAGACCCTTAATTCAGTTATTGAAAGTATAAAATTGCATCTAAGAAAAAAAGTAAAAACAGAGTTAATTAAAAAAGGGAAGGTGTTTAAGAGAACTCATTTATAAAACAATTATAAAGCACATCAAAATGACAACCAAAACAAATATTTCAGAACTAAAATCCACCCACCAAACATTCATCATTAAAATACAAAGGCAATGATTTTTGTTCTTTCATTAATTCAACAAATATTGACTGAGAACAGGTATAATGAGTCGGTTGAAATAATTTGTCTGCTCTTATGAAACTTATTTTTATGGAGAGAGGAAACAGTTATTAAATAGTTAAACATGTAAGCATTAAATATGCACATTTGGTATTTCTTCTTAAGTTAAAATGCTCCTCAAGCCCCTTGTTACTGTAGTCCCTGTTGTAGGGACCAGTTGTGGGAAGACTTCTATCAGTTACTTTCAAGTGTCGACTGACGGAACCTTGCCCTTGTACTTGCATCGCCTCGGAGCAAGGGAGACGATGCTTGTGGGAACACCCGTCATCAGTGGTGGTCTGGAGCTGATGTGGAAATTCTGAGATATACTAGACCACGGTTCTCAGAAGACCCACTGGGATCAGAAAGTTCCTACAGTGACAGCCAACCTGGTAATATAGTACTAATTAAGCTTGCTTTCCTATCCTTGCCGACTCCCTCTGCTATCTTCTAAGTTCTAACTCATTTTACGGAAAAGAATCATCAGGGATTAAAGAGCTTAAGTATCAGTAATATACTCAAGTTTACCCTTGAATACCATCACTTGTCTTAACTATCTTCAGAAATGTAAACCAGTTTTAAAAAACTTTCTTCTGCTACCTCTTCTTAAAGCTGCCCTCCCATCTCCCTCCCCTCCAGTCACTTCGAGAGACTCCTGACTCTTTTCATGTGAGGATTTCAGCAGTATTTACTTATTATAACCTGCTCAAGCATAGTCAGGTGGAACAATATTATTCTAGAAGGTACAACTTTGACCCAGAGGAGCTAATATTTAATGGTAGAATTCTAAGCATCTTCAATCCTGAAACTTGTCAGATCTTTCTTTCCCCAAATCCATAATCACAGTATGTAAGTGGCCAATCAGGTAATTCCACAAAGGAACTCCCTGGTGATAAAACCTCCTTGGTCATAAAAAAATTAAGAATGATAGTCACTCCCATCTTGGACTGGTTTCAAGTACATCAGTAGAACAACTTATAGAACTGTCATACTGTAGGGAAAATTGCAGAAAGCAGTGTTTCCAGTCATTTGCTAACTGAGCCAGAAATTATAATGGCATGCCAAATTAGACTGAGCTGTAAAAGGAGGATATTCACATTATTCTTTTCTGCCTTTACAATGTGCATAAAAAGCTGGAAAAGCCTGTAATTTTTTGAAGGGAGGGGATACTTAGCAAATTTTTTCGAGTTTTTTCTACCCGAGATGTTGCATTTTGACTTCATTTGTTTTTCCTTGCATCTGGTCACCTTGTAGCTGGTGATTCTCTAGGTCAGTGGTCCCCAACATTTTTGGAACCAGGGACCAGTTTCATGGAAGACAATTTTTCCACATACAGGGCGGGGGCTGGTTTCTGGATGTTTCCAGCACATTACATTTTTTGTTCACTTTATATTATTATTAATCAGCTCTGCCTCATCTCATTAGGCATTAGATCCTAGAGGTTGAGGACCCCTGCTCTAGGTAAAGTGGGGTTCATCTCCTGCCTGGTCACTGAATGACTGAAGAGAGCACACAACTGAACTTTATGCCCACACCTCACTTCTCCCATGTCGTCATGTTTTTGAGAGCTGTGGGTTTTATGTTATTTAATCACTAAGTTGTGTCTGACTCTTTTAAGACCCCATGGACTGTAGCCCGCCAGGTTCCTCTGTCCCTGGGATTTCCCAGGCGAGAATACTGGAAAGGGTTGCCATTTCCTTCTCCAGGGGATCTTCCCAATCTAGGGATCGAACTCATGTCTCCTGCATTGGCAGGTGGCTTCTTTACCACTGAGCTACCAAGAGTGCCCCATGGGTTTTAAAGCAATCATAAAAGCAGAGAGCATGCGGCTCGATTGGCAACTGAAGAAAATAGGGTAAATTTTGTTTTTTTTTTCTTTGCCCTGAAGTTTCTTTTACCAAGTTGCTGCCTGATCTGAAGCAAGGAATGAATGGCTCATTATTGTAGGCGTCCTCATCACATAAGTTGTTGCTGGCACCTCTGTCCTAAGTCCTACTGTCCCCTATGGAGAGGCTGATGCCCTAGATGACCCTTCATTTTCCACCATGGAAAGGGCCTGTTCAGTGTAACTCAGGACAGTCACTGAGAAATGGGAATGTTCGATCCTATCTTGGAGCCACAAGAATTGCACAGACATGAACAGCTCCTTGGGCTTCTCAGATGAAGTTAGTGGTAAAGAACCCACCTGCCAATGCAGGAGACGTAAGAGACACAGGTTTGATCCCTGAGTTGGCAAGATTCCCTGGAGGAGGGAATGGCAACCCACTCCAGAATTCTTGCCTAAAGAATCCCATGGACAGAGAAACCTGGTGGGTTACCGTCCATAGGGTTGCAAAAAGTTGGACATGACTGAGGCAATTTAGCACACACGAAGAGCTCCTTAAGTTGGAAAACCTGAAACATGGGTCCAATTTAGGATTATTTGTGTCCCCAATTCCCAACACTTGTACTCAGAAGTGTCCCCTGAGAATTTACTCTAGAAGCAGTTTATAAAGCTCAGAAAGTTCAACAATGAGTTAAATGGAGTCCTGCCCTTGGGAGATTAGTGTCTACAGAGTTAAAGACTTCCTAGACTGGATTTGAACTTCAGAATGCATTTTGCTTTATAATACCGTTAGATGTGGGGTCTAGCTTTTTCATGTTAACCTATAAGAGTTGCTTTAAACTATAAAGAAATTAAATAAACCACTACAGGGAATTTAGGTCTAAATTCCAGATTCTGGCAGCAATAATAAGGTGGAAGAAAGTAATTTCATTTTCTTTTCTTGAACTCTAGGCCAAGATTTAAAATGATAGTTTGTCTCAGTACACAAAGGTCCACATTTCTTTTACCTACCTCCTTCCTTTTTTTATACTAATATCCTGTACGTAGGTGCTCTTATTTGGAGAGCAAGACTGGTAGATTCCTGGTATGAAATCACTGTTTCTCTTTCTAGGAAAGCTTCCATTCTCACAGAGTTGCTAGTCCCAGCTGCATTTTAGGGGGAGCATAAGCTAAGTTCAATCACTGTAATATGGATGGCTGATGGAACTTTTGTTCTCTTAGAGATATTAGCATTTTAAATATAAGTCCTCCTTCATTTACTTTTTTACCTTGATGATCCTCAAACTTGTGTTTGGTGCTTCAGACATCTTTAAAAGGAAGCACATTTTCAAGGACTCCTGATAATACATCTATGCACTCTCAACAGGAAGAGGAAAGTGGTTGGAGAAGCATTTCTCTGCTTCAGTGATTCTCAAGGTGAGAGAGGGAGGAGCAACCTGCCCAGATGGCGAGGCAGGTTGAAACTGGGCCAGAGTGTATTTTGAAAAGAATTAAAGTGATCTTGAAGTGTATCATCATGTTTAGAAAATGAAAAGAAAAAAACTAAATTTTATTTTAAAAAATCTTTGCAAATGTATGTTGAAAAATGCAGTAATTCCCAGGCAGGGAAATCCTCCAGATGTTTGATTGTATGAAAATTGATGCAAACCAGTGTTGAGCAGCCCTCTGGTTACTGGCAATTTAGTTCAGATCAAAGTGAAATGAAACCGTAAAACATTAACAGAACCAAACAGAAGGGTGCTGTTTTGGTCAGGAAAGCCCTGTGGGTCAATTCTGGCTGGAACTCTGCAGAAAGCTGAGATGCATGCGCTGTCTATCTTTTCACAGCTGCTCCTCTCAATGCCTCTAAACACACAAAAGAAGCATTCCAGACCACTGTGTGGTGGCTGGGACGTTTTTTCAGCAGTATATTGAAGCATCTATGTGCCAGGCAGAGTTCTAGGAATTGGGGACACATCCTATTCTCTCATGTGGCTTACAGATGAAAAGCAATGTCAGAGGATGATATGTACTGTGAAATGAGGGCTTTCCTGGTGGCTCAGTCAGTAAAGAAGCCACCTGCAATGCATGACTCTGCCTGTAATATAGGAATCCCTGGTTCGGTCCCTAGGTTGGGAAGTTCCCCTGGAAAAAGAAATTGCAGTCCAGTCCAGCATTCTTGCCTGGAAAGTTCCATGGACAGAGGAGCCTGGTGGGCTACAGTCCATGGAGTCACAAAGAGTCTGACATGACTGAGTGGCTAAATTACCACAACCATTGTGAAATTAACTAGAGGTTAAAAAAAATGATATGATAGAAGATGACTAAGGGAGAGTAGGAGTTATTTTTGTTTGTTAATGGTTGGAGAATTCTAAGGAGCTGACATATGAACCCTGGAAAGAACAAGAGGGAGAATGTTCCTGATAGAGCGAACTGCAAGCACAAAGGCATAGGGGCAGGAATGAGTTTGACCTGTTCTAGAAACAGGGAGAAAGCTCTGTGATTGATGGAGAGTGAAGAAGACAGGCAAACCTGGAGCCTCTAGAGCCCTGGAGATCCCAGGAAGGAATCTTATTATTATTATTATTATTATTTTTACTTCAAATGCAATGAGATGCCAGGGGTGAGTTTTTAGCAGGGGAGTGACAAGATTTTACTACTTTAGAGCACTCCTTTTGTAATAAACTGGACCTTCCCTGGTGGCTCAGACCGTAAAGAATCTGCCTGCAATGCCGGAAACCTGGGTTTGATCCCTGAGTTAGGAAGATCCCCTGGAGAAAGGAGTGGATACCCACTCCAGTATTCTTGCCTGGAGAATTCCATGGACAGACGAGACTGGCGGGCTACAGTCCATGCTGTCAAAGAGAGTAGGACATAACTGAGCAAATAACACTTTCACTTTTGTAATAAATTAAATGCTCACATATCACTGGCTGCTCAAATATGATATGAATTCCTTGGGAAAACGCATGTCTGGGGAGTTTGACTGCCTTTGTGTTCTCTAAAGTAGTGAAGCCAGGGGCAAACTCAGCTTTACGTTTTGGGCCACTGTCGCCTCATCACCGTTTGCCTGCTTGAGCTCCTTTGTGCATGAGCCTCTGAGACTTCCGAGGCTGCAAATTCTCTCCCTATTTAGTATGCAGACTGCATTTTTTCTGAACTATCTTGTAGGCTACCTGCTTTGCTGTGATCTCCTTTTGGAGGATCTTAATGGATTTTAAGAGAGTGTTAAGTCTCTGCTTTGTTAAGCCTTATTCCTATCCTCAAATTATCTTAATTCATTACCTTCTTGCTATGATAGTTTAATTGAGTGTAGGATATAAAGCTAATTTATTTCACATTTTGGCTTTTAATACTTTTCACTTTCTTTATTGAAAAAGTAATTACTGAATTCCAATACAATAACTGGAAATTACTTTTTCTAATAACACATATTATCATGTCACCACCTGCAGAAAATAGTCTGAAGTACCCTCAACTGTGGGTTACTGGAACTGAGCCTCAGATTGTTAATGCAAAGAAAAAAATTGCTAATTTGTTATCTCAACACTGGCCTCTTTATTTATTTATTTTGAAATTACACATTTGCCAATGTTCATTGAGAGAAAAATTATAAAATACAGAAAAGAAAAAAGTAAAAATAAACTCAACACTCAGATATAAGTACTATTGACATTTAGTTGGAAGTCTTCCATATATGTTTTCTACATGTATATATATATATATATATCTCATATATTTCAATCGTGTGCTAGTATTCTATTATTTATATGTACTATATTATTGCTTAGCCACCTGCCAATGCAGAAGACACAGGTTC
This sequence comes from Cervus elaphus, assembly GCF_910594005.1. Taxonomy (NCBI): domain Eukaryota; kingdom Metazoa; phylum Chordata; class Mammalia; order Artiodactyla; family Cervidae; genus Cervus; species Cervus elaphus. The sequence goes on from NC_057847.1 coordinate 67,532,587, forward strand.
CATCTCTGGGTCAGGAAGATCCCCTGGAGAAGAAATGGCAATCCCTTCCAGTATTCTTGCCTGGGAAATCCCATGGACAGAGGAGCTTGGCAGGCTACAGTCCATGAGGTCATCAAAGAGTCAGACACAACTTCTTGACTAAACAACAGCAATGCACATACATTACATTTGCACATTTGCCTAAAAATTTCTTTAGGATAAATTCTCAGTGGTTAAACTGGTGAGTGTGGAAATGAGCATGAACATTTCAAATGCATTTAATATAGATTTCCAAATTCTCTTCAGTTTAGTTCAGTTCAGTCGCTCAGTCATGTCCGACTCCTTGCGACCCCATGGACTGCAGCTCACCAGGCCTCCCTGCCCATCACCAACTCCTGGAGCTTGCTCACACTCATGTCCATGGAGTCGGTGATGCCATCCAACCATCTCATCCTCTGTCGTCCCCTCTCTTCCTGCCTTCAATCTTTCCCAACATCACGGTCTTTTTCAAATGAGTCATTTCTTCCCATCAGGTGGCCAAAGTATTACAGAGCTTCAGCATCAGCATCAGTTCTTCCAATGAATATTCAGGACTGACTTCCTTTAGGATGGACTGGTTGGATCTCCATACAGTCCAAAGGACTCTCAAGAGTCTTCTCCAACACCACAGTTCAAAAGCATCCCTTCTTTGGCGCTCAGCTTTCTTTATAGTCCAACTCTCACATCCATACATGACTATTGGAAAAACCATAGCTTTGACTAGACACACATTTGTTGGCAATGTAATGTCTCTGCTTTTTAATGTGCTGTCTAGGTTGGTCATAGCTTTTCTTCCAAGGAGCAGGCGTCTTTTAATTTCATGGCTGTAGTCACCATCTACAGTGATTTTGAAGCCCCCCAAAATGAAGGCTGTCACTGTTTCCATTGTTTCCCCATCTATTTACCATGATGGTACTGGAGAAGAGTGAGAAATAACTCCAGAAAGAATGAGGAAACAGAGCCAAAGTGAAAGCAACGCCTAGTTGGGGATGTGACTGGTGATGGGAGTGAAGTCCATGCCTTAAAGAGCAATATTCCATAGGAACCTGGAATGTTAGGTCCGTGAATCAAGATAAATCAGAAGTGGTCAAACAGGAGATGGCAAGAGTGAACATCAACATTTTAAGAATCAGTGAACTAAAATGGACTGTAATGGGTGAATTTAATTCAGATGATCATTATATCTACTACTGTGGGCAAGAATCCCTTGTAAGAAATGGAGTAGCCCTCATAGTCAACAAAAGGGTCTGAAATGCAGTTCTTGGGTGCAATTTAAAAAATGACCAAATGATCTCTGTTTGTTTCCAAGGCAAACCAAATTCTCTTATATTAGTTTAAATACCAAGTATATATAATGTTGCTCATATCATCAACAATACTGAATATTATTCTTTTATCGTAAACCTTATTGGTAAAGACAAAAATATTTTCATTTGCATTTTCTTGACTTCTTAAAAGAGTTGAGTATTTTTCATAACATTTTTTTTTTCCACCCCCTTGGCTCTTTAATCTTTTTTTACTGGTATCTCTCTACAGACTGCCATGGACCTGTGCATTTTGTTCCATTAACAAAGTATTAACAGGCAGGCTCCTCCCTCAGGATAAAAAAGTGGACTAAGTAAGCACCATGTGTTAGGAAGATAAACTGTGGGGGTCAGAAGGAATTCACCATTATATGTTTAGAAAATTAGCTGTAGGCGATTCAAGGTCACTGAAAATTGACCAGCTGATAATACAGATTTCACCATGCTCTTGTCTAAAAGCCCTCAGAGATTTTCTGAAAACATAATTTTTACTAGGTTAGAATATCTATTAGAATATCTATCATTAGACAGATATTAGATAACATTAGAATATCTATCTGGGTTAAGAGCCAGGTATAGATATTTGAGAATACTTTATCTGAGAAACTCATAAACATTCATGATTCTCTACCCGAAAGGAAAGACCTGGAAGTCTACACTCTCTTACTAGAATAACAGAGAAATACATTTTTGCCTAACTAGAGCTTTACAAAGGTTAAATGGAGGAAGGACAAGGAGGAGTATGGCCATTTTTTACTGAGCAAAATGACAAAACATTTGTATGCTGGGATTTAGTGTCGTGAACTCATCCACAGATGAAAGTCCTCAGTTCCTCTCACGTAGTCAAGACAATCACCATAGATGGAGGGGAGAAGGTCAGTGTTAGACCTGCTGAGAACATTGTTTCTCAAAGTAAGATTGCTTGGTCAGCAGCATGGCATCACCTAGAAGCTTGTGACTAAATTCCAGATCTGTGGATTCAAAATATGCATTCTAACAAGATTCTCAGTGCATCATAGGTATCTCAAAGTGTGAGAAGATTTGGGAGATAAAATTTGTAGAACTTGGGAGTAGGTGAGACAGGGAAAGTGAGGGAGACCCAGGAAAAAGGAGCCATCCAGTTTCAATCTTCCTGATTTTTGTTGTTCAGTCACTAATTTGTGTCCAACTCTTTGCAGCCCTATGGACTGCAGCATGATAGGCTTCCCTGTCCTTCACCATCTCCTGGAGCTTGCTCAAACTCATGTCCACTTCAAGTGTAACATATGGTTTGCAAGTTACCAACTTTACCTATTATTAAGCTTATTATCGTTGTCATCTTCTTTGTTGTCTGTCAAGTAATTGGACTATTAAGAGCAACTTTGCATATTGGAAAGCAATCCTGTGTTGACAAGGGCATGGTATGATTGTATAGGCCACCTTAGTTACTAAAAAGAAAAGAATGAGAAGAAAAGAAAAAGTTTTCACTTTTAAAAAGCTCAGCGGCAACAGAATACCCCACATCAGCATTTAGTCTATATGCTTGCAATTAAAGCCGTGGTGTGGAATTCCTGATTACTCAGCTTTTGCAAATTGAAGAGATAATAAATAGCACAGAAAGGAAAATGGTTACTTCTTCAAAGATGTATAGAAACAAACATCTAATTTCCGTGTTATGTTTGTTTAATTAAGTTATTTACTGTGGCATATATCAGACAAAGGTATAGATAACAGGCGGTCCATTTTCTCCTTACATCATTTTATGAGTATTAATTTATATTGCGAGAGAGACTTGCTGATTCTCACATGACGCTGGCGATTGAAATTTACAGACAAAAGACATAAGAATGAGTGCAGAATATAAGGTGAGGGAAGGAGGGGAGAAAAAAATATATTTAAGAACAAAAATTAATATGAAAAGGCATGAAAGCTGCTTTGGTACAGTAGCAAATTCATGTCCTGGAAGTAAAGCAATCTAAACTCAAGAATGAGGTCATACAAGAGAGTAAGCAAAGGAGTCTTTTTTCCTTTTGTTTCTTTAAATATAGCAGTGTATACATGTCCATCCCAAACTCCTAACTATCCCTTCCCCTATTCCCCGCTGGTTACTGCAAGTTGTTTCTCTATGAATCTGTTTCTGTGCAAAGGAGTGTTATGTGTGTAATGTAACCTCTCTGGGAATCCTTTACGACGACTCTGAGTGGAGAAACTGGAGTTCTCCAAACCACCTCAGAAACAGTGAAGTCCAAGGACTTTCCTGGCAATCCAGTGGTTGGAACTCTACACTTCCACTGCATGGGTCATGGGTTCAATCCCTGGTCAGGGAACTAAGATCCTATATGCAGCTTGGTGCAGCCAAAACTAAACAAAACAAAAAAAGAAACAATGAAACCCAATATTGTATTTTGTTTTGGAGTCAGTTCAGTTCAGTTCAGTTCAGTTGCTCAGTCGTGTCAGACTCTTTGAGACCCCATGAAGTGCAGCACGCCAGGCCTCCCTGTCCATCACCAACTCCTGGAGTTTACTTAAACTCATGTCCTTTGAGTTGGTGATGCCATCCAACCACCTCATCCTCTGTTATCCCCTTCTCATCCTGCTTTCTATCTTTCCCAGCATCAGGGTCTTTTCAAATGAGTCAGTTCTTCCCATCAGGTAGCCAAAGTATTGGAGTTTCAGCTTCAACATCAGTCCTTCCAATGAATATTCAGGACGGATTTCCTTTAGGATGGACTGGTTAGGTCTTCTTGCAGTCCAAGGGACTCTCAAGAGTCTTCTCCAACACCACAGTTCAAAAGCATCAATTCTTCGGTGCTCAGCTTTCAAGCCCAACCCTCACATCCACACATGACTACTGGAAAAACTATAGCCTTGACTAGATGAACCTTTGTTGGCAAAGTAATGTCTCTGCTTTTTAACATGCTGTCTAGGTTTATCATAACTTTTCTTCCAAGGAGGAAGCATCTTTTAATTTCATGGCTGCAGTCACCATCTACAGTGATTTTGCAGCCCAAGAAAATAAAGTCTGACACTGTTTTCACTGTTTCCCCATCTATTTGCCATGAAGTGATGGGACCAGATGCCATGACCTTCGTTTTTTGAATATTGAACCTCAAGCCAACTTTTTGACTCTCCTCTTTCACTTTCATCAAGAGGCTCTTAGGTTCTTCTTCACTTTCTGCCATAAGGGTGGTGTCATCTGCATATCTGAGTTATTGGTATTTCTCCCAGCAATCTTGATTCCAGCTTGTGCTTCTTCCAGCCCAGCGTTTCTCATGATGTACTCTGCATATAAGTTAAATCAGCAGGGTGACAATATACAGCCTTGACGTACTCCTTTTCCTATTTGGAACCAGTTTGTTGTTCCATGTCCAGTTCTAAATGTTGCTTCCTGACCTGCATACAGATTTCTCAAGAGGCAGGTCAGGTGGTCTGGTATTCCCATCTCTTTCAGAATTTTCCACTGTTTGTTGTGATCCACACAGTCAAAGGCTTTGGCATAGTCAATAAAGCAGAAATAAATATTTTTTCTGGAACTCTCTTGCTTTTTCATTGATCCAACAGATGTTGGCGATTTGATCTCTGGTTCCTCTGCCTTTTCTATTGTAAAATAATTAGCCTCCAACTAAAATAAATAAATTTATATTAAAAAATAAATAAAACCAGCTTGAACATCTAGAAATTCACGACTCACATATTGTTGAAGCCTGGCTTGGAGAATTTTGAGCATTACTTTATTAGCGTGTGAGATGAGTACAATTGTGCAGTAGTTTGAGCATTCTTTGGTTTTGGAGTCAGGGCAACTAAAGTCTGGTTTGTCCACTGAACTAACTCTCTGACAATGACCAAATTACCATCTTTGCATATTAACAAACAAATGAATGCTAGACCCTAAATAGAGTCAGTAGTGCTCCAATTATTTTCTGGAAGGCTGACATGGTCACCTATGCTGGGAGAAGAAAATGAAGAAAGGAAAGAAGTACAGCCTTGGGCCTCCCTATTTTTTGTTCTTCAGCTTCTCTCTTTTTTTACTTTTTACTTGGACTTCCAAGTGAGAGTCTGTTTGATAGTGTTGCTCTGAGCGAAGGGGTTGAAAACCACAGTATCTATTTCAATATCTTATGCAAGAAATACCCCAGGTCCTCAACTCTCTTGAACATGCCCACTACCTGTCTTTATTGAAGAGAAGTCAATGACATCACAGCTTAGGTTAATGACCAGTGAATATGGTCAGTGGGAAATAAAAAAGGAGTATTAGCAGTCAAGTGGAGGAAAACATTAGAAAATTGCTACAACATTCAAATGTACCTAGATGTCAGGCATATTTACTGTAACATACAAAAGGGTTTGTTTGGTATTACAATTCAGTATTATAACTAGAAAACAATTCCTCTGATAAAATACTAAACTCTGGCTACCTAAATACTGTATCACTGAATTAATAGTTTCACTTTCAACTAATATTTGATGATACCCAGTCAGGTCTCCCATTCATCCTGCTTCTGTTGACTTTTTAATGAGATTTAAATGACAGTGAAATAAATGGACAAGTTTAAATTGATAAAGGCTATTTCTCTGCATTTTTGGCAACCTTGCATTTATTGGTACTTGAGATCTAATCTCAGTTTACACTTTGTTTTCATTATATACTATGAAAGAAGAGCTATGGTTATGAAATTTAAATAAATAGACCAATCAAATCTTTAGGATGCTGCTTATGAGAGTACAAGTCATGCAGAACTATTTGGACTTGATTCACATTAGCAACTAGCACAGAGAGTGGTTGATGACAGATATGGTGAGATGACTCATCAGTAAGGTGCCACTCTGAAATGTGCCCACCTTGAAAAGTTATACACGGTCCAATGAATTAGGAATCTTCCACGTTTCTCTTTAGAGTTGTCATCTATATACAAAACCAGATGTTCCCCAAGGGAAACAGTTAACATCATCGTGTAGAAAAAGAGTTCCTAGCAGGCCTGTGTCTGCTTACAAGGGTAACCTTTGTTCAGCACCTTGAAATGTAGATTTTAAAATGGCTATTCCCTGGTAAGAACAGCTCACTGCACTTAGATTGTTTATGCAAACAATATGTTTTATGTTGAGCACTGCTTTCTTTCTGGGTGCCTGGAATGTGGGGGGATGCTATGTAGATGGTGCCTATTGACCAGCCCCCAATAAAAACCCCAGGACCTGGGTCTCTAATAAGATTTCATGGTAGGTAACATCTTTAACACTTGACGTCACAAATCATTGCTGGAAGAATTAAGCGTGTCCTCTGTGACTCCGTAGGGTTCTCAGGTGGAGTTAGTGGTAAAGAACATACCTGCCAATGCAGGAGACATGGGTTTGATCCCTGGGTTGAGAAGATTCCCTAGAGGAAGGCATGGCCACCTACTCCAGTATTTTTGCCTGGAGGATCCCATAGGCAGAGGAGCCTGGAGAGATATAGTCCATGGGGTCGCAAAGAGTCAGACACAACTGAGCGATTTTCATTTTCACTTTAACTAGACAAAAGATTATTCACTACTCAAACAAAGGATTATAATCTCAGGTTACCACCTCCCTTTTTCCAGTAATTCCATGTCATTGGGTGAGAAATGGGAGGAAAATATTTCATAATAGGACATATAAAGCAATCCACACTCTCCTGGACTACATTTATAAACACATTCTCAGTTCCAAGTCCAAATTACAGTTTTTAATTACCTTTTTATTGGCATCATTAAACATTATTTGGCTTCAGAATGATGAAATGGATTAATTACGTGTCAAAAAATGATAGTGCAAGTCTTAAGTACATTGCTTGAGGCATAGATCGCTATTAATAATCGCTATTCATTAATATTTTTATTCCTGTGATGCTGTCAGAGGATGGTGTATACCACTCAATTAATGTATCTTTTACTTGCCTGGGCCTGATTTGAAAATGTCTTTTTAATTTATTTCTCAAAAGTTATTTCAGTGTTTATAGATTTAATAAAAATTGAATTTATGATTATTAAAATATAGTTTTTCTTCCCTGGGGTAATAAGCCTTTATCCAGATTTCTTTTTTTTTTTTTCCCCCACATTCCATGACATGTGAAATCCTAGCTCCCCAACCAGGGAATAAACCCACACCGCCTGCAGTGGAAGCATGGAGTCTTAACCACTGGACAGCCAAGGAAAGCTCTCTAGGTTTCAGAGTGAACCACCGAGAGTATGATAATGAGCTGTGGTCTAAATGTGATGGAAGTCCTTTGTCCTTGTGTTAATTTAAGCTCTAAATTTGCAAGTGTTGTGGAGGGGGAAATTTCCTCCTTTATTCCTCTTGAGTTCTTGTGGCTGGACTAATAACAAGAGAAAAAGAAACAAATGTTAATTCCTATGCATGGAGGTCTTATAAAAATGGAACCTAAGAAATGGCCAAAGCATATCACTTTTTATACTTTTTAGACAAAGAAACAGTAAGTTTGGAACTGACAGGACAAAGAAACTTAGGCTTTGGATGCTTAGTTAGCGAGGGGTCTAGATAGAGTTTGGGATTTGGGTAGTAAATTAAAGAAATACCAAGGATTGTTTATATAGGTTTCCTGGCCCAGAATTTCCTATCTCTGGTGATAAAGTTGTATTGCTGCAACCAGAGGCAGACAGGGAGTATACTTTTCATATGAGAGATTTATTTTCCACTTTCAGAAGGACAGAGAGGAGAATCAAAGCATCCTTCTTGCACTGACTGTTTCTTAAGTAACTTTATTCAAACCAAAAGAGTCCTTACACCACTGAGGCACATTTTGGGAAGACCTACTACGGGCCACAATGCAAGTGTACTAGTCATTATATGCCCACTGCAGACATTTTACATACTTACCCCAATAGAGCAATTTACCATTCAGATTTAGAAAAAATACTTTTGACTCTTATAAACATAAATGCCTGTTCCCTATATACAAGGGATAGATTTCCTTATGACTACTTATAATCCAGCAATTGGGCCAAGCTGACTTGAGTTGGAATTCTTAGGCCAACTAAAGGCAATATCTTTTTCAATGTGTCAATGATGGACCAGAGATTCTGGGAGGTTACTTTCTGAAAGTTAATAACCCTTATCTTGACTAGAAGCTGTAGTGGTGGCAGAAATAAGCAAAGGCTTTAGTTGGTTTGATCATAGGAGCCTATTTGAAGAGATACATATAATTTTTTCTTCTTGTTGAGTCACTTAGTTGTGTCCAACTCTTTGCGACCCCATGGACTACAGCATGCCAAGCTTCCCTGTCCTTCACTGTCTCCCAGAGTGCTCAAACTCAAGTCCATTGAGTCAGTGATGTCATCCATCCATCTCCTCCTCTGTTGCTCTCCTCTTCTCTTGATCTCAATCTTTCTCAGCATCAGGGTCTTTCCCAATAAGTCTGCTCTTCACATCAGGCAGTCAAAATATTGGATGGAGCTTCAGCTTTAGCGTCAGTCCTTCCAATGAATATTCAGGGTTAATTTCCTTTAGGATTGACTGGCTCGATCTCCTTGCAATCCAAGAGACTCTCAAGAGTCTTCATCAGTGCCACAATTCAGAAGTATCAGTTCTTCAGCACTCAGCCTTCTTTGTGGGTCCAACTCTTACATGTTCACATGAATATGGCTGCTGGAAAAATCATAGCTTTGAATTTATGGGCCTTTGTTGGCAAAGGTCTCCTTTTCAATATACTCTCTAGGTTTTTCATAGCTTTTCTTCCAAGGAGCAAGTGTTTCTTAATTTCATGGCTGCAGTCACCATCTGCAGTGATTTTGGAGCCCAAGAAAATAAGATCTGTCACTGTTTCCACTTTTTCTCCCATTTATTTGCCATGAAGTGATGGGACCAGATGCCTTGAGCTTAGTTTTTTGAGCATTGAGTTTTAAGAAAGTTTAATTTTAAGCTAAATAATCCCAATACCTAAAATTATAAAACAGAATGAGAAGCAAAATGCCAGTTAATATTAGTTTGCTGTGACCCTAACATGCCACCAAGAAAAACAACAGAAAACTAACAACAGACCCCAGAGCTGAACCCCAGTTCTTTAATCAATTTTAACTTTCATGATTAATGAACCACCAGGGACACGGCAGCCCCCATTCTTTTCCCAGGGGTTCCAAGGTGAGAGAGCCATTTTTGAGCCCACTAGCTGATGTCTAGTGGTGACATTCTTACATGGGTCGTGGCCTCTCCTTAGGACAAATTACCTTGTGAGGCTGGTGGGTGGTATATTGCCAAGAACATAGGGCCCTGAGCATCAGAGTTTCTGGGTTTAAATATTAGTTCTATTATTTACTGCCTGGTAATCTTGGAAAAGCTACTAAACTATTCTGAGCCTCAATTCTATTTTTAAAATTGGTGTCATCATTCCCGGATAATATTGAAATATTTAATTTAAAATTTAAATGGATACTCATGCCAGAAAATAAGAGAGCAGTCAAGAAACACATACATAAATATGTAAAGAATAGGAACCAACCTGAACTGGGTTCCCAAGACAAAAACTGGAACCATTTGAGCAACAAAATTAGTAATATCACACTAGATTACAATCCAAGTCTAAAATAAATAGACCTGAGTTCATATTGATATAAGGAAAAGTTATTTAGTAAATAGATGGGGAGAAAGTGATAAATCACCCTTACAAGAGGATTCCAAGCAACAACATAGGTACTATCTCCTCCAGGAAGCAGAATGTGATTCCCACACCTCACTCTTCCTTGAGTGGGGCCTAGATTAGTGATTCACATCCAAAGAATATTAAAAAAGAGGGGGGGTAGTGTCTTTATAATGGGCAAACCAAGCAGCTACTACTGTAGTCAAAGTGCTCAAGGTTAACATCACTAGTATATGTCATACTGGTATCATGTAGTCTCTGATATGATGGGAAGAAAGAAGCAGGTCACCTTTAGGATATGCTTCCTCCTCAAACCCATGGGGGTGTCCCAGGTATCGCTAGTAGTAGAGAACCCGCCTGCCAATGCAGGACACATGAGAAGCGTGGTTTGATCCCTGTGTCAGGAAGATCCCGTGGAAGAGAGCATGGCAACCCACTCCAGTATTCTCGCCTAGAGAATCCCATGGACAGAAGAGCCTGGTGGGCTACAGTCCATAGGGTCACAAAGAGCTCCACATAACTGAAGTGATTTAGCACACACGCACAAACCCATGGCCTAATGTCTAATCACAAGAAAAACACCAGACAAACCCAAATGGACAAACTGTCTACAAAATATCTGACCAGTATTCTTCAATGTGCCAAAGTCTTGAAAAACAAGGTAAGACTAGGAAATCATCATAGACCAGTGGCATCTCAATTGATGTGATGACTGAACAAAAGGTGGTATTCTGGATGGGATCCTAGAATGGGAAGAAGAATCATTAGTGTAAAAACAGTGAAATATGAATTGCATCTGAAGTTTAGTTAAAATAATGTACTGATGTGACTTTCTTAGTTTTGACGAATGTATAAAAAATATTACTAGCATTATGAGATCTTGGTAGGTGTTATATAGGAAATCGGTACAATTTTTATAATTTTTCTGTAAACCTAAATTTGTTCCAAAATAAAAATTGTAAGTAGGAGATGGAGGAGGAGGAAGACAAAGAGGAAAAGAAGTGACAGAACAAAAGTCAGTTAATTAATTCTCCTTTTCATTCATATTGAGAATGAAGATTCTCAGGCGCACTGTGTGATTGCTTTTATGTCAAAGTCAAGAACAAGCAATGCTACGTGGTGGAAGGCTATTAGCCTTGAGGAGAGTGAAAGGGACCAGAAGTGGGCATGAAGAGACCACCAGAGTTCTGAAAATTTCCTGTTTCTTGCTCTGAGAGGTAGTAACATGGATATATGTGCTTGCTTTGTGAAAATTCATCTAATAGGACAAAATAAGGATGTATTTGCTTTTCTGTCTATATGTTATACTTGAATTGTTTTTTAAGTTTATACTGAAAGATAAATGGAAGAGGGAAATGGAGAGTTCAAGTTTAGAGTTCACTTAAAGATTGGACAATCTCTCTCTTCTAAGTTTCATTGCATTGTGGCTATTCATAAGTCCATCTGTTACTGATCAGGGCTTTTGGCCTTCCCTAATCAATAGAAATTGATAAGTGGCCAAACACGAAATTCAAGCAAGGCTTGACTGGGGCTCCTGCCACTGCAGAGGGAAGCAAAAAGCAAGTTAACGGTTTTCCTTGCTCACTGCAGAATAGGGGCGAGCTGGTTCCTTATGTGGGGTTAGAGTAGGGATGTAGAATAGCCTGTAGGGTTTAGAGGGATTGCTTAGATAGTCTGCCCACCCCCTTGGGGGCTGTGTGCAGGGGGCATGCACACATGTACTCTGCTTTTGTTCCTGACGACACCCTGTTTCTGCTCCCGGTTCTTCAGAAGCTGTGGTTTAGGTTTTTTGATCTTTTTGTATCTCATTGACCATAATTTGCCCAACTGCACATGTCTGTAGTTATTTTTAGTCCCTTACAGTTTCCTTGCCGTTCAAGGAGTTGTCCAGGTGCAAGCATTGACACAAAGGATCTGAGGTCCCAGGTCCCAGCCTGTCTCACAAGCTCTGCTCAGGTTCTCAGGGCTTTATAACACAGCTGTGCATGCTGCCTTTCAAATCCTGATAGAAAACAGAATTTACAGTGAAATCACCTCATTCCCTGGATCATATCTCAATTACTCAGCAACTGACAGTCTCTTCTGATCACCTCAGGTAACAATAGAGCACAGTATTTAGATAAGACCCACGCAGAGGCAGTAAAGGCACAGTTCCTAGTAATTCATGCCAAGCCCACCTGCATGGATCATATATGTTTTCTTCCAAGCCTCAGGTTTTTTTAAAATTCTTAATCTTAGACTGGGAAAAATAAGAGAAAAGGGATTTCCCCTTTTCTGAGCAATTCAATTAGAGAATGGAGTACTCACTTTTTAACGTAATCTGAAGTTTTCTGAGCTTGGTCTGTAAGTAGTGATAGGCAACTATAAAATATTGCTACTATGCCAGGAAAAATATGGAAGTAATTTTTGACTGAAAGGTACTGCTCTCTTAGATCAGACTCTCCCAGGAGAAATACTTATCAAGAAACTTTAAAATAAATTGAAAAAAGAAGTAGAAAAAAAAGTGGGTGGAAGACAGGGAATGGAGGAAGAGTCAGCAAAGGAGCAGGTTTCCATTTGAAATTTAAATTGGCAGCTGGCACTATTTGAATCATCCTGCATTTAATATAATTTGAATGGGGTAGATGACAGTCTTGCATTTTGAAGAGGCAAAGCAAAACCTTGAAAATGAGGAAGGTTCAAACTTCTGTTATTTTGCTCAGCTCAATTTGATACACTTCCTTTCACTATGCTTAGAAGAAAATGAGGTGTAGGTATTTTATTTGTTTACTTCTTGTCGGCACAATATGCAGACGATGTGACTGCATACCACGTGACACATGGCTCTAAACTCTCAAGTGAATTATGAAATAAGCTATAAAGTTATGTTGTACAGCACAGGGAATATAGTAAACATTTTATAATAGCTATAAATGGAATATAACCTCTAAAAATCACTACATTGTACACTTGTAATTTATATAGTATTATATAGCTATTGTTGTTCAGTTGTGCAGTTGTGTCCAACTCTTTGCGACCCCATGGACTGCAGCATGCCAGGCCTCCCTGTCTCTCACCATCTCCCGGAGTTGGCCCAAGTTTATGTTCATTGCATTGGTGATACTGTTCAGTCATCTGATCCTCTGACACCCTCTTCTCCTTCTGACCTTGATCTTTCCCAGCATCAGGGACTTTTCAATGAGTCATCTGTTATCATCAGATGACCAAAATACTGGAGCTTCAACTTTAGCATCAGTCCTTCCAGTGAATATTCAGGATTGATCTCCCTCAAGATTGAGTGGTTTGGTCTCCTGGCTGTCCAGAGTACTTTCAGGAGTCTTCTCCAGCACCACAGTTTGAAGGCATCAATTCTCTGGTGTTCTGCCTTCTTTATGGTCCAGCTTTCACAACCATATGTGACCACTGTGGAGACCATAGCCTTGACTATACTGGCAAGGTGATGTCTCTGCTTTTCAACACACTGTCTATGTTTGTCCTTACTTTCCTGCCAAGAAGTAATCGTCTTCTCATTTCATGACTGCAGTCACCATCCTCAGTGATTTTGGAGCCCAGGAAGAGGAAATCTGTCACTGCTTCCACCTTTTCCCCTTCTATTTGTCATGCAATAATGGAGCCGGATGCCATGATGTTAGTTTTTGGTTTTTTTTTTTCAATATTTAGTCCTAAGCCAGCTCTTTCACTCTCTTCCTTCACCCTCATCAAGAGGCTCTTTAGTTCCTCTTCACTTTCTGCCGTTAGAATAGTATCATCCTCATATCTGAGGTTGTTGATGTTTCTCCCACCTATCTCGATTCCTCTTAGAGTAACTCATCCAGCCCGGCATTTCTCATGATGTGCTCAGCGTACAGGTTAAACAAACATACTCCTTTCTTGATCTTGAACTAATCAGTTGTTCCAAACAGGGTTCTAACTGTTGCTTCTTGACCCGCATACAGGTTTCTCAGGAAACAGGTAAGATGGTCTGGTATTCCCATCTCTCTAAGAGCTTTCCACAATTTGTTATGACCCACACAGTCAAAGGCTTTAGTATAGTCAATGAAACAGATAGATGTTTTTCTGAAATTCTCTTGTTTTTTCTATAATCCAGTGAATGTTGGCAATTTAATCTCTAGTTCCTCTTCCTTTTCTAAACCCAGCTTGGACATCTGGAAGTTCTTGATTCACATAATGCTAAAGCCTAGAATGCAAGATTTTAAACATGACCTTGCTAGCATGGGAGATGAGTGCAATTGTCCAATGGTTAACATATTCTTTAGTACTACCCTTCTTGGAAATTGGGATGAGGCCTGTGGTTACTGCTGGGTCTTCCAGATTTGTTGACATAATGAAAGGAAAACCTTGATGGCATCCTCCTTTAGCAGTTTGAATAGTTCTGTTGGAATTTCATCACATCCACTAGTTTTATTAACAGCAGTGTTTCTTAAGGCCAACTTTACACTCCAGAATGTCTGGCTCTGGGTGACTAACCACACCATTGTAGCAATTTCGTTCATTAAGATTTTTTTTATACAGTTCTTCCACCTGTTCTTGATCTCTTTAGCATCTACTAGGTCTCTACCATTTTTATGCTTTATTGTGTCTATCTTTGGGCAGAATCCTCCCTTGATGTTTCCAATTTTCCTGAAGAGTTCTCTAGTCTTTCCCCTTTTTGTTGTTTTCTTCTATTATTAAACACTGTTCACACAACTATACTTCAATTAAAAAATATATAAAAGTAACTTATGTATTATCAAAAAACTGAAATTACTGAAACAATGGGCCAAAAACAAAACTCTGAGCTTGTGATTGATTTCAAGGGAAATATCTGTTATATAGATATTAAACTGGGCTTAAAAGATAGTCATTAATAATAAAGACATCATACTAGTAAAGGTTAATCATCTAGGAATGATACGCAGAAAAGAAAATTTAATTATTAATAATATGAGAAATATATAAATTACATTTTATAGATCTAAAAGAATGTACTTTATTTCACCAGAACACTAATTTTATATACTTATTCAATTAACATTCTGAAAACACACATCGCATCCAAGGAATATTAAAATTAGGATGGAAAATAAAAAACAAGGAGATGAGAATAAAAGTATCTTATATATAACACATCCAACAGACATATGAAAACAGATTCAATGTCTTAGACCCTGCATACACGTTTTCTCATGTCAGCAATGAGAAAAAGGAACCAATAGTTTTTGTCCTTCTAGAGAGAAGAGGAATTTTGCCTGTAGGATCACATTTTATCCTTATGATACTGGGGGTATGTGTTGCCATTCCAGTTTTATACATGCAGTATAAGCTGAAAAAAACTTGAAAAAGCTTGAAAAGATAAGTAAACTTAAGCCCAGGCTAAAGAAAGCATTAGAATTTGAGCCAGACCTTATGTGATCCAGAAGCTACCACTTTTGTACACCATTTTACTGACCCTCTGTTTTCCTAGTGACTACCAGTGAACTTGCAGCTATTAGAAAAAATACCTCAGGGAAATTTTGGTACTTGCTTAGGGCACCGGGAAGAAAATGGAGAGTTTTTCATTGTATTCTTTATCTGAAAAAGCATTAGGATGGATACAGAAGATAAAGTGAAGGTGAAAGTCACTCAGTTGTGTCTGAATCTTTGCGACCCCATGGACTGTACAATCCATGGAATTCTCCAGACCAGAATACTGGAGTGGGTAGCCGTTCTGTTCTCCAGGGGATCTTCCCAACCCAGGGATTGAACCCAGGTCTCCCACATTGCAGTTGGATTCTTTACCAGCTGAGCCACCAGGGAAGCCCAAGAATAATGGAATGGGTAGCCTATCCCTTCTCCAGTGGATCTTCTCCACCCAGGAATCAAACTGGGGTCTCCTGCATTGCAGGCAGATTCTTTACCAGCTGAGCTACCAGGTAAGCCCTGTAACCTGCCAGGCTCCTTTGTCCATGGAATTTCCTAGGCAAGAATACTGGAAAGGATTGCCATTTCCTTCTCCAGGGGATCTTCCCCACCCAGGGGTTGAACCTGGATCTCCTGCACTGCCGGCAGAAGCTTCACCATCTGAGCCATCAGGGAAGGATGTAGAAGATAAAGAAAACAAGCAAATACTAGGTGACAGGAGGGGGCGCACTTGACCCTAGAAGAGTGGGCACTGCAGGGCATCGGGTTGGAATCCCAAGGCTCTCCTTTCCTCAGGAGTATTGTTAGGATGTAAAGAGAAACACAAACCTTGAAGTCATCCTACTGGCAGCTTGGAGTCTAACTCTGTAGCACTGACACTGAGAGTTTGCACTCAACATCTGTTTTCAGTCTGTCAGTGTTTGAAGTGGGAGAGATTGTGTCTGCATCATTGGGGTTCGTTGTGAGTATTAAATAAGGTAATCCATATAAAGGACTAAATGTAGCAGTTGGGTGGAACTAATGGTAAAGAATCTGCCTGCCAATGCAGGAAACTCGAATTCGGTACCTGGGTTGGGAAGATCCCCTGAAGAAGGAAATGGCAACCCACTCCAGTGTTCTTGCCTGGAAAATCCCATGGAGAGAGGAGCCTAGCGGCCTACAGTCCACGGGGTTGCAAAGACTGGGACACAGCTAGGCACACGAAGGAACACCTGGACTAATTAGGCATGTAAATGTTTCTTCTCATTTCATAACTTTCTCTTTCATAGAACAAAGGAAACTGATAGCAAAGGATTGGTTAATTTGCACTTCAGTGGCAAAGAATTGCCAAATCCACCTACTTATTCAGCATCATGTGAATTGAGTGTATAGATCTTGGGTCTATTTTTTGTTTTTCTTGTCCAGATGCTTGGTTCCATGTACATGATGTTACTTGTTGCTTAAGGACCAAAAACTGAAATATTCAAAGTGGAGTTGCTTGTTCATGTCTGGAGTTCACTCAGTTTTCCCCTAATTCTAGGTATAATGTGGTGTTAGAAATAAGAGAATAAATAAGCTCAATAATCAGGCCCAGATTACTCACTTCTCTTTTAAGGTGTCAGCCTGGCGAAGACAAATATTTTATGTAAATTCAACAAGAAGTGAAAGACTATAAATTATCGAGTAACCAATATCTTAAATACATAAATTGAGAATATAAGCAGGCATGAGGTGTAGGAAGGGTGTTTTCACAGTTGTGCATAATTTAAAAGGAAAGGGCAAGTATAAATATAGATAATAAGAGCTGAAGGTATTTAAACTTTTAAAATATTTAAATGCAATGTGATTACATTCCCAAACAACTTTTTCTGCCCCATAGTCTGGCACAACTAAATATAACCTTGCGTTCTGGTATATCAGAGATGTTATCTACTCAGATAATTAGCCTCTTGTATTAAAATGAAATGGGTAAATATCACCTCATTAGTAGCATTGTACCCAAACTAATACCTGCTCTCTTCATAATCTGGAATCATCCACAGAACATTTAGAAATCTAATGTCCAAAATGGAATATCCAAAGCTGGGTTTCAGGGCTATTGTCATGGGTCAATAATAAAAAGTGACTGCCCCTGGATTTCAGATCAATGGGCTCTGAAAGAAAATGAAAAGACTTTGGGATTGAGGAATTTGCTGGTTGTCTCATTTTTACTCTCTGTGTATTGTCCCTTGCACATTAAGCAGTTGTGTTTTCACCAAGGAGATGATGGGTATTGAATCTTAGTTCTTTCCTTTCAAGTGAGTCCATAATTCTATCAAAGGCAAATTATAAGACCGTAATCCAATTATTCTAAGCATCAGCCATCATTGGGTTCAAATGTGCTCACATTAATATAAATGCTCTGCTTATAGAAAGCACTCAGAGTCTAATATAGGACAATTATCCTCCATCTCAAATACTGTTGCCTCCTTTTTAGTGAACAATGAAATGTATGACAGCTCTTAACATTTGAGTGATTTTAATATTTTCCCCAGATTTTCCAGAAGTCACCAAGAAAATAAGTCAGAGAAAGACAAATATCATATGATATTACTTTCATGCAGAATTTAAAGAAAAGAAGATACAAATGACTGTATTTACAAAACAGAAACAGATCGACATACAGAAAGTTAACTCATGGTTATCGGGGAGGAAGGGTGAGAAAGAGGGTTAAATTGGGAGTTTGGGGTTGACATATTCACATTGCTATATTTTAAATAGATAATCAATAAGGACCTACTGAATAGCACAGGGAACACTGCTCAGTACTCTGTAATAATCTAAGCAAGAAAAGAATTTGAAACAGAATAGAAACATGTATATGTATAACTGAATCACACTCGAAACTAACAAAACATTGTTAATCAATTTTGTGTGCGTGTGTGTTAATATGCTTCAGTCATTTCTGACTCAGTCGTGTCCAACTCTTTGCAACCCTATAGACTGTAGCTCCAACACAAATTAAAATTTTTAAAAATGAAGTAATTGCAAGTTTAAAAAAAAAGGAAAAAATATCTCCAGTCCATTGATTCCCCATCTCCCTGTCTTCCTCTGTATTTCCAGAAAACTCAAGGTCATTGTTTCTGAAGTGCTACACATTCTGCTACTTTCTCTTCTGGGCATAGTAGTATCCTTTAGTATTATTCTGGTGCCCAGGGGATCAACACGGTATTTTAATAGGTACTTTGGGGTAATGAGAGTGAAGCCTGGGTAACTGCTCCCCTTACCTGGACTCTCCTCCATACCCGTCTCCTGTAGCAGATGCTTCCGTCAGACACATACAAAATCTAACAAGAAAAAACTCCTATGGTCCCCGCTCTAGCCCTTCTCTCATATATCTGTCAAAACTGGAGAAGTTAGGGACTTCCTTGATGGCCTGGTGGTTAAGAATCTGCCTGCCAATGCAGGGGACGTGGGTTCAATCCTGGACTGAGAACGAAGATCCCACGTGCCCTGGGGCACATGTGCTGAGACTACTGAAACCCCTGTGCCCTAGAGCTCATGCCCTGAGATAAGAGAAGCCACTGCAACGAGAAGCCCAAGCACCACAACTAGAGAGTAGCCCCTGCATACAACTAGAGAAAGACGTCACATGGCAACAAAGGGCCCGTGCCCCTCAGCAAAGACCCAGTACAGCCAAAAAAAACAAAAACAAACAAAAAAATGGCTAAGTTATCCAATCCCAATCCTGATGCTCAATTTTGTCCAACTCTGCAACCCCATGTCTGTAGCCTGCCAGACTCCATTGTCCATGGGGTTTTTCCAGGCAAGAATACCGGAGTGGGTTGTCCTTTCCTTTTCCAGGGGATTTTCCTGATCCAGGGATGGAACCCACATCTCCCGTGTCTCCTGCACTGGGAGTCAGATTCTTTACCACTGCACTGTCTAAGTTATGCTGTGCTGTGCTTACAGGGACTGCAGCCCGCCAGGCTCCTCTGTCCATGGGGATTCTCCAGGCAAGAATACAGGAGTGGGTTGCCATGCCCTCCTCCAGGGGATCTTCCTGACCCAGGAATTGAACCCAGGTCTCCTGCATCGCAGGTGGATTCTTTACCATCTGAGCCCTGGCTCAGTTAGGCTACTCCCAAATCTCAGTGACTTAAAATCATTATGTTCCCTTGTTTCACCTATGAGATGTCTATCACAGGTCAGGAAGGGAATTTTGCTTATAGGAGGCACCCAGAAGCTAGAACAGGATGATTATCCTTCCCCTCCAATTCTGCAGCCTCCTTTTTAGTGAATAATGAAATGCTTCACCAGAGAGTGGCATATGTCACTTTCATCTACTACTTACTTGCCGCAAGTGTCATGCGATCCTTCTTGGGAGAGGAGTGTGGTCCAGGACATCAAATCCTGCCGAGTGCCCGATGGAAGGAGAACTGTCACTGTCTGATGAACAGCACTACCAATTTGTAAATGGGCGCAAAATCAGGCTGAGTGAGGACTATTGAAAGCCTGCTGCCTGTGTTATTTGCCACTATTGCCACCTGCTTCTCCAAACCTCTGCCCGGGCACCTCTACAGCAGATTGCTCCTTTTGCAGGAATAAACAAAATCACCCATCCATCTCAGGAAATCAATTAATGCAAAAAGACATCTTCAGAGTGTCCCCGTGCTCTAGGTTCACTGACTAATCTAATTTGGACTCCACTCAGAGACCTGAGCATAACACAGCCTGGTTTCTGAAAGATGTTCACATTACAAGCTACTCTAAAAGCTGATTTTACTCACAAAAATCCTTAAGATTAAAGTAAGCCCATTTGATAGTATGAAGCTAAATCACATAAAGGTTATATGATTTAATGGTAAAGTGTAGTTTATAATTTTTGAGTTCAGGCATAACTATCCTTTTCTTTCTAAATCATCTTAATTCCTTCTCAAAAATCAGAATAAGTAGAATTATACCCTAGAGGCTATAGAATTTTTAAAATTATATTCCCTTCTTCTTATAATAACTAGAAATTATGGATAGACATTTGAGTAGAAGAATTTGTTCTTAAATCTTAATGAATTATCATGAAGGTCTTATTTGCTTGATAAACTTAGTAAGTGATCTGCAAACTTTTAAATTTATGGATTTACTAATCCCAAAGGCACATATCAAAAATACTAGGCATACTATGATAAAATGAAATGCAACTCAGTAATATTAAAGTGAATAATAATCTCAGTTAATCATAACCTAAATACTCAAGTCAAAAATACAT
This sequence comes from Cervus elaphus, assembly GCF_910594005.1. NCBI lineage: Eukaryota > Metazoa > Chordata > Mammalia > Artiodactyla > Cervidae > Cervus > Cervus elaphus. The sequence continues at coordinate 67,553,096 of NC_057847.1, forward strand.
TATCTGTTTGACTCTTTCCTCTTTTGCACTCTCTTGCCTCTTCTAATCCAGCAGGATATTGTTTTCCAAAATATATCAAAACCAACCTCCTCTCATCCTCTGCACAGCTAGTCCAAATCTCCAGCATCCTTCTCATGGAGTACAGAAGCAGCCTTGTCATTTATTTTTTCTGTCTCCACACTTGCTTACTGGAGTCATTTTTCACCTAGAAGACAAAATTTTTTAAACCATTTTTTATTATGTAACAAAATGCACATGGGCTTCCCAGTGGCACTATTGGTAAAGAATCCCCCTACCAATGTAGTAGAAGTAGGAGACTCGGGTTTGATCCCTGGGTCAGGAAGATCCCCTAGAGGAGGACATGGCAACCTCCTTCAGTATTCTTGCCTGGAGAACCCTCATGGACAGAGGAGCCTGGAGGGCTACAGTCCATAAGTTTGCACAGTCAGACATGACTGAAGCAACTTAGCACACATGTATGCCCATAATGCATATACAGAAAAGTGTATAAACACAACACTTAGCCAATTATTGTAAGGTGAATACTTATATAGTTATCAATGTGATTAAGAAATAGAACATTACTGGGACTTCCCTAGTGGTCCAGTGGCTGACTCCATGCTCCTAATGCAGGGAGCCTGGGTTCTATTCCTGATCAGGAACTAGATTCCACATGCTGCAACTAAAAGAGAGCCTGCTAGGACTTCCCTGCTGGTCCAGTGGTTAAGACTCTGCACCCAAAGGCAGGGGGCAGAGGTTCAACCCCTATTCAGGGAACTATGATCCCAAGTGCAGCACAACAACGCCCCCCACCCCCAAAAAAGGATCCTGCATGCCACAGTGAAGACCTGGCCCAGCCAACACATAAATACACATTATCTGGATCCAGCATCAGAGCTTATCCCTGATTAAAACCACTTTTCTCACTTTTACATGTAATATTTATTTTGAATTTAGGCAATCATTTCCTTGCTTTGCTGTATATGCCTCCTCAAATGGGATATATATTTTCTAACTTCTTTTTGAATTTTATATAAATAGAATCATATAATTTGTATTGTTTTTATATCTAGCTTTTTAAATAATGTATTTATACATGTTGCTTGTATGTGTCTGTGGTTTTGCCAATGTTCTCTTCTGCTGACATATCACTCCCACTGGTACTCCAGAGTGGTGTAAAACAAACAGCTATTTTATTATGCTCATAGATTCTGTGGGTCAGGAATTTATACAAGGCATAGCTTGGAGACTTCTCTCTGGTACATGATGTTGGGGTCTCAGCTGGAAAGATTCTAATGTCTAGGGACTGAAATCAACTGGAGGCTTCTTCACTTGTCTGCCAGCTGGGCCAAGATGACTCAGCTGATATGAAATAGGTCAGATTGCCTATAAGTCTGTCCTAACAGCATGGTGGTATCAGGGTGGACAGCTTTTTTTACTTGGCAACTCAGGGCTCTGATAATGAATGTTCCAGCAGGTCTAGGCAGAAACGCATGCCATTTTATGACCTAGACTCTCAAGACATATGGCATTTTCATTCAATTTTGTTGGTCAGGATTGCTACAAGCTCATCTAGATTCAAAGAAAGGATACATGGACCCTACCTCTTGACGAGAAATGTCAAGTAATTTCTTGCCATGTTTTAATACAGTAGTATTCCATTATGTGAATGCTTTAGTTACATATCCTATTCTTAACAGACACTGAGATTGTTTCCATTTAGGATTGTTATGAGCAATGCTCCTATTAACATTCTTGAGTATATGTTCTGGTACATGTCAGCATGCATTTCTGGAAGACATACATATAGGAATGGAATTTCTGGGTCTTGGGGTGCACAATATTCAACTTTACTAGATACTATTAATAGGAGAAGGGATGACAGAAGATGAGATGGCTGGATGGCATCAGCGACTCGATGGACATGAGTTTGAGTAAACTCTGGGAGTTGGTGATGGACAGGGAGGCCTGGTGTACTGCAATTCATGGGGTCTCAAAGAGTTGGATACGACTGAGCGACTGAACTGAACTGAACTGAACTGAATCAATGTGTTTCTTGGTGGTAAAGAAGCTGCCTGCAATGCAGGAGACTTTCATCAGTCCCTTGGTCAAAGATGATCCCTTGGAGAAGGAAATGGCAACCCACTGCAGTATTCTTGCCTGGAGAATTCCATGGACAGAGGAGCCTGGCGGGCTACAGTCCACACCCACATAGCAGTTTGCATTGGTCCCAAGTATACAAGTAAGAACTCTTGCCAACATACAGTGGTCTCTTTAAAATGTATTACTTTTTGCTTTAATACCCTACAGAGATTCCAACGGCACTCAGCACAAAAAGTAAATGCTTTGCCATGGCCCAGAAGGCCATGATTCGTTCTCTGCACATTTCTGTGACATCATCACCTAATACAGGACCTTGCCATAAAGCTCCACCTACATTGGCCTTCTTCCTAATCCAACAACAAGACAAACTCATTTCCTACATAGGACCATTGCACCTGCTGGTTCCCATGCCTGAAAAACTAATAACCCCCAGTTCAAATATCTGTTCCTCAGAGAATACTTTTCTGACCACCAATCCAAACTGCTTCCGATTCCCCATTCCTAATTTCTCTCCCTCTAGGGATGCTGTTTTCATGAGATTACATATCATCATATAAAATCATCTTTATGTATATATTTGCCTATTTTTTAAATCTCTTACCACTGGAATCCACAGTGACTTGAAGTGTGTAGAAGACTGTTTTTTAATGAATGCATTATTTTCTACATTTATTTAAATGATTGAGCAAATTTGCCAAGGCATTTGAAAACAGGAGTATTCTTCTTATATATGTATTTATGTTTAGTACAACACTTAATTAAGTAAATTTGGGTAATATTAACTATTTTTTTTAATTGGCTAAAATGAATGTTGGAATTGAATGAAATCTCATAGTCTGCATTGGTTTTTGAAATTTTGAATTGGCTACGCTGAGTCTGGGCTTCCCTGGTGGCTCGGTGGTAAATAATCTGCCTGCCAATGCAGGAGATATAGGAAGAGGTGGGTTCAATTCCTGGGTCAGGAAGGTCCCCTGGAGTAGGGAATGACAACCCACTCCAGTATCCTTGCCTGGGAAATCCCATGGACAGAGGAGCCTGGCAGGCTGCAGTCCATGGGGTCACAGAAGAGTCAGATGCTGATTTAGTGACTAAAACAACAACCAACCCTGGGTCTGAGAGACCAGTTAGCACAATGTCCATTCCTGAGTGTAAAAAGGCAGTTTAAAGGAGAAAACCCACTTGACTGCCTTCATTATTAATTTTTCTCTTAATTTCTTCAATTTCTTCCCATTGTCTCTCCCTCTACCCTTTAATAGGTAATAGACTCAGGCCTCTGTTGTAGGCTATTGAGATGCTAAAGTTTGACTCCCATATTTTTGAAACTGTGAAAAAAGTAGCGGATGCTAGAAAAACTGTCTTTTCAATGCAGCTAGCAGCTCTTTGTTTTGCACAGAGTGGAGACTTTAAAAAAAAAAAAGATTTGGGTGCAAATTGTCCCTTTCTTTCATGACCCTTTCTCTCAAGAATGGGTCAGTTAATTGTGTGAATTTAAAATATATGAAATGGAGATAGTTGGGGAGCCATGGATGAAGAAATTACACTTTTCCGGAGAAGGATTAAAACAGTCATCTTAGTTGAAGGCAGTCACATCTCAGCTAATTATCCTTTCAGGGAGGTGACTCTTAAGCTTTAGCTGCATTGGTCTTGTTAATGCATATATCGCTGGTCCCAGAGTTCGCTCAGTAGGTTGGAGGGAAGTAGGACTTGTTGGACAAGTTCTGGACTGATGCCTATGCTGCAGGTCTGGGTGCCACACCCGACAGTCACTTCCTCCTGTTCTTTTTCCCTGAAGTATCTGAATTCTTGCTCTTTTATCCTCCTTCAAGATTCCAAATGATCTGCAAATCATCCAGTTTTAACCCCAGCCACTATATCTTTGGGTACAACTCTCGTATTTCCAAGTGAGGAGTAGACATTTCTAATTGGATGAGATCTCAACAGTTCAGACTTGACCTTGGGAACATCCCCTCAAATGGAAGCCCATCCCCTTTTCGTATTTTGGTAAATAACTGCCCTTATTTCTCATGTTATGCAGATTTAAATCTTTTGCCACCTCTTTTACTTCTTCTTGGTCTTTACTTTTTGTTTCTATAAATACGAAGAGTGATTTCAAGCTACAGTCACAGTTACTGATGACAGATTTATAACTGTGGACAAAACACTATATCAGCTCTTTCTGAATTCTGGTGGGCTATTCAAGAACTTCCTGGAGGAGTCTGAAAGTGGAGCAGAGATTCCTAAGCACCACCCCTGGTTTACAATTTTGAATTAGAAATTGTGAGGATGGTGCCCAAGAATCGGCATTTTATAAAATAGACCTTGAGCTAACCTTTGCAATCCACTAATTTAGATTGTTGTATAAGGGGTTTCAAGGCCAGTTCCTTAAGTCTGGTGTAATCTAAGCCTTTTCAACTTTTAAGGAACAAGTCAAAAGTCATATTTTCTAGCAATATCTGTATTTCCAGCTCTCCTTTATCCAGGATTCCCTTGGCGTGTGTGCAAATAGATGTTAGTTTTATGTTGCATTGGTGTTATTTTCTTTATTCCCTGCTGATACTCACTTTGGAACTCTGCATGCAAAAAACATGGATAATGATGTGACACAGAGAAGGGTCCTCACCTCGGGTTTCCCTCTGAGCCTCTCCTGCTAGCATTCTTCAAGTTTGTCACAGCAGTTTATTCAAATAATTGATCTTATCTTTATTGTCAATGAAATGAGCCCAGAGGTTTTCCCCAGAAGACTTTTCTGATAACACAGAAGCACAAGAGAAAGGGCATCATGTTAAAAATAGAATAAATAACATCTCCCAGGCAAAACGATTGTCCCTGCTTGTTATGTCTTTCAAAACCCTGGGTTTCTCCTTTGGAAGAATTATTTTCTGGAAATTTCTTCTAAGGCAGAACCAGCAGTGAGGAAAACTAGTCAGTGGTTTGCATCATACTGTGGAGTTTTATGACACAAAAGAGGCTGGGGGAGCATCTCTGTCTCTCCTCCTCAACAACAACAACAAAACAGCATCTTATATTCAGGCTTCAATTGATCACAGTGGGGGAAACATAAAGTCTATAAATGATACAATTTAGTCAGTGAAGTAAAACATTTCAAAAGCCTAAATTAATGTGGCAAAGGAGGAGATATTTCAGGGCATGAATGACTAGGGAGCTAATGAGATGCTTCTTTAGAACACCAATTGCTACATTTCTACAATTCTACATTTTTCTTATTCCAGACTTTCTTTCCACCAACACTACAGCCGCCACCACCTCCATCATGACATCCCTCTACCACCTCCACTGCTGCCACCACATCATCATCATCACGACCACCACCAGCATCACCTTCACCATCATCACTTCCAACACCGTCACCTTCACCCTCGTCACCTTCATTTCCATCATCATCACCTTCACCTCCATCACCATCGCTTCCACTGTCATCAACTTCAGCATCATCACCTCCATTATAATCACCTTCACCACCATCACCTCCATCATCACCTTCTCCACCATCAGCTCCATCACCATCACTTCCACTGTTATCAACTACACCATCATCACCTCCACCACGGCAAAAACTTTTAATTTCTACTTTACACCATCACTGTTCACCCCACTACTCCCACTCCATCAATCCCAGCTTTCCACTTACCTCCTGCTCACTTCCTGTGCTCCTCCCTTCTGAGAAAAAGATTTCATTAACACTTATAATTTATGTGTTGGATGAGGTCTGAAACATGTGTTCTTTCTTCAACTGTGTGAAAGAGATCCAATTTTTTTCTGCGCTCATGTGAATGATCCAGAATTCCCATTTTTGTCAGATCAGGCTTTCAAGAATAAAAGTTCTCAATAGAAGAGAACATTCTGAGGTCTAGCATCTCTGGTCTGCCTTTCCAACCCCTGTGGGAACTGTTCTGGGTACCTCCCAGCTTTGCCCTGAGTTCCTCTCTGTTGGTTTCCAAATGGAAATCAGATCTGTTTAAAAGCAAATCAAAGCCTCTGTGGAGGACCAGTATCAAAGGATGCTTCTTTGGCCTAGAGTTAAGACCTACATTCAATTTTTAAATGTTTTATAGAAAAATATAGGGAAGCCAGTGGCTCAGAGGTGAAGAATCTGCCTGCAGTGCCGGAGACACAAGAGATGCTGGTTTGATCCCTGGATCTGGAAGATCCCCTGAAGAAGGAAATGGCAACCCACTCCAGTATCTTTGCTCAGAAAACCGCATGGATGGAGGAGCCTGGCAGGCTACGTCCATAGCATCACAAAGAATCGGTCGGACACAACTGAGTGACTAAACACAGACAAAATATGGTCAACTGGAGAGGGAAATGGCAAGCCACTTCAGTATTCTTGCCTTGAGAACCCCATGAATAGTATGAGAAGGCAAAAAGATAGGACACTGAAAGATGAACTCCCCAGGTTGGTAGGTGCCCAATATGCTACTGGAGATCAGTGGAGAAATAACTCCACAAAGAATGAAGAGATGGAGCCCAAGCAAAACCAACACACAGTTGCAGATGTAACTGGTGATAGAAGTAAGGTCCAGTGCTGTAAAGAGCAGTATTGCATAGAAACCTGGAATGTTAGATCCATAAATCAAGGCAAATTGGAAGTGGTCAAACAGGAGATGACAAGAGTGAACGTTGACATTTTAGGAATCAGAGAACTAAAATGGACTGGAATGGGTGAATTTAACTCAGATGACCATTATATCTACTACCGCGGGCAAGAATCCCTTAGAAGAAATGGAGTAGCCATCATAGGCAACAAAAGAGTCTGAAATGCAGTACTTGGATGCAATCTCAAAAATGACAGAATGATCTCTGTTCGTTTCCAAGGCAAACCATTCAATATCATGGTAATCCAAGGCTATGCCTTGAACAGTAATACTGAAGAAGCTGAAGTTGAATGGTTCTATGAAAACCTACAAGACCTTCTACAACTAGCACCCCAAAAAGATGTCCTTTTCATTATAGGGGACTGGAATGCAAAAGTGGGAAGTCAAGAAACACCTGGAGTAACAGGCAAATTTGGCCTTGGAGTACAGAATGAAGCAGACCAAAGACTGATAGAGTTCTGCCAAGAGAATGCACTGGTCCTAGCAAACACCCTCTTCCAACAACACAAGAGAAGACTCTACACTTGGACATCACCAGATGGTCAACACCGAAATCAGATTGATCGTATTCTTTGCAGCCAAAGATGGAGAAGCCCTGTACAGTCAGCAAAAACAAGACCGGGAGCTGACTGTGGCTCAGATCATGAGCTCCTTATTGCCAAATTCAGACTTAAACTGAAGAAAGTAAGGAAAACCACTAGACTATTCAGATATGACCTAAATCAAATCCCTTATGATTATACAGTGGAAGTGAGAAATAGCTTTAAGGGACTAGATCTGATAGACAGAGTGCCTGGTGAACTATGGACAGAGGTTGAGGACATTGTACAGGAGAAAGGGATGAAGACCATCCCCAAGGAAAAGAAATGCAAAAAGGCAAAATGGCTGTCGGAGGAGGCCTCACAAATAGGTGTAAAAAGAAGAGAAGCTAAAAGCAAAGGAGAAAAGGAAAGATATACCCCCATTTGAATGCAGAGTTCCAAGGAATAGCAAGGAGAGATAAGAAAGCCTTCCTCAGTGATCAGTGCAAAGAAATAGAGGAACAACAGACTGGCTCCAAACAGGAAAAGGAGTTCATCAAGGCTGTATATTGTTACCTGCTTATTTAACGTATATGCAGAATACATCATGAGAAACACTGGGCTGGATGAAGCACAAGCTGGAATCAAGATTGCCGGGAGAAATATCAATAACCTCAGATATGCAGATGACACCACCCTTATGGCAGAAAGTGAAGAAGAACTAAAGAACCTCTTGATGAAAGTAAAAGAGGAGAGTGAAAAAGCTGGCATAAAACTCAACATTCAGAAAACTAAGATCATGGCATCTGGTCCCATCACTTCATGGCAAATAGATGGGGAAACAGTTGAATCAGGGGCTGACTTTATTTTTTTGTTCTCCAAAATCACTGAAGATGGTGACTGCAGCCATGAAGTTAAAAGACGCTTACTCCTTGGAAAGAAAGTTATGACCAAACTAGATAGCATATTAAAAAGTAGAGAGATTACTTTGCCAACAAATGTCCATCTGGTCAAGGCTATGGTTTTTCCATAGTCATGTATGGATTTGAGAGTTGGACTATAAAGAAAGCTGAGCACCAAAGAATTGATGCTTTTGAACTGTGGTGTTGGAGAAGACTCTTGAGAGTCTCTTGGACTGCAAGGAGATCCAACTAGTCCGTCTTAAAGGAGACCAGTCCTGGGTGTTCATTGGAAGGACTGATGTTGAAGCTGAAACTCCAATATTTTGGCCAGCTAATGTGAAGAGCTGACTAATTGGAAAAGACCCTGATGCTGGGAAAGGAGGAGAAGGGGACGACAGAGGATGAGATGGTTGGATGGCATCACCGACACAAAGGACATAGGTTTGGGTGGACTTTGGGAGTTGATGATGGACAGGGAGGCCTGGCATGCTGCAGTTCATGGGGTTGCAAAGAGTCAGACACAACCAAGCAACTGAACTGAACTGAAATATTGTGAGGCTTACATGCATAAACACACACACACATGTACACATGCACAGATCAAGCTGATCATTAACTCAATACCTGTCTATTCTAAAACTCTACTCATTTTCTTATTTTGGTGAGTCATATGATTGATTATTGTTGAGTGCTTTTGTGCATCATTATTTTTGTAGACACTATGATGAATAAGCTTCCTTTGTGGCTCAGCAGGTAAAGAATCCATCTGCAATACGAGAGACCTGGGTTTGATCCCTGGATTGGGAAGATCCCCTGGAGAAGGGAAAGGCTGCCCCACTCCGGTGTTATGGCCTAGAGAATTCCATGGACTATATTGTCCATGGGGTCACAAACAGTCGGACACAACTGAGTGACTTTCACTTTACTTCATGAATAAAGAAAAATTACAAGGCATGGTCCTTGCTTTTAAAGATCTTAGAGAGTTTTGCAGGGAGCGAAACAGAACCATCTGATCCTGATTGAGGACAAGTCATGATTTGGATGGTGTTTCTTTTCAGCGATGTGAGCTTTCAGCAGATTTTGGGGGTTTAATGTATTATTTTATTTAGAAAAGAGAATTAATGATGTGTGAAGTCTTTTCTATATTCAAACTGGGAAACTGGCTGAGAGTTTTTTATCTTTCTTCTGGTTACATCCTCTCCCTTCATCTCTCTTTTTTCCAGCTTTTTTCCAGAATTTCCAGCTTTTTTTGCCCCTCTAGAACAGCATTATACAATGCCACATATGTAATATGTTATTAAATTTTTTCTAATAAGCATGTTAAAAAAAATAATAAAACTAAGCAAGTGGAGTTAATTTTAATGATGCATTTTATTTAAACCAATATATCCAAAATATGATCATTTTAGCATGTTGCACTGCCTTTCATGTGTTCAGCAGTCACCTGTAGCTAGTGGCCACACTGTTGGATAGGGCAACTCTAGAGAATCACCACCCACAACCTCAAGGGATCTGAATATCCCCATGTACCATATTACATATAATTCTGACTTCCTTGATAGAGGTTTGGCTTTGTGGCCACAGGAGGGACATGCCCCTGTCAAGGGCCAGCCTCTTCTCTTCTACTTCCCCTGTTTGTCCACAGTGGGCCAGGCGAGAATGCTGTCATAGTTCTCACCTTTCATTCCTTCCTTCATTTCTTCCTCACTTTCTCCCTCCCTTCCTCTCCCCTTTTCCATTCCTCCCTCTCACCATCCCTCCCTCCTTCCTTCTCTCCCTCCGTTTCTTCCTTCCTTCTTTTCTTGCTTTATTTCTTCCCTCCTTTCTTCCTTCCTCCAGTTGGTGCTACTGATTTCCAGCTGAAGAAGAGGCGGGCCCTCAGAGGAGTCAGCACACGGTTTGTAGGGCCGAGCTTTGGCACAGAACACCCGGAGAGACCTGTGGGTGTTTCAGTAGGATCATGGATGAGGGAGAGAGGAAAGCCGTGGCAGAAGAAGGTGGCAAATCTGAAGAGAAGGATCCTCCCGCCCTTCTGCTCCCTTTCCCTTCAGTGCTCAATTAATATGATCTGCCAGATCCCATTCCCCATGTGGGGATGGTAGGGTCAGAGAGTCAAGAGAAGAGAAGCAGCCTGATTTGGGCATTTTCAATTACACTACAGTTTTACTCACATTTTGCATACAAGTTCCGAGTCAAGCAAAATTCTATTTTGGTGTTCAATCTGGAATGATTTGCATCTAAGACATTCTCAGCATCTAAAGCTTGCCAAGGACCTGAGCCAAGGCCTGGGGATACGAGGAAAGGTGGGAGCTGGTCCCTGTTCTCAAGGGTATCTGTCACACACTGGCCAGGAAGTCTGGGGTTGTCATCAAACTGAAACTTTTCCAAAGACATCTGTGTTCAGGACAGAAAAGCTGCAATTATTCATGCCTTATTTTTATATGAATGTAGTGCACTTCTTTAATTGCTCTTCAGAATTGTTAGTACCTAAATGAACAAATTGAATGGGAACAGTTATTCTGTAACCTAGGCAGAGCTGCAGAATGGTTGACCTTCTAATAGTGGAATTTCAGGCATCGCTTAACATACAGAAGATGCATTCAGGGGACAGACTGTCTTTCTACTCCCCCAATTGTATCATTATTATATATGAGCACCATCGAGCTACAGAGGCTTGGAAATCAAATGTCTCTCATTTTTCATGCAGTCACCACCCTCTTGGATTTGGGCAGGTCTCAGCTCAGTCACTTGCTCTTTGATCTCTGAACACTCACCTAAATTCTCTTAGTTTTACTTTTTTCCCCTCTAAAATGAGACCAATTATTTTATATATCTAGATACTTATTAGTAGGAAATAAGATAAAAATCTGTATTTGAAACCACATCTCCTAGAAGGTATTTACTGCAAAAGTAAACATAGTTCCTTCACTATCAGATACAAATTTTTTTAAAAAAAACCTTCATTCCCCATGTAGAATGAAAACAATCTGCTTATTATGGTCTTGACTCTACACACTCCAGACATTCTCTCCCTCTACTCTTTATCTCACATACTACAATCCAGTCACAAGGACCTCCAAGTAGGTTCCTGTCTTAAAGCCCTTGAATTAGCCCTCCTTTATCTTTGGAATGTTCTTCCCCAGGACCAAATTCAACAGACTTTGACTGTAGAAGGTCAGATGGCTAAGTATTTTCACCTTTGGGATACATATGGCCTCTGTAGCAACTACCCAGTCCTGCCATTGTATCAGGGAAGTAGCCATAGACAGAACACAAACCAATCAGCCTGATTCTGCTCCTCTCTTTCAATAAAGCTACTTTATTTGCAGAAGATGAGCTGCATTGGGTGCACAGGTCACCATAGTCTGCTGAACCCTGCCCTAGACCTTTCCGGGTCTGGCTTTTTCTTGTCATCTGGGTTTCAGACTGAGTGGGATCAGATGCCTTTCTTGGCACCCTATGGAAAGTCTCTCTGATCCATCTCTTGATTACACTGCCCTGTTTCATTTCCTTCTCTGCATGCATTTATATATTAAACTATCTACGTTACTCCTTTGTTTGATTTACTGTACACATTTCCCATACCCCTATAGTTCTAGTTTCCAGCACAAAGACTAGAACAGGTAGTGGGAAATACCCAAGAAATGTTTGTTTGTTTTTTAACACATGTGAATATGTAACTGATCTGAAGGAATACAATTCCAGATAGTAAATCCCAAAATTTAGTGATAGAAAACCAAGATCCTTTGAGAGATCAAAGATCTTCAGAGACCCAAGAAGATCAGGGATTCCTACAGATTATGAATCCCTCTACATAATCCTTTTCACAGATAAGACTTCTAAAGAGCCACAAGTTTCACCTGTGTGAAACAAAATAATTTTGTTCTTATTGTGTCTGGGCACAATATAAACTGAATACCACATTTTCTTCCTTCTGGCTATAAAGTAAATGCGTTGGACTTTGGACATCACAGTCCAAATCAAAGAAATGAGTCATTCTAGCTCATTAGCAGGCTGTGTGTGCTGAGATGGTTTTGATGATGGCTTTTGAAGGCAGCTTTTAATAAGACAAGACGGTGTGCTATCTGCCTACGCTTCCAAACAGCTTCTCAGTTGAATGTCAGTTGCATGGCTTTGCAGTGAGTATTGAAGACCCTACCAGACTTTGCCTTCTCTGCCATCAAGAATAATTACGGTAATGGGAAACAAAATAGATATATGGTGAGAGTGGCCTATCAGTTAGTGTCCTGGAAAGAAACAAAGGGCTGATACAAAAGGTTTAACTGAAAAGAATTTAAGGAAACTATGACAGTATTATGTACAGAGGTGAAGACAAAGGTGAGGAAGCCATCTTGGAAATATGAGGCATTCAGGGATTAGCAACAGTTGGAAGTCATTCCAACCCTTTGACCAGAAGAAAGTACAGAGTAAAATTATTTTGCCAGAGTCCAATGAAAGCAGGGGCTTGGGGGGAGAAACCAGCCAACAAGAGCTCTTGCCATAAAGACATATGGCTCTTGCAAGAACCTCAGTGAAATTTCTCTATTTTCACTTTGCCAAATCCAACAGGGAGCCAGAGGGTAAGAGAACCACCATATGCAGTCAAGAGAACCAGGTTTCCCAAACGCCAAACAGGACTGAGAGTGGATCTTGCATTGGGAGAACAAATGGAAAATAACTAGCATAGTAGGTAAGACAGGTGACAAGAGGTTGCCTCTTGGAAATCCACATTTACTCTCTGATTTTATTTGCTCTTCAATATGTGAATGCAACAGAAAATAAGGATAAAAGAAGCTGTTGGGGTATGCATTTTTAATACTTGAGGATGTAGGTCAGAACAGTTCTAGGATTACTGGCAGGGTTTATCCAACTCAAGCCAATCTGTGTGAAGGCAACCTGAGTCTTGAGGGATTAAAAAATATCTTTCTACTCTGATGCCAGAGGAAGAAACCTCCAGAACTAAATCTAATTTTTTGCCTGTAAAGAAGAAACCATAGAGTAAAATCCCCCATCACCAAGACAACGCAATGCTCCTTATTGCCAAAAACAGAAAAGAGAAGGATTTCTAACATAGCCCTGTTAATGAAGGTTAATCACGTGTAAGCATTATTTCCCTTTTTTGTTGTTTGTATTTTTGGACCACTGTCAAGTAAAATGAAATCTCTTTTTATTCTGCCAAAGCAAGACTTGTAAAACCAGGTCCTATTACAAGTCATATTACAGATCTTCAAAATAAGCCTCTTAGTCTGGGCTCTTTTAACACAAGGTCATTTTGCTTTCATATCTACTAGAGTGAATACAGATTAGATGCTGATCTATCTCTTTAAAAAACCGTGTGCTTGTCTATAGCATAAACACCGTGCTATTCCTGAGTCTTTTCTACCATGTCTTTGCACCTAGCCTTACCAACCACCATTATTATGTCAATGTCTTTCCTTAATACTTGAAAGTATGTTTTGCATGTTTTGCACCAAATTTCTTTAAAAGACTATATTTTGAACTCCTATCAAGTTATAAATCTGATTTCTCCAAAAGACTAGATGCTTCTTAAATTGATTTGAGTGACACGTTGCCTAACTTTCTTGCAAAGTCTTGGTCCAAAAGCCTGTTGGAGCGACAGGAGTGAAATGCTAAACTTTTCCTTAGGAGACTTCAGCTCTTGAATATAAAAGTGTTTATCCTTCCTGATTTTTATAGTTGTCTTCAGGTGATCCAAGCAACTTGTTTTGTAAATCCCTCATCATCAATGCATTAAGTGCTTTCTTAAAGAGAAATTTGGATGAAACTGGAATCTATATGAAATAATTTCAATAGCTGTCTATTTGTAATTCCAGCTGACTCCAATGTTATTCTGGCTTAGCCACTAACTCTGTGACCTTAGACAAGCCACTTATCCTCTGTGGTCCTCAGTTTTCTCATCTATAAAATGAGAAGGATGGGCTAAGGGGTCCCTAAAGCCCTTTACAATGCTAACAGACTGTGATTATGAGTCTATGTTATCCCTGGAAATATCATGAAAAATAAAAATAAAATTGATTGAGTTGAAAATGGTCCAATAGTTACAAAGAAATATTTGACATTGTAATCATGAGCTCATACCAGTTAGCCTTTTTGGTTCTTTAATTTGGGAAGCAGATGCTTGATTGCTTATTTAAAGCCTGTGTAAAAAGCCCAGCCCAGCCTTGCAAAAGCTCAAAATATTCTTAAGTAGGGATGTCAATTACATAATTTTCTAGACCTGGCAGTTGGGATGAAATTAACCCACAGCATATTTGAAAGCCTCTTCCTTTTGTGAGCAACTAGTGTGTTTGCTATTGCTTTTCTCTTGGGTATCCATTTGTTATCAAAACCAGAAGCACTGTGTGGCATCAAAATTGAAATTCAGTGTCAGCAGAGGTTACATTTGTACATTTTCCGGAAAAGGAACAGCTATTGTCATGGGAGAGGATTAATGTGTGGCCATTTAGGACCCTTATTATAATCTTTTCTTTAAGAATGAGAGATTGGAATGTTAATGCATTCAAAAATCTATGATTATAAAGGTATGCTATACTGCTTTGACCTTTTCAACATTTGGTAATTTTGATTGAGTGACCGTTCTGAGATTTTTTTTAAAAAAACATCTCTATTACTCTGTGGAAAAGAGGAAGACTAGCCAGACTTTGAAAATACATTCATCCTGAAACAAGAGTAGGAAGATTTAGGTCAATGCGCCAGAGACACTGATGGGTGTTTTCTATAACTTTTCTCATGGAATCCTCACAGAGTCACTTATGAGACAGTATTATCATCGGATGAAACACATTTTCTTTGTTTAGTTTGTTGTTTACTATTGATTTGCTTGTGTCAGGTCTTCGTTGTGGCACTGGGCCCCTCACCGCGTCACGCGGGCTCTTGCACTGCGGCGCACAGATTCTCCAGCTGACACACAGGCTCCATAGCATGCACGTTGCAGCAGTTGCAGCGCGCAGGCTGTTTTTCCGCAGAATTGTGGTGTCTCAGTTTCTCCACCAGGGATCAAATCCATGTCCCCCTCCTTTACAGTTCAGATTCTTAACCCTGGAACACCAGGGAAGTCCCAGGTCATTAAGTTTTGAAAGTTCTAAATATATTTAGCATGCAGTAAGTAAACACAAGTGTGTGTGCATGTTCAGTCGTGTCTGACTCTTTGGGACCCTATGGACCACAGCCCGCCAGGCTCCTCTGTCCATGGAATTTTCCAGGCAAGAATACTGGAGTGGGTTGCCATTTCCTACTCCAGGGGATCTTCCTGACCCAGGGATCGAACCTGGGTCCCTTGTGTCTCCTGCATTGACAGGCAGATTCTTTACCACTGCGCCACCTGGGAAGCTAAACGCAAGTGACTATCCTAAAATATTTTCGTATTCTAGATGGAACTTTGAGCTTTGATACCTTTCTTTGGTGGCTCAGTGGTAAAGAATCTGTCTGCCAATGCAGAAGACATGGGTTTAATCCTTGTGTTGGGAAGATCCTCTGGAGAAGGAAATTGCAATCCATTCCCGTATTCTTGCCTGGGAAATACCATGGACAGAGGAGCCTGGCAGGCTACAGTCCATGGGGTTGCAAAAGAGTCGGATACAACTTAGTGACTAAACAAGTATGCTAAGGTGTTTCAGTAGTGAAACCATTCTACTATTATAGTAGAATCCATGGGATCCTCCACACCAGAGTACTGGAATAGGTTGCCATTTCCTCCTCCAGGGGATCTTCCCCACCCAGGGACTGAACCCATACTGCTTGCACCACCTGGGAAGTGATATCAGATATTCTTCTATGCCTAGAGACAGACAAGTCTCTGTCCCCAAGGAGGTGACGGCTGGGAGTCTATCAACTCAGGGTTAAGTGAAAACACGGGGGATGGTGAGGTACCCAGAGAAAAGCAATTTGTGAGCATTAGTACCCTAGAACCTAACCCTTCTGCCCAGATCTTAGTGGAGAAGGAAATAAAATAGTGTTACTGGAGCAGTAAAAGGTAAATAAGTGAATGAGGGGCTAGCTAGTAAGAGAAATATTTCTGGAGGACTCAACTACTTCTAAAAATGAAATGCTATGACCTGAAGTGAAGAAGGAAGAAATCTCTCATTTTTGTCCTCTGTTCTCTTGGTAAGGACTCCCATTAACTGAGTTCAACCAGATACCACCTATCACAAAGACTCAGCCTACAAAGGTCAGACTCTGGTGACTCAGAGAACGGTAAGAAATGAGGGCAAATTAACTGGGGGGTGGGGTGGGAAAAGCCATGCAGGGCCACAATATGGCTTTTCAAAACAAAGGGATAATGTTTTCAAAGGTAAAATTCTTCCTCCATTTCTTTCAAAACAGAGTAACTGCCTGCAGTTTTTAATTGATTTCTTTTCCCAGCTTCCACACATAAAAACTCTCCATGGAGTTTTAGCTATAGCCTGTGGAAAGCTGAGGGGGTAAAATGGTGCTAGGGATAATAGGATAAACTCAAATCAATCCATGTTTATGACCTAGGTGTTAAGAATGAGAAATGAAAGAAATACTGTCCTTCTTCATTTTGGTGCAGAAATTTTAATCCTACCCTCTTCTTCAATTACTGAGATAATAGCATATAACTGATGATGAATTCATAGATAGAATCAGGGGCTGTGTGCCTCTGAAAGATTGAGAGAAAGACACATAATATTGATAGTCCATCAAACTGAAGATGAGATTTCAAAATGACAATGGTAATGAGGCTTCTTTATTGGCTTCAGCCTTGATTCAGTTCTATAGAAGGCACAGAAATAAATACATGATTCCCTTAAGTGCAGTTTAGTCAAAAGCTGACTCTGTGACATTTTCAGACAGCTTTCAGAGTCAGTGCATTAAGTAAGTTTTGGTCTTTCTAGACATTTGATGAACTATAGTTTTATGTTAGCTTTTTAAATTTCTTTTTATTTTAATTTAATAATTAATTAATACAAGGGAACTTACTTAGAATATTAGTCAAAGAAAAGAATATTAGGAAATTATTCATTGCTAGGAAGATTCCGGAAATACATCAATAGGTTATAAAGTGAATCATTGTGTAAGGAATCTTGACTTTTAACATTCATAAACTTAAATGCCAAAGAAATATGTAAAAATGCTTTATTTAATACAATTTCGGAAGATCAGGAGAAAATAGTCTTATAAGATAGCTTTATGTCTTCTCTCATAGAGATTCTGTTGTAGATAAAGGAGAGGCATACTCCAATTATAAGCAAAAAAGTGAAATCTTGGTGTATCCTCTGGCAAATAGATTTCGAAGTAGGTTTTAGTTTGATTCGCCTAACAAGTATTAATTGAGAATCTTCTCTATGCAGTTAACTCATGCAATAGAAGATATAAAAGTTATCATCAAATCAAAGATAGATTAAGAGGAATGAAATTCTCAGAAACTTCAGAGGAGCATATTTTCTGCTGGGAACTTTGGTAACCTCATCTGTTGCCATAAAAATCTGTCTTCCCAGCAGGTTCCCAGAAGTGACTGACTATGTGTCTCTCACTCCAAAGTCTTTTATCCAGGAATAGAATTAGTTTAACGTTTAATATCAGGGACTTCCTTTCAGGCAGAAAATGCCATGAAAGAGGGAGGTACTGGGAGCCAGGAAGGGAATAATGGAAATGTTGAGAGGGATCCATTTAGCTGGATTTGCCTTTGATCTGAATTGTATGCCTGCAAGTTCTATTTCCTTTACTTTCATGTGCTGACGGACTGAGTCATTGGCCAGCTGAGACCCAGAGTGACCACACAACCAAATATACTAATTTCAGTTTTGTATATAGTTGTCCTGGGGTTTTCTTGGAATATGGAATATTTACTGAACACACAGAGAGATAGGTTATCTTATCTCTTTTCTTCTCTACAGCCTTGCTTTCCTCTCAGCTTATGCATAAATGAAAGGGATGCTCAGTTATTTGTGGCCTAAAATAAGCATTCATTGAAGCATCCTGTGAATTTTATGTTCTCACCCTCCCAAACGTACATCTGGTATTTGAGATGATTAGATATATGCAGTTTAATGGGCTTCCCTGGTGGCTCAGCTGGTAAAGAATCTGCCTGCAATGTGGGAGACCTGGGTTTGATCCCTGGGTTGGGAAGATCCCATGGAGAAGGGTAGGCTACTGACTCTAGTATTCTGGCCTGGAGAATTCCATGGACTGTATATAATTTGCCTTTTTTAAAGAAGTGGTAAACTGAAGCAACGGATATTCAGTTCAATGACCGTGAAGTATGTAGTGACAAGTATAAACAGCTTGCATATGACTCTGGATAGCCTAAACAGTGGAAGGTATAAGGAAGGTAACAATAGGAAAACTGTTATCACTTCTACTGGTGAGAAAAGATGACTTACAGTATAGCAACAGAATTATCATGGTGCGTCTTTTATGTATAAAGCTGTTTTGGCTTCAAATTAAAAATTACTCTCTCATCTCAAAAAAAAAAAAAAAAAAAAGATAGGGTATGAACACCTTCCAGTTGCCACAGTAATTCAAACAAATTCAGAACATTTGGAAACAAGCAGGTCAAAATTCTCTCTTGGAAATAGAAAAACCACACATTTAACAGATAAATATCTGTTGGCTAGCATTATTGCAGCATATATAAGTTATAGAGTGAAAGCTATGCAGTAATTAAGAAGAGAGGTTGCAAAGGCTACAATAGTTGTAACAAGAACTTAGTGTTTGAAGTCTGAACTTTGGGAAATTGCAGCCAAGAGACTGAATTTCTCCAAGTGGCAACACATGTGATCAAGTATGGTTACATCTATCTCAGAAAAATAGATTCAATGAACCAAGCTCATAAAACAAGTGAATTAGGTTTGGCTAATATGCAATAAAAACAATTTATTTAGCTACAGTGATGATAAATAATGTTTCAGAGCTTTTAATAGGCATGTGAAATGTTACAATAGAGATAAATATGTAGAAGGGCACATATTTAATAGATTAGCAGGTATTTTTTCCTGAAGGAATAAGTGCTTTTATATACATATAATTTGGAAATGTTTTATAGGATGCATGTCTAACTCACATAAGCTCTAACTGGTTAGCGTTATGGTTCCTGGAAGGGACAGCCTAGGTAAATGGCGTCCTTTCCAGAAATGTATCTTAACATGTTTGATGCACATAATGAGCAAGTTAAATTGAATTGACTGGACTCTCAGTTCAGTTCCGTCTCTCAGTCATGTCCAACTCTTTGCGACCCCATGGACTGCAGTGCGCCAGGCTTCCTTGCCCATCACCACCTCCTGGAGCTTGCTTGAACTCATGTTCAGCTCTAAATGATACCAAAAGCTCAGACTTTGAATACCGGTGCTGTATTGAATCTCAGAGTTCCAAGCAAAGTAGAAAAGAGCAACTTTATTGCTTTGCCAGGTAAAGGGAGACAGAGTGGGCTCCTGCCTTCAAGACTGTCTGTCCCAATCCAGGGGACTTTGGTGAGGAGTTTTATGGTAATGGTTCAAGCATGGGTTTGCTGATAAGATTAGGGTGTATGCAGGGACTTCTTTAATATGGTGTCAGGTTATCCTCTTGATGAACTTATTCCTCTAATCTGCCCTCAGATGGTCTTCTCTGGTATGAAGAGTGCTGACATCTTCCATTTGCTGGGTTTTAATTCTGTAAGGCTTCCTTGGCAGCTCACAGGGTAAAGAATCCGCCTGCAATGTGGGAGACCCAGGTTCGATCCCTGGGTTGGGAAGATCTCCTGGAGAAAGGAATGGCAATACACTCCAGTGTTCTTGGCTAGAGCATTCCATGGACAGAGACAGGCTATGGTCCAGGGGGTTGCAAAGAGTCAGACATGACTGAAGCAATTTAGCACACAATTCTATAAAGAGCTTAAGGATATTGTTCTGTGTGTCCCCTGAGGCAGAACCAGGACCCTTCCCCAAGGCTGCACTATTGTTTCTTGGCTGCCTCTCCCTTCATTCTGCTTTCCTCCTCTTCCTGGATTAGCAACTATTCTGATATGCCCTTTGGAATTCAGAGAAGTTTATAAGGGCTGAAGTCTGTTCCCTATTAAAAACAAACAAACAAACAAACAAAAAACAGAGGACATAGAAAGGCTTCTGTACCCAGCTGAAACCATTAACTTCAGATTGGGACTTGAACCCATGTTCAGTTCAGTTCAGTTCAGTGGCTCAGTCGTGTCTGACTCTGCAACCCCATGGACTGCAGCACTCCAGGCTTCCCTGTCCATCACCAACTCCTGGAGCTTGCTCAAACTCATGTCCATCGAGTCAGCGATGCCATGCAACCATCTGCTGGGACTCAAACCCAGCCAAAACCCTGGTAACTGCTTTCAGGACCAAATGAAGCTCAAGTTCTTGATGTCTCATCACAGAAAGAATTCAGTGAGAGACGAAGTGATGGGTAAGAAGTGGATTTATTCAGATTCAAAGAGAAGCACACTCCACAGACAGAGTGTGGGCCACTGCAGAGGGCAGTGCAGCCGCATGGTTGCAATGTGACATGGTTAGGTTTTATGGGCTGGGTAATTTCATTTGATAATGGGTGGGAGGATCATTTCAACTATTTTTGGGAAGGGGTGGAGATCTCCAGGAATTGGGTCATCGTGCACTCGTTGGTCTTTTGACAGTGCCTTGGAATGATCATGGTGCCCTGGGTATGTCATTTTGGTTGCTGATTGAAGATGAATGTTTAGTTGAAGTTGACTTATCTGCCATCTTGGATCCATTTGATTCTAATTGGTTTATGTTGTATCCTTGGTCTATGTCATTCTTTTCAAAAGTTGTGCCCTGTCCCTTTCCCTCCTGTTTTAATTCCATGATGATCTCATAGCATGCAACGATTTCTTGAGTAATCATTAACTTAAAGAGTGGTCTCCCTAGATTCTCTAGGTTTTCCTCTAATCCCCTACTGAGACTTCTACAGCTATCTATGTAACTATCCTATTCTATTCCTAGCCTCAGGAGCCCCACAGGGTCCTGTTTGGTTTCATAAATGTGGAAATTTGATCTTCACTGAACTCATTTAAACACATTTATAAAGTAAATAAATATAAGTGTTCAGTCATCAAAGTTGGAACTGTGGAAAAATGGCAGACAACAGAAAGATGACCAGAATGCAATCATCTAGAGAGGGGTATATCCTAACTGTTATGGAATTTGACCACTGTAACAATAATCAATTCCAATCAGGTTATAGGAGAAGTTTTGTGCACATGATCAGTAATACTCCAATTATTGATGCCCCACACAGAGAAAGGTTGCTATATATACTGACTGGGCTATGGATGTGCCAAAGAAACAGGGCACTAGCTTGGTGATCATGGTGATGAAGACAGCTACAATTGCAGCTCCATATCTAATAAAGGCTAAATGAAGGCCATCAGCCGGTTAATAATTGTCTATATCCATTGTGTGTGTGTGTGTGTGCATGTGCGCGTGCTCAGCAGTGTCTGACTCTCTGTAGCCCCATGGACTGCAGCCAGGATCCTCCCCCCATGGAAATTTCCAAGTAAGAATACAGGAGTGGGAAGCCATTTCCTATTCAGGGGATCTTCCCAACCCAGGGATAGAACCTGAGTCTCTCACGTCTCCTACGTTGGCAGGCAGATTCTTTATCACTAGTGCCACCTGGGAAGCCCTAAGATTCCTTGGTGGCTCAGATGGTAAAGAAGCTGCCTGTAGTACAGGAGATCCAGCTTCACTCTTTGGCTCAGGAGGATCCCCTGGCCCAGTGAATGGCTACACACTCCAGCATTCTTGCCTGGAAAATTCCCTGGACAGAGGAGCCTGGCGGGCTACAGTCCTTGGGGTTGCAAAGAGTGGGGCACCACTGAGCGACTGACATTTCGTACACTTTTCATGCCTACCATACCTAGACTGTAATTAATACTCTCAAATCACTTTTTTTTGGTCTACCCAAAAGTTAATTGTTAATTTAATTTGTATGCATCTAGTCCACTAAGGTCTTTAGCATATCAGTAGTTTTGCTTTGTAAAAAAGATACATAGCTATTTGAGGAGGGGAGTCAAGAGTGCATAAAACAAGCACAGCTGATGACTGATGACATTTTGATTTTCTGCTGAAACTTTCTGCCTTTCAAAGGTCAATGCACAACTTTACATCCCTTTTCTAGCAATAGTGCTTTCAGTTATGAAAAATAAATTTTACCTTGCATGTCACCATTTCCTTATTTTGCAATAATAAAAAGAAGATGTTTACTCACAAATACAGTGGTTTTGTTTTTTTCACTACATAGAAAAAAGCCACTTTATTTACTTATTCATCTTTTTTTTTTTTTTTTTACTGTCACAGTCAAAATGAAATTTGCTTTTTCCATTTACTTTGACATTTCAATGTCTATGTGCTGTTTCTGAGAAAAAACAAGTGGCATGATTCTGTGTATAATTCTTTCAAAGACAAAGGAGTGAAAACATGGAACATAGTGTAAATTTCATCCTTTGAGAACGGTCAGATATTCTCAAAAGGCTAGTTGTGTAGAAATGTTTGATTTAAGAGAAACAGACCATACATTTAATAAACACTGGTATAATTCCACATAAGCTTAATGATAATTAAATTTTAATAACACTTCTTTCTGTCCTTGTTACTTACAGAAACATACAGTGTTATCAGTTCATTTCAGTCACTCAGTCATGTTGATTCTTTGCGACCCCATGAACTGTAGCACACCAGGCCTCCCTGTCCATCACCAACTCCCGGAGTTTACCAAGACTCATGTCCATCGAGTTGGTAATGTCATCCAACCATCTCATCCTTTGTCATCCCCTTCGCCTCCCGCCTTCAATCTTTCCCAGCATCAGGGTCTCTTCCAATGAGTCAGTTCTTCACATCAGGTGGCCGAACTATTGGACTCTCAGCTTCAGCATTAGTCCTTCCAATGAATATTCAGGACTGATCTCCTTTAGAATAGACTGGTTGGATCTCCTTGCAGTCCAAGGGACTCTCAAAAGTCTTCTCCAACAGCACAGTTCAAAAGTGTCAATTCTTTGGCACTCAGCTTTCTTTATAGTCCAACTTTCACATCCATACATGACAACTGGAAAAACCACAGCTTTGACTAGAAGGCCCTTTGTTGGCAAAGTAATGTCTCTGTTTTTTAATATCATGTCTAGGTTGATCATATCTTTCCTTCCAAGGAGCAAGCGTCTTTTAATTTCTTGGCTACATTCACCATCTGCAGTGATTTTGGAGCCCCAAAAAATAGTCTGTCACTGTTCCCATTGTTTCCCATCTATTTGCCATGAAGTGATGGGACCAGATGCCATGATCTTAGTTTTCCGAATGTTGAGTTTTAAGCCCACTCTTTCACTCTCCTGTTTCACTTTCATCAAGAGGCTGTTTAGTTCTTCTTCACATTCTGCCCTAGGGTTATAATTATATACAATATATACAGTGATACAATTTTAGATAGATAGACAGATAAAAAGTAAATTGAGACATTAGAAATTATAAGGTCCTTTCTGATGGCTCAGATGGTAAAGAATCTGCCTTCACAGCAGAAGAGCAGGGCTTGATCCTTGGATTGGGATGATCCCTTGCAGAAGGGAATGGTTATCCATGCCAGTATTCTTGCCTGGGAAATTCCTTGGTCAGAGTAGCCTGGAGAGTTTATCTGAGCAAATTTAATTTAATCAGGCAGCATCAAATTTATTAGATAGAAAGGAACTTCAAGAAGTTGTATGAAATGAAAGACTTTTGTAGGCAGAAAGGAACAGAAGAAGGAAATTATACTAGGCAAAAAAAGTGGGTTGGCTATTGCAAGGTTACTTTCCTCTAGGGGATAGCAGGGGTCTATCAATCTGATTTCAGTGTTGACCATCTGGTGTTGTCCATGTGTAGAGTCTTTTCTTGTGTTGTTGGAAGATGGTGTTTGCTATGACCAGTGCGTTCTCTTGGCAAAACTCTATTAGCCTTTGCCCTGCTTCATTCCGTACTCCAAGGCCAAATTTGCCTGTTACTCCAGGTGTTTCTTGACTTTCTACCTTTGCATTCCAGTCCCCTATAATGAAAAGGACATCTTTTTGGGGTGCTAGTTCTAAAAGGTCTTGTAGGTCTTCATAGAACCATTCAACTTCAGCTTCTTCAGCATTACTAGTTGGAGCATAGGCTTGGATTACCGTGATACTGAATGGTTTGCCTTGGAAACGAACAGAGATCATTCTGTCATTTTTGAGATTGCATCCAAGTACTGCATTTTGGACTCTTTTGTTGACTATGATGGCTACTCCATTTCTTCTAAGGGATTCCTGCCCACAGTAGTAGATATAATGGTCATCTGAGTTAAATTCACCCATTCTAGTCCATTTTAGTTCACTGATTCCTAGAATGTCGACATTTGCTCTTGCCATCTCCTGTTTGACCACTTCCAATTTGCCTTGATTCATGGACCTAACATTCCAGGTTCCTATACGATATTGCACTTTACAGCATTGGACCTTGCTTCTATCACCAGTCCCATCCACAACTGGGTATTGTTTTTGCTTTGGCTCCATCCCTTCATTCTTTCTGGAATTATTTCTCCACTGATCTCCAGCAGCATATTGGGCACCTACCGACGTGGGGAGTTCCTCTTTCAGTATCCTATCATTTTGCTTCTCATACTGTTCATGGGGTTCTCAAGACAAGAATACAAAGTGGTTTGCCATTCCCTTCTCCAGTGGACCACATTCTGTCAGACCTCTCCACCGTTACCCGAACATCTTGGGTGGCCCCACACGGCATGGCTTAGTTTCATTGAGTTAGACAAGGCTGTGGTCCTGTGATCAGATTGGCTAGTTTTCTGTGATTATGGTTTTAGTGTGTCTGCCCTGTGATGCCCTCTCGCAACACCTACCGTCTTACTTGGGTTTCTCTTACCTCGGACGTGGGGTATCTCTTCACGGCTGCTCAAGCAAAGCGCAGCCACTGCTCCTTACCTTGGACGAGGGGTGTCTCCTCACGGCCGCCCCTCCTGACCTTGAACGTGGAGTAGCTCCTCTCAGCCCTCCTGCGCCCGGCAGCAGCTGCTCCTTGGAGGTGGGGTTCCTCCTCACGGCTGCCGCCCCTGACCTTGTGAGAAGCTCTATACAGTCAGCAAAAACAAGACCAGGAGCTGACTGTGGCTCGGATCATGAACTCCTTATTGCCAAATTCAGACTTAAACTGAAGAAAGTAGGGAAAACCACTAGACCATTCAGGTATGACCTAAATCAAATCCATTATGACTAAACAGTGGAAATGAGAAATAGATTTAAGGGGCTAGATCTGATAGACAGAGAGCCTGATGAACTATGGACAGAGGTTTGTGACATTGTACAGGAGACAGGGATGAAGATCATCCCCAAGGAAAAGAAATGTAAAAAGGCAAAATGGTTGTTGAGGAGGCCTTACAAATAGCTGTGAAAAGAAGAGAAGCAAAAAGCAAAGGAGAAAAGGAAAGATATTCCCATTTGAATGCAGAGTTCCAAAGAATAGCAAGGAGAGATAAGAAGGCCTTCCTCAGCAATCAATGCAAAGAAATAGAGGAAAACAACAGAGTGGGAAAGACTAGAGATCTCTTCAAGAAAATTAGAGATATCAAGGGAACATTTCAGGCAAAAATGGGTTTGACAAAGGACAGAAATGGTATGGACCTAACAGAATCAGAAGATATTAAGAAGAGGTGGCAAGAATACACATAAGAACTGTACAAAAAAGATCTTCATGAGCCAGATAATCATGATGGTATGATCACTCACCTAGAGCCAGACATCCTGGAATGTGAAGTCAAGTGGGTCTTGCAAAGCATCACTACGAACAAAACTAGTGGACGTGATGGAATTCCAGTTGAGCTATTTCAAATCCTGAAAGATGATGCTGTGAAAGTGCTGCACTCAATATGCCAGCAAATTTGGAAAACTTGGCGGTGGCCACAGAACTGGAAAAGGTCAGTTTTCATTCCAATCCCTAAGAAAGGCAATCTCAAAAATGCTCAAACTACCACACAATTGCACTCATCTCACATGCTAGTAAAGTAATCCTCAAAATTCTCCAAGCCAGGCTTCAGCAATACGTGAACCAAGAACTACCAGGTGTTCAAGCTGGTTTTAGAAAAGGCAGAGGAACCAGAGATCAAATTACCAATATCCGCTGGATCATCAAAAAAGCAAGAGAGTTCCAGAAAAGCATCTATTTCTGCTTTATTGACTACGCCAAAGCCTTCGACTGTGTGGATCACAACAAACGGTGGAAAATTCTTCAAGAGATGGGAATACCATACCAGCTGACCTGCCTCTTGAGAAACCTGTATGCAGGTCAGGAAGCAACAGTTAGAACTAGACATGGAACAACAGACTGGATCCAAATATGAAAAAAAGTACGTCAAACTGTATATTGTCACCCTTCTTATTTAACTTATATGCAGAGTACATCATGAGAAATGCTGGGCTGGAAGAAGCACAAGCTGGAGTCAAGACTGCCGGGAGAAATATCAATAACCTCAGATATGCAGATAACATCACCTTTATGGCAGAAAGTGAAGAGGAACTAAAGAGCCTCTTGATGAAAGTGAAAGAGGAGAGTGAAAAAGTTGGCTTAAAGCTCAACATTCAGAAAACTAAGATCATGGCATCTGGTCCCATCACCTCATGGGAAATAGATGAGGAGACAGTGGAAACAGTGGCAGACTTTATTTTTTGGGGCCTCGAAAATCACTGCAGATGGTGACTGCAACCATGAAATTAAAAGACGCTTACTCCTTGGAAGGAAAGTTATGACCAACCTAGATAGAATGTTAAAAAGCAGAGACATTACTTTGCCAACAAAGGTCCATCTAGTCAAGGCTATGGTTTTTCCAGTGGTCATGTATGGATGTGAGAGTTGGACTGTGAAGAAAGCTGAGCACTGAAAAACTGATGCTTTTGAACTATGATGTTGGAGAAGATTCTTGAGAGTCCCTTGGACTGCAAGGAGATCCAACCAGTCCATCCTAAAGGAGATCAGTCCTGGGTGTTCATTGGAAGGACTGATGCTGAAGCTGAAACTCCAATACTTTGGCTACCTCATGCGGAGAGTTGACTCACTGGAAAAGACCCTGATGC
The DNA here is from genome assembly GCF_910594005.1 of Cervus elaphus. NCBI lineage: Eukaryota > Metazoa > Chordata > Mammalia > Artiodactyla > Cervidae > Cervus > Cervus elaphus. The sequence continues at coordinate 67,580,301 of NC_057847.1, forward strand.
TTAGAGGGATTGGGGGCAGGAGGAGAAGGGGATGACAGAGGATGAGATGGCTGGATGGCATCACCGACTCAATGGGCATGAGTTTGAGTAGACTCCCGGAGTTGGTGATGGACAGGAAGGCCTGGTGTGCTGCGATTCATGGGGTTGCAAAAAGTCGGACATGACTGAGCGACTGAACTGAACTGAACTGAGGGGTCTATCAGTCAGATTACCTAACTAGAGCTGATCATGAGAATCCTGAATGATTAGTTTAAGATTCTTTTTCTGGGAGTGCCTAAATAATCAATTTAAGTCTCTCTTTGGTGACATGGAGTTTAGGATGAATGACTTTATTTTGGATCTATTGTCTTATTTTTAGTAACCTGTATAATCATATATACCTACACTCAACACACACATATATATACATGCACACAAACAGGGAGTCGGTCTACCAACTTGTTTGTGGTGGGAATACAAAGTTGTAGTCATTTTTATCTCTCAAAGATCTTGCAGTTTAGATGGAAGTAACTTAAAATACAAATAAAATTGCCTTCCATGAGCAAGGCACTCAATGAATATTTGTAGAATAAATAAATGCATAAAACAGCACAAATACAAAGCAGTATTTACTGACTGGTGATCTAAAAACACAAAACACTAGAGAGTTCAAGAGTTTCAATGAAAAAAATGAAAGAAGGCTTAAGACTGGCAAAGCTATTGATGTCCTCATGGGGATGTTAGCCATTGAAATGTCTCCGGTCCAGCAGGATAACATCCCATGGGGTGGAATGTACTTATGTAGGTTGGGGCAGGGAGGATGAGCAGAGAGGGAAAAAGAAGAGAGGTTTTTTTTTTTGTTTGTTTTGTTTTAAGAGAGAAAGAAAATGAGCAGATAAGCCACGGCATAGAAAATTTTGTGCAATAGAATGAAAAAAGCACATTTAAGAGAAAGCAAAAACTAGACTTAAGATAAGAGACTTGTACCTAGAGGGAATCAGAATCTAAAAATGAATATATCTAAGGTCTCCAGGGAAATAGACTCATTACTAATGAATATAGCAATTTACACATTGACATATGGGACATAAAGATAGACATCTTCTTAAATAGAGAAATATATTTCATTTGCTTCATAGTTTTTAATATTCTAAAATAGCTGAGTTATTCCTTCACATTTTCTAAAACTTATTAAAAATATTAGAATAACAACTATGTGTTTCCTCAATAAAAACATCCATCCATTTCAGAAACCATATAATCCCTTCTTCCTTTCCATACTTCTATTTTCAAGCAGTCAGGTTGAGTACAAGCTATTACTGCAGTCTATCTTGAATCTACTCTTTGTCATCTTTTATTTTAATTGTAGTAGATTTACAATGTTGATATAGTTTCAGGCATACAGAAAAGTGATATATATATATATATATATATGTATATATATATATATCTCACACATGATATATATGTATATATTGCATTATACACACACACACACGGATATATATATACACATACATATATATCATGTGGCTCAGATGGTAAAGAATCTGCCTGCAATGCAGGAGACCTGAGTTCTATCCCTGGCTCGGGAAGATCCCCTGGATAAGGGAATGGCACCCACTCCAGTATTCTTGCCTAGGGAGTTCTGTGGACAGAGGAGTCTTGTGGACTACAGTCCATGGGGGTAGCAAAGAATTGAACAAGACTGAAAAATTAGCACACACAAATATGTGTGTATAAATGATCAATAAATCAGTCTTCAATAGTGTATGACTCTTTGCAACTGCATGGACTGCAGTACACCAGGCGTCCCTGTCCATCACCAACTCCTGGAGCTTGTTCAAACTCATGTCCATCGAGTTGGTGATGCCATCCAACCATCTCATCCTCTGTCATCCCCTTCTCCTACTGCCTTCAATCTTTCCTAGCATCAAGATCTCTTCCAATGAGTCAGTTCTTCACATCAGGTGGCCAAAATATTGGACTTTCAGCTTCAGCATGAGTCCTTCCAATGAATAATCAGGACTGATCTCCTTTAGAATAGACTGATTGGATCTCCTTGCAGTCTAAGGAACTCTCAAGAGTCTTCTCCAACACCACAGTTCAAAAGCATCAATTCTTTGGTGCTCAACTTTCTTTACAGTCCAACTCTCACATCCATACATGAATACTGGAAAAACCACAGCTTTGACTACTTTGTTGGCAAAGTAATGTCTCTGCTTTTTAATATGCAGTCTATGTTGGTCATAACTTTTCTTCCAAGGAGCATGTGCCTTTTAATTTCATTGCTGCAGTCACCATCTGCAGTGATTTTGGAACCCCCAAAATAAAGTCTGTCACTGTTCCCATTGTTTCCTATCTATTTGCCATCAAGTGATGGGACCAGATGCCATGGTCTTAGTTTTCTGAATGCTGAATTTTAAGCCAACTCTTTCACTCTCCTCTTTCACTTTCATCAAGAGGCTCTTTAGTTTTTCTTCACTTTTTGCCATAAGGGTGGTTTCATCTGCATATCTGAGGTTCTTGATATTTCTCCAGACAATCTTGATTCTAGCTTGTGCTTCAACCAGCCTGGCATTTAGCATGATGCACTCTGCATATAAGTTGAATGAGCAGGGTGACAATATACAGTCTTGATGGACTCCTTTCCCGATTTGGTACCAGTCTGTTGTTCCATGTCTGGTTCTAACTGTTGCTTCTTGACCTGCATACGGATCCAGGAGTCAGGTCAAGTCGTCTGGTATTCCCATCTCTTTAAGAATTTTCCAGTCTATTGTGATCCCCACAGTCAAAGGCTTTGGCATAGTCAATAAAGCAGAAATAGATGTTTTTCTGGAACTCTCTTGTTTTTCTATGATCCAGTGGATGTTGGCAATTTGATCTCTGGTTCCTCTGCCTTTTCTAAAACCAGCTTGAACATCTGGAAGTTCCTGGTTCACGTACTGCAGAAGCCTTGCTTGAAGTATTTTGAGCATTACTTTGCTAGCGTGTGAGATGAGTGCAATTGTGCAGTAGTTTGAACATTTTTTGGCATTGCCCTTCTTTGGGAGTAGGATGATAACTGACATTTTCCAGTCCTGTGGCCACTGGTGAGGTTTCCAAATTTGCTGACATATTGAGTGCAGCACTTTCACAGTATCATCTTTTTAGGATTTGAAATAGCTCAACTGGAATTCTATCACTTCCACTACCTTTTTTGTAGTGATGCTTCCTAGGGCCCACTTGACTTTGCATTCCAAGATGTCTGGCTCTAGGCGAGTGATCACACCATGATGATTATCTGGGTCATGAAGATCTTTTTTGTATAATTCTTCTGTGTATGCTTGCCACCTCTTCTCAATATCTTCTGCTTCTATTAGGCCCATACCGTTCCTGTCCTTTTTGTGCCCATCTTTGCATGAAATATTCCCTTGGTATCTCTAATTTTCTTGAAGAGATCTCTAGTCTTTTGCATTCTATTGTTTTCCTCTATTTCTTTGCATTGATCACTCAGGAAGGATTTGTTATCTCTCCTTGCTATTCTTTGGAACTCTGCATTCAAATGGGTGTACCTTTCCTTTTCTCCTTTGCCTTTAGCTTCTCTTCTTTTCACAGCTATTTGTAAGGCCTCCTCATACAACCATCTTGCCTTTTGTATTTCTTTTTCTTGGGGATGGTTTTGATCCCTGTCTCCTGAGCATGTCATGAACCTCTGTCCTTAGTTCTTCAGGCACTCTGTCTATCAGATCTAATCCCTTGAATTTATTTGTCACTTCCACTGTATAATCATAAGGGATTTGATTTAGGTCATACCTGGATGGTCTAGTGGGCTTCCCTTGTGACTCAGCTGGTAAAGAATCTTCCTGCAGTGCAGGAGACCTGGGTTTGATCCCTGGGTTGGGAAGATCCCCTGGAGAAGGGAAAGGCTACCGACTCCAGTATTCTGGCCTGGAGAATTCCATGGATTATATAGTCCATGGGGTCAAAAGAGTTGGACATAACTGAATGACTTTCACTTTCACTTTGAATGGTCTAGTGGTTTTCCCTACTTTCTTCAATTTAAGTCTGAATTTGGCAATAAGCAGTTCATGATCTGAGCCACAGTCAGCTCCTGGTCTTGTATTTGCTGACTGTATAGAACTTCTCCATCTTTGGCTACAAAGGATATAATCAATCTGATTTCAGTAAAGACCAGTTGGTGATGTCCATTTGTAGAGTCTTCTCCTGTGTTGTTGGAAGAGAATGTTTGCTATGACCAGTGCATTCTCTTGGCAATACTCTCTTAGCCTTTGCCCTGCTTCATTTTGCATAATATGTGTATAGACCACATATTATATACATATATCTATGTATATGTATATACTTTTCAGATCTTCTCCCTCATAGGTTATTATAAAATATCAAATATAGTTCAGTGTAGTCCCCTGTGCTATACAGTACATGCATGTTCCTTATGTGCTCTATATATCGTAGTGTCTTCATGTGAATCCTGAGCTCCTGATTTACATCTCTGCTCTTCCCTTTGTCCACCATAAGTTTGTTTTCTCTGTTTGTTGGACCTAGGGATTATCATACTAAGTGAAGGAAGCCAGACAGAAAAAGACAAATACGGTGTGATACTACTTATGTGTGAAATCTTAAAAAAAAACCAAACAAAAAAAACAGATACAAATGAACTTACTTACAAAACAGATAGAGACTTCTGTTCTTCTCCCCCTGTTTTTGGCCTGTCAATTGGCACTCTCACTGCCTTTGAGTGCCATTCTACCCTGGGATGTCACCTGAAAAGGCTTCTTTTGTGATCTCTTGGCCCAGCCAAGTCTCTCCTACCTCCCATTTAATTTTCAAAACCCTATCAGAATTTTCTTTATAAATGCCGATATGACTACATAATGTCCCATGTTATAAGCCGTTAGTCATCCTTTATTGCCCAGAAGATAATGCCAAACTCTCTAATATGGTATTTATAACCCTCATAATGCGGCCATCCATCACCTCACTTACAGTCTTTCCCATTCATTTATCCCATTTATACTGAGATTCAGTCAACCTGCTTTGCATTTCACAAATATTCCTTGTGATTTCTAATCTTTATGCTATTTTGTCATGCTTTCTACCTAGAATATTCATCCTTGTTTCCTTCTTTCATCTGAAAAATTCCTACTCACCTCTCAGGACTCAAATAAAATGTCATATTCTATTTAGTCACTCATTGGAAAATATTGTAGCCTCTTAACTTTTTTTTTAAATTTTTTATGCACCACTTACTACATTGAATTATTTACATTAATGTGTCTCCTCCCTTCTCGTTACACCCAGCACACATAATGTCTAGCACATAGTATATTTTTGTTAACTGCTGAATGGGATTGTTTTAAAATTTAAGCAGATATAATCACCTCTTAGTTTTTAATGTTTACTTATTTATTTGGCTATACCAGTTCTTAGTTGCAGCATGTGGGATCTTTAGATGTGGCATGCAAAATCTTTAGTTGTAGCATGAGAACTCTTAGTTATAGCCTGTGGGATCTAGTTACCTGACCAGGGATTGAAATCTGACCCCTTGCATTGGGAGAGCAGACTCTTAGCCACTGCATCACCAGGGAAGTCCACTTCTTCTTATTTTTTAAGACCACTTTCATCCTTTGTCAATTTCTTCATCCTAATGGATATTTTCCTATGTCTTTGCCACATATAGAGAAAATTTTAGAGATTTCTTTATTGGGTCTAATAGAGAATTATTATTACTGTGTTAACATAGAAACAAATTTTAAAAACTTGTCAAGTTAAATAAGAAACTGATTTGAGCATTAAATCTTTTAGACTGCATTAACCAAAAGTGTTAATCAATTTTAAATTTATAGTCAGTTTATCATGAAAAAAAATCAATAGCAAACATTGCTTAAGCCACTTTTTTTGTGTTAGGCAATCAGAGCTTTTAATGAAATATTTTATTTTCCAACTTGCAGTGGAAAATTTACACATCTGTGCAATGACTTTTTTGCTATATTTTACCAGGACATCAGAAACATTTTATTAAAAAATAGATATATCAATGAAAGTATATTTTATATGATAGTAAAAGAATAGGGAAAATTTAAAGTATGAATGTTATCATTGTAACACTCCTTTGTTTCTACTTTCTCAAATTTGTATGCTAATGGTTCTTCAATAGAGTGTACCTTTAAATAGTTCTCTTTAGAAGAGGCTCATTTATTTGTGTTCCATACTTCACCATAGGAGTTGTTTGGAATATATTTTTGAAACGAGAAACTGGTAAATATCCATCAGTTCAGTGTTTCACATTTATGAACAAAGCCACCAAATTGAAAATTAGCTTTGTGTGCTTCATAACTTAGGACCAACTCAGAAATATAGGAAAGCAAATAATTATGACCCAATTAACAGAACCTGTATTTATTTTTTTCTGGCAGAGAAGTTATCTAAGTTTTAATTAGAGGCACTGAGTGTTTCTAGACAAAACTGTCTGCCTGAAGTGTCTTAGCAATGAAAGATGAGTTGGAAAAGCTGGGTTTGCCTAAAATACATGATGTAAAAAAAGACATAAGATGTAAAGAGTTAGATAGTTTCCACATACTTTGCGAAACCTTAAGCTCATCAAAGGAAGAAATCAAAATTCTGTCTAGTAGAATTGGAAATTAAGTTGTAAAGAAGTAAAACTTCTCTAAAATATCACACTGATACTTCAAATGTTTTATCAGCAAGAAGACTTTTAAAAAGACTGTGTCCAGATAAAGTTTGCTTTTCCCTTCCTCTTAAAAAAAAAAAAAAAACCTAAATATACATGTTATTTTGCGTGCATGTGTGCACGTGTGCTGAATTGCTTCAGTCATGTCCAACTCTTGGCGACCCTATGGACTGTAGCCCACCAGGCTCCTCTGTCCACGGGATTCTTCAGGCAAGAATACTGGAGTGGGTTGCCATGCCCTCCTCTAGGGGATCTTCCCAGCTCAAGGGTTGAACCCCAGTCTCTTATGTCTCCTACATTGGCAGGTGGGTTCTTGACCGCTAGCACCACCTGGGACCAAGGTAAAAAGTAAGAGACTCTTTTGTTGATGCTGTCTGACCTAGTCCCCCTTCTCTCACCTTTTCTAAACACATATTATACTTAAAATATTATTTTTTTAAGACTTTAATTATTTCAGGACCTCATTTGGATCCATTTAAATGAGTGGCATCCTTTGCTTAAATTTGTTTTCAATGACTTTTCCCCCATTTTTTCTTACTTTTCAGACCTGAGTTGGTCTTAGGTTATGAAACACTCAAAACAGATCATGGGAGACCACTTTGAAATAGATTTTTCTTTCATAATTAAAATTGTCACATAAAAGTATGTTCTTAAATAGTATAACTTTTTCAGAACGTGATAAGAGTAAAATCTTAACAATGAACTGCATCACCTTTCATTGCTGAAGTATCTAAAAAAATACACTAGAAAAGGTTTTTCCAGGTGTTTTCCCACTTACTGGTTTAGAGTTAAAGCTAATCTTTTATAATAAAAACCTCATCCAACAATAGCTAACATTTTTTTTTCCTTTGGTTTGTGAGTCCACCCAAGAGTAATGTGGCTTTGGATACACAATCCTAAAATACATTTACCCTTAACTTAGAGATACCATTTTAGATATAAAATCTTTTGTCAAAATTGCAAAGTACTCTCATATATAACTTAAAGTAAAAGAGTTAATATTATTTTTCTTAATGACAAAGATATCTAGGAACTCAAGCAAATATTGAAGTTAATATTATAATCCAATGTATGAGTGGATTGATGAATGGATGCACAGAGAGTGATCTGGAGAGCTCTGAAATGCTATGTTTATATACTTCTTGCCAAGAAAATGTGACATGAATTAAGACTGCCTTAACATATTTCTATTTTCTAAGAAATTTCAAGTGATCTAAATTTTTTACTTTGAATAACTATGATTGCCATAAAGTTAGACTTAGTAAATATATACTGTGTGTTTGGGTATGTGTGTGTGTGTGCTCACAAACACATATACACACAATGATTTATAATCTTGGGAAATATGATATTTTTATCTTCATTTTGGTTAAAATAAGTAAAATTGACATATTCAAAGCTGTAAACACAGGGAGAAATTTCTATTTCTTAGACATTTATGAAAATCTTGGCATTCTATTCCTCCAGCTTGAATTTTCATATTCACTTGGCATAATTTTCCATAAATCTTGTAACAATAGTTATATGACTTACCACTCTATTGAAAGAAACAGTAGATATCCTTTGTAGAAGAGATAATCTATGATGCAATGGTTGTGTTTATGCACTCAAAATAAGTTTTTTATTTTTACTACTTAAAGCTAAGGAAGCAGTACCTACTTGCCTGAAAATTTTGACTTTTTTCAGTTAAGTGATCTAGGTATATTCCAAGTTTTATCTCATTACATTCTTTCTCTTGAATACCAAAACATTTCTATTTAGCAATGAACCCTCCTCCAACCCCCAAATAAGAACAGTTTGAAAGCAATGACCATAGTTCTTTCTCTTCCATAGATACAGGTAGAAAGTGTGTAATAACATGAAGTATATTGGGACATTGGAGAAGGCAATGGCACCCCACTCCAGTACTCTTGCCTGGAAAACCCCATGGACAGAGGAGCCTGGTAGGCTGCAGTCCATGCGGTTGCTAAGAGTCAGACATGACTGAGCGACTCACTTTCACTTTTCACTTACATGCATTGGAGAAGGAAATGGCAACCCACTCCAGTGTTCTTGGCTGGAGAATCCCAGGGATAGGGGAGCCGGGTGGGCTGCCGTCTATGGGGTCGCACAGAGTCGGACATGACTGAAGCGGCTTAGCAGCAACAGCAGCGTACTGTGACATGGTAATTTGAAGCATTGAACTTGAGGGGCTTATAGTATGCTCTTCAGAGTTCGACAGCTCTAGGTTTACATCCCAATGCTGTCAGCTGAGCTGTCTAAGTACCAGCACATGTGACCACTCTTTCTTATCTCATTACATTGCTGTGAGGATTACATGAAATATGCTGCTTCATTTAACACATTTAGCTCAAAACCTGACACATAATAAATACCCAATAAATAGCATCTATAGGTAGAGCAACAGATGGACAAGGATTGACAGAATCACAAATCTGCTTTTATCTTATTTATGGAAGTGCACAAGCAAGAAATTTGTGTATTATGTGGTACTGATTTTCCCCTTTATATAGGTGACCTCAAACCAATTTGTCAAAACACAATGATTAATTTGAAGAAGGGTTGCTAGGAGGTGTATGTATATAAATATAAATATATATATACATGCACATACACGTAGATGTGTAGATACAGAAACATTTGTATATGTGTACATATGTTCATTGATTTTTTTTTCACATTAGTTTTTAATTGAATCATTTTAATGAAAAGATAAATATGTGCTTGTTTTATTACTCACTTGTTAGTTCTTGCCAGAGCATTCTGGCTTTTCTAGTGACAGGCTGATCACTTTCTCCCTAAATCCATCTAATCCAATCAGTCCTGGAGTGATTCATGCAAGTTCTCAGTTGAGGTTACCATCTTGTTTCCTAGTCACTAAGCTTTAGTGAACAGAGAGTAAGAACAGATTTACTCACCAAGAGTAAAAGTAAACTCCAAAGCGATTTGTGAAAATTCTTGTCAATCTGGCAAATGCAAATACCTGTCAAGTCCCCAGGCTGCCCTGGTGGCTCAGTGGTAAAGAATCCACCTGCAATGGAGGGGACCTGGGTTCGATTACTGGGTCAGGAAGATCTCCTGGAGAAGTGAATGGCCACCCACTCCAGTATTCTTGCCTGGAGTATTTCAAGGACAGAGGACCCTGGCAGGCTACAGTCCATGGGGTCACAAAGAACTGGACATGACTGAATTACTTATACTGTCACACACCCTGTCAAGTCCCCAGTAGGCTATTAAACTCTAGGAGAACAACAAGGCCCTACTGTATAGCAGATGGAACTATATTCAGTATCTTGTGATAAACCATATGGAAAAATACATCAAACATATATCAAAATATATATCAACTGAATCACATTGCCATATAGCAGAAATTAATACAACACTGTAAATTAACTATGTTGTTGTTTATTGGCTAAGTCCTGTCTGACTCTTTTGCAATTCCATAGACTATACCCCACCAGGCTTCTCTGTCCATGGGACTTCCCAAGCAAGAATACTGGAGTGGATTGCCATTGACTTTTCTTTTTGGGAAGAGTGATCTTTCTAAGCCAGCGATCAAACCCATGTCTCCTGTACTGCAAGCAGATTCTTTACCATTAAGCTACCTGGGAAGCTCATAAAAAATCAACTAAACTTAAATAAAATTAAAAAAATATATATAGCTAGGAGAAAATCTGTGGCCCCATCATGTCACAGTTTATAATCCTATCAGAGGGAAAAAGAATATGACAGAGAATGCTTTCTATATATATACATATATGTATATATATTCTTTTCCATTATGATTTATCACAGAATATTGAATATAGTTCCCTGTGTTATATGCATAACTGAATCACTTTTCTGTATAGCAGTAATTAATACAACATTGCAAATCAACTATACTTCAATAGAAAATAAAAATAAGTAATAGAGAATGCAAGTAATTAGTACTCAATTGTCTGGTGAAAGCATATAACCAGAAATCCCTTTATTTTAAATCTAGATAACTGAGAGGATCCTATTGTTGAGTGACAAGTAGTTTTATCCTCTTTCAACTTTTATCCCCTTTTCATGGTTAAAATGAAACAGATCTGTTATCAGTCACCTGTGGCTTTGGGTGATATCTTGGCTCTTTCCTGGAACACTCTGCTTCCAGCCCACTCCTAACTCTCTTTCAAGCCTCTGTAATTCCATGGAAGCCCATCCAAATTATTCTTTCCTTAATAAAGAATTCCCGATTCCCTGCCTTGAAATGATCCCTTTCTCCTCTGCCTTCCATAGCACTTTAGGCTCTATTTGTGACACATGGTATATTCTCTATAGTTAATTCATAATTTTAGTTATATTATAGTTCTCCAGTCATCCTTCTTGAGGGCAAGGTTCTTCTCTTATGCCCCACAACAGTTAGCAGAGACCTGGAGATAAGCAGTCAAAAAATATTGGTGAACCCATAAGCACATATCAAGAATTTGGGCATTTCAATCTGGAATGTTAAATACTTTGACTTGACTTGTGTCATAAAATCTCAGTTTTCTATCAAAAGAAGTATAGATCTCGAAAAACAAGTGGAGAAAATAGAGCAACTAAGTAGCTGCGTAAAATGAGAGTGTGAGAGTAATGAGAGTTAGTCAAATGAGAGTAATCTATTCCATGGTAACAATAAACCACTAAGTGATAGTCACTCAGTAGTGTCCGACTCTTTGCGACCTCATGGACGGTGTAGCCCGCCAGGCTCCTTTGTCCATGGACTTCTCCAGGCAAGAATACTGGAGTGGGTTGCCATTTCCTTCTCCAAATAAACCATTAAACCTCATGGCAATTAATATTATTTCCCACATGATCCACCACACATGTTATTGAAGGAGATAATTTTACCATTACCTGTGTGCCATATGCTTAGTTGTGTCCAGCTCTTTGAGACCCCATGGACTGTAGCCCACCAGGCTTCACTGTCCATGGGATTCTCCAGGCAAGAATACTGGAGTGGGTTGCCATTGTCTTCTCCAGGGAATCTTCCCAACCCAGGGATCCAACCCCTGTCTCCTGCACTGGCATGTGGATTCTTTATCACTACCACACCTGGGAAACTTTTTTTTTTTAATACCATAAATAGTGCTTATCTTCCTAATCTCTGATGTCAGTTTCCTCATCTCCCACTGGACAGCCCCTAAAACAGTGCCCCACGTAGTGTAGGCTTTGGGTACAATAGCAGCCCACTTAAGGTCAGTTCAGTTCAGTTGCTCAGTCATGTCTGACTCTTTGAGACCCCAGGAAGCACGCCAGGCTTCCCTGTCCATCACCAACTCCCGGAGCTTACTCAAACTCATGTCCGTTGAGTCGGTGATGCCATCCAACCATCTCATCCTCTGTTGACCCCTTCTCTTCCTGCCTTCAATCTTTCCCAGCATCAGGGTCTTTTCTAATGAGTCGGCTCTTTGCATCAGGTGGCCAAAGTATTGGAATTTCACCTTCAGCAGCAGTCCTTCCAATGAATATTCAGGACTGATTTCCTTTAAGATTGACTGGTTTGATCTCCTTGCAGTCCAAGGGACTATCGAGAGTCTTCTCCAACACCACAGATCAAAAGCATCAATTCTTCTGTGCTCAGCTTTTTTTATGGTCCAACTGTCACATCCATGCATGACTACTGTAAAAACCACAGCTTTGACTAGATGGACTTTGGTGGCAAAGTAATGTCTCTGCATCTTGAAATGCTGTCTAGGTTGGTCATAGCTTTTCTTCCAAGGACCAAGTGTCTTTTAATTTCCTGGCTGCAGTCACCATCTGCGTGATTTTGGAGCCCCCAAAATAAAGTCTCTCACTGTTTCTGTTGTTTCCCCATCTATTTGCCATGAAGTGATGGGACCAGATGCCATGATCTTAGTTTTCTGAGTGTTGAATTTTAAGCCAGCTTTTTCACTCCCCTTCACTTTCATCAAGAGGCTCTTCAGTTTCTCTTCACTTTCTGCCATAGGGTGGTATCATCTGAGTATCTGAGGTTATTGTTATTTCTCCTGGCAATCTTGATTCCAGCTTGTGTTTCATCCAACCTGGAATTTCGCATGATGTACTCTGCATATAAGTTAAATAAGCAGGGTGACAATATACAGCCTTGACATACTCCTTTCCCAGTTCGGAACCAGTCTGTTGTTCCATGTTTGGTTTTAACTGTTGCTTCTTGACTTACATACAGATTTCTCAGGAGGCAGGTAAAGTGGTCTGGTATTCCCATCTCTTGAATAATTTTCCATAGTCTGTTGTGATCCACACAGTCAAAGGCTTTGGCATAATCAATAAAGCAGAAGTAGATGTTTTTCTGGAATTCTCTTGCTTTTTCCATGATCCAGCGGATGTTGACAATTTGATCTCTGTTTCCTCTGCCTCTTCCAAACCCAGCTTGAACATCCGGAAGTTCACAGTTCACGTTGAACCCTGGCTAGGAGAATTTTGGTCAATTTATGTTTTAAGGTCAATTTAGAATAAACAGTGCTGTGGTAACAAATGCTAAAATCTCACTGGCATAACAAATTAAAGGATAATTTGTACTTATGTAAGTCCAATCTGAATGAGTCAATGGTGCTTCTTCTCTATGTTGTAGCTGCACCATCTGAAACATGTATGCTTAAGCTCTCCACACTGGAAATGAGACAGCAGAAAGACCACATGGGTACTTTTAAGGCCAGAACTCTAGGCCCATAGCTCTTCCACCAAACTCATTGGCGTGCACTCAGTCACACACATTCTGACTTCAAGGAAAACAAGGGGATATTTGGATACCTGCTGAGCAATAACAGCATTCACAGCAAAATTCTGTAATGACATTGAACTTCACCTCTTTCCTAAGGCAAGGCTGGTATTTAAAATCACTGAAAGGTTCCCACAGCACCTTTTTCCAAGGCCACGCCTTTTGTCAGTCCCGTAAATCCTAAAGGTGCATTTCAGGGATGACCTTTGGCGTTCTTGTGTCTGATCCCAGAAGATTTCTTCTGGTTCCTGGAACCTTGTATACTTCATCCATGCATTTTGCTCCACTCCTCTCCATGTTATAGATCTCTCTGGGCTTGGGTTGACTTTTCCCCATCTGGTACATCCTTAGCCTTTCCTTAGGTTCCTTTATTTAGATATAATTTTACATTTTAGCAAATACTTTGAGGATATTTTTGGTATTGTTAATTATAGTTCATGTAATTAGCCACATTTATATACATAAAACTATACTCTGTTTTTTCTAATATTATGATATATATTTTAATGATTTAATATGATCTCAACTCTGATAATAGAATTTTGATAAGTATACTATTAAAAATCATCCTTATTAACAGAAATACTTCATCTCACTGCAATTTAAGTTGTTGCTTACCTTATCTTAGCAATTATATATGGGATGGCAAAATTGTATAGTTTGTGTTGCCACATGGGGGATATCTAGATGAATGACAATTAAATACATTGTTTTAAAATATGATGTGGAAGGAGAAGGAAATGGCAACCCACTCCAGTATTCTTGCCTGGATAATCCCATGGATAGAGGAGCCTGGTGGGCTACAGTCCAAGGGGCGCAGTGAGTGACAGGACTAAGCGACTTCACTTTCACTTTCATCTGATGAGCAGCTCCTGCTCCACGTTTAGCCTCTCTGGCTCCTGGGGGCCAGGTGTGTGTTTGGCAGACACCCAAAGTCACAGCAAAGGGTCAAGGTGACAAAAAATAAATAAATAAATAAATAAATAAAATATGATGTGGGAGAGATGAATTTAAGTTGGAAAATAGCTTCCTTGTGATCTTAGTTTTAACATTCCTATCCACAGAAGTCTATAATAGATTCCACAGAAAGTAATATCAACTTAAATGACTTCAGGTAAACACACACATATGTAGTATTTCCATGAGTTACTCTGTGTATCAAATTTTATTAGCACTCATCAACAAAAGTTGTTAGGACAAAAATATTATGGTCATTTGAAAAATAATTGTTGTTCATTCAGACTGAGAATAGTACTATGAATAAAATGAACTCTGCCAATTTAATGATTTAAGCAACTGAATATTTTCCCTTTATGTTTTTTAAGGAAACTTTGATACTTATCAACTGTCGTACATATTAATTTTCTTTTAAAGCTACTTTATTCTGCTTTCATATGCAATTTTGTTGCCAAAACTGTCCCTTTTCTTTCCACTCACCTTTATTCTCTTCTCTTTATAAGTACCTAAATTGAGAGAAAATCAATTTCAGCACAGTGAAGCCAAAGGGGAGAAATTTTAAAGACTCAAAGTCCTTACTTTGAGTAAACATTTCAGAAACATGAAAAGCTGTAAAATTCTGATCAGTCTAAGAAGATTCAGAGAAGATACAGGATTTAAAAAATTATTTTTAATAAACTCTTCAGTAACATTGCGTATTCAAGACCCATAATAGAAAAAAAAAAAAAAAAGAATTGGGGCAATTTTATGCATGACAAGAGAGATATGCTGGTCTACACAGCATTTCAGGAAGTGTGGTTCACTCCATGTTTATGTAAAGCTAAATTCAGAGTAACGTCTCTCTCCTTACAGGAATTCACATTAACTCTGTTAAACAGTAAAACAATGTAAGTAAGCCAGTACCCAGTAGCAGTTTTGAGGAAATCTTTCAAAAATATTCATAAGGCATACATATCTTGTGAGCTGGCCCTTAAAGAGCAATTAGGGATTAACTGGATGGATGGAAGCTGTTTGTTTTGGTTTGGATTGATTTGGTTTTCCCAACAGAAAAGATTAGTAAGAACAATTTTTGAAAGGAGGGAGGAATACATGTATAAAAAGAGAAGATTAAGGAAATCTATTGCTCAAAGAAGAGGCATGCATACAGAGGACCAGAGGAATTATGTTTGGCCAGTTATTAGGACAGGATGTAGAACTGAATTCACAGTGAGTGAAGTGAAGTCACTCAGTCATGTCCGACTCTTCGCGACCCCATGGACTGCATGGTCTAGGTTTTCGGATTCTAACCCATACTCTTTTCACTACATTTCTCTGCAGCTAACTAAATAGATTTCAAATTTTAAAATACACTCAACCCTCCAAACATACTCCCTTTTCATCTTACTTAAAATAAGGAAACAAATGAAAAGAAAATCTTTAAAATTCCAACATTCAAAGTCATCTGCATAATACATTTATTCAAAAAGAGTTGTCATTCTATTTAGTTAGAGGTTGCCTATTGTTTTCCATCCTCTAACTGTGTTTGATGCCAGAAGTCACAGAGTATTTATGCTCTGTGGTTGTTTTTTCTCTCACTAATCAACATAAGGGAAAGGAATTTTATTGTCACACTATTAAACAACTTCTTTGTTTGTGGTTTTAGTGTGATTTTTCATAAGTCTTGCATGTGACTCACTTCACTATGACTAGAATTCTGGGCAGATGGACTTTTCTGAGCCATATTTGCATCTGCGCCAAGGGCACATAAAATCAGCCTTACATATGCAAAATATATTAAACTAAACAAGTTATTCTAGCGAAGTGAAAGCTGCTAGGGATAGGGTATATGTCATGTTTATTTCTGTGTTTCACACTGAGCCTAATCCAGGACCACACAGTAGAGATTCAATAATAAGTTTTGAATATATACTGTTTTTTAAACTACATGATACTTAATTAACTGCTTATCATGAAACAATAACTATTTACTAGTTACCTATCAAGAAGGGAAAAATGATCAAAATAATTGTGTAACTAAATGAAACTTGACATTTTTCCCCTTCATATTGGTTTGTAGATATGTTATCAGATTAAATATGATTGAGATTCAGGCAAACTTAACTTTGACAAGTTGGGTTATTGTCCATGTAAAGTTAGTAGCCAAAATAATAGTAATAATAATAGATATCAAGTAAGACCAGGTAATCTAGGCAGTATAGTGGGGTTCGTTTCAGAGGTTTAGCAGTACCTTGTGTCTTGAGGCAGACATCCATAGGATGCAATCAACTTGAGCATGATCTGGTTAATGATTGCCTTCAGGAGACTGGATTCAGAAATTGATATTAATTTATTTCAAATGGAGGTTCCGTGTGAAAGTTAGGGATGAGGAATGGATTGATATAGAACCAAGCTATGATTAGCATCTCTCCTGGGAAGATAAGTACTAGTTTGGGTTCAGAGTCAATTTCCAGGACGGGAGAAAAATTAGAATGTTAGACCAGTTAACAGCTCTACCAAGGAACCAAGAATCAAAGTGAAAATTCAATCCTATTGAACCAGCACAGATGGTAAACATGGGAAGCCATGAATAGGAGGCACACAGAAGTCTAGGAATTTTCTGTGATGTGTCGGTTCAGGGTCTGGCAGAGGATAAAGGAATCTTGGATAAATGGAGAAAATTGGAGAAGAAGCTCAGCTCAAGGTGAGGCACACCAAGGGAAAAGGAGTATGACGTCACTCCAAGACTGACTCAGTGATGAGGGAGAAGACAGCTAACTAACTTCCATGAGCTTCACATATGAACTGAACTAGAGCTAGAGTTATCATATAATTTATTTTCTATGCCAGTTTACCTTTGAGAGTAGCAGAAGGCACTTTAATGATTATTCCAGAACCACATATGAAAGCTTGAGTTTTCTTAGGCAGACCAGGACATAATGCCACTTTAAATATAATAGAGTGGATAGAAGATACTGGAAATGGAGTTTCACAGACTTTTCTGAGAGGAGTGGAGGGAAGGATATATGAGAAATTGCATTATTTGGGCAACATTTTTATCTTACCTACAAGTAAGGATTCTTTAGTCTTCCTTTTCAGAAAGCACCAATGAGTAGGCTGGATGCAGTGGAGCTAATGATACTCTACCAGTGATGTCCTGGCTGTTTGTACTGAGCCCACAGAAGGAACGCTGGCAGGAAACTCTTCATGTCCATATCCTTTGGGGTTTCTGAACTAATCATGAATTACGTGGCCAGGAAATGAGTGACTGAGCCTATAGGAGAAGAAAGAGATTACTTAGGATGGAGAGGAATCACTCATGAAACCAATGTACATAGATCAGGATATGACAGATAAAGGTCTTTCCTTACCCAAGAAAGTCTCTGAAGTGACTGTGCAAGAACATATTTTTTTTTCTCAAGTCTTAAGGATGCACATTTAAGTCAATAGCATTTGTGGAACTTTCTGTCACTGCTCACCAATCCCATAACTGGGTAAAAGTATCAATTTTATTTTATTATTTATCTTATTTACTGAAAGATTCATAGAAACTCAAAAACTCGTGTTTCCAAGCAATATGTTCAGATCAGTTCAGTCACTTAGTCGTGTCTGACTCTTTGTGACCCCATGGACTGCAGCATGCCAGGATTCCCTGTCCATCACCAACTCCCAGAGCTTGCTCAGACTCATTGTTCGTCAAGTCGGTGATGTCATCCAACCATCTCATCCTTTGTCATCCCCTTGTCCTCCTACTTTCAGTCTTTCCCAGCATCAGGGTCTTTTCCAATGAGTCAGTTCTTTGCATCAGGTGGCCAAAGTATTGGAGCTTCAGCTTCAGCATCAGCCCTTCCAATGAATATTCAGGACTGATATCATTTATGATGGACTGGTTTGACCTCCTTGCAGCCCAAGGGACTCTCAAGACTCTTCTCCAACACCACCGTTCAAAGCATAGATTCTTTGGCACTCAGCCTTCTTTATAGTCCAACTCTCACATCCATACATGACTACTGGAGAAACCATAACTTTGACTATATGGACCTTTGTCGGTAAAGTGTCTCTGCTTTTTAACATACTGTCTAAGTTTGCCATAGCTTTTCTTCCAAGGAACAAGCGTCTTTTAATTTCATGCTTTGGTCACCATCTGCAGTGATTTTGGAGCCCCAGAAAATAAAGCAATATGGGAGGCTGCTTAAAAAATTAACTAGAAATGCTGAATAAAATATCACAAATGTTCTTTAAATGCAATTCTAAACTACTAGAAAGTAAAGACAATCCTTAAAGACAAAAGTAAAGAAGCAATTGAAAACCTGAGAAACAGAATGACTGCTGACCAGACCTAGAGCAAGAGAAAGGAGAGACACTAGTAAAAATTAGAGGTGCTCTGTAATAGGGTACAGTTGACAAAATCTGCCCACTGTCAGGAGAATAAGGATGTCTGGATGGGGATGAAAACAAAAATTGGAGCACAAAGTTGTTTGAGGCTCATGCCATTGGTACTGAACCCAAGTCCACGATCCTGATGCACAGACAAGACAAAATGCTAGAGTTTGGAGCAGAGAAATGGTTATTGCAGGGCCAAGTAAGGAGATGGGTGGCTCATGCTCAAAACCCCTGAGGTCTCTGATGGTTTTGGAGGGAAAGTTTTTATAGGCTTCAGGAGAGGGCTGCAGTGTATGTGCTTTCTTCCCAGGGAGGTGTCAGGATGGTGCTCCAGGAATCTTGTGCTCAGCCTGAAGTTGCCATCCTCTACCTGGGTGGCGGCCTCAGTTCCCACAGAAGAACTCAAAGATATCATTATATGCATTCCTTGAAGAGGAACCAGGACCCTGCTACATGGTTGCACGATAGTTTTTTGACTGCTCCTCCCTTGCTTCCACATCTCCTCCTTTCCCTAATTAGCAACTATTTGAATCTGCCCTTTGGAACTCAGGTAAGGTTGTGGAGGCTGAATGAAGCCTATTTCCTACAAGCAAGAAATGGAGGATACAGAAAGGATTTGAACTAGGGAGAGCCCCACAGAGTCCTGCTTGGTGTCACCATGAATGTGCCCTCACCACATTTATGCTTTTAATTTCCACCAGCTCCTTGTATGTTCTGAACTGCTCAAGATGATAAATGAATGTTAAAGTAATCCCAGGCTGGTAATACCCACATGTGCAACTCTGTGTACTATAGCCCACGAGGCTCCTCTGTCCATGGAATTCTCCAGGCAAGAACACTGGAGTGGGTTGCCATTTCCTTCTCCAGGGGATCTTCCCAACCCAGGGATCAAACCCAGGTCTCTTGCATTGCAGGCGGAGGCTTTACTTTATGAGCCACCAAGGAATACCCACTTGACGCTTGGCATCACTGATACAACGGGTGTGAACGTGGTCAAGCTTTGGGAGATGGTGAGGCACAGGGAGGCCTGGTGTGCTGCCTGCCATCCATGGGGCTGCAAAAGTTGGACACAGCTAGGTGACTGAACAACAACAACACATATTCCTCATGTTACTATCACTAGTCTTCTATAGTAATAAATGTGCAGCCTCAGGAACATTTTATAAATTGCTATTTTAATTCTGGCTTGAATCCATGTCCTTTTTTTCACAATGATGAATAAGGTTTTTGAGCCCATGCCTTCTTGTGCTATGATTGTTCAACAAAATAAAGATAATTTAGGAGTGGACAGAGGATGCAGGGATTTCCTGAACAAACACAAAGTCATTTTCTATCCACTGCTTATTTTTAGAATGTGTCCTTAAATTTCAGTGTTTGTGATTATCATTGGCAAAGCTTATCTATATCCATGTCCTTTTTTTCACAATGATGAATAAGGTTTTTGAGCCCATGCCTTCTTGTGCTATGATTGTTCAACAAAATAAAGATAATTTAGGAGTGGACAGAGGATGCAGGGATTTCCTGAACAAACACAAAGTCATTTTCTATCCACTGCTTATTTTTAGAATGTGTCCTTAAATTTCAGTGTTTGTGATTATCATTGGCAAAGCTTATCTATATTGACCTTTACTATCCTTTTTAACATCTTAAAAGCTTCAATCATATCTCCGCTCTTCAATGCTTTTTCTTCAACTATTGCAATCTCTGTTTTCTAGCTCTCCAAAGTAATATAACCTCCATTCTCATTTATCATTCTGCTCCAGTCAATCCCTTCTGCCTCCTCAATGTCTTTCCTGCAACATTATTCCTTTTCCTATGGAGGGAGATTGTCTCAAATGGTAAGTCACTGAGTGTATTTAATCAGCCACCATTACAGTGTCTGGCTTTCCAAGACATGTTTGTAGCCTATTTCATAAATTTATTGTTCTTAAAAGCAAACCTAATTTTGCAATGAAACTACCCAATCTCCTTTTCATCAAAAACCAGGGTAAAATATGTCTTTGGTGTAAACAATACTGTTCAGCTACTTTGATATAATTGGGTTTGGTTTACATTGTATGTTCTCTAAAATCATTCCTTTGTACTTCTTAGAGCAGATATCACTTTGATCCCCCACTGTTCCCCCCTTTTCCTCTATTTCTTCTCTATTTTGTCATTCCTTTATTTGTTAGAGTGGCCATATTCCTGTAACTTAAAGTTGACTGTTTCCCACTGCCCCTGATAAATTGCACATAGTCATCTTTGTGCCGTGTTTATGTATTTTACACTTGATTCTTAGTACAACTCTGTGAAGGAAGCAGTATGGCTACTATGCCCCTAAAGAAGCAGCTTCATCACAGAATGGATGTTTTGCCCAAGAATAGATAATAGGTTACACAAGAGCCAAAATGAGAGGCCAGATGCCCCCACTCCCACTTTTCACACTAAACTAATAACTTGAAAACTAGAGATGTTTTTGACATCTGAGTCTAGTAAGGGGGTATTAAAAGGTCCTTGGTAAGGCTGAGAGATTACCTTCTGGAGACTACAGTATAGACTAGCTTTGCATATATTTACATAATCATGTCAAAGGCCCCACTATTCATGTACATTTCAAGTTTAAATGTAGTGAAGCTACTGAGGTGTATATGATTCTCCCAAGAGCTGACTTTGGCAGTGCCCAAGAACATTTCTCATTTTCTGAAACAAATGATTCTATTTCTACTTTCTCTATGATCCTCCTTTATCAACCTTCCTTTCTTTTTCCTCCAAGCTTCAGTGATATATGCTATCAATTTATATACTTATACATTTAAGTTGAACACTTACACAAGATAAAGTACATAAATTCCAGGAAAGAAGGTATAAAATTAACATTGAATAGAGCCAGGGGTGGGAGGGAGTGAAGGAGGAAGAGAACACTACCTAAGTTACTCACCAAAGTCTGTTCTAGATGTGTATCACCCACTTTCTCAGTAAACCCATTCTCTTGTAACACTCCTCACAATGCAGTAATATTTTATTTATTTTACAAGAATCAAAAAGAAACTCTGAAGAGTAAATTGAGTTGTTAGTAAATTAAAGGGGGAGGATGTCTGATTCCAAAATCAGTGCCATTCCCACCATATCAAACTTCATGGGATAAAGCATCTCCACATATGACATCATCTTAAGGACCTTATAGGCATCTGGAATAGTTAACCAAAGCATATTAGGCTCCTCCCATAGGTGGGATGCTGAGAAGAGCAACACAGAGTCTTCCTAATCAGAAAACCTACCAATTTTCTGGTTAGGAAAACAAGGGTAGCAGATCCTAAATGAGGAATAAACACTGCCTAACAACTTAATAATGTGCATACATGGGGACAGGAAATATACAAGACCTTCCATTTTCTGTACATTCCACTCAATTTTGCTGTGAAATTAAGCTGCTCTAAAAATTAAAGTTTATTCATTTAAAAGAAAAAAAAAATCAGGCAGAGTTGAGGATTCCTTGAAATTTTTATACTTCCCAGCACATAGTCTTATTGGAATCATTAATCCAACCCAATGCACAGAAAACATCACTGTGAGGCAAAGAGAGCCGCCAAGAGCAGGCCTGAGGTCTAAGCAATTTTTAATAGCAGTTTAGTTGTTTTTCAGCAACTTCTGTGTCAGTAGGTTCCCTCAGAGTGTTGCCTCACTCAGCTGGATGGTATATGAACCACAGAATGAGTTGCAGCAGCTTGGCAGGTTGACATCTGCAAAAGGTGTGAAGAAATATCATTGGGTTGTCAAGAGATGTGAAAAATCTAGCCATCAGAATATTGCCAATCACTTCTAAATGGACACTTTCTCAAGAAGCATGTTTCCTTTCTTGTTTCTCACTCTCTCTCATGGCAGGGCTAATGTCTAATAGTTTAAGGTGTCAGAAGAAGCAGACTCCAACCGAACCTGTTTATTTTCCTGGCTGAGACTTTGAAGAATAGACCATGAGGAGCCTGGGGAGATAACTGCTTTTTTTTTTTTTTTTTATCATCACATCTTTCTTCTGACTCACTGCAGATATTTTTTTCCCATAGAAATACATTTTTATATATTGGATCTCACTGAGAATAAATTTAAGAAAAAGACAGCACTAACATAACCAAGCTAGGGGCCATCACAGCTCAATGTTTTATTATTAATTTCAGTATAAGATATTATTGGCATGCTGTACCTCTAGTGGTATATTAATAAAATCAATCATTATTTTGCAAAAAAATTCTTGATATATTTACCTTGAATTAGGGCAAAGAACCTGTCTCATTCCTATGACATATTATATTAAAAAATCAAAATATCAGGCCTTGACATTCAAGTTGCTTTTATGAATTTAAATATGCTGATTAATTACTCAATAAATACCATAGGAGAAGGCTGGGAGGATCTACTTGATTACAAAGTATCAGAAATATGAATCTTTAAAAACATATTTTATTATTCTTATTGTTACTTTATTCATTTTTATTTTTTGGCTGTGCCCTAGAGACATGTGGGATCTTAGTTCCCACCAGGTATTGAACCTGTGCCCCCAGCATTGGAAGGCAGATTGTTAACCACTTGACCACCAGGGAAGTCCCAGCATCTTTAAGAAACAAAAAATTCATCTTTCAAATGCAAAAACAGATCTGAAAGTCCACTACAGAATAATATGCAAGAAACTTAACTGTCTCCCTGTCTCTTCTTTTGTGCAATTTGGAACCAAACTGAGAAAGTGCAGTTTACTGTTTGCTAAATATAAGCTCCACACTTGGATTCTGATTTTTCCGTTTTAACCTCAGGATTCAACATGGCCTATGTTTTTGTCTTCTGACTCCATCTCTGCAACCAGCTCAAACCTGACCATGGTTGAGACCTCATGAGCACTCCCTGATTTAATCAAGCCCCGCATTCTCCATCCATAGACTGCAGTTTCAGAGCTGTCCATAAACACATGAAAGAGAAAAAAAAAAATCTTCACTGAACACCCTCATGACTTCTGGCTAAATTGTCTTCAAATTGTGCTTGTTGGGGTTGTCAAGATGAAGAAAGAAACTTATAACAACCTGTGCTCATATGGTCAGACATTTGGGTCTCATTGTCATCAGTCCAGTTCAGTTCGGTCACTCAGTCATGTCTGACTCTTTGTGACCCCATGGAATGCAGCATGCCAGGCTTCCCTGTCCATCACCAACTTAATTCTTTCCAGAAAACAGAGTCTGATTGTACAATCCCTTGCCTAATTTTTTTCATTAGCACCACTACCCTTGCTTACTTTCTAGACCTTTGTATGGTATAGTCCCTTGTTACTGTGAGGACCTTGCATCTTGCTGGACACTGTCTCAAACTCTGCTCCCTGCATATTAATTTCTAACCACTCTGTTATCTACACTGGTAAGCCCAGTCCATTCCTGTCCATTTATGTTAAGTACCAGTGCTGGGATGATGTCTGACTTTCTTAAGCTTACATCCTTTTGTCTCAATGGCTATCTTTGATCTCTGAATCCATAGCCATTTAGTTTGAAAATTCTTTAAGAAAAGGGACACATTTTTAGTCATCTTGTGATTCCAATACCTAGGACAGTGCCTAACAGCATTGAGGTGATGGATAAATATTTCCAGAAGGACTTCCCTAGTGAATGAACAAGCAAAGAAGCAATTGATCTATAGAAAATAGATATTATGTGAGTGCAACCAGAGACACCCTTTTGCATAAGTGAAATAAGCAATTACCTCCTTTACTTACATTGTGTGATTTTTAATAGTCTTGGTAAAAGTTCATCTGCATAAAAGTTGTCTCTTAACAGGCCTTGCTATAATAATCACTCTTTTTTGTAAAGGTGTTGGTTTTAATAAATTAAATGCACAAAATAGATGGTAGGCCAATGCCATAGTTAAGGAAAGAACACTGAACTGTGATTCAGGTAACAAGGCAAACCAACATTGCCTATATCCACTAACATTAGTGCCTAATAATACTATAATAATAACAGCACCACCTGTGATGCTGAAAGCCCGGCTTCCGTGCGTCAGTGCTAAATGGAACTGCAGAGAGAATTTTTGGTGAAGTAGAAAAGAATAGCTTTATTGCTTTGCAGACAAAGGGAGGCACAGTGGGCTCCTGCCCTCGAAAACTATTTGTCCTAACCCAGGAGGATTTGATGAGGAGTTTTAAAGTAATGTTCAAGGGTGGAGTTTCTGATAAGATTAGGGTGCCCTGCTCATTGTACTCACCTAATCTGGCCTCAGGTAATCTTCTTGATGAGCTTCTCTGGTTCCTTTAATGGAGCCTCAGATGGTTTTTGGCTGCTCCTCCCTTGCTTAGAACCATTTGGAAGTTAGAGAGGCTGGAGTCTGTTCCCTACAGAAAACAGGGAACAGAAATGTTTCTGTGCCCAGGAACCCCACAGGGTCCTGCTCCATACCACTAACAGCATCAGTGGTTGCATCTGAAAGAGTTTAAAGACAATGAGAGGGAAATTGATAGGTGTGATAAAGTCAGTCTCAAACTAGTTGACTTCACTTATGCTGCCAGAAAGTATTAGACCTGAGAAATTGTCTTATATGTATAGAAGATTAAAAAACCATTGAGAATCAAGACACCTGATCTTGCATGCAGGAGATGTCAGGGGCAGCACAAATTTGGGATTTTCAAAGGATAGCCCAAGTCCATTGAACAGAACCTAGAGTAACTTGACCAAAAGATAGAAGGTGACAAGTAAGCCTACCGTCTATCCATTGTTCATGGAGAATAAATTTTCCCATGAAAGTGAAAGTCACTCAGTCATGTCCAACTCTTTGTGACCCCATGGACTATACAGTCCATGGAATTCTCCAGGCCAGAATACTGGAGCGGATACCCTTTACCCACTTCAGTATTCTTGGCCTTCCCTGGTGGCTCAGCTGGCAAAGAATCCGCCTGCAGTGCAGGAGATCTGGGTTTGATCCCTGGGTTGGGAAGATCCCCAGGAGAAGGGAAAGGCTACCCACTCCAGTATTCTGGCCTGGAGAATTCCATGGACTATATAGTCCATGGGGTTGCAAAGAGCTGGACATGACTGAGTGGCTTTCAATTTGTGATTCAACAGGGAAAATTTTCGCACAAGAAACTGAAAAGCATTGTCAGGTACTGTGCATGGAAATGAGGTCATATTTACTCTGTACTAGTCAAATCCAAGAATACAATACCAATAGGCTCCAAAATTCATGAAGCCCTTGAGGTTCTAGCAAGGGAAGTGTAAACGATTCTACAGAGACACTTTCACAATCCTGAACACATAGTACTCAAAGTGCAAATAAACCAACTCCAACCAAAAATGAGTTCCAGTAAAAAGTACAGTCCCCTTGAGGAAATAAGTAACAATAAGGGAGAGTCAGAAGATAAGACAGATGGAAAAATATTGCCCCAAGGACTATATATTAAGGAACATTGTTATTTGACATTCCAAATTTTTGAGATTCAAGTGCCTGGGGTCACATAGATATCACCAGGATCTTCACAGATGACCATCTTGGTGGGAGGTTGAAGAGAAAGGTCACGGTGATCAATATCATGCAGCAATGACTACTTAAGTCTTGTCTTCCTGTGTCTTGTTTTTTGATTTGAGAGAACTGAGAAAATTTGTGTTTTAGGGGAAAGGAATTTAAAGATCAGAAAGGTTTTAGACCAAAAGTGCCTACAAATTAATGACCTCAAAAATTATTTTACAGGATGACTTCAGAGATAGTGGCTATAGGACACTGGACCCAGTGAAAGTCTCTTGGTGCCAATATTATGTTGCCCAGTTGGCCTTGAATTGGTTGGTCTGTCTTTGGTCTGATTCCTCACATACACATTTACACAGACTACCAAGCTTTTATTGATTGATGCCCCAGGACCTCATTCTCTTTGAAATTATCACTCTGGATCTCTGTGTTTGGTTTGCTGTCTTCTGTCAGATCTTATGCATGTGGGGTGGGGCAAGAGGGTTTATAAACACTTTTACTTAAACTTGCTTCTTAAGAGATCCATGTTTCACAGAAAAGTGGATATCAAAACACAAATATTTTTTTCCTACTAGCAGTAACCAAAAGGTAGTTCAGGAACAAAAGTCTATGTAGTCACAAAGTGCCCAAAATAATCTGGGTAACATACAGTTTTCCACTTACTAATCTTGGCCCTGATCCCAGGCACTTTTTATTTTTAGGAAGCCAGTTACCTTATTCTAACAGTCATGAAAAAAATTATATCAATATTCACCTAAAAATAAGAGATGCATAAAAGGGCATTTAAAAGAACATTCTTTCTTTTAATGGAATAGAATTCCTTAATATGAATGATGAATATTAAGAATTAAAAATTACTGCTGATTCTTTTTTTTTTAAGTTGCACTACTTGACACAAATAATTTTTTTAAATCCTGATCAACATGTCTTAATGAAAAGGCATTTTATTATTCCCAGTAATAATTCATTAATCTTATGTTGGTAAAGTCTCAATTCAGATACTGGAGGCTGGAGCTAGAAGACAGAGATGGGGAATGAATTTGTGGAAGATGCTCAAGATGTTTCTCCTCGATTTCTGCTTTCAGACTTGAGAATTGGAATTTTGTTTCTCTTAAACAATACTGTGTTCAGAAGGAAAAAATATACAATCTGAAGGGCCCCCTTTCCCTAATATAACAATATTCAGAGACTCACATGCCAGATCCTTCTTATTCCTGTTTATTGCATTTAGTCTTAAGGATTGTTTTCCCTGTACTGTAAGCAGAAATGTTATGTCAGTGTACTTTTTCCATATTTTTTTTTAAATTTCTTTGGAAACCTTCCAGAGACTGTTTTGTTTAGAATGCTTTGTTAGAAAGGAACTTATACCATTTATAACACTTTGAATCAGAAATGTTTATGTGATGTGAGTGAATTCTCTAGACAGAATTTTATGTAACTGTTTCATTTTGATTTAGTACCTTGACTCATTTTTCCCTCATTATTTTTTTATTATAGAGAGGATAAAAGGCAGGTGAAGGGAAGATCAAAAGCTAATTAAAAGTAATCAAAATTTTTCTTTTGAACATTTCTTTCTGACAGCAATTTTAGCTCCTATCATTTGTAGCATTTTTAAAATCAATGTTTGGAAAATTATTACCCTGATCCTTATTCAAGGTTTAATGATTTTCTTATGGATATTGTTAGATGGGAATTTGTGTGTTATTGAAGACAAGGCTAACACGATTAACAGCTCCCATGTACTGAATACTTATTCCGCAGCATGAAGTACTACAGAAGTGTGTTCAGTCTATAGTTTAACCTAACCCTCAGTGCAACACTGTGGTTCTTAACATCCTCTGTCGACAGGAGCTATTTGTACATTGGGTTACTAATTTCATGCACTCAACAAGATGTTGAACACCAAATATGTGCCAGCCAAGCACTGTGCTAAATTTTAGGAGTGTAAGTAAAAAGAGGTAAAAGTATTCCTATTCTTTTTTTTTCCTATTCTTAACATTATCCGTTTATTGCCATAGCAATAACAAACAATTTAGGTATTTTAAAATATCTACGTTGTTTGGTAAACAAAGATAGGTCTCAGTTACACAGTAATTTACATAATCTGATGTTTAGGCTCAAAACCTACATTGCATGTGTGTGTGCTAAGTCGCATCAGTCATGCCCTATTCTCTGCAAACTGATGGACCGTGTAGCCTGCCAGGCTCCTCTGTCCGTGGGATTTTCCAGGCAAGAATACTGGAGTGAGTTGCCATGCCCTCCTCCAGGGCATCTTTCTGGCCCAGGGATTGAACCCCTATCTCTTAGGTCTGCTGCATGGCAGGCAGGTTCTTTACCACTCATGCCACCTGGGAAGCCCCAAACCTGCATTAATGACCCTTTAATGCAATGGTTTTAAAACTTTGTCGGTCATAAACCTCAGCACAGGAAAAGTGCCTCCATGTCCCTACAGAGCACATGCCTGTGACTAACACAAATGCACACACAGTGTCAGGAGACTCGGGGACCTCTGGAATGCCATCTGGGTACTCTTACGGTTCCAAGGTGGCTGAAAAGAATTTCTGCAAGACATGAGAGTTGAGCTTGCAACCTCTCTCAAGGAAGCAACTGTATAAGCTTCAGGAACAGCTCTGAAGTGCCTTTGCTCTTTTCTTTCTTTTGATGTGGACCATGTTTAACTTCTTTGTTGAATTTGTTACAATATTGCTTCTGGTTTTTGATGTTTTTTGGACATATGGGATCTTTTCTCCCCAAGGAGGGATTGAACCTCACACTCTGCATTGGAAGGTGAAGTCTTAACCACTGGACTACCAGGGAATTCCTGCCTTCCCTCCTTTCTTTGCCCATTACTGGGGCCAGCCAGCATCCAGGTCATCATCCAGCATCCAGGTCATCATTATGGCTCATTTTCATCATCATTTACCTCTTTGCTGGCCCTATTGCTCCCATTTTCTCCTTTTTCTATCTCAATATCTAAATTGCTGCTGGAGTTATTTTCATGCAAATCAGATCTTGTCACCTCCTCTCTTAAAACCTTTCAATGGCTCTAAATGACCAGTGGGGTGAAATACAAGCTCCTAACCATGGTGTGCACAGGGATTTTTGACCTGAACACCACTGACCCTTGCAGCCTCATTTTCCCCAATTGTCATCCCACCCCTGCTGTTTCTCAAACATGCTATGCCTGTTTTTTCCTAAAAAACTTTATTGCTATTGCATCCTTTCTTTTAGTAAAACCCATCTCTGTGTTGAACTCCTAGTTACTCATTTAGAACCTCCGGAGCATCATTCAACATCTCTTCTCTGGCCCTTCTTGAAGCTAGAGCTCCTGTTCTTGGTCTGCTTCTTTCCAAGAGAGCTCCTGTAACATTGTGGTTATAATCATCCCTGAATCAGTAAGCTGGAGCTGCTTTTGATTATAAATCTTGCCTGCTGATGTTTCTATTCCAATCATGCCTTTCAGTGCCTAGTGCATTAAAAGAAAACAATAAATATTTGTATAATGAATCAAAATAACCAAGGGTCTCTGTCTGAAAAAAAATCCAGATGTTTACTTTAGCTCCCCAATATGCTACTGTTCTTGCTACTTCTATAAAGTAACATCCAATCCCTTAGAAAATTATGTGTGTATATATACACATGTTGATATACATATACATACATATATATATATATATATATGCATACATATTGTGTGTGTGTGTGTGTGTGTTTGCGCTAAGAATTCCAAACACTTGTACCAGTCACATTTTGATTAGGTGAACTTCTGTCTGGACTTAAGATAACTACCCACTACACTCCCCAGGTGGCACAGTGGTAGAGAATCTGCCTGCCAGTGCAGGAGACACAAGAGATGCGGTTTCAATCTCTGGGTCAGGAAGATGCCCTGAGGTAGGAAATGGCAACCCACTCATGTATTCTTGCCTGGAAAATTCCATGAGCACTGAGCTACATACAGTTCACAGGGTCGCAGAGTCAGACACGATTGAGTGAGCGTGCGCACTCGCACACACACACTTAAAAGTAAGGTACACCTAACTAAAAACATCAGATAAATAAAACTTCATAGTATGATTCTATGTAAATGAAGTTTATAAACAGGCAAAACTAATCTATGGTGATAAAGG
Organism: Cervus elaphus; assembly: GCF_910594005.1. Taxonomy (NCBI): domain Eukaryota; kingdom Metazoa; phylum Chordata; class Mammalia; order Artiodactyla; family Cervidae; genus Cervus; species Cervus elaphus. Next base: position 67,610,608 of record NC_057847.1, read on the forward strand.
TCAGAACAGTGGTTATTTTAGGAGTTCAGTGGTGTCTGCTAAGGGGCATGAGATGCCTTCTGGGATGTTGGAAATGTTCTCTAATTTGATGTGGATGGTAGTTACCTAGATGTGAACATATGTGAAAATTCATCAAACTGCCAATGAAATTCTACTACTGCTATGACTACTAGTATTGATTTTAAAAGTGAGGCTGGCTTTAAGACTAGGGAATCAGCGGTGTGTGTACATAGATTACTGCAGACTTCCAGTGGCCCTCTATTTTACACATGGAGAGTGTATTTTACACACAGGAGTACATATGTTAATCCCAGTCTCCCAAATAATGCCTCCTCCGCCTCACTGTGTTCACGTGTCCATTCTCAATGTCTGTGTCGTGATAGGTGGTAAAACAGGTTAAAACTATGTCCATATACCAAATGCTCTGATCTTCTACCACTCCAGAGTAGAGCCTCATTTCCCTCCATTTAAGTGTAGGCTGCCCTTAGTGACTTGCTTCTTTGAATGGGAAACGCCAGTGAGAAATGATAAAGTGCAATTTCAGAATCTCAGTTATACTAAGGCAGTGACGATTCTGTCTCGTTACCTCCCTTTAGAATCGCTCTTTGTAGACAAAGTCAGCTGCCTTGTTGTGAAGGGCTCTCTGGAGAAGGTCTCCTTGGGAGGAGTAGAGACCTCCCTAGATCGTGCTGGGAAGTGAAAACAGTCTTCCAACTGCCACCTAAATGAGCCGAAACATAGATTCTGTAGCCCAGGGCAAGACTTCAGAGGTCTGTAGCCTTTGCTAACATTTTACCTGAGACCTTCTCAGAGACCCTGAGCCAGGACCACCCATTTAAGCCACTCTTGGACTCCTGACCCCAGGAACCCTATAAGATAATAAAACATTGTTTTATTTTCAGCTACTACATTTTGAGATAATAATTTATCACGAATTAATGATTTATTTTGAGATCATTAATTATGCAGCAATAGATAACTAATAGGGTCGCACAGAGTAGGAAATGGCTGAAGCAACTTAGCAGCAGCAGATAGCCAATACCTATTGGAAAACTAAGGCCCAGAGTGTGGCTTGTATTCCTCACCCAGGGAGACTGTGTAACCAAGATTAAAACCTAGATTCCTCTCTGATGTTACCACATCCTGGAGCTGTTGTGATTCCTAGAAGAGAGATTTTTGTACAGCATTTAAAACAATTTTGACACACAGTAAGTTGTCAACAATGTTAGTTTTTTATTTATTATCTCTCACTATTGACTTCTACTAATTATAATCCAATATGAAATAAATGTTAGAGTTTATGTCTTCACTTAACTCAACTGCCATTAAATATTTTGCATAGAAAAGTGGGTAAAGAGATCTTCCGCCCACTGTGTACTGCTTGAATGGGTACTAATGGAAAACTTAAAGCACCTCTGGCAGAGAGCCCTGTTGATTCTCAAAAGCTTCGAGAAGCCTTTGCAACCTCAGAGGAACAAGAGCAAGTGTTGTGTTCTGAGGGCAGATATGACCTTGAGTGGCAAAGAAACAAGGTTTCGAGAAGCTCTTAACAAAGAAAAGCTTCTCCTCTCCTTTATTGTGGAAATAGTAAAGACTTCAAGGATAGGGCTCTTGAGTATTGCTATTGAGTCATCAAAAAGCAGAAGTAGGTATTGGCTTATGCATAGAGATGTCAGACATATGGCATCTTCATTTCTTTTATGTTCTTCAATTCATCATTAAAAAACATTCATATTTTGCCTTATTTAATTTGGGGAGCAGAAGTTTGGGATTGAATATTTGATTATTTCACAATGGGAGAGTTTATACATGTATGCCTTTTTATGAACTTTATCTAATCCACAAATAATTTGCAAAATTATTATTTTGCAAAAAATATTATTGTGCAAAAAGATTTTTTTGTGTGAAATCACTTGTTTGCTTCTACTTCTTTAACTTTTCACAAAGAGGAGAAAATATGAATGGAATCTATTGATATTGCAGTACAGAAAATTCCTTTTCTATTTCAGGTAGATCCAATTTGACATGAGATCAAGAAGAGAATATGGCAGAGAGGAAAAGAAAGAGGAAAAAGGAAGAGAGGAAAGGGGAAAACTTGGAGTAGAAGAAGGAAAGAAAGAAAGAAGAGAGAGAGTTACATAAAGAATATTATAATAAACTGGAGTAACACTGATCTCACTGTAGAACCTTTTTGAGAACACCATTTGATATAAGACAGGCGCACATTTAAGAGATCTTTTTGGTATAATATATGTTACTGAAGTTGAAGTCTTAGAACCTCCCCCGAAGTTTATGTTTAAGACACAGAAACAAATACTAAAGAGGACACACACTTCTTGAAGGGAAATTTACTTATACATGTTTATTCAAATTTAAATTTCTATTTTGCAGTTGTTTCTATACAGCCCCCTAGTGACAGTTTTGGAGAATGGCATGGCAACCCACTCCAGTATTCTTGCCTGGAGAATCCCATGGACAGAGGTGCCTGGTGGGCTACAGTCCATGGGGTCACAAAGAGTCTAATACTACTGAAGCAACTTAGCACACACGCATACAGTGACAGTTTGAATTGTTTAGTTTTATTTATTAAAACCTCAGATGTTGGAATTTTTAAATGCCATTATCAAAAAGATGATAACAAATGAAGGTGAGGATGTGGAGGGAAAGGAAGCCTGTGTACTCTTGGTGGGATTATAAACTGATACTATTGAAAATCATATAGAGAATCCTCAAAACTTTAAAAATGTAACCACAATATGATCCAGCAATTCCATTTTTGGCAATGTATCCAAGGGAAACAAAAATAAACTCAAAAAGATTTCTGCACCTTCATGTTTATAGAAACATCATTTATAATAATAGCAAAGACATGGAAACAGCCTAAGTACTGGATGAATGGATAAAGAAGTAGTTTTATATATAAATAAAACACATATAGTGGAATATTATTCAGCCATAAAAAATCCAAGGAAATTCCATCATTTACAACATGGATGGACCTTGAGGATATTATGTTAAGTGAAATAAGTCAGAAAAAAACAAATATAGTTAGCACCTTTTAATGACAGATTTCCCATTCAGAGGAACAACTGTAAGGGACTAAGGTATACTTGGATTTTGGTATCCATGAGGGTTAGGGAGAGCTTCCCATATGGTACAGTTGGTAAAGAATTTGCCTACCAATGCAGGAGATGCAAGAGATGTGAGTTCGATCCCTGGGTCGGGAAAATCCCCTGGAGAAGGAAATGGCAACCCACTCTGGTATTCTTGCCTAGAGAATCCCATGGACAGAGGAGTCTGATTGGCTTCAGTCCATGGTATTGCAAAGAGTCAAACAAGACTTAGTGGTTGAGCATGTATACCCGAGGGTCAGGGGACAAGTCCCCTATGGATATGTACTGATTACACTCAAATGTGGAATCAAAAAAATAATAAAAATAAAGGCAAAGTCACAGAAAAAAAGAATAAAATTACAGTTACTGAAGTTAAGGGGGAAGGGGAGAAGAGTTGAAGAAGATGGCCCAAAAGTACAAGCTTCCATTTATAAGAAAAATAAATATTAAGGCTATAATGTGCAACATGATAGCTACAGTTAACATTGCTACATATATACATATATGAACACTGCTATATTTATAATGATATGTATGAAAGTTATTAAGGAAGTAAATCCTACAAGTTCCCTTCACAAGGAAATGTTTTTCTTTTATTGTAACTAACTATATGACGTGATGGATGTTCACTAGACTTATTGTGGTCATAATTTCATGATGAAGGAGAGTCAAACCATTATGATTTACAGATGAAGTTTCCACATGATATTTTCAATTATATCTCAACAAAACTGGGGGGAAAGGTTAACTATTGATAGTCCGTATATGAATGCACCTTCCCTTACTGTGTAACAATGTTATAATTATATAAACATCATAATGTTTTTGTGTTTCTTTCACATGGAGACTAAGGTGGTCCTGTTATCTAGTGTGCAAAGTTGAGTAGAGACAAATAGGGGTTCCTACACCCGCAAATCAGCATTCTAGATCATATAAATAATTTATAAGAGAAAATTTGTTAAGTCCCATAAGTCTATGAAATTTGTGAATTCTATTGTTTTTTGACAACTCTATATTTTTAGTAGCTTATTTTAGTACAGGATGGGATACCCTGCTATCTTTGATCTGAAATAAATACACCCCAGACAATGTCTTGAATACTAGTGTTGCAAATTGCTTTTGACAAAGGTCACATTTTCAGGGATTCCTGCAGCTAGAAGAAATGTCACAGAACAAGCTATTAATATTTTCTTTTAATTTTCAAATTATTTGTATCCTAAATATATAAAATCTTCTACTAAAATAGCAAGAAAAAGGAAAAAAGAAAAAGAAAGAAGAAAACTAGGAAGAGGTTTGAATACTTCAACAGGCACTTTATATAAGAAAATATTGAAATGGCAAATATATTAAAAGGAGCTCAACTTTGTTAGTTATTAGTGAAATACAAAGTAAAAAACCGTAAGATATCACTGCATACTCACTAGACATGGCTGACTTCTTAAAGCAGTCGAAAACAGTAAAAAAATAACAATAATAACAATAACAAGTGTTACTGAGGAATCTCCGATGGTTCAGCGCAAGAAGAGTCCGCCTGCGATACAGGAGACACAAAAGACATGGATTCGATTCCTGGGTCGGGATGATCCCTTGGAGTAAGAGGTGGCAACACACTCCAGTGTTCTTGTCTGGAAGCTCCCATGGGCGGAGGAGCCTGGTGAACTCCTGTCCATGGTATTGCAAAAAGTCGGACGTGATTGAACAACTGAACACAAACAAAAATGAGGATTCAGAGAAACAGGAAGTCTCATAACATGTTGGTAAAAGGATTAATGGGAAGAAATTCCTTTAAAAATTGTCTTGCAGCATTTCCTAAAATCAAATACATACATACTCTTGATCGGCTCATTTCATCCCTGTTTGTGTAGACTAGGAAGTGTAAATAATGTCATCAGACAAGTAGGAAGATTTTCAGAGAAGTGTTGTTTGTAAATAGCTAACCTGGAAATACTTCAAATATTTATCAAAAGCATAAATACTCATTAAAATAAGACACTACTTAGTAATGAAAATGAGTGAACCACTGCTATACACAACTGAGACTCAGAAGTGTAATAATTTGTGAAAGAAGCTAAATTTTTAAAAAGACATAGTTGCACAAATTTCTACACTGTAGAAATTTCAAATACATGCAAAATTAGTCTCTGGTATTAAAAATAATAATTGTTATGACATCTGTATTGGCAGGGAGGGTGCAGGATAGTTGATTCTATTTTTATCTAAGTGGTGGTTTTATGAATGTGTTCAATGTGTGATAACCCACCTGGCTATTCACTTGTCATCTGTACATTCTCCTGTACTTCAAACTATAAAACTCAGTGGACAATGATAGTAATAACAGTAGTAATGACCACTATTTTTGAGTGCCTTATGCCTATCTCTTATAATAAATATAACAGCAGTTAATTCTTACAAATATTTTGCTAGATACATATTATTCCCTTTTGTAAGTAAAGGTGTCGAGGGTCAGATATAACCATCTAGAATTTCCTAGAGCTAGAAATTCACAGAACCAGAATTCTAACGTAGGTTCATCTGAATCTAAAGCCTACAATTTTTCTTTCTATATTGCCTGATGTTCTGTAAAATTTAGTTTCTAGTTCATTCAATAGGGCTTCTAGATTGAGACAAGATCCACTTATACATTATATAAAAATATCACATCCTTTTCCTTAGCCTAGAAAAGAAAAATGCCCCTGCTATTCTTGTTTGTTTGTTTAGTGTGTGTGGGAAGGATACCACCTTTCCACCCCAATAGGGAGGTTCTGAGTCCATTTCCTTACTTGCTGTTTGGCCTATTGCACACTTGACCTTACTAATCAGCAGCAACCTGTATCCCCTGGAAATGCTTTGCATGTAGCTTTCCTGTATCCCTTGGCCCAGCCCCTTTGGATGGAGGCTTAGGCAGCTTGTCAGCTGGGCTATTTTTCTTCTATTTCTTTTTCTTTTTGTCTTTCCACTTCTTGTCCTTCTTTTTTGGATGTTGGCTCAGGGCTTCCCTAGTTGCTCAGATGGTAAAGGGTCTGCCTGCAATGTGGGAGACCTGGATTCGATCCCCGGGTCAGGAAGATGGAATGGCAACCCACTCCAGTATTTCTGGCCTGGAGAATCCCATTGGACAGAGGAACCTTGTGGGCTACAGTCCATGGGGTCGCAAAGAGTTGGACATGACTGAGTAACACACTTTCCAAGCTCTGGAGTTAATTCCTTTGCCTCCATACAACCATCCCAGGCCCTGGAAATCTTCCTTGGGCTTTTCCAGTAGGGAATTTCGGATAAAAATTAGTGGTAGTGCTCACATTTTGAAGACTCACAGGTAAGAAGAAGTTAGCTGGCGAAAAAATCATAAGATGCCCAGCTGAGGTAAGTCCATAAAGAAACTTAGAGATTCCCTTAGCTAAATCATCATTCCCTGGCTAATTTGGTAACTTGGTTTGGTAACTCCTTCCTGAGCATTTGCAAGGCAGGAATGGGGTGGTGAGCAATACCCACCTCTCGTCCACAAGACCTTCAGAAAATTACTGGGTTTTTTGAACCTCAGTTTTCTCATATAAAAACTTGGGATATGTATGTAAAACTCATAGCTCTATGACAACTTAATGAAGCTAAGTATGTAAATGTACTTTGCATTTACATAATTAGAAAACTCTGATAATTAGAAAACCTGGCTTCCCTAGTGGCTCAGAGGGTAAAGAATCTGCCCGCAAGGCAGGAGACCCAGGTTCAGTCCCTGGATTGGGAAGATCCTCTGGAGGAGGAAATGGCAACCCATTCTCCTGTTCT